>NC_138661.1:24183609-26583609 GCF_964273445.1 Streptopelia decaocto
GGGGTTAATAGGGACCATCTGCCACAGTTAATTGTTGCCCTTCAGTAAATGGTTACACATTAATAATCATTGTGATGGCACTTATAAGCAGCCTACAACAGGCCAACAGCAGATACTTTCAGCATGAAAATGACAAAGAAGAGCACTTGAACTCAGGTTAGATATTAACTCCAGGCTTTTACATCTCCAGCAGTAGGACAGCAGTGGGAGTTAGAAGCATATATAGAGTCTCTTAGACCACTGCCAATGCAAGGACTTCTCTTATAATTTATGATTTAAAGCTTTATGGACAAGTGAGTATTGTCTGTTGTTGATATTGGCTATTCATTGGCAATTCATGTCATTTTGCCTTGTCACAAAGATTGCAAGTTACTTGCTGTTTTGAAATGGTACTTCTGGTTCTTAGACTTGGGAGCAGGAATTAATTCATGTTTAGGTGTTGGATGATATGATTGAAACATTTTTGTTCCCAAATGGAAAAGGAAGGTCAAAACCCTTTCAAAACACTTATTCCAGGAAGCCAATGCAACACAACTGGCTCTGAAACAAGCCTCATGTTAAGATACAGTACTTTTGGAAAAGGACTGTGCTGGAGTATTGCAACGCTGGCTCATCTCTGTTTTCAAGACCAATGTGGCTTCAGGCATTAGTTTGTTAAAAACAGTGAGAGAACATAATGGGCCTGATCTGTGAAAGCCTGCCAGTGAGCAGCTGTAGTGTGAGCTCCTGCAGCCAGGCTGAAGTGGTACGCAAGCAGGAGGAAGGCAGAAGCAGTGCTGCTGTTCTAGCTGCCAGAAAGTGCTGCTCTACAGGTGGCCTCTCTTGCTGTCCTCTTCCTGTCACTCAGGCTGGGGTAGAGGAGCCAGCAATTAGTGGCTAGTGCTTGCAGTATTCAAGGCTTAGGCCAGGTTCCACGTCTTCTAAGTCAGCAGAAGAACTGTTCTCAGGGATGATCACGTGTTGCCCACCAGGCAGAACTCAGATAGCTTTGCAACCCCACATGCTTTACTTTTGTCAACCCACCACGCGCACGAGGTATGGATGCAATTATATCTCTTCAGCTGACCTCAAGCTGTAACCCTCGTACCAAACAGCTATTTACTACTGACTTGAACAGCTCTCATCACCCTCTAGTAAGCACTGACCTGAGCACCTCTAGTACCCACTGGTCTGAGCACCTCTAACCACCTTTCTTCTACTATGTGTCTCAGCTTTCTCTATAGATAAGCAGGGACTGCCTGTATACACAACCCTTGGTACTAATGGAGAAGACAATGCAAAAGCTATTGGAAGTACTTGAATGGATGCTGACCTATTGCTATGGCTGCCTCACCCCTTATACTGGAAACCTGAGGCAGAGTATATTGGCCATGCACTGTAGTTTATTGGTTATTTGTAAGATGAAGATTTTTTTTTTATAACATTCTCAACATGTCAGATGGAGCTGGTCATAACTTGATAACTATGAAGAATGGCTGTTGACAATCCAGTCCCAAACAATAGTTCTGATATGATGCTAATGCACAGGTTTTGGGGTACCCAGCCATTTCTGTTCCTCTTTGTTAACACCCATTGTCAGCTGTTCTACTGCAGTTCAGGAAGCAGGAAGTTAATTCTCTTCTTACTGGACATGCTGAGATGGAGCACTGGGAGTAGGCCTATTGAGTCTCTCTAGGGGGATGTAGGCAAGGAGCTGATGGGAGCTTTGCAGGCTGGTTCAGGTAGAAAAACATGGGTGAAAATTTCACTTGGCTTCTGCTGCTGAATCGGTTAATCCACTTCCCCAGATTAGAGCTGAACAGGACAGAAAACATTTTGAATTTAAGAGTAAGGTAATCTTCCTGGTCACAAGCTCAGCTCAGTTGTGATGTCGGGACACATTATGCAAAGCTAGGGAGGGCAGTGATTAACTGGACATTATAGTATAAAAATATCTGAGTGGCCAGTCTTGGTTTACTCAAAGATTGTATAGTTGCTTCATGCCTTTCTGATTTCATTAAAATGAAGTAAATGGTGGCCAGCTGGCAGAATATCAAGCTCATGCATTTAAGTGCACAAACTGTTAAAATACATGGAGTAGAGTGGAGGGTACAGGAGCTATGAGATCTTTGGGTATTTGTACAAACTTTGCATTGTATGCTGTTTCATGGAATTAACAAGTTCAAACACAAAATTTCTTCCTCAGGCTGCATCATGTGTTAAGTTAGTGTACGTCTAGGCCAGCACACATAGTCAGAGGGAAAGCAGGGAGCCTTAGCACAGCAGGTTGTGCTGCCTGCGAACCAAAGAACTGGTTCAATGACAGGCCATGGGAGACCCCACAATCCGTGAAATGTAGCAGAAAGCATGTTTTCTCCTCCCTGGAAAGCTGAGGTCCTGACAAAGAAAGCACAAGATACCTTTTGTTGACACTGGTCTCACTGAATGGCTAGTGAAGCAGATGACCGCATTCACTTTGCTACAGTCCTATTTTGGCATCACAATGTATGTTTCAGATTAGACTGATACCATAAAAACGGCAAATTGAAGAAACTTCTAAAAACAGGTTTTAAGGTTTTAAAAAGAAGCATTCCATTTAATGACTGTTGCATATCACTCAGGCAATCTCACAGGGATACCTCTGCCTAGTGAGGGCACGGAACAATTCCCTGACACAGGTTATATCCACACAAATCACACATATTCATTACATTTCGTTACATGCACAGTTCAATGAGTTAGTGGTCTTTCGAGGGTCCTGGGATGAAGTAAGAGGTCTTTTTCAGGCTGTCTGCTGTTTGACCCCAAGTCCTGGGCAGGCACAGTCCCTTTGTTATTTGGCTCATAACCGCAAAGACAGTGTAAGCTCGTCTCAAGCTGTCTCTATGCTGATCTCACTACCTTGCTTTCTGCGAGCAAGGGCATTGTCTCCTAACCTTCTCCTGTTTATCTTAACAAATACCATTCTTGTGACTTAATGCCTAATAAGTGCCTAACATCAGTGAACCTTATTCTTATTAACTTGGTGTCTAAAATCTATGAGCCTTATTCTCATTAACTTATTTTATTAATAATTGCTGATTTTAGGTATCAGACTGAGAGCATCTTATTCCTCTCCTCTCCCCAAATACAGTGAGTGCTCAATCTTTGTTAAATTATGCATGTAAAACCTGGCTATTGGTGCTTCACTCATTCCTGGCCCAATTTCCTTCTCCTTGTTGTGAGAGGCCCATCTATGAGACAATAGGGAGAAGGCAGGGAGAGACCATCATGTTTAGTGCTTTCAAAGGGCCTCCCTGCTGTTTTATACCAAGGTAGAATGAAGTGGGGATGCTGTCTGTCATCTTGCAGCAACTCATTACATTTGTTGCCCAATATCAGTGTTTAACTGGGTTTAGCAGCACTGTTTCATCCTGATGTTGTTGTTCTTCCCCCGAGATCATTAGAGGGATCCAGCTGTTGTTATACCATAAAAGCAGGCAAATACTGAGAGTAGCTCAGGACTATTCAGATGAAATCTGAATTGAACCTGTCTTTTCAGTGTCCCTGTGTTTGTTTTTAAACTATGTTGTTGTGAACAAGTTGATTGAAAGATCTCATTGCAAATAGTGAATTTAATTTAGAATGGAGCCACAAAATGAACATGGAGCTTCTTGGCAAGAAATTTATTCAAAAATTACATTATTTTTTGTTGGAGAACAGAAGTAAGTTTATATGCATCACAAGATGCACATAAGAAACTGCTTCTGATGAAATGGCTGGGGTTTGCCTCCCAGCTGTTGCTTTAATCTGGTAACTACAAGTTAGTGTGTTGGGGTGCATATGACTGAGCTGCATGAAGTGGATGTATTGTGTGTAGTTAACTGCCTTTAAAATTAAAAGCTTGATTTTAGTATTAGCAACAGCTTTATTAAGAAAAATGTGTTCTTTTACATATGGGTTGTGGTCTCTGTCTTCCTCCAACTTGACACTCTGTCAGGGAAAGCAAAATTTTCAACATATGCACTGAGTAATCCAGGCATGCATAAAAATCCATGCAAGTTCCTTTTCCTCGGGTAAGGAGGCCAGAACCAGTCTGCAGGACCCATCAGGGAACTTGTGCTGGGACCTACAGGGTCTGTATGTCAGGGATGAGGCCTGCCTATAGTTCTGTTCATATACATTCATAAAATAAATGTATAGGCTTATTTAGAGTAGCCAGATTATTTTAACGAGTGCCATATTTCCTAGATGCTAAGATGTGGGAGTTTGTTTGGATTTGGCAAGCAACATTCTGGATAAAAATTAGAATTTTTAAAAATTTTACAATAAAGTATTAAAATTGTATTAAGGTACATAAAATATGTCAGGCACAGGGTATGCATTTTCAAACTTTTAAAAATTTTATTAAAATACAGGTATTTTATTAGTATTTGGAGATTTGATTACTGGATACCTAAATTATGAAGACCAGAAACAAGAATGACATACTGGAGGACAGAAAGTTTTATATGAAAGGAGGAAAGATATCAACAGATGAAAATAGTGTTGGCATATATGTGGGAACAGACTGGAAGACCTAGGCCTAAATTTGCCACATTTTGGCAGTGGTAGATGTTCTGTTCTCTTGGGCTCTTACATGTGCCTGGAAACAGGAATATTAGTTTCCTTCTTTCTCAGTTCCCAGATGAGTTTCAACTGTCATTGAGTTAATACATATGAAGAAAGTAATCTCTCTTCACTTTCTAGCTATCAATAGTGGAACTAATTAAGGCGCAATTTTGTGTACAACAAAAGCTGAAAATACTGGGACAATGGAAATACAAGTTTTTGTTCTGTTGTGAAGACTGGAAATATGCTTGTCATGAACAATTACGTTATAGAAATGAAAGACTATTATGTACATTTATGTTTGTCAGAGCTACAAAATGGGGACTAAGTACCAACTATGCTGGCAGTGTTATTCAGACCTTTGATTATAAAAAGCTGAATTCTGCAGAGCACATCAGTGCACAAGAGACAGGCTGGCTGGAGGAAAAAATTCAAGACTTTTATTAACTGCAAAAGCAGTTCATTCAAAGAGGTGTTCAGCCTGGTGGGAATATCTGTTTCACTCTAGACATGTTTTTACTCCATGCTTCAGATAGGGCACAGTTTTAGCAGTCCCCTGAAAATTTTAAATCTGCATGAAATGTGGCACAATCTTGCAATGACAGTAGGTTGGCTTTCGGGAGATCATAGAGCAGCTTTTAATATTCAAGTGCTGTGACTGTGTATCCATTAGAAAAAAACACACCCCTCCCCTCCCCCCAAAAAAACCAGAACCAAACACAAACAAACAAACAAACACACCAAAAAACCCTAAACCAACCAAACAAAAAAACACCTGTGGTGAAATCATTAGCCCAAAATTTTAATGGAAAAAGTAAAACCTGTTAGTTCTCCAGACCTTTACAGCAAGACTTCCATTGACTTTGAGGCAAGGATTTTGTTCAGTAATAAAACTAGTAACTGAATCAGTCTTTACAGTTATTACTTGTTTGTGTTTTGCTAAAAGGTGATCTAGCAAAGTGGAACATGTGTCTCTACAATTCTCAATATGAGGCTTATAAAGAGCTATTTATGGGTTACCCTAAAATTTCAGAAAAAAAAAAAAAGCCATTTTGTTAGCTAAAGGTTGAGTTTTCCTTTTACTATGACCAGCATAAAAGCAAACACCTTACAATTAACAGCTATTTGCAAAGCTGTGTAAGACAGAGGAAAAGCTAATTTCCTTATTAGCTGTTTCTTGTTTATTCACTTCACGTGAATTAATCTAACACTAGACGCCTAAGTATCAAAAGTGATATTAACTGGTGGAGGATGATATTTCCCTCATGTTGCTCACCTTTTGTAATCTTCAATGAAAAAAAACCTAGCAGAATCCAGCGCCCAAGATAAAGCCCTTCGCTGAAAAAAAGGACAACATTATTGCAGGATCTGCCCCCTGTTTGATTAAGCCACTGTGGGAAATTGAGCAGGGATAAAACCTGCTACAGACCTCACAGTGAGGAAGTGCTTCCCTGAGTGAATAATTCCAGTGTTCATCAGGCCAAAGACATTTAATGTGTGGCAGAACTCTGAGAAGAGAGACAGTGGTGTCTAAGGAAAACAGGATAACTCTGTAAAAGGAGCTCTAGGACAACGATGGGTTGCAATTACCTTCTGTCATGGCTATAGCTGATCCTTCTCCTGGCCCTTACTTTATACACTTCCTCCTTGAATAAAACCAAGTGCATACATATTCAGCAGAAAGGGTTACATGTTTGTGCTGTTGCTTTTATTACCTAATATAAAATCTTCGTAATCCATTTGAGACATAAATATCTAAAATATTGTACTCATTAGAAGGAGAAAAAGCATGTTTTTCCAGCATTTGTAACTCGATTCAGGTTCCTCATCTTCCAGGCTTGTAGTTTGAATGTATTGCTCTAAGAAATATAAGATGAGCATGAGAGAGGATGGAGACAACTCTTGACATCAAAATCACCGATTTGCTCACTTCCCTTTGTTATGGGCCAAGCACCATACCTAGAGAAATAAATTCTCCTTCATCTTCCCTTACAAATCAGATTCATACACAAAGCATTCTTTGCTGATGCTCATGTCATATCAGCTTCTCATCTGTAGGACTGTGGTCCCAAAGACAGATTAAGATATCGATGCTGTGCATGTCCTTGTGAATCAAAAGACCTTCAGCTTTGTGTGGTTTAACCTGTTGTACTGTACACTCAGGTTTCTCCCATATTTTTCCCATGCGATTGTGCTTTGAGACTGGAGACAAGTCCTTGACAAGATATGGAGGGTGGCAATTTGTTGACTGATGACTCTGAATTTCTCTGCTGTTGTATGGGTCTGTAAAGAGAGAAAATCTCAGCAGAGCATGCTGGTCAGTAGCAAGGTGAAGTTTGGATAGGGTGGTAGGGCCCTTCCAAGTCTTGTGGTACCTGTCTGTTGGAGTTAAATGACACCTAACCTTGGTCAGGCCTGGAAGGACACTTTTTGTTCAAAAAAATAAAAAAATGTACACGGTGATAAGACCATTTCCTTTCTCACAGCGTCTCCTTTAATGTCAGACCTGAAATATGAAGTCATTAGGGGATATTAAAACAGTGCTGACAAACTAATTAACAAAAGACATTACGCCGGATGGGCTCAATTTATCCTTTTTAATGGTTCTTATAAATGGGTGCCGCCAATTAAAATTAATAAAGATTTACCAGCGATTGCCCAGCATACACTGTTAAGGAGCTCCACTGAAGGTCGCCTTAAAGTCAGCCTTGTCAAAGCTGCAAGTTCAGCTCACAGAGCCAAGCCGTGCTGAGTTACTCTCAGTTGTGTTTTCCCAAGCAGCTTCCCTTTCTTTGTATTTGGCTGAAGTTTAGATGCTTTTGTTTCTCTCTTTCAAACCTCATCCCTCCGTCTGTTGATTCTGTTAAAAAATATTTCCCCCCCGCCCAGCACTGTGAGGTTTGTCACAGTTTCACAAAGGACAGTCTCAACAGTCAGTACGAGAACTTCATTCTTTCCAAATCTGTCATGAAGAAAATCCTGACACATAGCTTTCTTTTTCAACCACTCTTTATTTTCTTGCTGTCAAGTTAATGTACAACAGTGTCCCTGCTTAGGGGCAGAGTATGGATGATCAAGCATGCCCAGTGTGGCTGTAGCTTTGTTCAGCCTAGACCAGACCTTGTTCTGCCATGCCATGCTCTTATGGCTGTCAGCATTCCACCATGTTTATTGCTCCTGTTATGTGAAAAGGAAGTTTAGGAATTTATCCTGATACTTGGATGGCAGCAGGAGCCCTCATGTTGAAAGAGTTTCAGCCACCTGTGTGGGAAATTAAAACACTAGCTGGTGTAGGCAATCAGGCATTGAAAACATGAATTAAGGCAGAAATCTGCTAATATCCCAGTGACTAAAATTTTATGCCAAACAGTAATTTTGTAACCAGTCCACTAACAAGAAAACAGCTAGATAGACTAGCCATGCAGCCACTAACCTGACCAGCTCATCTCAGAGCTGCTGCCCTCCATTTCCACTTCGTAAGGCAGCAGGGCAGGCTAGCTGGCTGAATGCCATCCTTTTCTCCCTTATTTTCCTTGAAGCAAATGCTGGTAGAAAGATTGTTGTAAGTGGCAGATGGAGATGCAGCTGCAGCTTGTGCTGGACTGTGTCGGCAGGACTGTGCTGATCTCCGTGTCATGGGAATGTACTGACTGTAATGGGCAGCCTCTGTGGGAAGAAGTGGAAATGTCTGCTTAAGAATGGAATAATTTTGCGTAATCTTTTGGTGTTGCTGCTATTAGGATTCCCCAGAAGGCAGCGCTAAGGGACACCTGCTTTGTCTTCTCATGTACATTTAAAATTAGATCCTCAATGTGAGATGGCAAGAACATGCTAATGCTTTTGGAGAGTAGCAAACAGTTCCAGATTCATTACTCTTCAGTGCCTGGTAAATGGCTGCTGTATGCTGGATAGGCAATACCATAAATGTATTCTCTGTTCTGTTCTGTCATTTCTGTGTAAAAATACTGATGAAACACAGTAAATTAACAGCTAAAAAAAGGTGAGAGACCCATGGGAGCAATGGTGAAAGCAGTGTTACATAAACTAGAGAAATAGCTCAAGAGATTTTGTGGGAAACCACCTCATATTGCCACAGCTGGGGAAAGTGACGCTTCTGGGTCAGCTGATGAAGCTCCAGGGAAATGAGGAGGATTAAATCTGTGAGAACCTCAAAAGAGCTGATGCTTCACATTGTTGTGTAGCTGTAACTACCTCACTGGACCTAGTTTTTCACTTTCTTTGGCCACCTCACTACCTCACTATGCTAAGCACATAGAGGAAATCTATACAGTATGTTCCAGCAGCGAAATTGTCCTGCTTGTGAAGCTCAAAGGACAGGATAACAGAGGAAAGATTTTCACATTTTATAGAGAGGAGGAGAGGGAGGGAGTAGGTAGGAAATAAAGGAAGGAGAAAGAGACAGAATTAAATCTCAGGAGGAATTAGAGAAGACTAAACAGAAACACTGTTACTGAGTCTTTCAAATTGCTCTTAACCCTGGTGTGAAATTTTAGTAACTCCTCTAGACGAACACTGATTATTTTTTTGCACTTATAAGTGGTATTCTTTGGCAGAAAGGTACATTATTTTTTCCAGTTAGAAGTGTGGTACATTCGAACTAGGGGCAGGTTATGGATTTTGCAGGCAAGTTCTCTGCTTTATTGAAACAAGTCAGCTGTGAGATTATAGGTTTAGAAATTTGAGTCCATCCAGTGTTTTTCAGAAATGACTTGTCCCAAATTTAAAAAGGCACCACATGTCCCAAATTTAGGCTCATATCTTCCCTGCTCAACAATACCATGCTTGATGGAGTAGGTGAGTCCTGCTTGTGAGCTCTCTACTGTTTTACTGCCTCTTTTTATGCACACCCCCATTTTTATTTTTTTTTCCCCCAAATACTGCTGTCAGTTGTCCTTCTTAAGAGAAGATATTAGTAGGCTACTAGGTGCACCACTGAGACTTCTTTTTCTGAGTTGGGATATGAGCTCTGATCCTTCCATATGCAGTGACTGCCAACCAGACTTATTCAGGGTGTGTTAAAGGGAAATATTGGGATGTACACGCTCGCAACCCTGTTTCAGGCAACTAAGCTTTGCAGTTGCCTCAAACAACCCTGCACTGAGGGATCACCAGCTTTTGCCTGTAGTCTTGATGTACAGTACATTAATCGTACCCTCCCTAATTCCTGCTTCAAGATAAATCTCTTGCGCTCCCATTATTTGGCTAATTGCTGTGGATTATATGGCAGTTGGATGCTCTTTGGCAGGGAAAGATTAATGGAGGACATTTCCTTTGTTTTGATTTCATTTGCTAATTGCTGTGTGGAGAGGTGGTTATGTTAATTCATCCTTTCTCCCTGTTAGATAGCAGGGTTTTGTTTAGCATGTGTTGGGAAAGGAGTAGGTTGCCAGGAATCTTAAATGTTTCTTTGTCTTGCTCTGTGGATTTGGGAGGGGGGAGGTCTTCAGGCAGTGGGTCAGTTTTATCATTGGGTAGATGGAGTGCTCATGTCCTTTTGTATGTTTTCATGCATGGGAAGTACTAATTATGGGTGCACAAACTGAGGAATAAAGAATTTTCTGCATTTGTACTGGAGGCTGAAACATCTGGTTGTTGGTCTCTTTGTACCTCTGTCAGGCTTGTGGTGGAAAGTGAGAACCCCACTGAAAAACCTGTGCCCTTTAACTGAGCGTGTACGTTACCGTTCTGGTCATGGGACAAGATACAGGGTCAAAGCCTGTGAGCAGCTAAGCATCCTTGCTCTCCCACTGAACTTGATGGGACCTGAGTGCTGTTATTAGCTCTGGCTTTGTTAGGTAATTTTAAAAACAACAGTCATCAAATGTGCAGTTCTCTCAACTTTAGATAAATGTAGAAATCTGAGGGAATTGGTCAGATAATGGAGCCATTCACACTTGTTAGCCAGAAGAATCCAAGTCAGTCACTGGTGTTGGAAAACTGCTGCCATCTGTTGCCTGTTCTCTGGCTTTTGCAAAGTGTCTTTGATGTCAGTATTTCTTGTGGAAACAGGTGTTCCCATTGCACATCTGCAATCAAGTATTTCTACTAATTGCCCTTTTCCATTGATGGGTTCATCCACAGCCATGAAAAAAAACACCCTCACCCCAGAAGAAATGCCTCAGAACAGAAATTTTATTCGAAGGGCGTAGTTGGGAGGAATCTGCCCAGTGCCTTCCAGAATTTAATTGTTCTGCAAATAAATGAGACACCTCAGTCTTCAGAGTTATCAGCTTGGCAATTTTTACTAGAACAAAATTATTTTGATTCGGTGGCGGCAGCTATTAATTTAGGGATCCAGATATAAAGTCTTTCGTATGGAAGACTGCCAGTCTTTCTACCAAGGCTGTCAGCCAGTACTCTTTAGTTTGGGGAAGACAAACAATCTGGGCATCTCTAGGTCTGGTTGTTTCAAAGATCTTTAAATTGAGAACAATAAAATCAACCCTGGATAGTGATAGAAATAATTGTCCTAAGCTGTTTATGTTTCTGATAATTTGTAGCAAAATGGAGGGGCAGGGATTAGTTGTCTTGGGATTTGTGAACTCTAGTTATTATGTATCTTAAAATTCCTGTGGAAGCCTTTCTGTTTTCACTTCATGAGAATATAGGCAGGAGCACTGTTTCTATTACCATGAGACTGTTTTGTTGTCTCTTTGGTAAGCTCTTCAGAAGGGATCACTGTGGGGCCTTTCCCAATTTTGTTGCTCTGCTGTTATTGCTGTCATTTCAAGGGAGGGTCCCTGCACTAAGACACTGTCTCTTTCTGCAGCACCTGCATATTTCCATTATTCTTTTGCTATCCTTTTACATTTTCTTCCCACTGCTGTGAGCTTAGCTATAAGATGATCTCAGCCTAGAGCAGATCTTCTTGGCTGACCAGTAAAATTCTACCCCTGTAATGTCCAGACTTGAAATAACCATGTGAAGTCTTATCTGATGTTGGACATCACTGAATTATAAAACAGGACTCTTCAGAAATTTTGTTAATCTTCTTTAAGATTAAGAAAACAGCAATTTAATGTTCAGAATGTGCACTATATGCAAGCTGTCGAAGTTGCTTTTTGTAGAACTTCAAACTATATTTCATGTCTCCCAGAAGGGTGAATGTTTCAAGAGACCGCCAGGAGGTTTTAAGATGCTGGCCTGTTCAGGTCTCCCAGAAGATGGCTGGACCAGCTCAGCTCTGCTTTGTTGTAAGTGGTTCCATTTGGAGCACTTGAAATTCTTCTTGTGTCAGGTTGGCAAACTCCAGCCCCAAGCTGGACTCTTGGTGTAAGGTAGTCATTGCCTGGAATGTGGAAAGTAGTTTTCAGAAATCTGTAGCTACTGAAAGCTTTAGGAGTTATTGTTCATGGTCTAGCAGGGAAAACTGCTTTCTTTTGCCATATGTGTCACTGCTAGAATGTTTCTGTAATTGTGTCTGAGGGTGGTGGAAATACAAAACATTACAGGATGTTTCATGTTGGAAGTTGTTTTGAGATAGGTTGTGACTAAGAGTGTTTTACAGTAGGTGTCTGAGAGAAGGCCCACTGTGAACTAATTCATGTGGAAATTATTCCAAAACACATAAAGTATTTTGTAATTCATAGTAGTTATTATCCATGGCTCTCAAAGCACTTTCAAGAAAGGTTAATGTTGTGAGAAGTCTTTAACACAGAGGCTATGGTTTTGCATGGAATAAGCTCACAAAATCACAGAGTAGGATGTTGAATTGGGCAAGGTGACTGGGAAATCCAGAGAGGAAAGCTGGTTGGGAAAGGGATGAGGCTCAGATACTCAGGTGATTAAACAGCTTATACATGCAAGGGGTACTCATTGCTCCAAGTGAAGTGTCTGAGTTCTGCCCTAGGAGTCCCAGCTCTTAATTCAGGTCTAGATCCTGGCTGTTATTCCGTCCTGTGATGCCATCAATGAAACAATTGCAAGGATAAATAGAGGGGGCACTGTTCAGTGTGAGGGAGGAATGGCATCAGCAGACCAGGACTTCTCCAACGCTAAATATTAAAACAATCTCTTAGGGCACTAGGAGAAGACAACATTGCCATCATGATATTGAAGCCATCAAGTCTAAACATCTAGTAACTAGTGCTGCCTTGAAAAAGCAAATAAAAAATATGTCACGGGATAACATGTTACTGCCAAGCAGTGACCCAGTACTTAGAAATGACCTTCATTGTGCATGTGTATGTGCCTCTGAAGACTGAACTGAGATTATAGATTAGTGGGCACCAAGGTTGTTACTGGAAACATAGTCTTGCATATACTAGTATTTGGAAAGTGGTTCTTGATGAAATATCATTAGCAGCAAATTCATCAGAAGAGTAGAAATCAATTTCATAGGCCACAGAACTAAAAAGGTTGTGTGAAGTATTGGGTCCAGTCCCTTGTAGTTTCTGATAAACTTGAAAGCTGTGTGAAGGGAAGTGGTTTAGGACATTTAGTCACATGTCTGCCACTTTGCCAGCTGTTGTTCGTGCTAGTAATAACTGATTCCTCAGGGTGACTCTCCTGATCTCCTAATCTTTTAATTAGCGGGAACTGATAACAAGGAGGTGACCTCCATAGACAGGGCAGTGGAAATTATATTGAATCCCAAACAGACAGGAGGCTCTTACCCTATTTTAGAGTTGAATACTATTATTTAACAAATTTTCCATACTGCAACATTGTTCAGGATGTGGCATTTCCCCTCTTAAAATAAATTAAATGCAGGTGAAAGACACCACAGTATGGAGCCTTGAAACTCACCTGATGTATTACTAATGCACTTGATACAGGAACAGAGAATGATAACCCCTGCATGCCCACACTACACAGCCATTTTATTTCTGCCCTGAACAGGAGCAATACCATCTGTAGCGATGGAGCGATGGAGTTGGCATGATCCATCAGGCTCTTGGCACTCTGCTAACTGTATTGGATGTTTGGACTTCTTCTGCATGCCTTCTTGATTCTCTGCTAAAATCTGCCTATTCATTTCATGTAGAGGTGACTCCCAGTAGTTGTTGAGAAGTCACTGGCATCTAAGCTTATGTCTTTGATCAGGTTGATGCTGATTACCTAAAATAAAAATCTGTCTCATGCATAATGCTCTGGACTGTCTGATCTTCCAAGCCTGCTTGGAAATAACTTGTCCTATAGAAATGGAAGGCTTGTTCTCTGTTGCTTGGCCCTTCTGATTTTAAGATAGTTGGAAGATATCTATGGAATTTGCATTGTCTTGTTTTAATTGTGATCTTTCTTGATTGTCTCTCTTCTTTCCAAGTGTGCATTCATTGTGATAAGCCTATATTAAATGGTTTGCTCTGCTGTTCTCCAAAGGTATTAGTCTGCCTGAGACTGGGGGTCTCCTTCATCCTATGTGCGGTGTGTAAGGCTTTGGGTTTCCTCTGGTGTTGCAGCCTCACCCTACTAACAACCCAGGGGCACGAGCTCTTTCACAGGAACTGAACTTGACATTCCCCTTCCTAATCAAAGAGACCAGAGAAATTGGTACCTGCTGTCTAATGTGCAGGAAGTGTCTTTGCAGGTCCTTGCAAACTGGCAGCCTTGTAAAGCAGGCACCAGCTGATATTCCTTCAGTAAGGCAGGTAGCCAATACCTTTCTAACCACTATGAAATAATGTCATTTATTTACCTATCAGTCCATACTACTTCATCTGTAAGAGAACGTAAGAGAGAGATTTATTTTTTCATACTTCTCTTTTCCCTCATCAAAAAGAAAAAGAAAAATCTGGACAAGGAAATGCAGAAATACCTGTGATGGGTATTTCAGGTGATTTTCTCCTCACTGAGGAGAGACCTAAGGGCAGATATGGAGTCATATGAAGTCATTCTACTTCCTGAGCAGTGCTGCTATAGCTACAGCTCTGTTGTAACATGGCTGTATACAGCCGTTGTACAGCTGTTCAATACACTCCACATCTCAACAGCTGCTGTCACACGATGAGCTGATTCCAAAGGCTCAGTATTATCTGTGCCTTATAAGGCTAGAAGCGGAGAATGTGTGTAAGGCCCCTTTGCACGTTACAGCACTGTGCCTCCCGAGGAGGGTGGCGTCAAGCAGGCAGAAGGGAGGCAGTCAGCTTGGTGGTGGGTCTTTCATGGCAGGATGTGAAGGATTCTGGTTGTCTTGGAATCCTGAAATGGATCTGTGGAGCCTTCGCTTTGCTGCCATTCCTATCAAGCTGTGTTTTAAACAATTTTTAAAGCTGCGTTTCCTGGTTGTTTTTAGAAGAGAAAGATAGTTCCTCGCCCTCTCTCCAGTTGGATTATACACATCCAGTGAGGTGGAAACATGTGTGAGTTATTCTTTTGATTTACTTACTCATGCAGACAGATGAGCCATGACCGCATGGGTCCAATCACTGCAGAAACACAGAAGATATTGACCCTTACCCTGAAAGTTGTTATAGTTTATATGTAACTGAGTTGATTTCTATGAGAAAAGGATGATTTGTTACATAGTTTTCAAAGCACTTGAAGATACTTCCAGCTCTGTAAAAATGTATGGAATTATCAATGGAGAACATGATGCCCAGCAGTGCAAAGCCCTGGGTGGCTAATAAGGCCTGACTGTGAGAAATGATTTAGAACATGGCAGCTCAGCCTGAGATTCCCAAGGGAGAATAAGCAAAGCAGTCCCATAATTCCCCATAGTCTCTGAAAGAATGCCATTAAAAAGAACTTTATTGCAAAATTAAATTTAAAATGCAGAATGCAACCAGGCAGTGTCCTTAACAGAGGCCAGAAAGATCATATCCATTGCCTTTTATTTTTCTCCATGGGATGTTGCCATCTGAGAAAACTGCCATGTCCCAAGCTGAATTCCAAAATAGTGAGTTTGCAAATGCATTTAATCAATCTGTAATTATTGTTCTGGTTTGAGAGAGGAAAGTGTGGTCAGTGAAATCACAGGCTGGCTATACTTTCTATTGACCTCTCAGGACCCAAGGAAAGGCCATGCTAGCCCAAGATTATTGCCCGAATCTGTCCCAGGAAGTCTTCTTGCAATGACTGCCCTATCTTTGAAGATTCCGCCATTGTAATAAGGGATAAAAATGATTTCTTGTTGTCAGACATGTTCTGTTCACCTGCTTAAACTCTCAGAGGGAAAATTCCTCCAATATAGCAGCTGATAGGTGTCCAAAATGGATTACAGCCAGAACCACTACCCCAAGAGAGTATCTGTTCTTTCTGGGAAGCAGCAAATGCATATCAATCAGAAGAGCACACACCGAAGGCAGCCCATAAAATGCTTGTAGACCTGACCATAGCTGAAGCTTTCTGGCCTTTCAACAAACCTAACTATATAATGCAAAGTCAGTTCTTGAACTTCCAACTCATCATAACCAACAGATTTCTATTGGGTAGATGCGCCTCTTCCAACTTGTCCTCAGGACAAACCCTACTGTTTTTAAATGTTTGTGGATCATTTCCTTGACAGATCAATGTTCCTGTCATCAGTCCAATGGAACAAGTTTACAGAAATCAAAATATGTGGACTGAAAAAAATCTAGTGATGACATAGTGGGATGAAGTACTAAGCTATCTGTGAATGAGTTAAGAGAATCCTACAGACCTGTCAAATTAAGACTGGATGGATCAGTCACCCTCTGAAAGAAGAGTCTGCAGATGAGCATAAGATGCCCACAGAAATTTGCTCACAGACTTTAAGCCTAAAATTAAGAAAGAGCTGTTGAAATGTAGTGAAAAGATGAGACTTGTAAACATAGAGAATGGGGGTAAAGAGTAGGAGGAAAATACACCCTTTCATACTCTAAGAGGGCTTTAAGGGAAAGAAATAAGAATATTCAGTAGATTAGAAGGATGATATTAGCTAAGGATATCACTACATCTAGTCAGTTTTTTGTCTCACTTGGACAAAACATCAAAAGAGAAAAATGTCTTAAAGACTCACAGCATGAGATCAGTCTTCAGAAAAGACAGGGAAGAGCTCCTAGCAATCACACTCTTAATGCAATTGCCAATAAAGTAGCACAACCAAATGTATTTAGGGTCTTGTTAAGCATTGTCTTGTGTTTGCACATAGATAATATGGACAAAGAGGTCCCTAAGTGAAGAATCCCACTGTATGCAGTAAAGGTAAATGTCTCCACTGAGGGATATTGAGTGTCTGTTTTTACAGAGCAGTCATCTCCAAACTTTTTGATTGGGCATGCCTGTCAGTAAAAAGTTTTTGAGCATGTTCTCCCAATCCTGGACCCTTGGAGTGAGTTCTTGAATCTGCTAGGGTCTGAAGAAGTTGCCTGATTTTCTGAGCTGATGTGCACCCGTTGTTTCAGCTGGGATGAAATCCAGGGTGGGCCACTTTCTGCTGGAGACACCACAAGGCGTGGAACGAACCAGTGCAACTAAGCACTTCATTGTCATGAACTCAGACAACGAATGATATAAAATCGAGTATGTGTGAAGAGTAGCTACTGTATGACATTGTTTCTCTAGCACATTCATGCTTTGGTCTTAGAACTTCCTCCTGAAGGATTTCTGTTATTTCTGTGATTATAGCCTCATGCTGACAGGGTGCTCAGCATCAAATGAGGCAGTGTCGTGTGCTCTGTCTTAAACTGCATAGGCTGCAGGCCCTGAGGAAGGTGATGGGATTTCTGCTTGCTGATTTCCATAGATTCAAAGCACAGCTTTTTCTCTAGAGCAGATATGGCACACCAGTGAACCTAGATGAGTAAACTGGTAGGACTGATGCCTTCAGACAAAATCGAACTTCCAGTGCTCAGATGCCCACCACTTGAATTGGTTCTTGGGGTCCCTTGCCTTCATTATGGCAGATGTCAGCTAGGGAATGTTTTCACTGTTGTTGGAGTCTGTGGAGAAATGAAAATGATTTCTGCTAACAGGTAATGGTTTGGACAAAAAAATAATTATTTGAAAGCAATATTTCCATCTGGTTGTAAATGAGGTACTGAACCTTTCATTAGAACACTTTCTATGATCTAAAATACTAAACTCTGAGCTGAGTGAAGATAGTAGCACTCAGCCTGTTGACTAGTAAAGGTTCAACAATTTAGAGTTCAAGAAATCAATAACTTTTTGGAAGCTGGAAGTCCTTCTCTCTATCCTTTTCTAGTCTTAGAAGTGTATAATTTTAAAATTTCCAGTATGATTTGAAAAATGTGGTACCACACAGGTTTTTTCTTTGTTTAATCAAAATAATAGATTTTTAATTGTATCAAAATATTTTTACTGTTTACCAATAACATTATTTCTTTTTGAATGAAATCTGAAAAGTGCATTCATCTGATTTCAAGGAATCATTTTTAGCTGCAATATTCTGAGATATCAGCCCACCAGTTAGCAGAAGTTTAATTTCCAATGTGTTTATGCGCATAGTGCTAAGGCCAAAAAATATTTTCTTGTCTTTCCTGTGTGCCAGGGACTAGGAAAAATGTTGGTACTTAGTAGGATTTCTCAGTTGTGTAGAGCAATGAAAGGAAATGGCCTCTGTATTTGCTTCTCTAAAAAAAACTTCTGTTTTCCTGAGCGGGAGTTTGAAAATCCATTGCAAATCACTAATTTTCTCACTGTTGAGCACCAGTTACTCCAGGAAGGTTAATGTAATACATCAGATTCTTTCTCTTGTTCTTTGAATTAAGAAATTTAGCTAAAATCCAGTTTCTTTGTCCAATTTTATTTCCACTCCAGGACTTTGCAAGGGTATATGGATTCAGATCAAAGACTTAAACTGAGAAACAGGAAATGTGATCTTTAATCTATTTTAATCTTGTAATTTTAAATTGCTAAGGAAATAATTTTATTTTGGTGTTCACCATTGCCCTCTTTTTTGGCGAATACATACAGGCTAGTATGCTCAGTATGATACTACTCCTGAGCAGTTATATATGCTATACTATATATAGTATACCAGTTATATAATATACTATATACTATACCTGTACCAGTTTGAATCCAGCAATGGTGTAGTTTAATGTGCACACATTTAGGATCCTAATTTTCACATTTTATTATACTAGAAAATCACGGGTTCATTTTTACCAGAAGATTAATGTGCGTCAAGATCTAATTGGATTGAAATTGGAATCCAATTACAATGCACAAATAGCTTTAAATTTTTTTATTAGTTGTTTATCCAGGCTGTTGAAGGTAGTTTTACTTAAAGCTTAAGAAAAATATTTTTTACTGAAATCTGACTCTAAAAAATCCATCTATACTTAGCGAATTGGACAGATTTTTTCCCACTTGTTCACGTCTTTCAGTGTTTTAAACTAGCTTAATTTACACTCTCACACCTTATTTTTCTCAATATTTTGTAAAAGAAAAATGAGCTTTCCTGGTTTTTCAACTGTCAGCTGTTTTCTCAACTTTGAGTGAACAAGTCTTCGAACTGAACTAGTTGGATAAAACAAACCATCTCTCTGTACTAAGAAAAAAGGCTCTTGTAGTTAAAATAATGTTCTTGTTTTAACAAGACATGCATCTAGAAGTTTAGACAGTGGGTTATATGGATTTAGTGGTTCGACTTAAAGCATCAAGCAAAAACCTGTACTGCTTGCTCTTTTTAAGTTGAATTTTAAAGAAATTATTTTTTTAAATCCAAAACTGAATATTCTTCTGCACTTCAACTGCTCTAGTTTACGGTCCATCATAAATTCAAACTGCCGATATTGGTAGCTTATTGTGTATGTCCTGTTACAGCAGCAGTGTCTGTTGGCTGATGAAAGGAGCAGGTACCAAGTAGGTTACATGTATACATACTACTCTGAAAACACTAAAAATGTAATCTCCATCCTACTATTACTGGAAGGTAGGTGTTCATAATTCCATTATGTTCTTTCTAACTGGAAGTGAGTGTGTTTTCTTCTAAGCTAATTCAGTTTTGTTTTTTTTGTTTTTTTTTTTTTTTTCCCTCCCCTGCAGGCCATGAGAATAGACTTAGTGAGCCCATTGCACACTAAAAGTCTTGGTTTGGCCAAAAATTAGATTAGAATTAGGGTGCGGGGATTCAGGTAATAAATGGTACAAATGCTGCAAAACCCCAGCTTATAAAACCAGCCCAGGACTGTTTTCTCCAGTGTCTCTTCAACTATTCATAAGGAGGATTAAACTGATTCATACCAAGGGACAGAGGCTGCTCAGGTTCTCTTAATATGCAGCTTGCACTCTCCTTTGCTTTGTGTCACCTGCCAGGTCATCCTCTTGTGTTGTCTTAATACAACTAGCTGAATTTAGTTTTATTTTCTCTCTCTTTGTAAGTCTGTAGTGCTGTTGATAGCAGGTCTTGGCAGCAAATAAGCACAGAGTAATCCCAGCAGAGGGACTGTTGTCCCTCTGCTTTGCTTGAAAATGTCTGTACCTCTATACATGGGGTGCCTGCATTGTACCGTGGGCCCCCTCTTCGTTCCTTCTGTTCTCCACCTTCGTTCAGACAACATCTTACTGCTTCCAGGCTGGGTAGCGCCACTGGGTATGTATCACTGGTGTCTTTCCACACCCCAACTCCCTTTGAATTGCCTAATTTAATTTCCGGGGCTCTTTTCGGTCAGCTATTCAGAGAGCAAAATTTATGAGTGCATACTGCTTTCCCTTAAGTTTTTCCCCTATGTGTATTTAAAGAGGGGTTTGAAGGAAATCAGGCTGGTGGCTCTTACTCTTTTTATGATGAATAAATGCCTCTCATTCACAAAAATCTGTTCTCCGCTCCTTCCCTACTCACAGGGAAAAAGCGTGGTTCCTTTGCTGTGGGAGGGCTCTTTGGAGGCGTCAAGCAGAGACCGGGAGTTTTCATCACCCTTCACAAAAGACAGAGTTATTGAAGCCTTTTCTCCTGAATGACAAATATTACTTATTGCCATTTTTACTCACGCCAGCGCTTAGAAACAGCCAACTTACAGCTCTGTATTCTGCTCATGAGGAGAAACGGGACATCCTTCTCTGAAGTTCTTCGGAGCGAGTCCAAACCGTTTGTTCCAAGAGGCAGCTCTCGGGGCCCCGCGCCCGTCTGGGGAGGCTGGATGGTGCTGTTCGACGCCGAGGCCACAGAGGGGCACCAAACCCTCACGGTTGGGGTGCCGGGGCTCGGCTCGGCGGGACGGGAGGGGCCGGCTGTGCCGCTCGGCCGGCGGGTGCGGGCCCCTGGAGGCCGGTTGCTGCCCTCCCGGGGAGGTGCGGGGAACGGGGCCTTCCCTGGGCGGTCGTCTGCAGGTGGAGCTTCAGCTGCCCTGCTGAAAGACTGGTTAGAGGTAGGGCTGGTGGAAGGGAGCACGGGAGTGCGGGACTTCCTGCGACGGCCGTTCAACGTCTGCTCATGCTGCCCTGCTCCCTGCAGCCTCATGTCGCAGCCACCGAGCCCGGGGTACAGGAGTGCTTCAAACTCTGGCTGCAGCCTGACATTTGTATTTGATTACTTGCCTGGCAGCAGGGAGAAGCTGGATGAGATAGCGTGTCTTCCTTGGGAGCTTCCTCATGTCACCCCACACAGTACTTGGGTGCTGCCCTGTGTCGCCATCATCCCTCAGGGCACCACAGACTCCTGCCGATTTCTTTAGTGCATACTTATTTTAATGCCATGTCTAAAAATCCTCAAAAATCTGGAAGAGCCTTTCAAAATCACAACTTCAAACAATCTTCATTTTAATCTGAGAATGGCAGACACTCCGTGAAGATCAGTTCAGTCTCTCAAGGGAGTGAAACAACTATTCCATGTCAATCATCGCACAGACTTGTAGAAATATTTGTGCCAGCTGCTGATATGAGTCTGGCCCATGTCACTCATGTAGCTCTACAAGAAGACGGACAGGAGAACCTGGTTCTGCACTCTGTCTGAATTTAACAGAACAAATATAACAGAGCAAATTAATGTTGTTGACTCTGGGAACCTGCACACACTGAAAGGTGCAGTGGAGACCTTTGAAAATCACTCTCTTGTCATTTGCCACCATTAAAGGCCACCATTTCACTAGAGACATAGGGAAGCCACAGCCTGCCTGCTTCTGTCAGCTTTGCCAAGAGCAGCTAGCTCCATGGCAAGGCAGAATGAGTTACTGCTGGATGATTATGTTAAGCAAGGTTGAGAGGGAATCCTTGAATACAGTTTGATCCTTTAACTGTGTAACTGAGGTAGACAACTGAATAGGGCCTTTGCTTCACAGCAGAGGGAGGGTAGGTAGAAGACAAGCTAAAGCTAACATAAAATGTGTTGATAAAAGGGCTTTTAATTGCACAAAAAAATGTTGGGTGCTTCAGCTCCATAACTGATGCTCTACCTTCAGTGACATTGAGCAGACAGTGCAGGTCAGTACTCTGGCCTTCCGGCTTGTGCTGGGGAACAGGCAAAGCTCAAAGCTGGCCTTACCTGTGTATACTCCTTGGCTTCTCAGATCTGAGCTGCTCTGTGGTTCATGAGGGAGTCTGGAGGCACTTGGGAAAAAGCCCACATCCCTGGGCACTAGCGGAGAGTGTAAAAAATAGCTGGCATGTTAGTGAGGAGGGTGCTTGGCAGTTGTGGTTATTTTGTGCCATGTCATAGGTGCTTACAGAGAAGTTGCTCACTCAAGCAAGGTGGTAAATGAGTTCGTGTAACTTGTCCAAATAGCCCTGACCACCATTTGTCTTGCTTTCTGCCTCAGCAGAAGTTTTTATTCCTGAAGCCTTGCTGTATAGCCATATAGTAAGAGATCGACATGAAGTGCTGAGTATTCGACTGTCCTTTTTTGGCAGAGATCCTGAATTCCTTCATCTCTTGAGAAAACTGCCAAAAGCTGCAGAGACTACAGAGCTGAGAGGTCAGAAGGGTGGACTGTGACTTCAGGCTTCCTACAGGTGCCATGTGATTACACCAGTTATAATAGTCCTGAGGCCCCCTTAAAACCAGGAAATTGAGAAACATGGTGAGAGGTTAGAGTCTAGAGTACAGGTCTGTGTTCAGTGGATGAAACTGGCAGCAAACTCTTTGGCTGGCTGGCACATGAACCCTGCAATCCTGTACTATCATGCTCAGAGCACCCTGAAGTACTTAGCTATGTTTTTAAATGTCCCCCTGTCCTATGAACTGGTTCAGAGTCTTAAGTCCTGAGTTGATTGATGTGGACCCAAGGCATAGAACTGGGTTACATAATTGTTGCAAGGTCACACTGGTTTATCAGCTCCTATTTGCTGGCTTATAACTTTAGAGGTTTTATAAAGCTTCAGAGCTGAAATCCCTTTTCAGTGCTCTGTGATTTTTGCCTTTATTTTTTAATGTAAACCAATTAAATCTCTTATGGGCAGGTTTCTTTGTTTGTAGAAGATCACATAATCCAACCCATGGTGGGAAGAGACTTCCAAAGCTGTACAGGGTAGACAAAAATCCTGCTGAGTCTTGTGTAGTTTTTTAACCCCCGGAGAATCTGACACATTGAAAAAATATTTTTGCCCTGTATCTGAACAGAGCAATGTAGTTGTGTATCACATGAGGATCCATAGGCCTTTCCAGTCCATTAGTTACCACAAGAGAGTGTTAAACAATGTCTGAAATGAGGAAACCCTTTTAAATGAGCAAGTCAAGGGTCTTAGGAAACCTCTGAATTACTGATATTAGCTTTTGTTCCATTTGGGGATTTCTTCACTATTTCAAGGATTGTGAGATGACCTGGAGAACATTCAGCTTGGATGTGGAACAGAAGCCAGCTATGAGGGCTGTAATTCCCTGTTAGTACTGTCTGGTGGTGCCTTTGGGAGTAACTACATCACTATGAGTCTCCTCTCCTGCGCTTCTCCCCTTCCATTCCAACTGTGCTGTGACTGCATCCTGCCCTGCCTGCAGCTAGAGAGTAATGAAAAATCTGATATGGAAGTCAGCTGATAAAGAATAGGGATATAATTAATGCCAGTTGACATAGCTTTATTGAAACTAGATCTTGTCAAACAAATTTGATCTCAATAATGTAATTTCAAAGAATGGATTGTTAAAGGGAATTGTGTAGATGTAATGTACTTATATTTTCATAGAGCATTTGACTTAGTACCGCATGATAGTCTGGCTAAAATCTTAATATTACACAATATCAGTAAAGTGCCTGTTAAGTGGACTAAGGACTGGTCAGCTAAGAGAGCTCAAAGGCGTCATTTGTGGGAAGTATCACTAAATGAGTGTCCAGGGGATTTGGCAAGAGCTGATATAAAGTTCAATACCATTCAACAGATACATCCATGATTTGGAAGTAACTATAAACAATAGTTTAAAGGTGAGTTTTAAGTTTTGCAATGTCACAAGACTGATAGGGTAATAAATAATGAAAAAACTTTACGTAAAGTGATTAGCATCATGAAGAAAGCTAACAAAATATGTATTAACAGTCATATGCAAAGTAATACACTTGGGACTACGTACTAAATCTTGCAGTCCTCCATTCTGTAGGTATATATTGAAAAAGGGCTGTTGCACTCCCTAGAGTTGAGCACAGGAGGAGGAATGGGAGAGATTTTTAACCTACATGCATGGTATTGACAGACGGCTGGTATAATACAGCATATAGACCTAGTACAGGGTTTTTAGGGGAAGGTAGAAAAACTGAAGAGAGCACAGCAGAGGCACCAAGATGACTTGGAATGAGGAAACAGAGCTCAGTTTATTTCGTTTCAAAAACACTGAGAAGTGACTTATTTAGTGTAGAAGTACCCTAATGGAGAAAAAAATACCAAGTGCACTTTTTTCCCCACCATGATCAGAGGACCCTTTCACAACAACAGGAACCAGCATCTGGAGGCTAGAGCAGTTTATATTAACTGCTAGTGTAGTTTGTCTTTAAAATAACGTACTTTTCATTTAATAGAAAGAATGATTGAATATTGTAAATTCTAGCAAGGATGATTTTTGTTTTGCATACCCTCAGGTCTATCCAGTACCTTAATGAAAGAGTCATTTTAATTCATTACCATCTGTGGCCTGATATATAATAGAGGGCATCCATGTGGTCTTTCTGCTTTTAAGTATGACTCTGAAGTGAATGTGCCGAAGAGATTCCTGTTGACTAAGCATCATCTTTGTCCTTGAGTCATACTGAGGTCGTATGTAACCTTGCTGTGCCAGTAGTCACAAGAACACACCAGATGACCTGATGTGTATTGTATATATGTGTTCATTCTTTCCCTCTCTCTATGTATGTAACTTGCAAGAACCCGTTGTTCTTCCCTCTTCTGCTCCTTAGCTATGAGAGTGTTTCTGGCCATGAGAAGACTACCGTTAACAGCTTAGGCTGTATTTCCGACCTGCCACCTTCAGTCAGTTTGCCAAGTCAGACCAACTTCCTGTATCTCAATTTCATTTTCTGGACCTTCAACCTACACCCAGAGCTCCTGACTGTTCTGAAGACTTTGCTTGGTCCATACTGCTCTAGATTCCTCTTCCTCAACCCAGAATTCAGGTAGGTTATTTCTGGCCTTCCCTACTTGTAGAGTCAATATGAGAAGCTGTGGGAAATGGAAGGAGTGCTAAGGAAGTCTCAGTATGTCCAAGTAGGAAAACGTTGTGCTGTGTCCTCTTTCTTTGCACTTATGGGTTTTCAGATCCAAGGGAAGGGAAATACTGGAAAGACTCAGAGGCTTTGGATGAAAGTTATAGGCAAAGATGAGGAACAGACGGGCAAGCACAAGAAGATATGAGATACAGGGAGGAGAAAGAGCAGCATGAGGAGGCTGAGGAGAGGCCTTTGTAGTATAATAAGATTTTCCATTAAAAGATTTCATGCGATTAAGCAAAACCCTTTGCAGCCAAAGCTGCTGTTTTGAACTCCCAGAAGCATATGTATCCCCCTCATGAAAGAACTAAAGCACCAGCCTGTTTCTTTCTCATGACTGACAGGGGCTTATGTCCTCTCCTCCTTTTTTATGCTTCCAATGGAGCTGGATTTGCTGAGCTGAGGCAATAGTTGATGCTATTGTAGATACTGGGGCTGCTTTCCTGGCAGAACCCCTGCATTCCCACAGCAGTTATGGCCAGGGTCAGTGACCCTTGCAACTGCTTTGTGCCCTTTACCCTTGCCTTCTTTCTCTGTAATGGCACTACCACTGATTTAATAGCATTAATGTTTTAAGCCTTTCTTAGAGCATTCTACTCCCATTGGCCCTCCTCTTTCATCTTAATTTGGCTGGAAGAAATGGTAGCTGTTTCTTGCTGTTTGCTAATGAACCTGGAGCAAGCAGGAAGAATAGCCTCATGAAGGCTTCTGTAAGCTCAGCTCAAACGAGTACCTGACTAGAGCATCTTTGCAGCTGGCAAGAAAAGAAAGCAAAGCCTACCAGAGTCTCTGCGGTCCAAGACTTCTTCTCGGATATGTTTCATTTTCTCAAATCCAATGAAATATTTTGTGATTCATATTTTTCCAGTTCCACATGTGATTAAACCAGGATTCTATGAAGCTTTGTCAGAGGGGAAGAAGAATCCTGGCTTGTAGGACAGGCAATATCTAAGTGGTCAGGATTCTTATGTGGGATACTCCAAACATTTACTAGAGCAGATTTGATCTGGGCTTTTCCACTGGCTAGTTCTGTAGCAGCTGTAGGACTGAGCCCTTGCCAAAGAAGCACTTATTAATTCACACAGAGTGAAAGAGTTGCAACAGAGAAGACTATTCCCAAAAGAAGAAATTACACCAATCAAGGCATTTAACTATGCTGGGGGAGAGTCAAGTTCAAGTTTTAAGTCCAGAAAAATAGACCAGGAACTTGAGCCCAAATCTCTCATATCCCATGTAGGTCTTGTTCTACATGCAGGTTTCCCTGTTGTCCAATGCAAATCAGGGAGCCTTTTCTAGCAAGGGTTTCTTCAGGACAGTGAGTTCCTGCAAAACATAAAGATTTCAACAAATTGAGTATTTCCTAACAAAGCTAGTTACGCAAAGACAGGAAAAAAAAATAATCCCACAAGCAGTTCTATAGATGAGGTGCTGCCAAGTAGGTAGAGAGGGAGACGTTAGGGAGATAAATAGATAGTTGCCCAAGCATGGGCAGACTTGTGGCAGCTGCTTAAGCCAGGTCTCTCTTTCGAGTTCCTGCAAGTGTCGTCCTTACTTGGGATGCAGTGTGTGTCAAATGAAGGAATTTTACTTGGAATCATAGGTAGAATTGGAAAGTTTGCATCATTATCTCCCGAATGCAGTGTGTGACTGCAAAAGGCCACACACTCTTTCCTTTGCCTGTTTCCTTTTTGTGTGGAGGAGGAATGGAGCTGTTGATGGATATGTGGTGTTTTCATGTGCAGACCTGAACTTTGGGACTTGGGCTTGTATGGAAGCAAGTCCTGCCATTACATCTGCTCTATTTTTCCTGTTTTCAGTGCCATTGTTTTGGAGCAGCTCCCAGAGTGTTTGTTTCAGCTACATGGCCATTTCCCCTCTCTGCTTACTTGGACCAGGGCTGCTCATCGAATGAGATCTGACTAGATCTTTCATCACCTTCCACTTCCTAGAATTATTGTTGTGCTTGCTTGTGACTGGGAGGATTTGTTCCTTCCAGATACTTGGTGTTGCTTCATGTAAGTGCAAGGTCACTTCTGCAGCACTAGTTTTCTTCCAGCTCCACTACTGCTTGAAAAGCATTCTCAAATAGCTGTTTGGCCTCTGGAGTGAGTTTGTCCCAGTCTATTGCCAGTGGTCATCTGGATCAGAATCACGGCTGACATTGACTGGCCCCTTTGACAGTAGTCTTGGCAGAGAAGTCAGGGCTTGAACAGACCATTAGATAATTAGACACTACTGCAGTGACTTACAATCAAAGAGCCTAAAGAAATGGATGCAGACGGTCCTCTTGCAGTCCTAGAAGTAATAACTCCAAAGGAGTAAAAGTAGTTCTGAAAATATTTCCTTTTCTATGAGAGACACCCCTGGGTGTATTGCAAGATTTTGCTGAGTTTCCTGACAAACTGCTTTGTATTCCTGGTGGGCCTTGAAAAGCCAGGAGGCCTACAGGAGACAGGCCTGGATCTTTCTGTGGCTTATTCACCATGCATATAATCGTTAAATGTTTCCACCGCACAGTCTTCTATTGCTAGTTTTAGGAAGCAGAGGGAATGTAGCTGAACTCTCAGAATCTAGACAGGATGGCAAGACTGGCAGCTAGACAAAGCTTCTCTTTATCCAGATAGATCTTCATGGCTTTTGGATAACAGGTCTGTCAGTGCCAGCTGCATGGCACAATTTTGCAAAGAACCTGCAGAATTTTGGGAAAATTTTTGAGCATATCAGAAAAGGAAGTGTAATCATGCCTCCCGACTCCAGCTTGAGATCCTATGACTCTGAAGTTTGAGCTGAAATTGAAGATCTCTTCTCTGTTCTCCAGTTTGAGCACAAAAGAGTGGAGGGTTTTATAAGTCTGAAAATCTGACGTTGAAGTTGTTCTTCATCTGAGGAAACAAAGGGAGAGGAAATTGATCATGGCATCTGTATTCAGCCTTTTCAATTTTGCCTTTTTTTTTGTAAGAACAACCTTATCCATTTCCCTCCTTCTCTGTTGCTCTCCTGTGAAAGTGAACAGGATTCACCACTGTGCATATGGAGCACACATATGACATTTTGAAACCAACACTGTAGAGTGAATCTGGATTTTCTTTAAATATTTTTTCTTAGTGAAGACCTTTTTAAACCAGAGGGCTTGTGTCCTTTGCTTGATGCTCATCTGATAAATTGTGATGAAAATAAAGTCACTAGTCAGCAACAGCCTTCATCTGAATGCCCCTGAATGAGGCTTTGGGGTGGGGTGTTTTAAGCTTTCCTCTTTGAAGTAAGAGCACTTCTGCCAGTGCTGTGGTAGCACCATTTCACAGTCCAGAATCAGTTTGAACAAACTAAGCAGATTATCACTGTTTCAGTAACATGCAGAAATCCTAATCCAGAAGGAGACCTCACTAACAGGCTTGATGTTTATTTGGAATCAAAGGTCAGGATAGTTGTGTGAATTATGAACTAATATATGAATGAAAAATGTAGAGAACATGAGTCTTCCTGCATCAGGGTGGGCAATAGGCCCTTGCTAGAGGTGATTCAGACAAGGCTGCCTGGTGACTGCCCTCTGAGGAGACTCCTGTTCAAGCAGCAGGAGCTGACAGTGTGGGAAAGGGCAGGGGACATGGCTATTTCTCAGCTTGATAGTGTGCAGGCTGTCTGAAGACAAGTTTCTCATCCCAAGTGCTTCCTTTGGGCAAGGAGGGAGAACAGGCTATGGGATTCAAATCCTTGCTGGCATGTGTATGCAGAGATGGAATGAAATCTCTGTTGCATCCAAATTGTATTTTAAGAACTTGATTCGGATGTCCACCAAAAAGAGACAATAGCACACCAGTACTGAGGCGTGGAATGACCTTACAACCCTTGAAATTATAAGGAAGGTATGCATTTATTTACGACGCCGGACACACAGGGAATCATTTCACCTAATGCATGTGTAAAATTACAGTAGCTCTGAGTTTAGTTAAATGCAGGAAAGTGTTACATATTCATGAAAGTTTTAGGAACGCCTATACATATTCATAACCTGTCCCCGAGAAGGTGGTTCTTATTACAATGAGTTCCGGGAGACTATTTCCATAGTCTCCACCTCTGGCTCCTCCTGGTTGCAGCTGCGCAGTGATCGTGAACTCAGGTCCTCTTTCTCTGTACACGGTCAGCTTTGGTCCAGTGTGATGAGTTGGTTAGGTCTCAGACTTCTGAGTTGGTTAAAACTGGCATATCTCCTGTCCTGTGCCCAAGTTTCTGTAATCTAGTTCACCCAAGGATGCACCAAGGATGCACCCAAGGATTACTATTTTTGCAAGGCGTCAGTGAAGTCCTGTTTTTTTGTACAATAAGTTACACAGAGCTAAGCAAGGCTAGGCAATAGTGATGTGGGTTAAAGTGTTAGCTCTCTAAGTGTCTTTAGTGATGTGGGGTAGGGTTAGTTCTTTAAGTGTTAGTTAAGTGTTAATAAATTAGTTGTCAATTCCCTGTATCAGTACATTTTCTGCACAGAGATAATAAAATTAATTTTCTGCTTTTTTTTTTTTTTTTTAAAGAGAACTTTCATTCTTTTCCTCATGCTACTTCTGTCACCAAGAAGTAGGTGTCAACCTTGTCGCAGCCCATGGCCTGGCCATCAGATGCTATCTACATTGTTTAGATCCTTCTGTCTAGAAGGCAGTCTTTCTAGAAGACTATATTGTAACCTGCTTGTGTTTGGTGGAAAACAAATTTACTTAAAAATGTGAGACATGGTACTGGCCCAAGTATGGCTCTAAGATACTGTTGTTCAGAAAATTAGGATGTGGAAATGAAAAACTTTTTTCCTAATATGAATCAGTGTGTCTCTAATCTTCAGCTACATGTCTATTAAGCTAGGCATTGGCTATAGAAATGGAATAGCACCTTGTCACTATGGTTGTGCTGCCTTTCAAGGGGATTGAGAAGAAGGTGGTAATTATCTGGTGATACATGAGCATCAGATCAATTTCGTGGAAGTAGGTGTTTCAAAACATGACTTATTTGCTCACTTCTTCAATTGTGTTTGGCTGACACCAGTTATACTATACACCCTGGTAGCCTCTGATCATTCCTTCAGGCATAGAGTATCTGTGAGAATCTTTTTATTTCATGCTATTGCCTTTCAGCCCCCCAGCCTCCAAATACTTGTGCCTTTCCACATGGTGTGCTGGAAATGCTCTTTCCAAACTTCTCTACCAAGCTCCTTTGAATGTCCATGACCACTCTCAACACTCATGTCTTCTTATGAAGCCATTAATGTAGGATGTTGAGTTTCTACTAGGAAAAGGCAATAGCAACTCAACTGCAGTTTATTGCTACTCTCTGAATCTCTTCTCTGTTCCTTTTTTTTTTTTCCCCTCCCATCATTTTATACTTGTTCATGACCCTGTTAATTGGGTATAGCTGAGTTGAGAAATTGTGCTTCCTCCTGAAGAAAGATTGCACCTTTCAGTGAAAAAGCTAGAAAGCTGGGCCAAGTATAGAAAGCATAATGCCCAATATGAGAATACAATTAATAATGAAATTCCTTCTTAGCTGCTTCAGCACTCTTTTCCTTGGTTTTCCACAGCATATTCTGAGACGCCAAAGGTCAGGCAACCATGCTCATAACCTCGCAAACCCCTTTTAAAACTCAGTCTAAAGCCAGCTAAGAAAGGGTGTTTTGGGTCTATGAATACAAGCTTCTTGTGCTGCCTTCTCCTGCTATTTCCATCTCCCTGGACACCAGTTTTAAACAGCCATCCCTGAGCTTATTCCTCCCCTGCAGAGTTCCTGTTGGATCTTTCTTTTTCTCCTGTTTTTGTCCTGCTGTCCTCATGCTGCCACTTCAGTTCAGTGCCATGGAGACAGTGGTTTCTTTTGCTATTTGCAGCACCTTCTGGCCAGTTGCAGCCTTTTTAAGGCAGTTAAAGTGGCCTATAAATCATATATTGCAAGGTGTCTTCATCAATTATAGGTTTATTAACCCCACAGACTCTAGTGTTCTCTCAACTTTATTATATAGAGATCACAAACAATACACTAGAGATACAAAGGATGGAGTTGGTCTTGAAATATTCTATGGTTGTTTTCTCCTCACTTCCATTTAGTTTTACGGGTTCCTTGTGCCTAAAAAATATTTGTTAACACTATCACCAGCTCCTGCTTGATGTCTAACTGTTCTGGCAACAGTTTGTAATGCAGTTTTCTATCTGCCTAAGTCCTGTGGTACATTTATTTCTTTTGCTGATATTACAGTTTTGACTGAAATAGAAACTGCTAATGGGTTTCTCCAAACTCCACATAATCACCTCCTGACATGAATATCACTTTTGTTCTTACCATGACCTATGACAGAGACATTATTTTTACTTTAATTTGTGGTCTATAACAAGAAAGTTAAACAGATTTCAGGACTGTACTTCAAACAGATACTTGAGCAATGGAAATTCAATGAGAAACTCTGACCATCAATGGGTTCTTGGGGACAGGTCACTGTTGGCATAATTTCCCTTCAGCACTCAGAGGACTACAGTGATAGAGCCTGCCAGATTTCAAGATGCTAGTTTAGAGAAAATATGGACCTACATTTAGGAATGCTCTGTCTAAATCAGCCAGGCAAGACAGAGTTCGTGCCGCTTGCCTGAGGTCACAAAGAAAGTCAGTATCGGAGATGGAGTATTGCAACTGCAGGCTTCTGCTCAGGCTGTGTGCCTCCAGTACAGAAATATATAACCTGTCCAATCTCGTCTCCATGGGGCAGTGCTAATATGACCAGCAAATGCTTCAGCATTCCCAGAAAACTGCTAGTGGGGACCTCTAACTGGGCAAAATCTGTACTGTCCAACCCTAAGGAAGCTGACTGCAAGCTGACTGCAAGCTGACTGCAAGCTGAAAGATTTGATGACTGTGTTGTTATCTATATTATATTCCACCCTGAAAGGGATTAAAATATTATTTTAACACACCTGATCCTCCGAAATGCTACCAGGCATTTGAACAACATCATTCTTTGTGCATGTAGAATATTTTTCTCACATGGATCTAGCTGATTTCCCCTCATTCTTGATTCTCTCTGCTGATCGTCACATATCATTTCAAGAGCTAACCCCATCTCTGACTGCAGCTATTTGTTATCAGCCCCTTTGCCTTTACCACTTCCATTTGTAATTTAAACACCCTAATTTAATAGGTTTGTCTCATTATTTTGATTAATCATATTAACTCATATTAATTAAGAGATGGATTTAGGTAATGACAGAGGTTAATGGAGTCAGTTTTCACTTTCCCCTGGTTTTTCAGGGAAGGGGGGACACAGGGGTAGGAGGGGAAAATAAAAAGAGAGACTAGAAAGAGTAAAAAAGAGGAACTGTTGGGGGGAAAATATCAGTTAGCAATCAGAAGTTCCCCACTAATTGAATGTCTGATTTTATTAATGATGAAATTTATAAAGGTCCTTAAGAAAAGAAAAGAATTTAGCCAGTTCAGCAGTTAAGTGTGAATATTAACTAACTCTGAGATAAAATTTAAAATATCCATTTTCTTTTCTCCAGTTCTTTAAATAAAAAGCTCTCTTTGACACTTCATCCCATTAGAGCTTTAGCTTCCTTTGCCATCTATTGCTAAATGGCTGGAGACTGTGCAGAGAATGTAATGTCCTGGGTGGTTTAAGAAATGCTGACCTCAGAGGGCAGGAAGTTAATACACGGATCATCATAGTGCTTATTTGCCTTGATGCTTGCTCTCTGATGATGCTCTGGTAAGTGGAAGAAGGATTCCAGCTCTGCCCTACACTCTATCTGGTCTCTGTCATGCTTGTTTCCCTGAGGCTCCAGAAAAAAAGAACCGCAAACAGTGTCAGATTCAGGCTGAACTTTGTGCTGGTGCCGTGGGCGGCATTTCCATCTCAACAAAGGCATGGTGAATCCTTTGCTCATTGAAGTCCCTCCATGACAGGGTTTCATGGTTATTACTCCTGGGCATGTCCAGCAGCAGAGTGCTTCTAATTTGTCTCTTTTTCCTTATTCGTACTCATGTTATGTAGGCATAAAGTCCCCTTTGAGGAGAGGAACTCTTTATAGCCCTACTGCCCTCATGAAAATGACAGCATGAGGGCAAGTCAGTGGAAGGCTCTTTCATCCTGTGCTCCATGACATTTCAACTGACCTGCTGCAGTGAACATTTGAACAGAAAGCCATTTGGGAGCTGATGCTGGTTGGTAGTCAATTGTGGGGTGACTGTACAAGACCCCAGAGTAGGCAGGTAAGCTTTCTCCTTACCAGAAGAGATTTTTTGTGACAATGGTAATATTCCAATGGCAATATTTTTGTGGCAATGGTAGCATGGTATACAAAATAAAGGGAGGTAACTGTAGAGGAAGAGAAACTGTTATTCAAACCTTAAATTAACATGTATGAGTTTGCATAACTCATAACAGCTTGCATAAATTGTCACGAATCAAAATGAAAAAGAATTAGAACAAAAAAGATTATTTGTGAACAAACTGTTACAAAAAAAAAAATTGTGAGGGAACTTGACTTCTTTGTATATACTCTTCCAGTTAATGTTGCTGTTGAAATGTAGTACTCAGGCGACTTGTGAAAGGTAGCCAGTAAGGTTTGTGAGACCGTGTTCTAGTTTGAAGGGTAGTGCACTATCAGACCAAAGATTATTTGGCATTAAATTACAATGAAAAGCAGCAAGAACATGGTGAACATTTCCTGTAACGTATTTGGAGAGATAATCTTTAAGTGGCACCAACTGTAGTCACAGTACCCCATGACCATCCAGCTCTTGTAACTGCTCTACAGTCCCTTGATCTCGGTTACTTTAAACTAAAGTCTGCAACATACACAGTCTCATTCAATTTTTTAATTTCATCCAGCTGGAGTCACAATACCTAACTTGACTGCCACTCAGGAGATATTTTAATATAAATTCCAGAAGTTGATTACTTTTCAGTGATCTGTGATTAAAATAGCAGAAGTTTAAAGTGGATTTTTTTCCATAATCAGTATTTCAGAGTGGATGAATGAAACAAATTTCAGTTCAAAAGGCACTAGAGCAGTTGAAATCTGGTAAGACTGACTGACCTTTTTCTGACTTTGATGGGAATATCAAGAAACAATTTTGCTTTTGCACTGGTGCTTCATAACAGGTAAAAATATACCACATTTCAAGATTGTTTGCAACTTGGAAATGTTGATTTTCTGTTTCTATTATGTTAGAAAACGGTATAAAATTAACATCCTTTTTCGCTCTTTTTTTGTTTTTTCTTTGCTTAATATAAGCATAAGTCAGCTATGGAATGATTTCTGTGCAAAATGACAGTTGACCTGAACAGTGGAGAATGACGAGTTTGAAAGATTCAGTTGGTATTCCCGGTTTAGTACCGTCTGGCTTGCATACGAAAGTATAAGGATGCAGGACTTACATTTGAAAAGTACAAGGCTCAGAAGAGAGAGAATTAGAGGCGTGTAACATTAAGGGACTTGAGAAATAGATAACGGGAAGCATCTAAATGCAGCCTGACATTATGAAATGACACAATGAAATGTCACTAAATTAGGAATTAGAAAAATACGACTGGCAGGATATTTTGTTCAGAGAGCTAAGGTCTTGTTCAAGCAGGGAAAGCCTCTCAGGCAGACTTTGTCTCTGTGGAGTCTTCCTGCATCCCTGCACTACAGCTGCCTCTCTACCTGCGAGTATTCCTAGAACTCCAGCCCCTGAAATCCTGCTTTCCCTTGAAGAACTCCCATTTTATTAATATAATGCAAAGCTTTTATCTCTACAGAGAAGCTTGAAACAGTAGAATGTTAAAAGCTCAGAAAATGTAAAAACCTGATAGGAAAATTCAATATATGTCTATGCATATATATATACATATATATATATGTATATATAAAGACAACAGTACCTCATGATGTTTTAAGGCAGTTTTGGGATCATTTTGAAACCTGACTCAAATTGGAAGTCTTTCATTTTGCAAAACTGTCAATGATTTCAGTGAGGGTTCAGATGGACAGAGGATGCCAGATACAACGTTTTCATTGTGGGATTGGGAGGACTGGACTGCTCCGTTTTGCAGACTTTTAGTGACTACCGTTTGAATTAATATGTGACTAAATGGCAAGTTTGAATAAGATAACTTGTCTGTAATGTTTATGATTTTTTTCATACTCCTTCCCTTAAATTTGAGGTACAGATTTTTTTTTTTTAATTAACAGTAGACATACAACCTGAGATTTGCATATTGCAAGGAAGTATCATACTAAATCAGCAAAAGCACATTGTAATACTAGCCTCTGACTAAAAATAAAGATTTAAAAAAAAATAGCACAGAAACTTTGTGTAGATGTGACGTTTTCTCCAAAAAGCCATGGTAATTTATTTCTGATTTTACTTGTGTTAAATTTACACCAGCCAGAAGTCAATGGAGTTGCTTCACAGTGTACAGTAGCATCAGGTTAGAACTGAGTCCTGCATCTTAAAATATTATATGTAAGTGTATACACACATCTTTGTGGGTGCACTGTATCTCTTTGTCTATGCTTATTCAAGTGTATATATTTCACAGCTGCTGTCTGCATCATTCACTTCCAAAAGCAGCATGCATTCATTTTCATAACTTTTTGTTCTATTACAATATTAATAGGACTATCAATGGGAAAGGACAAGAGAAGCATTTTTAATGTTTATCTGACAGTTGCAAATTTCACTTGAGGTTGTTTACTGGGATCTGATTGTTGGCAAAGAGGAGTAGGAAAGGCAGCAAGATGAATGGGATCACAGGAAGAAGAGATGTATTTATGGGTCCTCTTAGCACCATCTAAGAGTAATAAAAAGTGCTGTCTTACCCCTCCTTTAACAGGTCTTAAGTTTTAAACAGCAAAAAATGAGGGATTGTTTTAATTAACTTCTATTTAATCCAGGTAGCCTGTTCAAAGTAAAACATATTGCATTTAGATATGTGAAAATTAGATGAAGGTCTCATTGTATATGCTTATTCTCACCCAACATATTTTCCCTAATGAGGAAAGTGCATGGAAATAAGAGAGAGTTTGTGGACTTGAGGGTGAACCTGCAATGTGATGTCAAACTGTGTACCAAATTGCTGTTGGAGCTTCGTTTTTTTGACCTTCAGTTCTAGAACTATCCTAAATGATGTGTGCTGGTTTGCCTGAAAATGAGTTAGTTTTCTTCATGCAGTTAGAAACCTTTCTTTTTTCATAACTAGCACTGTCATTATTTGGACTTAGTTCAAGAACAAGAAGATAACACGCCGGGGCAGAGTTAATGTTTTTAATTGCTCTGGTCTGAGAGCCAAGGACATTCTGAGCCCTCTGCCCACAGGTGTGAGGCATCAAGGAAGGGGGCATGGATGGGGCAGAGCTTGACTGACATCCAGATTGATCAATAAGAGTATTCCATCCCATTAGTGTCATGCTTCATATTTAAGGAGAGTCGGGAGTGGTCTTCTGATCTCTCTCTCATGTTCTTTTTGTAGGAGTGAGTGAGTGAGTGAGTGAGTGGCTGTTTTGGTTATATTGCTAGCTCAGGTTAAACCACGACATGAGGCTTATTTGCTATGGAGAGAGATGAACCTTTTCCCAATCTTACTCTGCCGTTTTACAGACCCTAAATTTTACAGATCTGGGCATTGCACCTCCAAATTTTCTGTGCTGTAAACATCACCTCAGACATAAAACCCCGAACCCGAACCAAATCAACAACAAACAAAAGCAACAAACAATCTTGGAATTCTGCTTGTCTTTATAGTTCATGCTTTAAAATGTTTAAGTATCAGTTTTTCAATTAGAAATGCAGAGAATCTAACATTTCACCAGCTGATGCTGAGGAACAGAATCAAAAATGTGTAGATTATAGATAACAAAACCTAGTAGAATGATAACCTTGGGTATTGTTTTCAGCTCTAGTTGCCTCTGTCACAGATTACTGCACAAACAGAAGAACTTCAGAGGTAGGTAGCAGGTAGAGGTGTTTGGAAAAACAGGCTATTTTGTCTGAGGGAAAATGTTTGGAGAAGATCATGGAAGTGTGAGGGGAAGGTTTAATTTTCCATGCAAAATGAAATGCAAAATAACTGGGTATGTAGATTTGAACTATGAAATGTTTCTTCCTGGGAATTACAGCTCATGTGCTTCTCTGTCTCTTCTTCTCACTAGGCTGGGCTTTTTTAGTGGACTATGTCTCCTTTGGTACACCTTCACTGCCCCACTGAGAAGCTTTGATGAGGACTTAGACCACCACTACAGAGTACTGTGGCAGAACTATTTTTTTTAATGAAAAATATGAAGTTTCCACAAGAAGCAGAAACATTCCCCAAAACTGTAATTATGTCAAAGGTAATTAATTTGGGAGAAGGCTTACAAGAACTTTCAGTTGTCAGTATGAAAAATAATAATTGTCATAGTACATGAATTCTTATTATGTTTTGAAATGTCAGAGGAAACAATAGATTTGGAAAGGGACAGATACAAAACCCTTGGAAAGGAAATGAAACAGCTATACAAAATAGGGTTCTCAGCAGGAAAGACAGCTTGGATGGGTAAAGAGGGGATTTAACATCGAACCTGTCAACCAAACCAGTGGTGTCTCCAGGATGCTTTTGTGAGCCTGCTTGATCTGTGGGCATTTGGGCTGGATGGTTTTAGTAAGGGCTTTCTTTTCTGGCATGTGATCCTGCCTTTTCTGAATCCCTCTCTTGCCCTTTCTGTGGGCTGGGGAGAGCTGTGCAGGCAGACAGCGTGCAACCATGCAGGCAGCCCAGCTGCTTTGAACAGTGTCTTGTGGGAGTGAGGGAGGAGGTGAGAAAATGCTTCATTGCTGTCTGTGCCGGGGATCCTGGAGAGACTCAGAGACATTGGCAGAGTCCACACATCACTGCTGGGTAACTCCACTCACTGTTTATCAGTCACCAGGACTACTTTCTATTCAGTGTTAGGTTTGGGTTAATGACAATTAGGTTCCTTTCAGTAGTTAGGTTAATTACATTTGGGTATTCTCTGTTGTCACTACCCCTGAAAGAGGGGTCTGAAACTGGCCCTATTTACAGCCTGCAAAATCTGAATTTGAACTGGGAGTAAGGTGGTCCAGACCAGTGCTTTATTAAGAAGCCAGTGGAGCAGCAGCCATGTTGCACATGCCTTCATTGCCTAAGGCTTCCCCAGCACTTTTAAAGAAATCTAGATTTGGTGTGTCCCTGGTCAGAGACACTCATGTGCACTTTACACAACAGGCAGTATCAGCTTAGCCATTCACTTAACCCCTGGGTTACTCTTGCCTGCAGGGCCACTGCTGACTACCTGCCTTAGAAGCTGGAGCATCCTTGTTTGGAATGCCTCTGCAGGAAAAGGAGAGTCCTGCCCTTTAATTTAATAGTGGAATTGTTGATGCAGTATCCGCACATCTAGTAACTGACTGCTGGGGCCAAAACCATTTGAATTTCTCCCAAATTTGCTGTGGACTGGTGTTTGGATTCCGGTTCTTTGTAGTGCAACGTGCTCAGGAAGCTACCACCATAAAAGTAGCGTCAGCAGAGCCTTTATCTCTGGCATGCAACTATCTCCATCCTCCATTGCAAATCACTGCATCTTTCTAAACTGATTCCTCTGGGAAGGACCTAGCGTGTTCTTTATAATGAACACAGCCAAATGCAGAGGGGACAGCCTCATCTGTTGGGCTGAGCATTAAACTGAAAGCCAGGGACCTGTGTCTTTCGGTACCCTTTTAGTGCAGTCGAAACACTTCACTCTTGCAGCTTCTTCCTCTGAGGAAAGGACTTCAGCAACCTCTTGCAAGGCAAGGGCTGATGAGTGCAGCTGATAGACTAGCAGAGTGAAAGGAAATGAAGGAGAGTTTCTGTGCCTGGCTGCTGAAGGCTCTGGCATCTGAAAGCACTAGCATGCACAAAGAGGGATTAAGCAAATTTGTGGACAACAGGCTCATAAAATGGGTGCTAGAGGACACAAGGGGCACTACTGCATGTCACAGCTCTGAGGAAGAGACATGCAGAGGAGGATTTAGGAGGGATGGTACATGACTGCTTAGCTTGCTTTGGAGTCTTGTGTGTAACAGAAAACTGGTAGTGGTAGGACTAACTGTGAGGTGGTGTGAGGACAGAATTAACCGGAAGAGCCTGCACAGCTGGCCTGCAAAGATTTTGAGTGAAAGCAAATACCTCTACTGGCCATGAGGGGGGTGTAGCATCCAGGGAGTTGTTTCCTCAGGGTGGTACTGACTGACATTATTATTTATGTGCTGAAATTCTCCTTAGCCTATCCCAGGTTGGCTCTGCGGAAAAATTTCTTCAGCAATGCTATGTGTGCACCAAACCCAGAGCTTGTTCTGTGACTCAGGAGGTTGGGGGCAGACTGTGTGCTTTCTTGCCTCTCCTGCTTTTTAAAAAGTCCCTTAGCAATGAACATTGATGTGCAATAGGCTCTGCTGAGCATGCTGGCAGCAACGATTCCCTGCTGAGTGACGTGATCACAGATGGCACCTGCTGATGTTGCATGCTTACCCTGGAAGCTTGTTTCACAGGATCATCCCAAGATGCTGAGAACAACTATGTTGTTACATGCACGAATGTTACTACAGTGCCTTCATAGATGTCTACAATGCTGAAAGTTTCATGCCATCTGCTTGTGTGAAGCTCTGCTGTAAGTTGAGATTCCATCTCCAGGTCATATGCTGAAGTGGTAAAGGTGTTTGCTGTATTTATTGTCTCTTTTCAAGCTAATGTCTTTCAGTTGTACCCATGTCTTACCAGAATGACCTTTGGTAGGACACAGTGTGGAAATTTGAGGAGTTACATTTAATATATTTATGGTTACTTTTATTCATGTTCATAAAATGCTTTGTAGGCATTTATAGTGTAACATTGGATCATGTTCCTAAAGTAACAAAGTGTTATATCTAGCTTGAAGGCAGGGAAGTAGAGGTGAAAGGAGGGAAAGGGATTTGTCCAGGCCCACAGGTAGAGTCACTGGGCACTGACATCTCAACTGTGGTGCCTGCCTTTGTGTCCTAAAATGTGACTACATTGCTGACAGACTGGGGTATCACTGAACAATAACTTTGCTATGCTGGCCAGTAATACAGAAACTCATCCGTACCTCTTGGGAAGGCAGCACTGGAAAGGGGTTGTGTGCGTGATGGGAAATGTGTGGTCAATTTTGACTGAGACCCACAAAGTTGTACAAACTAATGAATAAGTCTCTAGGTTTCATTGGGTGCTACGTGAAGATCGTAAGAAGGAAATACTCTCAGGTATCAAGTGGAATTTAGCAGTAGAATTTATTTGCACTGGATGTTGTGAATAACCAAGAATATAAATAAGGTATTCAAATCCATTGATGTCTAATAAATAGGATGATTTGAATGCAGCCTTTGGCCTTATGAACTCCTGAAAGGACTGGGTGCTTAGAAGAGTATACCTGGAGAAGGTGGATTCTCACAGGCATCTGGTGTTAGCTGCTGTTGAGGCAGGATATTTGGTGTGATGGACCTTTGGTTTGTCTCTTCTGATGAACCTGATAATGCACATTTTGCTATGACAATCAATGTAAGCTGTAATTTAGAGATGGGTGCGTTGGGTGATGGATAGTTAGTAATGTTAAAAGCTATGACAAGATCCTACAGCAACTCTTCTCCTCCAGTCTTCCTTGCTCTGTTCTTGCACCACTCTGTGAAAGTCCAGTTTCCTGCATTCTAACACATTAACAAGTACCAGGGCCTACAAGGAGAGCCCAGGTCTTGCTCTCAGAATTGCTAGCTGGGACTTGCTCAGCCTATGATCATGCAAGGCTGTTCTGAACTCATGTCCTGTCTTGATTTCTGACTATGCTGTAGTTGTGAGATTGCAGTGTTTCAGAGGCTGTTTAAAGCTGAGGTCCTTTTGTGTTGATGCGAGAGCTGATGTTCTAGAATTTGACAGATGTGTTAATTATATTCCATGTTCTGTAAGTGCTATTACTGCAATACTGTTCACTTTTTGTCCTGACTGTTGCTTCCTGAGTCGTGAGGTAACCCAACATCTATCTGTTTTAGAGGTGACAGTGTTTTAGGGGGAGGTGAAATGGTTCCTATATATTAATTTCTAGGTCTTTTCAAAATGAAACACTACATGTGCTTAGCAGTAGTAGATAATAACCCTTCTTTCAAACTCCATTTGAGCAAAAAAGCTGCTGCCATCCCAGTGTTATGTATGCATTAGTGAAGTAAACCAAACAACATTTAGAAAAAACATGTAACCTCTATCAGAACCGTGAGATGTAAAATGAAGCAACTGCGGGAGAATCTTCCCCAGATCCCCTCCATATTTTCAAAAGTCCTAAATAAGTTTAAATGTGAAATCTGGTGTTCACTGATGGGCTAGGCTGGTGATATTTGGACTTGCTCCTGTGACTTACATGGGCAGAAAAGGAAAATTTTGGAGCATAGTGAAGTTTTTCCAGAAATCACATGCCTCTTTTTGACTGTCTGCTTGGGAAGAATGTAAATGTGAGTGTGTTCCCTGGTGATTGTCCAGGTGATAACCTCTTCGGCATTCCACTGAACGGCCACCTGTCTGCCTGTAATAAATGATGGCTATAAAGGGAAGTGATTGCAGCCATGATACAGCCAGAGTCATTTGTTTATATTCTTATAATATGTATCAGATTGAATAGAAATTATCACTTACAATTGACAAATGGAGAGTGGAGATATTTGGTGGGTATGAAGAAGATCAGCCAGAGCTGAGCCAGCTGCAAACTTTGTTCGGTGAAGGCTGTCTGCAGAATGCAAGTGTCAGGCCAGCCAGTGATTAATGGTAAAGCTGGAGGCTTGCTCGTGTTGATGATCCACACATCTTTGTACAGGAGCACACAGTCAGTAAAGCCTCTTGTTGCTTCTCAGAAAGGATCCTGATGGGTAGAGGCTGCCATTTTGGGGATGGAGTGTGTAATTAAGTAAATGAAGGCCAAAGGAAAGGAGTACTCTTGGGCATTTCTCCAGCAGAAGAGTACTGACATGTAGTGTTGCCCCTCACAGTTAAAGTGGTACACAAGACCTAAGCAGAACACACCTGGCTGGATGCAGAAGTGCTACTATATGTTACTGTAATGAGGATACTGTTCTCTGAACAGGGGAAAGGGGTATTTGTTGGTTCTCTTTCAGAATAAGAGTCTGCCCTGTATGACTGCTTTCCTGATTGGCTGCTGATGTTTCTCCCTTTTGTCACTGTGTAGATACAGCACTTCCACTTCTGGATCAAGAAGCTGAGTCTGTCCATGTGAGAAACCTAAGAACTGATCAAGGGGCTGGAGAGCCAAGTGCATTCAATCTGCAAACAAACTGAATCTTTTAAGCTCCCACTAGCATTTGATCCTTTTTGGCAAGTCTTTGGAGGGATACTGGAACTAAAGAAAAATCTTGGACCCAAGGTAGAAAAACAGTTTCTCAAGACAAATGATACTGGACAAATCTCTAGACAATATGCAGCTGCTAGAAGTGGTGAACGATGTGCCCCCTATGAACTATTTGTTGGGAGAGCTTTTTGGATTCTGCATGTGAAGACCTATTCCTGCAGATATCTGTAGTAATCTGCCATGTTCTTATTTGCTGTTTGAAGTGATTTGGAGGTGGAGTGGTTGAAAGAAATGAAGTAGGAATAAAGTAGGAGTGGCTAAAGAAGTGAAGTGTAGGCCAGTTCCATCCATTGTGCTTGCCTGTAATTTTGGTATGAAGGAATAAAGATAACATCATCTGTAGATATTTTGTAGAAGAAAAAATTATGGAACATGCAACAACCTCTGGCATAGAGTTTAATGTCCTCTCACCTACCTGTTCCCCTCTGAAAATATTACATATAGGCCCAGCCACCCAGGGTGTCTGTCCACAAGTCTATGGGATACAGAGCTGACTTGAGTGAAAGCTCCATATGAGAGAGGTTCATCACATAGCTACTGCCAGGAGTGGGAATAGACTTGGTTATAAGTGCTCTTCTTTCTGTTTACTGAAGTGTTGCCCTGTGCCTGGTAAAGGAGACTACCGGCTAATTCTTGGAGTCTTGCCCTAAATCTGTCTTTTCAGTTTGGTAGAAAACATGTGTCCCAGATCTCTGAGCACTCATAACTCCTGCTGGATAATAAGCTCAGGGAGTGCTTCCAGTTAACACTGTGCAAGGGCTTTCAACTTGGAAAGGAATGCTCTGTCTCTTAATTTTTTGCCCAGATAATGAATACTACTAGGGGAAGGGTTATATATGAGTTAATTCAAAACAACATTACAACAGATAAAAACATTTGAGAGAAGCATCAGTTTCCTCCAAATGGGTTAGTTCTACTGATGGCTGCTACTTTAGGTTTCCCCACCAGCACAAGACGCTGTTGGATAAAAATGAACTCTCATTTTTCTTACGCTACTGACAAACTAAAAGGCAAATAGTGCTTTGTCTGGTTTGCATGGGACAGTGAACTATTCTGACTGCAGACCCACTGCTTTTGGCTTGCTTCTCTGTCTTACATTTCATTTCACATCTCATGTTTGTGCAGTGTGAAGGCTTCTCTCCAGAGATCTGGCTTAGATAGAGAGTACTGCTCTACTCACTGCTGCCTGGTCTTGCTAGGACAGACAGTTCCTTGCATAAGCTCATAAATCACATAACGCATGATGTGATCAATACATCCCTTCCATATTGAAATTTCAATAATCAGCTTGCCTGAGCAAGTAGGAGACCAAACCTGGTACCTAAATGCCTGTGCTGGTTTTGTTAAAAACAAGTTTATCTTTTAGTGAATTTGCCTGTCAGCTAAAGCCTTCATATTAGCTGCATTTTCCCGGAGAACCAGATACATGCTTTGGTAAACATAACAATGGAATGTGAGGTTATTCATAAGGACAGATTCACCTCTTGTGAGGGGGCAACGAGAAACAGGTGACCAAGAAACTGACCAACGGAGTATAACATCCCATTCACTTGAATACTTCATATAAAAGTGGGAGATCAAGAGGATCTCTTCCCTTTTTCCTTACGGCCGACATTAGGAGAGGACCTTGCTAGTTGTCCCTGAGAACTGAGGCCTAGTGAGAGACTGAATCCAGCTCCGGTTGGCTGCAGAGTCCAATCCAGGACTTTGGGTGCCGGCTCTGCAGTTGCTGAGACTTTCAAGATTGGTTTTGTATATTTTGTATTATTTTCTCTATTCTTATTAGTAGCATTAGTAAAACGTTTTTAATTTTTCCAACTCTCTTCTCTCTGTCCTCCTTTTCCTCCTGATCACCTGTCCTGAGTGGGAAGCGGGGAGATGGAGGGGCTGAAGGGGGAAGGTAAAAAAGAACCACCGCTTCAGGCAAAAAGAACCACCTAAGCAATGCTTTGTAAGTAAAACTGCTAAGCTGAATGATAAAGGAGAAACTCAAAAATTACTTTGCTGGTTTCTTAATATCTCTTTGTTCGGATAAATGAAACTGTCCTTCTTGTAAAGCTTACAAAAGCAGAACTTTAGTACTTGTTTAAAACCTGAAAGTCCTTACAGAAAGAAAAAACCCTGTTTATTGCCTTAGCTTTACCACACCTCCTTATGTGTTACACTGACCAGTTGTTGTCCTCTTTTAATCCAGAGAAGCACAGAATGATGCTTTAAGGGGGAATCTAAGACACTCTGAATTTATCCACATAAATCTGGTACTGAGAAGAGGAGATGATGAATGAAGGACTTTTAACTTTGCTTAGATAAATGCTGCTTTGTCATGGTATCATAAATGAAGTCTATGCAGTTGTAACAATTAAATTAGGTACTGGCAGCAATTAGGTGTTATCTCCTAAATATATTTGTTGGCAGGTGCTGACACATACCTATAATCGTAATGTGTGATGAGGTGGAAGAGATGTCTTTCAAAAAACCCCTAAAACACCAAAAATGCATAACAAAACAACCAGCTCCTCCTGTTCTTTGGTGGTTCACTTTCTGATGTCTGATGGAACATTACTGATCTGAAGGGCAGTGCTCTTTCATTCATCTGACTAGTATTTGAGTAATAACTTAATTTGGTGCAGCTTCAGTATAGCTGTGCTTACACGCTTTAAAGTTTAACTGAGTGTTACCTTGCATGTTTTTACTTTGTGCTGCTCTTGTAACTGAAGTTGAAAGTGTCTGATGCCATGTTCATTTGGGAACAGTGACTTTCAATCAGAGGTACATTTGAGCTATGGAAGCATTTAAAATGACACAGAAAGAGATAACAGACCATGACAGTATATGTCAACAGTCTATAGTGCTAAATTCATTAAACACTGTGAACTCATGTTAGTAAAATTATTGGAGATACAGGGGACCATGACATATAATGATTAAGTAGCTGCAACCTGGGTATTTTCATAGTTGCAAAGGCTTTCCCTCCTAGCACAAACTGCTCTCTGTTGGGCATGGGTTTTCTTTTTCCGACCAGGACTTCAGTATATAGAATCTTGGCCTTTAGTCTGGAAAGTCTTCCCTACTTCATCAGCACAAATGTATGAAAAAAGCTGTGGAGAATAAGAGAAACTGAAAAGGATAAAATTAGTATATGGAGGATATAGTAAGTGAAGGTAAAAGTAAATGTGAGCTGATAAAAGCTGTTCAAAGCTAGTGAGAAGCAATGGGCTGAGCGTGGTTCCTCAGCATGCTTCCTAGAGGAGAGCATCTTAACTGCTTTTGGTAGCAGAACTTTCTGTCTTTGTCCTCTCTGTCCTTGCTGACAAAATCCATGGCAACTATGGCAGCTGTAAAACTTCAAACAAGAATTGATGTAGCTTGGTGTCCTGTTTGCATACTTCTGGGAAGAACAGCAGTGTGTGGTAATGCAGCAGTTTAGGATCTTCCTGAGGTAAATGTTTCAATTAACTACTGTGATGAAAGGTCCTTACAAAGATCTTTGTAAGCCTAGGCTGAACTACATTTAGCAAAGCAAGAGGAGGAGCAGTATGAATTAGATCTTCTCTTGGTCCCTGAAACGTACACAGAAGTATAACCAAAATACCTTCAGCCAGCTCCAGAGTAGCTGGTAGGGCAGCAGTATCCTGGCTGTTTTGATGAACTCAGATTAAAAATGTAAAGCTTGTCTTTAAAATAGGTGGGAAGGAGTTCAGGGAAACCCTATGACCTGGAAGAAAAGAGGACCAGAAAATACCATCCGTATGGGGCACTGTTTCAGGCCGAAAGACTTCTTGTTTGTTTGGTATAGGATTTGAATCACAGGAGGAACTTGTTCTCACTCTATAAATGAATGATTACTTGTCTTTTTATGGAGAGCAAATGTAGCCTTTTTAATATGGTTGCTAAGAGCCCTGGCATCTTCCTAACAAAAACTCTGGATTTAATTATACCAGGGACCCTTCAAATTTTACAGCATAGTTCCTGTATGAAACAGAACTGCTTGTAGCTACCTGCCTTGCTTGCTCAGTGCAAAGCGAAGAAGCTTGGAGTACAAAGGACCATTTATGTGTAGCGACTTGGCTGAAGACGTACAGTGGAGAAGGGATAATGCCTCAGGTGCAGTACAGGAGCCTGCAGACTGTTCTCGGTTGTGTATGTTATAAACCCAAAGAGGAACAGGCTGTGCATAATCTATCCAACTCTCAACAGGCTCAGCCACAGATTTCCTGGCCAGCTGATGCTATTTAGAAAGAACACTGGCATCTATTTTGAAGAAAGAATAAATCAGTAAGTCATTACTTGTTAGACAAAGTGATAAAAGCCCTACGTTAGTGTATGGGATTTCCTCTTTCTTACAGGTTTACTGCTTGCTCTCTCTCCTCTAGCTTTTAAGGAGAATCTGGGATTTGAGGAGTTTGTTGGGTTTTGCATGTGTGCTAATGTCCTCTTCTCACTTTTTCCCCACCTGCTGGTTTCTCTTCTCTGTCTCTAGGCTTTCCAGGCTGCTGTATATCTGCAGCATGAATGTGAAGGTGTGCAGCTCTGGCGCAAGGCCATCCTCTTTCCCCTATTTACCCCCTCAGCATGTGCACAATATGTTAAGAATCAGGCAAAAGGGCTGCTACAAAAATAATAGCACTGGCATTATCTCTGCTCCTCCTACTCCCGTAGGGCTCCCTGTGCAGTGTTTATGCATTGTTGTTAACAGGATGGTGATTCTACCTCCCTCTGTGGTGCTTAGAAAAATGGTCCCCTGAAGTGATGTTAGACCTTTATCTCATTCTTGAGGGCTTTTTTTTTTGCCCTCTCACCATCTTGGCTGTGTACTTATTCTCAAATTTCAGTCTAGAAGGTGACCTCTGCATTTTGCCCTGTTGTGGTTGGTAGGGCACAAGGGGACCCTGGAGCACTGGTGCTCTCTTTCCTTTCTTTCTTCAGAGATTCTGCATGCAGGTCATTCTTCTTCCCATACAAGACTGATGGCATTTCCCTCTGGGGTACATCAGCACTGCCTCTACTCTGGACTGCTGGATAGGAATGAAAGGTATAACATCTCTGGTCCTCCTTCTGTAACAGTTTTGCCCCATGTGAGGAGTGTGGCCCATGGCGGTATATCTCAGGATATCCTTAGAGCATAATTATGCTCTGGATCTGACTTTTTACAGTGATTATTACCTTCCCTGTAGTTTTCCACTAAGGAACCACCATGAGCTTTACATGGGTTAATGAATTAAGTACCCCACGTGACATCTGTCTTTCTCATTATGCTTGTTCCAGGGAGATGAAGGAAACTAAGCATTATGATGGGAATTGACAACAACTAGTTGAAGCTACATGCAGACCAGCCAGCTCTGTCCACTAAGCAAAAGTGTACATTTATTCTGCACTGGATAGATTTTGGGTCCTGACTTGCAGCCACTAGCCGATGACACTAGGCAATGCTTTTAGTTCTCCTTGACTCTTTCCTTTTTGCTTTGGCTCTTTCTTCTGCACACCTGAACCAATTCCGGGAGGAGAGAGCTAATAGCACAGTAACTTGGGGTGGGAATCTTTCCATGGCATCCTCTCCCCACCCCCGCTCCTGTCCATACAAGATTGATAATGAAACCGATACCTTTCACCGGCGTAATTTTCATATTTAATGAGCGTGACTCAGAAACTATTACATTAATTAGTCAAATCCCACAAACCGTTAATGGTGCACTCGGTAATTAATATTGTATTCAATTAAAAGCTGACCTGTTTCAGGTGCCTTCCCCTGGTTTGGGGGCCTCTTTGCAGACAGCGTATGTTCCAGTGCCTGAGGCCAAGCCTTTTATTTTGTTCCAGTGGTGGGCAAGGGAGGTATTATTTTTTCCTGTTTTGCTTGTATGGGTTTTTTCTTTGTGAACATATGCTGGTTTCTCTCCCCGCCTCCATCTGCAAACGTGGCTGCTCTCACTATACAGACAACCTGCTTGCTGTGATTTATGGGTTAGCGCAGTGCGGGGCTCACAGACTGGAAAATTTCCAGTTTACACAAGAATTCCCTGAAAAATGAGCTTGGTTAATTTATTTCTTTCATTAATGAGTTCGAACTGTAAGATAATCTTTCTGAAACCCACTACCCTCGCCTCTACAAACTCTCAGAAGCTCAAAAGGCCTCTGCTCTGCTTCCACAGGGCTCAAATTCACATTTTAACAAACTGTGGACAAAAATGTTTGGTCAAAAGTTACTTTTGAAACTTCTTTAAAGAGGTAGGGTTGTTTGGTTTGGGGCCGTTGTTGTTGTAGTTCTGTGTTGTTGTTGTTGTTTTTTTTCCCCACCTGAAGGCGAGGGGTGGAGATCCTAGATCCCAACATAAATGTTTCAGAGCTGCTTGTCTGAGTTAGCTCCCTGCTGTGTCTTGCTGAAGCCTGCAGGTTTGCTGCTCCGTGGTTCTGTGGGAGCAGGGTGACATCTTTCAGCCAAGCCTGTGTCACAGCAGGCCCCTTCTATGCAGCTGTGGTTCACTGGCCGCCTGAGATCCACAGACTATATCCAGTAGTTTCCCCAGCTGTTTCCTCTTGTTCAGCAGGAGGGGAAGAGTTGCACACAGGTCCAGTGCTGATGCTCCTGTTTTGCTGATGTGATCTGTGTACCACTGGATACAGTCACCTTGCAGTTGAGACATGTTGCTTGAAATCAGTTTGGGCCATTCAACCAGAATTATCAACAACTTTTTTTTTTTTTTCCTCCCCCCTGTTGCCCTGGTCACAGTTATGATCTGTTTCCAAGTTCTCCTCAGCACCTCTATTCCATGCTGGATGCTTGGAACATGACAGCTAATCCCTTCAGCAAATTCAGACACCTTATTTGGGCTCCCTACAATTTTCCTGTGTTCTGCCATGTAAGAGTGCAATACTAAACCTTCTCACTGAAGTTGAATAAAGAGGAGTTATTGTCACCTGTCTCACAAAAGTTGTGTATGTCTGTAGATAAACATTAAACAGCATTTGTAATAAGATCACCCTGCTTGTTTTTGAGCAATTTGGTATCTGGTCTGACCTGAATCACTGCTCTCTAACCAGATCTTTTGATTTCTGTTGCCATATTGCATTATTTTCCCCTACAGGTAAATATATTGCTATGCAGACTAAATTTCTGCAGAATAGCAGGGAACATGAAAATTGTCTTGAAAATACACTATTGTTACAAAGACTTTGAATGAGAAATACATGAAATATCATTGTGATTTCTTCCTACATAGGTTTAGTCATCTTTTAAAAAAATAACAAATGCTTTGAAACAAAAGAATACAGAGGTTTTTAAACATCTCTTATTATCCTTTAAAGCAGTAGATTTTTTTGAGAAGGAGTTTCACTTATTGTCATTAAAAACTTCCACAGTGTATGGGGATATAGCGGAAGATTTGGCGAGGAGGTTAGTTAAATGTAAATACGCTCAAGTGACTTGCACCTGTCTGTAGAAAAAGCACATACATCACACTAATTGTTTTACTGGCCTTGTGTGTAGAACCTCTGTGTTAGATAACATAGGCCTCTGAGAAACCCTAGGCACCTTATCACTGTGTCTGAGATTCCTGCTTTGTTGTGAGAAAGAGCGGGAGGCTGCGCCTGCCTGAAGCCTTGAAATACAGGTGAGCTCAGCAGGCCCAGTGATCTTCCAGCAGGGCTGAACTGACCAGCGCCTGCCTCCCCGCTTGTGTCACCTCTGCCTGGGAGCTCAGGTGTGGCTTCGGAGATCCCCCAGTAGAGAGGTAACTAAAACAAAATTTGCTCTTTGCAATGCATTCGTGGCCTCTGGCTCTTCTTGCGACGTACCTGCATATGTGTACACACACAGCAAATCTAGTAATGACGTCTGTTCACTAGTCCAGCTAAAATGTTTCCATTTATGTAGTATTTGTCACGCTTATTATGTCTTTCAGCCTTTTCTTCAAGTTCATGGACTCTAAAACAGTTTTCCGTGGATGCGTGGGCTCCTGTATAGTGACACCAAGCCTCCTGACAATGGGATTGCTTCTTGTTGATGCCTTTTGTGGGTCTTTTGCAAGTATTTTGAGGAAACCCAGTGATCCGCAGGCTGTAAGCTGAAAACCATTAGTGTGTTGCTTTTTGTTCCACGTCAGGAATTATTATATACTGTATTAAATACCTCGAAAGTACCAGCTGAGTAAAGTATTGCTAATCCTTTTAACCTGCATATGCTTCTTTTGGAAGGGCAGGTGTCAAGTGGAATGACTATGAAAATGAATGGCTGACTGAAAATGCTGGTATGGATACTTGTGCACTCTCAGCCACTACCACTCAATTTTCACTGAGGGTCTGGAAATTTTAATGAGGCCCACTGCAAGAGCGCAACACCATGAGTGCCTTGGGGCTGGGTGAGTACTGGAAAACATGGGATCTCCCACAGGACCATGGTAAACATCCTGTGATTTTGAGATTGCAAGAGTTAGGCATAATTTACTTGCAGACTAGTTTCTCCCTTACCCCTTGTTGTAGCTCTGAGTTATGCAAATGGGGTGTGGACTGTTCAAAATGACTGAAGAGTAGCTGTTTTGGGAATATTATCTAACTCCCATAGGCCTCTGCAAATCTCAGTGTAACATTTCTGGAAAGCTGATGGGACTTGCTGGACTATTTTAAGAAGTATAGGCTATATTCTTGTACCATTGTTGACAAGTCCCTTGACAAGTACATTGTTGGGTACAAATGCAAGTTCCCTGAGAAGCTGCAGGTTTAAGTGCTGCACACATTCATACAGCAGACAAAGGAAGAGCATGCTTGTTAATTCCTGAATACCCCTTAAATGTGACATAGGTACTTCTTGGACAGCTGGCTGTGTTGCTAGCTGCCAAGTTGGGCCCTCTGTATTGTTTTCCTTCAAGAACAGTTTGCTGGCAAGACAAGTGAGACCTTCCTACGTGCAGTATAGTGACCATCTTGTTGGTATAGCCTGCAATGCTTTGTGTTGAACAGACAGACGGGTCTTTGACTTGGAAGGTTAGCTTACCTTGCTTCCTTACATCACTGTGCTGGCCCATGTGGTTAGAGGAAACAAAGTGAATTTTCTGTTATTTTCAGGAGCTGGAGTTTTCCCTTGAGGAACTGGTGATGCCCACTGAGAAAAGTCAGGGCACAGTGAAGTTGAATGCGTATTGAAGCTGAGCTCCTGTCTTTCCTCTAGAGACTGAAGTTAATGGGGTAGCATGTGGAATCATCCTGGTGCACAGCTACACAGTTACTGAATATCTGGCAGTTGTTTTTCTACCATCATTAGGAAGTTTATTGTGCCTAAATAAAAGAAAGTCTGATTTTTTTTTAATTTTTTTTATTTTTTTTGTGTGTGTGTGTGTGTGGGGTGAAGGGTGGGGGAGAACATGAGAATGTACATACTTAACAGGAAAACCAAAAAGAATTCTCCGAGTCTTAGCCACTGTGCTTAAGTAGTCTCAGTCTAAGTGTAAGCTTCAAGGTAGGTGGGCAAAATAGCCTTTGATCATCTTGTGCCAAAGTGTGGAAGGTAAGGCAGCTAAACCTGGGAGAAACTGTGGCATGAAAATTACTTGATACACTTGGGATGAAAGAAGAGAGAGAGTCCTTTGCATATGGGCTCCTTAACCTTCTCATTTAGAAGGAAACCAACATTCAAGTAAGAATATTTTTCTGCTGCCTCTGATTCCTTGGACAGTCCCACTCCTTTAACATAGTTTACAAATGAGAACAAATTCAAGTAAAAGTAATTGACCATCTCTAGGGAGAATCAGAGAAATAAAATGTGATTCAGCTTTTCTCCTGTGTAAGAAAAATCCACTTATAGATCAAATGTCATTAGGACAATAGATGTCTGCATTTTTTTTCTTTCTTTGTAGAAACACCTTCATTTAGTTTGCAAAAATATTGCTGTGAAAAGCTAGAATAATACTTTAATGGGTAACTGATTTGGAGGCTAGATGAAAATGAACAATCCGTATGCATCTATACTTCATTTTTTAGATTCTTTGTCAGTTAGTCAACCACAAGTGACTGGGGTCGATATTTTTATAAAAATGCAAAGGAACAAAGAACCTCACCCTAGGACATAGTATCACACTGAAGCAATTGTCCTCTACATCTGTTTGCAAACAGGATGTGTTTTTTTAGCAGCTCCATCAAGGATATTTTTTAGAGGATCCTAGTGAGTAAGGCCCATGTACAGTTCCTAGCCTTCAGCGCTCATCCTTTGGAAAGGCAACAGGGTTTTAAAAATTATTCAGATTTGAGTTTTACCCTTCTTTTAAAATCTGTTTGTCTTGACATTTCTCTTCGTATTAATTTTCTCTTGTAAGTGGCTGTTCTCGCGCCTACATCCATTGAGGTCTAGGTGGCCTGGGGCTGCTAATTTGTGCTCTTTTCAGTCAACAAGTTCTTCAGTGACCTGTGTTTCCTCACTAGTTCTGTCTGTAGGGAAAAGGGCATTTTCTCTGCTTGAATATGCCCTACCTGTGAACATTCATGTACATCATCATAATATGCTTCACTTGTTAGGAAGGTTACTCTGTTCCAGTTGAGGCTCCTCTTCCTTTATCATCTCTGTTGCTACACTTCCATTGTGCCCTAGAGCAGCTGCTCTTATTCCATTATGCACTCCTCTGGGACCTTGCCTGTCCATTCTGCTTGGAATGGAAATTGCCCGACTCTTGTCCATGTTTGGGACTGAGCCAGGATTGTCAAGAAGAGAGTAGTAGCTGTGGTCCAAAGCGTGTGTGGTTCTCTTAATTCAAAGACAAAACGTCTGGGAACGTACTCTATTTTTTTTTTTTTCCTTCTTGTTTACAAAGAAGGTACACAAAGCCTTATTTCTTGAATGGGCAAACAAAAAGTAGTGTTTTTTATACTTATAGGACTGGCTAAATCCTAGCCTGAGTCAAAGCTGTGTCTCACCTTCCTCCTGGGACCCTCACCCTTCGCTTCCATGATTATGCTCAGCTGCTGCTATGTACATCTCCATCAACACAGGTTGTTACTACTGCATTTCATTTCTCTTGGACACCTAAGCAAGGAAGTAACTCAGATTCAAAAGGTTTTCCTTTGTAGCTCCTCATCTTGGATGGAACACATAAAAGTGGAAAATGTGGTATCATCCAGGATTAGGCTTGGAAACTGATATTTTCCAGCAGCCTCAAGTACAACATAATATGATATGGTCTCCAACTTTCTAAGAACAGTTTTGATATCCTAAAAATGAGAATCTTCACATTACCCTTATTTAGTCAATGATGATTGGATTAAAGAACACAATATTTCACTTGCTGGACATGGACACCTTTCAGAAAGCAGAAGGCATAGGCACTTTTTCTGTTCACAATGCCAAAAAGCTACTTGTGAGGATGGTAGTACCCATGCATAAGGAAAGCAGTTGTGAACTCTGTGCATCAGTGCCTCTGCGTGTGTACATATATATATACACACACATATATATATGTGTAGCTTGTGTGTGTGTCTCCATTTCCAGCATAGGAGAGAATCCAACAATATTTCACCCAAATGAGAAATGTTATTCTGCAGATTAAAGCCACGCAGTGCCTGGTTTTGTCTTTATTTATGCCTTTCTATTTCCTTCTCTGCTGACATGGGTGCACATGCTGGGAAGCACTGAAGGACATAATTGGCGTTGTGAAAAATTATTGGGAAGCCAAGACGTTCCCTTGCAGTGATCTCCCCCTTCTCTTTCCCATCTGTCACCATCTAATGTGACAAAGTTTTTATCGGGCATTGAGGCAGAGGAGATTAAAAGTAAATACTGCAATCAGGAAGCAGCTGGGGGGAAAATGTAACACATTTCACACTAAGCTGAACAGCTCATCAACTTAGCCTTGTATATCTATGGTGGATGAGAGGGAGGGAGGGCTGCAGGGGGATGGTGTGTTTCAACATGCATCTCCACCCTGGGAGTGTGTGTTTCCTGCACCAGTAGGACTCATGCTTTCTGGCACTTGGTTGCTTTGAGCAGGAAAAAGCCCCAGGAGTGCAGCAGTTTTCCACTTGCTTCTATAGCAAGCTCCTGTAAAATGCTGCTTTCCCAGGCCCCACTTCATATATTTTTTGACTCCGTTCCTGCTTTAGGGGTGATCCTGGGTACTGTCATGTCCTATTCAGCTAGGAGGGCTTTACCAGACATGTAGCTCTGGATGCTGTGGGCTCCTGTTGCACTCTCTGGGGAGCTGCAGGAGGGACAGATTGTTGGCTAAGTAGGAGGCACTGTCTACAGGCAAGTACAATAAGGCTTTAGGCTCATGAAACTGGACGTTGAAAACTTTGGTACACACTGTGCTGGGCACCAATCTGCCTGCAAAGGCCAAGAAACTTTAATATTTGGTGCCACATTGCCTTATTCTTGTTTGTGTGTATAAAAATTAAGGTCTTTGAGCACTACCAGTCACATTATCTTCTTGCTGAGCTTTTAAAAGTCTTTGTTTTCATTTCTAAAACTGCTACCTGTGTCTTCTTCCTTTTTTACAATGCTGATATGATGTGAGCTCAGTGGTGGTGAACAAGAGTAGACTGATGCATGTGGAGGGCTGTCAGAATCTTCCCTTTAACCTTGGGATAAATAAAGCTTTGGAAAGTGATGCAGGCTTCTCTGGCATCCCTGCCCTTCTGCATGTGTCTCCTGCGATGGAGGGATAGGATACTTCTAGATCAGGGGAATCTAAGTCTCCAGCATTTATTTGGTCTTTGGCTTTGCAGCTGAGTGCCAGTAGAAGTCCAATCTAGGTCATTTATGCTGGCATTTCTTGTGAGGTGGAAAGCTATTTTGCCAGGAAATGGACTCTGACCCTGTTGCTTTAATTAATTTGATGTGATTTCTTTAATTTACAATTACTTTGGGTTTTTTGTCACCTGTTCTTCAATATTGATGAGATGTCCTGTCATTGTTAGCAAGTTTTCTAAGGACCGAAGTTTTCTGTTAGACCGAACAGTGGCTCCTCACATGAGGTGAACTCCTTTTCCTCTGCTTGGTAATCTTTCAGAGTTTATGAAAATACAGAGTTTACTTCTTTTCTGGAGCGATAACCTTGTTCCTGAGGTAAGCCATTGTCTTTTTTTCCTTTTTTTTTGTGGCCGTCAGTCTCCCAGCACTCCTGGCACAGCTGTAGTGGGGAGCCAAGTGGGTTGGCACCATATTGCCTTTTGGTGCCCTGCTCTGGTGGTGTCAGCCTGGGGCCATCCAGCTGGAAGAGCTTTGTCAGGTTGTGGAACCTGTGACTAGGAGAAACTGCATCCCAATCCCAAACAATAACTATGGGATGAATCTGTGGCTTCTCTAAAGCTTACAAATACAGATTGTAAAAATGCTGGTTCCTCCTTTTAAATATTCATGCTGGCTTCGATCTCATGAGTTAGTCATTCTTTGTTGGTTATAAGATCCACCAGATAGGCCAGTTATGGAAGTACGTGCTTTCTAAACATTTGTTTGGTAACAGAAATGGAACCTGCAATGTCTTCCAGTGTTGACTTAAAAAAACCCTGCCACTGGACTGCCAGCAATGTGCACTTTGTCTGTATAACAGAATTTACATTATTGGCTAAGGAACTCTAATATCTCTATAGCATGAAGGGAATGGGGTAAGGATTTAAAATAAGGCAAAGGGTCATTATTATACTTTTTCTAGCATCCCTGCATTATGAAAAACAGCTACTGTTTTCCTTATATTCGATCAGAATCTCCCTTCTTGCAATTAATTCCCAGAGTCTTATTCTCCTACCACGTGCCTCCATGAAACTCCTGGTTGTATCTTAATAACTTCATTTTAGGTGTTGGAAGGTTGCTTAATGTTTCCCTCTTGCTAAGCAGGCCATTTGTATCAAAATGTTCTTAATTTTCCTGCTTTGTGGGTGCAAACACAAAGCACTTAATGGAAAGTTGAAGATAAAATTGAAGAATTTGAATTGAAGTAAAAATGAGCTGAAATTTAGACACACAAAAGTTGTGGAAGCTGGCTGGTAAAACACATCTTCATCACACTGTGGTGGTCCACTAAAATGAAAGAATGTGTGATGTAGGCTTTAGGCTATATCCCTCATCTGACAGTTCTTTGACACCATGAACTCCCATGCAGATATTTTGAAATTTCTTAGTGACATATCTAGGTATTAGAGGGGAGATGTCCAGCTACAAACTGATACTCTGCTTAAGCCCTGTGCTAAATGCAACTGTGCATTAAATGTGACTGATGTCCATACTTAAAATATAGAAGACAAATTGAAATATAGAAGTGCTACCCTGTTCACTGAAGTGGAAGAGCAGGCCTCAGAGTGGTTGGTGGGGTCTCATGCGCTAGGTGAGCAGTGGGGGTAGGTCCCCTGCATCTGACCGCCCTTAACATCTACTGTTGTGCAATGCTTTTGATGCATCCCCTCTGCATGTACCACAGGAAATTTCAAGGCTTCCATGTGCTTGAGCATTCCATTTGCCATGACATTCACTGTAACCACCTTCCACTGAGATCAAATGGGCAGGATCTTCACAATGGGGCAGACAGGAGGACATGTCATACAGCCTCCTTAATAGCTCACTCACTGGTATTGGGCAGGCTGCTAGAGCTGACCCAAATAGAGGTGAGACATCTATGGCTGAGGAACAACTGTATCTATATTGGTCTGAACATATTATGAAACTGCTGGATAAATCCTCCTTTGTTTCCTGTGTGATTCCTCCTCCCCCTGCCCCAGGAATGCATGTTACATGGGGTCTTTCAGGCTGATGCTGTCAATCCTGCTGCTAGATTTATTTTTCAAAGTACTCATGTTTTCAAGATGGTTGAAGACCATTTTTCAAAGTACTCATGTCTTAAGTTTGTCATGTTCCTTTTTTAATCTGATATTAATAAAAAAAAAATGGCAAATAGTCCACAATGTAATAAAGGAGGAAAAGTTTTGTTATCTTCCTTTTTATTTTTTTAACTGTACTTCTTGCTGTAGTATGTCAACCTGATGCTTCTGATAGGCCAAGAAAGAAAAGACAATGGTCAAAAACTGGAAGTCATGTAATTCTAGCACTAGATTGATACCTTTTACCTTCAAATATCTGTGAGCTATCTCTTTTTGGGTTTCCAGAAACCACATTTGGTTTTAAATCCTTTAGGAGGTGGCTCTTTCACACAGGCACTGGATAACTTGACATGACTTTATCTTTGATCAGATTAGAACCAGCATTGGTACTGCAGCCATTTCAGAAGTGATACAGTGGTGGAAAAAAGTTACTCAGGAGCTTGTTCATCTTAGACCCATGGCATAGTGGTAAGAGCCACTCTTGGCATCTCATTTTCACAGCCACCATATTTATTTGAGAATTTCTGTACTTGTTTCTATGCACCTCACCTCTCTGCCAAAGTCATGGAGGTAGAGGTGCTCTTGCTCCTTTAAAGCTTTTAGACTGAGTGGACAATGTGGAAAAAATACTTGAGGTGATTACCTTTTGTCTCAGTCATGAATTCCCCAGTTCACTCTGTTTTGCTTAGGCTTGGAAGATGTGAGGACTAGGTTCCAGATTTGGGACTCCCTTTCGCTAGTCATCAAGGTGAGGAACAATTGCAGTTGCAGTAGTCGGGAACATGCTTGGTGCATTTTCTTCCCCACCCCAAGTTAAACAGAGTAGAAGGCAACTGCGTAATTTGCTTCAAAACATTAGTGGAGAGCATCATGCTGTGGCTAAATATTTACTTAAAATTATTGCCAGGAAGGTTGCTTGAGCCTTCCTCCTGTTTCAGTCTTCTGCAACCCAGAAGAAAACCATGAAGCCTATATTGATGCCTCCTGATGTTAAACTACTAGTATAATAGCTTTCTGTTTAATAGTGTTGATTTGTTTGTTTGATTGATTTTAACAAGGAAACTGATTGTTTTCAGAAGCTGCTGCCTCAAGGTGCAGTCATGTGGGCAGGCAGGCTCAGCCATTGGTGGTGTCCTCTCCAAGGAATGCTTTGCTGCAGGAAGCCCTGTTGGTAGTGCAGAAAGTAGCACTTTCCTGGGGTTAGGTGGATGCTTTGCTGCTAAAGATTCTGCCTTTTGGATAAGACATAAAACTGAGGTTCTGAACACTTGCATATTTTTTAAATGTTCCCTGACTCTCTCCTAGGTGTATTATAAAGAGTACTTGTGCTTTGTTTGGGCAATACCAAGTACTGTGATGAAGTGCAAGTAACTCAATGGGATTTATACGAGCTCATGAAGCGGAGAATAAACCCCATAGTTTGCACAGTAAATCAATTTGTAAAGCGCTTTGGGATCTTTCTGGATGAAAGGCGCTCTATAAATGTAAGCCATGACCATTCATCATTATTGAATATGAAATAGAGATATACACTCTATCAAGCTAGCAGCAATAGGCTTGGGCTCATGATTGCTCACAGGGCCCAATCAATCATCAGATCACGACATAATGCAGCCAGAATAAAAAAACAGAAAACCCACAGCAAATCATTCCAAGCAATGCAATTAATGGGCACCCAGTATAAATAGCGATCTCAGTCAGGGAGACTGGGCTTTTCCAGAACAGTAGAGTTGATGCCAGAGCCATACAGTGTGAAAGAGAATTACTAATCTAGTATTATCAGGAGAAGATTCCTCACCAGCAGTACACCATATAGACATTTGCTACAGCTAGACGAAAAATACATTGTGTCTATGCTTTTCAGAATTGGTTTTTCTTTTTCCACTTGGGAAATGGAATATAAAATGGTTTTGTACATAAAATTTTACTTTGTTCCACACTGAGTCACAGAGATGCTGTTCATTTTTTGCACCAAGTTGTAGCCCAGGCACCTAACCCTGTCACCTAATCATGGGTGTCATGTGTAGTATATATGGCTCTTGCAATAAAATATGCACAAACGAAGTCTTCATAGGATGCGAAGACTGGGACCAGACCGTGCCTTGCATGCCAGGGTATATAATCCATTTCTGATGCTCATCCTTGGAGGCACTGACTGCTGTAACGTGCCTCATTTTATGCCAGTTAAGTTGACATCTAGGCTGCTCCACTACTCTGCTTCAAGACTCCAGCAAACTGAGGGCATTTCTCACTTGTCCAAGAGCTCCTTCTGTCTATATATTTGTCTCCTGAGGGAGGAAAGTACGTGGTATGAGCTTCCCTTCCTGCGACCTCCTGCCCCCTTCAGTTGTGCTGTCTCTCAGTCTGCTGTGATGCTATGGGATATAGTATTCTGCTCTCATTTTCTATGTGTGTGGGTTTTTTCCCCCCACTATTACCAAAGAGAGATTGAAATTTAATAAAATATAAGGGAGGGGGATGAAAATTGGAATAAGAAAGTGGGGTGAGGGGATTAATGATCCCATTACATAAATCCTATCTTACCACAGGTCAGCTTAGGAAGAATGAGAAACTCCACTCAGCCATTCTACTGCTATGATCACCTAGCAGTAGCCTGCAGATTATATACAGTCAACAGTGCCCTATTTGAGTATGTAGTGCCCTATATTGTCACATGCATCCATCTTCATCTCCAGGACAGGGGTGTAGCCTAACATGTTCTGAAATCACTAGATGGAGCAGATCCACAGTGTCCCAGACACACCTTCTGTGCCAGAGGTGCTGCTATTGTAATTCAGAAGTTTGACTGTAGGACTGGGAGTTGGAGGATCCTGAAAAAACAGCCTGTAGTTTTGGTAAATCCTGTGCACAAGACATGGCAGTCATCAATGTGGCTGTTTTCACTCACACTTTCCTGTAGCTGTAGAGTCATTTGTATCCTAATAGCAGATAAAACTCAGCTACTGCTTGGCCTTGTCAAAGTGAGGCAAAAAAAATCAGCAATTAGAAAGCTCAGATCAGAGAATTTACTGCTCTGTAAGGTGTATAGCTCGGTAAGGTGCTTGGGTTGTAAACTAGATGGGCTGGTTATAAACAAGAGGTAAAGAGTAAGCAGATGCTTACTCTAACTCACCTTCAGGGGAAATTGCATTCCTGCTGCTAGGTCTTGGCCCTTCCACATCAGGGTCCTCAAGGGACACAGGAAGGGTGTCTGTGCTTCTTCTATTTTATCTGTATTTGGGTGCAGCTCTTGGTCTCCCCTGCCTCTGAAGATTATGTTACAGACTAACAGCAAAGCTCTTGCAAAGACTTCTTAGACTGAATTGAGTTATGATCATAGAGTGAGCAGCAGGTATTGAGCAAGCCATTAGCATCTTCTTATCAGAGATTAATTAATTGGTAAGTACCCAATTGATTTCTTATCTCAGTATGTCTCTGAGAACCTATAATAAAGGCAGCAGCTGATACAGAGCCTGATAAATAAAGCAGAAGTATGTTTTGTCTTATTTTTTTCTGCCTTTTCATCAGGGTGGGAATTTCTTGCAAGGCAAGACATCAGCCATAGCTTGTTCTTTTGTGCTTGAAAGTGATGCCACTTCAAACAACACCTTACACTTATGTGTGACAATACATATCCTAGCTCTTTTTTTGTTTCCCATGCCACACACCTTTAGGGTGCATCTCAAATCCATGGACGTGAATCCTCATAGATCCATGAACGGTTGTTTCCTGGCTCTGAAATTCTTATCTTTGCACCACAACATTGCACTTGCATTGTTATTTCTAGCAGAAATCGATAGCCTTTCAGTCAGGCTTTTAATAGCTTCTTGAGTAATTAATTAGTTAATGTGGCTAATTTTATACCTCCTTGATTAATTGATTAATCAAGTAATGTTTTTTGAAGTACTTCTAAATATAAGGTGTGGCTTAAGTAGAGAGCAATAGGATATTGTTAATTATTGGTTTTGTTTTAATACTGTCCTGATTGGCCAAATCCATGAGTGGTGTTCCCCACGGCTCAGTACTGGGGCCAGTTGTGTTTAATCTGTTTAATGATGATCGAGATGAGGGGATTGATTGCACTCTCAGTAAGTTTGCAGACAACACCAAGTTGGGTGGGAGTGTTGATCTACTGGAGGGTAGGAAGACTCTACAGAGGGATCTCGACGAGCTGGATTTTTGGGCTGGGGCCAATTGTATAAGGTTCAACAAGGCCAAATATCAGGTACTGCATTTGGGTCACAACAGCCCCAGGCAGTGCTACAGGCTCGGGGAAGAGTGACTGGAAAAATGCCTGGCAGAGAGGTACCTGGGGGTGTTGGTCGATGGCAGCTGAATATGAGCCAGCAGTGTGCCCAGGTGACCAGAAAGGCCAACAGCATCCTGGCTTGTGTCAGACATAGTGTGGCCAGCAGGAGTAGCGAAGGGATCGTCCCCCTGTATTCAGTACTGATGAGGCTGAACATCGAATCCTGTGTTCAGTTTGGGGCCCCTCACTACAAGAAAGACATTGAGGTGCTAGAGAGAGTTCAGAGAAGGGCAACAAAGTTGGTGAGGGGTCTGGAGCACAAGTCAGATGAGGGAACTGGGTCTGCTTAGCCTGGAGAAGAGGAGGCTGAGGAGAGACCTTATCGCTGTCTACAACTACCTGAAAGGTAGCATGGAGGGTGCTGGTCTCTTCTCCTAAGTAGCAAGTGATAGGATGGGGGGAGATGGCCTCAAGTTGCACCAGGGAAGGTTTAGAGTGGATATCAGGAAAAATTTCTTCACAGAAAGGGTTGTCAGGCATTGAAACAGGATGCTCAGGGAAGTGGTGGAGTCACCATCCCTGGAGGTGTTTAAAAGATGTGTAGATGAGGTTCTTAGGAACATGTTTTAGTGCCAGTGTTAGGTTAACGGTTGGACTTGATGATTCTGAGAGTCTTTTCCAGCCAAAATTATTCTATGATTCTGTGATTCTATTGTGGTTAGATCTCCAAAGCATCAGTCCAATGCCCCAAGGACACAGTCATTCTGTTACTGCCCTGTCTCTAGTAATCTTTCTTTAAGTATTTGCTCCAGGCCATTGCCAGAGGTAACATTCTAACACTGATTGCACCCTTGACTGACATAGCTACAGTGCTGGGCAAAATGAATGTTGTTTTAGGAGATTATAGTGCTTGGGCAAAGTAGAAAATAGGAGCAGATAGTGTGGAGAAAGCAGCATACCTGCAGAGTGCAAATAGTTTAAAACAAAACTAAGTCAAACAGATACTTTTTTAAAGCCTAACAGCTGTAAAATCTGCTCTAAAACACCCACAGGAACAGGAGCATACTGTGAGTTAAAAAGTAAATAGTGCCAGAAATAAAATGTCAGAATATAAAATCTGACGATGTGTACATTGCGGATGTAAGTGTTATCAGGTATGGAACTAGATTCAGGAGGAATGTTGTGGACCTGTTCCTGGGGCAGTGCTAACACATTTAGGGCATTCTGGTGAAAAAGTGCAGGTTGGTGAAAACTTACTGTGCTCCTGAGCCACCTTTCTCCTCACTGTTCCATGCCTTGGTCTCCTTTCTGGAGAGCTGCACTATTTTTTGTTATTCTCTTGACCAGACAAGTGTGAAAATGGGGGCAAGTGCTCAACTTCTGCCCTTTCCTCCACTCCTCACTCTCTGGCCTCTGGTCTGAACCAGATACTCTGAACCAAGGAACTTTCTTTTGCCCACAGGTTAGGGACTGTGGTGCAATGATGTGTCCCTTCTGCTTCCTTTGACTCCAGTAGCAGATATTTTCTCCTTGTTCATTCTCCCCAGTGGACGCCAGGTGATAAGACTGTCGTGCCACATCTGGTGCATGAGGCCTCAGAGAAGGCAAAAGTTGTGGCATCTTACACAAATACATAGCGCACAGGTCCTGTGCTGGGAAAAGAAACAGAGGAGAAGGTGGGGCCATACAATTTGTGAATTATGTCTAAATACTCCCTAAATTGTCAGTTGCTAGCAAATTCAGGCATTCGCACAAACCATCAATTTTCTGTTCTGCTCATGAGGTATACAGATTGCATGCTGATTTTGTGATGTTGCTAAGGTGTGTCAGAAAGTGAATGTTGTTTTTGAAATAAGTGTGGGCTAGAACCCACATGGCTAGAGAGCAGTTCTGCAGAAAAGGACCTGGCGTTCCTTGAGGATCAGTCAGCAGCATGTCTTTGAGGTAGTGAAGCCTGAGCATATACTAGGTTGCATTAATAGGATTGTATCCAGCAGCCAAGGAGTGGTTATTTGGCAATTTCAAGACTGTATTTGGAGTACTGCGTCCATTTTGGGGCTGGCCAGTATAGGGAAAATGTTGACAAACCGAAGCAAGTCCAGCCAATGGTGACAAAGATGGTTAGATGCACATCACGTGCACATGATGTAAAAGGAGAGAATGAAAGACCTGAGTTTATTCAGCTGGGCAAGAAATAGCTAAGGGAGATCTAATTGTAGCCTTCAACTGCCCTATGGATGGTTAAAGACAGAGACAGTTTCTACTTGGAGGAGCACAGCAAAAGGATGAAAGGCAATGAATGCAACCTGCAACAGGGGAGTTACAATAGCTGTAAGAAAAAATATTTTCATAATGGGGGTGGCTGCAGAGAGGCCGTCTTCTTCAAAGACAGTCACAATTTGCCCTGAGCAGCCTCATCTAAGTTCAAAGCTGGGCCTGCTTTGAGCAACGATTTGGACCGGATGACCTCCAGGGGTCCTTTCCAATCCAATCCTAACTCTGTGATTCTAAGTGTAATTTGTAAGACAGCTATACTAAATTATGCAGTGAGTTAACCTGGAACATGGCAGACCAAAATAAAACCAGTTCCTTGCTTTAGCAAGAGAAGTGGGCAAAGAGCCAAATGAGGTAGATGAGTTTTGGTGCTTTAGCCTTCTCCTGAACTGAATCAGAAGCATCTCCTGAAGAAAAGGCTCCCTTCACTCAACAGACCTTTTGGATGGTATTATACAATAGGTGTTTCCTGATAGATGGTTACATGTGTATGAGCTGCCCTCACACACCTAGCTAATGATGAATTTCAGTGGCATTAATTAGAACTAGAGGAGACAAGTGTTCCCTTGTGAGTTCATTTGCACTTGATAACTACCTTGGAGAACCTAGCAGCATAAATGGGGGACCATAATCAGAGATTGAAGTCCCTGCTCTGTAAACTGAACATTGAGAATGCTGTGGAAGCTGGGCTTGCAGTCAGACATTGTTTAATGTCTTCATGATTGTTTTCATGCAGCTTTATTCTGTCAGAGGGAGTATCAGAGTACCATAACCTTTCTTCAGTTCTGCTGACTGAGCTTTTGAGAATAGACACATCCTGAAGGAGATCCTGCAGTTAGTGCTGAGTTTCAGGTAGCATGAGAAATGCATTTGTACATTGTTTTTTGTGAGCCTGTTTCCAAATATTTGCTTATTTTTGCTCATTTTATGCTTACTATTTTTAGAATAGTCTGGATAGGACTTGGTCTGCTGCCAGCTATGGCCAGCAGTACGTACTGTGTCTTGGGACTTTCAAATTAGGCCTAGGTAAAACTTCCCTAGGGGGCCTGTGCTGCAGTGAAACACGTTACCCATAGATGTGGTAGAATTTTCATCTTTGGAAGTTTCCAGGATTCAGTTAGATGAAGGCAGAGCTGGCATGTTTTAGTAGTGGTAGTAGTCCCATATCATGGTCAGATTAGATGTCCCCCAAAGGTTCTTTCCAAGTAATTTGATGAGCTCACTGCATCAGCACAACTCCTACTCTCTCAAGATCCCTGTTCTCCCAGGAACAGCTGATCTGTTCACAGGGTGGACAGGTGTCTTCCACTAAACACAGGCTACAAGGACTGCTGAGTCAGGTGCAGTGTACTGTACCTTGGGGCTGGCCTGGGTTTGCTGGAGAAGGTGTGGTGTGAAGGGGGTTTAGTTGCCATATATGCTTTCTGCTGTGTAGCTGCTGACTTGATGCATCTCCTCATTAGCTTGTCTTCAGTTTCCCAGCTCTGTCTGTCAGATATATGGAGCCAGCAGTAGACTTGAGGATTGCTAGAGAAGTCAGTGTGTACATCTCATAAACTTGCGCAGCTCAGCCCTTTCTTCCAGTTCACAGGAGGTTTTTTTTCCTCCAGCTTAGAACCACCCTGTGAAGATCAAACTGTTGTGTAGAGCAGTAACCTATACCCTGCTGGTGAGCAAGAATATGAAGGAAACAAGTTTTGTTCAACTTAAGAGAATTAATGACACTTGCAGAACTGTAGGTCTGGTCCTGCTGCACTGAAAGTATAATATCTAATGGGAAGACTCCTAAGGCTTGTCTGTTGGAGACAACTCATTTAATGAAACTGACAGGTGATCTCTGAACCTGCTTAGTCAAATTGGTGTTGGTTCCACTACACTGTCCTTGTTTCAGTATGAATATTTTGGCTGATGAAGGTAGAGAACAGGTTTAAAATGAGATTTAGGTTAAACTGGCAAAGCTTTTTAATTTATACAAGTGGTTGTGTATTATTTTCCGGACTTTCTGCTAGTTTTATATGGATGAAGAAGTTTCCCCTCCACTGCCTGGCTTATGAAAAATTAACAGGTAGGATGAGCTTCACCTCAGTGGTGTATTGTCAAGGCTGCAAATAGTCTTGTGTTTTGCCTCTCTTGGGTTTGCTGAATAAAAGCAAGGAGATGGGCTGACCTTACGTTGCTGTACCCAACCTAGTAGAGATGAGTGAATATGAGACCAGTTCCTATATCACAGACCAGTTCAATTTTTTTGCTTTTGGACATTTCTGCATTGTTACATTATACAGCTGTCCTTCAGGTATTCTGTCAGCATAGGATATGTCAAACCTTTCCAGGAGGGAGCATGGATGTTCTGTAGAGCCACTAACCCTGTTATTCACACACAACAGCTGCGCATGCACTGGCCGAGTACTTATCCAGGTTTCACACTAGGATCTCTGGAGGTGCAGCTCAGAGTTGTCTGTGTTGCACTAACTCGAAAAAATCTTGTTAGGAATTGGGTTTCACTGCATCTTGCAAGAACTTAGCAGACTTTCCTGAGCCTGTATGCACAAGTGCTCTTTGTTTGGTAATGTACTGTGTCCAAGTGTGCTTCCCCTTCTGCCCACCCCAGCCATGACCAAGCTGTCAACAGCATGTGTGCAGAGCTGTGTTCTGCTTGTGACTGCATTGCTTATTGCAATAACATTCAAATAATGGCTGTGGAAAAGTGATTGGATTATTGAACTGAACAGTACAGTGAGCACTGAAATTTTGACAGGCTTAAGGTCTTCCTATGTATATAAATAAAATGTTAAGCATTGGTGAGCCATGGGAAAAAACTTGTGCAAATATTGACAGGATTATGTTGTAGGAAACACAGATACTGAGGCTTGCTTGCAGGAAAACAGTCAGACCTCCAAATTATGCTATGCATGGAGACCATGAGGACGTCGAATGCTGACATGAACAGGGGCTGATTTCATGTATTACAGCCATGGAATTCGATACAGGTTGTTTGGGGTGATCCTGTCATGCTGTGTAACTGTATGTGAGCTGGCACGGCAGAGTTACAAAGATATCAGTTTGTGTTGAAATACATCCCATGCTCACTAAACCAGTAACCACACTTTGGAAGTTCCCTACAAGTAATCAGTTCAAAATAGTCTGGAATAAATCACTACTTGTATGTCTGCGCTCCACCCACACCCCCCGTCTGGAAACCATCTCGTATCACATTTTAAGGGAAAAAGTGTGACTTCGCACAGAAGCCAAAGATACTCTGTGGCACATAGTATTTCTGTAAGAATGAAATTATTAGTAAGAACTCAGGACCCGTTCCATTTATACCACGGCTTTCCCAACATTGATAATAGAGATAAGCTTTGCATATTCCTTGGGCATGCCCTGAATGATCCTTGAAATGAAGTTCCAGGTCACGCCATACACTAAATGGCGGTGTGGCCTGTTCCAGAATCTCATTTCCCCGGGGCTTTTGGAACTTTCTTCACTGACATCCTCTTGTCATTTTTCAGAAGCTTGCCTTGAGTGATGGTAGGGTCTGTTCTTGGTGTGGTGTGAGCTTTCAGTTTCATTGTCTGCAGAAGAGGCAGGTTGACCTGATCTGTTACCTTCTGCTGTGTCCCACTGAGTTTATTTTATATTTATTGCAGCTATGTCCAAATGAAAATTGTAATTAGAGTTATGTACAGAGAAGTCAAACATATTACAATATAGGTCTATGTGGATATCTCAGAACATCCTACATTAGTCCACTTTCCAGGGACAGTTCACTGTTGTGAATGTTTCTGAAATTTTTGTGTTTCCTTTATCAAATTCATCTGACTTTTAAAAGAACGTAATTTTCCTGTGATATTGTCACAAGAGGGCAGAATCAGGATTTTTACATGCAGTAACATTTAGCACAGCTGAACAAATTGGCATGCATAAGCTGAGCTGTGGTAACAAAGCTGTGTGCACCACTAGCCCGCAGCAGACACGGGGTAATTCCACTTAAGGCTGTCTTCTCCTAGGTTAAGTCAAATGACCTTGCATTTATCACATGCGAGGAACATGCATGTGCTTGATTATCAAGCTAAGATTATATGCCATGACTTCTTAAAGCTCAGTAACTTAATCCTCTATCTGAGCCCTAAAGGCTGTTTGTGTAGCTTCAATAGCTGTCTTCCCTAGGTACTTTTATAAAGCCAGGCTGCACTGGTAGTCAGAGTAGCAAACTGTGCTCTCTGGAATGCTCTGAAGAACCTACAGCTCATTCCCTTGCCAAAAAGCTGCCTTTGGAAACCTGTGAATAGGTGAGAGCCGTCCAGGCCCAAGGGAGGGTATCTTCACCCTCTGAGAGTTCCCCAGCATGAGCTACCTCCTTACACTTGGCCAAGTTACCTCTGCTATTGCAACAGTCTCAATTTAAGGGTGACTAGAGCTAGGGACTTAGCTCTGTCTGGCTGATATGATGATTGCATAGATCACTTTGAAACAATTCACTTGCAAATGCATCCTAGCTTGCTTAGATACTTAAAATGTCATAGAATTTTAATTTCTAGGGACATTTTTTTTTTAAGGCTAAAAAGACTTAATACCAGAACTACATCTTTAAAGGATTCATTCATTGTCATTCAAAATAATTGTTGTGATTTGGTTTCCCATTGATAATCAAATTTGAATCTGTCTTTAATTTATAAAGGAACTGGTCACAGCTTTGGAATTAATAAAGCATTCAGTGAGGAGAGCCAACTGAACTTGTCTGTGTCAGTTTGACAAACTTCTAAGATAATTAAGTTAAATGGATATACATTTGTCTGTGCATAGACAAGGGCTCAGATATGGTACTTCTAGCGTTCAAAAAGTGGACAAACCCTCAAGATGCCACAGGTTTCTCACCTTCTAACTGACTCTGCTAAATAATCATCAGTGGGAGCACATAATTGCATGTCCTCTGCTTTCTGGGTGAGAACCATGAGGATGTAGTCCAGTGAGGACATAAGTGTGTCCTTTAAGACATCTAAGTCTTTACCAGCAGGTGGCACAGCTATAGGAGGTGCTGTATTTAATGTTTTCCTGCTAATCCGCTGGAAACTAGGCATGAAAGGAAAAGTAAATAAAAGAGAGACTAAGTTAGTAAACAGACTTCATGCCTGAGCTATCCAGGTTCCTCAGTGAACCACATCGTAACTGATCAAATACATTCTTCCCAAATTAACACCTCTTCTAGTTTGCTAAGCAGAACCTGTAAGACTAATATTAGTAACTTCTACAATGCTCCACACAACTACAGCTGTAATCACCCTTATTCAAGAAACATCTCAATGGAGACTACAGGTCCCACCATGCAATGGGGAAGGCCATTCAGACAGAGTGACTTGTTGGGTGCGATTTGTAGTTTCTGAGATTAATGCCATTGTACAGAAGAGGAATGTGTCAAGGATTTTACTCTGCTAATATGATTTAGGAGCTTGTCTTGAGCTTCCAGCAAGTTGCTCTCCTTCAGACAGAGTTTGGGTGACCTCAGTCTGATTCATGGCAACTGTTCCTCCTGTTTTCCCTTTTTCCCAGCTGCTGCTCAACACTAGAGATGGCTCTGGCTTGTTATCTGCTTCTTTTTGTGGGGAGAGAGGAACCTGTGCTGTGTGTGTGCGAGCATGCATGTGTGTGTGTCTGGCTGCCTGTCATTACAGCACTAATGGAAATACTGCACGGATCACAACTCTCAATTAGCTCCTCGGGAGATTGCTGTGACAGCCAGTTACTGAACAGCAAGGCCTGAAGGAATGAATTAATTTGTAGTACACGGCAGTTAGAGTCACAGTGTTAGCAATGGAATGAGACAGCAATAGACCCTTATTAGGCTCAGGCTGTGTGATGCAAGAGACTGCTACCTGGGGGATTTTCTCTATCACACCCCCCTAGGGTTGGGGAGGAGGATCTTGGCCCATGAGTGAATGAGTTTAGAGCTCTTAGTTTGGTCCTTGGAGTCACTGTCTGCCTGAGGCGATTTGGAAGCCGGCAATGGGCTTTCATTCAACACAGACAAAGGCATGCTGCTCTTCTCCTGGCTTGGAGCAAGGCCAAAGCCAGTGAGTGCTATTCAGGGGAGGTAAGGCTATCTTTCTGTCCATCTTCAAACAACAGCTCTCTTCCTTATTAGTTCAGACAAGTGTATATCAGAGAGCGTATCCTAAGTCTACTGCTCCAGGACATGCTAGTGTCTTGCCTTTGCAGTGCTACATCTAAACACAGCTACGGAGGAGCAAAATGTGCTTGGTAAGGCATAAGCATGCAAGCAGTCTTTGTCAAGTGTTCCTAGAAAAACTGGGAATCTTCACAGACAGCCTGAAGTTTCCAGAACTTCTGCCCACAAACAGCCACACATTCCATGTACCCTGAAGTACCACACTACGGACAAGCAACACAATTTTGGCTTTTCATCCTCCTGTTTTTCAGGTCTGCCGTCCAAAGATTTGCAGCCTCTTATTCTGACAGTCATAAAGCTGAATAAGAAGCTAGGTCTTGTCTTTTATCAATTATGCAATGACTTTTTCTTAAAACTTGTTTTTAACATATTTTATAGACCTGGCTTCCTAGCGTGCAGAGCGGATTTGTCACAGTGGGACACGAGCCTTTCTCTTCCCTCGATCACCCACCCGGTGAGAAGCAATGCAAAGCCAATGAAGTTTTGCACATGCTACTCATTTCATCTGGGACAGATCTGACCTCCTGAACTGTGTGACATGCAGAGCTGGGAAGGAGTACGGTGAAAATAGAGGAATGTTCTCAGAGCAATCCTTGCAGAAGGTGAGAAACAAGAAAGGAAAGTTTGCTACAGACTGTTCCTGTAGTTAATTTGGTGCTTGAGAACAGAACTCTGCTGTGCTTTTCTGGTAGGCTGAGGAATATTCTAAGTACAACGTGGGAATAAATGGTCTGTATTTTAAATTTTTTATGTTCTGGAAAAAAGATGCCTGAGTGGTGAGGGTAAGAAAAATACTTCACTGACAATGCACCCCCTAACGGTGGTTGTCATCTGTTTATCTGCTAAAAGGCATAACAGAACAGCACCAGCAGAGCCTTTTTATGCCCTCCTGATCTTCAGGCACAAGAGGAGTCTTTTCTCTTGAAGGAATTCCTGCGAGTCATTCAGTCTGTGGTCCCTGCATTGTCAACCACCAAATGGAGCAGTTCACATTACCTTTGTTAACCGAAAGCAGGAAATCAAGCCCAAGCTCCTCTCAGCACTGATGTCCTCCTAACTTGTAAGTCAGCAAAGTGGTTGTAAAAGGGTTTGCAGCTCTGGCAGTGCTCCTCCTGTGGGCAGTGTTGCCTTGGTGTGCTCATATTTTCCTTCACATAGGAGTGCAAACAAAAGCTGTTGTCCAGTCGAGAGTATCTTTTTGCAGCCTGTAGCTCTTCCCTGATCTTTGTGTCTGCTGCTTGTATTAACTCTCTTGTTGTCCTTTGCTGCACACTCTGGCTAGTAAGTGGTGCCCCTACCCTTTCTTCCTACAGCTCCATTTGTTGTGCAGGGTTAGGAAATGCTGCCATACATTGCTGTTGCTTGCAGGTATGTCTCACGCAGACAGTATGTCATACTTTGATGTAGTGTACTGATGCAATAGTGGTATTTCTAATGTGCATGTTAATGGTGTGGTTTTTGATGATAGAACTTCCTGACATTGTTCTGTTGTCTATACAGGAGATTTTACATATTGCTAAAGAGGTCCTTGAATAGGTTCCTCTGATGCAGGCTACCAGGTGAGATGGGTCCCAGCTGGGTTTTTGTGCATAATGTTTGAAGCAAAGAGGAGAAAGAACATTTATGGGGCTGACATGGCTATAGGGATACTAGGAATCTTAGGGAAATGAGGCCTTTGAATGCAGCATTTTTTTCGATCCACACATACCAGTGCTGTATTCTTGCCAAATAAAGGAACATGTTTATTTGCAGGGGATATGTGATTTGGCTGGGATATGGCATGGGCCTTCTCCACCAGCCCTTTACAGACAGGATCTTTTCAGTAATGTAATTCCACTATGAATTTTGATGGCCACAGTCCAGATTTTTCCACTATTGATCACTACTGTGCTGTTTGTTTGTTTGTTTGTTTGGTTTGGTTTGTGGTTTTTTTTGTTTTGTTTTTTTTTTTTTTTTTCCTGGATATAAAATGTCAGTATTCTGGCCTGGTATCCGTGTTGAGTTCTCGGTGCAAATGATGACACCATGAGCAAAGCAGAAGTAGATCCAATATTCTGTTCTTTCTGGTTTGTCCTAAAGTGATGGTGTAGTTTTTAGAAGTAGCAAATACCCAAATGGTTTGTTACAGAAGCAGGGAGTAAATTTATATGAGGAACAGGGGGGAAAAAATGGACCAAAAGAGAAAGGCAAATAAGATGGGAGTACAGAAAGAAAGGAAAATTGATAAATAAAGAGAAGTGACTAAAGCAAGAGAAGAGAGAGGGAGATTCTCTTCTGATTAGAATTCATGAACTCCATTCTTACATTAAGTCTATATATGACACCTGGCCTTTAATGTGAAGCTGCCTACGAGCATTAAAAATTAAAAGCAGAAGGTAGGATCCATCCATCTCGGGCAGCGCTGCTCCCCTCCTATCTGAGCTCTGCACAAAGCTATTACACATTGATAAATTATTTTGGGTAATAGCTGAGATATTACATTGTTTCTGAGTGAAGGTAAAATCTCTCCATGACATGGGCATTTATCAGGAGCGCATTTCATCCTATTTATTATGGCCGAGACGAGATCGCAGGCTGCGGGCAGAGCTGGCACGTCGTGCTGATCACCTCCCCCATCGCCTCCCTTTCCTCTGTCACTTAGATGATGGGATATTGATGGAGCTCATGACAAGTTAATTATTAACTAAAGATATGCAGTTCACCTTTGCCAGGGGAGGGGGCACAGAAGAGAGCAACAATAGTTCTTAAAAAAGTAAATATATCCATTATATCTTAGAATTCTTCTCTCCACCTTCCTCTCCCTTCTACCTGTGGTATTTTACAGTCCCTCAAATAAATCAGATAGATATTTGAATTCCAGTATGGTCTAGAAGACTAGAAGAAATAGAAGAACCTCTAAGAACTTCAGGTCTCATTAAAAAAAAAAAAAAAAAGTTTCCACAAAAGTTTTCTCCATTGGTTTGGCATTGGAAATAAGTGGGGAGAAATCTTCACTGTCCACTGAGTAACAATGACTTCTCTAACTTTTGAGAGGGCCAGAAAGCAGAGCCACAGAATTTTGATTCTATCCTATGAATGAATTGTTTTTTAATTTGTAAGGAAGGGGTGTCCCGCCATCCTTTGAATATTTCAGCATTTCCTGAATGTCCCCCTGGATGTCCCCCTGAAGGCTAGCTGGTTGTACAGGACAGAGGCAGGAAGGTGATGGCTGCAAAGATACTGCTCGCTTGCTTGCTCATCTGGGCTTCCAGGCTAAAGAGGTTGAGTTTGCCAACATATAAGGGACTGTGTCATATTAGCATCCTGGTAGTCTTGGTCACTGAGGGAGACAGCTGCTATATGTGAACCTTTGTGTTACACTATTAGATACACTGAGGTATAATAAATTAGAGTTGTACAGTTGATTGGCTGTGGATTGAGTAGTCTTTCAGTCTGCAGCATTCACCTTGCAGTAACACAGCCAGTCAGTACTACCTCATGGCCATGTGCTATGAGTTAGTGTCCTCGCTGAACTAGTGTCTTACTCATTTTGCAGAGAAAATGGCTGAGAGTTGCACTGGGCAGTTTCCCTGTTGGCAGTCTCATCAGGAAGGCTGAGGTGTGAACAACCCTCTGACTAATTCTGCGGTTTGTTGACTAGGTTGGAGCCAAGGCAATAAAAAGTCAGATGCCAGAGCTAACTAGTACACCATTTTATGCTAAGCTACTTCTGCTGTGTCCGTCTTAGCTTTGTGTTGATCAGGTAGTTCTAGAAGAAAGGTGCCGCTGCTGTAAACCACCATGACAGTTGTCATTTAGAAAATAATCACAAGGCAAAATATCACAGTCTAACAAAAGAATCATCCCTCCATATGGCCTATTGCAAGACCTGCCTAGTAAGTTTTCACCACTTGACTCCTTCTGGAAAAAATAAGTGTGTTTGATTTTTAAAATCCAAGCTGCTCTAGGTGCCAGTTTAAAACTACATGTGTGCCAGATTTCATGCAGGTTGGATTTGAACCATATAGCTCATTTAGGCTCCATCTACTTCCTCAAAGAAAGCATAAGATTATTACTTTAGGATTGTGGCCTGTTACCTTTCACATTTTTCGTAAAATGAAACTTCTGATTTTGTCCCGCTTGTGTTTTCAAGTGCTGTATCTCAAATGCCAAGTCTGTCAGCTGAGATAGAAGAGTAAAAACAATAGGTCTACTCTGGGATGGACAAAAAATAATAAAAAAAAAAAAAGGTTATTTTTTTAGTTGTCTTCTTGTGGGTTTATGGTAACGGATGCAGGATTACTACTTGGTGTTTCTGCAACAAACTGGTCTCCCCAGAGAAAAATCTACATAATTCCCTCATCCTTTTTCAACTTGAAGTATTCCAAAACTTGTGAAAGCTGCTTGCACAAATATCTCAGTTCCTTTGGTGTAAAACGTGCTCCCATGCAGCAGCACTGAGCAGGGTAAGGGAAAACAGAGTACTATTCTTTGAAATCCACCAATTCTGTTCCCTGGGATTAGCACCTTATGCTGGCATTTCAGGAGCAGACATTCTGTTTCACTGATTTCTGTATTTTCCTGTGAAATCTGACAGTTCCAGTTCTGGGCTAATTCTGCAACATCCTTTTTAAAAACCTAATATAATTATTTATATAAGTAAATCAGCTACATTTCCTATTGTACAGCTTTGATGAATCTCTCTTTGAAAGTACATATTTCTACTTCTTTGCCTCAAACTGAGGAAGTTTAAGTACTTTTTTTTTTTTTTAAAAAAAAAAAAGGTATGAATTTGATTCTCAGGTGTAACTCTTTCTCTTTGAGAACACGCAAGCTCTTGCATTGAAATTGCTGTGTATAAAAGCAAAACTTTCAGAGTCTTCATTTGCTTCATACACTCTGGCCTCCTGAAATCTCCAAAAATCTAGCTGCTTGCTATCAAAGGTACGAGAAGGAGAGATGGGATTGGGCTGCCATGGTCAGATAAAGTGAGCACTGTCTGAAACATGGCGAGTAGATTAGCTGCCTGGACTCCAAGTAAGAAACTGCCCGTCAGTGCAGTAAGACTAATCTCCCTGTCCTTGTCTGGTCATAGTGATCAGTTTGCCCTCTACTTAATATAATAAAATATATAATAAAAATGTATTAACAGCTGTGAACCACCCTCATCCCCTTTCCAAAACCCCCTGGGATCCTCCAAGGTTAGAAGATGTACAGTATATTCACCTCAAAGAAAATGCACGTTCATTATTGTCACCCTTTTATTGCACACCTTGTCCTTGCCTGTTGCCTCTCTTGCAGCTGCTTTTTACTCTGGGCCTCGGTCTGCAGTCCCTGCTTGCATGATGTGGCTGGGTTGACATCACTGGAGAAATACTAATGGTGTAGTACCTGGTGGTCCCATTTATCTTCCAAAGATAGATTTCTGGTGAGTTTTGTGGGAACCACATCATGCTGTGGACTTGTAAAAATGTGTTCAGGAGAGCTGGGCTCTTAAACTGTCTGTAAGTCCAAGGCAGAGCCTCTACCATTGTTTCCAAGCAACTTGCCCACCTGCTGGTTTTAGTAATGACAATGCTTATAGATTTTTTTTTCTATTTTTTTTACTTTACCTAGGCTTTCCTCCTAAACACTTCGTAACTCAAGCTGTAATTACTTGTTCAAAGAATGCACTAACACAGGTAATAGCAGGATTTCAGTGCTACCAGGTTGTACATGTAACACACAAGTCTATAATAGCACGAATAAGGAGGTAATGGAGATGGGATTGCTCCGCTTGAACTTGGAGATCATTATGTTAACAGAATAAGCATTGAAAGCCCATAAGAAAAAGGTTTGGACTGAGAAACAGTAGTATGAAAACATTTTGTTGAGGCTCTTAATTGTTTCTTATTTGGAAAAGTACCTATCCATAATATTAATATTTTTTGGCATAAAGATGATAATGTGTGGTTATACTACCTGCTGGCTACAGAAATACAAGAGAGACCTGAAGAGAGAATACACTAGGAGAATGTGTTCAGGCTGGCAGTACGGGAGGTGTCACAGGGCAGGCAGGAGCAGCAAATCAGACAGACACTTGTCGGAATATGGCTCCTTCACAACAGCTAGAACTGGATCTGCAGTTTAACTGATGTTGTGTCCTGCCATATGCAACAGAGTTTTCACCGTGCGTGAGCCATGTTGGGCAGGCAGCGTATTTGTTCAGTGAGGCTTTATGGCTGTGCTGCCCTGTATGGTGGTCATGGGCTGCTGTGATGTGCCAGATCTGGTACCCTTTGCTAACCCGATATCTTTTGCTGTGATTGACACAAAATGAGTTGAGAAAGTGCAAGGTCTCCAGTCAGGGGGCAGTTAAGGAGCACTTGGACTGTGTGGTCACATCTGCTGAGACAGCATATGTAGAAATTGGCTTCTTGTGCAGGGGTTCAGCTGTTGGTGTCCACACCAGCCAACAAAAATCTAGATACCTGCGTCTTTACACCAGCCTTATCCTTTTAAATTTTGCCAAGCTCCTGGCATCAATAGCAGCTGAGGTGAAGGTTGTATTAGCTAATTATTTGTGTGTGGAAAACTTACTTTTTCATCTTTTAATTTCAGTGAATAACCCTTTCTTTTTTTATATTCCAATTCTAGACTAATGGCAGTAAGCCAAGTCGTGTCTTGTCTGTTCTTGCAGTTTGTTCCTGAGTACTCTCAGCAATTTGCTATTCATGTCTTTCTCACTCATAAGGGAAGGTAGCAGAAACCTAGCTGGTCTGTCTCCTGTGGTACACTTTATATTGTATTCCCTGAACTGACTGGCAAAACCACTTCATCCTTCACATCTTTCCTTGTGGTCCACTTCAGTATCTTGATGCTTTTAGGAAAATAACCGGTTCTGATGTCAGTAAGAAACTTGATCTTATTAGTATTCATTTGTTTTACAATTTTTAATTAAAGGCATATTTTTAAATGTTTGTCTTAAAATTGCCTACTCTTGCTTCTGGCAAGTCTGTCACTGTATGTCAACTCATTCTTTCTGCCACTTGTTTCAGTCTTGCCTGTTGTGTCTCACTTGAGTCTTCATATGGATATAGGTGGTGAACTGAACAGTAAGACCTTGAGCTTGAGGGAGGTGCAGTGGCTTTGAGTGGTATTGTAAAATAAATCCTTCATAGTAATAACCTAACGTGCTCTAGGCCAGATATGTTGCTGCTTTCCAAACACGCCAAGCACACACACCAGTGCTGGAAGCCATGAGATTCCACTGTGCTTGCTCTGTATGCATGTAAGCATCATGCACCCCCACGCATACCTACCTTCCCCCCACCATACCATGAATGGAGAATCATGTTCCATATGCACCCAGGTCAACCATGAGGAAGAGTTTAAGCAGCACAGAGAAACGTACAGCAACTTAAAGAGTTAAACCTACAGTAATTGGAAGGCAGGGGGCATATGGGGAGAAACAGTGTAATGGAGGGGTGAAGAGTTTCCATAAACCCACTGCCTCAGCTCAGAGAACCTGCTAAGGGGCAGTGGTCAGAGAGAAACAGAAGGAGAGAGAGAGATATCAAGTGTAGTAATCAGAATGAAAAATGGAGCTCCAGTTACTTTAAACAAGAGCTAATTTATCACTAGAACGAGTGGATAAGTAGCTGAGTTTCAGGCGTTCAGTAAGTTCCCCGTTCTGCTCCAAAAATTATTCCACCCCTGTCTCCATGCTCCCATAAATCATCCCCTTCTTCACTTCTGCTCCGATTACCAATTACTCCTGCCTACGACACGCTTTCCCCTGCCCGACACAATCTGATGGGGCCCTGCCTTTTAATTTTACAAATGCTTTTTTCTTCTTGCTTCTCAGCTCCCCATCCCTACTCCTCCCCTCCCCACTTTCTTCCTGTATCTTTGTTTCCCCTTTCCCTCCTCATCTACTTTTTTTTTTTTTTTTTTTTCCTTTGATTTGCAGAAGGGGACGGCAGCACGGTAATGTTTTCTGGCACCTCCCCCCATGAGGTTGACTGAGCTGAAAGAGAGGAATAGAAATTAATTATTTTCCCCAACCTGAACTCTCTTTGGGTTTGTGAGTCCTCTCCCTGAGCACATGACAAATTCTAGATCCAGTACAGCTGTACAAAAGTGAAAGTCTTATTCTTGAAAAGATGTGTTGCTTTTTGTTGAGTCTTTGAAGGAAAATACAGTTTTTCCTTTTTCATCTTTTTCTTTATTGTACACGGAGCTTTTTGCAGAATAGAGGTATTTTGTAAGCTGCACAGCTGCAGGCAGAAGAATTTTAATTTCTATTGCAGTGTGTCATTTTTCTGCGTATGCTTCACCACTGCTAATATTTGCACTGGAGTACCTCCTAACTAGCTGCCATGCAAGTATGGAGGTGCCAATCTGGACCCAAGGTCTGATTATTTAGACCAGGTCCACACAAGAAACGTTTGTTGGCTTCATTGATTCCATACATGCAATCAACTTAAACCAAGCTTGTACTAATAAGTACCTGTCTACTTTAGGAGAATGTGTATAATTTATTGATATAGATATAGCTTTCTAATATAAAAACCTTTGATACTGCTTATGAATAATATTCTGGTCTACCATAAGTCTGGTGCACTATTTAGATGCTGGATGAGTATGCACATGGATTGTATATATTAATACAAAAATTCTAGAAATAGATTTAAAACACCAAAGAACTGGCATGCAATAATGCACTTTTTTTTTTTTTGCTTATATGTATTGTTTCACAACATAAATTATTGCTGAATGTTTGCATAAGCTACAGTTGGAGCATTTGAAATCACTCTATGTCATTTTTATCAGTTCAGCACAGTCTGACTTCAGTAAATAGTTTTTGGAAGCTTCATTAATTGATGCTTAAATGCCTGTGGAAAATAAAGGAGTTTCACAAGAGCTAACTTGCATGAATCTTACAGATGCTGGCAAGTCCTAAGTTGGAAGAGCCATCCCAACTGAAATGTTTATGCTGGTGATCAGTCTAGCCTAATGTGCTAACGGACCCATTATTTCCACCTGTGAGACACTGAACCAAATTTACATGAGTCTTACTGAATGTGAAAAGACAAAATTCTCTTGCCCTGCTGAGAACAGTGTTGGCAAAGTGACAGCTCTGCCTGCTATGCTGCAGAGAAAGCGACTGTCCAGAGCTGATTTTTCTGCAGGATAATGGATGGAGGAGATGGATTACCAGGTGATAAATCACACAGAGGAATTGGCTGATGCCAGAACCCATGAGCAAGGAAATAGCTGGCATGCTCTGCAGTGGGTATTGCCATCTCCATCTGAGGAGCAGTAGCCTTTATGCATAAACAGTAAAGCAAACAGGATTATTATAGCGCAGCTTCTTGACATAAGGCCTTTACAGCAAAACAAGGTTGGTAAAGGGAACATGTCAGTTCATGTTTATATGGCAGTTTATCTTTTTTTTTTTTCTTTCTTTCTTTCTTCAGGGAAAGAGTAGAGGAAATCCTCTGTGTTCTCATTTTTCCTCTTTATTTTCATTTTGTCTTTTTTTCTCATTCTTTAAAGCTCTTAGTGTTATTTTCTGACCAAGGAGTACCACAGGCATCCTTCAATAAAGAAATAGAGGAGCTAACTGAGCATGACTCAAGTCATTCCTATCCCACATGATTCATATACACTCCCTCTATCCTGTCAGGCAGAGAATGGTTGCTGGCACTCACTGTGTAACTCAGTAATCAATAATACGGCTCCACATCACCCTAAAGACCAATGATACACTGAGCTCAGTGTACTCTGAGCTGGGCAATCCATGAATAAGAGTTACTTGGAGATGGTGGAAATTTGGCTTCATCCTATAGAACCTTCCTGTGGGCCATAGGACAATATTTTGTTAGGCACTGTTAAGTGCATCAAAAAAGTCTGCAGTGGTACACTTTACATTTGAAGTCTTTTCTTCCATGAAGAGCAATACAAGGCAATTCTTAATTCTGTGATTGACTGTGCACATGATAATAGAGCCTAAAAAGAGAGCCTTGCTTCTGACGTGCAGGACAGGCTTCTGGCTCAAGGTCAAGACTTGCCAGTATGAAGTGTGTTCTGTTTACCTGTCTTTAATAATCACAGAATCATAGAACACTTGATTGGAAGGGACCTCGAGGATTGTCTGGTCCCACCTTTCTTGGCAAAAAGAGAATACTTTAATAAAAACACTTTATTATCATTTAAAGCATAATGGAGAAATAGGTTGTTGATACTGTTATTTAAAAATCCATCTCTTCTGAAGAGAGAAGAATCTGTGCCATAAAGGAGGATACCATGTTTTCAGGTGTCCAGCAGTGGGCTGACATCACAGTGGAAACTGTACTAAACTAAAATGAATGATTCCTGACTTGGGAGTATCCCAGTCCCCACTGCCTGTTTAGACATGAAGATGACAATGGTGATGCTCTTTTGATTGACCTGTGGGGGAAAGTTGCCAGCAGAGAATCGGGTAGTGAAGGTGCAAGGTGTTTCCCACATCATATTTCCTGAAATGTGCAGCAAAACTAGAGCTTGCGCAGCTCTCTAGGAGGTTGGGGAGGGGCTGGGAGCCCCCAGAGGAGTTATTGAGAGCGAATCTATTAACTAATTTTTCCAGGAAAACAGTAGTCCATGGACACATAAACATTATCCCATCAAAATTTTGGGTATAATCTCTGAAGCCTTGTGTTACTTGAGACTTCTTTAGTAATTGTAACCTGACACTGTTGTTTTTAATAATGTAAAGGATTTAACTGAACCTTGGCAAAATCATCCATTACACGTGGAATTAGCCAATAACTTGTTTCATGACTTGTAGGGCAACTGAGATTCACTCTGTTCCCAAACATATGGGCGCTGGGTTAGCATCTGACATGCCAGTGGTCTGCTGACACTGACTTTCTCTTTTAGGTAAAGATCCTTGAAGCTTAACCTATATTTTTAAAACATAATTTTAAAACAATAGTTCGATAGTAAATTAATCTTCCAGCTGGCTCCTCCAAAGGACCTGGCACATACTGAACACTGACATGACAGATCCACTACCTTGATCTGCTGTCTCGTTGTTGAAAAACTCTGAATGATATAATGTTCAGCATTTTCCCAAGAAATCCCTACTATTTCATAGCAGTCTCATTCTAGAGAAAGTGTCAGTGATCTTAGTTTGCCTTGAACCATGCTTTTTTAAACTTACACTTTTACAAGCTCTGACAAATCTACTGTTTCATGGCAGTATGAAATTTGACAGAGAAAGAACTTTTCAAATGGCCTTTTTTTGTTGTTTTCAGGAGTTGGCTGCTAGAAATTACTGTGTCTGTCCTGCAGCTTGTGTTTTTCTGGAAAAACACTGATATGGTGTCAAGGCAGTAAGTAAACGCGCAGGTTTTTTGTCCAAGCAGAGGCAGACAACTATGTTGAGTAGTCTGAAACCTGGCAGAGTTGGGTAACACTGCGAGCAGAGACTTCTGGGCTTGCTGGGACTGTCTCCTACCCCACCGCACCTTCCTTTGAATCTTTAGGCACCTTCTCCAGGGCCCCCACAGACAAGAAGCAGGGGCCCTGCATTCTCTTTACTACCTCCCAACCCTCTCTGTGAAACCACCTGTCCGTGCCCCACTTCAAACAGTACTCACTCTGCTAGCTGGGAGCAAGAGCAAATCTGAGAGCTTCAGTGGTAGAATTCTATTGAACTGAGATAGAATTTTTTTTTTTTTTTGAATCCCACATTTGATATAAGGGAATGGATGTGCCTTCAGCTTTCTCTGCAGGGGAACTACAGCAGGAGAAATGGCCATCAGCACTTCTCCCTGCTGCCTGTTCTCAGTACTGTCACCCTGCCTGTGAGAGCACTTGGCCCAGGAGTCTGGACAAAAGTTTTGTCCATCCCATCCCAGCTGGGTGCGTGCTTGTGCACCAGGAACGGGGCTGAGAACTGCCTAATTGTTCCACAGAAGGTGGGCCTTGCGTAGGTGACTGGATGTTTATGATACCATTGCTGTGAGAAAGGACCCTTCCCATATTGAGAGATCTTCAGGCTGTACTAATGCTACCTGCCACATCCACTACATCAAGAAAAGAAATCTCAGTGAGGAAGGTTATCATGGAGCTCTTTAACCAGTCCCCCTATATGTACATAATCTCAAAGAAACCAATTAGACTGTGCTGCCTACTTGCCTAAACCTCACTTAGAAGACAAAGGAGCTGGCAGGATTAGGGATGCACTGGGAGAGAGATAGATGGCTGTATTTCAGAATCCCTGCCTAGAAGAAGTCACTGGTACCCTTTTCAGCTCTGCTGTTTTTCAGTGACAGTAACATTGGTGTAAAGGAAGAGGACTTAACACTTTAGCTGCCTAAAGCATTCAGTTTGAATAAGTCACATAATGTATTCAGTCTTTTCCTACCCCAACACTTATTTGCTGATTACTAATTAGCTGATGTTGAATTTAAAAAAAAAAAATCGTGTATACTTCTTAATTTTCTGATATGAATTTATTTAAAGAAGTGTATTTTACTCCTCCTCCGGACGAAGCGAAGTTTATGTCTGTTCTGAGAAGAGAGACAGAGTTTCTTCAAGCATACAGCATGATGTCAGCTTGTAAAAGTTATAGCCAGAAGGACAGGGAGGCACAGTCAGACAAGCAGACTTCGGAAGTGATACTCTATTTTCTTAAAATTTTCCACTTAATGTTTTCTGGAAGTTGACTCTGGGATTTCTTACTTTTGTGACATGACAAGTGTAACATTGACCTTTCTAGACTCTTAGAGTAGCAGAGTTTAGCTCTGCTCTGAAAAGTAATCACAGTCAACCTTTCATTAATAGAGTACTGGGTTGCCCCAGATAATGGGGAAAATGGAAAATACATTTCTGAAATCTGTCTTTGAATATGTTACCTTCTTGTTAGCAGTTATGTAGAGCTAACCTTACTGACTCTGGAATCAAAAAGAATCACTTGTGATCTTTTACTTTGTAGTTCAGCTGAGGCGGCAGGGCCATAGGGAAGAATGCAGGATTCTGTTCTTCCCTTACCAACTGAATGGGTCCAATCTGTGACCTCCAGAAGACATGTGAAGGGAGGGGAACGGTTGCATTGTGCCTGTAGCGTTAGTCAGGGCCAGACAGTATTGAAGCAGCAGAGCATTTCTTACTGACAAGGTGAGTTCAGTCATGACAAGTAATGATAGCCTTATAAAAACAAGGACACCAGGTTTGGAGTTATTAGGCTTCAAGTGCTCATACCTTACCCTATGGTTTTAGCCACCATTTCATCTACATACAGACAGGAGAGACAAATAGATATGTGTTTACATTGCAGTATGCACATATATGCATGCACTGATGGCCAAATATTTTCAACAGAAACCACTCATGTCGTGCATCAGAGCCCAGCTACAGTAACCTTAGGGGTTCTACAGAGCTCATCTATGTCTTCTGCAGGTAAAGCCTCCAGGGCTTATGGCAATCGATTTTCAGCTTCTGATTGGGAAAGATTTTGAGCCTGTGTAGCTTCCAGAGAAGTAGCTGGTGTTTCCATGTACTCAGTACTATTCTGCATTGGAGCTTAGCTAGATTTTGGAGTAGCCTGGCTCTTTTTATTTATGTGCTTATTAATGAGGATGTTCTGGGTGGAGTTTTTTCATCCCTTTTTATGGATGCACTTGGATTTTTATAACAAGATGCATCCTATAAATTAACAGATAAATCTTTATTGCAGTCACTTCAAATACTCCACATGATTCACAGTATAAAAATGCGATGCTTTGGTTTACCAACAGTCTGCCCAATTCAGCTTGCTTTCTTTAGTCTCTCCTGCTGTGTTACGGCATTTCTCAGACCACCTACCAGGCTGCATTTTTATTGTTATTAAATACCTCCATCCCTAAGTGCCAGAAAAAATATCTTCTTTAATTTCAGGCACTAATGTCTCTGAAGAAATCCTTTTTTATATTAGTTCAAAACAAGAAGAGGCTGGATAAAAAAATCGAGGTGTACAAACAGTCTGGTTATACTGCTGAGACCCTGAAGAGCATACAAAAAAAGATAAGACTGTAGTAAAGAGACCACTGCATATTACCATTGCTCCCCCCATCAAAGGGACAGAATTACCTACCTTTGTGCTGTAAACAGTATACTATTAGCAGGCAACAGAGATTTTTCTCCAGCTTGTACAGTAGTTTTGTACTCTTAAAAGAAAAGGACCTGCACAAGAGCAAAATAGAAGATGGCGTAAAATGCAGTGAGATAGCTGGCTTTGATAAGATAACTGGGTAGAGCTTGTTTATCACAAGTTCAGAAAGTCATTAGATAAGGTGCCGCCTGGTGAGTAGGGGAGGAATCCTAACGGTGACAGGGGTGGACAGCAACAGGTAGTGCCGGAAGTCAAAGCATTATGCTGAAAGGAAGCTTTTCTTTTCTTGACCATCAATGGCCTTGGCCAAATGATCAGCATGGTGCTGATGAAAGGTCCACAGCTAGGAGGCTTTTTCAGCATAAGGATGCTTCCAGTAGCGAAATGGAACTATTGCGCTATTGTTCAACAGCCCTGTTAGGACCACTCCTGAAATAACACATACGATTCCAGTTACCAATATCCCAGAAGGATGGAGTGGAACACAGCACAGAAATGTACTAAAATTACCAGTGATATGGGGAATCTGTTTTACAGGATATTAAGAGCTTTGCTAGTTCAGTCAGGCACAATAAAGAAAGAGGGGATATGATTTCTCTATAAATACATCAAACCACAAACATCTCAAGAGAGAGAACAGCTATTTAAGCTTAAGGACAATGTTGGCACAAGAACAAATGGGTATAAACTGGCTGAGAATAAATTAGTCTGGAAATTAAATGAAGGTTTCTTACTATCAGAACGAGAAGTGAGGTTCTGTAACATGCTTCCAGAGCAAAGGAAACAGAACAGATTTTAAGATGGAGCCTGATCTTTTATGAAAGGTCTTCTGTGATGGTGCTGGTAGGAGGAAGAGAGTGGACTACATGACCAAGGAGTCTCTTGCAGTCTGTGCTCCCACTCCGCTTCCCTTCCCTCACCCTATACCATGCCCCTTCTTGGTACTCTGAGCTCCACCTGCACCCACTCTGAAGGCACCATGGAGCCCTTATCAGAATTCTGCATTGCAATAGGTTGTTTTTAATCCTCCCCATATCTCCCTTATTTTTTCCTTGCCGAGCTTGCTGGGCTGTAATGTTTCCCTTCGTGTAATCCATCACAGACACAATGTCGCTTGTGCAAATTAAAATGCACCTCGGAATAATAAAAAAGGGAATTTTTTTTTTCTTCCTTCCCAGCAGCAGTTCCTCAACACAAACCATTTGTCTCTGGGAAGAAAATCAAGAATGTTAACCCTGTGTGTGCTCCTGTGGGGTACACAACACATCCTGTGGGAACAACACTCAGTGGAGACTTGTTCAGTGGAGCAAGCTGCCTTGAATCATCGACCTTGCAGATAGCTGGAACAGTAACACAGTTCTTTCTTCCTGATCACACTGATGACAAAGTCCAGTGCAACCAATCTGAGGTCCTCCATGTCTGCACAAAGAGATCCAACCCAGGAAAACTACATAGCAAACCGTGTGGTGCTCCACAGAACTCAAACAGATGGTCTGAGTTTGGGACCTTTAGAAAGAATCACTGGAAACTGAGTCATAAAAGAGTCACTAGGCTATCCTATACTGCTGTACAGTTTTGGAGGCTACAATTGGCCTGTGGGTCAGGCACTAGTCAGCTGTGATTTAGAAATAAAGCTACAATGAAGTGTTGCTGATTGAATTCCATCCTTGCTGAGATCGTGCGTATAAAAGGCTAAGTCAAGGACAGGATTTTATTTCTTCTTTCATTTGGGGAGAGGGTGTCAATTTCTCTTCAGTGGCATATAAATTCTGTGAAGATAAATATGCATTTTAAAAATCCATTTTATGTGACAAGAAAGGTCTAGAATTGGACTGAGAGGTAGGCAGATACTAGAAGGTCTAAGTGCTTGGTCACAGAGAGGATGAGACATTGTGTTAGCCATCTAAGCTGGAATGACATGGGAATAACTGTAGGTACAATAGAGAAGACTGAGTGTATTCCCTGTGGAGGAGCACTAGTGCTTGGGTACAAGATGCTTCCATAACATCATTATTGAGAGATAAGACATTTTTATGGTATATGGCATAAGCTTATGGCTTAGGCTTTTATGCATCCTAGATTTTGTTCAGACACAGCTGGATGATTTTTCTTACTTCTCCAAAAAACTATTTCACCCCAGACTTTGACTCCCATCACAGATGTTGTTTTATTTACAATCACAGTAAGGGTCCCAGTGGCCAGGTGACCCTCATTCTGCAACAGGACCATGTATTCCTTACACTGCAACTCCCCTCTTGCTCCCCTTTTCCCAGTCCAGGAGCCCACCAAGCTCTTCAGTGCATGTCTTTATTGGGAACTAATATTAGCATTAGTGCAGTAGTGCTTGGGTAGCTTTCCATGTCAGGCACCGGGCCTGAATCATCCACTTTGACTTGGGGAGAAAGCATGTTCCCGAAACAGAAGCTAGACTAGGCCACGCAGGATGCAGAAAAGGCAGCTGGTGTGTAAGGGAAAAAAGGGCCAAGCCCGGCATGAAAAAAGAAATTCAAAGCTTCACGTTTCTGGCAAAGGAGAGATCTTTGTTTCTCTTCATCTTTATTTGGAATAACAAGGCCAGGGCTCGTAAGAGAAATGGGCATGTATCCAAAAGTGGGGAAATGCACAGGCATGCTGAACATTGCCACCTGGGTTGACAGAGGAAGCTCTTCTCTCTTTGGATGGGCCTGATTTTGCCCTCACTAATTCCAGTGGCCTCAGTCATTTTACTGTGCTGTAGAGGTTGGGTATGTGGCTGGGATTCACCATGCAGAGCTGCAAATTCTATTTCTATAATGTGTGTTGTCTCAGCAGCAGAGCTGCTCTATTCTTCATTTTCTTCAGAGGCCCCAAACAAATCACATAAAATCCTGGGAGATTGTTCCTTTTCAATTAATTTTTCTTTTCCAGTTCTTCCTACTGTGAGTCTTGCCATTTTCAAGCTTCATCCTTATAATCTGAAAAGAAATATTGCAAGCTGGATCTCTACTCAAAATTTTTGGTGCCAAAGAAATAGTGTTGTTTTCTTACAGTGTCATTGTCTTCCTTAATCTCCCTCTTACAATGCCAATCTTCTCACAATTCAAAGACTTGCCAAGTTTCTGGTAAACTCTCTCTCTATTTCCATTAGATATAGAAAATATTTTTATTCCTTCAAGCCTCATTTCCAAATGAAACAAGGCTTAAGTGATCACACTGTCTGTGACTGTCTTTATCTGTCTCTATTTTTTCACTCATTCCTCACAATAAATTTTGAATTGAACCTCTCACCTTCAAATGAATTTACCCGAAAGACATGTAGAGATCTTAATTGTGCTAGGTCTCAACAATTTTCCTGGATGGAGAAGACAGTTTTTCAGAGTCTGCACTGAGTGAAAGTTTCCTAACCTGACCCTTTGTTAGATGGACAAAAGACAGTCCTGAAAAAGGGGTGCATGAATGTACTAGTTGTGGGAAAATCTCTGGTTGGAGCTCGCCTATTTTTATATGCAGCATAGTAAATTCAGCACAAGACACAAATCTATAGGAAGTTGGGATTAATTCATCCCACTGCTCACAAAGCTACTTTTAATGGGTTCGGTAAATGATTTCAGGATTTCCCAGACATGCTCAGTTCTACCAGGTGTGTGAATTTGTATATTCCTTTCTATTGCCATCTTCCAGGCTGAATTTGCATTTTCTATTGCATTTTGTCCATGACACATCTAGTTCATGCCTGATTCCAAAGGCCTTTTCCACTGAATATTCACACTTTCCCATTTTGCTTGTGTTCTTGAGCACAGAGTGTCTTTAGCAAAGCAATTCTTTCTCTTTAAGTTTTATATCCATGCCTACCCCTCACAGCAGGAGAGAAATTAGCCAGTAGATCTCAGAGCCAAAAGAAAATAAGCCCGAGCTGGTACTGCAGAGCTTCGTTGCTTGATGAGGCCGTACAGAGTTGTTGTCTGCAGCCAGGTGAGGAGGATGGCTACCTAGTTCAAGGACAGTCTGGTGGTTAAGTATGTGGGTAACTAGAGGTTTTACATCATCTTGAGATGATGCAAAATAAGGAGATTGTAGACAATATGGAGAGTAGGGAGTTGTAAAATCCTATGTTTGAATCCTTGCTGTGCTTGACCTTGGAAGCTCACTTCCCTTGCAGTGTCTCAGTTCCCCCAGATGCAAGCTAAGAAGAGTAACAGCTATTTGTGTCTCTTGCCATTAGTGGAGGAAGATGAGATGTGGTTGTCAGGGGAAGAATCACCAAGCATTGCTTCTCTTCTCTTAAAGAGAACTGGCGTTTAGCAGGAATGCCTTTCACTGGAGTTTACCAGGAATGACTTTCTACCACCACCTAATACTGAGAGGAATGGTTTGTCAGGCCAGTAGTGCTTGAAAGTCCTTCCTGGCTACAGGCACATATGTTCAGAGTGTCATGTTTTGATTCAGTGTGAAAACAGGGGCAACTTTGGGCAAAGAAGACAACAAGGAGCTGGTAAAAGCAAAATCAGGCACGACACCCCATCCCATTCTTATTCTATGCTGACCATTAATCTTTTTCTCACTGTCAAGCCTTGGACTACAAAAAGGGCAGGAGGGTAGCTGCACTGAGCAAAACACCAATTCACAGAATCTGGTTCTCATTGTGAGAGAGGTGACTCCTTTTGCAACTCTGCCTTCTACCAGCTGCTGCCATTGCCCTGATGATCTCTCCTGTGTTGATGAGGTAAACCTCAGGGAGGGATTTTTATTCTCATCTGCAGGATGGTAAAGCTTTCTGTGCAGTCTGAATCTGGGGGAACACTGTGAAGGGTATTGGACACTGTGGTCCTCACCTTTTGAATTGGTCTTTTCTTTCTATGTTAAGGCCCCAATGCTATCATCTTCCTCTGCAGTGTCTCACAGTACCCTTTGGTAACTACTAGGGCAGTGTGGGAAGAAATCCATGATCATCTAGAGCTCTCCAATTCACATCCTCTTACAGGTCTTCTGCACTGGCATCCAGTGCTGACCTGGCCCAGTCGACTGAATTCAATGCACTGAGGAGCAGCTGAAGCTCTTAGCTAACTGGAGAGAAATTACTCCCCCTTTGTCCCCTGCCCTCTTCTGCAGGAACCCAGGGAAGATGAATTGGTCTGTTGACTCAGAGAAGAAGTAACTTGATAGTTGTATGCTTCTCCGGAAAGCAACTGCACTGCCTGTACCCACGTCTTGTTATGTGCTGGCTTCATTGCTCTGACAGCATGAAAGATGTTTGGTTTTGTTCTTAATGCTGTTATCATTTATCATCCTCTTGTAAAGCCAGAACCTGCTGCTCACCCGCCCTCCCTCTATGCCAGGTTTTCTGCTCCCCTTCGACTCCTGCCCTGGTAGAGAAACAGCTTGTATGCCAGAAACAAACTGTCTTTCCACTGGTTAATAGAAAAGACACAGCATCCTTTCTGCTCCCTGAAGCGACTGCTGTGACTAGTGGTGATGGTTTGACTGGGTTTCAGTTCTCAGGCTTTGGAGGAGCAACTCCAGTCATGGAGCGGAGAGCTGATAGTATGCTTATTTGGTAGCTGATCTTTATCACACAGAGGTGGTAGCTGGTCCTGAATCCAGGGAACTTTTGTACAGCTGGGGCTTGTGCAAGGACATAAGCATTCAAATGCTAGAGATGGAGAAAGGGATGCAGTGTGCAAAATTCCTATCTTTCAGCTCAGCCTAAGTCCCTCAAAGCTGCTTGGGCTATAGTGTGCCTGTGTCAGACCTGTGGAATATGTAGTGCTAGAACATAACTGAAAGAGCATCCTGCCAGCTTGTTTTGCATCCATGTCCCAAAATAATTCACAAGCAGCCCTCTAACTTCAGATCAGTGGTCCATCAGTTTCTGTGGAGGCTTGAAATAACTCAGAGGCAAGCAGAAATATCTGTTGGGACTTGGAGATGACAGGGTGAAGAAAGGACACTTAGTATTTACCCCTTCAGTCCTGCTCTGGCAATTTCATATAACAACCACCCGAAGCTTGCAAAAATGGAGTTTGGAGCTGCAGGTATGCAGCACACTGCTACCATTTGTGGTGTAAACACGAACTGTGCCAAGAGATGTGTTTTCCTCCCTTCCCTGTCTCACTCTTGGTTCAGCAGTAATGATGAGTCTCATCTCTAAAAGCCTACAGGCATTATACTGTGTTTCAAGGAAATTGTGTACACCCTGTATGAGATTCCTCAGCCTGCCTTGGGGAGTCAGGCTGTAATGGTAAGACTGCTTGCAGAAGGACCAGCTTTGCTAGGCTTTTAATGACATGAACTCCTTCTTTGGGACAACTCAGTCTCATGTCCTCTTAGTGGTTTAGAGGTGCACGTATTACAAATCTGCAGCTGGCTTGGTGGCACCATCTCTGATTTCAGGCTCTTCATGGACCAGTTTGGCCCTACACTATTAGGTGTTTTCTAGGAGAGCGAAAGTTACACTTCACTGACCAGCATATCTGGACAGTACATCTCATACAAACTCTTTGTAACTCTGCATTGCTTGCCAGGTGGCAGTGCAGTGCTGAGAATTGTTGCATTAAATCAGCTCTCCAACACAACACTGGCTTTGCTCTTGCTTGGCTCAGAAGGATTTTGATAGGTATTGGACTCCAGGCAGAAGCCTGTTTTGGTATGAAATCTTCCAGTAAGCAGAATGATCTCACTCTGTGGGCAGGCCGTCATCCTTTTCCTCTGCATCTGCCAGAGCTGCCAACATTAGACTCTTACTATCCTTATTTATAGAGCCATATACATGTTCTGAGCACTTTACAGATACATAAAAGAGAAGATTCCCACTCTGCAAGGCACTGACAGTAACTCAGACGTACAGGAGCCATGGGACAATAACTCAAGTTCTGAGAGGGCAGACGTGGTGGAAGAGGAGCTCAGGACAGAAGTCTTTGCAACTGGAGGCTGTGAGAAGAGGGAAACAATTGGCAACAATTCGGTGCAGGAAGCAGATGTGGGTGAGGTGGACAAGGTGATGAAGGGAGAAGCACAGAGAAGGTGGCAAGGCAGAGGCTTAGGAGTTGACTAGGAAGAGAAGGGGGAGGTGTAGGCAGTAAAACTGCTGTCAATGGATTGATGAAAAGCAACCTAACTAGCAGTACTGCATTCCTTTTCTGCTCCCAGCACTGAGAAAATCGAGAACATCTGCACTCCTCGCTCTGCTTCTCCTGCTGCTCTGGCTGCTGAGAAAGAGAGGGAATGATGTTAATGACTATCATTAGCAGTACTCGTGGTTCATCTGCCAGGAAGGGACAAGGGCCGCATTTGCTGGAGAGGTTCATTTGTAGTTGGTACTACTCCCTCCAGCCAGGGCCTTGCCTCCGTGGCTTGTACAGAGATCACCAGAGCCTGAAGACCATTCCTGCTCAGCCACAGGTAGCCCAGTGCTGGCATTCGTGCTCTCACCTTGCCAGGCACTGGCTATGAGCATTGCAGGGCTGCTGCCATCAGCCTTGCAGAGCCAGTGCAAGAACTGTAGTGTTTTTCCCTTGGTGACTATTGATGACTGTATGTAATGTGTCTCTCTCCTCTCTCATGATGTGCTAAGCAAATCCTTGCTTTGATTCTCTCTGCAAATCTAGTTTCCAGTGTCAGCTTCTGGGTCCTTAGGCTGAACACAGACACCTGTTTTAGATACATCTGAGCTTAACAGCAGTGGAGTAACTTTGTTTTTTTCTTTAAATTTTTTTTAACCTCCCTTTTATGGATCCATGTTCCCCTGTGAAGGAAGTTACAGATAGCAAGTCAGCAATGTCTCCTGTCCAAGTCAGTGCATGTCATCTGTGCTGACCTTCCTCCACAAACGTGCTGATGATTGTGGAAGAGGCCTGCAAGGTTTTGCTTTATTTTGTGTCTGTGGTAATGGGCAACTGCTGCTAGACCGAAAGACACCCTTGTCCTCACCTCTCACCTCCCACTCTGACTTTGTACCTTGCTTGGGGCTAAGCACTTATGCTGCCTTTTATTAATCTTCTTCTGGGACAGCACTATCAGCAGCCCATCAGCGTTCAACATGCCCTCAGTCACTGGCGTTAACTGGATTAGGGCAGTGAGGAGTGACTTACAGGGGAAGCTCTTCTCCACAGGCAGTATTTGCATACAGTGATTGATGCTGATACATCCTCTAAACACATCCACATTTTGCATTTTAAACAAAGCAATTGCTGTAGAACTGCTCCCTGTCACTCAGTGGGATTCCCCCGTGCCAGCATAGGACGTACCTTCCTTTTCTTAAAACGGCCTCTGTCTTTCCCAAAGAGGACTCTCAAGTGGGATGAAAAGAAGGTGACTGACTCCACCTTATGTTTGGAGGGGAAGAGACAAAAGCCTGCTGTCTGTCTTGGCTTGTAAAGTTGCTTGTGGACAGTTCAGGTCTGTACAGGCAGTGTCACACTGTCAATGGGCTTTCCACCAAGGAGGTCAAGCTTGAATGGGACACATAGTCTGAAGCCTCCTGTGTTTCCCTCAAGCAGTCTTTCCTGGTCTGTTTTTGTGCTCAGTATAGGGTCCCCCCACATTCAGTAGTGTCTCTGTCTTTGAAATACATGAGCTGGTTGGCACCCATGCAGCACTGGATATATGTATGTATTATCCACATGTATTATGCATATGTATATATTATATGTATATATTTTGTGTGCATATACACACACATATATGTATTACCAGTTGTCCAAAGATGTAAAAGTTGCCAGGCTTGAACCTTCCAGTTTCTACTCGGGATTTTATAGGCAGGACGTGTCCAAGTGAAGCTCTTTTTTAGAGGTCATGTCCAGAGCCATGTCTTCCACTAAAGAGGAGAGTGTGCAAGGGAGAAAAAGGGTGAGTTTAGCTTCTGTTTGAAGGAAAGGCAAAAAGAATAAATTAAATCTGTGGTGATACTGCTTGTATTTACCAAGGGAATGCAGCTTACTTTGCAAAGGAGGCAATTGTTTTATCTTCTTTATTATATCCTAAGTGTTTTCTTTCTTTCAAAGCAAAAGGAAATTTGCCCAGAAAGTAATCCTCTTTGAACCACAGCAGGGACTTAACTGTAATTTCAGATGCAGTTTCCTCGGAGCGAGAACTCAGTCCTCCCCTTTGTCCACGGAGTGCAGGGATCACCAAGGGGGCTAAATAAGTAAAAGTCATTTGCATAAGCCTGTCCAGAGGTCCCAGAAAGAACATCTCCTAGTGGCTGTCAGTGCTCTTTGCCTTCCAGGTCCTCACGATTTGCTGTGCTGTGAGTGCTTAACACTTTCAACAAAATTCAGGGGCCTATTGGCACAGGGCTGCAGTTTTGCTTAGGCTTAGTAGGAAATACCCATTTTCACCCATTCCTATCAGTACTTTCTCATGTTTGCGCTTGTGTCAGAGGACTTGCACTGTACTGCTGGTTGCCCATTTCACGTCTGAAAACTTTGAGGCTTTGCAAATCTAGGCACTTCATTACTGGGCTCATGCTGTCTGGCTCCATAAATGTGGCAGCTCCATATAGAAGGTGGCCTTTTCATCTCCTGCCACACCATATTAATTTTGCAAATGTGACAAGCTCAGCTTTGCAAAAATAACATATTGCCCATGTCTTGTTCTATCTAATATTGTATTCAAATGATCCAAGTGCTCAGTGACGTGGGCTGGGGGAAATGGCTCTGCAGAATTCTTTGTCACTTGAGTGGCAGCTGGCTTCCAGCAGTAATTAGAGCTGTTCAGTGCTGTGGTGCACCAAACCTCTTGGGGATCAGTGAGGCATCAGTGAGGCACAATGACTCAGAGGCAAGAACAGAGATGCTCCAGTTCCCAGGCCATAAGCTTCAAAATACTAATATCCACTTGAACTTGGGTCTAAAGTGAAAATGAAGCATTACAGTGACCTTGCAGAGGGTGTTCTAATTTTCCAGAAATCCAAAAAAGGAAATGTAGACCTTAGGAGTTTGAAAGTGAATTGCATTGCTGTTGTGTGGGTGCATGGAAGCTAATGTCTACTCAGAAAAATTCTGGGACCCTAGTTTCTTAGTTAGAAAGGAAAATAAAGTAATGATAGTTCTGAAAGCTGTTAAGTCAGAATGCTTAAAAAATGTGGAGTGAAATTACAATAATTTAGCTACGGTAATGTCTGAGTAAACACTGAAGTTATTTTGGTCAAAGTGATATGGGTAATTAGTATGAATTGTAGTCTAGTGTGTTCATTAATGTCACTACTTACTGACATTTGGTGTTTACAGAATTAGGTATTAGAACGATTAAGTACCTAGAAAAAGAACATGCAAAATAGATAAAGCAGTACAGGATCGGCATGATTCTTTGGTGCCTTCTTCAGGATGGTGTTTCCAGACACGAGACTGGATGAAGAGGTATTAGGTAAAATGCTCTCTGGTCTGCTTGAACAATAAAAACTATTGAAACTGGTAACTTCTTAAGTTTCTACTTAAGTAAATGTGATTTTCTGTAGTAATTACAGTACCTGCCAAAGTAATAAGTGCTAATTAGGCTGCTCTATGTAATCTTAAACTAACCTAAGTCACTAATTGCTAAGCAAGAAAGGGTATGTTTGCAAATACTCATGGCACAATGATCTAAGCAGAAGAAGTGAAATTGTAAGTGTCCGTCTGAGCCACTTTAGGGCATGTCAGCTGCAGGCTGGGCGCCTCTGCGCCTCCAGCATAGGGTTTTGCAGGACAGACCAGAGCTTCTGAGTTTTCCGATTGGGATCCCTCTGCCTTTAGCCTCTGATGTTTCCCCACAGGTAGGAACCTAGCCACATTGCCTGGCTGTCCCAGAAGCAACCCATGCTTGGTTTTGTCTTCTCCTTCAAGCTCCCCTGTTCCCCGTGCCTTGACTGGAGCTTAGTCTGTATTTGTCACCTGTTCTGCTCCTGGCTTGTCACATCATGGCTGTGTCCTCAGTGGCCTGGCCATACCTTGGCCAGCATCTTTCACAGATAGCTGCTTCCTACCACTGCTTATTTAAAAAAAAAAAAAAAAAAAAAAAAAAGTTGTGCAGAAATATAAAACAAAATCCCAAACCAGTGGGGAAGGTGGGGGGTGGGAATGCTCATTTCCAGGGAAAGTGTTCCCAGGCACAGAACCAAGGTACCTGCTGGATCATTCTTTTCAGTGTATCTTGCCAAGGAAACTGAAGAAATCATCCAGCCTTTTGTTCCATCCTAAGGCTCCATCTGTATCAGGCATCATATAAGGGTTCATGTAGAAAACTCTTTGTTAAAATGTTCTTACAATTCTTGCACGCTGCTGCATTGTCTTCACATGGTAAAGGCCAGTTTGCAGTAGTTGAAGTAATTAGCCTCCTAGAATATATAGTGCTCATCTGTTAAGACTGGGACAAGTGAGGGACCAATGCTGGATCATTAGGACATCAGGTGTCATTTCTGCTATTGCCGCTTTCCTTTGTAGTACCCACAATGACAATACAGCTATTGCATGAATAAATACAAACATTTTGCTTATGCAGCTTTTTTGCGGGACAGAATTAGGTGGAATGATGGAGGATGAAAAGGAATTTCTCTGTAGGATGTAGCCAAATGCACAAAAAGTAATGAGGAATGATCTAAGCAGGAGGCTTCTGAGGAGTGGAAAGAGGGCAAGGACATTGGAGCAAAACTAAATGAATTATTCGTGTCAGTCCTTTCCTGTGATTCTGATTTTACTTGATAATTCAACGAATTTACCTGATTCAAAGTAAAGCTCAGTTGTCTGTTGCTTCTCAGATCACCCCATATGCCTTTTTTAGAACAACTTAGAGCATTTGCTACCCTTTGTTACTCCAGCAGAACAGCTGATTTTGATGAGAGAATTCATGTTTTTAGCAGCTCAGCCACTTCCATCCCAAACTCCTACAGATCTCTTGGATGTACATGGTACACTGTGCTGGTAATTTGTTATTCTTTAGCAGTTTGTTCCAGAGTCTGCTCTCCTGACCCTTCGGTCTCAGAAGGTGTCTCATCTTCATTACTTGGAAAGGGTAATTTTAGGAAAGAGGTTTCTCCCTGCTGGAATCTGGCACAGAGAAGCACTATCTTTTGATACCTGGGTAAGTACTTGCCTTCAAGTTCTGCTTCTGCAAGAGGGACTTTCTTGTGTGATGCAGCAACACTTACAGCCATTCCTTCTCCATAAAGAACAGTACTAGGAACACATGAACATGGGAGCAGGAGGGACCCTGTGGCTCATACAAGCGTATACAGGTTGAGCTACATTTCAAAGGCGACCATAGTTTTTGCTGCTCTACCTCTTGCTGGGAAGCAGTCCCAGAACTTCCTTACTCTGTCTGTAACACCCCTCATTCCCTCTGCTTTGGATTTTTTGCTCCTGACTATCAAACCGTAGATTTGGGGCAATAGATTGACTTCTGCTTCTTAGCCAAGGAGATGATGATTCCCAGGGAACAGAGCACAAGGTGAAGATTCAGAGAAATCTCTTGCTGATGGGAAAAAATCTTTCGGCTTTTCTGTTGACTTTGAAAAGTGCTGGGCTCTGCGTGCCTTATTCAGATGGAATTTTCTCAACCTGCTCAATATTACTGTCCCATCTGGAAACACAGAATATCCAGTAAAGCACATATTTGCTGCCTGTCAACCCTCCTGTGTGTGAGAGTCTGATTAAGCTTCAGGAAGTCTTCAGCTTCATTGATGCTGAAGCTCTGAATTAACACATTGTCCCTTTTTCTATGTATTTTTTCTTCCCTTTCCTGCATCTACTTGAAAACCATGAGAAATCATCCAAGATTCAATCTAGAAAGAGAAGGAACAGAGCATTCATATTGAGGGCTAGGGCGAGGAACAAGGTGGCATTCGTGTTTTCCATTGTTAATGGCTACTTTTCTCTTTCTTTGTGAGGAGTACATTGGCTCCCCATTTACATACCGCACTCGCACTGATGCAGGGCTTCCTGGTGAAGGTGCGTATGTCATGATTTCTTGCTAATGAATAGAAAACAGGCAGTAAAGCTAGTTATGCCAACTAGTTAAGGAATGAACTGTATGAAGTTTTCTTATCCTTGACCTGCTTCTCTCACTCTTTTCTCCTTGAAAACTCAAAATGCATCTGAGCATAAAGGCAGGAGCCTTTCTAGTCAGGAGAAATGATCCAGCAGAAGTAAGCAGTACCTATGGTGTGGACTGGCAAGGAAAGAATATTATGCCCACATATCCCTTTCCCACTAAGCAGTGGAGGTTGGGGACTGTGAAGGGAGAGGAATAATAGAAGACAGATTATCAACAACTTGGATGAGGGACTAGAGTGCACTGTCAGCAAGTTTGCTGATGACACAAAACTGGGAGGAGTGGCTGACATGCCAGAAGGCTGTGCTGCCATCCAGAGAGACCTGGACAGGCTGGAGAGTTGGGCAGGGAAAAATTTAATGAAATATAACAAGGGCAAGTGTAGAATCTTACATCTTGGCAGGAACAAGCCCAGGTTCCAGTATAAGTTGGGGAATGACCTATTAGAGAGCAGTGTAGGGGAAAGGGACTTGGGGGTCCTGGTGAACAGCAGGATGACCATGAGCCAGCGCTGTGCCCTTGTGGCCACGAAGGCCAATGGCATCCTGGGGTGTATTAGAAGGGGGGTGGTTCGTAGGTCGAGAGAGGTTCTCCTCCCCCTCTACTCTGCCCTGGTGAGACCTCATCTGGAATATTGTGTCCTGTTCTGGGCCCCTCAGTTCAAGAAGGACAGGGAACTGCTGGAGAGAGTCCAGCGCAGGGCAACAAAGATGCTGAAGAGAGTGGAGCATCTCCCTGTTGAGGAGAGGCTGAGGGAGCTGGGTCTCTTTAGCTTGGAGGAGACTGAGAGGTGACCTCATTAATGTTTATGAATATACAAAGGGTGAGTGTCATGAGGATGGAGCCAGGCTCTTCTCGGTGCCAACCAATGATAGAACAAGGGGCAATGGGTACAAACTGGAACATCAGAGGTTCCACTTAAATATGAGAGGAAACTTCTTCACAGTGAGGGTGATAGAGCACTGGAACAGGCTGCCCAGGGGGGTTGTGGAGTCTCCTCTGGAGACATTCAAAACCTGCCTGGACGCATTCCTGTGCAGCCTCATCTAGGTGTTCCTGCTCCGGCTGGGGATTGGACTAGCTGACCTTTTGAGGTCCCTTCCAATCACTAACATTCTGTGATTCTGTGATTATGTTTTTAACCTGCTTAGCAGTAGTAACTGTGAAGCATAAAGCTAACTGCAAAGGGTGTTTGACACCTCAGCCAAGTCTGAAGCACAGAGATGCTGAGATACTGCTTAATGTTCATTTTGTGTTATAATTGTATCATTTTTTATCGTGTTTTTGTTTCAGAGGTACTACATGTTCCTGACTTGTTGGGTAGCTAGTTACGTGATGAGTGCTTGTGGAAGAGATGATAATTACCTCATTTCTCAAACATGGCTGAGAAGTCACCAGGACACTTTTGTGAAGGACATAGCCATCTCCTCACCTGGTGAAACATTGTCCCAGCTCAGGTTAGCCCCTCTCCCTTGGCATACCACAGTTGAACTGCAACTATTCATAGACATAGCCCAGACAGTTTTGGTTGTAATGCTGTTTTTTTATTCTTTCGATCTTCAAAAAGAGTAATGCTTATGTACCAGATAAACACTTTGTGCTGTGGAGGGTGCAGGGCCAGACTCAGGGCAAAAGGCATTTGATGGCCTGTGTGAGAATAAATGTAACCAGCACCATATGGAATCCAGTACCAAGGAGGTGACAGCATTTGTATTTAGCATGGTATGTCGCTGATGACTTGGGGTAATTAATTTATTTCTTGTAGTGGGGTAAATAACATGCACAGCAGTCAGGCAGGTGTAGGTAGCCTAGTGCTATCTTTGTTTGTGAGAATGTCCAGAGAATTGCCAGGAGCAAATTGGCAACATGCTCTGAAACACACAGCAATCACAAACTCTAGAATGAACCATTGATGCCCCCTTTTGTGGACATGTTCCATGTGAAAAGCAAAAAACAAAGTTAATGAGTCCTAGTCCAAGCTGATTCAGCCAATGCAGTGATTTGGTCTCCCAGAATTTGAGAGGTCCCAGGCATCTCTTACCTGAGGTTTCAGCCACTTTTTAGGACATATTTATTTTCAAGTAATGTGCCCTGTGGAAGAAGAGGTGAGCCAGGAGCCTGCTTTATGTGCACTGAGCAGCCATGGAACAAAAAGGAGACTCCTGCCCGAACTGCTTGCAGTAGGCCATGGGTGGCAGAAGGAAGAGCTGGGATACAGCTCAGTGTTCTGGCAGCAGGGTTATCCAGCTGCAGCCCCTCTTACAGAGTTCACAGTACACTCAGGGTATAAACATTTCCCTCTTATGCAGTTTGCCTGCAGCACAGGCTCGCAGGCTCAGGGGAGATTTGCAAAATGGGGTCATATTTGCTTTTCTGCCAATTAAAATTTTACATAAGATTTGCATAGGCATTATAATAACCTTATGATTTTTGTAACCCCAAAACATTTTATTTGCCTGTCTACTGAGGCTTTGTTTATCCCTTGCTCCTTTACCTCTAGGAGACTATACGGGTCCTAAGATAGTTCAAGCATTTTCTTTTTCTTTTGAAAAGGCAAGGTGGCCTCTTGATTCGAGAAAGCTGGGAAACAGAGCTCAGTGTATGTCCAGGCTTTGTTCTCTCTTTTTGACTGCTTGTTTCTCTCATTATGACATTCCTAGGCACATTTAGAAGGTGTTTATGTCACTGTGTACTACTCTGCTGCATGACCTTGTTGGCTTATGCAAGGAGGATTTTTGAGGTTCTCTGGAGTTGTGCAATAGAGCCTGAGGTGAGCATGGTATTTCACTGGTCTAACATAGTTTGTCTAATTAACTAGAGCTGCCACAGAAGCTGCTGTGATCTATCCTGACTGCAGACTGTGTCTCAGGCCCATACTTCATTCTTGTTTGCAAATATCAGCTTGAGAATGAAGGGGAAGGATAACCTGGCCCAAATAGCAGTCATGTGCCACTTTTGCAAGTAACCTCCTGTAGCTATCCCCTTGGTTTGGTGTCACTTCAGTAGCATTGCATTCCTTGCAAGGCTGGAAGGCTGGGACATCTTGGCAGAGCCTCAGGGATGGGAAACAATGAACACTGTTGGTTGGGGTGACCCTTCTGCCAAGTGGACGTATCCAGAACAGCAAGCTGGCTGCTGGCCATGGGGGCCTTGTTTTGCAGGGAGCTGGAACAGTCTGTCCTGCAAGGGGTTTGGAGCAGCTCAGTGTGGTCGGCTGCACAGGGGACTGAATATTCACTGGTGGCCTCCCCACCCATGTGGGCTGTGTGCCAGAGACAGGACAGCAGTGAGGGAGGAGATGAGGCACTGCCACTGTAGTGAAGAAACAAAATCATGTCAAAGATTGGCCGGGGAACCAGGCCGGATCATAGCAGGTGCCTCATCATGAGAAATAAAAGAGTTGAGGTGGAAAGCAGAAATGCACAGAAACAGCAGTAGCGATTTAGGATTTTCTGCTGCTCAAAAAAGTGAGTCTGAGCTAGAAGTGCTCCAGGCAGCAGCAGAGCGGGGGATAGCACCCCGAAAAGCTGATGCCTATGCTAATGCTGTTCACATAAGCATCACTTTCTCTGCACACTACTGAATTTTTATGATGCAATGACAAAAATAATGAAGGAGATAAGTGATCATGCCAGGTTACAAGGGTTCATTAGACTGAAAAATATCTGATGAAGTTATACTTCCTAAGACTGACCCAAAGGATCATTGATTTGTAGTAGCATTAACCACTGACAAAAAGTATAAACAAGAGTTTGCCTAATGTGTTTGAGTTTAATAATATACATGGTAATAGAAAATTACTTGCAGCATTGAATACTTTCAGTGTTTCAATGGAAAAGCATTTACAATGCTGGAAATGTAATTATGGAAGGTGATTATAATTTTGGCTTCAGATACATTGTTTTCCTTCCAAATATAGCAGTCTTCACTCCGATGAGATTATTCATAACTTATGTATTGCACTTGACTTAATTGTCATATAGTGTAAACTAACCCCTCTCAAAAACTCTCTAACTGCTCTAACTGATCTATTAAATGCGGCCTTGTTTTGTGTTGATTTTTGCCAATTTAGGCAAAGTGATTTCAGTTCGCTCTGTCCTGGCTTCTCCTTATCTGATCACTGCCGTGGCTTTTATTATTCCACAATTGCAGTTACATCAGGATGTGTGATAAAGATTATTGAAAATATAATGCCAGCTTCTTGAAATCAAAGAATGAAATGTGTAATAGTTGCATTCATCAAAATAATGTACTTGATTCTGAGACTTTTTATAGAATGGTCGATGTGCTGGTTTTAAGCATTTAGAAAAGCAAGAGTTTGTTTTTTTCTGAATTAAGCAAGCTGGGATTCGAAACAAAAATCAACTTCTTATTGTGCAGTAGGAATTAATATATTAAAAAAAATCTCTTATTCAATACTTCAAAGAATGCATTAGAATAATCTGTATTTGAAACACATTTGTGTTATAATAAAAGGGTTATATCGGAGAAAGGCCAAGGTGCCCTCTTGGTTTCCTCTGTTTCAGATGAATGAAAAGAAGAAAAAAGATCTACTGGGGAAAAGACCATGTAAAGAAGGAAGGATTCTGATCTGTTATTATTGTTAGGAAAATATGTTTTAAATAGGCTAATCAAGATTTCTAAGCTATTTTGAACGTAAATGTGATGCCCAGTAGTGCTGGGAATGAAAGCCTAACTAAGAGATGCAATGAGTGTGTATGGTTGTGTGTAGATAGCTACAGAGAGATCTATACCTGGTTTTGTATCTCAGATAGGGACTGGCTTTTTTGTACCTGTTTTTAAAGCATCATGATCAATTGGTGGAAGGCAACTATTTACCTTTCTCATTATCACTTTTTCCTGACTTAATTGTTGCAGTGCGTACCCAGGGAAGGGCTAAGGCTGGCAGCTCGACTTCCGTCCTGAAAATAAGTGACTGTGGGTGAAACCAAGAGACCTAGAAGATGGTGAATGGTAGGGAAAGGTGAGCAGGAGACTGTTTTGGCTTCTAATATGCTTGTAGGAGCATGAAACAGGATGAGCTGACAGCACGTTCAAAACAGGCAAAGGAAATAATTCTTCAGGCAGTGATCCATGGAACTCATTGCTGCAGGCTGCTGCAGGGGCCAAATGCTTGTTGTGGTTGAAAACAGGAGTGGAGAAATTAATTTTAGAAAAATCTTTGGATGGTGTGTTCTTTGATCCTTAAATCGCAGGGAGGTTTAATTATACCTCCTTGCCCTGTTTATCTGTTCTTCTCTAGTCCTCTCCTGCTGATCACTTTAGCAGCAAGGGGGCACTGGCCTAAATGGGTCTATGGTCTGAGCCAATGTGCTGTGTGTGCTGCCAGGAGATGGTTGCAGCCAGGGTGTGACTGCACACATCGGGGCTCGGTGAAGCACTGAAGTCTTTAGCAAATCTGTTCTGTGTCAGTGGTAGCTGTTGTCTGTCTTCTCAGTTTTTCTTACAAAAGACATTTTGAGCTTTTGGCCAGTTCTGATTTTTCCTGTGACTTCACTCCTACATATAATTATTTGGATGCTGCTACTCCCAGAGCTGAAGACTTTTCTAGCCTCACCCAAGCCCTGTCAAGGAAGCACACAAAGACCAGAAGCATGATGGGCCTCTCGAAGCTGATTAGCACTGAAGTAAAGGACTCACTGGCTGCGGTCTTTTGGAGCAAGGCTGTTGCTTTTGGCTAGCTGGCAGCAGTGTTCTGGATCACAGGGCTGTTGTGTTTTGTTAAACAATCCTTGTGCTTTCTAAACCAGCTCACATCAGTTGCTTATCAGCCTCTGTCTCTTCCAGCCACCCCAGCACATCGCTAGGCTGGTCCTCCTGCTCCCCAGGTGCAGGTGTTCAGGTTTTGCCATGGTGTCATTTCAGATTGGTTGCAATGGGAGAGAATGTCCTTGCAAAGAGGGTCAGGCACACAGTACAACATCTCCAGCTTTCTGTTACTGCTAAGTTGAACACTGAGGGGTTTTTTGTGTTTTTTTTTTTAACTAATGTAGCTAATGTTTGTTTTGATTCTCTGTGTAATACCTTAGCCTGAAAGAGAAAAACCTTGTTGGTTTTCATTTTATTTTGTGTGCAGGTATCCACAAACAACTACTGCAATCATGTTTAATATTTGGAGCTTAAAAACTTATCCCAGCAGTTAAACATGCCTTTAACTTTGAGGAGAGAAATGTGTTTAGAGACCTCAACATTGATTAGTAAAAAAACCCTCCTTCTCTCCCCAGCTAATCAGAGAAAAATAGAATATTTTTCTAGTATTTCTTGTGAAGCTTTTCTGTAAGAGGAAATTTCAGATTGTCCTCAGTTTCTCCCAGTGCTCTGTGTGGTTACTATAAAGACAATCCCCTCTCATTTTTTTTCTCTTTTTTTTTTTTAATTAATTCCACTGTGAGTGAACAATAGTAAGGAAAGTAAGAAAAGCCTCAAAAAACCTAGACAAAACACAAGGGTGCCCAGGAAATGTAAGAAAGGCAGCTGCCACTTCAAGGGTAAGGCACTGAGGAAAGCATACCTCCCTCCAACGGTGTTTGCAGAGAGCAGTGCGGCCTGGGCTCTCTGAAGTGCCCTGGCTGCTCTTACTGATCTCTGGACATAGCAGCTCCAGTGCCACATAAACTTTTCAGAATGCCAAAACTGCTGCCTTTCACAAAGACATGGGTTGATTGTCCCTGTGTTGTATGTAACCCAAAGTTAAGGTCTGTTTTGAAATCCTATTGTGGTGGCCAAATCCAAACCTCAAATAGTTCCAACATCTGAGGGCCTGAGCACTCGATGCAGACGAGCAGTGGGGAAGAGTGGGAGGTGCCCATGTGAACCTGGAAAGGGATTGTGTTGGTTCAAAGACTGAGCCTGTCATGGTCAGAGTGGTGGCAACTGTGGGGCTAGGGGTGGCTGTCAGAAGTGTAGAAAAAACACCTTGGCATGCTTCACCTGACTTTTCAGCTCTGTGCTCATCTTGTTTTTTCATTCAAGGTGGTTTCTTGCCCATGGCCTTTCCTACAGGCCACCACTAATTCAGCCACCACCTCCTGCTCATGAGGGTAGGCTGAGAGGCCTCTAAGTTGCCTGGGTTAGACGCATCATCCCAGTGAGTCCCACTACCTGGAAGAAGCACCTTAGCAGTGTTGGCTCAGTGGGGCATGAGGAGATGGTGGTGCTTACACAGAGTGTGATACTGTCTGTGCTCAGTAGTCAGAGGAGGAATAAAAACCTGCGGTCCTTGTTTCTCATATCTCTGCCCCAGTTACCATGGTACATCTCCTTCTGCTTTCTGAAGCAGACATGAGCTTACCCTCCTGCACTGCCTGACCACCAGATCAATGCAAATGCCATGACATCAGCACTTGCAACCGCTTTGTAAGCACTGGACAGCTGCTGTAATGCTTGCAACACTTATGATGTCACTGCTGGGTTTAAGCCAGTGGTCTATTTTATGATTAAAGATTTTGTTTTTCACTGGAACAGCTTCAAGACTTTTTAATCACTAGCTCATATTTATTCCTTGCACCAGTGAAGTGCAGAATGTGAGGAGAAAATGGGTAAGTGGAAAAAACAGAGGAGTCCATGGCAGAGGCCGACAGCACTGTCTGTCTAACCAGTCCTCAGCAAAGCTCATCTCACAAAAACTCAGAAGCTTGCTGAATTTTCTTCTAGATATGGGAAGACACTAAATGAGTGAGAGGGCTGGGGCTCTCCTCCCCTTCCGCAGCACACACAGATCGTGCTTCCCCCCCACTCTGGCTCTTCCGTGGGGCCATCTGCATATTGAGGGCCAGAAAGGAGCAGCTCCCAAACACAATAAACATTACTCTCTCTGGTTTAGTTTTTACATTTGTGTGTTTTATTTCTTGTTTTGTTTGAAATGACCTGTACCACAAGAATACATTTTATTTAACAGGTTTATCTTTTTTTTCTTTCTTTTTTTTTTTTTTTTTTTTTTTTTTAAGAGCAGATAATAGTTAAGTAGATACTGTTTATTTTACTGACTGTCTATAACTCCCTGCATCATTCTCACAGCCTCTGTATCTCTGGCTTCTCCACATAACCCAGCCACAAGGACAACAGAATGGCCTTTGGCCAGACAATTGATGTAGCTTGTGGATACAAAGTGGAAGCTCTTTTTCTCAGCTCTGATTTATAAGAAAAGCTCAACAAGTTACATTCTAGGGTCTTTCTTAATGACTTTCCCCTCTACGAGCTGCTTACATGTTTCTGGTGCAACATGTTTTATTTTATATATTTGTAATAGGTTAAAAAAAAAAAAAAAAAGATGACTTAGCTTACAAAGAGAAAAATAATGCCCCCTTAGCATGAGCAATACTGCAAAACTGATTGTTGTGAGGGAGTTTCTTGTAGCTTCACAGTTTTGCTGCGAGGTGTAACGCTCAAGTTTCCCCAGAAACCTAATTCTGTGTGGTATTTTACCTTTTCTTTTAATTGATCCCCACAAAATTTGTTCTGTTTTACAGGCTAGACACTGCTGTTCCCAGAGAAGAATGTGCCCAAAACAGAGGAGCTGGTCACTTGGTCACTTGCCTTTTGTAGCAGTTGACAGGTACGCAGTTTCCATTATCAGCACATGCAAATCGGAGGCTGGAGCTGCTTTTACCGTGGTTGCTGGACATAGGCTTCATGCTCATCCACTGTCACTGATACACTTACCTCTACTGCTTTTCTTTTCTTTAAGTCATAGAGCTCATTTCTGTCCCAAGGCTCAAGCTCCATCATCTTTTGCCCCATGCAGAACGATGGCTGTATGGTGCTGACTCTGTGACTCCTATATTACACATAAACGGCATATAGAGCCCTGACCCAGACCCCATTTCCTAGTTTATGTCAACTTCCACATCCGAGACCTTTTTGTAAGAGACTCTGCGCATTCAAAGACCTAAGTGATTGCTGAAGTTCCACTTCCTACTTTGAAGTGCACTGAGACGAATACACTAAGATGTTACCCTTCTCTGCGAGCCCAGCTCACTGCACAGCTAGACACACTCCTTAGTTGTGGCAGCCTTGTAATGCACAGCAGATCAGAATAACTGGGAAGCGATGTGTGTGATTCCTGCACTGGTCTGAAGGGCCCAAGAGACCTGACATGGTTCCTAATATAAGATGGTACAAGCCTTTTAAGGGTTAAATTTAGACAGGTGTTTCTGTCCCAGTTCCTGGGGAAGAGTTTGCATTCCTTGCTTAAAGAGATTAATATATGCTAATTACTGTCTGGTTCAGTTCCCATCCTATTTCAGAAAAAAATGCAAACATTTCCAGGCATATTTTCTTCAAGCAATGTGGGATATCCAGAGGGGCTCCAAGGTTATGTAGCCGTAATGGAGAAAGAGGGTCCTGGAGAAAATACATTTGGTAGCTTTATATTTTTCTGCCAAGGCAGAAGTTGCCTCTGTACCATAGCCCTACTCTAAATAGCCAGCAATCTCTGTGGGCTAGAAGCTAACTCAGCAGCTCTCCATGATCATGTTTTCCCTCTCTGTTCTGGAAAGCAGGCCCGAGTCCAAATATGAAAAGGCGGAACAGCCTTTTTTTATTTTTTCCTAATAAGTGACCTTTCCAGCCAGGTCCCAACAGAGCCAGAATTGCTTTTCAGCCCATTTTGGGCAGCTACCTTTGCATAGCAGGTCAGAACACAATATGCTGTGGATGAGCTGGATGGGGCTTGGCAGGTGAGCAACAGTGATTGGTGACTGAGTCAATCTCACAGGTGAGAGCGCAGCCCAGCACATTTGTGAGAGCATTTATGCCACAGCCAGTTAAGAGTTGACAGGGTGCAGCGTATGGCAAGCTGGCTCTATAACGGTGGTGTGCATTTCACTTTGGTCCCTCTCAGTCACAGATCAGTACAGGGATCACGAGCGCAACCAAAAGCCTCTTGTTGTCTCCTCAGCTGCCTTTGGGGAGAGAAGCACAAGGCCACTGTGTAATTGCCACTGCTGTGAACATGGAAACAGTCCCAGCTCCCATGTGCCTTCTGCCCCATAGGTGTCGGTTTACTAATGTGCTTGAAGCAAGACTGAATTCCTTTATCAAGTGAGTACAAAATGAGTGAGAGCAGCTACAACCATGTTGTGTAGGGAAAACTCCAAGGAGATGGAACTGAACAAACTTAAGTACCAGGAGCAGGCTGGTTACAAGAGCTGAGAGTCCAGCATCAGCCAGTGCCCCCCGGCTTTGCATGAGCCTGGGCCTTGTTCTGGCAGCACTGACAGCCCTGCTGTGACACATTCTGCTCCAGCAGGAAACAAGCATCCAGCGTCTCCCTGATCACATGCCTCAAGCCTGGTTTGGAAGGCTTCCTACCAGGGCAAGTTACTCCCCTATCATACCACAGTTCTCCTGGGCTAGCCAGGAAGGCATGGACGCTTGTGGGAAACAGGGGCAGCAGAGCTGGTGGTATCTTGTATGTAGAAGTTTTTCTCATCTCTACTGCCGTGCCACTAGCCACAAAAGAGACAATACATTCAGGTTTCATTCCCTCTGGCTACTGGGAGTGCAGCAGTTGTGGCTTAGGCAGCAGATCTAAACCAGGGCTTGGGGACAACAGGAACCTGGTTACATGAGAAAAGTGAATAAACATTCCCCCACCTCTTTTCCCACCACCTCAAGGTCAGGTATTTGCTTTTCCATCAGCAAGACAACCTCTTACCAGGCCCAGGTACAATCAATGCTAGCTGTTTTGCTGTTGCTGAGGATAAGGGATGAGGCATGGGAAGACAGTATTTGGGTTATTGGGGGTTTCGTGCTAGCCTCTAATTTATTTCCCTAGGCTGCCACAAAAAGCAATCTCTGAGGCTGAAAAGCTGCCTCTTCCAAAAAGCAGTGCCCTTGATTCCTAACTAGCATTTGGCAATAAACCTAAGTCCCTGTGGAGGGAAGGTGCTATCACTTTAATGAAGCCTAGGAAAGCCCTGTTTTGGGGTGCATTTATACTTGGGCAGTAACCATGCAGACAAAGCCTTGTATTCTCTGCCACAAGAACAAAGTGGGGAATGGCACTCAGCTGAGCTGAAGAGGCAGGTTTGATACACTACGGGGTGAAAAGTATGGAAGAGTTGTAGTTAGCACCACATAGGAGAGGATGCAGAGATTATCAAGTCAACCCAGCACTGAAGCATAATATTGGGATCTTTTCTCTTTTTCTTGGTACCTGGGAAAGGAGACGTGCATTCTCTCAGGGACATACATCCTACCTCTTCAGGGGCCTGCGGGGATTGTACATGGGAGGGACTAGCCAGGCATAATGACACACTGTACAAGGGCGCAGAATATCTTACACAGTTAGGAGCATCTTTCCTGGTAAGAAGTGGGGCCTGTATGTACAAGTGTTCACTGTTGCTAGAGGAGCCTGCGAGGCAGCCGTTTTGATCAGGAGAGGTCCAGCAGCGCTCTTCTCCAAAGGAGCATCTGCTCTATGGTTAGAGACAGAAAGGTGACAAAAAGAAGGACCCTGGCTGCTTTCCTATGTGACCCCTCATAACATCAACAGATAAATTTTATATTGACTGTTCTCTTCCTGCTTCTGTCCCCACTTCCCCTCCAGCACTGGCAGAGGGAGCTGGGGAGCAGGTGGCCTGGACAGTGCTGAAAGCATCACTGCCCTGATGACCGCCTCAACAAGTGCAAGAGCATATTCTGGTATTTCCCACAGAGAAAACAAATGAAAAAAAAGAGAAACAGGTGACTGATTAAAAGAGTTTCCTCCCTCCTGTACATGAGATTCTGCAGTCACGCCGACAGAGAGACATTAAATAATTCTTCCATAATAAATGTTTGGAGATAAAAGCCGGCGGTGGCTGCTGCTGCTGTTTGGATTGCTCCGTTGTCTGCATCTTTGTTTCTAGTTTGTTCCCCGGCCACTGTCGGCTGGTGCTGGGGCTGTCAGACCTTTGCCTCTAGCATTTCTAGGAAGAGTTTATGCATGGGAACCTTGCCCTGCAGTTTGATGCTGTAGAAGTGCTGCACAGCTTTGGCGGCTGTCTGCCGCAGGAGGGGCAAGGTCAGGAGCAGCTTGCCTGCTCGCCGGGGCTCCTCGTTGCGCTGACTCAGCTCGTAGTCCTGCAGGGCTTCGTGGAGAAGGTCCTGGAGTTTCTGCACTGCATCCATGTCCTCTATGTGCATGGAGTCTGGGGGGAGGGAGAAAAGACAGCAGAGGCAAGTCAAACAGGAGGAAGGAAATCCTTTATCGTCCTGAAGCCAAGGATGCTTTCTTTCCTTTTCATTTTTTGTTTGTTTTGTCCCTGCTTTTTTAGGGGCAGAGGGTGGAGGTGGGCATGAGGGGAAGCAGTTGTTTTTGTTGTTTTGTTTCTTAAGGGGGAAAAATCCACCTTGCTGGCAGGTGTTGGTGCTGCTGCTGTGAAGTTCAGCATCAGCTCAATGAGTTGGCCCTAGCAGTGCAGGGATGGTAAGGCTGCCAGGGGCAGGTGACACATTGTGCCCTGTGTGCTGCCCATTTTGTCAGCCACACCAAGGCTGTGCAGGGGTCAGCTGGGAGCCTTTGTGACTTACACATTCACTTGCCCTCCATGCTACTTATGGAGAGAGTCACCCTGCAAGGGGCAGCAGCTGCTGTGCTGCCGCTTGGGAGCAATCTCATTAAGAATAATTAACACTGCTATAGTGCTTCATCTGTCTAAACTGCCTAATTGCCATCCAGCTGCTCAGGGTGTCAGCAAGACAGAAAAGCCCCAGTAGGTCACAACCAGTGTGCCCAGGGGTGTTGCCAGACCCACCTTTGTGCATATACCCCTGTTTTCAGAGACTGCCAGCAGCTGCTCAGGGAGCTCCTGCTTCAGGGAAGGAAACCCGCACCTCCTGCATAGCCTCTTCCCTTGAGCTGACAGTTAGGTTTCTACAAGCTGCCAGAGGGCGAGCAGGGTTAGCACAGCTCCTTGGTGTGTCCCTGAGGCAAAGGTACCTGGTAGCGACACAGTCCAGGGTCGAACTGGGGAACCTGAGTTGAATACAGGCTGCTAAACTTTTGGGTAAGTCATGGTGACAGAGGGCAGCACCAAAGAGCAGAGAGGTTGGATTAGAGATGCTAACCATGCACAGCATCACTAGAGGTTTTTCTCCTTTTCATCTTGCTGATACTTGCTTCTTTCTTACAACCCTGACAGAGCTGGAGACACTGCTCCGGTGTCTTCGTTGTTCAGAGACTTTTAATCGATACTAAACCCATTGATAAAGATTCCTGCCACAGGGCAATGAATCCAGAAGCAGCAGCGAAGGGACAGCAGGGCAAGCACACATGGTTGCACTGTTGGCCACTACAGCTGGGCGTTGCAGTGTGGCAGCACTCTGACTCAGCCCACACACATACAACACAAACATGAGGACATGGGTTCCTCAGTGTGACAGCAGTGAAGGGGAGGAAAGCTGGCTGAAGCTCCAAAATCTCCCTCGAAATATGCGTCATCTCTATGGAGAGCACAACACAAATTAGAGACTGTGAATTTCATAAGATACATGTACAGTAAATGCTATTTATCTATTTATGATGCATGACTGATAAAGTATTACAACAGTTGTGAAAATATTATGTCTAGCAAGAAAGCTGATTAAGAAGCTGTTTAGAAGGAATGCACTAATTAGAGGATATTAAAGGGTTATATTTCTGATAAGTTACTGAGGAAGGTTTGTTCTTGCTGCATTTGCTTTTTGTATTCAAGAGACCAGGCAAGGAAGCTCACGGAGAACGGATGGTAGGTCATTGCAGTGACCTGAGCTAGCCACAAAGGTCGATTCTGAAAAGTAGGGAGGGAGAATGGCATGTTGCCAAGTCAGTCTGGCAACTTCTCCCAGCCAGGTAGCACCTCTGGAAAATTTCCATGCATCATCCGGGAGAAGTGAGTGGGATCTATTTCCTGTCAAGTCGCAGAGATCATTTTGGAGACTGGAAGCATCAAGAGCTGGAGCTAGGAGAGAAATGTCCTCCGGCCTATCTGTTTAATGTCCTGGCTAGGGGCACAATGGGGAGAAGTAATCACAGCCCAAGTCTGCAGATCCCAGCAGGTGCTAGAAGCAACAGGCAATGAGCCATGCTTCAGGTCAAAGTGGGTGCTCTGTTTTTGGGTACGGATGCTGCTGTAAAGTAAACAGAATCCCAAACCTGTGCCCTTCTGCTACTTGACCTGTGTTAAGGTGATGAGACTTAACAGCACTAAATAACTAGACATATACAGGGAGAGGAACTGGAGAAACAAAGATCAAAGCCTGCCCCACACCCCTACTCTTTGCTGAAAGCTCAAAATTGGCAGCTGACTGCAAAAAATAAAATAACGTTGCAGGATTAATTTCCTTGCAATCCATCAGTCAGCTGGTGTCAATGGCATTGATAAACTGTTAATTACAAAATCAATAGCTATGAATTTTTACAGCTGTCAGAGCAGTGAGGTGGAGGGAGGCTGCCTGACCAAGTCTCTGAGGGTCAGCTGGCCTGGAAATCAGGCTTCGTGTCAGAAGCCCTTCTCCAGCACTGCTGGCATGCGGTTCAGGGTGGGTGTGAGAATAAACAAGGCTCACTGCCTCCTCACCTCAACTCCTTTCTTGCAGCTTCTGGCAGAAACAGCAGGGACCTCACAGGACCCATAAGTACAGAATTTGCTATACATCCTCATATTAAATCCAGACCTTGTTCACTCCACCTCAGCACTAAAGTGCATTGGGTAAAAAAAGGGGATATAAGGTTTGGCCAGTCTGGGATGTCCTTAACCCAACACATGCTGTATGCTGGTCTGGTGGGCTCTTCAATGCACAGATTGATCAATTTGTATTCCTGGGGAAGGCAGACCTAGGAATGCCTAAGAAAGGCTCCGAAGGGCAACGAGTCTACAGCACCCCTAATCCGTGAAAAAATCAGCAATCATATTGTTGGGACTTGCCTGCTCCTCTGGGCATTAAGAATTCATTTCTCAGCTCTCTAAAATGCCCTTACTAAAGACAGAGTTCGCTTGAATTATCTTTGCCAGTCCCAGCAGGTGTGTCCTTGGTGCGTTACACTGAGGACTCAGATATCAGCCACAGCTCTGGCAAGGTCAGCCTATTGTCAGCTTCTCCTCTAGTGAATAGTGAGTGAGCTCCCACTTCTGGTTTAATTTGTTTTAATTCCTAGAAACAAAGGGTCAACGTACATAGGGCTGCATGGAAGAGAGGAAAGTCCCTAGAAGCTGGGTTGCATGAGTAATTACACCCAGCAGGGAGAGGGAAAATTCACAAATTTATGTATATGCGGGGCAAGGCAGAAAGCAGGTCTTGGCAGCACAGGTGCAAATGTCAGTGCTCCGCTTTAAACTGAGTCTCTGACCCAAGGGAGCTGAGGACCAGCCCAGAGGCAGTCTGGATTCCTACTGTTTTGGGCATCAGCTGTTTACATGCACGCACATACATGGAGGCTCTGCAAGCTTACTCCATGTCAAAAATACACTAAGAAAAATAATTTCTGTTAAAAGAAGGTGAAGGTTGAATATGAAGGTTACATTAGAAAAATACACTTGCCCTAGTCTAACTTCCTTATGTGTGTGTTGTGAGAGGCTTTAATTACATGAGAAAGATCTCGTGCGTTACTTTCATATGTTTCACTATGAATAACAAGGCAGGATTTTTGTGGATTATGCTCCTACATAGCTGCACTTATATCTGCACTAGGAGAGATCAGTGAAGTCAGAATGGCTTTTCCCATCCAGCTGAGAACATGGTTTGGCCTGTGCCTCCTGACCCTTACCTTGTGATCTTTACTTCAGAGTGCTGGAAGCAGAACCCCAAAGCGGCTGATGAGTGTTGGTTGTTCTGCTCTGCCTTTGCTCAGTGTTTCTCCATTCCTGATACAGACTGTCCCATAAGGCTCAGCCTGGGCTCAGTCCTGACAGCACAGTGAGCAACATCAGCAGAGAATGGTTCTGTTGCACTGTGAGGAACTTTACAGCACCAAGAGTCAGGTCCTGCAGAGTTTTTGCTCATAGCATGGGCCAGATAAATGTCCTGGTGTGGCACTTATCCTGTCACCTTGTCACAACTACTGCCTTAGCACTTCAGCCTCTCTGAGGAGCCCTTCTCCCTGTTTAATCCTGTGACCTTCCTGGTAGACAGGAGGCACGTTCTTTAACAAGAGTTGATTACATTGCCAAAAGCCACCGTCCCACAGTCGAGAGAAACCAGCCTTGGCCATCTGCCCATCCTGGTTCAGTGGCAAAGTTAAGGCCGTAATTAGAGCTAAAAAAGCAATATATGAGAAATTGAAACAGGGACCTAGATAGCAATTTATAAGAATCAGAAGTTATGAAGTGTAGAAAATCGATAAGGGAAGTGAAGGACATTGGAGGAAAATCCATGTCTGGGAGGGCTAAGGACAATAAAGAAGTTTTATAAATATTTAAGAAATAGAAGAAAATAAGAAAAATGACCATTTGTAGGGGAGCTCTTTCCACCTGGAGATGATGAAACTATTAATAGCAGGGCAAGGGAGACAGAACTCCTCAGTGAGTATTTCTGTCCTGTTTAGAAAAAAAGAAGCATTAGGTACCTGTATTATATTAAGATGATAAAGACTTCTTAGTCTGTTGTTTAGGCAAGAACACACTAGAAATCTGTTATGGACAAATTTCACAGAAATCACCAGAGCTGGACAACTTGGCTTTAAGAGTTCTAAAATTGCTGACTGAGGCCCATCTAGGGCAGATTAATGATTAACAAGTCTTGGTATTTTTGAGCAGTTCAAGATGACTGGAAAAGTTCTGATGATGCACGCATTTTCCTAGGTCTTATCTGACAATTTCCATGTTAGCCTGATGTGAACCAGGGAAAAATAAAGGAAATAAAAATGTGACGTTCAATTAAGACTTATAAGATGGTATTTAAAAGACATGTAGATGTGGCACTTAAGGGTATGGTTTAGTAGTGGACTTGGCAGTACTAGATTAATGGTTGGACTTGATGATTTTAAGTGTCTTTTCCAACTTAAATGATTCTCTGGTTCTACTGCCAGTCAACATGATACTTTGGAATAGAGGTCTTGTCAAACAAACCTGATTTTATTCTCTGATGAGATTACAAGTTTGGTTGATAAAGTTAACTGCATAGATGTAATAGACTTAGGCTTTTATAAGGCACTTGGCTTAGCACCACAGGACATTCTCATGAAAAAATTAGCACTATGCAATATCAATACAGCACACTTTCAATTGATTAGTAACTGGCTAGATGACAGATCTCAAAGTAGCTATCAGTGGTGAATCATCCTTGAAGGAGGAGTTTTCTACTGGAAATCCACTGGGATCAGTAAAAAAACAGATGCTACTCAACATTTTTATCAATGAGCTGTAAGTAATTTATTTTTATTTTTATTTTTTTTTTCATTTGCTGCTGCTAAGAAGTATAGATGGCAAAGAGGAACAGATTAGTGTAAAATGGTGAGGACAGGGCAGCCTCACAGCATTCTGAAGCACTTGCTTACTCTTGAAGTAATACATCTATAGCCATGTAATGCAACTATGGAACAGGAACTTAATTGTGTCAAGCTGTCAAGTGCAAAAAGACCTGGGGTCAAAGGACACAGCTCAACAAAGACCAATATCTGGAGGCTGAACTCAGGCAAACTGACCTTAAAGATACAGTGTCTTTTATTTATTTATTTATTTTTTAACTGAGAGAATTATTAGTTATTAGAGTCAGCTACCACAACAATATATAGATTCCCCCCTCTCTTAATCCCTTCAGCTTCACACAGGGTGTCTTTCTGGAAGGCAGCTTTAGCCAAACACATATATTAGAGTCACTACTGGGCTGCAAGGATGAATTCTGTGACCTGCATGATGCAGCTCAGCAAGGAGATCTGGTGTGAAACAATGAGACTCAAGGGATGTAGAGGGAGCCCTCGCCACACAGTAGCTTTAGCAGTTTCCCTTTTGGAAGGGACTCCTGAGCAAATATGTGTCTGGCTTTTGTACAGCATCAGTGCAGCATGCAGCACCTGCTGAACTGAGGGTTGTGACCCTTCCCAGACTGAGATGGAAGCCACCGGGCTGAGGGCTCTGGCCTTCCTCATCTTCCTCACAAGAGAAAATAGAAAAGGCAACATCAGGCTTCTGCCTGCATGTCTTACCCTCTGCTGTACTGATCCACACTGTCTCGCAGTTAAAGAGAGATACAGTACCTGTGGTCACTGAATATCTCCAGGACAGGACTAGGCAGCCCCAACCTCACAGCTTTTTGCGGGATTTGAAACGGGGACCAGGATTTCCTTGTTTCTGTAACTGAGCAACACTACTCAGGTGGGATGCAGATATGGCTCACATTGCCTTAAGGCACTGGAATTCATTTGCTTTCTTTTGCCTTTCTTTTACTGACAGAAACCAGCCATTCCTGCCTGGTTCCACTCCCTAGGACAGGGCCAGAGCACAATTGCAGTTCTAGCAGCAGCAAGCCTCCTTTCTCCCTGCTCTCCAGCTTAGGTCCTACTCTGTGGACTGAGAGGAGCTTTGAGGATGTTGCATGATGCAGGCAGAGCACAGGCTTGGGCAGTAGGCTCTAGTCTCCTCCCAAGCCAGATAAAAGCGGGGGCCTTGACTCCCTGATCATGAGGCTGGCTGGGCCAGGGCTGTACCTGAATTGGCGAGGGCCAAAGCTTTGAGCGTGACAAACTCCTCCTTTTCCACCTTGAGCTTCTTGTAGCGGCGCACCAGTTGTAGGATAGCCAGATAAAGCTCCAACAGCCCCGTCAGACGAGAGTGCTCTTCATCCATGATGTAGTCCTCAGCGTAGACAAGCTTGTCCTCATACGGCAGGGAGCGGTACACAATGCCCAGGATGAGGATTTCCATCCAGGCGCTCTGCAGGAGGCTCATCTGGTCCCCAAGGGAGAGGTTGGAGAACCCTGACAGAGCAAAAGACAAGCAGGGTCAAATAGGTGTGCAGCAAAGCCTCTAGGAGCCTGGGGTTTTTGGTTTCCCTGGGATTCACTTCAAGCGCTCTCCCCCATTGGCCTGCTGCTTTCATGAAAAAAAGAAAAGCTTACTAAAGGGACCCTGTCTCTGTGGCAATCAGCACATGTGGCCCTTACCCTTCTCTTTGCTCCCATGCCCACCCACAGCTTCAGATAGGAGTTCTGATGCTCTGTGTTTATGGCAACTCAAGGTTAATGATAACCTCTTTTCAATGATCTCTGCTTTATCTATAGCAGCAACTGTTTTGTACTGCATCATCCTGCTCACTGTTCCTCTGTAGATTGGTACTGAAGCCTATTTAGTCTTCCCCATCTGACCAAAGAGCAGAGAAGAGCTCCCGATGGCAGAAAAGAAGGATTCTGATGGGACTGGAGGGAATGACATAGGCCTGAATTACAAGCATAGCACAATCTCTAATTTTGGCCAACATGAGAAAAGGTCCTACCACAACAGAGTACTGAAATGTATTCAAAAGCTGACTGCATTTGTGAACAGAATCTTCTTCTATTCCTCAGCACTCTCTGAGCTCCACACCATCAGCTTTCTGCACCTGACAGCCAACAGCCCTACTCAGCGTTCAAAAATACCTTAATGGTGTCACACAAGTACCTAAACCACAGCCAAACCCAACAGCAATGGAACCAGCACACAGCAGTAAACCAAGTCATCCTCCTGAAATACAGAAAGAGCAATCACCGTCTGGAGATGGACCCTGACAGCCTCAGAGCCCACTTGAGAAAGTGGAGAGGCCAAAACACAGAAGCACTGTCTGTCCTGAGGGGAAAAAAATAGAGGTGCATGGGAAAGAAAACTGTGTCTGTTATGTCCTCTGTACCAGGGACCCTTGAAGGCCAGACTGTGAAAGATCCTGAGAGACGGGCACTGTGCAACAGCCATTACAGACAGGGATGCCAAGCACACTGTGTTGGTCCCATCTAGGCAGCTCCTGCCCACCACTGACAGGCAGGGACTGTGCTTTTTGGCAGCTCCCTGCAACTCAGGATTTTCAGGGCTGTGAGAGAATGGAACACCCAGAGACCCCTCAGCTGGGGGTGATGCTCCTCCAGCTTCCCATGCCAGTTTTCTCCCCAGACTCTTATTAAGCTTTGGGGCTCACCAAGAGGCCTGTGAGCAAATTAACCTCTATGCAGGAGCCGCCCAGTCCTGCTGGCTGTGTGCTGGGCTCAGCAGGACGCCTTCATCCCACAGCCCTCCCTGCTCATCATTCTTGGCCCTGCATCTAGGCCTAGGTAGCCAGCCACCATGATCATCATTTGATTTCTCTTGTTATCAAGTTGGCAATTAACAAAAGAGCTGATGATTGCTATATTGACTGACTGTGGGTTCTCTTTTTCTATCTGTACTATCTCAGCTGGGAAAGGGAAGGCAAAAGGGTGGGTTAGTGGTATTTATTTATCACTACGCCATGTTTTCTGTTTGTGTTGCCAGGGGAAGCAAAGGGTGATAATGGCCTGGCAGCCCTTGGACATCCAATTTCCCTTATCAGGCCACTGAATAGAAAAGAGGCCCCAGGCCACATTAATTAACAGATACCAATCAGCTGTCACGTGTTGTGTGTGCAAGGTCTAAGGGGAGCAGTAGGTGGGAGGGAAGAATCAATAAACCATTGGGGAGGAGTGCCAGAGGGAACAACTAAAGAGGAGTCCAGGCTACTGGGGAGAAGAGCTGCAAATCCAGCTCCATGGCTGTGAGATTGATTCCTGTACAGCACAGCCTGTGCTCCACGTAGCCCTGCACGGGGCAAATCCCACCCCTTGCTCAGGCTGTGAGTACTTCAGGGGTGCCTTGTCCTTTGCCTCACCCTTCTGCCCTTGTGCTCCTGCGGTCAGTACAGTGCTGCTCCTGAGCACAGCCCTCCTGACTGAGTGCAGGCTCATGGAGCTCAAACGCTTGGGATCCTGTCTCCCCAGGTCTGCTTGCTGCACAGGGAACTGATGAGATTAGCCCTGAGACAGGGGTCATGGTGCTGTGCACAGCCACTGTCATGGTCTCTAGCACCCAGAATCTCTCCTTCGATCACACCTCTCCTAGCTCTGACCACGGAGAAGAGCCCAGCATCAGGCTGCTGCCTTAAGCCCACTTTCTACGTCAGTCACATGGCTTTTCTGCATCTTCATTCCCATCTGGATTACAAAAGGGGTTATAACATCGCCTCACTGGAGTCTGCCAACAAAATTTGTTAAAGATTGAGAAACAGTCATGTAGTAGAGTGAGAGGATCCAGGACAGACATGGCTCACACTTTTCTGCTACAGAATAAAGCAGAAAAGTTGACTTTACCCTAGCAGTACCCTGTACATCCAGCATCTTCGTTAATCACTCTTTCCCAGAGGCAGTTACTGCAGGTGGGAATTGCACAGGAGCAACCAAGCTCTACCCTGTGCCAAGGAGAACAGAAGAACCAGCTGCAGTTGCCCTACCCACCTGGGAAAGCCCCTTGCCAGAAGCACTCCCAGGTAGTCAACACTCCAGCTCGGGCAGGCAGGTGTGAAGGAGGGAGAGCTGCGGTGCCAAGCCTGGACTTGAAACAGCTGACAGAATCAGGACCCTTTTCCTCCAGTGTTTACACATATAGAATACAAGGGCTGGAGGACTGTGCCTGTATCATTGCAGTCTGCACCAACAAGGGAACATCATATAACCTGGTATCTCCCATGCTATAAAACTTGAGATCAGGAAAGGCAAATGTTAATTTCACCTGGCCAAAATCACAGGCTTGCTGTTATAGGTTTATAACACTGGAGAACCTCTGGTTGTGAAACTCAACTGGCTCGTCACCTTCCAGCTCCCAAGAATTTCTAGAATCCAGACCTTTTGCATTCCTGAATTGTTTGATGGCACAGCATCCAGAAAATGCCCTTAGTGATCTGTTTCTTGCTGCTTTTCTCAGGTCTGATCCTGAAAGGTGCTGAATGCTCCACTGCCATCACTGGGCTCCCACAATAGGGGCCTCTGCTGCATGCATGTTTCCCTCCTTCCCAGGTGCAGGTTGAGAAAAGCTGCTTTATTTGCAATAGCTGATGTGACATTCAGGTGTTTTTTTTTTTTTATTTTTTTTTTTTTTTATTTCAGTGGTTTGGCAGCGGGAGCTCCCAGAATTAAAAAAAAAAAAAAAAGTCACATAATTTGTGGCAAGTGGAGTTCATAATCTGTTAATTTATTATCATTTCTGTCATCCTGGAGGGCCATTAGCAGAGGTAATAAAGGGAGATGTAATTATAGGATCTGAGGCCACTCCAGACACAGCTGCTGTCACTCTACTTGCCATATTTCATTCTGTGCTAGTACTATCGTCTTCCTAGTGAGAACAGCACAACAGCTACCCTGGGAGAGCCTTCATTGTCACCCCTTGAGAGAAGTCTTGTCTCCCTGCATCAAGGCACACAGAAAAGGTAGATGTTGTTCAGAGACAATCCGCAGAGGGGGAGGATGAGTAGTGGGGAGGGGGCCTCATACAGAAGGGGACATCTCCACATTGGCTAAGCGTGCCTTTTAAGCTAACAGCTAATAAGGCTATTGAGCTAATAACATTTGCTAAACACCATTAAATCATGTTTTCTTGTTATCGTAGGAGAGTGTCTTTAAGCTTAACTGATTTTATTTGCTAACAGTGTGGGATAGAAGTTTGTGCTGACACCTGGGATCCTAGAGAGTTGGTATGACTTGAATGTCACACTGTTCTTTACTAATTCCAGTGTGACTACAAGGCAGGAATATGTGTCTTTTGTTCCCTTCTCCATACTTCTCTGTCCAAGAGTGCATGCACACAAGAAGCAATTCCTATTTTGCTCAAAGTCCTTGGAAGGCAGAAACACGGGGCACGGACAGCCTAGACGCCTGGCAGCCTCCTGGCCCTGCCCTGCTCTGCTCTGCCCCCTTGCTGCCTAACTCAGTATGTTTCATACTTGTTTCAGAACTATAGGGTATTTTGTTCCATTTTTTTTAACTGTCTTTATTAGGTTTGCTTCTTGGTACTGTTCCCTTGTGTAAGAATCCCCAAACTCCCTCCTGTGCACACAGTCCTGTTATAATACTGCTGCTGGTCTGAACTGTGCCAGGCTGTTGGCTGTTACTGTGTTGCAGGGCCTTTGTTAGGAAAGGAAAATACACAGAGAAAATTGAGATGATGGCTGGTATGTCCTGCCTTTCAAAAGGAGAGGAAGAGTCCCTTTTACAGTGCAGGAGTAATCGCTACTATGCTTCTGTTCTGGGATAATATCACCGTGGCAGTCTGGAAAACGCTGTAGAAACTTGGAGCTGAGCATCCCATGCTCATCCCACAGCTGTGAGCTGGGGAACTACGGCAGGGTGCCTTGTGCAAACACAAATAGCCAAGGTTAGAAGAACACACAATGGCACCTCACTGGACAGCCGTAGCAGCTAACTGCATTGCATTTAAACCATTCCTGTTAACACCCCAAGTACTGGGTTAGTAGAGCAATCCAGGCTGAGTTCCCTAATCTTCACTGTCACTCCGCTTGTGATGAATCAGCCCCAGATGGATTCCAGTGCTAGGGATGGGTGTAATCCCTGCAGATACTGCAGATCTTGTGTAAGAAGGGCACCACTGAGATTAACCTCTGCTCAGAAACACTGTCCTGAAAAAGTTTCTCCAGATTTCATAGTCCCACCACATAAGAGTCCATATTTCACACAGTCAGCTCCTTCAGCCTGGGTCCACCCTGCCTGCAGATGGGAGACACTTGCTGTGTCACTCAATCATACAGGCACTCGTTGGATCCAGTCAGTGAGCCTTCTGAGGCCGGTCACATTGCCAATGAATTTGTCCTCATTGTTTATCAGCACAGAAGCCTGGAGATGCACTGACAATAGTGAGCATGTCTTCCATCCCAATGTGAGTTGTTCTGTGATGAATCCAGTATGACAAAAGCTTTCCTGAGTCTGGGCAAGAATGCCCACTACAGACGTGGTGGGTACCTGCCTGTCATTAGCAATAAAGTCCAGTCGCTGCCATAACATTTATTAATCTATAAAGAAAAAGGACCTAGGTCATGTTGATACAGTGCAAAATCACTAAATCTGCTGTGCTAAATCCACTAAATCAAAGGGCTGTTTCCCAAGTGCTTTCACTGTGCCACCCAATGCCAGGTACAACCAAGAACTTTATAATATCATCTCAAAGACTTCTGCATAATCCCTGGGCACACACACATGCAGTCATCAATTTATGCCCCTACACCACAGGCTATATTGGAGTTTGTTACCAATGAGAGTGCAACACAAGCAGTTTTCTGTGACAGTTAATTTCCACCCACTACTATAGGTAAAAATCCTGGTTGAAGACAAAACTGTAAAGCACAGTAATAAATAACAGCTCCCTTTGCTGTTCATGCTTACACTCTTGTAATTCCCCGTTTACCTGGGATGTGCTTTGCCCAGCCAATGATCACCACCAGTTCCCTGTCTGCCAGGTCACAGAGGGTTGTCAGGGCTTTGATGTCACTCTCCGGCATGGTTGGATCGGGCATGGCATAAATCTTCTCTGGCTCAGCCACCAGCAAGTGAGAGACGATCTTAGTCACTGCACATTTCAAAGGAGAAGTTGTTGTTTTATCTCTCATGACATAAGGTGTCATAACAGCCCTTTCTAGAATGACCTTCCTGGCATAAGACAAGACTATAGATCCCATAGGACCTCAGAAATGATTTTAGTCACAACAGGAGAAGGCCATGCTGCAGCTACACAAGCTATAGTGATCTGCCCATGCCGAATCAGCTCTGTACAGGGATGACAGAAGTGGGAGGTTACTCTAAGGTTCTCAGCCATTGTCTCAGGTAGGCCCAACAAGGGGAGGAGGAGGCAGGAATAATCAGATGGTGGGATGTGGAAAGCTCTACAGAACTATGAGTAGTATGGAAAGGAGAAATCAGCATGGGACCAGTTTTGTTAACATAGCTTAGATACAGGAAAAGATCAAAGTATCAGTAAATGGTTTTACATAATCTCTTAGGAAAGGTCTGGTATTTAGTCCTAGGTACAATGAATACAGCACCTGGGCTGTAACTCAGGTGTACATAACCTACCTCTGTACTATGATCATAAGAAAAAAATCCTAGTGCTGGTGACTGATATAGGAATCAGAATTGACAACTGCTCCATTGAACGTTTTGGAAGACCAATAAAAAGAAATTTAGTGGTTGCTCAGAGGAACACAATCCAAGACCAATACATACATGGCTTTTTAGCTGGAGGAGGGATCTGTAAGCTCAGATAAGTGCTACTCTCAGAATCCAGCCTCCTCTTATATTTCTGACGGCCTCCACGGACTCGATCCAGACGAACACCTGCAGGTAAAACAAGATAAATCCTCATGATTCCTTAGTGCCACAGGGAGCCTTGAGATGCAGATGCTAAAATTTGCTAAGTAAGATGTTGCCCACACTCCAGGGAGCTTCCCTCTCCCAAACACTTGAGATCTCAGCCGAACCCAGCAATCTCAGTAATATCAGCTAGACTGCCTCCAGCTCTAACCATGCTGCTGTGAGCTTTGCTTTTATTCAAAACATTAATGAAGACAGAAATTAACCCATTCAAACTCTTGAATCATCATCAATCTGATAGGCAAATGAAAAGCTTCAGACCTCAATGACCTCTAGATGATCTTGCTTTTAAAAAGAAAAACTTTGAATGTCAATCAAACCTGCAGTTACAAAAATAAGCTTTTAGATTGTTCTTAAAAAAGAGAAGTTAAATGTTCTGTGACCTCTCACTGTTTATATTTGAAAAAAGTGACCTATAGCAAATAGATTATGAACTCTGAATTCAACAAAGATGTTCCAGCCTTGATCAAGTAAGGCAGCTGTAATGAAAGCAGAACCCAAATAAATAGAAACAACCTCTACTACAATAAAGCAGCGAAAAAGCTGAAGTAGGGAGACACTAAAGAATTTGTTGTGGTTCTTTCAAAATCCAGTGAATCAAACTGCAAACAGCACACTGAAAACAGGCCCCAGTGAATGGGAGGCACCAGTGACTGTCACCATGCAAAAAAACATAGCAGCATGAATAGACCAGGAACAGCAGCTGAACTGCTGTATTAGTACAAAATACAACATCAAAAACAAATTGTAAAAAAAGCCATAGATATTTGTCCAATTATCAGTTATTTCTGACTAGCCATATTGTGTCTGGTAATCAGTTCTTGTGAAACTGGGGTAACTTAGTCTTGCTGGGAAAAACAGCTATTGCCAAAAAACCCCAAAGAGTTCAAGGTAAATGGGGAAGCATTCAAGTAGAATAAAAATTTGAATTTACATTATACAAGTGAGCACTTCCTTAGAAACACACATGAATTTATCTAGTCTGATCACAGGAAACAATTATGTGATACACTTACTAATCACATCAAGCCATGAATATTTTGCAATCAATCCACTACGTAAACACAAACAACTAAAAGCAAACACTCCAAATCAGTTTTGAAGTGATGCTTTTTGAACAACTTGTACACCTGAAAAAACCTCCAGTCTGCTGACAAATATTCTGCCCTAGAAAGAGGCACACGTCTGTCACTTACACTGTGTGTTTCAATGCCACATTTGTTTACTGTGTCATGGAAAAGAGAAAGATTTTGCTCTAATGCTCACACCAGCCCCGCTTGCCCCACATGAAACCGTTACCTGTCCCAGTGTCTAGATGCTGATACCCTTCACAGCTGGAGCACCCAAACCATCTTGACTGACGGGCAGTACCACCAACCCCCCAACAGCAAAAATAACCAGCATCAGCCAGGCCAACAGCACTCAGTTATACAGTCGGACAGCAAAATTCCTCTGGCAGCAGCAACACCTACATGGAGATCCAGGTGGCATTACCTGTAAGCCATGGTGTGTGGGGACAGAGGCTCAAAGGAATGATGTTATTAATGCCGTATAGCATTTTTAAGAGTCCTGCTGCTCCCATTGAGCAGGAGAAGCAGGAATGAGCAGGCCTGGAGCTCTCCAACGCAAAGGAACTGCTGGTGCAAGTGGCTGCTATGGGAGGACAGCAAACACTGAAAATTAAGAGAGTCAGGAATGCACTGTTCAGAGATTATGGAGGAATCCAGAACAGGCTGCAGGACTTCAGGCTTGAATCACAGCAGGCCAGGACCCTCGCAGAAGGGTCACAGTGGGGTCCATTCCCACATGCAAGTGGGAAAGATGTCATTGCTGCAGGGAGACACCATTCACAGTCCAGGAGAAACAAACACACAGCCCGCTGGGTGCTTTGGCTGGGCAGTTTGATAAGCAGTGGGATGGGGCAACTGGGGAGACTGGGAAGGGTAGGGAGGAAATGGGGAAGGAGCTTGTTTCCTTCTCCCAAGGAGAGGCAGGCCGTCCTCCAGTGCTTGGCAGAGGGACGGCTGCACAGGTTGCAGCAGTATTAGGGACCCTCAATCAGATTATAAGGACACAAAGGACTTAAGTGCATTAAAAAAATATAAGAGAGATGCAGAGAGATTTACCCTCCATCCCTCCTTCTCTCACTGAGCAGACAGAGAGGTCTGTTTGGCCAAGGACTCTGGCTTGTTAATTTTGAACAAGCGTTTGTCCTCCTCTTGTTCCCCATCCTGTGCGACTCTCCTTGAGGCAAATGTTGTCAATCAGCATTTGCAGAACCACTGTTCTACCCTGTTGTCATCGCTTTGGCTGCAGAGCCGGCGAATAGGCTGACCCCTATGAAGTGCACCCCAGTGCCAGTTGCTGAGTGCAGTGACCTGCAGGTGCTACAGCAAACAAGAGCATTTCAACCCCGAGTCCCTGACTGTGGCACTCCAGACATAACCATCATGGCAAAATCCCTTCCCCAAAGACCTGACAGCCTAATAGGTCATATCTAGATGAAAGAAAAGGGCATGGCGAAAAATCAGGATGTGGTACTGAGCTGTGGTATTCAGGTGGCTTGTTAATGCCTGCTGTTCTACTTTGCTTTCCTCGGTGGTTGATTTTAAGATAGGCAGGCTGGTTACAATGCAGCTCTGAACAGGACACTAAAGGACATTAAAACAGATGAGGAGTTGCAGTGGGTGAGCTCAGAGAAGCAGCATGAAGGAAAGCACTAAGCAGAGAAAAAACAGAGGGTGCTGTAAATTGAGATATGAATGGAAGTAAGAGTGTACGCAGAAGGGAGATGAGAAAGAGAAGGATGGAGTAAGACTGAGTGGTACATACACTGTAATCCCAAGGGTGGATTTCACACCAAATGTGCAGTCACCTGAGCTTTAACTGTAAGGTACACTGGCCACTTATGAGATGTAGCTGGTTCATGCTGAAGACTCTTGCATAGGGTTTGGTGCCACAGCCTGAAAACAAGGCAGCAGCTAGAGAAGGCAGTTGCCTTCCAGCTCCTGCACGAACATGTCACACATGGATCCTGACTGGCCAGTTCCCAGGAGAGAAGGCACTAATCCTACAAAACTGGCACCACCACAAGCACCTGTGGACCTCCCTTCTTGACAGTATCAACAAGGAGGGGCTGCTAGAGCAGCAAAGAAGGGAGGGCTTACATACACTATGTGAGATGCAACAGTATAGGGCAAAGTTTGGGAAGTAACACCCCTTGATAACTTACCTTTCTGGCAGCTGCTTCTTCACAAATGAAGGCTATCTGTGCTGGAAATAGCCCCTTCTCCTCCCACTCCCCTGTGTTGCAGAGAAGGAATTGAATTTTGTTACGTTTTGAGGGATGCTGCAAAAGCTCTGCCACCCCATCTGACCTGGGTGTGGAGCTGACCCTGGTGTCCACCGCAGGGATTGAGTCCCAGCTCACCAGCAGCACATTCTCACCTCCCTGGCTTGCCTGAGCCCCCTCTGGCTTCGCAGGGAGGAGGACAGGGCCAGGACTTGTGCAGGACTTTTCAGCTCAGCATCCTGCCTGGGGTAGGGATGTCAGTTTTCTAAGCGTCCTGTGGGTGCCACTCGTGTTCCAAGCACTTTTGCAGTGCGATCTGTGCCAGCACCAAACCTCTGCAGTGGAAGAGCTGTTCTGCTGATCTGTTCAAGCTCCCTGCATTTCTGACATGCTCCTCTGAGAGACGTCTGCCTGACAACTTTGGGATCAGATGTCCCCTTGCCGACTTGATAACATCAGGCTTTGGGGTTTTTTTCTTGATGGAAGTAAAATAATTCCAGCTTTTTTTAAAAGCTGGACCCAGGCCGAGTCTGTCGGAAGTAAAAATAGCCGAGTGTGCAGAGGCGACAGCACACAGACTCAGGTTTAGTTTCTCTTTTATTTTCTGGGGACTAAAAATAATCTTAAAAGCTCTGTGAAGCTAAGCCCTGGCCAGTGCAAAATGCAGTCTAGGCCCAATATCAGCTGTCGCGTCAAATTACTAGCCTCACCTCACTTTCCATTGAGTCCTATCACATGCTCATGAATTGATGGGAACAGAAAGATCTATCTTGCCAAAAGAGCTAACAGAGGAGCCAAGCTACACTGTTTGCACGGTACAATATGTGTCTAGACCAAGAAGGACATGATCAAAGGGAACATAGGACAAGTGCTGGCCAGGGAGCAATGCCCACGGGGCTGCTTTTGCTGAGCTTCCCTGATAGCCAGGTCCTGTGCCCACTGCCCACATAATCCTTGAGCTGCAGTTTCCGTATCAATGCAGGCAGCTTGCTCTCCCAGGGTTTGAGCTGGGGTGGAGCTCTGCAGCTAACAGAGATGCCCTGTCCCCCAGGAGCTGCAGTCTAAAGTACATAGGTTTGCACTGCCCAAGGAAGCTGGAAGGTGTAGGCTAAAAGCTGAGAAGAAACGAAGGAAGAAGGGTTGTACTCGAGGTGTCTCCTATAGAATTTCCTTCTCCCTTTTTGCTCTGAACTTCAGGAGAGACAACAGGATGTGGTGATGGGATGAGTAAGCCAGGAGGAGGCCCATCAAGTAAACAGAGCTTGCCAAGATGAGGAAAGAAACAGACTATAGGGAAAAAAATCTCTGTCTAATGAGAGAGAAGAGGCTGCAACCTGACCAGGATCTTTTGTTATTCTGAGATTCCAGCATGGGAAGGGGAAAAGACCCCTTTATACCACTAGGTCCTTACACTGCTGCAAGAAGAGGCCAGCCTCCGGAAAATCTCCTGGTAGATAACTGGTGCAATTACTCAACTCATTTGAAACACAGGAAAGCGACTTGAGGATCACGCGTGAGCATGGGCAGAAAAGTCCAGTGACTAGCACGGTGCAGGTCAGCAAGCTTGGGAGTGACACTTGCAACAGGAGGGTGGAGAACAAGCCTGGGGATGGGGTAGTGGAGTTGCAAAATCCATCTCCTGTGTTACAAGGACCTACAGAGAGATTAGATCAGTTCAAGCAGGATGTTGCAGCCTGCTCCACCTTTTATGTTTTCAGGGATATGTTAGTCAGGTTGGAAAGCTCCTTTGATGTCTGTTTGGCTAAAGAGTTCCTGGACTCAGAAGGATAGTATAGTCCTGTGATGCCTGACGATACCTGCTACCATAGGCTGTCACACACCTTGGAGCAGTGACACAAGGTGTCCTTGCTCCTCAAACACAGAAACTCAAGCAGCACGTCCCAGGTGGTTGGTCCAAAGCATAAAGGATCTGGTGTAACCCACACAGCTTGCAAATAACCCTTCTCCCCCACCAATGCCAGCTGCATGGCTGCCAGCTCTGCAGAGGTGTTTCTGCAGCATTAGCCATTTTTGTCTCTCAAATGTACAGCTTCCTTCCCATGCTGAGCCCCCTTTGTGTCACCCCTCAATCACCCTGGAAAGTCAGGAATTAACAAGGGCTTCAAGGACAGACAGTACCTGCTCAGCTCTCTGTAATAACCCTCACACACTCACCCTGTCTGTGTTCATGGTCCATACAAATGTTCTCTTTTGATGCTTCCCTTCCCAACCCTCGAAACAGTCTGAAGTAGGACAGCAGGAAAAGACAAAGGATGCCTTTCACAAGAGGACATAAAAGATGACAAAGCCCCAACTTTCCAAGAGGTAGTGCTCAGAGCTAAATCCCCAAAGGGGTGTTTCCTGCTTAGAGGAACCTGTGGCCCTGCAGTGTGTGATTTAACTTACCTTACTTTAGACTTGGATAGCTCCCTTCTGTGCACCTCGGCTGCCTTGACAGTTAACAGAGAGAAGCAGGCATCTCCACTTTAATCTTGCCAGCCAGACACTTACCTGAATAGAACTGATGACAGATACTTCTCTCCATTGACTACCAAGTGAGCCCCTGCAGGGTCAAACTAATGCTTGCTCTAGCCCACTTTTCTCTCTTGATCTATTTGGGTAGAGTGTATGAGACTTTTGCAACAGGCAGAGGACCATAAGCATGGACCAAGAATCAAATTTTTATATATGTGGCACAACAGAGAGTCTCCACCACTGCAGGGTGTGCAGCCTGCTTGTGACAGAGATCCACAGAGGTGAAGGATCACCCCCACCAACACGGCATTCTGCTGCTTTGGCCAGCCTCTTAGAGCAACTCCTGCTTGGGCCTTGCAGCTCTGAAGTCTCCACTTAAGTCCTCACCTCAGCAGTGGCTTTTCCAACACTAAAAATAATAAGCGGACACTAGTTCAATTCTTAAATTAGAACAGCTGTGCCAGTCAATCCTGAGTAAAGACCCACTCAGGATACCCTGCAGCCCAAGGGCTGGCACAGTTTTGAAGGTGAGTCAGGAGAAAGGACTGAGAATCTCGGCAGAGCTGAGTCACTGGTGAACATAGGTCACCAGAGGCTGTGAAAATGTTGATGCACATGCTTTAAGTTACTGTAGAGCACACAAAATCACAGAATCACAGAATGTTAGGGATTGGAAGGGACCTCGAAAGATTGTCTAGTCCAATCCCCTGAGAGCAGTGGGAGATACATTCAGTTGCACCCTACTCTTGCCCACCTCAGTGAATCTTACCTACCATGTTGTCAGAACTGCCTAAAATCTTGAGGTCTGAACATCTCTGGATGGTTGCAGCTTTTATCAGCTTCCTCTTTTTCTGTATGTGTTATAAAAGCACTAAGCACAATTTCTTGCGACAGAATGCACAAAGTGTTTACCATAAACCTGTGTAGAGGTGATGCCTCTCTGAATCCCCACAGAGGTACACTGATAGAGCCTGGGCTTCATATTTAATAGAATGGAGATTACTTAGGTATGGCAAGAACCAAGGCAGGTTAGTAATTCAAAATGAACGGGAGGAACCAAACTAAACAGATTCATAATCCACTAGGCTGTAGGGTGTGTCCTGGATGCACCAGTCTTACAGCCAGAAAACAGATACCAAGTGCCAGCAGCCCAATGTGCACTTTGTGGACAGCCCACTCACTGGAAGCCTCCTCTTTGGAGAATCACTATCTCCTTGCCCAAGGCAGCATGTGCTCTGTGTCATGCCACCACTCAGCCCAGCTCCAGCCCTGTCGCCAATGCTCAATTTATGCCTTGGAAAATAGTTGGGTGTGCATGATACAGACAACAAGATGCCGCTCACTGCACCTGGAGATCCTGTTTCAAAGGCCAGGGGGTTGCCTGTCTCTTTTTAAACACAGGGATATTTTACAGGAAAAAAAACTAAACCAAAACAAAACCAAACAAAACATTTTTCATTTGGATGCCTCCAATAGTGGTATTTCTGGCACTGGCTGGCAGCAGAATACTCTGTAAATACAAAGCCATTAAATCACATGCAGCAGCAACCTGATCGGGGCTGCCTTTTAATTTCCTGACATGAGCTGGCCACTAACCCAATTACCCAGAATCCCCGGAGGAGCCCTCATCCTTCCCAGGAAGCACAAAGCAAGAGCCTGAGCATATTGCAGGGATGTCAGCTGAGCTTTCACTGAAATCAAATATCTTTTTGAGAACACGTGGTCTGGAAGACTGGATGGGGGCAGGAGGGAGAGGTTGCTGGAAACACTTTGCTCCATTGAGAGATTCTTTCACTTGAAAACAGAAATGAAACACCCTCCATTTGGTTATGTCGCTGAAAAGGAGCTCTGCTGTTGATTCAGTTATCTGGATTTTAGTGAAGGACGAAGACAAAGTTACTAAATGGAAGTAGTTCAAGATTGCCAGTGCTTGTAATCGCTTGTTTAGATACTATTAATAGATGACTGCACCCAATTTATAACATCACAGAGTCAGGCCTGCCCAGGGTGACAGATTTGCTTCCTTGGGAAACATTTAGGACATCAGCCACTGGCTGCAGCTGGTAAGGCAAAGAGCAGAGTTAGGAGTAAAGTCTGGTAAAGTTCCACTGGCTACAGGGTTTCCTGATCAGCCAAGTCTTGAACAGGAGGAGCACAGAGTTCATACACAGCCACTGCTGACATCTGGAGATTACAAGCTCCACTGTCTTTGAAGCGGGGATCACCTCCAACATTCACAGATGCAGGCACTTAGGCAGCACAACAATCATCAGGTTGTTGCAAGTTCCTGGGAGACTGGGTATTCCCAAAGATTCCAGAGACACGAAGGAAAGGGGAACATTTAAGAGGAAGATGAGCTGAATGAACTTTGTGGCTCTCCTCTGTTCACTTCTCATTCATATTTCACTACCTGGCCTTTCCAGCAATTACTACATCAGAAATTAGATTAGACAGATAGGAGTCCAAGAGCTTGGGGGATTTGTAACAAAGAATTTGGGTGTCCTGTTGAATTTTAACAGGTTCTCTAGCATTTCTCATTGACATGCATTAGCAGCCAAGGCACAAAGCCTGGGAAAGGAACGGTTGTACCCGTATGCCACAGCAGATACACTTCTGGGAAGAAACAGAGTCATGTAGATAGAATAAATCATATGCCTTTCCTGGATAATTGCCTAACTTCTCTCACCTCCCTTTCCTGCATGCAGATTGAGACTATCTTCCTCTACCTTCTTTCCTTGCATTTGTAGACTTCACTCTCATCACACAAGAAACAGCTTCTGGGTGACTCCTGAGAACCAGGAGCCTGGGCCAGAGGACAACTTGTCTTCAAAGATATTCAGAGTGGGGCAAAGCACCTTGTACAGGGCAAGATTCCTATCCTGGGAATTCCGACTCCTGCTTTTATCACAATAAATGCATGTAGATCTGGAGGACTCCAGAAATGTGACTTTCTGAAATAAGGTATACCTGCTCTACCACAGGACATATCCCCAGGGCCCTTTCAGTCTTTGCCATCTTTCTTGGGAGCCAACCAGTGATGTCTGCTCGGAACTGGACAGAAGTCACTCACACACGTCAGAAAGTTACTCTTAGGCCTCAGCCACGAGCAGAACTCCGCACTGGTAGGGAGCAGAAGACAACCACTCTTCAGCAACATAATTCCTATTAAAAAGGAAAACAAGACTCAAAGGCTGGTGGAATAATGGATGACATCTCCATGCCTGGATGAGATTTTCAAGCAGTTATTTTCTTTGCTGTTTGGTTTGTCACAGTATGATGTGACACGATTGCACACACATGCACTTCACAAGAGTGTTAGGGACACAGTGTTTCTTCCTTTTCAGAACTATTTATGCCCCATCTGGGTCTCTGCAGATGTGCCGGCACAGAACAGGGAACAAAACGGGGAATACCACAGATTTAGAAAAAATACAAGTGAGATTCCATTGAAGAAAAAATTCTGCAGGGCTTCCACAACAGTAAAGGACCAAATGCTCAGACAACAGCTAGTGTGCTCCATTTGGTATGGTTTGGTATGTCCAGTATTGCCCCTCCTCTGCTCGCCTGGCTGTCATTACCACCCAAAGACCAGATCTGTAATGAGAGGCCTGGACATCCCATTACACCTCACCTGTTATCCTCATCCTCCTCCTATGATCTCAGAACATCTCCCTTTTATGAACTGACTGTATTGGGTTCATGTGGCAAGGTCTTGGCAGCAAGGGGCTGCAGGGGTGGCCTCTGTGAGAGGACACCAGAAGCTGCCTCCATGTCAGACAGAGTCAGCTCCAGACAGCTCTAAAATGGACCCACCACTAGCCAAAGCTGAACCTGCCAGCAGTGCTGGTGGTGTGTCTGTAATAACACATTCAAGAAAGGGTAAAAAATGCTGTACAGCAGCTGTGAGAGAAGAGTGAGAAAATGCAAGAGAAACAGCCCTGCAGATACAAAGGTCACAGAAGGAGGGAAAGAGGTGCTCCAGGGAAGTTGTCCCCCTGCAGCCCATGGAGGTCCACAGTAGTGCAGATATCCACCTGCAGCCCGTGGAGGACCCCACACTGGAACAGGTGGACGTGCCCTGAAGGAACCTGCAACCTGTGGAGAGCCTGTGACAGAGCAGGCTCCTTGTAGGAGCTGCAGCCTGTGGAGAGGAGCCGATGCAGGAGCAGGTTTTCTGGCAGGGACTGTGGCCTGTGGGGGTCCCACACTAGAGCAGTCTGTTCCTGAAGGACAGTACTCTGTGGAAAGGACCAGTGCTGGAGCAGTTCTTGAAGAACTGCAGTGTATGGGAAGGACTCATGTTGGAGAAATTAATGAAGGGCTGTATCTCGTGGGACAGACTCCATGCTAGAGCAGTGGAACAGCTCAAGGAGGAAAGAGCAGCAGAGATGAAGTGTTATGAACTGGCCACAAAGCCCCAGTCCCTACCCACCTGCCCTGCTTGGAGAGGAAGACAGATGTCATGAGTGAGTTGAGCCTGGGAAGAAGCCACAGTGGGAGGAAGGTGTTTTCAGTTTTGTTTTTATTTCTCAATATCCTACTCTCTTACTAATTTGCAACAAATTAAATTAATGTTCCCCAAGTCAAGTTTTGCTCATGACAGTAACTGCTAAGCAATCTCCCTGTTGTTACCTCAACCCACAAGCTTTTTCATCATATTTTCTCCCTCATGTCCTGCTGACGTGGGGAAGTGAGAAAGCAACTTGGTGGGCACCTGGTCAGCCACCCAAGGTCAACCCACCACAGTGGCAGACAGAAGGACTGACAGCACTGTCCTCATCATGGTGCTATTCTGCAAGGTGACACACAGGACTGTGACTTCAGAGAGGCAGCAGAGGCTGTGAGGTCACATTTAACCAGCCAATGTCCAAAATCAAACCTCTGAGCCATGTATCATCTGAAATTACATCTACCTCTTGAAGACAAATTGCTACAGAACAGAAATGCCATGGGTGGCTAGAGCATGAATGGCAAGGGTATATTCTCCCTAAAACTGACAGGATATATTGAGGTTTTAAAAGAGACCTACCAAACCACTGAAATTTCTCTATCCATCATCTAGAGAACCAGAGAGATCTAGATCTACTTTGTAGAGCTCAAAGAGCTACACTTTGTTCATTGTGGGCACAAGACAGACAGCGCTGGGAGCAAAGAGAGGCAAAAGGGTGGCCAAAGGCAGGGATGCCCAGCTCTGAACCATGCTGCTCCTCTGCAAGTTGCAGGGAACATTTTCTTTAACTGGCTAGGCACGTATGTAGATATTGCCTTCCCCATTTGGGATCAGCAGTATCACAGGTTGCTCAGGTTTACCTGATTTTGGCAGAGCAGAAGGGCATGCACTTCTACTGGATGAAGCTGTGAAGATGCCCCATCTCCTGCACCCTGCAGGCTGGTGCTTCAGCAAGGCCAAGAGCAGCAGAGCACGGGTTTTCTGGGCATGGTGCCTCTCCACAGGGGCAATGGGACTGGAGTCCGCTGGAATCCTGGACTCCAGATTCAACAGCTTCTTATCTGAGCCTGCTAGTGAGGGGCTAATTAATGCTCTCTGGGGGCACACTCCAGATGGAAGGGGAAAGTGAGAGACAGACAGCCAGACAGGCCAACACTCTTGACACCTGAGCCAGTTGGGCTCCGTGGGCAGAGCTTTCTGCCTGCCACCTTCCCCAGCAAGTCTCGCCTGCCCTGCAGCGTCACGCCAGGAGAACCTGAGACAGCAAAGCTCTGGTGTCCGTGCAGTTCCCTTGTTGTAATGCATTGATCGGAGCTCTCTTAAAGAAAGTGGCCTGGATATCTGAGACACCTATTGATTGCTCCATCGGCTCTCTTCCTGCCTTTATCCTCATTCACTCGGCATTGCCTGAATACCCTGCGCTTCTGTGTTAGGGGCAGTCTCCCCAGATCTTAAAAGGCTATATTGACAGCTGTTTGTCCAGCTAGAGCCCATGTAGGGAGGAGAAGATGCTTGGTGACCCTCATATGTGCTCCCCAAGGGGAGGACCTAAGTCTCTCCTGCAGCATCAAGCCGAGCATTTCAACTGTAAGGTAGAAGCTTGATGTCACGGTTACCTGTTTTTGCCATTTTTGACTACTGGTGCATTCTGCCTGAAGAACAGGCTCATGTCACATACACAGTGAGCAGGAGGTCATGATGTATGACAACAACAACCAGGAAAATCTTTCCTCTCTCAGTGAGAAGAAATCGTGAAGCCTTTAATTAGGTACTAATGGAATATAATGTTCTTCTTCAGAGGAAAGACAGTTTCTTTACCTAGAAATGTCCCCACTAAGTTACTAGCTCAAGGACATGAAGGAGAAACTTGTCAAGAGAAGAACTGGTTTCTAGATCTTGCCCTAACCAGAAGACAGTTTTTTCCCCAAACTCCTGGCAATCAATCAGGAGAAAGAATCTGGCTTAGCAACCTTCTGCCATGGATGAACCCGAAGAAGACGACAGAGATACACTAAGGCAAAGCAGGAAAGGGAACCATTGAAAGGAAAATTATCATAGCTGAAGTACCAAGACATATCTTGTCCTAATGAGTGCTTGGAGACTGCAGAATAGGCTCTCTGGGGAAACCAAGACACCAGGGAATTTTAAAAAACAGTTGAACTACTAGAAATGTACAGCTGGGAACACTCCTCCCCTGGCAGAGAAAAGGGATGGATGAGCTAATAGGATGACAGATCAAAGATGGAAAAGACCAATGAACCATTTCTAATCCAAAATCCCGTGTCAATTCTGCATTTTTGAGCAAGTCAAACAATTATGGATTTCTTCTTTCCAGAAACTCCTGGCTCTGTGGAGACCAAAGACTGTAAAACCATTTTTCTCCCTTTTTGGATTTTGCTTTTAAAGATGTGTATTGATTGAATCCTGTATACTAATACTTTGTGCTTCCACCAGGCTTCACATAGTTAACTAATCGGTCTTCACAAACCTTTTGCAAAGCAAAGCAGTATGACCCTTATTTCTCAGCTCAGGAAACTGAGCAAAAGAAAGAGAAAAAAGATGCCTGCCCAACATCACTTGACCACTCTGTGTTAGGACACAGGAGTCCTATTTGCAGACTGCTAGTGTAGTCTCCTCTGCTCCCCTTGATATTGTCATGTGTTCTTGCATCCCATTAATATAAATAAATCCATATATAAATCTCTACATACAGTATCACAGCATATTCCACAGCTCTAAATATAACGGGAAGGATCACAGATATACTAACATCAATAACAAACCACCCTTCCCCCGTGGCTTTAATGATGCCAAATCAATCCCTATATGAATAGCTAAATAGACTTCAGCACAAAAGCAGCCTTAGAGTCAAATTTCAGTTTGCCACAAGCAGTATCGTACAGGGTTCAGGAGTTCAGGCACAACATGGTGTGAGTGAACCTACATTGCTTTCTAGCCTAACTCTGGTCTGGAAAGAGTTAACTGTTTTCACTCAACTTGGAGGCTAAGCCACAAAACCCTGTTCTGGACTCCGTTGAACTCCCAGAATTGGAAGCAGAGGATGCCCTGGCCACACAGTCAGACACGCCAGAGCCGGCTCCTGTGACTTTACTCCCGCAGGTGCCAGCTCCGAGAGGTTCAGCTGCCTGGACGCAGAGCAGCAGGAACAGGGGCAGCCGGTGAGCCCAGCCCCATGCTGCTGCACTTCAGAGGGACTGCGGCCACATCAGGCTTTTAAGGTTGTTTCACAGGATTCACACAAGCAGGCTAGAACGCATTATCAATCTGTGCTTCCACTAAAGCTGGTGTCACTAGTGTGGATTGGCACGTGGGTAAGGGGATATATGCCCTCCCCAAACTACCACATGAAGAACAGCAGCTTTCCAGTGGTCCCTTTCTAACTCCAAGAGTAGGTGTCACCCACCCAGCAGTGGATCAGGATCCTCAGAGCCTACAGCCTCTACGCCTATGTCAGGGAGGTCCAGACTACACAAGTCTGCCTCTCTTCCCCGTGGTAACTGATGTGCTCTAGCAGAAAGACACTCAACCACAGAAACTACAGATCCATCGAAGAACAGAATGGGGTTTAACATCTAATCTACATACTTAACAACACTGGCTGACATCAACTTGCCCCTCAAAAAATGAGAGACCCTTAGTGCAAAGGAAGACGCACTTGAGTGACATGGTACAATTCATCACCAGCTGCTATGATGATGTGACTTGGAAGCAAGCTGAACGCTGGCATCTTGGGTCAAGCATACAGGACTTGCACAGACCACCGCCAGCTGCTGTTCCTTGTGGCTAAACTGAGAGGACCATGTCTGCCAGGCACAGCAATGCAGAGAGTTACATGCAATGCTTCTCCTTCCTTCCCCCTCCTCCCCTCCCTGCCTCTCCCAGAGGGACCCAAGGGAAACAAAGCTTTAAAGTCAATCCATAAGAATGTGTTTAATTGCCACTGAATTCCCTGTGGTTCACCTTGAATGGACAAGGATTGGGGAGGGAGTGAGGGGAGGAAAAGCAGCACATGTGAGAAGCTGAACACTGCTCATAGAGTGCTGAACAGATCAATAGGCTGAGCACAACACAGATTGAGCATGCAGGGCAGGGGACCCACAAACCAGACAAACCTGTGCTACCCACCATCTTCAGAAAGTCTCCTGAGTGGAGACTGTGCTACAGCTCTACATTAACTCCATCCTTCCCCTACAAAACCCAGCCAGCCTAGTCATGATCACACAAGAGCTTCCCCTCCCCAACACTGCAGAATGACCTGGAGGACAAGAAGAGCAACACCCTCCACCCTGGGGTTCCTTTGGGAAAGGAAACAGTCTGGCAAAGCCAGTTTTTAGTTATTTGTCAAATTTGCAAGTGCTAGAAGTAATACCCTAGCATGAGGGTGTTGACTAGAACCACTCTTCTCTCTGAACTGCCCTCTTGGTCACTGCCCATTCTGACTCTTTTCCAAAGTCTGTAAAAATATACCTTCGGAAAGTCAGGGAGGGCAAGCATGTAGTTAGCCTAGGAGATTCTTTGTCTTACCTTCTTTTAGCATCCCCACTTTGAGGCATTTCATGAAGCGACAGGCCTGACAGGACTTGCGCCTCCGTTTTGTGATCTCACATTCATTGGTGGCCGGGCAGCTGTATTCAATATTCCCTGCAATCAAACACAGAGATGGTCACTCAGGAACCACATTCTCCCCACTGATCCAGGGACAAGCTCTAGTGCCCAGATATTCCCACCACCATCAGTCTGTATATGCTGTATGTTTGCTCACTCATTTACACACATACATACTCTGAGACCACAACTGGCTGATGTGACTGACTCTCTTAGAGAGCCTGAACTACTTATTAGAACACATTTCAGAAGAAAAAAAAAAGCAATACTGTTCTAAATATTGAGAGAAACCTGTCCAGCCAAGGGGCTGAACGCAATGCTGGGCTTTCAGGTACTATGTGCCCTCCAGGGACGTCATCATCCTTTCTGCTGCATCCCTTATAACCTGGCCTGTTCCCTGAAGTCCAGGGCTGAGAATGGGAGCAGTTTCAGACATTAGCAGCACTCCCCTTGCTGCCAGTCTTGCTTCACGTCTGTGGGATGGATGTCACCTGTCCTTTCTTGCCTTGCTTGGGGGACAAGGGAGCTCACTGATGGCGTTTCCTCCTTTCCTTCCTCCTGCCAGCTGGGATACTGGATTGAGAAAGATGGATAAGATGTCCTGTAAAATGAACACAGGCTCTCTATGCAAATCCTTCCAGTTCTACTTTATTAGTCCTTGTGCACCTGCCTCTCATCCCTCTGCACAGAGCATCAGCATTTCTTTCCCCATTCCCTTTCATTTATGATGGCCTCACAACACCACCTCTGAGACAAAACAGGGAAAGAAGTATCCCAAATTTATTTCAGGTCACACTGTATTTTATCATAAGCCAAAAATGTAACTGAAACATGGATGCAAGGGTCTGATATGAAGATCTAAGTGAAATTATGCTGGATCACAGTGTAATGCAACACTTATTTAATCCCAGAAGACAACAAACAGAAATGGCTGTCTCCATCCTGCCATTCACTTCAGAGGTGATGTTTCTGAAGAGGGTTATTCAATGTTTGCTGCGGAGAAGGACTGGAAATCTAAGCTTGACAGTGATGCATTGACAATGACAATACATTTAAGGCAATCTAGCTACTGGGTAAATCAGCCAGCTCTGAAAAAGATTTTTAAGCTCTATAGTCAGTTAAGATGAATTTAAAAGTTGGTTTAGTGGTTTAGAGCAGGAAATTGAGATTCAAGAGCTCAATCAGAACTGTAAGGAGGAGTGTAGGTAAGCGCCGAGAGAACACACAGTATGGATTTCATATACTATCAGATTAAGAAGCAGCACTTACAGTTTAGTGGCACTAGGTCAGGACTTGATTTTTGTTCCTACTTCTGTAATGGATTTCTGTGTTCTTGTGCAAGATCCTTCCTCTAAATAAAGACCAACAATCTGATACACACCAGTCTCTGGAAGTGCTGATTAGACCTTGGGGCTAACTAAGCAGTTGGAAAGCCCATTCATTGGGAATCTGAGTGGAAAGACAGAACACAGATTCAAAAGGAAGAAAGCACCATTTTATTTATTTCACTATACTTGGCCCATGCTGGGTGAAGCCCTGGGAGCACACAACCCCCAAAGCCCAAAGGTGATCTGCCTGCTAGTTGTAAAAATTTACCTCTTGTTTTGTCACAAGACTTGCAACTTGTCCCTAAGCTCCAGCCTAGCCACTCCATTCCTCACCAATGCTCATCTGCCCCTAAAATGCAGTTTGTCTGCAGAAGCAGAGTGTGCTGCACAAGTTCAGACTGTATTTTGTCATTGCGCAGCACCTGAATTTCAATAGCCAGCAATGTATCAAGGTTCTCAGAGAGCTGGAAATTGAGATTCAGGCTTGATCTCAAGGTAGTAAACAAATTCCGGCTCTAGACACGGGGCTCCAGCATATTACAGACCCATGAGCACAGAGGCCCTGACCTTATGATCGGATACTTGCTGTACCCCACACAGGAAGGAACAGAGCAGGAACAAACCTGGGATAAAACTCAAACAGAGTCTCACTTTGAAAGGTTTTGCCTTAGTGTCAATGCCCGCCTTTCTCACCAAAGCCAGGACCAGAGTTCTGGAGAGATGTAAGATTTCATGTTTTGTGGTCCCAAGGCCAAAAATTTGCACCCTTACACAGAGACAGTCCACCAAGCCCACTGAGCCCTTATAGCAACCAGAGGCAGTGATAGCCCTCATCTGGCAGCTCAAGGTCCCTCTAAACTCTGTCAAGCAGATCCCCCAGCTTCCCCATGCCTGCAGTCCATGGACCCCTTGACAAGAAGAAGTATTGGAAACGGGCACTGGGCAAGCACCTTTTCCTGGATGGCAAAGCAGTGGCCACCATGTAGTGCAGCGGCTGTGTGGTTTGTTGGTAAGCAGAAATGAAAAAATACACTCAGAACTGGTGGGACGTCCTGGTTCAGTGGGCTTATTGCCTTCACACTGAATACATGCTCACATGCCCCTGCCACACACTGAGCCCAGCCTAAAGGAAAAGTGCACCAGCAGCTGTATCGTACTGCCCACCTCTACAGGTGCCAATACTAGAGGTAAGGCCCACTGCACCCTCTTCACAAGAGACAATGCTGCCAAAGTAAATGGTGTTTAAATCAGGTCCCAAAACATGCCCTGTGCTGCAGGGATTGAGAGCTACAGCTGGGGGCAATACCAGCCATTATTGCAGGAAACAGGGACATCACCAGGGAAGGCACAATCACCATTACCCAAGCAAAAACTGTCATTTCCAAAACTTTAACAAAGTTCCCTGATTTTTTTTTTTTATTTTATTTTTTTTGTGTGTGTGTGTCTCAATTTCTTTTATGGGTCCTGGGGCTGGCTGCCAGCACAGTGAGCTGCTCACAGCTCCCTGTAATTTCTCTAAGTGCCCTGTGATAGAGTGATGAGATTAACTCATCAGAATTCCAGCAGCCTCCCAGTGGCTGGCGGTCACACCACCAGCCTGGCTGCTGGCGCGGGGGGCTCAGAGGGAGCTTCCCCGTCACTGCAGCGGCTGAGGTTGCTGCAAGGCCCTGCAGAAGAGTGTCAGCACACAAGGGTGCATCTGGACGAGTCTGTATGCAAGTATAAAATTTGAGCCAAGCCTCTGTGTGTTGTGAAATGTAGATTATGTGACTCAGAAGGAAAGGGCAGAAAATGGGATAATCTAATTGACAAGGTCTCACTTTGAACTGTTGCTAGTTACAAAAGATTTCCTTGGCTTAGACTATATTTACATTCAATCTGAAAAAATTGCTAGGACCTCACTGATGCCATGGCACAAGATTTACCTAAAAAATGGCTTCAGAAAATCAAGTGGTGGGTGATCAGCTCAGAGTTTGGATTTGTTCTAAGCCATCATATATGGCCTTGGAGGGCAAATCACTTCCTCTCTATGTCCTGTTCGCTTGTCTGCAAATTGAAACAAGCACCAAATCTACCTTCTGGGGACATCATGAGTCTTGATTCATTAAGGTCTAACTGCACTTTAAAGCCTTTATATGGGAGATGCTTAGAAACAGCCAAGGACTATTAAGGTGATAGATCATGTTTTTTATGCTGGAGAACTGCAAAATTACCCTATTTTCTGTAAAATTAGATCTTTGACTGTTAAACAGTTTGGAACAGTATTTCCAGTGCACACAACAAGAACACCTGAAAACTGCACACCAGAGCTTAGTCATTCAAGAGACCCCATAGTCACCATACCTCTCTGGAAGGGGAGGGACTGGGAAGAGGGAAACGTCTTCCTGAGCTTGGGGAGCACAGTAGTGTCCAACCCAGCTCCTGCTTAAGTTTTTTACAGGCCTCCTCAGCAGACTTGAGCTCAGAATAAGTGCAGCACTGAGAGCACAACCCGCTTCCTGATGACTGATCCTGCCTTTCTACAAAGAAACTCAGAAAACATTAGGTAGAAATAGGCAAGAAAGTCCTTAAAGCTAAAACATTTTCAGCTTCTGACTTCTGAGGAAAACCCCTCATCTCTCATATTTTTCTGGTTTCTTCTTCATCACCACTTTTCACCATTCTTTCCCTCTCCTCTCCCTTCCTTGCATACTCTGTCCTGCTCTGCACTGCTGCACACAGACGTCTCATCTCTTTGGGTGACTCACACAGAAGACCAGATGACTGCAGCATCTCCTGAGTTTCAGGGAAAAACCCAGATTCTGACATATCTGCTGTTAATTTCCAAATTCCATTCATTCAAGGTATGCCTTTCACCCTAGTGATCTGATACAGCATGCTGCAGCTGTGATCAAAGGTGTGGTGCCACTCTCTGCTGGTCCCCTGGGGCTCGGGGGCTGAGAGCAGGAATTCCCAGGGAAATCTATCTTACAGGCACCTCAACTCATGCATTTATTTCTTTTTATCCCAATTTTTTATAACAATTCTTACACTGCCCCCTTGTTTTGTTGCTGTTATTGGTTGGTTGTGGGTTTTTTGTTTTGTTCTTTGTTTTACAAGAACTGCTTGCAAAATGCCAAAGCTTTAGGAAGGCCCTATCAGGCAGTCAGTATAATGCCTCCATGGTACAGCTATTCTGCGTGACTGGGACAGTCTGCAGGAGAAAGCAACCTGACTTTTCAATAAGCCACTAGCTCTGATGACACTTTGATTTCAGTACCCACAAGCTTTTGTCCAGAACCCTTTTTATCTCTGATTCCGAAGGTAAAAAGATCATTTGGGTGTCTCAGTGTAAAGGGACCTGAAAATTGTAGAAAGGCCCTTAGTGAGTGCAGTGCCAGACCAGCAGTTCCCCTGCCCTCAGCCGGCATCAGTCTGACCTCCTGCACCAGGACGGGGAACACTGATAATACGCATGGAGAGGATTCTCTGTTATCTTCTGCGCAAATTAGCCCTTCTAAGTGAGGCATCACAGCCCGAGTCCTGGTGTAAGGAGAGGTACTTTGCGAAAATCAGATGAAAATCTCTCCAAGGATCTGCATGAGGTAAGAGGGGTTAATTTTTAAGCCACAGTTTTCAAAGAAAGAGATTAAAATATTGGACCTCTAAATCTCTATTTAGGCACTTGAATAAGTGACCTGATTTTCAGCAGGGCTGTCCAGGGACATGACCCTGTTCTAGGTGCCTCAGTATATACAAGCATCAGTAGAGGCTCCTATTTTTGGAAACAAATAAACAAAAACCACAAAACAAACCAACTAACCCCCAAAACCCACTAAAAAAAACCCAAACCAACCCAACAACACAAGCAAAAAACTCCATCAAAAGCTCACCACCCTAGCACATGTGCTTATCATTTGCAGGAAAACGAGACTTTGGAAAAGCAGGTGAGATAAACTCTACTGTTTGGATTAACCAAAATTTTATTTAATGCAGTTTACACATTAAGAAAAGCAGAAATGTGAGGATCAAGGCTTCAGGATTCTTGAGTCTATGAGAGGAAAAGCACATAGCTGTATGTTAACACCAGCACTGTTGACCTCCTCCGGGTGGCACTCCTGCTCCCTGAGAGAGGACATGGACATTGCACACAATCTCACATCAGCCTCCTGCTCACACAACACACTGGAGACGGGCCCTGGGGCTACCTACTGGCAGCAAGTTTGTCTGTAGGGTTTCTGACACAGAAATACTGCACAGAAGTTCCACAGAAAAGATCTTTCCACACAGTTCTCTGTACAGACGCACTGAGGCTAAAAGAAAACACAAGACTAATGGAGCTGAGTTGCACCAGAGCTGGTTTTCTGAATCCAAGTGCTGGAGCTGTGGATAGCAAAGAGTGTGCAGGCACTAGATCTGGGGAACATTGCACCTTCCCTGGCTATTCTTCAAAAGTTTTTGGAAAGGTCAGAACATCCCAGTCTTTGGCTCTGAATTCCCACCTGTAAAGCAGTGGGCCCACTTCTGAGAAGGACAGAAGGACAGGACAGTACCTGGCTGCCATGGCTGCTACTGTAGGGCCATAAAACCTCCTTTCTGCATCTCACAGGCCCTTTGCTGATCCCGTGGATAGTAATGCTCTTCTGCTCAGGAAAATGAGCAAACTCTCTGAACTGCTCCTCCGGACTTCCTAGGAGCTACTCTCACTGTCATGACAACCAGGAAGCTCTGGAAGACTACAGATTTTGTTACAAGCCTGTTACAAATCCCTACAAGTCTCCTGAGCTGCATTATCCACATTTTAAGCCCCTTATTGGTGTAAGGGCATCCCAGCACAGCAGTTGTATTGCTACACTCACTGAGTTTGAAGCCTGCAAGACTCAAGCAGGGAATCCACAGATGCAGGCAATTTGCCTGATCCGTAACCTGCCTAGTCAGAAGATGACAGTAAATGCGTCTCCTCTCTCCAGCTCTCCAATAACCAGTTTTCCCCAATGTCACTCCTGGCAAGTCTTCTTGTAACCCCTTACGAGTTCCAAGCACACGATGAGATGATTCACAAGGATCAGAGAGGGAAAACTTCAGTCAGATTTATTTTGCTGAGCTTTAAGCTTTTACTTTTTATTAATGGGTCATTTTAGAAATAGCCTTAATTTTCACTACTTGAAGATGAAAAATAGATGAAGGGTAGTCATAGTCATGAATATGTTGAATAATAAAAGGCTCATATGGTTACACAGTACTATTATTAGTTAATATTCAGAATAGGCAAAACTACCCACCAGTTGTAACGACCGATGAACAAAAGATAATGACAATATATTTGACTGATATGTAATGCTCTATCTACTGAACAAACTATTAAAAGAAGGAATAGAGTAGAATTAGATTAAGAATTTGTATCCCATAAGAAATCCAGTATTTGCCTTTGTCCTAAATTTGGATGAAAGGATTAGTTAGGATTTCCATGGACTAAAAATTCTAAAAGTTCTAAACATCCAAAACACTCTACCTTTCATGTAACTGACCCATTCCATTACACTCAACTAATATGAAATCCTTGGTTTCAAATCAGATCTCTCTTAAACACTGGTAGCAGCACACTTCAACATGCCCAAAACTCAGATTCTCTCCTACCTTTGCTAGATTGCACCTTCCACAATATTCACAAAATCAGGTGATGCCCATGGCACATGTTTTTATGAAGGACACTTGCATCATGGAGGTAAATGCAGACTGCCACCAGAATATAATGGGGACCCAAAGCACAGTTCCCACAAGGCAATATAACAATAGAGAAATAGGATTAAAATTTTGTCAGCCAGCCTAGCTGACTGAAAATGCTTCAAGTCTGTTCAGAACTTCTGACTCTGCCTCAAAGCACGGGAAGTCCAGCCCTGGGATTCAAAACAGCACATTCAGAGAGAAAAGTCTGTAGCCCAGTGGTGTGTGCTGTCATTTCATCTCAGATTTCCACCTTTCCATCTCAAGCATTGCCAGTGCTGCAAAGTGGAAACGACACACAGGTTTCCAGGCCTTGATTCTTCTCTTAGGCCATGTAACACAATATGAGAGAGGTCACAGGTGTGACCTCCCCCATAATCTGTGGGACAGGTTAGGATGTGTTGTGTCTATCTGGCTTAGTTCAGCAAAACCAACCACTCCAGTTCAGCATGAAATGAATCAATGGTTTGGATTTTCCTGACTTCTTTTTTTCTCCTATCATCAAAATTTTCCCTGGGAAAATCTGACCTGGCAAAAATTCTGATTTCGTTTGAAAAAATCCTACTGATAGAAAACTCCCAAATAGCTATAGTAGTGACCTCAGAGATAACCAGCCATGTCCATGCTGGCTTTCAGTTTATCTTCTCCCCATCACTTGAAAAGCAACAGCTCTCATGCTGTCCAGGACAGCCTGGCCTCACCTGGCTAAGGGGGAAAGTGACTTGCGGAGCTGCCAGGCTCAAAGAAGATTCACAGCTTGGATGCCTGTTCTTCTCACTGCTGTGGCAGCAGCAGGTGGGGTGGAGAGGCTATTACAAGATCTTCCTACCCTAAGACATGCAGGTTTTACATGAGTTAATGCAGTTACAAAAACAATAGGCAGACAGGGGTCATTTGTAGCAGGAGAGGGAGGTAGTTGGAGAGGGAACTTAGCATGAAGCTCTGCTTCATAATCGGGGGTATCTAGAAAGGGCTGCAGGAATGTAATAATCCAAGACAGATTTAGAGCCATTTTATAGCAGCATGCACACCTATTACTTAATAAAGTTACCAAAGGTAGGGCCACCAGATTAAGTACTCTCATAACAGTCCCTATTTTTTCGTCTTTCAATACCCAAGCAGAGAGAAGTGAAGTGGCTGGTGCAAGACCACAAAAATCTGATGATGAATTTACCTACTGCATCTCCTGAGTACCTGGAAAATCCTGGGGTCATAGCTCCATCTTTGTGAGTAAAGCATTGAGACAACACCATTCCCAGGTACCAGAATCATGGCAAGTCTTTTGATACTAGCAGGGAATGTGATTGTACAACATACACATCTGCATGCTTTCTGCACACTCTTTATCCATGTTAGGCAGCCTGGATGAATGTTTTCCCACTTATTGAGTTATATACTTAACGCATCTACTGAATGTAACAGAGTTGCAGTATGAACGCCTTTTGGAGATGCTTTTGCCACTCACTGTCTCTTTTGCATGATCTTTAGACTCCTTTCCCCTGCAATATCCAGGGCTGTGCTTGGGTATCCCATGCACCCAGCAGAGCCTTGGGGAATGATGCATTTTCTTGACTCAACCAAACTCCACAGCCCTATTTGCTGCCCACTCCCTTGGGTTCAGCCTTCAGCTCCATAGCTAAAATTGCTCACCCCTGGGTGGAGCACTCTCAACTCTCCTGCTCTTGGGAATAAAAGCATTTTGGTACCTCAGTTGCCAGCCCAAGCTGATGACAGGGTGAGAGACTTCTCTGCTTACTCTTTTCCCCCATCTGTTACATGTTAACAAGCAATCAATTAGGGAACCACAGGGAGAATATGGCTGTTCTGGGCAGTGGGGGTTGGAAAGAAGTGCTTTCCTTTCTTGGGATTAAGTGAGCTGACACATCACTCAGGCTGATGCAGGCCATAGTTACTGCTGTCCTGCATCATCATCTTTTTATTTTCTCTGAAAATGCTCTAAAAGTTCTTAGGTCTTTTTCTCTCTTTTCACATTAGGCCTCTCTTCTGCTCTGCCAGGGAGATGCTCCAGTATCACTCCCATGAGGGGTTAGTTTTTCAGTCTCTTCCTGTCTAAGGAGCCCCTACAGCTCTGCTTCAGATTACTACCCTGTCCCTCCTTTAACACCTGAATGTGATAAAAAGAAACACTGGGAATGGGTCCAAGTGCTGGAGCAGGGACAGAGTCAGTGCTGACAGTCAGAAGTCCAAGTAAAAGTTCACATTCAATCACAGGAGATTCAGCAACGGTAAATCACAGAAACCCTGCCAAGGAACAGGCCAGTGCTCTAGAGATGGTCACACTTTCCACAGAGCATAATAAAAGAGGAAGAGTCAGTGGGGCAATACAGAGTGACTACTTCCACAGGTGGATAATGTTAAGGACAGACAACTAGAATCTACAAAATTAAGCCAGAAATAGTGAACTCTGCAGAAAACACAGACTGAACTGCACCCTGTACTGCTCTGTCCGCTCCAGAGTTGAAACATCCTCAGTGACAGAGTGTAATAGGCCCATTCAATGAACAAAACCAAAATGAGTGCTCCCCCTACACGTGCATTTTTTTTTATTCCATGGGAGACAAGGAAGTACTGGTGTGGTGGATTGACCCGACCAGCAGTCAAGTACACACACACATGACTGGGTAAATGCAATGAGCTTTTCACTGGAAGGTGAATGATCCTGTCTTTTTTCCAGTTAGAGAGCACAGCAAATAAAGGGAGTATCTGTACGTCCAGGCATGTTGCTCACATGGGGTCTGATTGTGTAAGTATATCCAAGCATCCATGGTTATTGGAGTTTGGCTGGATGCACTCCTGCTTTTGGCTGCACTGCTGTACCTGTATGTGTGCATGTGCAGTGTACCTCTGGCAGTCAGGACACAGCCGCACACCTCATACGTGAACTGTACATGCAGGAGCAATGCACTGCAATTCATCTACACATACATGCACTGAAGTTTTCAAATCACCTGAGGAATTTCTTATCCTCAGTAAGATTGACAAAAACTGGGTATCTCTACCTCCTTCAGTGCCTAATTTTTTTATCATCAAAGAAGTTGCATCCTAATGAAAAGGGCTGGTGGAGCTGGAAAAGGAGGAACACAGGACTGACTGTCATCCAAGTGCCCTGTTGAGCCTTGTGGTGAGGTCTGTATGGAGTCCATGGCCACAAATTAAGACTGGTAGGACAAAGTAAGAACCTCTCCCACTTCTGTAATGCTGGAGCTTTCATCTCAAGGTGCAGACATCTTTAAAGAGATGCCTTCGCTAGACAGGGGCATCCACTCATCAAATGGGCCTTAAAACCACCTTTAAAATGTAAAGCATTTCCTTTCCAGGCTTCATGACACCAGCAGCCACATCATCAGGGTATCAGTGCCACTTGCAGAGGCAGGAAGATTCGCTAGGCCAGATGCCCAGATCTGGTAGCCAGCCAGGCTAGGAACTTGGCAAAGGTTCCTACTGCCACAGAGCCTAACTTCATGTTCAGGTTGATTTGGAAGGACCAGAGTTGCGCAGGAGGAGAGAGGCGGCATACAAAAGAATGGAGGGTTAGGTGCGTTACACCACCCTCCCTTGCCCCCTTTTACATAACATGGCAACACCGCCGTCTCAGTAATGTCTAGGGCCGTCTCCCTTTTTTGCTATGGAGTGACTATCTCAGTTTCCCTCCCTTCCCACCATACCTTGAATAGTCCTCTTGAAGAAGGCTTTGCATGCCTCACAGGAAGCCACGCCGTAGTGATACCCAGAAGCAATGTCCCCGCACACCAGGCACAGCCGCTTGGGGATTGCATTGAGCATGTACTCGCACTTGGTGGGCGAATCCTCCATGATGGCGCTGGCGCAGTCTTCGTAACGCTTACGGCAGGACCCGTTGCCAATCCCCGTGCCATTGAACATGGGTGGCGAGTCTAGGCCATTGGGGTGGCCACCCATGGCGATGCCGTAGCCACCGCTAGCGTCGGAGGAGCCACTCGGGCTGTGGTGGCTGATGGCATCGATGCCAGAAGATGGGCTGGAGGGCTCGGTCTTGATGAAGGACCCACAGCTGGAGGAGAGGTGCCGCTCCTCCGTGGCCATTCTGCCGAGCAGCCTGCAGGGAGAGAGCAAAGGCACTCAGCGGCCTCCTGGCCAAATCCAGCTCCAGGTTGGTCAAATGACAGCCCTCCTTTTCCCACCTCAGTCTAACTCCAGTTGGCTTAGGCAGTTCAAACCCCACCCCCCCCGCCCAGGTACTTCTCCTTCAGGAATATCAGTACAACTCACTAAGAACAGCCTGCCTACTCCCTACAAACTCGCGCTAGAATAAAGGCTATTTGTGTAGATGACAATTTTGGGCTTTTCAAAGGCTGCAGTGCTGGGAAGGGGTATCAGTGCTGATGAGGCACAATCTGCCTAGAGCACAATCTAACCCTGGGACAGCAGAAGAAATGAGTCTGTCTGTGGCAGACCAGGTAAAAAAGATGTTTGGTTAGTTCAGGATGTGCTTCCCTGGTTCTAACTAAAAAGTTCACTAGCAGACCCTGCAGGAAGGGCTTGCCCAGATTGGATTTTCATTTGTAATACAGAAGTCTTTGATTAATTTTCATGCATCCCCACTTCACTATCACCACAAAAAGGGGAGCTTAGAAACTGAAGGGAAATAATCTGATCAAAAGTTTCCTCCAGCTTATCTTAGTCTTTCTTCATTTTACTACTATAAGACTTTTGCACGGTGATACTTCTCTCAAATTCCCACTTCTTAGAGAGAGGTTTATGCTCTTAAGTATATGGAAAGGACTGCTTCTTTTCCAAATTTGCAAGCTCTTCTTATTTGTTGTAGTTACAGACAGTCTTACTCCTATATAAATGTTCAGTATTTTTTTTAGAGCACTGCTAATTTTTATTATATCTTATGGCAATGAGTTCCAGGGATTACTTGTGCACTGTATGAACAAACAAAAAACCTCATTTCTATTTGCCCATACTGTAAATGCAGCCTTTCAGGCTCCCTGAACATGTCCTGACTCTCCTTCTCAAGAAACATGCTTTCGCCATGTTCTCCTCATTCAGCTCTTCATTATCTACATAATTGTTCGTCACGCAGAAGTTTTTGCAGACCTCTTATCTGCTTCATCATCCATCTCTGAACTTCCTCTAGTCTTGCTATTTCTGTTCAGTCTAGAACAGAGTTCAATGAGCCAGCTCTTCAGTAGCATGAAACTGGCACAGCTCCATCATTTCTCCAGCTGAAGGTCTGGACACTAGTCAAGACAAAGGCACGTCATCAATTACCTACTGACGTTATCATATTTTCAATGTTATTTTCAGCCTATCTACTATATAACTCCTTACGCTGTTTGCTTTTTTCTCTTTAAATTAAAATCTAAATTGTTACAATTTCTTCAACAGAGAATATCAGCAAGTTACTTACTGCAATCCTCAGATCTTTTCCTGAGTTGCTATAGTTAATTTAGAATCCATTAAGGTCTATGAAAAATCAAATTAATGCCTTATGGTGTGCAATGTTTTGCAATAGTCAACAGTGCTGTCCATGCACCCAGCTTCATTAGGATCCTTTGGAGTTCTTCAGTCTTCTTTGGTAATTTGATGTCATCCATAGACTCTCATTGTTCATCCACTTGCCAGATCGTTAACACATGGATGAAACACCACAACACTGATCTTTGTGGGTGATTCGTGTTAACGTTTATCATGCTGAAAACTGACTTCTCTTTCTTTTCTGCATAGGATATGTCTAGCATTTTCTGTCTCAGACACTTTTTAATTGATAATAGTATTAACCTGACAGGTTAAATTTTCCCTTCAGCTAGATAATTTGTCAAAGGCTCTTAAGAAAACCTAAATATATGCATTTTCCTGATGATATGTCCAAAGAATTCTGACAGACTGGGGATGCTTGACTACTTGGAAGTTTTGCTAGTTTAAAGTTACCATACCATGGTCATGTGGGTAATTTCTATTTCAGTTTCAGCCTATTTACCTGGTATTTGTGGCAACTCCTTCTGCCAAACGGTCAAACCTGTCAGGGGACAGGACAAAATATTCTGTGATACCACAAGGCTGGAGTGCACATGTATATATATCACATCTGTGTGTTTGTTAATATGAATGTACATGTTTGTGATGCATCAACTTCGCAGTATTGCATCCTTATGGTCTCATTTGACCTGAGTACCTCCTAATTTTCCCTTCTCTGTTTCATCCTCAATGTTTGACCTCATCTGCTATCTCTGGGATCGATCTGCCAAGTTTGTTATTTGGCAAGACTGTTGACCTTGAGAGTATGGGCAGGCATCTCACGTTCCTCGGCTGCTTTGCCTGGTGTTACCTGAGAGGAATCCAGAGTTTGGTCCCTCTCAGAGACAGCATGATGAGTTGATGAATGCTCATGCTTTGCCCAGGGGGTCACAGTGGACTAGAGGCCACGGAGCTGTTACAGGAAGAATTGCTGCAGGTGCATTCATCTTTCATCCCACAGGGCACCTAGACAGTTTGTAGATCTCCTGGTGTAGTGCCAGCTGCCTGTGTGGAGGAAGATGAAGCTTTGCTAGCTGAGACCAGATCTCAGCATCTCACAGCAAGGCTGGAAGTTGCTGTCCTGGCCAGACTCTGGAACCTTTCCGTACCTGAGAAGTGTTTGTAGTAAGAATTTGAAGATCATTTGGCACAACAACATGAGATTAGGGTCAAAATGGAAAGCAAAGCCACCAAAAACACTGTTCTGCACTGAGGAACTACACAGTAAAAGGAGTTAGAGTTGTAATGTTAGGGGCAGACAGAGGACAACACTATGAAAAGGCACGACAAGGAGGTGACCTGTACTGTCAGATTCAGTCAGTGGAATTCAAATGCCAGCTTCTGTCTCTTAAAAGCCCAAAATTCACAGAGGACCTCAAGAGGACCCACTGAGGGACTTCCCTCCACTGAAAAAAAATTTTAAAAAGAGGGGAGATAGTCTTCTCCTAGGACCAACTTACTTCTCAACTCACAACCTGAATTAAGGAGCCTTCACCCCCGAGGCAGGCAAACAGTGACTAATGGCGAATTAAGGATGGAAACAAACCCTACATCCCTACAGCTGAGGATGCTCCTGCTCCCTTCCGGGAGACAGTAATACATCGTGAGCTCTGGTTAGGTGCGAACATAGGCTTTAGAGGCAAAAGTCCTTAACGTCAAGACAGACCAAAGACCATAGCTCAGATGACTACAGCCATTCCAGAACTTGTGTTTTTCTTTTCTGGTCTCTGAACAACTTGCGTGGTTGATTATTGCTGGGCAGCACACACTGAGTTAAGCCTCACCAGCGCTGGCTTTCTGCAGGTCTCATGGAGATCCCATGGTGACTTTTAAACAGACTCAGAGTGTCCCCTGGCAATGAAATACAACAACTTGAACTTCAAGAAGAATAGCTAAATGTTTTTTGCAAAGAGTTGAAAGTGATGAACAGCCATTTTGCTCAGCTCTAGTTACCTTAATAGGAATGTAAAAGGAGAGAGACTTGATCCAACTCTCCTCCGTGCTGGCACAGGAAACTCCGTTACTATTTCTGTGCCCAAGTAACAGGCTTAGAGGTTCTAAACATTTCGTTCTTTTCACCTTTCCTCATCATAGGTCATTCTCTCTAATCCCTTTAGCATCTTTGTGGCCCTTCTCTGGATTTGTTCCAACTTGCCTGGGTCTCTCTTGTAGCAAGGTTTCCCAAATTGCACAGAGTGATACCACAGCACTGCAGGAGAGAGTCACTCTGAAAAAGCACACAGCCGGGCAAGCATATGGACCAACGGAGCAGTAGTTTTACCAGACATCAGGCTGCACATCAGCTCATATATTTGATAGCTACTGTCTCACTGGGATCTCTCTGAACATAAGCTGCTTTTGCCACCATGCTCTGCACAACATGAAATTTGGAGGTTCTCCTTGTTCCAAAGTAGATTCAATATCATCTTTAAACCACAAGCTGCTAATTGCCACATGGTTTACCAAAGGTTGTTAATAATGCTTATTTTTTCAGCCTGGCTCCTCTTTTTTCCTACTCTCTTTTTTTTTTTTTTTTTTACTAGTATCTTTCAATTGTTTCAGCTGTAAATGCAAGAACTGTTCCTTTTACATTTTGCTCCAGGTCACTAACAAATGTTTAAAACCAAAACACTGCCCTGTTGGACACCACCTCTGAAGAAGGATAAAGACTGTCTCTAACCCTCTGTTTACACTCTGTCAGCTAATCCATGATTCATTTCACAGGATTTGTATCAAAACCAATTTGATCTAATTTCCCTAATAAGATCTTGCACAGCTTTGTGTCAAAAGCCCATGCATGGTCCAGAGACAGTCTATCCACTGCATTCCTTTTTCCCCACTAATTACCTAATTGTATCAAGAAAGGTTATTGTCTGCTGTACTCCTGTTTCATAAACCCACTACTGTTTATCACTAGCAATGTTGTTAGCCTTTACATGCCTATAACTGCCCTCAAACAAGCGTGCCCCGATCTCAGTGATTCTGGATGTAAATATGCAGGTTTAGACCAAGCTGAGATTGCACTTCAGGTTTTCGTCCATCAGTGTTATCTCCCTTGGGCAGTGACGTTGGGTTAGTGTTACAAGTTCCTCCAATTCTTCTCTAGCCTTTAATCTTTTGCTGTTTCTCTGTAATGGCTAGACTACTTCCGAGTTTAATGGCTCTCTTGAGAACAACAGCAATAATAAGAGAGGGGAAGACTGCTAGATGGACAGGACGAGAAAGGGACAAAAGATTAGTGTTATAAAATCAAGGCAGTAAATACTGCCCCCATTTATTTTTTTTTTTAACTTGCAGGATTGCAAGTTTAGGATCCATGCAGATAAGGTTATTTTACTGCATAGTATTTGAGGTTATTTTTGCCAGACATAATAATTTGAAGCTATGTTCACCTCTTTACCTCCCTTCTGGATATGAAGATTACAGGAATTCAGACTTCACCTTACTCAAGAGGAAATACACCTGCTTAACAAGACAGCCAGAATAATATCTGGCTTTGTAATAGAAGGTAACTTTTGTCCATCAGAAGAATTCTCTATCGGCTAAAGGCATCCAAAATTCTGTAACTTAATCCTATCTGAGTGCTGAGGCAAACCCAAGTATTTGACCCTCTACCTTCTCCATGCAGCACTCCCTATTTCAAACTGGATCAAGGGAAGTTGAGAGGAAACACTGCTGAGCTTCTCTAGTGGCTGATCCTCATTACGTGACCTTCAATAGGAAAGGGTAGGACAGCTCATCACTATACTTCAGTTTCCTGGAGGAAGGTGGGGAACTGACATCAGAAGTTCTGTCATGGAGGCCACTCTGTTCACCAGTATTTTCTGATAAAATCACAGACTCACCAACCCCAATATGTTGGAGACTTCCGACAGCAAGACTGATGTTGTCCATAAAACGAATGCTGAAATATAGCTGTAGGACTAATGTTGGCTGGGGGAAGTGGGGAGCAAGAGTACACTCAGGCCCTCCTCAAGCAAAACCTCTATTCTGGGCACAAGAAAAAATGTAAAAGGTCAGAAATAGGTTTTTCTGAGTGGTTCTTACAGCTAGATGTAGACTCCAGACAGAAAGAAATCTCAATTTTTTTAAAGTCCTCTAAGATCTACCATAAAACTGAAAACCCCTGCAGGTGAGATGCCTGTAGAGCTTGTAACTTCCAGGTGTATTATAGCTGTGCTTGTGGAATGGCGCTTTAGTCCTGAAGACCATGAATAGGGAGTACTTGCAGTAGATTCAAGCTTTACTAACAAAACCTGAGAAGACTGCCACTATAAACCTGCTCATCTCAGGCCTCAGCTTGTGCCATCAGCACACTTTGTTTGCACCGACATTTTTAAGCCAACCGTGAAAGACCAAAGCAGCTTTAATCTGCAGAAACACCAATGATTTAAACAGAGATAAAACATCCAATGTCTTCTCCAGTACAGGCCTATTTTTGCTATCAGTATTTGTTAGCCCAGATGACATAAACATGCACTGCATGTGTAAATCAGATGTGCATTTCATGCCATTATGCCACTTGGGCAACACAGACTTCGTGTCCTTTCTGGGCCACGTGAGAGAGCTTTGCAACCCACAGTTGCTGACAAACAAGCCAAATTTTGTCACGTGGTTTGTTTAGATACAGGAGACAGAAATAAATAATGCTTTCCCAGTGGCAGGCTAGACGTGACAGCTGCAATAACAGCCAGCATAATTTTAGGTCACATATGCAAAGAGTTAATGCCATGGAGCTGAGCTGCTGACACCTGTTGGGTGACCTGCTCTTACCATGGGGGGCACACACAAGCTCCCATGCCCACCGCTCTGCTTCTAGGATGCCCACCATGGTGCTAGGGAGGCAAGGGGTCAGCACACCCACTGTTCGCTCCTGCTTTGCTCCTCAACGTGGACTTCAAATGAGAGCAACATAATCTAGAGACTCCTCATCTTTACTGACAGCTCTTCTCCACACAACAGTCCAAGAATAATGGGACCTGCCAATATGCCACTTTACTCTGGTACAGTGGATAATTGTGGATAACTCAGCCATACCAGCCACAGGCCAGGAAGCTGTCCTGGGCTCATTCTATTGTATAGGAACACATAGTGTTCCCAGGGCAAACTTCATTTCTCTCAGTAGGTAAGCAAAAATTTGACTAGGACATTGGTGATAGGCATGATCATAAATATAAATCACCAAATTACCAGTGCACAGGCTTTAGAGGCTTTTTGTTTAAATCACAGAATTTTGCAGTGCTATAAAGGACAAGAGAGTCAGAACCTCAGATCAATCTAGGTATTCTTCTGTGGAGTGCAGATATAATTTCTAAGACTTCTGTCATGTTTGCTAGTGGCATCTCCCTTTGGTTTGCATGGATTATGCTTTTATTCCGTAGAATAGGGCAAGCCCTAGAAAGCTTGTTTGGAAGACACTTACCTGCAATATGCCCACACAAATACTACATACTTGTCTTTAGAACAAACATAAACTTAGCAAAAGGCTGATGAGCTTGCTCTCTTATTTGGATTGGAAAGCAATGTGTGACTTCTACTCCATAGCATGAATACCAACCTGTAGTTCACAAACCTGGACTACCAGGTTGTAATAATGTCCAACTGTCAGCACTTTATTCTTAAAGAGCTACACCACCCTAATTCCAATTACAATATTTTCCTGTTGCTTTTGGCTTTGCTGGGCCTGGCTTATTTTGTAAAAATGCATCACACTTGGCCTGCCTTTCACCCTTTCTCTGAAGAGAGGTATAGATTTTTTTTATATGCTTTATAATTCGACAGTGGGTCAGGTGAAGAACTTTTGAGTCAGGAGGCTGAAGAAGCTAAAAAGGAAATATACAAGGAAGCCAGCAAAGTCCCGCAGCTTCCCAGCTGCAAGAGCCTATCTAGAGAACTGTCTCCAGGTGTCAGTTCCCCTGGTATTCCTGAAGACAAGTGGGTTGTATGAGACCTATTGAAGTATGTCACTGGATGAAACCAGTTCTGCCATATAGACTGGACAAGCACATTCCTTGCACAGCAGGGGAAATGGAGGCTCAAGCTGGGCTCTTCTGCAAGCTAAGGAGAAGGAGACAGCAAGTGCTCATGTTCTGGCTCTTACACAAACAGTATTCACTTGTCTAATGCCCAGGAGACATTTTATCCCTTTGACCCATTGCATAACCAGAGCCCTGTTACATATTGGTAGATCTTCTCTAGCCCAAGTTAGCTCACGCTGATGAAAGCTGCCGCAGCAAACTGGCTGGCGGCTGCTTAATAAATAAAAAAGGCTTCTCATGGGCAGAAGACATTATGGATTTCCTACTAGCCTTCATCTCTCTCCTCATTCTTGTAATTTCTCTTCACCCCTAGGACAACACTCTTGTTAGTAAATGGTAAGAGGTATTACACAGACAAAGTGACAATTAATCTGGAGGTGTGACATATCAGTTCACTCTCTTATTAACACATCGCCTTCTGAAGGTACCTTGCCCTCTGGTATACTAATTGCACTCCCTCCAGAGTGAATTGCTTTAGCACTTGAGCTAATGCTTCCTGCTTATACTTACTGTTGATACCACAGCAAAACAAGGACCAGGATTAAATTGCTGTTCACTATTTATCCAAGTTCTACCACCATCCTTTTTCCCCCCATGTCATCATTCTGTGCTTCATCCTTCCAGGCTGTGTGTACCTTCTTCTCCCACTATTTCTACATCTGGAACACTGCTCACACTAGTTCAACGATTTTGCCTGCATACAGCAAAGCTGCAACACAATCCCTGTTGAAATGCTCAACTAGACCTTCATTTCTTCTTGAACGTCTTTATGCTCTATCTAGGGCACTTATAATCTATATCTCTCTTAGGACCTTCAGTGTCCTTCAGATACTTGTGAATGAGATCCACACAACAACATATTCAGTAAAGCACACTTCAAACACTTGTACGTCAGAATTTTGCTTCCACCTTTTCAGCCAGGCAAGGAAAAGAAAACCTCCAGCACTGCCATTCACATCAGATATATTTTTGCATCCCAGCCTGATCCCTTGTCTCATCTCTCAGAGACTTTTCATTTCCCTCAGTACCCTTCTTAGCGTTTCTGAGAGGAAATTGCCACCAATGCAAATTCTTCAGGCTGTACTTCCTTGCATTTCAAGATATCCATTGAAAGCACCCCTCCCTTCAACCTTGCCCACAATTCATGATGAACGATGGCAGGGAAAAAGCGAGACCCAGAGATATTGCTTAATTCCTATGAGTGTTAGGGGAAGGAGTTAGGATAGGAGATATCTAAAAAGCAAGGACATCATTCTAGAAACAAATGTGAGAAGAGACTTAAGAATTAACATTTCTTTATGAATATTAGTTTATTGAAAGAGGACCCTAGGTTTATTCAGACAAAAAATTTGAACTTGTGTGTTCTCCACTCTGGATGCTTTTAGGAATTTTTTGATTTTGACATGTTGGGTTTCTTTTTTTTGATGGTTTCTGTTTCTTACACTTCAAAACTTACAGATGCAGTGGGAGTCTGCCTCTTTCTCTCACCCTTGCCAAGACAATCCAGACAGAATAGATGGGCTTTGCCTAGTTCCACCTGTAGCTCTTGGAGAAATCTATAATTAAGTGCCTCATCATTAGAAATATTACGTGAAACCAGACAGATCCTGACAAACTGACAGAAATTAGTTCCACATAAATTACAGCGTGGAAAATAACAATGGGCAATTAGTTCTTTTCAGTTTGAAATCTTTTTTATCCCTGACTCTCCAGAAAGCATTTCTAAAATTATATAGTATCAAAGCAAGATAACAGCATGAGAGAAAACACTAGATCTGACATAGAAGAGATGTCCCAGAAACATGGGAAAAGCGTGGAAGTGGGAATGAGTTGTGCTCTTGGTGGGGATGAAGGCACAAGAGAACTGCACGGGGTCTGGGACAGACGAGAAATCTGTGCTACACTGTGAGGCTGAGATACAGCCCTGGAGCAAGCAGAGAAAAGGAGTACGTGACAGGTGTACCTGTAGACGAGGCTCCTCTTAAGCACCATAGGTTTGAGAAGAATGGGTGATACATAGAAACACCCTGTTTCCTTCTGCACACCTTAGACTGCTGTAATATACAGGATTATCTTTGGCTACCTATTTAAGATAACCTCAAGGTTCAGATTTGCTGAGTCTTTAAAACCCCACCTTCTGTAGGTATTTAGCAGATCTCTTACCACACACTGCATATATTAAGTAGCCAGTTGTAGCTGACCCAAATTCCAGCTTCAAACTCTTATGACTCGTTCTAAATCCACTTCATTCATCCAGCTTCCAGACTGTTTGTCCCCATTTCCTTTGACCAACAAAGCAGCTTCCAGTCCACTCAAGCTCAGTCCTATCCGAGGCCCCGCAGTGTCCTGCTTTCTTTCTTGCCTGAACCAATACATGAGGAGAAGACCAGGACCAACAAACCACTCTTTTGATTGAAAACTTTAACAGAACGAGCACATCATTTTCCCCAACACTCTGTGTAACTTGCACATTCATTTCTCTAGAAAAGCCAACAAACAAACAAAAAAACAACAAAAAACCACCCTGAACAAATTCTAAAGCAAAGTACTTTTAAATTTCCTCAATTTTCCTTCCAAATTGGCATAAATGTTTGAAAATTTAACTAAACGTGATTACCAAAAAAAAGTCATTCAAAAATATTCCTTTCTGTCATGGTGAACAGATTATCTCCTCATCCTAGGAAGTTTTCACTTTTCCCTGTTATTATTTTAGGGCATGAAATAAAAACAAACAACCAAACAACAAGCTTGCAAGATCTGCAACCTCAGTTTCACTCCCTGTTCCCCATTTCAGCATCCCTACTGAAAGACAAGCAGAAGCCAACAGAGAGACACAGCAAAGCAGAGTGACAGGCAGTCAGGCAACAACAAAGAAGCTATACAACTGCTTCTATACTTTTGTATAGCACCTTTCTCAGATAGGCTTAAATTTTATATAACTTTATTCTGTAGGATATCTATGTATAGCAGGTATGCATACACATAATGCATTTATTGTGCAAATACATACAAACTCCTTCCTCACACACACCCTCCCAAATCTCTCCTTTCCTCATTATATGTATGCACCTAGATACCATTCCAGCAACTTCACTACAGAAGCCAAACTATGACTTCATATTTCCAGATCATCACCGTGAGTGTTCAGACCTTTATAGCAAACATAATCCACTAACGCAAAAACAAACAATCAAAAAAATACTGCCTAATCGAGTTACATCATTGGCAGTCTGCACGTTCAGTCACAATCCGGTGTTCAGCGAAGCAACGAGAAGAAGACCTCACATGATTTTGCATACGTCTGCACTCTGTCTGATCTCGTATTTAAGAACTGTTTGTTCTTTGTCCAGAGGTCTGGGACCCTTCACAGATGCTACTAGGAAGGGTCAAAGAAGAGACCCAAAAAGAAGCAAGTTTCAGCAACCACTGGTCCAGTGTGACCCAGTCCAGCCCACCCTACCAGCATGTCCTCCCGACTGTGCTTGTTCCCTTTGCCCTTGGAATGCTATCACTTATTATCACGCTGACTTCTCCAGATGGGGCATTTTGGCTATTGATCTGATAAATAAACAGCCTGCTCGCTCGATCAAAATGTTATTTTGCATTTCAATTACTGTTCACTAATGCAACCTTCATCCCGCCAAGAGCGCTGCTGGCAATGACACTCGACCTGGCACAGGCGTTTGCAAGCAAATTCTGCAGCGCCTGCTGCAAGCACCTAACGGGATTACCAACCTCCATTAGATGCATAGAAAGAGGATGGACAGACAGGACTGGGCTGAAGGGGAACAGACATGTGCAGAACGGAAGGTGTGAGCAACCTGGAAAAGGGGTAGGGATAGGCAGAAGCACAAATCCATTTACAATGCAGCTTTGCCAAATATTTTGACAGTGGGAGGTCTTGGAAACTAAAGACATTCACTCCAGTGGACAACCCCGCCAGCTCACAGCAGACAGACTGAGCTCACTGTGTGTGAGCCATGCAAGAGTTCAGAGCAATGGGAAATGGAAATCAATGTCTGGTAACAAGCCAGCAATGAGCACTGCAAACCCATCAGGGCAAACAGGGTCATTTCTAATGCAAGTTCGGTAGCCTAGCTCCAGCGGGGTTCAGTAGGCTCCAGAGCTGGATGCAGGGTGTTGTGTGTAAACCTGCAGGGAGGTTTACCTTCTTAGTCCTTGCTCAATTCTTCAGTATAGCAGGAAATTCAACTGCCTTTGGAGAATTTGGTGATGGTACAGCAAGAAAGGGGCATCCAGAGGGACTGGTAAGAGGTGGATCTTTGGCAGGTGTTGGTCTCTACCGATTCAGCACTCTGCTTACATCAGGGAATCCTTTGCAAAATCACCAAACTGGTTTCACTCAAACTCTGTCTACAATGGGAAACATAGCACAAATAGCAAGTCCGTGAGTGGCCACGAGCGCGAGATCAGGTGTGACTATATGGTTATGAGACAGCTTCTAGTCCCGAGTTCTTCTGGTCACATGATGTACTTCACCAGCTGGCTGGCTTTGCACCAGACTCCTACTGCATGATGCAGAATGCACCCTGGCCCCTTTTCCTTTTCCTACCTAAATGCCTAATTGAAATGTAACATGTATCACAAAACGACACAACTGTTTACCAACGGATGCAAATGGTGGTCAGTGCTTTCACCACCTCCTGTATAGTGTGTCTGAGGGAGGGTGTTGGATTTGGTTACCAAGTGACAAGGTAATAGAAATAGTCAAGTCAATAGTCCTTATTTCAGTTTCCAGAGATCTTTGGACAAAAATCTTTTGACAGACCTGGACAAATTTCTCCCATTTCATTACCAGACAGCAGCCAGACTGAAACTGCCAGTCATTCATGAGTTAAAAATAAACAACCCCATATAACACCCCGACATTATATAAATGAAATGCTAAGTATAACACACTGAATGAGATCAATGTGATGCATAAAGACAGGATCTATAACTTCACACACTCACACTTCATCTGTGTGCCCAGCTTCCCAGTTTCCTCTGCCCTTGGCAAACTGAGCCTGTGTCCCACACCCATCTCCCTCTGGCCAGGTCTATGCTGGAGACCTTGCTCTCCCAGCTCTGTCGCTGTGCTCATCCTTTCTTTGAGCCCGCTCTTGGGAGCAGAGTTTCTGGGAACCATTGTACACCTACATCACATCTCCCCAGCCACTAGGTATCCGTGCCCCAAATGCACTCTAAGGACCCTTATACATGTTAGGACTCCTAGCCACTGGCTCTGTGCTTATGACGTGGGACAGCAAAGTGTAGTGCACTGAGCCCTTAAAATGCTGCCAAAATGTCTCAAAGTCTAACTCCAGCCTCAACATTGATCTCATGGACTTCAGTAAGTCATCACAGCTCTCCAAGACACTGCTTCCTCAACTGAAAAACAGGGATATGGTCCTAAATGACCTACCTCACGGGAACATTGTGAAGGTTAATCAGCAACTATGATCGAAAGAATGGAGTGTGCAGGTGAATGTGCTAAACAGAACGATGGACAGATAAGTCCTGTGCTCACACGATGGCCTCTGCTCCAGATTATCAGCAGAATTCGAACGTCTTTTTTCAGCAGTGCAGCTCAGAAATTTGCCTTTGTAAGTGGTGTGAGTAGCTGGTGTTCTCCCGCATGCAAGCTAGCCAGAAGAATAAACCACTGGCTTCACAAATGTGTCTGTACTACACAGAACCAATTCTGACCTCCTCCTGAATCTGACTGTACCTTAAGCCCAGTCCTGTGTGACCCAGTCTACACAATAACCTTATCTCTAATACTGCCTAATCCTATCTCCATCTCTCTAGGTGCTATTTCACACACCAACTGCCTCCTGACAACATCACCATATAATCAGTTTTTCTGTTCTCCTTCAGAGCTACACTTCACTAGAAGTTTTTAACTAAAAAAAATAATTTTGTTAAAAAATACTATTATTTTTCATTATAGAACTGGGTTAATTTTGGCAATGTTTTGTACTGTAGGACTTCCAAAACAAATCTAAAGAAAATAAGATGTTTAATTTTGCTTTGTTCCTAGCACTTTGTTTAGCCTGTCATGCGTTGCCTCATGTTCTTTATCTGACCAAGTGTGTGCTGTCTCTGGAACATAATGAAACAAAACATCGTAAGTTTCCTCAAAATAAATTCTATTGGAATTTCCACTTAAACTGGTTGCAACCAGATTTGGGATGAAATAGTATTTTGGAACAAAAAATATTCTCTGAAACAAGATTATAATTTTCATGCACCTCCCCTCCCTTTATCTTCCACATAGCTGTCTGCTTGTGCTTCACTCCACAGGTCTCTTTTCTCTATTTATATGCATTCAGAAACACGTATGTATGTTCTAATGTACACAGAAACATTTTGACACTTCATGCTATTCTCTTTAGCCAGGTAGTATAGAGAGACAGATATTGACAATTAAATTACACCTAAATCATCTGAAAACCTACATAAGAGTTCTGAAAATTCAGAGTACCATGGAAGCTGTGCCATCAACTCATATGAAATGGTCATCCTGTGTTACTCAGTCCTTTTGCATGGTAGGGATTAACCATGTGTCAAGGAGCATCCTGCAGCCAAAAATCAACGCCTCTGTTTTGAAAGCTGAGCGCTGCTGGAGAAACCCAGCTCTGCTTTTCCATCTGATGCCATTTAAGCTTTACCCCATTCCTTCTGCATCAGAATGAAATCACTGCTGGCATGTGATCAGAAGACTTGAAACCCTGGCTCCCTATCAACTTACAAAAATTGACCTGGACATTTTAACGACTTTCATGAGAGCTTGAATGAAACTTCTTTGTCATTCACTCATGGCAAGGACTGCTTCTTCTTAGCACCTCTGTAAGCCACAAAATAATACTTCATTTTATAGCCTGCTGAGGAAAAATTGTTGGAATTGAGTATAATATCTTACCTGCTACCTGAACCCTACCCAGCATTTTGCAGCTACAGTGGAAATAAATCACAGGTAGTTGGGACAGCATCTTATCTCTTCATTTAAGCCTTGATTCAACTACTACTGGAATTAAATTGTGATTTCTATTGATCTGAACAGGAACTGGACCTCAGGATCTCAACAGTCATCCAAATGTTGAACACTGCAGCTATTCCATGCCTGACACTTGATTTCTGGATACTTGTCTTCTAGTGTTAAACTAGTCCTTCTTCAAACACACTTTTCTTTCAAATGTTCCTTGGAAGGAAAGCAAGACAAACAATTCTTTCCCAGTAAAGGGCTTTCTCAGAAATCCTCACTTACACTAATAAACACTCCTCCTCCTGCCAGTGACACTGCAGATTGATGGTCCTTCCCAACCATTCCAAGTTATGGGGTACAGTGAATTCATTCACACATCTCCATCTCCAGGTGACATTCACTGGCCTGAGCATCCCTTGGAAGTCATGTTGCTGCCAGCTGTGACATGTTTGTCAGCCCTGGGCACTTCAGTCCAGAGAGGAAATTCAGCAACAACAGGCTCCCTAAAAAGATCTCTCTAACAGGGATTAATTTATTTCCTTGGATTCATCCTAAGCAGATAAATAGCCCAAGCTCTAGGTAGCTCTGGCATCTATCCTGCTTGAAAAGAGGAGGTAAACACTGTCTATGCTCAAGCAATGTTCTCACTTCCCACATTATTCTCTAAACAGGATGAATTTCAGAAACTCGAGTTGCCAACGAAAACAGCTACAAGTAGCAAAACCATCCCCCATGGTGCACTAGCCACCTCCCCAGAGAGAATTTCAGTCCATAGGGTTAACAGCAGCTACTTTGTAGAAAAATCACTGCTCAGCCCAGCTATACCTGAACAGCCTGTTCTGATTTCCTGAGGTACCAGCTGCCGTGCTGCTCACCCCTTGGCATTCACAGCAAACCTGGTGTAAAACAGGCTGATCAGCAAGGGAGCCACAGAGACTGGACTGCACTGCAGTCCAGTGCTGGAGGAGGCTGTTCCTGACCATGCACAAAGCTGGTGCAAACATGAACATCAATGTTCATTTTCCATTTTTTGGTGCATAATATAGCTGAGGTGTTTAAGTCCCTGACAAATCTGCAAATGCCTTAAAGTTCCTCTGTCCCTGCAGAACTGCTGGATAGATTTTCAGGCCATGAGTTGTTGAGTTGTTGCCTTTCGAGAAGCTCCTTCCAAATATTAAAAGGAAACTGTCAAATTTGGTACAGCAAAAACCTCACACAACTACAACATGAGATCCCTCCAAAGTGACTCATGGCCTAAAACCCTGCTGGAGGGATATGCAACCAGTCAGACATAGGACATGGCTGTAAATATGAAGCACATGTCCTGCAAATCTACAGTCCAGATTTGATCAGTTTGGAAGACTAAAACAAAGACTGAAGTTGTTTCACCCAGCTTCAACTCTGAACAGTGGAAAAAAATCACTATTTTGCAAAAGCACTGGCTTGCAAACCAGAGACATTATTAAGGGCTTGTAGACTTCGACTGATCCAGATAAATGAATTTTAGTCACAGCTGGTTAAAAAACAGAAAGAAGGCCCATTTTAAAAAGCCACTCTGCATTACAGCCTCCCACTTCACATTTGCCTGGAGAAGCAGGAGCTGAAGTAGCGGTAGAGAAGGAGAATTATGGATTCTGGTGTATCCCATCGGAGCACTGTTTATTCTAATCAATCAACTGAAAAAATAGCAGCTGAGAGTAATTATTAATAATCAAGTAAAATTGGATTATTTCTCTGCACTGCAGTGCTGTCTGGATGGGGAGACTGGTGTAGAAATAAAGTTCATCAGAGCAAGCTATTGAAATAAAATTGCTGACCTCAGCAGTTCATCAGAGAAGGTGGAAAAAGGAGTCTCAACTAAGCATATGGTATACTATCTGCAGAGCATGAGGGCTAACAAAAATAATTATTGGAAGGTGGTGGAGCTTAAGCATTTGGATCAAGTAATATATCCAGTAGTATATCCAAATAGCAGTAGTAAGACCTACTGCTAAAGCCTTCCATTTCTGAGGTATCTGGTTTTGTGGGTCCTCATTCCTGAAGGTATAGGAAGCTTCCTCTTCCAAAATGCATCACTTGAGAAGAAGGGGCTCAGATTTTCTCTGAATATGTTGAGCCCTCTCTGCAGCCGTGGTCTTGGCTCATTTTATACTCAAGTAACAGAATAGAAACACATATCATAAAGGACCACTATACCAAATATTTCCCAATATAGTCAAGTCAGTAAATTTGATGTTACTCTGCCTAAAAGAACTCTAACATGGTGTTGCACAGAGAAGGCCATATTCTCAAACATAAATTCTGAATTGCAACTATAAAACACACGCTTTTAATGCAAAAACAATGGCTGGGCCAACTTCATCCATAAACATATACATGCAACTATATTTGTCACTTGTGTCCATGAATGCCTTGTCTATGCAGTCACATGTGCATCTTGTAAGTACTTTGCAAATATGATTTAGGAACCTGCATTTGAAAATATAAGTCAGATGTGATATTAATGGCTGAACTGGGCCATTCAACAAGGTCAAGTGTAGGGTCCTGTATGTGGGGAGGAATAACCCCAGGCACCAGTAGAGGTTAGGGGTGGACCTGCTGGAAAGCAGCATGGCAGAGAAGGACTTGGGAGTTCTGGTTGACAACAGGTTGACTGTGAGTCAACAATGTGCCCTTGTGGCCAAGAAGGCCAATGGTATCCTGAGATGCATTGGGAAAAGTGTGACCAGCAGGTCGAAGGAGGTTCTCGTCCCCTCTACTCTGCCCTGGTGAGGCCGCATCTGGAGTCCTGCGTCCAATTCTGGACCCCCAAGTTTAAGAAGGGCAAGGAATTACTGCAGGGAATTCAGTGGCAGGCTACAAAGATGATCAGGGGCCTAAAGAATCTTTCTTATGAAGAGAGACTGAGAGAGCTGAGTCTGTTCAGCCTGGAGAAGAGAAGGGGATCTCATCAGTGTTTATAAATATTGCAAGAATGGGTGTCAAGAGGATGAGACCAGACTCTTTTCAGTGGTGCCCAGTGGTAGGATGAGGGGCAATGGGCACAGACTGAAGCATAGGAGGTTCCATCTGAATATGAGGAGAAACTTCTTTACTTTGAGGGTGCCAGAGCACTGGAACAGGCTGCCCAGAGAGGTTGTGGAGTCTCCTTCTCTGGAGACATTCAAGACCTGCCTGGACACATTCCTGCACAATCTACTCTGGGTAATCCTCCTTTAGCAGGTAGGTTGGACTAGATGATCTCCGGAGGTCCCTTCCAACCTTAACCATTCTGTGAAACCAGACATAAAGCAGTAAAGCTCCCTTGCAATAAATGGAATTGTACCAATTTACAAAATTTAGGCAGCATGTCCTATAACACTATACTCCTGGCAAGAGGAAATACTACCCAACTGCAAGGAGAGTACAGTACTGCTACTGTAGAAGGCAGAACTCAGAGTTTTCTGACATTTATGTGTGCAAGACCTCAGCCATAAAACTGAATTAACACAGCAAACATTTTGTGTTTAACAGCTTACTAATTACATTTTCAAATTAAATATTTACTTTATCTTGAGTATTTCTATAGCACCCAACAGAATCTAAGATGAGTTACTGCCCCATTTACTTTAATAATTTCTTAAATTAAAAGAATCCTTTACTTAAAAGGGGCTGGGGGAATCTGAAGTTTCTTCCTCCCCCAACTGTTGGACCATACAGAATGCTACACAACCCCCAATACATACCATGCAGGAATCTGAAGATTGAAGGTTAGCTATAAGCAGGCAGTGGACATACATACCTACTACACTAAGTCTAATGATCCCCAGGGTCTGCTTTTACATATCACCTGCAGCAAAACACTGCTTTCACCATCCCACTGCAAACATCACCTGTGCTGGTCTATTTATTTCATTCTGACATTTTTTTCTATATCAGGAAGTTAGTGGGAAAGAAGGAGAGACACATTTTAATATCTTACTTTGAGTTGTATCAGTCCTAAAAAGTTTTGATAGTGTGGATCACCTACCAGGACAAAAGCATACTACTACTCCTGCAATGTTAGCATCTGCTTTAGGCACCAGCCCACAGAGCAGGATGAAGGAATGGGAAGGGGAGAAACAGTTCTGGATAAACAGCACCTCAAGTTCTTTCACTCTGTTTGCGTGGGAAGAAAGGGTTAAGCCCGCTTTGAGGTTCTCTTTGTTCTCCACAGTTTGTGCAAGGCCAGCAATCAATCTTCTCTCTTTCCTCCCTTTTTTTTTTTCTTTCTTTCCCTGGGAACCACTATAGGAATATCATACCCAGGATCTTGTTTAAATCCACGACTCTCCTCTGGCAAGTCAATTCTTCCCATCTTTCCCCCAGCCCCCTCTTCCCAAGACACCCCCTCCTCCCCTCCCCAAAAAGGGGCCTTCTGAGCTCGTTTTGCTAATGTATTCTCAAACCAAATTAGGGGCTCTGACTGTCGGTGAAGTTCGTGAGTTAGTTGCCACGATGCACTGAATTAAAGATACCATCTCGGACTCAAATCAGATTAGAGCCCACACACACACATGCAAAAGCCCACTTTCTAATCAATTTTATAAAGGGCCTTCAGCAGAGATACACTAATGGTATTGAGCTAAGATCTTTAAACTAAGTCTGCAAGAAGTCTGCCGAGATAAAACACACACTGTATTAAAGAGAAAGCTCTTCACTGTGCCCTTCCCACCAAGAACCCTCTGCACGCTGGAAGAGCACCTCAAAACACAAAACAGCTCTCCTGAACCTGAGATGTTACTTCCTGCCCTCCTCTCTTGTCTTCCTCCTTCAGATCTTTAAGTCCTTTCTTTTATTTGCTTCCTGTCAAGCTGCAGCAGAAGGTCCCTGCACAGAGGGTGAAGGAAACAAGGGAGCTACAGAACCCTGGTACGTGTCAGGAATTAGACACTATGAGAACAAGTGAACCCTTTTAGCCTTGTCCCATGAATCTGTAAGAAGTGGGCAAGGTGGATGATCAGCTGACCAGGTTCAAGAGGAGGTCCTGGTTCAACACAGGTGCCTCGTGGTCACCCACGAGATGCTGGGCACTGTCCTGGTGCATGGCACCGTTAACTGGGATGTCACAACAGCCGCATCCTGACACAGATGCAACTGACTGCGTGGTAAAGGACTCCCCATAAAAAGCAACAGCTGCTCACACCTGGCAGCGTCACATCATTGTGTCCTCATCTCTCTATCTAGCAGTGGAAGTTCTCATCTTTGACTGCACATTTCCTCCTTTGGAACCAACATTCTGCTTTAAAATGTAGCATCCAGGAAAAGAAGACCAAGAAGACATCAGAAAAAAACATAAGGTAAATTGCCCACAGAAGGTGACTATCAAAGGGCAGCCGAAAAGAGTTTTTAAAAGAAACTGCAATTGATTTAATAGCCCATCTGTTGCTCAGTCACCAAAAACTAGAGAATAAAGCAATCTGTGAAGCCTCTTGTTTTGCAAGGTTTCCTATGTCAGATTGGGAAGCAATCTTCTGCTCTGTTTTAGTGTTTTCTATAAAAGCACCTCAAAAAATTTCATACACATTAGAAAGCCCAGTCTCAGAACCCAACATCAGTCTTCAGAACTATTGGCTTTCTAACATGCTGTTTCTAACAAAAGGATGAGAGGGCACTTGCTAAGGTAGCAGAAAAACTATGTCTTAACAAAAATCACTTCAAAATTTGAAATTCCTTTTTAGCTATCAGGAAATATGCTGCTTAGATCCTTAGATTTTAGGATTGTATACATGTAATAGTTACATTTCACAGAATGCTAAGGATTAGAAGGGACCTTGAAAGATCATCTAGTCCTATCCCCCTGCCAGAGCAGGAACACCTAGATGAGGTTACACAGGAAGACATCCTAAGATTACATTTGGCCGTTTGAAGGCAACCACAAGGCTGATATGGCCCCTGGTGAAAAGTAGTTTGACAACCCTGCTCTAAAGTTCTCAGATGATCAGAATGTTCTTCAGTCCTGAAGCTCTGGCTGACAAATGGAATTGTGACATTCTGCATATGCAGCAGTCTACCCTGAAAATCCTGACAAAAATACAGAAATTACAAAATAAATTTCTCTGACCGACAACTAGCTAACACACACACAAACCTAATAACACACTAAGGGAAACCACTCGAACTCTCACAGGGTCAACCTTCAGCAGAGGGAGCCTTCCCCTTGTTTGTCAGACAAGTGACAGTTCCTAGAGCTTACAAGGACACAAGTGGCCTCTTGCATCAGAGAAAGCCCCAACTATACCCTTTAAGGGGCTGCAGCAACAATTTTGCAGGAACTTAAGCACTGCTCACTGTTAGCACAGAACAGAATGGATCATAGGTGCCTTCTTGGTGCAGAGCTACAGCAGGGAGAGACCACAATGACCCCCAGCCTTCTATGCTCCTTCTTCATCTGCATGGCTCAGAGTAAAACTCGTAGTTTGCATGTGCTGCTCCTCTATATATACTGCATGCAGGATGTACTCCAAAGGCTGTATGAAGCTAGCAAGTGCCCTTCTGACCACAGCTACCACCCCCATCATCCACCCCCTCACCAGCTTTATCTAAGCAAAGAGGAGCTCAGCAAGAGAAGTGCAACATATAGGGGGTCTGACTGTCCTACACAAAAACCTTCCTGAGCAAAATTTCTCAGAGCTCAGATGGGCCCCACTTTCCCTAGGACAGCTTCAGGCCTCACACCATTGTGGAGTTTTACCATGGTCATGTGCTAAGGATGATGCCAGTTTTCAATGCAATTAACCTTTTCAGCCTAATGAAATGGCTCTGTTGGCTGTGGTGGCAGCAAGGAGCTCCTTGACTCTGGCAGGCTCCTGAGGATGGGTTATCGAGGTTGCAGAGTGTTACTGCTCCACATCTATTTGCAGGTTGCATCTAATCAATGCCAGACCTGAAAGGAGTAGGCAATGCCAGCCCCAGCATCGTACTCCAACATCATATTGATCCCTGGGAGGAGAGGGGACTTGGGTCTGCACCCATTGATCTGCTGTGTCACAGGCAGCATTCTTCCAGGAATGTACCTCTGGCAGCAGAAGCACACAGCCCGGAGAAAGGGGAAAATTCCTCAGATGGGAAAGCATAAGGGCTACCCCAGAGGCGATGCAAAGGCAGCAAACTGCCCTGTGGTTTAGGAAGAACCAGATCTGGGATAGAGCCTTAGGCTTTTGTGCCATTTTATTCTCCTTACCTGGAATAAGACAGGCACAACAGCCCTCCAAGGAGTGGGTGACAACTGCTGTACCCCAAGGGCTGATACTTTTGAGTCACTTTCCTCCTTTCTAGCTGTTGAGCTTTGGGAAGTTGTGGTGGTGGGTAAGGGGTGGGATGCAAATCTGATACTACATGACAAAGCCCCAAATGTGCAGTGCGTGTGGAGGGAGGGAGAAAGCAAAAAGTATCTTTGCCTCCCATATCAAGCCATCCTGCCAACACAGCCCATGGGGATTTTACTCTTGGAGTTCTGGAGAAGTACAAACCTGACCCACGTTTGCCTATGACTTTAACAGTCTCTGTTGAGATTTGCCCTGCAGTGCTCAGGCAACCCCACTTCTTTAATTTCAAACCTGCCAGAGGTGTCACCAAACCCAAGCACCAAAAATTTTAGAATCTAAATTATACCCTTGAAAAATTATTAAGATGGCTTTAAAATCAGGAAATGCTGCAAATACAAATACTGTTTTCTGTGTCTGTTTCAGTGTTCCGGGTTACTTGCATGCCCTCAATCCATGATATGAAACTTCCTTCTGCAATGCTGAAGGCAAGAAATTTGCATTAAGAAACAAAACCATAACTGGTGCATTCCTTCACTTCAAAAAAGAGGCCTCTTATCAAATATTGCAATGCTTCAAACTCCTCAATTCTCCATCTTTATTGCTCTTCTTCTTTCAATAAAGCTTGCTCTCAGTTGCACTCTTTAGCACCATTATTTTCACACACCTTCCTTATTCTCTTTTACAAATACTCAGTGTATCTTTCAAACACAGATCTGGCTCAAACTTCAAAAACCACATAACCCCAGAAATGTTTTCAGTGTTCAGTGCGATATAGTCAGGACACATTCAGGACTCAGTTTCATGTCCTACATTAAACTCTAGCTCCTTTTTGTATAATCACTCTCTGAAAAACAAAAAAAAAAAAAAAAAAAGGAAGAAGAGCTACCAACCAGCTGGACTTAAGGGCTTTGAGATGTGTTGCCCATATGCACCTTCCACTGGGAGATTTTCTTCCTGTATGTGTAGACTTCATGGAGCACCATACACTTCCCACAGAAACTCAATATTCAAAGCCAGAGGGGCAGGAGATAGAACAGGCATATGGAAAATGCATTGTGAAGACATCTTTAACAACGCTGGGCTATGCACATTCTGTGTCACATCCAGTAATATGTACTTCACCTGCAGGTCAGTCTGGAGCCTATCGTTATATGCGATGGCAATCTTTGGATGGAAATAACTAGTGTTTTTTTTAACTTTTGTCTATAGGAAAGAGGAGTTGAAGAAACCTAGACCTCTGCACGTGAAAGGACAAAACGTCTTCTCATTGCTGACATATTCAGTGATGTCTGAACTCTCAAAGAGCAATTTGCCCCTCTATCATTACAGAAAAAGACTCATATTTTAGCTGTAGTGGGTGTTTCAGAAGGTTTAGAACTGAATCCAACACAGGGAAAAGTATCTCCTGTAATCCCAACCAAAACACTTCATACACTTAAAATGTTGCACTTCAGGGTCAGCGATGTATTGTCCTAGTTTCCTGGGAAATTGAGAGAAGGCTGCTGAATGGTGCCCTGTCACAAATAGATAGTGAACAGAGACTATTTTAAGACTCCCAGTACAGAGATTTCCCATGTCAGCCATCCACAGGCCTTCTTCTCTGGTGCTGGTGCCAAGGAAACTTTCCTTATTGGAACCTTCATTTTACAGAGCCTTTGGCCACCCAGGTCCTAGATTTGAGAAGTAAAGGATGACACTGCAGAACTGCCCAGGAGATAAAACTGAAGAGTAGCTTTGCCCTACTTACTGACCTGGGAAGCAAGTAACCCCCCCAATATTGCCCTTCTTCAAGTTACAAAGGTCCCCAGAATAGCAGAGGCACATAGCATTCACATTGGTAGAATTCAAGAGCTTTAACTCAGCCAATGTGGGGCAACACAACGCTGCAAATCATGGGGAGGCCTGGCTGAAGTGAGAGGAGAAACAAACCTTCAGCAGCTAAAAAAGGCAAGTGATACAGTCCTGGGAAGCTCTGGATTTCACAAAGGAGACAGACCCACCCAGAAGAAGATGGGGACAATGGAAGATGGGGTAGAAAAGAAATTAACTCTTAAGACTCCATTAGGTGGCAGAAAATAAAAACAGAAACACAGATTCCAGTAACTGTAAATTGAAGGCCATCTGGATCTGACTGTAGCAGATCTGCCTAAAAAGGAGACAGTCAACAGGTCAGGAGAAGCAAGAAAAACACTTTGTCCTTTATGACTTTGGCACAGAATACACATAGAGGCAGGGCAAAGACAGTGTGATATAGGTGCTGCCAGGGCAAAAAGGTCTCTGAAATTAGTGCTTATGCAGGCAGCACAATACACAGAGACCTCCTCTCAAAGGAGGGTATTTTCCAGAACAACAAGATGTGCTTATCTTCAATATCTGAGTGTGCAAATCAGGACTGCCATGTGCAGTGTAAGTTTATATACACACGTATAGGGACTTGCTTGGAAAAGAGGCAAAGTCTTTGCCATTCAGCCAAAAAGTCTGTGTCAAGGTAGCATTGATGCATTCATACAGCACATAAGCTTTCATCTTGACTACAGAAATTCAAGCTAAAGGGCTCAGCACATGGCACCCATCTTCAGGAACTTGCTATCCACCAATGCAAAAATAGAGAAAAATCTAATTTGTTGGACAGTGACAGGGCAGGTTGTATCATTAAAGGTCTTATTTTCACTACAAAAGCACTTCACAGACACAAAGTGTTAGGCAGTGCACTATGTATTAAAGATCTCTCTTCATCCGTAAGAACTTGCATTCCAGAGACAGACTAAAAGAAAGAAAATGTTTTGATGCACAATTTACAGGTAGAGGAGAGATCAGAGACTCAAAGTGTTTGCTCAGTTCAGCTAGGAAGTTACAGAAGAGCTGGGAACTGGGCTTGTATCCTGATAGCAGGTTCAGACCATCTAGCCTCCTTAAGAAACAGAAAGCAGGAGAGCAGCTCAATCACAGGAGTTACTTTGGGTGCTTCCAAGAGCTATGGATATACTTCATTTATTGGTAGAGACATAATACCACAGGAAAAAAAACAAATCTCTTTTTAACAAAAACCAACAACAACTAAAAACACTGTTCACACCTGCAAAATCTTTTCAATTTGCTCCAAAACTTGTACGTAAATTTGAAGTTTTCAGGATTTTGTTTCCTTCATAATGTATGTTTGCTTTGATTTTGTTTCATTTACTTTAAGGGAAAGATCATTTTCTCTCAGAAATGACAAGTATGCAGAGATAACTCCGTTTCATTTCAACACAGCTAGGAAAAAAAAAGAAAAATCAATTTTCTTAAGTGAAACTTCTACCACTTCCTTGGAAAAAAAAAAAAAAATCCTAGAGAGAATCCGCACTCACTGGGAACACGAACCAGACAGCAGAAGAGAGCTCTGGAGAGGAGAAACATCCTCTTGAGTGTCTGCAGGAGAAGGAAGGAAATAGGGAAAGTTTCCCTCCATCAGGCCAGGAAGCATTAACTCTGCACTCTGCGAGCACTGCAGCTGGGGTTTGGGGAGTCTGTGCTGCCATCTTCAGGGATGCTCTTATCTTTCTGTGACCCAAAGTCACAAAGGAAATAAAACAAAAAGGGGGAGAACTTCCCACAAAAAGTAGGAAAATAAAAAGGAGCTATCGCCCCCACTTTTTTCTCTTCAAGATTGCCAGTTGTCTTGTCTTCATTAGCTCATGGAGAATCATGGAAATTAAAACTGGGAAAGCCAGATAAATCCTGCCTAGTCCATTTGCATCCCCAGGCTGCAGTAAAGCTAACCAATCATTGACATTCAGCCCTGTGTGATTTCTTTCTCTTCTTCTAATCCAGAGCGAGATCGGGTGATTATTCACCAAGCCTCGATGGCAGATGCTCAGTCGATGCTAACTAACCATGTCCTTTACGAAGCAATTTCAAAGAAACAGAGTGAGAGACCCTGACCCCTTCCCACAGGGCTGAATTAAAATGAAACACTTAATTGTGTGCCCACAGGGTTCTCAAAGCCCTATTTTGCAAGAAGAAATCACAGGTATTCCAAAAACTCATGTATATGTTATTCTTCCTCAGACAAAATAACGAGATTTGAGATTCTGTTGGGATATGTGCTGCATAATAACAAAGGTAAATTGAAGAGGACAAACCAGATTTTCGTTGTTACTGACCTAGCGGACTTGTCCGTATCTTGAATCATTCTAAAGCACCTTCTGATGTGTGAAACTCTCACTTCTTTTTACTACAACCTATTGCACATTGCTGTGAATTCTTTATCTCTTCTCTGAGTTCTTACCTTGTTACACACACCTTACATTTTTCAAATTGTTTTAGAGGCTCCTGGCCACAGGGCCCTCATGGATCAAATATTTCACAACGAAATACAACTCATTAATACTGTGTTTTCAAGTTGAAAATCATGCCTGTTCTCCAGCTGCTATGCTGAGACAGGACTTTCTCTGCTGGTCGTAATGTTAACTGAATGGGAACTGTATTCTTCAGATCTCTATTGCTCTCTGGCCTCGCCATCCCCACACCCTCTGTAAACATGACCGCTTCATCTTCTCAATTTATCTAAATGACAAAATAAGAAATAATGTTTTTACTCAAATTAAGCACCAAGTATTTGCTCCTACATAGGTCAGTAGGATTGCTGAAGGCTACAGATACATAACAATACTATTGCGTTTTATTAACAACCCATTTTTGTTTAAAGCTTTTGGCTTTGTATACTATTTCACCTAGAATACAGTTATTACCTCAAAAAATGGAAGAGTTCCTTTTTTATCCACTCAGATCACTGGAAAAAATACATTAAAAAATGATGATTTATGGTGAATAAGAAGCAACATGCAGCAGCTTTTAACCACAAGGACTTGAAACTGCTACTCAAAATTGTTTGCACAATAAGGGATCGTTTCATTCATCTCATCTCTGAAGCCCAACACAGCAGCTCTTCTGTAGCATACAGCCAGAGTTCAAGAAGTGAAAAAAGAATTGCCTGTCCTATGAAAACTGTAATGGAAAATAAGGAACAATGTAAAATTTGAGCTGAAATTTAATCAAAACCTCAGTATCCACCAAATAACCAATACTGCAATGCCACAATGGGTGCCAGGGACACAGAGACAGCTCCAGTGCCAGGTTGAGTTGCCAGCTCTCAGAGCAAAGAATTTTTCATCAGCAACACCAGCTCTTGCCCTGCTTTCCACACTTGCTTGCTTGCCTCCTGCTCACCTTTGCTAACCTGCAAGAACAGTCAAGACCACAATTGAGCATAAGCATGAATGAAAGAGGAAGGAGAAAGTAAATGGTTTGCTCCCAACTGTAGAGACTCTTACTGAAAAGTTGATAGAACAGAGTAGAAAGCTGTCGCTTTGCTGATGGATTATTTTAAAACCATTCCACAAAATGTTATTGACAGTCTCTTCTCACATTGTCCTGGCCCCTTCTGTGATCCATCACCTGCACTCAGCTTGGTCCATCTGTCTTGCCCATCTTCCAAACATGAACCTGCCTTCCCCCACGACATCCCTCACTTCAGTCAATCAACTGGCTGATACTGTCTCATGGCCAGTGCCTGTGACACATCCTTTTGCAAGACCTACATCTCATGATGGTAGAAAGCAATTCACTAATGATGGGTGAGATGTGCAACAAAGGATTCATGCTCTGTCTTTTCAAAATCTTTACAAAACTTAAATGCACTCACAGTCTATAAAACTGGACAGATTATTTTTATTTTCCCCAGTGCTGGCCTGCTGCTGGTCTGAGGGAAAGAACAGAGCTAGCAAATCCTTTCGTCTTCTCGGCTTTCTGTTCGCTGCCTTTGTGCCTTCTCTGCAGATCCCTTTCCTTTCTCTATTCCCGCCATGCTTTTCAGGGCAGTGCCATGTTTCACTGTACCTCTGACAGCAGGGAGCACACCGCAGCTTGGGCCCCAGGAGGCATCCCCCGTATCATCCTGGAGTGAACCTGCAAGTGTGCTGCTCCGTGCCAGCGAACCTCTACAACTGCTCCCAAAAGGAGATGCAGGGGCACTGGGGAGGTGTGTGTCACAGTGGGTGTGCGGATGCTGCAGAGGCAGGTATGAAAGGCAAGCTCCAGAGGTAATAGCAGGGGCTACTGCAGGCCACCGTGGAGGAGCATGAACTGAGCTGGTGGGAGACAGCTTATCCGTGCTGTGCTTTGGTCTGCGCAGCAATCTCTGCCTCTCACTTTCATGAGTGCTAAATTCACACAAAAATGTTTTTTTTTCTTAAACCCACCATAGGCGATTAAGCTGTGATCTAGATTAATTAGCTGCCATATTTCATTTTAAAAATCAGAACTGGCCTGTGCTGACACCAGGGAAACTTGTAATATTTTTACTCCTACCTAACTGCCTCTGATTTTTCATGCTGCCTAGAACTGAATGGCTGCTCCCGGCCTCACCCATGACAGGCAGCTGCCTCAACCACTGCTGGAAGCAATTCTGCTGCACCCCTGGGGATGGGTGGTGGGCTGAGGGTGGGGACCAGGGATCTCCTAATGAAAGTGCTGACCCTGGTATAACCCATGTGCCCCAACTAGCATTGCTCCAGTGTTGCAAACAAAAGATGGATGAATTGTATAATGTACTTTTACTGCTGCTAATTTTTCTGAGTGCTGGTGTTTGGTGTTTCCTGGGGGCTAACAGGCCCCTTTGGCCACAAAACAATATTTACTCCATCCCGGCAGCTGGGTTGCTGGAGGCAAAAGATGTATCCTTGTTCCTTGAGCAATAAGCAGAAGTCAGAATGCACATCAGGGAAAAAACACGTCCAACAGAGGTTCAGCAACACTGCACAGAAACATGGTGCACCTTCTAACTCCTATTCCTGTGAAGATCTTTCACTCTGAACCTTTAAATCCCCACAGAAAGCAGAGGATAGGCTTAAGCAATGTCATGGACTGGCTTTTTCAAAACTAATTTCTGAGGTGCTAGACTCTCCTGTCCAGCACTGCATTGCTCCCTGTCCATTAAACCTGTAGTTCCTCAGAGCAAATGCTGTTCAACCCACTTCCACAAAATACCTTTCAGTCTCGAGGACAACTTAAATAAGTGTTGGGTCGATAACCCCAATCCCAAATCTACATCTCCCGCTGGAATCAGGAATTCTCTCAGGGATTTAATATGTTCATTCAATAAGTTCACATTCCTGTTACGTTGTTTTATGAACTACCCTTACAGGAGGAGTCTTAACAGCACCCTCCTCAGGCCAAGGAGATGCTCTGAGACTCAGTTCAGCACAAAACACCTCCTGCAACTAAGATGGAGCTTCACAGAAGATATCCTTGTGTGCTTTCGTACAGATGGATGCACACAAGAGGTGTGTATGCATAAGGCATATAGGTGAGGTAGCAAATCCATTTACACCAAGAAGTCGGAGACACAGACCATGTAACTCTCCATATGTTCATTGGTATATAAAGTATTTACATGAAATATCAATACAAAGTATTCCTCAAAACCAGGTAAAACACGGAACCTTCCTTTCCCGCCTCTGCGTACATCTGCTAGAGCAAGCACCACACAAATGGAAAGAGTCACCAGAATAGGAACCGCAAAGCAGTGCCATCAGCCCATGAACTTCTCAAACAGGAGAGGTATTGCCAAGTGCTGTTGTCTGTTCCCTCTCTCCCAGTCAGCAGAAAAGGCCTCAGTTAAAAATAAAAGTTGGGAGCAAGTGAAACTGTCGTGGAATGCAACCCCCCTCCCCTCTTTCTCTGGTACTTGAGGCTAACAGCTTCTTTTGTGTGGCCCAGAGCACACCCTGCCAGGCCCATTAGGAGAAGGGAGTGCCCAGGCGCCACTGAGCCGCTGGGTCCCTGCGGCCAGTATGGGGGATGTTTGGAAAGCTTCAGAGGCACCCACAGACAGTGTGGGGGTGCAGAGAAGCTTCTAGAGTGACTCCAGCCAGGTCTGATCAGCCTATAAAAACGGGACGCTCGTCGGCGACTCCGCCCCTTGTGCGGGTCCCTCGGAGCACGAGCTTGGCCCCTGCCGCCGGGAGCCACGGGCCCCCCCCGCTCCCCGGGATGGAGACTCCACTTGCCCTGCCGCCACGTGTGTAAGTAAAACTTCTCGCGGATTGCGAGCATATTTATACTTTCCGTGCACATTTGCACATATATTTTCCGTGCACATTTGTACGGGTACTTTAAATTAATCCTCGCACAGTCGCGAGTGGCCGCTGAGAGCCCCTCGCACAACCGCGAGTGTATTTTCCTCCCGTGCTTTCACATAAGCACGTGTAGGATTCCGTGCAAACTGGCACGGGTAAGTAAATTATTTCCTCGCACAATTGCGAGTGTATTATAAATTTACCCTCGCGGAATCGCGAGTGCACACTTCTCGTACTCACTACGAGTACGTGCATCTCTTTTGCACCGTGTTTGGCAAGTGTGTGCTTCTCCGGGACCCAAGGCTGGCTCCGGCATTGTTTTGGTGCAGCCACGTGCATGCACACTGTGGACCGCTGTTGTATTAGTTGCTGCCCCTTCAAATTCTTTCCTCAACTGATATCCGAACCTGTATTTAAGTCACTTGTGGAGTGCAAGAACCCTGTTTCTCATTGGATTAATAAAAGTTGTTGTGGACTCTGTTGTCCCTTAAATTAACCTCGGGGTGCCTCCGTGTAATATTTCGTGACAGAAACCATCTCCTGTACCACAAGGCCAAGAGCCAAGAAGGAGGCAACAGGTAAGCACCCTGTAAACCTGTAACACAGCACAAAGACTTGAAACCCTGTTAATAGCCAGCAGCAGCCAGCAGCAGCCACTAGAACAGGCCAGAAAAAAAAAATAAAAAAATTGATTGGTGGTCCCCAGTTCCACTCCTTTCCAGCTCACTGACTGTGAGCTTTTTCCTCCTCGGGATATTCTGTAATATCTCTATTACAGTGAGAAAGGTCAGCTGAGTTTTTCCATCTTCCACAGCAAACTGGGGTTACTCTTACTTTCCCCAGCCAATGCAGAGGAGAAGCATCCCACCTCATCGCAATGTGTCACTCCTGCCTTCTCCGCTCCCTTGGAGCAAAGTGCAGCACAGGCCTCCCACCAGCTGCTAATGTGCATCTTCCTTCTCTAGTTGCAGGGATGCTAAACACACTGTAATAAATCTCTTCATCCCAAGGGAACAGTTCTCTTTCTTCAGGCCCCATGACATTACACACAGCAGCTCTTTCCAATGTCAAAAGCTCCATTTCAAATCTCCTCTGCCCTCTAAAATATCTTGCTGCCCTACAGCTCATCACCTCTCCCCAGTGCTATTTGCTCCCAGCACCACCTGGCTTTCAGGTTCCCCACAAGGGGTGCAGGAAGCAGGCTCTGCTTTCAGGCAGTGACAGGGGCCGTGACAGGGCTGTCAGGTGGAAGGGACCCGTGTGTTAGCATGGGCAGGCTTTACATCCATGCTGCTTCCTCACCTCACAAGGATGTCGCTGACAACTTTCACCTTGTAGCAGAGAGACAAAACAAGACAGTCTGCAAATCTGAAGGAAAGCCCATTTCCAGTCTAGTGGCCATACAGTGCATACTGAATTAAAAAGCTAGGAGAGAAACAAAGCAGTAGTTTTGCAAGATCTGACCCCAATTTTTAAGCAAATTCTCATTCTATTTTAGCAACAGAAACCTGTGCATATGCTAGCAAAATCTTTCTTCCTTCTCTGTGATCTCTCTTCTAAAACTGTTGTATTCACATTCCAGACTTCTGCAGGAAGAAATGGCTGTGTGTTTTCAGTGTGTGTTCAGTATTTTAAATGAGAAAGTGATGAGAAATACATGTTTCCTACCATGCTTCAGACAGAAACCCTTGTCACAGGACAAGATGCAGCCACCGTGACTGGACTGCTGTCCTCAGTTTTTCAGTCACCATCGCTCCATCACAGCCTAATCTCAAGCTCCACAACACAAGTTCTACCCTTGTTTGTCTTTCCTCCAGCTCACCATCTCCAATCAAACACAGCTCCAACCGTGTCCAGTGGAAGCATACTGTTTACAATCCAGAATGCTCAGATCATTCTGAACCATCAACTGTCCTTCACATCTCTTGTCTAGAACAGTAGAGGATCACCTAGCATTGCTTTTTGTGTTTTCTTGCAGCATTGGAGTTCTTGGGATACTACACAATTAGATGGTGCTAAACTTCTATTTCCTGCCCACAGGGGAATATCAGGGAGATTTTCCTTAAGGCACAATTTGCTATATTTGCCGTCCACTTTTTCTTAATCTTAACTGCTATAAAGATGCAATTGCTGCTCAGCTTGATAACATTATACAGATACCTTAAAAGGAGCTTGAAACCAGAGCCAGGTCTCTTCTTCCCGGCTATTTTGTTCTAGTCTTCCTTCTCATTTGCACAGGCCTTCTTCCATGGGTTTCCATCCTCATAAATTTGGAAAAGGACATTCTCATCTGGAGTTCTCTGGAATTCTCCACATGCTGGAATGCTTTGGCGTCCTGCTATACTCACCTCTGCTGCATTTTTATCCCGATAATATTCTTTGCAACTTCAGCGAGTTCACACTTCACCTCCTCTCACACCTCATTTGGCATTTTGTCCTCTGTGCATTTTAGCAATGCATCAAACTGCTCCCCAATTACCACTATGTATCCTTCTCCAACATACTCCAAATTATTCCCAAAGGGCTGAAAGAATCATTTCATGCATTAAAAGCATGAAACCTGAACTCTGAAAGAAGCAGCCAGTCATCTGAGGCACTAACAGCACCTGGCAGAGTTTTATGGAAGGAAAATGACTGGTTTCTGCCCTTCCTATACAATGTTTTAACTTTTTTTTTTTTTCCCTCACTTCTCTGTGTTTTCTTATATTCGTTCCAGGTGTATCTTCTTCTGCCATAATGCTGAACTGAATGGCCTTATATTAAGCTTGTGCCAGTTTTACATTGGTTTATCCCACCTGATTTTCACAGTTACTTGTCATTTACAGAAGTAAAAATGACAGCAGATTCATATCCAAAGTACTTTAGAAGGCAGTTTTAAAAAGCAAGTTCCCAAACACGCTCAAAGCTTGTAGATGGCTTCTTCGTCTCATGGCTTCTGCTCGTCTAATTTCCCATATAAATTCTTAACACCAGCCTCTTCCTTCAACAACTGTGACAGCATTTCATGGTTGTTGGTTGCTCTCACAAGATGAAGTAACCTGATATAAATTACCTATTGCTGTGAGTGAAACAGAACCTGTTAGCACAGTAGTCACTCCTAGAAGGCAGCAAGTGCCAACTACATTATTATAGGCTGAAGGTTTTCTATCGTGGTAGAAGTCATTTTAATATGGCGTTCTCCTCAAGGATTTTTTTCTACAGCTATTAAAGGTGTTTTTCCTGGTTCAATAGTCCACATCATGAACAGTGTCAAATCTTTAACCTAACTCTCGCATTGGTGATGTACCGAAGATACAGTGAGACCACTCAGATGTCATTCTCCCAGAAGAAACCAGAGACTATGAGGATTGAGGATAGGGGTAAAAATAATGGCAACCCCCAAATGAAGGGACTGTTCCCTGTTAAATCTGAATTTAATTGTTGCTCACTGCTATTAATTGAACCTGTTAAGAAAGGAACCCTGATAAACTAGATACTGTCTAAGAAAAAGATAAAGAGGATATTTGAAAAAAAAATACCTCTACATATTTATCATACTATGATTTAGACAAGCTCTGCTCTAGGTGAGAAATTTCTGTATCTCTTGATGAGACACAATAGATTCTCTTGATCAAACAGTTGTGAATTTAAGACAACATACCTGTCAGTCTTAAGTTAGGCTGCAAGAGCCCAATGATTCAGATCCCAATGACAAAGTTATACTCCCAGCTGTCACAAGTGACATCAAGATGCACTGCCAGGGAACCAGGCAGGGGATACTTCTCTTCCACATAGGTCTAACCTAAATGTGCCTAAAATTTCTATGTGTCACTTTATTAGGAAGAGACTGGCAAAATAGATAGAGTTTTAAGACACCATAAATCAAGGTGGTGGAGCACTGGAACAGGCTTCCCAGGGAGAAAGTCACAGCTCCAAGCCTGACAGTACTCAAGAAGCGATTTGCCCTCAGACACCTTTTGGGGTTCCCCTACGCAGGGACAGGAGTTGGACTCCATGATCCTTGTAGGTCCCTTCCAACTGAGGACATTCTATGACTCTATGATTGGGTAAACTCAAATATGAGGAAAAAACTCATGGGCACCACATGAGGGCATGAGCTGAAACGTAGCAGAGTCTGGCTGAACATAAGGAAACACGTTTTCATGATGAGGGTAACCAAGGACTTGCATAGGTTGCCAGAGAGGCTGTGGAGTCTCCTGTCTTGGAGATATTCAAAAGCTGTCTGGACATGGTCCTGGGCAACTGGTGGCCATATTTGAGCAGGAGGGTTGGACCAGATGAACTCCAGAGGTCCCTTCAAACCGCAACCATTCCGACATTCTGTGAGAAAGCAAGAGAAACAGGTTTCTTTTTCCTCATCAAGCTTCTTTATCAGGAGAACCCCACAGACAGTGGAATCGTTCTTCAGGGGCTGTGCTGACAGCATCCAAACATATACTAGTAAGATGCAGAAGGGAGTGTGCAGAGTACGGCCTGTCAGGGATGACAGGGAGCCTCCCTGGAGGTTCCACGATGTCCATAAACATGGAAACTCTTAATGCCATAATGAGAGCACTGTCAAGATGCCCAGAAGAAACCTGTGTGTACTTTTTAGAGGACAAAGTAATTTGAATGTTTCCAAAGAGCTGGCCTGTGCAAAGCAAGGTGCAATGACTGCTCTCCAGGCGGGGCCTGCAGCCACCTCGCAGCAGCGGTGCCCAGCGCACTGTCGGCAGAGCCCTGCAGATGGCTGCCGAGCTCTTCCAGCTCCTACTTGCGACAGAGAAATGGGCAGGTGGACACAAAGCCACTGGCCAGTCCCCCACTGAAGGACACAAAAGTCTCCTCCTTTCAAAAGAAGGAAACTTCTTCTATGCTGTCTCTATTTCTATCCAAATTTAATAGCCAGTCACCTGCAGGCTGAATATCTCTGTCTTTAACCTCCCAAAGATCCTGCGTTTGTACGTTTTCCCACAACGATGGCTAAAGACAGAGATGCTGCGGCTCTTAAGCGTGACAGCAAACTTCTTTTAGAGGAGGATTCATTGCTCAAGATGCTTTTCTCACCCAGGCTCAGTGGTCCTAAGAAGCTCTTATGGAAGAGATATTTGAAAATATTTATCCATCCCTTGTCTTGGCCACAGCAGCCATATCATCTTCTTCCCTTCCCCAACTATCTACGTAACTGTGCTGAATGGCTGTGTGGTGCAGAAGGGCAGCTCCTGCCTCTACCCCATGTCAGGGGCAAACATTGTCCCTGAAACAAAACACCTTTGTCCACTGGCTTCCCTTAAACTCCAGCTTTAGCTCTGAGCCCTTTTAAAAAAAAAAATTGAGATCTCCATCATTCTGGAGTGATGACCCTCATCCCCATGAAGCTATACCTCCTACTTCCTTCTCACCCTCTTCAGCATATCTATTTAGGGAAAGGGTCAGGTTTTGCATCACAAAATGTTGGGTACGAATCCTTCCTCTATCTCAAGGGGATTGTGAGTTTTTCTGTGCCCACCTTCTGAGCGCAGGACAGCCTGATGTGTGCCCAGGGCCCCCACTGCACCATGAGCACCTGCCCACCACAGGCACGCTGAGGCCCGACGGATTGCGGTGCCCAAGTCACATCGCCTTCCTTGAAAAAATCTCAGCTGCAGTATGAACCGTTCCTTTACCTGGTCCCTTTTCAATCTACATGTCTGAATCAAATAAATTATCTCCTAAGAGGGAGCTGAGAACTTCTAATAGACACCAGCCGCCCAACCTCTTTTAATCCATCCAATATTAGACTCGTTAGTCACCAGGATAACAATCCTATTTGCAAATCAGCTACCTTTATCAGATAACCAACAGGACCTAGTACAATACCTATTAGTCCAACAACATCACCACCAAGATATATAACTGCTTCTGTACAAAAACCTTTCTTCTAATCCTTCTTAAACTCAACAAGACTGATTGGCTTTTATTATTCATGAATTAATTTTTAACTCTTGGTCCAACAGGGGAATTGAATTTATAACGTTTTGCGGAGACTAAAGCAAAGTAAGAGTATGTTGAAAAAGCAGACCAGCCAAAAGCAGGTATTTTTTCTTCTTTCAACCAACAACTAGAGGGCTTGGGGGGGCACTGCATCTGTTTTTCCCTGAACACTTGCGAGGAAAATTCTAAGGAAAATTAGTGTATTAAAACATGTATAAATACCACATCACTGTACTGTAAGAGCTTTTGCTTTTTGTTTCATAATTATGTTATTTCTAAAAGGATGTAGAATTAAATGTTTTAATTTATAAAAATAAGTCCACTTGAGAATAGAAACTCAAGAAGGGAAATTTTGACAGAGATAGTCTGTATTATTAGAGGAGTAATGCTCACGGGCAGCAATTACAGCTTATAGTACTTTCTGAAAGGACAGTCCCCTAGCTGTAATTGCCAGAAGAAAAGGAAATACTCTGTTTTAAAATAAAGAAAAAAAAAACACATACACACGACAAATCAACACTTCTAAAAGAACAAAAAATAGAATGGTCAGAAGCACTGTAGGTGTTGGAATATATATATATATAAAAAAAAAGTATCACATCGTCAAATAACTTTCTGAGTGAGGGATTCCACAAGGGGAAGCACACTATATTTGGTACCTTTCAAAACCAAAATTGCATGAAAAAAAAAAAAAAAAAAAAAAGGAGAAGAAATAAAAGTTTTCAAAATAACCAAAAACTAAACAAAAGGAAAAAAAAAATTCCAAACCACTGACTTTTCTCGCTATGGCACTTGAGCCCAGCTTTTTCTCGACACTGAATCTATGCTTGGCACACAGTTTTTCAAGTTCCTCTTTGATACTTTATTTAAAGAAAATCTCTGTTACTCATTAAAAATAATAAATTCCAATATGCACTGATTTATAAACAGAAGACCTAACTGAAGCCGTTTAGTAGCACCTAACTCTATATAACCCATAATTATATATATGCTCAAGACAAAGAGCAATTATTTTTTTTAAGCACAAATGTTACATATGGTATATTTGTACAGCATTCTACATTTATAGAACACCTTCTATGCAAGGCTATCAACAGACTTACAGACTTCAGTTAACAAAGACTCCAAATAAACTTGTGATGAAGACAGATATACCTATGTTTTTTTAATACATTTACATACGCATGCACACACAGAAATACGCAAGCATGTGCAGAAAGGTTTGTATATGCGTATAAAGAGACATTGTATGGATAACTGTTTAAGTGAAACACTACATTACACAATATCAAATTAATATGTGGCTGTATATAAAAATGTGTAATTCATATACGTGTGTTCTGTTAATTTATAGTATGTGCGCAGGTATACAAAAACAAGTGTGCACATGCACGCCCTGATATACATTAATCCATGCACTTACAGATCTCTGCACACAAGAAAACTGTTTCATACTTTGACACATTCTAGTCCTCTACAAGGTGCCTGGTGCCACTACGCAACATGTATCAATTACTCTGAAGGAGACACATCTGGCATCATCTAAGTAAAGTAAAACATATGGACACACTGACAGTCTTAAACATCATTTTCAAAAGACCACATTTGCTACAATCTGTCAAGGCAAAAAGAACCCACAAGAAATAAAGCCAACGTACTCCACGAAGCCCAAGCACTGAAACGCAGGGATTTCCGTGGCTGTGAGTGTGAGCCACGCGTCTCCCAGCGCTGTGACCCCCTCCCTGCCCCAGCCCGCTTGGGCTACAGGGCGGGCAGCGCAACATCGCCTGCTTTTATACGGGTTTGTGTGTGGGGAGCCCCGATCCAGCCAGGGACCTGTGCACTACTGACGAATCCGATAACAAAAATTGCCTCTTAAAGAGTGACAGGCGACAGGCACCAGCATTTTTAGTTTCATAGCAGAATGTTTTCAGTATCGCCCTGTATCACTGTCCAACTTAGTCCCCAAAAATGACCAAAAACCCCTCATCAACAGAAATACAAAAGCTACGAAGAAGCTGAATTACAGGAGCTGAAGTACTGGATTTGTGTATTCTGAAGAATTAAATCACTCTTCCTCCTCTATAGCACTTTCTGAACTGTTAAAACTAGACAGCAATCACATGCAATACATGGTCCCGAAACAAAAATAAAACAGCAGCTCCTCAGAATTTCTGTATAAATCAAAGCTTGTTTAAAAAAAAATAAAAGCAAAATATAAAAAAGATGTACATATTGAAAATGCACGTCAGCTAAGTCTTGTTATGTGCACCAAAAAATAAAAAATTCTAAACGAAACCTCTGGAATTAGTAACACCCGATCTTCTCCACTGCTAAATTGCCATGTGTGAAAAACTCATCTAGATAATTTCTTAAATCAGGAAACAAATAATGTGTTTGAGAATGAGAAACTTGTCGGACTGACTGAATAAAAACAAAAGCCACACAGAAGACTTTACAAAAAGAAAATCTGTTGAAGAATGATTATTTAGTGTCCTAATTTTCAGCTGTTTAATTTTTTAATATGTAAAATGTTGTAAATCTCAGTGAGAAATTTGGTTTGTAATCATTCATGTCAGCACATCTAAAAAAATGTACTTGCGGCAACTGATGGAAAATCATATTTCTGTCTAATTTTCACTCAAGTGCTTACACATTCTTAAAATGATCGTCTCCATAGGCAAAATCATAACAAGAGAATTGAACATTTTTTTAAAGCTGTTCTTTTGACCTTTCTCTTGAGTAAAAGGACAGCGAGACAATACACTCACCAGCATTGTTCACAGTGACGGCTCCATCACCAGAGATTGAGGGCCATTATTACTAAAGAGGACTTTAAAGTGCCAGCAGAAAAAGGGGAAAAATTAGAAAATAACACTTCTAAAAACGCCATATATACAAAAAGCCTTTCAGAACAGTAGACACAGAGCAACAAGAAATCTTCATCAAAAAACAGCTGCAGTAAAACACAGATGACCAATTAAAACCATAAGGTGCCACGAGAAATTATCTCCTGTTATGCGGGATACTCTAGGCTGGAGGTCCCACTTCCATCACCCACACTATAGGCTATTCTGATTTAAGAAAAACCTATGACCCCTAAAATACATGGTAAATCCAACATAATTTCCGGGAATGGGAAAGGAAAATCTAGACTGAAAGAAGGAGTTCTCATCAAAGGCTCTTATCCTACCAAGAAGAAACTACAATATGCTTCCTTTTCCTTTTAAGCCTTCAGCAGGATGCAATATTGGTGAGACGTCCTTACAGTCATGACAAAAATTGTATGAAAATGGTCACCCCTCTCTACATTTAAGCTATTTCCGTTCACATACACAAAAATGCAAAAATAAATAAAACTCTGTCCAAAACAAGAACAGTCCTATCACAAATTTTATTGCAATTTAAGTCCTATCTTGAAAACGAAAAGAAAACAATTAAGAAAAATATTCAAATGAAAAAGCAAAGTAGCCCTCTTTTTTACTTCCTATGCACACATAAGTTTGTGACTTTATGAACAGCTTCTGTGTTGTTCGCTAAATCCTGTTATATCAGGAATATTCTTCGTAGAACGACAAAGTCATCCTAAGGGTGACTAGACTGAGACTTGCCAGGATCCCACAAAATGAACAGGATTTCTTACATATTCATTCCTCCCCCATTCAGAAAGGCAGTGCAAGAAAATTCCAGCTCAGCAGGGACACAGAGCCATCGCAGGTTGTGTGATAACAGCTTGCCACCTGCTTTTCGCAAGTTGTCTTTGCGAAGTGCAAGGGGCACTGAATAGTAATGTTGCCTGTGGTGATAGGAATGCACCGAACAGCTCAGTATGCAAAAGCACTTACTGGTACACAGTGCTCTTCACAAAGGGCATTGCAGAATGCTTTCCAGACTGTGTCAGAAGTGCTAGGAGAGGAAATATTAGCGTGTGCGTCACAGGAGGAACATAAGCACTTGCCATCACAATAAAAGCAGGTATTAGCAAATACAGGTAAAATGCTGCTTGCAGAAAAAAAAACAAACAAACAAAAACCAAAACAAAACCCCAAAACACAACACCAAACAAACAGGAAACTTAGCAGCAGTCAGACTAAAAGGAGGATTTCTTTGCAAGAGCAACAAGGGTTAACAGTGGCATACAAGCTCCAGTCCAGTCAAGATAGGGTCAAATGATGTGCAGTGAAAGTTTCAAGTCCTCAATCCCCCAGAGCTTGTTTGCTAATTACATTTGCAATTACAAACATGACAAATATATTACTATACAATGTGTTCCACCTTGAGCAGGCATGTTTCTCCTCATGGACAGTCACTGCCAGCAGCCAGACTCTCAAGCACTGGAAGAATCAAAGTGCACTGTGCTCCAGTTGCAAGCATAATTTTGTGGGCATCTCTATTGCTCGGAAGAGACAGGGCAAAGCTTTAGAGAGAGGCTGCATAGCAAGGATGGAAACAAACACAGAGAATAAGTTACTACAATTTAATTCCTATTAAGTAAAAATCACCAGGTCAATAGCTATTATTAATAAATAATACTAAGTTATGTTCTGTTCCCAATGACAGACACAAAGCACTTTACACATGCAAGCTGCATAGAGATGACTACATTCACAACTCAAACGCAGCTGATACCTAGAAGACAGAAAGAAATGAAGATTTTCCTGGTTTTGGCAAGGTTACCACAGCTGAGTACTGCTAATATCTTCTTTAAGTCCCTCCACTTAACAACCAACCATCTGATTCACAGTTTGCCGTAGAAGCTCTGATGTTTCCTTTCCTCCCTGGCCCCTCGGTTTCTCTGGGAGCACTACCTAAGAACCTTGGACTAGACAGATGCTAAATTTATTTGCTCACACCGCATGAACTAAACTAAAAATCCTGTTGTGCTCCCTGGCTGTAAAGTTACTGTCAGTAGCTCCATGGAATAAAGAACAGGTCTGACCGGCAAGGATTGCCCAGTCTGTGCAATTGATAGTAGAATCGTTGACGTGCAACACTGGCTGCTGCTCTGACCCCAGCTCCTAAACTGTGGAGAGCAAGTTAGAAGACGTGGGAGAGAGAATTTTGGCTTTTATATTGAAGCTTTGTCACAATCTTTTTCTACTTTTACTATTTCTTTCCTTAATTAAAATCTCTCTTAAGACATTTTACATTCTTTGGAGAAATCCTGCCATGCTCCCAACAGAACCTGTGAAATTCATCTCAGGTTTAACCCTTTTACCTTCTCCCTTCTTCCATTCCCTAAGAGAGTTTGTACCTTTTGAGCCCTGGAAAATTTGGTAAAGAGATCTACTGACACAATGCCAAATTCTTATTGAACTAAAATTACTTGAAGAATACAGGTGTTTTCAAACAACATGAAATTCAGAACAGTAGTAACAGTGCAGAAATGGGGCTGAGGAACAACAGCGGAAAAAGCACGGAGAGCAGAGCAGCGTCCTTTTGCAGAGGAAGAAAATGGGATGTGAAATGTCTGTCACAGCAACTTTCTCTGATACAATCTCTCCAAAGTCTTTCCCCTCTCAGGCTAAATGCAATAATTATTGATTACTTCAAATCAATACAATGAAAAAAATCCTATTTTTTAAATATATTGATCTTTCCATATTTTCTCAATAATTGATAATGATTAGATCATCTTTACTTCTACAAGTGGAACTGGAAGAGGGGGGAAAAGTTAATACAAATAGTTTAAAGGTACCAATTTCTTCATCAGCCTTGTGGTCAATCAGCTTAGTGTACTGAGACCCCATTCTACGACGGGAACCTCGTCAGGAATCTGTTAACTAGGCCATTTCTCTTACAGAGTTTTTGCAATTTATTCTGTCAATAAAACAAACAACTCACTCCCCATTCTCCTTAATTAACAACTCCTCCCTGTCCCAGACTTTCAGTGATAGTCAGAGCAGACAGTTGCATTCAGCTTCTCTGACTCAGATTTCCTCCCATTCACGGAATATGAAGATTTCCAGTAACCGCTGAAATCAAGTCACATTTCCTCAGTCTGGGCATTAGAGTCAGTGACAACAACTTTGTTAATTCTCTGCTGCAGGGTCCAGAATTTTCTCCTTCATTGACTTAAAATTCCAGTGTTATATCTTTCTATTTCTCTATCAAATATATCACTTATTCCTTTCAACTTTTTCCTTCTGTTCATAAAATAATTTTCATTTTTATCAGATCAATGACTCGTGTCTTTCTCGTGCATCAGAGGAAACAGTGTTAAGAGACATAGCATCTGGCAGGATGCCCTCATTTGTCAATGATTTTTATTTTCCCTTCAGGATGGTTCCTTGGTCAGTTTCTGTCTGTCATGTAGAATATTAATTAGAAGCAGAGATGGCAATTTTGTAGTCCTATCAACATTTCTAGTGGCAACTATCATGAGGCAGAAAAAAATTCAGTGGGATGTGGAAGTTAAAATGGAAAAGTAAAAATGCCATATTTCACTCACTCTCCTTTGAAACAGCCCGAGGTTTGCATATGAGAGAGATGTAACACCAATATTCAGTATGACCATACATATGTATGTGCATATATCTACACATAAATATTTATAGATGCACACATATGTTTGTGTGTGAATATAATCACATCTTTTATATGTCAGAGTATATACATTTGTGGTGTCTGCAGACACATTCTCTTCCCGCTATACTGCAGACAGACGCTGTCAGTACAGTGTAATTAATGTATTCTTGCCATATGCCCTCACCTGAGCAACAAACTGCAGGTACAAATCATTGTCTTTGTTAGTTTCCCAGTTCGAACTCACAAAAGCTTCTTCCTGAGAGATGCATCATCTACCCCAGGAATAATTTTCCCAAAGATCAGTGCCAAAAGGTAGTAAGTGGTTGCTAAACAGTTGATTCCCACGCAAGAAGTAAAATATATATGCTGCCTTAGGACACATGCACAGAGGGTCAAAATTAGGAAGAAGCATTTTCTTAACTCTCCCTGCAATATCCTGCATGGAGGGAATCCACACAACCCGCTGACCAGAGCTTCTGCAGGTTCCTGGTGTAATTGCTCAAATCAACACACGCAGGTAAGGGAAAGGGAACTTTCACTGCTTGAGGAAGACAAATCCAAAACCTGAAGAATGGGATTAGCAACAATGAACTCCTTTGCTTAGTTTTTGTTCAAACTCTTCTTGGGTCTGACTGTTAAAAAATTAAGTTCTCCTTAAACTCCAAGGTGAAGGGAGTCACCTCTTCTCTCCTTTGCCTTGTTCATTCTCTCTCTCTCTCCCAATAATTGTGAGGTGAAATACAGTTTCCAGGTAACTGTATGGATCACGTATTGAGTGACCACATTCACTTCTCTTCCTACATTCTACTATTCCTCCTATTTTTTCCTATAGCTTAACAAACAACTAAACAAGAAGAGGCAGTTTGCAATATTCGTAAATTCACTCCTAATTTAATGTTTAATTTGACAAAGATTGCTGTCCACATAACTAAAAGCAGTATTATTTTTTTTTAAAGGCAAATAACTATAAAAATCTTTTAAATGGCTAGCAGTCAGAAGAGCAAATAAGTACAATTAGGATAATACACTAGCTGGCAATACAGGCACAAGTGCAAGACCTGTATTTACATTATATGTTCACAATATAATTGTGTTAGAGTGTGAGAAAAAATTGGCTAAAGGGATATTTATTGGGCCAACTTTTATCCAGAGCTACAGGAATGCAATCTAAAACCTAACCTTAACAAAACCAGTAGGGAAATCAAATTAGTACCTGACACGCTGCGCATATACCTTTAAATATATTGTATCTTTAAAGCTTTTCACATCTTCTCCTTCTCCCAATAACTTTTTCCAGACTTAGTCATACTTCCCTGCGTCATTTTATTCATTATATATACATATATATATATATATATATATATATAAACAGAGGTTGAGGTATTTTAAGTGATGTTTCTCTGTCTCTCTTTCCCAACCTCAAACAATGAAAAAGAGAAGGTTAGCTGGCACACAGAACCAAGCCAAACATTTATCTAAACAGAGAGCTCTCCAACAGTGTCTCATCTCAAAAAGCAGCATTCTCTGTGTACTGTAAAGCTATAGGGGCTCAGTGGCACTTCCCCCAGGGCCACCTTCATGTGTTTACTCAGCGGCCAAAGAGTTGAGAAGATGCGTAAGGTGCACTTGACATTATTGAGACCTGACTGAGAGCCCACAGAAAAGTAAAACAGGTGAACAGTAATACAACATTCAGATTACTTCTTACTATTTGCATGTTGTTTGATTTCATTCTCAATTCCAAAAGTAGTGGGGAAAAAAAAAAAAGAAAAAGTTAAGAGACAATATAGGAAGTGATGAAGATAAGACTTTCGATTGTGGCTTTTTTTTTTTTTTTAAATGAAAGTAAATGCACTTTCTATTTTTGCCTTAATATTAAAAGTCGCCCAGCGGCACACAGAATACATTCCCCTCATGAAACTGTTTGTTTATTTTAAATTCAAAATGGAGCAGCCACAAGCGAAGCACTGGTGGGGAAAAGAAAATCACATGGGTTAGATTATTAATTTCTATTAACAATTCTAAGTCTAATTTTAATGAAACTGCTGGAAGCAGGGGATTAAAGGAAGAAGAAATTAGTGTAAAGACGGAATATCAGGAAACAAGAGACAGAAATACAGATAAAATACAGCTGTAATGAGGAAAGAGAGCCAAGTATCACTGTGGGTGTTTTGTTTGGTTTTAATTCTTTTTATTTTACTAAATACAATGTGTTCTTAAAACAAAAGCAATGAAATAGGCAAAATTACTTCACTCCCACCCCCGATGACACCACAGGACCTGTGTAGGTGACACACGGGTTAACATGCAAATGCACAAAAAGGGACTCTGCTCAGGGTGAGATTTATCGGAGAGAAGAAATGCATTTTTAATTTAATTGCTCCAGTCAGCTGGATGCGAACGCTGAGAAGATTTTGCCTTGTTTCCTAACTTTCCCAAAAGGATCAAACCAAACTTAACGAGCTAAAGTGATTTTAAACACATTACCAGGCACAGCCCACTTCGAAATACAAAGAGCAGTAGCAGGTGCTAAAGTATCAGCCACTGGTTCCAGCTCGGGATATCTGCTTGCCAGCCCTCCGACTTCACGCCACTCTTGCCCTGGGTATGCTATCCAAACAGTAAACTGTGGGAAACTACATTTCCATAGGGCATTTCAGGTGAAAAAAGGACTGTTTTGTTGGGGGTTTTTTGTTTGTTTTGGTTTTTGTTTTTAAATAAAAGACAGTGCTTTTGTGTACCTACTTCGTGTAATTTTATATGCACATCTCTCTACAGATACCTAGTAATTAAGCTAATAAAAATCCTAGCACGGACGAAAGTCAAACTGCGTAGAACGGACTGCCAGTGCTCACTGCTACCTGCCTGTTCCTAGGAGATGAAGCATTAGAGGAAGAAGTTACAAAGCAAGAAAGAAACAGACCGACACACCGACCCCCCAAAGCGCTCCTCCGCGAGCTGTGCCGCACCTGCCCGCGCAGACACCCGCGGCACAGGCGGTGCCCCGCGGCGGCGGGCGGCTCTGCGGCACCGAGGCTGCTGGACTGCGGGGTCGCTGCCCCGTCCCACCCGCAGCGGGACGCAGCGCCTGTCCCAGCCCGCCCCCGGCGCGGCGCGGCACACTCACTGGTTGTGGTAGCCGAGCGGGTCGGAGATGCACAGCTCAGAAATGTCCATCACTCCAGTTTGAGCATTCCCGGTTGGAGGAGAAAACAAAAAACAAAAAAAAAAAAAAAAAAAAGAGAGAAAAAGGAAGGAAGATAAAAAAAAAGGAAAGAAAGAAAAAGCACGAGAGAACAACTAAACTGCAGAGGGAAAGGCGGGCAGGGAGCCCCGGGAAGGGGAGCTGGCCCGAGCCCGGCGGCGGGGCAGAGGCGGCAGGGCGGGCGCCGGGGAGGCAGCGCCGCGCTGCTCCGCTCCGGCACCCGCGTGCGGACACACTGGCGGCGGCAGGAGGCGGGCGGCGGGCGGCGCGCAGGACACGGCCACGGGGGATTTCGCCGCCCCGAGCCCCGCTGTAGCTTTAACGCCGGGAGACGGATGGAGACGGCAGGGCGGCTATTGGCTCCCGCGCAGGGGCTGGGCTTGGAGCGCGGCTGGGGGAGGCACGGCCGGGGGGGCCGCCGGACTCGACACCGGCACCGCAGCGCGGCCGGCGGCAGCCCGCAGCCCGAGCGCCGGTCGGCGCCGCGCTCCCCCGGGGAAGGCGGCGGGGCGGTCTGGGCCGGGGCCCGAGGGCAGCGGGGTGTCCCGGACCGGGGCCGGAGGAGTTGGCCCCGCGGGGTGCAGTGCGACGCGGGCGCCGGCAGCGCGGGTGACACGAAATCGCAGAACTAGCCCGGTCCCACCACGGGAATGATGGCAGCGACAGCGCACGCTCCCCTTGGCTCTTACTCACTAAGCTGTCTCTCGTGGGCACCGGCTGTAGAGTTTAGGCTTAAGCAAAACCTTGATGTGAGGGGTGCTCTGTGGACTACAGCTGCTCGCTACCCGCCTGGGCATGCCAGCGGGCCTCTGTCCACCCAGACAGCAGTCGGCATGCACAGCAAAACACACCAGTGTGCCACTTTGTACATGCATGTTGCAGGCGTCATTACACACAAACACAATACCACAAACACACACGTTGTGCACATGAACAGACCTGCATCTCACACTGACAGGGCCTAATCACTATACTTAAACATCTGCTTTCCCATACACACACAAATACATGCAGGCAGAAGACTGCCTGAGTCCCATTTAAAAGAGCGCAATTCAGATATCACTTCAGTGCAGCTTATGACACCACACTGGAATAAATCCTGGCACATTAGATCAGAATTAGACATTCAAGATAACAGCACGTATTCCCAGACACAAAACCCATAGATCTAGACCCTCAAAAATCTTCAGACATCCAAGTTGGCACATACAACCAACCTCACGAAAGACACATTTTCAAAGCTCTGCATACGTACTGGCTGCTGTTAAAGTCAGTGTGCTTTCACAATGCCTGCACACATTTTCACATTCATACAATTCCACTGCATATTTACAGCAATGTACCAATACCTATCTGAAGATCCCGCTCCACGTAAGCACACAAGCCTCTCCAGGCACATGCCCAGCACATGCAGGCTTGCATGGAAAGCCTGACTCACAGAGTTGCCCTACTGTGTCTATTTGTTCCTTGCTACCTACTCTCCACCTTCCAAACTGCACTCATGCAAACCTCACTTGTTTCTCTCCTATGCTTCCCCTTCATGTTTAGATGTCCACTGCTCAAATACATAAAAATATCCTTAAACAGATAGGCAAGAACTAGAGGCCTTTTTTAAAAGAATACGCACAAACACACCTGGATAAAAGCTTCATTCTCTTACGCCAGGCAAACAAAAAGTAGTAAGAGCTAAGAGGATATTTCTTAATATAAAACCCAGAGTCTAATTTGAGGCAACACAAAAATGAGCGTGTACCATACCGAGACAAGCAAAGGGCAGACTAGAGCTTTTCAGATGAAGTGGACAATATAGCATAGAAGAAAATGCAGTGTGGTTCAGCTATGAACATGAGAATAACCACTGACTAAATTAGGCGAAAACTTTTCATACAATCAGTATGTGTAGCAACTTGAAATATTCAAAAAAGAGGAATGGCCAGATTCACAGCCAGCGTAAACCGTCACTGTAGTGCAACTTCCTCTATACATCCCCTACCAGAGATCTTAACAAATGCCATACAAAGTAATGGTGTGCCCCAGTGTGTCTCCAGGCTGTGTGGGGCAAACTGTGTGATTCTGATCAACTGTACTTAAAACAGGATAGCCTAAGGATGTCAAAATAGCGGTCTTTCATGGTGAAAGGTATGTATGAAAAAGGCACAGAAAACAGGTTAGTTTAGAAAATGGGAGACAGACAGAAGACTCATCCACAGCTTTATGAGCACAGCAGAATCTGATTACCTGAATGTTGCATGTTGAATGACATGATTCCGATTATACATCTTTCTAGGAAGCAGAATTAATATAAATGGAACATATACACATATACCTTTGTACACCTAAGTGATATATCAGCCCAGCGGAAACTCTAAGATGCTTTGAACGCTGAAGAGACATAAGACAAGATCTTTAGTAGGGCATTAGCCTTAGTAGGGTCTGAGATTGTAAGCAAGGAATCTCACTGACCACATCGGAGAACACCTGACCCAAGCAGAGACAAGAAGGACAAAACCAGCATGAGTCTGTTTCCAGCAGAAAACTGAGGTCAGAGAGGAACTCACTGATTACCCAGTTGCTCCATGAAGATTCCTGATGCACAGTAGCAAGAGAGGCTGGAGGAGGCACACAGTGTCAGGGCCTGAGCAAGCCACAGCTCAGGAGAACTCATGGTGTTTGCAATGAGCTGATTTTGATGGAAAACAATTTTCTCTGGAAAGATGTGCCCTGGCTGGATCCTGACTGTGCAGAGATTAGCTCTAGTGTGGGCTCCCAGTGAATGGGAGACGAGGGTGGAAATGGCCTGGCAGGCAGGTCCTGCTATCCCAATAGCTGATGTTTTAATTTTGCACTTTTAACTTTTATCCGGGCCGAGGTGAGGCAAGCAGGGAGCCATGTGATTGCCTGGCACAAGGTCCACAGGGCTGAATTAACTGATAGAAACAGCACAATGGTGGGTTTGTACTCTGGAAATGGGCTGCTGCTGACAGAGGACTGCCTGGGTAAGGTGGGTATTTACAGAGTGGTGCAGAAATGTAACATTAATCTCTTATGACACAGTGCAAATGGACAAATGGAGCTTCCCTTGCCTTAAGAGTAGCTGTGCAGAGGCCTGGTTCTTCCTTCCTGAGAAGAACAGAAAGGAATAGTCTCTGCTGGCTGCGCCTGATCTGCCAACTTGAATTCCCCAAGAAAGAGGACAAGAGTCCTGCAGGCTGATTTTGGAACTTCAGGAGGCTTCATCTTTTGCAAACCCCTCTGCATACAGCACTTGCTGACCTCTTCTCACAGCTTTAGCCAATTTCTCTTCCTCCCAAAGGACAAGGAAGGAAACACTGGCCATCCTTCCAATACATGCATTTTTTTAAAAAAGTACAAGGGCAAGGTTAGAAAGAACTATAAGATTAAACTGCCTGATCTGGAAGACAAAAATCTCAGTTTGGGTAATATAAGGCAGAATTGCACATGCGACAGCAGCACTAGCTCACCCTGTGAGCACAGCCTTTGTTGCCATCCTCACTGAATCCTGCCCTGGAGCCGCTGCTCTGTCCCTACACAAGGGACAGGAACAGGCCTGGCCACTCAGCCTGTGGGCTCTGACCAGAGCATACCCGCAGGTGCTATGCGCTGGGGTGACTTTCATGAGGCAGCCTCTGGCTTTCAAGATCGCCAGTTCTCTTCACACCAGGTCCAAATGCAGAGCGGCAACTTTCTGTCAGTTTTAGGCTCAAACAGAGCACAGAGTGCTAAAGGCTGGTGGAGCTATAGGCAGTATCAGTTCTTTGAGACATGAAATCAGCCTCCCCAGAAAGCAAGCACAAATTGCAAAGACATGTCTCTCTATTTTTTGCTCTCTCTTCCAGATACTTTATTTGGAGAGTTTCCCCCCATCCTTTAATGACTAATCTGGTTTTAACAGATTAATTTTTGACTTTTAAAAAACATCTATCATGGAATAATGATCAACTTTCCAGCAAGCTGACTGATTGACTGACAGAAATTTCATTTGGTCTAATATAGGAGTAACCTGCAAATCATGCCAAACAAACTTGATTTCACTTGTTGATAAAGCTATTTTTTTTTTGTGAATCAGGAAAATGCAGCAGAGGGAAATACCTAGTTACTCGTGGGATTTGGGGATTTTTTTCCATAGTATGAAGGCCCTATTATTGTATTATCACAAAGAAATCAGTGAAGTGGTACTTGCACAGGGCAAAAAACATACATGACATACATAATGATTAGGAGACCTAAGCTGGGCAGAAGAGACTTGTGTACACACATTCTTATCTTGTCTGCTGGGGATAGAGGAGTTCAATGACCTTTCCCAGCCTCTCTCATTTAAGGAAACAACGGTTACAGAAGATGGTTGTGATGAATTTAGAAGACAAGCCTTTCACACTTTTGAGGCCAACATTTCTGCTTGGACTTCATGCAAGTAATTGTGTCACATGTCCTGATCCCTCTGCTCTACAAGGCTAGTAACCCTGGGGAGAAACTGAGGTCCCCTGAGCGCAGGTCCCTGAGAAGGTTCCATCTGAATATGAGGAGAAACTTCTTTATTTGAGGGTGCCAGAGCACTGGAACAGGCTGCCCAGAGAGGTTGTGGAGTCTTCTTCTCTAGAGACATGCAAGACCTGCCTGGACACATTCCTGTGTGATCTACTCTGGGTGAACCTGCTTTAGCAGGTGGGTAGGACTAGATGATCTCCAGAGGTCCCTTCCAACCCCAACCATCCTGTGATTCTGTGATCACTGGCAGGCTTTCACTGCTCTCACATATATCCCCTTGCACAGCAAACAGCTATCTCAGATACAGACTCCATCCATGAGGACAAAACAGCCTTCTTTACTTTGGGCTCTCTTCTGTTTTCCCTTACCACACCCAAGCAGTTTGCTCGCTTCACCAAAGGCAGTGTCTTATTTTCTACCAAACTCCAATAGATTTTTTTTTTCCCCATAAAAACTAATTGGCTTTATGAGCAATATGCTTCGATCTAAAAGGTATCATCACCATTACTGCTGATGATCAACATCTATTTAAGCAGGAAATAGTTTTCACATTGTAATTTTTAAATAACTGCCCATCTGAACATCCTTAGACATGCTTCAAGTGTTACCTAGTCTTTAAAATATCTGTGTTACAATTCTCAACCTATAGACTACCAAATCATGTCATAAAGAGATTATGTGACTTGCCCCAGACCAATCTGACAAATCTGTAGCAAAGCAATAGTCTGAATACAAGTGTCTCAACCCTTACTGTCCTGCTTTGAATCAGAATTCTCTGTACCAAAAATGTGACCTTTCATTAAGTTCTGTGCCTGGACACAACAGTGTTAGGGGCCCTGAGATGAGACAGACATAGTCCTATGTTGCCAAAGGTCAGAACTTACTTTCAATAAGCCCTGTTTTAGTAGGGCTGATGCTATTTTGTATCCCTTTATACCTGCTTTTGTCTTTGCAGTGTTAATAGCAGGACATGTTCCTGCTGACATCTTAGATGAAAGTCCACACACAGACACACACACACACGCACAAAGACACACCAGGCAAAGCCATATTAACTTATGTAGAATTCAAAACAGGGCATCAGTGTGACAGGTGCAAAACGTTTTACCAAATGGGAAAGAAATAAAGACAATGGGTAGAGAGATATCATTTTCCAGATTTTGGAAGAGCTTGTAGTAAGAAACATACAGAGAAGAAGGAAAGGAAGTTATATAGTTGGGATTATGCCTTCTGCTCTCTCTTGTATCATCAGTTAGCTGGGGTATTTGATAGGAACTTTTCCTTGCTCAGAAATACTGCAGTGTATCTGTTTTCCTGTTTTGTCAATCTACTTCTTAGTCAAGTCTTTGCCTAACTGAGCAGACAGAAACTCAGTTAAACTTTGTTTAACTGAGCAGACAGAAACTGTCCTCAAAAAAAGATAATTACAGAGGCAGATAAATCTCATAGACTTAGAAGACTTCAATGGAGACCTGTGATCCAGCTCCAGATTTTGACCTGTTGCTGATCTATTTCCTGGGATGTATTACACTAACCCTCACTTGGGCCACTGTGTTTGGGCAGAACATGACCAAGACATTGACTGGAAAATGGTTTTATTCACACTGACAGCTACACATCACTTACTAGCATACTCACTGCTATTTCCTGTCCTCTCTGAAAACTGAAGTAAAGTAGAAATGAATCCTTCCCTATCCGCAATCCTGGGTGTCCACAGAGCAGTAGCTGGGCTATTTGCTCAGCTACCAGGAGGAAGGAGGGAACACAAGGCATCAGGGAATCTTGGAAATACCTGTACTTAGCTGTCACCGGTCCTCCAGCACAGAGGCATCACAAGCAAGGATTTCCCAGCATGGTAGTTCATCCTGTGAGGTAGGACATAAGGTCAAACAGCATCTTTCCACCTTTAGCTTTCCTACTTCAGTACACTAGCTTCAAGTCTTGTATTACAAAAGGCCAAGGAGGGAGGTCAGGAGAAGAGGGCATGGTTGTTCATTCCTCTAATTTGGGGAGATGGTTTGCTGCTTCTCTCTCCAAGCCCTTGCACTCCAAGCAATGCATTTTAATCACCTCACAACTCTTACATTCACAATACCATTTTACTCACTGAACTGATAAAAATAAATATCTGTCTTGTCAGGAGAAATAACAGTTACTTACTGTTATGCCAGAAGCAAAAAATTAAAACATTTTTCGCATGTGCTCTGATAATGTCTCAACCCAGCAAAGGAGTGGGACTTAAAGAAAAGAAATGCTTCAGAGTTATTATTGTTAGAGACTGCGCCCACTGGGGGTAGGCAGCAGAGAGGGAGGGTAATTTTTCCAAGTTTGTGATGGAAACAGGAGCTTTAACACATACAACACAACTTACTAATATTTCCCAACAAGAGCAACAGGTAGCTACAGTGGCCCAGACTCTACAGTTAGAATACTATTATGTGACAGAAAACAGTGGGTAAGTGTGCAATTTCCTCTTATCTGGGTTCTCTGAGTAGGTAAGAGCCCTTTGGGAAAGTGGTGTATGCAGTTAAAAAGAAGCAAAGTGGTGAAAGGACTTTTCCATCCAGGGTATAAGGGATGAAGAAAACAAGGATTAAAGACCTTCCTTTCCCTGCAGGAACCTCCATCTGGCCTCATCTGGGCACAATCACAGAATCACAGAATGTTGAGGATCGGAAGGGACCTCAAAAGATCATCTAGTTCAATCCCCCTGCCAGAGCAGGAACACCTAGATGAGGTTACACAGGAAAGCGTCCAGGCGGGTTTTGAATGTCTCAAAGACTGTTGACTTCACCAGGTCAAATACAGAGAAGTTCACCAACAGCGGATCTATGCATCTGTCAACAGATGATCAGGACTTCTCTCCTGGTCACCTTCTCCAGCTTCAGAATAATAAAATATTTATACAGTTTCTAACAATAAGCAGGTACAGATTTTGGCTGGAGCCAGACATGACAGAGGCCGGCTTCCTTCTGACATGCTGTATCAGCAACACAACTGCATGTCTCCTCCACTCTGGATCTCCAAACAACTTGGTTACGTACATGACCATTTTGAAGATTTGTTCTCTACTAATTTTAGTGTCTGAACAACAATACACATTTTTTTCACAACTCCCTCTTGAGTTTATTTGTTACTTGCACTGTATTTATTTCACTCTCTGGAAAAGAGAAAATTGGTGTGACAGATTATATGATTAGACAACTTTACCAACAAAGACTATCCCAAGCTTCTTAACATACTTTTAACTTCTCAGTTCCATCAACTGTATCTCATTCAGACACCTAGAGTAAAACATGTTATGAAATCACTCCTCTGTCTACAAATCATTAACATTCAAACACTATGCCTACAGACCATGAATGATCATTGTTTTGTGGCAATTTTTCAAACAAGACGTGGAAAAAGTACAAGAAAAACAACCCTTGCCTATACCACAAAACATAATTTAGAAGAGGTAGACCAACTCAGGACTATATAAACGTGTGTTCTTTAGCTACACAATATATGCACATACAGTATCAAGAGGGTAGCCAGTCACAAGGAGACAGATGCTGGTTACCAGAAAAAACACTTTTCTGTGCAAAGTAAAGAAAAAGCTGCACTAGCTCAGTCCTATGTCTGTTACACAGCCTTGTATACTCCAAAAGATTACAATCTCTCTCATATGTGGATGTAGAAGTCCCTGGATGTCTTTGAAAAAGTCTTGTTGACGTGACTTCCAAGTCTAAGTTTCTCAGAGAACCGGGCACACAGGTAGCTGTGGACAGCAGTAAAGTCTTCTAATGCACCTGAACATGTGTCAAAGGATTTCAGCAAAAATGCCTTCATCCTTCAAATTCACATGTTGTCAGCTTAGCTGTTCCTGTGGCAGCATTAGAAAAGATTACTTTTCAGTATCATTGTTAAGGCAAACTTAAATCTCTGTCCCCTGTGGTCTGAGGGTGACTTTGGTGCTGCAGCCTCCTAGCAACAGGTCCCCTTGATCTCCACAGTGCTTACAAAGGAAAATCCAGTTTTGGTCTTCTGCTCATCTCTTGAACACCTTTATTTTAGCAAGGATCAAAGACTAACAATGCCTCTCCTCTCTACTCCTCTGTTGAATATACCAGCCTTCTCTTAAATATTTACAGTCAGCTGAACTCAGTAGTACTCAAGTAATCTTTTAGACCTTACCCCTCAACATTTGGCAGCATTTCATAACTCATGTGGTCAGCAACCCAGCAAAGGGTAGGCTTTTATAACATAACTTCCAGAAGTTGTTGCTACCAGGTTTGTCCTGGGAACCATACAGCGTTCGGATATCACTACTTCTTAAACCCGCTGCTTCTTCAGAGTACCAAGAAGCTAGACAGAAGCAGGACAGAAGGAAGATGTCTGGAAAGACTGTCACTGCTTCAGATACAGAGGTCTGCTAAACAGCCAATGATGTGGCACCCAGGAGGGCCCTGCCTTGCTTCTGAAGGAGAAGGTACCAGACAAGAATACCTTGAGAGACCACACTGTTTCCAAGAGCTCATTTAATGAGGACAGTCATTAAACTGATTGGTCAAGCAGGATGGTTAAAACAAACAAAAAATGTAGGTCATCAGCCTTGATCAGCCAGCAACCATCTGAGTTGAATCAGCCCATTTAGCTTTATAATCATAGGCATGGCAGCTGCGTTCCACGTAGCTAGTCTAGTGCCTCTTCTGAAGGCACTATGGGGGACCATCATTGGCAGGCAACACAACACAGGGCTTTGCTACTACACACCAGAGAGAATACCTGACCTGCAGCGTAAGGATGTTCAGAACGTGCCTTACACGGCCTAATGCCCAGAAGGTACATTCTGCCTGCAGAGGCAGTACTTCCAGAAATATAGAATACTTCTGCATAGACAAACCTAGATGACACCCATCAAGATGAGCAATAAATATCTCCAGGGGTTACACTATGACACAAACCAAGCACTTTTAGATATGACAATATACTTGCTATGTAAGGACCACTTTTTTTCTTTTTTTTCTTTTTGCTACTACAGTTCTTACATACAAAGTACAAAAGCACCAATATAAGGCTTAAATATTTGCCAGGCTGCCAAAGCTAAACAGACAAGTGTCAACCTGAGCTCCTAACTTATGTACCCAAACTTTTAACTACACACTGTGGGGCAAAGAATAAGCACTCAGATGTTTCAGTGACTAGCTCTCCCAACAGTAAAACATATCCAAAAAAGTGCAGTGTCTTAAAGTAGTGTAAGAGTTATTAAATGTTTGTAGGATGTCCATGAGCATCACTTGTGTCCAGTGTTCTCAAGCAAGGGTCGGTTCTAGCTGCAGTACCCAGGGACATGCCCTGCAGAGGTTTGTCAGTATAAGGCATGGGGCAGCCTGGTAGAACCAGTAAACTGTAGCTTCGCCTGCACTGCTATACTGTTCCACCTTAGCCAAAACTTTTGGCATAATATAAATACCCTGCAAAACCCTCTTGATAAAAGAAGAAATTGTTCATCCAAAAATACGGGGAGAAGCTGGGTCATCAGATGAGAGTGAAATTGGTTTAAAAGCCATTAAGAAGAAAGCAACCCAGGCATTCAGGAGCAATCACAGCTGCTTGGGTTGATCAGAAGAGACAGAGGGAATTATTTATTTATGGACTTCCTGCTCTCCCTGAGCGGGTGTCTCCACTGGGGAAACTTTAAGAGGAGTGGGGAGCAGGAGACAGGTGCTGCTTGAAATCCTCCAGAGGTTTTCCTGGCCTGGGCCTCAGGAGAGTTAAACATAGTTCATGCCCAAAGCATCCAGGAGCCATTGACTTCTCTTTCTCAGAGCAGGAGAGGCCAGAAAGAGCATCACATGTGTCTCTGCTGGGACGGAGCATAGAGAGTCCCAGGCACCCAGGCTGCCATGCAAGCTTTACACAACTTACAGTAAGATCCCTGCAGAGCAATAGTGCTTGAGTACACAGCCGTTTCTCTCTTCTCGTGGTTCAGCTGCTTCCCTTTAAACACAGATCAAGTGTCTCTAGGGACTCAGCAAGTGTTTAACAGACCTGCCTGATGGAAGGACCTCCAATGAGAAAACCAAGACCTGAAACTCCCAATAGACATTCTCAATTCAATCCACAGCTGATAAGGCAACCCTGAAGTTACATGCAACCAGATACTAACTGCACAGAAAGCACATCAGTCTAGTCTGTATCCAAAGCTCATCTAAACACCCTAAACATAAGGGGGAGGGAAGGACTAGCAGATTAAACAGGAAGAAATACTTGAACTGCAAATGTCAGCACAGAAATATGGAATTCTTGATATAGCATCAAGAATTCCTTTTCAAGTTACAGTGCTGTCTTTGCTGATGCAATTTCTTATTGTTTCCCCAAACTGGAGGAAGAAGAGGAATTATTCCCTAAAAATCACAAAGTTCTCTTCAGTACTGAAAGTTGACCATTCGCCACTAACTAAAAAAGAGCTGTAGAGACAGACAGATCTGTCCAGTCAGACAGATCTGGCAACTATTCTCTTGTTCTGGCTTTGGTCAGAGGGCCACAAAAGGGAACCAGGGCTTGGAAATTATCAACGCCACCAGAATTTTTTGTTTGCTGTAAGATGCTGCAGAGAGTAGTGTTACAAAAGGGTCGCTGATGGGAACTGAACAGAATATGTGAGTGGTACAGGCTGCACTGTGTCAATTCGTGTTTCCCTGCAATTCATTAGTGATGAGATGCCAGAGATTGAGATGAAAAGGGCAGGAGCAGACAGTGACCTACTGCTTTAGACACATCTCATTCAACATCCCCAGTTTATTCCTGTTCTGCCTCTGCTAATATATCTTGTGTTACTCACCAGCAATGATATTTTTCCTCAATTCTGGTCTCAAACCAGTACATTGTTTTGTGCCACTAAAGCTACGGCAAAACCAGTTGAGGTAGCAAAATAATATTTTGGGAAAGCTTTGAAAAAGAAAGGACTAAAGAACAAGAGAATATCGTCTTCATCAAGATCGGAGATCCAAGGTAGCCTCAACATGAAAAAGGCACAGAGTCTAACGGTGAGAGTGTTTCAGTGTGTCCTACTCACACTGTCTTCTCCTCACGCATAACAGTGATTTCTACTACTTGTCAATACATGAAACCAGGTTTGTTCTCCCAGTCTCTGTTTCTCCGAACAAAGGGCAGCATCCGTTTTCCATTCAATGAAACAGGTCTTATTTGGTCTCTCAAAGGAAAGTTAATTTGCTGCCCATTCAGAGACAGGTTACATTTTTAGGGTTTGTGTGACCTTTGTTTCTCACTCTGGGAAGAAGATCATTAAGCACTGATAGCTCCTTAGCCTGGACAGGGAACCGTTCCAGAGAGGGCTGCATCCCCCAGGGAGACAGAGGACAGACAACCCAGGCCTCTCTGGGGAGCTCTTCTGCTTCATCCATTGACTTGTGGCTTGAAAATCTTTACAGGGCCAAACCAAATACACTGCTAGTTTGTAAGTGCCAGGGTCATTCATTTGTGTGCTTTCAGACACATTGTTTGGGAAATTCAATTCACCCCTTAATTTGCCAAATTAGGTTAATTTGCCAAATTTAGGTTCTAAAATCCTCCAGAGTCTGTAGTGTCCTTTGCCCCTTCATGCTCATTTGCCTTTTTAATTTCCCTTCCAACTTGCCAAAAGAAAAATAAGTCCATTTTGATTCTGTTCCTAGCCAGTTGACCTTGCCTTCAGAGCCTGGCACACCAACTTCCCCTGTCACAATGGTCAGGTTACAAAAACAAAAGAACATTTACTTCCTTGTGAAACACTTCCCATTGAGATTTTTCAGTTACAATAATTTCTGTAGCATGCTCTGTGCTTTCACAGAGTCTCGGTTTTGCAGAAATACAAGGCATAATCCGCACCCCTTTACACGCATTTGACAGCCAGGATGAGGCCTCTTCTTCCTGCTACGTTACACTCATGCCTCTGCACTCTCTGAGGAGAGGGCTCAGTTGCTTGCACACAGCTTGTTAGGAAACACTGCATTCAATTTGACCAGCAAGAAGCACCCAAGAACGGGCACCCAGAAGTGACAGCCAACTAACAAAAGTTTCAGGGACATCCCAATACACTTGGCATCCTCCCTTGGTTGGAAAACAGGGTGGGGGGGGGGGAAACACAAAACCAAAAAAACACCAAACAACAAACCAAACGTGTGGGTGCACCTGCAGAGACACAGAACAGTTTCTGACACTCATACAGCATGTGCATTACATAGGGGTTCAGGTCTCAGTCAGCAGAGGATACAGATTAGTTATTGTAAAGTGAACACTGCACAGAGCAAAGATGCACATCTTGCAGCACTTCTGCCCTATACATCCCTACCACCCAGGAGAGCCCACAGAGCCTTGCTATCATGAAATCCCTCTCAGAAGACACAACAGCCTTTGTGGGAGGCTGGGGCCAGAATACACTCCTTTCGAACAGCTCTCCAGACCGCGATGTGACTGCGGCTGGCAAAACATGTTAGCTAATGAAGATTGAGTCAGGCAGTCAGTGACGATCGCCTCAGCCTGTTAATCCACTTAGGGAAGGAGAAGGAAAACCTGAGCTGAATTCCTGTGGTCCCTGCGAGGGACTGTACTGTGCCAGCTTTATCACCTAGGCAGAGGAATTCCAGCCAGAGCTGGACTGGGGAGAGCTCTGGGTGTAAAACCAGTGGCTTTTGGGAGACAGGAGCAAGAGCAGAGGTAGGGAACAGCAGTCCCCAGGCAGAGGGCCAGGAACGGATTTTGTGTCCACTGGGAACTAATGAAGCAAAGTGAGTTTTACTTGTCCTCTCACCAGAAGAAAGCAAGGACATGAATGTAAGCTTTTGCCTAACAGCAGGGCAGGGACAAAACACACACGTTGTACCCTTTCCACAAGGCAAAAAAGCTTCCCAAGGGGTCAACTCAAATTCCTGGCTTAGAAAGTCAGAGAGAGCATTTGTGCCCCAAACACCCATCCCAGCGGTGACAGAAAGCCAGCATTGCCTCCTGCCCAGTTTAACTAGCAGCTTGCGGGGATGATGGGTGCCAGTCCCAGGAAATGTCAGATTATCCTTAACCACCAGAGGGTGCTCCCCATCTCAAAGACACAGTCAATGTCACACATACACCCAGACAGCTAGAGCAGCCTTTATTTCCAGCAATTGTGGAATCCGAGCAAGGGAAAAATTAGAAAATTAAAAATAAATAATAATTAACAAATCTAATCCTGTGCCTCGCCTCTGTTTCCCCAGCCCCACTGGCCAGGCAAGGTAAGGACCTCTTTCCTATTTGTCCTCTGTGTCCTGCTCAGTCAGGTGATTTTCCTCATGTAGAGGTTAAATCACTTTTATTCTTTTCTCCTAGGTCATGGATCCCAAGCAACAAATAAACACTATCCAGCTGGCAGGTCCGTAAAGAGTGAGACTCCAACTTGCCTGCCCCTGAGCAGGGTTAGGATCTCACCCTCTGGTCACATGCAGTTTTTGTGATACCGAGGCCTGACCTTACACCTGCACTGCCGTGGAGATGTGAGGGCCACCAAGCTGTATGTCCAGGTCGACTTTCCCCAGTCTGACCTAAGCTGGTTTTCCAGAGGGGAGAGTGCCGGCTGTGCAGAGATGCCTCAGGGCAGCGTTTTCAAAACATCAGTTTTGGGACACTAGCACTATTTGTCAATACGACACTTGTTGGGAACGACTGTTCACTTTGGTAATGCGGTGCCCCCACAGCCTCTCTCCCTTCTCCCGCTGAAGGGACACAGAGGCGTGTGACAGAGATTGCACACTCAGGAGCTGTGCACATGGCAAACCGCCACATTGTGTCTTCAGCTTCCCATTTGTGTGGGTTAGAAATAATATCCCAGAGTTGCATCATATGCAGAGAACAGAGCAGTTAGGATTAAATCATAATGGTTATATTGCACCCTAAGATTCAGAGAAGAAAGTGTTGAAAGCACGCCAAGTGAGATCAGGCACCTCTGCAAAACAGACTAGCTCTGCTAACGTGTCTGGCATAACATTTGTTTATCCCAGACCCAGCTTACTTTGATAGTCCAGGTCTGCATATCCCATGGGGAAACCAGCTTTCATTGATGGCTCCCACCCAGCACATGTGTTGCATCTTGCTGTCTGACCACTACGAGAACAGATTGTTGCATTTTTTTAGTTGCCCTTTCCTCTCTCCTTTGGCCAGTATTGTCAGGCTCTGCCTGAAGAGATTTTTGTTAGAGTTCCTGCTCTTGGGTACCCGGGCATTACTTTGCGTTTTGCCCTCTTTAAACCATAAAATACATTTGTCTGATGAAGCTGTTAAAACTGAGCAGTTAAACCACTGCAAAAGGATACTCATTTCAGTTTCTTACACAGATTAAAATATGTTTGATATGTTTGGCTTACTTAATTTCCAGAATGAACCATCATCTGCAGCACATGGGGGAACCAGTGCTTTCCAAGTCTGGCCAACAGTGATACTATTCACCTTTGAGAGAGGCATCACATTCTGCAGCCTAACAAGGCCAAAGAATTCTTCCAGTGTTTGAGATTGGGGAAAAGAAGGGGAAAATATGAGAGGAAAAGATTTTATGTCTCTTAGACATTTGCAATAGACAATTCTACTTCCTACAAACAAATGTCAGGGGTACGTGTCACAGCTCCACTTTTTCTAACTATCCACGGCATTCTTCCTTGGAATGACGGCAAATACCAGACATGCTGTGGAAAGGCTAACCAGCATTAGGTTTGGACACTGATTATCCCAGCACCATTAACACTCAACTTCTCACCTTGATAGTTTTTAACACTACTCCTTTACCATTACAGTCATTATATATTTTATCCTAAACATGCACATAATCAGTCATCAAAAATGTGGTTATATAAAATTAGGTCTTTTGAGAATTAAATTTCTGCATACTTTCACTAGGAGCTTAAGCTTTGCCAGTCTTCCTCCACCCATTACAGCAAAGACTTTAAAAGTCATTTTGTAGCCCTAGTGACATTCTCCTCTCTTGCATATTGCTGCATGGGAAAATTACTGGGGTTTTTATTATTTTAATTACTGGTAGCAGGTTGTAAGATCTCAAATATCCCAAATTCCTTCACTGTTAAGAACAGCAGCATCTGGGTGTCAATTTTGCTCATGATGGCAAATTACAGGGTCAGATCTGCCTTCTCACTCACACAAATCTGCACCTCAATGGAGATTAAAACTTGTGGAATACATAATATATGAGATGAGCAGGTTTTGACTACCTGCAATTAGCTGATCTGCAACTATGCAAAATGGCAACACTTAATCCAAATGGAGAGGCCAGGACAACACCATCCTACAGCACATAAATCTGCAAAGTATGACAGGACCCATGAAACAAAGACAAACAAAAAACCTGTATGTTAAACAGGGCAGACTACAAATGAAGTCAAGAATTAGGAAATACCACAATTGCATTTACTTGTGAGAAATTCTCTTAGCCCTCATGTACATATGCATTATTTTATAGACCTTAATTACATGATCATATTTTTTCCACAGTACCCTGTCTCAGACTGCACTCAGAAGGGATTGTTCCCATGTAATGAGCAGCTATTTGAGATGCTGGTTTCTACTCATTGTTCAGTGTGTGGCCCCAGGCCTTATTTACCACACATTATTCAAACCTGGCTCTAGAGATTTTGTCATTTCCTTATGTGTTTTTCTGTGGGCTTATCATTACACTGTCCAAGAGCTTCACCAGCCCAAGATCATTTATTTTCACACATCTCTATGAGAGGAGGAGGTATTTTTATTTTCATTATGCAGGTGAATAACTGAAGACTGTATTAAAAGGTATTTGCTAATTCTAGGTGCCCAGTCTGAGACACCAACAGCCTGACTGATCTGTTCTTGTACAGCACTTTGGGTTCAGTGGATTCCTATTCACTTCATTTGCAGCTGTAAGTACTCAGTGTTTCTGTAAAGCAGGTCCTTTGGGATCAAAAAGGTCCCCTATAAAATAAGGAATGCACAATTAAACAACCCCTGGCACAACAGCTGCTTCAAAAAACATGAAAATCATCCTATAGAAATGGTCACAGATAAAAAGTCAACTGGCAGGTCAGAATTTCGCTGCCTCAGCTATAAAAGCTTCCCTTTCTCTCCTGCCATCCCTTGTCTCACTCGATACACACCTGACAAATGAGGCAGGGGTCCTACAGATGGTCTCTCTCCCTGTGCAACTCTGATTTATCTCAGAGCAGGTCCACTGCATGCAGTGAATGAGGCAGGGGTCCTGTGGAAGAAACAGCAGATGGTGACGTAGCTAAAACATGAGTTTTATAAGACACCCAGTCGGGTAGACAGGTGTGCATGCAGAGGATAACTGGTCTTTCCCCAGCTTTCAGTACTTGCATTAGCACCCTTCAAAGTGCCCTTTTCATGGAGTTTGTTGTTTCTTTGACAGCAAACAATTTCGCTCATGAAGCATCACAATGACACTTCTGTGGATTATCTGAAGAGACGAATCCATCACATGGACCACTACAACCAAGGTAACAGAGTAAATGGGCTGCAAAGGTAGCTCATCCTCCTTTGTGAAGACTAGTATGAGGAGCATAAAACACTGGGTGTATTTAAGACACTGATGACAGCTGAGGAATAATGATTCAGAGACTCTTCCAACCATTCAACACAAGTCATGCCTCTTGCTCTCTCCTCTCTACACCATCCCAGCCCATCACCTTCTTTTCACTGTCTTTGGCTTCTCACCCCATTCCTTTCCTTCGCTCTCATCTTACTCCTCCAAACACCACTCTCCCCAACTCCACAGCCCCATCCTCCTTGTTCAACAGTTGCTTGTAACTATTTCCCTTCCTTGCCTTTTTGCCCAGCTCCCCTTGCCCTGTCTTTCCATTACTGTTTGGTGGCCCCGCTTCCTGGCATCGCCTTTGCCCCAACACAGCCCCAGCTGTCCCTGCAGTCTGGCTCCAAAACACAAGCTGATTCAGAGCTTTGCAAAGACGAATCTTTCAAGTTGAAGGAAGGAAAGCATAATTAAAGAACATGACATACTCCATACTTTAATAAAAAATTCCAAAGAAACAAGTCTATCAGAGGCATAGAAGATGTTTACAGCAATGATTAAAGCTTGGCAGTGGTATGAACAACTGAAACTAAATTTTACAGGAAGCACTAGTAAAAAAAGATGGTTCCACTATTCTCTTTGTCATACATGGCAGTGAAAATGAAGATAAAACTTAAGGAAGCTGGTTAAGCAAGAAAGAGTGCTGTTGCCATCTCTTTTTAAACTTACCATCATCAGACATGTTAGCATTGGGATGGTAAGCCTTTGAAGGAAACTGGAGTGCTTATACTCCTTCGCACACTATCCTGGTAGCTTATAGATGCTACTGCTTATTTGATATACACACCTGCACCCATCTCAAGCTTGCATCATCTGGACACAAAGATTATACCTGTCTTAACATTTCACAGGGTGGCAGAAAATGGTGCTAGGACCAGATCAGGTTGTTGGTGTACCCCTCCATCCCAATGGAGGACCAGCTATAGCAGCATTATTTTTGACAGATGTTTTTCCAGCCTGTTGTGAAAAATTTCCAGCCCTTCTCATTCTGTTCTAATGCTCCTGCATCATTGCTAATAAAAGTTTCTAACATCAAACTGAAATCTCCCACATTGCAATCAAAGCCCATTTACTTCCAGCTCTGTCAACAACGGACATAGCAAACGGCTTAACTTCATCTTGGACAAAGCCTCTTACTATTTGAAGACACATTTCCCAGACTTTACCTAATATGTAGATTTCCACAACAGAAATACTAACCTGCCTAACAGAAACAAATTAGCATTTTAGTCCTTCTAACTTAATTCCTGGATCTCCAAGCTTATCACTTGGAAGGCCACAGATTTTTTTTACGAATACCTACAGCAAGGAATAAGGTTGCAACTAGCAGGCTGGCTTGAAGTAGATAAGCCAAACTCCACTTCCAGGAGACTCGAATTGACTGAGCAGTAACACCTCACCACAGTTACAAAAAAAAGAAAAAACAAAAAAAAGCATGTTAGCCCTTCACTAAGGCAAGTCTTCCAGCTGGATTCAATTTCTCATGCTCTTTCAGAATCCTGAGATGAAATTTTGGGAAACTTGAGAAAATATCTTCTGATAAATCAAGACTAACACCTATTACATTCACTATACTATAGCTAGAGAAACAAAATCTCTTAGCTGTCTTTAATGAAGCTGAGAGCTGTAGCTATAGTCCTGAATTCCAGTGCTGTGCCTTGAGCACAAACCAATCTTTTCTCACAATCTTCTCTGACAAGCCATAAAGAGTGGCCAGATTTCATATGGAACAGCTCCCAGGAATCTGGAAATCTGCGTCCTTGGTGCATGTGGGTATAACAGTGTACAGAATAGCCCAGGTTGTAGCTAGAAATGTCAAAGTTAAAAAAGTGGGACTTAATATTATTCGGATAATGCAGATTTGCCTCCCGTGTTACAAACTGTGAGCTTCCAGGGAAGCCAGGAGCCATTCTGTGAAGACAGAAAACAGAGCGTCCTTCTCTACCACAGGTGGTAGAGGGGAAAGGTGAACTGACAGCTCAAAGGCACATGCAACCGGTCTGCACTGTGTGTTTGCACAACTGCGTGAGAGTGTATGCCTTGGTGATGTTATTCACAGGCCTTGGCCGACAGTAAATAAGACAGTGGAGCTTGATTCATGAGGGATGACAGGAAATCTATAATGTGTGGGCTCTATAATCTGCTCGCTACTCCGTAGCAAAATGAAAGAACAACAGTCCAATTACCGAGTCCTTGCTGATCCCAGGCACATCCTCCAGATCCCGTTCAGCTCAGAGCAGTGGGAGCCTGTAGGCACCAAGGGAAAGCAAGCTCTGGCACAGGCTGCCTTCCAGGCTAGGATGCCAACAGTATTTTGGAAGTATGAGACTACCTTACAGTGGATACAAACACAGCCAAGACTGTGGCATGATCTTCAGAGTAAATTTCTGGAGAGCAACAGGCTGCTGAGCTCAGTTCACCAAAGGATCACTCATGTGGACACCAACTGCTGCACTCCTGTGCAGGCACCCCATGTGCTGGCTGAGGCAGGGAGCAGTGATCCACCACAGCAGTCTGGCCCAGCCACTTGGTTTGGTGGGAACTGTGAATACCCTTCTCTGCGATAACACAAACCAGTCAGGGGGCAGCGCCATGAAACTAAAAACAAGGATATGAACCATCGGGACACAGCAGCTGGGTTACAACTGGTGTCCAAAAAGCACTTTAAGAGGAGGGAGACAAAAGTTGAAGGGAGATGTAGATTCTGGAGCCAGACAGAAGAGGGATGGCTGAAGATATGGCTGGCCCATGAGAGAGCAGGATGTCTGCAACAGCAGCAGCAGCTGCAGGCAGACTGCTGTCATACCACCGATGCTGAGAACTCATGGAAATGCAGAAGAAGATTTCTTTTGGACAAAAGAGCAACAGTGGTGGTGGGAGGGAGCAGGGCTGCCAACTCCAGACTGAAAGAGAAGAAAATAATTTTGCTTCTTACTGTGCAGTGTCAGAAAACCCACAGGGCTGCCCAAGGCTGCGAAAGCACAGGACAGCTCAGCTGAGGATCCTGGCAGCTTAGAGGAGACAGCTCTCTCATTTTTCTCTAACCAAACTCACACTTTTAATTCCTTGTGTCTCTGGCCCTTACCACTTAACACCTTTCAGATCTGTCTTCTGCCCCCTAGGAAAGGGGCAAGGGGAACCTTTTTCACTCTGACAACAGGTAAACAGCATGGCAGGATGGGGAGGGGGGAACAATTTCCACTCAATCCCTAGCAGAGGCCTTCTTTGCAGAGCGCACACCCTAGGAACTGCCGTCCTTTCCCTGCTTCCCCCTACAACCATCTCTACTGCCACCTCCCCTCCCTTGTTATCTGTCAGTAAACAGTAATTAAAGATGTGGCCTGCTTGATAAAGCTCCCGCCCGCCCTCACACGGTGCTGCCCTCTCGGACGTGTCTAATTAAAATCCTGATGAGAAGATGAAGAAATCCCAGCAGCTGGGAGTCTGCTGACTCTCCCTGCACTCGGCCTCTTCATTACTGACGACGAGGCAAAGAGATATAAAGGACCCCGGGAAATGCTCCAACAGACCAATCGATGCAGCCTTTTGTGGGACGTGACGGACCGCTCAGGACTGCCTTTTGAACTGTGTGGATAATGAGGATGCTGGAGCATGGCTCACTGCATGGGGTGGTGGGGCTGGGCTCCCCCTCCAGTCCTGTTATGCTACTGCTCCCAGCAACAGCACCCAGCACCCCTACAACCACGCACACTGCAGAGTGGATACACACAGTGATGGTAGCTGGGGCACCTGCCTGCTCCACACCAACCCAAGCTCCAGAAATCATTGCTTGCAGTGCCAGAATGCTGTCAAACCTCTAACTGCTCCATCATTCCTATGCACACGCAGAGTGTGCGTGTGTGAACATACACTGCAAAATGCTGAGAACCAGCACAAACCTTCCCCCAGTGAAACCAACACCACGCATGATGTGCACACTGCTGTGTTCACATGGACACTTATTCATGGGAAGAGCATGTTTTCACTGTTCTCCCAGGATTTCGTGCTAAGGTGAAATTCTTGGTATGCACAAAATGAAACAGCAAAGGTTTACATGAAATGTAGAGCAATATCATCATCTTGAATCACCATAACTATATTTAGACACACTTCATGCAAATACATCCACTAAATGGTTTTATTCTTGAGGGTTTTTTCTTTTTTCCCCTAATATGAAATCAGCTTTACATGGAAACAAGCCCATTTTCACTGGCAAATTCATATTTATCCGAAACACCAGAGATTTTGTTTCTCTTAGTTTCAAGATGAAAGAAACAGTAAAGAGATGGAAGTCGATTTATAGTTTCTACATTTTGAACGTGCACCTTCATGTCCCTTTTGAGCAAGCCCACAGGAGGTAGAGTCACACTGGGAATTAGGATCATGTGCAAGAACAGGAGTGCCTACATGGTTGCAAATACAAGTGCACTGTGTATGTGCATGAGGGAAATGCATGTTCCACATGTAGAATCAATAAAACAGTGAGCTTTTATCTGTTTGATTTCACACCTTCTGCTCCACAAACCACTACGGCTCACGCCATCAGCATCAGTCCAGCAATAGCTGGTGCTCTTTTCAGAGTCCCAGCTAAGTCCTTGGAACCTCATTTATTCTATAAAGCCTCAGTTGGTTCCTTTTCCGCTCCTCCAATTTTACTTACTTTTCCAGACTAAAACTGAAAAAAAAAAACCAAAAAACAAACCAAAATCAAAACAAACAAAAAACTTTAAAAAAAAAAAGTTTTCTAAAAGCCTCATAAAATAAAAAAGTACTAATATTTATTATTTTCCAAATTGCCATAAGCCTGCCACACTGTCCCCTTGGTCAACTCAGTCCCAAAGAGAAATTAAATAACAAATAATTGCTGTACTGGTTTAATACAGAGTTAATCTCACAAAAAAACCCAAACCTTCTCAAAAGTAACGGTTCATAGCAAAATAGTAACAGCAAGAAGTGATCAACCAAATGCAGAAGCAACAAGCTTAATGGTAAAAGCTCACAAGTGCTACTGGGAAGAGACTTCGGAGACTCCCCTGGAAAAGACGAGTGAAGAAGGGCAGCAGAGGGGAGGTCTTGCTGGGAATGGTGGCAGAAGCACTGGTGCTGGGAAGTTCACAGCCTCTCTTGGCCCTGTGGCCTCCCTTGGCAAGAGATGCTGTTGTGCAGAACAAGGCATCAGCACTGGATGCACAGAGCTCTCCATGCAATCCCTGCCTGTCCCAGTACCTGTACTTGATGGAATGACACATTGCTGTGGCAGCTAATAAATAGAAGTAATTTGATTAGCTTTCCCTAACTAGCGATAAGATCCTGACAAACCCTTTTTAATGCGTTTCTGGAGCAGGATGAAATTGTTTCATTTGGCGAGCAGGGCCCCACGGGAGTTGCCTCCAAGCTCCTTTAGTGAGAGGTAAAAATATGCCAATCATTAATGAGGGGAGAATTACGGAGACTTTAATGCAATCAGAAAAGAGGAGCCCTGAGGCATCTGGGGAATAAAACCTGCCCTTAAATCAGAGGCAGGCAGCTGGAGCATGGAAATAAAGGCATACACAAGCATGTACATGCACACACGCAAACCTACCGCACACACACAGACTGTGTAGAGCTGCTGCAAATACCCTGGGAGTTTTGCCTGGGCAACAAACACCTATCTCAGCAAATGGTATCTATCTTCCCCAAAAAGCACCTGTAAAATCACAGTAAGCTATTTCCATTTGGCAGCCCCCTCCCTCAGCAGGAGGAGACCACTGCCCATTCAATGTCCACCCCTTCACACACATATGCACACACAGAATTGCAGTTTTCAACATTTCAAACCAAAGCCTTTTGCGGAGGAGGCACATTAGCTGCTTGGGTGTCAAGCGGCAGCAGCAAGGCAGCTTTGCCAAGTGGAAAGGTGCCTCTCTCAGGGCCAGACTTGCTGCACGAACACAACATGTACAAACCCCTCTCTCTGTCCTCCAACCATGGCACTTACACCTGAGACAGCATCTACTGTGGATGTTGAAAGGCAACTCCTCCCATGCCCACTCCCTCCTCACCCACTTCATTGAATTCCCTTCCTCAGGTGAAACAGCTCTTGTGCCAATCATGGAACTTTTATTCCTAAGGAAAAGAGAAGTCTTAAAGCTGCTGGAATTTCCCCTGGCACAGCAGCAGGCATGAGCTGGGGCAGACACAAGTGGCCTTGCTGGCTCTGGTTTTGCAGGTGTCTGTGTTCTTTCAGAAACTCCTTCTCTGACAGAAGCGTCCCATCTTTCTGCAGCAATGCTCTAATCCCAGCCAGCACAATACAGATGGCTACGTCAGCACAACCCATCCTAGAGAACACTAGCTCCCAGTTTAATGGGATAAAAACCAGGACAGGAGTTTACTCATGTCTCTTCCAGATTCCCCACCTTGTTTACTCGAAAATAATGAGCAAGAGTTCTGGGATATCAAACACCAGCCTTCTTTCCTCTGCCAGATACACAAAACATGATGCTACAAAAGCCAGGCATGCAGTACATCAGCTCTCTTCCCTCATTTGGCTTACCACTAACATGTAGGGGAGCAACTGAATGACTGCTGAGAACTCCAAGAGGAAAGAGTACTTACTTCTGGCCTTAATATACACTTGAGGGGATGTTAGACAAGTATTTCTTCCTCCCAGAACTAATGCAGTGTACGGAGAGAGTATCTGCTCGATACTTATCTGCCCTCTGTTGGGTGGGATGACTGTCCTGCTTAGTGTGCACTCTGCATCCCGTATTGAGAAAGTTAAGCTGCTGCTGTTTCTTCCTCAGAGTTGCGTCAGAGATCTCTGCCACAAAAAGGCTGTACTTCTGCACCATATTCTCACATACACTAGACAACTGTGAGACTAAAATAGCGGTGTGACTATTAGCCATTTAACCCTACAGACAAAGCAGGTACACAAGTCACCAAAACAGAGTAAAAGATGAAGGACAAGTAAAGAGGGACCCACCCCAAGACACAGAGCTTGAGGCTTAGCAGGTAAGTTAGGGTACATAGCTGGCACGTTCTCAAATGTGTATCAAGCACAGAGCTTGATGACCCCAGTTCTAAATGATCACAGAATATTTAGCCTGAGGCAGGGAAGCTTCATGCCCCTCAACAGCAACTCCTACTGGCTGCTTGAACCACATGATGATGGGGTCCCAAAGAAGTACAGTGAAGTCCTCTGTGGCTAAAAGCTCAGAAGGAAAAGCACCTGAGAGGACAAAGAAAACCTCCAGGGCTCTCCCAGATTCCCTCAAACTCTGTGTCTCTAAGACTAAAAGGATCAAAGCAGTCTTGCTGTTGGGCACATCATTCAGCCAAACTGCACACCCTTGAAAGTCAGAGAAATCACTTTCCAGAAACACAAACAAGTGGGAAGACTCTACCACAGAAACAATCAAGACTGCGAAAGCTAGAAGGAAATTCAGCATGGATACAGCACAATGCTGTCTAGCATCTAGCAATTCTATTTCTGTCCTTTTTGGATCAGGGCCAGTTTTGATTCAAAGCTCCAGTCGAAATCAGTGATTTCTTCTGGTCAAGAGCTTTAGGCCATTCAAGACAATTAATAGACTCCTTCCTCGGTCCATTTCTAGCAGTGATCCAGGTTTTAATGTGGCAACAGTTCAACCTAGTTTGTGGTGGCACTCAAGCACAGCAGCCTTGTGTGACTGCCTCCTCTGAGCAGCAGGCAAAGGTCTGAGATGGTGTCACACTCTGTGGCTCCCCACACAGACCTGCCTTGCTGCAAACAACTCCTTCTTGTTCCGGTTTTGTTATGATTAAAAATGCACATCACCCAGCGAGGCCTTGGAGTGGAACCCAGCTGGAAATTGGATCATTAATATTCCTTCTCATGCCCGTTGCCACAATTTCTTACCTCTCCACAAGCAATTGCTAACAATGCAACAATTTAGGGTCTCAGACTAGAAGTGAAGTCAAGACTAAACTGCCCATTGTTATTCCAATTCAGCCACCTTTGCCCATATTCTGGCATCCTCTCAACCTTATGCCAGTATGTCAGATGTCTTTCAGCCCTTTGAAATGTCTGTCCCAAATTTATCTACCAAAAGGTCTTTAAGATCCATAGCCTCTTAAGCAATCAGGAAAGGGATTCAAGCTTTTTCTTATTCCTGAGCAGTTGGAAACACAAGGAAAGAAAACAATTTATTTTAAGAGTCTAGGCACTGTGTGACTCTAACTATTGGTTGCCACAATTTCCACAGAGACATTTCTCTTCAACTAAGAGGAAGTCATCACCACCGCTGCCTGTTTCCTTTAGCAGCTCTGGCAGTTGCTGGCATCTCAGCCTGGTGGGTCTGTTTGCAAGAGCAGAGCCGTGATTGCTACCAAAAACCAACACAGCTCCATCAAAGTCAAAGCCCACATGAACACAGGTAAATGATTAAAGGTATTTTAAAGAGACAATAGTTAAGAACAAAGCTCTGCCACAGGATTTGCCAGCTCCCAACCCCTTTGAAGAAATACAACATGCAGTCACTGCTCAAGGAATGGTGACTTCTTGTGCTTCACTGAAAGCCAAAACCTTCTGGGTGTGGGCAGCTCAGTCATTCAACCTTATCTCAATGCTTAAGTGTCAACTTTTCCTATCTGGACTGAGAGGCAACCCCCAAGTCTTCCTCACCTACCAAGCCCCAGCATCACCAGCAGTCCTGGGGCCAAGTTACACACCTTTCCAGACGGCCCTCTCTCAGAACACGACAAGGGCAGAGCAGAAGGCTGCCCTTAGCAGTCTTGTTCAGGGAGCACTGGCTGTCATGGCACAAATTAACATCACCCTCCAATTACTTAGGGGGACAGACAGAAAAATCTTGAATAGTTTCTCCTTTCCTGCCAATTGCTCCCATCTTCTACCTCAGTTCTGGCTGGATTCCCCCTTCCCCCTGTCCTCAGCTAGCACCACCAGGCTCAGTCCTCCTCACTCTAGCCCCCCCTCCCCAAGGACAAGCAAAGTTATTACAATAATGAATTAGCCAGGCTGCTTACTGCTGCCAGTGGCGAAGGCAATTATCCCACTCCACGTCCCCAGCCACCGCTCAGCTCCCTCATAAAGAGAGGCTTTTGGGGCCGCTTTGTGCTTTGATTGGAAATGAAGAGATTGCTAATTAGAGAACCCCTGCTGGGATCGGGCTGGCAGGAACAATGGTGAAACGGACGGAGCACACGTCCATTTAGAGAGGGGGGGAGAAGAGAGAAATGTGAGCTCCTCTGTAATGTAGTGCATCCTCCGCTCACACCATAAACAACAGGGCAGACAATTTTATAGAGCTTTTCACCTTTTAAAGCATGCTAATTTGTTTATAGGAAGCGATAATTTGGTGTGTGTTTGCATAGGTCAATGCCTGTAGTTTCTGTGTACAGTATGGATTGACGCATGTGTGCATACATACACACAGTTGTTTCCAGGGGCACTTTCTTAAAGAGTATATCTACACAGTCGACCATATATTTCTTGTCATTTGCTGGGCAGCATGCATCAATCCTGCATGAACAGGAAAAGATGCTTAGAAAAGCCTGTTGACGAATATTAACACAATTTTAATGCCCGAATTCACAAATCACCAAAGTTGAAAACGACTTACCAAATTAGTCAGTTCACCTGAGGCTTGCCCAGCAACCGCTTCCACTGCTTTGCCCAAGTGCTTTAAATGACAAGTGGACCTCCAGGAGGAGAAAATTTCACCATTAACACAACATTTTCTTAAAACCATCCTGAAATTTCTTTTAAATTCAATTGCTCTGACTGTCCATGAGGGGGGTCAACTGGAGCTAAATTCCCCTTTCTCAGCTGATTAATTGTGCACCAAAAAATTAGCAAAGATCTCCCTTGCAGTGCACAAGCACATCTGGACAACTTAATAAAACTGCATCTACAGCCCTTATATATATATAGCACACTCTTGTTTTGAGCTCTAGTCACTTTTAACTCTTGTCAGAGAAAAAAATACCTCTCCTAAGAGATCAAAATGCATTTATAAAATACAGCCCGTCAAAAAAAGCAAATGCCTCACCTTTTTGTGCAAAGCTGATAGAAAGCATTCGGAACCTATTCTGCATTGCTCAGTTAACTAAGTAATTTCATCAAGGAAGCACACAAGTACCATATTAAAACTGAAAGTATGGTTTCCAACTACATGTTTGACTTACCATGCAGAAAATTTGCATACCATTGATTAGTGCAATGTACTACACACTAGGTAACTTATGTAAGCTAAAGCAAATTTCAAATTTTAAGCTTGAATTTACATTTCAGAATTCCCTTGCAGATACTGAAGCATTTGAATATACAAGTATGCTTTTCCCTGACAAGGTTTTCAGTAAAGCACAAGTCTTAACAGAAAGTGAGCACTGAAGAGTGGAAACACAGTTGAACTGAAAATGACTTTCAAATTCAGAGACTATTTCTCCCCGCTGTTTGCTCACCGCTAGTGTTTATATCCTTCAAACAGTCGTAGGTAGTTTTCATGTTCCCTTCTTAGTCATCACTTAGCCAAGCTCCACATATTTAGTTCTTTTGATCTTCCCCTCATAAAAACAATCCCTCCAGCTCTGTCATCATTTTTGTTGTTCTTCTCTTACTACCTTCCAAGTTTCCTCTGCTTTTTTTCTGCTAGTGCCCAGAGCTGAAAGTCTCACCAGAACGGTACCAAGCAAGAGCAGTACCTCACTGCTTCACAGGGCCCCATCTGTGTACAACACAAGCAAGTCTCATACAAAGGCAAACATCTGCAACCTCCTCACTTTGTTCCCTTGGTCTCCTGTGCTATAATGCCAGCTCAGGTTGGAATTGCTTGTTACTACCATTCCCCCACACTCTCTCATTCAGTTTTCCACTGTGTCCCACTTTCCTGATGGGAAAATTTCCCCTAACGTAGGTACAGTCTGAAAGTAAAACCCTCTGCTAGTACCAAGCTTTGGGTTGTTTTATGTTGCTGACAACACTGTGGTTACCGATTGCAAGTACAAAACCTGACCACTTAAAAGCAATGAAATATCTATGCAATGACACCAAGGGCCAAATTTTAATGTGGTGTACAGTGGCAGAGCTCATTTGGTTTCACCACAGCTGTACCAGTTTACACCAGTGGAGAAGCTATTTCCATAAATCTTAGACTGTCCATATCACAAGCAATCACATCATTCAGATCACTCCATCAGCTGCAATTCTGATATATGAAGCCCTGTTACCTTGATTACATAATCCAAGTAACTTTTTTTTATGGCTACAGCTATAGCAATTGTACAAGCAATTCAATATATCTACCAGCTGGTTCGGGAATTCCTTGGTAAAGTACTTACAGTTGCTCTCTTGATAATCTAACTCTAATTTAATAGGAGTAAAATTCATAGTACAACTATGGATGTACAGGCCACCTGCATTTGAGATTAATGGATGGGCTTCATTACTACATCCATTCACAGGGTCTGATTTTCACTAGCCTTAATATCCTAGCAAAGGGGGATGAAAGGAGGTGGCCTTCTCAAGGCATTATACCAGGCAGGTCAGGGTGAGATGTTGGTAGAAATAATGAAATGTTCTAAAATCCTGCAAGACAGAAGAAAGTCTAGTCCCTCTGAGACTGACCCTCTCATGCCCCTAACAACAGGCTACCAGTTCTGGCTTTGTGTGAAACTCTGTTTCTTTGGGAGTGCAACTTCCTTGAAGTAACTTCATTCTTACCATCTATTCCTGTGCGAAGTGGGGAAAGTATGGACACAGAAGCAACCAACCCAGGATTTCTTTGCCACATTTTTCCTCGAGCAACACAAGTACAGTCTGCTACATACAGTACGGATAAAGCCCAAAGGCTTTTAGACCATACCAAGTTTCTTTCTCTGTGAGATTTTAGATTAAGATTTTTACTTAAAAATTAGCAATGAAAGAATCACAACTCTTCCTCCCCTCTACAGAAGTATAGATTTTCCTTTAAATTTGATACAAATAACATACATGTGCTACACTCAAAGAGCAGAAAAGAACATTGTTCTTGCCTCTTTGTTTATTTCAGGAGCTTAGCTTTTACAAATCAGATTGTAGAAAAATGAAGTCTCTCTACATAGGCTGCAGAACCATTTTAATCCACCTCTGTTGCTGAAAAAGGAGATCCTACCATACTTCCCACCCAAGCCATTTTTGTCTGCCTCCTCCCTTGCATTAACACATGTGTTTGTTCAGCTCAGATTGAGGAGCTGATCTGAGTTTAAAATGCCAAAAGGTTAGTTTGAGTCAAACAGACCACAAGCAGGATTGCCATAAATCCAGGTGTTGGATTTATACCTGTACATGAAATATGACCCTCACATTACAGCAGTTTGTGAAAATTGTGAAACCATTAGCAACATCAAATGGTTTCTTGAAAGTACTCATATCTGTAGTATGTTTCTTTGAAAATTTCCCCTTTTGTGTAGGTAAGTGATGACATGGTTGAGACAGAATGAGATTGAAAGACATAAATAACTGAACTGAAAAGCATGGTGCTGTCAAACAAATACCTGCTTGAAACAAAGTCTATCCAGTGAGAGATCTGAGAAGCATAATAAATTTCATTCCAAGAACAGGCTAAGGGGTGACTTGATCTAATTGTGAGTCAGGAAAAATAGTGGGAAGTTCTTCAATCTGGCTTTAAAAGGATATAAGATTAGACTATTCCTGGTATCCAAAACTAGACACATTTCACTTAGCAAGACCGACATTTTTAAACAGCAGGAACTGGCCATTGGGACAACTTGCTATGGAGCGCGCCGGATAGTCTATCACAAGGTCTTTAAATTGAAGTTGTATGTCTCTCTAGAAGACAATGTTGAGAAGGTGCCTGGGTAAGTTAAGGAGTTACAAGGTAGATTGTAATGACCTGTGCTCTGCAGTTAGGCCTAGAGCATCAGAGTCATATAGGTCTGTCTTAAAATCTGTTTAGATTCGTTTGGTTCTTCAAGAGTTGTAGAAAGCAAGACAAATGTGTGCAAAGACAACATCTGCTTGGGTCTGCTGAAGCCATTCACTATGAAGAGTTTGCACTGTGTCTACTCTGCAATACTTGTTTGTTCCAAATAAGCTTCAATAAAAGGATTCATACATGGTTTTTATAAGGCAATTTCTTATATATTACAACAACCTTGCTATGAAAAGCTACCCATTTTTGCCAGAGGACACATGCTTCATCTTCCAGAATGTATAAGGCATATATAAAAAAACATATAAAGGCTAATGACAAAGGCTGTGCAGTGCATGATTCATAAACAAGAGGAAAAAGTGGCCAGTTAAATTTGTCCGTGTCTTGAATTCGGTAATATTTGGGGTAGGTGGAGGTTAGGAAAATTAGATTTATTTTTTTAGAGATCTTCTTTATTGTTTTGTAATGTTATTCAAGCTTCACGGAGAAAGTTGAAAATGAGAATAAATACTATAAATCCAATACATCATGGTCACAAAATGAGTGAAGAGAGCTGTTTGTCAATCAGTCAATCCCGATATGTTTGCCTCACTATCCAGGTTTGCCTTCACTACAACAGTAGGCATTTTCAATAGAGGCACACTGGAAGCCTGAAGTCAAGCTGTGAACTCTGCTGTAACACATGCTCATAACTGGGAGAGGAAAATCTTTCATCTTCCAGTTTCTCACACACTGGCTACCTAAACACCATTCTAGTTTGAAAAGATAAAACAAATCCATCATTTAATTTCAAGTGAACTTTGCCATTTTCCATCAGAAGAGGCTCTGTCATACTATTGGGGAAAATATTTTTCTATTCTTCTCCATTATACATCAATTTACTACTTTATTGCCTACTAAAGGCTTCTTAAAGACACACACTGCTCTTCTCCAACCCCCTCTTTGATTTGCATCATAGCAGGCTGTTGTTAAAAACTGATCACCTGTCCTTTCTACATCTCTCAAACCTCAGCCTCAGCTCCTGAAACAATGTTAGGAAGACAAACTTTCTGCTCCTTGGCCCTCAGTAAAGAAAATCTATATTGCCCTTTCTCTAAGGGGATCACACCAACCTTTTCATCCCTCCAGATTCTACCTTTCAGTAAGGGTGACCCAGGACTAATTATGTTCACCCCATCACTCATCTAGAAAGGCAAAGTACTTGCAAAAAGAAAAAGAAACTGTGCATCCACTGAATATTTTCTAGAGTTTTCTTCACTCCAAAATTAAACTCTTAAATATTCTAGCTGAATTCAGTCAGTTATTATTTGGTTGTTGTTTTGTCATTTCTGTTTGTTTGTTTTTTTAATCGCTTTCTGAAATTATTGTAGGTACAAAAATCCTTAATGATATTGTTAATTTTTAGGAAGCCCCAGTCATACTTACTCATCTGAAAACCTACACTAGCACAGCCTGGGGAAAGAGGAGACAGCAGCAAGAGTAATTTGTGTTCTCAGTTTCAAGTACCTGACTGAAGGAGCAGCACCTGAATCCTGGCAGATCCAGACTCCCATTGCAGAGCTCCAGCGATACACCCATGGGCGCTGCAGTAAGCCCAGCCCAGATCACAGGTGCAGCACTTGCCCGGGAGTAGGCTCTCAAAAAAACCCCTTCTCCAGGCTTGAGAGAGAATGCCCTCCTACCTACAAAGAACTGCTACCTGTGACTAGCCTTGCACCCTGGCCTAGAAGACAGGGTTAAGACAAAGAAAGGAATCACTAAACTCAAAGTGTAAAACCTTGTCAGGAGAACCACGAAAAAGTTTATACAGCAAGAGGCTGTTGCAAGGTTGTAGGGGGGGTTGAAAAGCATACAGCCTACTAGAAGCAAGGAGAACTTAGGGCTTATGTCCGAAAAGTACTGAATACCAGAAATAGTGAGGAAGGAACTGGTCAACATGAGAGAGAACTAGGGGGAAAAAAAAAAAAAAAAAAAAAAAAAATCATTTAAACCAAATAACCAGGAAAATTTCTCTTGCAGCAGAAGGAATTGAGCTGTGGAACTATCATCCCAGAAGTGAACAGGGATGGAAGAAAGCTGTGCAAGCAAGGCAGATCAGACAGAAGAAAAATAATTGAATAACTTAAGAAGCTTTTCCCACCTCTGACTGCTGTGATTCAACAACGTGGAATAGCTGGCAAACTTAGGACAGATGTAGCTACTATCACAAAATATCCATATAAAATGGAGACCTATGCCTCTCCCCAGCTCAGTAGCATGTTACTGATAGAAACAGTTTTCCACACTCAGGAAAGATTATCGGCTTCCCCTTTAAGGAACATTTAAACATATGAGTATTTTTTCTTCCCTAATGACAGGAGAAGGAAGTGAAGGAGGTCAGAGTCCTGTAGACCTCTCTGCACTCCCTGTGGTCTAGTTTAGGAGACTTAAAAGGATTCAGATTAACTGGGGTGGCTTTGTCGATTACACACAGAGAGGAAAATGACCCCATGTGGTAAGTGTTTCCAGGACAGCTGCTCCATTGGTGAAACACTGCTGCATTCCAGAAATAAACTCCTACAGTCAAATTAGCAGCTTGAGTCCTCTCTCCGCAGAAACGTGCCTTTACCAAAGTTGCAGCAGTTCCCAGATGAATGGGAAACTAGCAGTGTAAGTTCCTGCTTGGCTCCGCTTTAAAATAGAAAATGGTACAAAAAGATGTTTGTACCATATCAAATCAGTCATCATAGTCACATAATTGCCCCACATTATTGATAGGCTCAAAACAAAAAAGGAAAATTGGGAATATTTCTGGCTGTGACAGAGAACTAAAACTAGCATGGTGCCCCAACACTCCAGCCTGTCATGAGTTTTTCAGGTCTAAGTGCTTATCAAGACTTCAGTGTAAGATTTTGGGTTTGATTCTCATGTGGGTCTGTACCTACCAATGTAAAATACTACAATCTACATTTGGAGCAAGGTAGGAGTTACTGTTGCCCCTTGCCTGGCCTCTCCTATCTCCCAAGAGTAATGCAGAGCTGCCCTCTCACTACAGAGGTGAATTCTTTGCCATGAAAGTAAATTCACTGAGAAGCCCCAAGGCACTCATGTTTTACTGAAGACATACATTAAGTAGCAAAACTACATAAGACAGCTTCCAGGTTTACACAGGTTTACAACTACAAGTTTATAGATGGGTGCTCTGGGGAAGGCCAATGAAATCCTGGGAGAGAGGGAAAGCTAAAACACCACACTACTGTTTTCAACAGATAACAGGGCACTTTTTCAGTACTCTGGGCTCACAGAGCAGGCTGCTCCATATAACCACTGAGTGCACAAATGTTTGTGGTCCTTCCTCTGTCCCACTGGACTCCCATCTTAAAAGCAAAATATCTTGCTCTTGTCCAAACACTGCCTTTGTCAGGTAAAACCTGGGAAGGTGTTTCCAGATGCTCCTCTGCAGAAGGAAGGTACTGCAGGCACAAGACTCTCCTTCACCCACAGATGGGAAAGATGAAGCCAGAAGCCATTGTTGAAGTTCTAAGAAACAAGCATCAGAGTGGCAAAGGCCCTGGTGGGCATTATAATGTAGTGCTCATTTACTTCAAGAAACCTCAGACAACTGGTGATACTACAATGTAATACACCACCAAACCAAAACCCATCAGGTGACAACTTTGTGCAGACCTATGCGCTGCAGAGCAGGGGATTTTATACATTGAAACAAACTCACCGCTACTGCATAATGTGGTCTTAAATACCTGAAAGCATCGTCTAACCCATTGCCTCTTTCCCTTTGGACCTACTTCTGCTCTGTAAATTCCACTGCAAGAGCCACCCAGTCAGTGTGAAGGAACACAGCACCCCTCAGAAAGGATAAATTCAGGAAGCCACATTTCTGCTTAGATCAGCCTTGCTCCCTGGCTGCCTTCTTGTCTTCACTGCTGCTTTCACAGTGGCATAGCTTATCTGTCCTGTTCACAGCTTTAGAAACACTGTCTGTAACAACAGAAAAACAGGGTAAGCAAGATCAGGTACTCCAAAATGCAGATGCTGCATGTCTGTAACAGAGTATCGTGTAAACAAGTAATTCAGCTATCTGCAAGGAGTGACAACACCAGTTTCAGCTGCAAGAGATGCAGCAAGGACAGATCTGCCAGGTCAAGTTAAGAAGTCACCTAGTCCCATATTCTGATACCAACCACTAACACATGCTCAGAGAAAGACTATACGAAAGACGTATGTCTTCCCTGCTCTTCACCTTGCTACACCCTTGCAGACCCCACAACCACTGTCTTATCAGCCTGTGGCTTAGGCTGCTCCTCTAGACCATAAGGTGTATTTGATATGATGAGTCCACATATTCCATAAATTCTTTGATATCTTTTTGAACGCACTCATAACTTTGCCACCGAATGATTCAGAGGCCAATAAATCCCATAATTTAATTTTGTGTTATGTGGGGAAAAAAAAAAAAAAAAAAAAAAAAAAAAAGCAGCTTTGTTTGGTTTATTTAAAGCACTTTAAAAAAAAGTAGTATGACTACAGCACTTGAAAAATGGAGAAAACACACAAGCAAGTATAAAGAAACCGAGAACATGTAGAAGAGCTCTCTTCTTAGCTAAGAAAGTGGAGGTGCTAATTTTGCAAAGTAAAGAATTAGGCAGGTTTTACACAGGAAAAGGCCTATGCTCTTTTCTGTTACCTTTTAGTTAAGTGCACAGCAAGCAAAGCCACCTGTACTCCAAACAAGCCAAACTTGCAGCAATACATTACCACAAATTCCTGTCTCAGTTATGCTCATCTTTCTTCTAGCCACAGACTTCATGACTGACTCTACCCCCTGGTAGTGTCTTGTCTTTAATCAGATTGGAAGCACCTTCAGACAGAAGCTGTCTCATGGCTAAATGCAGCAGCCCCAACAGTAGTGAATGTGCCTTGATGCAAACAATGAGGGCAAAATGGAAGCAACAGCCAAAGCTGCCAGTATAACTCCTAGCCGTAGTCTGAGAACTAGTTAAAAAGAAGTAGAACAGTCACAACATGAGATTTATTAAGTAGTAGATAATAATTTTACATTACATAATATACAGTGTTGCATACTACATTAAACCCAGTATTGGGAGCTTCAAATGTTCAACTACTGATGAAGTCCCAAAATAAACATAATTATGTTCTATATGATACATTAGTGGTTATTCTTATCACATCCCCCTATTTTAATTTTTTTTAAAGGAGATAGTTGGCATTGCTTTTTAGTTGTTTCCTGAAACCTCGTGATCTAGACACTTTTCTTTTTAAAAAAAACCTGGAATTTTTCTCATCATTTGCTTTCACATGGTGGAGATGTATTACTCTACTTGATGTTTGACTTTAAAGTTGTTGGCAACATCAAAGAAGATTAAGTATAGAAATTCTATATAGGGTAATTAAACGGCTCTGTAAGTTATTTGTGTATCTCTCTATATAAGCTGGCCTGACTTAATAAAGAAGCATTTCACAATAGCTTTTTGGCCCTCCTGGCTTTGTGCAAGATTTTGAAAGACCCTCCAAACCATCCGAAGCTTTCCTGGCCTTCTGACCTGGCTATGGGAAGCTGCAGAGACCTGCCTGAGACTCCTCAAAATACAACAGCATGTACAGAAAGGGTGCAAAGCACGTACAGGCACAAAGCAGAGAGAAAGGGAGACAGCATGATGAGCAAGCTGCTCTTCTATTTCCACAGGTAAGAGTCCAAACCTTGTAGTTATCAGTAATGGTCCAGCTAAGGGTGTGAGCCAAGCCCAGTCTATCAGCCAATTACAACTGGTGCCTCAGGGGGGACAGTGTGAGGGCTTCCCAAGCCCACTGTGCTACAAGGACAATTGAGAGCCCAGAAATGGGCAGGAACACATGCCCCCTCCCACCTCTCACAGGCCCATGGTTGCACAAGGGCACCCAACAGACCCTTAGGGCTGGACTGTGCTCTTTGACCATGTTTCATGTGTCTTTAGGGGTGGTGCAGCTGAGCAAAAAAAAGAAAGCACTGCTCCTCCAGCAGCTCCTGTAGCAGGTGGGTGTTTCTCCCTCTGCCACCCTAAGGCCAAAAAGGAATGCCTGACTTCTCAAGGCAGGTTTGGAGTTTCAGCACAAAACATGCCTCCATCAGCCCACACAGGTGGCTAGAAGTTAGAGCTGGACTCACAGGATCAAAAGCTCTCAACTGCCCCCTTTCAGCTTACAAGCAAGACCAACTGCACAGTGAGTGCCAATTGGCCAGAAAGGCAACAGGAGGGAAAATGGTGGAAGAGATGGTTGCCCTGTGACATGATAGCCTGAGACTTCACAGAATGCAACAGATCAAGACACTGCCAGCAAAGACTCAGTATAGTAACTCACAAACCACCATTTGCAGCCCTTCTCCATTAAGCACCGTAAACTAACAACACTTGCTGAGCTATCACTCTGCACATGGACCTCTCCCTAGGAGCAGACAGACAAGTGGTAAACTCAACATGGGGTTTTTCTGGAATGGGTTAGCAACACAGCAGCTCTTCCTTTGCACTGTCCTAGGTAAACAGAGGATGTTGCTGGTACAAAGTGCCTCAAAGTGGCAGGAACAGCATTATCACTTCAGTCCTGTTTCCTGAAGGATCAATAAGCCAAGACAATCAATTCTTCTGACTAGCCCTTCTTCCCCAGGAGAAGCTGTGATGCTGAAGCCTCATCACTTAACCCTTTGCAAACATAGCAGCAGCCCCATTAATTCTGTCTTTCTTAAACACTCATCCCATGAGCCCACATGCCAGAAGAGACTACAGAGCTGGAAGTAACGTAGCCAGGTGAACACAGTATTGCAAGGAGGTATGGCCCATTACTTCAGCACAGCAACAACCTATCTATATATTGCCCTTTGAGCACATGGAAGCATCCTTGCATCTCATTTCTTTGTATGGGATAGAGGGCCCCAAAGGAACGATAACTCTCTATCCGCCCTTACATCTCTGTGCAGGGAGTATAGGCGCTCCCAGAGCATCAGCAGACACCCACAGAAGGGGGCTGCACAGGTAGTAGGTGGCATGGACAGTCATTACAGACAGTCACAACAGCAGAACCTATTTAGAGTCGCACAAAAATTAAGTTTAATCCTATATAGTAAAGAGAGAGTAAGAGGTATGGGAAGAAAGCTCAGGAAGAATGGAAGAATCATGTGATTATTTGCAATGTAAAAAAGGGAATAGGTGCTACCAAAGGCAAAACATAGGACTGTACTCAGAGCCTGCAGTAACACAAAGCGTTTTGCTGTGATCATTCTATTCTCCATAGATCATGAACAGGCAAGCCAGAATCCCATTTAAGATGGGCAAAACAAATCACATCAGTGAAGGGAATCACCTTAGACTGAATAGGGGGCCTGTGTCATAGATAGAATTAAATAACAGCAGTGAAACAAACAGCTTGGTATTAAAGATTGGCCATGAACACATTTAAGCTGTACACAGAAGTTTCCATCTAAAGAGTTGTGGGGCTTCACACAGGCTCCTAGAATGACTTTTAGGTAAAGCATTAGAGAGGATGCTGATGCAAAGAATCCCTTCCTAGCCTATGCTTCACTCACAAAATCTTTGCTGTCCTCCCCCACGCAAAGACAGCATTTGCCAATGGTAATAACTTCAGTGTTGCCATACTCTCAGTGCTACAGACTGTGGGTTCAAAAAGTATGACTGAGAAAATCATATTCACATGAGCTCTTCATCAATCTACATGAGTTCACATTACCAACAGGGAAAGGTTGAAATCCCCTGTAGTATGCCATAAGGAGATGATGCAACAGGGAAGAACTTCTTAGTTAAAAGGAAAGCAGTAGAAAGATCTGCCGATGAGAGTAACTGTAATTTTAAAAAGCCCAGGAGACCTGTGGGAAAAGAAAGGCCTGAGGATGGAGAACAAAGCAAACAAAAAGAAAGCTGTCTGGCAGGCCTGGTCACAGATGTACCCTCTCTTCTCATCCAGAAAGTCACCCTCTAGGTCCTGTGAGCTTTAGAGGGAGGTTGATGAAATGCCTGTGTTTTAGTATATGGCTACCGGTCATTTCCTCAGGCCCACCACAAAGAAGTGATCACGGGAGGCTGGGGAAACAAGAACTTCTGGAGTACATTTCCTGCTGATCCAGCAAACACAATTACGAAGAGAGAGAGAATCCATTCTGAGAGCAGCGTGAAATTCTTGTGAGCAGGATCATTCGCATCTCACATGGTTGAGGGAAAGTAAAGGGCAGCAACTCCTTAATGAATAAAAATAGCCACTTAAGCTTCCCTCTTATACATGCTGGGCATATGTTTTCCTGTATCCAAATAACAATATTTAGTTGCAAGTTTTATCCCATTAGAAAAAGGTAATTTTCCCTAAAGACACAGCCCTTTTTCTAGAGTCTTTCAAGAGTCCTGAGACTTTAAAACTGTCATTACATTGAAGTCATCGCATCAACTAAATCGTGTGCTGTAAAAGTTTAAAGAGTCACAGTATCTCCTTCCATGAAATTCCTACAATACTATAAAATATTTTTTTAAGTACTTGTGGCATGCATGGAGGACAACAGGAACACAGTAGCTTTCTATGTAGCTTGTGGAAAAGTCGAAAATCTGTTTTTAGTTCCCCAGTTCTTCATAAACTGTATATATGCCAGTGAAAGCTGCACTGAAATGCAGACACCTTCAGGGTAAACAGCAGCAGGTCATTCATAGGATTCAGCATAACACTGGAAAGGACAGAAGGAGGAGAAAGAAGAGCATTTTGCCTGAAAGATCAGCAGGGGAAATCTGAGTATAAACTGCCAGGCCACAGCCACAGCAGAATAGGGCAGGAGAGGAAAAGGCTGAGGCAAACAGAAAGGAAACTGGGATGGGAAAAAGATGAAGGTAGGTAAAAATGTTATACAGTGCTCAGCTTAGCCACAGAAAGCTCCTGTCTCAAAGTGATTTGCTGTGGGTACACGTTATTAGAGTGAAATAACACAATTATTATGTATTTCAAATGCATTTAATAAAGTACACTGTAGCTGATGGTGCTCCCCTCAGTAGGTCCAGGCACAGAGCACAAAGGGGCCTCAGGCATCCACATCAGGTTGCAGTTTTAAGTAACTTTTAAACTAGGGCAAGGTGCCAATTGTTACCTCAAGGTGCTGCACCCAGATAGACATGTCAGCAAAACCACCCAAGTTCAGTGTATATAGGATGACCATCAATACACAGGGCTCCAGAATCAAACAGTAACTTAGTTTTTCAGCCAAAGTCTACCACTTTTGAGTAATCAGCCTGGAGCTTCATCTCAACAAGAGTCACTGAGACCAAATTCAGACCTAGTGTGTAGAACAACACTATTGAGTGTTACACTAGAGGTAAGTTAGTCCTTTATCTGTTTGTCTTACCAAAATCAGAAAACCTTTTTGCTAGCTTGTACCAAATGCATTTAAAAAAAAAAAAAAAAAAAAACTAAAAAAAAAAGCAGAGCGGGGTGTCTCTCACTGACAGCACAAAAACCTCTTGTTTTGAAGAGATGCGCCTGTGGCAGTGATTTGCTGGTTTTGCCGTGGGTGAACCAACCATTTGGGATTTATATAAGATTGTTCTGTGTAGATCTTGGAATACTTTTGATGGCAACCATGTAACATCTTACAGACAGGAAACTGAGGAACAGGGAGATAGGACTTCGCCACGTGTCAGAAGACAGCAGGTTTCTATGCCCATTCATTTTCAGGACCTCTTTACAGAAGAAAGGCAGGATCATGGCACGGTCTTGATTTTGTGCAGTACACTTGCTGCAGACTGATTTTCTAAGTCCAAGCTTGAGGCAAAAAAAGCCTACTGCTATCTTGTTCACAAAACACCAGGCCTTAGCAACACAGAGGTGCTCTGCTTGCTGCAGGCAGGCAGGCCTGCTCTTTTCCAGCAACAGCAGGGTCTACCCAAGCATGTACAATGAACTCATCACAAAAGCAATCAGGCATTAATTTGGTCAATCATTCCTGAGACAGTTAATCCAGTTCTCCAACTAGACTATTTGATGCAAGACTCCAGCTAAACTGAAGGACAAAAAAAAATGCCTCGAAAGATGCCAGTCTACAGAACAGAACAATTTAGATATTGAACCATTCACAGTTATTTATATATTTTTTTCTTTTCTCTCTTTTTAAGAAAAGGTTACTCAAAACTCATGAAAAAATATATCAGGTCTTCAGGTACTAATAATAAAAAGACAGCCCACCCTCCAATCCTTATTTTGAAGAGTATTTGGAGTTTTCTATTAGGCTGCTGCATGCACCCTGCTTCACTAAAGAAGACCCTTTTTGAAGCATCACTTGACTTTGTTTTAAATATCTCACTACAGTTTCCATTTTAGCTCTGTGAGATTATTATTTTCTCTCAGCAAAGTGAAGTTACACAGCAGTTGAAAATGCTGATGGCTTAACCGGTTTCCTTTTTTTTTTCCTTCTTCTCCCCTCTCCACAGCAGCCCTGAGGGGTTTTAACTCTTTCTGCAGCACTGAAATCCTGCTTTTGGAGTTCAATGTTTAACTCTCGCTGGGAGACTCATAAATATTCGGAGTCACTCTCTCCCTCTCTGTTTGATTAGGAAATGAGCCTTTAACTCAATGTAATCCCCAAGCCATTAACAAAAAAGCCCTCAACAGCTCCACTATTAGAATTTCACTCCTAACCCACAGAGGATTGAATTAGATTAACATAACTACCCGCAATCTGAGTTTATTTTCTGTGCCAGATAGAAATGTGTCTTCAGGAAACGAAAAGAAGAGAGCGGGAGAGCAAGCATAGCATAATGAAATGTAAAAATAGAGAGATGAAAAATAGATGGACAGATGTACAGGTGAAGTGATAAAAGAGGTAAGAGCGAGCAAGAGAGAGAAAGAGATAGCTACACTACCTTTAATAACTGGCTGCTGGCTTTGGGGGTTTTATTCAGAAGGCCCCTAAAAAACACAGAATTGTTTCAAGAAGAGTGTTTTTTCCTGCTGGTGTTTACTCCATATTTTTAAGGATTTACAGTGAGACACCTGAGCATGCTATACTCTAGACACCTGTGCAGCAGATTTGGCACAGGTTTTATTTATAATTCCCAAGAGATGTCATAGTCAGCAATGAAAGGAGGGGCGTGAAGAAGAGAATCTGCATGTCAATCATTACTTTGCAGTCAAAGAAACAAATAAACTAGGATGAAACAAAATAGGTTTTTTGCATTTTTAGGGAATGAAAATTAAAAAAAAATTATGCAACAACCCTATGACAAACTATACCATATAGAATGAGTCAATCTGGAGGCTGATAGCTGCTTAGTCCACAAAACATAAAACATTAGTGAAGCAGAAACTAAATAACAAAGACTTTGTTCCACATGATGCATCAGTGTTCCCCCTAACCACAGATAACTCCCTCCCTCCAAATAAACATTGTCCCATAAACCATTGATTGGTACAGTACAAAACAGTAGATACTTGGTTATTTTTTCCAAATGCAGTAATAAAAAGATATAACATACAGCAGGTTTAACAGAGGAAAAGACCTACATGCAGTTGAAAGAGAATGATAAAGTCCAGCAGTTACATGGAAACTACTACTGAACAGTCCAAACAAATTCTTAAAACTAAATCTTTTCTTGTTTTATATTTGGAGAACTTCTCAAGAATGCTTGGATTTTTACAAAAACATACAGTAAATGAGTTTTTGCAGTAATTCCCGAGCATAGTCATGCTGATATTTCTGTTTGTGTAGGGAAGAAAAATATTAAATTTTTATTTTTCCAATGATGTCTCTTGGTTTTCAGTTTTTGGGGGGACCTCAGACTAACTATATGATAGATTCTTTGTTAGTTACAGAGTCAGCAATTTTATTTCTTTAATGCCTTTCAGAAAAATCTGCTCTCCCTTCATTTCACAATGAACTTGCATTGTCACAGAGAGGCAATAAATGTAACATCATGCCATAACAAACAGAAAAGGGACTTAAATAATTTAAAGATGTTCATTTTATGTAAAGCAAAAAGGCTTAATAATAAAAATGAAGCTTCTTATGATGAGAATGGTCAGGCTGACAGTCTTGGTTTACTTGGCGGGAGGGGAGCTTTACAGAAGCAGTGTATTGTAGCGATCATTTTGGGCATTATTTGTGTATGTAAATTCACCATGTTTTTCCATATTGTCCTAAAGGCCTTCCCTATATCTACAATTCTAGCTGAAAGATGGAGTGTTTATACCAATGGTTAAAAACTTTGAATTAATGTGTACTCAGTATTTTTGTTTCCAGAACTTAAGTTAAAAACTTCTAGTATTGTAAAATATATATCAAAGAAACTCAAAATAATGAGCTAAGGAACAATTCTATTTATCACCTTTCTACAGTCAGTCCAGGGAATTCAGCTATCATGTCTTTCTTAGGACTTGATATTTTAACTGTGAGACAGCTCTGGTTTTATTATTGTTTTTATTAGACACTTGTTCCTCCAAATTTCCTCAAATTTAGCTTTGTTTTATTTGTTTTTACTTTCAAAAATGGTAAATTTGGGAGAAAAAAGTTTTTAGAATATATATTTCATAAGAAATTTATACTAAAAAACTTTACATATGGAAATTAAGTATTGTAATATTGATGTTTTAGGGCAGACATTATAAATGCAAGAAATTAAGGATATTTTTCTATACTTAAAAATAAATATAAAAACTAAATTTTGTAGAAGACATAACCCAAACTCTGAAGCAAAAATATGAAACAAGAAAAACGTCTGTGTTTTGACAAAAATGTTATTCTAAAAAGCTATTAATAAGAAACCATTTCTGACTAATTATTGTCTTCCCTCTCCTCATATACTTCTTAACAAAAATACTCCAAAAATATATCACTGTTCAAACATTTTGCATTTTGGCTGCTTTAAAGCAAGGAGCTCATTGGCGATGAGAGAGTAAGTTCCTTCTTTGATTGCCACTGCACCGACTTCGCAAAGACTTGCACCCCTCTTTTGTCATTGAAGAGACTTCAGTTGCTTTGAGACTTTTAAAATTAAAGAAACATCGACTGCTCAATGATAAATGCATTCAGCAAAAGCAAAACTTCATTTCATCTCCCTGGTAAGAGAAGGTTTGATATGAAATGGCGGGGGGGAGGAGGTGTCATTTTGTTGTTTTGTTGTTTTTTTTTTTAATAGAGAAAAGGGTGTCGCTTGGTTCTTTTAAGACAGGACTGCTGAAGTTTCCAGGTTTGCCTTTACCAGCATGGGATAAATAGCACCTGTCCTTGGTAAGCCCTTAAGCAGAGTTACATTATACATTGACCTTTTTGGAATGCCAGCAAACCTGACTGTTTCTATTCTCAAAACAAAACTGCTCCACTCAAACTTTCATTTGCTTATTTCCAGAGGAAAAAGCCACTCTCAAATAGTGAAGCCACCTGATTTCTACAAAGTTCTGAACCAACTCTTCTCCTTGTGGGTCACACTGACCTTCCATTGACAGTGTGAAAATAGAAAAAAAAATTACTACCTTTAACCATACCAAGATGCTGCCATAATTTTTAGCCCAGATAAAAGGATTGGTGCAGAGCAACATTTGTATTAAAAAAAAAAAAGAAAAAAAAAAGAAAAAAAAAAGAAAAAAAAGAAAACCAACAACAAACACAAAACAAAAACAACCCCATAAATGCAATAAAAGGTAGAAGTTCACTACTTACATGCTGCAGGCTGAGAGATGAAGCTCTAGGCTGGAGTAGAATTTCCCTTGCCCTCAGGTGTTTCTAATTGCTGATTAAATATCTTTTGGTTCCGCCTGCACCAGCCGACAGTCCCCTCTGCGTCTCTGCCTCTCTTTGTGACTAGGACACAGTACTCTGAGTCCCAACCTATAAATAGATCCCAGCTCTGTGATTGATATAACAGGCAGCTGACAAAAAAAAAAAAAAAAAAAAAAAAAAAAAAAAAAAAAGAAAAAAAGGAGGGAAAAAAAAAAGAAAACAAAAGAAATAACCAGGTCTTAAGAAAAGCAGCAAAAGCTGGGCTTTTAACTCTGCACTGTGCCCAGGGAGGAGTCCCCCACAGTCACCCGTGGGCATCAGAAAGAGAAAGTGCAAGGCAATTACTTTCCCAGCAGCATTACAGCAACTTGAGGCATGTAAAGCGAGTGAACAAAATTCAGTGCACAAAGAAGGAGAGGGAAAGCACAACTGCCTGACTGCATCCAACTCTCTTGCAATTTAACAAAAATAAATGTCATTTTAAAAACAAGTTGGGGGTTCTGACAGATGATAGAGGAGTTCAGAGTTGGGTTCTGGGGGTTGGTCTACGTGTGCTTGTATTTCTGCTGCAGAATAAACTAGGGCTAGTGGCTAGGTTAGCAATGTAACAGCTTGGTAGCCTACTTAGGGTCTCTGCCCACAAACACTATTTGATGAGGCTGTTTCTAAAAACAAAACTGAGGACATTGATGGTACCTCACCTGTTGACTCAGCAGAGGTTACTTAGCTCTCAAGTACCTGGAGCATCATTCCTGCTCATGTCCTTGAGTGCCAGGAGAAAACCAGCAAGTTATAGATTTCAACACAGCTCTTTTGCAGAGGCTGAGCTGGGAGACCACCATCCAGGCACTGACTCAAGAGAAGCCATGAGGACTGCTTCTGCCCTGGTCCCCATTAATATTAATAGTTGCAGGGGTAATGGTCCTGGATTTTTCCATATCTGACCTCTACAGGTTAGAGCCACAGTCCAGCAAGGCCAAAAGCTTTTCCAGGAGGCTCCTGGTTCCCCAAGCCTTCACCAACACCTAGATATTCATGATCTTCAGTAGAACCTTAATGGCTATGAAGTTTCCTAGCAAATGAACTCAAAGGCAAAACAGCTCCTGATGAATACCAGGGGAAGGGTGGGGAAAAAAAGGGAGAACAGTGGGCAGAAAGAGGCAAAACAGCTTTCGCTACACTGCTACCTTTGGCATTATCTCCTACAATCATCCCTAGCATCATGCTCAGCTCTGCAGGCAAAAGTACTAGTGCAGACAGTGTACCAGATCCACCAGCCTTTTTTTCAACATATTGCTAGGCTTGCTTCAGCTGAAACGGTAAAGAAATGCTGAACTCATAAAGAGCAAGACAAAATCCTCAGGCACCAAGCTGATGCTGAACTCCATGGTTCTTTGGCTCAGGGGCCAACAGTACCTGAACTATTTAAGCTAGTTTAGGCATGTCTACACTGCAGCTGCTGCTCTTGCTGGAGTAAAGAAAGTTAGTTCAACAGGGGCAGCTGTCCTAAAAACAAGACAAGGACCCACCACATCACACCCAAGGTCTCAGTTCAACTGAAGCTAATGATTTGGGGGGAAGATAAAGTAATTTCCTCTTTTGGGGACCAAATCCTGCTGCATGCATAATTTGCCTCTAGTCAATATGCTTTGTGTCTAAACTGGTAGCCTTTAGTCAACCACTTAAAAAAAAAAATGCCCTGCTTGCAGGACAAGGGCCTGAAGAAGCACTAGGCAAAGACTCATGACATTCAGGTATTTTCCTCATTTGAGCCACTGTCCTGTGTGAAGTCTGGCTTGTCACTTTAACACTGTTGTATATGCACAGCTTCAAAAAAAAAACCCAGAGATAACAATACTTAACACTGCACTTTAAAGCACTTTGATATCTACAGATTAAGACCTACAAATGAAGAGGGGAAAAAAAAAATGTATCTGACAGACTGAGCTCCACTGTGGAAACAAATCCTCAATTCCCTGCCAGATTCTGGTCCTTTACCTTCTCGTAGTTGAGTAGTTGGATCTCAGATAAAAAAATTACCTGACCAAACAAAGAAAATTTTGAATTTCTGCCCTCTCATTTGGGCTGGCTAGTACAAGATGTTTTGGGCTATAATATCGAGAGCTGTAAAACATTTCACACTTCCATTGCCATTGGAAGGAATTTTAGGATCTCAGTACACAGAATAATCAGGCTGAGGCATGGCAGATCAAGGTTCCAAAACAGGAGCACCTAAATCCAACAATCATTTTTGAAAAATTCAGCTTTAACAAAGGCCTAGTCACATAGATCCTGAACATGTTACCACTCTCAGACTGTTTTTTGGGATTCTATATTACTGACATGTAAAGTTCTTCAAATACTACTCCATCCAGCCTTGTGTTGTATAGAACAGCATCATCCCTGTCTCATTACATTGCCATGGGCCAAACTGAAGGCCAGGGGGACCCCACAATGTAGTCTAAATCACGAGGACACTTTGGGCACATCTCAATCAGGTAGCTGAGAAGCTCTTTTCACATCTCAGGTCCAGGTCCAGTGCTGGCATTGGCATTCCAGATCCACAGTGGAGCAAGACCTGGGCATGCACTAGTCCCACATCATCCCACCTTCTGCCTGGAGGATGAAGGGGTGAGGAATTGCCAGCGTACCACAGTTAGCTAGTATGGATGAACTGTGAATGGAGTCAGCATTCCTCCATCCTTCCTTCCTGCCTTTAGACAGTGGGATGTATGACCTTAGTTGCTCCTCACTGGGGTACCCAGCAATCCAGAGATCTGCTTTAGATAAAACACCAAACACAAGTCTCCAAGCCCCACTGCTAGCACCCCTGTGCACAAACACCTCTTCATTCCATGGGAATGAATCCAACAGTAGAGGCCGTGAGACTGAATGCCCACTTCAAAACTCTGCAAAAAGAAAGCCAGAAGATTTCAAAAGCACCCTTAGATACATTAAAAAAAAAAAAAAAAAAAAATCAACACCAGTGACTTGTAGACTGTATAAAGGCTCAACTCTTTCCTTGAGGCACCCAAGTAGAAGACATTGTAAAGTGCAAGTGCAGCTTTACAGTCTTTTCCACTTATTGTTTGGGAAAGTATTTTTTAAAATGCATCTTGCTAGGGCCACTTTAATCATAAGTCTGTATTGCAGTCTCAGATTCTCAAGTCTATGGTGGAGGTTACATTTCAGTGCTTAATTTTCTTCAAACACAAGAAGTTTGAGCTCTGTACATGTAAATATGGTCAGAATTTGCTCAGCTGCATACAAGCTATTATAGAAGAATGCAAAATATACTTTCATTCTAATGATGAAAATAAACCAAAAAAATCACAGCTACGCTTTTTAGATAGGGACGCAGCAAAACCAGTTGAAGCTTGAAAATACTGGTCAAATCAATGGAATCTTCCAGTTCCAACCCCACACACACACATTAAACCACACAGAAAATCATTGTCCCTTCTCCTGTGAGCCACAAGATGCTTCTGTGAACATCTGATTCATGTGCCATAAGCTTAGAGCTCAGAACCACTACTGCTTTTATATCAGAAAACGCAGGTATCAATATAAGTTTTAAAAGACAAACAAAGTCAGGTCTGTAGTTTCCAAGGCTAGCCAAAAACTAAGAAGAATAATTGTAACACAGAACAAAAAGTTTCTTCAGCCGAGTCACACTGCTTTGAAAGAGTCTCACAAACTCAAAATTCCAGGACAGCTGTGTTAGTGTGCTGCTGGATTTAGTGAGGTGTGAATTGCACAGATTTCAAACGGAAACTACTTAAATACCAAAAAAGATACCGTAAAATGATAACTCTTTTCACATAAAGTAAATGAATGCAAAAAAAGCATAAAATAACCAACCCTCTTCCAAAACTGGGAAGATAACAAGATAAGGAATAAAAGAAAAACAAAAGGAAAAATTTTAGTAGCAACCCTCTTCTGGATGCTTGGCACACATAGTATGACTCTTAGATCTGATTTAACAGGTAGTTAAATATAGTATGCATTTTGATACAAAGCATGTATTCTGAAAACCAGCAAATGCTCAAGAGCGAAATGATGATATTGCTAGGAGTTTAGCTATTTTATTTCCTTATTTGATTTTAATGATGCAAACTTCATATTACTTCAATGATTTTGTGTGTGTGTGTGTGTGTGTGTGTGCAACCAATATCCATAGCAGGATATTTTTTGGCATACACTGAACACAAAGTCCATATGTCTGCATCCAGTTCATCCATGTACCCTCCAGAATGGTGCACACCATGCTGCCATGTCAAGTCTCTGTCATCACCATGGAAAGTCACACTGCTCAGTTAATACACTTGTAAATTTTGCTTCTTCTTTAGCTCCTATATATTCTATTATTCTTCAGGAATGTGAAGATGGCTAAGATTTTAACAGAAGTTCCCTAGCAGATCTAGCCATTCCAGCTGAAGATGTTACCGCTCTCCAGCTGCCTGCCAGCTGGAGATAGGACTCCAAAAGCTCTTTGGCAGAAGGGAACCTGCAAAAACTTTCTAAACAGCTTCCAGCAAAGCAAGCCTAGTTAGGACTAAGAAAATTTCCTGGACTAGGCAGCACCCAAATCTATTCTTCCATTTTCAGAGCTTCAGGCAGAGAAAAGTCTTCACCTAGCATAGGTATTTGCAGAGTTAGGCTGTGGAGAGGCACCACCTGTGGCTGCTCAGCAGAGGTTATGACATTTGCTTTAACAAGAACAAAAGCGAGCACAGAAGAATGCTATTCTCCCTTGTTTTTCTGAGTCCACCAGTAATAAAAATTCACTAATGAAAAATGGCTTGGACTGAGCAACAAAACACATACCAGAGTGCATACAGAGACTATCCAGAGTGAGTATTCAGTTCTATACCTACACACAGAAATAACATCTGTAAGGATTTATCTAAAGCCTGAAAGCACTAGGACAATCAGATGTTGCATTACATTTAAACATGCAAACTTTGCCAGTCTATCACTTACTGTATGATAACAGAGTCCCTTCTACCCTTACCTCATTTAGATCCCTCCTAAACTTCCACTTCTACTGCGGATCCTTCACCTAAAAGGGCTTCTGTGTTTACTCTCAGCAAAAAGCAACGAAACAGAATAAGACTTCTTGGATGTAGTCCTGCCTAAATCGTGTAACCATGATCCTCTCTCTCTGGAAACTACCATCATCATCTTCCAATCACATGCTGCAATGCGTTCAACCAGTGTTGGACTATCAATTCCATCATTTGGGGCAGCCACTTTTTGCGCCTTCAACTTGTTGCAGATGCTTTGCAGAAACTTATTGCTGTTGTTGTACCACTTATTTAGGACCTTGTTTAGCACCAGCAAGTCCACACCTGTGCTGGCAGGGCATTAGCTGTGCACTCAGACAAATCTCCAAGCAGCCCTACAGCCTACTAAGGTCGGCTTCAGGCAAGAGATACTGTTTCATGTTCTCAGTGACCTTGGCCATGGTGGGGAGGGAGAGGAAGCATGGTAACTGTTGTAATAAAGCTCACAGTAATTTTGATAGCAGGAGAAGGAGGACAAAGTGATATTTACACCAGTTTTGGTGCCAGATCAAATAGGGACCAGTACTGCCAGAAACAGGATCCCCTTGGGTTTTTGTTTTTATTTTGTTTTTACTTCAGATTCCTTCAGACAACTTCTACAAAACCCAAACAACTGTTATAACCACAGACAGGCCTAACCATGATGTCTGGCTCCAGATCTAAACTCCTTACAGCCAGATTGTTAGCTCAGCTCCCCAGAAAAACCATCACCGTTTTCCAAATGCATGTGTCAGGGGGGTTATTACCCCTCCCTATTTTCCTCTCCAAGGAGAGGCTCCACATTCTCTGATTGTGTGTCTCGCTCAATTAAAAGATATTAAAAAAAAAAAAAAATGAAGGCAAATAATTGATAAAGTTCCTTAAAGGACGGTGATGCTCCTGGCTGCAGACACCCAGAGGAGCAATAAGCCTTTCCAGGAGAAGCCCTTCACATACAAGCCAAGGGGTTTCATGGCTGTCCTCCTGCCTTCATCCCTACTGAGGACATGCCTGCAGGGTGGCACAAACCAGCAGAGCAAGGTGCTGCACAAGTTCCTCAGCCTCTGAAGTGAGGAAATAAGTAAAGAAAAATTCTGCAATGGGTCCCTCTTGAGCCCCCTCCAAAGCAACACCACTGATCTCCCATCCTGCCTCATCCCCCATTAAAGTTAATTCTCTCTGAAGAGCCCCTGCCCTGAGGGGTGGGACTGTCACTGGTCTGAAGGAGGAGGTGCAGCTCTCACTCCAATCAAAATACTGTCAGCCAAGTGTCACTCAGCATATCGGCATCAGGGGGCTGTGGGTTGGCTGCAGGGGTCTCTGTGAGGAGAGGCCGGGGCTGCCCCATGCTGGACACAGCGGGTACCAGCAGCTCCAGCTCACCCACCGCAGGGCCCGGCTGAGCCCCTCAGCCAAGGTGGTGGCACCTGGGGGAAAACGTGTTTAAGAATGGACAGAAAATGCGACACAGACAGCAAAGAGTGAGAAATGGCCTCGCAGACACCCAGATCAGAGCAGAAGGACAAGGTGACAGAAGCAGACAGTCCCCTGCAGAGACAGCAATGGAGCAGGTGGGTATTTCCTGAAGGAATAGCAGCTTGCAGCTGTCCAAGGACAGCCCACCACAGTATCTCACAACAGATTAAAACAATCTGCTTCATTCGGTAGCTCTCCCTCTGTACCCAAGACCCAGGCAAGCAAGTGGTCCCAGGCAGGTGATCTCTGCTGACACTGCCAGGGCTCCCATGCCAAGCAGGGTATACCACAGGGACAGATAGGGGACAGGCCACCAAAAATAACCCTGAACAGTACTGGAAACTGTCTTGTTACTGTAGGAAAGACAATTCTCCCACACAGATCACACCAAAACCCTACCTACAACTCCTGACTGATGAGGGAATAGAACCATCATATTTGGGAGTCACTTGAGGGCACACATGACTTTCACAGACACAGCAATGTGTGTGCAGGTACCTGCCTCAATTCCCTCACTGGCAGTGAAGTTCTGCCACCACAATATTGCTCCCTCACTGTGGGTAAATCAAACATGAAATGGCAGGCTAAACATTACCCTCACAGAAAGTCTTTCCAGCACATAAAGCTACGGCAAGGTTCACTTGCACCCCGAGGGAAACTGAGATCCACATTTCCAGCTAATGCCTCTCAGCTCTGCACCATCTAAAATTGCTTCTGAGCCCACTCTGTGGCTGCCAGGCCCTTGGCAGAGAGCTGTAAGCCCTTGTAATGTGTGGAACGGGCACAGACCCAGGTAAAATCCCTCCCTCCCTTGTCTCTCTTCGGGCTAACCTTAGCAAGTTCTGTGGAACTTTGGCTCAGCTTCATCTTAGCAATAAGTGAGGTGGTTTCTCTCTCTTCAATGTGATTCTGCTGCAGTCTCCTCAGCTTCCTCACCCATGTAGTCTGGAGTGCCTCAACACTTGGAGCATTTCCTCTCCAGTAGAGTGGATATAGGGAAGGAGAAAAGGGTAGGAGCCTTTTCTTTAAACATAGTTGCCCATATTTTCAAAAAAGAGGAGTTTTGCAAAAGGATTTAGCATTCCCTTCTTCATCTCCCTCACACAGAGCTCATCCCAGACAAAGGAGCAAGGCTACAGCACACACAGAGAGGGGACAAGCCGCAGGGGCCACCTGTGCTGCTGCTGAGCTTTACTGCATTTTTCAGCCACTGAGGATTTGGTCTGAGGATGCTTTGCACAGAGGACATGAAGGGCCACACACATGGTCCCAGCAAAGAGGTGGCAGTGCCAAGGAGTGCCAGGATAATGTGGCTGGTGCTCAGGCAAGCTCCCCTCAGCCAGACAGAGCTAATGTGCTGCCAGCCAACAACCCAACAGGCCAAGAAAGAGCCAAAAGACCAACAGTTTCCCTACAGATAGTCTTGCCAAGTGCCACAGACAGCATTTCCCCTTGCAATGAGGTCCTGGTGGGGACCATGTGGCTCTTGAGACCCCCCATCCCTTCACCGCATGCCTGGAAGAGCCATGGGCTGCTTCTGGGTGCAAAGATGCCCTGCAGTTCACCACAAATATTCAAAGCTGACGGAACCTGAGCTGGAGCTCAGATATACCACAGTCTATAGCAAGCTATATAGTCCTCCATCCTCCCCTCCTCCCCACCTCCCACCTATCCCCTGCAAAAAGATGTCACGTTGACTGAGGTTTAACAGTCAGAAGGGAAAAAAAAATTCTGTCAAATTCTTAACCCCAAGTGGATTTACCCAAAGCCCCTTGGAAACAGCTGCTTGAGGAAGGTTTCTGTTGAGTCCGTGTTTCAGGTGCAGCCATTTGGTTGCTCAGTTCCTTGCTGCCGCTTTAGTCAGTGTTCTTGCCACACCTGGACCTGTCCTCACCTGGAATAACCAGTCCCTTCCATTGCTTCTGCCTAGGGCCCTGCTGCTGCTGGGAGCTCCTCACCAGTCCCCTCCCTTGAGGAATGTGTCATGGGCATGGGCTCACACACACTTGCTCACATATGGCCTGGCTGCAACTCCCTCTAAAGCCATCACAGTAGCTTCTTCCCTGACATTCCATGTACCATGCAGCTTTCCTGTGCTCACAAGCTTGGGGAAAAAGCAAAAAAAAAAAAAAAAATCAAACGAACAAAACAAACAGAAAAACCTCACAACACCATGAAATCACAACCTTTCTTTAGCACCACTGTGCAATGTTAAGGTCTGTGCAAGAAGTAGTGGATTCAGCCCTCTGCATCTTTGCGAGGCAGGGCAGCAGCATCAGAGCACTTTGCAGCCAGGTAACAGAAACTCCAGGGGAAGCAGCCCCATTTTTATGTCACACAGTAAATAAGGGTATGTTATAAAAACAGAGCTATAGAAGGCTACCTCAGGATGCTCTGAATGACCTGGTTTGGATTTTGGCAGAAAGATTGCCTCATTCATTTGGACTTTATATCCAGATATGAACTAGGCTAAATTAATTCAAATGTAGAGCACCATGAGATTGTATATAAGCTGAGTTATCACTGCATGGTGTTCTCCCATGCCCTGTAAATACACCTTAAGTAGCACAGACAAGAACAGACCCTCTCTCCTTGAATATGCCATGTGCCTTGCTATAAGATTCTGGGATTCATTCACTTGGTGAAACCCCATGGAAACTTGCAGGACAGACTACCGTCTGCTCTTTGGAAGCCTGTTCTCCAGAGTTGTTGTGCCACATTTGTGTCATTCTTCCAAATAAGTATCTTTTTGCCCCATTATCAGATGATATAATTCACATTTTTAACTTTGTAGAAAGGGGATGTTAGAAAATGTATAGCCTATAGAATTTTTTTTCATGTCTACTTCTTAAGGTTCAAAATAAAACAGTTTATGTTTGGGGGGGGGGTGGTTTTTTGGTTGGTGGTTTGTTTTTTTGTGTTTTGGCTTTTAAGTTATTTTATTCTTCACTTTCCCAGTGGTCACTAGCTCTCATCCAGGCAGAAAGCAAGGCTCTAATTTGGAGGCAGGGGGACTGCTGGTCATAACCATAGGGCATTTCATATTTCTCAGCTGTATCAGCAAATTTCTCGAGAAAACACTTTCGTAAAGTTCAGTTGTTCTTTTATGAAATTTAACAAAAAGCTGAGTTGAGGGGGAAGTATTTGGAAGTCTTCTATGTTAACTACTATTGTTCTGAGTGTTGATGGTAATTTAGAGAAATAGTTACTTAGTCCTGAAAATCTTAATTAAAGAGCAAAGATGCAAACAAGACTTGACACCAAAAGCATAATATCAAGAAACAGTCCCCTGCCCTGAACTGCTTGTTTCCTTCCTTCAAAGGTGATTTCTTCAGCCAGGTTCACCATTAATGCAAATTCTTGTTTCACCTCTTTCTTCAGAATGTGTGAGTCTGTGCAGGGAAACTGCTTCTGTGTTGCTGCATTATGCTTGCAAAATATTACCTATTCCCGTCCCAAACATTGTTAAGTGAGTCATGAAGATGGAGAGCCTCAGTGGTCCACGTAATGGCAAGATTGCAAACAAAACCCATTCAACCATTACCTTTATTTCGTGGTCCAGAACAAACAAAAACTACGGAAGTTCCCCGACAAAAATGTCATTAAGGCTGTGCCATGACAGAGATGACTACATAGTTACTGTTCATCTCTGAGAGTTAGTTTGTTTCCACATGCCTCATAAATTATAATTTTTCTACAACTAATTACAAACACACTGTGGTGACTCCCCAGCCAGACTTGTAACCCTTTTATGTTGTTATTATTATTATTATTATAAGTATTATTATTACAAGCAGCATTCAGAACCTAGCCTAGCCCTAGTGACACTAAATACCACATACATGTATATATGCAAATATGGTTTCTACAGCAAATACTTTATAACTTGAGGCCTGCTCTGTGTCAGTTTTGTATAAATGTAACTATCCCACTTCACAGGAATGATTTCATAAGAATATTGCACTGAAGAAAGTTATATAACTCTTACCACATGTATGTTAGTTGAACTTACATCTCCAAAGAAGCTATATTGAATTAAGTATGTCATATCAGAGTATTATTCACACCAGAACTGCACCAGTTTAACTATACTGGGATCCAAAAATCACAATAAAATCAATATTCAAATTGTCTGAGACTAATGCAATGAAAACTGGGGAACACAAGCTAGAGGGCAGAAGATGCGGTCAGTACAGATATCAGCAATTTCACATCTGCACCTCAACCTATTTCTGGGAAGAATCTTCTACCAAAAACTTTGGGTGTGCATTGCCTTCTCAGGTACCTGGAACAAAGGTCCCTGTTTCCCATAGGTTTCTCTGTTGTGTCTGACTGGCTTTTTGACTGTGTTATACTGAGCCTGCAGTATTACTCACCACTTACTAAATTCCAGGGTATCTGCACACATTAGCAACATTATGAACATCCAGAAATAAGGTTCTGTCTCACTAGTCGCTAGAGAATATACAAGAGACACTGACCAACCAATGGATCCTCCAATGCACACACAGTAAGATGTGAGCCTCAACTGAACTCTTCTGTAATTGGGGCATTTGGATAGCCCTGTCCCATGTGGATTTCATGGACTCTTATTAAAGTGAGCTCTTTCTGCAGTCTTTCCCAAAGGGATAATAATAAGGTCTTCCTCCTCTACCTGTCACCTATTTCATGAAACTTGCATGAACTTAATACCTTTCAGACTTCTGACTGGGTACAAAATGTTTTTGAAATTAGATAACAGGTTCAAAAGTTACACAAACTTACCCAGTGCAATCACATACACAGTATTCCCTCAGAAAAGAAGGCCTAACAATAAATTTGAGTTAAACTAACAAGGCATTTTTCTAAGGAACATAGTTTTGCAATATAATCTGTATTACATTTTCTTTAAAAACAAAACCCAACCGAAAAAAAACCCCAATAACACAAACAACAACAAAAAACCACACCACTCTTAAACCACAAAGAGCTGGATGTGGAATCAGGAGCCCTCACCTGTGCAGTGCTCAGCTTCATCCTGCTTCACTCTTCTTGTGCTGTCACACCTCTCCTTGCTGATGAGCATATCCCACCTGGACCTTGTTCTGCCTTAGGTGTAGCATAGGAAGAGGACAGGCAAGGGCTTCCCTAGTGCTCCTGGATTCTTTGATTGGTGGCAAATTTAGGGACAACAGTTTCCTTGGCCCAGAGCAGATGTGCATGGGCTAACAGCTATCTTTCACATGCTGATAAATTGACACTGTTGTGCACAAAACCCTGAAACTGGAAGCCAAGTTATCCTTCTAGATTTAGTCCCTCTTTTTACCAGTTTCTCTGTTTCAAACCACATCTGTTCACTCTGGATCTCTTAGGAAACTTGAGGATTTGAAGCGAATATGGTAGGCTGCAACCTGGACAGCTTTTTTCCTTCTGTGCTGTATTACTCCAAGGAGGCTAGGTAGGTCCTCTGCATGCTCAGAATCCAACTTCCTACTAGACAGGTTTCGTGGAAGAAAATTCAGCAGACAGCTATGTTCTCTAGAGTCAGATCTCAGGATAAATAGGTCTGGATTGTGTGGGTCCTGTAGGAGGTAACAATGATAGGTCTTTGTCTTATCACTCTACTCCTCCCCCTTCACAAACCCAAAACACTTTCTTCGAATAATCACAATTGCACTGATTTCTTCTCACTGCAAGGGAGCCTGGAGCCTGCACTGATATTTTTAGGTAACCCACTTGCTCGTTTTTTTTTCCCCTTTGTGAATAGATTCTTCACTTATTCTAACTCATACTGCTACACACGTTCCTTGTCTCTTTCTTGTTCTGGCACTCTTCAGATCTGTATATGCAGGACCTACTGCTTAGAAACAGGGCTACACTATGACTGTATGCCAGTTTTTGTGTCTGGGCTCACACAGGGCTGTGTGTGCTGTGACCAGAAGTACAGAGCTAGAGACCACAAGGAGACCTTGATATAAGTGTTAAGTATTTGAAGCATTATGTAGGAAGCCAAGCAAAAATTCCAATTAGTATTTTTATGATTATTCATGAAAGCTGATAAAGATCCCATTCCAAAGGAAGGGGGTAAGAGACTCAGCCAGCAAAGGAAGGTAACCTACAACTGAAGAAGTTTCTCATTCAAATTCTCTCCTGTTTCACAGAGACAGTTGGCATAAAGTATCAGTACTCTGACATGAGGAGGCTTTAGTGCCAAGTTTGTGGAAGTATGAACAACAAAACCAGTGACAAGGCAAGAGAGGATCAGTCAGTCCTTGTGTGGCTGTGCCCAACCCATGCTGCTGCTGTTTCAAGGAGTGTCCCCTTTGGTTCTAACCATATCCTCATTCTTCCCATTTTCTGCTTTGGGAATCTTAGGAATGTCTTTTTACAATACCTCTTATTTCAGACTGTGTGCTTTGTGCTACCCAATTGCTTTTTTTCCTCATGCTTTCCATTCTCATTCCCAGTCTTTCTGTTACCCTTTCATTTTTATTTTGGCCCACAAACAAGCTCCTTCCCCAGCATATCAACAGCAGTGGGAAGTAACCTAATTAATAGTTCCTTGATAGCCTACCCCACACACGCACACACCCATCCCCCCAGTATCCCACTGGCAATTCAACAGCCCTCTCTAATGAAAGGAAAATATTTCCATACTAATTAATAACAACATTGGGTATTTCTGGGCGGAAGGATCTGGGATTCCCATCTGGGTCTAGATCTCTCGAGCTGACAGAGCAATTGTACCTCAAAGCACATTACCTTTTCCAAATCCTTGTGTGATTAACTGTTTACACTGCTCTCTGTATCAAACATCCTTGTCAGCCTGGCTTGTATGTTAGCTGGTATCTTTGCAAGTGAGATCAGACTGAATTCCTTCAGCCCTCAGCTTGTGTCTCTCTTTCAGCACATGGCACTTGCTTATAAACCTACGTTACTTCCCTTCTTTATTCTCCAGCAGGATTCATGTGAGGCAAGGACCTTTCCACATTTTGGCTCTCAAAGGATACAAATGTTACTAGATCCATTTAAAATTTCTTTGCTTCTTGACATCCCCTGACATCCACGTCACTGTCTCTTTCTGCCATAACCACTTGTAAAAAAAAAAATTAAGCACTGTTTTTGAAGCTTGTCTACAGAGGAGCAGTAGTTCTCAGTGCTGACTAATCTACAGCACAGATTTTTTTCTATATGGAGTAGGGTAATCCCACTCCTGTCCTTATATAGAAGAAGTGAGAGGTAGGAAATGCTTCACCAAGGACTGTGTTCAGACATGTCCTTCCAGAGAAGAGAGGGAGCATATGTGAATTTTGCTATCCCATGTTGGAATCACCAAAAAGGGAGAGTTGTGTCTTCTGCCTCTAGAGGTGACCTGAGGCAACATGAGTAGTTGCTTCTTCTGCATCACATGCCAGCAAAAGAATGAAAAGCAAATAAAGTGTGGGAAATGCTGGCACTTCTGAAAAAAATTCAAAAGACAGAGCTCTTCCGAAGAAGAAAAAAACAGCAGAGGTTCTATACCACCAATCAGTGCCTTAAAGCTGTGACAAATAAGCAGGGGCATTTCCTAGAAGCCCTATACAGGCAGCATTGTGTTAGGGGACACCATGATTGAAGCAAGATTGCCAGACCCCATCCCACACGCTGGAGGTCAGCAGGCTGCCTGCAGGGACTGTTGAAGTAGCAGAAGCACCAGCAGCAGCTACAGAAAGCTTCACAGCAAGCCAGATCCAGCCCACAAGCATGGGTTATTCTCTTATACAGTGAGCTGGAAAAATACTTTCAGATATGCATTTAGACAAAATAAATACATGAGCACATTTACTAAGCAGTGGGACAGTGAAAGGCGTCTTCAAAACAGAGTAATAAGGAAGGAATTGTAAAACAGAATAAAGATGGGAGATAAGTGAGGTGCCTCCACTTATTCTGTCGCTGCAGTACTGCCTGCACAGCCTCCACTGCGTCACATACTCTGTGTGTCCATTTCCCACACCAGCCTTCTGAAGAGCGTTTTATCCCCCGGCTGCTGGCCAAGCCTCACTGCATCTCCACTGTCCCTGGTGCCTGCCTGGCCCCAGTCCTGCCCTATGTCCCCCATCTCCACAAACAACCACCCTTGTAGAGCAAAGCACCCATTTCCATCCACAAGGCTGAAAGAAGGAAGGATGGAAGGAATGATGGAGAAAGGATCCCTCTTAAAGGAGGGGGAAGAAGAATAGAGACAGAGGCAAATAGGAGGGAGAGTGAGAGGGGCCATAAATTCCCTTCTAATTCCAAATAATTCCGATTACACGGATGAGTAGTTTTCAATCAGAAAGATAATCTCAAAGATAGATGGCAGGATAATTGCTCGTCGGCGCGACGTAAATATTGTGTCGTTTCTATTAATCTCAGCGAATCGGGTGTCAGGGTTGTCACTCATTCATCAAAACAAATTAAAAAAAAACATATTATAAAAAGAGATATGCTGGAGGGAGGGGGATGTGTATCCAATAAGCAGCTGAAGGTGTGCAAGGTAATGAATGCCCCTTACATTCTGTTTGTATTTTTTGGTTTATAAAAGCTAAAGGTAGCTCAGGCACTAGGTCTTTATTAACCTCTCAGTAGGGACTGCAAGGGGCACTGCTGCATGCAGAACAGAGCAATAGGGCTGCAGAATGGGACTGTGTTTGCACAACAGGGGGAAGGAAGTGGACAATATGCCCTAGATATTGGGGCTGAATAGTCTGGGCATTAACAACAGGCAAGAGGTACTGAAGAATCACAGTATCTGGGAGAAAGGACACAGATCACAGCATAAAACAAAGGCTGTGCCTCCGTCTGCCAGGTAGAGGAGTGGGCAGGGAACAGACAGTGATGGGGCTACGTCAGCAGGCAGGGCATGCATTAGTCCTTGGTGCAATTTCCCCACTGGCTGCAGAACAACAGCATGTCTCTGCTCCACTGCCATATTCCCTGCCTTCCACCCCCAGGCACTGTGCATCCCCATCTCTCTGCCCTTGCAATCTTCTTGGCCTCAGGCACCCTCCTCACAGTCCTTTGGTCTCCTGGCTGCTCACTGACCAGTGTATTGGCTTAGTTCAGTTTTGATGACCCAGCAGGACCAATCCTCCCCCGCACCCCTTCCCCAGCACTCTCCCTCTCTCCTGGGATCCCTCGCTTGCTTGGGAGAGCACCCTGGTCTATGATCTACAGGTAGCAAACAGCTTGGGTCACACACTGGCCAGTCACCAGTGTTTCTACACTGACTGTAAAGAGAAGTTCCTCAGGAAGACCCTCATCCCACTCTGATATCCATCTCCTGTGGGCTGACACCTCTTCCCCAGGCTAGGAGCCCCAGTCTTAACTTGTGCACATGGAATTTTCTCAAGTGGATGCTGGGCTGAAACTACCACTCACATCACACAGCTGGCACAGCTTTACTGATGGAGATGAGGATGGATCAAGCAACCTTGAAGAAAAGGCTCCTCACACAACTTTCTCCTCATTCAAGGACATAGTCACATCCTTCCAAGAGTGGAAAGCTTCTACTAGACAGTAGCCTCCAGCCATGCTGCAGCCCACAAGAGCTGGTGAACCAGTCAAGGCTAGATAAGCATTTGGACAAATCTCTTCCCCAGTAAACTCAGCCATGGGCAGGATGCAGTTCATAACTGCACAGGGAGCTTCTCCAAGCTAGGACGGTTTGAGTCTGCTGCTCGCTGCTGTGTTGTGACAGGGAGACCCTTCAGTGCATCATGATCACCTGTAGTCACTGAACTGGTGCTCTTTGAACAAGTCACTTCAGTTTGCTCTTGCCTATGTAGCATTTTTGTGGGGCTTGAAGAAAACTTTTCCTTTCCCTGGCTGCAGTCTGGAGTGGCCAAAACAATGCCTGAAGTTTGTGCTCTGACATGTCATGAGTACTTTGGGATGAAATAAATGCCAAGTTATTACGTTTTTAGACCAGACTTAGTTTGTCAACTATGACAAGTTTGGCCTCCTGAGCTCCAGAAAGAAGCTGACAGGTTTTGGCTGTAAGTTAGCTTAGTGCTTTGCAAACAGCCCGCTAACACAAGGACCTGAACTGGTGCCCAGGGGCTGTCTTCACTAAACGGATTTGAAAAATGCTAATATTTCATCCTTGGCTACATCAGTGTTTCTGTTCATTTACTGCTGCTGTTTGCTAAGTGAACTTATTTATTTAAAAAGCCATTCTATGGGTAACTCCTCTTGAAAGTTGCAAATAAATTCCCTGTGGATGTCCTCATGCCAGGCTATGGCAGAACTGGTCCCAATGTAGGCCAAGATTCATTAGGATTGAGTGCTGTTCTCACTGCACAGTCCTCTGGGACAGAGGGAGCAGGGAGACTTGTCCCAGCAATACTTTTAACCTGTCAATCCAGGCAGCAATGCAATATTCACTGGGGATTTCAGCTGCTTCTCTGATCCTGCCTTATCTCCCTACAACCCCCGGTGTGCCCGCCACTCGGTGAAATGTCACTTCTCTCTCCCCTTCTTCCAAGATGGAAGTGAACTTGTGTGCCTGGCAGGGGGGCTGACAGACATGAGCTGAAAGGCTGTCAAGGACCCACTGAAAAGTGGGCAAGCCACACTGTGTCAGATTTCGGGGTCTAACAGTGCAGCTTTCTGTCTGCTCTTGGGCTAGCTCTAAATGGAGCCTTTGATAGGCAGCCAGGCAGCTGTCATCACAGGGTCAGCCTCAGAAGCAGGAGGGTATGAGCACCTGGGAAGTACATGCCAGTGAGCAGAGAATAGCAGCAGTATTGTAAGGGAACTGGGAACGCCAGAACAAGGGGAGAGTCAAGTATTGGACAATGAGATACACCAAATATCCCCAAGTCTTGGAGAAACCTCAGCTCCACAGTGGCTTCTCAGAGGTGAACTGTCTTACTAACTTCTCAGTTCCCTCTCTAAGAAATTAGCCTACGGGAGACTTCTCAAGGGGAAAAATGCAAAGGTAATTATCTTCAATAACCACCCAACATGATTTCCCATTTCCCATGGGTGGGGACTGTAGTAGCCTTTGACTTCGTCATAGCTGGAGTCAGGGGACACGAACATGATTTGATGCTCAAGAAGAGTATGCCGCCTCCCAGTATGCCACAGCTTTCCCAGTGAGCACCTGCATGGATCCCTACTACAAAAGACTGAGCTCACCCATGGTGAATGTGAGGGAAGAATAAAATCCACGCTGAAGGGTATCCCTTCGATTCCCTCACTCAAGAGACAGATCCCTATAGCTGTGCAAGCTGGAGTTACAATTATGAGCTTCATTAATTACAGCTACATAAATTATACACAACTATACAAAAATATTTCATTTACAGCCACCAATTAAGCCAGTGCTCTCACTCTGGAACAAGAGCTGGTTCTTTGCTTAGTGGACTTCTTTCAAGGTACCTCTGAAGCAGCTTGATGAAGTAACCAGCTGACAATCCGCACCTTCTGGTAACACTTTTTTTCAGGGACATTCTTGGAAAACCAGCATCTGTGGAGTGAAAGCTCTGTCCTAAATGAGAAACTGGATGAAACTGAAAATGTTAGTAAAGAATGAACAGCTAGTCTTCAGCATGAGACCAAGTCAAAAGCTCAGTTGCCCCAGGGTCTAAGCTAGGACTGCTGAAGTATACTATGAATGACCTGGAAACTGAGAAAAAGAGGTGGTAGAAAACTGCAGATGACAGCTTCATTTAAATTAATCAAAGTAAAAGTGAACTGAGAAGAACCTCAGACAGCCAAAGCCAGGCCATGCAGACTGCCCTCAGACAGCCAGACAGCACTTCCATGGGGCTGGAATTTCCAAATGAATATAGGAAACATAGTTCAATGGAAACAACCTTTCACTCTACAGTGGTGGCAAGGAGAGAGGAAAAAAAAAAAGGCACTCATTCAACTCATTCAGATACATCAGGAAGGAAATACTAAGGGATAATGGATAAGAATTTATTTTTGTCCATGTTCTGGACTCTAAAACAGCACTGTCTCTGCATGCTGGAGGAATCTCTTAGGGGAAATGTCTCTGCCCTCCTTCTTTTTCCTTCCTTAGGTACTACCAAAAGGGCACAAGGGAACCATGCCTTCAGAGAGAGCTACCATTGTCGGTTAGCACTGACTTTCTTCTGGAAGAGAGAAGAAACAGAACTACAAAGCTGTGAGAAATATTCCTGGAGAATACATTAATAGAATATATGGAGCCACATTAAGTCACGGAGCTTATCCCTACCAGGTAGCGCTGAAGATACAGATTAAGCACGATTAAAAACAGGATCAGATAGGTACATAAATTATGATGTGGTCTACAACAGGCTCTCCAGTCCTCTATTCCCTCACTGACAGCAGCCAAAACTTGCTGCAAGAAGCTCATAGTAGTTTGGGACAATCTACCTCCTCCTGTAAAATTATCATCCTGACAGCTGGAGATTCAGTTAAAACTCATAAGCTGGTAGAACTCTGAACATCAAAACAAAATGGTCACATTGGTGACTGGATACCAGCTGAGGGAGCTTCCCACAGGCTTTACGGATAAATTGGGTGACAACTCCTTGGCCTAAGTGCCTGAATTGTCTTTAGGCTCTGGGTACTGACACAATAGCTGTTTCTATATCTAAAGTTTCTACAGAAAGAGATGAAAACTGTAGAGAGATATCCCCTGAGCTCACCAGTGCACCACCAGCTAGATCCACCTTCTTGGAAAAAAGGCAGAGAATATCCATAATTTGAGGCTGAAGCCAACATCAAACCAGCAGAAAGAGAAAAAAGACCCCTACCCCCAAACTTGACTCTTCTGGAGCATCAACCACCCTGGGAAACAGGACTCAGGAGTAGGGAGATAAATGGCGCAAAATAGTGTGATAACTTTTACGCTTCTATATGCCACCCCACCTAGCTCTATTTCAAGTGCTGGATGGCTCCTTTCAGTGTAACGCCCCTGCACCACCTTCTATCCAGACTTCCCTCCTCTGCCTCTCTAGATGAGGAGATAGGTGTGGACAACAGAAGCTGCAGCAAGATAAGTTTGCCTTGTTACCCAGAGGCAGAACAACTGTGCCGGCCACGTGAACCCAGCTTGAAGAGGTCAGGCTAAAAAGCACTGCAGGGTACAAAAAGCCATCAAAGGGAAAAATGATAAGCTTCCTTCCCTTGTTATGTTTCCCAGCTCTGCCTCACCTGTCCATGACCTTTACAGACTGGCAACCCACTACTGCAGAAATCCTCCCTCTTGTGCACAGCATTTCCCACGTAAGGTAACATCCCAGGACCAGCCAGCTCCAACATTCAATGGCTGGTCTAAACACAAACTGAACTGAGTAGCAATACCTCATTCAGAGCTTGTTGTAAAAGTGGTTCTTGGGCCTGTCAGAATTAATGCCACCCTACAAAATAGTTTTAATATCTATTCCCTTTAACCTTCTCTCTTCTCCCTACTCCACTGAGGATGGGATAGGCACCGCAGAACCTCTCCAGACTGGTGACATGCACGGTACAACTTACCCTGAGGAAAGTCCATTCACTTCCCCTCAGCCTCTGCCAACCTCACCTGAGCACTACCAAGGCTGTGCAGAGACTTAATCACTGCTGCGAGCACCTCTGGGGGGATCCATCACCCTGGTCACTGAAAAGTCCCCACATGAAGCAGCACAGCACTCAAGGCACCCAGCTGTGAGAAAGACATGCAGAACTGATCTTCAAGGGACAGGTTTTCAGAGTCCACTCATATCACCTCACTGCCCAGACATCCCCCACTGCCACCTACAGCTGGTGGGGGATGTAGGGGCATGGTTACCACATGTTCCAGCAGAACAGGAATGTCAGGGGCATAAGGAAGAACAACCACAGTCTGGGCTGACAATGAGGCAGATTTCCCAACAGCACAAGGGGTGAATGTTAACTTCCAACAGCCCTACTGCTACCTTTTGACTCTCAAGTGCTAAATGGACTAAACACAGAAAATGAGACTCCAGTGTCCCAACAAAAGCCTCACTCACATTAACACCTCCCTGGCATCAACTTCATTACTTCACTGCTCCTTTCTTTCTCCACCAGAAGTTTCCCTGGGCATGCTGTTGACCAGGATGCCATGCCTGAGTGGCTCTCTAGAGTTGCTGAGAGGGGAGCACTGGAGAAGGCCAGAGCAAGTCAGTTATAGTGCATTTGGTTATTGATTCCAGTAATTTTCTTCTCGTCATCTTCCTGCTCCTGCACTGCAGCAAAATCCTTCTGCTCCCACCCTGCCACCTATTGAGATCCTTTCTGACACTGTGATTAGCTACAAAGCCCTGTGGACACCCTAAAGGTGGTGGTCCTCATGGAGAACATGGGTCCCCTGACTCAGCTAGGTGCATGTAGTGCTTCTGCCCACTCTCCCACTGGCTCATCCATCAGCTTTCAGACACAGTCTACAAGCCATAACCAAACCTCACTGAAGCTTCTGAAAGGCTTGCCATTGACTTTCAAAAACAACAAGTCAGCCTCATTTCTCTCCCCAAGAAGCACAAACTTAGGATTCCTCCAATGGACAGCAACTTACCAGCCTCCAGACAGCAAATGAATACCCTCACATGACTGCATCTCCTTCTGGTACTATGGTCTTTTAGGTTTCTCCTCTCCACATACCATATTCAATGCAGTTTTCTTTTACTTGCATATGTCCTGGAGCAGGGACCTTTATTTCTTACCTTTGTTTCTAATTCCAAATTCCTTTGCATCTCCACATTGCAGTCACTAGTTACCGTTCTTCCAATTTAGTACCCTTTGCACATTTAATTAATGGTCTATTTACCTCCTCTTCCATATATCTGATTAAAAGAATTAATCACACCAGCTTGAATACTGATCCCTGTCCCACCTCAATGGCCACTTCATGCATTTAAACACCAGGTTTTCAATGGCAAACACCAGATCTTTCTGTCTCAAGCTTATATAATTCTTTTACAATCATCATCATACTTAAACCAGTTTTAAGTTCCCAGTCCCCCTTCTATCTGGAGAACAAACACACACTGCTAATGGGATTTTATATGTCAGAATCATATGCTTCACCAGCACTCAGATGCATGTACAATATCAGACAAAGAAAACATGAGTGAATATGCAATAGCAGCTGAAAGCCAAGAGCAATTGTCCAACCTGGTATGTTCTCCATACTGTCTTTACAGATGTAATTACCTGCCCTCAAGAGCTCCACATCATTCCTTTCTCTTTTCCACCTCAGTTTCCAAGGAGATACCTCAACTGCAAGAACCCCAATGCTTCCGTCATCCCTATCCCTTCCTTCTAGCATCCCTTGAGCACATTTCTCCTGTGGATTTTCTATTACAGAAAAGCTAGGGTTAGGGAAAACAAAGGTATATGTTGAAGAGCTCAAGAATTTGTATAAAAATATCTGCAGTAGCTGAAAGTACTTACATTTCCACATGCACAAATGCCAGTGCATGTAAGGGTCACATTCTGCCCTGGAAAGTCTCTCACTACAAATACTCCCATTTTGAAGCAGGGCACATGGAAATCTCCCTTTCTCTCTGGGAAAGCTCTAGGAATAGGACAGCTTCTGAGCAGAGCTGCTTCTCTCACCCGAGGCCACTGCAGGTGAGATGACAAAAACAAAGCAACATCTGATACTGGGCTGAAACCAGCCCTCTTGCCCTGAGGCCAACAGCAGATCAAAAGAGGTGCTCCCAGTGGCCACCTCTTCCCCTCTCTCAGCCTTATCTCCCTTCTTCCTGGCCTGCCAACAAGGGAATTATCTCTCTAGACTTCTTGCAAGAAGGAAGTGGGCACAGAAAGCTCTCAGCATACAGAATTTGGCAGCTTCGATTACAACTGCTGTGTTCAATCTGCCTGTGGATCACTAATCACAATGCCAACAGGTACGCCTTGAGAGGGATGAGACCAATGCTCCTGCTTGCTCACTCTGAAGCTTACAAAAAAAAAAAAAGATGCATTTATTTTTATCTGAACTATACTCAAGGAAGAGGGCAGGGCAAATGGGTCTTTCCAATGTGCATGACATTTGCTGGCGTTGGAGTAGAGGACAATGTTTCTCCTCAAGAAAGTGGAGAGAGACAGAGCAGGCAGTGTGAGGGTGGACGCCCAAGCATGAAAGCAAATCTCCCTCAGCGAGAAGCAGAGTGACACTGTATGGAGTTGCAGCAAAGGGGCTTTAAAGTCCCTGAATCAAATCCCTCAGAGATCTTCATTTCTGCAAAGTAGCAAACTCTCAGCTTCATCAGTCATTGCTTAAAGGCCAGCTCAAGAGAAAACACACCACATGCTCTGCCCACCATGCTCTTCTAGGACCTGCCTGCCTGTGATGGGCTCTCTCCACTTCAGCATTGCAGCCAAGTTACTCTACCTCTTGTTCCATTCCACCTCTCCACTAGCACCTCCATGTCGATTAAACCCCATCTCTGAGATCTCACCTCCACTCCATCCTGCATCTTAGCCCTTCCTTTCTGTCTTCCCACATCCCCTGGTCGCAAATCTGGGGTAGCCAGAAAGCTCTCTCACCCCATCCACACACACTACCAGCTACTCTGCGCTGACTGTGAGCTGACTAAAGAAAAAGCAGCTGAAATTAGCTGACTTTACAGACTATAGGTTTCTCCCTGACCTATAACTTTCTTCTGATCCATTTTCAAAAGAGGTCCAAAATCCAATAAATTAGGGCCAATCAGCCTCACTTGTGATGTAGTGAGACCCTTCAAAGGATATTTTGGGCATACAAAGTAGAAGGTGGCAATGGGGAACAGTCAGTGTGGATATTCCAAGGATAAATCACACCTGACCTACCAGATTCTCTTCTATGATAAAATGATGAGACTTGTGGACAAGGGAGATACCTGGAAGCCATTTACCTTGACTTCAGCAAAGCATTCAACACTGTTTCTGAGAAAGTCTCAAGTTTGATATAAAACTATTATGAGTGGACTATCAAATGGGTTAAAAACTGATTGGGTGGTTAGGCTCAGAGGGTAATGTTTATTCACTACCTGGAGGCCAGTAACAAGATCTATGCAGGGTGTATCCTCGGACCTGTCCTGTTTAACATCTGTATCAATGACCTAGAGGCTTCAACAAAGCGCACTCTTATCAAGTTTGCACTTGGCATCAAACTGATGGGACCAGTTGATATGCTCAAGGCAGGGCTGCCATCCAGAACGGCCTAGACAGGCTGCAGGAATTGGGTGAACATGAACCTTATCAAATTCAACAAGGACAAATGAAAAGTCCTACACCTGGGAAGAAATAATCTACTGTGACAGTACATACTGGGGACTGCCTCCCTGGGTAGCATCTCTGCTGAAGAGGACCTGGGGGTCTGGTAGGTACTAAGCTGAACATAAGCCAGCAGTACGTCATGGCAACAAAAACAGCCAATGTTGCCTGAGCTGTATTCATACAACCATAGCCAGCAGGTCAAGAGATGTAGTTATTTCACTTCATATGGCACTTGTGAAACTCTATCTAGAATATGTTGCCCAGATTCGGGGCCCCAGTACAGGAAAAAGATTGATAAACTGGTGCAAGTTAAATGGAGAGTGAAACGAGGTGGTCAGCAGGCTGGAGCATTTGCCCTGTGAGGTGAGACTGAGGGAGGTGGGCTTGTTTAGCCTGGAGAAGAGACGGTTTTATAAAGGGACCTAACAACATATTTTCAACAAGGACCTTACCAAGAAGACAGAGACAGGCTTTTTAACAGTGAAGCATGAATTGAAAATACACAACAGATAGAAATGGAGACAAGAGAGGCTCAGACGGGATAGAATAAAAACCTTTTCCAGCATGAGGACAGCTAAGTGTTGGAACAAGCTACACAGGCAGGCTGTGCAACCTTCATTTTTGGAGGCTTTCAAGATCTAACTCGAAAAAGCCGTGAGCAACCAAGTCTGAATTCAGTGTTGACCCTGCTTTAAGCAAGGGACTGTACCAGAGACTTCCTGACAACCTTTCCAACCTGAATTGTTTTGTAATTCAGTGATTCTACAAACAGACTGCAGAAGACACTCCTTTCGTGCAGAGGTATTTCTGAAGTAGAAGGAACAGGTACATAAATGACAGGACCTGGCTACCACTTCCTACCAGCTCTGCAATTACTACCTTTGTGTAACAGCTGTCCTCATAGCACCCATGGAATAGGTGGGTCAGGGCATCTGATAGAGGAAAACAAGCTGCTTGCATGCACTCTCAGGTGAAGGCCTGACCCTGGCCACCGCCAGACCCACCAAAATATAGTCCTTTTTTCTAGTATCAGTGCAGAAATGGCTTGTGGCTTCTCAGAGATACCACCGGCTAGTCTACCAGCAGCAGCAGAGCACTCTGAGTCAAGTGTCCTATAGAAGTACCAACTTCTCCAGTATGTCTCTCCGTAAGAATACAAATCCTCCAGAAGAAAACTCCTCAAAGACAATTGGTACCAACAAATATGCAAAGCTATTTCCATGGGAGCAAACTAAAGTGGGCTCTCAGTAGAGCTGTGTCACAAAGAAGTCAGGGTAGGTTATTGCCCCTCAGTCTTCACAGCTTTAAAAAAATGTCATTTTCCAGTAACACAGACATAGAGCTGTCTCCTCATAAAATTAAATGTTAGGGTAGGAAGAATGTCCTTGTCTAGGCCTAAATAGGCCTGGAGGGATAGCAGAAATCCGTAGCTCACAATTCTCCCTAAAATAGGAAGGACACAGCATGGCTCAGCCCATGTATCTTATATGGAGGGGACCCTTTGTTCTTTACAGTCATCAGAAACATCAGAAATATATGTTGAACCCATTGGAACAACTCAAATGGCCTCCAAAGAACTCACCAGAGATGTCACTTAACATTAAAAACAAAAACAAAAAAGCCCACCACAAACAACAACAACAAAAACCCCTCAGGCAACAATTGAAGCAATGATAATGAGATTGCTGTATTTTGAAAAGGACGAAAGGGTTGTTGACAGGGAACTCTAGTTCAGTAAAACTTGATCTCAGCCTGGACAAAACAATGAAACAGTTAATCCAGAATTATACTGGGAAAAATAAAATCAGAGGCTAAAAATATAGTGGAAAGTAGGTCTTGTTACGCTGCTACTTTCTCTCTCCAACTATTTTTTTTTTTTTTTTTTTTAATTTTAAACAGGATAACAGGCCTGGTAGGCAGAGATGGCAGTGGTAGTGCAGCATACCTGGCATCCATAGCAAGGCTACAGCTATAGGCAGTTTGGGTGTCATTTCACAGCTAGCGTGCAGGTCCTAACACATCCCTGGCCTGCAAGCACCCTGCTGCCCCGCTCAGTACACGCAACAAGCTCAGCCCCACATGCGCTCCCTACATAGCAAAGAAGAAGGGGGCACAAAGCAGGCAGAAAGGAGGCAGTCTGGTGACAGTGGCACGCTGGGCACAGGGACATGCTGCTTCCACTCGGTCTGCTCTACACATCCTAGAGACGGGGAAAGCTCTGGGCTGGGATGCAGGGGAGAGGAACACAGAACTCTGCCTAACAACTGAGAGGTAAGAGTAGCAGGACAACCTGTGTCCCCATGGAGGAAGAGGGATAGAGCTGAGGGCCACAAGCTCTGTTCCTGGTCACAGGCAAGCTGCAGCCTCTGTCTCTGGAGAAATAAGTGCCATGAGGAGCTCGGGGCAGTGTGAACCAGAACAGGCACCTGGGCGGGGTACAGAGATGTCTTTGTGGGTGGCAAGGAAGACACTGGGCAAAACTTTGAGGAACCAGTCTTTCCCACCATCACCTGCTCATGAGGAGAGGAACAAGAAAGACAACATTCTTTTGTTCAAACTTCCTTCTTTGACATCTCAAATAACAAATGTGTGCTATGAGCAACCCATAGGGCATCCAATCTATGGATTAAAAACCGGCTCCCCATCTGAGACTTAGGAGCAATTGTTAATGGCAAGCTAGCACTAAAAAGGGACACTAGCAGAAGCTTTCACTGTCCCATTGCAATCCCAACTCATTGTTGGTATAGGTACAACATGAAGATAGGTGAGATAAGGAAAAATGAGGAAAGAGGCTACCGTCAATGATATGACTCACATAATTGTCTACAAACCAGCAATGCGCAACCCAATGTGAAGCACAAGGTGGGACTGATGCCGCAGGGGATTGTCACGAAGGCAGATTTGGGGGTCCCAGAGACAACACAAGCTCTCATGTAACCCTTGGATCTACAACACAGGAAAGATTAAGAGCAATATGTAAGCATCTTGCATACATCAACACAGCAGTTAATAGATCACTTGCCCCCAGCAGGTGCAAGATTTTTGTTCCCTTGATTATTCAAGACTAAGAGGATGTACTTATCATGGTAAAGCACCAGAGACCAGGTGCCAGTCTCGCAGGCAGAACTGTAAGGATCTGATGCAGAGCCAAGAAGCTGAAGTTGATGGGTTCAGCTTCAGAATGAGACACAGCCATACTGCCTCCTCATGGCAAAGGGAATTATACACTGGCCAAGGGAGACAAGAACTCACCATGGCTTATGCCTGTTTACACAAGATTAGTTACAACATGGAATTGTCTTGAAACACTGCTGACCAATTCTTGCAGATGTCCTGGAAGAAATTCTGTTTCAGGAATTTGTTTTCACCATGAGAACACAGCATCATGGACTGCTGAAGAAAGACAAAAAGTGCACATCTGAGAACATATTAAAAGTCAGCTATCTACAGAGGACCTGCAACAGGACTCTGTGGAGATATGCAACAGATCACACAAGATCAGTGGAGACATGGCTGGCTCAGAGATATCCCAGTTTTATCTGCTGTTTCCAATAGCTCAGCTCTCAAAAGAACCCATATCTCTATCCATCAATAATCAGTCAAGGGTCGAAAGACATGCAGAAACTGTCCCAGAAAATGAAAAGGAAGCTTCTTTCATAGAACCAATTTCTCTCTTACTAAGAGCCACCACAAATTGTCCCCAGTGTAAGTGCTCTTTGATAGGTAGGGTAAGAGACAAAGCAGGTCTGAGTGTTCCAGTGTCACTCCATAAAAGCACTGCAAATCTTAGCCTGCAGTAACTGATCACTAGCTCCCTATCACTACAGTTCCCACTCTATTTCTCATACTCCATTTTGCCAGGAGGTATCGTCTATTCAGTCCTTGCTGGATTGTTTTGTGGAGCATTGTGATTAGCACCAAACCAAAGTCACCCAACCCCTGTAGACCTTTTTTCTCTTCCTACTCTCAGAATGAGATTTCAGCTTGATGTTCAGAGCCTGGAGACCCAGAGGTCAGAGGCCACCACACGATCCACTGAGCCACCCAGTCCCTAGATCACAATGTTAACAAATCACCATTTATCTTTGTTACTGCAGCAAGTGTCCAAGGCAAAATGGTGCCAAAGATCACATCTGTTGGGATAACCTATTGATTTGTGTCATATTCTGCCCATTCCCTATTTTATTCTTGCTCAGGCAGAGGTCAAGGCAGGTTAAAAATAACTCCTTCAGTCTGAGGTGCAGAACTGAGGAATTTAAAGCCAGCCTGTTCTTCCCAAGGATGAGGGTTCAAAAAAAATCTCCAACACAAGCAACAGGAGCCCTAAGCTACAGCAGTTAGGAGCAAGAACTTGGAGTCAGGGAACTCGAGCCACGGGTTTGAGAAACAGAGAGAGAGGGGAAATAAATCAGTCATCTTAGTTCATTCAAGCAACTAAGCATTACTAAAGTTTATGTGGTGTACATACACAGTAAATGTTTTGAGGTACCAGTGCAGATCGGTGCAGATTCTGTTACAGCATTCTGGCCTCCCAGCCAAAGTAGACAGACTAACATCAGCATAATTCTTTGTCCTTATTCCACAATGTTAAAATTTTGAACTTTATTACAGAAATGAAAATTAAAAAAGTCAAAAAGATCAGAGTTTAAGCTGTTAATGTTGTTCCTAGCACTAATGTTGACATGTCATTTTTGTCTGAGAACTGTCTAGGTAGATGTAAATTTTTATTTATATTATTTTATCCCATTTCAAATCTTTTCTAAAGGAGTTAAACTGTCAGCACTTTAGATATATTTTGCCTTCTATTAAAATTATGTACTTCAGGAAATTAAATTTTAAACTAATACATATTTCACTATCTTTTTCATTAAAGAAACATAATGTACCTGCAAAGCAAAAAACACTTCTTTGTAGCATCTACACTACCTCCTGAAAACTTGCCCAATGATGCGAAAGAGGGTCTTGCCTTTACTCTGGCTTCTTATTCTCACTCTCGTATATGTATTAGACGATTAAGAAAGAAATCTAGTTTGTTATTTCATCCTTTTCTAACAGAGTTTCTGACACTTGTACTAAAGCTCAGCAGATTTTAAGGGGGCCCTAACAGGTGGACAAGTCCTCTTTTCCTCACCACACAGAGTCTCTGAGTTTCATTTACCTAATGACCACACTACTGCAGGCCTCTGAAATCTTCTGTAGAAAGAAAGAGATTAAACCAATGTGTGCTACCAGGAGGTAGAAACAAGCACTCTGAGTGACAGAGAGGGAGAAAAAGATCTTCCATTGATCACAAGCACCTTGCCTGTAGAAGAGGGGGTATCGTGAACTGTGGAACATATCTCAGAAAATTCATTCATCCAATCAAATGTCAATAAAATTGCTTCCCTTTCCATTTCCTCTGTGGAACTGAAGGGCCAGTATTTTGGTAGCATACTTTAGTCATAGCACTCTGGACAAGAAACAACAGAAGAACTAACTGCCCCTGTGCAGAAGTCGAGTGGCAAGGATGGAGTGCAGCACCTCCACAGGAAGAGAACAAAGCAGAAGCCCCACCTCTGACAGGACAATACTATAAACTCCCCAGGTGGGATGTGAAAAGCCTCTGTATAGGGAGGTTTACCAAATTCTAGCAGTAAAACCAACATAATGCTGTAACAAAAAGCAAAGGAAAATCCAGGAGGGGCTAAAGTCTCAGCAGTACCATGCTTGCTTGTATGATATATGCTTCAATGTCATCGCCTCCCTTACCATATTCCCTCACTGGCCATTTCTGGAGCAGCAGGGCAGAGCCCAGCGCTGGCTGCAACAAGAGTTACCAGCTGTGGCTGCTCACTTATGGGTTGAAGAGGAGATCACCGGCATGGGCAGGAGGAAGAGCAGCCGGGAGCAGGAGGCAGCAGAGACCTGGCAAGCACTCTCCTCCCCACTCTCTCTCTAGCGGTTCTGCGGGCGATTACTCTGGAGCACCCAGCCATACCAAAATCAATAAACAATTTCTACGCAGCCAGGGGAACTTTGCCACACTTAATAAAAGTCTCCAGTCACAGTTATGGCTTCATTTCACCTTAACGTCTTCTTTAACTGTCCCTTCTTTTCAAGATCAATTAGAGGCACGTGCAAAGAGAATAAAAAAAACCAAAACAAACAACGACAGAGGAAAAAACCTAAAAAGCAAGGTCAAACTAAGCAGCCCAGCTCTAGCCCTCCCCTCACCACTCTCCTGAGGCGACCGTGGAAATACAGGGACTGACAAATAACACATTGGGACGTCTTGTTTACACATACTTATTGAAGCCTCTGGTTCTGGGCACAGATCAGCAAGACAGCAGCCTTATTTAGGAGAGCTTGGGTATTAGCTAAGACTCAACCCAGCCTGTAGAAGACGACTCTGTTCCCTGCAATATCAATGCAAATTCAGCACCCCTGAACAATTCCAAATACAAAGGGTGAAAGTCTACCTTATCCTCAAAAGGGATAGAGCACAGGGACCTTTAAGCAGATCTTCACCTTGTTCTGGGATGGTCTATTCTCACTGTCACAATCATGCCTTGACTTCTGATGAGACATCCAGAACTCTGCCACTGAATCATTCTCTATGCTCCAGTGATTTATGAGAGGAAACGGGTAATGAAGGAGGGTAACTTCCATTAATAACACATGGGGGCAAATGGCTATTGATCTCTCCTTCCATTTTGTGAATTGAGGTGCTAATATTGCTTTGATTTTGTATATTCAGGTTGAAAATATTAGAAAACTTGTCTGAAAGAGCTGGTTCTGTACCTTGGACATCCAGTCTTGCACAAAATAAATGACAGTCACTTTGTGGAGAGCCTGGCCTGAAGAGGCTTCTTGAGTTCAAATGCTCCCTCAGATATAACCCAGAGCCTCTGCACTAGCTAAGCTGAGCCCACAGGCTGCCGTGATTGCTACAGACGATAACAGCTGAACCAGCTCTTTGGTTGTTTTGCGACATCTTAGACCCATGAAAAGATTCGACAGCCCTATGCCCCCAATGCCACCTTTAGGTCCTTAACCAGAACTGTATAGTGGAAACAGACTGAAAACGTTACAACTCCTCAATTTTTCTCACTGCTGCAGGAATCAGCAAGGGAAGATAGGCTTTGCATTCATCCCATCAGACACAGAAAGGAGTCACCAGAGAGCAACCCTGGGGGAGGAGCAGCTGGGGGGACTGACCTGTTGAGACAAGACACTGCTGAATGCTGCCACTTGCTAACGCTGGGCAGGAAGTACTGTTCTTGTAGATAATAGTTCGGCCTCTTGGATTGCTCCTGGAGAAATGGATCCTGCCACTGAAAGCATAACTTTTGAGCACAAAGCATGGGGACTATAGAAAGCAGGATGACACTTACACCATGCCACTGCCACCAGGAAAACATCTCCCCAGCTCAGGCAATCAAAAGTGCACTTATACTGAGCCTGGGTCTCCTCTTGTGCCTTCTCCACCGGAAAAAAACAACAAAATAAAACAAAACAAAACAAAACAAACACAAGGGATGAAGTTTGGGGACAGGCAGACAATAGGGTAAGATATAAAGAACAAAAATTTGCTCAGCCTTCAATCAAAATCATATTTCTCTTATAACATCTCCAACGTGTGGGCTGTGCTGCTAGATCTCTATTCCAAACATATCTACCTCTTGTCTTGGTTCCTCTTCTTCCTGCCTACACATGCCTTCATACATGTATCTTCCCTGATGACCTTCAGTGTGCTTTATCTGGTATCCTGAGATGCCCTGGCTCAAGTCCTGAAGATTAAGAACAATTAATTCAGCAATCAACAGTTCAGCAGTCTCTCTTCTTAGTCATTTTATTTCATACTGATGTCATCACAGATCACGTATCAACCTGCTCTTCCTCTCCTTCACTACTTGTGGCCTGCACCCACATCTTTCTCTGTTTGGATTGTACATTCCATGGACAGTAAATGCTCATATTCAAAGTCTGTAAAGCCTGAGAGTCAACTGGACTTCAGTAGAACATTCTAGGGACTATAGTGCAGAAAGTGAGGAAAGACTGAGTTTACAATGACCCCACAGGCTACAGCAGATGCCAAGGGCATCAGCTTGGTCCATGGATTGCTTTACTGAAAGAACACTTCTTACATGTCCCAGATAGAAGTACTGCTTTTCCAGGAGGCCACACAGTGACTTTTCTTCACATGACCTTTGGGTGAGTTTAAAGCTCTTCAGCCACCAATCACTGGACACTGTGTGGATTTTTCAGCATGCTCACATCACGGCAACTCTAAAATAACCCAAGTATGCATTGGATGGAGTGAAGCATTTCAAAGCAGGTTATGCAAACCTGCACCTGGTTATATCCTCATAATTTGAGGCCTCTCAGGGAACATTGAGATGACCAATATATTAAAGAACACATCAGAAACTAATAGGGTGTTAAATATTTCCAACTGAGAAGAGCCTACATGGCTGGGAGGAGACTGCTCCAGTAAAAGACTGTATGCTGCTGCCTCACAAGCCTTCAGCAAGAGCAGTGCATGCAATATTTTACAGACTGATTGAGGCTAAAGAAAATCTAGCTTTGTTATTTAAATGCAAAATATCTCAGTGATACCCTGTGATAGAGAATTGGTTGTCATTTTTAATATTTAATCCTGTGCTGTTGTTCTACTGCCTGTGTGAGTGAGTACACAGCAAGGCCTAGAAACTGCAACCTACAATGAAATAGAGTGACAACCACCACATCTGTAAAATAATAGAAAAATACTGTCTGAGTAACTCCTGGTTTGGCTGGGAGCTTTTGGAGGAAGAGAAGTCTAGACAGAATAGTCATGGAGGCCAAGTAACGAAGCCCCTAAGTTAGTCACTGCATGGAGCAGTGATTGTTTTCAACATCACTTGAAACAAAATAATTCAGTGAAAGTATCACTGAGACAAAGGTGACTGGAGGGATGAGATCTTGTAAACATTCTTGGCTATAGTCGGAGGAGAACTTTGTTACTACACATTTACTACACATCAAGGTTATATCTACCTGGAAAGCACCATTTAGAAGCAAGGCAACCTCCCCAGCTGTGGCAAAGCAAGCTTTCAATTAATAATCCATTATGCCACCAAGAAAAAAAAGGAGGCGCACAGCATTTCCAGAACTGCTCAAGATTCTCACCTGCCCATTCAACCCAGTTTTGTAAGTGTACACTACAGGTGCATGTAAGCTGATTTTGCACCATCCCACTCTCTGTCCAAGCGCTTGGCTACATGCAAGCAAAGTCAGAAAGTGACTGTTAGCATTAACAGTGTCTTGTCTCCATGGAAGCAAAACCACCTTCAGGGACCTGCTTCTGTGGTCTCTGTAAAAGACAGATCCTCCAGGGGAAAGGTAAGAAGCCACTAACCACAGGCTGTATACGAACCAACTTGTGCAGTCATTCAACGATGAGACCTATCTGGCTGAAGCAATTTTTCTTTTTGGAGTAAGGAAACGTCTTATATAGAAGTTTCTTCCGATGGTACTTCCCAAACACTTGATGGCTTCCGTATTCAACAGAAAACCTGTCTGTATACTGAGCAACCAAGGGTTCTTATCTAGGAATGGGAATGGAGACCTAGTAGGATGTATAAATAAAGCTGGATCACATAGCCAAACTGAAACAATCCAGTTCATAATGACCTGTCATAATTCTGTGCGGGGCTATGTGGAAATGGACCAAACTGTTTCCCAAAGGGAGACATACATTGGAGGAGGAATGGTAAAAAACACAGACTGAGACTAAACTTCTGAGCATTGCATTGCATCCCTTGGGTACAAGAGGGGAACAGATAGGCAGCCTAAGAAGCAGGTCCTTTTCCCTGATCCCTCTACTGCTGGAAAGGCTGAAGTTTCATACACGAAAAGAGAGCGCTAGAGTGTCTGGAAAAGAAAAGGTCACAGCTCTTTTTTCCCTGTCAAGGTGACAGCCCTAAGGACCCAACAAAGCAACATATCTGCTTGTCTTACTCTTTCAAGGATTGCTTCATCTATGGCATCGTACTGCACCCTCCCATCCAACTGGGATCACCTCCAGTGGTACTTATGTTTCAATTGAGTGGAGGAAGGATTTAATACAGAAATGCCCTGATGCTAATGACTTTCCAGAGGTACATGAAGCACTCCAAGTTGCCAAAAGGCCTGACAAATACACAGATTTTTTGTGCTTTTTATGGGCTGATGCACTCTCGCAGCTGGAGGTGGAACTGATAACCAGCAGTACAGGTCATTGCAGCACCTAAAAATGAGACCATCCTGCCCTTTAAATCAAACTGCTTTAGTGCTTTCCTAGATGGCAAAATATAGTCAACTGTCATCTTCTTTCCTCAAACCCAGAGCCTCCAGACCCCAGGAGCAGAGAGCGTAACTGTACTTATGCATCTGAGAATTACTCAGCACAGGCCACCTCTACCTTGGATGGCAACAGCATTGCCTGGATTGTCTCTCCACAAGCACAAGAGAGGTGGAGAGTCAGACTCTCTCTTTGGCTGTGGAGGAACACAATGACCACATCTGCGTGCACCTAGGCACGCAGAGCTCAAACAGCACTGAAGCATCAGCACTGCCCTCACAGGATGCGCATGGCCTGGCTCCCCTGGACCTGGCAGATAGGAGAAGACAGAAGACATTTTGGATTCGAGTGCAGTCAGAGCTATTTTGGGCCACTTTATTCCCCCCCTCTCCCCCCTTTTTAAATGGCAGTTCTTTCTCTTCTGGCTTCACAGAGACCTTCAGGAATCCAGAATCCTTCAGTATTCCCCATCTGACAAATCTTTATTCACCTTACCTACTAAAAATGGGCAAGAAGAACAAAGCATCTGTGCTTAACAGGGCAGATGGATTTGTAAAGCTAGATGGGGCAGGGCAAGCTTAGAGTTGTTCAGTGACGTGACAGTAAACTTGAAGGTGAGCTCAAGAGACAACAAGGTAAGAACGAGTGGCTCCTACATTGCCCAGTGTGTCCCTCATTCCTTCTGAGACAAGTGTGTAATTCCTGTGAAATCTTCTCTTGGCCATCTCATCCTTCTTTAGTGACTCAACTGCTTAGCCAGTGTCCCTGTTAGCAAAGCCTAAGCCTCCCTTTCACAAGTGGCAGGCTGCTGTAGAAGGCAGCTGCTTTACCAGGCAATAACACCTGGTGGAGAGAAAATTCCTGTAAGCAGATTCCTTGCAACTGAAGCAGCAACCTTGACCAGTCACTTCACAGCCCCGTTACATCCATAACGATACTGTCTCCACCCTTCCCTTCCCCCCAGCATGAAAGATGAGTGGTTGTGTGGAACGAGTCCCCGAGCTGTGATGGGAATCCGTCTCGCTTGGCTGCAAAAAATATATATATCCTGGTATGGCTGTGATGAATCCTTTCATTATTCATCTGCAATTGCCCTGCTACCGCTGCTGTTCCGTTCTCACTCTCTTTCTTTTATAAATAAAAATGGAAACAGATTAATGACAAATGTTGACAGAGATTGCTTTTAAACAGCACATCTGAATGTGGGCAATGGGGGAGGAGCAGTGGCAGAGCACTATCAGAGGGATGGGAAGACCAGAAAAGACTAAGTAAGAGATGGAAAAAGATAAAGATGCTCACTGCAGCTGGGCTAGATGAGCAGTGACTGGAGCAAGGTATCTTTCTGATGATGAGGACCTCAATTTGCTCCAACAAATTAGCCCTGGATTAACAGAGATATATATCAAAAATATTTGAAATAACTGGCAGTAGTCAGTTGTGCTGTTAAAGATACTCTGGAGAGAAGTTTGCAGAAACTCCAGCAAAATATTCACAGGATGAAATGGCAACACACAGAAGGGCAGTTACACACAGCAGTCCTCAGTGATGAATAAATAGTACCTGATGATGCTGCTCATCCCACTCCACTCCTGGTGACCAGTGAACATCAAGGCTCTAGTTTGTGCAACCACCAAAGCCACCTGTATTTTAAGAATGTGGCTCAGATGGGCAAAAACAGTCTGGAACCAGTCAGGCCACAGGTTGACACAGTGAGTGCATCCAGAGGCAAACCTGACCTCATGACATTCTTCCCTGCCCATTCCCACTGCATGAAGAAACATTACAAGCCTTTTACTCAGGTAGCACTCCAAGAAGCTGCTTGCTTTATTGCTACTTAATGTTTCATCCCCCTATTGAAGAAAGGACAGGAGCAGGAGAGGGAGTGGCAGAGTCAGTATCCAGGTCTTAGAGAAAGAAAAACTGACTCACTTTGGGTTTACTTCTCATCTTAAAATAATCCCTTGCAGCCATTCTGAGCAGATGAGCTGCAGGAGACCAAACATTCTTAAAGTTCTGCTCTCTCATAACCAAACCATACCTGTCACTTGTAGACCCTGGCACATTTTTCTTCTGAGCCAAAATTCAACTTCCCATCACACAAACAGGTGAAAGATCTGAGCTCCAAAACAGCCAACTCAGACTGCTTGGTGCGCCACACACTGCTGCAGCACCGCAGAGAGGGGCAGGGAGCTACAGCCATTGCACCTGCCTTAGTATTTGGGCCAGATGTTGCATCTTAGACTTTCTAGGTACTATGTAAACCCTGCACATTGGAACAAATCTCCTCTCCCACATGGGAGGACTGATGCCACTCTCTTGTCCTTCACACCTACTGATGGCCTTTAAATCAGCAGAGGGTCCAGATAATTCTTTTTTTCCTATTTTTCTCTCTGCTTTTAATCTCTTCCTCCTCCTCCACAGGCAGCTTGAGTTGTGTTATCACGTCCCTATGTACCTCTACCCCTAGAGTGATCTCCAGTGACTGTAGTCTCCTCCTCTAGGTCCCAACACTTCCCACCTCAAGTACCACCTACCCACCTGAAGAGAGCACGTTTGCTAAAATCACCCTCTACCAAACCATTTCCAAGGCTGTCTCACCTTCCTGCCATCTACACCTTCTAGCTAGCTCCTCATTCCCATAAAAATGTTTGGCATCACACTTGAGATCAGAGATGTGCATGGACTCATTGCTGCTTGTTCCTTGCCAGCCTCCCACTTAACTAAACCCATTTTCATCCTTCCCTCAGAATTGCTCCTGCTCTTTTGCTGCCAAGCCACCCTCCTGTCCTCCAAAAAGCACACTGCTCCTTGGACTCCTTTCAACAGCAGCTAATACAAGACATTACAGCACAGAAGCCTGCGCCAACATCCAGTGCATAAACAAAGACCAGATACATGAGAGGAGAGAACACACTGTCAGCATTTAATAACAAACACTAATTGCAAACAGGGGGATGGAGTTCTCCATCCCTGTTCTCTCAGCAGCCAAAAGCCAGGCGAGCCAGCAGACATGACCATTCACAAACAAGGATCCATTAATCGCTGAATGGCCCCTGCTCAGTATCTGACTGATCCACTGAATGGGCAGAAGCCTCTTGGAGTTTTATTTGTGCCTCACTAGTGCAGGGACACAGAAATATAAGGTCTTTAGACGGGCAATTTCAAAAGCCTTTCAAGCTTGCCACAGATTTGCCCCATAACCCTTGCAAAGTTTTAACTTCTCTCTGTGCCTCTTTTTTTCCTGAGAAAGCTGCCTTACATCCCATCCCATAAGGCTTCAGAGCACACTGTCTGTGTGTCTCAACATTTCACTACTTCTACTGAAAGCTGTTGCAAAGGACAAATGGCTTTTTTAATAACATTCTCATTCACCAGAAAGGCTGGTTCTCATCACATGCAACACGATGCAGAGATACTAAGTATTTTCCATCATTTTGCTTCATCATTCATTATGCCATATAGATATACAGATCAGCCCCCTGAACAGATGATCCACATGAGAGACACTTCAGGTTCTTTAAAGCGGGCAAGTCCCTCCAGCCATAATCCCTCTTTAGGAAGCACATACGGTTGTGTCACAGGAAACATCCCTTCACACTTCAGCTAAAAATTGTGTTTAAACCCTTAAGGAGCACCTAGAAGAGGAGCACACAGTTCTTGGCAAGGCAGCTCCACATAATTTACAACCCCACAAAGCACCTCTTGCAGCCTTGAACTGTGTGGAGCTCCTGTGAGCTGCTGAATCCCTGGAGAGCATGGGGTGGTGGTCACAAGTCTACAAGTGATTGAACCAAAGTTAAAATCTTGGTGCTGCCAGTTGGGCAAGTCTCCCTCATTCACACCATTACTCCCCAGGACTTTGCCTGAGCCCACTCACCTCCCCAGCCCCAGTCCTATCCTCACGCCTTGGTCTGCCTCTGATGCTCCTCACACACATCAATTGAGCCAAATCAACCGATTAAACCTGCAGAAACCAAGTCATTTTTTTTGCAGCTATGTGGGTTGACATGACCCAAAGTGGTACAAGGAGTGAAAGGTAAGCAGCAGGAGCTTAGAGCCAGGCATGGGGAGACAATGGGGTGGAGATGGAAGGAGAATGTTTCCCCCTTTCAGCACAGATGAACTGTTTATCTCACCTCATGGCCTTGCACCCCATATTTCCAAAGAAAATAACATCCCTAAAATTTTAGTCAATGGCAAAGACTTTATAGAGTGCTTTGAGATGTATTTACATAGAAAAGTAGTAGAGAAATGGAAGGTCAACACCCTTCCAAATTTCTACATGCTATAGGGTTTCAGCTCCCACAGACACTCAAGGTGACGTTGGAAACTCTTGAGTGCACTGCAGCTGAACTTACTGTCCCAATCTATCCAGCTGCAGATGTAGGCCATCCTACATGCTGCTCTAGTCCTCACGGTATTCCTTGGTTGATTTTAAGCTACACAGCCCTTCAGGATTCGAGTCTCAGTCCCCTGAGTATCCACCCCTCACCCTGTGGGGCCAGTAACTACATAGTTATATACTTGCTTAAGACAGATTCATCAGAGAGTTTCAACTGTTGCCTTGCCTTGGAAACTTTACTAGCTTTGATGTTGTTTGTTGTTTTCCAGATGAACACCCTGCATTAACCCACATGAAGTTTTATCCCTTCCAACACTGGGCAGGTTTGAACTCTGTGGAAGGACAGAAGATTTGGAGATTATTGACCTTCGCACCACATTGCAAAGTCCACCTGTCACTAAAGCTTATGTTTAACAAGATGGCATGAAGTGCCCGAAGTAATGGGGTACAGTATTCATACGGATATAAACTGTCCAAGCAAAGGCCTGGTCCAGCCTGTCTCTTTTTCCTCCTGTCTCCTGCCCCCTATGTCTCTACAGCTGTGCCCCTTTGCCCTTGTTCTGACTCTTTCCTGATCCTCCCATCAGGTGACAATTTGAATTTTAAAGCCATTTACACTCCAAAAGGTGCATAATCAGATTTTTATCCTGTACTTTTCTGATGTGACTTTTTTATTATGACATCAAGTACTGACCCATAATAACGATGTAAATGCCCACTTTAATGTCTATTACCAGTATCTGCAGATGCATATAAAATTATAGTATCATCACATAACTACATATTAACCTCTTGAGCTCCATGACAGACAAACTCTCCAGGGAACACTGTATTCCAATTCTCAATTACCAGCAGTAGTTCAGTGACACACAGTAGAAGTTGTACTCATCCAATATCTGAACACTCAAGATACTTGCAGAATGACAGAAAGCAGTCACATTCTGAATATACCACATCTGGTGTTTCCAGTTGCCAGCTATTTGTGACAAGCATTTGGGTCCTTCCCAGGAATACATAGACAGTTACATTTAAGTACACATACAGGCTGAATGTAGCTTACCCAAAATAAATTTGTGGTTTTCAGCAAAGCTGTTTCTGAGTTACGTGGTAGTGCACAATCATCACGCTACCCACAGTGACTAGCAGAGAGAAGATAAGGTGTACAGCAACATACTGTGTGTCATGTTTTATGCTTCTGTGGAGCAAACAATGCACTTTACTCAGAAGATGCTCATTTAGCACAGGTGGAAAGGTGCAATGTGTGAGCAAGGAGTGATGTGGTCCGCAATACTTTATCACAAGGATAAGGATGGCATAACTGCAGCTACCTGCCCAGCCTCAAGATGGTATTTGTAGAAATTCAAACATTCTGGTTTTCATCTTTCAGGTTAATGGCATCTGTTTACATTAGAAATTAGGTGTTCCGCTGCAAACACAGCCTGCCAACCCACATCTGACAAAAGAATCCTACCAAAATTTGGAGAAGGGCGTTGTTTGGTTGGTTGTTTTCTTTTTGTTTTGGTTGGTTGTTTTTTGTTTTGTTTTTTAGAAGATTTAGACCTAACAGTCAATAGGAAAAGCAGAACAAAACACAGGATAATAAAGATGAAACTTAGTACCATTTTTTCTTCTCACCTTTTCCCTTCTTTCTGATACAGCTCAGGCAGATGATTGATTCTGGTTCCAAAGAGGGTCTCTGACCCTAGGACATTCTTCCCAAAATACACACTAAGATTTCTGATATTTTAAAACCCTGCTGAACTGGGCATTAACAGGCAGCCTATCACTTGTTAAATAACAACCAGGTTTTCTGCACTCTACGGTCATTACTTTGTAGTTTAGGAAAAAGAATCAGAGGACAACACTTAAAACGTCAGTGAAAGACATGAGCCAACGGTCATATTGTCCTGTGGTGTTCAGGTAAAAGTATACAAAGTGTAGCTGCTCAAGAGCATGTTTTCACCTACCTATTGTTCTTTCCAAATTTGTAGTAGCCAAGCTATTTCACAGCAGATCCTCTGTGATACTGTGCATCCAGGTTAGTCTTCCACTTTCAATTCCTTTGAAACCCAGGAACCACAGATCTTTCCAGAGACAAAGTATAATTTGGGAAGCTAAATACCCTACAGGGAAGCCCCAATACAAAGTGAATGCATACCAAGAATTCATATCTCAAAAATAAATAATATATATACACACACATCTGGTAACAGATAAAAATACTCAAAAGTGAAGAAATTAATTGCCATCCTGATTTGGCACCCTGTGCATACGCATTACAACAACATCAAATCAAACTATCAGAGAGTCTATGTTCTATGAGGCTCTGCCTTCATACAGACCACAGAACACACATCTCTAGAGAGGTGAGGGCCAAAGTTCCGGAGATGAAAGCAACTGACCACCAGCCTTGGAGAGCTGCCTGCCTGTTGCCATCTCTCTGGTATTTGACAAGTCAGAGAGAGACTTAAACAATGAGGACAGTGCTCCTCACCTCATCAGTAATTGTGGTTGGATTTACAAAAGCTCTGAGCACTCATAGCTGCTATAGAAGTTTGTAGAAAATGTGTTCTGGATCTACAAAAGGCTACAAAGCAAGCCACTCTAAATTGTCAGTGCCCAGGCATCTCACAGATGACTCTTAGTTTTCGCTTCAGTCATTCTGACTTAAATTCCCCATCTACAAAATAAGTGTGACAATAACATCCAAATTCTCAGCACACAAATGAATTCATTAGCATTCTAAGCTGCCATAGCAGGAGGTACCCTAAAGACATCAAAAAGGAAATTACTTCTCTCTTCAGAGTGAAGGCTGGATGCTGTGCAGTAAATAAAGCTTTAAGACAGTCTAAATGAGGAAAAAACAAAACAAACAAACAAACAAAACCACAAAAAAAACAAACCCAGGCAGCTGTACATTCAGAGAACCTCAGCCCTTCTACACTGACCGAGGAGGGAACCTAAGGTGAAAGGGAAGTGGGGAGGATGGAACGGGACAGGACACACGACCCTCAGACTCAACAACAAATCATGCAACTGCTTGACCACATTGTGCCATGTGTGCAGAAGGGCACTGATTACAGCAACCCTGGCTGCTTGACTTGTAGCCTTGTTTGTCAAGGGAGCACAAATGTTCAAGTTTGTTCTTTATTGGGGGAGTGGGGTTAAAGAAGTTACTTGTTTGAATGTCTAAATAAATATGTAAGCAGAGGAAGCCTGTGGCTTACAGCCATGCAGCCTAACATGTGGTCAGGAGCAGGGGAAATGCCACGTGCCCCGGGGTAGCCCTGTGGTGGCCCTGGCACTGCTGGAGTGCAGGCCAGTGGCTGCATCTCACAGTCCCTTCTCTCCTCTCCTGGGAATCAGACCCAGCACTCCTCATTCCTACTCCTTGCTGTCTCCACAGCACCTGAAAGGACCAGCAAGGGATAGAAGGCTCAGGTAAGCTCCCCTTGCTGCTCTTGCTCCTTTAGACTCCTTTCATGGTGACACTGGACAGCTGGCAAAGAAAAGCACTTCTTTCACTCACCATACAACACTCGGCATTAAGAGCCTCTTCACCTCTGGCTTTCTCAAAACGCAAATGCCCGTTTCCCCATGATGGGGGACTCAATGAGTCCAAGCACTTGCAAATTATGTGATGAGACAGGATGAAGAAAAGTCCTAAGGCAATGCTGGTGAACCTCTTGGGAAGCTGGTGTCAAAATTACTAGAAAAACTTCAGTATCAGTGCTGGGATTAGTTCAGCGGAACCACTGGTTTGCCATCACTGCCCCTGCAGGCAGATTGTGAGGAAGAAGCTATCACACTTCTCAAAGTTAAGATTTCTCCACTAGGTGCCATTTTAAAAGTGTGTTTTGCAAAATCCAGGTGTTTCATCTGTCTAAGGGCAGCAGCTCCTAAGATCTGCTCTTGTTCTCATCTTTAGATACCTCCTGTTGCTCTCCAACTGGAAATGAATGAAAATAATGTAATTTAACATTTCAAAACTCCATACTATGGTCAATTTAAAAACTATTATCAAGTATCTGCTTTTACTTCAGTGGAAAACAAATGTTGTACCCCCAGATTTGAAATACCCTTTATTTAGATGTTATAAATCCTCCGTTATTACGTAGCAATTCTACTTGTATTCATTTGCAGCTTCAGTTTCATTTGATGGTCTGAGCTGGAAAAGTGTGAAGCAAGGATGGTCTGAAAAACATCAAAATAGATGAAAGCCACCACAGTCGGCCCTTTTACTGAATTTACCACCAACTACTCAAACTGAACTGAGGAATTTCTCAGCCCTTGGGTGCAAAATTAAGGATGTGTGAACAAGAACCATTCAGCTGCCTTTTTTTTAATAGAAAGGCCTCCAATTATCAAATGAAATGCTTCGTTCCTCAGAGAGGGGAAAAAAAAAAAAAAAGGTAGAAGACTGAACCAGATCATAATGACTTTTAGAGATCTGACATTTTTGACTGTTACCCACAGCTGATCATGTTTGCCAAACTGGGGCATCTCTCATAAGAGAATCTATTGTTAAGAGCTCTTTTCTCCTTGCTTTCAACAAAAACCAGCACATTTCACCAGGAGCACTTCCCAGTTGTCACAAGTGTAGCTTGCAGAGGAGAGAGGACAACCATCACTTTTAAAAATTGGGCACTCCCATCCTCCCCAATATAGTGTTGAGAACTTGAAGAAGTTTCCAAAGGATCTTGATCTTTTTGTTTAAAAGCATTCAATCAATTTGGGATCTAATTTTTTACAATTTATTCTTTGGAATAGTTAATATACAGGGAGTCCTGGTTTGTTGCTTCCACAAGTGTGTGTAGCTATGAATAGCAGGACACAAATATATGCAGAAGATTCAAAGCCCACTGATCATTTGATCTTTGAAGCCACTGTTATCACAGTAAAGAAGAATGATGACAATCTATATTAAAACGATGTTAGCATTGGCAAAATGAATAGATATCCATTAAACTCTCAACTGAGACTGACCTATTCATTTGAATGAAACCCCTTTTGGCACCGGGCAGATCCGAAGCAGCGACTTGGAAGTGAAAGGCTAGTTGAGGAATTCTGGAATTGTTTCAAATTCCAAACAGGGAGCATCTTACTTGTCTAGAGACAAAGTCATGATAAACTGGGAAACGAAAACAAGGAACGGACATGATAAATTACCTCAAATCTCTCACTAAAGTTTGCAGTTCAAAGGAAGAAAAGTATAGTAACTCGCTATAGACCTTCAGGCTACAGTTTATACTTCAGGAAACAGTCACGGAAGCATGTAGATTATGGACATTCCAACACTGTAAATCCAGTTAGATGTCAGCGAAGCCTCTCTTCTCTCACTCACAACCCAGTTCGCTTTGTATCTGATAAAACATTTCTTTCATATATTGATTTATTTCCAGCTTCTATAATAAGAACAAAGATTCTGCAAGAGCCTTGTTCAGAGAATACACATCATGTTTAGGAAAGAGGAATACAAGGAAGAATCTTCCTTATTTATATGTTACCCCCAAAATAGAGTCCTAGGAACTGAGAGTCCAATCCCTATCAAACAGTTAAATCTTACAACCCCATAAAATATCTGGGACACACACTATGTGGCTCTTTAAAGATTTTGAGTAGACCCATTTGTGAACTATCACTGGAAAGCCCCCTGGCACAGAAAGAGGAAGCTACAACACAGCTGACAGTAGCTTTGGCTCTCTGCTGTTGCCAGACTTAAGAGAAAATTCAGCAGCTTCAGCAGTGCCCAGGGGCTCTGGTCAGGCCAGACCAGTCTCAGTTCACAGCATCTTAGAAGGGCTTCCAGCAATGAGGTCTCATTCACACACACCAGTCTGGGCAACAGAAACAAATGCTAGCGTGGGACATGAACACCATGTCCAGGACTTGAGATCTGAAGCAACAGTTCAAATGTGGCACTATTCCAGCACTGTGATTTTTTCATTTGTTTTGAAACAAAGATACAGCATAATGTATTTTAAAGCTGAGAAACCTGAACAAGTGACAAAAACACACTACCAGAAAACTGCTTCCTCCAGCTGCACCCTCTCCTCCCAGATGAGTGAAGAAGAGCTCTTCCACTTGGAGAAACCTACCATCTGCTCCTTCAGTGTGACAGTGAAGGCTACAGGCCACCAAAATGGCACTCCTATAAGGAGGCATCTTCCTTCTATGCCATGAGAGGAAAAAGCAGAATCAACTGCTATAGTGATTAAGAAAAGTATTGCATACTATTGCATATCCTATCAAGATATAATAAGCCCACCAACGCTCTCCCTCATCTGCTTCTGATTTCAGTGCAAGGTGCAGGCAGTCCACATAGCTGAGCAAAAGAACCGAGACACAGCAGCTGAAGCTGAGCATGTACACAGAGAACACTACCTGAGGCAACAGAACTCAGCTGCCAGTACAGGAAGAAAGGGGGAATTCTCCACCAAGGATGCTCTTTGTGTAGGTTCTGAAGATTGCACACTTGTATGTCATTACACTATTCACAAATAAATTGGCATGGAGAAACGATGTTTTGCTTCATTTGCCACAGAATTTTTTTCTCACCTCATCTTCCCATGCAAATTTCACTACAATCTTTTGGTAACACTATAAAACTGCCATCATCATGATTTTTCCCTATGTTTCCCAAAACACTTCCCGTTTTTCAACAGACCTCTAGACTGTAGAAAAGATCATCTTCTGTCTTCTCTGAGGTTCTAAACCAGAAGCAACTATCATTTCATGTAGACGTCACTATCAAATTGACCATTCATTATCTTTTAGATGCCTCTATATTGATTTCAATGGCTTATATTTGGCCACAACATACCTTCCATAAAGCTGCTGTCTTCAAATGGAAGGCTGAAGATACACAGAAGCTACTGCTTCCCATGGTACTTTGTTCCAGTAGTTAACTCGTCCTCACTGTTAAAAGCTCAATCCCTACTTCTAACTGGAATTCATTTGGCTTTAGCTTCAAGTTCATTTCTACGCTCATCTGCTCAAGAGGAGACGCTTTATTATCTAGTATTTCCACTTCCATAAAGGACCTTCTAGTACACAGACAAGACATCTCTGATCCTCATCCTCTTCCGATAAAATTAAATGGACTGAGCTCTCAAGTATTCCAAATTAGAAAAACTGTCAGTCCAAAATCGCACTGTAATACAGGCATGGAAATGCAATGCACTTTGGAAAAAAAAAAAAGAAAAAAAAATTTACTCTTACTTTCTATGATCTTGTGCATTGAAAAGCAGTGATAAGAACTTGAGATTCAGAGTCAAATGCCTGAATATCACTTTTATGGTCATGTTACAGCAGTGTTTGGGCAGCAAGGGCTAGCATGACGTTTGGATATATGAGTATATGAAGCTTGAATAGCAACAGGAGAACAAGTGTTCCTCCCTCTGTAAAGAATACTCTAAGGGTAGACAGTAGAACTGAATGCAGATGGATGTGGAATCCTGTGGATTTTCATGCAGGAGCACAATCAAAGTTCAAGTGACAAGTTTTACAGTATGAAGCTTATGAAAAACGACTTATATGGGTTAGTGGATTACATAGGACTTGTTGACTGGGTATAGGTAGTTATACATGACAAAGAAGCCTAATTCTAATGGAATAATAGGATTTTTCAACCTTCCTGGAAAAAAAAAAAATCATAGCAAGAAACAAAATCAGGATGTTGATAGTAGGAAAAACCTATTCCAAGAGAAGATGCAATTTCCTTATAAAGAGGGTAATCAATAAGGAAACTGATTACCAAGAAAGATAAGCTAACCCTTATTTGATGTTTTTCAAGTCAGATTACATGTCCTTCTAAAGTATAATTAAATGCAGTTCCAGGATAAATACTATAGCCACGAGGTTCACAAAAGTTTTCTCCAGCCTTGAAGAACAAATTTGTTAACCTTTTTGAGACAGGACACTGGGCTAAGACCATGTAAAAGGAAAGTATCACTCTATTAACTATGTCATCCTTACAGTACCCCCTAGACATCCAAACCCAGCCACTGTGAGAGACAGAATCCTGAGACAGACCCAGTGCAGCCATTCTTACGCTGTTCATCCAGTTTCCTTCAGAGGTTACACGGAAAGGAAGGCAGTTTTGCAAAACCCTGATCACCCTTCATAATACTGGCAGCTCTGCTTTAAGACAATGAATACTCTGGGTCATACACATAGGGATCAGCAATACTTTTTCAGATTATAGTCTGCAGGTATATTTTGTATCTTTCTATGATATAACAGGCTGTGCCACTGCATTTCCACTTTTACCAGTTCTTTGAGTTGGTACAAGAATTCTTTATCAACTCTCTGGAGCCACACCAACAGCAGTTGGGAGGCATTTTACCCACATTAAAGTGGAGAAGGGTGTTGAAGTTTCCCTCTGTCTTCACAACATAAATCTGTATGTCACCTGATTAAGGGCCAGCCAAGCCCTGGCCACCATTTAGTGTCCCTGCACTTGCCTACAGCACAGTTTACTTTCTTAAGAATAAGATGCTTTGGCATAATTAAGACCTTATGTTCTCTGTGCTGAGTTCAATCCTTGGTAAAAGCATGTTGTCTCAAGCACAAAACACAAACAGCATCACAATGAGAACATAAGTTTATCCTCCTTGGTAGTCTCCCAACAGACTATTAAAATAAGTTTTCTCAAAAAATGACTGGTCATTTCCTACACTTTTGCTTCACTGAAATGTTCTCCAATTGCAAAACTTCCTCAAGACAACAAAGCAAAGTTCTTATTCACTTTACATAATTCCTTTTCGATATCCAGGCATACACATTGTTTTCTGTAGCATCTTCTCCCTTCAGTGGAGAAAGGGTTATAATAAGAGAAGCACTCAATCACCCTTCTTGTTGCCCTTCCTCCAATTTCCCTTCTCTCACACTGCCCACTGAGCAGGTCTCTGCAACAGCCACAAAGTCATAGCATGGGCTTCTACAATTCCAAGGACAGCACTAACCCTCTCAATGTCATTATTCAGGACTGCTGGCAGGACACACCTCTGCATGACACGATCATGAAGCTAATCCATCATCCAGAAGCACTAGCCACAGCCTCTTACGAATTTCTCTCCAGCTACTGTTTTGTTGCCTTCTTCACTCTTTATCTTAAAACCACAAATCCATGAGGCCAGAAACTACGTTATTTTAATTTGCACTTCTCCAGTACCTACCAAACTGGGCATTAAGCCTCACTGGAACTACTGGAAATGTGTAAAGAACAGCTACTAAATGTGCTCCTTTGAGCTCTCGATCTCTCTTTCACTGAATGTCCATATTCTCCCTGTACATAAATAAAGCCCTGTTTTCAAAAGTATGTCATCATAAGACTGATCTCTGTCATCTATGAAGAATTGTGGCAAGTGCATGAGGTCCTCAGTGAGAGGAAGGTGTACGTATCATGTTACCTTTCTAAAAAAGCAGGAAGGGAGATCTGGTGAATGACGGGCTAGTCAGCCCTAGCTAAATCCCTTGTAACATTATGGAGCAAGTTCTGGAAGCCATTTCCAGACACCCAAAGATCAAGAAGTTGACTTGGAACAGGCAGCCAGATTAAATGAAGGAAGATCATGCCTATGAACCTGACTGCCTTGTGTGATGAAATGACAGGCTCTGTGGATGTGTAGAAGGCAGTGGATGCTGTTTACATTTGACTTCAGCAAGCCTCATGATGCTCTCACAGAATCCTTCTAGCCAAATGAGGGAGCTTTGGACTGGATGCTGTCCAGTAAGAAATGTCAGTGAGAAACTGGCTGAACTGTCAGGTTCAAAGAATAATGATCAATGGTTTGAAACCTGCATGATGGCCAGTTACAAAAAGCATGCCTCCAAAGACAACACTGGGATCAACACGATTAAGTGATCATTAGTGACCTAGTAGAAGGAGACAAAACATATACTCAGCAAGGTCAGCGATAATGGCACGTTGGGGAGGGGAGCCACCGATATGCTGGAAGGCAGGAGTACCAACTAGAGGGACCCTGACAGATTACAGGAATGAAAAGACAGAAACCCCATGAAGTTCATGAATAGAACAGGATAGAATACAGTAGCTCAGTTGGAAGGGACCTACAACAATCATCTAGTCCAACTGCAAGGGCTCTCCAAAAGTTAAAGTATTTTATGAAGGGCATTGTCCAAATGCCTCAAACACTGACAGGCTTGGGGCAACAACTGCCTCTCTAAGAAGCTTGTTCCACTGTTTGGCCACCCTCTCTATATAGAAGTGTTTCCTAATGTTAAGTTTGAACTTCCCCTGACACAGCTTTGAATGATTCCCACACGTCCTGTCACTGGATTACCAGGGAGAAGAGCTCAGCACCTCCACCTCCCCTCTTCATGAGGAAGTAGAGAACAATGACGTTACCCCTCAGTCTCCTTTTCTCCAAACCAGAAAATCCCAAAGCCCACATGGGACATGACTTCCAGCCACAACACCAGGTTTGTTGCCCTCCTCTGAATGCATTCAAAGACCTTCACATCCTTCTCAGACTGTGAGACCCAGAACTGCACGCAGTACTCAAGGTGAGGCCACACCAACACTAAATGCAGCAGGATAATAATCTCTTCTGACCAGCTGGTTCTGCTGTGGTTGGCGCATCCCAGGGTGCAGTTTGCGCTCCTGGTTGCCAGTGCACACGCTGCTGACTCCTATGGAGCTGCTGCCAACCAGCACCCCAAGGTCCTTTTCTGTAGGGCTGCTCTCCAGCCACTCTTCTCTCAATTTATACTTGTGTCCAGCATTACTCCATCCCAGGTGCAGAATCAGGCATTTGTTCTTGTTAAATTTCATGCCACTGATGATGGCCTAATGCTCCACTCTATCTAGATTCCTCTGCAAAGATTCTTGTCCCTTGAGGGTGAATGGCACCTCTCAGTTTAGCATCATCAGCAAACTTGCCAATGGTGCAGTCAACTCCTGCATCCAAATCATTGATAAAAATACTGAACAAAACTGTCCCTAGTATTGAGCCCTGAGAACACTGCTGGTGACTGGTTTCCAGCCAGATGTAGCCCCATTCACCACAACCCTTTGAGCCCCGCTGTTTAGCCAGTTCTTCACCCAGCGCACTGCATACCAGTTCATCTCACAGTTGGACAACTTGTCCAGAAGGATGCTGTGAGGGACAGTATCAAAAACCTTACTAAAATCCATAAAAACTACATCTTCCACTTTCCCTTCAACCCCTAGGGGGATGACCTTACCACAGAAGGATGTCAAATTACTTAAACAGGACTTTCCCTTTGTGAACCCATGTTGACTGTGCCTGATGAGTGCATTGTCCTTCAAATGCCTTTAAGAGCACCCTGTATGATCTCCTCCGTAATTTTTCCAGGTACTGAGGTTAGACTAACAGGTCTGTAGTTTCTTGGGTCTTCCCTCACATCCTTCTTGATAACTGCAATAATATTGGCTAGCTTCCAGTCAGCAGGGACTTCCCTAGACTCCCAAGACCTTTGGCAGACAACTGAGAGGGATCCTGCTGTAATATCCACCAGCTCCTTCAGTACTCTGGGATGAATCCCATCAGGCCCCATGGACTTGTGAACATTCAGCTTACAATTTCAGTGTCCACAAATGGAGAGCCACTGTTCCCACAGTCATGGTTGTCCAACTCAGAGGACCACGCAGGGGTCTATCAGTATTATTAGAGACCTGGGTAAAAAAATAAAAATTTAATGCCTCCACTTTTTGTTCAACCTGATTCGTCTGGTGACCATCTTCAACAAGGATTGGTCCAATGTTTTCCTCAAACGTCCTCTTGCTATTAATGTACTTCAAAAAGCCTTTCTTGTTGTCTGACACAATACTGGTGAGTTTCAACTTGTAAGCTTTAGCCTTCTGTGTCTTCTCCCTGTACACGTGAACCACAGCTCTGTAATCTTCCTGCAAAGCCTGACGTTGCCTCCAGAGATCATACAATTTCTATTTCCTCCTGCATTCCAAGAGGACTTCCCTGTTCAGACAAAATGGTCTTCTGCACTGACTGTTTGATTTTCAACACAAATGGATTGCCTGCTCTTGTGCTTTTTTGGTGGTTCTTAAAAGGTGACCAGCACATATGGACCCCTAAGGCCTCGAAAGCAGATTCCCAGAGGACACCACTAACTAGCTCACTGACTAGCTTCAAGCTAGCTCTCTTGAAATCCAGGTAGCAACTCTGCTGCCAATTTTTCTCATTACAACAAAAATTTTTAACTGAACAATTTTGTGATTATTGTGATCAAAACACCCACCTACCAAGTCCTCCTCTATTCACAAAAAACAACTCTAGGAGGGCATCTTACCTACTTGGCTCACTGAGTACTTGTGACAAGCAATTATCTTCAACATACTTCGGGAATTTCCCAGACCTGCTTGTGACAGCAATATGGTACTCTCAGTTGATACCTGCAAAGCTGAAGTCTCCCACAAGGACGAGGAGAGAAGACAAACCTAGAAAAAGACCGGAGAATCCTGGTGGACAAGAAGTGGAATATGAGAGAGCTGTGTGTCTTTGAAGCAATAATCACATAATGGACTGCTTTAGGAGAAGAACTGCTAACAAATCAAGGCACATTATTACTACCCTGTTTCCCTGAAAATAAGACAGGGTCTTATTTTAATTTTTGCTCCAAAAGATGCTTACATTTTTACATGTATAGCTGTCTGGACACTATTTAAAACTGGCTTTTTAAATGAACTGTAACTAGGGCTTCTTTTTGGAGTAGGGCTTATATTTCAAGCATCCTCAAAAATCCTGAAAAATCATGCTGGGGCTTACTTTCGGTGAAACAGAGTATTATTCCTTTCTACTCAAGCAATCAACATCTGAAGCACTGTGTCCTTCAGTGAGGGTACTGTGCAAGTACAGCATGAGTTCTAAGGAATCTGCTTTAGAGGAAAAGAGACAAAACAACGTACCTAGTTCACTCATCTAAGAATGCTGCAAATACTCAAATCTGCATCAAGCTACTGAAGTCTGAAGATGAATTTTGCTAAATACCCTGGAATAACAAGATATATGATCCATTTGGCTTGTCTATCACTCAGGAGAATCAAATTTGGTTGAAAGCCTGACTTTCCAACATAAAAATGGAAAAGACAGGGCAGCTGCAAGAACTTTAGTCTCCTGGCACTTCCAGATAGTTGCTACAGCAAGAAGTGTGGCTCACCAAGACAAGGTCTGCCACAGTTACTCTTCAGTACTGCCACAGGTACATTCAACCTTTAAAGGCAAGGAAAACCTCCTAGGAGCTTACAACCTAAGTAAGGGCTTAACCAAATGAACAGTGCTACTGACCTCAATAGGAAAATCTGATAAGTTATCTTTCCCTTCCCCCAGAGAAAAATCATGTGAAGTCTGGCAACACCCCCTCTGCCGCAATGAGCAAGATGAAGGCTGTTGATTCACTAACACCTCAAATACCTTTCTTATGTAAGTTTTAAAACTGTCCTGACATGACAGAAGAAACAGAATGACCCTGAACAATACTCAGAATGTAGCAAGATGTATCAGAATTGGTTTTCAAAAGGGGAACACAAAAGTCAAAATTTAAAATTTTAGCTGAACATTCAGTAATCTGAGTAAGTCTGTTGAACAGACTCAAACCAACAGAGGTTGTGAAGGACCTTCATGGGACTGAAAATACTCAATTGCACAAATGCTCTTTCAAGGAACCACTCTCTGTCACTAAACCAGCCTGCAAGTTAGGTTACAAGGCTTTCAATCCTAAAATTTATCTGCAGATTGTCAGGAAAATGTGACCACCTTTTCCCTTCACTGTGTTCACGAACACTAGCCAGTCAAGCTACTGCTCTTCAGGTTTACCTGCTCTCTGTGCGTTCTAGATTACAGGCCGCTAGTGCTGAGCTTCCTGTGCTCTTAAGCACCACTGCTCATAATAACTTCAAAATAAGACAATCCAATGACTACTTTAAAAACAGGAACACCCTCCACAAAACCCTTGCAGCTTGTCCCATAAACCAAACTGACCTCTGGAGTCCATCAGCAAGGTAAAAAGGCCTTCCCTGTTCTAAATAGTACTAAAATGTACCACCAAAAAAAAAAAAAAAAAGGTTTTGAGAGGGATTTACATGGACAGATAAGACAGTCTGCTTGGGCTGCAAAATATAAATCCAATTTGGGTCTCTCCCCAAGAATAAGTAGGTATTAAGGGATCAGACATGGGCAATGTGTCTGTAACATAACTGTATTTGTCAATCGTGATTTAGTGAGTCATTCAATTTGTGCTTTCTGTATGTTATGACCATTTAACATTTTAATACACAGTTAAATACAAATCACTGTTTTATATCCTCACAATCAAATCTGTCCATCAGCTATTTGATTTATAACAGAGTACAGAACACTGCAAAACCACTAAAAACATGTAAATTTTGCTATCTATTTAAAAGTGCTAACCGCACTAACTGCAACATTCAAAATGAATTTCACAAGCTTAAACCGTCCTGTCTGGAAAGTTCCATCCGGTGAGGAAAGCGAAAGGAGTTTTATGCATACAAGTATATCCTATTTTTAAAGGACTTAAGCAGCCATGAGGTCACCTGTTCCTTGACATACGCTATACAGGTGTATATTCTAAAAACATACCCCAAAATAAGCTCTAGACAGAGTAATTCAAGAAAAGTAACTGAAGCGTGATCAAGAATTCAAGAAAAGAGGGGAAAAAACCCACTATGCATATATTCTGCAACATAGACATAACAGAGGACCAAGTGGAAGTGCTATGAAGAGCAGAGAATCTCTTTTGTGTATGTTGCAAAGTACAATCATCTGTAGGTGGAGACGCCTCCAGCAGATATAGCAGACAATACTTCTTCAAGGGAGGGAAACCATGAGACAGAAGTGGTCTGATTGATACCCAGAATGCCCTGAACTCAGGTGATATTTTAAATGGCTTTTTGTTCAATGGCACTTTAACTTCAATGGCAAGCATCCCTTAGAAACACTGTCATTTTTTAATTTATACACCAAGAAACTGAAGTTTTGTATATCATCAGCCATACTTCAAGGATATTCACAGATCCAGGTTCCTTTCAGGACACCAGCTTGCACACTTATGTCCAAGTAGTTCTCCCCAAATCCTTATCCAGTAGGACATTTAGGAAAGAACATGCAATACACAAGCAAGACCAAATACATTCAGAATAAGGGAGAAGGAAAAAGTCTAGTGGGCCATGCTACCAGTGAGCCAATGGCAACTGCCGAATGGACAAGCACTGTATTTGCTTCGCTGGAAGCAACATGATTCGCGTCCATTAGCACATGGCCTGAAAGCATTCTGCTAATACAGAATTCACGTTCTGTGTTTCAACTTGTTTGCATTCCCCCCCTCATTCCCCAGCCAAGAAATCCTTCTGGCCTGGAAGAAAGCAGGGGGAGCGTTTTGCCTCCCTGAGCGGCAGGAGGACTTTCACCCCAAAAACGCCAAATGCACAAACAAGCAACATGTCCAGGACATGAATAAAGATCTGAAAACCCAAAAGAATCTGTACGTGACCCAGCACATATAAGCTGGCATCAGGGAAGGAGATGAATGCATAATAAATACAGCAATAACAAGAACATTTTTAAAAAAACACTGCGGTCCCAACACTGATTACCTTTTTTAAAACACAGATTCACAAACATGATTTAAGTATGCGGGGCACGCAGATCAGTCTGGATGATGGCACGTATCATGCACCAATACTGAAGATATTGCTACTGCCAAACAAGATGTTTGGAGAAGACACACACCAGAGTCAAACACTTCCAAAATCCAGCAAGCTTTTACAGTTGCAATGTGTTCTTTCAGCCGTATCCAGGGCTCTTCTCTGGTGGCATTTTAAAAAAGTTACTGGAGGCAACAATAGTGGCTTTCTCAGCTGCTGGTGGCTTTCCTGTCCACTCAGAGTTCTGGGAACTCAGGGATGGTGCTGCTGGTAGCTCTGACTCTGCTGCATCCATGTGGACAGATGAAGTTGCTGGAATATAAAATTGCAGGAAAGGGGGAACAGAGGAAGAGAAAAGGACAATAAAAAGGTTAGAACAAGGGACTTCATGGCAAATGCCTCAATACATAATTTCTTATATGAAGGTGTTATTTACTAAGTTCCTAAAAGTTTCCCCATGAAATTCCTTTGAAGTATAGGTTCTTGACAGCACTAACAACTTTGCCTAATAAGTCTCACATATGGAACTCCCAAGTTCCCAGCCCAGTAACTAGATCCCTTACTCAAAGTTCCTGTTGAAAATCAAGAGCTTTAGCTGTCCCATACTTAAACTGAATCAATTCATAACCACTGAACTGAAGATAACATGATCTCTCCACAAAGACTCAACTAACCCTGTATCTAAGAATTTTGAAGTCCCCAAAGGCTCAGCAAATTTCAGGTTGCAAATGTCAGGTAAAGAGGAAAACATCCCATTTGTCCTTACTCAGTAAGAACCTCCACATATATCCAATATAGTAAATCAGCATAAGAAGCTACTTGCTAAGCTAGGTTGGAATACATTCTCATTTTCTCAATACAACTATGGCTTCAAAATGGGACAGGCTATAATTAGCAAGAGAGATGTGCAGATCCATAGCTCAACCCAAAAGTCACCCAAAATTCCAGAAGGATTGTCAGAAGCCTGGAGATAAGGGAGTTTACTTCCTTTCTCAGTATCGCTAATCGCTTGACCCTCACAAGCAGAAGAGGGCTGGATAAAAAAGAGTAATTGCCACACAAGTCTTTGGGGCAACCAGAATTTTTTTAACAAGTAACTGCTTCAGTACAAAAAAACATCTCCCGTTGTATTCTCACAACAGGCAATAGTTGTTTGTGTGTTTTTATTACAAGTTGCTTCTGCTGCTCTGTAGTGGATGAGGATAAAGAAGCCATAACAAGCCTCAACTAGAGGACTGATTGCTTTGAAGTTTAAATAAAAAGCTGGTTCAGTGCTTGAAGTTCTGCACTCAGTAGATCTGGGAACCCCAAAAATCCTGCTTCTGTACATCCAAAACAGTGAGTCATTCCCATACCACCACAACAACACAGCTGATAACATTACATTGTATATTTTACATCTAGCCCATCCACTTCTTCTATCTAAAGGTCATATGAAAGAGGCAAAAAATCTACATCGAAGTCCTTAAACTAGGAATCACCACCAATACTACACTATGGGCCCTTTGCTAGCAGCCTCCCCGCTCAGGCTCTCCATCTTTGCTCATAAAAAGAAAAAAAGCAAGGACTGAAACAGGCTGCTTGCTCCTGGGTACCATCATACCATGACAAAGCAAGAAAGGAGGGAAAACTCACCAAATTGCTACTACTCATCAGACTGTTCTCTCACTAGCAGTTTCAGAGACTGCTAACTGGCACCTTTTAGGAATTATTATTTTCACAAGCCAACTGTGAATACATGCCAAGGTAGCCAGAAGTCTATTTATGCAGATTTTTACCCCAGACTCACCATAATACCTGAATAGGATGCCAGTTACCATGTGCACTGCTACATATATAGCGGACGGGACCACATAAACATTAAAAACATAAATGTAAAGCTGGACAATTTTTCACCATTCATTTCACAAACATCTATATTTGTGGCCAAATAGAAGACAGGGACCACAGTCTTCATTCGATCCCTTTCAAACCAGAGAATAACTACCAGAAGAATAACATTTTATACCATATTTCTCAGACAGGTTCTACTGTGCCACCAAGGACATTATTCCGCATCTATTGCACTGCAATGGAAAGTAACTAAACACAAGGACACCCCTGTGCCTTTTGAAGCCCTTAAGTGTTAGATCACTGAAAGTTCCAAGGACCTTTATCACTACAGACTTTCTTCCTCCCTGGGCACTGGCTGTTGGTCACTGAGTTGGATGAACTTCTGGTCTAATCCAACCAGTCTTACTTCTCCCCAATTTTACTGCCAAACTACACCAGCCAGACTTTTGTTCTTACCTGGTAAAAGCCTCCTGCTTTAGGGCTCACACACTGCTCAACTGTGTAGTGTGAAAAGCACTAACTTTCATTTTCAAGCTCTCTCAACATTTGGGTAAGTTTGCCCAACTTAATTCTGACAACAGTCACTTCCTGAAGTGCAAATGAATTCTGAATTTTCCAACCACTTTTTATTGTTCTCAACAGCCAAGCCTTTTTCCAAAATGCTATTCTTCAAACAGATAGTTCAGTTATGGTATTTAGGCCAGTTAGCTTCAAAGGGCAGGACTAATACCAGAAGTTTAATGCCATGACAATACAGTAGAGACCTATGCACTTTCACTCCAGTAATGCCTGGTTTTGGATGTTCATACAAGAATCTCTGACAAAAGATGTTTTACCAGAATCCACAAACATTCACAAGAGTACGTGAGAAGACATGGAATAAACTTAGTTTGCATGGCTCCCTACTAAGCAGTATCTCTAGCTCCCTTCTCTCATTCCTACAGCTAGAAGGAAGGCAGCATCCACATCTCATAAGCCGTTTATTAGCATTTCCTGATTTCAGGCAAATTCAAGCCAAAACTTTCTGTGGATGGTATGGGGGGTGAGGCGACAGAGGAAGATTTGTAGCTGCATGTTTAAGAAAGAAGCTAAATTCATCACAATGACAGGGGATAGTGTTGGCAGAGATTTGAGCTATTTATTCTTTTAGGAAAATCCTATAAAGAATGACATGAGGAAGCCTCTATCTGCAGTCTTGTTCATCACACTGGTGAGGAGTCCGATAACAGATGTATGCAGTAGCGTGATTTAGTGCCGGGAGCTGGCCCCTGATGTGTATTAATACAGCAGCAAAGCGGAACGAGCCCCTCTTCATCACTCATCTCTATAAAAGAGGTGGAATCCGAGATGGCCCGATGTTCGGCAGAGCAAGCCCATTTGTTCTGCTGACTGATGGAGCCAGCTCAGGCTGTGTCCTTCACCTCCATGGGGCACTCGGGTTGCAAAAAAGGAGATCACTGAAGCAGGACCTGGTCAACAAGTGAGACGAAAGCAGTTGGACTCAACTAAGGAGCTATTTAAAGGTGAAGAAATCCAGCACTCTGAGTGCCTACAGGTGACAGGCTGTTCTGGTTTACCTGTGTTGGATCTTTTGCAGTAAAATACCACAAACATAAAATGCCTCTGTAGTGAGAAGATGAGGCTGCCATGATTCCTCAGGTACAGGGGAACCCCAGTGTAAGACATTTACGTAGGAGTGAGTAGATGCATGTCAAGGGAGAAAAATCTGTATCTATCTCATCAATGTCTAACAAGCACAAGAGTCTTCAGTTAATTCTACATTATTGCAGAGTAATCTTATGTATTTCTATAGGCATTAATAATTCCACAGCACATCACCTTGGAGAGAGGTTTCAGAAGTTTCTAAGTTACATGCCCATGTTGTGCCCCAGCTGCAACTTGGAGACTGCTGTAGAAAGTCAGCTTCAGTTACCCAATCACAAAATGTTCTTTCCGCAGCTCAGTATTGTAGCAAACCCCAGCCACAGCTGTTAACTTTGTTGGGGATATTTCTAAACAGTGGCTAAGGAAAAGATCTTTACCATTTCTGGCCATTAAAGACCTTGCAGCACTTCTCTTGATGACCAGAACAAGTATCCTGTCTGGATTCTAGTAACTATAATCTCCTTCCTTTTTTTGTAATACATATCTAATTTCCTTGCCCCCATCCCTAGGGAAAAAAAAAAAAAAACAAAAACAAAAACACAGACACACACACACAAAACCCCACACAACACAAAAACAAAAAACAAAACAATCGAATAAAAAAAAAAATCAAAACAAAACAACAAAACCACACCTTTCAAACATCTGTGCTATTTTCCAATACTGAGTTACATTTCAGATGAAGACAGATGAAGATTTAACTCTTCAAGAAGTGTTCACTATACAATTTTCCCAGGCAAGTAAGTACAAATTACATAGTATTTTGAAAGCTGTAGGCATAAAACCAGAAACTCTCCCCATAGAAAGCAACCAGCAACGCTGTACAGAACACCCTCTGAACAATAAATAAATGGACAGGTAGGTAACAGGGGGCAGCGAGACACCAGCATTCATACCAAGAAAACCTAGCATCCCAGAACTAAAATTCTGTGGCTACAGACAGATAATTTCACTAACTCTTTCACTACAGAAGCCTGAATCATTGTATTATTAATTTAATAATATTTTCTCTTACTTTTTTTAATACAGGACCTTTCAGACAGTCTGTAATCCAGACCTGTGGCCTGGCGAGCTAGTACAACTTTCTTCCCTACTCCATTATTCTACTGTCTATCCACCAGCCAAAGGAAGAAATCTGAACTTCATTCCTCCTATTCATCATCAGTTTTCATCACCACTGTTTTCACATTACCATTTTTCACATCAGATTACCCACCACCCTGTTACTGCATTACAACGTTTTTTTAATAAGCTAGTTGGAAGAACATGGGTTGCTTGCTAGTAGGCAAAATATTTCAAGAGGGGATATGGTGAGAGGCCAGAAAAAAGCCTTCTAAACCCCTCTGTGCTCTGCAGATGAAATTTTTTTTCAGATTCTGATGGGTAATCAATCACTTTCTAGAAATATGTCACATGAAAATAAACCAGCACTTTAATCAGTACATCCCAGTGTCTTGAGGATGGAGACAGGCTCTTCTCGGTGACAGCCAATGATAGGACAAGGGGCAATGGGTTCAAACTGGAACACAAAAGGTTCCACTTAAATTTGAGAAGAAACTTCTTCTCAGTGAGGGTGACAGAGCACTGGAACAGGCTGCCCAGGGAGGTTGTGGAGTCTCCTGCTGTGGAGACATTCAAAACCTGCTTGGACACATTCCTGTGTAACCTCATCTAGCTGTTCCTGCTCTGGCTGGGGATTGGACTGGATGAACTTTCGAGGTCCCTTCCAATCACTAACATTCTGTGATCCCCAGTGTGAGAAAAGATTACTATTTTCATCCACAAGAGTAAGACAAGTCACAGGTCTCAGCCAGGGATGACACAAAAATTGCCAGATTTCCACTCTTGTGAAAGTGTCTAGAAACATCCTGAAAAAGGGCACCAGAGCCACCAGCTAATGTCAGCCAACACTGAAGGAACACTTTGTGTATACTGATAATCTCTTTATTACTATGTACTAATTTAGGAACTATGGAAAGAACACCTTAAGAAGAAGCAGATTATTACTCCTGGTACAGTGAAACACTGTAAATTATATTAACTTACCACAGCTGCATCATCAAAGATTGTTTAGTAGGCAGCTTTTGATGCTATGCAAAAGCACATGATATTATTTCTCTCACACATGTTTCATTAGTTTCTAATGTAGATAATGCTGGTTTTGACTACTGTGACTCTGGCACATTAATCAAGTGGGACACAACTAGAAATACAAGCACACAGATAAATTCAGGTTACCTGATGTTGGGCTGGACATGGAGGCTGCAGCTGGCTTTCGTTTCCTCTTGATGTCCCTTGAACATGGTGGTCCCAGGTGTACATTTGCTTGCCTATAGAGAAATTAAATCAAATTAAACTCTGTTCCAAGTATTACCTTCCCGTAAGACTATGGCAAATCGCCCTCCAACTCCCACCTTCCCATCCACTTCTTAACTAGTAGGCGACACAAATAAAAACCTTCTCAGGGAAGTCCGGTTCACATTCTTTGTTAATATACTGTTATATTCCCAGGTTTTTTTAAGAGCTCGTGCACATAAACTGCTCAGAAGAAGAATTATTTCTTAGCCTTTAAAGCAGTGTAATTTTATACATTTGCACAGTCCTAAGATTACATTTGGCCCTTTGAAGGTAACCGTGAGGCTGATGCAGCCCCCAGTGAAAACGAGTTTCACACCCCTGCTTTAAAAGAACTAGTTTTGTATTAAGTTTAAAGTAACTCGTTGTATAAGATGTGATCAAGCAGTGATACAACACATGTCCTACCATTACTTCTGTACAAGCATAACAAATGTCTACAAGATTGCTCTTTAAAGATATAGGGTGATATCTGCTGCCTTATTCAGAAATAATATTGCAACCTATTTAGTACTGTAGAGTCATCGTAGAATGTACCTACATTTCAAACATCCACGCATATTGTTTCCACTACAGTAGTAAGTTCACAAAGTTAGGAATGCCAAACTGTCTCATGCATTTTCAAAATAATAATTCCCTTATCAAAGTGCTGTGAAAACAGCTGAATCTGGTTTATAGTTATACAGCCTTGCTGCACCTGTAAACTGGCTGAAAGGCAAAATCTGTCCCAGTCATATCAATGATCAAGTCAGATGCCTACTGATGACCACTCCAGTTTAACCACTTGCCAATTAAGAAGCAACTTGCATTATTGGGACTGGTTTGAACTGAGCAGTCCTCCAAGTTCTAGACATAGGAAGAAATTTCATTCAGCAAAGCCAGTCTTGGCAGCAGACCAGAAAACTTTCTCAAATACAGTCCATAATGAATACAAATACATAATTTAGCAATGATGTTGCGTTCAAATCCCTGCTTTGTCTGAGGTAACAGAGTTTCTTTGGCAAGTTCCTTGGTCACTCTCTGCATCAGATCCAAAGTGCAAAATTCGGAATGACAGTGCAGATAAAATCCACTAAAGTTTGTGAGGTGCTTATATGGTGTAAAGATTGGAACCATATAAATTTTGATGAATAAGTGATTAAAAGCTTCTGTGTCTTTAAAGCTTATTATTTTGATTTTTTAAAAAATCCTGAAAGTTAACCAACACATTTATCAAGTACTGAAATATTTTACAGGTAACAAAAGGAAAAGTTCATGGCTTCATATTTCCAGGCCAAAATCTACTTTAAAAAAGGCAGCATATTTATAATAGATACCATTTTAGACACTGAATTTATGCAAAACCAAAATGTGCTGTTGTAGTTATACAGAACAGTGTATGGAGCACAAAAAAATTCCTATGCCAGCCAAAACTATAAATTGTTTGAATGCTGCTGGGTCTACCTACTTACCTGCAAGAAATGCAGAACCATGAAACAAGAAATATCTACTGTTCCATCTTCTCAACTAAAATTCAAAAGTTCTTCAATCAATTTACAAGATCTGCCATTTAAATCTGACATTAAGGAATAGTTTCAGAAATTAAGTTATGCTAAGTTTCATTGACAGCAAACTTTTCAAATCTGGGAATGCATATTAATATAACCAGACACAGAAGTCTCCTGAAAACACAAAGTGAAGGCTTTCAAAAGCACCAGCACACCTAGAGACTGCATATGCAGATCTTGTGTTCCTACACATAAGTGACTAACCTCTAAGCGACTTCGCATATGCTAAAAACTGCTTTTGTACATGACTATGGTAGTGGTTACATACTATTTTAGCATAGATTTACCACATATTCTGAAACATCTAGGCACACGTAGCGCAAGGAAAAGACAGTCTCAATCAAGTGGAACTTCAGGTTTTTTTATTTTGCATCAGTGACATAGTATGAGATTATTAACTAAATGACTAATTACATATAATAATCCAATTCATTTTATCACATAATAATAACGTTCCCTTTTTAATTTTACGATCTTACACCAACATCAGTCAGCAGATCCTTGGTGGAGAATCACTAGGAAAGAAGTACACACAACCATTTCCAAGAGATTTTATGCTATTTTTCCCAGTTCACAAATGTTAGATTTCAAAGAAGAGCTCCTGGCTCTCAGCTCCATGCTCGAACTGCATGTAACCTAACCTCATGATTACCCAGGGGGTTAAAAAAAAGGGGGGGAAAGAAAAAAGAAAACGGAATATGAGAATCTCAAAATCCCTTCTTGTAGTGAAAGTAAAGGCAAATCATACTCCAGCTGGAGACTAATAACAAGGATGCTGCATTTAGCAGCCCTGCCTCTAACACACAAAGGCTCAGAGGTCATAAATTGTCTCTCTAACATGTATTTCATTCAGGTTTATCCCTTATTGATCACCCATGCTTCAGTTAGTAAATCAGGAACCTATTGATTACTCACTGGCTCTGACTGACCTGGTGGTAAAAGCGTCAGTTTCAAGTGGCTGGTGCACTTTACAGGCACCATAAATCTGCATACAGAGAATCTCCAGGCGGTAAGTACCTTGAGAGAGGAGCAGAAGAATGCACGCAGGGATGATAATCCTCATTGAGAAATGGACCAAAAGGGCGTCTGAGGTATAATTTATGGAGTATGCATATTTTGGTAGATATTACACTTTTCAATCTAAATTTCTAAAAGTTAGCTCACATACAGTTACTATATTGGTAAAAGAATAGAATTGCTGGATCCCAGCTTAACAGCAGACTCCTAGAAACACCACAACCAGGAAAAGTCAGATCATGGGTATGCTCAGCATAAAACATTGCAGTGGACAGGCTGAACTAGAAACTGTGAAAAACTCCCTGACAGGTTGCAACCATGAATTGTTTTTTTCTGCCAAAGGTGAATTTTAGCAACCCTTCTGAACAGTTTAAAAATAACTCTGAAGTAGAAAAGAACAGGGTTGAGATGAAAGGCTGACAGAAAATGCACATTCGTGCGTTGTCACAAGCCCCTCTGTGAAGAAGTCTGAGGCACAGAGCTTTGTGGGATGAAAGATCTGGGCCTAAACTGAGAAACTAGAACAGTACTTACTCTGTCCTTACTGGCTTTCAACCTCTTCCACTAGGTTTCTATACTTGCTTCAACATTGCACAAACAGTAATAAGAAAATAATTACCTGGTCATATTTGGACTATGGCTGGCTAATCATTAAAAAAAGGTCACAGTGCTCAGTCACAGTTGGATCTGCCAGGTGACCAGAGACTGCTGTGAAAATCTAGTTTACAGTCTAGAGAGGACTGAAATTCTAACCTGGGAAAAGAAAAAGCAGAACACACCTGGAGAGAAAACACAGGATCCAAAGTGCAGATACACTGATGGCTGCAATATATCCAACTCACACTGCAGCCTCTCACTGCCAGGAGTTAAGTGAATGAAAAATAACATACTTTTAGAAAAAAATGGTTTTATATGAAAAAAGTCTGCAGTGTCTTTCTGACAGAGTTTTTTTTGTTTGTTTGTTTGTTTGTTTTTTAAATCACAAGGTAAAGGAATTATCCAGGAAATACAGCTTTGTGTTGTCTTCTTAACAGTACTTAAGATACATGCATCTGCATGCAGGTCACAGTGGAGAAAAAGCGGGCTTTGCTATGCAGAAAGCTGAGATGCATTGCTGTCTCTAATTTGTCAGAAGTAACACTTCCTTTCTTTTCTTTTCCACGTATGTATTCTATGACTTTATATATTTTTAAATGAACTATAATTGCATACACTGGACTCCTATCTCACTCCTACATTTCAAGGTGACCATGTGCTGGACTATAGGGTCACAGGAGCTTGCCACTATTTTACATATATCACAGGGTTTCAACAGAAAACTTGGACTGGCAGTACAATCTGTGGGAGGCAATAGAGAGCACAAGCAGACACCAGCCCACAAAGAACCTTACTGAACAGCACCAGGCCCCTGAAGCCTTCACTACCTGTGAAGAAAAGTCTAGATTGTAAAGTGGTGTCCACTCTCTCAAAATTTGGGGTACAAAACCACCTCAGTCTCACAATGGAGGTCTCTGAGAAGACCCCACAGAGCTACCTGACAGCCTGTGGCCTTCTCAGAGGCAGAAGCCACATCACACACTTGGACGTATGTGCCTCTCGCTGTAATCTCACACCATCCAGCTTCTCTGCTGACAATCTTTTTCTAACCCTATCCTTGGAGGAAGCAAAGCACTGGGATTATGTAGTGAGAGGCAGCCATTAATCTACTGTCATACAAACAAGGGATGCTATTATCCTCATGTTAAAGTAAACGTTCAACAGAGACAGCCTTCTAACAAGGATACTGCTACCAACACTCCACACAACTCAGCTGTTGCTGCTATGATGCTATATTCCTAGAAAACACAGGCCAAATAAAAGGCTCTCTCTTTAAGCCCTGAGGTGTCACCTGAGGCTGTTGATGGTGGCTTGACAAAATTAATAGTAAAAGCAGAGTTCCTTCTTCTCTTTGACTATAAAGCCAACTGGGCACCAAAGTCTGATCTGCACATTATAGGTGTAAATCAATACAAATTGCTCTTCCAATCTGCATGCAAAGCTTCCATGCATGCACATGTTTCTTGCTATTTCACTGCACTGCAGATAGTTCCTGTGCATAGCAGTACCCTCTGCCCTGCAGAGCCTCATGGGATAGCTTCTAGAGAACATTTGCAGATTCCAAAATCACTAACACATCAGCTCACTTCCTAAATTATCTGAATTTCATAGGTCTTCATGTAGTAACAGCCTGCTCCCCAAGTAAACAGTCTAATGACATAGCAATTCCATTCCTAAAAGTCTGTGTGTGGCAAATGCAAATGAACACATTTGCTTTTAGTTTTCCAGGTAAGCATTCTGGCAGAGACAATGTGATCCCATATACCGCATTCTCTATTTTCATACTGAATCACACAATGTCTGTGCCAGAAAGAGTCCTAATATTTGCCAGATCTGCTGAGTACAGAAATTTGATAATGGCAACATGCTTTATAGGAGAAGAAAGCAATAGCAAGTAAACAAAATTCTAAAGCCAACAGGAATTTACTTTTCTCTCCAGAGAAATAGAATTCACCAAAATGGGAGCATTAGGCCTCAGACAACTGCATGTGACACTAGGTTGATAGCTGCTGTTCATTGCATGCCTGTCAGAAGAATTCAGCTATGTCCCCAACTGCAATATTAGCCAGGCTTTAGCAAAGGAAGACATGAAAGTGCTCCAGCTAAATGGAAATATAGTTTTAAAAAAACTAGGAAGAAAGATGTCTAAAGCAGTTGACAGCAAACATTTTTACATAAAGGCAATTCCAATGAAGATGCATAGATAGGTTGTGTGGAGTGAGCAGGATACTGTCCTGGTCAAGCAAGACAGCACGAAATTGTGACCACCCGTTCACTCCTCCAGCTGCCTCAGGAAAGGCTTGACATTGCAGGCAATCCCTACACCTCCATACGCTTAGGCAAGACGCAGAGATGTCAGGTTCTCTGCAAAGATACAGAAGAGAAAGAACAAGATACACTTTGATGAACATATTTCCAGAGCTGGAACTAGAATTAGAGACATCCAAGCTTTTTCACTCTAACAGCACCATCAAAACCAGGGTATGGAGCAACTGGCAGTTTACTAGAAGATGATCATTCATCCCTTTAGATCTTTATTCCATGTTCCAGGCAAGGTGAAAGACTTGCTTCTAAACCAAATTAAACTCTAGGTTTACAGTTTATATTAACCAAAACTTCAATTCATCTGTACTGGTCAGAAATCTCTCTAACATCATTCTTTGAATCTCCACCTTCAACATCTACTTTCCATCTGAGGTCCACTTTCTCTATGACCTACAGTGGGACCATTTAATCGAGCTTTTCACCCATAATCCTATTTTCAAGGCTAGGCAAACAATAAATGGCATTATGGACAACCCTCCTCTCTTATTCTACTTGCTATTCAAACTCAAATTGAAGGGAACATTGGCTCTAGGCTCTCCTGAAACTCTTACACTGCCTCAAGGGATTAACATTCCACTAGTCAACAACCTATAACATCTTCCAGCTGACAGAGCCACCAAATAACCAAAATCTGACAAGATATTCCACTTGAGCCTGTACAAAATCCTCTTAAGTAAAAGGAGTTCCAGAGCAAAATTCTGTTCAGACAACTCCTTTCTCCCAGAAAGGCAAAGTGCAAAGGGGAGAGAGGGGAAGGTTCACTTGGGCTGTCCATGCAAGTCTCTACTTGCTTGCTTTTAACAGCCTGCATCGTCAAGCCAAAACCTTAACAGACAAGACATGATTAGCAAACACTTTGTGCTCTTAAAGGAGAGTAATTATAGGCATGTGAAAAAGGAAGAGATCCCTGAGGTACTCTTCCTTGTATGCCTCCCGAGAGGCAGCAGGGCCATTAAAAATTCCATGATGAAGAGGAAAAACAGCCTGGGAACAGCCAGGAGGCAATACAGCAAATTAATACACCAGCGATCCCTCGGGAGAACTGCAAGAAAGCAGGAAACTCTCCTCGCTTCACAAAATAAAATTATACCGCTAATGATAACAGTCACCACACACACATAACTGCTTCTCATGATGGGTGTGAAATTCCCAGTGCTGTGCATACACTTTGAATGAAATCTCTTCTCATCACAGACATAAAGCAAGAACGGTAATCTTGGTAGTGTACAATTTATACAGCCTTTCAAATAAGACTTCCCAAGGAACCCTCCACGTAGAACCTCCTCCTTGACACTGAAAAGCCTTTTTGGAACACCCCAAATTGTGCTCAGTATTCTAGCCTTCAGCTCTGCTTAAATGCAGCACTGGGTTACCAGTCCTCCAGATGAACTGCACCAAAATCCACCCCTGAGACAATGCATTACCATAGGAGAGAAAAGACTCCACCTGGTAACTATACTCCATTGGACAACTTTGTGACAGCAGAAACTAAGCAGAGAGAGGTAATTTTACATGGCACAGTGGACATCAGGTTGAAGAAATTGGCTGTCTGCAACATCGAGACAGTTTCTTCTCTAATGCATTTCATCTCATTCTCAGGGGATTAACTTCCCCCCAAAGCACACCATTCTGACAAATTTCTGAGTAGAGTTTCTCGAGGATAAGGTGCAAGCTGTTAGGAGCTTATTAAAGCACAAATTACTGGAATTGACTCCACCTGTGGCAAACAAGGAAGATGTTAACTGGGGCTATGTCTGAACAGCACTTACAGAGATCACCTGAACCTCCTGTAAGAAAATGGACTACTAATAGGCTTAGCACTTGAAGCACCTAAAGAACAACCATTGTCAAGAAAGTGCTTCTGTGAAGGAACAATTCCTTCTGTGCCCTTGGCAGCATCTTTACATAAAGCAGGCACCTTGCACTGAAGAGTTCAGTCTTTGCCACATACCGGATTCATTCTTTCCATATTTCATCCTATAAAGACTTATGAGCACATTTCACACTAAAATAGGAACTACTTTCTCAAACTACAGGCACTTAAAAACACAGCTGCCTCTGGGATAGGACAACTTCTCTGCCAATATTGAGTAACAATTCACTGGGGATATGTTTGTCAGAACACCAATCAGCAGTGCATTAGAGGAAGGAACCAAGCATATATTCATCAGTTAACTAGACTAAATATTCAGCAAAAGCAAGCAAACATGGTCCCTCCAGATTCAGAAATACCTTGCAATAACCAGTAGCTTTGGAAAGGGCCTACACTCAACATCATAAAGGTAGAGACTTTGCCCTGTTTGAATTTGTGAGCAGGATTTGTCTAGCTTTACTTTCTGGAAGACAAACTTCTGTGGAGCACTAAGTAAAGTACTCGAGGCAGAAGAAAGGCCATCCTAGCTGTAAACAAAGAGACCAATCAACCTTGCTTCATGGGCACAAAACATCCATGGAGCAGTGCAACAGCACAGAAACAAACCAATCTGCTGATGCACAATCTTCTGAATTCTTTTTATTCTCATCCAGTTGAATGTTTAAGAGCAGATTTCTTCTTCCCTCCCCCTTTCCAGCTTTAATATGCTGGCTACAGCAGCATGAGGTCATGGCGCAACATCACAAAATTCCCTGCAGAAGCCAGTGGGAGGAGAGGCTTTGCTGGGTGGGTGCCAAGCTTTCGTTCAGACACATACAACCTCAGTACATTTTTCATGCTCTATTTGCTAATTAACAAGGGAAAGAAAGCCATGAAGCTAAAGTCCAGACATTTCTTTCAGATTTGGTCTCTTGTACAAGCACATAAGCAGAATTGTGTCCCAGGCAAGGCTTTGTCTCCTTGCATGGGTGAAGAGCTCAAGGGCACCTTACCTTTAGATAGTCACCTGCAGCATAAGAAGAGGAGTCACCTCCAAGGCCAACACTTGAATTTAATTTAATCTTAGTCAGCAGAAGGTGCCTGAACAGCATATTAACCCCAGCTATGCAGACTCAAATGTACCTCACCATTTGGCCAGATCAGATCTAAATTTCAGCTATAGCAATAGAGAGAGGTATCACACCATCAGAGGTCACTTCAGGTGAGTTCTGAATCTGCTCAGAGGGTCTATTTTAGGCACTCAAGATACCAAAATGTCTCAGCATGTCACCCACACAAGCCCGTCAGCACTTTCCCTCTCATCTTATTCCAATTTTAATAGTGGGCAACAATACTATGCCCATTTGTATCCATACAACAGCAACTCACTGCACAATTCAGAACAGATCACATTTATTTCTAAAAGGACAGCAGGTTTTGCCTGTCTATCATACACTGTTTCACATACTCTAAGCTTTTAGTGTATTGAGATACTCAAATAATCTGCATCAGTATGTTTTATGCTAAGTTTGAATGCAGGCCTCCTAGGGAAAAGCGCATTAACTTTCAGGTCTGTGAGTATTGTTCAGACCACATAGTACTACTGAAGATAACCATGGGAAGGAAGCAAGATAACCCCAACAGAACAGAGCAAGGGCATTACCTGGCAGTGCAGTGTGCTGGTGAGCATCTTCGGTGGGAAGCATCAGCAAGCACATCCAGAGAGTACAGAGGAGATAACGGATTGAACTGGAAAGTCAAGAGATTTATTTAAGCGAAGCATTAAAAGAAACAGTCTCCAGATACAGTTTCTCAGATACATTCCCTACAGCTGTTCATACAGCATAAGAAGAACTTTCTGACACATCAAGGGGTAAGACTAGGTGAGAACTGACTGTCCCTTCAGACAAAAGACTAGCACAGGATGCAACGACAAATCTCATACCCATCTTCTCACAACAGACAGCCTAACAAAAGCATACTCCTCTTTCAACTCACATTATTAAAAATGCTGGTTAAGTAAGAGCATACTTAAAGAGCTCTACTGCTGCATACCATGAGCAAAAAGCCTGCAACCTTTTTGGGAAGTCTCTTGTCTACTTTCACATTGTACAGAGAAAAGTCACTGTTATGAATGGTGCAAGCACAGAACTTTCCACAGAGCAGTTCAAATATTCCCTATGGTCTTATGTATCACTGAAACAGACCTCTAGAAGACTCAGGCCCCACCAGGTTCCGTTCATAATGAGCTCCCAATTCATGCCACAACAAGTGAGTTGCTCTTCCCACTGCCAACCCACCTCACAAGCTTTTTTTGAAAACTGCTTTAAACCAAGTTTCTGAAACACTGTGGTCAGGCATATCTCAGATCCCTCGTTAGACATACACGAAACAGAAGGCACCAAACCTGTGCAGAAGACACAACTCTTCAGATTTTTTTTTTAAATTCAGACAGAAATGGAACAATCTAGTCAATCAATGCATGGACCAAACTTTGCTCAATATGCAAATCTAAGGTTTAGACTGGTAGTTGCTCTGTGGTACGTGAGTTACACTTCAATTCAGCATCTCCTCTTTATTTATAATTCACACCACAAAGAGGAAATTCATTTCCATGTGCTTTGCAAAGTGCTACAGCCATCTCCAGAACACTTTTCTTGTGTTACTAGAATTATTGATGCATTTTTCAATAAAGACAAATGAATAATCCACAGCTGTAGCAGAACTCATAAAAGCCATTTGCAACTCTAGAACTCTGTACTAGGCCTTTGCCTTCAACCTTTCTGAGAAAGAAGAGGCACTATGCACCACAAAGCTGCTGCTATCAGGGAGCTCCTCCTTCCATTGGCCTGTTAGTTTACTGTCAATGAAGTAACACTGCAGCTGCACAGTAGGGGAGAAGCACCAGTAACCCTCTGTAGTTGATTCAAGTTCATTTAAGAAAAACAAAATTTATTTTGTCCATTTTAAAGCTTATGTAGTAATCATTCTTATCTCTAGCAATAGAAAAGCTATATGTGAAATGTTCTCATTAACAGAAAATACACAATTGCACAAAGGCCTGAAAATTATTTCTTGCCATATATGTAGTTTTAGTCACCTGAAGGGTATAACAGACTTCAGTCCTACTGCTCACCAACCGAAAAACAACTTGCAAGTAAACAGAAAGGACTGTGCATGGCTAGGAACAATCTTACAATGTGAGTGCTCAAATGGAAGATCCTTTTTGCTTTCTGCTATCAAGAACTCAAGCTCTTATATCTAAAGTAAAAATGCCTCCTAGCACTGAAGCTATGAAAGGCTTATCAAAGAAAATAAAAGTGCATACATAAGAGTGTCAGTTATAAGAATGCCTGTTTCTCTTGCTTATCACCTCTTATGGTTTCCTGTGATGGCTGCTACTTAACTACAATTGTTACTTACTACTTACCATTTTTTCCCTTCTCTATTGATGAGGCTATCAGGTAGAAGCCTGAGCCAAACACGGCAAAACAAAGCATTTAAAAAGAGGAAACTCTCCCAATTTATATGGAAATTTGCAAGGCCAAAGCTCCTGTCAAGAGTCATTTTCCCTCCCCCTCACTGTCAGAGAGGAAGGCCTACACTAACCTGAAATACAGAGCTAATCAGTTTAAATAAACAACATAATGCCAGAGACATGGGTTGTGTTCAAAGCCCAGAAGACATCAGTTACCAAAGTGAGAAGGGACAGGGCCATCTTACCTCATGTGCACAGGCCACACCATAAGGAAAATCAGAAGCTGGCACTTTGTTATTTCTAGAGAAGGAAACCAAAAAAAAAAAAAAAAAAAAAGAAAAGGTAGAGCAGAGTCAGCTTACCTGATTGCGATCTCTCTTCCCCATGGATGGTAACCAAAAACTGGAAGGAGGCAGTCAGAAGGAGGACAGGTGGGAGCAATGCCAAGGGAGGAACAAACACAGGTGAAAACAACAAGGAGGGTGGGGGGTAAGGAGAGAAGGGGAAGAGAAGAACAAAGATGGAGGGAGAAGAACAAAGATTAAACATCAGCAAGACCAATATGAAAAGCAACACATTTCAGATCCAAGTAAGAAAACTGGATACTAACAGCTGGTTAAGGCAGCTACTGCACTACAGTCAAGAGGTGCCATCCTTACCTATCCATTGCCCAACTAGAACAGCATTAGAGGGATGCCAAAGGACAGACACCATGAGAACTTCTGGTGTTGACTACAATTTAAATACACTAATTGGAGAAGAAGAAGGAACAGGAAAGAAAGAGAAAGCAATTTCACGGCTGCCTTGTCAGCATGATTTCTGCAGTCTGGGTGTGTGTCCATAGCGTGACTCCACACAGAAGCTTTTTAATTAACTAACATATAGGGCTCAGTCTTCTCATACTGTGCATAACATCTGCAGTTATTGCAATAGCACATTATAAGGGAGGTGGAAAGACAAAGCTGACTGTAACCCAAAGGGATTTGAACAGCGTCCACACACTGTGGCAGCCTTATAACAAAATGGAAGTCAGCAGTTGCAAATAAGTAAACAGAGAAGCCACCAGAAGAGGACTGTCTCCCATTCCACAGGTCACTGTACGCTTAAGTTACAATCTGCCTCTTCATTCCCTTCAGTCCCAGGAGGGAAGAGGACCCAATAGTTCTTCCTTCCCTCCCAAAGTTCTACACAACAGCTGTTAAGGGCCTTACTCTTTCTGGCGTGGATCACTAACAATACGACCTAGCCTCTCGGTGCCCAGAGTGCTCATGGAGGTCTCCTGAAACACAAAGACAGGTAAAAGGTTGTAGACTCACATAGTGAGCAGACATGATAGTTTGCTGCTACCCGTAAGAACAAATCTCATCCCCCTGGGCCGTATCCTTTCCTTCCCAGCCCACTCTCATATAAACACATTCACCTTCTCCTTTCAGAACCCCCAACCCAGCCAATTTAACAAATTACAATGGCAGAAAATCATTCAGTTTTACTTGTGGAGTTTGTTTTTTATTATTTTAGTGATTACATTTGCTTGCACAAGGGTGCAACAAGGACTGGACTAGTAAAGTCAGCTGGGCCAGAAACAGGCTGACAGACAGGACATCACACTGTCCCACTGTCCTAGGCTCAGATGGGATACAGTTAATTTTCACAGGAAGCTGGGAGGGGACACAGCCAGGACAGCTGACCCAAACTAGCCAAAGGGGTATTTGATACCATAAGACATCACACTTAGTGTATAACTGGGGGAGCTGGCTGTGGGAGGCAATTGCTGCTCAGGAGCAGGCTGTGTATTGGTTTTCTGGATGGTGAATGATTGCATTGTGTATCCATCACTTTGTAAATCTTTTATTGTTATTAATGTTGTTAATCTTTTCCTATACTGTTCTGCTAAACTGTTTTTATCCCAGCCTATGAGTTTTCTCCTTCCCAACCCACCAGGGGCAGGGAGGAGCAAGCAAGCAGCCAGCTGGAGCTAAACTACAACAGTTCTGTTTTGGTGCCCAACATGGGGCACAAAAGGCTGAGATAACAACAGATCTGATCAGAGTGTGTTAAAACAAATTTGTTACATGCATTTATTATATTAGTTAAATAGTCACTTCTCGTAATGTTGTTTTGTTTCTCCACATGGTTGTGTTATGTAAGTTCTTACATGTTCTGCGTATTCCCTGCAGTGCTGTTTATCACCTCTGGGAGAAGGATCAGGATTACCATTTTGCTGTCCTGTGTAATGTTGCCTTATGATAACATCACTGGCCATGAAGGTAAGCTGGTATTTGCACGCAGCATCACTGTCACATCTGTACCTCAGGTGCCTTCTCTTGGAATTGATTAGTAATCTCAGACAATGTATGGGGAAGATGGAGGCGATACTTTCCCCTTCTTTCACTTCTACTTTCTCCTTCAGGCTGGGTACAACAGTTTTCGAGATTTTTGAACATCCTTGGGATGTTCAAGCCAGCATGCTCTTACTGCTATGTCTCCTGAATGTGTTTCACGTCTTACCTGGAGTTACAAAAAGATTTTTTAAGAATACCACCCAGATATCTGCCCTGAGGCTGGATAGTCATGGGTGGCACAGCATGATGGACAATATGGGCAGGTATCTACAGAGCTTCTCACCTCCAATGGTGTGGAACTTGACTCCTGAACAACTACAGGACCCCAAAGAAGTGACAGAATTTTTAAAAGGAAAATGCTGTGGCTATTCCAAAGAGGCACAACTTACCACATTATGCTGGGCCCTGACCAGTATCTACCAAACAGTGCTCAATATTATGCACCACCCTCAGGGGGAAGAGAGAGGAAGCAGACCAACAGACACTGCAGCTACTCCCACCCTCATGCCAAGCACTGCAGCTACTCCAACCTTGGCAACAGGCACTGTGGCTCCTCAAATCCTGGGGAAAGGCACTGCAGCTGAACTAGAGAACCAACCTGTGCCAGTATTAGTCTCTCTATACAGAAGAAGAAATATACAAAAAAAGAAGTTCACTTAGTGAGGGATGATGATGAACCAGAGCCATCATAAGAACAGGGGGAAGAGGCAGAAGCAGAAATAATTGCCCCATCCCTACCCCTGAGTGAGCTGCAAGATACAAGAAAACATTTCAGCCACCATTCAGGCAAGCACATTGTTACCCGTCTGCTCCAGTGCTGGAATAACAGGGACAGTAATTTGGAATTAGAGGGTAGGGAAGTCAAACAGCTGGACCTCTGTCTAGGGAAGGAAGCATTGACAAGGCAATTGGGAAAAAGCCACAAGCCCTCAGCCTCTGGAAGCTACTTCTGTCAGGTGTGAAGGAAAGCTACCCCTTGAAGGATGATGTTACATGTCACCCAGGCAAGTGGACCACCATGGAGAGAGGTATCCAGTGCCTGAGGGAATTAGCTGTGCTGGACGTGACTTATAATTATCTGAATAATGAGCAGTTACCCGCAGATTCAGATGAAGTCCAATGCACACAACCCATGTGGTGGAAGTTTCTACGGGTTGCACCATCATTGTGTACTAACTCATTCGCAGTAATGTCCTGGAAAGAAGGCGAGGTACAAATGGGATGGATTGGCTGGCCAACTCCAGCAATACAAAGGAAATCTCTCTTCCTCCCTATGAGCCTACATCTCTGCTATGGAGAAATTGCCAGACATGCTAGCTGAGAAACTGTCCTGAGAGTTCTAGAAATTCAAGGGTAAGTTCTGCTCCCCACCTGTATGAACCAGTATCTCAGCTATTATATTAGAAGTAAGTATTCCTCGGCTCAAGAGAGAGGATATAAAGGATACACACCATAAGGCACTCTGTGGTTTTATCTGTGTGACCATGGAGAGGACATGAGGAAGTGGAATGGAAAAAATCTACCTCAACACTGGAGGCATGGGTATGTGAATTGCAAGGAAAAACAATGACAAAAGGGGATTCTTCCAGGAAAAAATGCTGCTCCAATTTCCAGCAGGCAGCTCCCCAGACAGAGTAGAAGGGCTGATGTTATGTCTAATCCTCTTGAAAGGACTTCTTTTTCATTTTTACAAGAAGCCAGTAACAAATACTATAACCAGGCCTAGAGGGCCCTGCTTCCAGTCAGGTGGAGGAAAAGGATAAGCAGGTTTATTGGACTGTGTGGATTCGATGGCCTGACACATCAAACCAAGAGTGTAAGGCTCTAGTGGACACTGATGCCCAATGTACCCTAGTGCCATAAAGCTATAACAGGGCAGAACCCATCTGTATTTCAGGAGTAACAGAGGGATCCCAACAGCTAACTGTATTGGAAGTTAAAGTAAGTCCAACCAGGAAAGAGTCGCAAAAGGCCCCCATTGTGACTGGTCCAGAAGCCCCGGGCATCCTTGGCAAAGACTACCTCGGGAAATTATATTTCATGGACCTGAAAGGGTGCTGGTGAGCTCTCGATGTAGTAGCCTTGGAGACAGAGGAAATTAAACAGCTGTCTACCTTGGCTGGTCTCTCAGAGGGCCCTTCTTTTGTAGGGCTGCCGAGGGTCAAAGAACAATAGGTGCAAAGTGCTACCACAATGTTGCACCAGCAGCAATATTGCACCAACCAAGACTCCCTGATTCCCATCCACACAGCGATATGTCAACTGGAGAGTGAAGGAGTGATCGGTAAGACTCTCTAACCCTTTAACAGTCCCATATGGCCAACATGAAAACTAGTAGAGGTTGGTGACTAGCAGCAAACTATCACTGAATGCAGTCACGCTGCCACTGAGTGCTGCCATGCCAGACATGCTAGAACTTCAATACAAACTGGAGTTGAAGACAGCCAAGTGTTATCCCACAACCAGTATCGCTCATGCATTCTTCTCAGTGCCTTTGGCAGCAGAGTGCAGGCCACAGTTCACTTTCACTTGAAGGGGCGTCCAGTACTGCTGGAATCAGCTGCCCCAGGGGTAGAAATACAGCCCTCCCATCTACCATGGACTGATCCAGACTGCACTGGAACAGGGTGCAGCTCCAGACCACCTGCAATGCATGGACAGTATCATTGTATGGGGCAACACAGCAGAAGTTATCAAGAAAGAGAAGAAAATAGTTCAAATCCTCCTGAAAGCTGGTTTTGACATAAAACAAAGGTCAAGGGACCTGCACAAGAGATCCAGTTTCTAGGAATAAAATGGCAAGATGGGCATCATCAGATCCCAATGGATGTGATCAACAAAATAGCAGCTATGTCCCCACTGACTAGCAAAAAGGAAACAGAAGCTTTCTTGGGTGTTGTGGATTTTTGGAGAACGCATATTCCAAATTACAGCCTGATTGTAAATGCTCTCAAGTGACTCAGCTGAAGAACTATTTCAAATAGGGACCTGAGCAATGACAAGCCTTTGAACAAACTAAACAGGAGATAGTTCATGCAGTAGCCCTCAGGTCAATCCAGGCAGGAAAAGATGTAAAAAAATGTGCTCTACACCACAGCTAGGGAGAATCACACTACCTGGAGTCTCTGGCAGAAAGCATCATTGGAGACTCGAGGTCAGCCCCTGAGGTTTTGGAGTCAGGGATAAAGAGGATCCAAGGCCCACTATACTCCGACTGAAAAGGAGATACTGGCAGGATATGAAGGGGCTCAAGCTGCTTTGGAAGTGGTATTGAAGCACAGCTCCTCCTGGCACCTTGACTGCCAGTGCTGTGCTGGATGTTCAAAGTGAGGGTCTCCTCTCTACAAACCATGCAACTGATGCTACGTGGAGTAAGTGGGTCACACTGATCACACAATAAAATCGAATGGGAAACCCCAGTCACCCAGGAATCTTGGAAGTGATCATGGACTGGCCAGAAGGCAAACATTTTGGAATATCACCAGAAGAGGAGGTCATGCATGCTGAAGGGGCTTCAAACTACAAGAAAATGAAAAGCAATATGCCCCGTTCACTGATAGGTCCTGTCATATTGTAGGAAAACATGGAAGGTGGAAAGCTGCTGTGTGGAGTCCTACACAACAAGTCACAGAAGCTGCTGAAGATGAATTGAGTCAATTTGCAGAGGCGAAAGCCATCCAGCTGGCTTTATATATTGCTGAGCAAGAAAAAAGGCCAGTACTTTTATCTTTTTACCAACTCATGGATGGTGGCAAATGCTCTGTGGGGGTGCCTACAGTAATGGGAGCAAAGCAACTGGCAGCACAGAGGCAAAGCCATCTGGGCTGCTGAATTATGGCAAGATATTGCTGCTCAGATAGAGAACATGGTCGGAAAAGTATGTCACGTATATTTTCACGTACCCAAGAGTCAAGCCACTGAAGAACATCAAAACAATAGGTAGGTGGATCAGGCTGCTAGGATTAAAGTGGCTCAGGTAGATTTGGACTGGCAACATAAGAGCGAATTATTTATAATTCAGGGGGCCAAGACAACTCAGTTCATCAAGAAAGGGATGCAACATATAGATGGGCTAATGACCGAAGGGTCAACTTTGACCATGGATGCTATTGCACACGACTTGCTCTGGGAGCACATTTCTCCCTGCGAGACACTGCCCTGTATATGTACTTGATGCTGACATACACACACGGTCTGAAACATGACCTGTTCATATCTGCATAGCAACTACCACCAAGAAAGAAATATACTCTGTTGTAAGGGTCTGCAGATGAGGATAAAAGTCTTTCACAGGTAAGATTCTTCACAGCTTTTGCCAGGTATATAGGTAAAACACACTCAAAGTTTGGGGGGAGTCGTAAGGTTGCAGCAGGGGTGAAAGATGGGCTATTTGTTACAGCAGGAAAATTAACTTAAAGTGCCGTAATGTTTAAATTTACGGTTTATTACTGTGTAAATTACAAGCCGTACTTTTGGTAATTAGCAGCTCGCTGGCGGGGAGCTCTGAATGAAACTCATTATTTATGATTACAATTTAGAGAGAGATGGGGAAGGGGGAGCAGTGACCTCTGCTGCAAATGACAAAGATCCCTTTAAGGTGATGAAGATGAATTAAACAAGTAAATATTATCCTTCTCACTCAGATCATTAGAGGTGCTGCCGACAGGCCAAGCCACTTGCAGGTGGCCTGAGGAACTCTACCCAAATCCAGTGTCCTGCCAGCTGAGGGTTCATATTTTAAATGCTGGTTACTGCTACACAAGGTGACTAGAAGAAAGAAGGGGCAAACAAGGATCTTTCAAGTGTGACTGAACAGAAGGAAGAAGTCACACTCCTCTACAACCCAGGCCCCTCCAACACACCTTACTAACAAACTCTCTAAAGCCAGCCAGCTCATAATATATGCCAATATTTTCACAAGCACTGAGCACATTGCAATAAAAGTAAAGCCAAACACAGCCAATACCTTCCTTCTCACAAACATCTTTTACAAGAGACAACAGCACTCAACACTCCAAGATCCAGACCTGACCAGGTATATTCCTCCCTCTTTTAGATAGGCACCTGCAAGGTACTGCTTATTCCCTCAGAAAAAGGAGTAATATTTTGTTTGTTGTTTGTCCTACGTGTAATAAACCTAGTCAATGGCTTTTGGGTAAATTTGTCTACATTATTGCATATACCCTTTTATTCTTCTGTCTCTCCACTAAAAATGCAACTGTTAAAACCACCCTCCTTTGCTGACACTCATATCGGTCTGCTTCCCTATCTAAAATTTGGTCTTTCTTCACCTTTGAGTCACCTCTCTGCCCTTGTAGTCTCAGATTATGAGCATGCACAAGTCTCATGCCATCGTCATTTTCCCCTACATTCTGTCTAAATCTTCTTCACGTTTATTCTCCCTGTCATTCATCTTCAGACCTCCTTTCATACTGCTTTTATCACTGATCAACTGTCTTTGCCACTCCAAACCTACCTTAAAATCCACTTAGTCACTCAATCAACTTCTGACAGTCAAAGCAGTTACACAAATCAAACAAAACCTGAAACAAAAAATGAAAAGGGCCCCTTCCTGCAGAAAAGAATTCACATGATATCTTAGGATAGTACATCAGGACTGATCAGCATTGGAAATACTAAATTATTATCTTGCAAAAGGGAATACCTTGCCAACAAGCCTCCTCCGACCTTTTCGGAGACAACGAGCAGCAGCTCCTGGAAGGCGATTCAGGCGAGCATGAAATCCTGAAAACCAAACCCAGAAAAAACTGAGTAACAAATACAAAAGATTCTTCATGACAAAACCACCAGGAAGAATAGTTAGTTCAGTGGTCAGATCAGATCCTCTGTCTCTTTTTTCCTCAATCTGTAAGAGGCAGATATGCCCATTAATGCACAAATCACATAAAATCCCTATTAAAAAACAAAAAAGACTCAAGAATGTGGGCAGCTGGTATGAGTATTTTAGTACCCTCTCCACTAGCGCGGTTATTTTTAACTGAATCATTAAAAAACCAGATCATTCACACCAGTTGAAATTGCAGCACCTATGAACAGAATCTACTCTTGCCATCACATCAAAAGTTCTCGAACACAGGGCATTCCTTAGGGACCTCACCTTTCTGAGCTGGCCGTGAGGGCAACAGGAACGTGGAATCTGAGAGCTTGTCCAGGCCTGAGTCAATCCGCTCCACTTCAGATCGGTGGTCAGCTCCCCACTTGGGAAGAAGGTTGGGGACAGTGAATCCTGGAACACATTCTCCTTCATAAAACCAATCACTTTGCTCATCATCTCCTAAAGAAATAGCATGAAATTAGCCACAAGTAACATAAATGTGCCCCGTGACAGTCCCACAAAACAGTACAGGTAGGCATTTCTGGATGTGAAACAACCAAAATCTCATTTTGAATTCCTTCCTGAAGAGTCTTATATTTGCATTCTGTTTCAATGATCTGCAGTAACTATGGGGCCTCACTAAATTCTTTAAACAATCCAACTCATCAGTCTACACAATTTCCCTCTGGAACAAAGCCCTCTTTATAGACCTGCCTAGGGCAGCTTTAGCACTCTGTTGTGACTGCATCTCATCAACCTTAGTTCAATGTTGTGTGATGTCTTATGCAGAACTCTTTCTCTCAAGTAATTACTGTGACAGAGGTAGAAGTCAATCATTTCGCACGTGTTATAAGCTGTCACAGGAGAGACTTCACAACAGGAGAAGAACAGGCTCACAGAGTAAGCAAAAGAAGCATACTCACTGATGAGAAAGGTCCCTAGTCTCCTAAGATAGCAGCTAAGAGGAAAACACACGACTATTGGAAATGGTCACTCTGAGTGTAAGTACTAACCATGTTGGGAGTCTGCCTCAATCCAAATTTCTTATAATCTCTTGAAACAACAAACTCTTTGTAAAATTAGAGCAGCGCCTACAAGTCATGACCAAAGTCTCCATAAAGCAGGGTCACTGTAATTAATGCAGTTGCAGTCTGAAACTGAATTGCATCAGACACCATTCATGGTAAATCTGCTTGGCCAGGAATCCTCTGAGAGCAGTAGCACATGAGCAGCCTAAAAGAAAAGCAGGAGGATGGCACACCTTGCTTTTCAGTAGCTCAATTAACAGTCTTGTGCAATTGCATGGCATTTCACCTTGCTTTAAAAACCTAACACACCTGACTTAGGTTAAACTGTCATTTGCCTACCATTAAGTCTCAACTCAAGCATCTCCACTTATTCTCCTTTCCTCACCAAGTTACATTATCACTGACTAAAGCCCATTATGCTTGCCCACACATCTTCCCAGGAAAAACAAAACAAAAACAATGCACACAACAACAACAACACATAACCAACCAAACAAAAAACCCACCAAAACAAACCAACCACAACAACAACCAAAAAGCACAACCCCATCCCATGCTGCAATCCTGCACATACCAGAAGAAGCAACACCCAAAACCAATGCTAATCAGCAACAGGTAGGACAGTCAGAACACTTCATCTCAAAGCTCTGACGCTGCTTTTTATTTCTGTGATATGTCAGTTGATGTAGCATGCTTGTGACAAATATATTTTAAAACATAAATATCCCTGTCCACCTTTTAGTAATTTAAAAACAAGTAATGTTGGATAATTCTTCTAAATGATCATAATTTGTGCAAAAATATCTCTAGGGCTTTGGATCTACGAGCACAGTGCACTGTCATATCTCAAATCACTACTTTCATGAGACAAACTTCAACTATCAGGATCATATGCTAATACCACAGTAACTTTCACTGTGAGAGGTCCCAACGCATTTAACAAAAAAAGCTTATAATCAATTTATAAACTAGGACCATCCTCTGCTCACAAAAGTACACTGGTACCTGGAATTACAAAGACAACCTATTTAATTAGCAACAGCAAGAATAGTACACGACATAACCTCAAAAGAAGTGAAGAACCTCAAAAAAAACCCCCCAACAAACTACAGTCAATTTAAGTACACTGCTATCCTAAATTTCCCATTATTCAGTTTGGAATTGTACTAGAAAAACATTTCTAAGGTGGTGATCTGTGACAAAGAAAAAAGTTTTGTGCTCTCTCCATCTGACTGAACTGGGGAGCTGTTATTGTTTGCTTTATGATTTGGAATTGTCTAAAAAAGTTAAGGAATATGTTTCTTATTTAATCTGAAAGCACAACATTTTTAAAGCCTTTTTAACATAACTGTAAGCTAAAACATCTTGGCCAGTGTTGTGGTTTAATCTGTGTATGCTACTTCTAGTAGCAGCCAAAAAGTTATGTCTAAAACAGGATATAAAACCAGGGCAAGTATATAGGGCAAGCATATAGACAAGTATATATATATATATATATATGTATATATTTATCCAGTCTACGTCAATCTTGCCTTGGGTGATAAAGTAAAAATTCAACACTTCAGTCACCACCCTGCTTCATCATCTGATATGCAAGTGCTCACTAATTTCAGCTCCCCCAGAACAAGCGTCAGCAAAAAGAGAGGACAGAAGATTTTACTTTTCTGTTGCTTTTTAAGGATGGGAGACTGCAAACAGTTATTTTTTCAGCAAAAGTCAAAGGTAATATTTTAAATTCCTACACCTAGGGAAAGTATTATAGCCACCTAAGATCACAGCAGATCACTACAGACTAACAGATCATCAGAAAATATTAAGCATATTTGCTGCCATCGAGTTGCCTCACACACAGATACCTGGGTCAGTAACAAGCCAGGGGAAGCAGCGTTTCCTACCGATTTATTGATACTACTTCCTTCAGCACTCACATATTCCCAGAAGAGATCTCATCCAAATCTTAGCTTGTGAAATGTGACAGAATCGGAGTGCAAACCACCAGAAGTTGCATGGAATTAAAGGTCTCTAGGGTCACATTCAACCTGCTCCAAATATAATAGCCCTGAGTGCCTATGTGCCTACCGCAACCTCTTTCACACTTACTTCTGCCGTATCTCCCATAAACTGGACACGGATAAATAAAACCAGATTAGACTCCACATTTAAGTGGCCTAAGAAACCATTTCTACAACAGCCATTAAAAATGCTAGGCTTAATTAATGCACACAAGAGCAAGTGAGGAACGCGTACTTAAAGAAATAAAACTTCTCACATATTACCATTGTCTTCTTTGCACAGGCCATTAGATGACTTGTCAATACTAAGTGATGTTTTTCCCCATCATCTCTTCCCACCCATAAAGAAAATGACTAACAGATTCAGGCACTAATAGTATGTAGACAAGAATTAAAATACCTATAGAAATAAATTACAAGCTTTGCTCTTTCATGATGGAGAGGTCTAAAACTCCTTTTGTATTTCTGTGCCTTTCCATAATAATAGTGTCTCACATTTCAAATCTTATGGATCTGACATGCAAAGTATTTCAGCAGGATGAGCATACTGTTATCAAAATCACACCTTTGTAGCTCTCAGCTCATTTTTTAACTTCTAGCCCTCTCTGTCCCTCTTCAAACACAGGTCTTTCTTTGTATTTGTAAAGAAATTAAGATAAATTCCCCAGCAACAGATGAGGAAAATCACAGGACAGTTGTTACCTTGACGGCCCTCATCATTGGTAAACAGGCCAGTATCACTGCTGCTGCATACACTGCTGGTTTCACTGGAACAAAAAACAAAGAAACAAACACTGTTAGAATTGTAGCAGATACAAAACATAAACCACTTTATTACATTTTACTAGCTTCTCTGAGCTCCAAATGCTTTACATATCTCACATGCATTTCAGACACATGGCTGGCTCTGGCACAGCACATAATTGCTTCCTGTTAAGACCTAGCAATGCTGCATCACTTGAAAAGAGTAGAAACCTGCATCTAGTCTAGTTCTAAGTTATCAAAAAGTAATTAATACAATGACATTTGCCTCGGGTATTAGAATTAATAATCTAACTATGACATTGTCTCGAATACTCACTAGGAAATTAAGTGCAGTTAAAAACTCTGTCCTTGGGTCACTTAACAGCTACTGAGAACCCTGTGAAGTTCTTCTCTACTTCAGATTCCTTTTTCTCAAAAATGTTATACAGGTACAAAAACCCCTTCAATCTATGGCAACTTTTATTTCATTTGGAGGGAAGGGCAGCTGCTACATTCACAGCTCTTCAGCTAAATACCTTAGCACAGCATGACTTGCTGCTGATGATTGCAACCTCATTACAGCACACCTTGCATTTGCTGAAACAGTTACAGGCGACTTTATTCCTGAACCGAAGAGTTAAACTAGACATTATTGTGCAGAAAGGTATTAATTGACTGTAAAGCTGCATGAATATTTGTAGCAAAACTACATGCTCTGGTCAGTCCCAAGCATGGCTTTAATGCTGATATTAAATCAATCCTTGGACACTTCAGGCAATGCTTCCTCTGATTTAGCTCAGAGATATCAGAACAAGCAGAAACTGCTTACTGCCTGCCCCCTTAGCACTAAGGCCTTAGATACGAACGTCAGGTGTAACTCAGCACTAGGCCCAATCTGCAATTATGGTGTGCTGCTGTCAGAAAGCATCTCTGGGTCCCTTTTTTCCAGGGAAATTGGATCATACTAGAAACCAGTATCAACTGGATACCCCTTGATTCAAAGGGCTGAAGGATGAGGGATCACAAGATGTGTCACTGCAAAGAATTGCAGGCACATAATAAAACTTCATTTTGTGAGCATATTATTGCTCTTAGAAAATGTAATCTATAAAGTATAACCAAATCAACTCATCATGCTGGATATCTCCGAACTCTGCATCTTCATCATTGTATAAAGGCCGTTTAAACTTAGGGGATGAACAGTCTGTACATCATTCCCATATTCCAGTACGCAAGTTAATATCAAGTTCCAAATCACTCCATTACAAAGTTTAGCCATCTATTCACCCTCCCACAAATACACCATAGCAATTAAGGCCAAGGACTGAGAACCACAAGTCATTTGTTTCATTCCTAGCTCTCCTACCAACCCAGTGTATGACCCTGGACAAATCTCTTAGTGTGTTTGCTTTCCCTTTTGAAAGCCTAGATTAATAGTCCTCATGAGCAGCAGATGCAAGGATTGAGTAACTGCTTCATAACAGTTTTAGCATCCTCAGAGGAAAGGTGCCTGAGAAAGGAAAAGGCATTAAGTCAAGATCCCAGACCATATTAACGGTACTTCAGCCATGCTGCTGCACTTAGAGCTCTCTAGTTCCTTATAGTACACGTTACTGCCAGTGCTTTGCCGGAACAAACTTCCACAGATCTCATCCTCTCTACCACCCCTTTTACACTTCAGGGATGAACACACACTAGACTCCTACACAAGCCTTTCTGCAGGTCCAGTAAGCACTGATTAATGACCTCCACTTGCAAAGGAGGCTACTTACCTTAACCATGAAATAATGAATGCTATTGATCCAACAAGCTACTGCTATAGAGTGTTATTGATCACCCAATCTTTGGCTAAAATGGTCCTCATTTAGCAGTTTCACTGTTGCAAACACCTGGAGCAAAGCATGCTTATAATTAAATAGTTTGGGGGAGTTAAAGTGAGAGGTGATGGACAGAGATCTCAGGTTTCCCCCATTTATTCTTTCGCCTGAGCTATTGTTTGTGTCAGGAGGGATATTGATTTTCTATAAAAATAAGAAAACAAGAGGCACCGAGGGGCTGCAGAAGGTCAGGCTGAGCTGCATAAGGAGGGGAAGCTGAACACTCTGTCTTTGTCACTTGCCTTCCAAGAGAGAGGAATTTTTTCTTTACAGAAAGACTGGCCTCCAATTCATCAGCTTAGCCATGCTCTTGACTGCCACTGTGGGCTGTCATTGAAACAGCTCCCTTCCAAAGGGTAAAGCGACTGTACTGCACTGCATACTCAGAATGAACACTGGTCACACCCCCAGGCCAGAATACTGTACTGGTTTGCGCTGGGACAGAGTTAAATTTTCCTCATAGTAGCTCTATGGTGCTATGTTTTGGATTTATGACCAAAATACTGTTGATAACACACTGATGTTTTAGTTATGGCTGAACAGTGCTTAAACAGTGCCAAGGCCATCTCTGTTTCTCATGCTGCCATGCCAATGAGAAGGCTGGGGGTGCACAAGAAGCTGGGAGTGGACACAGACGGGACAGCTGATCCCAGATGACCAGGGGAATATCCCACACCATGTAAGGTCAGGCTCAGCAATATAAGCTGGGGGAAAGAAGGAGGAATCGGCGACATTTGGGGTTACGGCATTTGTCTTCCCAAGTAACCATTATGCATGATAGAGCCCTGCTTTCCCAGAAATGACTAAACATCTGCCTGCGCGTGGGAAGCAGTGAATGAATTCCTATTTCGCTTTGCTAGCACACATGGCTTTTGCTTTACCTATTAAATTGACTTTATCTCAACTCACGAGTTTTCTCACTTTTCCAGTTCTCTCCCTCGTACTACTGGGAAGGAATGAGTGAGCAGCTTTGTGGGGCTTAGCTGACTATCCAGGTTAAACCACAACAAATACATCTGCACCAAGCCAGTGACAACACACAGCATTGGTGGGTCAGTACAATCTCCAGTTTGAAAAAGTCACATTAAGAGTTAGGGCACTTAAGAGTAGACAAAGTGCACATCTCTCACTAGTAAGCATATCAAAGAGATTTTTCAGACAGTTCTTGGACCATGGTTTGTTCAGCCCTCAAGCCAAACCCAGACCATTCTGGGAGTACTCAGCTTAGACCAGCAAGAGAAAGAACTTCAGCACTCTATATATAATTTGCCTTTGCTTTATTATGGCTACAGGGAATCTCAAAGCATTAAGGGACAGAAAGGCATGTTACTTCTAACAGTCTTAGAAGTTAATTGTTACTTTTGTACAAATATACAAATGGCTACTTAAACTAAGTCCACTTGCTTCCACTGTTTTTTCCACAATCACTTATATATCAGGATTTGAGTCATGTCATTACCCAGCTTAGAACCATCATTGTTCCCTCATCATGTTCCTGCACATCCTTCCTTCTCTCAATTTGTGTTCATCTCTTGCTATGTTTGGGAAACAATTTCAAAGATTTAATTTTACACACACTTTGAATCACAATACTGCAGCACATCTGCCTCCAGGAAAAGAGTGGGTGCAGTCCCACAAGTAAACTATACAAACTACCTCCTCATTAAGTATCTATATCCAAAGCTTCCTCAATGAATGGGAGTTTATCTACTGAATACACTAGGGTTTTGATCTGACTTAGTATAAGTAGACTTCTAGAAAGCAGAGGAAATGCTGCATGCTTTAGTATTTACAGAGATTCATTCCTACATAACAAAGAAAAGCAAGTGTCACTGGAGTGGAGGAAAAAAGTTGTAAAAAAAAAACAAAAAAAAAACCAAACCTGTTCTGAATATACAACTTAGTTTGTCTAAAAACACTTAGTTTTGTGACACTCCTCACTGCTAGATAAGTAAACAGTAGTGAAACCAATTGAGTACCCAAGTGTTTCATAAACCACTAGATCATCACAGACTGCTTCCAAGTCCCACATGCTGTATTGGTCACTCTCCATCCCACCAGCTTGTCTGATGACAACCTACCATTCGCTCTCTTAGGCATCCAGTCTTCTTCTCCCTTCCTCAGGATGTGCCCTTGTTAGACATCTGTGCAAAGTACTTCTCTTACAGTGGCAGAAAAAACAGCTAGAGCAGAGCAAGAGTGAGGTAAGCACAGCCAGTTTCATTCTGCTGCTGGTAGTCAAACACTATATTTAGAGCAGCAGAGACCAAAGCATGATCATTCACTGCTGTGAGGGATACTCTGCAGTCAAGAGGGTTTATGAATTTCTCCCTCTAACTTTGACCCTCCCTAGTGAGCCACAGCTCACAGATCACACATGTGGTGTTGGAGAGGTCAAATATTCCAACCCCTGGCTTTCCAAAGAGAATCCCAAGGATTTGGCAGCAGATGGTAATTGTCATTTGATGCAGACACTTACACAATAATTAGTTTGAGAGCAAGGGACAACTGAGACAGAACAAAGTGATTTCCCAGCATGGTCCTCAAGTAACAGTCCAGATGAAGATGTTTATTTACTCTTTCAAAGGCTGGCACAAATAAAGACTGGATGAAAGCCTTGCTGGTTTAAGTTCAAGTTTGACATGATGGAACAGACTCTGACTGCTGGAAAAAAAACCTCAAGCAACACTGTCCATCACTGCCACATCAAGTAAGGGTATCTCTCAGTCCATCACCACTGATATGCAACACGCAGGGACTACTCAGTACATTCCCTTTCACGGACTACCAGCAAATAGCTCTGAAAAAATAAAAGTGCTTTTAATAACTAATAACAAAAAGGCATCCAATAGTCTCTTGAAAAGGCCAACTTTGCACTCACTTTTAAAGCAAACAATAGCCAATTTTGAGGAAAAAAATGGCCAGTTTTTGGTACTTCCACCCTCTAACAGTTACGTGCAAACCACACTGATTCAGTAAAAATGCAACAATGCAACAGTGGTCCCCTGGATCAGGACAGTGAGGATGTACTACAGCCTATGCTTTCCACAGTCTCCCAGAAAATACCACTGAGAAATGTGTCCTTCCAGCTATTATCCACAAAGCCCTCAATAACCAAGTGCCACCCATCCACTCTAACAAACTGCGGGAGCTAGAAAGCCAGCACACTTAAACAAACCTTAATGTATGAATGGATCAAACAATTATACTCTCCAAATCCACTGTCCTCTACCTGATAGTGCCTGTAGTGTCCTCTACCTGATAGTGCCTGTAGTGTCCTCTACCTGATAGTGCCTGTAGTGTCCTCTACCTGATAGTGCCTGTAGTGTCCTCTACCTGATAGTGCCTGTAGTGTCCTCTACCTGATAGTGCCTAGTGGATGCATGAAGAAAGAATGAGAACATGACAAATATAGACTGATTGTTCCCTCTGTATATTCCTCCAACTTCTAGCAGTCACCAGTTTAAAGGCTTCCTGAGTCAGATCTTCTATCTGGACTGTAATGCTTAACAGCCCCTGATAAATCTATGCTCTACATCTCCTTTTTGGATACATTTACATTTTGGACCTCCAGAATGTCCCACAGCAGAGTTCCAAACCTCAGGTTTTATGAAAAAATATATATTTTTTAATGTTTCCTCAATGTCTCCTGCTTCTTACATAATTATAATTAGCAAGTAAACAGCCCTATTCACTTTCTGTAGGCCATTCATTAAGAAAACTCCTCCATTTGATTCTCAGCACTTGTTTCTTTTCTAACCTGAAAAATCTCTTCGTACAGAAGCAGTTTCATAACACCAAACCTTCTATAGAGAGAATAAAAGCCATATTCAAGGGGAAAACTTCCCAATACTGACACACAAACAAACTTGGACCATGACATTTACACAGCTTGTTCTTATCTCTTGTAAGAGATTCTGCCACAAATCAAAGTTCTCCAAAACTGAACACAAAGACATGACAGACTCCACTGTTTGCACAAGCTTATTCTGTAAGTATTAATTCAGTTTCCACCAACTTCTTTATCGCCTAGGTACGTTTGCCCCTAGCTAGCCTTTCAGGACGCTACTCTAGATCCACAGAAGAGATGCTTTGACTGAGGTTCACACAGTACATGCACAGAGGGCTAGGAGTCATGACGGGAGATTTGATCTGTTCTCTATTACTACTTATGGTAAATTCTGAAAACAAGAAACTGAGATCAGTTCGTATCAGCCATGCAAAGCAAGTGCCAGCGGTGGATTTGCTCTCCAAGCCTCAGGCCACAAGCATGCACTTTGCAGCCAAAGGGCCAGACATTTCAGAGGGCCCCTTGTGTAACAGAAGCCAGAAACATATCAGCTTGCCAGCTTTTCAAGGAAGTGTTTTGGGTCATCAGTACAGCACTGACAGGAAAGACTTGGAAAAAATCTACAGCTTAGAAGTTTCTGAGCTATTTCTTTTCAAAAAGAGAACCGCACCAAATAATTTGATAAGAACTTCTAAAAGCAAGGCACAGGATTTACAAGCAGCCGCAAGCAAAGCAGCCATCTGACTAGAACAGGGAAGAAACTGAGATCTCACCATTCCGACATGTTTTCATCTGAGCCCTGTTTCTGTTCATCAGCTTCACACTCCATCCGCTCCTTCCTTCCCCCTTTGCTGAGGAAGGGCCTGTTCTCCCCTGATTCACGAAGGCCATGACTGGATGATGTCCAAAGGGCATTTTCCTTCCAGCGCGAAAGACACTGTTTCTTGGCTGACTTGAACCTGCAGCCCCTCTCATAGTTCCACTCTGACACCCTGAGCTTTTGCTGGAGACTGGCAGCCACCTCTGATGTCACACGTTTGACTTTCCGTCGGCGTCTGAGAGGTCGACAGGGTGCATTCTCTGTAAAGGAGTCTGACTCATGCCACGAGTGTTGCTTGCTCCTCAAGGTGGCACTGAGAGCTGGGTGTCGTTTGACCACTGCCATGTCATCAGAGTCACTGAAATTGGCTGTCAGCACCTCGCGGCAATCCTTGACAGCTTCGTCCAAGCTTGACTCAGAGGCCTCACTGTAGCAGCAGGCATGCTCTGCCTGATGCGTGAAGTCTGAACGTCTTTTACGACCCCGTCTCTTACGAAGCTGACGCCGCTGCTGCCGTGGGCTTAGGGCCATCTCTTCCCATAGCTCATCCAGCTTGTTTTGTTCTGAAGTCTGCTCTAAGGCTGAGGCCAAGTCATGCACCAGTTCATCCATTGGCAATGCTACTAAAAATGACAACAATGAGCAACAGACATAAATGCTGCTACCAATACATCACTAGACTACAATAGGCTATAGACTTTGTAACATTAACCAAGTTACACATGTACTTTGGAGTTGCCTGGGAGAACCCAAAGCAGGACAACTTCCACTTCTTGGGCTAACCTTTACTCCTTCCTTTTGCAAGGGTTAAATCCCTCTTATAACCGTGGTAGCAGAGATGTCACTACTGCAGCAGTTAAGTGCTCTGTGTCTGAAAAGGCCTTACGGTTGAATCTTTTGCATTGAAGCAACATGCTCTATTGCACATCTTAAGGGTATGAGAGCCTGCAACTAGTTCACTACCTGGTGGTGGTAAGCCACAGAAACACATTAGCCTGCTCAGCAAACAGATTGAATCCCCCAAAAAAGTAGACAAGCAGCAAAGCGAAGAATAAAACAGATGGCAAAAGAGGTAGCTTGTGAGCCAGCATCACTTCAACAGCAAAACAAAGCGCGCAGGACCCTGTGCTCCTTGGAACTGGGTGTATGAGACCGAGCCCCAGCTCCCACCGCCAAAACCTCCCACCTTCGGGGCTGTCAGGCAGCTAATCCCAAATCCCCCACCTCACAACCTCCCTCTCCCCAATCGTGCCTTGCCGACAGGGGATTTCTCTCCCCACCTCCTACTGGGCTCAGAAACACCCGCACCCCTATGCCGGTGAAGCACCTGCTGCCGCAGGCCGCCTCCCTTAATCCGAGCGCCCTCACGCACCCGGCCACACCGTCCCCTTCCTCTGAGGAGAAGCCCGTGCCCCGCCGGACAACCCCCGGGCCCTACCGGGAAGCCTTGTCCGGGTCGCCCCCCCTCCGTCACGGGCCCGCCGGGCCTCACCCCGACCCCGCTCACCGTCCGGCGCCCCGCTCCGCCAGCCCCCTCGTCACCGGCGCTTCCGGCCTCCCCGGGCCACTTCCTCTCCGCCCGCCCCGCCTGCGGGGCGGGTCTGGCGGCGGGGGCGGGGGTTGCGCGGCGGAGCGGCCTCGCTGGCGGGGCAGCGCTCTGCGCCCGTCGCCTTCACACCCACCCCTTAGGCCGGGCCCCGGGGCTCCTAGGGTTTTAATCGCTCCTCCGCCGGTTTCGGCTGTGGTTGATGCCGCCGTTGGAGCCATTACAGATCATTTACCTGCTAACGGGGCAACTCTTGCCATACGTTTACTCTTTAGTTGCTTGGTTATATTATTTTTTAATAGGCAACCAATAAACTCGGTACACAAACTCCTCCATTTCGCTGCTGGCACACTAATCGCATATATCAGGATGGAAATTAGTCATCTCCTAAATTAAACCTCTCTGGGTTATTCCCCTCTCCTTAAGCCTTGCGCCTTTTTTCCTATCATCTTACACATCACCGGCAGCCATCAGAATAAAGCCAGATGTGACCCTGCCACCATCCCGTTTTGCTTAGCATTCCCTGTTATTTCTCAGCTTTCATGTTTTTTGTTAGTTTGTGGTTAGGTTTTTGTAGGATTTTTTGTGTTTTGTTTTTTGTTCCTTTTTAACCTAGGTAACTGCATTCATATTCAAGCCAATACTGGCTCATTTTTCAAGTAACATTTTACAAGGCAGCATATCAAAGGGTTTGCCGAAGTCCAGTTATATTGTGTTCATGGCATTGTCTTGACTAATTTTGTAAATTCAGTCAGATAATCACGTTTGTCTGATGTGATTTTTTTCTCTATAAACCTATGCTGCAGCTTATTACTCATAGATTTCTCAACCTTTGTATTTTTGCATTTTTTTCTGCCTCTGTTTATTCCATCATTTCACTAGGAGCAGAAGTTACTCTGAAAGGGTAATAATTACCAAGATCACTGCTTCCTCTCTGCTCCCTCCCGCAAAACACGGGTACGGCACTTGATTTTCCTCAGTCCTCTGGCACCCTCCCTAGTCTGTCGAGATACTTCAACAAACAAGAGAATCCTTGGGTTTGCCATTGATTCCTACACCCCAATAGGACAGTCGTCGTTTCAGTTCACTGAGCTTTCTACATACCATTTCTCTAACCAGTCCTTTATGTCGATCTGAGCTGTCATGTTAACATTTTCATTAGCTTTTAGTTCTCTGAGAAATTTCCTTGGAAAAGAAATATTAAAAGAACAAAAACAGCCATTAGGCTAGGCCATTTTTATCCCATTCCCAATAACTGACTTCATTTAAGTTATTTTCTCCGTACCAATTTGTCTGTATAATTCTGTCCTTTTGTCTTTTTAACCCCTTCAATGGCAGAAACTCCCCCAATTTGCCTGCAATATTTTGTTTTCCCTGCCAGTTTCCTATTTCCAATACAGGAGTTTTCTTTTTACTGTCAAATCTGAGAGCCAATCCCTCCTAAAATCTAATCCTGTTTCAGTGCTGCAATCCTTTTTCATGGTTAGGGATATAAAATAGCTACAAAATGTCTGGGTTAGAGAGAAACTCCCCTGATGGGAAGGTTATTCTGTAAACATTCACTTCAGAGCTTCTTACCTCTTCATTTCAAGCGCTCGGTACTGGCGGCTGTTCCAGGCAGGATAACAAACCAAACGATTGTGTAAAAGAAAATCTGTGTTCAGAAGTCCTGGGGAGATGGCAGCGGATGGCCATTCTAATTTCTCTTGTTTTCCCTTCGTTTTCCCAAATAGTTCTCTGCTGTTTCTGTTGGTCAACAAACTGTTTTGCAACTGGTATAATTTTTTCTTCACCCGTCCAATTTTTTTAGCCATTTCCAGCAATTCAAACTGAACTTCCACAGATGTTGGCAGCATTTGGCCTGAGTAAAGGCAGCAGATTTGGGGGCGAGGGGGGTGATTTTCTGGTAAAGCAAAAGCAAAAGATAGGGCAGAAGCTGCTTTTGCAATTAGAAGAGTCTCAAGAACTAAAGGTGCAGCAATGGAGCACTAATGTGTACAGAGAAAAATCAGAAAAATTGGAATAGAAATCAGAGAAATACAATGGGACAGTTTGGTTAATCTGTTTTCAAGCAGTTTATGGTATTTCTGTTGTGTCTTACAACGTTCACTTTGGAGTGGGCCAGTGACCATGAATTTGGAATCCTCGCCTTCATTCAACTTCATCCAGCGTCCCTGGCAAATTATTTATTCTCTGTGCAGTTTGCAGGCGCCCTGTGTGGACAACGGTAACTGTCCCGTCTTCTCAGCACTAGTTTTGCTTGTGAAATGCTCTAGGGATAGAGAATATTCAGTGGCTCTTATCCCGACTGGATTGTTATCCACCACTGGATATAACCTGTACATACAGGTTTCTTTTCCCTGCCCAGAGTCTGTGGTCACCAGTGCTGAACCACTGTTGGACCTGGAGGTGGGAGAGGAGATGTTAGGGGTGCGGGACATTTCCGAGGTGAGCAGGAGAGGAAGGCTGGCTGGACGCTTGCAGCGTGTTGTTGCGGTGCCTTTGCCCAGCTCCCTCTCCCGCGGGCAGAGGGAGAGGCACAGCCCGGGAGGATGGGGAGAGTGGAGGAGTCGTTGCTCTGCCCCAGCAAATGTTCTGCCTGGTCCCGCGGTGCTTCTCAGCAAAACCTTCCAGGGGTTAAAAGGAAAAAGAGAGAGACAGAAAGGGGACAAGAAACAAAGGGAGGAATAAAGTCAAAAAATGTGCCGTGAAGCTTCTTGCAGCAAAACGCAGAGAAAGTCATTTCCAACTTCTTTCATCTCAGAGATGAAGCCACTAAATAAAAGGGCAGCGCAGAACACAAGGGCTTTTAATCTGTCTCATCTCCTTCATAATAACTGCAAATTTTCCCTGGGCTCCTGGGAGTGAGCCTCTTTCCTCTGTCTTTGCCTTATCTCCCCCCTCCATATTTCACAGCCGGCTCGGCTCCCCTCACTCGGCTGCCCCCGGCCCAGTCTCTGAGAGGCCTGTGGGAGCCGCCAGCTCCCAGGGCCTCATTGTTCCCGGCTTGGGAGGAAGCTCAGGGAGGGAATTGAAGGCAAGTCAAAGGGAAACGGCATCATCGCTGCTTCATTAATGGGAACCTTTCAGCAGAAAACATATCAGAGCGAGGTCTTTTCAGAGGCAGTAATTAGCAATTTGGAGCCTTCCCCCCTCAGGAGATGCAGCTGCGATCTAACAAGTGGGAGCAGCGCTCGCCTCCTTTTACAGTTCGTATTTATTGTTTTTCATTTTCTCAGTCTTCCTCCCATTGTCCAGCCTCCTCCTCACTGCCAGATAAGGGCCCTTTATTAATCGCTCCCTTTTAATTCTTCATTAATGATAATAACTTTCTCTGGCGTGCGGAGAGGAGTTAATCTTTCCTGGGTATTGAGAAAGGACAGGGCTGAAAGGGAGGGAGTGAAGAAGTGCATGGTGGACAAGGCTGCACCGCTACGTTTCCCTCCCATCCCACCACCCGGAAGGAGTTTCCAAAGACTTCATCTGTCAAGCTGTGGGTTGCCAATTGGAAAGTCTCAGGCTGTCAGTTTGGTCAAGCTGTGTGGGTTTGGTGGGCTGTACCCTGGCTCAGAGGGAAAGACTTTCTCTGCTTGTCTTTGCCAAAATATATCCAGTGTCTCGGTGTGACTAACAGGCTGTGTATACTCATCTCATAAGAACTCTCCCTCAGACACCTTCAAAGCTCAGTTTTCCAACTGCCAACACTGTCCAAGCTTAGACAGCACCTGAATGTGGAAACAAATAGCATCTGGGAGGCTCTGCACGTGACAAGACCCTTCCTGGTTCCTCCACCAGGCAGCTGGCACAGTCTGTGCCTTGGATTGCTCCCGTCTGGAAGTGCCAGTCTACGAACACGGACTGTGTGAGGTGCCTGCTGACAGGCTAGCTCAGCATGGGCAGCCCAGCGACAAAGGCTGGATGAAGACAGCAGGGAGGGAAGGAGGCTGTCATCCAGGCTGTGGCCATATGCCTGGGGATACAGTCAGTGAATACCAGCCTCAGGAACATGGTTAGGGTGGACAGTGCTGCAATAGCCAATATGCTTACAGACCTTAGCTTCTCTTCCTAGCTTTCTGTACCACTGGCTTCATGGGAACCCCTAATAGTAAAGGCCACGCAACTGATCTTGCCTTCTAAAGGTAGCTTCAGCCCTTTCTGGGTAGCCGGGCATGCCACTGCCCAAGTAAGAATATTTTAGTGCTACCAGATATGAGGAAAAAAAGGATGAATGTTACTGTCACCAGGACAGGTGGATCCACAACCTCACTGAGAAGTGCCAGGTTGGCAACAGTGGGAGATGCTGAGGGAAGGGAGCAAACAGCATAAGGAGAACACAGGAACTTCAAAGCAGGATCTCAAGCTTATCAGTCAGCTGCAGGGACAGCTCTGTGGCCTTCCCTCACAGGGTGGTCCCATCCTAGCTTCACACCCCAGTGTCATTCCATGGGTGTTGCCACAGTTCAAATCAGTGACTCCCATGGCCCTGGAAGCATGAGTCCCGACATGCTCACCTGTGACAGATCTTACAACAACATCACTATTGCTGTGCGTTGATCTGAGGCACCTTGTCCAGCAGTGCTGGGAACTCAGCAAGAAACCAAGCTGCTGAGGCAATTAGGGCAGGAATGGGGAGACAGAAAAAAATGAAATTTCATGTTTTCATATGCTGCTTCTTTGATGTCCTGTCTGCATTCTTTTACAGACCGTGGTAGTAGATATTTTTTCCTCTGCAGTTAATGCTCTTTCTCAGCCCAACAACTGGACTCCTGCCAGTGGCTGTGGGGCAGAGAGGGTCAGTTTATTTCTCGGTACCATTCTACAAGCATCAGCTGGTGTTTCCCTAATATGCTCTGATTCTCAAGTATCATTGAGGGTGAAATGAAACTCAAGCCTACATTTATGTTCCTGTGAGTAATCTGCTGCCAGCACCTTTGGTGTTCATTTAATATGGACTTTGAAGGATTCCTCATAATCCAAATAAACAGGGATGACCTGTGTTTCAGTGTCCTGTGAAAGACCTGTGCTTAATTTCCAATGACCGCGGGGAGATGTCTAAAAGAACTTTCTAGCTTTGAACTTGAAGTAATATAGAAAGTGACGCTAGCCTGTCTATAAATGTTGCATTTCCCAGTGGGTAAGCTACTCCCATTAAACGTGAGCTTATTGTTTGCCCACAGCATCTCTGCATCAGGCCAAAAGACTTCACTAGCATACAGCAAATGGAAGAGGTTTTCAGTTAACAGTAATAAATGAATTTTGTATTTTAAAACATGCATCTTCTCTTTAGAACTCAGTGAATCAGATCATCTCTGGTCTAACACTGCTCCCCTGCACCGGCGGGCCAGCAGGGTCTATCAATTCCTCTCCTTCACCCTTGCTGCCACGCTAGTCATAGAGATGCTCTGCACCTTCTGGGACTGCTGCCTGCCTTCACACCTCTGGCAGAGGAGGGACAAAGTCTACGTGGTGGAAACAGAATGAGATGAAGTGAGGAGAACCAGGAGGTTTGTGTAACCTGGTGCATCCAAGGGCCACTCTCCTTCCAGTATTAAGTGCTGAGCACTGAATAGAGACTCAGATTCTACCTCAGTCAGGATTCACAGGAACTTGGTATCTTCTAGAAGTTGGCTAAGCAATGACCATAGGCAGGGTCAGTGACCAATGACCATGGTCAGGACTTGTGACAAGGTGCCACTCCTGCTAATACAGCCAAGTCAAGCTCCTGAGGATACTGTAAATATAGGTGTGAGGCCACATAAACATTATTACTGTGACAGGTAAGAGACAAGGCATTACAGATGCAGAGCTCTTTAGGAAAGAAATTTTTTACATGAAGAGAAAACACTTTTACTTGCATTCTTCCATGGAAAGGACAATTAAATATAGTAAGCAAGATGTTAATAATGCTGTAACAAGGAAGCATGAACTAAATAAAAAGAGAAACTGAATGCATGCAAGGCAGGAACTGAACAACCACTAAAGAAATCACATTAATATTCTTAGTTTTGCAAGTGAAAGGCTGGTCATGAAGCTACTCATGTCTTACATAACGTGTTTTATTTGATAATTTGCTTTATTTGGCAATAGATCAAGGACTTCTGTAGGAGTGGAATGGCCTAGGTTCTTATTACGGTGCCTGTTCACCTGCCATTGCTGGTGTAACAACAGTGGCTGCCGAGCCACCCAGAAGGTCACCCAGCTAAATTCCCTGAGGATGCTTTCATGTTCAGCAAATAAATACATTTGCCACAGCAGCAGAGTCATGGTCATGGGTCTGGGTCATGGCCCCAGAGATGCTAGTGACGACTGGAACATTGTGGATATTAATGTCAGGTGGCAGGAACTGAGTGCTTGCTTGCTCTCAGCAAGAGCAAGTGGTATTTCAAAAGCTATAGGCCTCAGAGCAAGTCAGCACAGCCAAATGTGGGGATCACCCTCAAGGACTGGTGAAGCCTCAAGGAGGCTGGAATGATGCCTTTTGCAGTTATAATGATCACAGTCTTTTCTCCCTGAAAGTCCTCTTTGGAGTCTCTTGCTCCTCTCCTGCTGTTCCTGCATCTTGAGATTATCTGCCTGTTGCAGCGAGATCAACTGGTACGCAGCAGAGCAGCAGGTCTTAAGTGAGACTGCAGGGCATATTACAGCTCTGTGTAAAGTAGGCAAGCAGGGCTTGCCAGAAGGCCTCATTAGATGCATTGTAATTCCTTATTTGAGGGAAGGCAAAGGTGCTCTACTTGCTGGATGTTTCAGCCAGGACACACTTGTTGGAGCAGCAGGTTTATATGTGGAGCTAATATGCACGTGGAATCTATGAATGTGTAGCTTTAGAAAGCAACCAAGAGGACAGCGTTTTCTGAGTCACAAGTGCTGCTGGAACACAGCGGCATGCAACAGCAGCCAGATCCCTGCCCCAGGCTGCACTTAACCTCCCTCTGCCCTCCAGACCAGCCTGCAGCTAGGGCCCTCCTCCCTGAAATCCATGTGCTCACTCCTTCTACCACTGCTTGCTTTCTGCACAGCATATTTTCCTGGTCCTTGCCTCTCGTTGCTCAAGACCTAAGTAGAACTGGCCATTCCCAGCACTGCATCCAGGCACCCCCTCCTCCGACCCTGAGCCATGGCCAGGGGAGCTGAGGTGCTGACATTGCCAAGCCTTTTGGAGGGTTGAAAGCACTTCATGGTAAGGAAGAAGGCAGCAGTGTGGATCTGCGGGGAGGGGGAGGGAAGCAGCCTGACAATCCCCTTCGAATTATAAACATATCCTCTTTAAATACATTTCTAAGGATAACATTTGTATTACTGCGTCCTGTGACTGCTGATAGGGCCCTGCTTATCACCTCCGTCTCTCCTCCTTTCTCTGGGCCCTGCTGGGAAAGGTCCCTATCTGGAACAGAGCTGGCAATCCTCTGCCAAGCAATTGTTTCAGTCCAGTGGAAAAATTAATTTCTGCCTATCGTTAATTGAGAGAATTGTGTGGAGAGCTGGGAGGGGGGCTAACAGGGGGAGTGGGGGATGGAGTGGGGAAGAGAGAGATCGTGTTATTAACAGTGTCCCTTTCATAACCAAATACCCTGATTTTCATCAGTGAGATGAGAGGCTCATTACAGCAAGAAGGTGATTAGAGAACTTGGAGGAGCTATCAGGCTAAGCAGGAGAGTGGCAGGGAATTCGGGAGGGACTCCCAGCAGAAGAGCAGTTGCACTAACCAACCATCCCCTCTCACCCACACTGCCATCTCCTCTATCCCTCTTCTCCCTGTCAGCTGTAGTGACCCCCTATCCACATCTCAGGAAAAAGCCATTAAGAAGTTCAAAGGTCAGCAGGTTTAGCAGCTGGAGAGATGTTTTATGTGGTGGCAGAGCCTGCACACTCATAACCAAAAGCCCACTGGAGTTGCTGAGCTCCTAAGGGCCCAGTTGACAACTCACCTCAAATACCTTTCCCCGACAGCAAAAGATCCAGGAAAGTGTTCACCTCTCTCCCAGACCTGCCTCTCATTAGCTGACTCTTCAAGTGGCTAAAAAATAGGACCCTGTCTCACTCACAGAAATTATGTACAAGTGGACTGAAACTACCTCACTGTACTCTGATCCAGCTTTTGCACCAGTCTTTTCATGTGTGTCTCCTGAGCTATTTCCCCTATTTTAGAGGTATCACTGCTGTGATACAACCCACCAACCCCCAAGCCATCTCACGTACCACGTGTATGTCTTCATGAATTTGCTGGCCTTCAGCTCGTAGTCACTCCCCTGACAAATAGCTACAGAATCCCCTTGATTCCTGACATTGCTAGAAATAACTTTCTCCCCCTTCGGGAAGGTAAGCAGCCTTGAAAATTCATCCAGCCCACATAAACACCATGGGATGGGACTAGGATAAAAAGTTGAACTTCTCCTACCTTGCATGTGAATGATGCAATGAAAAAAAAAAAAAAAAACACCAACAAACACACACACAAAAAAAACCACAAACCAAACTACAAACACCACCACCCCCCCATCACTTTAATTTTTTTTTTTTCTTTTTTTTTGGCATCCCAGACAAGTTTGCAGTGGATAGGAAGATAATAAAGGTTCTACTAAATTAGAGTAATCTATCTAACCCATTATTCCAATAGTTAATGTTAATTGATTAGTTGTTAGGATTTTTGTGTTGGTAGTGTATTGCCAATGCTGTACTTAAGACTGTCAAAAATCCTGTTCTGAGATGACAAAGGGGTCTTTGGCAAGGTCCACACTGGAAATAGAAGCTGCAACAGAGAAGTCAAAGCATCAGCTGAGCAGCCACAGCTCGAAAAAAATTATGGGGACTGGAGTCACCTCTTCCTTTGACAAAAGCCATTCCTCTAGGCTTGGGATGAGGGGCAGGTTGTCTCACTCTATAGACTGCAGGAAACTCAATCCAGCACAACACTAGCAAGAAATTGATGTGAAAAGAGAAATACTTTTAGAAGGTAAATGGGCTACTTTTCATCTAGATCATGCAGGAGAATGTGAAGGTAGACAGAAGTACTCACTGTAACAGTGTGTGGGGTTGTGCATAAAGTAGCACAAACAACATGTCCTAGCTCCCACCCCAGGCAGATCTCCTACCTCTTCTTACCCTAATCACATCTATCTGTGACTGTGTGTTGAACTCTACTAGTCTGCAGCTCCTCTGGCAGATCCTGACAGAAGCAGACCCTCCACACAAGGCAAGGCCTCCCATTTTAGCACCAAGTTTCATTGCTGGTAAGCAGAGGACATGTCCAGAAATATACCATCTCTTGGAAAGCTAGCTGAAGTGCAGAGTGGTCACCAAGATCCATTTAATCCTTAGCAATTTCTCTTCATTCACTTATCCCTATGGGAAAATTACTGGCAAAGAACAAATTGTTAATAGACAGTTAAGAGTAGTTCCAGGGCCAAACTCCAAAAACTTTGAAGCCAGAATGATTTGTGAGACGCTATATTTAGCCTTTCCTCTTCAACAAAGTGTGCATTTCTTGCTGATTTCTTGTGCAAATCGTCAGTAAAATGGAAACAGAGAACTATGCTCATAATAAATTGTTTGTGTGTTGAAATTCTGGGTTACTCATGTCATTGTCTTCTAACAATGCTGAAGCCTTAGCCTTGAATTTCTAGTGTCACTAGTCAACTAAGGAATAAAAAGAAAGATACTGTATTAATAGGTAGCTCTGGACTAATAATAATAATAATAATCTAATTGACAGTAAGGCCAACATAGGTTTCATGCCAACCCTTCACCTAATCTGATCTCTGCTCAGAGGGGCTCTGGAGAAAAAAAGCAGTAGCATGATAGGCAGCCTGACCCAGGAACTAAGCACTCAGTCCTGGGCAGCTGGACACAAACACCCTCTCACCAAGCCTTAAGCAGCTTGGATTCCACAGAGGCTACTGTAAGGTGATGGCCTCCAGCTTTGGATATCCAGTCTGAGCTGCTGCTCTACACTCAGCCCAGATTACCTCCAGGTGGGAAGTCTAGCCCTTGCTTCTCAAACCAAAAATGATCAGGCATTTGCAAAATTCTCTGCTACTAGCTATTATATTTTCTTCCTCAGACAGTACTCTGACACCAACTTTGCAAGGCTGCAGCAATGAGGTCTGAGGAAGAGATTGTCTGGCTGCTTCTCCTGCCCTCTCTCTGCAGCCCATCAGGAAGCAGACAAGGGGAGAGGCTGTGTGCTCGGTGTCCCGCTAAAGCCAGCCCAAATGATGGCTCTGAGGTGTCAATTATAATGACTAGAGTGGAATGAGACTGGGAAAGGGGACAACTGGAATATGTAAAAGGAACAGAAAGAGGAGGTGTTTGGGGAAAAAAGAGCCAAGCAGTGACAGTGAACCAAGGACAGTGACTGAGATAACACAAGAAGATGGATGGGAAAGAGAAGAAAGGATTAGTTTTTTCAAACAAGGGAAAGTGCTGAAAAAGGGAAAGAGACAGAACTTAAATATTACAGTGATATAAGATCTACACAATCACTTCATTAAATGGGTCAGTGAGAAAACAACATGGGAGTTGATAGATGGTATACAAAGAGAGAGAGAATAAAGGCAAATTAGCAAAGGGAAGGTGGGAAACCAAACAAGACAGTACATGTGGCTTCAGTGTTACTGAACTGACTAATGTTCCTATTTATTATTACTTTCTTGGCCACCACCCTGTATCTAACTTCTCTTTGCCTCTACATCTTCGGTTCATCAGCATGGGATTCAAAAGGGGCAGCATAATTATTTTGACCACCTCTTTCTGTATTATCATGTATTACTCTAGATCTTATAGCAAGTCAGCTATAAAAAGAGACCATAACTGAACCCCACCAAAGCATGTGGGAGCATTTCAGCAAGTAAGAAGGAAAACCCCCTCACACAAACAGTCAGTCCCACTGAAGCCCTTCCTGCTGCTCACAGTGCTTGGGCACTGCTGGGTGATCTAGAGCACCAAACAGTGGTTAGGTGGAGCCCTTGAAGAGAACGGCATGAGAGTGAAAGTGCTGAAAATCAGTTCATAGGGCAACTCCAAGATGCTCTGATGATCTCTGGTGTCCCAGGGAGTCCCAGTGCAGGGCAAGGTGGGACAGACCCTGTGCTGGCATATGGAGCATGCACTTCCAGCATCTCTCCCCCAGTTCAGCACAGAGAAAGTGAGGAAATTAGCCAAACTCAGAGTGAAAGAGAGCATGACACCTGTACAAAGAGGGACAAGCAAACAAACAGAGCTGCAGGGAGAGAATATGAGAGAATTTCAGGAGGAAGCATTTAAAAAACTGAAACATGACTACAAAAAAAGGACAGTAAGGCTGAATTAGAGAGAGTTGGAAACACAGGGTGTGTTTGGAGGAAAGAGCATAGGTGGAAAAAGGAGGGGACAAAGTCTGAGGCACCCAGTGAGTTCAGAACAATCTCCATTCTCTACAGCGCTTTCTGTTTAAAAAAATAGAAAAGGAATGATGGAGAAGGGGAGAGAGTCAGACAAGTTTAATGATGTGTGTTCAAAGCTCAGATTGGAAAAATGACAGAGAAAAGCAGCCTGTTTCGGCTCTAATAAATTGTTCTTTGCTGTAAGAGACGCCTGTCGCAGCATTAATACAGGGCCCTAATACACGGGTCAGGGTTAAGTAATTTTCTCCGGCAACTTAAGCGAATAATGAAGCTGGCAGCGGCTAGTGGCGCAGTGGGAGAGATGGCCCAGGCCGCCAGCACTTTGTCTTCATTTATTATGCCAGCTCTCATGATTTGGGTACTGGCTGCAGCGACGGGAAGCCTCCATCGAGGAGATATCGCTTCATTTCGGCAAGGTAATGAAAGCTGGGATGGGGGGAGGATAAACCAATTTGCTGGCTGACACGGGAAGGAGTGATTTGCAGACCTGAGTAAGGGAGGGGGGTGACCAAGCGAGAGGAAGCACAAGGCTAAACCAAGGGGGATGCTCAAGTCCCTTCCCTGAGATAATGGCACTGTGTTTGTGGGGAGGGCAATGGAGCAGGACCAAACAGGAGGGGACAGTGGGGCTTGCATGCAGCACATGTCAGGACCTAAGGGTGTGGGGCATCGGGAAGAACCACCAGAAAGAACAGTGTGGGCAGGAGAGGCTGGTAGAGGAGAACACAGCAGGAGCTGGTCCAAGGGCTGGTGGAAGTGGTTGGTGGAGTAAAGTTGAAGAACATGTAATGGTGGGATGGCAGAAGACAAGCAGAGAGCAGACATGTTGGGGAGGGTGCACACAAGCAGCAGGGTGAAAAGGAGAGCAAGGGATGTTGTTCTGGCACTGTGGGGAAGGGTGACCCTCACAAGCAACTTGTCTAAGGCACTACAGTTCTGGACCTCACTGAAGTTCATTCCCACTGAGCCCATCACTCTTCTCATGAGGGAAAAAACTCCAGATAAAGCACAGGGCAACCCTGCAGCCACATCTGTCCCAGGAGAAGAAAGAAGTTCTGTCTTCTGCACTCCATCCCTGCCACATGGGCATAGGCAATCCATCTCCAAGTCTATTTCTTCAAAGAAGATTAGCAATGACCAGTTTTATGGCTTAACTCTGATCAGCCTGGGCATACTATTTGAATGCTCACAGTCCCCTCTGATTACCCCTACAATGCCATCCTCTCTTCTCAACCCAAGTGGATATACGCCTAGTGGCTAGTATGCTACCTTTGTGCCTGCTTTAAAATACTCTGAGCACATCCCTACCTCCTTCAACATTCATGGTCCCCACTCCCAAAACAATGAAGGGAATGGAGGCAACAAAACCCTGGCAGAGTTGAGTCTGGGACTCTTACACTTTCCCTTCCTCCCCCTCCTCTCAATGCGGGTTAAGGATTTCCAATAAGGACCAAATGTTGGAGGCTTAACACTGCAGTCTCTGGAGAAGCAGGCCAATTTCACACTAATCTTCCCCATGAAGGGAGAGAGCATCGGAAGCAAGAATTACATCAAAGAGAAGTTAATGCTGAGAAGCACACAACAAAAAGGAGCTGCTTTCAGTTTCAAATGAATACACACAGCTGGATTAAGAGATCAGGCAGCTCAAAGCCTGTATCACAAGCTTTGGTACCCAGGATTTAGCCAGCAGGGAAGAGTTCTGATCTGGGGGCTCTTTTGAAAGGAGAGGAGGGTCTGTACAGAGCACTGCAGGTATTTGAGAAGAACTGGGTAGAAGGCAGGGAGGCTGATCTCTTGGTCTGGCTTCCACTGACCTCTTCTATTAAATATCATGACAGATTCAGATAACGAGATGGGTTTGCACAGCCTACATAGCTCCTGAAGCCTTTTGGTTAGTGAGCAGTTAGCCTGTCGTTTCCCCCTGCACTGCACAGCCCTCACTCCTGCTTGGGTCTGGGGCATTGCAGTATTGTGGGGAATAGCCCTCCTGGTCCTGAAAAGCAGGCAGTCCTTTCCCTCATGGCAGGAGGTACATTCAGCTTCAAAAGCTACTAGCAAAGGCAGCTGAGCTCCCTGTAATATAAAGCGCACCCTCTGGAGGGAAAGAGAGCAGGGGGTGATTGCAGTAACATGTCTGTTGTCCCATTTTAAGTGGTGCTGAAGTGAGTCCCAGCGCACTCCCCCCGCAGGGACCCTGACAGGTGTAAATCCCACGATGAATGAAGGCACCAAGCCCTATAAAGCTGGGGCCCCTCCGCGCGTCTCCGCTCTGATTGACTTGTCGGCTCTCTAAGGCTGACTCTATCAGCTCGTCGCTGCCTCCAATTCCAGGTGTGATTTAGTTTGGAGATGAGAGGTGACAGTTAACATTGGTACTCGTCAGTGTAGATCAGACACAGTCACGCTGTCTTCTCCTGACTCACTCCCCTCCCCCATGCTCCCCATCCCTCTGGTATCTCCAACTCCCATCTGTTGCTCTTGTTCTCCCTGCCCATCCTCATCCTGTCCTTCTGTTTACCACCAAATCCTCCTGCTTCCCATCACCATTGCCAGAGCTTATCATCAGTAAATTCTTCCCTTTCTCTTCTATTTTCTGTCCCAGATTAACAGGCTCCTAATGCTTTCTTCAAGGAAGCTTCTCTCATGCAGAGACTGGAAACAGCTGTTTTGGCTTGTCCTTTCCAGTCCCCTGCAAAATTAAGCAAGCAGTATCTAGCAAATACTCTATTTGCCAAATTTAGCCTGTTTCTCCATTGGTGAGTTGTTTGTTCAAGTTGAATTCTCTAAAGTGTATTTGCTGTTTGGAATTCACCAAACATTTTTGAGGAATAAATCTGCACTTGAAGACAGAAGAAAAGAGGAATTTTGCACTTGGTGTGGAAGATTATAACTGAATTGTTTGGTGTCGAAGGGCTCTTTGCAGCCCATATGCTGTAATATCCTAGAACAGCTCTACAATCAAGGTTTCTGACACAAATGCTCAGATTTCACATCTGGAACTCATCCTTGATTTAAAATTTCCAGTTCATTGACCATTTCCTGCCAATACCCACTAATTATAACCCTTATGAAAAAGGAATACAAGGGAAAAGAATCCCACTTTTCATTAGAGATAATAGTTGCAAAAAATCTTGGATGTATTCTCACAGCTCTCTTTAATCCAAGTAACTTACTACTCTGCATCACTCTTGGTCTTCCCAATCACATTCAGTTTTAGTCCCCAGTACTTCAAGTGACAAGATTTTAAAGCCACACTTAAAAAAGGCAACAGTTCCAGCATCACCAAATAGGAGGTAACTCAGTGGACAATGTGTTGGTTAGGTTCATCCTTTTCAGTTCCCATCCTTCTAATTTTCAATAACTTTTGTGGCTGATTCCCAGTGTGGCATGGGACACATCACATATGTGTTGCATTTGGAAGTGATAACTGAGATGGGCTAAAGCTCCCTCCGCATACTGTCCAGTATAACTGAGCCTGAATAATCGACTGAACAGTCACAGGTCTGTAGAGGAATCAGGTGTGTAGCAGCACTATAGAAATGGATGTAGGGAGAAACAGTCAGTTACAAGACAAATCCCCATGCCAAGCTGTTGTGAAAAGGCAAACGGCATACTGGGCTGTACAAACAAGAGAACAGCCTGTAAGGCACAAGAACTAATTCTTGCATTCTCCTTAGTATTAATAAGGCCTGAGATGGACTTCTTGACCCTTTGTTGTTCCTCTCTGGACACTGAAGTTCGAGATAAAAAAGTGGATAAGACAAAAAGACCTAGGGAAGTTAAGCAAGAATGACTGGAGATCTAAAAAACCTGGCCTGCAGGGAAAAGGCTGTAAATGAGTTAGTTTAGTCTAGAAGGAAAAAAAAGAAAAAAGACGACTGAAGAGGACATTATAACAATGTTCAAATACAGGCTGCTTTGAAGAGTCAAGGTCTTTGGAGAGGAGGAGAAATTGTAACCTTAAGCTGGATCAAGAGAAATTTAGAAAGCTTGGACAGCTTTTTAGCTCTATGTGTAGTAAAGTCTTGAAATAATCTGATTATACAGGTTGTGGTAGCACCATGATTTTTCTTAAGGACTGAGTTAGGCAAGCATTTGAAAGGAATCACATAGGTATCTTTGGGCTGGATTAGATGAATTTTCAGCTTTACTTCCTGCTGTATTTTCTCTGAATCTGCAAATACATTGATGACATTCTGCTAACATGACAGGAACTACCCATAACACCTAGTCCCTTCCAGAAATGAAGAGCTAGCTGAAAATCTGCAGTGGGGCCACACTAGCTTGTGAAAGATAGCATGAGACATTAGCTAAGTTCTGTCTATGCTTCCCAGCATGGCTATGACAAAATGAAGAGAGGAGAAGAGCCATTATACACATACCATGACACTGCTGAGAATTTAAAGGAGCATGTCCTTTTCTCTCTTCATTAAAGGCCCAGATACATAAATTAGAGGCTGAAGGTTGTCTGCTGCAGATATTGTTGAATTTTGCTATTCCTTTTAAGTTTATATATTTTAATAATAAACTAACTTCTGAGCCCTTGAGCTTCAGTGAGGTGTGACGGTAGTTTTGTCCAGGGCTGGTAAGAAAGACAATGTTTAGAATACACTCCTCCTTTAATTCAGAATGCATGAATAATATTTGCTCTAGTTTATTCAGTGATATTTTTCCTTTAACCACAAATTATTTCTCTGGCTGCCCTTAGAGCCATACCAGTGTGGAAATAGTAATGATATGGGAAGCTACTGAGGTTGGCTGGTTCCTTCTTGTTTAGTCTGTTTTGGGTTGGCTTAATTTTGTTTATTTCAGGTAGCTTTTGTTCTCTGACATCTATATGCAATCATTCATTCTCAGTAAAACCAGGAGGCACCATGAGCAAGGTATATCCCTGGCCTAAGCATCACCAAGAAGCTCCATCTCTTCCTCTGACTTACATATTCACTCCTTGAATCTGAAGTGCTGCTGTTCCCTGCACTGCCAAAAGCTCAAAGTGGCATTAGGTACAGCTGTCCACATCATCCTCCATCCACAAAAGTTCAGGGGAAGACCTTAGTGGTGGGACACATCTGTCTTTTTCATTAACTTGCCCTGTGACACATGACAGCCACTGTTAGAGGCTGGATATTGAACTAGATGAACCGCTTGCCTTTTCTAGAGGGGTATTCCTGCATCACTCAATTCTAAGGGCACAATAGCACAGGACTGCATGTTCTTCACCACCTTCCCACACATAGTCCAAGGTCCATGCTATGTGTGACTCACTGAAAACACGGGGACTGGAAATGCTCCCATGTATACTCGTGGAAACTGGAGGTTGGGCACTCTTAGTCCTAGCCTAGGGAACAGCTTCATGAAGTGGTTCCCAGTTACAAGAGCAGCAAGCTGAAAATTCAAGTTTAAGCAACGAAGCCTTAGGAAGGCACAAACAGAATCCATGGGAAAACTCTAATACCCTGGAATTAGATAAGTCAGAGCAGACACAGAAACAGTGAGCTCTCAAATGTTTTCATGGAGCTCCTCAGCTCTTGCCCCAAGGCTCAGCAGCACTGGAGCCTGACCAGATTCATGACTACACTCACTGCTAAGACATTTCTCAACACCATCTTAGCCTCTCCAGCCCCTATCTGCCAGCCAGGATTCTTCATCTTCCCATTGTCAGAATCTAAATTATTTCTCTCATTTATATGGCTATATGACAGCTGTCCTCCTGTTCCATCCAAAATCCTCTTCTCCAGGATACAGATATTTACCTCTCAATCTGTCTTCATTTACTTTTTCCTCATTCTTTGCTCTACTGAAGGTCCCACCTCTGCCTTCAGCCAGAAAGGGGAAACTCAAAGATACACCATGCAAGCTATATCTGGGAGACTATTTACCCAGGCAGCCTCATCTTGTCACAGAAAACTCCAGAGAGGGGAACTGCAGAGGGAAATAGGCAGTGCCAGCACAGAGCACAGGGTGACTGAGCCTGCCAGCTTCTCAAATTGCCAACTTCTCTGTCAAATCACCGCCAGCAGAGCACACATACCTATCTCATTTTTTAATACCTGAAGGCACTCTTGACAGTGTTGTGTTGTCAGTGTTGGGATGCAGCAGCAGAGTGAACTTGTAACACTATAAAGTGGCTAAAAGCCTCTCCAGAGGGCTGCTTCCTCATCCCAGCACAGATCCCTGCATCTTTCCAAATGCCCCTTCTTGCTTTCTGAAGGCTAGAAGTTTAGTTTGGACACCAGACTGGGCTTTACACTTACTGGTTTCTCTCAAAATCAGAAAGCCCTCGCCTCCCATAACCCCACTGCCCGCTCTTGCCTTGTGTCCATCCACTCCCCTTCCCTGCTCCAGCACCTCCCTCCATACCTCCAGCCCGGGTGACGATCCATGAAAGCCCCCAGCAGTATGTCACGGGAGTGATAATTGCATCCCCCACTCGCATCATGCCGCCTGCTGCTGACCTCTCACCCCTCCTCTCTTTTAATCACCCCCTGGCATCAGTCACCCTGACAGGGCAGCGGCACAGGCCACGTGACCTGTCAGCCCAGGGACATGACTTATAGGGCCAGGCTGGTGGACAAAGGGAAGGGAGATAGGCAGCATAAATCTCCAGGGCGAATAAAAGAGAGTGATGGGGCACTCTGCCGGGGTCTGCGTTAGCAGATTCTTGGCCTCTTGTTATTCAGCCCAGAGTTATGGTGATGAGGAAGTGGCCGAGAGTGACACGCGCTGGTCCCAATCAACCTTGTGAAACCTGCAGGGACCTAGAGGAGCCTTAATGTCACGCATGGCTGGAGAGCCTCAACGAGGTGGGCTAGGGCCAGGGGAGCAGCCAGAGCAGTCCCCAGCCACCAGAGGCATCAGAGCAAAGCACTAAGTCACACAAAACAAGGACAGGGGACCCCAGTGTTGTACCTCTCCATCTCGAGTGAACATGGCTGCGGCAGGATTTGCACATCAGAGCACCCACCACTGGTTCAAGACACAGGTTTCTCCCCCGGTAGCACATTCCTCCAAGCTCCCCACTAGTCCTCTGCTCATTCACAGACTCCCCTGCCATACATTTCCTTCCTACCTGCTCCCTTTCATTTCTGTACAGGGCAAAAGAAGGAGTGTGGTCCACTAATACCTGCTATGGTGGGTGCTGCAGTGGGCAAAGGGCACCAAAAGGACCCATCTGGGTCATGAACTCCATCCTATGACAGTCACCACCCAGAGTCCCCAGAGGTCACCTTGTCCCCATGAGCTGTATATTCCTCAGGAGGGAAAGTGGCAAGGTAGAGCTCATGTCCTCGGTAGTGCCGTAACTCCCCTAGTACTGCACCCTCAGACAAGTCCAGAAGCTTTAACCTAGAAGGTGTAGGAAGGAGAAGGAAGCCCAGAGGCAAGGACTGAGGGCAGTTTTGAATATACTGAAGGAGAAATTAGGGAGAGGGGAAAGGAGGAAGAGTGAAATTTTGAGCAAATTTTCTTTCATTTGTTTAAAAAACTGCAGGCAATATCTGAAATTGCAGATATTCAGCTGAAAGCTGAAAACATCACTTTCCCTAGTGCTTCAAGGAGCAAAGTAGTAAAGCCCATTTCCATCTTTGGGTGCTGTTGTTTCTGACTGAACACATGAAAGGTGAAGCCCAGTAACGAGGGGGAATTTGGCTCCATAAGTATCTTTATCTAGGAACCACCATGTCTTGGGTGCTCAGAAATGTGAAAGCACTGTGGGCAGAGCAGGAAGGCACTGTGCACAGTTCTACTGGTGCTTTGTCCCTGTCCTGTGTTGGCAGTGTGTCCTCTAGACTTCAGGTCTCATCTGCATAGCAAAAATACCAGCAAGGCCAGCTACTGATGTTGGCTGTAAAGATCACCTTTGACCATCTCCTCTTGCACTACCCTGGGACCTACAAACTCACAGAACTCGCAATGCTGCAGCAGATATCCCCTCATTTTTAAGAAATGCCAGTTTCTAAAATGAGAGGCATGTCCAGGCAGTGGTGGGTGAACGTCTGCCTGTGCCACGCACTGGGCCCACGGCCTGTTCTTGTACACCAAGAGGCCCCCAGTCATGTCCCAGGTGAGGTGCCCCAGGTAGGACTGTACAACCCATACAGCTCAGTGCTGCTGTTACAGCTAAACAAGCGGGATAAAAGAGATGCTGAGACCAGCTCTTGGACCAAGCACAGGGCTCAGCGCAGCCACAGCAGCATCCCACATGTACCTGATACTTTCTCCTCCAGCAAGTGCCCTCCTCTTTTTTCCCCATTTCCACCTGCAGCCCCCCAGCCCCTGCACAGCACAAGGCAGAGAAGGCTGCCTACCACACAGAAGAGACTTCAGCTAGACCAGGACCCAGAGCTAAAGCTGTTCAGCCTTGGAGAAGAGAGCAAGCAGGGACCACATGTCCCTCTCCGTCCTCCCCAAAGGCCTCCTCTCCACAGGTGGCTTCTCTCTGGGCTGAGGAGGAAGCCCCACAGCCCCCTGCCTCCTCACCTGCCTCCCAGACAGGAGCACACAGCTCCCTACCTCCTCCCCCCATCTGCCTTTTAACGATGATGGAAGCTGCTGTCAGCATGCAGCGACAGTAATAAACACTCTTCTTAATAACACAGGGTGTCCCTCTTATTAAAATGAATAGACTTCGGTGGTGAAGCCAGGCTGCCTGCCTTGCAGCCTGGTGGGGACAGCAACCCTCAAGCAGAGCAGTTTATCTGCTGTAATTACTACAGCATCTTCGGCTCCAGGACATTCCTGGTTATGGCACTGTACCGTACCCCCAAGCAGAGACACCGGTACATGGACAGACCAAGGCACCTACCAACACATAAGCAGACAGAAATGCAGGCAGATAAAATATTTGTATGCCTGCAAACTTCTATAATAATCTCTGAGATGTGCAGACACGTCAAGGTAGGGTTAAATGTATCCACTGCCAGGCTTTTAGGAATCCTAAACCCCATGGAAACAAGCAGCAACAGCTGGTGTTACTCTTTCTGCTTCTGTTGTGTGTAACAGGTATATTAACACGTGTGCATAAACCACGCTGCACTGAAAGCAGGTGGAGGAAGGTAAATGCTTGGTCTGTGGGTGAGAATCCCCTCCTCCACCAGCTCATAATGTATCTGTTCCTTTTTTCCTGTTCCCTGGTCAATGAGAGTCACAGGATAAATGTATTTCAGGTTTTGCATACCAGTGCAACACACTGAAAGCTGATGTGGCATCCCTTGTGTCCACCCTCTCTGGGTTTTGGATCTCAGTTAATGTATGTATTGGTTTTTGTGCCATGGAGAAGCTGTCCATTTCCTAAGCACCTAATTCAGAGGATCTCTGTATCCCAAGTACTGTCTTTCACCCTGCATGCTGTTGCCAAACACCAAGCGTGGGACTTCTGAGACAGGGAAGGAAACAATCTGACATGATGCTTGCCAGTGGTTCTTTTGGAGGTATGTTTAGACTGGCAATGATGCAGTAGCCTCTATTCACATTTCTTGCCCTGCAAAACCAATGTCCCCCTGTTCTGCCAATTTAGTTTATTTTCTCAGCATTTAATAAGCTGGCTGGTTCTGCAAATGTGCCCAGCATTGACCTAAGGCTACACATATGTGGAAGAAAAGCTGCACTGGGAAGCACTTTCTTCCTTTGGAGTTCCCTCAAACAGAGATTATACAAGGAAAAAAAAAAAAATAACAGAAAGACAAATGACAGTAGCACATCCCAACATCCACTCTGCTGCTGTCTCAGAGCAGTTCTCTGGGCTGTAGAGACCCAGCAAGATCAAATCTGGTCCACTGCACCCCGCTCTTCCAGGAGTAAGCACAGAGGAGCAGTCCTCAGCTATTGCATTATTTCTCCACACCTTCAGGTTTTAAAACCACTGTCATCATCAGACCCCAAACAGTTCACACCCTCGCAGGACTCCAGCATTCAGGAACACCTAACTCCACCTCACCTTGCGGTGCTCCTCACTGCCCACAGCAGGCAGCAAACCTAGCTGCAGGCAATTTAGCAGTGGGGTAGAATAAAAAAAAAAAATATTCTTGTGTAGCCAGGAGAAGCAGTTGGCAGGACCTCACCATGAATGACCAGAAAGAGGTACAACTGCCATTATTATCTGTGAGAGACTGGCATCTGTAAGCTCTTCTTAGAAAATAGTCCTGGTGTGGGATATTACAACCTCACTGTTTTTGCTGGTTGTTTAGTACAGCAGGAGAGACAAGTACAGCAGAGCAGATAGAAAAAAATTAAATAACAGACAAATGAACCAGTCTTTTTAGCCAGTGACTTCCTGGGGTCAGAAGTCAGATGCATCACAAGAAAGCTGCAGACATGCTGTTTATTCACATTTCCCAAGTCATTCATATGCCATGTCCTGAACTGCCTGTCTTTCTGCTCAGTGATTAGCAAGGATAGCAAGATTAGCAAAGATGTATCAGGGGAGCGCAGTTGATGAATGCAAAACCAGAGAAGGATCTACTCTAAAAGACTTCCAAAAGGTCAGCAGTGTCCCAGAACAAGTACCTCTGGCTATGTACAAACTGACTACACCACCTCTTGTCAATGGTACTTCCACCTTCCCAGGCCCTGGCAGGGATGCTCCAAAAAACACTTCCCATCACCAGGACTAGATTTCCAGATCCACATGGCACACCTTACTGAATCACTGTCACCAAGGGCTGCAGGTCAGGTTGGTGGCTGCTGGTGAGGCTGTTCAGCCTAGGATTTCAGAGCTGCAAGCCTGTGTTGGTGGAGAGGGCTAAAGAAGCAGAAAATAGCTCAGAGGAGACTGGGAGAGCATTGTCAGAGCTCTGAGGAGCAGCCTGGCTTTTCAGTCTCTCTCTTCCTATCAGTGCCTTACTTAATAACCACAAACATGTCACCCACTTCTTGCCTTATAAAAATAAATATACATCAGAATAGAAGAAAATAATGGCCAACCCTGCATAAGAAGCTGAGCACAGGAGCCAGGCAGAGCTAGGAAGAGTTGAAGAACACTCTTTGCTACAGCTACTAATGCTGTTACACAGGGGATGTGCAAGCTCAACATGGCAGCCAGGATGAGGTAGAAGCCACGCAGAGTCCACTTGCCCACTCCCAAGGCTGTTCCTGGCTGCTCCAGTGCCTGCAAGGCCAGACCAGCCACAGGAGCTGGGTAGTTCCATCCCTGGACAAAACCACCCTGCAGGACCACTCCTGAGGCCAGAGGCTGCTGGATGGGTCCTGACAGCGATACATTGCATGCACAGTGGTGATGGCTGCTGCGTACCACCATATCCGGAAAAGAAAGCACAGTACAGAAACAAACTTGCCTCGTCCTGTTGAAAAAGCAGGTGAAGCTTCATCTACCACAGCACTGGGCCCAGGCCTTCACATCAAAGGGAAGTGCTTGTGTCTGGAGTCACCAGGCTATGGCTCATTGCCTGTCACTGGAAAACACAAGAGGAAAAGATGCCACAATATCCTGGGAAAAGCCTTTCTCATAAATGTGGATACTCCAGATCCTGAGCTGGTCTTGTGCTCCAGGTAGCTTGCAGAGAAAGATTTTGCTTGAGAATCATTGCTCCAGTGAAGTGAGACACATGGGAGAACGGACAACCAATCCTCCAAAAATCTTAGCACCAGTAACACCATTCCTCTCCTTCCACTGCTGTCAGCTCCAAAGCAGCATTAATGTTTTGCTGCTAGTGCTCTTTGCGGGGATGTTGGAGGACTTTTCACCACCCATCAAGCACACAGGAGTTGCAGAGGCATGGGCACAGAGGGTCAAGCTGAGGCCCACGGCCAATGGCCTGGCCAGAGGATAAGGAGTCAGAAGAGGACCACCTCCTAAAAAGCTCAGGCCATGGTTTTGGCAAAACACTTTCTGAGGAGGTTCCTGTGCAGGCTGAGGGCAAAAGGCCATCAATGCCACGCAGCCGCAGAGCCCTGCAGTGCTGAACAGGGTGCTGGGAGGAGATGGGAGCTTGGGACGGCCAAGCAGCAGAAAACAGGTCCCACACAGACACTCTCAAGCAGTTGACATCCAAAGAAACTAAGTCAGCACAACTCAGCCCTATGACTTTGCTGGGCTTGCGTGCTCTATGAGGCTGTGACATGTCAAGAAGCAGATGAAGAAATTATTCTGAGCAAGTGTATTTTTCTCCCATTGCCCTGCAGACAAGCACATACAGATGAAGAGAGACCTCTAGTGATGCTGGAGGGACTTTACCTGTCCTACTCCTCCGAGCATCCCTCACAGTCAGAAGCAAATGTCTCGACTGCTCTGACTGCTGCAGTAATGGCCTTCCTCCTGAGCGGGAGAAAAACAAGGGCTGCTCACAAGAATATCTCGCTCATCCCCAGAGAAGGTGGAAGGGTGTACACTGAAAAAGGGAGTGACTATAACATGCCGAGGGGGTTCAGAAAAACTAATAAGGATAAGCTAAATGGGCTCAGATCTTGCTACACCCTGCCTCTCCAGTTGCAGCTGCCCAAGCTCCAGCATGGTCCTGGGCTCAGGCATACAATTCAGCAGGCATGTGGAGAGTGGGTAATTGCCAGTGCTGGGAGATGATTGCAGTTCAGCTGCAATTTGGAACATGTGCCTCAAGTTTGCATTCAGGCAGAGAAGGAGCTTGCAGCTGCCGGCTCAGTGGGGCAGGAGGCAGAAGTGAGGAACAGCAGGTCCCTGGCTGAGCACAGCCATGCCAGGAGATACCATATCCCCCTTGCACACCCTGACAATTGCCGCATCTTGCACTCAGCTGTGGGACAGAGGAGCATTTTTGGCTCTTGGTGAATTGAGCCTTAAAGCCCCAGTGTGTAGGTGCGGACAGCATGGATGATGGATTGTGCGTAAGGGTGTGCTCATGCCCAGCATCCCCAGCACAGAGGGAAGGCAACAACACCACCATTCACCTTCTCAACTCTCCACACCAAGGACTGGACACAGAGCCAAGGAAAGCCTATAAGTCTAGTCAGACACAGAACTACTACATTAAACTTTTCTATTATGAAAAGGGTTTGAGGGGACACGTAAGTGGCACATGCTGGGGCAGACTCAGCTATGGCAGAGGCACAGCAATTGTGCTCTGCAGTGTCAAAAAGCAGACAAATATACCTGTCCTGTTGCTCTCAAACCCAGAGCAAGAAAAGAACATAGGGGCTCCTGCCAGCCAGAAGAGAAGGCCTCTCTCACCTGCTCCTGCCACTTCCTCTGCAGCTCTGAGCTGCGATTACTCAATTAGCAGCTCCTGTAGTACCTTCCTTCCACTCAGCTGTCCCTCCTGTTGCCCAATCAGTGCATAAATCAAACAGGAGCAGCTCTTTCCCCAGGCTTTCTTTTTCTTATGCTAGGCCAAGCCTTGGTGACCTCCTGTTGGGAGAGTGGACAGTCATATTTTGCTGGAATGTTTTATTTTCTGTACTGCATGAAGAGTAATTGTGGAGGGGAGGGAGAGCACAAGCACGAGAAAGCATGTGCACTGCCAGCCAGGCCAATGTCCTTGTCCCACAAGGTTATGGATCCATTTTAGCTCACATAATAATAATAAAAAAAGCCTCACAGAAGCAAGGGATTCATAAAACAAAACATGAGCTGGGCATTTGGCAGCAGCTGCCCATGGAGCAGGAAGCACAAGTTCAAGTCTGGAGGAAGACAAACTCCATATCCTGCCAGCAGCTTGAGATTTCAGGCAGCTGGCAGCATTTGTGATAGTGTGTGCACACACATGTATGCAGAGACAGCTGGCACAAGCCTGCTTTCTCTTTCTCTGCATGCTCCACTGATGTTATTTCTGATACTTAGTCTGGCAGAACTCAGAGGTACTTAGACTGAGAAGCACATCTGATCCAGAGCAGAGCAAGGCGAGAACAGCCTGCATGGTGATCTCCCCTCTGCCCTGCTGTGTCCCAGCACACTTCCCAGCACAGCAGAGACAAAGCTTTCCAACAACTGCACGGGACACTTACGCTGCGTGTTTCTCTTCCCTGCTTAGAAGGCAAATGTTACAGACCACAGAGTATCAAAACAGCTTGTGCCTGAGACAGAAGAGCCTCCCCTGTGAGAATTCAGAAAACTCTGGGGATTTGCAAGTGCTCTGATGAAATCCCGACAGGCACGCAAATATTTCCAAGTGATAAATAAAGCCCCGGAGACCAAATTCAACACTTTCAAAAAAAGCCCAATGATGGTAGACTTCATTTTGTTTCATATGTAGTGAGCTCTACTAACAGGTATTATTTCTTTCTCATAACAGGCATGCACAACAATGTTTTCCTGACTGCAGAAGAGGACATCTCACTTGCTCATTTCTAGTACATCAGGACAGAGACATTGAGACCAAATGCACAGGGAACTGGGATGAGTTAAGGCTACCTGCTACTTTGGAGGAGTGAATTGTTTAATAAATTAGGGGTTAGCAAAAAACAAAACAAATAAAACAAAAAAAAGCCACACACACACACACACACACAAAAAAAAAACAACAAAAAAACACAAACAAACAAAAAAAGAGAAATAAAGAAGAAAGAAAAACAAAAAAACCCACCTGAATAGAAACTCAGTGTTGTTGAAAGACAAGATCTACTTCTTCCTGATAGGTGTTCTTACATTAAAAAGCCCTACAGTTAACTACAGAAATTGAAGGCAGGATCCAAACAGTCAGGAGTTAAGGGGGCTTCCAAGTTCACTGCTCAGAGTGCAAAGGATCACCAAACAATGTCCGCATCAGCCCAAACTGTAAGTGGCTTTTGTCCATCAATTCTCCAACCTCAGCATCTTTAGACTAGAGATAACAAACTGGAAGAGGAAAAAGGAATGGCAATTGAGGACAAATGGTAAATGCTTTTCTAAAATAAAAGCAGCTATCCTTAGTCTACAGAAACCTGTGAGCAAAATTGTGAGAAAAGAAGACATCAGTACCTGGACTTCCAAAGATAAAAAGTCATACTCTTGAAGAAGCAGGGAGCTTCAGAGCTGGATGACAGCAGGCACACACAATGCTGGTGGAGGCAAGACAGCATACATTCAGTTGCTTGTCCTCCTCAGGCTAACTGCAGTTCACAGTTTGTGTCACAGAGCAGTGAGGACATGCTGCTCCTAAGGCAGGGTGAGCTGGGAGCCAAGGGTGAGCCCAGCCCAGGCTGTGCCCTCACTGACCTGCAGCACCTGAGCATGGCCAGCAGAATTGGGTACTGGAAACAGCGTCCATCCACAGCTCTGGATGAGGTAAAGTGAGGAATCAGGTCCATCCAGAGAGTCTAGTCAGGAGCAGCAGGAGATGGGGCTGCAGAGTAAGTCTGAAGTCCATCCATGAGATGAGCGCAGAGCCAGAGAGAGGCATACCTACAACACAGCTCAGAAAAGGAATGGATGGCCCAGGCTGAGCTTAAATGGAGCCCCTGGGGAGAGGGTGTGGGTGGGGACCCCAGGTGAGACCACTCAGGGTGTTTAAGGCCTATTGGTACCATCCAGACCCTGACAGTTTTACCTAACATACAGACCCCTTTCACATGTGGTAGGATCATCCGCACAGGGAGTTCATGAGGAATTGCCCTTTGGTGTTAGCTCGCCCTTAGTGACAGCCTTCCTTATACGCTCCTGTAACATCTGTTTGCCTGCACTCATGACATGGAACATGTGTTTGCATCCCTCAGGAAAGGATTTAGCACTAGCCAGGCAACAGCATTAGGAAAATAAAAATTAAAAAACAAACAAACAAACAAAAAAACACCAATTCTCTCAAACTGCATTAAAAATAACTCAAATGCATTTCCACTTCTGAAGAATTTAAAAAAAAAGGGGGGGGAGGGGCTGGGGCATGTAGTGGGAATACCTCTTACAGTGATGCCTGTAGGAGTTGCTGATGGTGTGTGGAAGAGGTAAGCCCAGAAGAAGCTCAGACATTCATGCAGTTCAGGAGAACACTCACAGTTATAGCAGGCAGAACTTTAAAGACAATATGTAATTTGTGAACCATCTTGATCAAGGGCATATGGCGACCACTAAACAACTTGAAAGGAGGAAAACAGTACTCTCAGGGCGGCTTAGCCTCTGATGGCCCTTCATGGCATTTCTTGGCCTTTTTTTCCTAAAGTCTTCAATTGTGGCCACCCTGAGCACTGGGGAGGCACGTCAGTTTTCTTTGCCTGGGCAATTCACATGCTAAGGGAGCGCTTTTTTCCCCAGTGCTCCAGAAAGTGCTGCAGGATCAAACGATAAAGTGTATTTTCTGCCCTGAGGAGTGAGCTGTGCAGACAGGAGAGAACCTGAAACCAGGCAGGCAGCCGGGAACGGTGATCAGCAGAGAGTGCAAAGGCAGCATAGGGGCTCATAAATATAATGTTTTGCTGTTATTCCGGAATGGCAAAGACATGTCCTTGTAGGAGGAAAACTGTACAGATTGCTTTATTATTTTCAGTCCAATGAAATGAGCTGAAGTGGAGGGAGAAGGGGGGAAAACAGTAAGAAGGAACAGTTGTGAAGAAGGGTTAGTACCACGAGGGTACTCTCTGCTTGGGGCTGCACAAACCCCAGTCCCAAACCCGCTGAGCTGGGTGATGCCATGGAAGCCCAGTGTGGCCAGGCAAAGTGGGGGTATGTCCTTGCAGCCACGGCTGGCCCTGCTGGCGCATAGATGGAGGCCCAGCAGCAGGGCCCTGCAGCTCGCCATGGGAGGCTGTGGGGAGCCCCCAACTCCCTGATGCTGCTTTGCAGCACTGGGACCCCACAGAGCCCCACACCTCTCCCCGCCCCTGCTCTGGTCCGTGGTCCCCCCTGCTCACTCCCTGGTGCCAAGAGCAATAAGAGCCCCTGCTTGCCCCATCCACCCACGGGCTCTGAAGGAAGTAGCACGGTGACTGCTATGCCCGTAGGCACATTGGTCACTTATTCCCCTACTGCATTTAGTGATTTATTTATTCGATGTAGAAGCCTTTTCTTGCTCCCCCCCACCCCTCATCTCCTTTCACCATCTGTCCATTCATTTGGAAATCTGTTCCAGCTGACCTCGAGCTGACCAGCGCTTCCTTCTTCCCTCGGTCCTGCCATGGGCTCCTCCAGACGTCCCCAGCTCAGCTCAGGGGCTTTTAGCTGACTATGCAAATGTCGCCCAGCCAGCTGGTGTCTGCCTCCCAGAAACACATGTTCAAAAGCCCCCTGGACAGCCAGCAGGGAGGAGGGGGCAAGTCCCTGCGCCCCGGCCGGGGGGCTGTGCCGAGAAAGTTACTTAGCCAGGAATTATTCAACAAACAGATGGGAGGAGGGAAGGAAGGCTGGGGAACAGAGAAAATAAGAGCGTGGTGCATCTGTGTGAGCGTGTATAGGTGTGGGGTCCCACATAAGTGTGTGGGAAGTGTGAATGAAATCACTGTGTGAGGATGGGTGGTGGTGGAAGAGGAGTGTGAGAGAGATGTACAGATCAAAAGAGGATGTTGCTGATAGTTTTATGGTCTTCTCCTCCTAGTGACATCTTCTGCAGCATGCAAAAGGAGCTCTAATAGTACAGCATGAAGGAGACGTGGCTGTCAAAGGGCCAAACAGCAGGCCCATGGAAACAGCCCCTCAAGAGAGTTACTAAAGCAAGACAAGGCCAAGAGGGCTCATTTAAATTCATCTTCACAAGCTCTCTCTTCTTTCCATCACCTAATGTGTGACCATCCACCTAAGATCTCTGGTTGTTCATGGAGGAAGAATGTGGCGATGTTGAAACTGGAGCTGAGGATCTGGGGAAGGATTTGAGACTGAACCGAGGAGGGAAGAGAACAGAGGAGCGTTGCCACAGCACCCCCACCAGGCTGATAACCACTGTAGGACATAAGGGCCCAGCCAGAAAGCCACTCATAGGCAGCAGTCCAGCTCACTTGGGTACCTTTGCAGGACACAGTCATTTACTGAAGTACTGGCAAAGAAGAGGATTAATGTGATGAGGCCTACTAGGTCTTTGCCGTGAGTAAGGTGAGAGGAAGGCTTGGAGATAAAAGGACAAGGCATCCATAGTGCCTTTTATGGACCTCCTCACCAGATCTGCTGCTGCACCCAAAGGCTAACGCATCCTCAGTTTCTCAGGCAGAAAAGAAAGGTTTGGTGTCTGCATGTAATTATACAGTGCCTATACTATCTCCACAAAGTAGAGAAACTCCTTTTCTTTACCTCTTTCAGATGGTCTCCCTCATCTGACTTCAGACGTCTGGTTTTATACTTGTGGGTATTTGCTGATAACATTTGAGCAGGGGGATGCCAAGGCATGTGTCACCGCTTTCTCTAGGCTAAAGAAAAATTAGAATATTGACTCTTAAAATTTAAAAAGATTCTTCCTTGTAATAGCAATTAAAACTGGGAGAAGCCAAGGTACCTCTCCCCAACCTAAATTTCTCCTGTCACAAGTGCAGCTTTGGCCCTCTGATAAGGACCCCTTGGGCTCCCTGGAAGAATGCGGGATGTCAGTTCCAGATGTAGCTGACAGATGATGCTCTTCCTGGCCATAGGCAAGAATGGTGAAATGGTGAGCTGCCAGGAGCAGCTTAAGGAAGAAATGCAGAGCATATGTGCAAGGGAAATGGGGATGTTACAGCATCAATACAGAGTATAGGGGAGCTGCTGGACATTGGAAATGTCTCCTTTGTATCCTGACCACAGGTGACAATGAAGCCTGTCCCTGAATCAAGCCTAACGGTTGAGAAAAATGTACATTGTGTGAAAAAAACCCAGGCAGTACCACATGATTCTGTCCACTGAGATTAACAGGACATGAATTATGGTAACCATGGCTGTTTGTTACCCAAAACGTACTTGAAGTCTTGGGTAAAGAGACCCACTGTTGAAGGACAGAACGGACTGGTCTGGCTCACATCCGTGTTTGTCTCATCTGGATTTAGAGTGGCTCTCAGGACAACACGGAGCTTTAGAAAGACCAGCTTGGAATATGCAAATGCATACCACCTTTCCTTAGGTGTGTGTTTGATGTGGTTGGATTCGGCATATAGAAGAAATGAAAGTGGTGGCGGGCAGGTCAGCAGACTCCATGAGCATAGAAAAAGATCTTTTTGTTTCACATATGCTAGATGCTGTGTCATAGGACTTGGTGATTCTGGAGATTATGGGGAAGGTACCTGACAGGCTTATCTCCTTCAGGATCAGGGGCTTGGGCAAACGGCAAGAAGGCAGCCCTCTGTTGGCTGATGCCGTCTTCATAGCATAGCCTTGTGAGTGCATGCTTTGCGCACTACAAGACCAGTTGAAGGTTTCTGGACAATTTGAGGCTGAGATCTTCATCATCAACCCACTGTAGCCTCTCTGGCGCCTTTGACCCAGCTTCCATCGCAAGCACAGCAGAAGCAGAGCATGACAGGCTGTCAGGATCAGAAGATAAACATGCTGTACTGGGTTAGTCGAAGGGGTCATCCAACCCACTGCCCTGCCTCCAACAGGCAGACTGGGAGCAGCACTGGAACACGGTGAGAACTGTTGTGAGCTTCTATGTGAAAGAAAGAGAGGCTGCATTCCACTGCTTCCAAGGCCAAACAAGCATCAGCTAAGTACAGCATGAAGCCAAAAAGAACAGAAGTTACCTGCACTCAGTGTGCACCCATTTTCCTCACAGTGTCTGATAGGATCATTGTGCCTTGTACTGCAGTCCTTTCCTGAGCATCTCTCAGCAACATTTGTGTTGCTATATGTTTTTTTCCTGATAACTCCAATATCCTTAGATAAGAAGTCACCCACCAAACACAACAAAAAGGAAACCACATGGCTGCATCTACACTAGTGAATTTACCAGGGCACTCAAGTGCTCTTCAAACCTGGGCAGGCTCCTGCAGGGGTGCTCATCCCCACCAGGCACTGCCCAGCTGTCATTTCTGGGTGGACCACAGGCAACACACTGTTCCCCCTAAGCAGAACAGAGGATGCCTCATTGTGCTCTGGTGGCAGAGATTTGGGACACTCCAGCATGAACTATGCCCTACAGCTCAAATTTGCTTGAATGTACTTGTACAGGCAGAACTGCAGAAGCCCATCGAAGGCTACCAAAGGGAGCCCATTTCAAAGAGAAACTCAGAAACTGCAAATCAGTGGAGTGTCCCCTATGCTCTGTGCTTAGCCAAACCCACCAAGCAAGACCCAGCACCTGGGCCCATAAATTCTCAGCCTAACCATAAAACCAGAACTTGAGCATCTAGTTTAACACAGACCCTGGGAGTCATTCTATCCTTCTGGCTGCCAGCGTGCAGTTCTGGCTCAGCCTCACAAGCAGCCCTGAGCTGCTGTGCAAGGCGGCCGGCAGCCCTCCCGCACCTCACCCCAGCCACACAGGGTGCGGGGTTCCCACCGGGCTCCCTGTCTCCGCGGGAAGGCTGCAAGGCCGAGCGCGTGAGGAGGGCGAGTGGGCTGCGTCTCATGTCTCCTCTCCCTTTGTATGTACCTCCTGGTACGATTATTAAACGCAAATTACAAAAGATATGACCCAAACGATCTTTATTTCTTCTTTCACCAAGCGGTGCCTGCAGGGTCCTGATTCTGAATTCCGTTTCAATTACCGATGCCATTTTAACACAAAGCAGCTTCTGTCTGCAATTACCGGCACTGTCGGCAGCGCAGAGACAGCTCGGGTGGCAGAATACAAAAGCCTGGCATCTTGCGTTTGTTTAGAAACTTTCATTTGCTGTGATTAAAGGCAGAAAACATGGGATTTGTCTGTCTGCAGAAGTGCACTGTACGCTGCATGCACTCCTTCGTGGTACAGTCCCCGAGAAACCAGCCCTCAGCACTCACCTCCACAAATCACTCAAAAGGACTTTAACTGATGTTACAGCCAATATTATGCAGACAGACCGACAGAGTTAACTCCATCGTGCTTTAGCTTAGCAAGGAAACTCTCTGCTTTTACTGCTAGTAAAGCCGAGCAGCCTGAGCTGCAGAGCTGGGATGCCAATATAGGCTGGGGCAGAGAGTGGTGCAAAGGTGTTTTCCTCTTATATTGGTGATATAAAGCACTAGTTACAAATTTACAAAATAAACTCTTCACTTGCAGCTGAAACGCAGCCTCCTGTAAGTATGAGGGTAGGAAATGCTACTTATATTACTGGCACAAATTAACACAGGAGAGGTGATGAGGAATCCCATAGCTGTATATACAGTCCTGTATATATAACTGTAGTTACTGTGGTAAAAGTTATAAAGTCCTAAATTTCCATTCGGCCCTCTGAAGGCAACCGTGAGGCTGATATGGTCCCCGGTGAAAATGAGTTTGACACCCCTGCCATAGCCAAATGAAACTGGTAACAGGAGGCACACATATTTGCCAGAGTTGGCAATTCCATAAGACAAGGGGGATTGACACCTGAAATCCATGAGGCAGGTACCCAGCTTTGCATCTTGTTGCAAAACCAGCAGTTCCATCTGTGCAGCATCCTCTGGTTCTCAAGCAAAATTCACAGCAACTGCAGTTTTGACGGCTGAAGTCAAACACAATGGAATTCAAAGAGCACATTTCCATGCAGCCGCTGCACATCGCTCCCTGCAGCTGCATCTAAGAGCCTCTGCTCTGCCTCGAGCTGTGGCACTGCCTGCGTGCTGACCCACCAACAGCCCCAGGGTCCCCAAGCTCACAGAGAGGGAGGCAGACACCTCCTCTCTTTTGCCCTGATCATCCAGGCTGGATTTTGCTGCTGTTTCTTTAGTAATACATCACTGCGCCTCTTTTTCAGCCTCCTCCACAAGGCCATCTTGCTTGTGAGTGAGTCTTGAGCTCACTTTCATCTTCCAGACCCTTTCTTTCCTTCCTTCCTTTCTGTCCAGCCCCCACCAGTAACACCTGCTTTGTACCCCCTTGCTCCCCTTTCCCACACCATCTGTTATATACCAACCACCTTGTGTGTGCTCTTTAATGCCACTGCTCTCAATGGAGTTTCCACAGACATAGGAGGAATCTGATCACAGGTGCTGCCGGCTGGTGAGAGATGTTGCTCACATTTATGTTGTTAACCAGTTTGTTCTTTTTCCTCTTGCCTGTTCCTTGCCTTATGGTTTATTTATTTTTCTCTCCTGTTTGCTTGCTCTAATGTGAGTGCACAGCACTGAGCACTGCAGTGGCACGTGCAGTGCGAGTGCGTAGCCGGGGCAGCCCTGGCAAGCTCAAGCCCACAGGGCAGGCAGGGATGCCGTGTCCCAGGGAGAGCTGTGCTGCAGCGCAGCAGCAAGGGGCAGGTGGCTGATGTAGCCCCGCAGGGCTGGCATAGGCATGGGGAACACCGGCCATTGGAGGCCCTGGCTCTCAGAGGTGACACCATGCCTGGCCAGAGCTGCCAGCCCAGCTCTGTCACCTGGGAACTGAGGGATCCTTGAGAAGACACTGTCATCCTTCCCCTTTAAACTCCCCCAGAGCTTGTATGGATGGAATGAGTCTTGAGACTCTTGGCCACAAAATGTGACTTAAATAGATGGTTTTCAGGTCAAGAAGGTGGTTTACACCCCTTGCTGCACAACCTTCATTTTCCAGCAAGTCTCTGCGGCCACATGGGCCCACCGGAGAGTAAAATGGGGACATCAAATGTCTCAACCCCTAATGACAGTGCTGGAAAGGTCTCTGTCCTGGCAGTGGCTGCTGGTTTTGCCCATCCCACCCTGTAGTGAGCCAGCACATGCCACGTGAGCCCGGCTGAGCCACCGTCCCTGGGAGCTGGCGGAGGGTGCAGAGGGGGCAATTTACAGCCGTGGTTATTGAGTGGTGTGTGAGCCGTTTGTCACACTGAGCCCTGGCACCTTGTTCTACCTGTGTTGTGCGTGTTTTATTGGTGTTGAGCAGAGGGAGGCCAGAGCAGAGGGGAGTCTGGGAGGAAAGGCACTCAAGTGAAAAATGAACCGAGTCAAACAGGATTGAGAAAGAGAGAGAGAGACACGCAGGGGAAGGGGGTGAAGGGGCCAGATTATAAAACACAAGACAAATGTCCCCACTGGCAGCAGGGTTAGGGAAAGAAAGAGAGGGAAGAAATGAGGGGGGCAGGGGAGGAAAAAGAAAGAGAGAATAAAGACACTGCCTCGTGGCCAGCACTATCCTAGTGGGATCCGCGATGCACATGTAGTCAGAAAAATAATTCTCAGTTTAACAAAGCAAGAAGAGGGGGGCGGGAGTGGAGGAAAGCTACAGATCCAAATGGAAAGTGCCCCAGGGTGTCCAATCTGCTGGGTTTAAAAAAAAAAAAATCATTTTGCCTCATCCCCCACCTTCGCCCACCAGGGAGCCAGCTCCTTCCCCATTCCCTCAGCCGCCACCACCAAAAGGAGTGGGACCGGGGAGAGAGCAGAAGGTCTGTTTAGAATTTCACATCCCTTCCATCCTGCTCCCTCAGTGCTAAACTTTCAAGACAAAAATCATAAAACGAGGTGCTTTGTTGGTGAGGCAGATTCAGAGATCTTCCTGTTAGGAACAAGAAAGGGAAAAGAGAGACAGAGAGTGAGACAGAGAGATAGCTAGATGGAGGGCTGGCTTTGTGCTTGCAACAAGCCACAAAAGGTGCATTTTTAATTAAATTTATACAAAATGTGTCAGTTTTATCTCTATGTTTCAAACCTGACTCTTTTCTATCAAAGTAAAGTATTGATCTTCAGTGCCCCGAAGCTACCTGACTGAATTAAACAGAATAAATAGAAGAAGGACTGAAAGGGCTTAGAAACAACTGCAGAGAGGCGAATGTTTAATGGCTCCACAGTCATTTGCTCCAATTAAAAAACAAAACCGTTTAGAGGGGCTGTTAACACCTTGAAGTCTGAAAATCCTCACTTCAAAAAAGCCCCAAAACAGCTTCCAGGCAAAACATTTTAATTGCCATAAATACTTCCAACCTCAGCCATCACTGGTGTGTGTGCACCTTGTACAGATAGACAAACGGATCCCTGGGCCCAACAGGACAGAACCCACTCAGCTGTGAGATATAGGTATGCTCCATAGGGCACAGAGACACCTCCAGCCAAGGAAAGGCATGTATCCAATATGATCCAGATACATACCACTTTATGTAGGCAAAAACCCCATTTGTCTGAGAAGTTAAGGATGGACATTTTAGAAGCACAGGTCTGTTTGCCTAACGTGATGTTGCCCTATTGAACATTGTTCTCCAAACCAGTCATACTCAATTGCATGTCATGCAAATCACAGGTACCTTACAAAGCACTTACTGTGTCTGTCTCATGTCACAAGAAGCTGTCACAGTCGCACTTGATTAAGAACTGTGTTTGGCCAGGGGTACCTTGTGACAAGAGCCTGCAGCTCCCAGGACAAACAAGGCCAACAATTTTGTTAAAGGCTCTTGACTATCATGAGAGGTATCAAGAGGAGCCACATCACCCAGCTGGGCAAATCCCAGCTGCTTCCCATCCCTATGGGTTAGACAGAGTTTGCTATCTGGACTAGCTTTGAGCCAGCTCAGGCATAGCTACAATGGCCTGAACTGTTATCACCCACTTATTTAGCACAGGGGTGTCAAACTCATTTTTGTGGGGGGCCACATCAGCCTCGCAATTGCCTTCAAAGGGCTAAATGTAATTTTAGGACTGTATGAATGTAACTACTCCTACATTTGACACCTCTGATTTAGCGAGTTGATTCACCAAGCCATACAGCCATCTGTACACATAACTCCGCAGGTCACAGGGAGCCACAAGCTTACCTCCAGTTTGGCTTTGGAGCTTGAAGCACTTAGAAGGTTGCTTGACTTGGACCAAATTCTTTGGCAATTTCCCAAGGCACTTTTCTGGCTTTGCAGGTAGTTCTAGTGATCAAAGCACAACTTCAGCCTATCACATATTTTTTGGCTGATTCAAAATGTCCCACAACACCAAAAGATGTGTCCCTCATCATTTCAGGGCCAAAAACCATCCTGAGAATTTTCCTTACTTGAATCTGAAGGAGGGTGATTTTTGCTGAAGGAGCAGGGTCAGCTAATAAAAGCTCTGACCAGTTATTACTGCACCAGTTTAGGCAAGTGAACTCAGCATTTTCTCATCTTTCAAACATTTTGTTAAACATTAAGCAATGATCATTGTCTGTTATCAATAACTTGATACGAACCAGCCAGACTCTGTAGTTTATTTTCCAGCACTGGATAGAAGAAAAGTGAGACAAAAGATTTTCTGTGAGCAGCAAGACATTTCACAGGGAAGCAACTGCACAAATGTCACCATACACAATTCTTGCCCGTAATTGTCACAGAATCACAAGTTTTTAAAGGATCCGCTAAGCCATGCACATGGGTTTGTATTGTGGCAGCTCCCTTAACAACATCTCAACCGCAGGTTAATATCGCAGTCAGCTGAAATGCTGAAAAGCAACAGAAGCACAGGGACAGAAGCCAGAACGCTCTGCTTGACAGGATTTCAGAGCTACACTCTCGCTTGAGCATCAGGAAGTTCTGCCCTATACCCTTCCTGGGCCCGCAGCCTCTCAGGGGTGAAACAGCCCCACAAATCTGAGCCAGTTGCCATATTCTGTAGCAGAGGGTACATACGCATTCAGTCAACACTGCAACTTGTACATCTGAAATGAACCATTTGGGAACCAACGAATATGCATTTTTAGCGCTAAGGTTGAATACTCCTGCTGCTTACAGCCAAGCTCCTGCTGCTGCACTTCAGAGCATTTTGCTTTGTTACGGACCCCTGATTAACACTTTCTAAGCATTTCAACCTACACTTCAGTCACTTTACAGATTGCAATGAATGCAGATTTGAGTTTATGGGTTCATAAAAGTGTGAATTAGCACAACAATTTTCCTGCAGCCTATTTGCACAGCCCTTCCTCAAGTGACCTGTCCCTTCAGACAACACAAATATTTCACCTCAAGCGAACTGCCCTGTGAGGCATTTTTAAGAGACTAGAACGAGATCTGTGGCCCCAGGAAGCAATGCCTGTGGGAGGACAAGGCAGGGGCATTACTGTGAAGCCCAGCACTTGCGTCTCTTGGCAACATTAGAAAGCGCTGAGAAGTCCTTTAGCCCCTGTAGGAACTGCAGTGATCCCAGCAGCCCCAGCAGTGCCACCCATAGAGGCACCCATCAGCCTGGCATTGCTACTGCCACCCATGCTCAGCAGAAAGGGGCCAGCAGAGCTCCCCTGCCTGCCTTGCACTGGTGCCTCTCACCTGCAGGACAGACATAGCTGCACAGCCCTGCACCAATACACCGAGTCAGACACAGAGACCCCAAGACAAGCACCTCACAGCACCCCTGTGCTGTGCTTCTCTGCACACGTGCACCCTAATCTCCTCCAGCCTCTACTCTGACATCCCATAGCTTTGTCCTGTGGAAAACGCTGTCACCCAGTAATCTGCACCTTTTCCTGCTCTCTGCATATCACTGGTGTGATCAGGCCTATCTCTGCATGGAGGAGGGGCTGGCTGACCAAATTTCTTTAATTAAAGAAAAAGGATCAGGTTTATTTCAGATAAGCAGGCAGGATTAAAATAGACAGAAAGAATAAACAAGGGGCAGCTGTCATCACTCCAGCCGATCCAGTGTGATTATTAATAATGATAAGCAGAAGAATAGGGCTAATAAAAGGATAATGAAGTGGTCCTGAAAGTGACAGGAGATGGAGCCAGATAAGAGGGCCCATGGCCCAGAGCTGCTCTGGTCTCAGCAAGGTCTGTGCAGAGCAGCCTACTGGGGCACACCAGGTAGCACGGCCCTGAGAGGAAAGGTTTCATTCCTCAGGGACCATGGCAGAGAGATTAATGGGCTCAGGAGCCCTGGACGCCCATGTCATGCAGCATTCATGACTGAATCAATCAGGCTGTTTCCCGGGCTGCAGCCACAAGGAGTGTGGTTTGTCCCCGCAGATAAAGCACAGCCCTGGGAGGACTGGTCTCACCAGGGCAGCCGATCACAGATCCCTCCCGGTGCTGCACAGCCAGGACCCTGCCTTGGCCCTCAACTCGGCACTTCACAGTGCCAGCACAGCCTGCAACTGGGATGACACATTTTGAAAGGGAGCACAAGCTGAAGCGTGGGGGCAGTTGCTGGGAAAGCACAGAAGCAGGATGGGGCATCTCTACCCTGTCCAGGGGTCACCCAGTGCTCTGGTGTCTCTTAGCTCTGTCAGCTCTCTAAGACAGGGAAGTGTCCCAGACAACCATCCAAAAAGGTGGAAGGATGTGGCTGAAGAAAGAGCAGCCTGTGGAGAGTTGGATCTGGGTACTCTTTCCTAACGGAAAGCTCACATGCAGAACAGGAACCACAGGCAAAGACCACTGCAGCCTTGAAACAACACAGTGCAGTCACTTGTACTAGCTGGGTACAGCTCCTGGCCATGGTGCAGGTCAGTGGAGGGGAAATAATGTGTGGAAAGTTATTTCCCAGGAGCCATTAAACAGAAATAAAATCCCACGTAACAGCAAATTCAGCTTCTGTTGTCTCTTGTTAAGGAGAGGATCAAATAATCTGCAAAGACGCAATGGGAAACAGGAAAAGGGAGACTCTGGAGTCAGAGCCTCACAGCAAGGCACAGAACATGTCAGATGGCTGGAGAAGGGAGAACTTGGTCAGGGAATGCTGAAAGAGGAATCAGGATCTTTTGAGACAAACTGGATTCATTTCCACTTGAATCAGTCTCTTTTCTATTCAGACATCCCCCTCTTCTCCCTCCCAAGTCTACAGTATTTCTCCTTCTTCAGAGAAGGAAAGGCTCTGGCCACAGGCCGTGGCAACCCCTCCCAGGCCAGCAGGCAGGTGGGTGAGTGGCTGGGTCTGGAGCAGCCGTGCCAGCCCCATGCTCCGCACGGGCAGGCGGCGAGCAGGGCCCGGGAGAGGAGCGGGGAGCCCCGCTCTGCCCAGCGCTGCGCTCCCCCGCTCCGGGTCACGGCAGCAGATGCTGCGAGCATATGCCATGAATTAATTCCGCTTTCCCTGGGACGCTCCAGTGAGAGGAACTGTGGTGCCTTTCCAACTTATTAACATAGGAGCTCCCCCCACCTTCCATCACTTTGTCACACTTAATAAAACAGCCAGCCAGAGTCCCATTACAAGGAACTTTAATGGAAAGTTGCTGGGTATGGCATTTTTTCAGCCATTATTTTCTACATTTTTTTCCAATGCTATGTGTGCTGTCTCTGTCCCAATATCCCCCCACCACCAACAAACTGCATTCTAGTTAGGCGTCTCCACCAAGACAGTCCATAAATACTGTATCCATTATTACAAGCAAAACCAGAGATTCCTAAAACTGATAGGACCTAGAATTAATTTCTCCATTGTGCACTTTTATTCATCTGTGATGTGGCTCACTGTTTGCCAGGGCAGTTTGTTAAGCTCTGAGCCTGCAGGGGCTATTTGCAGGTAGATATTTACACCCACACAGAATTCCAGCAAGTCCCTGGGCAGACATGCCAGATCAGCTCACTGAGCTAAACATGCTGTTTACAACACACACTTTGATGAGTTTGCTGCTCTCCCTCAGCAATGTATGAACTGAAAAGAATAAAGAGTAAGCAGGACACAAGACTCTCTACGTTGAATCACCATCTTTGAATTGAAGATGGGTAACACTCACCAAGTATATGAAAGCCATGTTTGAATCCGGAACTTGAGGTTGCTCATTTGTAACCAGTTCCTGCCACGGATTTGCTGTATGGCCCCGGGCGCACCACTGCACCCTGCTTAACCCCTTTGTGACACATGTCCATGGAGACTGACAAGGGATTACTGCTCTAGTCCTCAGCTAGGCATAGTCCAGAGGGTTGATTTGAGTTCCTAGGAACTGGGTGCACTGTTCTGAAAACTGCTCTCACTTCTCACCTCACCTGAGGATCAATCAGAGCTACACCTTTGCAGACTACAAGAAAAAGTGTACACTTGCCATTTCTTCCTTTGCACGCTCTTTTCATGGGACTTTTCAGAAATATAGGTTCCTAAGGCAGCTTTGTCACAGACAATACACTGGTGCGTCACCACAGGTCAAGAGCTGGCCTGGACATGCAAAAAGCACCTCATAGCTTCTTTTTAGCAAGAAGGGTAACAGAAGCAGGTTCTCCTCTCACAGCACTAGGACTTGAAAGAGAAGAAGCAACAGGTCTCAGTCACCTTCCCAGCATTGCAACCAAAACACAACTGTGGAAGGAAGGTACATTAGGAACAGCTTGCTGGAGGAAGGCCAGGAGCCAGACATTCACCTTCCCTCTTCCAGCTGGGGAAGGAATTGAAAAGACGTGGAAACAAGTCTCAGTCTATTAAGTTTATTGAAGGAAATTAAAGAGACAACTTGATCACAGCGCACATAAATACCAAAGCAAGGAGAAAATACCTGACAGCATGGCTTAACTGGGAAGGTAAAAGCATAAGCAGGTTCAGGGAACAGAAGATGAAACTAAAAAACTGAATATAGAAATAAAGCAGATTTTGAACCATAAGGGCAATTATCTATTACAAAAACTAACCAGGGAAGACTTTCAAATATACCATCTGTCTTTCTTAAAGACGGGCAAAGCTCAGCCACACCTCATGGCCTGTATTACAGCAGGCCAGATTCAATTATCAGAGCCACCTCTTCCCACCTTAACATAGATAAGACTATGGTTTTTTTCAAGCCCCACTCTCAAGCTCTGCTGGGGTATTTACTGGGCTCCCAGGGTCTCAGAATAGGCCCACACAAACTTGACTCCCACCCCAGAGCATCCCTGGTCAGGGCCCCAAGTCAGATGGGGGATAGCCAACAGTACCCAACTCCAAGAACACTCTTCTGGGAGATTTTATGCCATTTTAGAGCAGCTCCTCCAGCAAAACGTGACCACAGCTCACCAGCAAAGGCTTCCTTCAACTCCCACTATGCTTTTCTTGTGCTCTGTTCTCTCTTGGCTCACTACCAGCACCTGCTCTGGCCTCATTCCCCTCCAAATTTTATGTATATTCTGTTTGCAAATCTTTCAACCTCTTTGCTCCTCTTGCCCCTTCCTTGCCTCTCCCACAAACCCCACTCTTGCTCCTGGTCCCCTCCTCCCCACACTCTGCCTTAAATGGTCGTCCCCAAGCCCTCGCCCATTCCTACCTCTCACCATCCTCAGGAGGATCTCCGGGGGTCCTATGTCCCACCTGCTCTTGTTTCAAGGCATGCTTTCATCTTCCTCTTGACTCCTGAAGGGTCCCTGTGGCCTCTGAGGGGCTGAGCACCACTTGCACAGCCCAGCTCCACTTCTCATTCCTCCCTGTTGGAAGAGTAGCCAGATGGGAGTGCTCTGCCCACCCAGGATGATCAGAGCAGCTCTTGGAGGCAGAAAAGGCTCTGTGAGCCTTCCTGGAGACAGCCCAGGATTGTTGGTGCAGCACACAGGCTTGGCATGACTCCTGCACAGAGGACTCGGTAGCTACAGTCCTAACTACTACTGCTTAGTTATCCACTCTTAATGCTCCATATGGCCAGCAATACCACCTCCCCAAGCCCCTGAAGAAAACACATGATATGCCACATATCACACACCATACCTCAGAAGCTGGACAAACAGAAACATTGGATTCATAGTTCACCCACCCTTGTGGTTCAGGCCTTGGCATTTCCAGCTTTTGTGGCCATTGAAAACTGGTTAATTTGCCCTGGGTGATGGCATTGTTTTATAGGCTGATCCAAAGGTGCAAGGCCTCCTATGCTTTGTGACACTGACTGAGGGGAGAAAGGTGAGCTCACCTTGCAGCCTCCCTTTCTCTCTCTGCTTATGTTGTTTTCCTGCCCTCAAAAAAAAAAAAAAACCAAAAAAACAACAGAGGCAAGTGCAGCATCATAGTAGGAAGACAGTTACTTCATTCGTAGGGACATGGTGCAGAGACCCCAATTTCAGTGGGGGTACTGATAGTCTGTTTCGGGCAGCTCCTGCAACCACCAAAATTTGTCCTCTCATTCTCAGGGCACAGAAAGTTATGTTCACTTCATGCTTTAAAGAGAGTAGGGTCTCACTGGAAGCAGATACCACTGAATAAGGTGATATCAGGCAAGCAGCTCACAGGAGCAGTGTGGATTAAAACATCAGATCAAGCAGAAGGGAGAGAACCCACACTCAATGGTTCAACCTGTGGTTCAACCACAGGGAAGTGGTTGAGTCACCATCCCTGAAGGTGTTTAAAAGATATATATGTAAGGTTCTTAAGGACATGGTTTAGTGCTAAAGTTAAGTTATGGTTGGACTCAATGATCTTAAGGGTCTCTTCCAGCCAAAATGATTCTATGGTCCTACAGTTTGCAATCGAGAGAAGCGTGCCTCTGCTTTCCCTGTGATCTCTGAGGGATAAACTGAGCAAATCCATCCTCCCTTTACTATTCTCTTCCTCTCAGACTGGCTTGTTGGGTTTGCCTGATTTACTAGACTACATCAGTTTGCTGATTTTTTTTTTTTTTTTCTGGAACGTAGGAGGCGTTCTAAATTATCTTTGGCCAAAAAGCATAGGTGTCACAGAAAAATAGATGCTAGCTCAGCTGGGAAGTTTCTGTTCATACCAAAGCAGGTTTCTCTGCTCAGAGAAAGACTTTGGGATTATCCTCCATACACTGGTCTCCCAACCTTCTGTCTCACCTAGTTTTCTCGTTACAGCAGAGGTTTCTTGGTTGTAAAAAGCTTTGTGTCTCGAGACAGATGAGCCTCCCCTGATTTTGGTGGCCTCAGACTGGGACCCAATTGCTTCTCTGTTGTTGGTAGAATTGTTTGGCCTATCAACTCTGATCTGAAATTTTGCTGAATACTGAATTCACAGTGAGTTATATGACGTGTCCTGCAGTCAGTACATGACTGGGAACACGGTGCTCTATTAGACCAACCAAACAAGCCGAGAAAAGCAGCACAGCAAGCCTTCCACCCAGCACCCGCGCTGCCCACCAGAAGTATACAGCAAGATTCTCCAGTGGGACAAGGCTTTGAAGGACGTTGGCTTAGAAGTAATGCTACTGTTTCCTCCAAATAACAACAGTGGTTCCACGAGTACAGAGCATTAACAGCTAAATGGATTTTTCTTTAGATAACAGTAAGAGTGGGTTACTTGCTTCCAAAGAGACACCCACCAGGGAGTAACCTTATTTCAGAGCAGCAGGCTACACTCCTTCCCATGCATGGAATAAACAGTATTTTCATTGCAACCTACCTATTGCCTGAAGCTATCTCTGTTCTGTTCTGTCTCATCTGATTGCAAAGCTAAGCAGGGTTAGACCTGGTCAGAACTTCACTGGGACACCTCAAGGGGAAAAAGAGGTGCTGTAAGAAGTGATGTTGGCTGTTTAATAGGTGATGCTGCTTACTCCTAGTCAATACAGAGGTAATGTTCCAGGAGAGAGGTTAAACTGACAGGGGATGGCTGGAGGCTGCTGGATGAAATGTAAAATGGGAATCCTGAGAACCTGTGGCATCTCTTGTGAGGAAGATGGTAATATCGATGTCCTAGGCAAACAAATCCTATCAGTCTAAGCTTCTCTGATAGTCATCAGTGAAAACCACACTCCCAGAGATGCTGCGTTTGGGAAGAGGAAAAATCAGCTGTTGCAGTTATCTAAAGGTGCTAGTGAGGTAGAAGCGACTGTCCAAAAGCAAATATTTTGTGTATAGAATTCTTAATCTCTTTTGAGAACAAAGATTTTTATTACAAAATAAGTGAAACTTCTACCAAGCGGTTTTCCTACTAAGCAAGGTCCTATTTATTTTCATGTCTGAAATAAATTCTACACTATACATGAGTGAACAGAAAAGTAAAGTGCTAAACTGTTTACAGGAAATGCATGTATGAGATGTCTGGTGTACCAGTGCTCTAGGGCACACTGAGGTGGCCCTCTCTCTCAGACAGTCCCAGGTCCCACTCAGTCACTAGTTCCGATGACACCTCTGTGAAGAGATGGTCCCAATTCCAGCTGACGTCATCCTACCAAGAGGAAAAAGACAAACATGCTGAAATGTTACTGGTGACACCAAAAGGTTTCTGAATGATGCCAAATATTAAAGATGAACAGCAAAGAGAGAAATTGAAGGGCAACTGCCCTGCCAGGGAAGTCATAGGTTCAGTTGGCTAGAACAGGAATTCTAGCCAGAATGAAATGCAAATCTCTGCTACAATTGAAAGATTTTGACTGAATTATTCATGTTCAAAAATTCTGTAAATGACAGATTTTTTAATATTTATTAACCTAATATACTCCTGGACAGGGTGTAAAGAATACCCATAAAAATCTCACACCCTCCTGCACCTCCACTGAAGCATTTTCATTTCTGAGCTGCAGAAATCCTTGGTTGCAAGTCTTGAGCTCCTGCCCCACCAGTCATACTGGGGTTGTTCTGTCATGCTTTAACACACCACTCTGCCCAAACTCCAAATGCTTTTTTGCCTTTGTCTGTCTATACTGCCCTGCAAAACTTCCTGGAGCCCATGGTTGCTACCAAAAGACAATACACAGCACACTTTCTGCAGGGATCTGTGACAGTGCTAGGCATTTTCCTTTCCAGCTCTTTCCTACAGAAGGAGGCCAATCATAGTGATGCCATAATCTCACACAGAGAAAGCCCTATATATCTGCAAAATAATCTGCTGGGGAAATCAGACCTCCATCTTCTTCAACAAGCTCTTCTTCACAGGCTCCTCCTAATCTCTCTCCTCTGCCCCACCGACAAAAGCTTACATTCCTATAGTCTGAAACATATAAGAAGCTTTTGCCTTGTTGGTGTTCCAACAAAAGAAAGACTCACCTCTTGTAGTTCATGCTCAGGAGCCAAAACTTTGGTGAGAAGCTTCAGGTCAATTTCTCCATCCTATGAACACACACAGTCACACTCTTACATACAGTGAGAAAGTGGACATCATTTCACCAGGTAGGTCTTGCTAGAGATAGGCACATTTGCCTCATAAGGGACTTATACTTTGTCCAGGACAACAGCAGGAGCCTCATCTGCACAGCAGATACCATTACCCACATTATTTACAGACACAAACAAGTATGAAAGCCACACTGTAGAGAAGAACAGACTTGAAAGCAGAGTGGAAGTTGTTTGCATGATAGAGCTGTGTATTTTATGCAGCTGTGTGTCTCTGTGGAGGATGATGGGAGTCTGGAAGGAGGGGGAGTCACAGCGGTCACCCCATTGCAACATCCACTTACCAGAGTCTGAAAGGCAGCATACTTCATAAGATCTTCGTCCAGGTCACGGTAGGCGAGCACCCGGTTCACCTGCACACTGCAACCAGAAAGGGTCAAAAGAACAAGCCTGGGTAAGTGTGGAAGCACATCTGAGGAGAAGAGTGGCATGAAAAGGGATCTGGTGACACCCATCTCAAGTGTCCACATCACCCATTTGAATTCTTGAGATGGGTGTCCCCAGACAGAAGCAAATCTCATTCAGCAAATGAACAGTCATTGACAAATCTGCATGCAAGGTTGTGCACATGTATAAAATAGGATCTGGAGTGACCATAGACCGCCTCAGAGAAGCCAGTGCAGCAGACAGAAGATCCACAGACTAGCTGCAAGGGCCAGAAAGAAAATAGGAATATAGTGAACACTGGAACAGCCCCAGCAGGCTCTGAGAGCCCCACCATACAAGCTACAGAATAGTAGGGACCTTGTGATTCCCATAGCACAGCTATCAAATAAAATTTCTTAAAATATAGACTCCAAAGAGAAACACGGGGTAGGGGGTAATACATTGTTGTGCCGTGTTTCCCTTTGCAGGTGATGCAATACTATAGAAAAGGCCCATATTAATTTAATTTGTTTGTGTTTGTCCATGAAAATTACTTGTCTTTTCTATTGCAGGGAGACTATGGATACAGGAGGAACAGATGGGATTATTTAAAAAAAAAAAAGGAGAGAGAAAACAAAGGCATGAACTCTGGTGAGAGACAACATAATTTAAAATTTTCTACTATATAAAGTGTCGTTTATTTTTGTTAACACATATTTAATTACAATATATACTCCATACTTGTGAGAAGGAATCTGTGGTCAGGAGTAAGATATCCCACCCATCCAAATAAGGGTCAATGGAAATCCCAGTCTGTGATCTTGGCAATAGGCCCAGGAGAGGAGAGAACACTTTTACTGATACATTTAAGATAAACCCCCCCAAACTTTCATTTTTTAAAACTTGCTGCTCTCCCTTGAGCTAACCCCGAGACTATTCTGATAACACCTTCAAACAACAGGACTGTACTTTGCAAATTAACTATGCACTTGAGTAAGAAGGATATCCTGTGGAGGGCAAAGCAGACTATGACTGTGCAAAATCAAAGTGTGTGCATAACATGTGTACTGGAGGCACTTGAGGTTATACAGGCAACCTTAAATCAAGCAATTCCTAGCTTTTGTGATTTTGATTTTGCAACGTCAAACATGCTACTCTAATGTGGTTTTGGATTTAGCGAGAGAATATACAGTAATTGCTTCATTTGTGTAACAGGAAACAAGGAGTTTGCCCTGTTCTGCTTGGAGCCCCACTGCCACAATACATGGCATTGAATCCTGCTGAATGGCACTGCAACTGATGTCCAGAGAGCATGAGAGAAGGTAGAGTTTAATTTCACCAGCCATTTCACGCCGCTGATGAGAGCCTCAAGAACACCTGGCAGTGCTCTTACCTGGGGGGAGCTGCCACTTGCATGGCCAGATCTTCCTCCTGGACCTCCTCCAAGTCAGGGATCACAGGAATGTCTGCAACAAGAGAAAGCAGTAGCAGTTAAGTGGGGAGCGTTACACTCTCCTCTCACTAGAGACAAAGGTTCCCCGGCTTCACAGATATGAAACAGCTTGTTCCTTATCAGAGGAAAACACAAGAGAGTTATTTAGCAATGACTTAAAATACATTGTTTCACATTAAAACAGGGCAATAAAGCTTTGAAGCTTGGGGTCAAAAGAAATCTTGCAAGAGGGGCAGATTTGGGCTGGGTAAGACTCCACAGTCATGAACTGTGCATTTGAACACAACCTTGAAGATGAAAGAAGCGGCTGCACTAAACCCCACTGCCTACTTGTCATTATCCTAAGACTGGCAAGAATTTGCTTCTTATGAGATGTGCTACCATTTGCTCAGCTCAGCCACCAGTCACCTAGACTCTGTTAGAAATGAGATGTGGGGCAGAAACTGAGAGAAGCCATGTAAAACTACATGCTGAAGGAGCCGCTGGCTGGGTCTCAGACTGCAGAGGCCTGTGACCTTCCTGATAGCTGAGGAAGTGCATGCTGGTGGTCTAGCACATACAAAGACTAGGCAACATGCACCTAGTTGTAATGTCATAAATCTTTGTGTGATTTCCAGTGTGACCTTGGAATGAGTGATTTCTGGGTGACTGCGTATTCCCAGCATAAGGACTATGGCTATTCCACCTAAAAAGGAAGCGAGACACAAAAGAATGGAGGAGGAAGAAGTGAGTGCACACTGAATCCTGCTAAAGGAGCAAGGCTCTGAGAGCACTGCATGCTTTTTGATTTGACAAAGGCCTGTGAACACCTGGAGATTGAGAGAGCAAAACCAGCAAGAATAAGAGGTAACTGGAGGTGCAAAGCAAGGACAGAGAACACCAGCATGTGGCTGCTTTAAAGATTCACTGCTACAAAGGTGCTCCGGAGGCCCTGAGCCCTCAGACAGTGGAGAAGCTGGTGGTTTGGCTCTGGGAAGAGGTTGCACTCGCACTGCACTGTGCAGACGCTGGAGCAAGCAGGCTGCTCCTGGCTCTGTCAGCAGTGTGGCCATGCTGCTGCTGGATGGCAGCGGGTGGCCAGGCCTGGCTTTGCCCCATTTTGCAGCCCAGGTTGAGATGAATATTCAGGAGCTGGAGAGACATTCCCACTTGTGGCACTCAGGGCTCTGAGCAGGATTTTTCTGAAAAGCCCCTTGTCCAGCCGCCTGTCAGCACGTCACAGCCTCTCAGCTGCCCTTTCCTGCTGAACGCCCACCCCGCATCCCCCGCTCACCGCCCAGCTGCAGCAGGGCACGGGTCAGCCTGGCCTTGGCACCGTGGCCATTCGGAGCTGGCCACGCAGTGGGATTTCTGGCTAATTGGCTGCCTGGTGGAAGGCTGAGTGAGACGGGGGCTGCGGGAGAGCCTGGCCACAGCAAGAGGCAGTGACAGCTTGGCCAGCCTCAGCAGAGCTGTGCCTTCTCACTCCCTGGACACCCAGCAAGCAGCTCTCCCTCTACAGTAAACTTCCCAAGACACTTAAATGGAAACTGCAGCAACAAGCCCTAGGCCAGCCCTTAGACAGAGGAGGCATATGCAAGAAGTGTCTGACCAGTGTGTCCCTGGGCATCTGGGCCAGATCTGTCTCCCCTCTGCTTGCAGGGACCATACACAGAAGAAGCTGCTATCCTGCTGCGTCTTCCCTGCAGGGGCTCCCAGCTCTTGGTAAAACTTGTAGCAAAATGCAAAAAGCATCTCTGTGGATAGACAGACAGACTGACCTGTGCAGGCAGCTGGTAAAATCTGCTCAATGGTTATGTGGGATAAAGTCCCTGTATGTAAGCAACAAATACCAAAGAGGGAACAGTCTGGTCCAAGCGGAAGAATGAAGCACTGTACAGAGGTACCCTGTTAGATCCAGGCAAATGAGCACGGGAATGAGAAACCTAATCTCTTGCAAGCTAATTTATCCTTTTCAGCAGGACACTGTGAAATGTTACTCAGCAAACATAACTAAATGAAGAGCTACCTGGGAACAGTGCTCCCCTGTCCATTGAGCAGCATTCCCTGCAGCAGGAGAAGGTCAGATCTTCTGGCAGCAGCAATGTGGAAGGTGTTTGCAGCAAACAATGTCTTCACTTGGTGCTCATTTTGGCAGCTGTTTCTGGGGTCTCCCCTTCCTAGTTAATTTTTGCTTTTCTTGATCTCTTTTTGCACTAAAGAAAACTGTAAACTTAGGGCCCAGATCAGTGATGCCTCTTCCATTTGGCAGGTTCCCAAAGAGTCCTGGATTTGCCAGTGCTGGTTTTATCTCATTGCTATTGAATTCCATGGAAACTTTCCCAAAGTGCTACCTCTACTCTGTAGTAGCAAAACCCAGTCAATCACGTATAACCTCTTTCCAAAAGAAATTCAAGGCTCAATTTTATAGATGCTTTGAAAATATTTCAGTTTTATAGATGCTTTGAAAATATTTCAGACAGAAGAGCTGGAAATGTTCTGGGTGCTCTTGCCAGCCCCTCCAACAAAGGCCAGCACACGCTGCTTCTTACTGAAAACTGCAAATGATTTTGTCCATTTCTAGGCAGAAACAATGCCCTTTAGGACTGTCAGAGACTGACAGAACAAATTATAAGAAAATATCTGCTTCCCAGGCTAACTGCTATCAGTGGCAAATCAGTGCTGAAATATTTGTGTCTTTATTTCACTTGTTACTCATAATTTCCTCTTCTCTCTGCCAATTACCATGGTGCCAGATCTTTAGAATCCCTCTCCTGTCTCTCTCTGTACAGTTTGCAAAGTATCTCAGTTCTCACTTTATCACCAAGGACCCAACCTTTCCCCTTGCTCAGTCTCCAGTTCCTTACTTGTTTTTGTTGCTCTTCTTAGGACTCACATCTTTTGTTTCCAGTAAGCTCTGGTAACACAGCCAAGTCATGGCACTATGTCAACTGCAGGGGGAAGAAGCACGTGGGCTGCGAGAGTATAGGCGTATGTTTTTCTTTAAATATCCTCATTACCTGCAGTGAGATTGCTAACATATAATGCTAGCACCTACAGAGACGTTAGACACGACCGTGTCCTCCCAGTCTCGCACTGCAGCATTCACAGAGCTTTTTCCAGCGTTACATTACTAACCCACACTGTGTACTTGTACTGTGACCCACTTTTTTTCCTCCTGTTCATTGTGAGGGTTTCAGATCATTTTCCATCACACTGATAAACCTGTGGTTTTAGTGCAGGATTTTGACACATACTTTGCTGTCCAGGCTCTCATGCCTGAATTCAGTGTGCAGGTAGGTAAACTTTAGGAACGACTGCACAACATACTGACATGCTGAAGAGCTGCCTCTGTGCAAAAAGAAACACCTTCACAGATACCAGGTCACTGCAACGAAGTGAACAAATAATGGCCTATGCCTTACAAAAATAAAATGTTTTCAGCTGAGAAGGGGTAGCTACAAAACCTGTAAACAAAAAAGTGATTCTCTGCAGTCTAGCTCTAGATTTGGGGGAAGGCTGCATTACTCGGCTGCATTTTGGAGGAGAGTGCGGCTTCCATAGTCTTGAACATCAATCCATTTTAATCAAAATTGTAGGCAAATCTCAGAAGCAACAAGAAAATCTAACAGCTTCAGCTGTTCTTTTCCAGCAGACTTCAAAATAAGAACAAATAGATATGATACTAATAGTAAGAAACATTACAATAAAAGTTGAGTTACTAGCAAAAAATATTAAAAAGGGGGACAAATTGAGTACAAACCACGTTACCGACCATGGTCTGCCAGATGGCCTCTGAGCACTGTGCTGCAAGATACCGTTACCTATGCCACCTCTACCAGTCTCCCCCAGATAGAACTCCTCTGGAATCTCCATTTCATATGGCAGATAACATTGCCAGAGTGAGTGCTCCTAAAAATGATAGTGAGTATCCTGCTTTCATTTCAGATGAAGGGAAGAATAGGTAGATACACATCAGGCAGTGTTTTCTAAGTAGAAAAATGAGTGTATGCAACAGAAGATGGAGAGGGGAACATAAAAACTCAGTGCACACAGTGACCTTACAGAGGAATGAGTGAGGTTTCTCTATGGCTCAAAATGACTGGGAACAGTAACACAAAGTCTTTCCCCATGGATTTCTCAGCCCATAAAGAAACAAGATTTTGTCTTTAGAAACCGCTCATGGTAGAGATGTGAAAAACTTGAACGCCAAATGCTAGATGACCAGTGCAAACTCCCCTCTATCTCCCAGATGATGGTGAACAAGAGTGAACAAAGCATGAAATCAAAATTAGTGTGTCCATGAAGAAGTTACGGTGGTGTAGGAGACACCAGTACTAAATGTTGGCTAACAGGGGTGTTATAATATACTGCATCAAACTGATTGTCTCAGAACATCCACGTCCCAGCATATAAGTAAGAATAGTATTTTTACTACACTAGCTGGACTGAGCTAGCTCTTACACAAAAAGAACTTCATGGCTAAGTTATGGCAAGGCACCAATAGCATGAGGCATGTGGAGGGCAGGAGGAAAAGTTGGAGGGGAAAGGCTACGGGTGACCCATGTTACATGCAGATAGCCAAATAATAAGCAAGGAACAGCAGATTTTAAAGTCATAAACAAAGGAGGAAATTATGTGTTCATATTAGAGTATATGCATTAACCATCACCTTTTCTTTCCTCTTAGCAAATACCTTACTGACAGCTGAGGAACACAAAAACAAAAAGCAACAAGCTCTGTACCACCTCAGTACCCAGCTGGTCCTGCAAGCTGGTGAGCTGCACTTTCCACCCCAGGCAGGGCTGATTTTTGGTTTAGTAGCAACACCTGCAGGCTGGGTCCCTTAAAATCCTGCAAGCTTACAGTAAGATCTGGTCCTAACCTCAAAGAACTAAGTTCTCTGTTAGAGGCAAGACAGCACATAAGTGGGGACAAACAGAATATATTCAAGGTCAGGCAATAAATCAGTAGCAGGGCTGGATCTAGAAACCATGTCAGAGGTCAAGCCTGTAGTTAGTCAGCAGTGTGGTTGCCACTTTCTCCCTGAGCTGCTTTAAAGGTCTCCCGAGCCAAGAGCCTGGCACCCAAAAAAATGACTCCATCTCATGTAGTCTGATTCGCTTCCTCCAACTGGGTGAGTGTTTCAAAGGCCAGTTCAGATGGGATACTCTTGGAGTGGGGACTGTGCTGCTCTCCCTGTCTACACACCACCACATCCAGAGAACACAAAGAAGAGGGTTGTAGCTTCAGGAGCTATCAGTCCCCTGCCACCAAGCAGGCATAAGAATGAAACTAACTTTAGTTTAAGTTGCTTCCTTATAAAATGTAAAAGTGAAATAATTACAATATCTCTGCTGCTGCAGAACTTTGTTTTACTGAATGCTGTTACCTTCTGCATCACGTTTGGGGAATTTTAAACAGGCAAATGGAAGAAGGTCTGATTGAAGATGAAGTTAAGTGAAAGAAATTGGTCTCATTTAGCACATGACAGGATTCATCTGTGTTCCCAAGTCCACTGAGGTAGCATCATGGGCGTTTCATATTCATGAGCTGCTGCGACACTGTGTCCCCTCATTTACAAAGCACCGTGTTCAGCAAATTCTGTCCCTGTGGACACTCCGTGCATTTCATGGTCTTGTCAGAGAGACATCAAACACTTCAGTAACCAAATACCAGAAAATGGCTTTAATTAGCGCATCTCAATGCAATAAATAATTTTTCTCTCTAAGTGGAAAAACGGAGAATTAAAAAAAAAAAAGCAAAGAAAAAAGTGGAAAGCAACAGGCAAAAAAAATCTTCAAAAAAACGTAAGGAACAAGGGACACAGACAGCTTCTGCTGAACACACAAACAAGCTTGAAGCCTCTTGGAAGCTTTCTCAGGAGAGCAGCAGGCAAATGGAGAGGATAAAGAACGTTTCTTTGGATGCTTGGATACTAATTTCATAGGGATGCCTTTCGCTGGCTGAGTTTGCCCTACTAGTAGGCCAAAACAGAACAGCGTTATCTGCCTGATCAGCCAGCAAGGAGACGAAAACAGTAGAGTGAAAATCAGGCAGTACCACAGCTACTAGGGCACTGCCTTAAAAGCTGAGACAAACAGAAGATAACCTGAGTGTGCCATGGCCCAAAGCACTCTTTTGAGAAGAGTGGTAACACCACAGCTTGGCCAAGATGACAGGAAAAGTTACCCAGTGAGTGGGTACCAGACAATTCATTGGATCTACGGGAGGTCATGCAGCAGATTCGGTACTGACCCTCCAGCCTTGCCTTAAAAGATCATAGAATCATATTGGTTGGAAGAGACCCTCATCAAGTCCAACCATTAACCTAATACTGGCACTAAACCATGCCCCTAATAACCTCATCTATGAGGCATTTGTCTTGCATGAGACAAAATAATTTTTTCTTCAGCCAACAAGCTCTGATGATGTTGTCAGCTAGATGGGTGACTGGCTGGGACGTGGGGTGGTCCATGAGACACTCCACTTGCTTTGATAGTGTTGTGCTTTCACAGGTTGCTTGGTGTGGCATGGCTTCTTCCTCAGCTGAGAGTTGCTGGGGACAGGCATCAGGCATATTTGCAACTTCCCAAGGCTGCTACTGACACAAAGCCTCTGCCCAGTTTCAACCCCTGGGCAGTGGAAGAGAGACAGGGCAGAGTACAGCCCTGTCAGATGAGTCGCTGGGCTCAGTGCAGGGCTTCAACAGGCAGTAATCCATGGCTTGTACTGTGCAAGAGGTAAGGGCAGACACCGATGGATTTAAATATGAGGAATCTCTTAATGCATAGGTTTGTTCACTAGCAGCAAGACAGGAGAGATTGGAGGCCAGGCTCAGGATGTGAAGTCCACCACACCCCTGACGTTACCAGCATTTAGAGTGGAAACACACCTCCTAGCCCTACCAACAGCTCCCTCACAGAGCACTCTGCCTGCCCTCCTTTTCAGTAACATCTGTTTTCCTCTTTTCAAAGGCTGTTCCCTGCTCCTTTGCAGTATTCCCCCGCTGAGACATACTCAGAAGGCAGTGGGGCAGCAGATGAGAAGGCATGAGGTGCCCAGGGAGTGTCTAGTGAACTCAGAAACACAAAACCTTCCTCAACAATGCCAGAGATGAGTGATTTTGCATTAGAGCATTGCTGTGGCAAGGAAAGCAGCTTCTCAGGATGCTCCTGTGGAAGTATGTTCGGGAGCAGACGTATCTGATTCTATTTCATCCTCTTCATGTTACACTGGAAAAACAAGACAAACTACATTTCTTTTATGCTAAATCCTTAGGTTTTTTGTTTTTTCTAATATATATTTATTAAAAAATGCCTCTTTGATCGGCAGCACCCATGACACTTCCACATCCAGCAACTCCTCAGAAGCCTCCCTCCCTCCACACAAGGCCACCGCTGCTGACAGCCAGCCGGGTTTGATCAGAGCTACTCAGAATCGGATTTTCATAAGACAGATGAGGAATCTTACTGCTGCTCTCTCTCATATCAGATGAGAAACTGAGGGGGAGGAGGGACGGGTCCTGAGGGAACAACACTACAATCAAGGGCTACGCAGTTCTCTCTCTGTCCCTCCACTGCTGCAATTTTCAAAGGAGTTTGCCTCAGGCAGTTTTAAATGATGGTGTCTCAATTCTGTAATCATCTTTCAAGAGCTTTTTCTTAAAGGCTATTTTAGGTAAACCTAGTCCGTCAACTACACTTATGGACTCAGCAATCACAGACCAAATACAACTGTGTATCTACCATATTGCAGAATTTAGTGCTGGAAGATGCTTACCCAGATCAACACTTTCAGCCCCCAACAAGCTGTGTGTGCTCCTTTGCAATTAAGTTGCCCATTGCCCCTTGGCCAGTGGACTGCTGCTTCAAATAGGACTTCAGACATACTCCTTGGGACATATTCTCTGCTCCACCCTGCCCACTGTGGCTGTCAGGAGGGAGCTTTCCTTGAACACCAGAGGCTCTAGATCACAATGCCAACGGTCACCGGAGAAGTTCAAACTGGCCTGGACCAACAGCTCAGTGGAAAGCATCAGGTTGGGCTGAGTCTGCCCTTCAGTGACCTTGCACACAGACTCAGGGTAGCATGTTGGGGGAGCAGCCTAGGGGAGGATGCAGTGTGCAAAGTCATAGTGCGGAACCCCCAGAAACTCAGTGGTCACCATCACTCTCTGCCCCTGGCCCCTCTCTTCAGCCCATTCACATCACTTCCAAAACACCATGTTTTCCACTCTGTTTCCATCTCACTGATGCTCAGAATGTTTTGTGCATTTAGTTCTCCCCAAACCACTCCACCTGTTAAGAAATTTTTCTATTCCCTAACACCATCACTACTTCCTGAGCCGGTGAAGTACCCCTGGCTACCTCTCTGACTATTCCTGCAAATTCGCCCCGCCTCTTACCCTCACGCTCAGCCAATGCAGCTGTCCTTGCAGCTCGCGGGCCCTGGGATGGACCAGTACTTGGTGTGTTCTGTAAAAACAGCAATCCACCACAGAAGCAACTGCCAAACTTTATCAGGAATCATAAAGCCAACAATAGCCTGCACTGCACTCTATTCTCAGCTCTGTTTGGAGCAATTTCACCATTGATGTGTACTTGCATGCAGCTCAAGAGGTGTTTGACAATTTAGGGCTGTGAATTCCAAGCACCAGATATCCTGTGAGGGCTGTCTCCCACCTGACAAGACAGACATCACTCCCCAAAAGGATGTGCCCATTTCCTCCTCTGTCGTGCACAGAGCCTGGGCTCCAATCCTCTTCAAATGCAAAGGAGCTGCTGGCATGCACTAGAAGGGAAAGAAGTCATTCTAGAGGTTTGACATTGTACAGAAAGGTCTAATCATCAGCTCTGCTTCCTTGAGGCTTCTCAGCAGGCAGGAAGGGGTTTTGCCTTGAGGGCACAGATCTAGTGACTGTCTCCTGGCAGGTTTCCTCACCTGCAGGTCAGGTTTGGGTTGTCTGTGTAGCATAGTCAGGCTTTCATTTCAATCAGCTGTCTTATTCACACACACTATCTGCTTTAAAATAACAAGCCGTTGTTCCTGCAGACAGAGAATCACACATCACATCACATCCTCCAAGAAAAGCCCTGTTCTAGGAGATATGCATCTAAAGGCTAACAGGGAGAAGGAAGAAGGGACTTCTGAAGATGAGGCAATAGTCTATGGGGGAAGGATAGCTGGGAGAGAGATGACAACCTTAGCTAACAAGCCCCCATAGAGTGCTGAGGAGAAAAATCCAAGGGCAATGTAGTGAGGAGACAGGCATCTGGGGGAGTGCAACTCAGCAGTGTGGAACTGGTGGACAAGAAAGGAACAAAAGAGAAACTTCTAGCTAAAAGGACTAAGCAGTTGGCTGATGGAGGGGGAGGAATGACTGCATTTCTCACCCCAACAGAAAAGAGCCCTTTGTAGCTGCATGCCAGAAAGAGACACACAAGCAGAGGAAAGCCAAATGAAATACCTAAGCAAAGTCCAAGCAGAGACTCGATTGCCCTCCTGGAGAAAGGGGCAAAGAGAGGGGAAAGGCCTTGAATGTGAACTTGGTTGTTCTGTCTTCCCTCCCACCTCATGACTAAGAATAGTCTGCGCTTAGGAGAAGCTCTTGTCTGCTACAGAAAAGGAAGCAGTGCTCTGCAGATGGCACTTTTTAAATTCCACTGATAGTCTCACATCTCCCATCTCATGCTGTTTCCCTGCCATACAGAGCTCAGTTGCTGCTGCCCATTTCCCCTGTTGACACGGACAGAAAATTGAGCAATTACCCTTAAACTCGTCTCTCTCAGATTGCTCAGATTGCTACATACACAGCATTAAGCCCCCAATTACCCCTGGCCAAAAGTGACTCAACTAGGCCTGTCCTTTAGGAATTAAACACTTTTGTGTTGCTTGTGAAGGTTTATTATTCCTCAAGCTGTGATGGATTAAACCCTGCTAAAGCAGATTTCCCACCATGCTGAGAAGCTGCCCCCCCATGACAAGGTTCAGCTGGACACACATCCACCTAAGCACAGGTGCGTTGTCCATTTGCTCTGCCTGTGTACTGGCATGTACCAGTGTGTGTGCAGGAGGACTTGCACTAAGCTCACAGCGGGTGCTGTAGGAAAGCCCAATATCTGCCAACTAGAAACTGCAGAGATATTTCTGGAGGGACACTGCACTTTTTCAAAACAGTCTTACCAGCCTGGAGTTTTATAAGAGCAAATCGTGGTTTTAGTCAAACACATCTGTGCTTTCCTATAACTCAACACTGGTTCCTCTTTAAAGTGGTTCTCTTGTCTTGGACTAGCCTCTATGAAGAAGAAATATGGATTAAGGAAAATGGATTTTGTGCACAACCTGAGCCAAGGTACTTCACTGATAGTACTTCAGTGGTTTGTATTGCGCAGCACAGATGACTTGCACCATCTGGGTTGCCCTGTGCAACTGGAAGGAATGGCTGAAACTGCAGATAGTTCCATGCATGTCCATGTCTTTGTCTGACCCACCCACTCACAATCTTCCATGTTGCTTCAGTCTTTCCACACAACCTGAGAAACAGCTGTCCTTCTCTCCCAAACTCCCGTGGAGATGAGGAATCAGATGCTACTTCATGCACAGGGTGAGTGGCCAAGACCAGCAAGCGAATTCTACTTCTACTTCTGAAATAACAAGGTGTATCAAGCCCCAAAGTCTCCATTTCGCTGTACAACCTCCCTTCCATTCTCCACTTGCCAAACCCAGCTCTCACCAGGCCCTATGCTTTTTTAACACTTTCTCCAAATTCTGAGCCTTTGGGTGTTAGTGCTGTATAAACCATCACAACTGAGCACATTTCAAATACACAAGAATACCTTTTTTAAGGGCATACAGTTTCGCCCTTCATTCTTCTAATGAAAAGGTTGCATGGGGGACAAACAATGTTAATGGAATGGTACAGCTCAGCTTTCTAATAGGTTAAAGGAAGGCGATCCAAATGTATTGGTTGACAGCAACAATCATTACGCAACTGCGCCTGTTCATATTAAGGTGTACAAGCTAACACATTATGCAGCACAAAATAACCGTGACCCATCCTTGGGGATCCATACACCAATGTCTTGATTTTTATGTGTTTAGAATCTGAGCTTTACTGTTACAGTTAAGGACACAAGCTCAAGTGCAGTTCTATGCAAAGGGGAGGCTGATACAGCTCTACCTATTGCACAGCCACAGCATGCTACTCCCTGCCTTCTACACTGGGCAGTTACTTGTATCTCTCTCCTTATTAAAAAAAGTAATTTTATTCTGGTTCTGGAGTTTGTTTATATGCCATTTTTCTTCACTGCAATTGCTGAGCCCAGAAGGAAAACTCCTCTCCCAAAATAGCTTGCTTCATCTCCCTGTAGAAATAGGATCACAAGCATGCAATGCACTGATCCATTTAGAGATTTTCCATACGCAAATTAGATCTACAACCCAGTGTATTTGGCTGTACCAGAAACTGCCTGGGAAGGAACCATAGTCAGATTAGTGGGATCTTTCTTCTAAAATGTAGATTTAATCCAAAACTGAACTCTGGTTTGCAAACAATCCAAATCCAACTGTTAACCACAGGTTAGGCACACGTAAATAAGTGTATTAGGACTCGCCATGTCTCTGTACCACATTCTGTCTCAATTCTATTCTGTATTTATTACCCAAGGTCCTGGAGCATTAAAAGTCACATGCTGCAAACACGTAGCAAGCATTTTTATGCCTGGTTAGCAAGGACAGTTATTATACTCTGAATAGAAGACCAAGGTGCAACAAGAAAGACAGCAGGTATGCAAACAGTCAAAGAGCTGTTCAGAACAGGCTATCAGCCTCCGTGACATACGCTGAAATTTAAGAAGCCCAAGAAACTTCCCAGGGGGAAAATTAAGTCTATTCTGAAGATGCCAATGTAATAAAGGTGCCACTTCTGGCAGTTCTATGTGGCAATGCTTAATCTGTCTGGAAGACCCAAATAAGTCTTAATTTAATCTCATTAACCATACTGATGTCTGATCCTTTGTGACTCCTGGTGATTCTTCTGATGCTTGTTGATATTTTGCAGATGCAACTTTTCATACACTGTATAAAATTCTTAGCCCTTGAGAACTGAGGTAGCTCCTAGAGACTTTAATGAATTTCTGTGCTCCCCACAGTTCTCTAGTACTCGTCTCAAAATTCATACTGTGGATTTTTTGTGAGATTTGTCTTTGTTCATTCAGTTCTGGAAGAGCAGGTGATATATACTACAAAGAAAACTAGTACTAAATCAGGACTCCAGTGGATTTCACAGCAGCTTGTACAGGGATGGGATGGGATGGGATTACCCACCGGTGCCTATGTTTATCTTATGAGCTATGATCGTGAGTTAGGGCAAGAGGATTTTTTAAATTAATAATTCCCTCACAGCAGAGACCCCAGAAGAGTGGTGCAGGTACTTGTCCTGATGGGGACAAGGACATTACCATAAAACAAAAGAGAGGTTTTAAGTAGAGCACACTATCACCTAAACTAAGGGACAGCAGTGATTTCTTTTCCTGCTTTTAACCTTTTGTTGCTCTTTTAGCCCTCTTTTTGCCCCAGTCCACTGTTCTCCATGTGGAGGTAATCACAGATAAAAGCATGTTCTCGACACTTCACTTCTTCTCAACGGTGGTTTATCATTCTGTGTTAATGAAGGGCAGGAGTTAGACTACAGGTTCACTTCCTCATCCTCTTCTCCAATTCCTTTGCTCTCTCTCCTTTATTCAGCAGCTAGGGAGACTAAATAGCTCCTGCATTTGTTTACACCCAGCATGGTCCATTTCCTTGCAATTTTTTACACGATGCCTCTGCTGATTTTACTGGAGAACCCCCAGACATGCATGAAGGCATTTCTTTCAGCCACATAAGTGATACCTTACCTCCTCCACTATCCGATGCCTCCAGGCTCTGCTGTCTGAGACGATGGCTGCAGCAAAACACAAAGAAGAAAAAATTTAAATCGCAAGCCCAGAAAAGCATCTTGTGTCTCCTTCCTTCCCACAAGCCTCACAGCCTGTCAAAGGGGGAGTTCCCAGGTACACCTGGCCTGCAGCCTGACCTTCTTCCATACCCCTCAGCACTGGACTCAGCAGAAATCTCAGCTGAGAGTGCTGCCTTGTACCTGAGACAGTAGGGCCTGGGAAGGATGTGGGAGGAAAGTGGATGCTTTCTACTTTTCCTTCTTTCTGTCATATGGGAGTGACAGAGCCACCACCTACTCCATATCCAGGGAACTACAGAGTGACCAGCCTGCCCCATCCCAGGACACATGACATGAATTCATGCCAGGCTCTACACCCTTCCCAAGTTCTAGATCTCGGTGTACTGATGCTTAGACTTGCATGTCCCTTCTTCATGAGATCAGATGTAAAAGATGTTGAAGACATCTTCGCAACAATGGGAACTTACTCTTCTACTTCTTCTGCATGCTTTCTTCCTGACCTGCAAGACGAGGAAAAGCTTATGATTAGAAAAGACTAGAGAAAATTTTAAAACTGCACCTTTCCTTATATCACTGTTACTGTACAAAACAGTTCCTACACCAGGTCTGATATAACACATTGCACCTCTAAAGAATTCTGAGTGACCATTAAACCAGTGCATCAAAGAGTCCCTGAGCGCATCAGATTGAAGCACAATCATTTAAGTCCAAAAAGACAGTCATGTCCAGATACAGCAAGAGCCAAACGCCCTGATTTTTTAGCTTCTCAGATACTTTTTCATCCCCGCTGTCATCAGCTGCAGGTAAAGCTTGCCTTACCTGAGTAGAGAGGTCAGCACATTAGGGAGTGAAGAAGATGCTACACTTTGTCTGCCTACCCCTGGGAGATCGACAGGTCCTTTCTCCCCCTGGCTGCACATAAAGATTATCTGGTTGCCTTTGTAGGTTAGAAGCTCCACCTGAGCTGGCGAAGTTCAGGTCAGATGTGCTGTCATTGCCGTAAATCAGGGTTGATCTGGCTGAGTTAACAGGAGTTCATAATAATAACATGGGGGGGAGGCACTGGCAAATGGCAGCTGCCTTGCTCTCCACCCCAGCAAGCCCAGAAGTAATTCAGTCCCGATTAGGGACGCTTGTTCAATATTCAAAATGTAAAACATGGAGGTTGCTGAACCAGCACTTTGAAAAGTTAATTAAATGCCAGGTTTCTTTTTAGCAGATACTCCATCACTCGCTGATTGCTTTGGCCATTTGGCAGAGTGAAGTTTCATCTCTATGTGTTAAGAATAAATATTCTCCCCTCCCTTGAAGTTAGGGTGCCATGACAAAGAATACATGGGGTTCTCCCCTACCACATGCACTGTCCCCGGACACACCAAGATGTAAGAGAGGTTGCTTCAATGCCTTGCACTGTCCCTTCCAAAGCACTTCCAGGAGACGGGACAGGCCTCTCCTCATCTGCTCTCTATTCTAGCAGGTTATGGTCCTCATCTAGCTCTCTTGTGTATAATTCACTCTTCAATGAGCAAGAATCAAGGCAGAGAGAGCATCTGCCTATGAGGAGAAGAAAGCCCGTCTCCACTGTTCTCCCTGCAGCCTGCAGTCTGAGAAGCTAAAGAATATACTGAATTGGTGACCTGAGCCCAGTAATATCCACCGCTATAATCAGAACTGCAGGTATGTAGGCGACAGCTGAATCTGGGCTTTAAACTGTATCTATACTCTTCTGTTCATTAGAAGAGGAAGAAGTGCAATGGAGCTGGGGAATTTACAACAGAGCTTTTCCAGTGAGGAATAATTGTTCAGTTCCATCCTTCTCCCGAGTGGCCGTGCAAAACACTTTTTGTGAACCCCCTGATACTATGAAGAAAGGGATGGTTTCAGGGAGCCCATCACCAGCTCACACTGGAGTTTAGAATCTGAGAAAACAAAGATAGAAAGATGATGCAAGTTTTATTCTATTTTATCCCTCCCTTCTGCCTTCACAGAACTGCTTCCCATACCCTGTCTTCAGAGCCCTGTCCTCACTGAGCTGAAACATCCCAAATGATGGCTCTGCACAGCCTTGCACAGTGAGATGATTTCCTGGAGGTTCAATCTAACCTCTTAGCATGATCCCGTTACTCTTGATAATTGTCCAGCCCCAAATAACACTCGATTCCTCAGTACCCACACTCCTTACATCTTTACTCATCTTCTGTCCCCAGGCAGGAGTGAAACACTCCACATGTTTATACTTCCCAGGAGAGGGGCACTCCTCCTATCCCTGTAAGCAATTTCTGTTTCTTCTTCCTGAGCTCCCTGTCATGACAGATATCCAGGTGGCCCACAGGGAACATAGTCATATGCTAGTCCTAGAGGCAGAGACTATGTTCTGAGACTTAAAGCTTTCCCAACTTTTCCTTGTTATGTTAGGAAAGGACTAATTCAGGGCAATAAACAAATACTTCATCAAGAAACAGATGAACTATATTGAAAAAAATAGTGATTTGGGGAACAAATTTATAAACTGGGAGGGGCAAACAGTATTGACCCCTTTAATCTCAGAGCCCAAGTGTTAGAACACTCTCCTGTCAAACAAGACAGTTCCCTTCTCTCTAGGGTGAGCCAAAGCCCCACTGTTGCCTCCCCTCCATTGTCCCTACGCCACAGTGTCCGAAGGTGGCAGCAGGTGATGCCAGTGTCTCATGCTGACAGTACTGTGGTTCATACAGACCATTTAAATATCAATGGCACTGGAGCAGGAGCCAGAAATGACTGTTCTGTTTAGGTAAGACATCTGCTTCCAAGTCCCCTGTACTAGATATGTTTGTTAATATATGATTTGGAATAACATTATTCGATGAAACTGGCATTTCAAACCAGGCTATAAACTCACAAGTAAAGAACTATCCTCAAAATATAGTATGCAACTTCTGGAGCTCAGGAAGGAATTGCATGTTTTACACTCTCTGTGGCCATAACGATTAAGCTATTCAGTAAAGAAGATCCCGGCCTACAATTTGCTTAGTTTTTTTTATAAAGCTTCCTTTCATTTCGTTTGATGCCAAATTACTTGTCCACAAAACAAATTTGGTTTGTTCCTGACTGATCTTTTTCATTTTTTGGCCCAATTGCATGATGTATATCTCCCTAACAAAGTGACCCTGAGAGAAAAGACAAGCTTTGCCTTGTGTCCTAAGGTTAAAAACCTTCAAGACAATAAGTGAAGTCATTAACAGATCCTCAAAAGGTGCCCTACCACCAACCCTGTTCATTCCATAAACTATACATGGAGATCTGGTCAACTGCTTATCTCTTTGCTCTTCAGGTGCTATGGGAAGCCCTGCAGGTATTCTTCATGAGGTTATCATGCTGCTTTACGTACCATGGAGTACTACCCCTTCCTGAGAACTGGCTCAGCTTATCAATGCCAGCTCCTTCAGGAATATCAGGCCTGGGTACACAGCATCCTCTTCATTCACCTCATGGGCACAGCCTTCTAGTGGTGAGTGAAAGCAGACATGCAAGAAACCGGACTGTAAACTCAAGGGAGCACAGATGGATTTCTTACTCTATTCTTGCATTCTCAGCAACAAGAAGTGCACTGCCTGGTTTGTTCACTCCAGTGGGAGGCACAGCCCAGGGAGGGTAGCAACAACTACCTACAAAATGAGCAATTGTCTATGAACTACAGATACACCCACTCAAGTAAGGGCAAACAAAACAATATAATCCTAGGAGCAGTGCTCAGAAATGCATTGTCTCCTGTCCTATACACCAGTCACCCCCTAATTTTGTGAGACAGTGATATCTCTTTTGCTTTCATTTCTCCTGATAAGCCCATTGCATCTGGAGGGCCAAAGAACATGGACTGACTCCATCACCTGGACAGCTCTGTTTAAAACTCCCTCTCACTGCAAGGGTGTCTGTGCTCCCAAACATGTCAAAAATCCCAGGATATTCCCCCTGGCTTTGGCCAGCTGCTGACTCCCTCTCTATTCCAGGGTACTGAATAGCTGAGAAACTGGGCAGAAGACCCTGACCAGACCCCCTATAGCCCCATGTTATGTAACTCCAGTAAAGAATACCTGTTTCTCTCCTAGCTGTGTCCCAGGACAGATGATACAGATTTCACCTTGCTCTTGAGTGTTGTCTTTGCTCAGTTCTGGCCAGCAGGAATCCTCCCTCCACATTAATGAGAGGGGGTTGAACCTCAAAAGAGAGGCTTCTCCCTCCACCCACCCCTAACGTACAGCTGAGCTGCCTTGGAGCTGTCTGCAACTTCTGTGCTGAAGGGTGAAAGGCAGTTCTAATGTAGACATCACCTCCGTTAAAACTGTTTCTTTCTCATTTAATGGACTACCATAGAGACCTAAATGGAGATAAAGTAGCAGGGCTCAGAGAACAACCAGGATGCTATCTTTATGCAGCATGACAATGTGCAGTGGTTAATTAGACACCGTTAACCTATTTTAGCAGGGGACATAACTGGGATGAATGGGGGGAAATGTCCTTGAAACCCTTTAATGTCCACAGCTCATGAGAGCTCTAGACATGCTTGTATCCTGCACCAAGCCACAGGCAGGTGCCAGGAAGCCAGTGTGCAAGATCCAAGGTGCACTTCTGCGTGCCGAGGGCGGTGAGGGCGGGCAACACAGCTAAGTAAAAGGGAAGCAATTACGGTAGTTTGTTAAAACGAAAACTGAGGCGGCTGGACAGGAGCGTCCAGTTTAGCGTGGCGAGGGGGACAGTCCAGGAAGAGAACGGGCTGGGAGCGCTGACAGCCCGCTGGCCCGCCCTGGCTGCCCCCTGCCCGGGCGGGCAGCTCTCCGCTGGGGGCCGCTTTGTTCCCCCCGGCTCCCCAGCCCGCTCGGCGCAGCGCCCTCCCCGCTCCGCCCCGGGACTCGGTGCCGCCGGGCGGGCGCTGCTCCGGGCCGCGCTCCCCGGGGCCCCCGCCGCCGCCGCAGCGTTGCCGGGCCGCGGCCGCCCTCTGCCGGGCCCCGAGGGCGTGACGGCCGGCGCGGGTTCCCCGCGCAGGCGGCGGGACGGCGGGGCCCGGCCCGGTCGGCTGTCCGGGGAGGCGAGCGCGGGGGCTTCGATGTGACTGTCGGCAAAGGGCCAACGTGCGGGGGCTGCAGGCTGGCCCCGGGCGGGTGGGCGCGCACCGCACGAGCGGTCGAGCTCCAAAGGTGGTTTATCTATTTTACGCGGCCCTGGCAGCGGGGCGGGGGGGAAATTTCATCTGCCGGCGTGTTAGCATATTTCCTGGCATGTCCCAACCACTTCTCTTTATGAATCATGTGGAACCAGAAAGTTGTTTCAAGCTGCCCTCTTGCTAAAAGAATGAAATGGGAAAAAAAATGAACGCCTGATGTTCAGAAGTACATTCTGCTTTGAGAGACCAGGGGAGTAAAAGGGTGAGCAGAGAGGCGGCTTGTGTGTGGAGGAAGCCAGTGACCGGCCAGCGTTCTGCCTCTGTGCTTCCATCCCAAACCTAACCCACCCCAACACCGAAGGCTTGGCTCAGCCCACTGGGAGACATGAAGCCTTTTGCCTCTAGGGCACAGGTTGTAGTTCAGGTCTAGGGCAGAGGGAGGACGGGAGAAGATAAAAAAGGACAGCGTACTCTCTTGCTCAAGTGTTTTTTTAGTGCCCATCATCATAGTGAGCGGGCTGTGAGCTATCAGTTGCAGCCTGTTCAATAGCCTAAGGCACAACTAAGTTAGACATACAAAATGACACACAAGTACTAACTGATTAGTTCTCCCAGCTCTCCAAGTGTCAGTCTTGGTCACTGCTTGTTTGCTGAGGCATAAGGAGAGAAAAACACTCATCACAGCTGTATGTAACCCAGAACTGCAGCCCCTGCTGGAAAGCACTACCATGAGGTGTCTTCTCAGGTGTTCCATTGCACCTTCCTTGAGGCTCTGATCAGATAAGTTGCTGCCCCCCTCCCTGGAAAACGCAGGTTTGCCTTGATTAAATCAAGGAGTTCAATCTTTCACATTTCCTAAAATCATGGCAAGTTTTGCCATTGATTTCAGCAGACGAAGGACTACTATGAACCTTTATTTCTGTCATAGGATGTCACCTCATACTCCTCCACTTCCAAGCCCGGGGGCACATGTCTGTCTATATCTGCACAACAGGGTTTTAAGCAGACACACATTTTTTTAAACTGTAATGGTCCCACTGTTCACCTTCTGGTCCCTCACAGGCTCCCTAGGCTGCCTGGACTGCATGTTGAACACTGCCCTAGGGCACGGCACTGGAGGAGGAAGGATGCAGCCATAAGCAGGCAGGCTCAGTGGGACAGGATCCGACAGACGCTGCGGCTAACCAGCTCCCGCTGAAATGGGTTTGTGAGGCACGAATCAATCTCTAGCAGAAGTGTTGTTGTTTCTCCTCATGTCCTAATATGTGAGTTTGCTTAACAGAAAAAACAGAAGAGGAAAGCTCTGGCAAGCAGGACTTAGGAACTGGCACGAAAGAATAAGATGACAGAGAGTTCATGGGGATGACTGAACCTCAGCCTACTCACTGCATCGTCCCCGTAACAGATGTTCCCAGGGCTCCTTGACTTGCTCACTGGTAGAGCTGACCGGCAGAGCTGTGCAGAGCTCCCACTGAGCAACAGGAAAAACAACAACACTCAATACAAATTCCTGCTGTGTGGGAAAACAGAGCTGCAGTTTCTAGAGGTATCCACCACACATTGTCAGTCCCTGAGAACAGGGGCTCCGATCCAAGTGATCACGTCTTCAGTCTCCAGTAAGCACCAGGGCCAAATCTCACACCAAGTGGCTCTTGGGGTTGGAGGACCATTTCAGTTTCCATTTAAAGGAAAATCACACTTCTGATCCTCGTCATTACATAGAAGAACTGACTACTAAAGCAGACAGAACGAGAATGCAAAGAAGTATCTAAGGTTGTTTTTTTTTCAAATCCCACAACAGAAAACAAACTTGTGATTCTGAAGTACGAGGCCAAAAAACATTTACTTGTGCTTGGCCTCACTGAAAACATGTAAATGAAAAACACCAGAAAGAACCAGATGTTTATTACTAAATGGCACCTTGTGCTGTCATCTGAGAGGAACAGCTTCTCAAAAAAAATATTTTAAGAACTTGGATTAAGAATTTAAGAATAGTAGAGGGGTTATACAGGAAGGGGACCTGGGGGAGGGGGAAATAGGGCCAAGCAAGTAGATCAGGTCATGTTAGGTCTCTTTCCACAGGTAAACTGCATTAAGCCTGACTTCGCAGCAAATTTAGAGGTGACCTACAAAGGCCAGACAAGCTTTTAGCTTTGGCTTTGACAAATACAAAAGGGTTGCAAGTTGCACATGTTCTTCAAGAGGGTTTTGCTTTTTCAAACTAGAAACATTTGGGACAGCAAGGATAGTATCCCCCGAATTTACTAATAAATTCCTTGGAGATGTGGAGAAGTAAGTAAGGAAGACGCTTTGTCCTCAATCAAAAAAATAAAAAATAATTCACCCTGAACACACTCTGCCACCTCAGCAGCTTACATGGACTGTTACCAAAAATGTCACGCTCCTGTTCTGTTTCTGTCACGCAGGCTTCATCTTCTAGTGGAGCAAGAGGCTATGATCCTACTAGTTCTGCCATTGCCCAGTGTCTTTCAGGAAAAAGAAGTCAAATAAAACTTCACTAACAGAGGAGAAATAAACAGAAATCTGGCTTACCAAAAAAAAAAAAAAGAAGGAAAAAGAAGATAAAAGGAGTGAAAAAAGCCTAACGCTTTTTCTAGGCTCCTCTGAGCACTGCAAAGACACAGGAATGGGCACAAGTCTAGCAAGATTAAAAGAAAAAAAATCCCCCATCACAGCCACAGTACTAAGGGATTGTCAGGTGATTCTTCTGTGTTTTAGGGACTTTCCTTTTTCTGCCAGTTATCTTTAATGACTCTAAACAGAAACACCAAGCAGAGCTCACCCCAGCAACGACATAGAGGGACATGAGGACAAGAGCCTGTTAGCATTCCTGGAACATCCAGAGTATTAAAAAAAAAAAAAAAAAAAAGAAAAAGAAAAAAAAAGAAAAGGAAAAAGGAGGTGGGGAGGGAAGAGAGGGAAAAAACCCACCCTGGGCCTGCACATTGCAGCTTACCGCCATCTTGATGTCCTTGATGCGTGCTGATGGCGTGGAGGCGGCTGGCACCAGATCAGCCCAAGAGAAGGAATGAGAGGCCAATGGAGATTTATGTGAGGAGAGTGAGATGGACAAGGTAAAATTGTCAGGAGGAGTTGTTAGAAAGTAAAATATATTGTGACAATTCCACTCCTGCCGTTCATCAATAAACTGACAGATCATTTAGTGTCAATTAGGAGTGATAGATGGACAAGTCCCCATGATCCTGGGCCAAAATTAATGGCTGGGAGGGAGAAGGTGATTGAAAATGACGGCTGACATTGAGAGGAAAGTCCTGAAGGTCCCCAAGGGGCCATTACTTGCCTCATTCCCTTGCAGATCAATGCAGGGACAAACCCAAAAACAGACACTTCAAGACAAAACTTAATCAGACTTCCTTTTCTTTCTTCTCCTTCTAAGTTGTGCCCCCTCACTTGGCAGCCTGATCCTTTGTGCCTATGCTCTTCACATCACTGAGGACATCCACAGATGGCTGCAAGATGCAGAGTGAGGCTGCTGCCTTCCCCACAGCCTGGAGCCTCGCTCCACTCCTACCGTGGCAGCGTCCCAGGGAAGCCCAGCCTGAGATTTACCTCAACACTGCTGGATGGGGAGCAGAGGGCAGAAGCAGTAACACAAGCTTCCCTGTACCATATCAGATAGAGGAACTCATGAGCACTTTACTACTCCCAGTTGCAAGACAGGGATGGCTGGAGGTTCTACAAACCTGGCACTCTCAGGGGTCATTTCATCTAGATAAAACACAGGAGAGTTTAAGCCCATATTTTTGAAACAGGAGGTTTTTAACTTTACTTACCTCTAGAGACCTTGAATCATAAAACCCCTTAATCTCTTAAATAACTTTTGTCCAGCTCCAGGGTGTAATCTCACCATTGCCAACCCTCCAGAGCCCCAAATGATATCTACACAGACTCTGGGTTACCTTGCTCTAAAGGTCACTCCGACTTCATCTCCTTCCTTCCTACAGGCCCTTAATATTTGCTTTTGTGTAAATGCATTCCTGGACACTGTACCACCACTTCTGTTCCAAAATACTACAGCATGGTCATTTTCCTAAACAAGCCTTGATTATTCCAACTCTGTATGAGCTATCAGTCAGAAAGGAGAAATTTCAGTTGTAGCTGGAGCACCTGTTGCTAAACTGCCACAGTCCCTGTAGAAGAAAGAAGGTACACATGCAGGCACTGGAAGGGGCTCCTACTGAAAGCAGCACTTGCATTTGCTTGCAGGGCCATCTGAAATGAGCTGTGTTTATTCCAGAACAACCTCAGCTGCTGCCTGCAGAACTGTATGAATTTTAAGGGGCTGATCACAGGGAGACTGCAAGACCAAAGGGATCAAGGACCCAAGTAAACTGGAAGTGTCCCAAGAAACAAATAAATAAAGATACTAACAAGGAGAAAAAATTAAGAAATTCTACAATGAAAGTCAGATAGAAGAGACTAGCAGAAGCTGGAATTAAATGGATCCTGGAAGCACCTCTCCTTTGTCAAATCCTCACCAGTATGCAAAACTAAGTGCCCTTTTTCCCACTGGCAGGCACTTTGTGTTTCTTCCTTCTGATGCGTGAGATAACCTGACAATAAACCTCTGCTTTGCTTGTCACAAGTGTCAACACCGATGTCATTAAGGACATCAGCACAGCATTCAGAATGGCACTTGGGCTCCATCCAGTGGTTAGAGAGCTGCTTCTGTAGCAACGCAAGCTGTAATTACTGTTATTTATGTAATCTCAGCAGGGTACTAGGCCCCAAGTAGCTGCCTAGGTTCTTGGCTGGTCCCCTTTCCTCTAATCCTGGGACTAGAATATTGCTGGGACAGCAGTGGGACTGCCTCGTCTCATAGTGATTATTCTCTCTGAGTAGAAATTTAAATAAATACAGCAGATTCAGGTGCAGAGGGCCCTGTCAGTAAGGAAAAAAGATTCTTCTGTTACTACTTTGCACCATTTATTTGCTGATTGCAGAGGACAAGTCTAAGGGTTTGCTCAGACGCTTACCTGCAGTCCTCATCATTATCTAGATTTACAAAATGAGACTCAGAGCAATGACCGCTGTTCCACAGAGGTATTGGGAGCCCAAAGTAACCTTCCATGCTTGATTTTTGAAAACTTATCAGTAAAAGACAGCATTTGCATTGTTCTCAGGAATTTAAATATCTGACAGTTGTAAATGCTATGGGAACTCATGATAAAATACTTTATCTTACTTGCACTTCATCTGTACAAATTAATTTCAAAACTAATTACAGGTTGGGAAACTTCAAGGGCCCTCCTCCTCTTCCTATCTTGCAGCAGTCTGAGACAGCAGTAGTCTATGGAAAGAATCAGCAAGATGGTGAGAATATTTGTAAATTTAGCTAGGTATGACAAGAGCTGGGCCGGTAAGGGACTAAGAGGCAGCAGCAAAGGTAGAAAAACAGAAAACCAGCTTGCAAATTAAATTTTATTCTTACGGGCCAAGTGGAAACATAAAGAACAATTTCAAGTGATCATTTCACATTGATAAGACTCTGAATAGAAATACAGCAGAGAAGAGTTTAAGTTTGTCTGCAGGAAAAGCAACAAGTGTGCAGTTGTAGCTGGCTGTATCTGTCAGAAAGAGAACTAAAAGCTTAGACCTGAAATGGGGAAAGAATTACACATAAACAGCTACAAGATCATTTCACAAGTGGCTGCAGTATCCCATCTGACCCATAATATATTTACACAACACTGGAAATCTAACTGTAGCCACTCTGCTCCTCCTTCCTAAGTAAAATAAATAAATAAGTAAAAGAAATCACAGATTTTAACACTGTCAGTTCTGAAAACCAAATTATTTAAAGCAGTACAACCTCTCAAGTGAAGGCTCGGTTATACTGGCATAAAAGTGCTTATACCTACATCAGATATACCAATCAAAGCATGTCATTCTAACTACATCTACATTAGTGAAACTGGTGCAAGTTAATTTGATGGGCTTCTAAACTGAGTCAAATGGGTTGAAAGCTGTGGGGAGACGGAGCCTGAGAAAACAGAAACAACAAAGCTACAGCAACATTGGTATGACATCAGCCGATGACTCAGACTTTTCACATGAAGGCTTTACTCTGGGATATGTCACAGAGACAGTCTTACAGGCCAGCATCTCAGACTTTTTTAAGGGAGAGGAGAGAGACCAGCTTGGGAAAAATACACAGCTGAAGGAAAGAAAAGACAGGGGAACTAGTTGTACAAAGTCCTTGTACCTCATGTGACTGAAGAAAGTCAGAACAAACCTCTCCTTTATGAAATTTATTCAATAAAAGCTATTAATATAAATGAAAATACTACTGTCAGATATGACATGACATCGTATGCATGACTGAGCAAGGGGCATACCTTCATCTCACGTCCCACTGTGCAGGGTTTCACAGGTAGAAGGGTCTGCAGCCCTCCTGTTGTGCTTCTTCAGCTGAATTGTGTCCAACCTCCCAGGAGCATTTACTCCAGACACCTGCTATAGCTGTAAACTATGCAATGGGGTGCTGGAGAAACACCACTGATAGCTACTGCTTCAAATCTATCAGATGGGGCTAGGGTCAAAAATGGAAAACGTCTTAAAGTAGCGCATGGCACACTGCTGTTACATTAGGAACCTGTACCCTGTCCTCAGGGCACATGAGGCACAGACCTGAATAACTGTATTACCTCCAATACAGTCTTTCACCTAGCCAACACTTACATAATTTGTTTTTTCCTAAACAATGCAATTCACCCTTGTTCCCTTATTCTCTTATCACATTTCCATAAAGTTTCTGCTTGGATCTACTAAGATGCAAAATCATTGGTGTAATTTTTTTATAGCCCTTAGGTAGGTACACTTTTGCAATGGCAACTTCTAGCTGCAGCTAGCCTATGGAAAATAATACCATTATCAGAGTTAAAACTGGAGAGGAACAGAAAGAATTCAGGCTGAGATCTTTATTCCTTTGCTTTACTCCAGTCTCCAGATTTCCAGCTGATTGGTTCTTCAGAGATAGAGTGATAATCTTCCCAAAAAGTACTGTTTCCAGAAGGGCTACCCCAGAATATAAACCACCTTTCTCACCTCCCAAGAACTACTGACTGTGTAACAGGTTTCCGGGTATCCTCTCCCATTCTCAGGCTTCCAAGAAAGAAAGTACTTAACCTTTCCACAAATCAGAGTGCCTACAAAGTATATGTCCAGATATATACACTCTTATTATAGGCCTCAATGTATACAAGCAATCTCACACCACCCCATGACTGAGTCCTTCAGCTCTGTGAAAAAGAAATGTAACACCAGCATAACTTTACAGCTTGAAAATAACAAACCGCTTGAAACCGAGACATCTCCTCCCAGTCTGTCCTTTAGTTTTCATACCCATTCTATTGCCACATCCAGATATTTCTTCCTTCCCCTTAGGTGTCCTTCATAAGCATCAGGCTTCTCAACCAACACTACAATTTGTATACTTTTTTCCTCCCATCTCTTCTTGCTGACCATCTCCATCCATCTCCATTACACCATAACCCTATACACACGCAAACATTGACAAATTTCACCTTTACTGTCAAGGTTGATCACTAAATCCTGAACTGTTCATTGCATTCTTGTCAGTGGGGCCCTGTCATGTGTCACTCTCCTGGAAAGGACGCAAGCAGTCAAATCCTTCCTTCCCAGTTCCTGCATTTAACATGCTTATTGTGTTCTAACTCCTTCCAGCTACTGTACCAGGTACGGAATACACTGCCTTAGAGCTTCTGAGCTCTGCCAGGCCATTTTAAGAAGAGCACTGGCCAGCAGAACCAAACGAGCAACACTTCAAACATTTTGAAGGAGTTACAATGATATTGGAGACACAGGCCATCTACAAGATCCAGAAAAACCATTCCGATGCCTGCAACAGCAAAGCCCAACTAGTGATGTTCACTTAATCCATGTCGTAATAAGGAAAGAAGTGAGGACTCACTTGGTAGGTGCCGGTACAGAACCATCTGCCCAGCCTCCTTGCCGGCGGGGGGGTTTAGGTGGTGGGCCCTTTAATATAAAGAGAAGAGACAAGTTACAGCCAGTTCCAGTCAAGGCAATTGAGACACCAGGTCCATACATAGTAATGTAACACTTTATCAAATAATAGATGGGGAGATAGTATTTAAAATGCTGTTTATTCATAAAATAAAAAGAAGACAAATATTGCAGGACAGGTTTTTAAGTGCCTCTGTAAGCAAAAGATGTATCACTCTAATGGGTACCTTGACAAGTTTCAGGTCACACAACACAGCAGCAGATGTACCCACAGCTCTATGCGCTCTCCTGGCAAAATGCGGTTCAGCAGGAACTCATTCATTACTGCCGCCCACATTTCAGTGGGAGGTATCACATGTTACATGTTTCCTAGGGTACAACTCAGCATGTTTTAGACATCCTGTTTTAGATGACACATTGTTCCTAAAAAGCGTCTGCTTTTGTCCGCTGCCTAGAATAGAGGCTAGGCGGCAAGTTCAGATACAGCCAGACATGCCAAACACCTCTAAACTTAGTTGAGATTAATCCCACCACTGCCACCACTGAAATGCTAAAGGCGAAGTTCATCTGGAGCTTAAAGACACTCCCTGCTGTTTTCTTGCATTGTCTTGTGTGGCACTGCCCTGTGGCAAGAGAAAACAGGAATTCAGCTTGGGGCTTACCAGGGGAATTTTCAAAGTGCAGGGCTATGAATTCCCATCATGTGGGAGCTGCCCACTGCCTTTGGCAGTTTTGGGCTTGGTTCACCCTGCCCGAAGCACCTTGTACAGCAGTGGATTCAGTGTTTTGCATGAGGAGCAGTGGTGAAAGCAGAGGGGCAAGGTGAACCCAGCTGATTAATTTCCGTTTACATAGCTGCTAACTGATGGCGCCCAGTGAGGGAAGATGTGTTACAGGGACCTGTGAAAGGACCGTCATGAGAAAGGATGATTGGGTAGAAGATGTCTCAAAGCAGGGAAAAATGGTAGCTGCAAAGGATTCTAAGCTGAAGCAATGGTGGGAGGACAGGTGGCTCCCACAGTTTTTATTAAGAAATTGAATGAGCTGGGTGACTCCTGAGGATTTTTGACCTGATAGAGGAGACCTTGCATGTGTGGTGGGGTCAACCCTGAGCCAAAGCCAAACTACTTCTTGCCACAGATGAGGACAGGGTTGAGCTAACCCCGATGGTAAGGGTCTCCCGTGTTTGTTTCTTGAAGCAGAAGCATTGTTTGTGAGTGTGGGAAATGAAGAGACCCTGCAAGGGGCAGCCACTGCCTGCTGCAGGGAGGGGGCATGACCCTGCATAGCTCCTTGATAGGAGCAAAAATAGTCATCCTCCAAAAATAAACAGGGACCAGGAATGAGGCAGGAGCTGCAGTCCCAAAATACCAGCTTTCTTCGGCAAAGGGAGCACAGGAGGGCAGAGGGACAGGCAGGGAGCGTGAAATGCAGGAAACAGCCTCCTTATATGGGCTCATCCGCAGGGGACAGAGCTCAGTCGACTGGAATGACCATGTCACAGAATGTGAAGCCTTCAGGGGCCCAAGTGAATGGAGTTTTCTGATCTTTAAACGATTCCCCCAGATTCTTAAGATGCCAAACCAGAGAAGAGACTACAGTGCCAAAAAAGGAGCATTTTGAATTCAGTTGATCTGGACACACCCAGAGTCCAGGAAAAAGGGGAAAAACACACCACATATGGGCGTGCATGCCCACATAAACATCCCTATTCCCATTGTACACACCCCTACCTCAGAAACACACGCCCTCCCACACGGATCCTTCCTTTTTCCCCTCTCCCCTCCCTCTGATAGCCAGCAGGCCATGTTCCCAACACCCAGCCGCACAATTCCTCACAAAGGTGCACGGAGTTACACAAATGTCACCAAAGAACCTGGGCCATAAGGCCAAAGGAAAATGCAGCATCTCCAGGCCATTCCAATGCACTGCAGTTTAATTCCCATCATCAAAACTAGTCTTCAGATCAAAGATATCTCAAGTGGGGCACTCCAGATCAGGGGGTGACGAGAATGACTTCCCCAGTCTTTGCAAAGGGCATAACTCTGTGGCATCTAGGGGTTTGCTTCCAATGTCTTGCCAATGTTAGAATGTATTCCCATTGATCATACACACCAGGCAACCCTGAATGTCTGTCAGGCCCTGACAAACACCTCACATATACCTACAGGTCTTTTATTCCTCTTGCAATAAATCAGGTAATTCTTTTTGAAGTGCCCACAGGAGCACTGGCAACAGGAAAGGCAATGTTAACTGTCAGCTGAGGATAAATAGCTTTTCTTTGTTAGTTGCTTGGAAAGCGCCGTAATAAGGTCACATGCCACATGCACTTTTGTCAAGTAAATAAACTTACCTTCATATACTTTCACATTTCCAAAACCTCAGCATAATTTACAATTGAGAATGCAATGTCGTGCATTGCCATAATACAGTGACAGGTAGGGATGTTGCAGCTGCAAGCAAGAGCTTGAGCCACAAAGTGGGACGAACAAAAGCCCCAGAGGGAGAAGAGCAGAAACAGAAGACATTGTTCTTCTGTAATGGAGAAAATGTGCTCCTGAACATAGCTTTTTGGTGAAAAAGACTGGGGCTTTAAATTATCACAACCATGCTGGGCAAGATTGTTATGTATGTTCCTAAATACAAAGCTAAGCTATACACCCAAACGGTTTGCTGTTCAACACACTGAGATTCCACCAGCTCCTGACAACAGTGTTCTCTCAGCTCTTGCTGCTCAGTCTCTTTCACAGCATTAACTAACCACTTGCTTGCTGATGTTTGCTTTTCCACTTGTTTTGTCAGTTATTTATCTCCAGAGTATTTCCTCGACCTTAGTTCCTGCAGATCATCCACTTTTTCAAAAAATATTGCCATGGTCTGGGCTTTTAATTTTATTTTTCTCAAAAATCGAGTTTACCATTTTTGTCATGGCAATTTTCCACTGTTTCTCAGGCCACCTTCCTAGCCAACACTTTCATACTATCACCATAATCAGTATTTTCTCTCTCCCTTTGAAAAATGACTGGCCTGAATTCCATCTCTCCTGCATTAAAGTAGAAACCCTACCTTCTTTATCTGTAGTCAGGCCCTTATCAGATGGATGCAGAATTCTAATTTGGCTTCCCCATTAAGGCAGAAATTTCCAGGCTACTTGTCAGATCATGCCTGCAGTTTTGAAGGTGCTATTTGGATATTGCTTCACTCATGGAAGCAACTACCCTGTGTGTCTCTGGATCCTGAGGGTCCAGCAAAGCCTCTGTTAGGACCCACCACAACACACACAGATTATGCACATGTTGGGTCCCTCAGATGTTCAGGCAAGTTTGGAAATATGGATTAATCTACCTTAATCAACATGACAACTCCTTTGAAACAGCAAGCACTCTGTGCAGGGAAGCAGAGATTCAAATGACATTGACAGCATGCAACAGAGGACACATAATTTTTCTGTCAGGTAATACGTCTCCTAAAATGTGTGGGATTTATGTTCTGCCCAATATACAAACACTGTGGGATTTTATACAGTATGTAGGTGCCTTGTTTTTTTCCAATATTGACCAAGGAGCAGAAAGACAGAAGTATGGCCAGTCTCAAGATTCCTCTTTCCAACAAGTTGCCTGAGGCTCCCCTGACTGAGGAAAAGCAAATCTCCACAAACATGCCTGACGAATCAGTTTTGACTGCTGCCAATTAAGGAGCTATAAGTCAAATAGCCCAGCTGCTTCCAAGCAGCCATGTAACACTTCCAATCTCAGAGCATATATGATATCAAAAAGGGCTCAACTCCCAGATCTATGCAAACTTCAGCTTTTTGCAAAGAACAACCCATCCCTGCTAGCCTGCTTTATCATGTCCACAGATGATTCAAGCAGTGCATCTGACTGTAATGAATACCCTCCAAGGACTTCTGCATGTCTTAAATGCCTAGCACAAAATACTGGATTCCCATTTCACCCACAAACTGTCCTTCCCCATGGTCACTGACCTTCCTTTACTAGGGAAAGTGCTATTTAGACAGAAGAAGTTCTTAGGACCTTCAAATATTCTCTGTCATATATCACAGCAGGTAAAGGAACAGCTCATATTGTTAAACAGCTATCAGGAATTTCCTCCCTACAACAATGGTCAGCTACCCAGTCAGCTTACATGTGCAGCTGTTAGAAAAGCTGTCGTATTGCAGAATTTGGCACCTTAACCTGTTTCAAGAGTGACTGTGCTCCCTTCCATGAAAACAGTGAAGCAACACAAAACAATCTGATTCTCTGAGCAAGGGGTTACCTGGTAGAATCCTCTCACAACCCACAGCTACAGGGAAGTGCCCTTCCAGCCCTCTGAGGCATGAACACCTCTCAAACAGTTTGCTACTACCTTGTGCTACACACTGTCAGACATGTTCACAGCCCTCCCTACCACTCCTACTGTTCTTCTGTTGCCTTCAGGCAGCTCCAGCAGCACTCAAATACGTGGAAAATATGTGGAAAAGCTTTCGATAAAATTATTTTTGATGTGGATTATCCCTAATCCACATCAAGGTAGCCAACAGGGAGGATAGTACCAGAAGGGCCGGGAAACATGGCTGACTAGAAATGCTATTTCAGTGGATGTCATCACAAGGCTAGGAGATAAGCTCAAAGCTGAAAATAACTGCCCTGTTGGCCAGCCACTCGGGGTGCACGGGAGAGAGGCAGTGCAAGGCCTTGGGGAGCGCCAGGCCATGCAGTGCTGGGGCTCACACTGGGGAAGTTGGCCTAATTAGGGAACAGAAGTTCAGCTGCATTTTTGAGATTCCTCCTGGAGAATCTGGCCAACTTCCAGCTGAGCGGTCCCCAGGAACAGGCTGGGAGTCCAGCACTTCTACAAGTAACAAGACCACTGGGAAAAAAGAAGCAATCCCTGTAAAATGGAAGCAGGTAAAAAAGCCAGTGCTTCCTTGGATGTTGGTTTCCTTCAGTGGAGGGTGTTTATTAGCACAATGCAAGAAACCAAACAGACGACAGAAACTCTGGAACATGGAGGGACAAATTCAGCTCAGCTAAGGACAAGCACGCAGATGGGAGGGCATTCACAGTGTGCAACAGCTACAGGAAATTCTGCCTGAGAACCCTCCCAGGTTCTCAGAGATGCCAGTCACTTCAAGAGCTATCTACTGCCAGTCCACCCCATTCCCAATTGCATGCCTAAGTAAGCAAAACCCTGGCAACGTGACATGTATAAAATGCATCTAGCCCCTGGTGAGGGCTCTTCCACCAGCTGCACATCACATGGGAGAAGAGGATGCTAGAGAAAAACAATGCAGTCAGACTGTAAAGTCTTTGGGATAGGAACTTTTTGTCCCTGTCACACACCAACATTCTCTAGATCTTACTGCAATGCAAGTCATAGATACAATAAGGGCAATAAAGGACTGCATTACAATTATACATTTTATACAATTATACATTTATTATACAATTATACATTATACCTTTTAGGTCATGAACTCCCTGAACTAGAGTGGCTGGACAGTGCCTAAACCACTGTGATTATTTTTACACAAATAGGGTCTCCCCGTAAGCCAGTGCTGGGCTCCTCAGCTTCAGGGGATGTGGGGAAGAGCAGCTGGGGGGTGGCTGCTGTGCAAATCCAGACCAGACCAGACAATGGAATCAGAGTTTGGAGCTCTGTGCCAACCACTGCGTGAGGGTAAGAACTGGGTCAGGAAAATACCGCTGATTAAAGGCCCTGATCATATAAAGCCCCAGGCCATGTCTACACCACAGGTGCAGACACACCTGCGAGCAGGATCCATGTGAGTCAGCTTGAGTCTGGAAACAGTCTAGCTTTAGGTACTTCTGGTAACCAAGCTGGTACCTCACCAGGTAAAGTACAGGTTCCTTCTCACTGGGAGATTTCTGTATCACTTGCATTGTATTTTAGGATGCAAATACATTCACTCAGACAACCCCACCAAACTGGGCCACTTTGCAATGTTAAGTCCACAATGGGCTTCACATTTGAGATACTTACACTTTTTTGATAGCTTTTTGTCCAACAAACACTCATTGAAAACAACTGTTCTTGACATGTCGTCTTAACCTAAAAAGCAACAGCATACTTTTCCACCCGAATTGTTTTAAAAGCACTGGGAACTAGAACTACAGAAGGACTTACTTGCCCTCTCTGGAAAGGTCAGATCAGGAAATCCTCTTTCCAGTAGTTGCCTCAAAGCATGTCATCACGCAAACTCTGAGTGATAAAGAGCTACAGAGGTCAGCATCCACCTAGTTAAGAGTCAGAAATCAGGTGCTCTCCCCGCTTTAGTCCATGAAGGACCTGAGACTACCTATGGCATGTCTAGCAAAGCAAAACTAGAGAGACAGGTCCCAGATGGACTCATTAGGACTGGAACAGATGTCTTCCCACTCAAATGTTGTTGTCTTCAGTTAGAAAGTCCTTCCCTGCGGCCTGAAAATTCTTTCAGTTCCCTTTTGCAAAGCAGAGCAGCCTCAGGAAAAAGGACCAAGGGCCTTCTCAAACCCAGAACCACTCATAGCCTTGTCATTACATATAATATGCTCTAGGGGAGTGGGAAACATTACTTGATATATCTTTCAGGAGGAGGAAGAGGACAATAAAATAATTATCTTCCAGCTTGGAAAAGAGATGGTGGGTTTAATCCTTAAGTTAATGTATAAAGCATGTGGCTTCAACATCAAAATGAACACCTCCATCCCTGAAGGTGCCTGAAGGCAAGGAAAAGCCCTGCTCTACCGCTGAAGGCTACAAAACACAAGATGGGGGGATCAGGATCACTTACTACTAGTGCAAGAACATGCGCTCCCAGAGCCCTAAGAGCGGTGCCAGAACTTCACAGAGGACAGGGTTTCAGACACACTGCAAACCCCGGCCTCTCTTTTACCACCTTAACAGATTCACAGGCCTATCCTGAGATTGTCCACATACTACACAGGCACCTAATAAAGGCTGTGGATTTTGCTATGAAGATAAGGCATCTAATTTCCCCTGTGGATCTGAGTTTAGGGAATCCCCACAGTTCTCCTGCATAGAGCTCTAGCCCTCCTTTCAGAAAGGGACTAAAGCAAACTAGAGGAGGGACCTCCCCAGGGCCCCAGAGCAAATCTGTGGCGAGGCCAGGAAGAGAACCCAGCAAAATCTTGGCTCACAGCCATGTTCGTACTCCTCCTGCCTATTCTGCCTCTGCAAATTAACTGAAATATTAGGATACACCCTTTATTATACCATTGATCAGCCTTACAGCCTTTGGCTAAATGTCCCAGGCAGCCTTGGAAGGAGCAGCCAAATGAGTGATTCAACTGGCAAAAATTCAGATCCAGATGAGTAGTTTGCCAGGGGATGCAAAACAAGTCTCAGAGCAGGCAGATGGCTGGAGGGCAGGACTTCAGCAGGTACGTTCACATCAACAGCTGTTTGCTAGCATTCCGGGAGCCACACAGTATCTTCAGCGCAGTGAGACGAAAGGGACCAAATCCAGAACGATTCAGATTGTAACACTCAGCAGAGCCCAAAGGGAGTTCAGAGCAGGGTTACATGAGCCATCAGGGGGACGAAGGGGCCAACTTCGGACAAATTATTCAAGAAGCCAAGTATTTCAGCTTGGCCAGGCATGAGTAAGGGAGGGATATACTGCAACAAGTTTTGGATCACACTTTATAATACGAAGTTCCACTAAAAATTGGTTTGGAAAAGACGATACGATTAACAGAAGTTTGTAAGCCTATAGTATTATAAGTTACAAGCAGCTTACCAATCAGTTCAGATTTCTCAACACTCAGTTAACCATTTTGTTACCCTTCACAGGCATTTAGAAATGGGAAAATACTATACAGTGTGACTGTGATGCTTAAGAGCATAAGCCTGAATAAAGGGGGCAGGAATTACCCAAACAAGAGGGGTTTCAAAGCGGGGATCACTTGATGCTAAGGAAGATCTCCTTGCCAGGCACCATTGCATAACATCCCTGAAGCAACAACAGTTGCTCATGTGGAAGAGTCACATCAGTTTAGTTATTTTAATGAAATTTAGCAGCCAGGAGCAAGAAGGCGCCTGTGGCATGTGACCAGCCACCACTCAGTACAGCAGACCTTGGGAATCAATGATTTAGGGCACTGTATGGATGTGGAATTAGTTCCAGTGAAATGACTGTAAGGACTGGCTGGGGGAAGCAGGGTAGTTTAGATCAATTATCAGGAAAGATTCTATTGGGTAACCAGTCTCCGAAACTATACCCATCAGTGGGAGGTCTCTTTGCCTGATAAATGGAAAAGTGCTCTGGGCATAGTCCTGAATCATCCATCACTGACAAATAAACCCAGTGGATTTTTCCTTCAATATCATCTCTAGTACTATCAAGAGAAAATTGAGCTAATCTGAATAGTCTTGACTCCTCGTGATGAACATGCCCTTCTGAGGCCAGAATTAATGAGATGGGTGATACGGGTTTCTTTTCTGGGCTTTAAATTTCACAAACAAATCTCCTGTGTTGCCAGCACTGGGCTGGTGCTTCAGCAGAAGGAATTAAAGAGTACAGGAGAAGATGCTTTAATTGTCTAACATATACAGAGAGCGAACTCTAGCCAGGAAAAACTGGGCAATGCCAATTCCATGGTTAGGAAGAGTGCAGGACAATTAGCCCAAAGACTTTAACAGGAACAGGTACTAGTTCTCAGGTTGTTCTGAAGAGCACCACCCTGGCTTCTAATGCCAAATGAATATTGAGATGTATTTTAGCTTTGATGCAGGATGAGAAAGGATATGTATATTCCTTTTTTCTTTATAACAGAAACCTGGTAAGGAGCACTAAGCCAGCCTATCAAGCACAGATATTAGCATTCCAGTGCTGGTGCAATAAAAAGGAAAGACTCACAGAAAATACGAAGGCACACATCCTTGTTACTACTGGTTGGCCTTCTCCTCTGGGACACCAGCAAGACTTCATAATCCCTGAAAACAAGTTTTCATGTTATGGGAGCAAGCTAACCATACTGGACAGCAAATCTAGGCTCCATCAGGTTTTGTTGTCCATTAGTTTATTGCTGCCCTGACTTAAATGAAAATAGAGTATCTTTCCCATGGCCACATATACATCTGTGACCTCAGAACAAGATGCAGCAGCTGATAAGAGTAGATGTTACAAAGATAATAAAAAAACCTGTCAGCAATAGCAACAGAGGATGATGGAAAGGCACTGCATCTTAGGCAAACTTTGTCTTATTCTCCAATACAGTCCCCTCTTAAGGTAGCCTGCAGACACATGAGTAGGTTAGTCCTACTAGTCCCCTTCAGAGGAGCCAGTATCCACCTAGAAAGCCTCTAGTCTTACATGGTAAACCTTGTCCTCAGGGTGTTCATCCTAAATTACAGGGGTGTTGAAGTCGTTTTCACCAGGGGCCACATCAGCCTCACGGTTGCCTTCAGAGGGCCGAATGTAATCTTAGGACTGTATAAATGTAGGAGTCCTAAAATTACATTTGGCCCTCTGAAGGCAACCGTGAGGCTGATGTGGCTTCTGGTGAAAATGAGTTTGACACCCCTGCCCTAGAAGAATCAGGAGGGGAAAAGTGAGGAAGAAGTTAAAGGGAAGAACTATGGATGCCTGTTCAAAATAGTCTGGAGATTGACATGAATGCCTGTCCTGTAGCACATGTCTTGAAACGTTATTCACTTGAACAAAATACAAAGTTGATCCCACCATTGTAAGATTTTATATCCACAGTCATTTATGCATATACCAATTGTGATACTATAAAGCAGGTCTGTTTGACTGCAATGGCAGGAAAGTTTGCCAGCAATCAGACCTTGAAAAGCATACTAAAAAAACCCCAAATTATTCAGGTGTGTAGGATGCTATAAAGATTTGTATGGATAGGCTCTGCAACCATGCCAGAGACCAGAAATTATGTTGGACCGGCCATACGAAGGGTTGTATACTGTAGCAGGCTGCAGCCCATTTTTCAGGAGCTAGTGTTTCTCAAGGCAACCTCGGATCCTCCACTGGGAGCAGCAGCTGTAGCAGTTTGCATCAGACAGGCATAGCTGACAACAGTGTTAGCTTTCATAGGTGAACTTTAGCTAACCCTGTAGGTAAAAGAGAGTAGCTTGGTTATGGGGTAGATGAGTAACTCAAGGAAAGCAGCCTGTTAATCACGGTGAAAGTTGCAAACTGGTTGAGAACCTTTCTGATGAGCAGCCTGCCAGCATCAGCAGTGGCGACAACCAGTTGTTAGGCATCAAATGCAAAAAGGTGGCAATTAAGAACCCAGTCATCTCTCTGCTATCCTAGAAATGACAGTGTTCAGAATCACTCAGGGAGACAATGTAGAGTTTCCCATGACCCTACACCAGGATGGCTGGAAACACTACTCTAACCCACCTGACTTCTGAACTGCATCATCTCTCCTGTAGCGTAGGGAAGCCATGTGATTCATGAGGTGTATCTCTGATTAAAGTGGTTTGGTATCTAAGTCCACTTAGGGTCTGTGCTGTCATTTGGTCTTATGGTCTTACCATGACAGGAGCAGAGGGAAGCTACATGCAAGTTAGGGCACCTGGGGTACAGAAGTGTCCATATCAGTGAGCAGCATAAATGAAATCATATTTGCCCAACTGTTAAAATCCGTTGGAAGTGTGTCTTTGTCAGCCAGGGACCCACTTGTTCCCAAATCCTACAGCAAAAAGGCTTCTGTAGGGCCCAGCATGACCTAAGCCCAAGTGGTACAGGACTCGCAGTAGCATGGAAAGAAATCCAGCTGGACAACATATGTTGGAAAAGCATTTAAATAATCACTATTTGAGCAATCTTCCATGTGGATTTCACCCTCAGCAACTGACTTGCAGTTGTTTATTCACTTGGGTTAGATAACTGAGGCCTATTTAAACGATGTCTGGATGTCAGCCTAAAGAATCACTGCCAGGAGTGTTTGTAAGCTGGGTGGTGGAAGTCCAAATAGCTGCTTTACGAAATTCCCCTGTGGGAACATCCTTCCAATATGCAGTGGAGGTGACCCAAACTTTTATCTGTCTGTATGAATCTATCCTGAATAAGGTTTTTTTTTACAGCACAGAAATGCTCCCTTTTTAACTATCGCTCAAGTACCACAACTACATAGGCGAACTTGCAAATATCAGGTAAAACAAGAGAAGAAGTGAAAGCACAGAGCTTTTCCCAAGGCTTTGGTGAAATGTGGGAAAGAGAACCAGCATAGAACTGTCATGAGTTTTGGGCAAACCCTCATACAAAGCCAAAGTGCTCCTGCCCTACTTGTGTGGAGATATTCTCAACATAGCCTGGAAAACCTTAATCCTTCAGGCTGACATGTTACCTATTAAAGAAGTCTCCACTCAAAGGATCTACAAAGTGCTGCCACAGAGACACCAACAACTTTATATTGAGATTGTAAGAGGAAGGAACCAGGGAAGTCTTGAACAAAGTCCCAAGAGAATCCTGCCACTGTAGGATAGAGAAAACAGACTGTGGAAGCAAGATAAGACTACAATATTTTTGCATACTTATTTCCTATGGAGCAACAAATAGTTCACTCTTGCTAAGAGAAGACACAGAGAAGGAAAAAATTGCTGATAGGTCTTAAAAAAGGGCTTTTCCACTCAGCTTTCCAAGTCAATCTCCTCAATCCTGTTCCAGTCCTGGCCAAACAGCTTCTTTTGGTGGATGTCATCAAGACAGTATTCAGGCTGTTGGATGCAGTGATGTTAGTACCAGGAAAAAGGTTTGAGTTTCATTCTATAAAAGTGTCCAGAAGTCCTGCAAGGATCAGGCAGCAAAGATCTTCAACAAATCTCATTATATGATCTGCCCCTCCCATTATACAAATAATATGACCAGCTTCAGTTTGTCCAATTTTGTCAGAAACTTGATAGCATCAAGATGAGTAAAAAGTAACACATCAAGCCAGGGGATGGGAAAGGCCTCCCAATGGAAAAATTGATACATTACCCCTCTGAGAATGAATGTTTGAAATGTGGATTTCTGGCATGCAGCAAGCAGATTTATCTCTAGGAATTCCCACTTACAGCATATCCCCCTGGGTGCCCAAGAAGTGCCTGCCGATTTGCCAACGAGCTCTAAAGGCCAGGAACACTCACAGCCATTGCTGCAGGAGGATGCTGACTGCACCAATTACAGCAAATAATCATGTTCCTTCTTGCCTCATGAAATAATACATAGCTGCAGCGTTGTTTGTCAGTACTTGTACTTCTGAAAAGGCAGGAATGCTCTGTATGTCAGATAGCAGCCTGAGCTTTGTGACCTTTGGTGAGTCCCTTGAGGAGAGAGAGGTCTAAATCTGAAGGCAGTGCAGGTATGTCCACACAGGAATGGGAAGTGCAAATAGAGATTTGGGCAGAGGAATTACAGATACAAATTATTGTGGGAAATATATACACACAACAGGCACTGAAAAGATACTAAGGTATACTGTCTTCTTACAGCTTAGGGGAAGTATATATGGCTAAAAGGCACAAGAGATTGCAGTTGTGCTATAGGAAAGGAGGTTTTAACAACACATTTGGGAGTGAAGACACATAGTTGAGGAGATGTACCCTTGTGTGGACTCTCTTTCAGAGGACAGAGTCCAGGTCAATGAGAGATCAGCAGTAATCTGCTAAGATCTATGCTCCAAGTCAGATGATTTGCACATTGACTTCAAAGCAAAGATCTTTTAAATTATGTTAAATGAGTTGTTCACTGCTGGAAGTGAAGTTCCTTGTAATAAGACCAAATGTTGTAACATAGCTAGACAAGTACTTTTTGCTTCCTTCAAGCAAGCTGCTCTGACTGGAAAACACTTCCTGGATGGTTCTCGGTGTCACTAATAAGAACCAAACAAAAGCACAAATGGTATGTTTGCAGAAATTTGAGCTGGGTGGAAAACTGGTGGCTTGACATGTAATTAAAAAAAAAAAGGCAAGATGAATCTTAAACCAGTTTTAAAACTCTAAGAACTACTGGGGGCTGAATCACCATACTGACTGTGAAACTACACATGAAAGTGTGAATATAGTGAATGTTTAAGATGAACCTATTTGTCTTCAAAATCAGTAAAAAGAATAAAACCTCATATGCTGAAATTATTATAATTACATGGGGCCTCCTCCACTACTGCCAGTTCCAGAAAAAAGTACTATTTTTTCATTTTGCATTTCTTTGGGGATGGTTCCTTGAGAAGGTTTCAAGATGACCAGATGGCTGAATGAGACATCCGTTGTAACAGCTGACCCCACACCTTGGAGGCAACCCAAGGCCAAGATTCCAGAAAAGTGAAAAGTGACTGCCAATCTAAGGTGAAGGAGAAAACTGTATTAGTTCTCACTTTGGTACCAAATATTATAGTGTGTAAGAAGCCTCCAATTCTGGAGCAAAAGAAAAGGCTGAGGATTATTTATAGTGGATTTTGTTATTTCTCCAGTAGTTCCAAGGCTTTCAGTTAACAGCAACATTTAGCAACAAAGAACTGCCCAAAGAGAGACTATTGACACAAAGGGTTCTTCGTGGTGGTTAAGATCCAGTAAAAACATATTTGAACCTTGTAAGGCGTGGAAGGCCTCACCCTTCTGCTGCAGAAAAGCTCACTGCTTTCAAACAGAAGATTATAGCTATTTCTTAGTCTCTCCAGGGGTGCCCAAGGACTGGAGCCTTTATGATCTCTTCCCAGCTATTTTAAGGGCTACGATGCAAGACACACTAAGTACAACTGCCGTCATTTACAGACAGTCATCATCACACCCTGGTCTCTTTCTAACCAGGGAATCAATCCATGAGCTAGAACAGCCAGTTCCAGTACAAGAACAATCTGACAGTAGGCCACCCTAATCCGGAGGCTAACCAAGGATTACACCCACTTGAACTACCAGCTGGTTTCATTAAGACCTCCTTTAGCTATGTGCCCATGGTTATTTCGATTTATTAAATTACACTGTCTGCAAACTACCTCACAGATGCCCTCCTCAACTTCTATAGCATACCTGGCAGTGGAGAATGCATAGGTGGGAGATTATTCTTTTTTATGCCTACTAAGAGAAAAGAGGAGTAAAAGAAGCCTATTCTATGAGGTGTTATTGTAAGCTAAGCCATTAGGGTGTCTTTTCAACAGCACTGCAGGGAGTCCAAGGAAATATCCCCCACAAAACCATTCCAGTACACATGGCTGAGACAAAACTACTCGGTGTAACAGAGTTTTGTATGGCACAGAGGATCAGGGAGCAGCCGCTCCCAAGACAAAAGGTCCCAGGGCTCTGAGCACAGTAGCATGAAGCACAGTTGGTGCCAGCATGGCCCAGTTTGCAATGTAAAGAAGCCAAGAATATAGTGTGCTGGAGCCCACAACTGGCATTGCAAAAAGCTAAGTATCATCTCATTTAAATAAATATCACTAAGGTGGAAGTCTGAAGACCCCCTCTCCCTCTGAAGGTGTCAGGGAGCAAAATCCATATGTCATTTCCTGGCAGGTGCTCCTTCCAGCAGGAGATGCCTGTGGAGAAGCCATGCTAACATCAGAGAGCAAACTTCCAGGTAGAATTTGAGCATCTGCAGCACCAAGCAAGGAAGTGAATCAAAAGGGTCCAGGGTATTAGAGGATGTTGCCTCACTCTCCTGGGAAAGAGGGGTTCCAGCCCATCTCTACTTTTTGAAGATGAGATGTAGTGACAGAATATTCTCTGAGCAGAAGTTTTCTTCAAAGCTAAGTGGGAACTGAGTTTGCATATTATTACCCACAAGACAAAGTCTCAGATGTTGCAAAACATGACGGTTGTAGCCTGTGCATGGAGGAAAGGAAGAAGAGCATCACTATACAGACTTAATACTGACCATCTCAGATTCTGTACTCCGGCTATAGCAAAAGCAAAGTGCAAAAGTAAGGCATCTGCTCACCTGTATTCTGTCTTGCTACCATAGAGTGTGGCAAATCTAGTCACAAAATTATATGCCCACATGTATTCCCATGGAAGGTATCCATGTACAAGAGGGAGAGGCCCAAGTCCTGTTTGATGCTATTTTCCACACCTCACATGTGAGAAATGGTGCCCCAGATATGACCCTATGTGAAAACTACACATCATGCAGAGGGCAGCGCCAGAAAAGGGACAAGGCATTCACATGGGTCCCAACGCTAAGGACAAACTTCAAAGGACTGAGCACACTGTGCAAGAAGGAATCTCAGAAGAAATGAATTCTCCACCAGAGACACCAGCAGGATTACCGACAGGTTCTCCTGACAGGACACCCACCTCTCCAGCAACAGGTGAGGGATTCTTCCTGCTGAGGTTTTCATCTGGAAAGATGTCCTGGTGGGCTCGACTGCCCATCTTTAGTACCTGTAGCAGAGGGGGAAACGTGAAGGAGCGGAGGGCACACGGTTACTGACAAAGCTGCATTGGAGCAGGGGAAAATCTGCAAGCGACAGCTCTGCCGTCACGCTGTGCCTGCAATGAGACAGGTTCCCCTCAACAGTGCGAACGCATCACCAGCCGCAGGTGTTCACCCCGCGGCCGCTGCGAGGGTCACACTCCCCGGTGGCCCCCGCGGGCTGCGCAGCCCTTCCCGCCGCACGGAGTCCCACAGCAGCCGAACCCCCCGGCGGGGCCCAGGGGAAAGCGCGGGCAGGCCTCCCGGGGGCGGACTACACCGGGTACCCGCTCCGCCGCCGTGCGGTGCGGGCTGCGCCCCCCAGCCCAGCCCTGCGGCTGCCCCGGCCGCGCTCGCCCGCTCGTGTGCGAACGGACGGCGGTTCCGGACCCCGGAGCCGCAGCTCGGAGGGACGGGGCTGCTCGGCCCCGCGGCCGCTAACGGCCAGCTTGGAACGGCCTGGCCGCCGCCCGGGCCCGCTCACCCCGGCGACTCCCCCCCGCCGCGGCGCCTCCGCTCGCTCCTCCTCGGCCTCCATGCGCCGCCGCCGCCGGTGCTTCCGGCAGACAGCCCGCCCCCCGCCCCGGCAACCGCCGCCCGCCGGGGCCGCGCCGCTGACCCCCCCGGCCCCGCGGGCCTGCGCCCTCTGGCACCGCGTCCGCCCGGGGTGTCGTCCCCACGGAGCCTGGCCTGCCCGTGGGGGGCGCCCGGCCTCTCCCCTGCCCGCCCTCCTCCCGCGGGCCCGGCCCAGGAGCAGGGGCAGCCGGCGGGCCGCACAGCTCGCACAGGCTGCGTGTTCCTGCCGAGCAGCCGGCAGTGAGTCGCAGTGCTGGGGGCTCTTGGTAGCCGTATAAATATATCCAGCCCCGTTAGCGATCTTAAAATCTTGGCCTAACGGTGGCAGCGGGGCTACAATTTCTCAGCACAATACGTCATGTAAATACTCTTTTTTCAGTTTTTAATTTCACGCGCAGTTGGGGCAGGTTGAAAACAGCCCGCCACTCTGTCTTCTCCAGATCTTCACTGTATACACTATATTCCAGCTAAGGCAGATAATCCCAGCCCTGTAGATCTGCCTCCTCAAAGAGGGTTTTGCCAAGTCTCCTGATGGCTTCTGATGCTCTTCCCAATTCTCCCCAGCTCTCCAACGCTGCTTTCCAGATGAGACAGCCGGTCCCCGGAGCACTCGACGGGGGCAGCCCCAAGCGGCAAATATAAGTGAAACAATCATTACACATAAGCCTCTCACGTAGGTTGTGCAGAGATTTCCACTGAGCTGCATAAAACGACCCCCGGTCCCTTTCTTGGCTGGACAGATGTACAGATTAATTGTAAATAGATCTGGTTTTAGCTCCTCATTTTAAATACCCATTCGGTTCTCCAGTGCCTTGTCTATTTGCCTGTATTTTTCTGGTATCTTGGACATGCCTCACAATCTTCACCCATCCTCATTAGCCTAAATAACTGCCATCCATTTATTCTGCTGCTACAATCAAGAACTGCACCACACAAACTATTCTGTTAACACTTTGCATGATGAAAATTGGCTCTGTAACCTAAAGTTTTAAGCCTTCCAGGAATATCTTTCACTAAAGGCACCAGATCTCTCTCCATACCTGCTTAGCTTTAGTAGAAGCTCATGGTCTGGCTGAAGAACTCTAACAAGTTTAATAAATTGTGTCAAATACTTCTCCTTTTTTCCATTCCTTACTGACATTTTCAAGTAGTTGCGCTGTGATTGCGATGATCTAAGGATTAAGTGAAATAAGACTTGTGGGGAGGAGTAATAACTTTTTATTAGACCAACTGATATAGCTAGAAAAAACAAAAACAAAACAAACAAACAAACAAAAGATAAGTGTTTCTATGCCTGAAAGCTTGTCTGTTTTTTCCAGCTATATCAATTGGTCTAATAAAAGATAGTATCTCCCTTTACAAACCTTGACATGTTCAAGGAATTCAGTAAGTGAGACGTGATTTTCCTTTTTTTGAAGCCAGGCTGGTTAGGCTTTTTGAAATTATGATCTTCTAGATATTTTGTTGTTCTCTTTTAATTACAAATTCAAGTGTTCATGGAGTGGAGAAGACAGTTTTCACCCAGCCCCATGCTGCACCACCATGGGAGTACAGCCCTGGATTTCCCACTTCACATCGACTCTGCCAAAGATCTGCTGTAGCAGTGCAGCTGTGCAGGTACCAGGAGATGGAGGGGACTGGAGCACCCTGGTTGCTGTCACTATTGCGGGAAGTCCTAGGACAAGCATACATTTACACCTGACCTCCTTGATCAGAAAAAGAGCATCCTAAGAGAAGCATGATAGCATCCAGAGCAAAGTTGATATCTGCTAAAGCAGGAGGGCATCCCTGGGGCAGGGATCCTCGGGTGGAAGTGCATTGCCAGCTGTGGTCCCAAACAGGCAGCTGCTGGGGTGTTCGTACTGGAGGCAGGGTAGGACCAGGATGGGGTTCCCCCCTGGCCAGACAGATCATGAAGCAGCAGGACCCATGGGTTCACTTGTCTGGAACTGACCCCTCAAGTCCCTCCTCATGATTCCCCTGGGTCCCCATGCCAGACACCACCCCACTAGCACATCCCAGTTCCCCTCAAAACACGCTGTGCTGCTTGCTGCCCACCCCAGAGACAGGAGTGTCAGGCCGATTGAATGACAGTGGAGTCCACGTGCAGCAAAGAAAACATTTGGGCACTTGGGAATCGAGCCATGACTCAGAACTTTGGCTTCTGACTTCAGAGATTCTTGATGAGAGGGAAGAGCAGACATGCAGAAAGAATGAAACCTAAAATTTGTCCTTCCTCAAGTCCCTCTGGACTCCTCCACTCATCGGAATAGGGTTTGTCACCCATCCTGACACACTTTTACCTGCTTGGGGAGGGCAACAGGGGAGAAAGAGTTTTCATTCTTCGTTTCATGCTGTGCTGAAAATTGATCTTGCTTTAAACGTTGGGGTCACCTTTTCCCAACAGCTTAATTCTCCTCTGCCCTACTGGTGACACTGCAGACAGCATTTGATCCTGGCCCTACAGCAGCCCCACTCAGCCGAGGAGACAGTTAACAGGACAAACATCTGGTGCTGCTGTGGCTGTCAAAAGCCATTTTCTGTGCTTGCCTCCTGCCTAGTTCTGGTCCGTGGTGCCAGAGTTTCTCTTTCCTGGTGTGCAGTTTCAGGTGTATTCTCGGCTCTGTCTGCTTTGCTTGTTCAGTTTTGTCCCCACTATAAATCACACAGCCGCCACCCTCCCTCATCTGAACAGCAAGTAAGAACTATGCAAGCATTCCTTTCACGGACGAGTTCTCACACCTAAGCATGGACTCCCTTCATCTGGTTTCAACTCAGACCCCATCACATAGAATAGGACTAACAGAGGCCCCCAGTAGCACTGTCTGCTGTTGATCACTGCTTGACTGGACCTATGAACAGAGCTTCAATAGAGTATACTCAACAGAGTTCAAGAAGGACAGGGAACTGCTTGAGAGAGTCCAGTGCAGAGCCATGAAGATGATCAAGGAAGAGGAGCATCTCCCTTATGAGGAAAGGCTGAGGGAGCTGGGTCTCTTTAGCTTGGAGGAGAGCAGACTGAGGAGTGACCATCATTAATGAGTATGCAAAGGGTGAGAGATGGAGTCAGGCTCTCCTCGGTGACAACCAATGACAAGACAAGGGGCAATGGGTACAAACTGGAACACGGGGGGTTCCACTTAAATACGAGAAGAAAGGGTGACAGAACACTGGAACAGGCTGCCCAGGGAGGTTGTGGAGTCTCCTTCTCTGGAGACATTGAAAACCCGCCTGGACACATTCCTGTGTAACCTCATCTAAGTGTTCATGCTCCAGCAGGGGGATTGGACTAGATGATCTTTTGAGGTCCCTTCCAATCCCTAAAACTCTGTGATTCTGTGATTCTGTAAGCTTTTGTCTGGTCCTCCTTCTGCCCAAGAGAAAGCCATGAGAGTCTGGGAAAACAATCACACTTAAGCACTCCCACATGCTTCTGGTCCTAGACCACCTTTAGAGCAAGGGCACACACGTGAAGTTAAAGCTCCAGCTACGGTGGGAAGCCCAAATGGTAGCACCACAGTGGGAAAGAACAATGAGCACCTTATTCAGAGTGGCCAAAGGTTTGGTTAAATAGCTCTCTGGCAGCAGTAGGATTTATGGGATGCAGGGCAATTCCAGTAGCAACCAGTGAAACAGTGCTGCGCCTTTCTTCCTCACCCAGTCCTCAAGTCAGGCAGCCAGCCAGACTCCCGATTTCAACACGGGCCAATCCACTGAAAATATCAAGCTTCCACTGGGAAGCAAAGCGCTTGGTGAAGACTGCTGCTGTAGCTGGCTCCACACTACCCACACACAGGCACCTCCAAGCACCTCAGATTGATTTTCTGCAACTTTTTTCTCCATGTCCTTCAAAGTATTTACCTCATCTCTAAGGGGTTTTGGAGGAGGAAATCGACTGAAAATATTCTGTTATTTGTGTGGGTTCCAGGACAAAATTTGCTAACAATTGCAAACCTTCAAACAAGAGGTTCCTCCCTCTGGAAGGTGGAAGGGGCTTCGATAAGCAGAAAAGGCCCATGCATTTGTCTGTCTTGATCTCCTTGAGAAGAGATGCTGTTCGGGTTACATCAGCCCCGGCTCAGACTGTCAAAACCCAGTCAGGGTTGCCAAGTGTGAAATATTTCCTACAATACTCACACATTCAGTAGCCTCGTTGGGCTCTCCCTCAGCCCCAGCTGGATTCCAGTGCGTCCAAGACGTGCAACCTGTTAGTGACTGCTCCTCGCAGCCACCAGCAGTGGTTCCAGCACGTGTCAGACCATGGAGCTTCCCCACCTCTTCTCAACGTGGAGAGAGCAAAGCCCAGAGCAGAAAGTGAGTGGCCCAGCACTGGAGCCAGCACCACATCTACCTCCTTCTTCTCTGCTATTATTTCCAAACGGTAAGTCCCCACTGTCAACTCATAACAGAAAAGTCTGCTTTCAGCTATCAACAACATAACCTTGTGTTTTGCACTATTGTATTTCATCTCATTTCTGCTGTCTCAGCCATCAAAATTTCCTACCCCCTCCTATAGGATATCCCAGTCCTCCCCTATATTAACAATGCCTCCCAACTTTGGATCAGCAGCCAATTTCATTAGCACATCTATTTCAATGTGCCAAGATCATTAATGAAAACTGGGCCCAGGACCAGCCACTGCAGAACTCTTCTAGCAATCTCTTATAATTCCTGTACTTATCTCCATCTTAACTAATAATTCACCATGCGGCACTGTAGCAAAATGATTACTGAACTCCAACGCAATCCATTCTACTGCATTTCGCATGACCTCCAACCTAATGCAGGGTAGAGGAAGTCCCAGAGCACGAAAGCATCCAGAATTCATTTCAGAAGTGCCTGAGGAGCTCTAGAAATATCCATCACAATCTACATAAAAATCATCCATGGACAGTTAACGGCAGTACTCAGACTTTGCAACTTACTTCAAGTTGTGATTTGTCTGATGTCATTTTGGAGCCGCTAGATCTTGTTACATCTTTGCTCCATCGAAGAACTCAAATTCCTCTTCCCCAAGCAAAGCACAAGCAAACCATGAGCAGCTCACCCTTTGGTCTCCTCAGAGCTGCAGGGAATGGGCTCACTGGGCATCCAGCACCCCTAGCTACCCCTGGATTTCCTCTGAACTGCTTCCACACTCCATGTCTTGGATGAGCTGCTGGCCTCTGAGCTGGCAGTGCTCTCCCAGCACCAGACGCCTTAAACATACAGGCGATGGAAGGCTCCCCACAGCTGTGCCCAGTGTTTCCAGCCATGGACCAGCTGTGCTGCTGCCAGACACCACCTGTCCAGGTGCTGGGGCCATGTGTCCATGGGTCCCAGCTCTGGCCCCCGTACTTACTGCTACGGAGAGCTCTGCCCAGCTCCTGCCTCACCCACAGCCCCGCAGCACCTGTCCCGCCACATCCCCTCAACAGCTCAGCCAGGCTGCTGCCTTCTGCGGAGTGGCCAGTGCTTCCAGCGGTTGCGCTGGGTCAGGAAGGCGCGGAGCTGCCATCCCGCCTCAGACCTCCAGGCACCTGGCCAGCTCGGGGTGCACAGACCCCGGCCCGCAGGCCCCCAGAAGGGCTGGGCGGTGGTGTGAGGAGCACCTGCAGAGCGGGAAGGGTTCTGGGGAGGGCAAGGTGCCCCCGGGCTTCGGGCACAGGCCCAGCCGGGGTCAGGAGGGGGGAGGCTGGTGCGGCGGGTGACCATGGTCAGGGCCCCGGTCACGGAGCCGAACCTCAGCCGGGGCCGGTGTTCTGTCTCCTGCGCGCGGCCCCGGCCCCCTCCGAGGGCAGCGGGTGCACGAAGGGCCGCACCGAGGTCTGCCCTGGGCCCTCGCAGGGCCCGCCAGCCCCGCCACAGCCTGGGCCCCGCCGGGGCCGCCGCAGACCCTCTCGCAGCGCAGCGCAGCGCAGCGCCCGGCCCCGCCGCCGCCCGGCCCCTCCTTCCCCTCCTCCCTCCGTCGGAAAGAAACCACATCAGGAAAGTATTCGGGGTATTTTTAGCCGCTTTTAATGCAATTTCGCAGCTGGAAACGGGAGGGGCATCCCCGCGCCGCCCGCCAGCGCGCGGCGGACCACCGCGAGAGCCCGGCCGCCGCCGCCGCCCCGCGCCCGCCGCTGCCCGAGCGGCGCCAGCAGGGGGCGCCCGCGCGCCGCGCCGGTGCGGCGGCCACGTCGGAGGGCGCGCGGGGTCGCCCCGCCGCGGAGCGCGAGGGGCCCGGGGCGCGAGGGGCCCGGCGCCGCCGGCCGCGCGGGGGGCGGCGGCGGGGCCCGGCTGGGGGGGCGGCGACTGCGCGGCTGCTGAAGCCATTAGCGCGGTACTGCGGGCGAAGGCCGGGCTTGGAGCTCCCTCCCTCCCCCGCCCGAGCCCCGTCCCGGGGACGTCATGGGAGGGAGGTATAAAATTTCAGCGGCGGGGCCGAGGGAGAGGCAGTGTGCGCGGGAGGGGCGGCGCGGTGCGGGGCTGAGCGGTGCGCGGCCTGGGCACGGCGGTTAGCGGAGCCCGCGGGGGCAGCGGACGGCCCGGCGGCGCTGCTCCCAGCTGTGCGGGGAGCGCCGCGGTGCCGCGCTCCCGGGGGTCGGGCACCGGGCGATGTAGGGCGCGGGTCCCGGCGGGGGCATGAATGGTGCAGCGAGAGGGGCGGGCGCCGCGCTCCCCCCGCAGCGGCGGGGCGGCGCGGGCCGCTGACACGTGCGGCGGCGCGGCGCGGCGGGGCGCCCCCGGCTCCGCGGGACGCGGGGCGGCGCATGGGGAAGGAGCCCGGCGAGGCACGGCGCCTGCCGCTTCTCCTTGCGGAGCGCTGCCAGCTCTTCCTGGAAGTCCTGAGTCGCGCACGGCGCAGTGAGTTCATGCACCTCCTCGCCAACCCTCAGCCTGCGGGATCTGGGGAGGCTGCCGCCAGCACACCGCCTCGGCCCCCGCGCCCGCTCGCCGCCGCCCGGTGGTCTCTCTCGGAGGCCCCGTTCGCCGCCCCCTCGCACATGAAGATGTACGTGCAAAGGGCTCTGGTGCTGCTCTCCCTGCTGAGCTTCGCCACCGTGAGCCTCTCGCTGTCCTCCTGCACTACCTTGGACTTGGACCACATCAAGAAGAAGAGGGTGGAAGCCATCCGGGGGCAGATCCTGAGCAAGCTGCGGCTCACCAGCCCCCCCGAGACCGTGGGGCCGGCCCATGTGCCCTACCAGATCCTGGCCCTCTATAACAGCACCCGGGAGCTGCTGGAGGAGATGGAGGAGGAGAAGGAGGAGAGCTGCTCTCAGGACAACACCGAGTCCGAATACTATGCCAAAGAGATCCATAAATTTGACATGATCCAGGGCCTCCCCGAGCACAGTAAGTGCTGGGCTCCCCCCGCGCCGGCCGCGGTGCCGCGCCCGCCGGGCAGGCTGCCCGGGACCCCGGGCGCGGCGGAGGGTCGGCCAGCCGGGCCGAGGGGTGTCGGGCCCCGCGGAGGGGGGCGGGAGCGCGGAGGCACGAGGGGGCCGCTGCGGCGGGGGCTCGTCTCCGCCTGCCTGCGCGCTCGGGTGTGGGGAGAGCGGCGGTGGGGAGCGCGCCCCGCTGTGCCGGGACCGGGGCGGGGGAGACACGGAGTGGCGAGCGCTCGGAGCACCGACAGGACGGCGTGGGGCTTGGCGGGGAGCGGCCCCGCCGCAGGTGGAGGAGGTGGGCGCTGGCAGCGGCGGGTTGCGGGGTCCACGAGCAGCGAGCCAAGCCCTGTCTAGAGCCCTGACATCTGGGGGAAGGCGGGGAGGGGAGGAGAAGAGGGAAAATGTGAGGGGGGAAGGCAGCAGGGGACCAGGCAGTTTGGGTATCGAGGCTAATGCTGCACGCCGGGCTAGGAGAAGGCACAGGTCTGGTGTTTGGATGAGAGCAGGTAGCTGGACTCCTCCCTGCTGAAGTGCTGCAGAGAGACAGGCAATCCGTTTTGTCTGTGCAGCACCTGCACTGGCTGTGCAGAAGGTGGAGAGGTACTTGCTGGAGAGACTGGTGCTTGGAGGACACTGTCGAGGGTGTTACTTGGATAGTGTGAGGGTTCAGAGAGTGAGTACATGGTTACAGAGATGCTGAGCAGGTGCAAAGCAGACGGTGATGCAAAGGAGACCCCCAAGTGAACAGAGGCATTGAGAAAACGTGACAGATGTTGAGCAGGTGTGGAGCAGATGATGAGCAGGCCCAGATGTGGACAATAAATGGATTCAGGTGCAGGAGCTGAGCAGATGCAGATGCAAAGACAGAGGCTGAGCAGATGAACCCCAAGCAGATTGCAGATGCTGAGCATATGTAGACACAAGCAATTCTTTCGGTCTATGCTTAGGATGCCTTAGGACTGGAAGATGTTGGTGGACATGTAGTCATACCATCATCCAGGACGTCCTCCTGTGATGTAGTGCAGTCGTGGGGTTGCAATTTGAACACCAGCAATTCTGGGGAGGAGCTGTGACTTGGTGCAGGCAGCCTCAGAATGCAGTTACTCTTCCAGGTTTATGTTAATCTTGACATATGATGAGCTGGAATAAGAGCTACAATGTGGTAATGCAACAAATTTCATTTAATCTCTAGCAGACTGCACTCCATATGGCTATGTGATTAGCTCTTAGCTCAGGAGACACCAAGACTCGAGGAAAAGAAAGTGCACATGGTTTAGCAGCTTACCCATATTTCAACATTTTTGACCTACTGAAGTGTTGTTTACGAAATTATAAAAATACACGGGGAAACCAAGTGTCTGTGCAAAATTGTAGAGCCGTACTATGAACCAGTGTGTTTTGGGGAAGGAAACTGGGAAAGCCCAACAGGGGGAAATGAAGTCAGAGGAGTAGATTTGGATGAAGTAGAGGGGAAAGAGGAATGAAGATGTGGTGCACAAGAAGGAGCAGTGAGGAGGGACCGTGGGTTGGGAACAATTCCTGTGGAAATGAATGAACATGTCCCATGTCCCCATAGGACACTGGGGCAAGGTGCTGAGGTTTAAAAAAAACAAGTAGTGGTGAGATTAAGTTCCTGGGAACGTGCAGTGTAGGTGCCACCACCCAGAGAAAGAGGGAACTTTGGAACACAGGGGGCGACTAGCTCCAGACAGGCCATGGTGTCAAGAGATGCACTCCTTTTGAAACCGAGGGAGATTCATCACTTAGGCCATGGCTGAATTTGGCCCCATGTCTTCAGAAGTGGCTGATGTTCAACTTTCCCATGACTCTGTCACTGTGCCAGGTGGTGATCTCAGAACATGCTCTGAGCCAAAGCCAGTCTCCTCTAGGGGGGAAGGGGAGGACTGCTCCACTGGGGGAACTGCGAGGATGATACAGACAAGTCTGAAATGTGTGCACGCGCACACTCACATGCACATAAACTGTTCTAGCCCCAAACTATTAGTCAAGCGGCTTTTGGCTCAGAGAATTCATCCTTCTCAAAGACTTAAGGCCCAAAAGTGAGAAGAGCTGAGAAGCAAAAATAGCAGTGGGGAGAGCCCCATCCTTCTAGGAAGGAGGGATATTCAGGACCAGTTCCCCATCCTGACTCTGAGCTGTTCACAAGATGTTCTTTCTGCTGTGCCTCTCAGGCACATTGCCTGAATTATAAGGGACTTTCTTTCAGAGAATAACTTGCTCTTGACTAGCCTCTCACTTCAGGGATCTCCTAAAACACATAGGGGTTCATATGCTCTTAAGCACTGACTTGGTTAGACTCAACCTTAGAGCATCTGCAAAGGTCCTGCAAATTGCTTTGTTTACCTTCCTGAGGAAGAACATGCCATTTTCCAAGCCAGCTTGACAGGCAAGGCAATTAAAGCCATGCGTTGCTGGGGCCAAGTATGTCTTCCCTCCAAACCTGCTGCCTGCAGAGTTCCAGAAGGATTAATTTTTTCTCCAAAGTTATGCAGCTTTGGCATGAAACACCTTGAAGTATCAGTGGTATAATATGGAGTGAGGCAGTAGCTGCTCACAGCCAGCCTGCCCTTCCTTAACACCAAACATCACAGCCATCAGCCTTTTTGGGGCTTGACAGAAATAGCAGCTGTGTAGGGTCAGCAGCACATGGAGAACCTACACCTTGCTGAGAGCAGTGGTAGGAAGAGGGAAGCTCCCAAAAGAACCTGGTCCCCATGTCACACTGTCCACACTAAGAGGCTGCTGGTCTCATCATTTGTACAGTAAACAGCTCAGGATTGCCTGGGCTCCGCAGTAACAGCAGGGCCCAATCGTGAGGATCCAGCCTTTGGTGTCAGACGTAGCCTGGCATGGGTGTGCAGGGTGTCACAGGTTCCCTGTATTCAGGCTTGGTTACAGCCACTGAGTCTTGTAGACTGGAAGAGCTTGCAGGAATGTTGCCTCCAGAATTTGTTCTGTGCTGGTAGATGGATGTGTCCAGATGCCACTGTGATTAACACACCTGAGCTGGGACTGGACCAAGTTGCCCAAAAAATCACCTTGCCTCCTTTGCCTATGACCTCTTGCAAAATGTGCTTTGCCCCAAAGCAGTCGGCATCCTGGGAGTGAGCTGTATCCTGGGCACCCTATGATAGGAAGCAGACTTTGGCCTCACAGGGAAACACAGCACACAGCTCCATGTCCCCATCACAGAGGGCTTGTTCCCAGGCTATGAAGGGGACATGAAACTTGTTCTCAGGGAAGGGAGCTATTACTATTTCTACTAGGAAGGTCCCCAAAACACCAGCACCTTGCTAGTGAAGTAAGTAGGTAGAAGGCAATGTGTGGAGAGCAGGCAAAATACAATATGTATAGTCATCTCTTACCACAATGGCTGCCTAAATTAGCCAAAAATCTTAAGGAGATGCTATACAATAAATTATTTTGTCTCTCCAGTGTGCTGTAGGACCAGATCTGCAGACTCAGATTGTCAGATAAAGCACTACTGTTGGAAATAGATACTGGGCTACTGGTCTGATCTAGAAGGGCATTTCTGATGACTACTGGGCCACCCCATGTGGACAGGCATTCGGGTTTGAAATGGAAGGGCAGGCTGTTAACAGTGCTATTAATAGGGCTAGGAGTGCAAAACAGCTTAAGGGGCTATTTAAACACAGTATCTGCCTAGGTCTAGGATGCAGAACAGTTATCAGCCTTAGACTTCTGCTAGGAGGATGCCTTCGGGCATTTAATGAGATCAGAGCTTGTTTTTTCTGCTGTGCTTTTCTATGGTTTAAAACCTAGAACTGGTCACAGTGGTGGAGTGCCCGCAGTGGGTATCTTTGTGTGGCTTAGTGTACTCTTCGCAATGCAGGGTTGTTGGGCTGAGCGTATGAACTCATGGCTGCAACTGGGTCTTGTCTGCTGGGATCACTGAATATGCATCACTTCAATGGCAGACAGAGACTTTCCTGTATAGGAATGCTGTTCCATTCAGTGGTACAAATGAAAACAAACAAACAAACAAGAAAAGCCACTACCTCCAATTAAAAGCCCAATGTGATCATCTAGTCATTAGCTTATTGAGCAGAATGTCGGCACCCTAAGAACACATGCTAGGCTCCTGCTTGCTGAATCATTGTAGCGCAAGAAGACCTTCATCTTCATGGAGATGACTCTGGAAGTGCATCAGTGTTGCTCAAAGCAGAATTTGTTACGGGAGGTGAACCTCTGCACTTGTGCTGTTTCACACTAGCCCATCTTCAGAAGCTGTTTCCCTGGGGAGGTGGTGGTGTTGTGAAGAGAGGGTCTGGCTCCAGGAATCTAACTTGAAGGTTCCTTCAACTAGGGCTTCTAGCCTATTTAACACAGGCTGGAACTGTCGGTAGGAGCAGGTGATAGTTTTTCTTTCTGTTTTGTTTGTTTGGTTGGTTTCTTTTGTTTTTTAAAGCAACTTAAATATCAGCTGACATGAGAGTGCCTGTTGTTACAGTCAGAGGTCATGTGAGGGGCTCTGTAGGGCTCCAAACAGACCTGCATGTGGCTGTAGAGCAGGAGCTGCTGTGTCTTGTCCTACTGATGCTACCAGAGGTCAATACCAGAGGAACATGGTGTCATGTGACACCATGAATGTCATGTGACACATATAAATGACGACAAAGACTTTCCGTGGGACCAAAATGGTCCCAATGAAGAGAGGCTTGTTTCCTCTTGAGGACTTTGTTTTGGACCTCTTAGCTTTTACCTGCTCTCTTTTGGATCATCTTTGAAACAGATTTTTATGTTCAGCAAGCACACATCAAGGCAGAGAATTGCTGTGCTATTTCCTACACGTATGTCTGATCTCTGCAGACCTCTCAGTACTTCTACTTTGTCCTTGAACTCTGAATTTAGAACTATTCATGAATTCCTTCTCCACGTCATGAGTGAGAACTGATCTTAAAACCTATTTCTTTCAGTACACACTGAATAGTCACTGCCCCCAAAAGTCTTCACACCTCATGCTTCGTGGACACTTGGCTGGCTTTCATTTTAGGAGACAATGATGTCAAAATTTGTAAAACTAAGTTTCAGTGGCAATGGGATCAGGTTCTTTGTGGCTTCATGTCTCCAGTGTAAGCAGAGTCACACCATCATCGCTACTGGGAATAGGCCCCACTAGCTGCAAATGAGGTTGTCCTGTTGCCTTGGCTGGGGCTGTCATTTTGGATGCAGCAGATTCATGAGTGTTAGCAACATGTGATGAGCAGAATTAGAAGAGATAATATTAAAAATACTGTGGTTGATCTCTACTGATTCTCTGGCTTGTAGCGTTGAAATAATGGTGACAATAGTGGGAAGATTTTGCAAAATGTTAGAATGTAGATCAAATTGGAGTGAATTAATCCTGTATTATATTTAGCTAAATAGCGATGCTTTACAGGTGGCAAGACGTTTGAATGACGGTCCTCTGCTGGAAAGCTCTTTTTCAAACAATTTTTATTTGAGATCCTGCCCCCCTGACCTGTGGTTCTCAGTCTTTCAATTTTTCTCCTAGATGAGTTGGGCACTTGTCCAAAAGGTGTCACCTCCAATGTGTTCCGCTTCAATGTGTCCTCAGCAGAGAAGAACAGCACCAACTTGTTCCGTGCCGAGTTTCGGGTGCTGCGTGTGCCCAACCCAAGCTCCAAACGCAGTGAGCAACGCATTGAGCTCTTCCAGGTGAGTGTTCTTCTCACCTTCCCCTATGCCTGAGCCCAGAATAGCTTGGCTCTGTAATGGTTGCCTCAATTAATATGTGCAAGGCCACAGAAGAGAGAGAGAAGAAATCCCATGCTGTATCCCAGGCTTCTTCCAGCATATGCAGTGACACCATCACCTTTCCTTTTACAATGTGATGCTGTCCTTTCCCTCCTCACATAGGCTGGCTGCTCTGGCCACCGTGGCATGGTGTCCACTGCAGTAATTTGCTGCACTGAGAAGGGAGCCCCTCCCCAGCGGAGCAGCCCTGACCCTTCTGTCACATCTGCGTGTCCACATCCCTTGGCAGTTTTGTTCCTTTGACTGTCACAAGGGTGCCAATCCAATGGGTGGAGCTCTCTGTCTTGTCACTGATTTACTGGAAAAATAATGCTTGCTTTCAATGTTGCCTTCAGCAGCAGCTCTTCAGGGGCACAATTCCTGGCACCATTAATTCAGGTACTTACCTGGAGTTTGGTTTGAACTCATGAAGTCCCCTGTCAAGAATAATGTCTAGGTCAGGTTTGGAAGTGGTCTTAGGCTGGGCTGGAACATCCAACTAAGGGTGCAGTTTAGTATCCAGGGGACACATTCCCGCAGGCTGGTGTGTCTCCACTTTGCAGTAGAAGTGCATTTAAAATTGCCCTGTGGCTGGTAGCTCTTCAGGGCCTCCTGGAATTCAGCTTCAAAGGTCAGAGCAGCTCTCCAGATGACACAACTGACAAGGAAGCAATCTCAGAGCTTCTCCATAGGATCAGTGCTCTGTGGAGTGAACCTGGGGTCCTGCAAGAAGGAGACACCTTGCATAGGCTGTAGTTGTTTGTCTGGAAGCAGGAAGAGATGTCAGAGCAGGGGGAGAGGTCTCCAAACCTGATCAGCCCTGCTGTGTTTTGATAGAAGTTGAAGAGTGTAGGACACATGAAAACCCCACAGTCTAGGACTCAGTAGGCTTGCTGGGCACGGGACCTGTAGCAAGATGCTTTATTGCCCACTGCTGGTTCTACTCTGAAATCCAGACCTACATCACACAGGTGTATAAAGAAACAAAACCACCTATTAGATCAGTTGCTGTGTGCTGCTGCCTCTGGATATGTTCCTGAAATAAGGATGAATCAAGAGGTGTAGGCTGCTTAGGACAGAGAGATAAGCATTGTGTAGAACTCTGGAGTTCAGGTTGGTTGTGAACATGTCCTTTTCACCTGTGCCAGGGTAATCCTGGTGTCTCACTTGCCAGGACCAACCTTCTGAATTAGTTTTTGGCAAGCTGTGGAAGAAAAAGGAGCCAAGGCTATCCCTTCCTTATGCACAGCACTGGCTGATTCTCTCTACCTCTCCTTCTGACACAGATCCTTCGGCCGGATGAGCACATAGCAAAGCAGCGCTACCTCAGCGGCAGGAATGTGCAGACACGGGGCTCCCCTGAGTGGCTGTCCTTCGATGTCACTGAGACTGTGCGTGAGTGGCTCCTGCACAGAGGTAAGGATCTTAGCTGGACTGGGTGTCAAGGCATCCACAGAAATGTGGATCACAGAATCACAGTATGTTTGGGATTGGAAGGGACCTCAAAAGATCATCTAGTCCAATCCCCCCGCCGGAGCAGGAACACCTAGAAGAGGTTACACAGGAAGGCATCCAGGTGGGTTTTGAATGTCTCCAGAGAAGGAGACTCCACAACTCCCCTGGGCAACCTGTTCCAGTGTTCTGTTACCCTTACTGAGAAGAAGTTTCTTCTCAAATTTTAGTGGAACCTCTTGTGTTCCAATTTGAATCCATTACCCCTTGTCCTACCATTGGTTGTCACCAAGAAGAGCCTGGCTCTGTCCTCATGACACTCACCCTTTATGTATTTTAAACATTAATGAGGTCACCCCTCAGTCTCCTCCAAGCTAAAGAGACCCAGCTCCCTCAGCCTATCATCAATGTTGACAGGAGTATCTCTCTGCTCCCCTTTTTGCAGGAGCTTGGCTCACATAGAGGACAGCTTCCTTCAGTCTGAGAACAAGCCTTCCCCAAGAGAGCTACCTCAGTGCATGATGGTTGCTAGATTCCTGGCTCTGTCCTGGAGTCCCCACTGTGTGGCTCCGTGGGCTGGGTCAGAATGAGGGTTCATCCTCTGGCAAAGGAAGTTGTTTTCACTGAGAGATGTTGGAACTTCTTTTAGTTCTTCAATTCTAAGCCCAGAGGGGACCCCTCTGCTTGTCTAAACTATAATTGGTAATACACAGAAAATGAGGATTGGTCTGGTTTAATTTTCATGTGGACTAGAGCAAATCTAGTAGGGAAAAAACAGCAAGGATTCTGGTTTCTTCAGCTGTTTACAGCTTGGCAGGTATAAAGGTGAGGAAATACCAGAGGCTGACACACCTAGACAGATGGAGGCTTTAGCACTGCAGAGAACATACCTCTGCCACCACTGGGCAGCCCAACAGATAGTTATGGGGCAGCTCCCAGCAAGAACACTGACCCTATTCACAGCTGGAGCATAGGCACCGTGACTCACAGCTGGATTGGCCTCAGCGATAGAAGTTAGGTGCCACTGAAAACTGGAATGCAGGTTCTGGCAAGCAGCCGCTCCCTGGAAGGGTAAGCTGTGCGCTTATAGGCTTCCTCCTTTTTCAGGCAACCTAAGCTGTGTCCTGATGGCTGTAGTTCAGGGCTGGAACTGCAGCAAGCTCTGGGCAGGCACTCCAGCTGACAAGACATCACAGAGTACACAGTGCTTAGGAAAAAAGGTGCTAGGCACCTTGTCAATGCCCTGGGGAGCCAGATGTTTTAATTCATGACACAACATAAAAAAGGAGCTTTCATAAGAGTCTTATGTTCCTCAGGCCCACACAGCATGACTGGTCCAGGAAGTTATTATGAAAATAGACTTGCCTCTGGAAAGTCTGTGTGACTTAGATTGCTAGCAGTTCAACAAAACAGGAGGTTGCAGCTGCTGAGAAAAATGCTTCCAGTGAAATTACTTGTCCCTATCCAACTAGCTCATTTTCAGATCTCTCCTTCAGACACTAACCAGAAGCCAGATGGTAGACAGGTACTGAGGATGGCAAAACTGATTTAACACAGACACCGCAAGACAGCTTTTCAAAATCCTTGTTTTCCAGTGGAGGTCCTTGAAGCTTACAAATACTTCTGGATACTGAATAGCCTAAAAAACACAAGCGGGAGCACCCTTCTTACTTGCTGAGGAAGCTCCTTTTAGCAAGAGCAGGGCTTTTGGTACAGGTGAAGCTGCAATGTTCTGCTTCCCATTTTCGTTTCCAAGGCAGCTTCTGTTCCCCAGCTCTGATAGCATCCCTGACTCTGAGACCACCCCACAGTCTAGGAGTTATCAAGTCCATGTCCTCAGTGAAACTTCCTGTGCCCTGTGCTAGGAGCTGCCCCAGATGACGAAGACTGTTTCTCACAGAGTTGTCCTCTTTGCAGAGTCCAACCTTGGCCTGGAAATTAGCATACACTGTCCTTGCCATACCTTTCAGCCCAACGGAGACATCTTGGAGAATTTGCACGAGGTCTTGGAGATCAAGTTCAAAGGTGATAAGGAGCTGGGTTAGGGGAGGCTGTTGGGGAAGGGAAAGTTTGGAGTATCTAAAAAAACCCGAGGTCTTGCTTTGCATATTTGAACATTTTACGTTGTGTAACATTTATCTTAAGGCATACACATCTGGGTTTGCATGTTGATTATTTGGGCATGTCCACTTTGTACATACGTTTGAAATGGAAGAAAGTAAGTACAGGCTGGGTGGGTTTGTATGAGTGTCTGCAGAAAGGAATATTTTTGCATTTCAGTGTCTCTCTGGGAAGTTCAGCTTGATGCCTTCTCAGATTTCTGCAGAGGCTCTGCTTTCCAGTTAGGGTGACTGAAACACAAGGAAGTCAGGCATCCTGTGTGAGGTGGCCCAGAGAGTCAGTGGCTTGGCTGGCCTAAGAACTAGGAACCTCCTGGCTTGCAGCCCTGGGCTGCAGCCACTGGCCCCCACAGGCTCCATTTCTGAGGCTGTTCTGCAGAGTGCCAATGATCTGACATCTTCTTTAAACCATTCATCTTCCTGCTTGTCCTGGGACTGAAGCCAGTAGTGAGCGGGATGGATTAATGGCCCCACCAGCAGTTTGCAAATGGTAAAACAGGTGGCCCATAAGCCTCTGTTTCAGGCCTGCTGCAGTCAGATTCACCAGGACTAAAGGAGTCCCTGTGAGGGAGGAAGTCCCAGAGTAAGTGGACACGGTGCCTGAATCCTTTTCACCCTGGTTCGAGGGCAGTCATGAGAGCATTAAATGCACTGAAAAGTCTTGTTGCGTACTCCACTTCCATGCTCATTTCTTATTTGTGGATCCTGTTTTTCTCTGAAGGCATTGACAGTGAGGATGAGTATGGCCGTGGAGACTTGGGGCGCCTGAAGAAGCAGAAAGACTTGCATAATCCCCACCTCATCTTGATGATGTTACCCCCACATCGGCTGGACAGCCCAACACTGGGAGGCCAGAGAAAGAAACGGGCCCTGGATACCAACTACTGTTTCCGGTGAGAATCCTGCCTGGAGTGACCAGATCCCACGCCTGAGGTGGGCAAGCCTGGTGAGACTCCATGCCACCAGGACAGGCAGAGCCCTCAAAGTGGGTAGTGGGTCACCATGGTGCCACAACGGCCACATGATGAGTACGGCTCAGCCAGCTGCTCCTTGTGGTGTCCAAGAAGGGGATGCTGGCCAGCTCAGCAGAGTCACTGTGTGCTTCTGGTTGAGCCACTGGTTAGAGGGAGAACTGTGGCAGCCCCCTGTGAACTCCAGGTGCCGGAGAGCACCAGGTGCTGCTGTGGGCAAGCAGGGTGCTGTCTCCCTGGGCCAGTGGCCAAGCTGTGGGCTGGCAGGCACCAGCAGCGCCAGGCTGTGGCCTGTGCTGGCCTGTGCTGCTCCTCTGCACTTGGCGCAGGCAAACACCGCGTCCCGCTGGGCACTGCTGGTATTAGTCCTTCTGCTCAGGAAGCTGTATCACACCATCGCATATAAGGCCTCTCTTTAGACTGACTGTGTTTTGATACTTGTGTTTCAGGAACCTAGAGGAGAACTGCTGTGTGCGTCCTCTGTACATCGACTTCCGACAGGACCTTGGCTGGAAATGGGTCCACGAGCCCAAGGGCTACTTTGCTAACTTTTGTTCGGGCCCGTGTCCATACCTCCGCAGCGCAGACACCACTCACAGCACGGTACATCTAATAGATTATCCTGTCTGGGCTTGTGTCTGTGACTTCCCCTTCCTTCCTAAGTCTGATCATATCTAGTCTCTTCAGAGCAGCAAAAGCAGTTCAGATCAATCCTTGTAAAAGAACTATCCAAGGAAACTGCAGAAAAGGTGTTTCAGTAGAGAAAAAGTGCTTCCTTTGGAGTCAATACTGAGTCCATGTTTCTAGCCAAATGGTGAGGAGCAGGACGCTGTATCTTGGGTAAGATGTGAAAAGCAGGACTGATGGCTTTAGGATACTTATTTGGTAATGGCCAGAGTATTAACTGAATTGTTCACATAAAATTTCAACTTGGGTAATTATCTTCTGCCTAAATTTCTTGTGCAGTTTGCACTAGACAGAGGATTTTCATCTGCCTTGTGCCCAGTTGTCACAAAAAACTTTTAGGCCATGGCACACAGCTGCCACCTGCCATCACAGGGGCAGCTGTAGTCTGAAAGCGAAGGGAAATCCACGTCCATCAGTGGACACAGCCATGCAGTAAGCTCTCCTTCCTGCACAGGTGTCCTTTCCACCTGACCTATTGCAGGGAGGAGCCTACTAGACACTGAGATTCATGAGTAAAAGCTGTCAGAAAGCAAATGTCTTCAGATAACTTACATGTAACCTCTGTTTAATGTGAGTACACTAGGCAGTCTTTGGGAAGAATACCACCTGAGCAGTGGAAGAAAATAAAAACAACAGGAAAGCACAGACATGGGAGAAATAGCAAGGGGAGAAGACAGACTAAGGAGCAGGCAGTCCATTGCTGAAGCAAGAAAAGCCAGAGGAAAATGCTGTGCTGCTGCCCACAGAAAAGGCAGCAATCTAGACAATGCAACAGCTCTCTAGCTAGTTACCAGAAAAAGCAGATTCAGCTGAAGAATAGATAATTCAGTAAAGATGATATTGCAGAAAAGAGCCTAACATTTTCTTTACAGCTTGAGAGTCTGCACAGCAGCAAGGCTCGCTGAAGCTCAAGAACTAATATCAGTGGGAATAGTCAATCTATGGGAATGAAGAAGTGAACAGATGCTAGACATTATGCACAAGACAAAGCAAAGGGATGAACAGCTTTGAAAGGGTAATGGGCATGTAGCTTTACCATCTGGTTGTCCTGAGAAGCTCTCTAGTAGATACCTGGACTGAATCAGTGTGAGAGAAAAGAGATTTTTAGATTGGTTCCTAGTGTTCTTTTCTTGAGCAAGAAAGGAAACAATCAAGCATTAAGGTCAGCTGAGTGATCCAAGAAACCTTTAGAACAATATAGCTGCTGACAGCTTGCCAGCACCACCTAGGAAAAACATGGTGAAGATTTCTCACCAGTCCATTTCACCTCCCATCTCTGTTGAGTAGAGCAGCCCCAGAGCACATGGTACCCCCGCAGTATAGGCTGGTGAACTTTGCTCAGTATGCCAGAGAGCTTCTACCAGAACAACTGTGATTACATGCATCTGGGTAATAAAACAGGATGTTTCCTTAGCACCTCACATCCCCAGAGACTGTAAAGTAGTTAAAAGACAATGTGCCAGACCCTGTCATTCATACCAGATAAGCACCGAGACCACAGTAGTGCAGGTGACATCATGTTTTGGCCCCACAACTCAAGAAGGAAGTTGCTTACCGCTGAGAAGTGGCCACCTCTGGCAAGAAACGTGGCAACTGTTCTGAAGCAGTTACATGGCTGAAGTGTATTGTCATTTGTGGGCTGGGGCCAGCTGGGAGGAGGAATCCAGTGGAGTCCCCACAGGACACTCTCCTGGCTCCAGCATTTTAATGTAATGACTTGCAGGATGGAGTGCAGGGAGAAAGCAACAGACACTTCAAAGCTGGGATGGAATTGTGGATACTTGAGAGGATTGGCATGCATCCAGTGCTATCTAGAGATGTTGGTTGAAATAAGCAGCACTGATGTTCTTTCTTCTGATTTCTTTAAGGGAACCCAAGACAACATGGTGCCAAGCTGGTTACACCCAGCCTTATTAAAAACAAAAATTGTGACACTATTCACCCTACCAAATTAGAGATGAAAGGAGACAACTACTTGCACTTCTTCAACCCTTAGGCACCAGCTGCAGAGTAAGGCTACTACAATTAAAAATTAAGAGTCAGGCCAGGGCAGGTGAGACCCCTTAGAAGCAGGCTATGGCCAGGAGGTGACGGGGGAGTATTACTTGCCTGAGGGAAATACCCTCTGATGAGCATAGTCCAAATGCTTAGAGTCCTGTTTGTTTTCCAGTCCCTTCCTGTCCTCAACTAACTTAAACACATTCCTGACTTTGTCACCACATTTACTTTGTTCCTGCAGGTGCTGGGCTTATACAACACGCTGAACCCTGAGGCATCTGCTTCGCCTTGCTGTGTCCCCCAGGACCTGGAGCCGCTCACTATCTTGTACTATGTCGGGAGGACCCCCAAAGTGGAGCAGCTCTCCAACATGGTGGTGAAATCCTGCAAATGCAGCTGAAAGGCACCCTGGCCCACCCAAAGCCAAGAGAGAAACTGTCAGCACCCACTCTCCTGATCCCAGGCCAACACAAGAGGAACTGGGGGTCAGAGACTACACATGCTGAGGGCTGAGTGCCAAACCCTGTGGCTTAGGATCTGGCAGCCCTTGGGGATTTCTTCTGGAACATTTCTTGGTCTTGTTGGCAGTGTCATGTTCCTTCTGGGAGTTACTTTGGTGATGCGAAGACCACACTCTCCAAAATGGCTGGGCAGTTGGTACGGAAGAGAAGGATAAGGTGGAGGAACTGTTGTGCATTTGAATGCTGGGTAGTTGAGCTGGGGAAAGCAAGGGAATGAGAAAGAGCAGGTGAAAGGGGGAATGGAAATGGAGAGATGTTTTTTCTATTCTAGCTTTAGCTGTCTTAGGACATCAGCCCTCCCCACTGGCTTGAAGGTTTCCTCTTAGGAAGAAACCCTGAAAGTTTTCTTTGGAGAAAGAAAATGCACCAAGAAGGGAAGCTGCTGAGAGAAGAAATGCTCAGATACAGACTTTTGTTCCTCAGAGCTGTGATCCAGGAGTCCTGCAACTAAAACTCTGTGTCTGCCAAACCTGTAAGTTCAGTTGGCAGATCCTGGCTATTGGTTTCTAAATGCAAACTGCAAGGCTCCCAGCCAGCCTGCTAAGGGTGGGCAAATACAAGGAAAGAGGGTGCTGAGTCCATTTTCAGAAGGACTGATGTCTCCATTCAGCTCTTTTCCCTTCCTGGAGTTTCTTGGAGATGGTTTCTGGGTCAGGGCAGGAGCAATATCTGTGGTACCTGAGTACTGGGCCCATTCATTTGTGATCTGATATACCCTGAGGACCTCTTGTCTGTTGTGGTTTGTGAGGTGCTTTGGGTTGTTCTGCACCTGTTCTGCACAACGGCCCAGGCCTCAACTGCCAAGACTTTAAAAATATTAATCTCAAAAACATCGTAAAAAAATAAATATTTGGGGGGGAGATGTTCTTTTTTTTCAGAAGCAAGTTGTTTGTTGGAGGGTTAGATGGTTTGCTGTTTTCAAATCCCTACTGCTGTGGCATATTCAGTCAGTCTAAAATTTTTCCTCTTTCAAAAATGTCTCTTCAAAGGAACAAAGAGAACTTAGATGAGCCAGAGCTCCCCAGAATAGAAATTCCTTGGTACCCTCAAACTGTGCCTGGTGTATGTGTGCCCTGTCCCACCCTAGTCCTTCAGATGCACATCACCTCTGGCATATGCTTTTGATAGATTCATATAAAGCTTCCCTCAAATGTAAAACATTTAGAACAATACTGTTTAAATAATCAGGGCAGTGCCGTTGCCACAGCTGACAGAAGTCCTATGTCCATTTTAATATATATGGTCTGCCAATAGACACTTGTATACACAGGTAAATAACACATCGCTCCTCCCAATTTAGCATGAACATTGCTCATAAAAAGTTCACAGATGTTGCCCAGGCAAGAAATCGGTGTACTCTTTTAAAAGTATGGGCTTTTTCAGCCACAGATACTCCCAAAAGTAAAAATCTCTGGTACTTCCATGTCACACGAGATGTGGTGGCTGCCTTTCTGACTCTCCAAACCACAACTACTTAGAAGTCATGTTCCAGAGCCCACAGAGGTTCCTCCCTGTCCCCTCCCAGTTCCTGGTCCCTGACAACGAAGTGCAAAATGACACCTAGCTGGTTAATCGCTTGTGGCCAGGGATCTCCATGGTCAGCTCAGAATTCAGCTCCTCCATCAGGCCCTTCACAATTGTGGCTGCTTCCATATACCTCACATGAGGCTGCCAGTAACATGTAATCTCAAACATCTAAATAAACTGTAAACAACCCTTGCTGCACCATCACCAGCTGGCAAGAGGTTAGCAAGGGTGGGTCAGTGGAGGGAGCCTGCCAAGCGGTGTGACACCATGCTGAGGCACATGAGCTCTAGCAGAGGCACTCCCAGACACTTCAGCTTTATGCCTTTCATCTCTCTGGGGCTCCTTGACGTGTCATTGGTGTGATGATGAAAGATACAGCTCCCATCAGTCCTGCAACACTACCATACGACTGTGCCCTGTACAGCTCTCCATGCCCATGCTTCCCCCCACCTGCCCAAGGAGCAAATAAATGCCTTACAACTACACTACCGTGCTGATAGGCCAGAAATTTAGCGGCTGTAATGTGGGGCATGGGGGAAATACAGATGCCAACTGGCATAGGAATTCTCTCTCATCTTTTAGCAGCAGCCCCTGGGGAGGTTCTGGTTTACAAAATGCAGTCTGGTCTTTGGTCATCATTCCTCCTGAGCTGTGGGCTGGCTTTGCTGCCCATCCAATTGAAGGGCTTCCTTGCTAGTAAAGGGGGAAAAAAAAAAATAACAAACCAAACCAACCAAGAAGAGAGAGCTGCAAAGAGCTGAGCTAGAACACTTGCACAGCTCACAGTCCTACGTGGCACTTGGAGCACGTCAGAGCCACCCACAGATTAACCCTGGCAAGTCCCTTGAGGTGTGTCTGTTTTACTAGTCCTTGTTCACTGCTGCTCCTCAGTGGCAGCAAGGGGTGGCAGAAGGACTGAGCCTTTTGTCTCCTTGGAAAGCAAAATGGCAATGGAAAATCAGGGGAGAAGAGCCTTGGGGTGTCCAACCAGTAAGAACACAGGGAATCTCTGGGTACAGTAATCCTTGAAGTCAAACAGACATATTTCAGTTACTGTTTCTCTCTCCAGCTTTCTGTTTCCCTAGCAACATTTGAGAATTAGATTTATAAAACGGGATCTGAATTAATTTTCTTGCTATTAAAATAGCTTTTCTAAGGGTGTTTTAGCTATAATTCAGCAACAAATTACACTGTCTCCATGGGGTTAATAACAGATTAAATAGATTCCTGGGCACAGACTTACAAACACTTTTCAGAACACTTGCATGAGAAAGCAGAGGGCATTTCTCTATATGCTCTGTTACTAGCTGGCAAATTGAGGACAATGGGAAAGAGAAAGTGGGATCGTCACTGCCAGCACTGAATACAGCTCCCAACAGTTCCCTTTTGTTGTTTGCAGGAACAAACAAAAGCTGATTAAAACAATCCCAGCACACTTTCTGTCTCTCTAACAAAGATCAATAGTTAGAAAGAGTGAAAAACCCTATTCTGCACTACCATCAGGCAGATCCTGCACAGATGATGAAATGACCATCTGTGTAGTACCTGCTTCTCTGTGGCATATTCTAACATAGCGCGCAAGAGGCCTAGACCTGAACTTGAACACCTTGGTTTTCAGGCTGTAGTGCATTGTTGAGCTCTGCAAGGAACACTGTTTTCAGTAAGTAAAGGAACATACACTGGTATTTCAGCAAAGAATAGTCTTTGTGGACTAAATGAGTCTTTGTTCCCTGGTCTTTGGGTTAGACAGTCTCTAGCTATCTCACTAGACTCAAAAAGCAGTAGCACATCCCTGTTACCACTGGGTGAACTGGGATATAGTGCTTTGTGTTTTAGCCTTCCATAACCAACGGACATCAATACAGTAAACAAGATGGACCATGTCCAAAAGTAATAAAAGATACAAACCACAAATATACCTATCCATTCCTCTGGCACCATCAGAGCTCTGTTCTGCTCTGTCCTGTGATGTCACACGTCTGTCACTGTAGCTACCACATTTCCATTCTTTCAGTTCACAGATCCTTTTCTTTCTACGCTGTTCTGACGTTTTCCTTACCTATGACTAGAGTGTCCTCAGCAGACCAGAAATACAGGAGGTCTCCAGGCTCAGACAACTTTGGAAATGAAATCACCACAGTCATTCCATGACAGAAGAGGATCCATTGCAATATCTTATGCATTCTTATGATGTCTTCAGTATGGGCCGGGATTCAATGCAGGGCAAGTTCAGTACCACAGGGTGAGCAGGATGCAGCTCTAGGGACAGCGCCATTGTGCAGAAAAGGTTTCTTACCCACTGCAAGTGTTTCTAGGGGCATGCAAAACACCCAACTCTGTAGTACTGGGTTGTCTTCTCTTAATAGGTGATTGAAAGGCAATGAAATCAATCAAGAAAATAGAGTTTTCAATATATATGGAGCCAACAGTGTGGTATCTACACACTTGCAAAACTACACTCATTTGTTGTATAGGCTGCCTATAACCTGCATTAATTGTGGTTTAGAGTAACAGCAGCAATTTGGATACAATGCAAAGAGGAAAACATGCCTTCTAATTCTCTAAAAATAACACCTTTTATCTTTTTTTTACATTCAAAGTCACTAGAATATATTGGTCAAAAGCTGTATAAAATTAATAACTAACATGCATACTATGATGTTTAGTAAAATGACACCTGGACTTTCAGGTCTCTGCTTTACCAATATTTTCTTTTGTGGACAGGGAAGTCATTTAAGCCCTGGTTCATTTTTGATGCAGCTCAGGAAGTGACAGAAGCAACTAAGCTCAGTGTCTTTTATCATCTCTTAAAGAGAGGCTTCAGATGCTGTGTACAAATGCAAGATCCTTTATCATGCAACAAGTCAACATAGAAGAGATTAGACTGTTTTACACACTTGGAAATAGATTGTCTTAGAAATTGATTCAAATATATCAACAAGAAATAGAGCAAATGAAAATTGTTGATTAATGGTTGCCATTCTCTGAAAGTAATGCATTTGAGATGCCACTTATGCCCAAAATTTCAGAAAGAATATGGTGCAGTACTTTGAAATTAGTCTTTCCTGGAAACACACTGTGACATCCAAAGATCACAGACCTCAGTTCCTCGCCTGCTTTTAGAACATCCTTATCTAGGGCTAAGTTGCATAGGGAAGGTGGCAGAGATGGTATGAAGGCATTGAACCAAGCAGCTGGGCCTTTTCCAGTACTGGGCTGTGATTTCATGGAAAATACACTTAGGGATAAGGACCTTTACATCTACTACAGAAATAGGTTTCTCTACAGCTGTGGTTTGCAGCAAAAAACCCGCACACATTATTGGTTTCCCACATCCTGCAGATTTAGTGAACAGCTTTCAGGCAGAAACTCTGTCCCCTGTGGTATATGCTGGCACTGTTGAATTATACCAAGGAATTTCAAGCAGAATTATACCAGTCTTTCAATTGGTATCTTCTGAAGACAAAGATTTATTTCTCCCCCTTTCAGGATGGTGGTGATCTTTGTGCAGGGTGATATTCTTCATCTCTCATTCAATTTAGTTGGCTAGGAAAGATGATACCTCATTGCTGTCCACAGAGACCGATGCAAGAAATAATTACATGTAGGGGTTATGCATATTGCAGAAAGCAAAGGTGACTTCCTTTTCTGGTCTGCCAACATTCAAGGCGTTTCTCACTAGCTCTTTACGGATATTCATTCATCACATAGAGAAATCAGCATGGGGCATTATAATAATATATCATGGCCTGTGCATGTACATCACTTCATGAAATAAGCCAGCTGGGTCAGACCATACAAGAGATTTCCTGACATTCTTCAGGAACGATTTTTTTTTTCTCCTGTAGTTCTTATCCTTTTCAGGAAGCAGACAAAACAAAGATTTGCGGTGCAGCCAGGGGCAAATCTTCGAGGATTTGTGCCATGCTTGTACTGTAATGACTGGGGGATGTCTTGGTACCTGTTTTCTGGTCCTTTTTTGAAATAAAAAATTATGGTCTTTTGAAATTCTGAAACCCTCTTGTAGGTAGACTGGAAGCTTGGGAGATCTCTACTGTTTTCAGGGATTCATAAGAAACTCCACTTGTGGGGGCAAGCAGTAGCAGACAGCCTGACTCGCAACAAGAGTCTCTGGAGGGCATCCAGCTTGCACCAAGCTGTCTTGTGTGACAGAGTTTGACATAGGCGCCCTCAAGGGACACTTGCTACAAAAATCTCGAAGTATGCATGAGGATCACAGAATCGACTGGGTTGGAAAAGACCTCAGAGATCATTGAGTCCAACCCTTGGTCCAACTCTAGTCCATTTATTAGATCATGGCACTCAGTTCTGGGCCCCTCAGTTCAGGAAAGACATTGAAGTGCTGGAACGGGTCCAGAGAAGAGCAACACGACTGGTGAAGGGACTTGAACATAAGACCTATGGGGAGAGGCTGAGGGAGCTGGGGTTGTTTAGTCTAGAGAAGAGGAGGCTTAGAGGTGACCTCATCACTCTCTGTAACTACCTGAAGGGAAGTTATAGCCAGGTGGGGATTGGTCTCTTCTCCCAGGCAGTTAGCAATAGGACAAGGGGGCATGGGCTTAAACTCTGCCAGGGGAAATTTAGGCTGGATATTAGAAAGAAATTCTTTACAGAGAGAGTGGTCAGGCATTGGAATGGCCTGATCTGAAGATCTCTTTTGGATACTTACTATGCTAAGTCCTCTATTGTGCTAATATGAAGAAATGGAAACAAATAAAGAAAACAAACATCAAAGAGAAACAAAATAAGGGAGATGGCAATAAAATCTCAGGGAAGTATGGTGTGGCAGCAGTTACAATGTGCAGACTACACATTTTAAATTGTCTTTCATTTTCATCAATTTCATATGCCCTCAGAAAAGCAAAAGACCTAAGAGACTTGCAGAGCCACAATCTGTCAGGAAGAGCCACCAATCTTTATTCTTAGATTTTTTTCATGAGAAATTTTCAGTAGATATATGGAGACATGAGTTTTGTAGGTCTGGGGATAAGAAGAAATCTGATATCATAGACAAAATGTGTTCCACATTGAATTTCCAGAATTAGGAATGGTGGAGAAAACACACTTGCAGGAGGGAAGACAATCTTAATTTAAATGGAGGAAGCATCATGCAATGGGAAGGCTCAGTACTGTAACTAGTGGCACTAACATATGCTTACAGCTTCATTTGCCCTCCCAATAGATTCACAGATGTCCATCTGCACACCTTGAAGAATGGCACAGACATATATATTAAATATATGACACAGCATGACCTTTTCAGAAAGCCATATAAATAAGGCAAATCCGCTTGAAAACATGAGATGAATCCTGCATAGTAATTACTGGAAACAGTGGGGGAAATCCCTTGTCATTTTTCTTCCCCAATTTCAGAAAAAAACCCCAACAAATTTTACAGTAGAATTGAGGGAGTGATGACAGTCAAACATCGGGACTTGCCAGCAGAGGAACTTTTCAAAAGATCCTTTCCTGACTATTGACATGATATTATTCAAGACACGGCAATTAGATCAGTAACCCCAAAGTATTTTTTTGTGGAGATTTTATGAGATTTGAACATAACTACATTGAGTACAGTAGCTTGTCTCCTCTTAGTGTGAGGGAAGGAGGCTACACTTTACCATTGCTGTAACTATGGTGAAATGAGATTTTCTGAAATATCCTTGTAGAGACACCAAATTAAACTGACGTTCTGGGGTTGTCTTCTGCTGCACATCCAAAACACCAGTAGGCAAAAGACCAAATGCTGAAATTGCATTTAGAGATAACAGCACATCTTCTACCTACCCCAAACAAATGACAGAGACTCTGGTAATAAAATATACATTTTTAACAGCCCCAAATTCTCAACAATTGCATCAAGTTTGTTTTCTTAAGGCCAACTCACTTTTTTTCGTCTGATAGGTCAGATAGAGAAGCCATGCCTTTTCAGAGAATATATGATTTTGCAAGTCCATTGTGTGTGCTGTAGGCATGGACTTGTAGAGAAGAGGCCCTGTTAAGTTTACTCTTTGCCCCAGGGAATCACCATGATTCAGTGAATAGCACTGGCAAAGGCCTCACACCAGGGTCACCACAGTGATCAGTGTTTCTTTCCTTTAAATCTGAAACAGCAGTGAAAGCTCTTTTTCAATAAGGGCCAGTAAAATCCTTTTTTTTGGTAAGGTAACAGACAGAGCAGACTCTTCAGGGCAGGTTTGGTGTCTTGTTTGTCACCTTTAGTTCATGGGAGTTTGTCCTCTGTGTTAAAACTGCACCGAGAGGCTGTATCAAAAACTCAGAATACAACAATTTTGGAGCAGATCAGCTTGCGTTTCCCAACTACTCATCTCTAAGGCAGAAGGGAAACTTAATCTCATTCATTGGAAAAGGACAGTACGGTTCTAAAGTGGGTAGAAAGCAGTTACCAGGTACTGTAGTTCTTTAAGATGTGCTGTGGTTGTACACATTCACTCTTAAGGTGCTCTGTACTCAAGCACTTTGGAAAACAAAGATGGTGAGAAGTAAACGTGTATGAATAAGATAACTTAAGAGCTTCAGTTGGTGGTATTTTCTTTTCCACATTTAAGCAATTAACCCTTAACAAACGTCGTATTATGGATGAGTTCCATACAGCAGCCCACTTTCCCCCCAAATCACAATTGTTTAGAGGTGGATCTTGGTGTCCTTTAATGCTCTTGTAAAAGCTTCATCATTCTGAAAGCCTCTGCAATATATAGTGCCCACGCAGGTGAGGGTGTGGACAAACTGCATGTTTTAGTATAGTGTACTGCAACTGTCAAAATAAAACACCCATACAAACACCCATACAAAGTCAGACTGCAAGACCATCTAGGCCACCTCTTGTATCTGACAGTGGTCAACAGCATATGCCTGATAGACAAGCTGAAAATTGGAAAATCCCATTGTGATACTTCCCTGTAACAGTCACTTGAAAAGTCTTAGAAACTTCCTGTTTGTTGTTGGTTTGTGGTGGGTTTTTTTTTAAATTTTTTGTTTGGTTGGGGTTTTTTTTGGTTGTTTCTTGGGTTTTTTTGTGTATTTTTTTTTTGTTTGGCTGGTTGGGTTTTTTTAAGATTTAATATGCCCTAATAGATTACTTTTTTGTGGATTTGTCTACTTCTTTTTTCAAACCACATACACTTCTTCGTATCCACATCATCTTGTGACAAGGAGTTCCATAGGTCAATTATATACTATGAAGAAAAATCAGCCCCTCTTCCCCCTTTCTTTGCTTTGAATCTGATAACTGTTCAGGTTCATTTGATGCTCTTCCTTCTAGTGGGAAACATGGTGAACAATTACTGCCTTACACTCCTCCTTGCCCACCTCTTCCAATTAACCACTTTCTGCATGAAGAGAACTACAAATGTTAATTTTTGTGCTCTTGGTATAACCCGTCTCAAGGACTTCTTGACCTGATTCTGTAAAAATAAAATAAGGTCCTCCTCATGTTTGGCATAAACAAGGATGTCTTCGCTCTAGAAACATGAGGTTCTAGAAAGAAGCAAAAGAGGTCAAGTCCCAGGTTTAAGTAAAGCTCAGAAGCTTCCTTTGGAAGAAACTCATGACAGATCCATATGAATAATGTGTCCCAAAAGGAAAGAGTACAAAGAGGATCAATCAGCCAGTTACTTAGTGCAACCAAAAAAATCCAACTATTTATATGCTAGCAAATAACCCATCCAGATTCAAACGTGAATATTATGACCAGCAAATGTAGGACTGAGTGAGGAAGAAAAGTCCTTGGCCATTTGATCAAGTAAACCTTAAGAAAAATAAGTCAGGAGCCAGACTACTTCCATTTCCAACAAATAATCGAAAATGACTGGAACTGTTGTATTAGTACAAGGTACAGGCCTGAAGGAATGCAAGCTGAGAATCCAGTCTGTTCTGTAAACTTGTCTATAAGTCAACACCCTCTTTCACAGGTAAAGACAAGGAATGGTCCAGCACTACCAGCCACTCAACTCCATGCACACAGAGACTATCCATATTCTGGTATGAGGAAGAAGCACAGCATTGAGATTCCTACTAGGAAACAAAGACTTTCTGCCACTTTACCAAGACTTTCTGCCACAGCAGGGAAACTGCTATCAGAGATATGTGTGTCAGCCTTCCAGACATCAAAATGAGAAGCATTTCCAACAAACCATGACTGTCCAAAAGCGTATCTAGTCTTGAGAATGTAAATCCGAGTATGTCTCGTTAGCATCCAAGACTAAGTGGTCTATCTAGTGTCACAACATGAGCTCCTGCTGATGGCACTCACACAACTTGTGAGGCTGCTTTAAAGGCCAAGATGAGTGATGTAAAAGCGAATTTAATAATCTGAGTACTGAGTACAACTCAGCTGCTTCTGGAGAGGAGATAAGCTAATATTCCTCTCTGAAATTTTACGTTGTGGTATGTTCATCGTCTAAACAGAGCACACAATGCTTGTATGAACTCTGCATAACCTCAGCCTCCAGGACTCTGATGTGTACCTTACTCCTTTCAAGACTAACAAGCCTGATCCTCTGTCATTGGAACAGGCTTCTTTACTTAGAAGTGATGCAAGCATTACAGAATGTGACAGAAGAGGAGGAGCCCTTGGTTACATTATCCAGTCTCACCACTGCAGTAGATGCTGAATGATTGTTGGGGCTTTCTATTGGTAATTTTATTTTCTCACAGTAAACAAAGGCACTTCTGATGAAATGCATTGATGAATACAGGGAAGTAAATGTTTTAAGAGCAACGACAAACTAATCCCCACTTGAGGAGCATATATGTAACTGTACTCCACTCATGCGCAACTATTATAAATCCAAAATGGTTTGCTATACACCCCTTTCCTCCCTTGTACTAGAAGACACTTCCTGCAAAATGCCTTCTCTGCAAGAGGTGTGGGAAACTGCTCTATGCCTTCCCACTGAACCTCTTAACTGAAGTGCTCTCTGAGAAGCTTTTGAAAAGGGACACACATGGAAGTAGCAGAGCTGCAAAGAGACAAAATACATATGTTATCCTTAAGTACACAGTATCCACCATGCACAAAGGCATACATTGACTCCAGGCTGAGGACTACAGGGAGATGGAAAAAATAAGAGGCTGGATTCACAGGATTTGTTCCTCATTCTCTATTGCACTTGCTAACAGGTAACAGCAGTCTTAGACTGCAACGTGCATCTCTCTGAATATATCAAAAATCAGACAAGATGTCTGATACACTCCTAGTAAGTCATCACAGTTACGGATGGGGTGTTGACTACATCTAACATGCAATGCAAAGAAGAAAATATTCTGGCTACAACTAAGTACAAATCACCCCCCCAAAATGAGTAGGTGGGAGACTGACAAAGCTGACAAAACAATTAACGTATGTTCATAATAAGCCAGTACTAACTGGTGATCTGCCAGACAAAGATGTAAGAATACTGCTTCTGCTGATGATGCTCTGAAGACAATCACCTTTCCTGGAACAACTGTGCATTTAAATCTCTGTTCTCCAAACCTCTCTATAGTTTTCAGTGGTGGCTGTGACAACCTGAACAAAGAAACGAGAGAACAAAAACAGAGATGAGGGTTGTACAAGGATATATATCCTAGTGGTACTCTATCCTGCAAATGAAACCCAGTGGAATAAGGATAATTCAGTTCCCCTGGGAGAAAATAAAGGAATGGAATCTGTTATTTACTGAAGCTAAATCTTACAGCGAAATACTACCTCCAACAGTTCTAGAAAGAAGCTGGAGGCTGTAGCCAATACCACACGTAGCAGAGCAGGCTATGAGAAGACAGGCCCAAGATCTCGAAGCCCACAGCTACTGAGAACGTGCAGAAGATTGAAGTAACAACTTCTGCAACTTAATTTTCAGTAAGCATGATCCAACAACTTGATGCTCCAGTGGAAACATCTACCTCAGAGATCCATGGGTGGAATTAAGTGACTAAAGACAGAAGGGACATGATCTGAAAGTAACTTCACAAGATTTCACCAGTCTCTTGTTCACTGATATGTGATGGTGGCACAGGCAGCAGACTAATGCTGTGGAGTTCTTGAAGAACAGAGATGAAGAATACAGAGAAAATGAACAGGATCATGATTGTCTAGGAAATGAAATATACACCAAGGAACTAAGAAAGGGAACAGCTACATCAGAGCATTTTGGACAAATGAAGTATTCAATGTCTGTTCTATCTGTGAGCGGAACAGAAATAGAAAAATGCATGTTCTGTCCTATGAATTCATGCCTTGAGCAAGTGATAGTAAAGCTAACAGGGTATGAACATAACTACTTCATCTTCTCACAATTTGTCTGGTCTTGAATGACAGAAAATATGCACAATCCAAGAGTAAACATAAACACAATCATTTCAAGAGAAAACACATTCCTCCTCTGACACTGTTCCTTTTGTCAGCCATTTGGGTTGATCATTATCTACCTGACAACACATGAGAATGCTGCCTTAACACTGACTGTACAGGCTAGAAATGACAAGGGAGCTGTGCAATAATATCAAACAGGTTGTTAGAATCCAGTCTCTGAGGGCTCTGATACAAACAACAGGAGATTTTGTACCCTTTGAGAATTACAGTCATACCACTTCCTGCTTGACAAGGCAGAAGTTGCAAAACACTGAGTTTTCCTTTAACCTGGCACCAACAAAGAACCAGAGCTGAAGCTGCTTCCTGTGTATTTAAAGGATGGGTGGATCATCTCTCCAATACATTTTCCAGCTGCTGATGTTATTTTCTAACACAAGCAAATTAATTTTCATAGCATTAGGCAAATTTTAAATGGAGTGCTTCACCAAGCCACCATTGCAACTGATAAGAGCCACCTGTGCCTTAGGGTTCAAGCCTGGGTCTGAAAACATCAGCCAATTTTAAAAGTTTACAAAGCTTAAACAAACAGAAATCAAAATACAAAAATAAGCCACACAGAACATAAGCATCCAGCAGTGAAATATAAAGACAGATTTTAAATCCTGTCCAATATAATGACAGCAAATATTTTGGGGGTGTGAATAACTGAAATTATAACCAAAACAAACAAATGAAATGACTTTATTCAAACCAATGATTTCCACGGCTCTGTGCCAAAATTCAAGATGGCAACCAACATGGATGTCTTCAGATGTATGTTCTAATATTTTTCTCTGCTAATGGTTGCCATACGATGACAGCAGAGACTCTTGGCTCTTACCAGACTAGGACAAACTGAAACAGCTGAGCAAATGAGACTTTATGTTCAAGCTTAGACCTTAGAAAGAACAATACAGACAGCTGAAGGACCTGTGTCTTACAGAAAGATTTCATGGTTAGTGATCAAGAAGAGGTGTGAGGAAGAGACCCCAAGACTCAGCAGCAGAAGCTCTCAGAGGCAGCCATTCACCTCAGCTTGCAGGTGTATCACCAGCTTCTACAGATGTTCAAGCACTCTCCTCAGTGGGTTCTCCCCTCACCAGGATCTCCTCTTCACTCTTTCCTGGGTCTTATGGGAGTGTGATGGTATGAAGTCACTGCTGCCTTTGACCCACGCTTGAAGCAACACCCTGGATTCCTCACCTGGTGTTCAGTGTTAGTCCTTCTCTGCAAGCAGAGGCTGGAAAAAACACAAAGCAAAGATTTTGATGAATCACAAGGGACTTTTTTCGTGGAGAAAAACTGCTGCACTGCTCTGCAAATGTCAGCCATCATCAGAAATCTGAGTCTCCCCATCACACAACTTCTCTCTACAGGAACAGATGAGGTCAAAAATCAGTATGACAAAACCTAACTTAATAAGCTACTGTGTGAAAAAGTATTCTTGGTATTCTTCTCAAGCCCCAGAACACCCTCTTCACCTCTGACTCATTTCTTCACATGCTCCTCCAGTAGCTCTGAATTCTTCCCCCATATGCTTTGTCTCTTCTACGTGCCTTTTACCCATGGGAGTCTACTTCCCCACTCCAAAAGATGCTGAGAACCTTGATGCAGGGGAGATGGGGTTGTGAAAAGGTTGATCATTAAAAGAAACAAAATGAGGATAAGGAAAACATTTTCTTCCCATTGTTATAGAGATAGACTTGAATTCTACATACTGAGACATTTTCCTACTTAGCCATGTTATGGGAAAAAGTCAATGTCATCTGTCCTTAGACAGTACTTTAAAAAGAAAAATCCAAAACACTTGGAAATGTACCAGGTTTATTTTGGACAGTTTGCATCTTACAGCTAACAGCTAATCTAGTAGGTAAAGCTTGTCCTATGTATTTAGCACATCAGCTTGCTCCTAAATGCAAGAGACATTTGTTGAGAGCTGTTTATTAAAAATACTGCTATATTTTTAAAAATACACTCTCCTTGAAAGCCCAGCATAGAGCCAAACATCACACAGTACAGAGGATCTGGAAAGATGTTTAGAAAGCAGGTTTGCCAGCTGTGTCACTGCACACAAAGTTTGGAACCTGAATTAGGAATCAAACTGTCAACGATGTGTATTAAGATAGGATACCAGTCCAGAAAACCTATCCCTTGGCAATATGCTGAAATTAAGGAAACAAAGTGACAGGAAAGAGGCAGCCAACTTCAACCTCATCTTCCTGTTTTGAAGAGACTTTTGGGCCTTCCTTTTCCTACAGAAATGTACAATATAGTTTACCTTTTCTCATAAATGGAATTAAAACCAGTTTGTGTGAGTTCCTCTTGTATGGCTACCTTGAGAACTCAACACAGAGAGGGGCATTCCTATGTCTACAAGCAAATATGTAGGTTCCTACGATGAATGCAGCTCATGGCTAATTTATTAACTTCATAAATACTTATGTATATAATTCTATGAAGTCTTATAATTTCAAAGCTACTGGTGAGCATTCCACCTCCTTCTGGTTGAGTAGGGGAGACAGAAAAAACCCCACATTCCAGATAGCAGCCAACCTTAAGGGTTGATTCTCCCTAGTGATGAGAGTCATTGGAGTGAATCACCACATACAACAGAATGAATCTCCTTTATTCTCTGCCTGCCAGGAGGTGTAAAGTATCTGCCTGTATGTCTGCCTGCATGTTTACATACTACTATGTCATCGATGACTGCACCTCAACACTTTTGTACCTAGAACAGTTACATAGTGGGAAGAAAAGAATTACATCCATTTAATGGGTATGATTCTGAGTCACAAGGAAATCACAGGAATTGTATAAAGTCATTTACGGGATACCTGCACACTAAAATTCAGTGTCATGTAGACTTTCCCAGCACAGATGTGCAGAGTCTGGGTCAGACACCAGCACCTAAACTACTCTGCTTTCAAGCTGCAGGAATGAGACAGAGCAGAGCACTAGGTTAGATGACAGCACTGGGTCAAGGACCCATGCTAACATTTTTTAGAGCTAGTTTGGGCTGTTTCATCATACCCACAGCAAGTCTGTGGCAGAACTGAGAAGCACGTTGAAGCCCCCCAAATCTAGTGTTGAAAACAGGAACTTCCATTCTCCCTGAGAAGCTCTGATAATCCTAGAAATTCAGATTTTTTTATCCTAGAGCTGAGGGAATTTCTAATCCTAGAGTGATGCCCAGCATTCTCTTGATAATATATAGTGCAACTAAGAAAGGCACTAAATGGATAGGGTTTATTTATATCCATCTGCGACTGATGCTAGCAAGCCAGGACAGCTGACAACAGAAGGCCAGCGTGCCCTCCCCCATCTTTTGGGCACAATTTCAAGTTGGCTTGCTGTACTGGGCAGGCACGGGAAAGCAGCATGAAAATTTACTTGAGGAGGGGGTGGTGACACAAACAGCACCCACAACTGTATTTGAGTGAAGTCTCCCCGCCTGAGAAAAATGGTGAGCAGCCTCATTAGCAAGTGGAAAAATAGCAGTAGAAGCCAGCATGAGCCCTCCCACTCCCCATGTTGCAGAGAAGACACGGGGTGGGCTCCCCACCCTTACTGCTAATGCCTTTCTGTACTTGACAGCATTCACTCTGATTTCTCTTGTTCAGCTACCTACTCCCTGGTTTGTTGTGGCTCTCTCTTCTCTGGCTCTTGCCCACATTTCATTTCATAACTCCAGACACTCCTTTTACCCTATTCACACACATTTTGGCTTCTATTTTTAGTCTCAATAAAATAATGCCAGATTAAAACAAAATCCAATTTGGATGGGCAAAGTCATCCTCTCTATAGGTAGCTTAATGCCAAAGGGCCAGATGTGAGACAGAAGTAGCCAAGGCATTATATAACCTCACCCCAGTCTTTGCACACCTGATCTTGAATGACATTTCCAACACAGCAATGAAATGCAGGCAGTTCGCCATCACCCAACTACTGAGAACAAGCAACACTCAGCCTCCAGGCAGACAAAAATGCCAACTGCCTGAAGTCATTACTTATCCTGCTTCAGAGTTTTCTTTGAGCCTGTCAGAAGTGAAGGCTCCTAAAATTCAAACTGGGTTCTAGTTCTTAACCAGGGAAGCCAATTTCTAGAGACTGTCCTTTCTTTTTTTCTCCTGCTTTCCCAGTGGTCCTGAGATTTGGAATGTCATTTCAGTGGCATGAGACCAGTAGCAACAAGAAAAAGCTCCTTCCTTTCATTAAAGAAAGGCAAAAGTTTGACTAGAGGTGTGAGAGGGAGGCTGCTCACACGAGCTAAGGATTAATATAATTTCTCATCATTAGAAGTGAGCACTGACCCTCAGCTCCAGCTGAGAGGCAATGACTGAGTTAGACATTATCATCTTAACATGAACTGAGAAGGGCCTGGAATGCTGCTTTTGGCAGAGCTTTACACTCTGCTGGGATTTAATGAGACTTACAGTTTTCTGGTAACTGGATAAACCTGAACAGAATCATGCCCTGTGGATCATTTGTATCTATTTAAAAGGTATTGGTTAGAGAAATCAATGTTTGCTCATTGCTAGTCATTAGGTAATGGCTCTCTGCTCCTTCAAAGAGCACTAAAAATGGGATAAGGAGGAGGTCTTTTGATGCAGGGTGTTGGGTATCACACTGCAGTTCCCTTTCAGTGACCCACCCAGAGCTTCTCAGCCAGACAGGTGGTTCCGGAAGGATTTCTGTGGAAGAGCTCATCATTACTCCATTGCTGGACTAAGATAAGTACTGAGGTGACATCAAAAGCTGCTCTTTTGCATCATAAGATATCTTGTGCATATGTAGCCAAAGTAGTCTGAGGCAGGGGTTACTCGAGGTGCCCATTTGAAGGTCACCTTTCAAAGTCAACACCACTTGTGCAGTCAGTCACAGCAACAAGAGAGAATAGGAGGGTGGCAAATGAAGACTGGAATTAACAGGATTAGTGGGAGGGAAGAGGTGTACCAGCAATGTGCTGTGCAGAAACCTGAGTGACTTCTTTTCCCAGCTGCTCCTGATGAAGGATTTGGACAGTATGGTGAGACCAGCTGAAATCATAGCCAAGGCTCCTCTTGGGAATGTGGTAACAACATAAAAATAAATACACTGGTGTTCAACAATCTACTGCCGTCTGAGGCTGCTGGGGAGCCTGGCAGAAGCTGAAGAGGCCTGGACAAGGCTGGGCAGCTGGGAATTCCATCCTACTGTAGCAAGTGGCTGAGAGTTTGACACAGGCCATGCACAGTGGCAACAGTACATATCCCATCCCATTCCATCCCATCCCCACTCTTTGTGCTCCAAGAGAGTTGAGAGACACTGGCTGATAAATCTCAGGCATTTTCTTTGTTTATATTTGGCAAACAATCTAATGTTATTGTATGTGTGTTGTTTAAATGTCTGCTGTGTTTACTTGTATTTTTCTTTTTTTTTTTCTTTTTTGCTGATGCAGGACAATTTTGAAGCTTGTACTTTTGCACACCTGCTAAAAGAATCTCTTCTTTCCTTAAGCTTATATGAAAGAGGCTGCACTCCAGGAATAATGTTAATTCAAGCAGTGGATAGAAAACAGCCAGTCACAGCTTAGCAATTCCGACATTAACTCTAATTTCAGGTCTTCAATAACAAGACATACACGACCTTCTTATGAAGGGCCATACAATAATCTTGGATATAAAAAAACCTTCAGAAATACACAGTCTACCTGTAGATCTCCTGTAAAATGAAAAAATCTGGAGTGTGCTAGATGCAGAGAAGAGTAAGCGTAAAATTGCTCTGTACTATCACTAGTTTGCAAGCAAGCTACATTCATTGCTGTGTATCGGACCACACTGCTTGCACATTCACCTTATTTGGATGGTGTTCAGACACTGCTCTCCACCTTACCCTAAAGAAGGAAATCACTAGAAAACTAAGACCAGCAGCCTGCCTCCTACATAGATTAGATCCAAACCAGTTTATTAATCCACATATTCTTCAAGTAGTCTCTCGACAGTTCAGGATCCAGTTTTAAGCCCTTACAGATGATGATACACTTTATTTCAAAGAGTTGCATACCTTCAAGACTTGGCATTCATGCAGATATGGGGGCCAGGTGAATGTCCAAAATAAACAGACAGCTGTGCATCATCCTGCAACTAAGCTCAGATACAGACCTGGAAATCACAGGGAATAAAATCAAGCCTGTACCACCTGGCCCAAGAAATTTCCTCCCTGGCTTCTGAGTTTCAACATTCACCTTTTGTATGAAGTATTCTCAAGAGAACTAGAATACAAATAAATTAGTTCCGGATTCATGCTTTAAACCAGACTAGGTAAAGATCTGCAACTGCGTGAATTAGCAGTCTTTGCTGCTGTCAAACTCAGATAGCATATTACTAACATTTACCTTCCCTAATCAGTAAGTCTAATGCCTTTTCTCTTCTCCCACACACATAGTGGAAAAGCTGTGTGGACACTAGTAATATAAACATTAGCACAATAAAACTGCATCACTGTTAATCAGTCTGAGAATGTGAAAGTCCTGTGAAGTCTGGAGCCAGGCAATGGACTTGCCCAATTTTAATCATGATTCATATTTATTTGTAATCATACAGGTTATTAGCACATTATATTTGTGCCATAGGAAAACAGAACCCCAGAGACATTCTGTCTTCTGAAGCTTTTAAAATAAAAATCTTGCAAGCTCTCAAGAAGTTGGCAGCAAATGAAAGAGAAGCACAAAGACAGAAGACAAATTTCACTCAGTTGCTGTTACCTTTACAAATTAAACTAAATCAAATAAAATCAGCTGGGGTCATCACCTTGTGCATCCACTCCACAACTGCACTTTCAGATTGTTTTTGTCTCCAGGTTCTTGCAGAAATGTAGAAGCTACTTGAGACTATGCTGTTATATTTTCATAAAGTGCCCTTCATCTTCTATTGTCCCCAAAACCTACTCTGTGTTAGCGAAAAAGGAAGAACAGTAAATATAGTAAATTTCTAACTATGAGGTCTTCCACTTAGCTACAGAATTTCCTTGATGTCTCTTGCCAGTTGTTCAAAAGCTAAATTCTGGTGGAAGTATGACCCTTTTTTAGCTAGAACTTCACTTTCTTGAGAAAAAAAATTAATGCACTGTTAGGGAGTGGCTTAAAGATAAAGGACATGAATCCTTGGAGCAGTTGCACGATCAGAGTTTGTTCTAATAAGAGTTGTGTTCTAATGTTTGTTCTAATAAGAGTTGTGTTCTGATAAGTTAATGGTTTGACATGTTATAGGCGCTTAGCATAACCAGGCCTCAGTGCCTCAGTAGGCCTCAGCAGAGACTGCTGATCATGAGGGAACAGCAAGGACACTGTGACCTTGACAAATCTTGTAAACAACTCCAGGGAGGGGGGAGTTGAAAAGGCGCGAAACTCAGGCGGCCAGCTAGCTGCAGGTAGGAGGGTCAAGGCAAATGTAACCTTTGGACTTAAGCCAATCAGCAGGTGACAAGTATGCATAATTACTGTAAGCTCTATAAATATGTGTCGTTAAGAGCAATAAAGGTGAACAATGCGTTATCACTCACACTGGGTTGGCCTAGCTTGTTCCCCCGCCGCTCGCAATGCACTATTCACCTAATGCCACTAGAGAGGAACAGAAAAACCAGCAACATATGGCAAAATATCACCATACATCTTACATTGTTAGTATATACAGTAAAAAAAAAAAAAAAAAGACTGGCCTGTAGATTCCTTTCTTCATCATCTGAACTCATCATATCAAACAAAACCTCATATAGACAACCTGGAACTGAACAACCCATCATATTACTTATCTTAGTGGTTACTCAGCAAGCTATATTCTGAAGAAGACTTGGAAAAGAGAATTGATTTCTTAGTTCCCAGTCACCCTATTTCACTAATACTAACTGAATTGCTAAATTCCATGAAGCAATCAGTGTAATGCGAGGGACCGTCAAAGTAACATAAAATTTAAAAAGCAATTTTTTTCAGAATAACTGACAACCCACTAGCAGCTAGGTGTTCAATTTCAGTGAAAATCATGTCAGAAGCACATTCAATGTTCCATAAAGGTAGTAATTCTTAGTATCTTCTCAGTGACAACCAATGATAGGACAAGGGACAATGGTTACAAACTGGAACACAGGAGGTTCCACTTAAATATGAGAAGAAACTTCTTCACAGTGAGGGTGACAGAGCACTGGAACAGGCTGCCCGAGGGGGTTGTGGAGTCTCCTTCTCTGGAGACATTCAAAACCCACCTGGATGCCTTCCTGTGTAACCTCTTTTAGGTGTTCCTGCTCCGGCGGGGGGATTGGACTAGATGATCTTTTGAGATCCCTTCCAATTCCTAACATTCAGCAACTCTGTGATTTCTTTAATAGAATAAAGCCTGTTAAAACTTCCTGGAACTTTGATAGGAAACTGTCTGTTCAGACACTACAAATAATGCCCAAATGGTAGCTTGCAGATTTAGCTTCCTGTCTGTAAATACTCATGAGAATCTCTGCCTTCTCTCTCATTATGCCAGTGGCACTCAGCTCACACACCACTTCTGCCTCTCCATGAGATGAGGATGTGGTCACAGGGATGAGAGGCTGCCACACTTATTGTAGTGGTGGGTTGTTTCAGAACCCTGAGCTGCTTTGCAGAAATGCTGACTTTTATTCTCCATTTTATTCCATCTCAAGGGATCTGTCCTCAAGAGCTTGAACCCACTGCACAACAGTATCTACAACCAGTATTCTACAGTACTACTGGTGAACTGTTTTCTGAACAATCTGGTTAAAAGTTTCCATACTGCCTGACTTGCTCTTTGAGCATCATACTTACTTTTGGTTAGGTCATTTTTGATACACCTCTGCTGCTTCTCTGCAGACCCCCATAGGTACCCTCAGGCTGTTAGAGAAGGCCTATTCAATCTTCTCAGACATTTTTCAACATTGGTACATTTATACAGAAGTTCTGCGTGGTTCCTTTTTTATCTCTACAACTTTTCACAGCCACCTTTATTTAAATGCTAGCAGTTTATTCTGTAATCTGCTTTATGACTTATGTCTCCAACCCCTCTAGTTGGTATCTAGGGTACTAAATACCTGTGAAACAGTAACCTCAAATAAGCTGCTGACGAGGGAAATCAGGGCCCTAGTGTAAGCAATCAATGGAGAGAGTGAAGAGGAAAACCAGCTGTTCCTGCAGGAAGGACCAGAGTAATTTCTGAGACACACAGACTGGGCACAGCAGCCTCTGATGCATACCAGTGGCTTGGTGCAAAGGTGAAAAAAATATCCTTCCCAAGTTTCCAAGAACAAATGCTTTGCTCTAGTTAGTTCAATCACTGCAATATTTGGCACTGTTCTTGGAGCTATATACCTCTTTGAGCAACAAGGAAGCTTTGAGTGACCCACCCACCAAGGTTCTGCTGGCCTCACCCTAGCCAAACCAGGCTTCTGTCTAAGCCTTCACGCTCTTAGCTAAATGGCACGGTAAACCCTTTGCTTCAGCTTCAGAGAGGATACGTTTAGTACAGTGCTGCTCGCCTTGTCCTACAGAAGGGAACATGAGCTCAGGTTCTCAGTTCTCACTCCTCCCAGAGAATGTGACTACCCTGAACTTTGTAGCAATTATCTAGCCTATATTCTTCCTGCAGCTCTGGCTGTTGCCTTCCGTCATTCATAGTATCAACAATCCTCGCATGTGGTTTGCATAAATATTCACAGAAACGGGGAAGGATAGAAAAATGCTACCTACAGTTATCACAGACATGTAACAACAAGAGTACCCATAGGAGATAGAGAGAAATCTCTTGCAGAGGTTTAAAATTACAGTGTGGCAACTCTGAGAGTGCTCTTAAAACCCCGAAAAAGGCAGAATTGAGCACACAAACATCTGCATCTAAGTCCACTCAGCAAACCAGTTTGGTCAATATATTGAGAACTCAATTTTTACATTTAATTGTAAATTTATGTGTAACCTTCCTTTATATACTGTACTTACTAAGAACTCAACTTGAACCATACAGTAGACCAGAACTTTTGCCTCAATTATACATATACTACCATGTTGACATAATTTTATTTATTTTGATAGTCCCATTATATTCCATTCCTACACCGTCACATTCCAATGTACTGTAGAATTGTTTTTTTGACTATGGCTATTCACCCTATACAATTTCTGGTAGGAAAACTGGAGTTTTTGGCAGATGGTAAAGCGTGGGAGGCAGTTTGGAACCGTACAATAAGTGCACTAGCTGAATGTTTGTGCTAGAGGATCAGCAATAAAATCACTGACATTAATAATGGAAATGTCATCTTTAAGTTTCAGAGCTAAATATCCAAGAGATGAATTAGGTGGTTCACCCTTATGCAAGCTTTTCTTTCAGCTTGTGAAAACACAAAGGTCACTGCATTAGTGATACTGAAGTCATGTTTTCAGGGTTTTCACAGCAAAACAAAAGGTCAGAAACATAATATTTTAAAGCATTCTAGTCCATAAATTCTATTACAGCACCATCACAAATTATTGTGGGCCATGGGTAATATGGTTTCATCAAGACTACACTCTACCTGCTAATAGTGCATTAATTTTGCATCAGTGCAAAATTAATTGGGTCCTCATTTACTGGGACCTTAACAGCAGATAAACTTGTTTGAATCAATTAACCACTAGGGAATGATGAAGATTTGCTTCTGTAAGTCTCAGTCATTTTCCTTTGGGAACTTTCACCTCTGCTGATTAACTTCACTATGCAGCTGATTCACAAGCCTCAACTATGCCTTTCTGAACTACGGGGCTTTTCTGTAACACGGAAGAAAAATGTAAAGAATGTCCTGGCCCATTATTACAGGCCGAGCTTAAACAACAGAGCATCTTTGAGCCAAAGCCTAATGCAAAGAGGAGCCATTTTAGCCAAGTTTTTTTTTTTTCCCAGCTACATTTTTAGGGATCTTCCTCTTCCAACTCTATGAAATGCAGCCTTTGCTCCCTTCTGTTTAGTCTTTTTAATCCCAGGAGAAATAAATTCCCTGCACAGCTGAACTCAGACTGCTACCTAGAAACCACTACATGCAGTACAGGCAGCTGTGTTTCTTCTGCTTGCTGAGAAAGTTTTTTTCCTGCCAGTTCTTGAGAAAGCATCCCAGCATGCCCACCACTGCTTTCCTGATCTTCAGCACTAGCACTTACCTGTGGAATTTGTCCCTGGCTCATAGGATGCAGCACCATGAAGGTTGTTCTGGAATTCATTCAGTTGCTTTTCAGTGGAGGTCACCCTAACAGGTAAAAGCATCAAATCAGACAGAGATAAAAAGAGATATACTAAGGAAGAATAAAAGTCTTAAAGAAAAAATTGAGAATTCTAGTTTACAAAATCTCACTAGCGTTGTATCTATGAAGCTGTGCCTGAACTTGGTATGAAAAAGGCAGAGTAAGACAGGTGAACACTCAAGCCACCAGCAAGACTCCAATGTGCCTAAAACATTTAATTGTCCCATGTCTTGGAAGCTGATTCTGCAGGATAAAGACAACAGTAAATGGTATTGGACCACCAAAGCACAACTCAACTACTAATGCTGTGGTCACCTTATTCCAGTGATTTGAAGTAAAATGATTAAGCGACCTCAGAACAGAAATGCACATGCTGGCAAAACCATGCCACTTTCAAAAGATAAGTTCTTGCATCTTGTCTCAGCAGAGACAGCTCATTTAGGCAAGATTTCTCACTTGTCTTGGAAACTGAGACCCCCAGAATGCATTTCATCTCCCGCAGTCCAGTGCCAGTCCTCAGGCAGATACTTTATGCAAATCCTCCTGCATTTATCTCAACATTTGAGTTCCAGAAAAATTATATTCTGTGGAGTACAACTTCACTTCCTTTAACACTTATAAAGATGTATTACCAAACTGACACCATGCTCTCCTACATAAAAAATAACGGGTCTACTCACAAGGCAAAGTCACACTATACAGCTGCAATGATGTATTCTGTCCTTAAATTCTTTACAACCGATCCATCTGTTCCTGTTTTTTTCTCTCCTCCCTTATCCTTTCTTGCCTTTCTTCCTTCCTGCCCAGCTCTATTCTGATCACTCCAGACTTCTGCATATTCACTTCTGTCTCTCTGCCAGAGTCCTTCTCCTTCACTCATTCAGCTCTGCAGCGTCACACAGTTACTGTGAGCTCTCCCCTAGAAAAGCACCGTAATCTCCAATCCCCACGTGATGCCCTGATGACTAACAGATCCAGACACACGTGTGCAGTTTCTATAGTTTTGTCTTAAACCTTTTGCTTTCAGATTTCAAAGTTAGCAAGTTGCCAGTAATCCAGGTGCTCCTGGCAGCTAAAAGGCCAGTGAGGGACTCCAGTATTTTATCGCAGTTGGATTTTAGTGAAATAAATTGGAGTCCATAGAGAAAAGGAGAGGGATACAGACACATTTGCAAATGCAAGCCCTTACTTCAGTCAGTCATAATCTGAAATGCTGTTGTCAAATGAGGTGCCTGTTTCTATGTTTATTGTCTCTTGGAGAGAATTTTGAATCTGTACTTATGGGTTCTTTTGCTGCTGATACTGCATGGTCCTTCTGGGAGCTGAGAATCAAGATGGATCTTTATGCTTCTTGCGTAGAGATTCCATGCTCATAATTAGCTTGTCCACTTTGTTAATGCAGCACAACTGACAGCCAAATTCAGCTCACCCTTCTGTAGATAGAATGCAAGGCTAGTGCCAGCAAGTACAACAACAAAAACCCAAAACAGGGAATAGTCACACTTCTACCTTAAGTGTGGTTTATGTTTAGAAAATATCTTTCTACAGACTTGCCCTTCTCCTTTTCTTCCTACCCACAGTGTACCTTGATTCTTGCTTTTTCAACTGTCACCTCCACTCAGTTCTTTCTCAGATCTGCTTCCGGGTCGTGGATCTCCCATCAGACTAAGTTGGCTCCTCAAGTTCTCTCTGCTGTCCTGATGGAAGCTCCAGTGCCAGAACATATTCACTGCTTAAACTGAGTTAATCCCTTTCCACTTTCTTCCTTGGGCTGGCTGAAACCCTTTCTCAGGTTCCTGCTTTTAATGTCTGTGTTGTTTTTGCTTGTACTTCACCACTGCAATCCATTATGTCCTCCATTTCTTCTTCTTCAATACTAAAAAGAACCCAAAGAACTCTCACTCTGTCCCCTCCACTTAAGAATCTGCCATTGCCCTTTTCCTTCTATTATACAGCTAACCCCTCATTGAAACTGATACTGACTTCCTTCATTTAGGCATTAAACCAGCCCTAAACTGCCCAGCCTTGGACTGCAAAACTGGAGGATGCTCTTGTTCCACAGGTGACAAAGAAATCCTTTCTTGACTAAATTCTTGAACAGATGCTATGAATGCATCTAATGGTCCAGAGGGGGTAGAAATGATGCTAACAAATTCAAATCACAAAAAGCCCAGGTTTGACAAGAGGACAGGAACAGATGTGAAAACCCCAGAGCCAGGGAGGCTTGTTCCTCTTTGTTGCTCTTGGACAGGGTAGCTCCGTGTGTGTATCTGCGTGTATGATCTGGGGCTAGCCAAAGGCTAAGAGCTACAGGCCTAGTGAGCCCAGCTGTGTCAGGGTGTTAAATCAAGGCATGTCTCTCAGATGCACTGCTTTTGCTGCCAAAAATGTCTAAGGGTCAGGCAGCTTGATTAACCCAGACGCTCAGGAGCTAAAAAAACAAGTGTGCTGCAGGACAGCAGTAGCAATAAAGTGAAAGGGGTTGCAGTAACTGTTACATGCTTGCTCTCCTGCTGCTCGTCCTCTTTTCAGCGGGCACTCGGTTTGTATGCGTGATGTACTCAGCTCACTTAGGATGCTTCACACATGCTTGTGAATAAGCACATATGGACAAGACAGGATACAAACCAGAATGATCGTGTTTTACAGGGCTTGCTCTGTGACCATCAATCTACTTTTGGCACATTTGTCAGGCTTGGCCAGCCTGTCCTAGAACAGCTGGCTAGTGCCATATCCAACTGTAGTCAGGACTCCACCCCACCGTGGGATGGATTTCCTGAACCCTGCAGAAATGTATCACCTCTACCCTATTTATGTACTGGTTACAATGAAGCAGAACTTTGGCTCTTCTGCTGCTGGCACCATGCAACACAAATATACAAAAGAAGAACAAGGTAGAAACATTTTGTGCTGTGGTGCTAGGACTTGAGGGAAGTACTTGTTTCAACAGACTTCCCAAGAAGAGTTGTTGGGAACGACATTTACACATAAGTTCAGTACAAGAAATTATGCCATGTTGATCAACACCCCCAATAGTTTGTTATGTTCCAGTCTATTGCTGGTAAACTCAGTGATCCTCCTGGGTTCTCTCTCTCCCTGGTAACATTTTGAACTATATGCTCCTCTCTACCTGGCATTTCCTCTCTTTATAACCAGTGGTCTATTATTGACAGCTGAATTTTTCTGAGATCTTTTCTTTGACAGATAGTTCTGTTCACAGGCTGTTCAAGGCCTTACTTGATGCTGTCATAGTTAGAGAGCAGGTTTCGGTAAAGTTACTATAGGAATGATAGCGCAGAAATTTGTATTTATTGTGACTTAGTAATTCCTAAAGGCAGAAACATTTTCTGTCTACCACTTGTACCAGTTCACTCTGGGTTCTGACTGTGGAGCTAATATATTTTTCTACTTTGCATGCTGTCATCTGTAACGTGAAGACTCAATACACCAAAAGCTGCCAATACCTTACCAATTGCTCTCAGCTATCAGCAGGTTTGTTCGTGGTTCACAGACCTGCCAATAGCAGCAGCAACATAAGCAGTAGCAAGGACCCAGTCTGACTCTTGGAAAGAGCGAGCTTGTTGGCCTACCTGTTCTTTCTACTTGTGATAAGAGCACAGTTACTTAAAAGTAGAGAGCCCCATAAGACTATTTTATGGTCAGTGTAGAGCTGCGTATTAAACCATTTATCCCAGTTAGTCTTTTTCCAAACCTTAATATGGGCCCCAGTTGTCTGCTCTGTCAGCTTAAGCGAGGAGTCTGCCTTAGACACAATCCATTATAAAGTCAACCTACCACCTTTTACAAGTTGAGAAACTGAGAAAACAAGAGAAGCCAGGAACTGAAAAGACAAGACTGAATTGTCTGCTCTTCCATTACTTTTTTCCTTTGTGTTTTAACCAGGGAAGTGTCCAAGTTACTAGATAGTTTTTGAATTAGTCAGTACTGTCCATCTTTAGCATCTCGTTTCTTTGTAGCTGTGTTTTCTACTTCTTCCTCTTCTGCAAGCCATGTGTGCCGGCTGGGAGAGAATTGATAAGGCATGCAAGGAAGAGACAGGTCAAAGAGACAAAGTTGATTTCAGTTTGTCTTCACAGTCCAATCTCTGGAGAAATTCTACAAACAACTTTAAAAAGATGTTCCTTATTAAGATGTGAAACAAAAGCCACGTGGTGCAAGAGCAGACAGAGAAATACGGTCCGGCTTACTGAAACATATGGAGAAAAAAAAAAAAGCAACAAAACACAGGAGCTTTAACAACAGAATGGGATTAGTTTCATTGAGTCTTGAGGAAATAGTATATAGCACTGAGATCTTTTTTTTGAGGAAAGAGGTCAGGAAAACAGCCAACAAGTATTAGGGAGTGAAAGTGGGCAGCAAATCAAAAGTGACCTGACTGAGAAATGAAGTGGCCCAAAAGTCAAATTTAGATCAGACATTATGGAGAGGGATATTTGCCATGTCCTAACCTAAGGGTATGGTAGTCCCACACTGGAAAAGCACAGTTCTGAGTGCCACAAGGCAAGCACTCTGACAAACTGAAGAAAATACAGTAAATTGAAGACAATTAAGGACTTGGTAGGTGTAACTACTATCTGAGTTTAACAAAGCCTCAACAAGTCTAAGCAACATTAGGAAACCCCAAGAAGTAGAAGGATATTCAAAAGATGGAAAGTATTTGCAAGGGAAGGTGTTTAGGGTGGTTCAGGGAGGAGGAACAAGATACAACAGGATGAAACAAAGGAAAAATTCAGATAAACTTTCTGATAATAAGGTTGTCTAGATTCTTGAATAGTCTTGTATAGCACATGGTGGGGTTTCTGCCACTGGAGTTTTTTGAAAGCAGACTACACACAGTGTGAGAGAATACTTTGTACAGAATAACCAGGGACTGTAAAGAGCAGGCTGGAGCATGCAAGACATCTTTTTCTTCTCTAATCTATATTCCTTTGACACAGAGGCTTCTCTCCGTTCCCTCTCCTCTGTGGATGCATCTCTGGTCTTTTCCTGACAACAATGAATGGATTAAATCAGACTGAAACGCAGCAGTTTTAAAATTATCAGCTCCCAGTATGCTGGAAATATAGCTGGGCACTGCTGTTTTCCATGTAAGTGAAAAAATGTTACTGCAAGATCCCATGAATGGCAAGAATGGGTTTGGAGCCTTGTGCTGGAGACAACCTGGAAAGTATTTCCGGAGGCAACTTGGAGGCAAATGGAGGCAACTTGGAAAGTATTTCCGGAGTGGCTCCTTGCAGCCTTCAATACTTGGATTAGTTTTCTGAAATTCTGAAGGAATCTTTTGCTTTTTTTCCCCCTTCTGTGCATTTTTGGTGCTGAACTTTTTCCGGTTTTCCCACACTCCTGCCTGTCACAGAGCAGAAACCACAAAAATGCAGCAAAGTAAAGTCTGTCCAAGGAGCTGCAATTCCATCTCACAAGGATAAACATTTCCTCTGCCAAGAAGTGAGCACAGCACACCGGCATCTTCAAATACACATCCCTGCTGCCTGGCAGAGAAACCCACTGTCATAGCCTGTCACCTGTACTAACATGAGCTACCCAACGTAAAAGAAATCAGAACGCAAACCCACCAGCATATACCTGCCAGACCTGATGCTCACATCTGCTTTTACCGAGTTGACAAAGTCCACTACATCTTGTTTTCTTTTTAAATAGTTTTGGGAGATTAATTCAGTGTGCTATCTCTTAAGACAGTGAGAGTACAGGCAAGAAATACACAAGCTTCCCCAAAGCAGACCTTTCCAAGCTCCTCAAATAAGCCTTGCAGTTCCAGATTTGATCCACACACACTGACAGTGCCCTGGCATCTTCATAAGGTAATCTTTCATCAGTAATCTTTTACTAAAACTTCTCTCTTTAAACAGGAAGGGAACACAGAATCAGGAAACCTCACAGGAACCTGCTCTGAAAGCTTTACAACTCTTCTGGCTGTAGAGGAAGTATAAGGGAGGAAGTTATAAATGCAATTTTTGCCCTTCAGGGATGAAACAAGTCTGAGGATGTATGAGGAAAAGCCTGATGAAGGATTTAGTCTAAAGCAGTTCTGTTGTTTAAGAGGAGATAAATAGAGAGCTGAGGAAGCTATCAAGAAAGACAGAGGACAAAAAGAAAATCCAGGATTCTTGTTTACATTCTCTCATAATGCACAAAAGAGAAAACACCAAGAAATAGAAAGGAAGGAAACGAACAATCAGTAAGCAAAATCTCATGGTGATTTTTTTGGTAAAGATAACACATGCCAAATCCATATACGTTAGAATGGCAAGCATTATGTAAATAAAAGCTTAGTAAAAGTTAAAAGAAAGATTTATATGGATAATGAGGAAAGCTATCGCTACATTAGGCACAATATAAACGCTTTAAGTGAAATAAACACTTGTGCTTGAAGGCTTAAGTCAATCATTGTGCGTTAATTTTATGGGGAAAGTTGGCTCAAGGGCAGATTAGCTTGTTAAGCATATTGTTGGGGTTTTTTTTTGCTGTTTTGTTTGGTTTTGGCAGCCTCTTCTGACTCACCAGATTCTAGACCCCATCAAAGTTTAAACATGGAGGGAGTGACTCAGGTGCTTAAGCACAGATGTCTAGTACCATACTTGGTACTCTCGGGTTATCTGAGACATCTGCATAGGACTGGCAGATAAAACACAAGATCTGCAGAAGACTTGTGCTCATCTGGAGCAGCAGCTAGAGGTCAGGTAGAATAGCCCTAGGAATCTAAAATGCCACTAGCAACCTGTATTTAGGTAACTGAATCTCACCCTGCATCAGATACTTCTCTTATTCAACTGGGCATTTCCTATGTCCTTATGTTTGTATGATGTTACAGTATTACCTACCTTACCATTGTGAAACGTGAAAATACAACATAGTGCACATGTATTGCAGCACACACAGCTCAGGTTATTCTGAGATTTCTCTTGGACAGCAGAGTCAAAAAGATCTATGCCAGGGTCGCACATATACAGGTTTTTCTCCAATATTCCCTCTTGGGAAGCCAGTGCCAACTCCCTGTTGTAGACGGGAAGAGATAAAACTTACTTGGAAATCCTCTGGGCTGCAGCCTTGCTGACCACTGTCTGCCTGCGGTTTGCAGGAGGCTTTGGAACCAGCTGAGGAGACATACTCTGGAATGGCATCACTTTGTGCACACTGGCTCCCTTCTGGATACTAGAAATGGCACTTGATGTCTTGCAGGCATCAGAGCCAGCTGGCATAGATATATGGCTGGTGCTGGACTGTGAGTAGTTGGCAAAGAGAGCCTGGTAAAAACAACAACAAAAAAGAAAAAAAACACATAGTAGTTGGTAATTACCTCTCTGAATATTGCTGAGGGAGCTGATGGAGGTAGGTGACATTTTTGTTAGGGATAATATATGCCTGGTTAAAGCAACTACAGGGCTCCAGGGATGGTCCCATGCATAGAAAGAAGTGTTAAGTGGTCAAGTCAATGAAGTAGTTTTTAGAGATTAATTTGATATCCTTGGAAGCTGGGACTAACTTCTAGGAAGGCAGACAAACTCATTACTGCCACAGAATGATACTATTCTGGACTAAAGAACAAAAGATCCTATCCTTAATCTAACCTTGCAGTGGGCTCCCACCCACAAAGAAATATACATTTTATTGTTTTGTCTTTCTGCATTTATCTTGCTAAATTACTCTTTGTGCAGGAGGTGAGATTGAGACAGTTCTAGGAAAGAAAAAGGTTATGGGGAAGATGTTACAATGCCAGTTCTTCCGTCTAACCCTGTAGGTGCTTAGAATAACAGAAAGGCTCTAGGGTACCATCTCTGAAAAAGGGACTTCAGGTCAGCAGCTGACAAAAAGGAAATCCCCAGTCATACCAGTGAACAGAAAATATTTCTGTTCCTATAGCTGGTGGGAGAGTAAGTACATTGGAGATTTGTCAAACGGAACAAAATAATCTGCATGTTGTGAGACACCGCAGAACTGAGCTATGGGCTTGCAAAGCAAGGGAGTGGGGAACGGTTCCCTGTGGGAGCTCTGCAAACTGCTCTGCTCTTTCCAGAAAGGAGGAACCTGCTGGAGTTCCGCCTTGTCTTTCCTCAAAGTCAGTCAGATTCCCAGGGCAAAGAGGCAATACTGTAACCGTGTAGTGTGGCAGCTAGAGGTCAGCGATAGGAGATGAGGGGAATAGCTGAGCACTCGCCAGTCACCTCAGCGTGACCCTGGGAGCACTGCCCTTCACTGCGTTTGTCCTCAGTTTCTTCCCTGGTGAGAAGCACACAAAGCCACAGCAAGTGGGCTCTAGGCTCCAGAGAAAACCGCAGTCTGAGGGCTGGCTGTGCCTCAGCGCACCCACAGGAAAAGCCCCTCTCCCCCGCAATTCTCTGGCAAGTGGCAGTGCTGTGTGGGAAGGCGCTTCTGAAAGGCAGAGCTCGAGGGAGAAAAGGAAGCACAGGAGCCAAAACAGGCCCATTTCCTAACTGGAGCTCACTGACAAGATGCTCTTGAGCTCCCAGTCCTTCTTAACCTCTCCCTTCCCTGAAGCTCTGCCTTCATCACAGCTTTCAGATTTTGTATACAAGTGCAGAAGTCTTGCAAATAGCAGTCACACTCCACCTTCCCGCACCAAAACAAAATTAAATGGAACTTGGTTTAGTCTCTTGCATCTTAAGAGTTTGACTGCACCCCCTTCTTATTCAGGGGTAACATTTCATCGTGCTCGGTTTGATATTCTGTATATTTCCTGTAAGTTCCTTTCCTTCATATTAAAATCACTGAGATCCTGTAGTCCATAAAGTGTACAGTCTCAACCCCTTCCCTGTGTTAACATGGCATTGGAAAGGAGGTCCATAACTGAAGAAAAAGCAAAACCTGCTTAAAGAGAGGTCATAGATATTTTTCTTGGGGGGTAATGGACTTCCAAAAAGGCCTTTGTCTCCATGCTGTGCTGATATTCTGGCTGCCTTCCAGGCAAGGATGGGGAGACTGGAAGCTGACATGGACCGTGGCTTCTGGATTCAGCTACAAAGCATACTGCCCTGCTGTGAACTCCATGGGGACAGGACAGGAAACCAGGAGAAGCTACTGTGCAAATAAAGAGGGCAGCTGGGGAGAGCAGAGCCTGACCACACAAAGGAAGAGTTCAGAAGAGATTTCAGCACACCCAAGAAGGAGGAGACAGACCTCATCACTCAGGATTTTGAAGGTCTAGGGAGAGCAGCAGCCTAGACAAACCCTGATATAGGCAGTCTTGAAGCAGGTAGCAACCTACAACTATTGCTGCTGCACGTAAAAAACTTGGAACCACACTTCACAGGATGGCAGGTTTAGCTTAATGTTGAGGAGACATTTGCTTCCCTGGCAAGATCTAAGGGCTACAAATCTGAAAAATACTTAAAACACTATGAGATTTTTAAGCTAAAAATCATATAAAGCATTAGTGAGTGAATTCTCCTGCATAATTCTCTGGGGAGGTAGGACAACATTAATCCTGTCTTGCACATGAAGAATGTTAGTGCTGACAGAGAAAGTGATTCTCCCTAAGCCAGAGGCTGAAGCAATATCAAAAGCCAGGTTGAGAGCTCAGAGAAGATCCTGACTCCCAACCCAATATCTGCCTCATTACATCACACCTCTCCTTGGTTCCACATCTACACATGAGCAATGTACACAAAGTGTTACCGGTACAAAAATAGAAGTTTTTCATTAGAAAATCTCAAGATGTACAGCTTGTCAATAAGTACGATGCACATCTAAGAGTATCAGCCAGCAGTAGCTGAGCTTGAGGTGCTCATGATTAAAAGCAGGGAGGTACTGTAGTACTTTGAAAAAAACCAGATACATTAATGATCTTTGAAAACAGAAAGAATGTTCCTGGCACTTACCATCCCTCTATTTAACACCCATCCTAGCACAGTAGCAGAACAAATGTTGCAAGCAAAAACATGTTCATTCTGTGACCAGAGGAGGTAATGAAGCTCATTTCCTGTGAATCTGTCTTGAGGCTGAGTCTTAAAGTATCTAACATAAAGTCTGCCCCAAATAATGCCTCCCTCCGTGGGTTTGGGGCATTCTTGGGTTGATTTTCTGCTGTCTAATCTGAAGTGGCCTCATGCTGCAGCCTTTGCCTTAATGGGAACAGTTGTTGGATATATACCCCTCTGTTTTCATGAAATACATATGAAACACAGCTTTGAAATTTCTATCTCATAGTCATTCAGTTTAAATTGGATAAGCAGGTCTGAAAACGCTGAAACTCAGCAGCATATGAGAACTGATAGACAGATGCACACACACGCGTATTGCATAAAGATCTGTGCAGCCAGTTCCAAATCACTAGTGCTGGAAACGGAAATGTTTAAAAGCAGTAAACAGTTACAAGGATTTAAGTTAATTTTTTTTTTTTTTAAGGCAAACTCAAAGTAGAACCCACCACTTTTAGAAAAGCAACTGCATTTCAGATAACACTGGAAAGATACAGAGAATTTAAAAGGGTTGGAAAACCTTTGGAGTCACATAAATTGTTTAGTTGAGATTCTTTTGAACACATATTAATGCATTCACTTAAACCAGTTTGGATGCAACTATCAGTTGAGTTGAAAATTCACAAAGTGGTGATGAAGAACAGGCTCAAAATGTACTAATAACTGCCATGGAATTAAACTGCAGTAAGAGGAGAATCTTGGGGTCATCAAGAAATTTAAAGAAGAGGAGCAAATTCATGGCATACACAGACTGTCCTGAAGCGTGTCTTCCTTGGTAAATTCTTCAGAACGAGACTAAAATATACTAAAATAAGTTGACTTGGTGCTTTCTCCTTTGTCTCTCTTTTGGTACTGGGAACTCTCTAGGGCATGGATTGTGCCGTATCGTTGTATTGGAAAAATACTTAATATATCTGGGTGTTACCATAATTCTAATAATAGTGACAGGATCAAAAATACGGGGACAAAATCTCAGCTGGTATAAATCAGCACAGACTCCTGGTTTCAGAACAGTCGTTCTGCTTTACTTAGACTGAGACTTTGACTCATCAGTATCACAAGACTCAAATAGGAAAAACGGCAGTTAGCACATTTAGCGGGAAAACAATCTGAGGGAGAAAGCTGCAAAACAAAACCAAACAAGAGACTTAAGGGGAAGAAAGACTGCAAATCTGACAGCAGACCAACATATAATAGTTTAGAAAACAGTTTAATGATGTTTAAAACTGCATTCTAAGAGGCTCTGTGTCCTGAGGCAGGAATAATGTAGTTCTAGGAATACTAGGAATATTATTCTGAATACCCAACATTCCCAGTCAGATCTAAATAAACTCTAGGGAATTCAGAAGAGAGTCAGAAACATTAAAAGAAAAAAAGTTTACTGAAATTCATAAAATGAGGAATAGCTCAGAGAACATACCATTTTTAAATGACTGAGAGGAGAATTATTTAAGATTAACTTAGCCCAACATTTTATAGCATAAAATCTACTTAAAGCTCTGGTTGAAAACATGATCATAACTGACCACACAACTCATTAATGTGATTTATGCCTTGTTTAACATGAGCTTTTTTGGTATAAGCAGCACTGATGGGGATCATTCCACTATACAACTATACTTCTCTTGTTTTAAGTCAGCTTTTTCCCATGTGAAATGTTTGGCATAAAATTCCAAACGCAGTAGATGCTAGGCTAAGCAGACAGAACATAACCACACAGAGAAGGAGGAACCTCCCTAACAGCTGATGGCATCTTTCCAGTACAGGAAACAATTAGAGAATAAACAATGATGGTATACTAACTGCTTTGCCAACTGCAGCAGTGATACTAACATCTAGGTCATAAAGTGTCACATGAAAACTCCTTTAAACATTAAAAACACTGCCATAAGCCGGCTTTTCTTGTCTTTTGGTTTGATTTTTTAATTCTTGTTCCTTGATTTTGTTGATACCATATTTAAGCTTCTTGTCTCCACTTCCAAACTCTGCCCCTTTGTATTTTTTTTTCTCAGGCTCTCTATTGTCTCTGTTCCTGGGCCCTATCCCTGCATCCATTTGTTTGTTATATTCTCATCCAGTCAGTTTGGTGTTTTTCTTTTGTCCAGGCAATGAAGTGCCTATTCTGGCATCAAAGATCTAATTTGACCATACTACACTGTGTGAACTAACTTCCACATACAAATGAAAAGTGTTGGTTGTAATTCTTCTTCCTCTACCTACACAGTATTTGCTGCTCTGCAAATTGTTAAATGCCTGGAGGAGAAATCATGCATTATCATTCCTGAGTGTCTGGAAAGGGTTCAATCAAGAGTGGGCGCTGCCACAAGGAAGCGCACAATAAGCCTGCATGGTAAGATACATCCACTCCGTGGCAGATGGGGATTTTCCTATTACACAAATACGTGACTAGGAACTTCCACGCTTTCCAACGCATCCATCTCATCTCCAACATGTTGAACTGGTCAATGTGCAGGCAGAAGCATTTGCCCATGTTATTAATCAAGGTGCTTCTGTTACTTGTTCACATGCTATCCATATACATATGACTGGTCTATTTGTCACAAAGGAAAGACTTGCACCTAGTCACGTTGTACGGTCATGCCATACTCAGAGTGTGCCTTGAGATATATTAAGAAATGCACTTCAGCTGGTGACAAATGGCTACCCTGCCTTCCAACCGTAACAAGAACTGGAACAATCAGATGAAACAGGCTTGGAGATATCCTGCATGCATTTCCCAAAGTAGAGAGATCATGACACTCTTTCAAGTGATAGGCCTTCAGCTTGTGGGGATATATTTCTTCTCTTGAGAAAAGGCTGAGGAACAGGACAAAGGATGGGGTAGATCTCAATATGTGGGGAGGAAGAGAAGAGAAAGAGCAGGCAATGGGAGATAGGTGGCTTAGATGACACTGAGTAGGAAATGCGGTAAAGCCATGCAGGTTAGGATAAGCTATATCAACTGTGGGGAAAAAGAGAGAACAAATAATGGCCAGAAGGAAAAGGTAGGATTGAAGTCAAAGCAGTGTGAGTGGTAAAGAGATGTAGGGCAGGGATGGTACAAGCAGCAGAAAAGAGAAGGCAGTTCTTGGAAAGGTCAAGTCAAAGGACTGAAGTCTGAGAAGTTAACTAGCAGAAGGAAGAGGTATGTGACAGGGAACTAGAGAGGGAGCAGGGTATAGACAGAGGAAGATGAGGGTAGTGCAGTGACCGGGAGGGGCACTGGAGGATCCATGCAACTGTGACTGGAAGGGGAGGTCTGACTGGCTCCATACAATGTCTAGTGGGAGAGGAAGTGTCCAAAAGAAAATCATTTTATTAAGATGTGGTTTTCACTACAGAAAGTCTGAAAGCCCCGAAGTTCAGTAAATACCTTTCTTCATTAATGGCAACTTCAGTGCAGCCTGAGCCCTGCGGCATGGCAATAGCCTCAACACTGCAACTCCAAACTGCTTGGCTCAGAAAAGGGGAGGGAGAGAAAGGAGGGAGACATTGTGGGGGTGAGAGGAGGTTTAACAAAGAATCACTTTAACAGAAACTCCTGAGTAATGGCTCTGCCTCAGGCCAAGAATAACATCAGCTCAATGTCAGCAATTAGAAGAAGGCTCAGCCAGGCCCCATGGCCAGCTTCAGCCTCCTCACAGGCACAAGTCAGCTTACAGCCCTTTCCTGAGCTCATAAGCAGCCACAGCTGCCCACCCAGAGCCCCTTGGATTGAGATGAAAGGAAGATCTCCGGCTCAGAAGGGGAGCAAGAGAACTGTAGGTGAGGGAATTTGGGAACAGAAACTGCAGAGCTAAGTGAGGGCCCTGAAAGAAGGAACACAAAGAGCAAAGGCAGAAGGGCTTCCCCTCCAAGATGCTCCCAGAATAGGATGAAGGCAATTTGCCTATAACCTATTCTCAAGGACCCTGACTTGTGACTCATCTGTTTCACAGAAGGGAGAGTGGGTGTTCAGACCTTTGCATGTTAGCTCTGTTCATGGTTTTACTGGAGTCCAGTCCTGCCTGACTGCCCAGCAAACAGCTCCTTCTTAATGGAGACTAATCTCTTTCGAGTGAAGGTTTGTTCACCCAAATACTTCCTTCCTTTTAGCAGGGAAGCCTTTTGGACATCAATCAGAAGAAAGAACACACCTCTCTCTCCATAATAACAAAGAAAGGTAACGAATGCATTAATGAACCCATTGTAACCTTGGAAGATTCCCCAGGCAGGATGGAAATGCTGTTCCAGACACAGTTGTCCGCCCTTGGCATCTAGGTGTTATCTAGAACATCAATAACACAAATCCATTTTCATATTTCTTCTAGCTCTTGGACACTTAGCCCATCTTTTCTCCTGTAATCGTAATGAAGGAGTCATGTATCCATCAGACAGTTATGTGCAAACCGGCGAAAGGAGATCTTAAATATAGTAGTAACAAAACGTGCAGTAGGCCTGGAGAAGATTTTCAGGATAGCAGAGAAAACTTGCATCTGGCATCACGGTCAGTGGCCATGCCTCCTGCACACTGAAGGCTCTTAAAATAAGTTAATGCATTTCTTCAAAAGAATAAAGATTCTCTTAAATAATTTTTGAGTTCCCTTTATGTACTGCTCTTTTGCTAACTGCATCATATGAGAAGGTATCCAGGAGGGGGAGAATTTAGTCAAAATGAAGCTTTGATGTGGTCTGTTTGCCACAGAAGACACAGTTGCCAAAGCGATTTCAAGACCCTTTGTTTAGAAACACGGAAATACAACAGTGACCCAGCTTGAAGGTCTACCCAAGAAGCACTCAAGTCAAAGCAGAAACATAACATCAGTGACACGATTAAATGATAAAGAACTCTGGAGAGTGTAGACAGTTCTAAGGCTGTCCGAGGTGCTATGAGGGGATGCCCTGAACTGGTCCAGAAAAGCAAGCAGCAGCATGCCAGTAGCCAACTCGAGGAGGATGCCAGTGTAGTGGAAGAAGCCACAGGGAACTACAGCATCAAAATGCTATCAAAATCACTGCAGGTAATAATAGTTTTGTTGCAACTCACTTAAAGAGCTATTTCCTTCACAAAATCTGTGCCATATGTACTGGCTCTGGGTTGGTTCTGCACATCCAAGACTCAGTAAGCACTGCTGCATCCCAGGCAGGATTTTTTCTTAGTTACCTGGTGCCGGGCTTGGCTTTGCTCCAACAGCTGTCGTGACTGAAGTTTCTGCTGCTGAAGTTGCTGCACAGCAAAATGGAGCTGATAGCTGGGTTGTGTCAGTGGACTCCGTGTCACCTTGTTGCAGACACTGTTCTCCATCTCTCCTTCCCATGCGAAACGGTGGTTCTCTGGAGCCCTGAGAAAAGAAGAGCCATCATGCTTTCACCACTCTGTGTATAAGGACTCCTGCTTGTAAGGCAGTGCTGCTTCCTAAAAATCCCTTAATACTTAGCCAGCTATGAATTCGCATTAAGTGGCTCCAGCAAGCGTAACACCTGCTGGAAGTGCCATGTACCAAGTGCTGTCTTACTACGGGGTTTCTTGAATTTGAAGCTGGGGTTATGTTACTAGCCATAACACCATGCTTGAGGAGAAGAAAGGAAAATGTTAGAAAAACTCTAAACTGGAGCATGTCTGTGGCTGATTAGCATTGAAGAGAGGCAGAGTTGCAGCAGAAAAAGAGCTAAGGATTCCCTTCGCTAATGAGATAATTATTGATTTGGATTTGTAGATATTTTGTTAATACACTAACACAAGGCTTAAACCAAGCACGCACATGCTACTGTAAGAGTAGAATAGAAGACAGACATGCAGTACAATATCCACAGAGAGGATAAAGGGCTCGCAGGACAAGGCTGCAACTACGGCACATATTGACTCCATACAGACAAAATCCAAAAGACCTAAGGGATCTGATCCTAGGCTCATTTCTTCCATCATCAGAGTAATGCAAGCCTTTTCTAGAGGAGAAAAGGCCTCCTGCAAAGAGGCAGGAGCTCTTACCATCCAGGCTTATACAGTGGGAGTTCAGCTGTGGCCTGCAACATGGTAAGTACCAAGACGAGCTCAGTGGCTTGCTTTGAACTGTGTAAGCCTCAGTGAGAAGGCAGCACCAACACATTTCTACACAAGGCCGTGGGGCTTTGCAGGGAGCAGGTGGCAGACTGACAGAACCAGGTGTTCTGAAAGGCTACAGTGACCCAGCACCTCACATGTCCTGTGCTCACAAGACAGGATGCCCTGTGACCCACTGAATCCTGACACCTTGGATAATAAAACCTTCAAGGCTCAATGCCTGAGCTTCCCAAGTTCATGCTTATCTCTGTATGTTTCTCTCAGCCAGTCCTTCCAAATATTTCCTTTGGATTCCCAGGGCAGACTTCCCTTGCATTTCCTGCACGTCATAAGTTACTGGGATGTAAAAGATACTTGGTGTCTTTTACATTTCATGCCATGATTTAGAGTCTAGGTCACGGTTTTGGCATGGGAGTTAACTGCAATCTCCTTGCTTCAGGCTCCTATCAAAACTTACAACGTAGGTTCCTTGAACATGTCACAGCTTCCCTTGAATGCGTTGCACCTTCCCCCACAAGCTTCTACATCACAGCAAACTTTTAAAATATTCATGAAAGACATTTCAAACAAGACCAGAAATAATAGCCAGCCCTATGTACATTCCCTCAAAAGTAACTTAATGTGTCCCTTTCAAAGCAAATTGAGGACAAGGACTCTAAACACTCTTCATACTCAGCTCCTCAGCAATAAAGGAGTAAGACAACCCAATGGAAAAGGAGTTCAACTGCCAACATCTCCACCCTGCATCCTCCTCCTGCTTGGAGCCCTGCTACCACTTTTGCTCTTACAGGCCACTGGTTGAAGGCAGCCTTCTCTAGACTTCTCCGTTAAGGGATCACACTCATGCTTCCTCAGTCCTTTGCTTCCATTGTATCCCAGTGCGCCACCAGATAAATGACTCTCATTCCCTGCTCCCTTTTGCTACAAGATTCTCAGCATTTCAGTCATTTTCCTTTCACCAGTGCTCAGTGAAGTGACAACTGTAATGCTGCTGACAGCACTCAGGCCTCGAAACCCAAATTGTATGTCTCCAAATCTGGCTTTGTGGTTAATCTCAGGAGAGCTGCTTCCCTCTTCTGAACCTGCCTTCCCCCTTTTGACCCAGTACCGGGGTCATGATCCTCTGCTACTGCGGTTGGACCTGCAGTTACTCAGCTCTGGATCCCTGGATGCATGTGTGCTGCTGGCCTCCCAGCACTGTCCCCTAATGGGCACAGTATGCCACAAAAAGCACAACTTCAAAGGAGGATATAACAAGACACAAGGAATCTCTGAAACAATCCCCAGCTGTCTCTTCTCCAATCCCACCAGCTCACCATGCAGGCTATCAGCAGGTTGCTGTCACCCGGACTCAACCCCCATCCCAAGGGTACTATCTGTTCCTCCCACTGCATAGATACAGACTCCACCATCCATTCTTATGTTCAAGCTCATGGGACTTTTCCCCCGTGTGAAGCAGCTGGAGTCCCTGCTACCCCCAGTAAAGTGAGGTCATGCTGACAGCTGATAAATACAAAGGACTGTGCTGGGACTCGGATGCACCCTTCGGGAGATAGCTGGGGGTTATGACAGACCAGCCCTGGAAACAAACATCAACTGCACCAGATACCATGCTGAAGAGCATTCAGAAGCTACATCAAAGTCATGCTAGTGCTCAGTAAACAGCCTGATTAATCCCTCTTCAGTACTACTGAAAGATTATGATCTTCAATGCCTCTGTTTTGAAATGAACAACTGTATTTGTCCAGTTGCCTAGAGTAACTTTTTCACAACAGCAATTTCTCACTTGAGAAAATTTGGTACATTCAGTCAAAATGCTCCTAAATAACGTAAGTCAACATATGATAAAGGTGTTACTTCTCATTGATTTCATAGCTAGTTAAACACAATAAACCAGAGCTAGAATATATGGACAGTTTCCACCACGGAAGGAGATTACCACTGGGGTCCCACAAGAATCTGTGCTACAGTCTCTGCTGTTCAGAACATTTTTTGGGGGGGAAGGGAAGAGTGAAATAAAATTTAGAACAAACAAACAAACCAACCAACCACAACAAAAACCTTTGCTCCTGAAGAACTGAAAGTCACTAAGAAATGGGGGAGGTGGGGGAAATAAAAGGTAGACAACATTCAGTGTAATAACTACAAATTACCCAAGGAAACGCAATCCTAGTTTTACACAATAACGGACTTTAACTAGGTATTTCTATTGAGGAAGAAGACCTACAGACTACAGACATAATAGATTTTTCTATGAAAAAAATGTTAAAATACTCTCAAAAAGCAAACTCAGTGTTAGGAATTATTAGGAAAGGCATAGGGAACAAACCAAGAACACTACTATGCTACCATATAAACCAAAATTGCATCCATCTCTTGCACGCTGAGGATAGTTCTAACCTCTGTGCCTCCTCCCTTCTCAAAAAGCACAGAGCAGAACTGGAAAAGTACAAAGAAGTGCTGTAGAGATGATCAAAGGTACGAAACAGCTTATGTATTGAGGAATAACTAACTAAATAAGAACTCTCCAGCTTGGAAAAAAGACAACTGGAAGGGAATATGAAAATATCTATAAAATCATGAGCTTCAGGGAGAAATAGAATAGGGAACAATTACATCTCATGATACAAGACACAGGCAAAAACAAATGAAGTTATCAGGTGGGCAAGACAGAACAAACAAAAGGAGGTAGTTTTTCTCCTAACACATAAACTGTGGATGCTTTCTTACTATGGGAAGCTAAGGATGCAAAAAAAGTACAGAGGTTCAAAAATGATTAGACAAACTCACAGAAGCAAGAGCCACTAACACTAGTTATATAAAAGATACCATCTCCTGGCTAGAAAATCACTGATTACCAAGTCCCAGAGCATACTGGAGAAGTATCACCATTCCATAAGATCACCTAATGCTCTTCCCACAGAATCTTCCATAGGCTGCTGTCTGAACAGGACACTGAACTGGTCAGTCCATCTGGTCTACCAAAATGGAACGAGTATTTTTTATGTACCAGGGGTCTGAAACTAAGCCTGCCTCGGCCAGAAGTTAGAGAATTCAGTCAAGCACTCTTTAAGGTATTCATTCAAGTCCTATGATTAATTATAGGAAGTAATGTCTATTCCAATTTCTCTCATATCTACCTTCAGCTCAGAAACTGCAATGCATAAAATGTATCCTTTGATCCCAAAGAATGCTTGGGAAGCTAAAGATTAAGTGATTTGTTCTAAAACATAAAAGTCAAAATGAAATGGAGGAGGTAAAACTGATGTAAATGAAAATTTACTACTACACTGGTGCCCCCGGCCCCACCCCTCCGGGGTTCAACACTGAACACCTCCCGCAGTCTCAGCGTTGCTCTGCGGGACTTGAACCCTGGGCTCAAGCAATCCGACAGGCTCTGCCTCCCTGCACAGCTGGGACAACAGGCGCGCGCCACCGCGTCTAGAGAAGAGGAGGCTTAGAGGTGACCTCATCCCTCTCTATAACTACCTGAAGGGAAGTTATAGCCAGGTGGGGATTGGTCTCTTCTCCCAGGCAGTTAGCAATAGGACAAGGGGGCATGGGCTTAAACTCTGCCAGGGGAAATTTAGGCTGGATATTAGAAAGAAATTCTTTACAGAGAGATGGTCAGGCATTGGAATGGCCTGCCCAGGGAGGTGGTGGACTCGCCGTCCCTGGAGGTTTTTAAACTCAGATTGGACATGGCACTTAGTGCCATGATCTAATAAACGGACTAGAGTTGGACCAAGGGTTGGACTCGATGATCTCTGAGGTCTTTTCCAACCCAGTCGATTCTGTGATTCTGTGAAAACTCCACTAAAGTTGGACCTGCCGATAGCCAAGCTGGCTTTGTGCCTTATAGATGACGTCCAGTGACTACAGTCTGTAGTGCTGTGAGGGCCACTAACTGAATGGCAAAACTTTAGTATCATTTGCTTGATCCTCATTTCTTTTGTTTGAGATATCTGGCAAAGGATTAACTATTACGGAAATATAAGTACTAAAGACTGATGGTCCGAATTTTAAAAATGCATTAGGATTGCCACCTTGCTCCAACTTTTGTCCACTTCAATGAACTCTCAAATGCTTTCATGTGGTTTCTAACCAGTTTTAATCCACTTTGTCTGTTTTTACCAATATATGATCTACAGCCTAAAATAAATTCTTTAGGGCCAGATAAGCCCAGTTTAAACTATCCAGGAAAACACTGCTGGAACCATGTTATCAGATTCTTAGGAAGAACTAAATTTAAAAAACCCAACTAAATAAAAAACAAATGAACAAAAAACCCCACAAACAAACCAAACCAAACCAAACAAAAACCAAACCACCACAAAAACTTTGGCTAACATTTTCTTGCAACATAGATAGTCTTGTACACAACTCCATGCAGCTCCAATAACTTCCCTCCACGCAATGCAGCACAACAGCACTCACTTTTTGAGATACTACATTGAAAATGCTGTTGCTTGCCTGAGTTAGCCTGCAGAATCCTTCTGGATTGAATATGCTTCTGTTAGCTTCCATGGGTGTTGCTTCTTTATAGATGGAAATCAATACAAATTTATTATACATAAATTCAGTCTTTTACAATATAAGCATTAAATACTTCACAACAGAAATCCTGTATATTTGTAAGTCTTAGGATCATTTTTGTAGAGAGGTTTCATCTGCAGTTTTGGAAAGCCCCATGTAACATGTTATCAAGTTCCTGATACTCCATCTCAGGCAAAGCTTGCCCTGGTACAAGAGAACAGGGCTCAGGATCTGAGAGACAACGTTCTGCGGCCAGAGACGTGATCCAGCTCTCAGTCTATTTGCCACGTTCATAGGAACTTATCATGATACAGCTCCTGTTCTCAGTCTCTGCCTTTCAGATATTCATCGCAGCAGGACAGCACCTCCGCACCCTTTCTGAAGTTGAATCTTCTGTTAAAGGAATTCTACAACAGGCTCAGCACAGTAATGAAGGCTGGAAAATAGCTGTAAAGGACCTCACACCTGAATAGATACTATAGAGTTCACATGGTAGAGAGACTATGTAAACACCCTAAACTGAAAGAAAAGCTTTTTCAGAACTCACACTGTTTCAGGCAAGGCCAAAAATAACCAGAAAAACCCCCACACCGTCAATGGAAATGAGGATCATAGAGTCAGTACTCACAGACCTGCTTGTTTTCAATTCAGGATTATTGCTTGAATGCTAACGATTGACTGAATATTCATTTGCTCACACGTATGGACGACAGATATAGGCATAAATGCACATACACACAAATGGGAAATAGAAATTCCTGCCTGTGCCACCAGAAGAGATTTGGTTTCATCCTGTCAGCCAGGCTGGTTGTGAGCAATCTTCTCACAGCTTGCTCAGGATTATTTATGAGTTGCTTGGTTTAGAGACCTGGCCAGGATTCAGGCCTTCACTGTGTAGATGAAATCTCAGCCTTGGCATTATGGCCCATCCTTTGTAAGCAAGATCCTGTCCTTCCAGCAGCTCTTAGGGCTACTCAGTATTTTTGGCAAGAAACCCACCGTGTTTCTTTCAACTGTAGCTTTCACAAAGCCTGGGCCAGAATTTCCTTTTTCTCTTCACTGACAGCGTAAGACCACTCTGCTGCAGCTTTCTGCATCACAAAAGATACAGGTTTGCTTCTGAGACCAGTTTCAACAGATCTCCACGCTATTATGATTACAACCCAGCCTAAAAGTGCTAGAACAGAATGCACTCATCTGCAGGTTTTCTGTTTCAAACTCCTTTTCTGCCTTAGTTCTCTTTTCCAATTCCTCAGCCCTTTTCTGATGTGAGCAACCCTCAGGCAGTCAACTACCTACACCAGTACTAATGTATGCTAATGCTACTGTACTAAAATACTACATACCAATAAAATACTAATACAGTTGTTCATTCACTACAGAAAAAAAGAAGTCTCAATGAAATCTGACCTCCATACAGAAGGGATGTGGTTATCAGCTCTTACAAGAAAGGAGAAGTGGCTTCTGTTCCCCCTTCAAACATATTTGAAGGGAATATTGAAGACTGAAGCTATACATGAGACCAGGCCACAGAACACCACTCACTGAGAATCTCACCGTTACGAAGAACTATCTCACATACAGCAAGTTCCTACTAAAAGAATGACACTGGTAGCTACTAATGATAGCCCACACTTCCTCCAGCATCTGCCATTTCTAAGTAACTCATTTAAATATCAGACAAAGCAGTGTCTACTACAACACAACCACTGCTAGGATGAGTAATACTGAACGATAAAAGACAACAGCAGAGGATAAGGCAAAGAAAAATCTTTAGTAAAGTGAAACTAAAAGGAAATAATCAGGGGAGGGGTGGGCAACGCAGGAGTAGAAGGGATTCCAAATATAATTTCTTAGTGCATGATCTGGATAGAAATCGGGTTTAAAGTTTCCAGTGTTCAAAAAAAACATTGATGGACTTTTAGGTACCATAAATATTACACATAAGGCTTTCGTTTATATTTCAGCTGAAGCCTTCCTCCAACAGCAGAGCTGGGCGCTTGTTTGATACCAACTCCTGGGTGGTGGGCAACAATACCAATTCATGAGGTATGCTGATGTTCCCCATTTGTCACTTACCAAGCAGGCACTTTTGAAACACTTGCAAAGTGCCTACATCCCATTGAAAGGCAATGCAAACTAGGCTGAAATTACTTGTGAAAATGAAGCTTCAGCATTCTTGAAGAATATTTCTCTATGTTTAACCCTGCTTAGTTTGTGAGAACTGATAGGATCACAGGAGAAGCCAGTATAGCTGGAGGTCTAACAAACTGAGAAAAGAATTATCCTCCTTTTAAGTGAGGAAACAAGTTAACAATGAAAGTATTTTGCATCCTTTCCTGTAAAGGCTTGAGCTAAGGATGAACAAGGGCCATGGCTGGCAATAAGGGAACCCAGTGCATTTATAAAATCAGTGTTCCCACCTTGCCATGGAATGTAAGACAATCTTGGGCAGCAGTTTCTTTCCCACAGGGCATTCAGGTGGTATGATGAGTCCAGGAAACTCTCAGTACAAAGCCTTGGTGGGCACCAGCTGCTAGAAAGTAGTTGGCATAGTAACTAATGATTCTGTCTAGCGTGGCAGCTCCCAGCATCCTGCTGACTTATATTCAGGCACTCAGAAAAACACAGAACGTTTTCCTTGGCACACTACTTGCTTCTTCCATCCCTAACAATAGGCCCTAGATTGGAGCTGGCTATGGAGCAATGATAAACATAGTGGGACAAAGCCCAGGACACTGGAGGCCTGGCTGGGATGCAGGACTGTCAGGCCCCTCACAGAGCTGCTTGCCTCAAGGCCTTTCTTTGTCTTTTCTCTCTCTTTCCTTCCCCTCAGCTTCAAAAGCGGTAAATTAAAAATTGAAAAACAGGGCAACAAGTCTCTGAGAACAGTTTGCTCCTGGCCTCTGCTGTTATCAGAAGTGTCTACAAAAGAATGACTTTGGTCCAGTTTAGTCAGCAAGAGTCTGCATTTTAGCATGGTCTGTAGCTCTGATTGCTGGAACATGCAAGCCCCTAAAACACGCAGCAGCAGCTGTGTTGCAAAGGTAAAGAAAGGTAGCCTTCAAAAAAAAAAAAACAAAACAAAACAAAAAACAGGTGCAAACAAAGCATTTTTAATATTCCTAAGAGAGGTCTGCCTGGGACTTTGCAGATTTTTCTGAGGTGTGGGGAGCTGCCCCAAAACCACCCCAGGGCAGGTACTTGGAGACAGAAAAAGGGCAAGAAGAAGCTGGTCTGTGTAGGAGGATGCCATCACCTGGCCTGCAATCTTCTTTTGGGCTCTGCAAGGGACACCAAGAAAAAGCTTTTAAAGTTAATGAGCAGTGCGTCAAGACTGCATTGGCACAATATGTGGAGCTGCATTTTGGGGTCAAATGCAGTTCAAAGCGACAACTACAATCTCCCATGGTGAAGGTGTTGCAGAGATGCAGGAGAGTTTCTGTCCCAGACCATCAAACTCTACCTTTTTAGCAATGAGAAACAGATGCAGGCATCTTGTAATAGTTTCAGCCTTAGTTTTTCAGCTCTCCACTTCCCCAGCAGCAAAAGCTACTTCTACCTACACAAGAGGCTCTTACCATCAGTATCTTTGTACTGTGAGATGACAGAAGATGTACAAGGTCTGTGTGAAAAGCCTTGGGACTGAGTTGGTTTAGGCAAAGAAGAAGAGTTCTGTGGATTTAAGTACAATTTCCAGATCCATTCACAGGTTAACTGTAATAGCTACCAGAGGCACAATTCAAGCATCCCAGGACACTTTAATGTGCATAATTACTAGCAAATGTCAGGAGTCCCCCTCTGCTAGTCTCACAATTTGCCCTTTCAAGTGAGAGAGTTCATGTTGTTACAAGAATTTTATTCAAAAACAAAGATGTGAGCAAAAGCATCCAACTCATCTCCTTGTGGCGCAGGATTAGCACATTTCAGTGGCTGGAGGAGTGTGTCACACTCTCAGCCGCACAGGCAGGTACACATTCAATGTCAAGAATTTTCCTTGAGATTCCAAAATGTAAGTTTAATACTTACATTTTTCTGTTTCATTGCATGACCGTCCTCTTAATTCAGGTCTAAACCTTCACTACTAGAGCTATGCCTCCTTTGAGCTCAGTCAGCCTTGGAACACTTAACTCCCTCCCTCTTTTTCCTCAACTCAGTCCCTTCTGGCCTTTGATTGTATATTGCTTTTCTCTGAACTTTTTCCATTTTATCAGCGTTTGGGGCCGGGCAAATGCTCAAAACTAAGCCATTATTCTAGATGTGCATGCATAACAGCTATATGGGGAAAGCCCACTGCCTTCTTGCTCCTTTATTCTACAAGTACTATCGAAGTTCATGGGCTTTCTTCTTTTCTCGTACATGCTGTTGTATAATTTATTTCTTGCTCCCTGGCTTCTGAAAATTATTCCTGCTATTTCCCTGCCATTGAGAAAACTGGATTTTGGAGCAAAAAGATTTTCTTATAACAAAGACAATATAGTCCCTATTCAGTTCTGCTGCAGATCAGGAATTAAGTGCTTTTTAGGTCCTGGGTCTCCATACACAGGCAAGGTCATGAGTGTAGCAGATTAGAAGTGAGGTGCATCTAAACAGCCTTATGACAGCCTAGCAGGGGAAGAACAGGGTGACATTAAGGAGCACTGGAAAACCTCTGCAGGCAAGGCCTAATCTACCTCAGCTCTTCCTGGATGTAGTTGGCATTATCAACCTCTTACTTTCAGGAGCACTAAACATGCCAGTCTTAGCAAATGAAATGAAATATTTGCCCTTCAGTGGAGCCAATTTTTGTTTGGCTCCTAGTAGCATCCTTGGCTCCATGCCAGTTACAAAATACTGTCAGTCTCTCTGATCTGGGGAATACTTGGCAAGTAAACAACACTGTATTTTTTTATTCTCTTTACACACAGTAGCTTTGAAATTCACCAGTAGGAAGGCTAAATCAAGAAGAAAACTAACAGCCAGCTGGCTGCAAAGTTCAATGCCTTCATCCTATTGTGGCTCATTGGGTCCCTGGAGAAGCAAGGAAGGCAACTGAGCTTACCTCCTCCATGTGATCTAACAAAATCACATAGCCTTTCTAACCCTCACTTAGTGTGAACATAGGGTGAGCTTTACTGAGTGGAAGGTGGTTTCTGTCTTTGTGTTTCCTGCACATACTTCCACACCTGCAAACACAGCCAGAGCCTGCAAAAATATTTTAACAGCAAGACATACATACTAGATGACTAACACAGAAACCTGGTATCATTTTTCTCTTGTAAGGAAGTCTTGGGAAAAATTACCTGCTTAAATCTGACATGCAATTGCTTGAACTGTGTCCCCCCTATGATTTTTAAGTATTAATTCAGAGAGAGCAGGTGGACTCTGAGCAAAGTTACCTCACTGTACTGCCTAGCTCTGCTTTGATTAAAATAAGTTGTTCAGACTTAGACAAAGTGTCAAGCACCACCTTAAATTTCATCACTTGTCTTAGTCCAGGCAGAGTTTCTGGAGTGAATATACACACTCCATAGATTCAAAGTATCAGAAACTTAGATGCAATGCTGTACCACTTATAGATATGGGAAAGGTATTCCTCACTGCAGAGGTTCCACTGTAAAATCCTAGCATGGATCAAGTGGATCAACATAAAACATGTCTGTAATGACTTTTTTTCTACTTTTTCTCTATTATTGTAGGCAAGGCTATTGAAAACCAGACCAGAAAAGACCGATGGGCTCTGTATTCCTAGCCATAAGTTACTCTAGTGCTTTATGCAAGCAGATCTTGCATTTTATGAGTGGATAGCAGCAGTAGCACATGAAGTTGAAAACACTAAATGGGCACTGCTATCTGTCTAGAATACACTTGTGACTGGGCCTGTAATTAGTCACTAATGTCTCCTGGAAGCCCATATTCCCTACCTTTCTCCAGAGAGGCAAGGGTTAAGTCAGGACCAGTAAGTTAGCCCTGCACCCTGTAATGCCTCCTTTGAAAAGCCGGTCACAGAGTTTACAGGGAAAGAGTGAGAGTGCAGCTGCTGTCCCAGCCAACATTTGGTTCCTATTACAGTGAATAAGTCTCCCCCTCCTCCTTTTCTTTTTTTCGCCCTTTTTATATTAAAAGTCCATCAAACACATTTTTTTCTCCTTAATATTTTCCATGAAGTTTCCTCCTGCGTAGGCTTTCCCAGAGTGTGGTGCTCTTTGCTGTATGTGCTCAAGCAGCAGCTGCAAGATCCCACTGAATAAGAGGAATGAAGAAAGCAGCTCAGGCCCCCTGTTCAAGTCTCAAAAGGCAAGTAAAAAGTTACACTTGGGCTAAACTGGTGAAATCTAGAGCACTGGAGAAGAATAAACAAACAAACAAACAACAGGCTGTTGAGTTTTGTAGGATTAGGATTCATGAGATGGGGAGAGCACTCAAAGCACTCCTCCTGCACCCAGAGCTAGATGTCCCTGCCACCACCAGCCTCCAGCAGACATAACACAAAACAACAATACGCTACGGGGCCTTAAGGCTTCCTCCAGGGTTATGCTGTCCATATGTCATACCCCTTGAGGCCCAAATGACTTCTTTTAGTTGTGCCATATGACTATGGAGGAGAGATGCCATCTCCTCCTCACTTCAGGTGTTTTGCTGTCTAAATATTAAATATCAAGCACACAAAAACTCCTAAAGAACATGACGAGCCCCTAGATTCCACGAAATTTGCACTGAAGTTCATGAAAGCAATCAGCTTTGCTCAGTATGGGAAAGACATAGACCTGTTGGAGAGGGGCCAGAGGAGGCCACAAAAATGATCAGAAGGATGGAACACCCCTGCTGTGAGGAAAGGCCGGGAGAGTTTGGGTTATTCAGCCTGGAGAAAAGAAGGCTCTGGGGAGACCTTATTGTGGCCTTTCAGTACTTAAAAGGAGCCTATAAAAAAGATGGGGACAGACTTTTTAGCAGGGCCTGTTATGATAGGACAAGGGGTAATGGTTTTAAACTAAAAGAGGGGAGATTCAGGCTAGACTTGAGAAACAAATGTTTTGGGATGAGGATGGTAAAACACTGGAACAGGTTGCGCAGAGAGGTGGCAGATGCCCCATCCCTGAAGACATTCAAGGCCAGGCTGGATGTGGCTCTGAGCAACCTGATCTAGTTGATGTCCCTGTTCATTGCAGGGTGGTTGGACTAGATGACCTCTGAAGCTCCCTTCCAACCCAAACTATTCTATTATTCCATTCTATGGCATCCAGTATACCTATGAGCTTGTCATGTAGTAGATGAAGACCCTCTGGTGAGTGTCTCCTCTTCAGAGAAGACTAGAAGACTTGATAAATCTGACACCTTAGATGGTCTGTCTATGGGGACAATGCATGCTGAAGTATACAGTTCCCTGACATCATGCCTGTAAATTTCAAGGTCAAGAACTATAGCCAGCTATCAGAACTTCACAAAAGCAGCAGCACGTCTACATTTATAATCTATATACCTAAGGGGGAGGCCAGAATCTGTTCTGTTCTGCACTTTCAGAGCAAAGATGTACAAATTCACCTAATCAAGGATTATGGAAAGTGTCACCTAAAAGCTAGCAGGGCCACAGTCATATTAGAAGAAATGCTCCAGGACAAAGAGGCAGAGTAGCAGCATGGACCCAGCAAGACGCATCTGCTGCTACCATTCAGTAAGACAACTAAAGCTCTATAACGTCTAGCTGCTGAAATACAGTAAAATAAGAAAAAAAACACAAACAAACAAACAAACCCCACAAGAACCAAGGGTCACTTCTCTAGGTCCTTCCTGTGAGGCTGTATGTTTGTGGTTAACACTCTCTTGGTTTTAGATAATTCCCCAAGCACTGATACCAGGGCAGAGTAAAGGTCCTCAGGAGACCTTTTCCATTAAACAACCAAAATTTATCAACCTAGCTCCAGTGCAATGAAGCTAAAGGGGTCTTCCAATAAAATATTAAGATAGATTTACACAGTCCCCTAAGCATGATGGCACGCACATGCTGGCCAAAGGGGCATCTCTAGCATTCTTATCTTCCCCATGTTATAAACTTGATTCCGTATGTAGTTTCTGCTCTCCCTGTCCCTCAAGTGGACTGACATAAGGTAACAAGGTATGACAAGAAATAGACTGGATTTGAGACTGATCTCCTACCTGTTAAACAGAACATTTTTTGTCCCCAGGTTCCTTTTGCAGTTCTATCATGCTGGAGTTACAGGAGAAAATTTTTTACCTCCACCTACTGTACAAAAATCAGCTCACCTGCTGTGGCTCCCTGAACATTTAACAACAGGTTAGAGAAAGAACAGGAAGAGGTAACTGTGTCAGCACAGACTCTGAAGTCTATAACAAAGTGATTACATAAAATAAAAACAGGCAGTGGTGGTGGGCTACACTGAGATCCCCAAAGAGAGAATACTAGCATGAGTTGTTATCTATTGCAGAAGCTGACCCAGTAACTGTATGTGCTGCATAGATGAGACCATCCTATCACAACCACTACAGAGGGGAAAAAAAATAAGGCTACGGATACAGAGAGCACAGAGAGATACTACACACGAGCCACAGCATACAGACTTTCAGCCATCCTAGGAGCAGCATGGCACATTGGCACCAAAGCAATCCCAGGGTCGTGGTGCTAGCTGCTTTACAGCTAGTCTTTTTTTGAATCCCTGCAAGCCTCATGGTGGCCACACAGCGCTGTATTTGTACTGTAAAGATAAGTGCTATTTTCCCCTCACTCCCCTGGTCACCCAACCTCCTTAGAGATAACAGAAGATGCTTTCTGAAAGTGCTTATTGCAACACGGCAGCACAAATTCCTAGCAATGCTGTTCTCAAGCTAAAACTGACAGAAGTTCTCCAGGTTCGTAGTGTTCCTTCTACTACTTTTCAGAAGAGAATTCTGCCCTAAAAACCCACTAGGTATTTTTCAAACAAATTTGCTATGTTTTGTTGATAGCTAAAATGCAGCCTAAAAAATAAGTTCAGAACACATGTTACCAATTGTTAATCTGGAAAGAGAAAATATTTTAGAAAAATCTATAGCCAGCATTGGAACAAAAAAAAAAGTGCACTTCCTTCCCAAAACTTCCTATGCATCTGTCCCCCTCTATCGCCTCCGGAAACTGGTGATGACATACCAGGACTGGCAGGACTGGATTATAAAGAACTGCAAGGAAAGAGTGGAAAGACTTTTATTTTTGTAAAACCTCACCTGGAAAAGTAAGCTCTTCAAGAACTGCAGAGCAAGAATCTCCCCATTTTTTGGCACTTTGTCCTCCAAAGATTAATACCACAGAAATGTGTTGCCTTTCCAGAAGAGACTATTCCAGTTTATGACAATTTTGGCCTCCTCGTTTGTCTTTTGTTTTAAGCTATACAGAATACAGTTCCCATTCCACTCTTAATGTTTTTCCATAAATTCCTACCTCCTATGGGGATCAATCTACCTCTTCGCCTGAAAACAGAGCTCAGCCTGCACCATTTCCAGTAACCCCATGTTTCAACAGGAAAAATCATGGAGTTCACATTATCATAAATAAGTTCCATATTCAGTGGAATAAATGGAGTTACAGCACCTTGTTTCTGGCAGAGAAGAGTTAAGCAAGCAAAGGGGAAGCTCCCAGCTCACTACCTCCAGCAGATACAGCAGTGAGTGGCGTCTGTTCCTGCTTTAACAGAGGCTTTATTTGAAGCCTTGGTTTAGCCACCACGTTTCTCTGTCTCTTTCCCTATCAGAAAGATGATCTGGCCTCTCTAGTGTCAGCAAGGAGTTGTGGGGCATCATAGATGTAAATCTCTGCCTATTTTATCTGACCATTGCAGAAAAAAAGATTAAAATTACCGTGATTATTTTGGGAGGGTACATAAAGCGGAAGAGAAAGGAGGAAGCAGTAATTACAAAGGCAAAGAAAACCAAAGTAAAATAAATTTGTTAATCTAATAGGCCCAAGCCAGTGCAAGGTACTTCAATGACACATGGCACAAGGCACTATAACTCAAAGGGTAAAATACAATAAAGCAACACTGTTGTTAATGCACACACTCTTGGTTTAATTAATTTTCTTTTATTTCTCTCTCTCCATCCTGGCACTGTAAAGAAGAATGCAACACATGAAGGCTGGGGGCAGAAGTGCTGCACAGGGCTGAGGCACCATACCTGGCAACTGCTAAAACAGAACTTCAAAGTCTCAGCTCCCTTTGAAAATCCATCAGGCAAGAACCACTCCTCCCCTTCAGCTTCTTTAGGAGCTGGTACACTTAACCACTTCAGCATGTTTGGCAGTTTTACAGTTACTTCCAAAGCAGGTGGTGGAGTGGAAAATTGTGGGAGATCCCCTGAATCACTCAGTTGTCTCCCTCTCTCCCCGGCAGGCAGTAACGCACGTGCTGACCAATTAAGCATGGAAAATAGGGAATTAGGGATTACACCTCTGAAACTACAGAAAAGGCCCAGGCTTACCTCAGTAAACCGGGTCAATAATACCTTTCTGCAGGAAACTGCTAAATCTGATGACAGACAAAGTCTGTCAGTAGAGGAAGATGAGTAAAAGGATATTCAGGTAATTATATTGCATTCTACAAAGAGCTGGCCCACTCCAAAAGGCAGTTCTCAGACTTGTCTAGGATTTGTTGAAAGATCCCTTTCTGTCAGACCCTGTCTGCAAAAGATGCTGAATTGCACAAAACCTACCTGGATCAAGTAGAACTTGGAGTCTTTTACATGAGATTTCTACCTCTGCTTACAACTGCAACCTAGGAGGTAAAGACGGTAAGCCCTGGTTTTGTTTGCAGCACCTAGAAAAATGTTTTTTGATTCTGTCCATTTGAACAGGCACCCATATTTGTCACATTTCCTCCTTCAGTGTAGACTGAAGAGTCTATTATGCAGTTGTGCCAGCTCTGCTGATCATCCCAAATGCATACTATATCCACCTTTTCCCCTTGGGATTTGAGAAGAAAAGGAATCTAGGGATGTTGCTGTTTCCCCCTCAGGATCATAGAATCACAGAAGGGTTGGAAGAGACCCTCAAGACCACTGAGTCCAATCATAACCTAGCTCTAGCACTAAAGTCCCTAAGAACCCCATCTAAACACCTTTTAAACACCTCCAGGGATGGTGACTCCACCACTGCCCTCGCCAGCCTGTTCCAATGCTTCACAACCCTTTCCATGAAGAATTTTCTCCTAATATCCAATTTAAACCTCCCCTGGCAGAACATGGAGCCATTTCTTCTCATCCTATCACTTTCTACTTGGGAGAAGAGACCAACACCCTCCATGCTACAACCTCCTGTCAGGTAGTTGTAGACAGCGATAAGGTCTCCCCTCAGCCTCCTTTTCTCCAGGCTAAACAGCCCCAGTTCCCTCAGCCACTCCTCATCAGACTTGTGCTCCAGGCCCGTCACCAGCTTCATCACCCTTCTCTGACCTCTCTCTAGTATCTCAATGCCTTTCTTATAATGAGGGGCCCATTCCTTGATACCTTAATGACTCTTTTTGGGTAGGCCTTTCAATTGCTACATCTTCTGGACTGTATATGGGTTGTGAATATTTGTAATGACTCTGGAAACCAAAAGCCAAGAGCAGGTATCTTTAGAGGAAGTGCAATAGCTTTCATAGGAATTTGTGGTTAAAGATGAAAAAAAGTTATGCAATCCTATATTCCAGTCCAACTCAATCCCTTTTTCTAGAGCCAAAAATGGAATTGTTTCCTACAGTATACAGAGAAAGTTGTATAATTAGTCAGAAGCTCCCAGACTCAGGAACACAGATGGGAACCATGGAATCACTACCTCAGGAATTTCACCAAGCGATTGCATGTAATGCTAAGCATAAGCACATCAAAGATGCAGCTGCAGATACTAAACCCTTACGAGGACAGACTAAAATGTCACAGCCACTTAGTGTAATAATGTCCTTTCAAGAGTCCCCTCCTAACATAGATAAGGCACATGAAGAGGGGGCAATAACAACAGCATCCCACGTCTGATCAAGAAATCTGCATTATATGCCACTTTTTTATACTTGATGCCTTTCAAGATACTTCAGCAAATTTTCTAAACAGAGTGGACTTTTCTCACAAAAGCCACAACTGGTACATTTCACAGAAAATGAGTCCATAGTAAAGACAAATCAGAGTCCAAACATGGCCTCCAGATGGCTTGAGCAGAACACAGTCACATTTGCAAAGAAGTGAACCTTCATGCTCTGTACTGTCCTGATGGCTCTCTGAAGAAAAACTGGAGTATAGGACAGTAAGCAAGCTCTCACATAAAAGGCATGAGGGAAAAAACTGGAAGTGACAAGAGTAGTTGCTACCTAGTTTTGCTACAATATACACCATAAACACCAGAGTGAGATTTTGATAAACAAGATGCAAGCAACCACACATTCCAGAGCAACAAGCAGAAAAATTCACAATCTATGAAGTTACACGATATCAGGAATTTAGATAATTTCAGAGCGAGACATGCAAACAACAAAATATCCAGCACCATGGTTCTCTTTGCTTTCTCAGAAAGGCTCCCCAGTAACACAGGGCTAATGTCCACACTCACATATTCAGGTTCGGCAATGCTTTAGAAGTCACAATATGTTAACAAACAATTTTTTTCTGTTTAGAAAAATACCAGTAAAGAAAACCACTGGACTACATGGAATCATATGCTGTTCCCTGTGCCTCAAAACTACCTAGAAATTTGTGCATAACTTTTATTCTCTTTAGACTGATAGCAGAGGATACCTTAATATGTAAATCTTTTAGGTTAGCATCATCAGCAGCAAAGTGGAATTTCAGAAACAAAAGAAAACATGTCTCTGACCTTCCAAAAAACCAGGATCAGTTATGCAAACAATGCCTAATTGACTAAAAATGGATTGGATCCAAGCTTCTTGAAATATAGCAAAATAAGCCAATTATTAGGACTGGGCTTTCAAAATTATTTTACCAGTATCTATTAAGAGATTTTATTTAATAAATAATTTTTAAATGTATTTTATGCATTTATTTATAGAACTAAAAATATTTAAAATATTTGTGAACTTTAATAGATAACAGAGAAAGTTATTGTTCCTGTGGATATTTAATGAAATTACTTTGACGTTAAAACACAGCTGCTTCTCAAGGGTTTTCAAATTTGAAGAAAGATTAGCAAGTTCTCAATATTCCAATCCAAACTCTATGAAAGGCAGCTGTTCCAAAAATCTTAATAGGCAGCCTTTATTGGAACTGTTCATAAGGGATAAGCTCTAAATTTCCTTGATTTATTTATTTATTTATTTTGTAAGACATTTTGAAAAGAGACGGTTAGGGGATATTGCAGCCAGTAGGAATCAAAATATAACTCTTTTGGAGAATATTCTGGAGATAGTACATGCCGTTCTTTATTACAAAGAGGTGTGCTTATCAATGCACCTCATCTTAAGAGCAGCAAAGCCTCTGAAGAATCACTTCTGGGGCTTTTTGTGAGATTTACAAAAGCCTGTGCATAGATCTTCCATGTACCCTGTTTTCCTTGCTGACTTCTTCACAAAAGAAGATATTGTGTTCTCTCTGCCGTGTTGACTGCCTGAATTGGCAGCCGGTTTTAACTGCTGTTCAAATTATCATCTACCACAAGACATTTACAGAGAAGCCAAAAATCTTTAGCATCATGAGACTGACAACAAATCTTACACCCAAGCGTCTTCTAGTAGAGCTGAGATCAGAAATACATTGAACAGAACACTCTAACAACCTATTTCAAGTTTTTTCTAACACCACAATTTGAGATATTTTAGGAAACAGTCACGAGAAGCAGAAGTCACTACACTGTAAGCCAGTATGTTGTCTTGGATAAGTACAGTTCATCAGTACCATGAAAGACCAACACAGGTATCAAACCTGAGCTTCTGACTACTATAAAGAGTATTATTCCACTTTTTCGGTGGCTTAAATCTCAGAAAAAAAACCTGAAAGTGCTGTATTAGTTGTAAAAATAGAAGTGGATCTGAAAGTTCAAACAGTTTCTAGGAATGCCAAGCCTCACTGGTATGACTGTTACCTCCTTATAAATCTACACTCAGTCACCAGCAGCAAGAAACAAATTCCTAAACTTAATCAATTTCATGTCTGTAGTTTTTCAAAACGCTAAGTGAAGAGAAGCTGACATCTCTTTACTCATCAGCATTTTTATCCCAATATCAAAAAAGAAACAGATGGTCCAGACTTGAGGTTTCCTCCTCCTCTTCACATAGCCTACCAAACCAAAGGTTTGCTGAGCTGAATTTTGAAGAAAACTCTATTTTCAACACTGAAGACATTCAGAGCCTAACTTGGCTATATTCTTCACAGAGAAGACTAATTTTTTTCCCCAGCAACAAGCAAATAAAGAATTCTTTATGCACACAAAAGGTTAAGACCACATAAGCCACAGCCTTTTTGCTCCAAAGGTTTACTCTTGCCCCGGCTAAGCATCCCTGACAGACAGCTGCCAAGTAGCACATGCAGCACTGCCAGATAACAATCATCTTAGACTAACTTTTCAGTCAGGTCTCATGTGCCAGACAGCAGAAAGATAGAAAGGGCAGTGGAACACATTTACTGAGCCAGATGCAATCTGAAATTCAAGCAAAGAAGTCATGCAACATCACCAATACCAGCAGCTGGAACATAAACCATGTCTTTGATAAGCCACTCTCACTTTGAAATTCCTTTTACTAAAGGTTGTTGTCTCAGGGCCAGTTTTCAGTAGATTTGGATCAGCCAGGCTGCCTTGGCCTCTCCCCACCTGGTTTGCTGCGGACAGTAATTGGATGAGAAATGTTAATAAAAGTTCAGTGAGTGCAACAGGAGAGTGTCTGGAAACTGTGGTATCTTTCAGCACTACCCAGCTTTTTTGCCCCCTTCCCCCCCCCCATTTTTTTTTAAAAAGAGGATATCCATATTTCAACTATTGTTACAGAATGAAACCCTAGAAATAACTGCTTGTGATAAAGGCCTCTGGATACATTGGTATTTCCATCCTGATATTGCAGAGCCAACCTTTAACAGTGCACTTAAAAAAATCTTTGTAATTGCTACTAGTTCTGGACAATCAGCTTTCCTGAGCTACCAAAAATGCTTTCTTCCTCATTACCAACTAAGTTGGGCCATTTTGGTCAAAATACTTGCTGGCTGATAGTATACAGTGTGGGGTAAAGACTAAGAAAGTACTACTAACCATGAATGTTACTCTTTTTAATTCACACTATTCCCTAAACAAAAAGCTGGCGTTCCACTGTGGAGTTCTGATTGCCCCATCTTCTTCAGATTACACAATACATGTACACTTCAAAAGTCTATAAGCTTGTGAACAGGATCACAAGGCAAAGCTGTTACCACATGCATAGGGAAGCTGAAATACTTCCTGACTTATTAATGCTTTTTTCCCCTCCTCCCCCTCCTTCAAAAGAGGTTTTTGTTAAATGCTAGAGCCCCACGTGGCTCACAAACAGCTGCTGCTTGATACCTGCAGCCCAGAGAAGCCCTGGAGAATACCAGGCTGTCATGGAGTCAATATATTAATAGCATACAATTCATAAGCTCTTGTGTCAGCTACAAAATTCCCCCAGTCTGAAAGGTGGGGAAAATTAGATGACAAAGCAGCATCTTCAGAGGAAAGGCTGACTAACACTTTCAGGGATAGGAAAGGGGTTTCTGTGTGCTTTTGGCAGGGAATTCCCACTTATATCACAGGATAAAACACCAAAAAGGGCACCCTGCTTATCCTGAGCAAGCCAAGCTAAAGCATGACCTCAGACTGGATGGAAAATGTGAATGCGTTGGTGGTGGAAACTTCACTGCACAATGAAAGGTAGCCCCAAAACAATCATAGAATCAAAGCCCAGAAGGAAGGAAAACCTTTTGGCTCCTTTTGCTACCTCCTGCTCTGGTGTTTATACTTGGTCACTGAAAGCCTGAACTCACCTGAGCTTGACCCCAGGCTCTCTGGCTGCTGACTTCAGAGTTGTCCAGGGACTGCCCCACATGAGGGCTGCCTTCTGGAAAGGATTTCCACATGGATCTCAGGTCATACCCTGCTCCCAACATCTGACAGGCTTAATGAGATAATCAGATAATCCTAATTCAATTTATCTTTCTCAGCTGTACAACACAGTTGTTCAAGAGCTTTGCTCTCACAAGTAACCAAACTTCCTTTCTAACACTACCCTCTATTACACATCCATTTTCTTGAAGTGAAAAGGTACAGAGTAGACCTGGAAATCTCCAAAATATTCACAGTGGGTTCAACTTCAGGACAGCCCTGGAGAGCATGAGGCAAATGAAGGAAAAGTTGCTAGCCCATCCTGTCCTTCATAAGCCTGGCTTACAAAGGGGATTTCCATTTTTACAAAGCAGCATTCTGTGGTGTGTCTGGTAGGGAGGATACAGAACATGCAGCTCTGAGATTTCAAAGTGCCTCACTGTGGCCCACACGAATAGCACAGTTCAAAGATGGGCCCACTCAATCCCTGTGTTCTTAGGCCAGATGGACCTGCCCTAAGATCACTGCCAGAAAGGACGCTCTTCTGGGAAACTTCCCAATGCCCTTCTCAGCTACACAACTGTGAACTAATTCCAACAGCTATGGCATGGTAGCACGACTTTCATTTCTACCTCACTACCTGCAAGACCAATCAATGGACAAAACTTGAGGTTCTTGTGTGGGGAAGAGCCAGGAATGGATAAAAATATTGCTTAAAAAAATAGGAAAGGGGAGAAACCAGACATTCGTGGGATTCCCTGACAGCTCTGTGCAGGAGGAAGGGCTGGGCTGGAAAAAACAGGGCCTCAGGTTCCTGCCAAGCTGTCTGAGGCCCGTCCTTTCCAAATAGCTCAAAGAAACAGCCAAGGCTCTCTTGTAACCCTTTCGGAGCTCCCGCTGAGAGAACGGCTGCTGTGGCCAGAGCTGCTCCCACAGATCGCTCCGGTCCCTCACTCCCAGGAGGCTGTGAGCAACGCAGCCCATCGCCCCATGAGAGCTATGGCCACATTAACCCTCTGAATACCACTCTGGAAAGCAACTATTTTAATGGTGACTGGGAGGTTTAAATAACTGCAGAGGTAAGGGAGATTTGCTGGTCACTTTGCAAGATGAAATATCTAGAACCTATACAGGGTATTTCAAAGAGATCTAATATCAGCCATGGCTGGGGGAAAGTTATGAGTCAAGTAGCGCAAGATGCTAAAAGTTTTCAACTTGTTTGATACTGAATCAGATGCTTGTGCAATTTGTTCTATATTGAATTAGATGCTTATTAGAAAACAGCATGTGACTTCCCTACCAGCCAACAAAACCCACTGGTGGCAGATGAGAGCAGGAAGAGGAGAGTTTAGTGGTGAGGAAGGTGGGGGGAGGCAAAATAAGAATTGCATCAGCATGAACTGCCTATACCTGTTGCTCAGTTTTACGTTTACTGCAATAATCAAAGAAAAACAACTGCATATTAATAAAGAATCCAGTGTTTAATATGGTCAGAAGCCAGCAAGATATTAGTATATGTAAGTTATGAGTTAGAAAAAAAGATACAATAGTGTTAGTTACATAAAACCAATGTTTTACTCCTACTTGATGTACTATTTTCATTTCTTGTCACCTCTATAAAGACAGCCAGACAATTATTAGAGGACTGGGAAGATTTCCATTTAGAACTTGAAAAGAATGGGACTGTTTAGTTTAGCACAGACAAATAAGAAAGGAGATGATAGAAACATAGAGAATAAATAGTGCATAAAATAAATCAAGCATTTCTGTTTGCCTTCATGTAACAAGGGTGAAGAGACTTTTGGCAAATTTGGAAAAAAAAAAAAATAAAAAGGAAACTTTTAAAATTCACCTGTGGAACTCACTGCTACAGCTCAATGAGACTACACTTTTTCCAGAAAGTAAAAATATGTGATTAACAACAACATCCACACTAGACTTCGTAGAACATAAAGTATTGTGAAAACTACAAGCCAGTTGTTAACAGCCAGAGGATAAAAGCAAGGTTTGCCCCCAGACAGGGAATTTCACTGCTGCCCATCAGAATGTTCTCTGTGCTTCTACTGAAGGTGGTAGTGGTAGTTGCTCCAAAGCACAGGACCGGAGATCTAGACAGATTAGCAGCCCAGTCCGAGATGGCAAATCCCATGTTTTGATTAGGGTAAGGCCAGTCTGTGGAAGCAGCTGAAATGGGAAAACCCAGAACCATGCAGTATTGTCATGGAGGAAGCTATGAAACCCTCATCACTCCCCTCCACCTACCAGCATGGACTGCTTGCTGGGAAAAATAGGAAAGAGCCTCAAATCTTCTCTGAAAGGAAGTCATGCAAAGAGAAACCTGCTCCCCTCAAATTACAAGGGCTATTCGCAAAACCCGTAATTGCCCAAGTCCAGCAGACGTGGGGAGTGCAGGTGTTGTGCCCCCTGTGCTCAGCTAGATCCAGGCTGAGGGAGGCCCAGGCTCTGGCTAAGCCTCCCAGCAGCAGCGGAGTGGAGGGTCCGCCAGAGCCCCACTCTGCCCTGCCGTGAGCCCCAGCTCTCGCCTCCAGCTTGCAGCCCCAGCACTGGCTCCTACAGTCTCCCTGCATGCGGCCCAAACCCTCTTCGCCTCTGGAAATGGTCCTGCGATTAATCTCACTTATTACCTCGGAAAAGTAACAGCGCGGCGGCTGCCAGCCAAGTCCGACTCAACAGCGTCTGGGGAGCCGAGGCTGCGGGGCCAGGCCTCAGACTGTCTGGGCAAGTCACGAGCTTTCCGCCTTTCCTCTCCCGGAGGCTCCAGACAGGCAGAGCCAAGGCCGAGCTGTGGGAAGCAGGGATCCTTCAGGCCTCTGCCAACCTGTGGTGCTCAGGCTCAGGGCGATTTCCGCGCAGGATGGAGAGTAATTGGACCTGCCACCACAAGTTTCTCTAGTGTGACCAAAATATATATAGGAAAAAATACAAGGCAAGCCATGTATTCGTGAATTTTAAGACAGCCAATTCACTTCCACAGTTAACAAGTTGTCACCAGTGACCCTAGCAGATGTATAATTTTTTTTTTTAAATTAATAATTTTTAAAAAAGAAAAAGAAAAAAAAATAGGTAAGAGGTTGCAGGGGCAGGGGAAGGCTTGTTACAGGCACAAATATGCATGGGTAGAAGAAGAACGTGCTCAAACTAGAGACAGGATGAGTTGCAAGAAGGTACAGCTTCCAAGGCAGTACTTCAATTTTTCACCCACCCTTCTCAAACCTCCTCTGAGCAGAAGGTAAGAAGAGACCAAACCCCAAATTTGGGGCACTCAGAAATGCTGTTTCTGAAAGACTGCAAGCAGCATGACAGAACTGCCAAGATGATGCATGGGAAAATAAACAAACAAAAAAAATAATAATCACTGTATCCACCCTCAATTACTCCTTCACCTAAAAGAAAAAAAATGAATTAATTTAGGCATTAAGGTAAAGAGAAGAGGACAAACAGTATGAGGAGCAAGGCTATGCTAGCACACGGCTGGACTCTGTGCTGTTGGTCTGCTGCTGCTCTGGCACTTCTGTGCTGCTTAGCTAGGGAGGTGTTAAGGTCAACGCTGTTTGGTTACACCAAACTGAAGGCCTATTGTGTAGCCCTCAGTGCCTGCTGCTTTCTGCCTTCATTTGCTCCAGAGGCATCAGCGCAGCACCATCTCCAAGTTAGTTTGCACCTAGATGCTGTGCAAATATATAGGCTCTGACCACTTGGCAAGTGCGGCACAGGACAGCAGTCAGGCAGTCTCTACCTTGCAAGAAGCTGCAGGGAAGATTTGGAAGAGAATAAAGTTGCTATCAACTCTTAAGATGCAAAAACACAAGGCAACACATATGTAACAGTAAAACAGATTTATTCTTATGAAAACTTGGCATTAGCTGCAAAGATCTCTGGGAATTCTCTCCTCTGTATTTCTAGCTGCGAGATCATGTATAGTTAGTTCTTTTCCACAGCCTCTACTGCAACATCCATGCTGCTTCTACCACGCTAAGCCCACCCTGGCCTAGCTCATGAGTCTTGCAGAAAAGCAAAACTGTCCTGTCAACTGCTCACCCTCTGTCACAGTGAGAATCACCTTGCACATTAGCACATCTCTTGGCCATTCCAGTATCGCTCTTCTCACAGCTCTTCAGAGCCTGTCTAGTCAGGGTTCAAGCCTGATTTCTTATTTTACATACTACATCTCCAAAATGTAAAATAAAAACTGAGGAATCAATGAAGCCACTTACACTTTTATGTCAAGTGCAGCAAACCGTCCCTTTGACACAAAGGACCAAGACCAGTGAACCACAATCAGCCTGTGATAGCTGTCTGGGGTCTTTCTGGCAAAACTCAGTTTCAGTGGAAATAGAGAAGCCACTTACACCAGCACAGAACAAACTCTGAAGAGAGATGAGTGTCTCTTCCACATCATCACGAGTCCAAAGGATATATATTTAGTATGTTCAGAGCAGAACATCTGAAACCTGGAACATGCAGTACATGTACCCCTAGCAGTAAATGAAACTGGCACAAAGAAGGCACCAGGCAGTGAAGTAGGATATGAAGTACCCACTACCCAGTAAAGGCTATGGAAAGCCAGTGATTAAAAAGAAGGTCCTGGTTTGGGAGACCGTAAAAGCAGTATAAGATTGTCAGGGCACATGGCACAAGGGTCTTAGCTTGTGAGCTGGGGTGTGCAAGAGTGTAAAACCATTTTTCTATGTAGAATTTTTAGGATAAAAAAACACATATTTGCTACTATAACAGGCACAGTAAGCTAATGTTTTAAGTGGTACTGGATTTACTGCACCCATACTGTTCAGCTGATTTGTATGCGAGCAGTAAATATATGGCAATGTGACCCAGAAGCACCTACTGTGTGAATAACTAGGTTGTGAATGGGCATGAAGTCTGATTCCCTCAAAAAGCTGCAGGCTTACTGCACATCAGATATTTCCACAATTTCCAAACAGGAGGCATACCATTTGGGGCTCCTGAAAGCCTGAGATGCCAAGTGTCTGGGTATCATCTTCTGGTTTCCCACCTCATTTGATACTTCCAGACAAGGAAAAATAAAATGAAAATACACAAAGTAGAGCCTGTTCGGGAACCTGGACATATGGCAGGCATGTGCACACAGTCCATGACGCCCTGAGCAACTGCTGCTGTTACTACCACCGAGAATGACACCAGAGGAAATTAACCTTAGAAACCCTTAGATCAGAAAATTGAAAAAAAGTCTGATTTTATACAATTTGCCCCAGATTAGACAGCTTGCCAACAAAACATCATTTCTCAATGAATCTGAGCACCTTGGCTGAAATCATGAGCTAAGAAGTATTTCAGGTATGTCAAGCAATGAGAAGTGGAGAATCCCTCATTTCTGACTGCAGTGGCCCTCCCAGGCTGTCTGGTGTAATTTACACTGCCATACTACCCCAAGGCTTGCTTGCCTGCCTCTCCTAACCAAGTCAGATAATCTGTCAGGAGATCCAAGGAAAAAAATATACTGAGTACTTTAGAAGAGGCTAGGTTGGTCTTGTCTTCAAGTTGAAAGAACAAGAAGCTAATGAAACAGAGGTCTGAGAAAACACTGAACATTTCACTGCAGCAGGCACAGACGGAAGCATAGGAGGTTACACATCCTCGGACTGAACTCTGGAAAAAAGTCTCAAAATGGACAGCTGTGCAGACTTAGGAAATAACATTTTAACATACCCAGAACTGTTATCTGTGTCTTCATTACAAACTCAAGATATCTTTTGCCTTTTGGCCAGCAGACTACTGATTTCACACCTCATCTTATACAGCCAAAAGAATTCAACAAAAGAAGGAAGAACTTCTTTTGAGAAACATTTAAATAAGTCAGTGCTGGGAGAACAGGAATTAAAGAGGAGGAAGAACTGTCAGTAAGAATAGCCTGAATCCTATAGATTGCAAGCGTCAAAATAAAATTTTCAAACAAACCTCAGCAGCACTAAAATGGCTTAGATTTGCCACAGAATCATACGAAAACTGTAAGGACTGAGTTTCAGAAGCAGATGTTTGAACTGGAGCCAAGTGCAAGCCAGATAAGAGACCCATTTACAAAACATTTCCATCCTTGCTGAATTCTACAACTGATAGACCAGAACCTTAATGGAACAAAACAGGAAGCTTTTCTTCAAACAGTCATCCAGCACTGAGCACAGGCTGACACCCATCAGATGACTCTCTATGAACTGCCTACTCCAATGTAACAGATCAAGTAGCAAAAAAGGCATTTATAATACAAGATAACCATCTCTACATATCATGACTTCGATATTCCTTTTGCAATTCTCTCATTAAATAAAAAGTCACAGCCAAGTAATCCAGCACTGCCTCAAGAATCCCTTTTTTACACTTCCAGATTTACCTAAAACTTTTAACTCCTGGTATTTTGGCCATTCAATACAAGCACCCACAAACATAAACTAATTCGATAAATAGTCTTAAGAAATCTTTCTGTTTATTGCTCTGTGGATAGAAACAGGGAAACTGAAGTACTGAAAGACCAAATGGTTCATAAAAGGTCTGAAGATGGAATCTTATACCACCTGTGGCCAGACAATTCTGAAGTACTTTTGGATTGCTGTACAAAAGAAAACAGAATTTCTAAAGGCATTAAACTATGCATAAAATGCTAGATGAGGCACAATCCTGGAAATCATTCAGAGTGGAGTTCTGGGCATCAAATGATGGGTTCTCAGGCAACATATAACTGAAATGGTTTCAGAGCAATATAATTACAGTGACTTGTGCAGAGTTCTGCAACAGAAGATTCTGACCATGAGTAATCCTTCTCCAGCTATGTCTGTGAGTCCATGCAGAGGTGCAAGCAGAGTTGAGAAAGGAACAGAAGCTCTAGGACAGCTGGCACACTGCTGCTCTCCCAAGCTATGTAGGAAAGGAAAGCACTTTAACACCTGTTGGATAGGTTCTTTATTTGGATTAGGTAATAGCTTGCCTGGCTGGGCTCCAAGAGCAGAATCACCTCTTCTCTCAATAACTCTAAACCCCAGAGGCAAACATCATGCTGGAACAGAAACAGGCCAGGAATTCATTTCTCACATTCCTCTTTAGGCAGGATAAAAAGCAGTGACTGATGAAATAAGAACAATTTTACATACTTCAGCTTTCCAAATCCCATTCCAATCTTCTTTTGATGGAATCATTTGGGAAAGGATGCCTTCTGCACTGTATGTCTGCTTCTCTCACCTCCATTTTCCAGTAGCATTTAGGCACCAATGACAAGAATCACTATTTTCATGGATACAGTGCTTTCCAGTTCTAAACTCGTGTGTTGGAAAAGCTCTGCCTCATTATTATCTTTTAAAAGACAGAAATGAGTGCTTAGGCAAAGGAATAAGTAATATTTATTGAAGTGGAAAAGGAAGAACTCAAGTCTCCAGCAGTTCTGGGCCTGTATTTAGCCCACGATACTGCAGCAAGCCCAACTTGCTCCTACCTTCCAAGATCCAGAGTCCTCAGGGTAAATCTTGGTGCACTTTCAATTCCAGGAAGAATTGTCTTACTGCAAAAATCACAGTCCTCTGCCCTGAGTCCCATGAGTATATCAGCCATAAATATAAACTCCAATGTCCAAAATTAATAAAAACCGTAAAGAAACCATCTGAGAAAGAAAGTTTTATAAACACTGCAAAATGCTGCTCTACCTTTGAACAATCTAAAATTGATATTCAAGGAAAAAGAATGAGCACAAGGTCTTACTGGAGATTTCTGCAGAATCAGGTATAAGTTTGCATTCTGCATATGTTTCAACACCAGCAAACCTAAACTTACAGATGCAAGGATGAGAAATGATCAAAGAGAAACAGACATCTCCCTTTCGTTCTACATGTTCATCCATGCCCTTATTTCACCATGAACCTGCCAGCTCTGGCAACATGGCTCTTTTATCATAGGCATAGTTTCTACAATAGTCCTGAGAAGAACCAGTAGTAGGCCCTTAGATGTTATCATCTGAGCAAGAAGCCAAATACAAATTATAAAGGAGCTCCTAAGTGCACTGCATTCTTCCTCAAAAAGCTGGAGCAGCAACTTCAACTTACCTGACTGCTGAAGAGACAGATCTTCTGTCAGCTACATGAGTGTCTGACTGAACAGTCAACAATGACCCTCTTTTGTTGAGCAGTGACTGGTAGCTCTGTGGGGCAGCTGCATTGCCCTTGCTTATAGCTCCACTTGCCAAGTTCAGGTTTGTTAACTAAAGAGGGGAAGAAAATAAAAAAAGACATCAGAAACAATCACAAGCCAAGAAAAACACAAAAGGTGTCACTAAGTAAACTGCATACAGCATGTACTGAGACAAGTAAGAGTGCTGGAGAAGGGAAGTCTTTGTATGCAGAAGAACTGCCAGTTGCATAAAGCAGTGGGAGAGATGACACCAACAGCCACCATGCTTGAGATGAATTCAAGCACCAGCATTAAAACTACAACTCTTCAATTCACAGATGAACAAAGGAGGAAAAGGACAAAGATGGGGCATAGATCCCAAAGTCAGAAAGCAACATCACATTCCTGCCCTGTGAAAAGTTAACTCTACATGCACTAATCAAATGCTAGTTCATATTACACTGAGCAGAGATCAGTGTCTGCCCAGTCATCATGTGCTGTGTCACTAAGTTAGCCACATGTATCTATCCCCTCTTCATGCATACGTATAGGCACAAGCTAACAGTCTATGTACCTTTAATATAAAATTCCAAAGCAAACTCTACCACACATGACAGAAACTTCTCACCCAGCCACTTCCAAAGCATTCACACAAGTAAACACACCAGTAAATGATATACATAACAGGATTTTAGGCTATGTTTGTTATATAAAGCTCTAAAGAAATTATCCATGTGTTTTTAAGCATATAAAATGTGTACCATTGTTTCTTTCTCTGACCATTCTTCTTGCATTGCTTATCTTTTTCAAAGATCAAACTCTACAAGCAGACTATCTGTTGTTTTATTGAGGAGAGCCTAAATACATAGTGTAATAGCATCTACTAGAGCAGCGTATTAGTTTACATTAAAAAAAACCCAACCCAAACAAAATGAAAACAAACAAAACAACCCACACAACATTGTATGACAGTTATTAATTACTACAAAGGTTTCAAAGCTATCATACCCAGTCAGATATTACCAGAATTAAGTTTATGACTGCCTTTAATTACATGGTCACATGCTGCTTTTTAGGAGCACAGAGCAGACCTGGTTCTGCACCAAGATTAAGGTCATATGGCAAGAAAGACTCATCTGTATTGCCCCCACTCACTTATGTGGCAACTGGAAGGCATATAACCAATGAGACACAGGTCACAGACAGAAAGAAGAGCCTAATAACTAGCCCTGCATCTGCTCCAGATCTCAAAGGTAATGCTTATTAACTCACTTAAGTGTGACTTAAGCATAGCTTGTGAATTCCCATCTTTGAGATCTTAATGCTCTTTTACCAGAATTTGTGGTATGTACTTGTTTGAGAAATTGCACAGCTTCACTGTAACACACCACCCTCATACCTACAATAGGCTTGTGCAGGACTGCAGACTTCACATCCTCTGACTGAACTCTGGAACATGAACTTATGTTACAGCTGGAAACACGGTGGGTTGCCACTTGTTCTGTTGTTCAGTAGTACAAGGCATCTAAGCATTTTGTAAATTCAGAAATCTTAACTCTTACTTCAAGTTCCACACAGGATTAAGTTATAGTGGTTATGCACTAGGCTTTTCCAAAAGCAATGGCTTTTGTCTCAGCCCTTCTCAGCTCTATCCCTTCCCATTCTTGCTCCTTGTCTGTGTGTCATTATTCTCACCTAGCCAATCCCAGCTTTCACATTTCAGGAGTCACTCTCCCTATTCTGCTCAGTCCAGTCTCATTCTTACAGACTTCAAGCCCTGGCGCCCCCACTACCTCTGGCCCGTGAGCTACACCATTTCAGGCCTGGAACTTCCCATAAGAGTAGTTATTTGATCTATCCTCCTGCACTTTTATTCTTAGTTCCTCTTCCAGGTGCTCGCATGCCCTATATCCAGGTGACTCTTGTTTTATTCCCCTGCCCAGCCCACTCTTTTTGCCAGCCTCTTTGTTCACCCAGCCCCAGAGTGCAGGCTCCTCACTGGACCACATTTGCCACACTGCAATTCCTTCCATTTCTGTCCTTTCACCCAAATGCTTCTTAGTGTCCTCTCCTAAATTACCTCCCAGTCTAAATTTCACAGCCTCCTTGTCCTAGCTGTTCTCCACACCTTGGCAGAATTCCCACTCATTCTGCACTTAAGTCAGACAGGCTACCAACCCATCATGCACAAGGTCACTGAGAACACAGGAGAATGGGGTCTCAAGCCTCAGTATTCTAGAGGTGCAAATATGGAGAAATTCAGTTTAGCATCCTCAGTGTGGAGGGAACCTCCAGGAAGCCAAGAAGCTCTGGCAGGTGCTGCTGAGTATATTTCACCCAAAGCTTTTCAGTGTGCAATCAAGCCTGGGGAAAATTTTAAATTCCAAAATGCTATTCCAAATCCAGAGATTTAAAACAAATATTCTGTAGATATTAACATGCACAGATACATATATATATATTTTTTTTTTTTTAAATCTAGCCTTGGTTTTGGCTGGAACACTTCACTTTGCCTGAAGTGTTCTGAAAACTGAACACTGAGCACAGAAAACACGAGTCCCACTGGATAAAGTTTCAGAACACTATAAGCAATTTAAAACAAGATCTTACCGTGGGACACATTGGGCAAGCTTGGTAACAGGCAGTGCTACCCATCTGATATGGAAAACAGCATTAGGTATAATTTTGGTGCCTTTACCTCACCCTTAAATGTTGTTGTCTTCTGTAGGATTTAATTAAAATGTAAAGCATTTTCATTGCAGTAACAGAAAGCTTCAAATTAGGTTTAGTTCTGATTGCACCAGGCACTATACAAATACCTAACAATGACAGTTTCTGGCCACAAAGAGTTTATTGTCTGAAAAGAAGCAAGAATGGCAAATGAGGCAAATACAGATGCCAACACAATAAATGAAATAGGATATATACAATTCTTAGCTTGTCAGCTTTACTAACGCATCCAATGTGTGAAATGAAGATTACTTTGTCCAACTTTCCCTCCTCATCATCTTTATAGCAAGAACCATTTAGTCTGATGAATTACCACCTCACCCCTGCTCTATTAAAGAGATATGCTTTCCTCTCTAATACTGTACCATTGTTTATTTGAAAGCTATCTTTCTAAGCAAAGCAGGTGAGCAAATAGCTTAGCATGGGTAGCGGGGACATTTCACACATTCCAGAGAGACAGGTGTTTAAACTACAGCAGGATTAATTAAGTACAGGCAAGGGATTCAGAATGAGGGAGAGAACACCAGCAAAAGCAAAAGGTCGAGCTGCAGCCAGCCCACCCAGCTGGGTGCTCCTGCTTGTTCCTGCACCATGTGCCAAGACCTTTCAGCTGCTCCCCAGGATGTTGCTGTGCTGGGCTGCTGGGACACCTCGAACACATCTGTGCTCAGCAGAGCAGCTTCATTTTCCAGTCACTAGTCCTCCTGGGCACCTGATTAAACTGTATTCTTCCCTTTACAGAGGCAAATACTTAGCAGCAAATCAGTTGTTCCTTTGGCTTAAAAGGAGATAACATACCTGAACCAAAGCAGATCCCAAAATCTCCACAAAGAATAGCTTGCAGTTTCAGCAACTGTGGGTAGTGGAAAACAAAACAAAACAAAAAACACACACAAGAAGCCCTAAACAAACAAACCGTAAGAAAGGCAGGCTCGTGGGGCTCAAGAGGCAAGGTTATTATTGGTGTCGATCTACAACAATAAAGTTAGTTTTCACACTGAGTTGGATCAAGATAGATTAAAACTCTCTTGCTAATTAAGATTCCTGTTTTTTACCAGCAGTGAGGGGCTTCAGAATATTTTTTCTGATACTGACAATATGCAGGAGACCTGTGTGTGCTGCACTGCATGCTTCAAGCATCCCTGATTTCAAACATCTCTCCTCACATCAATATATGCTCTGTGGAGTTTGTAAAGGGTGAGATAATACACAGCTAATATCTCTCAGGATAGAATGAGTCAAAGTTTTGCCACCATTTTTAAACTGTTCCGGACAGCAAAAAGGTCACAAACTGAAAGGAACTTGCTGAGTGAAGAATGCAATAGGGTAGTAAATCCCAAAAAGCTCTCATAAAAGGAGGAGAGCCCACTCAATGTACTTTTGCTTATTATCTAATATCAAGAAACAGGAGGGAAGAGCATGTGGGTTGTCACAGCCATATCAATAAATAGAGCATTGCGTTAGAAAACCTAACAGCACATATATGTACTATTATACTTACATCGATACAGTGCTAGTAAGTCAAAAGACAAATTATTGCATAATGCCAAAATACTTCTTTTTATAAAAAAACCTGAAGTGTTACAAGGTAGTTACGACTGCAATACACTTGCTTTCTTGTCAGCAGAGACACAAACTTAAAGAACCAGTCTCCATGGTCTTGCTCTATTCAGAGAAATTTATTTCTGAATAAATTTCAGATTGAAAGCAAGTTCACAATACAGAATGATACCCTAAAGTGCTGGATATAAGAGCTGAGGGTCTTGTTTGTGTTAATCTGCTTCATGATTTAAATAGGAAATACAAAATCTCCAAATACAGATAGAAAAAAAGAAAATTCCAGGACAGAATTTGTTTCTAATGAATAGCATCCTACAGACAAAGACCCATTGTATAGTAGCTTTAAGAAATCCCAAGCAAGAGTCAGAAGAGGAGCGTAATATCTTTCACATCTCTGATCTACATTATACTATTCTTTCAATAGTTTCCCATTATCATATTCAGTATTTTTTTAATGATATTTCCCATATCATGTTCAGTATCCCATTATCAAATGAAGTATTTTCATTTTGATCTTGACTAATGTTTCAAATAAGCTAAAGCAACAAATGTTAACAGTGGCAAAAGAAAACAAACACACCAACAAAAAAACCCCACAATCACAACAAAACAGTGCTGCAGATCAGCCTCCACAGATTCACAAAAAGCCTCCTAAAAGCCTGAGTGTTTCTCTTGCTGGTTTGCAGGAGTCAAGCAGGGTGAACAGGGACACATCATCACAAGAAGTGGTTACCCTGCCCCTCTTGGCAGAGAGTGGAAAAGTGACTTACATTTTCAGTACAACATCCTGAGTTTCACTTGTCAATGTGTTACAACACTGAGAAAGCAACACACTACAAAGAAGGGCTACTTCACACTCCCCAGCCAGCAGATTTAGTATTTTTCTGCCAGAAGCCAGTCATGTCCTGTTGCCTATGAAGTGCTGGGGAATGGAGACTAGAAAGTCTATGGTTCAGCTATCTTACTCGGAGCCACACCTGCATCCTCTCCAGTTCACACATCACTTTTCCATTTGGATCTTTCTGACTGGTAAAGAGGAAAAGGAATTCAGCATTCAAGCCATATCTCAAATATCAAGACTACGAGATATGCCAAAAGAACACAGTCATTATAGGTCTACTTCATTTGCTCTTCAAAAAAAAAAAAAACTTCAATATGATTTAAATGTTCACAGTCTGAAACAGGAGGAGACCTAATGCCACAAAGTTTTTGGCACAATGTACCCTAACAATAAGTTTCAAAGCTGTATATATGAACATCAACACTTCACTGTGCAACTCTTCCTTTAAAGAAGGATGCGACAGGGATCATGGTAAGACATAGGTAAGATCACTGCTCCTCTACTTCATGACAAGACCAGTAGCTTTAGGTTTTGGTGCCTCAGACAGGACAAGATGACACAGTATCATAAGCTCAAAAGAGGAAGCATTCTACTAGAAAACTGAAAATGTACAAGATGTCTCATCATTTGCAATATCTTCTCCTTTGCCTTTTGATCTATTTTTTGCTGTGTGCTCAGCTTGACTCCTTCAAGACCACTCAGTCAATCCCTAATTTTCCATTTTATTACTTACATTCATCCAGCAATGCCATCTTTATCCAATAGCTTGTAAAAGAAATCTTTCCTTTCTTCTGTTACCTGGCTTCTGTAGTCAGTGTATTTTCACCTGCCAAGCCTTCCTCAGATACACATACCCCTGAGGCTTTCAAGATCACTGAAATATTTGTATTCCCAGGAACAGAGGGGAAAAGCTAACAACTTGCCATTAAAAAAAAAAACAAAAAACAAAAAACTTGCTGCATTCTTTTAGTTATATTTTTATTCTTTCAGGCTTCAGAGATGAATATGAATAGATGCTACAACAATATAAATATTCACTGTTAATCTGTCCTCTCCCCAGTCACTGTGTTGCAACTTCCTGGCCTCACCACAGAGGTCCCATGTGCATGTGTGATCTAGCGCAGGCTGGCGTGACTCGGTCTAACAGAGCACCCAGGTCTTCCAGTACTCTTGGAAGCAGTCCGCCTGCCTAATGCATTGAGGTACTGGAATCCAACAAGTCATCTCAGGATGGGAAACCCCAGGGCATCCTAACCTGCCTCTCTTCTTAAGAGGCAAAGGATACTCCAAACCACAAATCTCTAACATACACACTTTCACTATCTGAATAGTGGCACAAAATATACCTACTACAGATTCCTTGAAGAAACTCTGTAAACAGATTTTTTTTCTAGGCCCAGCTCCTTGTTATCCAGGCCAGTTTGCTGACCACACCCCATACTGAAACACCTTAATTTTATGTACAGATTTGAATTTGCAGGAGCAACCAGCCAGAAGAAGGGAAGAACTGGGGCTAACAGGCTGGAAAGTGTGAAATCTGTGTGCGTACCACAGCTGATCTGGCCAAGGGCCTGTGACATTCCTTCTCTGCTCGTGGAGCTTACCAGCTTACAGGATATACATGTGCATACAGAGCACAAGTGTTCCAGTCTCCAGAAAATGTTCCAGACAAAGACCTGCCAGAGACATTCCTGGGAAACCTGACAAAATTGCAAATTCCTTTGTAGTGTCTCCAGCATATGCATCCATTTAACAAGGGAAAAAAAAAAACCCAAGTTACTGCTTCTGCTGTGAATGGCTGAACTCCCCTCTTCCTTCTCCTGAAAAAGTCAGGCTTCCATTTAGACACTCTCTGCCTGAAAACTTCCCAGTGGGAGTCATTTTGACAAGGCACGGTCCTGCCAAACATTTGATGATCAGGGTGTAATCTGTCCCATAACATGAGTTCTAGCTGCTCAGCTTGGCCCATGTGGTGACTCTCTGCAGATGTTGCTGCATCATAACAAAAGCCTTTGCTCCTGATTCCCTGTGGAGCCTCAGAGCAAAAGGGGTTCAGTTTGAGCACTGCAGAAACTACATTGACATTTTTGCATCCTGCGACCTCTACTGAGATCAGTTATTTAACTGCTGATGCTGCATATCAGTAGCATCAAAAGTAATTCCAGCTCCTATGTGAACAGCCTACAGATGAGGAGTAGATGGCAGCCTGTAACAGCACAGAGCTGCGTGAAAGAGGAAAGAAAAATAGTCCTCGGTCTTCATCTCCTGGCTTCTTGCTCCGCTTCCTAGTAACACTGAGATGCCTTTTTCCTTTACACTTGCCTTCTTTTCCACCAATGGAAGGGTAAAAACCAACCAAATGATTACATCAGGAAAATAAATCTGAATAAGGCTCAGATAAAGTCAGTTGAGTCAAAGCAAGGGACAAACACTGAAGAAAAACATTTGGTGGAGAAAATAGGCCCACCAAATCATTGGAGAAATCTGCTGCATCCCCAGTTTCATGGTATTTTTGTAGTCACCATGTAGCAGTGCTCAGGTCTAGAACTGAAAGAGCTGATGTTCACTGGGACCTGTAGAGTGTGCTTTGGCACCCTGGCAGTTTGCTTTGTGGCACTTTTCCTCTGCTGAGGATAAGGCAGGCCAGGGTACACAGGCCACACTGTGTAATTGAGACAGGCAACTGAGGACTGGTGTAGATTCAAATACTGTTGCAGCGGATGCTAAGCTGAAGCTTGCAATTTTGGGATTCCTGTGACATATTAGCCCCACAAGGTCACTCTAGGGCACTGTAAAGTGCCCATTCCAACTCTTCCTCACTCCCTCTCTCCTGCCCTAGGGTTTAGTAAACTCATCTGTTTCTTGCTAATTTCCACCTTCTGTCCAAATGAAAAATGTAGAATGAGAAAAGTGCCCCATACTCCTGTGGATCTGTCAGCATGTTTGCAGGAATCCTGGCTGCTGGATCTTGGGCACTGACTGGCTGCACAAGACAGAGGGAGGCAGCTCATTATAGCCTTTGCCTGGGTGGTCTGATGTTATCCCTGTGATTAAGCGTCCCGGCTAGAAGAATTGGAGCTATTCCTAATGATAGCTGGGTCCTGAAATCTCACACTCTCCCTCACAGAGAGGGGCAGAGCTCCCACCAGGCTTCCCCTCCTCCTTCTCTTCCTCCTCCTGGTGAAGCTGGCCAATTCAACACATTCTTCAGTTCACTAGCATTAATAACTACAAAGTACTACAGATATCAACTGCAACCCCCCCCGCCAGAAGTCAGTGATAGGGACCTCACATAGATCCAGCATTGCAGAAGAAAACCTTCTTTTCACCTTACCGCATATTTCAGAGAGAAGTAACATGCTATTCACAAAGAAAAAACACATATATCCAGGATCCGGCCATCTGGCTCTGGATCTACACACATGCTGTGCATTTTAATGTCCTCTGCATAGAAAGTCTCACAATACAAGCACATTGAAATATTTTATGCTAAACACACGTGAAATAAAGACTTTAGGATTAATGTCCCGTAAGGAAAACAGCAGAGGGAAAAGTCTGGATTATTTTGGTCACCGCCTTCATCCACCAAGAAAGGCCAATGGCTAACAGTAGCTACAGATGCAAAAACCTTCTTAGTTCAGTGCGACAGAAGCAACACAGTAGCCAGTGAGCTTCCTATATCACAAATCAAGGCAAGCGAGGCAATTAAGTCCCTACACAATGAGAGGGGCTTACTGAACTGCATCTCCAGGCTTCATTCTCCACCTCACCACCAACGTATCTTCCTTGATTCTCCAACAGTACTGTTACTATCTTGGGATCATGCTAGGCAATGGGCAAACTGGACAAGAAAATCTCAGGACAAATGAAAAATTGAGTATCGTTAACATACTGACACTACTACACATACTGACAAAGACATTGTCACTCTGTAAAAACAACTAGCAATCATTTGCATGCCTTAACTAGGGAAATCACTAATTTCAGATACTGATTTCCTCATGAGTGTCTCAGTAACCTGCTTATCATAAAGGAAATATTTAGTTTGATTACAGTAAAGCAATGTAGCAAATAAAAAGTCATAAATATGGAAGCAGCAGTAGCATAGAATTGTTCCACAGTATTAAAGACAAACGGTCAGTTCAGAGCCATGGCCCAGCAAACTCGCTATACTGCCTGGCATATTGTGGAAGATAGAAAAAATTTCTATGCATCTAACTGAAACATCTTATTGATAAGGAAAATTAATTTGTTATTTCTGTATGTTAAAATCTAGGGATCTATAATTTGCAAAATGATCAAAAATTTGCAAAATCTGTCTCAGGTAACTATGGCCTGTTAAGATTTCTGCCTTAATGGTATTTTGTTGCAGGAAGTTCCAGAAGGTAAGTATATTCTGTGACAATAACTATTCACTTATCAGTTTTTACTCTGATGTCTTCCTACTAAACTGAATATCCCCTTCTTATTATGAGAAACATGAATAAAATGAACTTTATTTACCTTGTCATTCACTGGTCTGTATAATTCCTTCATATGTATCTGCTCTCTAAACAAGTAAACTTAATATTTTCACTTTCTTATTAAAAATGCATTTTGCAAATAATTGTTGTAGTCAGTCATCTGCAAATCCCAGTTATTTTTCTTGAATTCACTTTAGGAATGGCAACCAGAACTGAAAGCAGTTTTTCAAGGGATGATGTCTAATCAATGCCTACACAATTACATACTATTTCCTATCGTGTTCCTTAAACATGCTAATAATTTTTGGTTTTGCCTTTACTGCTTGACTTAGAACAGGTATTTCCACTAAGCTTTCCAGAAAACACTCATTTTCTGATTAATTCAAAGCTTATTACTTTAAGTGGTGAAAATTACTGCTTGTCATGTAACCAATTATTTGTAAACACTGAACTTCATCTGCCAATGTCTTGCCCAATTAATGCAGTTGTTAAAGTTCTCTTAGCTTTTCTCATAATAATCAAGAGAATACAGATGTACTGACAAATTACCAGGAGACAGGCTCAAGTTTAAGTTTACAGCACACACGTAGCTTCACAGCAATTGAACATCTGGACACTTGTAGCCCTCATTATACTGAAGGTAACCTCATGTGGTAAACATGAGCTGCACAAGCACATGTTCTACATGGATGAACACTACAGAGTAGTTAATCTACTGTAAATTCACACTCCATATTACCTTGCAATAACCTGCTTTTATATTCATTCTTTAGGTAATAATATGCAGTCATTATCACAGAACCATGAACCTCGTCCTTCCGAATCTTTACCTTCACACTCCATCATGTGCATTCTGTATTCTACATCCTCAGTTACACTCTTGCTGTACAGCAACCTGGCTAGTAATTTTTTTATTTTACTTTTTTTTTTTTTCTCTGTCTGGTTTGTATCTACAACAAAACTTTACTTCTCACCCAGCAGATACCTGCCTTGCTTAACAGTCCTTGCTGAAAGCTTGTCAAAAACTTTTTTGGAAGTTTGAACAAGAAGAACTAGTTCCACTCGATGCTATTTTTCTCAGTTCAAATAATTCTAATAGATCAAGACATGGATTGGGTGTTTTGTTTTGGTTTTTTGTCTGAATTATGTTTATCTGGGTGAATCAAAATTCCATTTTGATTTCAATTTAATATATATCTGCCAGTGGATCAAGACTCGCTGCTTTAATCTACAGCAGGGGTGTCAAACTCATTTTCACTGGTGGCCGCATCAGCCTTGCAGTTGCCTTCAAAGGGCTGAATGTAATTTTAGGACTGTATAAATGTAGGAACAGGGAACTTTAGGGCCCTTATTACAGATAAGCACATTTGTTGCCTTTCTGTCCTCTATACCAGCTTTACCACTGACCACACCTTTCAGTAGGAACTTCATCACTTCACTCTTGCGTTTCTGAACTCCTAAATGTATACCATCCAGCCATAGAAGTCTCACAAAATATTTTTTGCCTATTTTTTTCTCCTAGGAGCTTAACTTCATTACCTGGAAAGAAAATGTATCTCCTCTGTATCTACTGTAGTGAAAAATAATGCAAAGGAAAGACTTTATCCCCAATGAATTAATAAATTAATCTCTCAATAACATATTTAAGGAAATCTGATTTCCTGTGGCATCCTTGCGTGTCCCTCTGACCAATAACCACGCGATTCACAAGTCTGCTCCCTGTGATATCATCAAGATCTCTCTCCTCTATGTCCCCCCAGCTTACATGCAAGAAGCAGCACATGTTGCAGCTAGTTCCAGATTAGAAGCCTGTTCACTGCTACTTACTATACGCATTCTGACCAGCGAGGCAGCAGTCCAAACAGAACAGAAACACTGAACTCCACTTCAGCTCTCAACTGAAACAATCTCACGGGCCTTGCACTTCTATGCACTTAGCATTTTTCAAGAAACAGATAAGAACCTACTATCTTCAAGACTAATTTAGTTGAAACTTAGGGAATTTGGACAGGGGCTCTCTCTTGTTTTCTTATGACCTTCTGAGCTCAGATACATCCATATTATCCTACTCAGCCATGAACTTATCAGGCTAAAGCTGAATCCTCAAAGGCACACATTTTCCATAGAGATCTCCATGTTGCTTGCTCCCAAACGTATTAGGTAGCTAGTGGAACACCTTGTTATTTTTGGATACTGTGGAATATTTTAGTTAGATGGTGAGTACTGCAAAAATCAGGCAGCATTCAAGAGAAATGTTATGGGGAGAAGTATTTAACTCTCACTGTTTGTCAAAACCTCAAAATCAACTTCATTATTAGATTTTATATAATCACAAAAATATTGTAAATCTGTGTTTTTAAGTAAATAAAATGGACTAGAATTCCTCAGAAGGAAAAACTAACATTCATTGTTAACAGGTGTAATAAAAAATAAAGATTTTTCTCAGCAGCTTCACTGTATTTATTGATGTGTAATGCTGAATATTTATCTTTCATAACCTGAGACTGTCATACTCCAATGTGTCCTTAAGGCAACATCTGTCCTGCACTTACCATTAAAGACAGTTACAGAAGTCATCCAAACAGCTGCTCCTTTTCTAGTCTAAGACAGAACAACGCTGCCCCTCTTTTCTCTCCATTAATCTCTCTCTCATTGCTGCAGCTGGGCAGTAAAGCATCATAGAGTGATGCAGGAGATTAAGTAATGATTCTTATGGGTTCTAGATCAATATTTCTACTGTATAGCCCTGTGAAGGCATCCTTATTTTCTCCATCTTCCAAGCATGAAGATGCACTGATGAAATTTTATATGATATAACAAAAAATATTTTTCAAAAATACAAATTAACCAAAGGCAACATGTTCTCTCACACTTCATGAGATAGTGTGTAAGGACTGAAAACTAACTGTACAAGGGAATGAAATCGCACATCAGTAAGGCTTTACATTGCTACCATCTCCACATTCCATATTATAAGAACTGCTCACTTTATCACTTTATCAGTATCACTGTGAAGTTCCCATCTGGTGTTTCAGAAGTGAATGGAGAGGACTGGCAAGACAGAAAGCTGATGTAATCACAAAAATCTTGTTTTCTTAAGATGACAGATTTTAAATATCTTGTTCAAAGCTTGCCATATACTTACACTTAAAATTTTCCCTTTGAACATTGGCATTCAGCAGCCAATTAGCCTTGATAAATCAGACTGATTTAATACAGAGGGCAGAATACAAGAGTGTAAGGGAGAAAATGTGAAAGAGGTGCTTTGAACATGAGTACAAAACAGTGAAGAACAGCAGGGACTGGAGAGGGACAGAGGTGGACTCCCAACCAGAATGGCAACATCATTCCAAGCACAGCTGTTGAGGCTGCATTCCTGGGAACCCCGGAGACCCACACTAGTACACAGATACCAGAACCAGTTCTCACAAGAATGGGAATGGAAAATAAGCTTCCCAGCTGCTCTTGGAAGGAGGTAATGTATTCAGACTACCCCTGCCCCCAAGACACAGCTGGGCACAACACAAGGAAACAAGGCACAGACAAAGACATCCAACTCTCACGCAGAAGCTTGTGCCTTTGGAAAAGAAACACAGTCCACAGCAAGAGCAGTATTTTCTAAAGTCTCTCTTTCACACACCCCCTCCAAATCAGTAGTCCTAATCTTGGCATTAAACTTAATTAAATCCAAATATCAAGTCCCTTTCATAAGAGTCAGGTACTTTCCAACAAGGTAGGCTAACTTGGAGGTTCTGGAGCAGCTTTAAACAATTGTACTATTTGTATTACTTGGGTAAGTCATGTTCTCTTCCAAGGTTGTTTTCATGCAAATTTATTTTAGAATGCTTTTACTTTAAATGGACTTTTATGTTTCAAGTATCTTAAACAGAGGAGTGAAAAGGGGGAAAAGAACAATTCCATTTCCTGTCTAGAAATGCACAGGAAACTAGTGCCCTGTTTAACTAAATCACACTCATACAAGCCTTATCTCAAACCTTCTCTCAGTTTCCAATTACTCACTTCTCCTTCCCAAAGGAGAGTCCCCAAACACTCCCATCTCAAGTCTTTCCCACTTTCAACCCATATCAATTTTTTTTGACTTCTCACTTCTCTCCAGCTGTTTACTAAATCCTCTCCCACATTTTCATCTACCCTTCTGCACCCATCTTCCCCGCTCCTGGTTCAGACCAAATCCTTGTCTGCCCAAATCTATAACCACACAGCACTCCCTAATAGCTTCACTGATATCTACCCTTCTGCAAATCACTTTCCAAACTGCCAGCCTACTCCGTAATGCCTGAACTTCTCTTATTCATTACATCCCCCTGCTTCAAATCCACATCAATACCCAGTAGTTCAACACCAGGTGATTCCAGGCCCCTCAAAAATGAGCCCAACCCTTGCTTGGCTCCTCCAGTTTTGCCTATACAGGCACTTGCTGCCAGACTACTACTCCTTTATTCTATGCTGCCTGGTACCTCTTGTTACCCTTCATTGTCACGGCAGCCTTGTCTGCCCACAGAACTAAAATCCTTGATCTGTGTTGCAAGACAGGCTTTAAAAGCCATGGTGGATTAAATAATAATAATAATAACAACAATAACAACAATAATAACAATAATAACAATAATAATTTATTGTTATTGTTATTATTGTTGTTATTGTTATTATTATTATTATTATATGACGGAAGAGCAGAATTTGTCCAAGGGAAAAAAAAGGCACAAGTAGTAGCAGTATGCTTTAGCCATGTTCTTTTGGGCCTTAAATTTACATCTGAACCTTCCAAAACATCACTGTTTCAGGCATGATTAAAATAATAGTCTCAGCTGAGAAATTACCATATGCCATAAAATCAGTACTGAAGAATCAGATTGCCTTAAAAGAAAAGCTGTCCTCAACTAAACCATCCAAATTTTCATATTAAGCAAGCTTCATATTTCATCTCCAAAGGGATTATTGTAGAAATATGACCTCTAGAATCACAGTAGAGAGCAGATGTCTACAACTGAATGGACACGGGCTCACAAAAGAAATTCATTGTCAGAGCTCCGGTTCTAAACTTTTCATTGACTTGTGTATCCCTTTCCACATGGATCTTTTTCATAATGACAGAAACCACTAAGACACAACCCAACCCATGTTTCTATATTTCACTACAGAAGCAAAGCCTGTACATACACTGTGTAGCCAAATACAAAATATATCAAGGTCACTCAGAAAATCTACATTGCATGCCAGGAGCTGAAGTCTTTATTGTTTGCTTGTCAGAAAAAAGGGAATTGGCACCTTCATTCTCCTATACATTTCTCACCTCTTCTGTGGGGAAATATCTTGGGAGAACCCAGATGCAAAAAGCAATGCAGACATTTACCACAACCAACACATTTCCAGAGCCACCGCCGCACTTCATGGCCACTTTCACACTGCAGTATACCTACACCAACTGACTGACAGGTGGCTAAACAGCTTTCAGACACCACCACACAATCAGAGTGTGCTCCTCTGTCCCCCTGCACAGCCACGCTCAGGAAGCTGCACAGCCCTTCCCATGTAGACCTTCATGAATTCCCACCTGCATTCCCTCTTCTGTACTTTCAAATTTAACTAGCAGAAAGTAGCTATGGTTGGAATACATAAGTTTTAAAATCATATAATAGCTATATAAATGGCACCAAGAGGACAACTTGCATTATCTTGACAGACCTAAGAAACCACAGCAGTTGGAGCTGAGTGGGAAATGAGTGAATTTAGGGAGAAAGTCTAAAAATTTATTTTTAAAAATTCTTTTCTGAAAAGACTAGAATGAAATAGATGCATTTCAATTTTCCCCCAACAGTTGTTTAGATACTAATTTTTATCCAGGGAGGCAGTTTCCATCCTACATTTAGCTTATAACTAATCAGCATTTCCTGAATGAAGATGTTTCACTAACACATTTTTTTTTAAACAGTATTACTGACAAAGTTTAGCTTCAAAAAGCTGAATTCTGATTTCAATAAGAAAACCAGACTGACAGCTCTGAATGTTACTGGACAAGCAAATAAGCTTCTCCTGATGTTCCCCAAACCATTTCAGGCTTTGAAAGATCAAATTATTTAAGTAGGGTCTGGCCTGACACAAGATCAGGCCTCAGCATCACAGGTGTATTCAGTGCTCACATTCTTTTCTGAGTCCATCAACAAGAAGGTGCTTTGTTTTTGTGACTTATCCTTTAAAGTTCAAGACCTATCTGCAAAGATCAGAGTGCCTGTGTCAGTTCTGCAACTGCATCAAAACCTTGAACTAAATTTAGAAGGGTCTAAAATTGTATTCAGCTTCCTAGAGTTACAAATGCACCCCATCTTCTGAAAATACATATTGCCAATCACCTAACCAGATATTCAAAATCCAGACATAACAATAAAATTGAAAGAAGCAAAAAGAAGCAAATAGCAGCAGTTATTTCACCTATTAAGCATGCCTCAGAAAACTTAACAAAACATCACTTTTAAACCAGTAATTCCAGAATCAAAGTATCAGAGGGAAGATACTTAGACTGTTTGGCCCTAGCAAGGAGGGGAAAAACTAATTTCCAAGGCAAAGTGTCTATCCTGGAGAACCTCCAGTTGGCAGCTTCATTAACTGAGAAGTGTCCAGCTTGAACACCTTTGATGACCACAACTATAGTGTATTATAAAGAAGAAAAATTACTATCTGTGTAAACATTTAGGACATAACTCAAAAAGAAATAGGAAACTAAGTGGAATTCCACCAGAAGCCAATGTAAATTTGATCTATACCACCATGTTTAGCAAAAGGGTAATCATATCCCATAATAGTAAGTACTTCAGTATGTCATTACAATGCTATCAGAATACAGAATTTACATCAGAACCTATTGTGATGACTTCCATTCCCAGCACTGTGACGACACACTAGAGGAATGAGGAAGCAAGTCTCATGGAAGCACAAATCTGACAAGACTTGGTTTTAATGTTTAATAAGACCATTTGGTGTTTCATAACATTTTCTAATCCTCTGCCCAGTCTTGCTTTCTTCTATAAAAGCACCTTAGCAATGTTCTTGTAATCTCATAGAAAATAAAAATTCTTGTTGCTGTAAACACTTCAAAACAGCAATATGACAAAAATAAATTTTTATGAGATTTCCAGCACACCTCATACCAGCCCAGTGCTGACACAGAAGCCTGTGACAGACTAATCTCTTGTCACAGGGTCTCTGGCTTTACTGCTTACATACCTGCCGTGTAAGGAGACTGATGTGGCTTGGTGGGGAATACTGACAGGCTGCGTGTTTTTCTGCCAGATGCTGCAGTTCTGCTGCTACCATACTGTGGCTGTAATGTTTGCCCTTGGAAGAAGTATCTTCTGCTTCTTTGTGAGTCCTGGCTGAGCCCACACGCTGCCCACTTGGACTGCAGTGGCATGAACCTACCAAACAAACATTTGGATATGCTTAGTGAGCGGTATGCCAGACTCTCTCAGCCCGCTTATCACAGAGATACAAAGCAGGTATTATATTTTATGCAGATTCTAGGGAGAAGACAGCCTTCCATTCTACATGGGTATTGCCTATGTAAGCTTTTGTCAATGCCAAACTCATATTCTCTTTATCATAATGTATGTAATGGCAAACAATTCTAGAGAATATTGGTTGCTGTTACCTACATTAAATCTGTAATGTTTTTGCTTAAAAAAAAAAAAAATCCCTTTGAATACACTACTCAGTTGGGAAGTCAGATTTCAATGCTAGAAAGGTTGTCTATATATATATGGCAACTGTAGTATCAATATATATACAGCAACTGCAGTGAACATGTGCTGACCCTGACGTATATCCTAAAGTAAATGTATACCACCATTAACAAAAATAAGTATTTTATCAGGACCACAGCTCTTAGCCCGTGTGTGATTCCCAAAACTTTCCTAATAGATTACAGTCTGCATCTATAAATTCCTACATTTTCATCTACCCTTCAGATTCCTTATACTCTGAAGTTGCATTGTTCAACTATGTTCTACTCCAGCGTGGTAAATGAGAGGTCTTGTTTTTAAGATAGTCTTGGATATGGCAATGCTGAAAGGTTCTAGAGAATGAGATACAGTAATGATTCACTCAAATCTTTCTTTTTTTGGAGGTCTTAACTCACCTTTAAGTATTTAACAAATAGGAGGTTCCATTAAAGGAACAGAAAAACAACTGAGAACAGCACACAAACTGAGACAGGACCTCTGCTAACAAAAACTACTTTAAAAATCACTGAAGATAAACAAGAGATTAGTAATACAATCATATGAAAATATATAATACTTCATTTCCCAGCTCTTTTTGAACAAGTTCAAAGGCTGACTTCAAAGTTTGAGGCTAAGGGAGACCTTCTTGCTGTCTACAACTACCTGAAAGGAGGCTGTAGCATGGAAGGTGTTGGTCTCTTCTCCCAAGTAACAAAAGGAAATGGCCTCAAGTTGCGTCAGGAGAGGTTTAGATGGAATATTAGGAAAAATTTCTTCACCAAAAGGGTTGTCAGGCATTGGAGCAGGGTGCCCAGGGAAGTGGTTGAGTCACCATCTCTGGAGGTATTTAAAAGATATGTAGAGACAGTGCTTAGGGACACGGTTTAGTGGTGGACTTGGCAGTGGTTAACGGTTGGACTCAATGCATCTTAATGGTCTTTTCCAACCTAAATGATTCTATGATTCCCTGTTCAATAAAAGGGCATCTTTGTTAAACAAGGGCTGCTTCTTGTACTTATCCTTTCCATGAGAAATTTAGCACCATTCAACAAGACTCATAATAATAGAAGTGTAAAATTTGTACCTAGTCCAGACCAGAAATTATACAATTCTATACTGAACTAACAGGTTATTATGCATCCCAGAACACTCACCTACTTTTGCAGAGGATGGTCGGGGCAATCTTTGGCTGTAGACCTGAGCAGCTCTCTGAAAAGATGAAAATGGGCCAATGGTGTAGCTACCAGAATGACAACGATGTAACCCTGTAAAGCCAGAAGCCCCACTGGACACTGGGTTTGTGAAGGCCGAAGAGCTGCCAGGAGCTGTACTCTGCAAGGAGGGGGGCAGAGATTGGGACTGAATCAGCCTGGGACCAACTGGAGGAGCTGGCAAGGAATGGTGACCAGGCAACTGCAAATTTTCAGAGGCCGCAGACTGAGTTGGTATCCAGGAACTGGTACTTCTCTGCAACGTGGCACCAGAAACAGAGGAAGAAGCACTAGGAGGGTCACATCGACGTAATTTCACTTCAGCATTTAAGGAGAAGGTGGGTCCTTCTGAAACTACACAAAGATAACGAGCACACTGAGAAAAAGGTGCTTTCAGGTTCTTCAGACAATATCAGTACACCAAAGATGTCTCTACTCAGACACACTGAAGTCAAAATGACCTCATCTACCAGCAAAGACAAGAAGAGCCTCTACATGATGAACATCCTCTTTCAAGAGCTTCCCCCACAGAAGAGCAGCTAATTCTTTCATACTGCTCACTCTATAGTATCTTATCTTGGGTTTAAAAGAAAAACCTGTAGAACCTTTCCCAAAATTGGGCATTTGAATCCCTCAATTTGAATTCAAAGGTTACAACCTTTGTATAAACAGTATTAAAAACAGCATATGCATTCAGTATTTTTTTTTGGTGATGATTTAAGCCAGTTCACTTACAGGTTGGTTTAACTTCTTTGGGTTTATAGCCTTTTAATGCTCCTTCTGCAGGCAGATCCACAATTGAACTTTTGGGCTGATCACCTTTTATTTTTTTCACCATCTCAAGTTGCTCTATAACCAAATCAAGGAATTAGGAATTAGATCAGTGTAAACTGTGACATCATTAGAACAGGACTGCAACATTTAAACCTTCTTACAATGCACTTTCTTGCTAATATGTAGACCATGTGACTCTATTGATCACAATTGTGCTGTCATGTACAGTAGCATGGACTACTAGATACATATGGCTGGCATGGCACTTTCTTCCATGGAACACTTAATTAGGCTCAAGTATATGGAGTCTGCCCTCCAATGGGTATGCTCACTGTAGGCAGCACAATTTAAAGGGCCGGGATTTCTCTCATCCCTTACTTTGATTTTGGGATTCTCTGTTCATTTCAAATCTCAGTGCCTTCAGTTTGCACACACTCATCTTTAGTCATGAGACACCTTATCTAGTTCGTTATGATTGCTACTCCAGATTCATACTATTTCACTTCAGGCAGGGTAGCAGGAGTGCAGTTACACTAGTCTACATATATATATATATATATATATATAAAATTTAACTAAATATATATATATATATATATATGAAACCTCAAGAAAACTGAATAACATTCTGGAGGGGGTTGTTCTCTTTCCATAGACTGAAGTTAAACTGGATTTGCCCGGCATCATCATCTCAGAACTGCAACACTTACCCCCTTGAGGCTGTTTCTCTAACTGCTTACTGGTGTTGCTGGGTTTTGTGCTTGTGGAGTTTGTTCCTAGGAAGACACTTGCTGACTTATTTTTGCGTGTGTAAGATGTCAGCACTTTCACCAGGTCATTTTCACTACAATAACAAAGAAGAATGGACATAAGTGAGGATTCTAAGCTTTTCTCAGTTCATGTAACAATCAAAGACAAGAAATGATAGAGAGACTGAAGGAAAAAAAGGTGGGGCCAGGCAAGCTAATGTTTTGCTCAGTTCTGTAGGGTAAGAACAGAAGGAAATAAACATGCCTTGGTTAAACCTGAGATTCCCACTGAAATGCCCTTTTTTTATGCAGTAGAAAGTTCAAGGCATTTAGGAATCTTCCCAGGATAAATAAAGAGCAAGTGAAAAGTCGAAACATATTTCTGAGATCAGCTCAACAGGAGAGATTCAGTTCACAGCTACATTTGTGAATCTTCCCTGGGTATTCTCTAGAACAGGCAGCTATCTTGTTCATCAGAGAACTCAGCTCAGTCTGTGTTTGAGAGTCATCATCAATAGTTTCAATTCAGCAGTGGGAAGAGAAGAGGAAAGAGAAGGGAAGAGCTTGTTAATTAGCCAAAACTGCAGGACAAACAAACAGAACAGTCAACATTTTGTGAATCTCATAAAATTTGAATACGTTTCTCATTTTCTTTACAAGAGGAGAGTTTAATTGCCCCAGTGAGGATGTTGTCTACCTTGACTTCAGCAAGGCTTTTGACACCATCTCTCACAACATCCTCATAGGCAAGCTCAGGACGTGCAGGCTGGATAAACGCACAGTGAGATGGATCATGAACTGGCTGGATGGCAGAGCTCAGAAGGTTGTGATCAATAGTGAAGAGTCTGGTTGGAGGCCTGTAGTTAGTGGGGTTCCTCAGGGGTCAGTGTTAGGTGCAGTCTTGTTCAACCTGTTCAATGATGGAGCACACCCACAGCTAGTTTGCTGATGATACCAAACTGGGAGGAAGGGTTGACACAGCAGAAGGCTGTGCTGCTGTTCAGTGAGACCTGGACAGGCTGGAGGACTGGGCAGAAAAGAACCTAATAAAGTTCAACAAGGGTAAGTGTAGGGTCCTGCACCTGGGGAGGAATAACCCCAGGCACCAGTATAGGTTAGGAGTGGACCTTCTGGAAAACAGCATGGCAGAGAAGGACTTGGGAGTTCTGGCTGACAATAGGTTGACCGTGAGTCCACAATGTGCCCTTGTGATCAAGAAAGCCAACGATATCCTGGGGTGCATTGGGAAAAGTGTGACCAGCAGGCCCAGGGAGGTTCTTCTCCCCCTCTGCTCTGCCCTGGTGAGGCCACATCTGGAGTCCTGCGTCCAGTTCTGGGCTCCCCAGTTGAAAAAGGACAAGGAATTGCTGGAAGGAGTGCAGCAGAGGACTATGATGGTGATTAGGGGCCTAGAACACCTTTCTTATATGGAGAGACAGAGAGCTGGGTCTGTTCAGCCTGGAGAAGAGAAGGCTGAGAGGGGATCTCATCAATGTTTATAAATATCTTAAGGGTGGGTGTCAAGAGGATGGGACCAGACTCCTTTCAGTGGTGCCAACGATAGGATGACAGGCAACAGGAACAGACAGAAGCATAGGAAGTTTCATCTGAGTATGAGGAGAAACTTCTTTACTTTGAGGGTGCCAGAGCACTGGAACAAGCTGCCCAGAGAGGTTGTGGAGTTTCCTCCTCTGGAGACGTTCAAAACCCACCTGGACACATTCCTGCACAATCTAGGTGCACCTGCTTTAGCAGGTGGGTTGGACTAGATTATCTCAAGGGGTCCCTTCCAACCCCAACCATTCTGTGATTCTATGTCCTAATCATCTCATGGTCCCAAAACAGTATCAGTTACTTGGCCATTCATATTAGAGCTTCTGCAAGCTGTAATTCTAATTGTTTTGGTATCTGATAATCCCATATGCTTTCCTTTTGCTTTTTAGTGTTGCCTCAGGATCAGTGAGTGGATATATGTCAGAGCAAACACCAAAAGCAAGAAGTATACTGCCAGTAACACTACAAGAAAACCTACTACACAAACATAAATTTGCATAGTCAAAGCAGTTATAGTCCTTCAAAATGTTCTTTACATATCAAACTTGTATATGTCTTAGCTAGCCTGAGCTTTGGTAAAACCAATGTCTAAAGCTGATCCCATTGGAGCTTGCACCTTCAGGGTATGCTGCAAAGTTCACCTTTTCTCCCAAACCAATGAGAACAGAGGTGTAGAGAATGAAAAATTTTGGGTGAAAAGGTGCTTTAAGTAAATTTACCAGCATAAGTATATACTTTTACATTGCACTGAGGATGTTTAGGAGCAATGGCTGTAGGATGCGTTTAACTAAACACAAAGCCATCCATGCGACAGAGTCAATGAGACAATCCCAATTATTAAGTGGCAAAATTTGTTACCCATTTTCTCCAGTGCTGCATTCACTATACTGCAGAACACAGACTCAAAGTGGAAATCTATCTCCTTTGCTTGGCTCCAAATGACTAGCTCACTGATTTAAGCTTTAAGCACAGCACAAAGTAGTGTCAGATGTCAGGGGTTTCAAACATAACTGGTACTTCATAAGAAGCATAAAGATCATCACTAGAAATTGTCTGATCATTGGCAAACTGGTTTTTGCTGTTCTTTATCACTCCAGCAGGTGATCCAGTAAAAAAAAAAATCACCAGCCCCACCCTAGACTATGCATCAGGCCAGGATGGCACGGTAGCCAATAACATGGAAATAGGAGAGTATGCAATTCTGCCCCAAACAGACAGCTCTTAGCATTTCCAGCAAAAAGCAAAATGACCTGCCCAAGGAGGCAACAGTCATTTTACAGCCAGAGATGTCAGACAACCACAAGCATGCTGTGGGCCCATGTAATTTGCATTTCTAGTGACAGCAGTAGATGCTAAGGTACATGGCAGTCAGACATCTTGAGTATCATTCTTCTACAGAACTATCTGAAAAACAGTGAGATTTTTCTTGGAGCCTGTAAATCTGTTCCAGTATTGACTTCATCAATTATATTAGCAAATTGTAAAGGTCATTGTTTTCATGACAATGTAACATCAGAAGAGACTGTAAAGCCTCCTGAACTTAGTTAAGAAGCCTTTGCTATCACCTGCTTCTTATCAGTCAATAAGAGTGTTATCAAAACAGAGAAAAAGAAAGAACAGTTTTGTAAATGATCATGAAAAATAAGCAGTGACTGTCAGCCTTCCCAGAGAAGACATTACTAGTGAAGGTGACCTCTACCTGCTCAGATACTGAAAGGGGTCCTTGCCCATATAGGCATGTCATATATGAGTCAAATAAAGGCATCAAAAGGTATTTGGTTTTGTGCTCAAGAATCTGAGACTTTGAGGACGGAATTCCAGTATTCCAGTTCACTGAATAATTTCAGACCTCTCCATAGCCAGACAGCTATAATACCATTGTTTTTCACACAGTGCTACAGGCCATAAACACTACTTACCTATTTTCAAAATACATTTCCTACCAGACCATTGTAAGTTTAAGGCAGAAAAATTTCAGAGCATGCACAGTTAGAAAATGCTGTCTTTTCATTCTGAAAGTAACTGCTTGCACTGAACTGCCTTAGCAAGCCAAATAAGCAGCTAGGATGAAGACAGGGAGTTTAACTCCCTCCTCATCTCAGGAAGTCCAAACCTGGGGAGTTCCTGAAGAGAGGCAGCAAGCATGACTGGTTTCTGGAGAGCAGAAACTTGAGAACCAGAGGCAAAACACCTGTTCAACCACAGCAGCTCAAGGCCATCTGAGCAGCAGCTCTAGTTTCATTCTCCTTCCAAAGTACTGCCACCTTGACTCTAGCATCCCAGGAAAGAAGACGATTTGTTCACCAGCATCAGTTTGAAATTTACACAAACCAGGGCAACCACTGCTGTACTTTGGAAACCTACACAATGGTCAAAACATCTACTGTATGTCCTTCTCTATGTGCCAGATGCAGATGCTTCCAAGTGTTTGGCTGCTGGAAGGAAGAAATGAGAAAGACACGTTCTCTGTCACCCAGTAAGAGCAGCAGCTATGGTCAATAAAGGTATCAAGAGGCCTTTAGATCAATTAGATTATCTTTAGGACAATTCCATCACCTTCAGAGCTGGGAGATCCTTTAACAAAGGAAATAAGATCCATTCCTACCTTGCTCCAGTAATGAATTTCTGGAAACCTTCAGGATTCACTCCTTCCTCCTCCTCTTCCTGTTTCTTCTTTGATTGCTTCTGAACCATCTGCTCTGTTTCCTGTTAATAAGCAATATCAGGAAGTGTCTCTATGTAGTTACTTTCTGTTCCATGGCATAGCTACAACTCAGGGAACACAAAAAACAATTTCATGCGAGCTAAGAAAAAAGAATATCAACTCCAAAGAGTCAAATTGTAGGTATTTCACTAAGTGCAATAGAGTGGATAAATATAGAGACCTCCAGAGACACCATGCTATGGATACACTGAACTCCTCATTCCTCCACCTGGCATAAAATTACTGTCACTGATTTGCTGAGAGGAGATTTAGTCTTTACAAATATGTGCTGCTCCTCCAAATATACTCTTTGCTGGGACAGAAAGAAGTAGGGAGGGGAGGAAAAAAAAAAGTCTTTACAGATACTACTAGGTCCCATTTCTACTTTTGCTGTTTTTGTCAGAAATAGAGAATTCGTCAAAATAGCTTTTATTTAAGCATCTGTCCCAAAAGTAGCTATTCAGGAAGAAAGGTGGACAAAAATATAAAATTATCTTAGAGAAACTCAATCAAGGAGGTCTGCCGAAGGCACCCACATTTCCTACTGTAAACTAGGAGCTCTCCTCTTGAGTTAATTTCTCTTGTCATGCAGTAAACTGCCAAGGGCTTATCTACATACCAAAAACATACTGCTTTAGCAAAAGCAAAGGAAGTAAAGCAATACAGTCTGCGGCAAATATGCATTTATATACTAAAATATACTGAAACAAAAAACGGTAAGCCTTTGTGTGTGAGAATAGGAGCAAGCTCTCAGACATAAATGACTTATTTTGTATCAGGAGAACTTGTTGATACTAGGGGCTGTATTGATACAAACATTTTTGCTAATTAAAAAAAACTCTATAGGTGTGTCTGAAATACCAATACCAGCATACAAGCTTTACCTGACCAGACTTGACCTCCGCTTCATTGCTGGTACATCGCTTCCTACTGGTACTCCAAGCATTCCCATGATGAAAGGTTTAGATATGTCTTTTGAAAGACATTTCAACAGGAGGGAACAGCCACTCTGGAACACCCTTCACTACTTAAGTAGAAGTCTGGACAACATGTCATATGTTTCACCTAGCTTGCTGAAGGCAGTATTTTTTTCTTGTGTGTCATTACAGAAGATGATACATAACAGCTAGCATGAAGCCTCTACTAAATCTGAAGTTAAAAGTCAGTGAAAGAAGTCTGTATGTTGGAATCAGACACCAAAAAAACCTTATAGCCTAAGAGTCTCTCGATGGCTTAAACATGTACATCTTAAAATCTCAAGTGATCTGTTCTCACTTGTTTTAACTGAGAAAATATGTTTATGCACTGATTTATTACCAGTTACACAGCTTTATTTTGTGAATTTACTTGAGAGTTAGCAGAAAATCCTGATGGTTTGAATATAATTTGAGTGGAAATTATATCCAAAGCAGCTGCATTCTTCACTAACCACAGAGCCACCCGAGTGTTTTGTGGTTACTCCTTACACAGTAATTCAGTGAGCATTAGGCATAGAAGGCACTCCCTGGAACAGATTTGGTTCAATACCAGCCCTCGCTTTGACAGATCAAGTTACCAGATGTCAGTTCTGACAAGGTAGCATAAGAGAACATCCTCTGCTAATGAGTAGGAGCTTAGAGGCCTCTGTGCACAGCCACCTCTGAAAGCAAAATTTAAACTGCTCCAGTTCTAACATTAAAGAAATGCCAGGGGGCAAAGGAAAGTGGAAACTGTTCTTACAAAACAAGCATTAGCATGAAACCACTATGCTAAGAGCAGTATCTTCTGCATCTAAAGAGGTGGAAATTATTTACATTAGGACCTGCTTTTCCTTTTCACTCAGGATGCAGAATCCCATATTACAGAGAGGTAGCAGTGCCTCACTGTACCATACAAATAGTAAAATATATATTTCATATGGTTCTGTATAAAAAATAATCTCTAGAGAAGTGTCAAAAATAGGGAGAAATGGGAAGAGGCATTACAAGGCACTAGACTCAAAGACAAGCCAAAGAAGCAGCAAACTGCCAGTTAAATCCCACTTCATTTCAACATGTCTTTTAAAATTTATGCACATGATTACTTGACTTTATGTATATGTAGTAATACTGTTGTCTGACAATTTGAGCAGACAAGCTACAATTACTGGACATGCAATTATAAACAGACCATGCAAACTACAGAACAGACCCTTTAAAACAACAGCCAGCAGGAGATACGTTAGAAGAAGCAAACAGAAATGAAAAGAGTTACCAGAAGAAGAACCGAGAAATAATTGGTCACCTTGTTATACCAGATTATGAACTCGCCCAGCTGCTGAGCCAGGATACGACGACGATCATTTAGTCCTAAATGACGGCTGGGGAGCAGCATCCTCAAAGACTGCTGAAGATTGCTAGCAGCTCGCTTCAGAAAGCGTACCACAAGCTCCTGCAAGCAAGAGAGATGGAGTTAACAATGGACCAACCCAACTGCGAGACGTGGGGAGAAGAGAACAGAGGTACTATGGCAGCTAATGGCTGGCAAGAACTAAACAGACTGTCCTGAGAAAACGAACAGATAACTGGCAAACAAAAGCATTCTGCTATGTGCATTTTAAATGTAGCCCTACAAATCCAAGTTGGGGGGAGAAGAATGATGGTGAGCCTTTCCTGAGGTGGGTCAGAACTGGGAACACTTGAAGAGTGTTTGTCTGAAAAGCATGGCAGGTGAAGAAAAAAAAAAAAGGCAGCAAAAAGCAGCAACAACACAGAATAACCTGTCAAGTCTGATACTTTAGGAGAACATTTCCAAAAAACAACCTGTAATGTGTTAAAGAAGGCCTGTGATGAAGCATACTAGTGTAAAGCCCTCTCAACGCTATCACAGGGAAGGTGATCTTGGCCAGATATCTCCACTATGGTGATGTAGTCCCATTTCATCACTTTTCATATATGGATAGTGTTGCCACAGCCTCACCACAGCAACAGATGACTACATCTACAGCCATGTAATTCCAATCCCTCACCATGTCTGTTTGACTTCTGGTGGGGGAAACGTATGGCAAGGCAAATCCTAAGGCGAGTTGCATCCTGTGGGTGTTTTGAACCCTCTTCTGTCTCCCCTCTGATTTGCTTTTGGTTAGGAGCTCTGCTAATGCACAAATGAGCAGCCTCACAGCCAAACTATTGGATTTCACAGCTCGCCTCTCACTGCCATTACTCCAGGCTGGTTTGATCTGTTATTTTAAACATTGTTTTTCACAGTACAGCAGACAAAGTGACTCTCAAAAAGCCAGTTTTAATTTCTACTTGGAAAGAGCAAGGGTAACATTTTCCACTGAGTCGAATGATTATTCTTGACACACAATTTTATCTCTGAACTACACTGGCCGTTTCCCTGCAACATGCATTCAGCAAGAATACATTTGGATTTGCAGAAAGCTCAAGAGCCTATTGTACGAAGCTCTTTTAGGAAGGCTTGTGAGGGGATCTAGGCTTGCTGCACCCTTTAAAAATGTATATACATGAAACATAGGGCCTTAAAATACTGCCTAGAAAAATTCATCACAAAAATTCAACACCTATGCTAGAAATTAATTTTCTCTCCTCAGTGGCTTTCACTTTTTTTTCCCCTATCTAGAATGCAAGGAAGATTCCTAAACCAGATGCCTGCAAGGAGTAAAACTGTACACAGGAGAAAAAGCTTAACTGCGTACCTGCTCTATTTGAGTAGATAAATGCTTTGTTTAATGCAGCAGAAACTGTTTACGGCCAAGTAATCTTAAAGAATCTTAGACATAAGAACTCAAAAGCAGGTAAGCTCAGAGATCAGTTAAGGAGAACCAGTGAAAGATCTGAGCAGCTTGAATGTCAACCACACTCTGGTCACGAAGAGCTGTCTACTCTTATAGCAGCTCACATGTCAGCCAGCAGTCCATCCTTGTCTGTATATTAAAAATATAGCACTGGCAGCTGGACAAAGATCACGGAATCATTTTTGTTGGAAGAGACCCTTAAGATCATCAAGTCCAACCAAAGACAGACAACTATAATCTCAGTTGGACTTCAGTTCTTCCAAGGATGGGAACTGACCTCAAAATTACCAAGGTGGATGTCAGCATGGCTTCTCAGTCTGGCCAGCATAAAGCTTCTTACCATTTGCTCATCCTCTTTGGCAGCCCAGGCAGGATTCTGGATCTGGTCACCAGCCTCCTTCATCAGTCGCGACTGAACATGCTGTAGATAGGCAGAGAAAGCCCTGCGAGCTTGCACTTTGCTGTGGACCAAAAGAATCAGTCAGCTTTCTTCAGAATAGCAATGGGAAGAGTTACAGCAGCCAGGCACAGCTTACGGACAAAAGTACAGCCAGCAAGGACCTCCTAGACGCACAAATGTTGAAGCCCAAGGGAAGGAGGACCCCTTCACTCCACTAGTATTTTCAAGGAGACCTTCAATTTGCCAAGATGGGGTACATCTTGCAGAAGATACAAAAGGCAGCAGATGCTCTCTAAGATCATCTCTAAAAATGGAATGCTCTTCTTGCCTTTGCACAGCCTTAGCTCCTCTCCTCCAAAAGACAATAATATGAACATCAGCAAAACTGTGTATTTTTAAACCAAATTCTAGGCCCTCTTGGGCCTCTGTCTTCAGAAGCATTTTGAACACCACAACAACAGACCATAAAATAAATAAAGGGCTTGGTACTAGCGCCAGAGTTATAACAAAGGCCCTGCAATTCCCATTGGAAAGGAAATAATTTTATCTATGAAAGTGAGCTCTTCCTCTGCTGGCCTGAGGACACGCCAAATTTCATTAAGCAAGGCAGCACTTAAGAATGAAAGAACATCAGCAAAATCTGCTGTGCAACTGGCAGAATATGTTGGGAAGCTGTGAGCATGAACTGAGGAGAAGACTGGGGATGGACTGGGAGGGACACATTGCCTCTTATTCCCTCACAATAGTAGTCACTTTAGCATGTGCATCTGCTGCGAGTGAAATTGCTGAAAGCTTTGCCTAATTCTGTTCATTGCAATCTTGGCCTAAACCTTTTCCTCCAACATTCTGCTCTCCCAGTCTCCACTATTCCTCTTATTTTTTCCCCATAGTTGCTACAAGCTGTCCCTTGAATTACCAAGCATGATTTCTCCCTTTCATAAGGATGTAGAAGCAGATGGGCTTTAGTGTTAGTGACAGATTCCCCTTCCATCACAGGCATTGTCCTAATCTTTTCTATAAAACTATCAAGTTTCACCTTAAAACAAACTAGAGTTTTCAACCCATTACTCTCCTGGAATGTTATTCCAGAACTTACTGTTCTAATAACTAGAAGAATTCTTTTACTACCCAGCCTCATGAGCAGTTTATATTTGCTTTTTCTTTTCCCAACATCATCCTGTATCTTAAGTAATTTCATTCTTGATGGGTCTCCTACCTTCAATTCGTTTATTAACAGCAATTACATCCTTTCATAGTTTCAATTCTACTAGGGTGAACTATCTACATCTTCCAGTGTCTTCTAACAAAGCAACCATACTGGTGACAGGATGAGACTAGTAGCTCATCTCCACCTGCTGCAGTCACAATTTAGCTTCCATGAACAGGAGTGATAGCAACTGTATACAATAATGCAATGACATCCCAGAAGTATCTCACGTGATAAACGCTAGACCACATTTGGCATTTTCATGCATGCATGAGCTAGAGCTTCACAAACCTCCTGTGATCAACAAGCATGCAAGATATTTTTCCTTATAATTAATTTCCAGTTGATGAACACCCAGCTAATAGAATTTCTGCTGTAAAGGATTAGTTCTTAAAAGAATGTACTTTGTGCTACTGAATTTCACCCTAGTTATATTATTCCTATCCTCAAGGTCATCCAGCTCTTCCCATGTTTACTATACTACTATTTTCTAATTTCAATAACTCTCAGGTCTTTTCCATCAGCAAATTTCATTAGTACATTTCTACATTTTGTGTCATTCTTGAATTGATTATTAAAACCAGCCTCCATGTACATGAGTCCCTGAAAACTTATTAAAAAGTCAGTCCAGAAATTTAGTCTTCCAATTTTATATGTCTGTAGATTTCATGAACACTCTTACAGTGTACATAGTAGCACTCGGAGATCAATGCATCAATTTAGATACGAATTGAAATTTATATTTAAATAAAATACACTAAAAGTATCCATGCATCTGCTTAATCATTAGCTTTTGATGCTTCTGGAAGACCATGACAGGCAAAGAGGGGCTAAGCAAATGCTGAGTTCACGGGAGTGTTGAACTAACATCCTCTGTGGATGGCTGTACCAATACTGCAGTGACTGAAACATGACAAAAACACCTGATTACAATTCCTGTCTTCCAGTGAACTCCAGAATGCACAGCAGGCCTTGGAACACCTCTGAGCTCTGGATGCTGCTAGTCACCACACCTACCTTCTCTTCCCATATCTGTGGAACATCAGGATAACACTCTGAATCCTGACTAAGAAATAATACTCTATACATCAGGCCACCATCTATCAGAAAAGGCTTTCCCCTGAGGGCTCTCTAGGGCTGCAGGGTTTTTTTTAGCTGTAACTGAAACATCTCATGAACAGGAGTTCAAGGTTTGTGCTGGTAGGAACTAAGGACCCTCCATTATCAATATATCAGCACAGCAATACAATTATTTACCTGCACTTGGTACTTCTGTGATTTAAAAAAGGGAAACTGAAGAAGGTCCTTGTATAACGCTGCCTCTGCTCCGGTGTGCGGAATATTGAAACCTGAGGCCTTAAATGCAGGAACAAGTAGCTCCCTTTTTTACTTCCCTGGAAATGGTACAGTTGGGGCAACATGTTTCATTCAACTGCCATCTCTTCACCAGCAACACCCAATGTGTGGAAGGCAGAGGATTGCCTCACCAGGCCCACAAAAGGAGAGAGAGAAAAGTCCTGCCACTTACAAAAAGTGACTGTAACAAGTCTGCTTTCTTTTGGATGAAAATTTCATTACTTCAGCTCTTCTGCCTGTTGACCCCACTAGCAAAGCTTTCATCAACGACAGATCAGATGGGGCCAAGCCCAGCACAATCCTGGAGCATGAGGTCACCACAAGCCTTACACACTTCTGTGGGGAATCCCAATGCTACTGGGTGCTGAGTAAGGTTCTGCCAGGAACACCACACAGAGCTTACGTTCTTGGAAGGAGTTAGTTCTATATATGACAACATTGCTGTGTTCATCCTCAAAACAGGTTTCAGTATTTTCCTGTCATAACAGCAAATGTCCTTCCCACAAGAAGACTTTAGAACAATCCTCAAATCCATTTGAGAATTCATAAACTCTCTCAGAAACTAAACCAAGAAAGCAACAAGTAACAATTATTTTCTCTACCTTTGGACATTTTTCACAGAAAGCATAATGCTCCTTATCTAGAAGATGTAAGAACCTCCTACACAAACATATACGGTCACACTTCCTTTTTGCCCTTCCTGTCCGTCCATCTGCAAATAGACAGTTTTACTATGCACATTTAAGGGGAGGATCAAGCTTCTAAACACCTAGTAGGACCCTGGTTGGTATTATTTTATACAATCTCCTCCGGTACCTCTCTTTCTTTTTTTTCAAGCAACAGAGCCTGCATCAGAACATACTCTGCTCCACACTGTCATACTCAACAGCAGTCAATGAGATGTTTCAGTAACTTGTCATTCTCAAATGACCTCTTGTCTTGCTCAGGAGGTGATGATCGCGAGCAGAGATCAGTAGTAGAGGTAAAAATTCTGACACCAAAAATAAAAGCATAAAAATGAGAAAACTAATTTTATGAAGAAGCAGCACTGAGGTATTCCTACTAACTTTTCTTGGATAGTTTAACGTATATTTATACCCACCTATCTGAAAATGTGAAGAATGAAAAGATGAATTTTAGAATTCAATAGCAGGCATCCTGCATTAAGATCGAAAGGCATTTCAGAAGCCTGAGTAGACCAAAGAATAGCTTATATCACCAGATTAAAGAAGAGCAACTGAAACCATGGCTTATGCTTTGTACTGATACAACAGGTTGGGCATTCAGGTGAACTGTCAGTCTGTGCAATAATCTCCCTTCTGTGCCAACCAGTTGTTAAGGCAGCCACAATCAGACAAAAATCTAGGCCCCTTTCTCTAGGGTCCTCTTATTTCCTCATACTCATTGACAACGTGGCACTAACATCCTCCGCATTTTAACCAATATTAGATGCTGGTCAAAACTCAAGGCAATACGTAGAAATCTCTCACCTCAGGTTTCCATGCTCTTGAAGAATGTGCAGCAAGTTAAACGGAGATTCTGAGTCTGCTTTTTGAAGAAACGGTTCTCCTCCATCTCCAGTTTTCTTGTCAAGTTTTTTTGGCAACTTCTCCTTACAGGTAGTATTCACCAAGTCAGAGAGCTCTGGCTTGCTTTTCACCTGGGCATCCGAAGGAGCGCCAACGTTTCTATCTAGCTCTTCATCTTTATCTTCATCCACCCCCTCTTCCTCCTCATCTTCTGTGCCTGACTTGACGGACAGCTTTGTTGGTTCTGATGTCCCTGCAGGAGAACAGAAATCACCTATGCTGGTTACAAAAAAAGAAGTGGGGAAGACTGTCCTGCTATTGATACCTGTTGGTTAATTTCTAAACTCTTTTCTGAGAGAAGGATAGAACACCACCATTTTATAATAGCATCTTAAGTACTGCTGCTCTTTATTATTCTTTCTGCTTGTGTATCAAAGAGTTGAGAAGCCCATTTCCCCCAATATCAGAGAAGACAGACCAAGATCCTTATTTTAAGTTCACAAATGGGGAAAAAAGGCATTTTCCTATATTTTATCCTAATGCTTACATATATATTGACATACATGCACTCATACTTGACATATATACTCATTTTTTGTATTTTTGTGTGTCAGAAAAAAACAAAGATATGAAATGTAAATTACCATATTTGCCAATGCAGATCATATATCTTAACATAGCAGCAAAAATCATTTTATAACATACAATATCTCCCATCGCAGGCAGCATCATACAGCTACTAGAAAAAGTTTAGATAATGACTTCAGGAACAGCCACTTGTGAGGATCATTCACCTCTGCACCCTTTTAAGTTTTTCCCACATCAGCTTGGATAAGAAGGATTTCTCTCTTTCCACACTGCTGTGTACGAGAACCATTCTGGAAGGTCACGTTTTCATCTTTCTCTGTAAAGCTGGAGGACTATAAAGGCACAAATACTGCTGAATTCTTGTACCCAAAATGCAACCACTAGCTCATCTTCAAGAGAATATTGATCACCTTTAGTCATACACGTGGGGATGTGGAATGATAAGAATGAAATTCTAGACACTAAGAAGGCAGGAAGCTCAGAAGGGAAATGAAGTAAAAACTATTAACACTTGAAATTAAAACTATTAACTTCAACCTGTGAATCCCTTTAGGGACTACAAAGGCCAGAACAACCCCTTTCACACACATTTCAAATTAAAAAGTCCTTGCTCGCTTTTTTGTGACTAGCTGCTCCTCTAAGACCCTAGCCATGCATACCTGATGATCTTGTCCGTGCTGCTCTGGCCTTGCCATGACATCGACGGCGCTTCCGTAACTCCAGCGAAACAAGTTTTCTCTCGTAAAAGAGAACATGAGAATCTACAGCTTCTGGTCTCATCTCCAGCCTTTCATTAAGGCCTGCTCTGGGAAACATAATACAGAGATATCCTCAGTTTCTCTTTATGCTTCTCTCCTGATCATACAAGAGACTTAGTAGATTCAGTTCCTTCAATAAACACTCTTTCTGACACAGGGAAGAAATATTTACGATCAGTCTAACTTTAGTCTATGAAAAGCCCCACAAAAGTTTGAAAGGAGTCATGATGTTCTGTAAAGTACTTGCAAATCTCAAAGCCCCAAAATGCACTATCATGCTCATGACTGAGCAGCATCTGTCCATCATGCAGCAGCTCAAGGCACAATTAATAGCAAAAACTGAACTGCAAGAGTTCAAAACAATAGAGTTGAGTGGGAAGAGAGCACATGGACCTGATCCAGTCTTCTGAATATTTTATGTAGACAGCTTGTTCTTTATTGTTCAGTCAGAGATAAGAATTTCAACATAACTTAAGTGAAAAATGACAAACCTTTTTACAAGTTCTGCCTGAACCAAGGGAAAAGGAACCCTGTCAGATTCCTTAGGGAGACAAACAGAACAACTTTCTGCCAGTGCACATAGATCAGGCAAAGTACTCTTTATGATATAAGTGGGAACATGCACAGAAAACTCCTGTTGCTCCATTTATCTTTTAGATCTAGCAAAATTAATATATAGGCAAACGAAGTCCAAAACCCTCATGCATTACAGGATCTTTTGAGATAGCTCAGTGAGATGAGGTTTATCAATATGGTAGGAATGCCAAAGAAGGAAGCCCAATAGAAGCAATTTTAAAGTCCAATCCAACAAAACTTAAGCCCTCCACAAGCCACGATACTCTTTGCTTACTGTATTTTTCTAAAATTAGTTCGATGGATTTTGGCTAGAAAAGGTGTTGGCCCAGGACTTGGAAGATGAAGCTGTGGAAATCTAAATTTATAATAAATCCTACCAAAAAAAGCCATTTACCGGGATTTCTCAGTGATGAAGTCTCTTTTCATCTTGCCCCTAAAAAGGGAAAAATGGCAAAAATTACCTTCCATTCTGAATCACTGATTGGATTAAAAAGCCTCTGAAGTCTTTCACATGTACAATGAAAAGGTCAAATTTACAAAATTCCTTGCGAGTTTTATCTTAAAGGAGAAAAAAAAAAAAAGGCTTCAAAAGAGGAAATCTGAGCAGCTGTTCTACAACTGATGCTCCCATCTGTCTGGCTTAAATTGGAGCGGCATTTGGAGCCACCCTCTAGACACACCCATCAAAGTACACAGCAGAAAAACAAATATCCTACAGTGCTGATGTAGGAAGAGCTTCTGTCACCTCAGTCATCAACCTTATCCTTACTCTGTAGTTACTTTATGGTGAATCTTACATTTGGATAAGAAAAACAGTTGAGAAGGGAGGGTGTTAAACACATAGTGAAAGACACTGCACACAGCTCTCAATACAAGTTCAGCTAGTAGTACAAACTGATTTGTACACAAGCACAACCCAGAAAAAGAGGCATCAAATCATGATTGCACAGGCCAAGAGACAGGGATACTAAACCTCTGGAGTAAATATCAGTGTTTACTTTGCATGAGGACAAGCTCTAATGTGATTTAAAATCTGAAATAAAAGGTAAGCAAGGACCATCTATAATCCCTTCATAGAGAACCCTGGTGCTTGAAGGTTTTTCACATCTATACTCATCTTTTTACTCTAACGATTCCCACGCCTTTTGTGTATTGTCCTTTTTGCCCTTGGATTCAGAAAGGCAACATGTAAAAATCTGAGAAACCTCCACAATCACTGACACACTAGAGAAGAGACACAACTGTTGCCACACCTGTAAATCAAAGACTGGTGTTTGTAACATTGCATAAGGGAGGAATCAATCCTTCTCATGCCCTTCATGCCCTTTGCCTCCCTCCCAAACAGAAAAGCTTTCTACCTGTCCTGAAACAGGCGTGTAGCCAGCATGTAATTCATTGATGTCCTGTGCTCTAAAAAGGATCTAAAAAAACAAAATACAGGATATATCAACACAATGAAACACAGCATAGTGCAGAAATAAATGTTCTATAAAAAACATCCCAGAAGTGGATTGAGACAATATGCTGTACCATAACAGAAAAGAGGAAAGGAGGAGAGCTATCACTTCTCAGCTGAAGTTCCTGGTGAGGCAAGAGACACAAAGAAACATTACAGACTGGAAAAAAAAAAAAAATAGAAAAGCATAATATAGTATCACTCACAGGATGAGTTCTATATTGTGTTTATGGCCTAATGACAGCATACACAGTACATGTAGCTCTAGGATGTAAAAGCAGATAGCAGCAATGGACTATCTGAAGTGAAGACATTTTTATACTGACAGAAAAGCACCAGAGACAATGCTTGATAGCCTTCCATGAGGTACAGCTAGGCAAAGAAGCAGTTAAAACCAGGGATGAGAAAAGAACATCCTCAGCACTAAAGTAAACTCTACGAAAACCCTCAATATGTATCTTTCTGATTGCTAAACTGGTTGATCTACGTATACTTAACACAGAATAGCCCTCAACACAGAGCATCAGTGCAACACTGAGCCATCCTATTGGATCTTTTTCTCACCCATAAAGGTCCCATGTTAATGGGGTAGGGAATATTCGGATGAAGCCTCCTCTCCGTTCATTCTCCTCTTGCACTCGACGAAGAACTTTAACCTTAGAATAAAAAGAGGAAAAAAAGAAATATAGCCAGCAAAATATATACAATGAAAAACGAACCCTAGAAAAATCTCTGGGTTTCAGAGGACACCACGATTACTGCAGTCCTGGAAGCGGGCTGAGTACATATGATATCCCAAGCAATTTTATCTTGCGTTTAAATTCTGAAGGAGTCTATTGCTGCTTGGAGCACATATGCATGCCTGGCATGACTGAGGGCAAGGGCAGTACCAGCAGCAAAATTCAGCAGTTCCATTTCAAAAATTATACTACTTCTGTCATATTTTTCATACGCACGCACGTGCTCTTTGCTGAGCAAATAACCCCACATATTGCATGAAAGCCAAGGTAAATAAAAGATATTCAATAACCTACTTACCTCCTCCATGGAGAGACCTAGCACAGAGCTCCCTTGCTTTCCTGCTGCTTTTTCCCTGCCTGAGGGCATCGGGTTTTTAATTTCAGCATCACTGGCAGACAGAGGACGGGTACGCTGTAGAGACAGTGTGAACCCAGATTTTTCTTTTTTCCTCTCTCAACTTACTTTTTAAATAAAAAAAGTTACATTCAAATTCCAGGACCCCATTCCCAGCAGAATCTACACTCCAGAGTACTACAGCCAGAATTCACAATTCCACACTGCAGCTGCTGAAAGAGTTCACACCACAGAGGGCACCAAGTGTGAGTATTCACATTCCTAGGTTTTAGCACAGCAAGACGCACAATTCAGGCACTGGTGCCAGTATTTACACCCCTGGTCCTTTCCGGAAAAACGTGAGACATACCCAAAAGCACCAAAGGCAGAATTTCATACAGAAAAATCCTCACCTAAGCAGCACTAGAGCCAGCATTCACACTCATAGGTCCCAAATACACTTGGATTCACACCCCAGTGCTACCAGAACCATGATTCTCTCTTCCAGTTGTGTTGCTACACTGGAACAGAACTGTAATTCACCAATGAGGTAAAGTTGCAGGGAAAAAGTGAAAAATTAAGTTCACCAACTCTTACTCTTTTGTTACTATACTGCTGGAACTCAACTTGCTTATCACACTTAACAGACAGCTCTTGTACGTGTATGTAGATACATCATGCAAATTTGCATACATATGCAAATTCTAAAAATAAGAAAATAAATAATTTGCAAACAGTCTCATGTTCTCAAGTACATTTCAGCTGGTCTTAGACCCAGTTCAGAAAAATTATCTCTGTAAAAGTAGTGTGTTAAGAGTCTAGAAGGTCTCATGCCATTATACAAAATTCAAATTTTCTTTTAACACTATACTGAACAGAGAATGCACAGAGAGCCTTTTTAATCTAGGAAGAAAAACATAACAGAAACTGTCAGCTGGATAAGCCTGAGGAATATCCTGGACTGCTCAGATATAAGTAAAACTCATGGCAAGATCAGGTTGTATCTTAATTTGTAAAGACTATTGGAGTTTACTTCCATTCTCTCTGTTTCATTAGAAATTGCAAGCAGCTGTTCAGAATCTGCAGATGAAGCAAATGCAAAAGCAACAGGCACTGCACTACAATGGGTTACACTGCAGTGACTGGCACAGAAAGATCCAATGAGAAAACAGAAATAGCAGGTGCCAGCTGAAACATTTTGTTAAGCCTAATGAAAACTCATTAAGTAAAACAAGATAAAATGAGGCAATCTGGATGAGAAGGTAGGAGACACAAGCATTTGAAGAGGAAATAAAAACAGTAGTCAAACAAGCTTGCTTGATGCTGTGGAAGGCATTAAGTTGAAAGGGTTTTAGTCTTTCTTCCTAAGCTTTCTGCCATTTCAAAAGCACAGCTCAACAACTTTGCTTCATCACTTCCTCTAAAAATCTCCTGCTAGGTAACCACCTCTTAAAAACCATTTCCTGACACTGTCATAACAATCATCATGTGAGAACAGCTCCTCAAAGAGAATATTACAGAAATTTTCATCCTATCAGAAGGAAATAATCATCTCCATTATCACAGCACAATGGGGATTATTTCATTGATTACAAATAGAAAATATATGCCTATGCATTGGCAGCTCTGCCTCCTGAGAACAAACTACACTGCTGTCAACATGCTAGAGAAAAACTCTTAACTTCACTGAAATTCTTGCACAAACACTTTTTTTCAGTGTTTCAATGCAGAATTCTCCCTGGCTGTAGCACAGAAATGTTTCCAGCTTCATTAAGATATTGTTTCCTCTTTGACCCAGCTTATCTTTAAAAGCATAGATAAATCCATCCACTTTGTTTTATCTCCAAATTCTGCAAGCATCTCTGTTTCCCACATCATGATTCTGATTATATTAAGCACTGACAGCAGTTGGCACAAAGGTCCTTCCTATTCTCTATGAAACCTCATTATTCAATGAGTCTTTTCTCTTAGCCCCAGCTAATCTCACACAGAACAACATAAACGGCGGCACATAGAATGAATTAGGTTCTCAAGATGATTCCATCTGTCCTACCCTTCCTTCCTGCTGAGAAAATGAGAGTCATCGCTATTACATTCATGCAAGAAGCCCAGCAGCAAAATAATGCCTATGGTGTCCCCACAGAGCCAGGTGCTTAAAATTGTAAACTAACATTGATTTGTCCATATGGCTCGCAAGAAGAATGCCAAATATGACATTTAGAAAGGTGGATCACTCTGACTTATGATAACAATAGTTATACATTTTTCTGTTATCTTTAAGAAATCCTTCTTATCTCTGTATCTATTTTGACCCAGTTTACTCTCAGATTTTTGCAGATTCCTTGAGATGACTGTTGCACAGAAAATAATCACTTCTCTTACAGAGCCACTTGAATTTTTTTCATACAGATTCACCTGTGCTATTATTTTCATTCAGACTTATTCCATCCCCTGTAGTACACAAGACAAAAATTCCTCTTCCTCCCTTCTGGTGTGACATTCCTATTTGCTGCTGCTTGCACCAGCTCTTCCTTTGTTTTGCACTTTCCTTTTCAATGACCTACAAAATCCAGAACACTGTGCTGCCACTGTCTTCATCATTTGATGACCAGAATGACAGCTTTATCTTTAAACATCTATATGCAATTTCTTCAAAATGCAGTTCAGAAATACTTGTAGGCTTAAAAACTTCGAGGGATTTGACCCAACTGACCTTGACTCTCACCACACCTCACTTAATCTGTTTTTAAGTTGTCGGAACTGATATGGTTTTTTCAACCTTTGCTCTTGCCACATGGAAACATGTGCCAGTACCTACCCACCTCCTCTTTTCTTGTTGACCTCCCCCTGCCACCAGCCTACTTAGCTGCAAAATATATTTTGGAACCAATTCTGCCAAAAGTATTGTGCAAGGTAACATATGAAATTGCATCCCTTGTATTGGTGAAGGGAGCTGAAGGGTACTTACCAATCTGGTGTTTGCTGTTTGTAACTGCAGAGACCCAGGACGCTGCAAGAGATGCAAAAAGAAAATAAAAACTTTGTGTTCTCCAAGACAGCATCATCCCTGCCCAAGTTGCAGAGGAGTGGTGAGTACCCCAAAGCAAAAGCGTATAACTAAAGTCCAGAGATATAGCTAACTGCTTCCATCATCTCAGTTCAGATCTTCCTCACATCCTCCACAAATGCATCCTGTTCCCATTCCAAATGCAGCACTGATCCTAACCTCAGATGTGCTCAACTGGGCAGAATGCATCTGGACATACACATAGTTTTCAAAAGCACACAGAAAAGAGCTCTGCAGAATGGACGAATGAACTCAACTCTCATGACCAGAACTGATATTTTTGTAAGATAAGAGCTACCCAGAGGGAAATATTTAACAGCTATGTATTAAGGAGAAGCAGATGCTGTCAAGTAAAATTGTTCACACAACAGAGCATATACTATAAAAAAAAAAAACAAACTAAATTTCTTGACATTCCAGAAGCCATTTCATTTAAGTATCTCAAAAAAATTCCAGTTCTTGCAGAGAAAAAAGATGCTATTTAACATTCCAAAACAAGTATAGAAACATCAGCAGAATGTCAAAAAGTACCCTGGATTACTTATCTGGCATCTGGTCTACAAGCAAGACCAGTTTAATGACTGGGGTAGGTTCAAAAGAAAACTATTATCATAGGAGCTCAGATTTTTCTTGCCTTGGTTGGTATTCAGGCTGTCTCCCTCCTCTCCAATGCCAAAGAGGGCAAATGATGTAAGAAAGGATTCTCAGGAGACCTATTTATAATTTTTAGCCCTACTACTGCCAAGTTCTCTACAGTTGGTCTATAAAAATTAGGTTGAGGTCCCTTTATTGCCTACAATTATTTGAAAGAGCTCCAACCCAAATCAACAATACATTACAAAGGAAGGAGCTGAATTGTTCATTTCCCTAGAGGGAGAAATGCTCAGAGAGCCAAACGAAAGAAATTGCACAAGGAACTTGCAGTCCAGTCCGGTGAAACTCAGAAAACAGAGTCACTGTCTCATCAACAAGAATGCTAGTATCAGCATTTGTTTCCCAAGAAACAACTTTTACAATCACTAAAGATGACTTATGTGAACGATCAAAACTTAAGACATCATGAAGGAGTTAAGAAAAACAAGAGCGGTTCAAAGTACCCTTTGCAACTGTGAATGGGAACAGAAGTATCAGAAATCCAACAATCTGAGATAAAATGCATTCAGCAAAGAACAGGCCAAAACATTCCTGAACCATGGAAAGCTCTATACACCTATTCAGCTATGGGATTTCCATTTAGGTACTTAAGAAAAGCATGCTATAAAACTATGTAATTGGAAAGATAATGTAATCCCATCTCATAACCACTGCTCTGTCCTTACACCTATTTGTGTTTTTTTAAGCATAACAAATCTATAAATTTAAAGCCTCGTTAAAATTCAATGCTTCTCCACAGGTCCATTTTCTGCAACTGTCTTGCACTTTTTTTTTCAGATAAAGGACATCAAATCATCAGGATCCGATTGCATTACTTTACGAGAGAATGTTACTTTTTCTGAAACAGCTCCTAATTTATCTGATATATATTTTGTCTGCCACAAAGAGCACCTTTAAGGTCAGAGGGATCTGTATGAAATCCTATCTATTAAATTTGCCTTAGAAGCTTTGGACTCAGCCATGCATTGTATAGATACTCAAATGTCACCTTAACAGTTATTCACCGCTCTCCCAGTGACACAAGATTCCCCAGTTTTACAAGATGCAAAATGTTGTAATTTCTGTGAGTCTTCCCTGTACCAAAATGAACAGTGTACCAGTACTCTGTCACAAAACGAAAATGACTTTTCATTTCCTACTTGAACTTGAGCTGCATGGCCATGCTGTATGTCCCTCACAGGTGCACATGCACCAGCTGCCGAGTGGCAGGATACACTGTTTGCCTGTTTGCCTGAGGAGAAATGCAGCTGAAATGCCAAATGACATAGGGGACCTCCTGCCTTTTGTGAGTGCTCCACATCAACAGATATTTATGGACCGTCTCACAGTCAAAAAGAGAGAGAGCAACTGCCCTTCAGCACTACAGTGCTAACAAAGCATTCTCTCAGCAGAAAAAGTAATGAACAGTCACAGCAAGCCATGTGAGGCCTCAATCCAAGGATCCACAGGAAAGGAAGTGAGAGATTCCATGACTGAATGGGAAAGAAGCCTTAAATTTCCAAAGCAAAATGCTCCTTCCACCTGGAAGGAGGTCTTAGAGACATTCATAAAGCTCCAGGGTTCTGGAAGCTTGTTACTCACAAGAAATCAAAAGTGACTAAACAGCCCATAGCCCAGGTACATCCTCTGAGTCTCTTCTGTAGTTATTCTAGAAATCCAGATAACCTCACTCACTCACTGGATCTCTCACCTGTGAGCCAAACTAAATGAGAGTAACTTTCCTGCTATCCCCCTCAGCTTTGGCTTGTAGAAGTCACTTACCTGCAGCTTCTGGTACAGATTTCTCTTGACAGATTCAGATGAATGACAAATTGCCCGGCTTGATCGCTGGCCTGGATCCTGGCACACAAAGCCTATGGGCATCAGGAGCCACATAAGAACTTTAAGACAGACCTAGCATTCCTGTTAATGATCTCAGTCTATACATTACCTTGCTGTCCCTGTCCAAAGACCAAAAAGATGCTTTTCTTTTTTATGCCTTGCTTTGTTTAATCCAAACTGTACATTGCATTACATTTTTTGAATAAAACTGCAACTTGCTTCAAAACCAAGTACTTAAATAAATAAGATGGGTTACTGAACAGGAGCATAGAGATAGGCTTCATTTCTTAAACGGCTGAGAAGACTACCTAATGACAATTCCGCCTCTTTTAGTATTGGGGGTGAGTTGTGTCAAGTAACTGAACCCAGATGTACTAAGGATGCCTAAAAGGTGCTGGGCACTAGACAGTCATGCAGCTTTCACAATTGTCACTGTACTTCTAACATAGCCTAACTAGAACCCATACATTCAACCTAAAAAAAAACCAACCAACCAACCAAACAAACAATGCATGAATACCGATTCTGAGGGCTAAGCAGAAGTCACCTGCTAAAGAGTGGCATCTCCAAATACAAACTAAGGACTTTTAATACCACCTGCGCATCACAAACAGCCAGACTATTCTGAAGCTGAGCTGCCCACATATAACTTCCCAGTGCTAAATATGGTCAGTCTCCTTAACCAGAGTTCTCCTCTATTATAATCATCTAATAACACACAGCTCATAAATCTACCTTTTATTGGTTTTAAGTAACTGAAAGACTAAAGGAGCTTTTTGTTACACTCACCTACAAGGGTGAACATATCTGAGAGCATGCTAGCTTTGATCTTCAGGTCCAAAGGAGCATCACTATCACCACATGCAACACAAGACAAGAGGCATTATTTTTCTGGCATTAAATGAGAGGAATGCTTCAATATCCAAGATATCTTCCAATATAGTTTCTTTGTATTGGTCCTTAACACAGACATAATCAACAAAGGAGGAAAAGTAGGTGTTTTTCACATACATAAGTAAAGATGAAATAGCAACAGATTATTCAGTTAGTTTACCCTTTTTCACAGCTTTAGTCTTCTAATGCAGCAACACACAGTCTTGTTTTAGCTCTGCTTGGCTAGGAACATTTTCTCTGAATAGATCTACACTACATTTCATGGAGTAGACAATGGTTGCTGTCATAGAATTATTCAAAACCACAGTTACCTATGCATCTTCCACATAAAATCATAAAATCAGATGGGTTAGTTCTAACGGATGGGAACAAATGATTAGGGGAGGTGATAGATATGAAGAGATCAAACAGTTGGGACAGACAGAAAGCATCCATCATTTTATACAGTGGGTAAAAACAAAAAAAAAAATCATCAATGAATACAGTTCAGATCAGACAGGCTCCTTGGGAGCAGAGAAATCAGCCACGTTCTGCAGCACAGTGATAGATGTCAACAGCTCGGCAAAGAAAATGCCAATCATAACAAAGCAGAGCAAAAGATGTAGATATTAGAGTTTTAAGTAGTAAAGGATGCAAATAATTCAGTCTGTATTATTATGAGCACAAACCACCAAACAAGGAAATTAAATGTTGTGGAAACGCTCTAGTTGCACCTGAAAACAAAATGGGTACTGTAGAAGCTAGGGTTATGGACAGTGTATTAAAACAAAAATTCTATGCAGGATAAAGAAGCAGGAAAAAAAGAAAATCAAGAGGAAGGTCAGATCTGGTTATTCCAGGAACATATAACTTAAAGCTTATTTATACCATCGTAACTGAAATATTACTCACAGTACTACAAAAGTGCATTGTCATCTGTGCTCCTGTAAAGTTAAACAGTAGTCCAGAAAACACACATAACTGGAGATGTACAAAAATAAATCCTGAAGTTTCATTAGAGTCTAAGGGTCAGCATAAGGGCCAAAAGAACACTCACTCTTTAGATTTTAGCTAAAGAGAGTACTAGACCAAAAGTTTGAGCCCAAGCATACATCTATGTCCTCAAGTCAAGCAAAATGCTTGGACTCCAAAATCTTAAACTTTCTACTCAGCCAAGGGTATTGAAACCCCACACAAGAGTTTGGAGAGTTCCAAAATTCATCTATAATGGGAGATTTTGAAGTGTTAGCAATGATGATGGACTGTGGAAGAGCAATAATTAAAAAGAAAATGGAATCCCAACTGCGTTATTTCAAAGCCTGCTGCAATTAGTTTGTTTATGCAAAAGAAAAAGCAAAGGACTATCCTCTCTGTCAATTAGCCGTGGAACAAATACTCTGCAGACATCACGAAATCATGCTCTCCTAGGACCACACATTTCAAGGACAACCATCTCTAGCAACAGTCCAAGTCTCATATTAAACTGGGAATCACTTACCAGGCCAACGATGGGGATAGGTTTACTTCCAACAGCCAGGGCTTCAGAGTATCGTCAATAAGGACATCAAAACCATACAGCTCTGAAAACACAGCAAACACTGTAAGTTCACCTTACTGCACCTTTAAATATTCAGGTAAGGTCGAACATTAGTCTCTATCATGTTCCTATCCATATAATTTATTTTAAATCCAGTGAAATCTCTAGGGCTGAACAAATAATAACATTCCAAGAGTGAGAAATTTCACTTCCTCAGAATCAAGATTCAATATATTCTGTTTCTTGGGGAAAGAGGGAAACAGAAAATGAGCCTTAGAAAAGTATTCTGTGGAAAAATTAATTCTTTGCTATCCACAAACTGCAGTTCATGGAGAACTCTATTACTTGTTTTCACATAGAATTGACACAAGCCCAGCAGGTCCCATCTACTTATTCCATTGGATCCTGGACACAACAGAACTTCATTCTCCTTTTTATGGTTTAATCCCTATATTAATTGTTCCAGACAGCTACAGAAAATCTTGGTTTTTTTCAAGCATCATATTCTTTTCAATTATTCATGTATGGTTTTGTAGAAGATCCCCATGGGACTACAAGAGTCTTCTCCTCAGCAGCTCCATCTACATGGACAACCTCTCATAACTATCTTATTGACAGCTTCCCACTTTGCAGCAAACCACTATAGAAATATTTTTTCCTTAGTTTCTCAAACATTCATAACATATTACATCTGCTAGATGTGTTCTGCTCTACACAGGTCAGACTGAAGCCAGCTTCCCATTCCAAGGCTGATTTTATTGTTTCACTTTATACACACGTTCTCTCTAGTTTGGAAAGAGTCGCAAGAAGGATGCTACACAAAGAAGACTGCAAATCAGAAGTTGGCATTAATGCAATTCCCTCTTCCAGCATCAAGAAGTACAGCTAATGATCATCAGAGTAACTTATGTCCATTTTTTTCGAAAGACCACAGAACAGGGTATTGGCAGAGAAGAAGGATTTCCATGGAATTAACCAGTTCCCTAGTGTCGGGAGTGAAAGCAGGAGAGTTTCTTTGCCATGCTGCTTTCCTTGAATTCTGGCTTTGGCCTTTTGTCGCCTGCCTGACATTGAAGCTGGCTCCAGAGAGCTGGACTGCTTGACAAGCTCTTCCTATGCAGACAGCTGTGCGAGAGCTCATGTAGCTTAGAACAGGAAGCTAATGAGCTGTGGGGGAGACTTGGAAAGGAAGGCAATGGCAGCAGAGTGAGTATTGCCTGCTTGCTTTTCTAGACTGTGTAGCCAGACATTGAGTGGGAAGCAAAACAGCAGAGAGTTAAGGAGTTGGTTTGCTCCAAAGAAATGAGGCTGAATCTACATTTGGCTCTCTTACTCCCCAGACAAAAAAGGCTGCAGCAGAGAGAAGAGGAGGAGGTGAGGATTATAAGTGTAAACATTAACAAAACTTTCTGATCAAAAGAAACTGATGATGATTTTGATATATTATTTCAAAATAAAATCTCAGGTTTGGTGAAGACCTGCAACTCTTAATGGTATAGCAAACTCCAGTGGCCAGACACTGATGCCCAAGGCAGAGAAGCGGTGAGTGGGCCTGTGGCAGCTGCTGGTCTGCAACCTCCCAGCCCCAGGCAGGAAGCAGAGCATTTTGTTTTGACTGGCTGCTGCTGCTCTTGCTGCTGGCCATTCTCTCCCTCTGCCCCTCAAAAGACCTTTGCTAGTATTTTGGCTCCTCTGACTTTGTCCTCCTCTCCCACAATTCCTCCCCTCCAAACCACTTGCTCTTTGAACCTCCCTCTTTCCCACCCAGTTATCCGCTTTTACAAATACATGTGAGTGACCTCTTGACCTCAGCTAGCCTTGACCACATAGCTGGTGCTTTATTCTCCTTTCCCTTGTTTATTAGGACAGAAAACTCTTTGGGATATCCCTGTTGACTCAGTTCCATTGTTGACACATATCTAATGTGATCTGCAATGCATCCTAGGAAGACTCCACTACTGCTGCATAATGCCCCAAGTCTCACGTATTGTAGGTCATATCTAGAACACCTTGAGAGATGTTTCTGCTACCTCGGGGCATGATCAGGAGATATGTAATATCCATGTTCTGGCAACAGAATCAAGCCTCACAGGTTCCCACATAGGACTTAGCACAAAGGGGTTCTCAAATCTGCCTATGATACTAGGGCACAAACAGAACATAAATCACCTGCGTTTTCAGCTATCCTAGAAATATCTCCTTGGCCCTCTTCCACATTTGGAAGATGCGCTACTTCAATTACATACAGAAGTATCCTTTCTACTACGAAACCCCACTATCATTTGTAAAAATAAATACATAGGCAGCACAAAGATGTACAGTCACACGAGCATAGCAAGGTCAGAAGTAGATCCTCTGCAATTACCAACATAAGCAAGATTGTTATTTCCCTCTGTAGAGAGAGCAAAGAAAAAGAGAATGACTGAAAGAGAAACACATGCCTTACGCTGTGGCAATGGTAGGTTTATGACAACCCACCTTGCATCGTTATTGTTATTAAGGGAAGAATAGAAGAAACTAAGATATCAAATTTCCACAGTGCCTTCCCTTGATTCCCTCCTCTTGCTACTGTTACACAATCCACAGAAACATGTTTCACCCTTGCCGTTCGCTAAAGAGATTGGAATTACATCAGGAGGTACCAGCTGTTGCCAAGACTCAGCAGGAACAGCCTGGCTCTCCCGTCCGGCCCCCACAGAGAAGTCATTGCTGACAGAGCTTCCCATCCTCCCAAGAGAAGGGCCAGCTTCAGGCCAAAGTCTAACAGCAACACTTCTGCCAGAGATTTTTTTTTTGCCAGTGCCATTATTCAAGACTAAGAGGAAGGCTAGAGACATGGTTTCAAGCTTTTTGGTTCTGGTGAACTACCATGTATTCCAAACTTGGCTTATAGTCCTGTCAAAGACTTCACTGGCACCACCTTTTAGAAAATATCCCTAAAGAATTTGCTGTTCTCTGCAAGTCTAGAAACTAAGCCAGAAGTGATAGCCCGGTAGCGCAAACAATGTTTTCATGATTTTGCACAGAATGAATAAGCTCAATTCCTAGAGGGTCGCTGTAATTCTGGTCTTTGTTTTCAGCTTGTTCACTAGGGAAAAAGAAGCAGCTTTACTGCAAAGTACAGGTTCTGCAATTGAATGGAGGCAAAATGAGGTTATGAAGGACGCATATACACTGAAAAAAAATGTTGCATACCTAACTCATCTGCTTGTACAATAAAAAACAATCATCTCATTTTAAGCAGGAGCATATTTACAGATGTTCCTAATACAAGGAACTACACCTGTGCCACTGAAATTAGAGTATTTTTCCTTCCTACCTTTTCGGTGCTTTAACTAAAGGTATCCTGCAGACCATGCTTATAGACAACATATATCAAGGAGCTTCAGTTAGAAAAGTTAACTGTGCTACAATTTCACCCAAAGCAGCAACCAGACAGTGCAAGGGAGAAAAACTTCTAAGAGTATAGTGATGGATGTACTGCTTTGCTGAACACACTGCCAAACCTGAGGCTTCAGAGACTACATAGTATTTTCTAAATTAACTCCATCACCTTTTCTAGTGATGGTACAGTACCTGCTCCAACTCTGGTAAAGCACATCTTAACAGCTATGGGGACTCGAACAAATCTGTATTTTTAAGGCTATCACAGTCAGGTCTCAAATCATTCCTGTTATTCTACAACAAGCTAGCATAACAGTTTAGGCTTAGATAAGCAAAAGGCCACACTGTGTCATATCAAGTAACAGAATAGAACCCTCTACTCTGGACACCAAAGGCTTTGGGGAAAGTATTGGTGATGCAGTCTTGTGGGGCAAGTTGCCTTGCACTCCAAGTAATACAGCTTAACTCCCTTTTTTAGATAACTTTAACAGAGAAAGGCTTCATCTCTCAGTGTTATTACAGGAAAGGACCCAATAAGAGGGGGCATGATTATTGCACGTGTTGACATTCTTGTCTGCTTCACAAGATGCAGCCTGCACCTGCCAGAGTTTGTTATACTAGCTTGGCCAAATGTGTAATCACATTACTCAGAGGCACTTTCTCCACAATGGGTAACCAGAGAAAGTCCATCACTTATAAGGCGACTTCTCAACCTTTTTTCCTTCTACTGAAGCCTGAAGGACACTTAGTTGGACTAATTTCGGGTGCCTACATAGAATCACAGAATGTTAGGGATTGGAAGGGACATGGAAACATCACCTAGTCCAATCCCCCTGCCAGAGCAGGAACACCTAGAAGAGGTTACACAGGAAGGTGTCCAGGCAGGTTTTGAACGTCTCCAGAGTAGGAGACTCCACAGCCTCCCTGGGCAGCCTGTTCCAGTGTTCTGTCACCCTCACTGAGAAGAAGTTTCTTCTCAAATTTAAGTGGAACTTCAGAGAATCATAGAATACCTCGAGTTGGAAGGGAGCCATAAGGATCAACGAGTCCAACGCCATACTCCTCTAAGGACTAAAAACTAAATCATGAGACCAAGAGCATCATCCAGATACTCCTTGAACTCTGACAGGGTTGGTGCCGTGACCACTTCCTTGAGAAATCTGTTCTAGTGACCAACCACCCTCTCTGTAAAGAACCTTCTCTCCCCCTCTGCTGTCTCCTTTGAGGAAGCTGTAGACTACCATGAGGTCACCCCTCAGTCTCCACTTCTCCAAGCTGAACAAACCAAGTGACCTCAGCCAATCCTCATAAATGTTGCTCTCAAGACTTTTTACCATCTTGCTTGCCCTTCTTCTACATAAGTCACTGCTTTCTTTGGTGAAGATCAGAATCAGGCTCATCACTTATACCAAAATCAGACTCAGAATGATTCTTCTACTCTGAATTCAGAAAAGCTAATAAGGCCATCTTCAAGGCTAACATCAAAGAACAGGAGTCTTGGTGGAAATTAGGCTGGCTTTATGCCCTAGTTTTGGCTGGGATAGTTCATTTTCTTCCCAGAAGCTTGTATGGTACTGCATTTTGGATTCAGAATAATGCTGATAACACACTGATGTTTTAGTTATTGCTAAGTAGTCAAGGACTTTTCAGCTTCTCACATGGTGCCAGATGCACAGGATGCTGGGAGGGGGCACAGCCAGGACAGCTGACCCCAACTGGACAAAGGGATATGACACCACACTCAGCATATATTTTGGGGGAAGCTGGCCAGGGGAAGGGCTGAGCATTGATCATCAGGTGGTGAGCAATTGTATTTTGCATCACTCATTTTATAATATTCTATTATTATGATTTTCCTTTCTGTCCTGTTAAACTCTGTATCTTAAAACCAAGAGGTCTACCTTTTTTTTTTTCCAGTTCTCCCTCTCATCCCACTGAGGGGGGGGCAGCTTAATTTTACATGAGGAATTTTACAAGAACAAAACAGAGGCTTGCGCTCGCATTTTTAAAAACAATGCATGAACAAGGCTGCAGCAAAATCACATAGTACTTACACTACTTTCTGTGATGCACTTCAGAGGTACAAAACTACTGAGCATCCCAAGTCCTCTGAGAACTGATTACTAGAATGCAGTAAACAGCTCACATGACATGGCCAAATGAGAACTCACTACAATCTTTCCGCAAATTGTCATCAGCACTTGGCTTTGATATTAGAAAAAGAATCATCCTGACCTACCGCTCTCACTTTTTAGGCAAGCATGGGTAGCTGAAACCATACAGACTGTCTCACAAGTCTTACTTTAGAACATGGAGAAGCCATAAATGGAGCCTATTCCCTTAAACCTAGAAAACAAGTATATTACATTTAACAAACAAACAAACCAACCAACCAAACACACACAACAACATTTACTTGGGAAATGAATGAAGGACCACAGCAGTGCTAAACTGTTAGAGAAAAAAAGTGGGCAACCTAACCTAGATAAATATGTACTTGTGATTTAATTTCTAGCAAGAAGGTGGCCACTGTAATGGAGTCCTGTTTTTTAGAATAGCATTACAAAGGCTAGAGTAGAATACACATTTAGTAATATTTTCTAGAAGTTTTCCAAACCAGGCCTACCTCTGTATCTGAATCTCAGATATGGGTTTCTGAAGTCCAAGATACTTTTCAAATGATCAGTCTTTCTCAGGACACACAGGCAGTTTCATTGTTCAAGCCCAGAATGAAAATAAAGGCTCTTGGGAGCCTCTGCATGCTGCCTTGAAACAGTCATTCCCAGTTTTCTCCCTCATGGTAACAGCTATGAACTCAGCCATTCTGAACATTTCCAGATAGAAAAACTGCCTCTTTTAATAATACAAAAGGGTTAAAAGTGGCACAACTGAAGAGTGTCAGAACAAGATACGTGGATGAAGAATGAGCCATACAGCACAAACAGGGCAGTTCAGATCCTTCGGACAAGGACCACCACTTAATTGTGGGGGAAGGTGGCAGAAAGTACTGAGCTCTGGAAATGCCTCAGGCTCCCTAGGGAAGCAGTATGGCTCCTACTTAAGCTCTCTTTCCTGGGAAGCTCTTAATTCATGTTTACACTGAAATAAATGGAACAAAACAGTTTATTTGTCGGGGAGCATCTGAGAGGGTGGTTAGTCCAGCCCTGGGGAGGCAGCAGGAAGTGGAATAACCTCACAGGCAGGCCCAGCAGAAAATACATGAGGAACCTAAGTTTCCACATACACAGCTCAGAGGAATCCAGAGACAAAACTGAGTGAGGAAAAGGGAGAAGAAAAAAAAAAGAGGCAGGTAAGTTTTCTGGTGTGCATTTTTTTTCAGTCCAGTTGTTGACATTTCTGTACCTAATAAGCTGCTACTTCACTAAAACTATTACCTAACTCATAAATCCCACATGTATGTCAAGGTTCTCCAGCTTGAATAAAGGCATCATAGTCAGGAGAAGCTAAAGCCAGAGACGTAACTAGTTTGGCAGAAAACTAAACAAAATATCAGCTACTGCTCCTCCTTGATTCTTCACTGTCTCATCACCCCCAAATATCCAAAGATGACAGCATTTACGCTGAACTGCTGAAAGCTGCAGACTTGTTAATACCCAAGTGTAATGCAAGGACCACACAAATGGATTTACCTGTCACAGCTAGTTTAAATATAAGTCCCTAAACACAGGATAGCTTAAGCCAAGCTTAATATCTGGTTTAAGCACTGACTGAGACTAATTCTAGACTCATTTCCCCAAGACTCCATCTTCATGCGTGTATCCACATGAGCAAAGGGCAGCTAACAGCAGGAGGAGGCCTCTTTCGGGAAGGTTGGGAAGCAGCCACTGGAAAGCGGGAGAAGGCACACTCTGGTACCAGCCGCTGCTTTCTGGACCTCATCCCAGCAACTGCAGCCAGCGAGTTCTCAAATCCCTCTGCCAGCACATAGTTCTGCATCCAGCTTCTGCCAGAAATAGGTTTTCACGCCACCATGTGGTACTTTCACACAAGAACAAGCCCAGAAGCAATATCACCACCATCATTCCAGCCACTGCATTACACATTCCTCCCTAGTCCTCAGATGCACGTAGGACAATATTTCAGAACTACATCAGACTAGATGGATCAACAGAAAATATTAAATTCTCTAAAGGGATGTTTAATCATCCACAACTATCCTTTGCAAAGGCACTAGTGGGCCAGTACCTTCAACTTTCCAGCACTTCCCCAGTTTCCTTTCAAGTCCCTTTTCATCTTCCCATTTTATAGCATGAGAGTCTGATGAACAACACAGGGTCACTATGATTCAACATCCCCTGCCCTCACAGAGGCCTATAGTGAAAATAAAACCAGTATCCAGCTTCCCTGCAATAGGGAATGCATGTTTCTCTGTAGCATCAGAAAGCTGGAAGTTTCAAACAGTAATCATAGACTTAATCAACAAAGATGCCCCCCAGTGCCTTACCAAAGCAGCTGCCACGATGTGAAAGAAAAGTTTTACAGGCTGTTGCAATGGCCAGCTCAGCAGAAACTACAGCCTTGATAATCAGGTCTTCCACGCTGGCCATCAGTGCTGCAAGGAGGGGAGGAGGAAAAAAAATAAAAGTAGGGGAAAAAAAAATTTGATTGTGAAATAGCACACAATATCTAGAAAAACGTGAGCAGAAGCATATGGACAGATACCTTTGTGAATCAAAGCACGTGAGAGCCTATGGATGACAAAGCAATGATGTCTGGAAATCCATGCAAGCATAAGTATTTATAGATACATGCGTAAGTATCCTCATGCGAAAATACTCACAAATGAGAATGATAAAAGTGAGTATATGTACAGTGCAAGCAAGCAGAAACATGTGGCCAGCACATCAGCACAAGTCAGCTGGAGTCTGATCACCACCCACTCAGAGTATTAGGAAGGATTAAACAAGAGTGGGTCAGCGAGATAAGACCCTAAACTACAGAGAATAAGTCATAGCTACAGAGTTATAAAAATTTTTCTTGTGGATTTTTATGAGACAACTGTTCTGTGATGTTGCACCTTCCTCTAAAGCAGCTGTTCCCATACCATGATTCACAAATCATTTCAAAATGATAGGACTGGTGACAGCTTTCAGCCCTGTTGACCTATAGATAATCTGCAGTTTCACCAAGCTCTCTCCAGCTCTTGTATAAGCCTGTAAACAGAGCTCAGGAACAGGAATCTCAGCTGACAGAGGGAGAAAAAGACAAGAAAAGATGCACATTAGATGTAGGCCTGGATTCTACACCAGGCTTGAGATGAGTCACACAACAGAAAGAACACCACACTTAGTTTCTGTTTTCAAGGACAAGCAACAGAGAAGTGAAAGGAAGAGGGAATGAACACTAGAGTCCTAGACTGAAAAGTTAGTAGGGTTGACAGGAGAGCCTTCTCCATCCCTCAAGGGGAGCACAAGTAAACACACAGACCTCCAGCAAACCCACACATTTGGTAACCCCTGTCCCAAAGAACATCTAGTACAAACCACTTAACTAGAGAGTCTGATTTAGGCCTACAAGTACTATTTCTCATGTTAAGATGATGACATGCAGGGACCTGAATAATTACAGAGGAGCATGTAAGCAAATTCAATGTGAACTTCTGTGCCAGAAGACAACTAAGTGGAAGCAACGCAGCATGAGAATGTCTAAGTGCACATAAACATCCCAGAACACAAAAATCTTGCCAGCCCAGACAAGGTCAGCACTTTCCAGCCAGCATTCTGCCTCCTTATGGCCAGAACCAGATGCATTAGAGAAAGGTGCAAGAAGACTTGTAACAGATAGTTAGAGAAACCCAGTTGCATTGCTCAGGAATTTACTTAATAATTAAAAGTACACGTTTTATACTTTAGGTTGGGGTGGAGAAATGTATCAATATAAACAACTATGCATACACAGCTTACTGAAAACATATGGTGCAAGTGACTGGACAGCCATGTATGCATATGACTGGGAAAAAGTCTACTTCCATCTGAAAGCCAGATTCAAACCTCTTCCTCCAACATCTAAGTGTTCCCTAGCAACATCTGCAATATGGGCATAGCTGCTATCAGTAGCATCACTGATGCCTCAGTATCACAGGTAATTTATCCCTTAAAGGATATACCTGGATTCTGCTCTGCAGATGCATTTACTCCCAGCAGACCTGGAAAAGGTGTGGAAGAGGGAGCTATTTTATATGAAACACAGACTGAAATGAAAACACCCAGCAAAAACCTGAGCCATGGAAAGATGACACCACATCCAAGAGTCATTCAAACTGGCACAGTTCTCCAGAGGTTGGTCACTCATCAGACTGAACAGGCCATGGGAGCAGTAGAGGGAGGGAAGCTTTTAGAAGGAAGGGAATGACCTTAAGAAACGGGAAATGTAAGTAAAATATTAAGAAACACGTCCTGAGAAAGTCCCAGAATAGTATTTGCAAAAGGGAAGGGGGAGGCCTCATCTCTGGGGATGACACTCATCTCTGGGGATAAAAAATAAATGTACAGCTCTACTGAGTAAGCTGTAAGGAACAATGCTTCCCTCCACCCTGCTATGGTGCTAAATGGGACTCACTCGGGCTCTTCCCTCACTTCTTTGGATTTGCACTAGTGAGATGATTAAGATCCAACAAAAGAATAGAAGAACAAGATCTCTACTGACCTGCGGTGTCTCTCCCCTCTTGTTTTAAGTACCTCAGGATTGCACTCATGCTCCACTTGTTTCCATAATCCTCTACTTCAGGATCATCACAGCTAGAAATAAATGACAAGGCAGCTGACACCGCTGGCCTACCTCTAGGGACTTGCACCAGCCTTAAACCAACTTAGGTAAATTGGCTCAACCTCTAGAGATCAAGTACCACTTTCTGGCCAAGTACCTGACATAATCTCCACTCTTCTTGTTGACACTGTAGTTGGTCAGATGCATGAACTGGTTTTTAATGTTCTTGGTTGTCTGGTCGTACCTCACTGTTGCAAACCTGTAAAGAAGGATAAAGATTGACAATACTTCTTGACCAAGTGACATGCTTGCTAAATGTGACCTACTACAACACAGACCACTCAACAACAGCAGCCAGGGAGAGAATGTATGTAATGAGACTTCATGAAAAACAACCTTCCCTCACAATAAATACAGTTATTCTTAAGGGCCACATCCAGGTACATTTAGTCACTTTTTCAGTGTCTTAGAGGAGGGAGCTTCATTTGCTCTTTTGGGAGTTTTCACAGTATAACAGTATATACACCATACTAGGCACATTTTTTCCTTTGCTGCTTAGATTTGCGGTCCTCAGGCTTTCTGCCCAAATAGGCCACTTTGCTTTAGACAGTCGGCATCACAGTCCCCTCCATTTCACAACAGAACCTACCATGAATATGTAAGATCCACTGGTCCTGGGAAATACGCATATTCATGGCCATCATAAGACATATGCATACTACAGTCAGTATTTCCTCAAGTCTCATAAGCACAGCTCAGTTCTTCTGTACTCCAAGGATGCCTTAGGAAAAGCTGAGGGTGAGAACATGTTCCTACCACCAACAACTACAGAGTCTACAATTGTCAATCCTCTTTCTCAAGAAACATCCAGGAAACCAGGTATAACCTGCAGGCAGGTTGTCCAACAAGGCAGCACCTGCTCCAGGGTGCTGTCGATTTTCAGGGACTACACAGCCCTCCCAGATTGAAAAGCTGTCACGTAACTGTACAAGGAAAGGGACCGCAGGGAAGATCACAATCAGGAGCAAGACACTGCTACAAGTTACCTAACCTCTATATGAAGCCTGCTAGAGCCAACATAATCACAGTTAAATCAGCCTGTTTATTACGGAAACAGTGGTAACCTCCAGGTCAAAAGACATTACCCATACTGTAACCAAGTACTCCATCACCACTCCTTCAGTCATACACTACCATCACAGATGTTTGTGTTGAAACAAATCAAAGAATTGATCCAACTGAAAAATAGCCCAGGATTCTGGTTTGTAAGGTATTTGAGGGATTTTTGTTTGTCTTCTGTTGAAGGGGAGGCAGAAGGAACAGGATGTGACAGGGAAAAGGACGCCAAAAAACAAAGGTAGATCCCTGATTCAGCTACAAAGTTGTACCTTGACAAGCTTTTTTTTTTTTTTCCCACACCTTCTCCAATGGCCACACAGACTTAAGCTATCTGTTCTCAGCTGTCCACCTTCATTTTACCTGCACAATACTGGCACAAGAGTGTCTGTCCTGCACAGCAAGCCATCTAAAAATGGCCACTTTTGCTAAGCTATTTATCAAATCAGATCAGTTCACTGCATGGATACAGAAATGCTTACAGTGACACAATACAATGGACACTACAAGGCCCTGATTGAGCACAGCAATACAACATAAAATTGCACTGAAGCAATTTTAACAGTAACCTTATCAACAGCACACCTCTTTCAAAAGAGGTTGAATGAATGCTGAAACAATATAAGCTTCTGGGGAAGGGGAAGGAGCTTCCAGCAAACAACTGCTGGGACAGTTGCCCAAGCTGCCCCTCCATTCCAGCTTGCACTGTGCAGCCAGAGAGGAACTGATCATATATCTGTGCAGGAAAGGAAAGGGTTAACATGAGAATGGGAACAGCAGCCAGGAAGACTGCAGGACTGTTTCACTTGACAGCCACACCAATTCAAAGAGTTTAAGACTACATCTTGTGCAAAAGTTGCTTTCTAAAGGAGTAGTTGCACCATCAGCCTTTGTCAATGTAAGGAGGAGGCACTGCAGCTGAAAGCTCATCACCACACTCCAGCCACGCTGTTTGATCTGCTCTACAAATTACACAGCTACAGGCAAGTCAGATCACAGGTCTGACTGAACAGCCACTTGACCAAATATTGAAAGATACCAATAAGTTTCAATCAGATGCAGTTGCACCCACTTTCAGGCATAACAAAGGAGAGTGTTAGGATGCAGAGTCAAGGCAGAAAGAGGGAAGTGCAGGCCACAAAACAACTTTAAAACAAAGCAAGAAACCACTCTCAAACATTAAGCAGAAGATAATACTGTATTTGGTGACACTTGCAAAATCCTACATCCAGACAAGGACATGCCATCAAGTTAAATGCAATGTAACAGAATAGTTTCAGTCGGAAGGACCTACCTAATCCAACTGCAATCATCATCTTATTCTGCATGTAATCAATTCCTGTTTTAACATGCATTTTAGGCCTGAGACTTTGGAGAAAAATAAATAAAACAAAAGATCAAGGGTAGAATCCAGGGCACCTGGTTGTCAGAATGACCAGTATGAGCCACTGCTAACCACCACAGCTCATCACAACAAGCATGTTTTAGTTAAAAAAAAAAAAAAAAAAAAAAGAGAGAGAGAAAAAAACCACCTTATTCACTCTGATCATCTTCCTATATCGCAATAGCTTAAGATGCCAATGTCCCAAAAGAGATAAAGGGGAGTAAGAAAGGGCAACAGGGAAGTCAGACCTGTGTCTTCCTAAGAAGCGTTGGCAAGAGGGAAAAAGTACCAAGGAGGGCAGTTAGTTGCAAGAAAAGTAGATTTGGGTGAAGCCTCAAAGCAGGAAAAGGGAGGCAGTGCTCAAGAAAAATGGAAGAGTGAGACAGGGAGGAGAATTCGGAGCATCTGGCTGTGCAATGAAGTTAGTGTCCAGAAAAGAATGCACCCCCAATCTACCTTATTAATAGTCACCTTTCTTCATCCTTCCCCTACTATTTTCCACAGTTCAGAAGAAGCTGAACTATACAAGGACATCTAACAAGTTAAACACACACAAAATCCTTCCTTTAGAAAGAACTGCCAAAAAAAAAAAAAAAAAAAAAACAAAACACACACACACCCCACACCAATTTCTCAGTGAAAATGAAGCCACTACTGCCCTCACTTGGTAGCCATTTTGAGAAATCTCTCTCCACAAGAACTATACCAGCAAATCCATGAAGATGCTTATCAGATTAACTCTATCCTTAAATACACAGGTGGGAGCAGGAAAAAAAAAACAAACAAAAAAAGCCAAACACCTCCATGATGTAATTAACTCTAAGCAGCAAGATTAGAAAAAAGGTAAAAAAGAATTTGCACCATATTTTTCCGAGCTTTAACTACACATGAAGTCAGAGCAGCTGGCAACAGAAAAGAGTTTGGAAGTTTGGATCCCCTTTCCACATATTTCCACAGCTTAAAGTATTTGAATTTCTTTTCTGTTTAATTGTAAGTTTTGTGGATTTAGCACTTTTGCTTTGAAAATAGTGGCAACAGCCCTATATTTGTTCTTAATTATGATTTCATCATCTCCACCTTAACAATCATTTATTGGCAGCATACTGAAAGCATTTGTTGATAATATGCTTTCAGCCAGATCCTGGAAGTTACTGCGCACGAGCAGCAAACTATTTCACGAAGTCATGGCTCCCTCGATACTTTGAAGCAGAGGGCAATTAGGCTCACCATGCTTATCAGCTTATTTTTTAATTTATGCACATAATCAGAAATATGAGGATATGAAGCCCTGGCAGACAGACAATCCTTCTAAACAACAGTATTTCTTTACCTTGCAAATGCTTGCATTAGCTTCCTTCTAGAGAGATCATCCTTAATTATTAGGTGGTCTGAACTCCATGCCCATAGAATTTACATTTCCATGGGAAATTATTATTCAGAAGGTATTTCAATGAGTTTTAGAGCTCTCAGTACACAAACTTTCTCTTCTACCAGGATGTTGTTATCTTAAGGGATATTATGGGCCAGTTCAGCAATGCATCAAAAAAAAAACCAAGCAACATCACAAAACATTAAATAAATCAAGTTTCCTATCAAAAAAAAAAAAACCAGGTTTTAAACAAAAGATTCAAATGCCAGATTAATACATTCTCGGAGAGCTGGTCTGACAGCCTTACTAGCCTCATGCTAAGTGCAAGTCTGCAAATGGAAAATCCAAGTAATTTCTAGAGTCTCTATCAGTAGCCTCTGGATGTTAGATTGGTGACAGACCACAGGTACAATGCTGGCAATAGCCCACACCCCCACTGTGTTTTGTACTTGCTTGGGATGTAAAAGTGTTACTACCACTGAAAGACCAGTTACGATTACCTTTGACACTCTGCAGTTTTACAGCTTTTCATACTGTACTTCTACTCTAGTAACAAAGCTACTCAGCCACCGCACTTGTTCTCTCCAGGAAAGACAGGAGACTCGCATGCTACAGACTGTCTTCCTTCAACAGAAATTCACACGTTATTTTCAGAGACACTAAGGTCATAGGAACAGGCCTTACAGTAAGAGTAGAAAGTAGGAAAACTTCAACGTTTGTAAAATCTTCTAGGTGTTAACCTGAGGTTAGAATAAAATCTTGAGAAATCTGACAGTCTTTTAGAGGATTATTTCATTGTAATAGCCCGCTCTTTTCTGACTTCATTGCAGGCCCCCCTCTTTTCCAATTTCAGGCCTCTCTCCCAGCTTTGGGCCCCTTTGCCAATTTCAGGCTCCTTCGAAGAACTGAATATTTGTCACCTAAAAGATAAGGGTCAATATTCTAAAAGCAATTTAGAAATGATATGGTAAGGTGGCACAGAAAACAAAGGGCAAGTCTGATGCTTTCTCAGTAACACAACTTACCACAGGCACATGCTGCAAGATTCGGCACGGGCTATTAATATTTTCCTAAGCACTAAAGGCTTCATGCCCAGGTATCTCATATTGCTACTACTCAGCCAAAGAGTGATGAAGGCACAAATAACTGAGGCCAGGTCATCATCTGCCAGGACAGGACTGTTTCCTAGCCAAAGCATTACTCATGGATGCTGCTATGTGAGAGCCTGCAATCAGCCAGGAATCCAGGAGTACTGCTAAACTGGAGGCTGGACTGTCCACATGCGGAGGTGCATCTTCAGCCAAAGGAGACTATTTTATCAAGTGAAACTCTTCAAAACACAATCTTTGGCTCACTAACATCACCTCTTTCTTGCTCTGCTTCAAGCAACTCTTATTCTCCCCCACTGTGATCTGACTCTGTCCAAGTTCTGGACTACTCCATAGGCTTTGTAATGTAGAGACCCAATACACTTAACACCACTGTGTATTGCTGGTAGTGAAGTTTGTGTGGTCTGAATGGTTCAACAGCTGGATCCACATTGCTTTGAATTCTTAGAAGATTTTTCCTGTAGGACTCGTCAAGTGAAAAAGAAACCGATCTAGCAACAGGTGAAATTTTCCACTATTAGTCACACAGGAAGGTTTCCTGCCACTTCAGTGCATTCCTCTGACCCCACCTCATCTAAACCAGCAGTCCTTCCTGTTAAAAATGTGAAATATTACAGAGGTCATCAAGAAAGGAAAGGATGTCTGTTCTGTATCCACCATCTGAAGGGTATCAACTCTGTTTTGGCCAGAATTCAGACCTGCTTTCTCCAAAACACAGGTTCTAACCACAAGTTTTCAAAGGTGGATTTCTCCTGTGTTGACTGAACTCTTTCACCTGCTGACGGACTAGGGGGAACAGAATGGAGGGGAGGACAGGCCCTTATCCCAGCATTAATCTGGGTCACCTCTGTGATACATGTCACTCAGAGATAATATAGCTCACAGCATCAAGGACATGGGAAGCACCTTCCCTTGTTGTGATATCATATACTGCCTGTGTTAACTGTCTAAATTGAACAAGTGATATCAACAATATTCACTTTCATTAACTTGTTTCCCTGTCCTTACTGCACTCCCATTCTCTCAAAGATCCTTCCCCCTTCTAATGAATCTTGTCCTTTTAAAATTCTGGAAAGTGATAAGGACACCTACTAATGTGATACACAAGCATTTAGATTCCAAAAGCCTCTAAACAGAAATACTGTGGGGAGCTTCTAACCCAAAACTACACTTGGAAATCGGAAAGGTTAAACTGAGGTTGATTGTGCACTGTTCAGTCTCCTCAAAAACTGTTGCCAGCAATACAGCCTCCCAGGCAGAGGTATCAGCAACCATACTGTGAACAGCCCTGGCAGCCTCCCTCCCTTTCACTGCAGCTTCTCTTTCCTCAGCAGGACAGAGAAAGATGCCCTTGATTTCCAAATTCAAAACTTAGAACAGAGGAATGACACACACATAATCTGTTGTTCTGACACACTTGCCCATGTCTCAGCTGGTCACAGCCAAGTCACACAGGCACACACCAGCTCAAACAAAGGCAACCACCAGTTCCTTTTACCAGCAACCACACACTGCAACAGAGCTCACCTTCAACAACAGCACATTTACCACCCCTCTGGCTGCACCTTCTCTTGGATCAGAGAAGGGGAAAGAGCAATCAATAGCAAGGAGTAGGGTGGCAGTAGTGGCAGCAGGTGGCCTGGGTAGCAGGAACAGAAAAATCAAGGGAGAAATCCTTACTAATTACTTCAGATTCCAGAAGTACTCTCAACCTCCAGACTAATAGCATAGCACAGAGGCATCCCAGACCTCTGCCTCCCTTGCATGCTTCAGGCTTCCCCTGTTAAAAATCACGTTCAGCATTCAGATCCTGGCAGATTACTGCCTTCCCTCCCCATCTGGTAAAAGTTCACCATAAGCCTAATAAGGAAGCTTAACTTCCACCTTCAGCAGGCCACCTACTCAACAAGTGACATGCAGCACTTTTCCCTGTTGACCTAGCAGTCTACACAACATGTTACAGAGCCCACACTCATCTCTAGAAATCCCCAAATCCACCACACCATGCCAAACTTTGACTGGCCCTTAACCCACACCCCCCTACACTGCCTTAACCCAAACAACTGACCCTTTTACTGTCACATATACAGGCAGGACACCACTCAAGAGGTTGGACACCACCCCTTGCCTTAGCCCTGGCCTTACTTCAGGAAATTAATTGACCACAAGGTAAAGTTTGCCATATGCAAGTCATTTTGAAAATACGTAAACTGGATCATTAAATATTTACAGAAGATGTTACATGGGTTTGCATGAAACTTGGCAGTTCTGGAATGCTTATTTGAGACATCTAGCCAGGGCCTGGGAAAGGAGGAGGAGAAGAGAAGAAATCCTGGAGCAAGAAGAAGAATAGTTAATCCTTTTTCCCTCAAACAAGTGCTACAGAAAAAGCCCAGTTATGATAGTCTTTTCCAGGACTGCAAATAGAGTTCCCACCGAAATGTCCTGGAAATAACCAGTGCGGTATTTCTATAAGCACACTCCTCACATTCTATGCTTGGAGTCACTTCCTCAGTCCCTCTCCCCTTCCTGTGTGTTGGACTTCGGCTTCCCTGTTAGTCAATTAGATGCCATTAGCTGTTTAGAGAACTAAGGACACATAGAAAGTTGTTTGCACCATTCAGTTTTCTTCATGGTTCCCATGAACTGCTTTTAAAATTGGGAAGAAACAAAAAGCCCTAAGGGAATTGGTCAACGGACTAGAACTGGTAGAGGAGAGCTACAGATATTTCCATTTTTAACACTATCAAGGTCCAGACTCCAAAATGCCACCTGGGACCCAGTTCTCTGGCAGTACAGGACAGAAAACAGAAGTCTAAGAGACCATCACAATCCCTCTGTCTCCAACATGAATATTTTCTACAGCATCCACCTGATGTGGCAGTTTGCAACTGAGTATGAGTCACAGCTTGTAAGGGGATTACTAAACATAAAAAGGAGCTTTGGTGACATCTCTATGATGGCAGAATTTATCTAACCAAAGCTGGACAAAAGTATTCAAACAGTTCTATGTTAAAGAATAAGATCCAGGGAGCAGTTTTACCAGATGCTTGCATGGACATGGAAGAAACAAACAAACCAACCCCTCATTTCTCATTTATTTGTTTTCCTTTTTTTATCTTTTCGTAACACATTTGCTAGTTTTCAACTTACATGCTGCCATTTACACGATTTTGAACCTATGGAGCATTACGAAACACCACGAGGGTGACCAAGCGTTGGCACAGGTTGCCCAGAGAAGCTGTAAAGTCTCCTTCCTTGGAGATATTAAAAAAACAACCTGTACATCGTTCTGGGCAACCGAGTCTAGGTGGCCCTTCTTGAGCAGGAAAGTTGAATCGGATGACCTCCAGAGCTCCCTTCCAACCTCAGCCACGCTGACTCAATGAACCTTTTCTATTCCGTTTCTCACGTTCTCTAGTTTCCCATTGTGCAGGCTGTCACCAGAAGTTGCCCAGCCTCTACAATTCTTTACTATGCTGACCCTGTCTGTGAAATGCAACAGTAGGGTCATGTAAATATACCCAGAGACCCACTATGCCTGGATAGAACACCCTCTGCTACCCAAAGACAGACTCAAAGGACTATGGGGGGGGCAGGGGAACAGGGAGGAAAAAGAGAAGAAAAAAAAAAAAAAGTAATTTGAGCAACATGAAAGATGAGAAAGGGTCTATAGAAGAGACCAAAAATGAATTTGCTAGTTAATATTTAGCTACCTTTCCTTCAGAATTTCCTAAAATATGCCATCAAGAAGACAGGTTGCTGATGCTAGCAAGACACGCTTCTTTTTATTGAAGAATAGTGATATGCTTCGTCAATATTCTAACTACATCACTGCAAGAGATACAGATATTGCTCAAGGAGTCATTTTTCTCTTTTTTTTTTTTAAACAACTCTTTCAATTAAAAGAGCGGTTTTGGTGAAGCTCAACAAAAGCAGGTTGTTCAAAACAAAACCCTTGTCCAAGGACCATAACTAAGGGCCACGTCCTGTATCTTACACAACTGTCTAGCTACCTGCCATGGGAACCAGATTTAACAGAGGGCATTGCTACGCCATGACTTAAATACATATAGTAAAAAAAATTATAAAAAATATTTATATTACATATATTAAAAAATATACACAGTAGGCTTCCTTGTAACTCTCACACAGTAGCAGCCTGAGGCCCAACTACTCCAAGGTAAAAAACACAGTCTCAAATCAGATAACTTGTTTCTGTATAGGCAGTAAATTTCTATTAAGAGCCATAGATAGACAGACAGACAGATAGATCTTTCCCCTCAGTGACTCAAACCCTACTTACCTTAATTAAAAAGCCAGGAAGCAGCAGAAATTCTTCTGGCTTGAGGCACCATTCATTGGTCCAGTGGGGACATCTAGTGAAAAACTTGGCTCCACAGCTTTTGTGTGAGGCCACATCTACCAAAGTGGTTGTAGTCTGATCACAGGCGTCCATGCAGAAGTGAGTTAAGCTCTCTAAGAAACAGAGACCTGTCAGGCAGGGGTTACTGCAAGGGGGATGGGGCTGCTGTGCCGGCTCTAGCCTAAGCACAGCCTGTGAAGTAATGTGAATTCCTTGGCTCTGATCGAGCACCTGAATTCTTCGGAAACCACAGGAATCCAGCACAGAAAAGGTAAATATCCCAGCAGAGCCAGTGCTAATTAGGAAGCCGGGCTACCAAAGGAGGGGGTGTTGTGAGGCCATGGGGGTGAGCTCAGGCTGCAGGACAGTAGCCTCTGTGAAGCCTGGCTGTCTGTCCTGCCTCCCATGTCCCTCTGGAGAGTCTCTTCCAGCTGCTCCTCCTTGGGCCCTTTGTAAGAACGTTTGGTTTTCAGCTCAGTTTTGCCTGTTTGGTTGTTTGTTGTTGTTGGGGTGGGGGTTGTTTGTTTGTTTTTAATCTATTTTTCAAATTCAGTGTCAATCCAACTAAAAAGTGCCTGCTGGGCTAGGACCCTTCCAGTCATGCAGGTTCAGGAATAAGGCAGTCTAAACAGTAGTTTAGGAAAAAGAGTAGGCTATAGAGAAGTCTCCCCAAAATGAAGAGCCATTTCACTGTGAATTCACCACACTATGTGTCAAGCCCCCATTATGTCTGCAGGCACCAAGCAAGACAGGACCACCAGGCTCCCTGCTGTCCAACAAGGAGGTACACAGAGGGAGCGAAAGTCAGACAGGAGAGAGGCATCCCTAGTCAGCAAAATGGGGAAGTCTCACAAAAACACAAGCTACTCCTGGCCCCATGTCCTCTTCAGGCTTGTTATTTTCTCCTTGCATGGATGCCTCTCAGAAAAACAGCATAATCCACCAATTCAACAGTTGGCTGTAAGAACAGCCTTTGGACTGCCACATAACTGAACTTGGTGAGTCACCTTCAAAAGCAGGTCAATGTTTGTAATTAAGACTGTAGTTTATTAACAATGCACTTCTTCATACTAGGCTATAAAAGGTATGTCAATAAATATATTCCATTACGTATTTTGGAAGTCTTAGATAAATAAAACTATCTAGACTTTTAACATATGATCAGATGATGGAGTTACATTCTCAGGCAAACCTGGACCAAGCTTGCCAGGACCATCTCTTTCTCCAAACCTGTATCTCAAATGCAAAGGTGCCAGCTACAGTTCTGCAGGCTGTGAATCACAGATCGCCAATCTAAATGATAATTGCCCTTTTCAGCACCAAGTTACTAAATATCTGTGAATTTAACAGATGTACAGCAGTACACTTCGTCTACTTTTTAAAAAATTTGTACTATCAACGAGTTCAACACCACATTTTTCAGTCCAACAGACAGGGATATTAAGTGACCTAGTGCTGCTTTATGCCTTAAGCACAGCTTCAATCTTGTTTCAATCCTCAAGAAAGAGTGGAAAAAAAACAAGCCCACCTCCTCCAAACAGATCACTGAATACCCCCAGATGAATCTATTAGCAACATTCCTTCTAGAGATGGCCCAGGCCCAAAACATGCAAGAGCAGGTTTGATAGAGTTTTAGGGAGACAAGAACAGTAGTGTTGTAACAAGATGAAAACATAGAGCACATTCACTGATACCATTCTTAATAACTCTCCAGAAGCCTGACACCTGATTCTGCTGACCTAAGTTTCTGTCCCTACTAAATACAGCTTATTCCATGCTGGGTGGGGTAGAAATAGTTAGAAAAAACTGCTTAACATCAGCACTTCCTAAGTTCTACTCAATATTCTTTCAGGGGATAAACAAAAAAAAGCTTTGAGGTCAATATTTTACTGAAAAATTACATTAAAAAAAAAAAGAAAAAAAAGAGAACTTTGGCATGGGCAAGCCAGTTATTCAGTACTTCCAGCACACAACAAGCAACAATAGCTGAAGGCTTTGTTACATATCTCTGGGTATATACCCTTCACATCTCCTTCAAAAGAAGTTTTGTCTTCACTCTTCCACATGGAAAGTGAAACACAAGTTACACATGCTGGATCCATAATCCCTTTCTTCTCCTTAGCACTGAAGCCTCAAATTCCACCCTAGATCATGTAATTACAAGTGTAGTTGTACCAAGAGAAACGAAGCCTAAGAAAGTATCCAGTCAAACATCGCAAATGTACATTATGCCAAGTCTGTCCCTTTTAAAGATCTTTACATCTTATGATTTCCTCACAGCACTCCTTTTCTGGTAGAGGTCACCAACTTCACTGGAACAGTCAGGTTCCTCTTTACTTGGAATATGCAAAACATAACACTGAAGGGGAACATTACGTTTCAGACAGACAAAGGGAAAAAGAAATTCAACAGAACAACCCAGAAGAAGTCATCCTGATTACACTTCAGAGACCACCTACCTTCAGAAAGCAAACTCAACACATGGAAGTCACCGTAGCACAACACAAGTCCTAGCAGAGGTCCCAAAAACAGCTTCCTTTGTTGTGCTGGTAGGTTTCCCCTTAGATTGCTTCAATACCACATTTGAATACAGGCCCTAATCTTACCTCCCAGTTCTCTGCTACAAATTGCTTCTGCTCTTAAGCAGTGCAGTTTTTTTTTCTTTAGTAAAGAATAAAAACCAGCTTCCACTCCCAAAGGTTAAAGCATTCCCCCTTCCCCACACAGCTCAAGTTTAGTCCCAGCTTTAAACCAAAGCATTACATTGAATGAGGCAATAAAAGGGTCTCTCCCAGCACTTAACTTGCACTGTTAAATGGAAGGCACAAAAGCTAAATAGGAAGCCAGAATCCAGTCGCCCCAGATTCTTTAACTCTCACCAACCGAATTTACAAATCCAGGGCACGGGAAAAGCCAAATCGCTAACGCTAAAGACTACTAGTGCCATCTGGAGGCCACACAGAACAGCCTACCTAAAGTTTTCTGTCAACTTCTGCTCATGCTTGAGTGCTGTCCTCTAGAGACAGGTTGCCAGCAACTGCTGCATAGACACACCAACTTGTCAGCCATAGATGGGAAAAATTTCAGAGTAAAGATACTGTTTGCAATAAATTTATACCTACCATGTGAAAGCATTCAACTACAAGTGTTGCTGCGAGCCTTCAGCCGTAGCTGACAACAGCTGAAATTGCTCACGGCATAGCTGAAGTTCCATAACAGAACTAGAGTTACCCTCCAAAGTCAGGACTGTCCTTGGACCAGAGATAGCATCTCGTTATTTCCTCTACACCAGTCCTACAGTTGTACTGGTACAGGTGACAGTATCACAGAGCTGCATTGAGATACCTCATGTCACAGTCTCCATATACGTGGTAACTCTCAGAGAGAGCTGTAATATGGGATGCAAGTTGAAGGAAAGGATAACTGCCATTATTAATACTGTGGTGTCCTGTACATATATGTTCCACTTGTCATGTATGTGGACACCATGTGTTCTAGATTTGATTATTGTTTAAACAAATGGAATCTAAACATGTATAAGACTGTTAAGGATTTTAGAACACTGAAAAGTGACTTGCAAATACTACTGCAACATGGGATCTTACCAACATGGAAAGCCCAGAATTGTTCAGATGGATGCTTCTGGATGAATACCCAGAAAGAATAATTAAGCTATTCACTCACAGTTGACCACAACAGTGTTTCAAGCTCTAGAGGTGGATATTCTGAATGTCAAAAGAACAAATAAATTCAGATAGCCAGCATCTAAGTTATCAAGTAGGGACACCAGTTCACAAACTCAGATAAATCAGATCATTGTTTCAAGAGACATTTTACCTAGGACAGCCCAGGTCATCTACAGTCTTGCTACCAGTAGGAGCTCCTAGACTATCTTCCAGCAAGGTATTTCCAGGGACATGAAGGATAAAATTATTGGGAATAGCAAGCACAAATTTTCTGAGAGCAAATCACATCTAATGCCTCCCGATTGCCTTCTAGGATGACACGAATGGTTCTGGGGACAAAGGGAGAGAAGTAGGAGGCAGGGCTCAAGACTTGAACACTCAAATGGGTCCTGTAAAGCTGGAGGAATGAGCTAACAGAACCCTCATGAACTTTACCAAGAGCAATTGCAAAAGTCTCGTACCTGGGAGGAATAACCCTGTTCAACAGTGCAGGTTGGTGGACAGAAAGCAGGTCTGAAGAACAGACAAGCAGTCCTGGTGGACAACAAACCAAATACAAATTAGCAGTTTGCCTAAGCAATAATGAAGGCTAACTACATGCTGGGCTGTATCAACAAGAGTGCAGCCAGCAAGCTGAGGGAAGTGATTAGCATCTCTTACTCGTGAGTGCTTAGCAAGCACTGGACACACATCTGGAACATCCTGTCCAGTTACAAGTCCCCCAGTACAAGTATTGACTAAGTGGAGCAAGTCTGGCAGAGAGCTATTAAAATGGTCTGAAAAACATGATGTACAAGGAGAAGCTGAGGAGAAAAGGATTGTTTAGTTTGCAGATGAGGAGGCTATGAATAGATCTAACAGCTGTATTCATCTCTTAATGCATGGCTAGAAAGACAGAGTCAGACTTTTCAGAAAGGTGCATAGCAGAAGGACAATAGGCAGTCAAATTGCAACAAGGAAAATTCTGATTAGATATAAAACACACACATTCACAGTGAGAATAATCAAATATTGGAACAGGTCATCAGGAAAGACTATGGAATCTCCATTTTTGGAAGGTACTTGGAACTTTACGGTATAAGGCTGTAGAGTACCTACCAAACTTTGAAGAAGGTCTTGTCTTGAGAGGACGTTAGACTAAAGACCTCCAAGCCTTCCCTTCCCACCTAAACAATTTGACGATTTTATCTTAAGTGATTCACTAGAAGTTTGACTAGGGTATTTCAGTCAAAATAATACACTTGCTCCTTTCCTCATTTCCTTTCCTGGACCTCTAATACAAATAGAATTGTTAAAAGAAAAAGTATACGCATGCCCATACACACTTCCATCCCAAGCAAAACATGTTACTCTACTGTCAGAGACAAAAGCTATCTATCATGGAACTGGCACACTCGCTCCCAAACATAGTAGAACACTCATCTCTTACACGGATGGTTTTTTAGGATTTTAGTAAACTCCCTTGTTACAACGAGGCCAGCAGAACTACCTTTAAGACATTAATGATGGTGCAAATAATATTTTGGAGGCCTACTGTGCACTGCCCATTTTCAGAACGTCCAAGCAATCTACTCATATATTCACAATCAATTATCTTGTTTCCCTCTTCACTTTCCAATAACATGCAATATTAGCAACTAACAATTTAATTGCTGATTCCCAAGACAGAAGTCTGGCATACCAGGCCTGTTTAAGGCTCCTTTTCTAAAGTGAATATAGTTGTCAAGTTTTCCACTGACCAAGATAAGGTGCCCCATCCTGTCCTCCTTTAAGGAAACAATCTGTTCACATGATGTTTGCAGGGAGAGGCACATCACAACACACCTGAAGGGGATCTGTTAATCAATTTAAAGGAGGATATTTCTCATGGGAACATAATTAATATACCCTCTTGGATTCAATATCTGCTTTGGATAAAGCTGGATTCAGTATCTGCCCAAGTCAGAGCCATGCAAGCTTGAACCCTACATATATTCTTTCTGTCTACATCAGCTGTACTTCTAACACAGATTCAGCACTGCTCAAAACTATTGCAGAACAGTCCTATAATGCTCTTTTCTCAAACACCATTACAGTTAAGCTTCTGGTCTGTTGAAAATTCAGAGGGGTGATAATTTCAAGTTTATTAGTTACTATAGACAGGTATTTAGCTAGTCTCCTGTGATGAATAGAAACAGCTATTTTGGGTAGATAAGTGTTCCTCATGGGAATCTTAAGTATCTTTCATGGCTTACATGCAAAAGGAAACTCACATCTTGCAGGGTAAGAACAGTGAACTAGTCTAAACTACACTGTAGAAAATACAAATACCGACCTAAAATTCAGAAAAGCAGTTGAAAGTATTAAAACAAAGGCAAATACAGCCAACAACAGGTCTCCAACTACTTTTGTCTTTAGAATTAAACAGAAATTGAGGGAGTTTAGATTCCCTTCACCTTGGAGGATGGAGAAGGGGCACAAAGGCACCAAGAGTCCCAAGAGTTTCAAGAAGAACCCAACCTTGAGAATGGACATGCCTATGATGGTGTCTTTGGCCATTCAACCCTTAAGAGTTGAAGTCCCTCACTAAAGATCCTATATCCTACAGAAAAATTGACGGGACACAGCATGATACATATATTAATATATTAATATTTGAACTCTGCAGAAGTCTCTAACTGGCACTCCCTTCATTTGCTATTGTGTCAGGAGTACAGAGACAAGCCAAGATATCTCTGAATCACCAAGTGCAGGTACATGGAGAAAGAAGAAACCTCCCCTACCTGGCCAGTCCTTCTTCGTAGAGATAGATGACAAGTGGATCATAGGATGTAACCAGAACATAGAGGCGCACATCGAATTTGAAATCTGAAACACAGTTGTCAGGAGTCAGTGACTGCCAATATCTTTCAGACATCATATCCAGTTGAAGAATTTCAACAGACCCTGACAGCAATAACCATTATCTGCTACTGACATAGGTGTCTGGAGCTTTCCTAGCTGGAAAGCTTACAGATTTTAAGGAATTCTCTAGCTACATTTTTCTAGTACTAGACAAAGACAGATCACTCAATTATTCAACTACATTCCTGCAAAGGTTGCAGAGATCCTCAGGTGTGGGGTTTGGGGAAGAGAGAAGAGCAATTCCTAAGCACACTCACCATCTATGAGCAGGGGGTTGCTGATGTAACGAGACACCAATATGTTGTCTTCCAGGACAATCTGGTTCGGCTACAGAAGAATAGAGAATCCGAGAGTGAAAAAACAGGAGGCTTATTCCATAGGAAGATGACTAGATCAAACCCACAATTTTTTCCAGCCTTTTCCTCCTAAAGCCACTGTGTACCAACAACTATGTCTGGGGACAGAGGAAACAAAACCAAAATACACCATCAGTCACAAGATACATGAGATAAATAGATCCTAACCAGAAGCCCAGGAATGATCGCATTGCCAAAAAAACCTGCCCGTTGAAACTTCCAGATACATGCTCCTTAGAGTAGAATACAGATTTAACTGCCACGATGCAGAATAGGCAGGAAAGAACCACATCTAACAAGTGACTGTCGTTCTGTTTGTTTCTCAAGTGTTTAGGCAGGGTTTAGAAGACACTGGAAGGAATATGCAGCTACAGTTGGCAAGGAAATCACAAGGGAAGAAAGTGACTCTTCAACTTGTGATCTTTAAAGCTAGATCCTGGGCTGGTATCCAGCTTTTTTGCCTACATAAGTAAATACCTTCTACTGAGGTTCAGTTCACAGCAGGGGCTACTGCACCAGGAAGATGCTGCCCTCGTAGCTCAGAACAGAAAGCTCTCTCACACACAAATACACATCGCAGAGTCATGGCAAGAGTTGGAAAAGCTTTTGCTTATTGAAGTGCCTCTTTTGTAACCAGTTTTAACTACTCATGCAAGCAATTTCTTGCCTGCAGTTGCAAAAGAGCCAAGAGAACCCTGTCATCCTGCCTTTATTCAATTTTGCATGTATTCAGCCACATCACCAGCATCATCAGCAGGAAGCCTAGGCATGTAGACTGTACATATACAACATGAGGGAACAAGTTCAACTTCCCTCAGCACATCACACAAAAGTGACAGCTCATTTTATTTTGGATCAGAGAAATTCAAAGGTTTGTTGTTTTGTTGGGGTTTTGTTGTTGTTTTTAAATACTTTTGTGATGAGATTCCAGAAGACACTCCCTTAATGGCATCACACCAAAGGAAACTGAAGTCTTTGGGCCAAACTAGCTGAAGTGTTTCTGGAACAGATATACACAAAGGGAGATTGGTCCCAGAAGGGTCTTTTCCCCAGTTCATGGCCAACTGCCATATAAGCCTGAGCTCATTCCTCTCTTTCAAGCAAAGAAAAAGCTGAGTGCATCTCTGGAAATACTTAACTCATACACTTGGCAAATTGCTCCCTTATTTTATAGGAAATGATCCAAGTAGAGAACAGATGAGGCAGCATGACCCTTTCAGTGCAGGGGAGTCTAAAGGGGTTTGAGTGAATGAAAACAAAATGACTCACCAGTCAGTTTTGCTGCTGAGAATATTTACTGGAATCCCGTCATGTGTTTGGCTCCTGCCCAGATGTATTTGTTACCTATGATAACCTAACTCCCTGCAAAGCCCCCAAAGGTCAAAAGACACTATAACCAGCACATTGAATTCGAAGAGCCATCCCTATTACAGCACACTGGCATTTAGATAACACAGCTCTAAGACTGATACACATCCTGCTGTGTCATATAGGGCTTCATTTTAAACAGACTTTTCCAGGGTGATGACGGAGAGAAGGGGACTGTCTGAGGACCATTTAGTTCACACAGGGAAACAACCAAGGAGAGTTCTGGGAATCTTCCCAAGGCCCACCTACTGTCAGCCACAAGGAGAGCATGAAGAAGCACAGCTGCCCAGACTGACTCAGGGAGCATGTACTTGCTCCTAATAAGCTAAGACTTGAAAGTAGGTTGCAAGATAAGCACAGCATACAAAGAAATAGCTTGCTTTTGGTTATGCAGCATAGGCCCAGGCAGGCTTGGCCAGCTGCTCAGGACTGTCGAATTGTTCACCAGTGCATGGCTGAAATCCAGAGCAGGGCCAGTGGCTGCCCCATCACCTAGAAGCTGGTATAGATTTGCAGACAACATTACTGAAGCGCAGTCCTTTTGCTGCACACTTACATTGTTTATCAGGTAGACACCTCGACCCCTGGAAGACGCCACTGGCTTTACTATCCATGGGCCTCTGTCCTTAGAATAGGTATCTGGTTAAAAGAAAACAGCACAAGTTAAAAACCTTTCATTTTGCCTATTCACAGAGGATCGAGAATGAATAATTTTGCCTACAGTAAAAGCTTTAGAGAACTCCATAAAGAGATCAAAGTCAACTCTTCTGATGTTCCACTTTACCCCTTGGGACTCAATTATTGCAGCCCATCCCTGAAGCCCCTCCTGCTGCTCAGATAAATTCATTTCTCTGTCCTATGCCACTTTTTGGCACTTTTCTCTTCAGTACTCCCAGGTATTAGTCAGACATATAGTAAAGCTGATCATCAACAACAACATAGTGCACCAAAAAAAATCAAAACCAAACAAAAAAAAAAAACAACAAAACCCAAATAAACAAAACAAAAACAAACCCCCCAAAAAACACACCTCAAAATCTCTCAGTTCTGGAGCCTTAGGCCCACATCAGCTTCCTGAGGACTTACGCAGGCATGGAATAGACAGAGTAGAAATTACATTAAACAATCATGTGGGCCTTTTCCACTGTCTTTCCAGCTTCCTGTGATTTTGTTGCCTTAACTACTGGCATGATCAACAGGTTGAGATATTAAAAGTAATTCCCTTTCCACCACCCAGTTATTTTGCTTTAGGTCCGGGCATCATCAGCCATTTACTTACTGCAGAAGTCCTGGTACTCTGTAGGGAGGATAAAGGTCTGAGGTAAGATATGGAATGTCTTGAATCCATGGGCCAGCTGCATACGACTGACATTCTTGTATAGTCTGTCCTTTCGTGTCAGTTCATAGGACCTAAGTCCCAAAACATGAGACTGTATCTATTTTTCCCCACATTAAAACTACCCACATTACAGCAACCCTCTGTCCTAGTTACCAATGCATCTGTAGCTCTGCAGATGTCTAAAACCTAACCTGCAAGTACTCTTCAGGTTAGGTCTCTGCCCCATGGCCATATTAATATCCATCCTCATTTGTAACACCTCTTGCAATTCTCAAGACAGACTGAAGCCCAGCAAACTGTTATAATGGTGTTGGTAAACTTTAGCAGATGACATATGACTGTCTCTGTAACCAAGAACCCAAAGCTCCAATTACTTTGTTTGTACTACCAAATACAGAAATTAAAAATCTGTTGTTTGAGCTACAGACAAGCACTTCAACTCACATAAAATCTCCTCAAAACCCAAAACATCATTTAGAATGAAGACAGCATGTGGCACAAGCCCAGTACCTTGGGAATTTGCAGTATCGTGCATACCTTTTTTTTTTTTTTTTTAGAGCTATGTATGTTCAGACTTTTGCAAGCCATCACAAAAATATTCAGTAAGACATGATATCAAGGCCTTACCTGGGGAAATGATTGACTTTTTGAATATCTGTAAGGGAACGCAGCAAGGAGGGCTTCAAGTGTGATCCTGTCCACATGAGATTATAATCGCTGCTATTAGGGTGCACCTAAAAAGCAACATAAAAACACCACACACATAAAAACACAGAAGTAATGAAAAGCACCACCACTTGTCCTACAGACTGTGACATCTATGAGACCAAAGTAATTCTAGTTTAAGACAATCTCCTCTACTCATCTCTAATATTAGCGCACTTTTAGCCAGACTCCTGTCCTAAGCTACTGTGCAGTGGTGCTGGGAAATAACCCTGTCATATTTTCCTAAACAAACCTGTGCTTTTGTTCTTTTTATAGACTGTTTAAACCATCTGTAAAGTGTTCTAGATTTCTTCACAAAGTTTGCGAGACCAGTTCCTCAACTTGGCATTATCCAGAAGAAAATGCACCTTGCACACACATCTCTCGGTGTCACTAGCTGCATATAGGACACCACTTAGAGCAAAACAGGTGCTAGAAGAGAAACATGAAACACTAAACCAATGATTCTGTGAGCCTGCAAAGGCTGAGAGATTAAATCCTTCAGACCTTCCCAAGGGTGTGATATGACACTTTAAAAGCAAGAAGAGAAAAAACACAACTCAACTTCAGCATCCCTTTTTCCCTAATTTTGCAGGCTAAAGGGTAATCCTGTGAGAGAACAAAATCGCAATATATTTCCTGTCTGACGGGCAGAGCACGTTAAAATAAACAAACAAAAAACCACCACCAAACAAACAAAAAATCCTGAGGGGGCCACAGCAAGTTCCTGGTTCTAACCTTGCAGAGTAGGAAAAAAAGAATAAAAAATCAACCAACCAAACCAACAAAAAACCACCACCAACAACAAAAATATATACAAAATGAAAAAAAAAAAAAAAACAAACCACACACACAAAAAAAAAACAACAAAAAACCACAACAAAACAAACCAACAACCAAAAAAACCCCACCCATCACACAAACTTCATCATCATCACCACCACCTTCCAACCATCAGATCTCAAGTTTATTGCACTCACCTCGTGGAATCCATGGGCAGTCAGAATGCTTCGAACTAGGCGGCTGTCTGTTCGCACAATCTTATAGGACAAGCGGTAGCGCTCTGTTAAGAGGACACGAGACAAAATATTTGAGTGTGCACTTCGAAGAATAAACCAAAGCTACCTATGCTACCAAAGAAGAGAGAGGAGCACCCTAGGACTCAGCACAGCTGCACTTAATCCCCACTGGAGCATCCACACAGTAGCAGCATGCAACAGGCAAAGGCTGATAGGAAATACCTGCCCATCTCTTGGGGCATTAACTCCAATGATGGCACTGAACTGACTCACGTCACTCCTCAGGTGTAATATTGCTGCATCACTGAACCCTATCATATCAAAATAAATTACAGGACAACCTAGCAAATGCCCAGATTTTTTTTTTTTTTTAACAGCTCTTTATACAGATTGCTTTATAACACTCCAGACTTTATTTCAGTTCTTTCTTCTTTATTCAAAATCACTATTCCTACCTAAAAGTAATCATGCCATATGCCCCTCGTTGACATGGCTAGCTTATATGATCCATTTTAGATATTGAAAACCCAAAATAAAACACTGAATTTTTGTTCACATCTCATCCATCTGTACTGATCTTCCAATAAATAACTACAAAAAACCAGTAGGAAGTAAAGTAAATAAGAAAAAGAGAAAAATCACTATCCAAGTAGAAAGTCATTAAAAAAAAGCAGTAAGCATCACTGGAGGTATAAGATAAATAGAAAGCAAGTAACAAGACTAGGAGCCAGTTGCCATACTAAAGGATGTGGAAATCCATAAAAGAGTTCAAAGAAAACAGAGGCAGAAATTGCAATGCTAGAATAAAGAATCACTTGGAAAAGGCACTTTACAAACTGGTTCAAACTGAGAATATAAGGATGAAGGGTAGATTAAACCTCTACCAATAAGTCTAAAGAAAAGAGTAAGATGTATCTTACTCCAAGACTGGACAAAGCTCAAGGAAATTTAACAGGTTGCACTATTCAGCAGTAGACTTTTTAAACCACAAAAAGCCTCTGCCTCCTGAGAAAAAGCAGGAGAGACACTACACTCCAGTTAGGATACAAGTTACAATTACCATCAGTTTCTGCCACTATTCAGGTATGTTTTTAACTCACATGAAAAGGATCAGGAGCTTCCACATACAAATCACTTTCTCCACCCCTTACCCCAATGAGCCAGAAGCATTTCTGCTTGGATAGGATATTAGAAATGAGAGCACCAATTACCTAAGAAAGGAAGAAGCAAGAGAAGAAGCATCAGCATCTTCACAAAAAGAAGCAGAGTAGATTTTAGCTTTTCTCCAACTCAGCACATCTAGAATGAGCTCCCAGCTGTACACACCCACAAGTACTAACTCTCATAATCCAGAGTGACTGTTTATAACAACTCTGCCTCTTATTTAGAGTCTCTCCCTTATTTGACACTAGAGAGGTTTGATCTCCTGGCTCAAGTGCTGCCAGAGCAGCAATCATTTTCCTTATGGCCTTACTCCCAGTTGTGAGCCTGTAGACACAGAGATTTCTTACTACAGCTTACTACTGTTCTTACCACTATGGGGCTGGCTGCTTTATTTCCCAGTGAACCCTCTCAAAACTCATTGCAACAATTGATTTTAAGTTCTTAGCTACATAGTAGTAAATTCATATTCTGGTTGTAAGCTTTAGCATGGCCTCCAAGTTCAATTTGCAAGCAGAAAATTACAACTCAAAACACATCAGGACCCAATGGAGGGACAAATATAGACATTTGTCACAACCCAAAGACGTGATAAACATTCATCAACTGACCAAGCATTTCTGAACATCTCAGTGCTCAGAGACAAGAGATGATTGCAATTTCTTTCCTACCATGTCCTATTCCCCCTCACAAAGAAAAGGGAACATCCAAGTAAGAGACTTCCACATCACACCTTCAGGCCAAAAGCTGGAACATAGTTGCACCCACCTCCAATTAGGCGGAGGTAGCTATCGTTGGTCAGAATGGCTTCAGCATGAAACACCAAGACAGGAACCCGCCTGCAGCCGCCACCAGTCCACCTGATACATGGATGATCCCTGAAATGGCAAGATAGTAGAAGCAACTGCTGAGTCTCAGACACACAGCGGTTACTTACAATGAGGACACATCAATTCTCCATACTTGCCCATGTTTGCCCACCTAGCCTGTGGCAGGACACGGGCAGATAACAGAAAATTGGCAAGGAGGATTATAAACATGCTCAAGTGACTTGGCAGCTGGGATGTAGAAAAATACATATATAATTGTTGTCTATCCCTGCGTGTTTGACAAGTAGAACATCTGTGTTCAGATAACATAGGCCTCTGATAGACTTAGAGGCATCATATTGAACATGCCTGAGATTCCTACTCTGCTGAGGGAAAGATCAAAGCACAGGGGTAAACTATGCCTGCGTGAATCCCTGAAAAGCAGACATGAACAGCAGGTTCAGCAATCCTCTGGCAAGGACTGAGATCCACGGTGTGCCCCTCTGACAGGGTGCTGCTTTGGGGATCACCTGATCTGCAAGGTAATGAAAATAAATTTACTCTCTGCATTTCAGCCCCGGTTTTGTGTTTGTTCCTGTACCCTGCCAGTGCTGACTCACACGCACATCCTAGGCACCCTTGGTACTCAGCTACAAACGGAATCGTCCAGATCATCCTCTTTGGGGGTTTTTCTTGTCAATCTAAGTTGGAGTTCTGATTTATTTGTATTTATTTTACTGAGTGTAATTTGAAAGAAACCCCATGAATTTTCGCAGCTACAGTTGTCTGGATTTACAGCCTGAAAACAGGATCTATAATTCAGGATAAACTATGATTGCTGGTATCCACATAACCAGACCTTACAATGCAGGTTCTGGTCTCCAACTTAAGAACTGCAAATCCTGGTTGCAATCCTGGACTGTGAAGGGCACAAAAAGGTACTCACACAGAGTTTGAGGAACTAGAATAGGCTTGGTTCAACACAACAGATAAACGTGTGCATTCTTGCTTTTTAATTCCTGCCAGATGCAGTGGAATGCAAACAGAATTCAGCAATGGTGCTTCCAACCAGCTACTCAAGCTACAGGTTCTGAGATACAGTGATCGGTTCTGTCCAAAACAACAAGCCTGCATTGGGAACTACCATCTCCCCAGAGGAATTAAGGACACACACACAAAAAAATTAACATGTGTTATATGAAAATCTTGAGATCACATAAAGAAAACCTGCCATCTCCCTAAGCAAATAAAACTCAGACTGCTTATTACCCACTGCACAAGGAAAAGGAACCATGAAAAAGTTAATGGAAATAGAGACTGAGAGATTGAAGAGACACCTCTCTATCTGCGCAGACAAGAAGAAATATAAATATTAGTAGAGATACACAGAAGCATTAGTCTACAGAATGTGCAAGACCATGGTCTGCCAATGGTTTGGAAAACCACAAAAGACAGAACAATTCCTACACTTAAAACATAGGAACAGAAATAAAAGAGCAATTTTCTGATGCTAGGACAAGTACTCTCAAGTATAACCTTGGTTCTCTTCACCAAGTTATTACCACTATCACCCAGACAAATTAATTTCATAACACCACCATCTGCTTCCACCACCTCTAAAGAAAAAAAAAATTAAAAAATCAGCTGCTGGGATGTAATTAGGTGTTCAGACTGGAAGGGACCTGAGAAGCTTCCAGAATTTACACTACAGGCCAGAGGCTTATATAAATGAGAAATGAGCTGAGGCAACAGGAGGGGAGTTTATGTTAAGCCTGTCCTGAGGATTTGCAGTAAGGCTCAATCCTCCAGGTGACAGTCATTCATTCCCAGCATGACCCTTGGTCACTTGATACAGACACACTATTACAATTATGTTCTAGTTGAAAGCAGTTCTGGACTTTCCCATCCATGAGGCTCTGGAAGCAACATTCCACTAAGTACCTTAAATAACTGCAGCTTGCAACCAGGCACTTAGTCACAACATGAACCCAAAAGAAAACCAGCAGGACATATTACAGTAGGTCCAGCTGAAACAGGAAAGGGATTCCACTCTGGGAAAGAATAATGGAGTGACTCCTTCACAAGCAAAGTTAAAAGAAGTTACTAAACAAAGATGGAATGGACACTAGTAAGTAATAAGAACTCTAGGAGTTGAGTTCTCACAAGATAGTTTTTAGAAACAGACATAAAGCATTGCCTATCAGTCTACCATACAGTGCACTCCCATCTCTGTAGCAAAATAAAAACAAACAAAAAAGTAAAGAAAAAGAAAGGACATTAATTTCCTTCATTTTCCTAAACATCATCAAGGAAGTTTCCAGCTTAGGAACCTGACAGGAAGAGATCAATGAAACTACAGACTTTAGAGTAGCCAAGGAAGAGTTGCACCTCCAACCCTGATGAATATGGTGGTCTTTTAGGCTACAAATGTAGGTAGGCCTGCCCACAGGCTTGAGGTTCAGACCAACCATCTTCCACTTTATTGGCAGGAGGAAGATAAAGAATGCAACTGTCTTTTCAGATTAGTACAAATCCTGCAGGAAGCACAGGGAGATAGAAACAGTTCAGAGGGTTTTTTCCTACTTACTCCAGCCCATCTACATCCTCCTCCTCTGAGGATGAGCCACTTTCCTCCAGATCTCGACCCATCCCAACTGGCATTTCCTCTGGGAGTTTTCATACAGCCCAGCCTCTGAGATTCCTTCCTGAAGATTCAAGAGATCTTGCAAGAGCAGTTACCTGCAATAAGGATTAAAAGCACGAAGACATAACCGAGCAGGACAGCAAGACAAATCAGGTAACACAACTCCCACCTCCTGTCCTCACAGACCTATCAACAAGCCCGTTACAAACTGTAAATCACCTCCTTGCCAGGGGAGCGTAGGAAGAAGCATCGCCTTCCAGCAGATTATTCCCCGCCTCGCCGTGAGAGTCATTCGGGCGCTGAAGCGCGTCCCTGCCCGGCGCTGCCCGCGGCCGCAGCACCGCACCCGCCTGCCCAGGCCCGGCCCAGGGAAGCGCCCGCTCCTCCCCGGCGCCCAGACTACCCCGCCGCCGGGGTCAGCCGGACACTCTAACGTCTCCACCAGCCCGGGAACACCCCTCTGGCCCGGCCGCGCCCAGAGGGGAGGCCGGAGCCCGGTCTACGCCTCGGCGGCCTGCGGCGGCCCCAAGAGAAACAGTAGCGGCGGAGAGGACCCGAGGAGCTGTGACTCCCGCCCCGGGGCCGCCGGACAACTGCCACTCGCTCTGAAACAGCAGCTCCCTCAGCCTTCTGCTCCCCGTACCTGCTCCCGCATTGCCCCGACAGAGCGGGCGAGCAGACACGGCGGCCCGGCAGCCGCAGCCCCTCCCGCCGCTTCCCCGTTACTACAACAACCGACGAGCGACGGCCCCGCCCCGGCCCCAGTGCGCAGGTGCCCCGTGCCGGCCCCACTGCACAGGCGCAACAGCCGGACCGCGCGCCGGGCCTTTTCTCCGCCCACCGGCGCCGCTGCTCTCTCCTCCCGCATAGTAGGCGAGGCCAAGGAGAGGCGGGACCGGCTCCTGGCGGTGAGGGACTCGATTGGCGGTGGAGACCTCACGTCAGCGTGGTGCGTAGATGGAGCGGCGCGTCCGCAGCCAATCGGAGCGGCAGGCGGCGGCGTGCGCCGCGGGAGCGGGTGGGGCCCCGGTGGGAGAGCGCGGCAGGTGCCCGGCTGCGCCGGGCGGTGTCCGCGGCGCGGTTGCGGGCAGGTTGTTGCGGGCAGGTTTCGTGCCGCCGGGAGGATGAGCCGGTTCCTAAACGTGCTGCGCAGCTGGCTAGTGATGGTGTCGGTCATCGCCGCCGGGAACACCCTGCAGAGCTTCCGCGACCACAGCTTCCTCTCGGAGAAGCTGTACACCGCCAGCCCCGGCCTCGGTAAGGATCGCGCCGGCCGCCCCGAGGCCTGGAGTCGCCTCCTCAGCGGCTGCTGCCGCGCCCGGGAGCCGCCCGCCGCTCCGCGGCGCGTCTGCCCGGCGGGGATGGGGGGCGGCGAGCGGGGCTGCGTGTGTCCATGTGCTCCCCCCTTCTCTGCGCAGTGAACGGGCTCCAGGCTCGGACCTTTGGCGTCTGGACCCTGCTGTCATCAGTGATCCGCTGTCTCTGCGCCATCGACATCCGCAATAGGACGTACGTAAAGCAGCACCGGAGAACCCCCCGCGGTTTGCTTGGCAGTCACAGCCCGAGCAGCCATGGCTTAGAGGGCAGCGCGGAGGAGGTGGGGAATCGAAAGCTGTCCCTGAGCTTCCCGTAGGGTTGAAAGTGTTTCCCCAAAAAAGCTTAAAGAGCAGTGCGGGATTTGGGTGTTAACTGCTGCTCCCTCCCTTCTGCCTCTGTGGGTAGAGCCTGCACATTTGCATTTCGTTTCTTAGCTCAGGAAGAAATTCGTAGCTCTGAGAACTTCCTATGTCACACATTTCTGAGCTCCAGCTTGGAAAGCATCTTCTGACGGCATTGCTGCTCTGCTGACATTAAGCAATTGCTAATGCTATGGTCTGGTGCTCAGTACCTCTTTTCCTATGACAGCTCAGTTAAGGACTGTGGCAGGTTGAGAGGCCCCTTGCAGTGGTCTTTACCTGCTGCCTTCTTCCATGCAGTCTCATCTGCACCCGAAGGCACGGCCCAAGGTGCAGCCTGGTGCTGTGGTGGGAGACAGGCTGTTTCTCTCTGTAGTAACAGGAGTATCTCTGGGAGAGGTTTCCAAGTAGGGTGTTTCTGGGTCTGTGCTAGACAAAGCTTGCGTTGGAGTTTGCTATAGCTTTTGTCACTCTGTCCCCCTGCCCCGCAGCAGAATTCATTGTTCACCTGGTAGCATGTGCTTGGATTGCCCAGGCTTGTCTGTGGTAGGGAGATGCAGGGACTCTGTTATCTTTTTTTAGGGGTGGTGGCAATGACAATTACCATGAAGTGAGTTGTTTCTTGGGATTTTTTATGTTGCATCTCTTGGACGTGTTCTCTTTCACAGCTGTGTCCCCTAGAGGGTAGCAGAGCACAGGTTGAGTGATGCAGCCTAGAGTCAGAGAAGTCCTGTTGCCCTAGTTCTCAGCTCATCCAGTTCTTGCTCTATTTCGGTCTGCACATGTGCTTCTGACTTCACTGGTGCCCTACCCTTGCTCTCCCCTCTTCACCTGCCTTCAGGCCAGATAATGGCTGTCATTTTCAATGTACCATTGAACATGCTGCCCAATTCTCCTCTCAGCTGTTGCCCAGGGAGCTTTTACACCTCAGAAGGCAAGAGACCAAGTGCCCTCTGTGCTGCCACAGTGAGGACAGACTGGGCAGCGTGCAGATTTGCCTCTTTTTCCATTCAGCCATGCTCATGCCCACACTATGGGCTATATGATAACCTGGTTCTTTGTGCTCTCCAACAGCCTCTATTACATCACACTCTTCACCTTCTTTTTGGCTCTCGTTCACTTCCTCTCCGAGGTCTTCATTTACCACACTGCAGCCTTGACGATTGGAGTTATGGCACCCCTCATGGTAGCAAGTAAGTAGAGCTCTGCACCCTCCCCCAACAAACTCTCCTTGGAGGTATGACCCCCAAAAAAACCTCTCCATAGGGCTATGAGCTAAAGACAGGGAGGGGATGGTGGGAGGAAATGTCTCATCTCCTGTCCAGCATTTTCCCTACAAGTCATCCTGTATCTCCATCACAGGCTTCTCTATCTTGGGGATGCTGATTGGGCTGCAGTACCTGGAGGTAGAAGAACTGTCACAAAACAAGAAAAAAAACTGAAGCTGAGGGCCCTGTGTGGGTCAGCACTGTCTCCTGTCTTCACTGCCAAACGTCTACTAAAGCTCTGCTGAATCAATGTTGGACTCTGTCAATCATTCTTCATTACCAAGTGTTTTCACTTGTCCAGGCAACATTTTGACTGACTGATGCTGAAGACCAAGTCCCAGAGGAGTTTGGCTGAAAGCTTGCGGGGAGGCAGCGGGTGGCTGCCACCCTGGAGGACAGCAAGGAATGTCCCAGGCATGCCTAGAGCATTAAGGACTTCTCTCCCAGTGTATCTGCTGGGAGGAGGTGTACAGCCACCCCGGATCCACTGAACACTTGAGACTGGAAAGAGAGAATGCGTGTTATCCCCACACCGTTGTGTAACTTGCATGTATGTGTTCCTCAGGGGCCATTTCTAATAAATGATGGAAAACTGCAGGGCGCTACGTCTGTCTTTCTGCTATACAGCAGCAGGTAGAGGATTTGCAACCTCAGAGCCAACAGCAGTTTCTACTGTATGTTGCAGGATAAATCATCTCTTTTCATAGAAAACCTACTTTTCCCTGACTCCTTCCCACAAAGTTCCAGGTCGGGCTGCTCACATCTCACACGCACATGAACAGTTGTTGCAGCTCTCACTTCAGCAGCGTACTGGTGACAGCAAGCTGCACGCATCTGTGAGCAAGGACTGAGCTACCTTTGCAGTGAGCTATAACTACAGAAGATGGAGAAAACAGGAACAGGTTGCTTAGACCTCGATGAAATAATGGCCGCAGCAGATGGGCAGTGCATGGAAGGTAGGAAGGAACCAGCAGGATCTCCTAGCTGGGAAGACAGTACATGTACGGAAAAAAGAGGAGAACAGGGGAGGAAGAGAGCACAAAGTAGCATTTGGCAGTAAGACGATTCTTCCATTCTGCAAAATGTTTCATGCTATTAAAAGAGACAGTTGTAGACTGTTTCAACCATTTAATACAAATGTGTCAGGTTTCATTGTACACTTCTAATGTTTTTATTTTATATAAAAACATCTGTTGAAAAGCCATTTTAGATGCCCATCCTCAATCCCAAGCTATCAAAGATAGGACTAGAATTTTTTAATGTGTCAAAAGACTGTACAATTTCACTTTTTTTTTTTTTTTTTTGGTCAAAAATGGTTTGTCAGAGAGGATTATTTTTATCCATTCCACCTGGGTGTGGTTTTTGTCCCCTCCTCCCCAAATGATCTAGACATAGCTGCATTAAGAAGTGTAAGGACACTTGTTGTCTCTGCCAGTGGAGGGATGCTGGAAAGGAAGACGGGCAATCAGGACCTACATTTGTGTTTAGAAAATGAGCAGCAGCATACAGAGGGCCAGTGCCTATGAGACACAGATGCTGGTAAGAGGGCTTCTTCTGTTCTCTGTTATGAAGTAGGAAGCTTCCACACAGGAGCAATTCTGGATTCCCATCATGCTCAAACCCCTCTCTGTGGCTATGAAGAGCATCACAGTCTTGGTTGGCTATATTGAGAATATAACACTTCACAAAAGCTTTTTATGTAGTGTTGAAACATGCAAAAGGCACTTTATCATTTAAGGAGGAAGACAGTCCTCAGCCCAGGGACATTGTGGTTTGTCTCACTCCGGCTGCTGATGTAGTGATGAACTGGGCTTAGGCTGTAGCTTCAACATAAGCTGCAGAACTGGTCCTTGCCTCCAGGCAGAGGAGGCATATTGGTATCTCTCAATTGTTCCTAATATATAGGAACATCAGAGCAACCTCAGTAAATTCTGAACAGAGGTTTATCCCCGGAGTGAGTGCTTCATCTGGGACAGCCACAATAAAATCAGAGCCAGCAGTGGCAGATGCACTGCTTTGCACTCACTGCTGGTGTGCTGAGGCCTCTACCATCACCTCTGCAACACAGAGCATCAGGGGCACCAAGGCAGAGCCATCCCTCTTTCTGAGAGCCAGCTGAAAGCTCTTCCAGGTCTGCTCACAAAATAAGTGTGGTCCAGCTTCTGCATTCCATGTCCAGCTTGCCTGTGAGAAGAGACATGGTGACATGCAGGGTGCCACCCTCATATGCTTAGGACTAGCCTGGAACTATGGCTTTTCTCAGTATGTGTGCTTTTCCTTTTTCAAGTATACATGGTGGGATAGGGCAGAAGCAGTGGGTTTTCCCAGCTTTTCCTCTCAAGCAGCAAAGTCTCCAAAACAGCAAGATACAGAGGTATAACTGAAGAGAGCAACTCCCTTCGTGTTTTGCTCTTTCATACTCTCTACAAGCAGGTCACCGGGCTCCTGTCCTGAGGCTGCCCTCCTCCACAATGTACATGTAACAGGAGGATGGTGGAGGTAGCAAAGATGGGAATGAGGGGGTCTGCATCTCCCAGCTCTGCCACCCCTCCATTTTAGAGCTTTGATTCCTCAAGGACTATGGGATCAGCGCAGGCTTCTGGCATCACTTTCTGCAAGTCAGACAGAGAAAAACAATATGGTTAGGATCCTGGGTGGCCAAACCAAGACTTCAGAGACCAGCTGGCTAATTCGCAGGTCCCTGCTAGTGTGCCAAAATCCCCAAAAAAAGAATCACCATCCTCAGACAGTGCACCTGATTCCCTCCTTCTTCTCCAGACTCTTCTGCTGCCCAGACAAGGGGCAGAGCAAGGGTCCCACTTCTCTTAAGCTACTTGCTGTAGTCCTCATATTACAGTTAATTCACAGAAGCTGTACAGGCTCAGGTATCAGCCCCATAGCCAGCTCACTGAAGACACTTCACCATGACACAAGATCAGCCTCAAAGCTGTGAAGCTGCAGGGGCAGTTCCCTGGACAAGGGAAGGAACCAGGAATGTCTCCTTCATGTCATGGGCAAGTGCAGTCTGTGCAAGGAACAGAGAGAACCTGCATCTTGTGCGCCCTCGGGAGGCTCAACACAACAATGCGCTCCTCTCTGTCCTTACTCTGGCACATCTAAGGGCCTCTTCAACTTCCAGAGAGCTTGCTGGTTCTGCTCACCTTCAAACCATTTCATCTCCACTGCCCCATTCAGGGCTGGCACCCCCTCTCCTGCTTCTTCCCTGTCCCCAGCTTGGGCTAATGGTTGGGATACTTCCACAGAGTGGTATAGATAAGGCCTTCTTCAAAGTTCATTATATCTTAAAGAGCCATAAGAAATAAGAGGCAAACATACACAAGGGTTTTTTTTGCTGCATAAAACCTATAGAAGAATTAGCCTGGTTACTTGAACCCTCCTGCATTTTTGTCTTTTAAGATGGAGGGAGCTGTAGAGTCATTTCCTAGAGGAAAAGCAAGTTCAACCAAGACCACTGCCCAATTAACAACCCTATCCTGGGCCACATGAAACAGCCAAACTTTTGCAATTCCAATTCAGTCTTCCTGGGGGGAGCTTGATGAGCACCTCTGCTGAGCCCTTCTGGGGCAAGTAAGGACCAGACCCAACACCTCCCCTTCCCCCAGGGGATTTCAGATACCTCTTATCAAGTTCTGACTCCGCTTACAAAGAGACAGCCCACTCGTCACTGATTCAGAAGGCAACACGCAGACTTGCAAGGGTAAATGTGGACTGTCCCACAGCCCGGGCTCTGAGTTAACTCACTGTGGGACAAGACTGACATCTGAGGCGGGAGCCTGAGGTGCACAGGAAAGAGGTTCACATCCCCAGTGCAGTTCAAGAGAAGTCCAGGCAGCATGGAAGCAAGATATACAAAACAGTTTCATTTTGAGTAGCCTCCTACACAAACTGCAGGTGAAAAGGTTTTATAGAGGTGAGCAGCAATATCCCAAAGCAGAGGAGTGAGATCAAGAAAGCTTCAAAGAGATGCCCACAAGCAAAAGCCAGGAAGTGCAAAGAGGGGTACGGAGGTGCATGAAGTAGTGCCAGAGGTAGAAGTAAGGGGAAATCTGCATTTAGGCTTGGGGTGCCACACCAGGACACATCATGGAAGCATGCTGGCAACTCTTAACAGGCTCCCCAAACGCCTCTGGGGTCTGAACACCACTCACCTGCTGTGGAGCTACAGGAACAGATGTTTAGGAGATCAGCCAGCCTGCAGGGCTCCAGCCTTGGGAAAGGAGGCTGCTCCCACAGCTGGGAGTCACAGCGCTGGAAAAAGGCATGGAGATGGCCTGCCCATGACTTTGGGACAGGAGGAGAAGGCTGCTTGCCACACAGTAAGCACAGAAAGAGAGCAGGGAAGTTTAGAAAGCAGGGAATGGGATACACACCATTTGTGTGCCCTAAGCCAGCCTCTAAATCACATTGTCCTTGGGAGGAAAAGATAATGTGCTTTTGGGTATTCCACTGAGATCCATCAGATGCATCTTTGTACCCAGGCAAACACACAACTAGCAAAAAATGGTACTTAGCTGCTTTCAAGTCCTGACTTATCCAGGACATGGTCTGAGGACACAGCAGAACTTCAGTCCTGTTTTAAACAAATCCCTTGCTGTGGTTGTACATTTAGAGCAGGTCATTCGTCATCCAAAATCATCCACTCATCAGTGCTCAGCCCTGCTGATAGCATAACACTCCAGACAAATGTTTTAAGTCTTATTACAAGTCAAAAACCAGGACAAAGTCTGAAACATTTTACTCCCTACTCTCTGCTGTCAAAAACAGGGCCCTGACACACACAACAACAACAACAACAACCAGTTTATCTCCCACTGTATAAGACCACTACAGAGTAGTCTGAAGTGCCCTGAACACATATTAATCAAATTCACAAGTTTTAAAAAGGTCTAGCAAAGCCCGCTTTGAACAAAAAGACAGCCCTGCAATCTGGAAATCCCGCACCCTGTAGATAGCTGGTTTCTTAAAAACCCTCACATGCTTAAAGATATTTCCAAAGAAATGTTGCCTAAGACCCTTCTTGAAAAACTCACTCCTGAGTCAAAACAAGCCACAGGAAGCCTACAAAGATGCTTATTTCATGATGCAAAGGAACAATAAATGAAGGTTTGCATGGATGCTGGAAACCAGGAGCAGATGAGCACAGACTGTGCACAGCAGACATATGAATATAATGTGTATCGAATCAACTGACACTACTATGAAACCCTAAGGCAGAATGTTGAAATGGCTTCAGATGCATTTACAACAAAAGCAGCCCACAAAGAGACACATTATCATCTAAAACTGGTGTTTGATCCAAGTGTCTTGAGAAAGCTAACCCTGCTGGCACTCCAGGAACTGAGGCAGATAGAAGTTGGAGGATTGCTGGAACCACAAAACAGCTTTATTAATTGAGGACAAGGTGTTCACAATGCCATTAGGCTAATTTAGTTCCCACTACTAATTCTGCTAATTGCAACATCTGTTTAATTATAACCAGATAGGACCTGAGGGAATGGCAAGAAGATGTGCCAGAGGAGGTTTAGGTTGGACATTAGGAAAAAGTTCTTCACCCAGAGGGTGGTGGAGCACTGGAACAGGCTCCCCAGGGAGGTGTCAGAGCCCCAAGCCTGACAGTGTTCAAGAAGAGACTGGACAACGCCCTCAGACACATGGTGTGAACTGTGGAGCTGTCATATACAGGGACAGAAGGTGGACTCGATGATCCTTGTGGGTCCCTTACAACTCAGGACATTCTATAATAAACAAAGGCACTGACAGAAGACAAACTGCTTGTGAACAAAAGGCAGATCCTGCAGGAAGAGGGGAAAACATCCTGCAGTGTGGGCACAGTGGCCAAAAGCTCTGACAGGTGGCTGCTGAGAGGCTGCAATTCATGGGCAGAGTCAAGGCTGATAAAGGCTGACTCTCATCACTGAAGCTATGGCTTCATAAGTTGCTCTTCTCCCTGTGTCCTGGTTTTGTTAAAAAACAAGTTTCTCTTTTAGTGAATTTGCCTGTCAGCTAAAGCCTTCATATTAGCTGCATTTTCCTGGAGAACCAGATACATGTTTTGGTAAACATAGCAATGGAATGCAAAGTTATTGGTAAGCATGGATGGACATCTCGCAAGAGGGGCAACAAGAAACAGGTGACCAAGAAACTGACCAACAGTGTATAACATCCCATTCACCTGAATACTTCATATAAAAGTGGGAGATCATGAGGATCTCATCCCTTTTCCTTATGGCCGACATTAGGAGAGGACCTTGCTAGTCGTCCCTGCGAACTGAGGCCTAGTGACAGACTGAATCCAGCTCCGGTTGGCTGCAGAGTCCAATCCAGGACTCTGGGTGCTGGCTCTGCAGTTGCTGAGACTTTCAAGATTGGTTTTGTATATTTTGTATTATTTTCTCTATTCTTACTAGTAGCATTAGTAAAACATTTTCAGTTTTTCCAACTCTTCTCTCTCTGTCCTCCTTTCCCTCCCGATCGCCTGTTCTTAGTGGTAAGGGGGCGAGAGGGAGGGGCAAAAAGGGGGAAGAGCGGGGAGAGGACGTTAACAATACATCTGCCAGGGTTTTATTGTCTTTATTGTCACCCTGCAATCTAAACCCTTGACACCCTGCAAGGTCAAAGCTCAGCCAGATTCTAGGCTTTCCATTTCATCACCAGAAGCCACCACTAACTGAAAATGGAAGATCACTCCCTGTGAGAACTAGCATATGTGGTTTTCCCTTGTGTGTTCCTTAATACATTGGTAAATCAGGATGTTCCACAGTTCTACTCTGCACCAAAGCCACTCAACAGCTGAACATCCAGCTAAAGGTTTTGACAGTCTTCCATCAGATCATTTCTATTTCTGTATCAGGAAGAATCACACCTTGTTAGGACAACACTATGGATGATGGGTCCCCAGAAAAAATAACAAGCCAGATGCCTACCTCCGCTGTGGGATTGCACCTCCATTGGGTAAAGACAGGGGAAAACCCACAGTCACACAGAAGGAATACACAGCCAATGGTACAGTGTTCCCGTGGGAAGCGTGAGGCCTGCACAATGACAGCTCCGCATCCTTTGGAAGTTCACATCCAAGTGTCAGTCTTCTCCTTGCGACAGCCACAGAATCATAGCATTGTTTAGATTGGAAAAGACCTTTAAGATCATCAAGTCCAATGACTAACCTAACACTGCCAAGTCCACCACTAAACCATGTCCCTAAGCACCCAATCTATATGTCCTTTAAACACCTCCAGGGGTGGTGACTCCACCACTTCCCTGAGCAGCCTCTTCCGATGCCTGACAACCCCTTCAGTGAAGAAGTTTTTCCTAATATCCAATCTGAACCTCCCCTGGAGCAACCTGAGGCCATTTCCTCTTGTCCTATCACTTGTTACTTGGTAGATGAGACCAACACCCTCCATGCTACAACCTCCTGTTAGGTAGTTGTAGACAGCAATAATGTCTCCCCTCAGCCTTCTTTTCTCCAGGCCAAACAGCCCCAGTTCCCTCAGCCGCTCCTCATCAGATTTGTGCTCCAGACCCCTCACCAGCTTTGTCACCCTTCTCTGAACACTCTCCAGCACCTCAATGTCTTTCTTGTAGTGAGGGACACAAAACTGAATACAGGATTCGAGGTCCAGCCTCACTGGCACCAAGTTCAGGGGGACTATCACTTCCCTAGTCCTGCTGGCCACACTATATCTGATACAAGCCAGGATGCTGTTGGCCTTTTTGGCCACCTGGGCATGCTGCTGGCTCATATTCAACCAGCTGTCAATCAACACCCCCAGGTCATTTTCTGCCAGGCAGCTTTCCAGACACTCTTCCGAGCCTGTAGTGCTGCCTGGGGTTGTTGTGACAAGTGCAGGACCCAGCACTTGGCCTTGTCAAACTTCATACAATTGGCCTCAGGCCAACAAGCCAGCTGGTCCAGATCCCTCTGTATGGCCTTCCTACCCTCCAGCAGATCAACACTCCCACCCAATTTGGTGTCGTCTGCAAACTTATTGAAGGTGCACTCAATCCCCTCATACAGATCATTGCTAAAGAGATTAAACAGAACTGGCCCCAATACTGAGCCTGGGGAACACCACTCGTGACCAGCCACCAACTGGATTTGACTCAATTCACCACAGCCCAGCCATCCAGCCAGTTCTTTACCCAGCCAAGAGTACACCCATCCAGGCCATGAGCTGCCAGCTCCTCCAGAAGAATGCTGTGGGAAACAGCAGGTCTTCTGTTCCCTCAGAAAGGAGTCTCCTACGACAATGACCAGTCTTTTTTCCTTTATGGATGCAGTTTTGACATGGGGTGCATGCAACAACAAGCCTGAGCCTCGCAGTGTCTATTTTGCAACTGTGATGTCAATCGTAACACTGGCAATTGTACCAAGCTAAGTCTGCTAACAAAAGATGATGACATAAACTTCAACCATCAAAAAAGTACCAGTATACTCCAAGCAGGCTTGCTCAGCTCGTGCAGCTACAGCTTCTGAACTACTTGATACCCAGCCAACGCCACATGTGTACCCTGCTAAAACTGCCATGATGACGGCTTTAGAAGCCTCAGCCTGGAGTCAAATCTTTCCCTGCTCTTGGGACTCTTCCTCATGCTTGCATCCAAGCATGGCAGCTGCCACGCTCACTGTACCACACACTCTAGCCTGGGCAAGATTAAGGCTGTTTTTCCCAATCAACTCACTTTGCTTTTGCCTGTTAGTCCTGTTGGCTGTGGCACCAAGTGATACACACACTCTTTGAACACCTTGTAAAGCAAAGGGTAGCGGGGTTAACTTGGCAGCTCAGCCAGTGTGAAGCAGAGGACAGTGAGTAACAAAGCATTACACCTTGAGCAACAGCTAAGAAAATGCCAAGTGCCATTGAGACTCACAGATCAGCAAGCACAGAGCTTTACAATTTTCAGGCATTCTTATACCAAAAGGCACCAACCCAATGACTCTGTTATTGCTATACGTTTTTAAACTTCCTTCTTGAAGCTGGTCATATGCCCTGGCTGTGATCAAAGCTAACTCTTCTACAGGGCTCCTGGTGTCACTTCCAGCCAAGAATCTGGACTGTAAAAGTCATGTCAGAGAAGAGTCCTCAAATGTCTGCACCTCCTCTCTGCAATAACTTCTTGACAATTCAGTTCTCCATCTGCTCCAGCACCAGGCTTTGCCTGCTGCACCTTGTTGAATCCCTATGCCCTGGTGGGATCTCTGCACCATTCTTGAAAACTGTCTTGTCTTTCCCCTCAGGTCAAGGCCAGAAAGATTCTCAGTACTTTATGGCCATTGCTGTCAGCCCAGAAGTGCCATTGGCTTGGTGCCTGTGCTACCCATGAGTGTTCAGAGAAGCAGATTAGTGCGATTCTCCTACCTTTGTGTATGAGCTAGTGAGCAGGAATGGGAATTGATGGGGTTAGGGTTACAAGCTACAGTCCCATAATCCATGATCTGAGCGCTGCCTTGGAGTCTCTGTAACAACAGCCACAAGTCACCATCCCAGAAAAGATGGAAGCAAGTAGGCAGGGAAATTAAAAAGACGAACAGGCAAAGGATGAAAACAGTAAAATAACTCTAACATGTCTAAGGCAGCTGTGCCATATAGAAAAGGTCCAGCTCCATCAGAGCTCTCCACAAAGGTGGCACCCAATGCCCAAGCCCAGCTGACTGCTCTCCTGACTGAGGCACCCATGCCAGTGCAGAACACCAGGTTCAGCCCACCATCAGCTGGCATTGTTTATTAAGCTTGAGAAGTACCCAAGTGAGCTCAGTCATGTGGAAGCCACATTTGGGGGTGTGGCAGGGTGTCCATCATGACTTCCTCAAGGGAAAGGAGCTGCTGGTGAAGTTTTTGCTTGATTGAGACCTATTACCTCACAAACACCCTTCTGGTTCTTCCTGCAGTCAGTTCTGGAGGCTTTCAGGGTTATAGAAATGACAGCTGTACCACCTTTGTTCTGGTCTCAATGCCCCCCTCCTCCCCCCGCCCCCAGAGGCAAGATCTTACAATTGTATTTATACTAAAAAGATCTATACTAAAAATGGTTTAAGCAGAAGTGTACAATTTGGTGAGAGATGTGTCTGACAAAAGGAAAGGATCTTACTACTACTAGGCATCGTGTTGATTGCCAAAGGACCTTGATATTTCCTGGGTCTTCCACATATATGTTATAAATTACATCACAGTGCCAGCAGCACCTCTCATTACAACCCTGCTGCCTCAGGGCTTGCAGGGCATGGTTTGGCCTTTCAATTCATTTTCTGCCTTTGACTTCAGCACTGTTAAGGGATATACGGAGTTCGGTGTATATCAAAACAGACTGGTCTTTAGCCCAGCTCAGCTTAGCTAAGTATGTTCCAGTTAGCCCCATTCATGCCAGGATTCTGGGAGAGCAGTTGTCTTCCAAGCTTTGTCCTGTAGACCATGATGCTCACCACTGCTAAAATCAGCCAAAGTTGTGAGTCTCAGAGCAGAAAAAGTAGGAATTCTTTTTAAATTATTACCCAAACTACATAAATTGTACAGCCCTTCCCCCCCTGCATCTAGTCTAGAATTATACGTGCAAGAACTACTTAAGGCAGCATCATTTCCCTTTACTTATACTACCCTCTGCCTTTGTGCTCCGATAGTTCAGTAAAAATAAGTAAAAAATGAAAAAGCATATATTTTGTAATTGAAAATCCATCTTCCTGAGCAGCCAGTCAGAGCAGAGCTGCTTCTTGGACCTTCTGGTCTCTCTCCAGATCAGACTGGTTAGATTATCTGGAGGAAGGCAGCACTGCCTTCTGAAAAGAGTCGAGTCAAGTCAGCAGAGAACTGAGCTCATGCACTTTGCTGTTCATGGTCACTGAGGGCTTCATGAATGTTGAGTGGACATCTCTGCTAATGTCCTAGAAAAGGAGCCCTGAGCAATAAGGAGAAGAGCCTCAAACAACCACCAGTCCCCTCCCTTTCCCTGCAGGGATTGCTTCTAAGAGTATCCACTGCAATGACTTCAGTGAAGGCCCTCTCCCACAGGCAAACAGCTGCATTTATTGCACAGCATGCCCCTGGGACGTCATATCCCAAGCTCTGGTGTGCACATATGAAGTAGCAGCCTTGTCTGTGGCACTGCTCAAAGTGTGGGCAGCCAGGCTGCTCAAGTCCTCATTTGGGCTTTGCCACATACCTTACTGCAGTCCCACACACTGAACCCCACTTGGCAGCTGAGGACAGGGAATATGATGAATAACCTGCCTCCCTAGGGGCCTGGAATAATAGTTACCCAGTTCTAAACAGGGGCAAAGCACTGGAGAGCTCAGTGCATTGTCGGGGGAGAGAAACAAGGGCAGTGCTGCCCCACATCTGTCCCTAGCCAATACAAAGATGTGTGAAGCCCTGCAGACTCCCAGAGAACCAGAGCCTACAGTTTGTGCGTGACATTAACAGTAAGCAAGCAGGGGGCCCAGTGCCTGGCAGAGCTGGAATTACAGATATCTGTCTGAAAATGCCAACAAGGAGCTTCACCACAGGCTGGGCAAGAAGTGGTGGGATAAGAGAAGAGAATCACAGCTGCAACTGTAGGTCAGAAAGGGCCAGCCCCACTCCTAGAAAGGAGAAAGGCTGGGTGTTGCCCTGAGCTAATAGCAGGGACACAGCAGAGACTGAAGCGTGGGTTTACTCACCATCTGTTCATTATCCAAATTGGCCTGCTGTCTTCGGAGATCGGCCTTAATGAATGCTGGGACAGAGGGAGGAAGAGAGATGTGAAGACAGTTAAGTCATGAGGCAGCACCCACATCCATTTCCTCAGAACTCAAAAGGAGCAGCAGAGGCCCCAGAAAGGACAGGAACACATTGCAGTGAGCAAGAGAAACCACTCTCCTGGATGAGGCAGAGAGCACTTCTGAACCAGGCAGGATGCAGGATGTGCATTTTTGAGACCCCAGCCAGCAGCCAGGGCAAGAAGCCCTGGATCTTCTTTGTAATACAGACCAGATGCTTAAAGCAGCACAGCAGCATTGCTATGGTACTGCTGCACAGGTCCTGCACTTTCCTGCAGGCACTGCTACACACAGAAGTTCTTCAAGTCATTTGTCAAGCCCAAAGGGAAGGGTCATGGCAGAGGAACACTAAAAAAATGTAATTACCTGTCATGATGGTCCCCAGGAACAGAAAAGAACAAAGAAAGAGATTTCCTGCCTTTGTCCCAAAGTGATACATGATTTGCCCTTGGCTGATGGTGAAGGCAATACCAAAAATCTACAAACAAACAAAGGCAGTGTCAAGCTGTATTGTTATTGTAAAGCAACCCAAAGAATTTCTCAGCTTTACCAAAGTATCAGAGCACACGGGCCAACCAAGCTGTTGGCCTAGCGAGGCTGAAGTTTGGTTATAAACACACCCAGTGGCACCTCCCTGTAGCTGATGGGAAGACAGGTGACCTTTAAGGCTGGAATCCCATCTCTCACTGAAGTAGAGGCAGGTCCTAGGCTGTTAGGGACAATGTTGGAAGAGACAAGGATGACTGGCATCCTGATGCATTTTCCTAAGCAGAAACAAAATGGGTGCCACTAGAGAAATGCCATGAGGAACATCATTCAAAAAGCCAGGTCCCAGGGTGCTTACATCTGCAGTACATTACAATAATCATGGACAAGAATAAGGAGTCAAGGCTGGGAACTACAATTTAATCTCTCTGCCTATAAAGAGGCAAGCAAAGGGAAAACAGCACACCTACCTGTGCTGAGACATTAAGGAGTCCTGATGATGTTCCTTCTGATTCTGGGTATGTCAACTCTGCAGCAAACTCAAAGCCCAGGGGAAGGTATCCTGTCATAAAAAACCTGTAAAGAAGCACACAGAAAGGAAGACTCAAAAATTGCCAGAAATAAGACTGAAGAGGCATGGTGTAGCCCATATCCCCTTTGGGACGCTACAGTGACTGCACAGGCTGTTTCCCCTGGCATTGCCACAGCCCAAGCAGCTGTCCGATTCCCTCACCATGGCACAAGTCTTCCTCCTACTCAGAAATATCTTTGCCCACAGCCTCAAGGCACAAAGCCAGGCCAGAATGGAGCTGCCAGTTGCTACAAGGATGAAGCATTAAAAGCAGCATCTCCCACAAGCAACTCTAAGGGGCACCATCTCCAGCAAAGTCAAACGGCCACCCAGGCCCACATGCTTTTCATTCTTGTCCGCTGCTCATCTATGGGGCTGTAGTACCACTCACTTTTCAAATGCTTTCACTTGATTACCTGGAACATTTAATGCAGCAGCAGCTGAGCAGGGCCACACTAATGTCTCTGACTCTAGTGAAACACATACAAGGCAGAGATGGGAAGAACAGATCATTTTGTCCTTAAATCATGCAGAAGTCACGCATAGGCTACGGCTCTCCCCAATTCCCCCTGCACCATGAGCTCTGCTCCCTGCTCATCTCCTACCAGCTCACGTGTAGAGAAAAGCAGCCTGCACATGAACTTACCCCAGCGCGCCTGCAGTCACAAAGACCACCCAGAGGTGGCCCAGGCTCAGAGTGAAGGTGTAGGCTATCATTCCCACCAGAGACATGATATAGACGACTAGTGTTGTCTGCCTGCAAGGAAAAGCAGAGTCAGCGTTTTATTTAATCCAGTCCTCCTGTTCTTTTTGCCCACAGATCTTGGTATAGTTTGCAGCACAGACTTAAAAAACAAAAAAAAGTTGCACAGCTCTCTGACACCCTTACCCCAGGGCAGGGGAACTGGACTGACAGCACAGAAGGGCCTGCACACAGGGCAGGGCTGCGGGAGAAACAAGAACAGGAGCCTAGGAGTTGTCACATCCCCACTTCATGACCAGGGGCTTTGCTCCCTGTGGGGTGTCAGGGCATCACATCTACAAGGAGGCACCTATGAGGCAGCCAAGAAGCTCAGATCCTACCGTGGGCTGACAGGTCCCTGGTGATGTACTCTACATGCCTCTCCAGTGGAAGAACAAGAGTAAAATAAAGAAATTATTAATCTTCTTAGGCACCCTCTTTACTGTTAATATAACCAGTTGGACATGCTTACTTATAAGCAGGACCCGAGTGGACTGATCATTCCCAAGCAGGAAAGCAAAGGGAAGAGGTGACAGCACTGCTACAGTGTTATGGGCCTGTATTTTTCAGTGCTATCCAAACCACTTTTCATTGCTGCTCCTTTCTGTGTTTAAACTGCCTACTGTACCTGAAGAGGTGACATGCAAGCCACGTTGCCCTTACAGCCTCACCCTCAAGCCATGGGAACTTTTAGCAGGGCCAGTGCCAGTTCCATGGCCAGCAGCGACTGAGCCACAAGTGCTCATCTCTGGGCAGAGCGGCAAAAGAGAGCCTGTGCCCAGGGAGCGCACCAGGAGCTGGGAACAGCCAGACCTGCAGCCTGGCCACGCTGAGGAGCATCGGTGGGCTTGGTACTGCGAGATACGCAGCAGCCAGGGCAGCTTTAGGGCAACTGAGATGTTAGCAACTGTCATCCCTGAGCAGACAACAAGGAAACCCTTCCCACATCCAAAAAAAACAAGGCTCTCTCTAGTACAGAAGGTAGCAAGTAGCTCTTCACAGTACATACTTTTGGGAAGAAAAGGGGGGCAAGGAGGGGAAAGGGTAAATCCTTTAGCTAACTGAAATTTCACCAGGATCTTGAAAGCAGAAACAGTCACCAGAGTTGACAAAACTTTTTTGAGAATTGTCTTTGGGGAAGAAGTTAAATATATAAGCATGAGCTACTTGGGTGCTTTCTACCAAATTTTAGTCTTAATCCATTAAAGAATGTGTTTGATATCAGTTCCTAGAATTCTACTAAAGAAACTAAATCTTAAACTATTTTCACTATTTTTTTCCTTTTTAATACAAATGACCACTGTCAAAAATGCAATCCAAATAGGCAGCCAGCATTACATTGTGTACTAAAATGTTTCCAGTGCACTGAATTACTACAGATAAAACCAGAATGTTCCAGCTAAGGTCCTGTCCTCCCTCAGTGCTGCAATGACTGAAGTCAGTGTGTCTCATGCTCCAAATACATGCTCATTATCCAAATACAAACTTGAGAAGCTAATATCAGACTTCGACTATCGATCCATGCTTGCATAGACTCCGACACATTTAATGTATTTAAAGGCTAAAGAACATTTTGCTGTGACAAGTGATTTGTTTTGTGACAAGTGATTTGTTTTGTACCAAAGGAGAAGGTAATCCCTTAACCCCTCCAATGCTGTGTCATTTCTAGAATATGTTCTTTCCAGTGCTTTCATGGAGGTAAAATTCATCTGTGAAAGTAGCAGAAAGGGGCTGCTTACTTCTGCTGTAAGCCATTAATTACAGAGAGCTGCTATGTGGCCAGTACATAGCCTGGAGGCTGCAGAAGAAGAGCTGAAAGACTGACAAAGGACTTAGCTGCCCCAAAAAGAGCAAGAGAAGCAGGTAAAAGCCTTTTTCTGCTCCATACGGGTTCCTCAGGTATCTCCCATGAGTTCTTACACATCCCATCCCTTGACATGCAGTCACAGAGGAAAAGTGCTGACTAGGAAGGGGGCTCAAGGCTGGAATTACAGCTCCCTAGGCTACACAGACCAAGTTTGAACTGAGTGCTGCTTCTATAAATACGAGTCTCCAAATTACACAGCATTCAGTGGTAAAATACAGTGCAGGCTCCAAGAGGTGGCTGTGTCCCCTAGAAGCTTAGCCTCTGCCAGTAGGGATGCCTGGCACATCATAGTTGAATTTTTTCTCCCCACAGCCAGTTTTGGTCTCAGTGCAGAGCTCTAGTCCCACAAAATCTCACTTAGTTTCCTAGGCTTATGGTTCACATATTTCAAGTAGTTTGTATCAGATTAACGCTGTCGTGACAGCTGCCAACAGCTGCACTTTTGCCCCTCATCTTCAGGCAAAGGTGATGAATGAGTTAGTGACCAGATGTGGTCAGGACTTTGTTGCTATGTCACTAGTCAAGCTGCAAGCAAGACGTTCCCCGAACATGCAGCCCCTCACTGAGAACTACAGCAGGCAGGCTCATAGAAGCAGACAGCTCTTGAAGGTGTTCTCCTTTGGAACTGCAGATCATTGCAGGACAAAATGGAGAGAACTGTTTCATCTTGCCATAGGAACCTCATCCACTGCACATTAGCTGGCTGGCTGTAGGGGACTACAAGCTTTCCTTGCTGACCTCCCTGAATCATTAGGCTCCAGAAGGCCCTTGTGAAAGAACAAGACTGCAGGCTTGAGTGCTGTGGAAATCACACATCAGGAAATGCCCCCAAGCCATGCACTGAGCAGCTGCCTGATGGCCACAGTCCCTAACCGGGACCTAGACAGCCCTGGATGCATCTCCTGCTGCAGGGAACAGCCTCAAGCACACAGTCAGACTAAATCAGACTTTAGCAAGACCCTGCTCCCCTGAGCATACCACTGATGTACAAAAAAGATGTAGTGCCCAGCAGTCCAAGCAAGACCCAAAATTTCGAAAAGGATTTTACTGGGACACAGGGAGATACTGGTTAACAGGGAAAAAAGAAACCCCTGGGGAAAGACAACAAGGCAGGGCTGTTTCTCAGGAAGTGGCCTTTTGTCACCATGTTCTCCAGAGGACAAGAACGCTCTGCGGTCCTAGGGGCACTGGGCATGGAAGAATGCACAGTTTTGCTTGATAAATAGCCATAAATATATTATGGGGGGGAGATAAAAAGACAAAGGAGGAGAAGCAGATTCACAGAAGACATTTGCACAGCATCCTGGTGTTTTTAACAACCTGTTCCCATAATGGCCCTACAGGGACTGAAAACTATAACTGTGGAACAGGTATTGCCCATCTCCTTAACGGGCTGACTAGTGCAGTGCGTGTAGGCTGGAAGTTACACATCCTGCTACATCACCTTAGGACAGCTGGGGTTCACCTGCCTCCATGCTGTGGGGTGTGGGAAGGAGGCCCAGCGCACCACTGTGGACACAGCGCTACAAGGGCACCAGCTGCCAAGTCTCTGCAGCAGGGCCAGAGGGAGATCTGTGAAGGAGTTGACAGGCTTGTCACTTAAGTGAACCTAAGCTGCCCTGACATTCATCTGCCCGCCCAGCCACATTCCCCATACCCTTCTGAAGAGGCAGATTAAAGAGGTCACACCAGGGACTGTGAGAAAAGAGACCTTAGGGGTAAAAGCCAGCCAGGGCCAGCACCAGCAGGGAACAGGACTGAAATGGAGAGCACAACTCCTGCTGTTCAGCCAATTCCAAAGGAAGACCTAGAGTAAGGAATGGGCATGGCACAGCCCAGCCAAGCCATGTCTCACAAGGTCAGTTGGATGTAGAAAGGGACAGTACCAGGCTCACGGGGGGCTGGAGCTGCAAAAACTTTAGAGTCAAGCAACATCTGAACCAACAAATGAACAAGGGGCAGGCAGGGAGGCCACAGCCACATGGTACAGCTTTAGCTGCTTAGTAGGATGTTGTGTGCAGCTCCAGAGCACTGTTCTGTATGGACGGGGGTGACAGATGGCCTCCATGGGCTCTGCCAAGAGAACGGCACCTTCCAGGCTGTGCAAGATTCTGAGCAAAGGTCTTGTCCTTATACTCCCAGAGGGATCTCACTGCTGAAGACACTGAGGTGTCAGATACTGCAAAAGGGAAGAATTGGAGAGCGTTGGTTTGGTTTTCACCTCTCCCTCACCCTTCGGCACTCTGTTTTATGCAACTTTCTTCCTGTATGAAGGTCACAAAAAAGGACAGCCTTGGTAAATTATTTATATAAGACATATGGCAGGAGAGGGTGAAGGCATATCCAGTACACAAGAGCTAACCTGGAAAAGGGCTACAACAAGAAGACTCAAACAGCAGGCTGGGCTAGGTTGAGAGCACATTCACCTTTCAGTGGAAGAGCCCCAAGCAGCCCATTCTCCAATATCCTCCCTCCCCAAATTTTAATGCACTTTGGGCCTATACAGGCCTAAATTTACAACACCATTTGTGGTTCTCTGCCTAGTCAATGGAGAGCGATGGATATTTCTGACATCTTGCCTTAAAGAGATGCAGAGATGACAGCAGATAGTGCTGCCTGCAACCAGCTGGACCTGAGGCCATGTGAACACTGCCCTTAAAAGCAAAGTGTGGCCAAAGAGACATGCTGATTAATCCAGTCCCCAAATCCCTGATTCTGAGCCAGACTCCCTGACAAACACTCATATACCCAGCAGTCTCCAGGTGTCACAACCCCATCTCTCCTCTGAGACAGGAGCCTGAAGGATGTACATGGATCACCATCTAACGTAATGTCAAAGCGTGTTCTTGTGAAGAGAGGTAGGCTGTTCTCAACAAGCCAACCCACCAGAGGCCGCCCCACGCGCTCGTCGCAACATAATTCACGTATTTGTATGGGCCAAATCTGCGTCTGCTGATTCCAAAAATAAGAACAGTACAGGGGCTGCTGCAGGGACTTGCCTGCTAAATAAAAGCAAGAATTCAAGGCCATTCGGTGCCTGAGCATGACAGATGCGGAAAGCTTGACTTAGCACAGCTTCACCCTTTCAATGAACTGCTGATGGGACAGTAAAGACCAAACATGCATGTAGAGCTCTGCAATTCCTTCTGTTATTAACCTCCCCCTGCTACCCTCAATCACAGCTGGATCCCATTCATTTGCTTCCCTCTCTATCCAAGCTGACTAAAAAAAAGGACTTGACATCTCTCCTTCCTGATTTTCCTGTGCTTACCATTTAGATCCTGACAGTAACTGAGGAGTGAAGGGAAGGGGGAGGGTACCTACCTAGAACATCTGGCATCTTGTAAGTTTTTTTTAAACAGACTTTTAAATGCAGCTATATAAAGAGACTGTAGCACTCAAAATTTTGCTAGTTACACAGAAATCCACTTTGTGGGCTGCAACGCAGAACGAATTCTTAGCAGCATTTTTCCTCACCTAAGGCTAAATCTATCCCCAGATAGTTCCTGGGGTCTGTAGGATAAATTCCATGAATGACACAGCCCTATTTTTCTGCACTCTTGGCCAGCTCTGCGCATCTATGTGGTCCCTTCAAGCAAGCAGGGGCCATGGAACAAATCCAGGATTTCTGCCCCCCCCGCTCCCATTCCACCAAGTCCCAGCTCTGCCTTGTGAGCCATGAAGCTCTTCAGCCTACCTGCTGCAACCCAGATCTGCTCAGGGAGAGTGAGGAAGACCATTCACCCTAGCAGTGCCAGCTGAGGCTGCCTTACCATCAGTCCTGGGCTGGAAAGAGACAAGTTACATTGCACAATAAGCTGGAGCCATTCATACCAGCTGTGTTTCTGTTGCCCAGGACTGACAAATGAGAACTACTCAGTGGCACACAATGACCTAGAAACAGCAACAAGCAACCTGCCAGTTTCTGTATTAGTCATCTGCTCCTCTTTGCCAGCATGCCCAGGAATCCTCAGCTACCATTCTTTCTTGTTAGAGAAGACCATTTCTTCTCCATTTTTGATCCCTGTACTTGACAGTTAGGGCCAGAGGCCACTTGAGAAGCTGCAAGTCCACAGCTAGCCAGATTCATCTAAGGTGCCCACAAGAAGAATGTGCTTTTCTGGACCGAGATACAGGTAGGATAATGGCAGTGGGACTCCCGCAGGTGAAAAGCTGCTGCAAGAAAAAGAACTCTGAAATTGACTTCAGCTCATCAGCCATTAAGCCTCCTCTCACCCAGCCCACTCAGACAACAGGTTATAGCACACTTCTCAAAGCCAAAAAGAAACTGAAAAGCTGATTACACAGACCCAAACATATGACAGGAGAGGCATCCCATCCCCTGGGACACCCTACAGAGGTCTATCAGCAATATCTGAGTTCCTGAGGACTGGGAACTGGAGGACACCCAGAGACTCTTAGCTGTCACTTTGCTGATGGCAGGGTACACGGGCCAGATCTGCCTTCCTAACCCACCAGTCAGCAAACCCAGAATCATCCACCTGCAACTCCAGTGCCTGCCCTAAATACAGCAACACACCCTCACACAATGCCTCTGGGCACTGGACTGAACATGCCTTTCATTAACTCAGACAAAGATTCACAGAAGCTGGTTTGTAAAGGCTGAGAAATGGTCTGGTACAGTCTTGATTCTGCTTGTGCCAAGAACTTGCTCATCTCTAATAAAGCAGCCACTGAGCCGTCTCATCCTCTCCCTCTGCCTCCCTAGAGACCACTAGAACCAGGCCTTGTATGGGCCCAGTGCTCACACATCTCCAAACTTCACTTTAGACTAACTGGATTTTGAAGAACCATCTTTTTTTTCCTACAAACCCCCCCAATGATTCAGTCCCTGGACTGCCAAGTTGCAGCTGCACAGGGTTGCTGCTTGCACAGGATGGGGGAAGAGCACAGTCACTAGCCACACAGAAGCAAACAAGGGACTTACTTGTACGTTTTCGTTCTGTCCAACCAGATTCCAGAGATCAGAGCTCCAACCATCCCTGACAGTATAATGGTGAGTCCAATCCTGCCAGCATTCACCTCCTCCCCCTGTGGTGAGACATACACGCACTCACACAAATGTAGGAACCAAGTCATAGCCAATAAGAAGCAAAAAGTACAGAGAACCCAGAGATGAAGAGACATCAAAGTTAATGTCCATAACACATCTTCTGCTGGTAACACATCAACCAGAACTAACCTTTGCAAGAACACTTCTGGGCCCACTATGAGCTAATGCAGTGTCCTATTCTGGACCATGAAGTGGTTTGGCACTTTTCTCTGAGTCAGCCCGGAGAAAAAGGTGAGCACTGGCCAGCATGAACAGACATTCTCATAGGAGTCAGCCTAAACCCCGTGCAACTTGCTGCCTGGTGTTAGGATCTGGGCCAGACCAACCAGGAAATATTGGGACGCACTCTAAGGCAGCATGGAAAGGAGCTCTCTGGCATGCAGCCCCAGCAGCAAGCTCCACAGTAGCTCAGCTATGGAGACACCCCACCCGTCTGCCACCAGAGTACGAGTGTGGGCAGCCTCCTCGTACAGATGTCCCAGTAGAAATCATAGAATCACAGAATGTTGTGAGCTGGAAGGGACCCACAAGGATCATCAACTCCAACTCCTGTCAGTAACAGGGTGGAGGCAATTGCTGGAAGAGCTTCTCAGAAGGAAATGCTGTCATTCAGGGTGTAAAGGAGCCAACTTTGCTAGCGCTCACCAGCTTTTGCATGGGGTGGTGTAAAGAACTGAAGGAACCAATGGTCTTCTGTCAGCCAGTCAGCTTGTGCCAGAGTCAGCCACAAGTGCTGTGGCATTGTATTTCTCACACTCTCCTTTGGCAGCCAGCGCTGGACAACAGCAAGCATGAGAGGGCCATGAGGGTTGGATACACTTACTGGGTAGTGATCGATCACCATGCGGTTCAGCAGAGTGGACAGGGCATAGAAGCAACCCACATTCAGACCTGAGAGGGGGATAAAAATGCAGCACATTCAGAGCCTGCTGGGTAGTGAAAGGGCAGAAATGCAGAGAGAGAGATCTTTGGGAGCAGAGGTCCACTACAAGGTTATTGAGTTTCAGGAGAGCCAGCCAAACTGGCTTCACATAGATTACTGAAAGAAATGCAGACCAAGGACAGCCAGATCTCAGTATGCAGGAGGAAGCACTCTGCAGTTTCAGGATGGTTCTTACCTTTACAACTAGAGGAAGGGCCGTGCACATTTCTGGTACTGAAAGTTCTTGCAAGTCCTTCATAGGGTCTCAACCCTCTCTCACAGCCAGATTTATATATAGCATTGGAGTTTTTTCATCCCCCCAGTCAAGGTAAAATACCAGAAAAGCACCTGCATCACACCTTTAACAAGGACCTGAGATTTATTAACACTAGTGCCACTGACCTATGTGGTTTTCTCACAGAGGAGAGCCTGATAGCAGTCTCCCTGCCTAGAGACAGTAAAAAACATCCTCTCCAAGCTAAGAAACACCAGAAGGTAAGTAGGAGCAGAGCTAATGGTGAAGCAGACAGCACTTCCCCCAGGCACCTGGTGTGTGTGTGTCTGCATGGGAAAAGTCTTGCATTTTAAAAGGCGTCACTGAAGCCTGAAAAAAAAACAACTGTGAAAGTAATTGTCTTTCTGAAAGGGAAGTTCGATTAACTGTTACAGACATTAGCCACCTGGTGAAGGTTTCTCAGTATCACCCAAGGTGAGAATAGAAACCGTTGAGGGTGATATTGGTCAAGCCCTCTTCAGACACTCCGCTCCGGTTTACATGCAACTCAAGCTAAACGCCTTGCCAAAAGGTACAAAAAACAAGAACATCCACATGGGTGCTGGACTAGCAGTACCGCAACGGCTACACTCTCACCTTGGGCGATACTGAGAAACCTCCCCCAGGTGGATGAGGTCTGTAACAGCCAGCACAACTTTCTTCTCAGAAAGTCATTTACATTTGCAGTTAGCTTCTCTTCAAGGCTTCAGTGATCCTGATGGGGGGAGGGATGGGGACACAGATTTCACCACTACAGCTCACACATCTCTGGGTTCCATAAGGAGGCACAAGTTTTAAAACAGATGCCTGAAATCCTGACAGAACAGATACACGTCAAGTTCCCACTTCCTGCTTTTCCTCTTTCAGCCTCAGCTAAAAGCAGAAACATCGCACTACATGATACAGAAGTGCAGTCTAGCAGGTAGAGCTTTGACAAAGGGAACAAAACCCTGAGCTCCCCTAACCCTGAAGCTCTCAGCGATCCTGCACCTGGCCCACTCCTCCACTGGGACACTGGACACCTGTTGCTGTACACAGATCATAAGCACTTTGAGGAGCCACAAGATAGGGAACTGGAGGGGACATCGCACTTCCCTCACACACCATCACTGATAACATTAAGCAGAGCTCACTCCACAGCTTCATGGCACAGAGAACAGATGAATAATCTTAGGCAAGTGATCCCAAATATGAAAATTACCTGTGACAACACTCCCTGCTCCAAAAGCCTGTGTCAGGAGGCTACAGGAGAGGCTAGTAAGCTGTGTGACATGCTCTTTAGTCAGGAAGAATCCATTCCATCCTTTTCAAAAGTTACTCAGAAATGCTGGAAACTCCAGCAGGGCCAGCAGCCAGAGAGGGGAGAGAACAGTTGGAGATCCCGCAGCAAGGAGGCGCCTTCCAGCCTTGAAAACTGGCTCTTTGAAACACTTGTCTATGACAGAACAGCCCACAAGAGCCTAATTCAGCTTCATCCTATCTTTACCTCTGGAGTACCCTACTCAATAGGAGACACCACAAACTGCAGTGCCAGGCCATGGGAGTACCGCAGATCAGCACTGTCCTTTTCTCATCACTGCTTCATTTCAAAGCTGGGTGCAAACATGGACCAGTCATTTGTGTACCTCCACTTCTTGTCCAGCCAAGAGGACAGCAGCGCTGTGGGGACAGCCAGACACTGCTCTGGGAGCTGATGCTGTCAGCATGCCAGCTTCACAGCAGCTCTGTGATGCATGCGATTTCCAAGAGAGAGAAGGGCCCTTGCTCCCAAGCTGGGCAGAAAGCAATGCAGAGCTGGCAGCAACACTTGGCACCAGAGTCAGGCAAAATATTCTAAGAATCAAGACAATGTGCCAAATTTGCATCTGTGAAGGCTGGCAAAAGTTGTAGGCATTTCACATGTCACAGTTGCTCAGTGAAGTTTCTTCATGAATTACAGCTGTTTGAATACCCCTAAAACAGACAAGGGTTGTTTCCAGTGGGGCAGTGTCCACTTGGCCATGCAGATGAGGAAAAACAGAATTAGTAACCGGGAGCAGGACATCTAAAGGTCCAGCCCCACCTGATTCATTAACTAGTTACCATGGTTTGCTTGTAATGTGCTGTAGAAAAACATTTTTGAGGCCTCACAGTGTCTCCTCTATTTTACAGAGGCCAGAAACAGCAAGTTTATTGCCTACAGCTCCAAAAGGAGCCCTTATTAAGCCTCAGAACCCAAGTCTTCTATAGTTAAGCAGCCTATTGCCTACATGTCAGACTATTGGTCTCCCTCTTCTTCACCCTTGTCATCTTCCAGGACAACAGTTCCTTATGCAGGTCTAACTGCCCTGCCTCCTCCTCACTGACACATCACCTTTCCAAAAGCTGTCTCATGACTCCCACTCTACCAGCCTTTCCCAGGCTTTCCCACCCTTTTCCTGCCTACTGGCTCTCAGTGGCAACATGCTCTTCAGTGCAAAGCACAACCCAATAAGCTCAAGAGTTTCTCAATGCCCACCCCATGTTATGCCTCACCTTTACAGAAGCAATGTCAGCAGGCTTTGGAAAAAGCCTGTCAGAGGGTTTTCCTGAATAGCAGTTAACTAGCACTAACATAGCCACAGTGCCACCATTGTTTCCAGCACTGCAAGTCTTATTGCAGGAAAGGAGTTGGCAGCTGCTGGTAATACCAAGACCTCAGAGGTCTGCAGACCTGTTCTGACCTGGCATCATGTAAGGGCCTCCATTCTTTCTATAGCCAGAGGAGATGAACAAGCAGTAGGTTTCCCCCTCTCTTCCCTGACACACACTACCTTAATACAAAAGCAGAGATGCAGATATCTTTGTGTTAGCTAGTGATGATGACTCACTTGCACTCATGTGGCTGCAGATGTCTTAAATCTTGGCCAACAAAACTTTTGACTTGAGTAGGAAAATCTGTCACCATTTTAAAACAAGACTAGTTTTAAAAAATAGTTTCACTGCATAGTTCCCTCTCTGAGTAACCGTCACAATCTCAAGTCAAGCTGGTGACTGACATGAGGCTGACAGAGAGGAACAGAATAAATGCACAGACCAGCAGGAAGAGAGACTGAATTATGAGCCACTGCACAGCCTTTCCATGTTGTTTGTGACTGGCAGAGGCAAATTGCCCCAAAGAGGTCAGATTCTAAACATGCTCTTTGGACTGGGAGCCCTCCTCTTTCCTCTAGGACTTGTTTACACCTATGAGAAATGCTTTCCCTTTTCTTTTCCCTGAACGGTAAGTGCAAACTGAGTAGATGACACAATCCAACTTTTACACACAGTCTGCCTGACAGGTTTTTTTTCTATCTCCACTTTCTGAAAGGATATCATGTACTACTACTACCAAAAAAAAACCCACAAACCAAAAAAACAAACCAGCAGCTGCAATGCAAACCAGCAGAGATTAAGGGCAATTTGAGAGGAGCACTTCTAGAAGGCTACTGCACTGAGAAAGAAGAGATTTCAGCAGCTCCAAAGACCATTAGCACCCTCAGCAGGTATGAAGCCACCATCTCACTTTCTCCAACCTGGCTGCTCATCCACCAGGTCGTTTAGGCACAACTTCTGGCAGAACAGCAGAACTTCCAGCATTATTTAACTTTCCCCCTGAGAAGCTTCCAGAGCAAGCTGGTAGGAAGCAAGGGCAGAACTCCCAGCAGACTAGCTGGCTACAATCTATCCTATCGTGCAGCCAAGCATCGACTGCAGCGGCCTTTCTGCTAAAGAGAAAAGTACTTTCCATATGACAATTCCACATCAGGAGCAGATTCAACACACCACACTGCCCTCAGAGAAGCAGACCAAGGCTGCTGAAGAGGAGCAAGCCGCAAACCCAGTGTGCAAGGACAGCTGGCAAAGGAAGATGTCCTCCAGTGCTTCCTTCCCTTTGCTACCTAGGAGCTGCCAAGGACACTGATGCAGTCTGCACATCTGCATGCTCCACATGACCTCCGCTGGGATGCCTGGCAGCCATACCCTTGCCTTGGGAAAGGACTTTCACTCAGTGCTGTGACACACACTCAGACACAGCTCCATTTATCTCTTAGGTAAGCATATGGATTAGTTCATTGCAAATAACTACCTGACTAGAAAAAAAACAAACAAACAAACAAAACAAAACCACACCACACACACACACACAAAACAACAACAAGGAAATCCCCTGAACAGAAAACAGTCAAAGCCTGGGAGAACTGCAGTGGGGCATATTGCCCTCTGTGTGGTTGCGTTGCTTGGGTCCTTCCCTAGGCATTTGGTTGTAACCACTGCTGGAGATTTCTGGGCTTGAAGGACCCCTGGTCTGTGCCCTAAAACAAATCAGGCCATTTACTGCCCCAGCAGAGCATGGAGAGGGAGGGAGAAGCTAAGCACGTCTAGCAGTGACAACTGCACAGAAGAAAGGCCAAACCTTACCATAAGTGACCATAAGCAGCAAAAAGTTGGCATTGTGGAGCAGACGGCGGATTGATTGCACGTAGGAATACTCCTCTGTTGTTCTTGACTGGACCAAGGCCTGAGCTCGGCTCGGAGGGTGCAGGGGCTTCTCCTTGAAGACTGAAACCAGACACAAAATGCACCTGTTTGTAACAGTGCAATCAGGGAACCTGAGCACACACTATGGGTAGAGCCATTCGAGGAACAGCTGAGGGACTAGTAAAACCAAGTGTACAAAACACACCATTGTCCCTAAGCTTTGATCTCCATGCATGAACTTACCCAGGAACAGGAAAGAACAGAGCCTTTCCAACAATAATTCCTGCCACTGCGTAAACATCTTGCCTTCAATTAGCTTTTTGCATAGCCAGTGTCTGGCAGCAACAAAAGAGTTCTCAGGACTGACAATGTCTGTGTCTCCAGACGGTGGCCAGCCAGCTGCAAAAGTGTTGTGTGGCATTACAAATGGAAAAATGGAATGGGAAAAGACAGTTGGCAAAGGTGGCCTGATGCCCTGCAGTGCCCAGTGCCTAGGGAGCAATGACCTATGCCAAGTTTCAGGCTGGGCACTTCTTAGGCTGGGCAAGCCATCTGCTGTTCCTAACTAGCATTAAAGTAGCAACCAGAAATCCAGGTCACAGGTGATACTGCTGTACTAGGTGCTAGACAGCCATTTCTGTACCTTGCCCATTCCCTGCCCCAGATTCTTTAAAGTCTACATCTGATTCAGCCAGCAGGCAACATGAACAAGCCAGCAAGAAGAGCCTATTAAAAAAAAAGTCATGGAGTTCAGCAAACAAGCTCTGCTCTCCACTGAGAATATCAGTCTTTCATGCTAAAGATCTGGCTTCCACTTCACATGTTAAACAGGGCAATTGCACCTCTGGTGTCCTGCTACTGCCCTTAATGCTTCCTTCTCTCCACTCTTAATTGGTTACCTTTTTTCCCCCTGGCAAGAGCTTGTTCCTGTGATGCTATATAACCTGCCTCTTTCTCCCTACCCTTAAGAGATAGTCAGGTCCATCACATAACCCAAGGTCCAGCACCCTGTTTGCGGCAAGATAACTGTGAACCTTAGAAGATTTCTGTTGGCTTTTAAAAGACTTACTCATGGCAGGGTTTTACTACACAGGCAAAGGAGGAAATTAACAATTAATCAAGCTTACTCACCACCTCTTGTACTCCCTTCTACATCTGTTCATCAAGGGCTTCAAGCAGCAAGGTAGGGTATTGCATGGCCCTGCCAGCTGCATGCTAGGACACATCCCCAGATGACCTCCCCAGCCCATTTCCAAGCACACAGGCCCCTCATGATCACAGGCTGATCTTCTCAGTCCCACCTGGTTTCATGTGCACACTCCCACCTCCTTACCTATGACAACCAGGATGAACAGGGCTGTTGCCACGCCTGCAGTCATGAAGAACATGATGCTGATGTGGTAGGCCAGCTTCTCCACATCTTCCAAATTGGGAACCAGAACTGGAGGGACCAGAAAGCCCAGAGCGATGCCGAGCTGAGCAGAAGAGAGAGGAGACACAAAGGTGTGACATGGAACCACAACACTGACACCACCTCACAGATCAGTCCCCTGATGCCCAGTAAGAGCTCAACTGAACCTAATCCAATTTCACAACCAAGGTGAACATCTTCTTTACCATCCAACAATTAAGAGAGAAAAGCCAGTTACCCATTCCATTTAGGCCATAACAGGTTCCCCCACTGCACTCACAACTGTCAGGATATTCAAGACAAGCTTTTACAATAGAATTGAGCAGAATTAATAGCTGCCTCCATCGAAGCAGAGGTCTTGCTTCCCCTGTCCACCCCCATGCATGTATGTTCCTGTCCACACATCCCACTCCTTACCTTGCACCCGCTCCAATGCTGGTCTGATCACCTGGTAATCCAACTTTGCTCATTAAAATTGGCAGAAAATAAGACTCAAAACCCACCACAACTCTTTGCAGGGTTAATGAGTTGAATCAATTTATTTTCCAGACAAGTGCAAGGGCCGAGACAAAAACCTACCCACTCTTAATGAGTGAGATCTTAATATGGTTCAGATGCTTTATTAAATGATTTCTTAATGAGCCTCCTCCCAAGAAAAGGCTCCCCCTATGACCACCAGGAGAACTTAATAAAGCATCAAGGTTGCAAGCAAAGGAAGCGCTGATGGCACATACCGTAAACATCGAGGTTGTGTGATGGGGTTTGGCAACTACCCCTGAATAAAATGCTTGGCTGTGAAGGGCTACACGAAGAAACCCCTGCAGCTCTGGCTTCTACTGTGCCAAAAGTCCCACCTGTCCAGCTGAGGAGCTCCTGCAATGGCAGCACACACTTTAGTGAGGACCTTAGTGTGGCTTTTAACTCCACAGCTGTTTCTCCAGGACAGTGACAAGAAGCTGTAGTGCAACAGGCTTTGCCATGCTGATAAGTGGGGTGGACAGTGGCGCAGACCTTCAGTGCCACCCTCAAATGGGAGAGAGAAGAAACAGCTGCATTGGTGCTTAGGAGCACACTCTTCATGAAGTGGGAGCCAAAGCACACTCAGCACATTCAGGAGTACTCTAAACACAAGAGGAGCCTACAAAAGCCACTTTTCCCCTACTTCATGTTTCACTGTTTGTGGCTGCCTTTCAATCACCATTTGGTTCTCAAGCACTGTGTATTCACCTGTTCCCCTGGCCCTTCCCAGCACTTGCAGCCCTCTCAGGCACAAGAAAAAGAGCTCAGCTCTTTGCTTGCTCTCAAGGCTCTGCACACTCACCCCTCTTTGAGGCAAAAGCAACGTTTTGTTTAGCAACACCCTCATTTTTGCCATTTCCTGATTTCAGCCTACGTTTGCTGTTGTGGACAGTGACAAAGCACACATAAGAGTCTCCAGTAGATGGAAGGACTGAGAAAGCACCCAAGAGAGATGCTACGTGGCTATGCAGCCATTCTCATGCTTGCTTGAAAGAGAGATTTCCAATCTCTTTTTCAGGCTGTACGATTTGCCTAGAGACAGGATAGTGCTAATTTAATCAATACAGACTAGCAGCATGAAAAAAATCCCACCCACAGTGGTTATTCATGCTACACCAATACAGCCCCTGTAGAGCCACTGCTCTCATCACACTAAGAGAGGAGGTAGGAATATGCAAAACATGGAAATGAGGATATAGCCAAATTAAGCCCATTGCATTTACCATTTCCTTATAGGAAACATCAGATTGTTAGGAATCAGTTAGCAGCACCATGACCCATTGCTGCAGGATAATGGACTGGACAGGATAGTTTATGCCTTGCTGATGAGCGAACAGCAGCAAGGCAGCACCATGAGCCAACTGCTGCCCTACAGAAGGATTCTGCAGTGCTCAATGTCTGCACAGTCCCTAGAATGGGTCTATCTACTCTACAGGTAAGGAAAGCAAGGACTAAGAAAGGTGAGGACTATGCTGCCCATAAAACACATTGAAGCATACAAAGCAGAACAAGCCAGGAGCAAGCTTGGACATGTCGTCTGGGCTGCCTTCTAGCAAAAATTCCTGGTGCTTTCTGCGTCCTTTCTCTGTCATATCTTGATGTTCCTGGCATGCCAATGGACTTGTTTTGGAAGACCCACGCACTGGCCAGGATCGAGATCACAGAACAACTACATTCCAGGTCCCAAATCTGTTAGTTGGGATAAAAACCAGCTTGTGCCCTCCAGCCCCAGAAAACTCTCCATAAACTCCCTCCTCCATCCAGCTGGTGGATTTTTGAGACAGGAATAATTCTTATGTTTCAAACAGAGCTATCTGCTAGACTCAGATACCCTATTTAGCTTACAAACAAGTAACTTCCAACCACATCTGGCCAAACTTTTCCTGTGTCAAACAGCACCCTCCACTAGGATGTGGAATAGCCTCGGTCAGGATCACAGACATCTGTGCTGAGTTCATTCTTGGTGCTGGGATATCACAGGGAGACGGTGAGGGTATAGGTTACACCAAGAGATGGCAGATGTGCCCTACCAGTTCAGAGCACTACCAAGAATGAGAACATTCAGGGGTTGTTTAAATGGACTGAAGACAAACACAAGTTGTGCTGTCCCAGATAGCAAGTCAAGGACTGAAAGAGCTTAGGAATAAACCTGAGAAACCATTAGGAAGGTTAAACCTTCCTGACACCCACACAGCATAGGCAGCCTCTGACACAGGACTAGACTTGACAGAACCCAGCTTTGCTCAGACATGGCTTATCTCCAGCCTCTCATCACAGGGAGGCAGGTCTGCTCTCCTCCATGCTGCCCAGTGAGGCCGAGACCTCCTGACTACCAGCGAGCACAACCAGCAGCTGGCTTGGAGGCTTCAAGCTCTGATCTCCATTAAATTGCATACCTCCTCCTTCTCTGCACAAGGGAAACAAGTCTACAGCTGCACAGATAAGGCAACCGCACCAAACAGATGTCCACAGAGACCACTCCTAGAGGGCAGAAGCCTGTTTGTCTCTGCAGCATGTTATTTTTGCCCTGCTTGTGGCCAAAGTGCAAGCCTGTGACTCTGGTGTGGCTGCTAAGCCCAGGACACAGCCAGGCTGGGCTTCACTCCTATCTCCTTAGCTTCCCCAAACAAACGTTCAGGCTTCAAGTAGAAGACTCAACATTGCCCCTTTCCATTCAAGGGGAGAGTCCTACTAGCTCTTACATATCAAGTATCCCATGTGTCCCTTCAACCTTTACCAAATAAAGTTTATAAACACTTCCCTGGAAATTGCTCCTTTGTCTAATCACCATTTCATTCTTGCAAGAACTGGGCTGGATTCCTGTGCCAGGTGCTTCTTGGTTTCCTGCTCTCTGCAATCACGTGTGAGTCCCATGAGCTGCTGTACCGCAGCAAAAGAAGAACAGGAGAGGAGGAGAGATCCATGCTTAACTCTGATCTCTGACTTAAGTTTCTCCAGGGCCACAGTCAAGATTCATTCCTTTCAGCTCTCCCTCTAGCTGCTTCTTCCTGAAAAATTATCTGATGTACCTGCCAGAGAAGATATTGAGAATCTGGTTTGCAAATTTTTCAGAAATCCTTTACTGGGAAGTCCTGTAGTCATCGTTTACCCAAAGGGACACAGACTTCCTCAGCTTTCTTGGACACTGCTGTTGTCTTTTCAGAAGACATGAACAAATTTTCTAGCCATAAATTGATGTTTTGTCCACTCTCTTCCCTCCCCAAAAGAGAGATTACTTTTATCCATTACGAGTTTGTTAAGTCTTTGAGAAGGACTAAGTAGTAGAAAGGGAAAAAAAAACCTCAGCAATCACAGCAACAGGAGCTACGTTTTATATTTCAGAGCAACTGATGTTATTAATCCTATGAAGATGAGGCCCTTTGAGTTAACTAAAACTAAAAATTTCCTGGAGGATACTCACAGACCCTGGATTATCCATACCATTTTCAGCAAAAAAGACAAGCTCTTAACAACACAATGAGTATTATACAGCACATACTTCACCTTTCACAAGGAGATTTTTAGCCTGGTTCTCAGCAGGCCAGTGCCCACATCACCATCAGCTCAACACACAACACCATAACCAGTTACCAAGAAAATTTAAAGATGCCTTAGCAAGGGGGGAAAAATAACTGTTCTCCCTTCTCCACAACTCTCACGTCAAGGCTGGGAAAATAAAGTGATGTAAAAACAGGGTTGGTTCTGCAAAAGCCTGTGCTACCCCTCTTACAGAGACCATCAGTCATTACAGTTCATAGAGCAGCCCCTCTCACCAGCAAACAAATTAGCATCTCCAACTTTTGTACAGGCAGAAAGGTCTCCAAGACTGGTATAGATAGGCTCAATATCCCAAAATTCAGCACGTCACTCGACATGGCAACACCCAAAACACACCACACTGTCCTGATTGCCAAGAATCTCTCCTCAGGAACCAGGATGCTGGCACTTTATTTTAAGGCCCTGGGGTAATTTTTAAACAAAATACCAGGGAAGTCAACAACTACAGCACAGTGCAATGTTCAGATGACTTATTCTTTGAAGGCTGATAAAGGACAGAAGGAATGTATTTCCTACCTGAATTCTGTCAAGGACCAGTCCCAACAACAACATCATATTCAAGATTCAAGCATATACAAGAATAGGTGGCAAGGCCAAGAGCAAGTGACTAATAAGGTGGCATAAATGTACCTGAAGTCTTGAAATGGAAAACGGCATGTCTAATTTAATTTTAGCTGTTTGTATACTAACAGTCTGTTGAAGGAAGATAATCAGTGTGGTATCAGCATAAAAACTGTAAATGAATGATCGATGGAGAAGTGGGTCTCCACCTTAAAGAAAACCAAGAGTCAGCAAGAGGAATACAGAAGCTCTATAAAATTCCATAAGTAAGCACAAATATTGATAGAGTAGACCATCAAACCCAGAAGGTCAATTAAAGTGTTAAAAGACAGAAAGAGAGAGATGCTGCAAAGGCAATAAAAAGACAACAGTGAGAAATCCTGACAATGCCCTTGCAGGCTAAATAAGTGTCATGACAGGGATGATGCAGAGACTGCATTTTTGATTCCATAAATACTCTTTTCTGAGGAGAAGCTATAAGAGGCAGCCCAATTTGTGATTTCGACCTAGAGCAGCACAGTGTGACCACAATGAATATTACAGAATAGTTCTGCACTGCACTCAAATTCAGCTTCCTTACAACAGCGACTAAAAAAACACCCTCCAAAGTACTATAGCAATATTTAACTCACAAGAGGGAGCTGCCTAAAAGAAGCTTGGTAAAAGAAAATTAAAAAGAAAGGAAAAGCCCAAGAAATTAAATGCTTGCAAGTGGCATTAAGACTGTGTAAAGACACTGCATAGGCTCAGTGTAGGCCAAGAGAATATTTGCAAAATCTTTTAGAACCACAATTAAGTTAAAATTAAAAACAAACAACCACAAAACAAAACAACCACCACCACCTCCCAACTCAAAAAACTGGACATTATACTTCAAGCAAAGAAAAAAAGACAGCAAGTTGGACCAAGCTAAAGTAAAATCATAACTGTGCCAAAAAGGCTGTGGAACAACTTTACGAACTAAATCAAACTCTTCAAACACAAATCAGGAAGCCTGCCAGAAAGTCTGTAGGGCCAGAAGATGATCACTGTGGAAGAAGAACATTCAAGAAAGAGGAAGAACTAAGTGAAGTCTTGCACCAGCGTTCACAACGTGATACTTATCGGAGGTTTCCACATCGCATTGCAAAAATCTGAAGCATTAGCAGTGGAAGATGTTAATCAATTTGTTTCAACTGATTTCTTCTACGAGGCGGTACCCATCCAGGGGTTCAAAAGAACAAGTCAACAGAAGACCCACACTACTTGCACACAAACACACCAAAATGCCAACTCCACTCTGTTACCAAATACACAAATCAGGAATGGAGGAAGGTAAAAAGCGATGTGAATTTTTGAGAAGTACAGCACGGGAAGGAGTCCCAGGAAACCCCAGGGCCAGCAGCCAGTTCGGCCAAATGGGCAGAAACTGCTGCAATCAAAAGATCGAGATTTCCGTGTTGATAAACACCAATACAATAGGCTTTTCAAACACTAGTTTCAACACAGTCTCAGCAAGTTCCCAAGCCAAGACTTTGGAGAGTTAGGAGGACACACACCCCTTTTTTACTGTCTTTCCCTTCGCACTCATCACTGACTGGCCTGGGGCTGCCTGATAAATTTGACCTGACCTAGGCCAGATGCTCCTCTGTTCCAATGTACCATATGTTTCCAAAGGAAAGGCTTTTGAAAAAAAAAAAAAAATAAAATCAAGGGCTTCACCAACTCTCAAAGAGAGCTCATTGCATTTGTCAACACACCTCTGGAGCTACTCCACCTTTCCACTCCCAGAAGAGTGACTTTTAACATTTTGATCTGGGAATCAATCTTCCACACCCACCACCCATAGCACCACCACCCCAGATCAACCTAAAGAAGAGAGATAGGAGAACCTAACTAACCACCACAGGCTTCTCTTTGAGGGACATTTGTGAAACTCTGTCAAATTCAATGTTTTAAAGTGTGAACAAAACCAACACTTCATCTGTGCCAAAGACTTCCCCTTTGGCAGCCTTACACTGAGCCACCCACAGTGCCACTGCCAGAAGCCTTCTGAGGGTCACACCAACCCAGTTCCCTCCAGGGTCACTCCTCCATTTCTAACAGAGCCTCCTCCACTGCCTCCAAAAGCCGGGGAGCAGGAAAGATTTGTGTAATTGCTGGGGACATGCAGTACTAGTCTTGAACCATTTACTTACAATGCTCAGCACTACCTCTAATCTTCAATATCCACATCAACCAAGGAACACGAAGATGAGGAATCCTCTAGAAAACCAGAGGGACTATCATGCTTTGGAAGAAAATAATTGATATTTCAGTTGTTTTAGTAAGTCAGTCCTGCCATATACACTGATTTACCTGTTTTCTGACAGATACGTTTAGGGCTTCACATTTTCAAGATGTTCCTCCAGACAAAACAGTAGACATCAGTTTGTGTTTGGGGGTTTTGTTTTGGTTTGTTTTTAATGATATTTGATTTTTATACAAGTTACTTCGGATACGGAGAGTTTAAAGACAAATCCTGTTACATTACCGAAATAAATGACGAAAACTGACCCACCAACATTATCGCCAGGAAAGCCAAGGTTCTCAGTGAGAAGTCGACAAAGCAAGCCTGCACACTGCAACTGTTGTTCTTCCAGAAACCTCCCTCTCAGATAGCCACCTCAATAGGTTGTCTCTCCAAAAATCTTACAGACAAAATGCACAAGCCAAGTACAGCAACATCGCTGATGTTCAGTAACAGATGAAACTAGGTCAGGCTGTTCCGTAGCCCACGCTAGCTACCCTGTGGTGCAAAGCAGTGCAAAGATGTAGAACGTAACCAGCAGTGGGAAGAGGACCCACCTGACAGGTGGGAGGAGCGGGAAGTAGCAGTTTGCTGGATCTGAACAAAGCGTCTCTTGTGGCAGCAGGGAAGCTCCATGGGGAACAGAAGGGCTCTCCTCACTACGTTGCTTTTACACGCGTGAGACAGCGGAACGCTGAACCAAGGTCAGTACATATAGGACCCATGCCAGATGCCTCTCTAACAGTTCTGCCAGCATTTTTAAATGCATCAGACCTGGATCTCTGTTCACGCAGGGAATGCCTTTGAGGACGTACCTGTTCCAAAGCCCTGGGCAACACAGGCTCTTCCTCTACTCTTGTCTGTGTGTCGAAGCTCTGCCTTGTGGTGCTCCCTCCTGTTCAAACTACAGGTGCCTCCCATGCTATAACCATGACATTTCACAGAAGCAGATGAACTTTCTGGCCCTACAATTCACGTATCGCAATCTGCAGAGAGCAGACAGCCACCCGCTTCTCACACCCTGTTACTCCTACTGCACATCAGTTTCCCAATCCTTCGCGCAGGTCCCAGCTGCCTGTCTATACAAAAGCCTACAGTAGAACTGAAAATACCCAGCTGAAGAGCTGTGTAAATCAGAAGCTGCCAGTTCCTACCCAGTATACTTTTGTATGATTTGTTGTCCAGAAGATGCTGTAATAAATTTTGACTCGAAATTAACTTGAATAACAGAAATTTATTCCCGATGGCTTTCAACGCAACAACCAAAGACAGCGCTGGACGGCCAGGAGACCCGCTTCTCCAGTGGCGCGCGCAGGAAAAACTTCTTCCGAACTTTTTATCGGGCCGACTGTCCCGGGTTCGTTGCTCAGAGTGCCACGTCACTCGTTCTGTCTGCGAATGTGTCCTCTGCTGCCAGGCGGTTAATCTCCTATCTTCTCACCTACCCCTGCCCCCCCCACCTTTAGAGGATCGAACATTTAAGGCAATTGCATAACAAAGGGCAGGGGCTTCCCGTGTTGTACAATAACCCCTGAGCGTTTACTTTTAAGAAGCTTTAATGAACAAACATCTCTAATTCAATAATCCCTGAGCGTTTCCTTTTAAGAAGCTTTAATGAACAAACATCTCTAACTCTTAGAATTGTTTATTACAATGCTTCTTCCATACCATTCATAGCAAAACTAAGCCTGTAGAAATCCAGATAGTCAGGAAGTCAACATACTTAAATGTTCGCAAACCACAGGTCAGTCACCTTTCTTGCATAAAGTATCCAAGTTGTGAGAGGAAAAACTGTAATCCCGGCCTTGTGAAAAGATAAGGCTTAGGCTTTTTTACTCTCCCACTGATGCGGGAGATAATATATTTTTTCAAACTGCACTTGCACAACCAAAGCTCTTCTGAAAGCAAAACAAACTCTTCCTCATCACACTTCTGCTTTTGTGCCATCATCTCCTCATACTGCTTAATATGATGCAATGCCATATGACAAAGACTCCTTCTCTATGCAAGTTATTCAGGGCCTCAGCCTTGAATGCACCTTCCCCCAGTTTACTGGGAAAGAAATGCAACACAGCAAAACAGCAGTAGATAGAAAATAAAGCAGAAGAGGGGTTTCAGCTCTGACAGCTACCTCAGTGGCTGCTAGAATTCTCAGACAGGACATAATACCTTGGTCAAGGACCTACTACAGTCACCTAACATAGGCAGACCAAGGGGATAATGCAGAGAAAGTGCTGAGGGTGCCAGAGGGCAGCCCCTCCCAGCAAAAACATTGCAGTCATTCATTTAACTACCAGGCAACCGCCACAGAACAGTAAGCCAAAAGCCAACTGCTTCTATGAGGGAGAAGGTGGAGCTGCCTTTGGTGGGTGGCTGGGAAGGGAGCACCAGATGAAACGGGTAGAAAAAGGTCATTTCAGGCTCCAGTGTCCATTTACAGAAACCTAGGCATTCCTGGGAAAGCCACGTTGCTATTTGGCCAGCACGCCTTCCCACACTGAGCCACGTCCAGGATCTCGGAGAGCTGGCCACAGAGCATTCCTTGCGATCCCTGCCCTTTTTTACAGGGGCAGAAAGGGCTGGAGAACGTCAACCATTAACTACTGCCAATACCAACTCCTCTTGGTTCCCCACTGAAATCTTCTCTATTCTAACAGCTAAAACCCCGGGAGATAGAGAGCCAGGCTACAGAGGGATGTGAGAAAGACCACCACCTGCCCCTGTTTCTAACAGGGATCAAATATCAGCTGAAGAGATGAGGACCCTCCAGCAGGAACGGAACAGCCAAAAAGATCTAGAAGTCTGTTCGAAGACAAGAATCCCACAGGATGCACTCCATTTCCACAACACTTCTTAGACTTTCAGATGCTGCCTCACCTGAAGGGCAAAAGGTACAGAACAGAGTTAGCAGTGAGGCATCAAACAGCAGCACATGCTCAGCACAAAGGGCACCGCCAGCTCACCAGCACATGGCCATTCAGATGTTGCAGACCTGATTATTCAGGAATGGTCACCCCAACCCCTGCCCCATGCAGACTCTTTCCCCCAGTTCAGAACAAGAGGAAAGTACCCGCCAGGAGAAAGAGAGCATTTCCCTGAATTTCATTCATGACCTATCATCCAGTTTGTCCACTTCAAAAGCCATCACCTAATCACTGCTGGACTGGCACTCCCAGCAGTACACAGATAGCACCTACAAGCTCTGCCTCAGGCAGTTTCTGTTATGGAAGCCCTAAATTTCTGACATCACATCCCAGCTGCATCAGAACAAAGACAGACCCCACCTGAAGATCAGCAAGCTGCTGCATCATTTTTCCCCAAATGCAGAGAGGAACATGAAGCTGAAGTTTTACTTCCAGTCCACGTCAACACCTTTTATCAATGCCTGCTAAAAAATGAAGAGGCAAAATTACAGCAGAAGAGTTGTCTAGCACCCTCACATCCTTAGTCCCAAGCTCACAAGCTGCTTGTTTCTCTTTTTCAGAATAGCAAGAAGCAGGAACAAGGTCTATTTAAAATTAAAAAAAAAAAAAAAAAAAAAAGTAACAATACTGGTGGCAAATCAATGCAAAGTCACAAACACAAATGCACAAATGTTCTTTCATTGTCCTGTGCAACACAGTTATACACTTCTCTTTGTGCTGCCAATGTCCCTTGTCCACCAGGTGACAACAGGGAGATGCAGCACCAAGAGATGCTCCTAAAACCAATGTGCCTGAAGAAGTGTGGCCCAAGCACAGCAGTCCAGCATGCACCATGGCAGCTGATGGAGAGAACTGGTACCTGGCCACCAGGATCCAACTTATGAATCTCAAAAGGCCACAAATATTTCACTCATTACCTAAACATTCCCACCACCATGTTAGTTCCGTAACGCCACAGCACCGTGTTTCCTCATCCCAAAAGACAGCAGAACAAGTATGTTAAAGGGCAAGGCCAGCTGCTCCAGCAAGGACACGCTCCTGCAAATGCTTGTATCTCAGGAATGTTTCTATCTGCTGTGGTCCTGTCACCAGAGAGAGTGAGGGGACAGTCTGCCTCTGACATAGATATCAGAAGCCCATTTGCCACAACCTGTCAGGTCTGAATCACCACTCCAAACAGGGAACCAGCTGATGAATCAATACACTGAAATGGTCCTAACGCAAACCACTGCCTCCTGCCCACCTCATGTGCACAGGACTTACGTAGATATCCAGCACTGAGCTCCTCCACAAGCAACACTGTTGGTGACATAGCAGGCACGCTGCTACTCATGGCTGCGTTTCTCAAACATGTCAGAAAAATTATTTCCAAAGTTCAGACACATCTGAAGGACTTCACTGAACTCTCCAAACACTGGTCTTCCTTACCCCATAATTTCAGCCTGAGGAAAAGTCCCCACATAGGTTTTTCCTAGTCTTCTAAGCATGAAGATGCTAGTAATATTTTAATAGTATTAATATTTTAATGTTAAAGCACCCAACATGCAAGTAAACCCTAGTCCACACCAATCCATACATGCACTTGCAGAGACAAGGAAAAATAGTGGAAAAATCTATGCATCTTCCAGTTAAAATGGAGAAAAGTAAAATGCAGTGAAAACCAACACTGGGGAACCAAGAGAATGTGATCGCCGCCTCAGCAGTGTCCACACTCTTCTCTTCTAGAAGCTCTCCAGCATCAGTTTAGGACTACTCAATCTAACCCTCTTTGCACTTCAGACACTAGAGCCATCACATGACCAGAAACAAGAGAATCAGACAATCTGCTAGGGTTGGTTTGTTTTTTAAAAGATATTTAACACCTAGTCTGACTGATTCAATGATTTACTGTTCAGGGCTAACTTTGAACCTGAAGGTTTCCATCACTCAGGCAGTGGCAGCAGCAGGGGGGTTCTGAGCAGACGTCACCGAGAGGAACCAGCAGGCAGGGCTCCCTCAGGACAGCGCTGCCCAAGTGCTGCCTACAGCCAACAGGGCAGGACCATCAAAGGAGCAGTGACATGGCCCCACTCCTCCACACAGCTGATTGCAATTCCTGATGCAGACAAACATGACTACTTGGCATTTAATAATAATACTGGCCACAATAATTCGTGACAGAGTTTTCCACCTTGAGGAACTATAAATAAGTGATGTGCAAGGAAAGGAAAACCATACAGCTGTAAAGGAATGAGAGTAGGGAATAATTTGCCATACTGGCACACTGCAATTACAAACCTGCTGTATCATACCCTTTGCTAACACTCCCCAAAACACAGTCTTTAATTGGAGAGTCAGGAAAAAAAGGATGCCTCTGTTTCTTCCCCGTGCTCAACCTCACTGCTAAACAAAATAGCTACTTTTCATTCACTGTGATTATGTGCCTCAGGACCCTTGACTAAGAGAATGAAATTAAGGGAATGAATACATCCTTCCTATGGAGCATGCCCTCTCTTCAGTCATTGCCATTTCTGATTTCTCTGCTTCTCTACAAGAGAAGTCTGGGCTCACAAAGTAAAGGCCATATACTGAACTGAGGCCTTACTGTCATGTCAGTTCAACCCCCAGAGCAGTGTTGAGCACCAAAAGTGTAGCCAAAGTTTGCTTTTCACAACCATTAGACTAGTCTGCTCCTTTTAGGGCAATGAGGATACCACACACGCATAGAGCACAGATTGAAAACCTCATTGTTTGGATTTCTTATGCACACTGTTGAGTAACTCCATCTGAATAATTTGAAAAAAAAAAAAAAAAAGTCTGACAGCAAAATGTTCTGTTACTTATTTACTCCTAAATCAGCAGAGTGCTCACGCCACGTTAAATGCCTTTCACTCTAAAGATTCATTTAAAACACATAAAAAGCAGCCCACTAGCCTGGGTGATAAGAGCAAAGAGCAAAGCTTAGAAAGATAAGTAATTTTTTCTCTTTCCAAAAGATGTAAGCCGGCGGCTCCTTAATTTCCTAGTGCTGTTCCACAAACTTCAGTTCCTCAAATACCATCTCAAAGCATTCACCTCTTTTTGCCTCAGCAGTACAGAAACCCAGGAATGTGGGGAAAGGACACCTCAAACCCTCTGCACACAAAGTTATCTGTGAGTAAAACTGTGCTTTAGAAACTATCTGAACTGCAAACCCTTCAAATCTGAATAGCACCCACAGGCTGAGCTAAACACAGACCAAAGTTGTGCGCAGTCATCTGTAGGGGTCTCATGGTAAAGGGCACAGGTCCAGTGTGGCAGCTTATGCCAGGTTCTACTTCCCTCTTCTTCACGTCAACATTGTAAAGCCAGACTAATTTCACTTACATCATGTTGCATCAGTATTGGTCTTTTTGCTTCATTCAACAGGGAAGAATTGGTATTCGGGTGCAAGGGTCAAGAAGCTACTTCCCTGATCCTTTCAAAGCTGTGGAAAAATTTATCTCCTCTGAGCGCTACCTGGCTACAAGACCGTCACAGCTTGAGCAAGTGCGGGTCGCTGGCCTCCCTGACCTGCCTCGATACAAGAGTACTCAGGGACCTGACCTCACCCTCACCTGATGGAAGGTTTGCTGCTTCCCAAAGCAACTCCTGGTGGAAACTCTGTACCTACTTTTAAGAGGCATGAAAGTGCTAAAGTCCTTTTCCTCCAGGACCCAGTGACAAGTACTCTTTTCAGGAGACAGTTAATCTCCCTTGTCCCATCTCATTGTCAGCATAAGGAGGTTATTGCAGTGTCAGGTCCAGATGCAGGTCTGAGGTTTGCAGGACACTGCCTAAAGCACGTTTCCCAGCATAGTGCATCCCCCTCCAGTCCATCTGTGGTGCTACTTAATCATAACCCTGGACTGGAGATTCACAGACACAGGAGCAGGAGGGCACAGGGGAAGACCCTGTGTCCAAACACCGCTCAAAGCCAAAATCATACCCACATCTGATGCTTTCCCCCAACTTTGTAAACACGTCCCACTTGCCTCTGCTGCCACCCTCACCCACAGCCTAACCCAAGCCGCACCCCTCCAGGTACCAGCTGCATTTCCCAGAGAGAATTTTGTGCAGGTGACTCTTACCCCTGCTCCTGCCCTCTAGGTCCTCCACCTCCCTTGTTTGCTGCTCTCCCCACTTAGTGCTCCTGGTCTTTGGCCAAAGGCCACCTGGTCTCTGGTGAAGGCCTGTCCCACGTGCCCAGCCAGCCAGGGGACAGCCACCCCTTACCTGGTTCCCAAAGACGGCGACAGAGCAGGCAGTGGACACCTCGTGGGAGCTGAACCAGACAGAGGCGATGCGTGATGGCATGCCCAGGATGAAGACCTGGGCAATGGAGCAGATGACCTGCCCCAGGACAGTGACGGGGAACAGCTGCGGCTTCAGGCTGCCCAGCTTCACCCAGGCGCCCAGGGCGTTGAGGGCCGAGCCGGCCAGGGCGATGAGGCGCAGGCCCCTCTTGTCCAGCAGCCAGGCGATGGGGAAGAGCAGGGGGATGTAAGTGACCATGTAGCACATGGAGAGCCAGTCAATGGTGAAGGCGCTCACACTGTAGAAGCGCGTGAAGACGTTGTTGATGCTGCCGTACTGGATCCACTGGAAGGCATTGCACAGGGAGTAGCTGCTGAAGAGTAGCACCACGGCCCAGCGGCGCCGGGACAGCTGCACCTCGACGGCGGTGCCAGCAGCGGCCTCTCCCTCCGCCAGCCCCGGCGCCCCGGCAGGCTCCTGCTGCACCATGCCGGCAGCGCTGGCAGGCTGGCAGGCAGGCTGGCAGGCTGGCAGGCAGGCTGGCAGGCAGGCTGGCAGGCAGGCCGCCCAACCGGCTCCGCTACCCGCCAGCAGGCGGGTAGCCACCTAGACCTAGGCTAGGGAAAGCCACCTGGCCGTGAAACCCCACCCGGCCGAGCTGACTGGGTGCACCGTGCGGGGAGGCACCGCCGCCGCCGCCACCGCCCCCTGGCCCGGCCCGGCCCGGCCCGGCCCTCCCCGCCCCCCGCCCCGCCCCGCCGCGGGGGCGGGAGAGCCGTCGGTCTGCCCGGTGGGGTCAGGGGCGGGAGCCGCGGATCCTGCGGAGGAGCAGGTGCGGTGCGGGCCCTGCGGAAGCGCTGCCCGTGTGGTGGCAGAGGGGCCGCGACCCCTCCCCACGGCCGCCGCCATTCCCAGGCCCCGCCGAGCGGCCGCCCCGGCGGAGGGAATGGCCGGTGAAGGAGAGATTTCAGTCGCCGGTGCATATAAGTGGTGAACAGGACATGGACCGACCCAGAACTGTGTCCGGGGGGGGCTGTGTGCGTGTGGACAGTGCCCGACCCAGCCAGAGGTGCCGGGGTGGGTGCCTGGAGGATGAACTGGTTTGGGATTTCATTTGGGTTGGCTTCTGATGTTTTTTTCATGGCATAGCTCACTTATAAAGTGAAAACACCCAGTGACGTCAAAATTAAAACATCTCAATGTGACTGAAGCAGAGGAGCCAAAAGCCGTGTTTGCGTTCATCCTCATGAGGAACTTCCAGTTAATGAGTCAGCTCATGTTTTCCCATCACTTGAGCAACACACCACTCTGACAGATGATTGTCTGGAGGTCACTTGCGATCTACAGTTCATTTAATTGACATTGTGTTATCTGAATCGTGCAAACATTACTGAGTGCAAGCTTTAGAATGCAGGCTTGGTTACGTGCTGGTGTTGTTCAGCTCTTCCAGCTTTAAACACACAGCTCAAAGTTCATTTGCAAAGATGGTCAATGATCTGTCTTTATGATGTTGCATTCCTGAAGCAAAGACGTGGGTCAGAGAATGAAAAAGTGAAGTTTCTCTGGCCTGTATTTACTTTGTGGAACACTGTCAGAGGTTACTGGCGCTGTCCTCTGAGTTACCCATCTGACTGCTGCCAGGAGCAAAGGGAGACTCTCAGCTTGGGTGCCTTTATGCTCTTATTTCCCATGCAAGAAAAAAACAGCAACAGCAGCAACAATGAACAAAACAAAACAAAAATACGACCACACCTTTGGACAAATTATTCCAAGGAGAGCAAATATCATGTAAAGTGGTTCTTGCCGTGTGTCCTCACAGAGCTCACTTCTTGTCACCTGCTTGGGTTTCCTACTCCCAACAGAGTGGCCAGGAGCACAGGTGGAGACCAGTAAAACCAGTGCAGCCTTCTCTGTGTGCTCTTCTGAAAGCATCCCAGGACAGAGCTGCAAATGCTCCTGCTCTCCCCTTCTCAGCCTGCAGCTCTGCCGGTGAACCTCCAGCCTTACCTGGCATGTTCACTACGATGGTATAACATAATCATAATGTAGCCCTTTTACATAATAAACAAGAAAGGCGAATTCAGAAGCAAGAGCTAGAAGAGAGGCTTTCAATCTAATTTATCATTAGGTTAGGCATCTGAAGTTGCTCCAAGCTCTGTCCTGAGACAACAGAAATAATAGAGGAATTTGTTCTAATAAATTTGAAATGTAGATGTACCAGGAATGCAATAAGTGGTCTGAGAGCGCAGAGGTGAAATGAAGCAGGAAAAGGACTGTCATGGTCCAGCACCTGCTTAGTCTGAAAACTCTGAGGATGTAACATTAAAATAGTACAGAAAATAAACTTCCAGGTTCATCAGATATGAAAGGTCTTTACAAAATTCTCCACAATGTTATAAAGAAATCAATGTTACCCAGAGGTAATCACTATTATTGATTAAAGAGTAGTCAAAAAGCAAAGATCAAGAAAAGATACAAAAAGACAATTTTTAGCAAGGCAAACTGGGTTTGATTAGAGGAGCATCATTCATTGATAATCCCAAAAGCAGAGCAAAGAGCAAAATCTGTAGATGGCGAAACATTATTAAGTATTTGGGTCTGCATGAGTTTAGGACTGTAGCTTTAGGTACCTGTAACTGAAAGTGTTACCACAGTCCATGACATCTTTAATTTGTAAATTCAGATAAATGCAGGATAACGGAGTCATTAGGTACTGTACAGGAGGCTGTTGTAGTCAAAGGTCTCTGGGCAGCAGAGAGGAAGATATCAGTGACTAATAGGGACTGAATGTGGTTTACAGGCTTAGGTCACAGAAAAAGAAAAAACAGAAAGAGTATAAAGAAAAAATAGGGAGTTGAGAAATACTGTCACATATTAGGAAAAGCTCTGGGAATGGTTAGATTTTACATGTGACTGAAAAACAAACAAACAAAAAAAGAGTACACACATTAGAAAAATCTTTAGATATGTAGGAGAGAAACAAGAAACACACGTCAGGTCCTTTTCTTCCCATCAGCCCTACTCCAAACTGGAGCAAGAAACAGTCTGTTGTCCTGAGTTGTGTTTTAGTCTCACCTTCAGCTCCTAAATTGCTCTCGAAAATCATCAGTTTCACCCATCACCAACAAAAAGTTCATAGCAAGCCAGAGCCTACCAAGCAAAGAGCCATTTGCTCACAATAAACCGATGTCTTAGTCCAACCAGAAAAATCAAATAGCAAATCAAGAATGACTAAAACACAGACCCTACTGAAAATAACAGCTGGAAGTGGATGGATGAGAGTAGCAACCAGCCTCTGGTGGCTGCGGCCTGGCGAGTGACCATGAGCCATGCAGGGAGGCAACCCTGGCTCCGTCAATGCCGATTTGGGCAATTATTTTTCACGCGTTTAGGCTCACACTTCCCAGAAACCCTCTCCTCTGATTTTAGGGCTGTTTTGTTTCATTTTTGGCTCTGTGAACTGTTCAGTCACCCCTTTATATAATTTGCCAATTTCTGGACCAAAATAAAACCCCTGTGCTTTGCATTTCTTCCTCTCTCCATTGCTGCATCTGTTCCTACTCAGATTAGCCTCTTTCCCTTCTTGAAGCAACACAGCAGCTGCTTTTGGATTTCCCTCATCAAGACATCTTTATGTAAAAACTTTTTAGCTATGAAAAATTATTTATATTTCAGGACAACCCCTTGATGTGGATTTTAAAGCTAGAGGGAAATCTTATTTATGTGGAGATTGATACAAGTGCTAAAAAGGTTACAGGATCCTATAGCCAAAAGTATCTGTGAAGACTGGAAGGCGCTAAACCAGAAGCAGGGCCCAAATTGAATGTGATGGCACAGGTCACCAGATAGAGCCTAACATCTCTGGCTTCCCTATGGATCTCAAGAAATCCAGCTTCAGACACTCTTGGAATATATTCTGCATTTATGACCAATGAGTACGTGTGATTCCTTTAAGTTCTGTAAGGACTGAAGAACATGCCTTGGAACAAGCTTGGCTTGTTTCAAAGCCCACCCAATAAACCTAACTGCTAGGCATGATGCTGGCAATGATAATCCACCTTTCTGATTTCTAGTGGATGGCAACAGGCCATAATGACAAGCAAGGCCATAATGAATGGGTGGTGGAAATTGGCTTGGAAGGTGTGCAGAAGGCACATTAGATAATTATTGTGAAAATAATAATTCCTTGATGCCTTTTCTCTCCTGCACTGGATTGGAGGTTCAAGGAGTAGTCGGACAAAAGGTGAAGTTTGCCAAGGAAAAGGGGGTACTCAGGGATCTACTGGATCTTCCAGCCATTCAGTTCCTGCAGAGATTTCAGAGGATGCCTAGGCTCCCTTTAAATGGGAAGTATCTAAGCTCACAGAACCACAGAGTGTCCCTTGCTCTCAAACTCACAGCACTGTGATTTGTGCCCCTAAATCTGATCATTGCAGTTAGAAGGCATAGCTAGTGCAGCTCTTCCATTGCTCTGTCACTTTTTGACTGATAGGATTAAGATCTAGAAGAGATGTCAGAAGATCTCCCAGTCTACCCTGCACAACCTTTCACAACAGACGTTGCAAGGAAGATTTCAAGATCTTTGTTGATGGAGGGAGAATGTTTTATATTGGGTTCAACACCCAAACTGCTTTAGTGACAGTCTTCAGGAGTCAGACAGATGTATCATTAGACCAAAGAGCGAGGCTCATGTAACTGGCAGAACCACTCACTTCTTCTGGGCCACAGCTGGATGCAGTGCACAGCTGGAGACACCCTGTGCAGAGTGGGCTGGCAAGGGCTGCGACACTGGACCAAGGCAGCACTCGTCCCCTATGGAGCAGGGAAGGCTGCCAGCCCTCTGCTGGCACCTGTAGCTTTCTACGTCTCAGGAGCCACCAGGAAGCAGGACCCAGTGTACAGCTTATAAAGGCAGTGGATTAGTATATTATGTAAGTTAGATACACAATTATTTTGATACGCTAAACCATTATGAATCTTTCCTATTACATTTATTGTGTAAGGATCTGGAGACACCTACAGTGATGGCCAATTACTTTTATAACAGTGCAGCTTGCGGGCTCTGCAACATTCAAAATTTTGCAAACTTACCTTCCTCTACACAAAATATACTGTCTTAGTTGCATGATCTAAAATCTCATATAGAGAAAACTGCAGACCTCAGAACCACCAGCACTGTGCAGGGAATAACTTTGAGCACCAAACCTGTCCTCTTCAAATTTTAAGGCCTTTTAAAAACATAACTCATGGAAGGGAAATAATGGTTTGCTCCCTTTCAGCACATGTCATCTGTTGCTCTCAGACAACTTCACTAGGGATGCATCGCCTACATCTATTTTACAAGGGAAACCTTTGTAGTGGCCCTGCCAGGGGCGGGACTGCTGTTCCTGTATGCCAGCCAGCACTTTCCAACCTTGCCTGCAAGGGCTTGCCCAACCGGAGCTTGAATAACCACCTCTTTACAGACTAACCTCCCTGTCCAAAATCTGGCTTTAACACAGAAATGGCTGTAATTTAACCCTGTCCAGTTCAGGTGTGACATTTGTATGGGTGAATCATATAGGTCTGAACTTGCAAAGGGTATGTGGGAGGGCATGGCTGAGGTGCTGTTATTCACAGCTGCCTTCTTGCAGCAAGGGCATAAAAGGCATGTGCAGCATGGAAGAGCACTTGCACCCATGGTACTTCAGCCATGTGGGTTGTTAGTTAGTGCACACCCCTCGAGACACAGGGTGGTTACTCTACCTCTGCATGGCCTTCTGCAAACAGATTTAACTTGCTCTGCCCCATGCTCTGATCTGGCCGGAAGAGAACCCTCTCTAATCCAAAAGCTGTTTAACTGTGGTTAGCCTGCTGCACTGCTTGAGCATCTAAGCCCAGCTCTCAACCTTTGCTTGTGAAAAGTTGTGGAGATATAGGTAGTTGTGAGGAGAGCCGTGCACAGGCTCTGTTTGCTCTGTCATTGAAGCAAACCCACCTCACACCTTTGTCGTGCACCAAGCACACACGTGGGACATGAAGATCTCTTTGCTCCGCTCAGAATAAAAGAAGTGGAAAAAAGAGCCAGCTAGACTCAAAACTCAGCCACAGACTAGATTTACATCCCCAGTCCAGATCAGGGTCACAGATTAACCCCAAATACCAAAAACTAGAAGTATATAAGCCCTTCTTACTCAGCATCCTCCAACCTCCATCTCAGTGAGTCATACCAGTTCATGTCAACGACACAAAAAAGGTTTTCATCTCCTAATGCTTGCAGCTGGTGTTAATTAACAATTAAAGAGTGCTGGAAATGTGTATGGCTCATTGCTGAACTCAGCCACATTCATCTTCTTTCTCCCACTCTCACTGCAGCAAAAAAGACAAACCTGGGACAAGACCTGAGGACCAAGGCCACCAAACCGTCACTGTTGTGAGGGGAGGAAAGTTATTGCATCTTAGGAAGGAGTACAGAACTGGAGCCGGAGCTGGAAGGAACTTGTGCTCTCTGCATGGATGTCTCTGAAGCAGTAGGACTCTCAGCAGCTGGTGTCTGCAACCTCAGCTGCAAGAGAAATTGTGGTCTTATATAGTAACCTTAACACACTGGTTCTAACCTTGCCTCAGCAAGAAACGAATATACATTCCCTATTGTTTAGTTGAGTAGATTTTTTATTAACTTAAAAAACTTTATGTGTGCACATGTTGCTGCCTCACTGCTCAAGTCCCCTGCAGATCATTAATTAATAAGGTGGCAACAACATGGCAGAAGAACCCAGGCAAAGCAAACACAGTGCATTTAGCTAGGAGAAAGTGTCACCATTTCATGCCATGCTTTTGATTCATAAAAATACTTTGTTTCTTTGCAGTGATTCCTGATCTTCTTTGATCTCTGTGTGCTGAAATATTAGCATCCAGAAAGCATTCTTGCATGACACTCTCTGCTTTGAACACTATGATCATTGTAAGAGGCAGAGAGAAGGTCTCTTTTGTGGGCTGCTGCTTTGGTTCAGTATGCAGGAGATTATCCTCTTGCTGATGCAGGCTGGCACCACTAAGTGAGATGAGATTTGCAAAACAAGTGCATAAATACTTTGGAGCCACAGCAAAGCAGGCGACAGAGCTGCATAGTCTGTCCTTTGCCAAACTGAAGACATGCCTCTGTTTCTCTTCTGTCTCCATGCATGCTGTGCTTGGGTATTACCCCTTCTGTCCTCCAAGAGAGAAAATCCACATGTGAATCAATGTAGATGGCATCATAGTGACGAGAGCTGGGATCGTAACAGCCCCATAGAGCAGGATGAAAGCACCTTCCCCTGTACTGGCTGTCTCTGTAGCTCCCCACCTTGGCACCTGGCTCATTGGGAGCCTGCAGCTGAGCTGAGGAGGATGAAGCAGGAAGGGAATACCAGGCATGAAAAACTTCCCTGGGTTTCCCATCTGGGGAGACACGTGAAGCTTAAGTCAGCACCAAATGTCATATCTTTATTTATCTTACCATAGAAGAAGCCCTGAAATGCTGATATGGAGCACTTGTAAAGTGCTGAGCCTGTGCTTTTAGGGGGATGGAGAGGGAGAAAATTACTGCACCCTCCACATTTTGTGACTTACTGTCCTTTTGCACAGAGTTGCCAGTATGGCTTGATCCATAGAAGGTACTGAGATTCGGTGAAGGTCATAAAGGAAAATATCAACTCTCATGTCCCCCAGCTCCGATCTCCACCTTCCGACAGTATCAACAGATGTTTGCCACACACCTTTGTTTTGTCTGCAGAGAAGACACCAGCCAGCAAGCAAATGTGGATGCAACAGTTACTGAGGCTTGAAAAGCACCCACAGCAGCCGCCTCCAGTGCCACCTTCCACCTGCCCTCACTGCTCTCCCAGCCACAAGCCATTGGGTTTTTGGCTGGCTTTACCCAGTGTGTGTCCACAGCAGAGCCCCCAGGACAAGGCTGCTGGGCAGAAATTCAGACCTGTGCTTCTACAAAATCTTTCCTGTATCAAAACACTGAAATCCACCATTCTCATCTCAGGTCTGGGTGAAGGTGATTATAATTCATCAGGGCTGCAGCCATGTCTATTTTTATTTAAACAAGTAGCTGTTACTCCTCCACTTGTGATGCTTCCCTAGTGTTCAGTCCCCACATCCAGCCCAGCACAGAATAGAAACATGGTGGGACCACAAAGCAAAACTGACCCCTGGCCCAAGATGCAGGATCCTTGGCCAAGGAAAACCACTTGGACCTGGACATCCCTCACTAAGGAACCTTACCCAACCCTTGTCTTCACACACATTAACCCTGAGCCTCCCCAGCTCTTTCCCCAATCTCTGGCAATAGCCAGACTAACCTTCAAGCCAGCTCTGCCATAGGGGGAGAGCAAAGAGGAGGTTGCCAAGAAGTTTGGTTGCAGGCTGAGAGAGCTCAGCCTTTGCCCAGCAGAGGCCAGCACAAACACAAGATTTCAGCAGGCTGTGCTTGCAGGGAAGAGCTGTCTCTCTGCCTGGCCTTTCCCAGCTTGAAAGGAGTCTCTCGACCTCCCGTGAGCCCTCATCTTTACTGCTTTGAGACACCTTTTCAGTGAGGGACTATGTAGTGCAGCGGAAGGGCACTGATATCCTGGTTGGGTAGGGACGAGCTGCCACAGGCCCAACCATCACCCAATTTCTCCACTTGTGTGCAGCAAGTAGGACTGTGTTCCCAGAGAATGGGCATGGCCAGATAACACTCAACACTTTAGAAACAATACACAACACTTTAGAAATGCCAGATGCCATGGAAATGAAGTGCAAAAGTGCATTGCCAGCAGGAGCAGACAAGTGCATTCCACTCAGGGATTATAGCCCTGGCCACCACTCTACCCTTTGCTCCTCATTTGAGCTCATTAACAGTTCATTTGCTCACAACAGTGAGGGCCACACCAGAGGACAGGCACTTGGCTGCTTAAAAACCAAAACTATTTGCCTGAGGAACTTTTTGTAGAGGCCAGGACCCTGGGAAAGAGAAACAGGAGACAGCACCTGCACAGAGTGAAGGAATCTCCTCACATAGCCTGAACAAGTAGTTCGTGCAGTTCTGCAAATAGTCTCAGGAAAAGACCTTTTCTCTGCAACTGGTTGAAAGGTCTGGTGGCCCTGAAAGGATATGTTGTCCCTTGTTGCTTAGGTGCTAAGGATGGTCTCCCAGGAGAATGATTCTTTATAACAAAGAGAGACTGGATCGGAGACACCTAACAATCCCCAGAAGAAACTGAGAGGTCAAAACCCACTTGAAACATGCAGATCATCTTCTATGCTCAGGTTTTTGAGGGCAAGACTGGGGCAAAGACAAGTCAGATTGGAAGATGCATCCCTTAGCACCAACATACACACAGTGTTTGTACAAAATGACTGAGAACAAGGCTGCTTGGAGGCCTTCCAGCTCACAGCCAGCCATGCAGAGGAAAGGCACCTCAACTGGTGATGCCAAGACTATTGTTTAGGTTCTGGAGAGGATGTTGTTGCAAACCCGTCTCCCGGTCTCACCACTTACCACTTAATTTCGTTCTGAGTCGTAGTAATAAGTCTGAGACGTTACCAGTGAGTAGTCTAGCAATTCTGCGGGCATTACGTAGAACCCCACCCAGCCTGCAGTATCTCAGATTCAACAGCTCTGCAGCAAAAATATTGGCTTTGTGTCTGTGTGGGCATAGGTCATACATACACATCAGGGTAAGACCTTCTCCGTCTGCAGCTACAACCACGCTTAGCATTTTATAGCCATGAGAAAACACAAAGGCTCACAGAAAGGATGGGGATTTCTCATTATTGTAGGCAATAATGTGTTTTAAGTCAGTGCAGGCTTTGCTGGGGCTTTGTTGCATCCCCCAGTGAGGAGCAAGAGCCTACGGTGCCCTGCACAGCAAACACCAAGCAAGGTAGCAGGAGCTTTTTTCTCTGATTCTGTGCACCCCAGCATTGATTCCTAAGGAACAGCAAGTGAAAAATCCAGAAGCAAATCCACCAGAAGCTGAAGGAGCAGAAGCAGAGCCTGTAGAAACAAGTTCATCAAGAGCTGCAGCCAGTTGTCTCTCCTGGCCTTAAAGAACCAAATCCCAGAGAAATGCAGTTTGGGAAGGGTCTTCAAGCCTGGCTGGCTCAAAGCATGGCCTCTGCGGGGGATCATCAGCTCTGGTTGTTGTACCAATGGATGGACTGAAGCCTGCTGGTGTGAGATCTAACAGATAGGGGTGGTGTAAGAAATACCAAAATTGCTCCTGCTGTTTTTTTGTGAATGTGGTTAGAATCTTTTTTTTGCTGTCTGTAGGTGTTTTCTGCATGTCCTGTATGCAGAAACTCACCTGCCTGGCTGGAATAACCACCATCCTCCCCTATATCTGAGCATCCCCCTTGGGGAGGGGTCCGAGCTGCACAGGCAAGGGCCAGTGCAATCGCCCCTGGCCTCAGCACTGCTTCTGTAGGGTGGTGACACCCAGGCCAATGTGTGGTGCTTCCCATGCTGGCAGAGAAGGTGGAGGCAGGAGGTTCACAAGCCTCTTAACAGGCCGTGGCAGGAGAAACTGTTGTGCTACCTGCGCCTCTCCTGAGGACATCTTGCTGAGGCATGGCAGTGTTTGGTTAACATCCCACTAGCATGAACCAGAGAGAGAAAATGGGCACAGCACAGCACATTGCAGACTTTTCCCAACTGCTCTTGGGCTATGATGATGAGTCAAAATCCATCTGGAAATATGCTGCTTCTCTGTGCCTGAAAGAAGGGTATCTACAAATTAGGTCCATTTAGCTCAATTAAAGGCCTGTGTCAGCAACACTGCTTGTGGTCCCCTATGCTAAAAAAATTGCAGCTAATGATCCTTGGAGATGGCAGCAGCACTGAGCCAGCACTAGCAACAGGACCTGCACTAGCAGGTGGGCTTCAGCCTTGTGTATAGAGTGGGGCTGATAGGCAGACTGCTGGCTAGGGGGTGTTACGGTGCAGAGACTGTGTGTAGGGACCAGCTTGTGTTTCCACTAGATCAAACCCAGCAGAACTAATCAACTATTCACTGACCTTCCAGGTTTTATCTGCTTCAATGCATGAGGTGGTGCAGCAACCTTTCGTGGAGTTGTGACTGGTGGGGAAAACAGCGCTGGCTGCAGATACGTGCTTTATAGCGGGGTGCCTAGGGACCAGGGTCCTGCTTCCCCCGCACACTCCAGCACAGCACCACCAACCCCCTCCATGCTGTGATGCTCCTTCTCAGCCACACTGCTGGTCAAGCTGAAGGCCCCACCAGCACCCGCATGGGAGGTGACACGATATGGCACCTGCAACGGGAGCACATGAAGATCTAGCCATTAGCAGCAGGGAGCTGAGGGGGTCAGCAGGGAAGAGACCTGTGAAGCTATGTGGCACATCAGATCATTAGCCAGGTCCAGCCCTGCAGCAAAGAGGGACCCATGTCCCCCAGGGACCTTATCACCTCACAAACCATTGCTTCCTAGACTGCCCAACCCATGCACATGGCCTCCCCTTCTAAATGTGGGGCTCCAGCTGCTGACCCTGGATTAGACACCAGCACATGCAGGGCTGTTCCCTGGACACCAAGCTCTCCCCTCCCATTGTCTGTGTCATCTTGCACCTTAGGAGTGGCTCAGGTCCTATTTTGGAAACAGAGAGTTAAGCATTTTCAATCTTTATTTTACAAAAATAAACCACTTTCACTCTGGTACTCTGTGGCCCCCAATCTTCCCCTCTGCCCCTGCGCCTCTCCCTGGAGCTCTGGCTGTTGCATGCCACAGCCAGCCGCTCACGGAGGCTGCTGGTGCTGCACACTCCTGCAAGCATCCCCAGGCAAGCACCAGGGAAGTGGGTTGGTGCCCTTTTGTGGATGTCTTCTCTTCCCAGGATGCAAGCTGGCAACTGCCTGAAGATGCCTCCTGGTGGCTCTGCCATTTCTGCACAGGGAGCAAGTCTTAGGCAAGTCACTCAGAGTACACACTTTGAGAAGGGGTGTCCATCTGTTTGTCTCTTTCCCTTGGATGGAAAAGCAAGCCCCACAAAGTTGCTTCTTGCCATCAGCGGAGCCGGCAGGCTGCCATCCTGCTGACTGGCTCAGTGCTGGAAGCGTGGGGAGCTGATGTGGGGCTGGTGGAAGGAGTGTGTGGCATAAAGCACTTCTGGAGGTGGCGGAGGGGATGTCAGGATGGAGCAGAGTGGTTCGTGGGAGCTCAGCATCGAGGCAAAGTGCTTCATCTCCTCCGTCAGCTGCTTGATCTCCCGGCGCAGGGCAGCATTCTGCCTCTCCAGGTCTTCACTCTCCTGAGAAGACAAAACCACAGGGGCTTCCTCAGCTCAGTAGCCACAGGGATGAGCTGGGGACATGGAGGTCGCAGTCCCGCGCCTCTCTGCCCCGCAGAGTTTCCAGAATTACATATTTCCGGTAAATTCAGCACAGAACCACGCCTGGGCAAACCCCCTCACCAGGCCGTGTGCAGGCGCGATGCTGGTGGCCCCAGCCACACTCCCTGGCCCCAGCTTACGAGAAGTGACGATGGCGATGGCACGCTCCCGCCCAGGCTTTCTCACTCCCTCTCACACACACATGCCGCCGGCCGCTTCCCGGGCTGCCTGGCCGGCTGGGGGAGGGCGCGCTGAATAACCGCCGTCTTTAACCAGAAAACCACCTGCCACAGGAAACCTGTCATTGCCCTGGAAAGAAAAGACTCACTGCTTCCTGCTAGCAGCCGGGGAAACCAGCGGCACGGTGGGGAGGAGGGGGAGATGCTTGAGTCAGAAGAAAAGAGAAACCGAGGCCTCAGAAGAGCTGAATTAATACTGTTATTAATGAGAATAACAACAAACGTCTTAATAATGATGCTCAGCATTGTCTCAATAATCCCAAGAGCATTGCAGCCTTTGCTACCTCTACTGCTGCTGAAGTGCAGCCAGCTCCAGGCTGGAGCATCCCAGGCACCAAACAACCATGGATCCAGCAGCCTTGGCAGGACCGGAGCAGGGAGAGAGGATGTGGTAGCAGGCTCTGCAAACTCAACTGAGACAGCTAAAGTGGGACCCAGCACTCTGAGGTCCTGGAAAGCTGCACCACCACCTCAGCAAAGCAAACCTGTCACCCCTCTGCTGCCACACTGACTGCTGACAGTGCCCGCTCTCTGCGCACAGGTTGAAACGCACTCAGCAGTTACAGAGGCTGTCACAGGAGGAGCTCGCACAGCAAACGAACATCTCTCAGATGTGACTAAATGCTTTGGAAATCTTGACTGACGTCGAGCTCAGGAGCTGACGGGAATCACCCAGGGGCTGGGAGCCCCAGCCTCCCCGTGACTCATCCCCCTCAGAACACCTACAAAGCCCTGGGGTAGATGGAGCTGCCGGCTCCTTTCATACTACCATAGCTCAAGCTGAGACATACTCTTCTGGGCAGAACCGTGTCAGAGAAGCAAAGTCCCTAACACAGAGCCAACCAAAGAGCACCCAGGAAATGAACCCAGGAGCAGAGGAGATCACTGTCCACCACAAATTGTAAAAACATTAACAAAAATTCACATCCATCCTCTGCTTGCCTCCCTGCATTTCTCTAGCTGTCTGCCAGGATACTTTGTCTGAACCAAACTGGTCCCCCCTGCTCCTGTCCCCATGGGAAGGCAAGGAGTTTGTGCTATCAGTGCTAGCTGAGCAGTAGTAATCTCGTAAGCAAGTGGTTTGTCGTCTGCCCTAAGACCACATTCTTCTTGGTGCACAGCTAGGCAGTATTTTCCTGGAGAGGGATCAAAGCCCATATCCACCTCTAGGATTACCTTGGAGAGTGCACTGACCCCAAGGAAAGGGTTTCTCTTCAACTCCTCAGGCACAGTTGCCCAGAGTCACTGCTGCTGACAGACATAATGCAATCAGCCTAGAGCTATGTCAGGTCTAGAAAGATCACCAGCTACTGAGAAAAGAGTGAAATCACTGCCTTAAACCCAGCTCCAACCATGGACTGAGTGGACTATGTAAGGAGAAAGGTTCAGGACCAGCTTCTCAAGAATTCTTTCCAAAAATTAGGATCCAGGGGCATATGAAGACCTCTAAGTCAAAGGATTTTTTTTTTAACATGAGCCCAACTACCACTTTTCAAAGGGCAGCCAAGCCCAGCACAGGGATAAAAATGGTCTCTGCCCACTGCAGGCTGTGTGCTCTGCACCCTGACTGCCAGTGGCCCAAAACACATGGGTCTGCACTTAGCAACATGCAAAATGCAAAGGAGCCCAGTGCCTGTGCTTGAACACTGACCACACACTCCTGTCCAAACACACACAGCCAGAAGTGACTGTCCCTCCTGAAAAGCAGATGCCTGGATCTTCACACTGGGAAGAGCCACAGAGGTGCCTGCAGTGCCACAGAAGGAGAGTGGGAGAGCAGCGTGAAACCAAAGGAGGGAAAATCTGTGCTAAATAACAGGAAAAGCCTCCAGGTACTCTTCAGTGTCCAGATGTAGAAAGGGATACAGTAGCTATGATAGAGACATTTAAAAATATTAGAAATGTTTTAATATTTATTTATCTACACTGTGTAGTGTCTCAGGGAACAGACCAGAGGAGATGGCACATCTGGCTCCACATTACACCGTCATCCATACCAATTAATACAAAGTGCTACATCTCAGAAAAGCCTTGTACGCTGTTGCACTACTGTGTAAGTGATGGCATGAAGCACAAGCCCAGGGAAAGCCAGTGCAGGTGAGCCTGAGCTTTCAAAGAGCTTCTGACTGAGCTAGTCATAAGAGGTTAGGAAAGGAAATCAGTACTGTCAGAGTGAGAGATAAAAGTGGACTCAAAACTAGCTGCAAAACTAAGTGCTTCAGCGGCAGTCATCCTGGGCTGTGTGCTCTCGCTGCAAGCGCTGACTCCTATCTCCTGCCCTGTCCTCACTTTTCCTGTCCTGCCCCAACTGAGCACCTCTGCTCTGAATACCCAGGGTAAAAGTATGTTGTCCCTTATGTGAGCCCTCTGCACCAGAGATAGGAAGGGTGGGAGTGCTCACCAAGTGCAGCGTGTCTGCTTTCTGCGTCTGCCTCAGGCGGCTCTTCTGGGCAGCAATGCGATTCTTCTCCCTCCTCTGGACTTTCCTCATGTCATCAGAAGAGTCCTAGGGAAACACAAGACATGGGAATGACTGGGGCATCCCTTCCATTGCCCTGGTCCTGCCAAGCAGGAGATGGGGAAGGGAGACACAGCGAATAATACCACTGAAACACAGAACATGGGACACCACACACCCTCAGCATCAGGATAAAGCCCTGCCCCAGGGATGTCTAATGATGTTGGTATCTCAGTTGCCAGGAGGGGCAAGTTTGATACCCCTGGACATCTCATTTCCCGGCACAGCCAGATAAAGACCATGCTCCCTTCACCAAGACACAGGCCTGAGATACAGCTTGAGGGACCAGGATAAGGACCTCTCTCCCCAAGAGAAACAATTTGAATTTGTCGTACAGTAAACCTTTCCCTTCCCTGTCTCTCCATGGGGATATGGCACTGAAGTCATTCCAGGTCCTTGGCTAAACCATCCTTCCAGAGATTCATCCTGTGTTTCCCTGTAGGTCCCACTCTCTCTCCATCACCATTCTCCATAAGGCTTTATTTGTTGCAGACCAATGTGGTTCCTGCTTTGTTTAACTAGAGACACTCAGAGCTTTTGTTTTGGTTTGTTTTTTTTTTCCCAAATCTCATTTGCTCCAGCACCCTGGTCTCTGTGCTTGCTCTTTTCTGGAGTCCCTTGGTAGCAATGCCAACTGCAGCACTCCCAAGCCCCTTGGGCAGGCGAGAGCACAGGGCTCCAGGCTCCAGGTCACCAGCTTCATGCAGCAGCCGTTCTCTGCTGAGATCTGGTCTGCTGCTGCCTTCTGACAGTTGAAACCGTCACACAGACTCTTTCATCTTCTATTTTCATATTTCACTGCCTCTTTGTGGACTCGCTAACATTCACACCACTGCTTCTCCACAGGACTACAAGACTCAGCCACAAATGTTATCTTCCCAGCCCATCAGTCTGTCCACATCCTCTCCCTCCTCCACTCCACTCCACCCTTTTCTTTTCTTTGAACTTAACTGTTTTATCATTGCCTTCAATACCCTACACCTATTTTAGATACAGCAGTTCCTATGTCCTGCAGCAAGTCCAGTTCCTGTCCCTTGGCAACCCCTGTGCTTTATCCCATTCCCTATCAGGATGTCTCCCAAAGCCCAAAATCATCTGCTGCAATCATCCCCAAGGTTTCTGAGCAAAGTCTCTGTTACTTGCCTTTGTTGCCAGCCCTAGAGAAATGACAAATGACAGATATAATAAAGCTTAGCCAGAAAAGGCAGTGGAAATACCTTGGACTTGTATCAGTATCTTTCCAGCAAAAGACCTACCATTAAGCTACTCTGTAACAAAACAAAATCCCTCTGTCAAGCATTACTGTGATGAAAAACCTCTGAGGCTGGACAGAAAACAAAGCAGACCTGAAATGGCAGGACGTTTTTGGGAGCCAAGTGCTGTCTCGGCAGCAGGAAGCCACCGGGCTGCCCCAGCCGCGCCGGTCCATGGCGAGGAGGTGAACGCTCGGGCTCCTCACCAGAGCATCGACTCTCACACCAAAGCTCCTGCCTGCTGCCCGCCCAGTGTGTATCGCAGGGCCCACCGTGCTCAGGGGTCCCGGCCCCCCAGTTGCCCCTGGCACAGCCCTAGGGAACCGGCCCTCCTCTCTCCACCTGTACCCAGCTTGGTGGCTGGGGCTCCTGCCAGGGCTCCCGGCTCAGCGCCACATCTCTCTCCTCATAGCAGTTCCTAGAAAGCCCCACCACAGCGCGCCGTGAAAACAGCAGCGGTGGGTGCCAGCCTTCATCCTGCCCACCCATGGCCCACCCCGAAGGGCTCTCCAGTGGGGGAGAGCTGGGGAAGGGTCCCTGCTTTACCTGCTTGCTGGGAGGGGGAGACTGGCTGAAGCTGCTGGAGTCGCTGCTGTCAGAGCTGTGGGGCATGGCTCCCGTCTCTGGCTCCCAGGGCCTCTTCAGCTTCCTTCGTGCTCTTGGCGTGCCGGCCTTCTGCCTCGCTTCCCTGCCTCCTGCCCTCCTCTGGCCCCGCTGAGGTGGCGCTTGGCTTCCCGGCTCTCGGCCGTCCCGGAGGCACACTGTCCTCCTGCCACTTTCTCTGTCTCTCCTCTCCGAGCCTCTGCACCTTCCCTTTAGGTCTCGGCCTCCTGTGGTTTCTCAGAACCTCGGGGATGTAAGCTGAAAGTCACATGGCCGGAAACTTTAAGGCGAAGAAGAAAAGTTACAGAAGAAGAAAAAAAAAAAAAAAAGAAAAGAAAAGAAAAGAAAAAAAAAGCACATCTGGGAAAAATGAGCTTCAAAATAGCCTGAAAAACCCCCAAAAAACACCTTCAGGCAGTTGAAAAACAGTGAGTTGGGTTTTCTCTGAGACAAACAGCAGAGATGGAAAGGAAGAAAAGCCCCGTCCCTGGCTGTGAAACCTGGACCCTCAAAGGAGGGCAGTGCGGAGGAGGTGCTGCTGGGACACCCAGAAATTCCAGGGGCACCGCATGCCGTGACAGCCCCGCACAAGCAGGACATTGGTCCAGCCCCGGGCAGCCTCTGCCACCCCAGCCCAGCCAGGGAAATTCCCAGGCAGCCACCCACCTCCCCACAACCCACACACCCCCTCCTGCCGCCCCGACACTGCTGACGTGGGTCCCAGGGAGGGGACGGGTCCCCTCAGCAGGTGTCACGTAAATGCTGTTTGTGCAGATGGGTCGCATGTTTACAATGAAGCATGAGTCCCACCTAGGAAGAAAGGCTTGGGATCATAGCACATTTGGACTGCGTTTGGTAGGACTGGTATTTTCTATAAGGCAAAAGCTTTCTAGCACTCTAAAACATTCACTAGTGCCTCACCACTGGCCTGTAAGGGGAATATCAACACTGGCACACAAATTAAAGTGCTGTAAACATAACAATCTGTGGATCCAGAATCTAAACCTGAGACTAATTCTCACTTCGAGCCATGGTATGCGCTTGACTACAGCCCAGGGGACATGGGACCGTCATGCAGGGTCCTGACTCGCTGCCTGTTCCCTGATCACCCCCTCTCACCACAGCTGGCAGTAGACTATGTGGGACAGGGCTATAGAGAGACAGGAGTGTTATGGCACACTGGAAGTTGTTTCCTTGCTGTTCCCTCTCTACCAGCACCCAGCTTGGACCTGTCCCATGCAGAGAGCAGCAAAGTTGCTTTGTATCCCCTTGTTTGTCCCCTGGTCTGTGCTGTGTGGGACTAATAGCATCCTTAGTGTGAGCCTCAGTAGACTGAAGATGTGCGAGCAGCCCCTGGGACAGCAGTGCTTCAGGATTGTCCGCAAGGTACCCCATGCTAGCAGCTCTGGAGGTGACAGTGCAAGGGCAGAGAGTGCCAAAGCAGGAGCCATAAGCTTTTTGATCTGCTCATGTCACCAGAACCAGTGGGATGAACCAGGGCCACATACCAACAGGCTCTCCATCCGCAGACAGGAGCACGTGTTTTCAGAGCGGCTGAGTTCTCGCATGTGCCATGAGCAGCAGATACAGAGCAGGCATGAACGCATCCATAGTAACCCACTCCTGTGCAAAGCAGTGATTCCCAGTTCCCACTTACTGGTTCTCACTGCATATTGGTGTTTTGGTTGAGTTTCTCCCACCTCAAACAGGAGCAGTGAGCAAGTCTCAGCAGCAGGGCAGCAGCAAGGGCACTTGAGATGTGGCTGTCATGAGGGCAAAAGTATGGGCATCTTTGAGTTTGCAGCCTTATCACAGCACAAAAAGCACATGCACAGAGCAGTGCATGCTTGGACCACAGTGCAGGCTTGTGTGGGCATTGCTGGCATTTCTTCCCAGCCTTGCCACTCAAGAACACACAAGGAAAAATATCCTTGCTGCATTATCGGGCAAATAAGCAGAATTATCTCCTTTTGTATCCGCGCGCTCAAGCTGCCTGTGATGTTAATGAATTTCTGTCACTTACAAGCCACAAAATAGCATTCTGTAAATGAGACTGTTCCAGCAGGAAGGCGGGTAGAACCTTCACAGCACTCCCCCAGGCTGGGCAGGACCTGTGTTGCCCCGTGCTGTTCCTCCGGAGACAGCTGAAATCCCCTGGTCCAGAGCAGCAGAAACCACCAGCGTGGCCCCACCAGCGTCTGCTCCCAGCTCTCCTAGTCCTGCCCTTGCACCTCCTGCATGCATAACATGGGGAGCTGGTATCCTGCTGTCCCTCCCCAGGCTCTCCCCCTCTTCTGCTCTCAGGGAAGCCTCAGGAGCCAGCCTCCTGGTCTCTGTGCTTGATTTAGGTGACTAAATTTGCACTGTGAATAACATCCCCTGACTTTCTCTCTGGGATCACTCAGGTTTCTTGATCTTAATCACAGTAGCTGTAAAATCGCTGTCAGTGGCACCGGATGAACTCGCAAGTGTTAGGTTACTGCTATATTGGCAGTTTGATGGGGCAGGGATAATTCCAGATGTTTTTAGAGGAAGGATGGGGCCATCCAGTTCTGTGTTTGTCCCCTCTGAATAACAGCAGGTGCTGCTGAAGGAAGCCCTGTTCTCTCCAGGACAGCACAGCTGCAGGAACTCTGGAGGCCGGGCTTACCATGATCTTGACTGCCAGAGAAATGGTTTGAAAGTAGCAAGATGCAGCTCAGCAAGAACAAATGCAAATGCAAAGCAAAGTGTGATGTAGGTAGAAGAACTGGGGAATAACCAACCAGGCAGCAGAATGTCAGGGAAAAATCTGGGGGCTGCAGAGCATCGTAAACAGCAGCCTTGTAGCAGTGTGGAGGTGTCACAGAGGGCCAGGTATTGGCCTGGGGTGCTGGGTGCAAGTCAGAGGAGGTGACTGCCCCGTGCTGCCTGTGCAGGGCCAGGCACATTCAAAGTCCCAGGTCTGGAAGTGAAAAGGCCCAGAAGAAAACAATACAAAGGACAAACACACAGAAATCTTGCGCTAAGAAAAAGGAGTAAAGAAGTTTGGTCCATTTAGCCTAGAAAAGAGAAGTCTTGGGGGCGGGAAGTGGGTGGGGAGGAAGGAGCAGTCTTTGATATGCTGTAATGGAAAGGCTGGTCAGCTGTCTACTGTGCCGCCACCGCAGGGTAAAAAGCACCAGGCTTCAACTGCAGCAGGAAAAGTTTGGGTCTGAAGTTCAAAGCAAGATGAGGTTAGGAAGACCTTGGGATGTGTAGTTCAGGAAAGTTATTCAAGCCCCTTCATATAAAGCGGCTTGGAACAAACCTCTGTCGGAAGGAATCCAGGCTGAATCCTGCCTCTGTAAGATGGGTTTGGGTTATGTTCCCAGGTTTTAAAAAAGGATTTTTTTTTTTTTTAAAAAAAGCTACTAAGATGGGCTTCTCAGAGCCCAGAGAGCACATGGGGCATTTCTCAAGCTTAACTACAGCCATTCCCTTTGCCTCCAGAGCCCAGAAATGTCCCTAAATCCCACCTGTGCTATTAGTAGCAGCTTCCTCAGCACTGGTGCTTGCTAGAGTTTCCTTATGAACCTGCTGCTCCAGCCCTCTTACTTGCTGCAGGCTTACAGCAGCAACGTTCAAAATGCATCTTAACCCATCCATCACACACATCTCGTTTGCATGACCATTCAGTGCATAATGCTATTTAAAAATCCAGCCAAGAGCAGCTACCAACTTCAGCCTCCTGTAAACCACTGAGGCTGTTTCTGCTTCACACGTAGCATTTTATGCAAATAATTTCTTACAATATTTGGACACTTGCAACAATTTTCTTTTCATTCCCCGTGTGAGTTTGAAGACTTGTGTGGGATTAGGTGCTGATAAGAGATGTTAAGCAAATGGTGGTGTTGAACAAACTCCTTGCACTCTACCAGACAAGTTTCTGCCTTGCCCCACTCTGTCAGCACGTGTTGGTCCTGACTGCGATGTGGGCAGCTTTCCCAGCTGTGGGATGGCTTATCTCCACCAGCAGGGCTATTTCATCTCAGCTGAGCTGAGTGTGAGAGTGAGGTTGTGTCAGGAGAGTTCAAGTGTAGTCCTACCAAATTCATCCCACTTAGCAGAGAGCCAATGCCTATCACAGGAACACTTCCAGTCCTTGCTTGTCACAACCTGCCAATGTACAGGAAACAGGGACTTTACACCCCAAATGTCTGATAAATGACAAGGGCTGTACGTCAAGTACACGGAAGTATGGAAATCCCAGAATTAGCTCCCTTAAGCATGCTGCATTTACACGCTCATGCCATGTAACATGCTGTGCTCTATAACTGTGTGATGCACAGAGGGTTCTTCCCTGGGATGGCTGCATTACCTTCATTGCTGTCCTGTGCTCAGAGCTTGCTCAACATCCTGCTTTTCCTTTTCTTTGTAGTGCTCATCACTTCAGCACTGAGTGCTTCAGGGATATTAATGAAGCTGTTTTCTCAGCCCCCTTTTCAGGTGTGAGGGTGGAGTTATCCCTATTTAACATTTGCAAAACAAGAGACAAAGACAGATTTAGGTTATAAATACTGATTTGTTTTGGACATACAGTTTGAATGAACTAGGATTTGATTTTTCAGTGTTTTGGCTCTATATAGCACTTTATTTAACCAAACTCCAACTCCTAATGTCTGTAACTGAAGCTGCAAACTTTAGGCACTTCTGTAAATCAGCCCTGCAAATGAGGAAGATGCAGCTGCTCCTGTGAAAGCTCTTGCTTGTGTGGCTCGTGGACACACAGAGTAACTCTGAGGCAGGAGCAGACACAGACCCAGCTCTCCAGGGAGGCACCAAGTGTTTACCCAGCAGGTCCTCCTTTCTTTCTGCAGGAGTTTCCCTGCACTGCTAAGAGAGGAGGCAGCCTGGCTGACCAGCTCATCATTTCTCTGGCCAAGGTCCAGCAGAAGAGGTGGCAATCCAGGGCAAAATGCAGGAGGTGATGATATGCACAAGGCAGCTGAAGCTATGCTGCCCAGGCAAACCCATATCTGGCAATTTCTAGTTTTTCAGTAATTGACTTTGCCACTTTTATGGGGTCTTTTTGAATGTCATTTGTAATGCTTTTTATGTCTCTTTTAAAAGAAGGAAACAATAGAAAGGAAACGGCAAATGTGCTGCCTTCCAGATATGGACATAGAGCTCCAGATAGTTGGGGTCCATCTGACCCTGCTGGAGGAGGAGAGCAAGCCTGGCCAGAGCCTCCCAGCTGAAGGGTTGGCAGGAGGTTGTCAGGGTCTCACCCTCAACACTTACGGGAGTTTGACATAATTTTAGTTCATCCCAGGCTACTGAAGAGGTGAACGTCTTGTTCTCCTGTCCTGTACATATTGACTAGTTGGGTAATTAGTTGAGCAACCTCTGATCTGTTCCTGGCAAGGATTTAGCAGCTCATGAGCAAGTACTCAGATGTGCACTTACATGACTCTCCAGGTCAGCAGATCCCGAATCCTGGAAGAGTATATCCATTTAAGGCCAAATTTTCACTTCTGACTTCACAGGCCTCGTCTAGCTTCCGGGATCTGGTCAGAAATGGACCAGACCACCCAGACGTGCTGGATACATACGTGCGTGGGGCACCAAAAAGGCTCAGCTGCCAGACACCCTCCCCCTCACCCCGTCAACCAGGGCTCCTTTGCTTCCGCCGCCTGGGGCCGAGCCCACTGGCTGAACTATCCAAGCGCATGGACGGGGCGCGCAGAGGTGCAGATGTTGTCTGACGGTTTGACTCATCTCGGTGGGAGTCTCATTCAGTGGTGATGGGGAAGGCCCAAAGAGGAAGGGCAGTGACCCGTTTAACCAGAAGGGCTGATCCACCCAGGGGTAGACTTACCAGTGCTGCTAAGGGCCCAAAGCCCCAGCTTCCATCATGCTGCCCAGCGCGTGCATTTCCAGGTTACACAAGAGAGGAGAAACGCGTGGCTGTCCAGCCCTGCGCGGTGGCAGCAGGACCCAGCCTTGGGCCTCTGCTAGTGCTGCAGCAAATCCAACCACAGCAGCCAAGCAGCAAAATCTGTGCTCCCAGGGGATGACCACAGCCTGAGCGGCATTTGATGTTCACTGGGCACTGGTTGCAAACATGCCACATGGCATGGGGGTGGAGGGTGAACACATTGCTTGTCTCTTAGATTAATATATGATTCTTGAACATATTATATGGCTGCTCCATGACTCCATTCAGAGGAAAATGTTCTTCAACACCACCCATCACCATAAGACATGTTCAAGCCTCCCAAGGATTGAGTCCAGTTTAATAAGGGCATGTTCTTGCAGCTAGACTCTGAGACACACATCTCAGCAGGAGATGACTGTGCTGTGAACAGCACTGATGCTAGTACTGTACTCCCACTCCAATGGGATCTGCTTCACTTTTGGCTTAGGGTGGGGAGTATACACTGGTTCACTCTTCCTCCCACCCCATTTGGTGGGCACAAGTGCTTCTCAAACCCTTCCGTGCACACAGTGTGGTTGGAGGAGGTGTTCAACACAAGTAGCTGTGTAGATGGGTGCATGTGCAGTGAGCTTGTGGCCAGGATGCGCGTGGTGCTCGTACAAGCGGTGCTGGAGCACAGCGCGTTGGAGGCAGCATGGGAGAGGACAAGCAGCATGGAGCAGAGCAGCTGTGAAGGAGAGGGCAGGGGAGTTGTGCAGAAGGAACACTGGCACCTGTACAAGTAGCCTGGACCAGAAGTACTGCACTGGCAGAGCTATCAAAACACACACAAATGGATGTAAGCTGCATCTGTCCAGGCACTGCATTGGCACCAGCTGGCACTGCATTGGCACCGGCTGGCACAGCTGCCAGTGGACATGCACAGCTCTCACCTGTGGCAGCAATCGGGAAAAAGCCCGTCCCAGAGTGGGCTGCTGGGGGAGGCAACGGCAAAGCTGAGCCCCTGCCCCACGCCTGGTCTGTCCCGCGGAGCCCCTGGCCGCCTCAGAGCTCCTCAAGGCCTTTTTGAGAGAAAGATGAGGAGGGAGGCTCATGGTGCACCACCTGGACACAGGGAGGACATCCTTAGTGCTGGCTATTTCAGAGGCCTTGTGAACCCCCACGAATTTCCCAGGGAGCTGAGAGCAGCAGGCAGAGGGAGGGAGTGGGACAGTTTCAGATGACCACCGACCCTGTGCTTTCTGCCTTTGCATTTTGCTGGCCCAGTGTGACAGAGGTTCTCCTTAACCAGACTCCCAGGGAATGGCTGTGTTTCCTATGGCTTTGGCAGTGGCTGCCAGCACCAGTGCCTGTACACAGCTGACCTGCAGGCTCTCAGTGTTACATCATCCTCAACAGTGCTTTGCAGGTGGGACAAGGGAGAAGTGCTGCACCCTAAGCTGTGCCAGCAGTGATGCTGCAAGGCCCTGGCTTGAAGAGCCAGTCCTCCTGCCGTCACTAACAATTGCCAACACTGGCTTCAAAGAAGGGATGTAAAAAAGACAGAAACTCCTTCCTGCCCTTCTTTACCTGAACCCCAAGGCAGGCGCCTGAGACCTGTGCCATCTTCTATCTTTTCTAGGCCAAACTTTTTTTATTTGGGTTTTCAGTATCCTTGTTTTTCATATTAATATCTGATCCCTTGTGAGCCCTCTGAAACTGTTGGCCAACAGGGCATCTTGTCCACCTGCACAAACCAGTTTGCTGGCTCTGTGAGAAGTGTGTCAATTTACCAGTTTGAAATGAGTTGTCTTTCCATTTCTTTGAACATATTGTGAGGGGGTGAGCAGAGGAACAGACTTATCTCTAAGCCAGGCATTGCTCTGCACATCTCTGTCATGCGGCATTTCACTAGTTTCCGCTCTAAGCTAGTGGGACTTTTAGTCTCCACATAGGGAAATTTTCCTGCTGCCCTGATTTAGGTCAGCACCCATCTTTGGATGTCTCCTGTTTTCACAGTGAGGCAACTAGGAGGAAACACAGCACCCCAGGAAAGCTGCCCCACAGCCATCTATGATTCCATCACAGTTATAAAGGATGGATGTACTCTTCTCCAGCCCATTCCTCATGCAGCCTTCCTCCTTTCCCCACTGCTGCACGGTGAGCAGCACCCATCGGGTAGCTCTACAATGAATCCAGAGCACAGTCTTGAACCCATTGGCACTCTCATCTAAACTGACTAGATGCCAGCTGGTGTATATGGCGGGGAGAAATGCTGAGGTGCTGCTACCCCAGCATACGAACCCCGCCACCAAGCAGCCCCAGCCTTTGCAGCCACAGCGGTGAAGAAGTGTGCCCCAAAGCCCTGCCAGAATGAAACTCCATGTCACACATGAGGCAGCCTGGTGAGGTACATTGGCAGCTTGCACTGCTCCTAAAACTTGTGCACGAGACAGAGACCCGCAGGTGTCCGCGGGCAGTGGAGCGCGTGCCTGCAGCCACATGTAAGTAAGCTCTGCACCTCTCCCTCGCAGACACAGCGAAGACCTCGCGCCTGCACCCAGGGGAGTTTGTTTGAACCAGTGAGTTTGGTTTTGCTGGCAGCATGGAGTGCCATTGTTCTGGCCCATCACACAGCGCTGCCATCGTCCTGCCTGCTCACATGGCAGTGCCAGTGTGCACCAGCACCTTGACTAGCTTAACCACTCATCTGTTGGCTGGAGATGCCGAATGAATCAGGTCACTTTGCTTACAGGGAAGGTCTGCACAGCAGAAAAGGGCTGCCTTACTCGGCAAACCTCTACGTAATGCAGCAATGACTCTGCCTGGCACCCACGGAGTTTGCCTCTGTCAGAGAAGCTGGTCACCCACGTACAAAGGGGCACTTGCCAATACACACACATTAGCTCTCACACAAATCGCCTGTTGCTAACTGCCCGGTCACCAGGTGTTCAGCATTACCTTGCTGTCAGTAGCCATTTTATCCTTAACCAGAAACTACATGTTAGACAGCCTAAAGGCTCCACTGGATTCAGGAGCCCACAGGCCTGTGGCAAAGCCTGGCTGCCTGCTTCCTCTGGATGAGCCCTGGCCATTTCAGCACAAGCAGGTGTCCAGAAAATCCCACCAGCCTGGAGGATGCTGCTGGAATTGGGGCCATGGCAAAGCATCTGCAGGAACTGCAGTGTCAGGAGTCAGGACTTCCCCTGACGGTGCTGCAGATGACAACTCAGCAAGTTCATTCTGCAGAAACCAGATAACATCAGCACAAGGTGGTGGTTACTGGCAAAGGATCCTGTTCCTGAAGCTTCATCTGAGACATGACAGGCTGCAGTGAAACCGCGCTGTTACATAGACCCAAACTCTACTCTTGCTAAGACCCACGTGGGCTTCTGGAAGTAACTTCTTGCTGGTATTTCCTAGGAGCTCCAGCTCACAGTGCTGAGAGCCAGACCTGGAAAAGCTCATCAGCTTGATAAAACAGGGCCTTTGTTGTCTAGCAGAGTCCCTTGACCTGGACAGGGATGTGAAGCTGCCGGTCCTACTCACACTGACCCACCTCCTGCCTTGAATTATGAGTTTTTCTTCCTCTCCAGGAGCTAACCTTTCCCAAAACCCCATGGCACCTTGCTCACACTCTGTGCATGGACAGCGGGACACAGGGCTGGAGAGAGCAAAGCCATTCCTTTGCTGATGGGGAACTGAGAGCCTCTCTGCACAGAAACATTCAGAATGGCTAACCTATATTAAGCTTGGAAGCAACTGAAGTGCAACAAAGCCCTTGACAGATGCTCTTATTCAGAATTAAAGTGGTCTTGGTACAACTGGGCTCACTCCCTCCCCCTTAAGCAGGCTTTGCCCACAAACTGTGTATCACCATGGGCACTCATACCCACTGCCTGCTCTGCTAATTGAACCCCCTGGGCTGCAGTGCACTTGAGTCAGTCACTCTGCTTAAAAAAGCCAAGTCAAAGTAAACCCACTTTAACACAGCATCAGGGCATTTGGTGGAGGGTTTTGCACCACCACATTATCCCACTGCTTTAACTAATTCGGATTAACTTCTTGCACGCCCTGACAAACAACCCAAAGTCTCAGTGACACAAAGCTCTCTCATCCCACAATGACACACTGCATCTGCAGCCAGGCTCTGACCCAAACTCAGCCCCAGGCAATTCCCAAGCTGCAGAACCCGGGTTTGGCCTGTGCAAGCTGCTCTTTGCCTCCCTGCCAGGGCAGCTCCAGCCCCAGCGCCCCCTTTGCTTTCTCCCCAGTGTGTGTGGTGAGGAGCTGAAATGTGCCTGCGCTGGGCAGGACACCCAGCTGCGTGCAGGCAGAGCCACCAAGGCTGCCGTGGGTGCCAAGGCTCAGGGAGGCATTGCAGGCACTGGCTGTACCTGGAATTAAAACCCAGTCGCAGGGGGGGACACAGCCCAAGCCGGTAGCTGCTCCCAGGCCTCTGCTCCAGGGGTTCAGCCCCAGAGAAAAGGCAAACCCCAGCCACACTGTCACGGGTGCCAGCCCTTCCCAGTGGCCCTGCCCAGTGAGAGTCAGTGAGACCTCCCAGCAGCAGGAAAGGGCTTTTCCTGGGACAGAAAGGGCCAGTGGCAGAGCCACTGACAATGAGTTCCCTGCTGATGGGGCTGGCAGAACCTCTAACAGCACCCACCCTGCCTGCACCCACGTCTCAGCTGGGAAATGCCCCTGGCCACCCCATCAGCCACACAGTGCAATGAGGCTCATGCCCTTAACCAGGGACAAGTGACGTCCTCCAGCTCTGCCCTGCAGGGCAGTTTCCCCAACCCAGTGGGAGCACGGTGCCTCCAGAGGGGCAGGGAATGCCCACGGTCCCATTCCCACAGCTGGTGCCTGCCTCCCACTGGCTCACACTTACGCTTCAATTGCCAGCAACCAGTCATCACAAATAAGCAAAAAATGCACAAAAACATGGGGGGGGCTAGGTGATATTTTCAGGCTCGGGGAAGTGGTGGTTGGTTTTTTCTTACTCCTCTGTGACCATCCTGGCAGTGCAGGAGTTTTCCCTGGCTCCAGTCCTGCTGCCCAGCCACGGGCTGTGCCAATGCCAGCACCGCAGTCTGGTACCCATGGTGATCAAAGCAGTTTCCGTGTCTCTTGGTAAATATCAAGGCTGGGGATTTCTGGGGCTTGTTTTCCAGCAAGTTGAGTAGAAGAACCAATAAGGACAAAGATAAATTAATACCTGCTGCCCTTGGCTCAAAATGAAACAAGAGAGGCAGGTCACTGGCAAAGGTTAGTTAACACCGCTTACCGCAGTGTCATGGAGTCGCCCTCGGGCCCTGCTGAAAAGGGCCCAGGAGGCAGTTTTTCAAGCACAAAGTGAGAACGATACTATGAAAAACTGCAAAGTAATGGCCTCCAAACATCCTTCGGCTGTGGCCAGCTATGGGCTGGGGGAAGCTGGATGCCCTTGGCAGCACAAATGGGCTGGCACTTGCAGGAGGGCAGGTGCAGCAGGTGAGCAGAAGGTGAGGAAAGGAAGGGAGCTATGACCAATCTTTGGGTAGCATGATGGGCTGCTCAGCCATACTGGGATGACCTGGTTGCAAGAGAGAAAGGTGAGGAGATGGCAAAACTGGGTGGGGAAACTGGGTTCCTACTGCCCACAGACCCTGCAACTTGCCAGGAGCCCAGTGAGAAGAAGAGAGTCAGACACGCAGTGTGGAGCACTCACACCAATCTACAGTAGCTGGACCTCCAGCCTATCACCCCAATGCTGTCTCAGGTCTGGTGCTTTGGGGCAAAGTGCCACCTACCTTTCCCTGGGGGAGAAGCAGTGAGAGTGGCTTTGTAGAGGGAACTGGGGGTAGTATGCGAAGGACACGAGGGAGCTGGGACAGGCATCTAAGTAATGTAAATGTGATGAGGCTCATCTGCTTGGGCTTCAGGAAAAATGTGGTATCGTGCCCTGGGGAAAGCTCCTGCCTGAATTTGTGAGTATAGGAAGGAGCACAAGGGTTATGACCTGAAAGTGGGTCTCAAAACAGGAGATGGGCATGTGCTGGAAGGGAGCTGCTGGCAACCTGGGTATTACTGCTGGGGGTCCTGGTTGTCGAGCCACCTCAGGTATCTTGCAAGCAGAGGGACCTGTGGGTGAAATGGCCATGAAGCACCAGCAACACTGAGCAAGCTCATGTCTCTGACAAGAACCATCTGACACCATGGAACAGCACAATGAACCACAGAATCAGTTTGGGTTGGGTGGGACTCCCCAGCCATTGGCAGAGCCATCTCCCACTAGATGAGGTTGCTCAAAGCCCCATCCATCCACACTTTGAACACCTCCAGGGACAGGGCATCCACAACTTCTCTGCACAGCCTGTTTTATGACCCTCATCCTAAAAAGTTTCTTCCTTACAACCAATCTAAACCCACCCTCTTTCAGTTTAAAACTGTTGCCTTTCGTCCTGTCACTACAGGTCCTCGTAGAAGTTTCCTTCCTGTCTTTCTCATAAGCTCCCTTCAGATATTGCAAGGCTACAATAAAGTCTGCTCAGAGCCTTCTCCAGGCTGAACAACTCCAGCTCTCCCAGCCTTTCTTCATAGGAGAGGTGCTCCAGCCTGCTGTCCGTTCTCGGGCGTCTCCTCCAGACCCACTGGAACAGGTCCACGTCCTGTGCCGGGACCCCCGGAGTGGGAGCAGAGCTCCAGGAGGGCTCTCACAACGCAGCGGTTACACAAAGCCGACGCTCCGGGACAGGCACCCGGACTCGCTGGCGGCGGCTCAGCCGCAGAAGGGCCGGGAGGCAGCCTGGCTGCTGCCCGGCACCGAGGAGCACCGGGCAGGTCCTGCCGCGGCGTCCCGGCCCCACCGCTCCCGCGGCCGCGCAGCTCCTCCTGCCGGCGGGCCGGGCTCCCGCACCGGCGCGGCTCCCGCCTGCCTCCGCCTCCTCCTGCCCCGGCGGAGCGCACGGGCTGCCCTGCCGGGGCCCGGAGGGAGGAACGGGGCCGGGGGGGGGGCAACACCGACCGTGGGGCGGTTTAAAGGGGTCCACGCAAGCAGAGAATGAGGAGAGTACGGTGGCCCCGGGAGAGAGCGACACGGGAGAGCAGAGGGAAGAGGGAGGAGGGAGCTCGGCCGCAGGTTGCTGCTCCTTGCGCTTCTCTGGTCCCCAGTACGTGAGCACTGCAGCCGCCCAGCCATGGTGTCACGAAAACCTAGTTCCAGCCACCTCGTGTGCAGCTTTCTGTGAGCACAAGCGAGCCTCAGGCTGGACCAGCCAGCGAGTAAGATGAGGTTTGCGTGCCAGCAGCTGCAGTAGGGCTGCGATCCTCCAGGCTCCTGTGCCAGTTGCCAGCAACTGCGGAAATCACCTAAAACCAGCTACGAGAGGATCCACAGGGTGGGTGGTGGGTGGGTGTGTCCACCCATCGGGGCTAGGGATTCAGCCTGACGACTGGCTGGACTGAGGGACATGGGCTGGTAGCAGCCTCATGTCCATCAGGCCATCAGCTCCAGCACTGCTGGCACCAAGCCATGTTCCAGAAAAACATGATACCATCAGCTCTGTTCTTGCATCCAGCACAGGATGTGTGGGTGTGGGGTGACCAGGAGGTGGCTCCCTGACGTTTGAGAAGTGTCCCTTGTGTTTGCCAAGCAAATTCACAGTCCCCTTGCACAAAGGGGACTCAGGTGGGAGGACATTGCCACAGGTACAACCATTACTCTTTGGGTTTGGGAGAACTGTTCTGGCATGGACCAACATGGGCTGTGCCTGGCATGTGCCCACTGCTCCTGCCCATGCCCAGGAGATACCACTGTAATGCACCACCCTGAGAGGTGTCCAGCAAAACCGTCTGTCCTGCAGCAATATTCGTACCTCTGCTAAGGAGTGGCTGGAGAGGACACATGGTACTAGAGTCAAGAACATCAAATAGCCCATCTCCTACAGGGACCAGGAGGGGTTTTCAGCCCCAGGCTGTGCAGAGATGAAGTCTTTTCCATTCAATACTCACAAGCTGTGGCTTACAGGGCAGAGGCCCAAACCCTCTGCTTTAATTTAATTGGGTCACAGCCTAACCAAGTACCCCAAACAAAAATGCCCTAAACTGAGTCGTAAACCCCTTGGTACTGACTAGAATGGAGCAAAAGGCTGGCTGAAGGATATACAGGAGACCAGGCAAAAACCTTTCTGAGCACTGCCACAGCTCAGGGAGCTCCTGCCTGAGCCTGGCCAGAGTAGCTGAGCATTAAATCGATGTAGATCCATCACTCTGCTGCTGCTGCCTTTGCTAGCTGCTTCCAGCTGAATTAGATTGAAAAGGCAATTTATATTTCTCTTTCAAGTCAACTGTTTCCATACCAGGAAGTTTTACTGGAGTGTGGCCACTTGCCAGAGAGGGGCCATCACGTGCACCCACGGCCCCGCCAGTGCTGCTCGAAGGTGTGTGGCAAGTGCCTGAGAGTCCTCTCATGTGGACATGAGTGCACAGGCTCTCCATGTGAGCAAACCCTGTGGCTGGACCATCTGATGTCTCACAGGGAGCTCCTGCTGACCACCAAAGAGGAAACTGATACTTGCAGGAGCCTGGAAATTCATTACCATGTACTCCCTGCAGAGGGAAATAAAGTCCTGAAAAGATAAGCAGGCCCAGAAAAGGCTCTGTGTCCTTTGAGAAGAGCTGGATGAGAGGCATGGAGTGTCTCAGAAGTATGAAGATTGGCTCCTGACAGCAACTGAGAAATGAGTCAGGTCTGAGCCACTGCTACAGGGTCTGGGCAGAAGGAAGCACAGAGGGACAGCTGCCCAGCTTCAAGGCCTGCATGGCAGGTGGTGGCAGCCTGGCCAGGCAATGCTTTTCTCCACCAGTTTTGTTTCAGATCCTGTTTTTGCACATCCCTCTAGAGCACCTCAGTCAACAAATCCTCCCAAGACAAAACCTTTGCCTGTAGCAGATCCAACATGCTTCAAACTAAATAAGGCAGGTAGCAGAACTTTGGGAGGTCCCAAAGACAGAAGTTATGGAAAGAGAAGGGAAATCCAGGAAGAAATTATGAGACAGGGAAAGGACTAATGACAGATGTCCCTGGAGCTGTTGTTACTTTTAGGTCAAGTTCATCCTCTCCTCAACATCCTCTCCTCAACACTGCTTCAGTGCTCCTGGCTGGAGTGTGCATTTGTACCAGATGCTGAAAGCTTCTTTCACTTGCAGTTTGCATCAAAATAGCCTCATCCACACTGGTAATGGGTAGGACACCAACTGGGAGAAGACTGGGTGCAGCACTGCTCCGCTGAGACAACCCTCAGTGGTGCCCATGAGTGAGATGGGGTCTGCCCCCGTCCAGACCAAGGCACCTTCACACTGCCTTCATGTCTAAGAGCCACAAACACAGCAATCATGTCAGGGCTTGGTTATTCATAAGAGGATGCTAACTCTTTCCATCCTAGGATCTGAAGCACATCCGACTGATTATCTCCCCAGCCTCCACACCCCTGTCCTCAGCACTGACCGAAGCCCAGGGCAAGTTTTAGGAGACTTCCCTGCATGTCAGTTAGAGGAAAGGCTAGGACCCAGGAGAGACCCAAAGGAACTGTTCCCCACCTCCTTCCATGAAAGAATCACCACCACAAGGACATTGTGCCAGCTCCCACACCTCTTTCTCATCCCTGAAATGAGTTCAAGAACTTGTATTCAGGTCTGAAACAAGAAGGATCAGCTAAGGATGAGATGGTCTCCCTCTCTCACACCTCTGCCTTTCCACCCAGCAAGCCCTGCCCTGCTGCCCTCTCCAGTGCTGCACTGAGCTACTTCTTGCTTGGCAATGATCAGAGCTGCCTCCGAGGTTTCCAGCTTCTGCAGCGTGAATTCCCCCGGCCCATTACTGCTCACACAGAGAATCACTAAAAACAGGTCTGGGATCAGCTCCACTGTCCCACTCAGCCAGGAACACACCTGGCACAGTCAGACCTAGCACATGCTGCCATAGTGCTGAGCTCCGGCCAGAGCCCACAATGGCCTGGCCTGGACAGAGCACAGGAGGACGGTGTACGTAAAAGGTAACATTTACTAGGAGATACAGAACTGAGTATTATGAAGGACATACATGGATGAAGAGGGTAGCAACACCACTGCAGAGGGCAGCTTGGACCCCCTTCCTAGCCTCCCAGGGAAGGAGCCGGACACTACCAGACAAGTAACACAATGGAGATAACTGTGGCATATGCATTTGTAACAAACAGACCATCATAACATACATTTCTATAGGATCACATCTAGTGATTATATAAATCCATATATAGATCGCTGTATAAAAACTTTGTAAAAAATACTTTTAAAAAAGTGTAAAAATGTGCATTCAAAAGCACGGCCGACATGGACAGCTGGGCTGTAAACATTATACTGAGAGTGTGCTTGTGGGGGGCGCCTGCGCCACCGAGCCCCGACAGGCCTGCCCACCAGACAGGGCTGCATCAAGTGTTTGCGGTTCTTGGGTTCGGGTTTCCCTCGGGAGCGTGCGCCAGGAGCGGTGGCAGCCTCTGGGCAGGGTGACAGCAGGGACCGCACGGCCACTGCTCCCCTGCCTGCAGCCCCTGTTCCCCTGGGGGCGCGTGGTCCTTGCGGGACGTGCTGCAGTGTCCTGGGTCCCCGGGGCTGCGAGCAGGCTGAAGGGCCGTGGTGAGGTATCACAGGGAGGTTGCCCTCACCGGTGCCACTAGCCCTGCTCCCGGGTTCAGCCTCAGAGTACATGGTTGACAGGTTCCTGATCTTCTCTGTTCCCATATTTGCTTGGTCCATAGTTCCCAAGGAAGACCACTGGGTCCTGGTTGCACCAGGCCTGGGTGCACAGTTCTTCATATAGTACATACATTAAAGACCCTGGAAGACCCTGCGCCACCACTGTCTCCTCCTCCTGGCCCCAGTGCCACCTTCACTTCTTCTCTAGCTGCTCCAGCAGTGGGTTGGCTTCGCTCTCAGGCGTCTTGACACTGTCTGTCCGCACAATGCAGGTGGGACGGTGCCGGTTCAGCATCAGGATCAGCTGCTGCCTCTCCTGTTTCAGCTCTTCTATCTGGGCCTTCAGCTCAGCATTCATGAGCTCCAGACGCTCAGACTCCTAGCAGGACAGAAACACAACTGCATGTGACTTTACTCCAGCAGGACGAGATACAAGGAGAAACAATTTGGCCAATGAGCTACGTTTGCTCAGTGTTGCCCCTTGGCTCCTGCAGCACAGGAGCAGCCTGAAGACCTGCCAAGGCACCAGGTTCCTCCAGGCAGTTCATCCCCAGCCCCACTGGCATTACCTAGTGCCAGTGCAAGGAAATACACAGCCAGGTCCTAGGACAGGTCTCTGTTGTGCCACAGGAATAACCCTGCCTGGCTCCTTCCCATGGTCTGGAAGGGTGTTTGGAAACAAACCCATATATAAGTTTTTATCCCCTATCTGCAAGTATCTGCCCTTGTGAAATGGCTCCTTGTCCCCTGCTGTGTGATTTGCCCATGTCCCACTACGCCTTGTAGAAAAGCAGCAAGGTGCTATCAGTTTTTTCTGCCTTGGAGTCAGGGGTGAAAAGGCATCTGGCCTCTGAATGGGGAAACCTTCAGGAATTTGGGCAAGGGGCCAGCACACTGTTGGCCCCTGTCCTGTGCCACATTCCCATGAGTGGTCCTGTCACAGCACTGGGCAGGGACACTGTGAGCCCTCTTTCCCTCAAGCCCAGAGCCCACCTCCAGCCCTCTCCATCCTCAGTACCATGAGCACAGGGATGCCCATGAGCTCTGCCTGTGCATGCACATGGCCACCACCTTCACAGCCCCGTGAAAAAGAGGGTCAACAGGCCCATATTTTCCCAGATAAGGTCACAGGAGCAAGCGGAGCCAGAGGGGCAGTTCAGGAGGGAGAGCTGCCCGCAGCTGGGGCACCTTTCTAGAGAGGTGCCCCTGCCAAGGTTCCTGCTGTGCCCTGGGACAGGCCAAGGGCACCCACCCGCTGCAGGAACTCCGTCCTCTCCTTCTTCTTGTTACGACATCGTGCTGCTGCTACTTTGTTTTTCTCCCGGCGCCTTTTCCTCCTCTCCTCTTCCTCATCCAGCTGAAACGAGATGGAGAAGCCCAGGTCAGAGCCAGCAGGTGCGGGGCAGGGAGGAGGTAGGGATGAACACCCGGCAGCCTCATCCATGGCAGGGCAAGGAGCGGGGTGGCAGCCACTCATGCCAGTGGCCACCAGTGATGTGGTCTAATCCTCACCAGAAACCAGGAGTGCTGCTGCCACAGCCTCTAACTCCACTCTGTAGGGACACAGGGAGACAGACCAGTGCAGTACCCACAGCTGGGGACCCAGCTGGCAGGGGACAGACAACTCTTTGCAGGGCTGCTCCCTCCCTGAGAGACAGCAGAGACAAGGGGAACAGAGCCCTGTCCTGCAAAGACGGGCACAGTTTGTCACCCAGACATCTACAGGGAGAGCTCTGTGAGCACAGTCATCCAAAGCATCAAACATGCAGCCAAGGGCAAGAGGCAGAAAAACCTGAAAGATGCCCCAGCTATGCCAGGCTGTTCCCCATCTTCCAGTATGTGGGACTGAATGCTGCAGCTGCAGGGCTGGCTGAGACACAGGGCCACCACAGTGAGGCACGGATGGGTCCTGCATCCCCTGTAAAGAAGCAGGACGTGGCAGTGCCTGCGCTGTTCACCGTAACTCAGTTGTTCTGTGCTAACTCAAACCACACAGGCCAGGCCAATAAGCCCTACGGGTTGGAAACCCATAATCAAAGTATTTAGGGATATTTACTACAAAGCCTGTGTAAATGGCCTATGGCATGCTTATATTCGAGAATCCAAACCAGCTCCTTCAAGGAAAATCTGAGTGCTAGAAAGCCCTGCGAAGTCAGCATTCAGGTTACACTTTGTAGCATGGCAAGAGAAGAAAAGGTCCCTGGTGCCTTCATCCACGTTTGGTCTGGGACTGCAAAAGTTGAGATGTCAGACTCAACTGCCTCGTTCCTATCAGCTGATAGCACACATCTTTTCAAATGCAGTGGCAGCAACATTTGCCTTACAAGCACTTCCACAGCCTATTTGCACCTTCTGTAAGGGCAGCTCCAGCCTGAGAAGGCAGCCACATTCTTCCCTTCCCCAAGTCAATGTGGTTCAGGCGTGCATCTCCCAGAAGAGCCTCTTGCAGCACACACCATCTGAACAACCTTGTTGCTCTTGCACCTGGGCTTAGTCACCGCAAAAGGAAAGTCAGACATTCTCAATGTTGAGGCCACAAATTGTGGCAGGAGTGGGGGGCCACCAGATCACCCCACACATAGGTACACTGGTGGTGCCTTCAGGAAATGAAAGCTGCAGATGCCATCATCCACAGCAAACTGTGCACGCCGCTAACATTCTCGGGGTCCAAAGCCCACTAATCAAAACATCTCAATGTGACGTGCAAATATGGCATGAAACACTGACTCAGCAGAGTTAAGATGAAGGGGTACCTTAAATAAGCTGTATGTGCAATATGCAGCACATAGCATGTTTTAGAAGACAACGTCCAAGTTTTGTAGCACTAATGGCTTTTACATCTTCTTTACATTACTTCCCAAGCATTATACCAAAGCTACTGTTTTAGATGGGGCTACAAACATTAAGCAAAGTCAGCACAAGCTATGCACAGACTTCCATAATGCTGGGCTACCACCATTCCTTTGCCAAATCAGTGACATGGGGCATCATGCACCACATTTGGGAGAACCAGGATGGGAACTGCACTGATGCCCCCAAGTCCAATTAGAAATGGCCAGCTCTCACTACAGCCATGCAACTCAGGGGTGGCAGGAATTAGCAAAAGTGACCAGGAAGGTTCTCACTCCGTGCTCTGCTGCCTTTTCCTCCCAGCAGGTCCGGAATACCCCACAGAAAGGCACAAGCATCTCTTACAAAATTTTCACGCAGATTTTTAAATGAGGTGTGCATCAGGGTAGCTACCATTTCCCTCCGCACATCTACCAACCACACATTTATCCTTAGATAGCCTCTCAGCCTTTTAGTTCAAGGATTATTAGGAGTGTGTAGAGAGGGGATGTGCTCACAGCTCCAAAGCTCAAGAAACACCCCCCAAACTTTCCTGCAAAGTACATCTTGGGTTGTAACAGGAACTGGAAGAGCAAACAGTGACCACACAAGCCTCACAGTTTCCCTGGGAACTGCCCAAAATATTTTTATGCCCTGTTGCTCCATTCAGTGAGGATCAAAGAATAAGTGACCTTTCCCTGTCCCCTGAAGCTTCCCCTCCACACCACAAAAGGCCCAGCAAAGGGCCATGTCCTTTAGATGGGGTACAGATGCTCAAGGACGGTGGCTTAGCAGAGACAGTGGCAGCTTGAACTCTTGACTCTGCTTTTTGACCGCAGCTCCTGTGACTTCAAGAAAGAAGCTTTCCCCCTCTCCACTTCTGCTTGATTTCAATTCAAAAAGGTGATGTGGCCCTGGTGCTGCGGTTTAAGACTCTGCTCAGAGGCATAAGGGACAGCAATGGTGTATCACCCCAGAGCATGATTCAGCAGTGGATCTCCAGGAGAGCCCTGTGGGTAGAAGGTTTGGGGATGCCTCCTGAATTGCTTCAGTCAGCAGCATCAGGGACAGAGGTGATCATTAGCCTGAGGGGCAGGGCTCTGTCCCAGAGGGGGCACCCTAGGCATCTCTTGATGGCATAGGAGCCCAGCAGCACCTGTCTCCAGCTGCCCCAAGAGAAGGCAGCCTGCCCAGTGGGGCTGTCCACCACTCTGCGGGGAAGCCAGCACCCACTAGGTGGGATTTCTGCACACATCCAGGGACAAAAACGCCAGTGCCAGGAGATGCTGGTGCCCCCAGCACAGCAGAGAAAGCTCACACGGAGCAGACTGCCTTCACGGGCACCACGCGGAGCATGGTATGTTGGTACCCAGTGTCCCCATGCTCTGGCTCCCCAAGAGAGGACAGCAGCTGCAGGATGCATTGCAAAATTATGCGTGGGCAGCTTCTTGGCTACTCATGGGATAAGCAGCTACTGCTTCAGCTGCCCCAGGCTTTCACTGCAAAGCCTGTGCCAAGGGGAGCTCCATTTGCTGTCCTCAACTCCTCAGCTTCACAGGTCACGCAGGGGAGGACTGGCTGCAGGGAAAGCGGCCATGTGGGGGCTGCCAGTGGATTTCCCCTTATCTTTCCTCCACATGGAGTCTCATCAACTGGCCCAGAGGACATCCAGCACTTCCAGTACCTGCTGCAGGGCACAGCTGCCCTGTCCCTGTTACACAGATGCTGGCGAGACCACATCCCCACACCCACTGAGCAAAAGCAGCTGTTGCAGGGACAGCTCAGAGGTGACTGAGACACCCCAGGACAGGAGTCATGACCAGCGAGACAGCACAGCTACAGACTCCCTCTTTCTTCCCCAACCCATGAAGTAAGGCGGGTATTGCACCCTGTTTGCTGCATGATACCCAGGCCAGGAGCTTGGGACAGCATTTGGCTTCAGCTGGCCAACCCCACAATTGCTTTTCCCATAGAGGGACCAAATCCATTAGCATCCACCAGGCCATTCTGATGGCCTCCCACAGCATCCTGGCCTCAGCTCCTGTCATTGCGGAGTCACCCAGTCCTTCCCCAGGTGAGCTCCATGGGATGCTGCACAAGCTGACCAGACACTCTCTTGGGCACAGGCCTCTTGTGCAAGGTGATCAGACTCCACAGTACCAGTTCTCCCCACAGGAGTCCACCGCAAGCAGCTGGGGGGAAGGAACAAGCACCCTCTGTGCAGGTGGGCCTGGATGACACTGAACTTTTGCTATTAGAGTTGGGCCAAACCAAGTGTCAGCATCATTTGGAGAGTGGGCTGCTCCCTGGAACTGATGTTTTACCCCCTTTGGCTCACAGCTCATCACAGGCAGCTTTTCACCTCATCTAGCACCTCCAGAGAATGCACTTCACCCATCCTCACACAGCACCATCTGAGCTATCCTCACACAGGAGCAAATGCACTGTTCAGAAGGGTTGTTTATCAAACCTTCTGACAGCAGCCTCACCAATGTGGGGCCTCCATACTCAATGGGTTCCCAGCTCTGTCTGCAGGCAGTGGGAGGTGAAACACTAACCACCAGTACAGCAAGGCTTAAGGAGTCCAAGACTGGACAACCAACACATGAGACAATGACACAAGGAAAATGCTGTGCGTCGCCCATGTCCCTGCAGCCTGGTTCTGATGTGCCAGCATGTGGCACTGAGCAGAAGCTGCCCATCTTCCCTGTCCCAGGAGCCCTGAGGTGCAGCCAGGCCCCCAGAGCAGCAGGGCAGGGGCAGCCCCAGCCAGCAGTGCCTGCAGCACAAGCGGAGTCACCGCTGTGGCTCAGCACCACTCGCCCACTCTCCCTGTCCCTGTGGGAAGGCAATGCCAATGCCAGCAGCACCAAGGGCTGACTGGCACTGGAGATGGGATGAAAGCATTGTGTAAGGCCTCTGATGGGCTGTGTGGATTCTCCTTTGGGTGCATGCACCAACCCAGGGACATACTGGCTGTGTGAAACCCTGCTCCAGAGGTAGAGTTCAGCCAGCTGTCAAGAGCTGCGTAGGACCGGTCAGGTATGGGACACCAAGGCCACCACTCCCAGCCCACGCCACAGAGACTGAAATTCAGGCATGGGGAAGAGTCAGCCGGTGGAGCAGCTTCCAACACACATGCACATCACCAAACGGGCAGCATGACATGCTTATAAAACACGTTGCTGGCCACCCTGGCAGGAAACCCAAGCACAGGCAGGAGAAAAGCCCAGGCAGGTGCAAGCAGCAGCCCTGCGGGGCCATCTGCAGCCAGCAGCCCCCGAGACTCACCTCACTTTTCACAGGCTGGGGTCTCTTCCCAAGCTTGACCTCCAGGAAGTGGAGCGGTGAGATCATGGCCCCAATGTTGCGGATGTCAGCGTACTTCAGCTCCTCAGCGGTCAGGGCTGTGCCAGGCAGTCCCGTCAAGGGGCCGAGCCCAGGCAGCGCGCCAGCCATCAGGGACGGGTCGGGGATCTGCCCGGGCATCATAGCAGGGGAAACAGCTTTGTAGGCTGGAGGGAAAGTGAGACACAGCCCATTACAACCCAGCTACATGGCCTCACAACACAGCACAAACCAAATTTATGCTACAGTCCCATCACCTAAGAGGGTGTGAACCAAGAAAAGTGGACGCTCTTCACCAGGGATGGAAAAGGCAAGGACTAAGCAGAACCTGGGTGACAGAAACCAAAATATATGAATCCTGCTAGGAAGGATATGCTACTGGTGTGAAGATCAGGAAGGGAAGAGGCAAAGCACCAGCAGAACAGGAGCTGGCTGCAATGACAGTGATGTGGTGGTGGTACTCATTTTAGTACACCTCTCTCTGGAGTGCAGAAGATCAAGGTTTGCTCTTCATAATGTATAGGTTATTAGGACAAGAAGAAAATGGCACAAAGAGGACCAGTTTTCTTCTGGGCAGGCTCTACATGGGCTGGGATGTGGTACATGGGGACCAGGGATAAAACCACAAAAGAAAAAACTGCCACTGAGTAAGCATCTCCCAGCACAGACATGAGGAAGTGAAGGCTGGAGTGGATGGGAAATGGAACAAGGTGCAAAAGGCTTCTCTTCGGAAGGAAAAAACGTTGCAGCACAAGTAAGAATAGGATTCTGACAAGCTTTGGCAAGTCACTTGTAGGCAGAAGAAAGTGAGTTACCAGGAAACATGAAGAAGAAGTTGTTAAGAGATAAAGAAATAAAATTACACCTAAAATGGAAAGACCATAGAGCTGGAGCTGTTATATCAGCCAAAAAGCAAAGGGAGCAGGTGGTTGTTGGCTACAGCACAAGTACATCCCTGCTTGTGTAACTGGCCGGGGACACTCACAAATGACCCAGTTACAACATGCAGAGTCAACTTCTGTCCACACAGCAACCATTCTTCCACCCCCGCAACTCACCCACGTGTCCCAGTGTCATGCACTGCTCCCTCTGCTCTGCCCAGCTGGACTGGTCCCAGCGCACTCCGGGAGCCCCCAGACATCCATCCCACCCAGCCCCCGCACCAGGAGGCACCCACGTGGTGGTGAAAGGGACCAGAGATGTCACGAGAGAGCAACAGGCTAAAGCAGTGGACCCAAAATCTCACTGAGCAGCTTCCCACAACCACTAGAGCCAGTCACAAGGCAGGATTCCATGCACAATTGAGCAAACTCATGGAGACAGATCCACAAAGGACCATCAGTCACATTAGTCTGCTGGAAGCTCTGGCAGCATCGACTGCCAGAGCAAGGAAGTGCATTAAGAGAGGGATAACATGCACTTGCGCTGTTCTTTCCAAAGCATCCACTCTCAGCTGCTGAGAGACCAGGTAACGGGCAGTGCAGACTTTTGGTCCAGGCAGTGCATGCTAAGCAGAGGCACACACACATTGTCAAGCCAGCTGACACAGTTGCTCAGCCCTCGCCTGGGGTGACAAATCTATGTCAGCACCAGGCTGAAAACTTGAGTAGAGCTGCATGTGAGATAGGACTGCTGGATCACAGTCACAGAACAGTTGAGGTGAGGAGGGACCTCTGGAGACCATTTGGTCCAACCCCCTGCTCAAGCAGGGTCAGCAGGAACAGATTAAACAGGGTTAATCATGACAAACAGAGAAGTTAAGGATTTATTTGCACTGGCACATCTTTTTACCCAGGAGATTATCTGGTGTATTTGTTAATGTGAAGGAACGGGAGATGAGCAGCAGAAGGGAAGGAAAGCCAATCATACAGGTTAGTCAAGGGTAGAGAGGCTAATGCAATCTCCACAGCTCCCAGCACAGGTTCTGTACAAGCTATACCAGCATGACAGACAAGAGGATTTGCATCAGAGAGCGCCCCTAAGTATGCAGTATGCAGTATGCAGTATGCTGTGAGCTGTCATATGCTCTAATCTGCTGCTGAAGAGGTCCAAGTGTCAGCATGAGATGTACCCTGGCAGAGTTCGCTCAGCAGCCAGCAGCGGTGACCAATGGGACAAGTGTGGAAAGCAAATGCAGCAAGACCATGACTGTAAAGAGGCGGCGAGCAGGAATCAAGCCCTCTGCTCCAATTGTTTTTCAGGAGGAAAGACCAGAAAAGGGAGAGCAATCAGTGCTCAGCAGTGCTGGTGTGCGAAGGGGAGGAAGCTGGGTCCTGGGGAGGTGATCTGCACAAGGACATTAAAGCCAGAAAAATAGGAGAGAAAAGTAACTTCTGAAGCGAAGTGATACTACCTGATGAAATAGACTCCAGCCCATTTGGTGACAATAGAGAAAGAGAAAATACGTCGTAATGACACTTGACTTCAGAAAAGACGCACTGCAACTCCTTGAGACTGCAAGGATCTAAACTGATCCAAAGTATTAATTCTTACACAGAGATCTCTAAACCAGACAGCTGTAATTCCATGTCTGCAGTGCTTGCCTTGTACAGTGTCAGGAGATGCCCCCTCACAGGGTGACAGCAAGCACAGGTTGGAGTGAAGGAGCTGGCCCAGTACCTAACACACTCTAAAAAACTTATCCTGGATCCAGCAACTGCACTGCCAAAGCCCATATCACACCTGCATCAGTGTAAATTAAATCTAAAGCTGTTCAAACCAAAGCATCAGGAGTCACCTGGAAGAACATGAGCCTGCACATTAACATGAGCTGAGAACTAGGTGGGAAGGGGGAAAGTGACTTCTACAAGCAAGATCTTGCTCAAGGGGCAGGAAGATCAGGAGCACACTGAGAACTGCCAAGAGTCAAGCTGTGTTAGACCTTGGAGAGGAATGTAAAACCATTCCCAGCAGGGCTATAACCATGGAAATAAGAAGGGAACACTGAGAGATGCTGTCCAACTCTGCAGAGCAAGGGTGCAGTGACAGAGCATCCCACCCAGCCCTTGCTGCCCCTCAGCCCCAGGCACTGTCACTCCCTGCTGATCAGAGGAACCCCCCTTGTTCTACTCCTTCTGCCTCTTCCTCCCATAAGAGAGGCTTTCCCTTCATCCCAAGTCCCAGATACTGTCACCTTCTTTTCTAGTTAATGCTAGAGGTAAGAAGTTGTACTCTGATCATGTCAAAAAAACAAGGCATGTAATTATGTTTAATAGTTTGGTCTTCTTCCCAAGACTGTTACCCTGAAAGACACTGAGATGCCTGCTTATAGCTCCAGCATATTCCTACCATGTTTGCATGATGGAGCAGAAATAATTTTGAAGTTCAAGATCTGAATTTGACCTTCAAGTTGCAATTTTTCAACAGCCACATCTTGCTCGATGGGGTGAATATGGCTGGTGCCTTGCCAGTTCCTAATTCCTTTCTGGATATTCCCTTGCAGCGTTTGTTATTTCTAAGGCAAATCAAACAACTCATTTCTGTATTCCTCTCCTTTCTAACACAGTGCTTCAGCTGGGATACTTACTAGGTTTTTTTTCTTTTCATAACTGATTATTAACACGGTCTTTTTTCCTCGGTGCCAGGAAGTCTTTCAATGTCTTCTTACACGAGCTGAGAAACGTCGTGTCTTCCATAAAACCTAGCTTTCTGGTGTCCTGTGGCTGAACCACACAATTCCTGCATTGTATCAACTATGTTTTTTCACATAATGAAGCCAACAGCAAAGCAAGGAGGGGAAGATAATGTGCAGTTTTACATCTGACACTGGGATCTACATGACGCCAGCTGCTCAAGTTTACATTCGCCGTAGCTGTGCCTTCTGTTCTGATGCTATTAATCATTTCATGCCACAACATCAAGATGCTCCAGAGTGAATTAGGAGGCAGAGAAGGCTTTCTTAAAACTTCAGTTCAGCGATGAGCAGCTTGTGTCATTCAATGCTCTCTTCAGCAACTATCCTTACAGCAAAAAAATGGTCAATATGCCACTTCATGGGTCAAAATTCAGTTTGTATTTCCTTAGCTTTGCCTCTACACTCCCATTGTTCTGGTTAAAATTCTGTAACAGAAGACTCGACCTCTTGCCGAAATGTCTGCAAACCCTCCTAATTATCGCTGCCACTTTTGCGTCTTTGCTTTGACACTGTTCTTCTTGTGGTCTCAGTCAAGCTCAGTTATTTAATCAGCAGTCTCATCCTCAAGAAGCTGACAATAGTAAAGCTGCTGTTGCTCACCTTGGTTTTGCTGCATCGTTCCTATCGGTGGTGAGTGTTTCTGTGCTTCGTTCCCCAGATATGTCCTCATGGTCACCATTCTGTGACACTGGTTTATTTCATATTTCTTAAATGCAGTGCCTATTTCTCCTGTTGCTGGGGTCTGTTATCTTCTGGAGCACACAACCAAGCAAGAAGTAGCTTTACCAAGTTGTTACTGTCGCATACAATTGCTCAGCTTCCTTGGTGACACTGTCCCTGCATACCCTCCTGTTCTTTCTCCTGCAGTTCTAATCTTCATTTGCCTGCATTTGTGTTTTGTTTTTTGGTTTGTTCTTTGTTTGTTTGTTTTTTCCTCCCCATTCTGATTTTGCTGCTGCTTTTTCTGAGGACTCTTTTTGTTTGCTTGTTTTTTAAAGAGCTGAAGTTTGCACAGCAGTTACGGCATAAATCTGACATGCGTAGGCATAATCCACGTAACCCAGTGTCCCTGGGGGCCTGTACTCCATTTACCAGCCTGTATTCACACCCCTCCTGCCACCTCTTCAGTGCTATTCTTACCCACAGACTAAAATGGGCACAGGAATGCCTACCTGCGTTGAAATCATACATTTATTTCCCTGTGCACAACCTGCCTTAGTTTGTATCCACTGTTCCCCCAGGACCATTCTATGCATTCTTGATTATCCAGAGGTGCTGTTTGCTTCTTTATAAAGCAAATGCAGTTGCTACTGCTGTGTCAACAGCATCATTGGGCAGAGAGGACCACAACATCCCAAAGTAGGCTCTGACAGTCACACTTCAATTTAAATTGCCATTACTGCCTTATCTCTGCTGTCAGTTTCCTTGGCAAGAGTGAGGGCTGTTTGCAACTTTATTTTCCATATTGCTGTCTCCTAAATCACAGTTTCTTCCAATATAAGCGATTTTACATGCTCTGACATCTGGAATGGTTGATCCAAGTACCCTTCTGATGCTCAGAGAGCCAGTCTAGCACCTAATATTGCCAGCCAGCAGATTGTGACACTGTACATACCAGCATGTTTTACTTTTGCCCATGTTAAGTGCTGCACTAAGGCAAAGTCTGTCCTACCAGCCCTTCTCCATGCTGCCTGCAGAACCAAGGCCAGGCTTGCCTGTTGTTCTCTCACTCCAGGCTCGACCTGGGTGCCTGCCATTACTCGTCAGCTGCCATGAATCAGAGCACTGCCAAAGCCTGCAAGCCACCACACAAGCAATCTTCGATCTCTTCATCAGTGTGTAAGCACTTAACATACTATCGCCATTTGTATGCACTGTGTTGGGGTACCTAAGTCACAGCAATTGGCCTTTCATCTGCTCCTGGCCCACAGGTAATACTTCTGCTGTGGAAATCGCAAGTAGCGCTACCATCCATGAGGAACAACTTCTGGTTCCTTAGATTTTACTATGGCTTTATTGTCATTTTTTAAACTTTTTTTTAGCTCCTGGCTATCAAGTTTGCTCAGCCTGTATGTCATACATTACATCTTTCTAGTTCCTCTGTTGCCAGAAGGATGATTTATATAAAAACCCTTTCCTGACATGCCCAACTTCTCATGCCCCAAGAATGTCACTTCTAAACAAAGGCAGGGCAATTGGCTATCACTCCTTCTCTGAAGCACAGAGCCGCTTGCTTTTTTCCATCTGGACTTTTCTGGCTGGGGAGACTGCAGGCTGCTGAGGGTAACTGGAGCCTACAGACCTTCTTCCACTTTGAGGTTCAGCCCCCAGTGAGTGCCAAGTTAAGCACAATGAAGTTGGAGGCAGAAAGCCACTATCCCATAGTCCCAGTGCCACAAGTACCTAGCCATGCATTTACAGTTTTCTTCTGTTGTCTAAAATGCAATGCTCTCCCACTCCCACACAACTGCTGTCTGGTCTGGATACATCTCATACACCTAGTTTTGAGTAGTGCCTTACAGCAGGTCACCCCATCTCCTGTCTAGCTTCTTCTGGTCTGCATTGCTAAAAGCAGTTAACTTGCAGTGTCAGTGCCAAAGGCCACACTGATCAGTATCAAAGTTATTTGCCCAACCATTAGAACACAGAGGCAGCCAAGCCCTTCGGTTGTAAACAGTCTTTTCAGGTACCCATGCAGTAGTGCTGGCAAACATGGACTTGAACAACAGCCACTCTGCATCCATTCATTCATCTGCTGAACCTGTTGATGTCAAGGAACCCATCACCTGGACTGTACTGAAGAGCTGCAGTGACACACTGGGATAAAACTGTGCATGCCCTAACATTACTTAGCATTTTATGGCATCAGGGAGATTCCCCTTTATTTAAAGGCCAGTTTAAGGCACGATCACAGCACGGCTTACCAGGTGCACTGAGCTGCAGCATGCCACCTCTGTATGCTAGACACCATAGTGCCTCACCACCTCCACACTCCATCCCAAGAGGGAGAGACAGCTCTTACAACCAGGTCCTGGGTCTGCAGAAAGAAGCATCTGTGCCCTTCACATAGACACCTCCAGCTGCTGCCCTTGCTCTTCCCTCTTCCCAAAGGCAATCCCACATATAGCGGGAGAACTGCAGGGTTTGTGAACACATGTAATGTCCCACATCCCAAACTCCCAAGCTCCAGGGAGTGGACTGCAGGGCCACAATGCCAAAGAGAGGAAGGAGCTGTGCAGGACAGTTCCTCAGGAGATGAAAGTCTAAACCCCTTTCCTGAGTGGGAATGGTATGGGCTCAGTCCTGCACATCTAGTTTCACACAGATGGCAGAGGAACGTCTGAGTCGTTCACAGACAGAAGGCTACGGAAAGCTTTCTGAAAACAGGAATGCAGAGAGCCTTGCTGCCTCTCTTGCACACAACTCCCTATGCTGTACCCATGGGGCAGCCCAGAGCACACAGCCTCTCCTCAGCAGAAGTGCAATTTTGCAGCCCCCACCCAACTGAGTCCCACCATCAAGCCCCCACACCTGCCTGTCTGATGCTTTGACTCCTTATCCCCATTATGAGGAGGGGGAATACTTGTCCTCCAGTCCTCAGCTGTGTAAATAACCTCCCCTCTGCCATTAGCAAAGCAGTCAGCTCACAGTCTTTCTCCTTCCCTGAGCATTTCTCTTCATACCTTCACAGGGTAGTAAAAAGTTCTAGTTTGGCATTACACTGCCCCCACCACTGCAATGCAGCGATTGACTTGGAAGCAACCTGTGACAGTGGGGTTTTATCCAGCACCTAGCACAGCAAGACTCCTTTATTGCAATAATTAATTGCAATAACTGAAAAAAATACAATTAATTATCACAGTTTTATATTAGAGATTGCAATTAATTAGTTGTGGCAGACATTCAACAATGCTGCACCACCCACTGGACGGCAGTACAGAGCAGAAAGGTGAAACCTATTCTATTTCTGCCTGAAGCAGCTCAAAGGGATTGGAATATCTTGGTCCGAGCTAGGCTGCAGTTCAGACACTGAGGTTGACATCTGACTTGTTGAAATCCCCCAGGACCTTGAATGACCACATGTGGTCAGGGCTGGAATCTTCAAGAAGACAACCCTACTCCACACAGGGCTCTGCCCTCAGGGGCCAAGGATGGCCTCAGAGATGAGAGCCCCCCCCTAGAAACTCCTCAAAATTATGCCCTGAATGCCAGGGCACAAGGCCTCTAATCCACATAAAGACCAGCTCTGGCTAGTTTGAGACAGCCCTACTCAGATGAGAGGCCCATATGGACCTTCAGCATGTTAAAATAGCTTGCAATGTTTGGATTGATACTTTGGACAGTCCAAGCAACTGAGAGATCTATGCAAGCAGCCAAAGACAGATAGCATCAGATGTGCTATGCTCCCCTCCTTGCTGCACTAGACACATGCAGGCTGGCAAAGGGTCCATGCCACACACCATGGCTCTGCCTCCCTTGCTCCTGGGGCCAGGGCCACCAGGAACAATCTACTGCAGTGAAGAGAGCCTCTCAACAACTTCACACTCAGGACGCTGTGTGCTGCCGAGCACCTGGCCCAGGCAATGCAGCTGAAGTTGTAAACGCTAGCCCAGGGAAGGAGCCCACAGAGCAGATGCTCAGCACTGCCCTGTGCTTGAGCAGCCTAGTTGGACACAACACTCAGATGGAGGAGGCAGGAGGAGGGAAGAGGTGTGAGGGAGTATCTACTCTTCCTTAGAAATGACTGCAGCACAGAGGCCTTTGCATCCTGTAAGGAGGGAAACACTCAACACTCAGCCATAAAGAGGAGGGAAAAGCATCCATAGATGTCTCAGTGAGGAGACAGAGGCAGCAACATGCATATTAACGTTCAGCAGAACTTCTTAATCCCTCAGACCCCAGGAACCTGGGACAACCAATCGCTGCTTAACACAGGGATGGTTTGGACAGCAGCTCCTGCACCCACTCAGTCATCCCCCAGATGTGCAGGTTTTTGCTTTTTAAAAATCAGTAGGAGTCATACTAACAATCTGAACTCCAATGACTGGCATTCCCAGATGTCCCCACACAAGCACTCAACAACAAATTCCCAGTGCAGGCTCTGGCAACAGCCTCCACATAGAGTTTTCATGCAAGTTTTCTCAAAACTAGCTAAAAAGCCATGGTCGGAGCTGCAGAAGCATTTGTTTCTGCTGAGCTCTCAGAGTCCAAACACACACACGCACACACACACAGTTTGGCAGTGGTTGTGTTCCAGGGCTGGTAATACAAGCCATGGAGCAGGCTGCCAAGACAAGCAAGAGAATGAGCCAGGCCCCATTTCATTGGCCACCATACACTGCATATGGCCCTGGAACCAGCCAGCGCAGTGTTCTCACCCTCCTTGAAGGCATAGGAGACCCTGTGTTTTCAAATACACCTCCACAGGGCCTTCATTAAAGGAAAATGGAAACATAATGTGGCTCTTGCTCTCTTGGTATTTCTCCCTTTCCCCCAATTTGCTCTCAAACCTATTTCCCTTCCATGGAAAAAGAAAAGTGCCTTCTGGAGCAGACCGTGCAAAAGAATGCAACTTCCATTCAACTCCATGCCTGACTGCTAAAGCGGACTTGGGACCGAGTAGTGGGGGAACGTCCGGGGCCCCTTTCCTTCCCGGGCCCCGCGGGCTGGAAGCACGGCTCACCGCAACGCCAGCCCTCCCCGCGGCACACACACGGTGGCCACAGGGAGTCCGGACCCCTCACCTGCGCGCCTGGTGACAGGTGAAGTGGAGGCAAGGAGGGCACCCAAAAGCGGGGACAAGCCGCTCCCCACCGCCCCTGAATCAGATCAGTGCGGGGGTAGCATCCCAGTGCCGGGCACCCCCGAAAGGCAGCCCTAGCCCCCGCGCAGAGCTGGGTGCGGGGGCAGAAGCCCTGCTCGGAGCCGCCTGTGCGGTTCTGGCCGCCACCCCCGGAATGTCTCCCCACACCTCCGCGCTGCGCCTGACCGCTGGCAGCCGGACCCCCTGCCGCCCGGAGGGCTGCACCCTGCCCGCCGCCGCGGGGTGCCGGGATGGTCCTCCGAGCGTCCCCCCCACGCAGCCCCCGCCACCCCTTTGCGGCAATCCCGGCCTGCCCAGTGCTCCCCCCGCCCGCGCCCGCACCCACCGTGCAGGGGGACCGGGCTGCCGGGGTGCCCGCGGGGCCCGGCCGCGGGCTGCAGGCTCAGCCCCGCCGCCTCCGCCGCCCGGCGCTGCCCCGACCCCCGGGCCCCGCCGGGTGCCGATGTCGGTGCCGATGTCGGTGCCGGCCGCCACCGGGGCGCCTTGGCCCTCCGCCCCCCGCCGCCCCGCTGCGCGCCTCCCGCAGGCTGTGGCGGGCGGCGGGGTGGGTTGCATCAGCCCCGGTTATATAGCGGCCCCGGGCTGCGGGGAGGGGTCGGGAATGCGGAACCGGTCGGGCTGCCAGCGCCACACGTCAGGGAGGGCGGGGGAGCGGGGCTGCGGGGCGGGGAGTGCCGCGCAGGGGTGGGACCAGCCGGGCACCGGCACCCCGACATCCCGCGCACCGGCATCCCGCACTCCACAGCCCAGCATCCCTGCAACCTGCACCCCGGGACGCCGCACCAGCCACCCCTTGACACCCCTGCGCCCTCGCAGCCGGCAGCCCCGGCACCCCCCGATCCCTCTGCACCACAGCGCACCGGCACCTCGCACCCCCTCGACCGGGCGCAGGCTCCATCCGCGCTCCTATTTGCGGCACCCCGCCCCCCCAGCTCTCCGCTCCGCGCCCCCCGCGCACGACAAGATCCGGTGGCGGGCAACCCCGGCGATCCGGCCCGGTGCCGCAGTAGCCCTGCCTGGGCCAGCCCGCAGCGGCGGACTCTGTGCGGAGCCCCCAGTCTTCAGTCCTGCGCCTGGGAACAAGGAGACAAAGGACCAGAGAGAGTCGCCAGGGCTCCTCAGCACCAATTCCACCTCACCCTGGGCAGCAAAGCCACAGGGGCAGGGAGGGCTGTAGGGCAATCCGCCCACCCCGTGGGAAGTGAGCTACTTCTCATCCCACCTTAGCCTGGCCTGCTCACGCCTCACATGATGATGTCTCTCCCCCATACGTGGGTCAAGGGCTGTCAGTCCCAGCTACACTAGCCCTTTGACATGGATGGAGAAGAGCCAGGAGGAAGCAGAGAGGCTCAAGGTTCCTCTGCCCAACTGCTTTGGTCTCCTTCCCTTCACATTACTGCAATGTCCCAGGAGGGACGTTGCCCAAAGCACAGGCAGCATCATGTCAGGTGGAGAAGGGGGAGCAAGTGGTGAACTGGGGCCTTCCTGATAACTTATTTGCATGGATTTGAATTGCGTGCTTCCTCTTTCTAACATCAGCCTCTTCCCACCTGTATTTGTCAAACTGATCTGGGAAGCAAAGCTCTGCACAGCCGCAGGGCCACACTGGACCTGCCACAGGTACTGGCTGCTGCAGGGCTGTTTCTCCTCAAGCATTTTGGGAGAGAAACGCTCCTTTATTCTTTGGAAAAACAAACAAAAAAAGATACTAGAGTGGTTAAGAAAACTGCTGGGCTGACAGGTACTGCCCAGCTCCCTCTGCCTGAGCCTATGCCCAAAGTAAATGGGGAAAGACACGAGACATGTCACCCAAAGAAGACTCACAGCCAGCAAATTCTTCTGAGACCACTTTTGTGTCCCTGGGCCCTGTGGGCAGGTCATTGCAGACAAGAAGAGTCTGTCATGGAGCTGAGTTATGCTGCCATCTCTTTGCCCTATCCTTCCAACCCACCCAGCTGCACAGAGGGACACCATCCACCCTACCTTGTTTTGCTTCTCCTTGGGTTGTCAGTCATTTCTTTTCAGCATTCACCAAATTCATTTATTTTCACCACTGACAATTCATGGTGTTCATCATCCACAAGGTCTCACTGCCAGCACTTCCAGCTTTGCCCTCTCCATCTGTGTCTCAGCAACAAAGAGAATTCAGTTGGGGAGCTGGAAGTGATCAGGAACAGGGGACCAGAAACAGTGTCCAATATAGGATATACTCTGCCCAAGTTGTCCCATACAGAAATAGGTAACAGCCTGGCTTGGCAGGACATTGCACACATATCCTCATTCCCACTCTGCTCATGCTGTTGTTCTTTTATCTTCTTATTTTCAGACAGGCAAAATACTTTCTATATACCTTTGCATACAAGCCCAGTATTTCTTTAATCTTGGCACCTCCTCTCGGGGGGAAGGGAGAAGCACGAGCTGAGATATGTTTTTCCCATAAGCGTTCCTTCACCTTTCTATATCAGATAGGACAGATTTTTCTAGTGCCTTAAGCTGGAGGGATCTCAATGTGGTTGACAAACAACATGTCTCTCTAGCAATTCACACAAGTTGCCCTCAGGGCATGGCAGCTCCATCACATCTGTTGCCTCCAGAGGGAAGGGAGAGGGAAAACCAAGAGGATTTCAGAGGAGGCTGATGACCTAGCTGAGCAAGGTCCAGTCGAGCACAGTGGTTCCTCCTGCAGCCCTTCCATACCATAGGGAAGGTGGGAAAGTGCCATTTCCCCTTCTCTGCTGGATACTGGAAGAGAGCTCTTCCTGCTCTGTCTTCCACTATTTTTCCCTTTTCATTTCCCTTTCTCTAGTGGGCAGAGCTGGGACATGTTATTGCAACATAGACATCTACAGCCCCAGCCTCCAGTATTGACCTCTTTATGGGTGCTCTTCCCCCCACCAGCCAGCCCCATGGGAGAGGAGCAGGGACCCCACACCTACCAGTCTGTGCATGGCTGGCACTCGCAGCATGTTTGCAGTGCGCTGATTTCAAAGCTGTGTACCTAACACTGTGCTGACTAAGGTCGGGAAGAAGGGAGGAGATAGTATAGCCGAATCTCTCCCTTCAGCCTACCACGTCTTTCCTTCCCTGCTCCACTTTGCAGGTCCTGGGGCAGCTGAGCCTCCCTTATTATGATAATCCAAGTTAGTCCTATCTGGGACTTGTTTAACTTAACCGTTGAAGAGCTAATTCCAGGGAAGTATCCTTGTTTGGGACAGTGCTTACGCACATGCTTAAAGGGACAAACTTGCATCATTCTTTCTTGAGTTGGGAACTCTTGTCTCACAGGGGAATTTTCCTCATTCTTGCAGCCGCCTGTGCTTGAACTGTTCTTTTCCCAAGCTGGGTTTTGCCTCATGTAAACACCAAACATGTTTACTTTTCAGATAGTTTCATTTGGGCTAGAAAAGGCATAAGAATTCATTGAGAATTTGTGGCTTCAGTGGGTGAAAGTTAACAGAAAAGTCACCAACAACAGGCTGCTCGGTGAAGGATGTGGAGTGGTTGGGTAAACACGGCTGGCCCTTCCAGGGCCGGTCAGTCTTGCCACTGCTGTGGAAACATGTGTAGACAGAGACAAATTAACAAAGTGGGAAAGGCAGCATCTACAATGGAGACAGGAGTGGCTGAGAAATAAGCAATAGTTCCACTGCACAGAATATAAAAAACTGTTGGTACCTCGCCACTTGAAGATGGCTTTCTCTCCAGACAAAAGGGATGATTTGCATATTTTTGTCCAAAATAAAGTGTGTGGAAGTTGAAGGCTCATGGATGTGGAAACAGAGCCCCTGCAACACAACACAGGGCCAGAAAGTTATCAGGAACAGAGCAAACTCTAGAGCAAAACAGAGCTGCTTCAGCACAGGAGTTTGACTGCAAAGGAGTTTTTCTCAGTCCTTGGGAAAAAGTCTTTGTTTTTTGCTTGCCAGCACTCATTTCTCTGCCTTCCCCATGTGGGTGAATTGTGTGGCTTGTTGGCCAGATGCAGGCCCAGGCCAGGTTGCCATGTGACAGCACTGCAGCCATCCTTGTCCTTCTCACCCCTCCTTTCTGGATTGCCTGGTGGCCCTCTCATAGCAGCAGCAGATGCTGCCTGGGGCAGGCCCATGTCCGCTGAAGATGGGCAGGGGAGGCTGAGTCAGTAGTGGTCCATCTTGCCAGGTTTCTCAGCATTACTCTGGATGTTACAGCCCATCCGTCACACAGCAATGAGAGACAGCTGACAAGGCTCCTGAGAGTCCCCGACATTTAATCTGCCATGTCCTCCGAGCGCACTGAAAGCGTGTTTAAGACCCCAGCAATGACAGCCCTTTGCTTGCCTTCTGCACCCTCCTGATGCCACCATCAGTAGAGATGAACTCACAGTAATTTCCCTGGACATTCTTGGCCAAGAAATATAATAATACACTAGACCTAAATATCTCTGTTGCATGTCCAAGCACAGTTCTTGATATTAATTAATATTCTAGGTCTAATCAGGTTGTGAGCCACTTCAGTTCATCTCCTTTCTGTAACCTCATCAGGACTGACTAGCACAAAAACATGCATGTGGGACATGCCTGGCAGACATAAAGCCACATTGACCTCCTACATGTAAAATTCCATCCCACACTGCCTCTCCATGCAGGCTGACAGGGTTGATGATTCCCCTTCCACCCCCTGAGGCTCAGAGCTGTGCTGTGTTTCTGCTTAACTGGGATTCCTCATACCAGCTCCTTGCTCCCACACTTGCCATCTAACATTTGCTACATGAAGCAGTGCTTTTCATGTCACCCGTCCACCTAAATCACGCAGATCCTTATGAATCTGCTTTGCTGTCTTCTGATTTTTGCCTTCAGTATTAGGATTATCTGCAATCCTGATGGTCAGTACTGACAATCATCCACTGAAGGACGCAACCTAGGACTTACACATTCAAACTCCTGTAAATCAGAGTACAGCACCTATCTGCAGCAAGAAAGAGCTTCAGCCTGCAGGAGAGGGTGGCAGTGATGCAAGTCAAGATATAGCTGCCCTTCGGCTTCCTCTGGCTGCACGTCATATGGTCCCCACTAACCACTGATTTAGCTGTTCCCTTCATGCCACCCTACCTCATTTCTAGTCTGAGTTTTCTTTAAAGAAATGTTACTTCCAGTGATTTTGCAGAATTGGCCCGGGGAGCAAAGATACAAATCACAGAAGCAGTAGGAGTGAGAGGATGGTAAATTGCCGCCAAGTCACTGGGGAAAAGTAGCTGGGTCCGGGCTGGTGGCAGCGCTCAGACTGCCACAGCAGTCAGACAGCGCCCTAATGGACACAAGCCAATGGGCTGATCGATCCCCAGGCTGCTTGTTTATAAAAGTGGGACTGATTAGACACTGGGGTTGTGCAAACGCTGTGCAAGAGCTTGTCTCTCTGACACTGCTAGATCCTTAAATTAAATAATCTTTGTGTTGGACAGTTGTGGAATAACCTCTGCAAAGAGGAATTCCCTTCTTATTTCATATTTCTTTTTTCTTATTTCCTTATTTTCCTTTCTTATTTCCTAGGATTGGCTTAGGCTTTGAAATATATAGTATTTCCTAAAAAAAAGTTATAGTCCTATCTAATTCATATTCCTTCCCCATTTATCTTCTCTGTAAACTGACACGTTGTGTTCCTTGCAATCCCTGCTCATGGGGAAGGAGCTTCGTCCTTTCAGCAACTTTCTTTATCTGTCTGTGTCTTCCCTATTTTCCCCAGCAAGGGTGGTGAGAAGCACACAGAGGATTCCAGCTGAAGGTCTATCCCACACTCACTCAGTGGCATTACAACGTTCTCTGGGTTAGTTTCCATCCTACTATAAGGCCACCCTTGCATGGCTGCCAGAGATTAAATGCTCTGAACCTTCAGGGCCTTTGATTTTCTACTTCTTTGCAGTATTTCAGCAGTGCCAGCACAAATCACCTTGTGGACACTTGGCATCATCAAGAAGTTCCTGTGAAAGACACTGTTCCCAGCCTTTTGAAAATCCATGTTCTGCTGTTATTTCATACAGCAGGGAACGCTCCATAACTTCTGGAAGTTCCAGGAGCATGATTTTCCTTTGCAGAGGAAAGTGAGCTACAGATTTTTTGCTGCGATGTGGCAGATCAGGTGGGTATGCAGAGAGGACCTGCAGATCCTTAATGAGCATCCCAGTAATTTTCCTGGGATCGAAATAAGACCCATGTCTGCAGTTCCTTGGCTCTCTCTGCTCTCCTCTATTTCTGCATGCGGCTGCTGGTCTCTAGCACTCTGCTCCTCAGGTGCGGGTGCCCAGTCCTGGGGACTGTTGTTTTCTAAGACACCAGCCTTTGTGTCTAGTAGTTCTCACTGCCTGAGGGTGCCTTGCTTGTAGCAGCTGAGCTGCACTATTAGGGGTGGTTACGTTTTTCTTTTTGGTATAGGAATTACACAGCTTCTCCGCAGTAGCCCTAAGCTTCCTTAGCTGCTCTACTTTCTTCCCTGTTCCCAGAAAATCTGTGAGCCCTCTCCCAGGCTTCCTACTTCCAATAGACTGAAAGAACATCCTATTTTTTTTTTTTCTCTGGGTCTTTGTGCTTCACATTCTCTCCTTACCCACCAAATTCCCATCTGACATTTTCCCTGCTGCAGCCTGTGCTCCTACTGGCTGCTCTAGGCTTGGATGTTCATTTTCTGAAGGATCTATTTGCCTTGAATAACCTCTCATGCCTTGTGTCCTAGGCACATGGTGGGGGAGGGGGTAGGGTTCCTTGTCTTCCTCTGGATATTGCTGGCTGCTGCAATAGTGTTATTATTATAAGAGCCAATGAAAAATCTCTCCATATTTATCCAAAACTCCTTCTCTTCACAATGCCCTCTATCCTCCTTCCCCATTTCATTCCTTCACCGTCTCTTCCTTACCCCTCTCCCCTGCACACTTTGCTTTCTCACTTTCCTGACTTTCTTCATCCCTCCCCTTGTACTCCCTCCTTCTTTCTCTGCCTCCCTTCTTCCCTCCCTCTCCTTGGCTCAGTATTCAAAATCCCTGCCCATAGCGACGAAAGGAAAAACAACAACACAACACTCCAGCCTGAGGAGGCCAGAGCACGGGATTCCTTCCGAGAAAACTCAGAAACCAGGGAAAAGAGGGAAAGCAAACAGTGAGACCAGGAAGAAGTCAGAAGAGAGCAAGGATATTTCAAGGGGGAGGGATGAGCTGGTATCTCAGGGAAACTTGGTGGGGTCTGAGACAAACACAGAGACACAATCACAGATCCAACCCAAATGCAGCAGAGCAAGTTCTGCTTTCTGGAGGAAGGAGCTGGGTCAGGAAGCCTGCTTCTCACAGAAAGAGCCCAGTGCAGAGTTATGCAAAGGATGGAGGTAACTGTACATATGGAGAGGAAAGAGAAAGCAGTGACTTGCTCTAGGGAGTATATGGGCCACTGACCTGAGCCACAAACAGGAGAAATCCCTGCACCAGAGGGAGAAGGGCTGATTTTCCCAGGGAAATTCTCCGTGTCAAAAGGAGACCGTGGGCCCAGGGCTGAAGGGTTAATACCCCACAGGAGGGCCCTGGGGAATCCACTGTAAATAGGTGTGGTTTTCTCTGCAAATCCAAGAAACATTTTCTCTCTGTACCAGTCTGGACAGGTGAGAAATCGGAAGAAGTTGGAGCCTGTGCTTCCCACTAACACAAAGCAGGGCTGTTAGTACAGGTCTCAATGTTTGTTTGCACACTCTGCCCTGGCTGCTTAACTCCGTAGTAGCCGGTGCCAGGAATCTCTGGCAGTCAGCATGGTGGTCCCCCGGGTACAAGCACCTGCCTGTTAATGGAAAGCCACAGATTAATGGTGCAGCACAAGGAGCCTTAGTCAAGTAACTCATTGCAGAAAGGATAAATTCAGTGATAAGCGAAGGAGCCAGATATGGTATGTGCAGCAAAGGCAACTCTCTCCCTTTCTCCTCCTCCCATATCTCATGGACCCGCCATCCTTACCCCAATACTGCAGCTGTCCCTCCTTTCTTGCCCCATCACTCATGATCGCCCTCCCTAGGGCTCTGCCTTACCCTCCCCAGGCCACATTTCCACACTGAACTACAGGAATTCTGTTTCTTTCCACAAGCCAACCTCCTCACTTGCCCTGGCCCTGCATCCTGCCTGCTGCTGGACAAGGATAACCAAGAACCAAAATTTTCAGTCATCGCCTCCACTCCATTTTCCATTTTAGTTCAGAACATTTGAACCTTAAGGATAATTTTCCTTTCTTCAAACAAATGTTAAACAGAGCTGGCTCCCAGAAAGGTAGAAGTGGAAGAGACACTATCACTAAATCCTGCCACAAGCTCTGACAGCATCACTTATATAATTTTCTTCATAAACTAATCAGGCTCAATCTTGAAACCAATTGGGGTTTTGCTCTCCCTGTTCCCACTAGAAAGCTGCTCGAGGATCCTACTGCTATGAAAGGAAGAAATATTCTGTTAATCTCCAGCGTAAATGTACTCATTCCCATTTCCCTTGGCAATGAAAGACAGCACCAAAGTAGCAAAGTGCTGGGTAAAACATAAGCCTCAGAACAGAATTCAAACAAATCAGATTGAATCACAAAGAATAACACCGAGGAATGAAAGCAGAACTGTTTGCAAAGCAATTAATCCCCAGCTTGGAAGTGCCGATTCTCCTAGCCCTTTCAGATCCCAAAGGCTCCTCAGCCCTATTGAGTCCCCATATCTCTTAGATTCCCCAAGTGCATATTAGAGCCATGACCCCACTGTGCCCCTGTACCAACAGCTCTTCTGAAAACTGCATCCAGGAAAAGACACTTGCATGAAGACCTACCCCCCACCCAGCTCCCCCAGTCCTACCTAGTGCAGCTGCTGCCAAACTGCAACTGAGCTTCAGCTCAGGAGAGCTGCAAAAAGGAGAATACCAGTGTCTGCAGAGAGTACAAGGCACATATTGTTCAAAGTTCAACATATAAAATAATAAAATGAGCTTACAGAGGGCTGAAAGCTTAAGGAGAGATACTACAAAGGCCTGGGAAGCAGCAACTGCAGGTGTTGAACCTTCTTTCTACTGACCACTCATAGACACCATTTAAGTCAGTGAGAAATTGTTTATTTTAGGCTTTTGGTCAAATTCCATTTGCAGGAAGCCAAAAAGGTGATGCTAGACACAAAGGCATGTCATATTCCAGCAGAAAAATGGCTCACCAGCTTACATGGGTAGATACAGCCGGGCCACAGATACTTGTGCTGAATCACAGATTCCTGTCATCCAAATGGGGACAAGGATAATACAACAGAAGAGATGGGGGAAACCATCTGCTTCTCTCGCTTGATTGCGCTGTGAAACCGTAGGCTCTGTTTGGGATAAAACAGCACTTATTTCCAAGGCAACAAATTGCAGTATCATAAACAACTGAGGACCAGGAGATGCCTGCAGGTTAGAACATCCTTCATGGAGGCACAGGCAGATGGAATGAAAATGAGGCAGGACTGAGGTCTTGCCCACGGCACTGGTTTTGCCAGTGTCACCATTCGAGACCTCTTCCCTGCTCCTCCCAAGCACAAGGCACCCTTGTGGGAGGGCCCCCACCAGTGACCCCATAGACTAGCTGGCTGTTGTCACTGCCACAGAAGGGCTAAGTTGCCTTCCTGCCTTGTGGGTGTATTTATGTACAACCTGACTGAAGAACAGACATAAAAATCATAGATCCAGAGCGTTCTTTTGGTGCCTAGTGCCTAGAGCTACAAGTGGTTGTAGCCAAGTCAGAGCAGAGAAGTTGCTGGGACAAAACTCATGTATTCTGCTGTACTTCCATGTGACAAGTGCTCAAATCCAAGCAGGGGATGATAAAGCTAGCTCTGAGAGCTTGACATGAAGAAGATAGAGCTGGACAGCTATAGGCTAAGACCCAGAGAAGCATAAGATAAGCACAAGCAGAACACATTATATTGGTGTGACTTGAAGAAGGATTGTCCCGCCACCAGTACGGTGACCCTTCTGGAGTGTAGCTCCCGGGCTGGCACAGAAGACAAAGTGTAGCTAGACCTGGGGGAGACCAAGATGGATATAAGCTGGAGGAATAAAACTGCAGCAGAAAGAGAAGCCGTCTTTAGCAAAGGAATGAGGCTGAGCAGGAGGAACAGGAGTGATAGGCATAAGTGACACTGATTTCGGTAAGCCAGTGAGTGCTGAAGAGATAACACCCTGCAGAAGAGCACAAACAGTTTAGGAGAAAAACAGAAAAAGGAGGAGAAAAGAAAAACAGAAAAACAGAAAAAGGAGGAGGAGAGCTGGGCTATTTACTGGGCCCGAAGTATGTTCTCTGTGAGTTCAATTCATGGGGCTAAAATGTGGGGTGCAATGAAGAGAGGGGAAGTTAGTGGGTGAAGAGTGGGAAGCCGAAGCAAGAAAATTTAATAGAAGTGGGACTCCAATAACAGCCAGCAGAAGCTGTAATCACAAAAGATATGAGCTGCAAGGATTTTGACAGCTTATGTGTCTTGTTTAAAATGCAGACTTGGGATCCAAAAGACCTGAGTAAATCAGTCTCTGTACATCTGGCTGCAGAATGAGGATGTCTTAAATGTCAGGGAGCTTGAGGACTGGTGTGTATCTTTCTCACAGCACCACTGCTGCAGTTCCTGAGATGCTCACCCTGTGTCCTCCCAGCACTCCTGGGACTCTCATCCTGAACATACAGCAAATGCACTCTCACAGAGGGGCCAGGTGAGCTCTGCTCCTGCATGGCGACAGCAGAGTACAGAGCCAAGGGAAGCCAGTCCGTGCAGAGGGCAGGAAGAGAAGGGACAGTGGGGTGGAGAAGCTGCCCTGGAAGTGTGCTGAAGTCCTGCAGGTGGGAAGAGGGTCATGTATAGGAATGGACATGGGAGGAATCCCGTCAGAGCGCAGTGGAGGAGGGTAAGGGACAGAGGTGCCAGAACTGATCTGCTGAGGCTGTGAAAGCAAACAGAAGAAACGTGCAGGCCTTGTAACTGCCCACAGAGAGGGGAAGACAGGCGGTCAGGGAGAAGGTGCAATTGCTCACAAGCAACTTTACCGAAGGCTCCTCTGAAAAAGTCATTAGTAGCAGGGTCTCAAAGTGAGAACAGTTCACGAGTTACAGGAGAGATCCCAAAGCAGAACCAGGATGGGGCAAGCAAAAGATCCCATTGTGCAAGTTTCCAGCGGGGCAAACTACAACTCCTTGATGAGTTTGAGAGTGGAACAAGGGGCAGAAGAGAGAAGCAGAATGCCATCCCTTGAGACGCTTCAGCAATCTGCATGCTCCGGAATTACCGGGCTGCCGGTCGGGCCTGCATGAGCCAATGCTGTTGTACAAGCTGGACTGGACTTTCTGGGAACTGAGGAAAACCACAAACTGCCTTCATGACATGGATGAAGCGTGTGTGGAGCAGACAAATGTCTTAGCTCATTCCAGTTGATTGCCATCAATCAGTTGCCCCGAAAGCTGCAGCAGATACATCCCATGTGAGACTGGATTCTCCACTGCCACCAATACATAGGAATCATGAAACCAATTTTAGCCCATGGCATCAAGAAGGACTCACTGGCTCCTTGGGGTTTTTCCCCTGAGAAGTGCAGTCCCTCCATTTTAGAGCGGGAAAGGCTTCTGCCCTTCCCTTCTCTGCTCAGTTCTTCCATACCAACAGCTTCCTCTGTGCACTCTGTAACTCCATCAGAGCTTCCTATTAACAGACACTGCAAAAAAAAGGAAGTCTTCCTTTTGTGCGTGCACAGTCAGATCTGTGTCACTGCTGGTTGGATTTGTGTTCCAGCAGCCCTGAAGAAATACAGCCTGGGATGTGGCTGGATGCTGCACAGTCAGATAACACAGCATACAGAGCCAATACACAGCTTGCCCTTGCCTCAGGTGTGTGAGGGGTTAAGTCCACCAAGAAAACAGTTGTGCTGCTTAAACCTAGATGACTGTTTTTTGTTTCTTGTTTCATTGGTTGGTTGGTTTTGGTTTTTTCAGTGTTGTTGAGGAGTTCATGAAAAGGGAAAAAAAAAAAAGCTGCTATTTGTTTTGCCCCTGTTGAAGCCGTGAAAGGAGCTCCGCAGAGTGGACAGTGCAGTCACTGTGGTATCGCAGCAGTGAGGGAGCTGAACCGGGAGCTGCAAGGTGAAGGTCCCTGTTTAACAGCTTTCCGTTTGTTTACCAAAAAAATATTGCTCCATCATAAAAATTCCCAAAATAGTTCGCGTCTTGACAGACTGACTGGCAGCTGCCCAGCTCTGCAGGATCCTGCTAAATGAAAGGAAATAAAAAGAGCTAATCTGGTGCCTACGGCCCAGTGCTTGCAGCTCGGGAATCTGCAGGGTCTTGGGGCTCAGCTGCCCCAGTAGGTGCAGGGTGGGGTAGAGAATACTCGGTCAAGGGGCTGGGTTTACCGATAGCAACAGCTTTTCCATGGGTGCTGGGCAGGCTGGTGAGGAAGGCAGCACTCGCCTTGCAATGAATGATCAGCTTCTGCTTTATTTTTATACCGAGTGCTTTTTTTTCCCCTTCCACCCAGCTCTGTAAAGCTTTACCTTGACAAGATGGGCTGCCTCACACTGATGGCTGTATCTCTCTGAGATCTTCAATTCCTAGGAGCTGTCAACGGCTCCTCTGAGGAAATTTTTATACAGGCATCATTCTGGACCAGTGTGACTCCTGGCCAGCTAATGTATGGCTTGTTGCTGAGAAGATCTTAGGATGACAACCTACTACTGCTGCTGCAGATCCCAGCGATCTTATTACACATAAATGGGAAGTGTCAAACAGCACATGGCAGCCAAGTCAAAGAGAGTCATCCTCTCTAGGAAGAGCAAAAGGCCACTATGAAGTCCTGCAGCCTGTCACAGTGACCAAAGGACCGTGTGCACCGTGACTCACAGCACAGAGAAGCAGCAAAGCCAAATTAAGTAATGCAGAATTAGCAGCCTCTGTGGAAAGAACCTATCCTCGCCAAATTGCAGATGTCTCCCCAGCTGCAGAGTTAACTTCTCCACGGCCCTCATAGCACTCAGGGCAGGTCTGCTTTAGGGAGGGACAGAGGGAAATTTGTACTCCAGATCAGTCCCAGCACTGACCTCATGGGACTCTCCATTCATTCCTTAGATATTTTAGTACCTGGCCTCCCAACTAGGCCAGGCTTTAGCAATGGAGTTGGGGGAGGCTGGAGGGATGACACTTCCCCGAGTGCTTGTCCCCATTAGTGGTCTGCAAAGCCAGGCTGGCTGGTACTGTAGGAAGGGCCAGGGTGTGCAGGCCATGCTGCCTGTGGTGGTTCCTTTTCCTGCGGCAAGATCAGTTTGGCCTCCTGCCGTGGGACATTTCTGAGGAGCACCACACCAGCTCAGCAGCCACACACAGGAGCCACTTCAGCACAGGTGAGCTCACAGCTACCCATATTTGCTTGGTTTAGATACCCCTGTCACAACAGAGAGGTGGAGATGGTGGTCAGCTGGTCAGCAATCAGCCAGGCCATCCACAAGCCAGACAAAAGTGACAGGTGACATTGCTAATGGGTTTCACATGACTGAGGTTCCTTTCATACTGCATATGGTGTGCATGCTGCCAGTTGAGGCTCCCTTCACCTATCCATAGCACGTGGGAGAAAAGCTGACCACCAGTTTCCCACTGGAGGTACATTGCCATTGCAAGCTGGCTCTGTCCCACATTGTCCCACTCTTCTTGGCACTTGTGCTATATGATAAATTTCCATGTACTGACCTTGCTCTGGGTGAACCATGTGGGTTCTTAGGATGGAGAATGGATCCAAGGGCGTTGGGTATTACTTCTGTCCTTCTGCCTCAAAGATACAGGGAACTGAACCCTTCACAGGACAAAGAAGAAGATGACAGCTTTTAGCTGAGGCAGGGCCATGGGGGAAGAGGAGGTACGGTTTGCACATCAGGTAAAGATGGAAGCATCCTTGGAAGCCTCTATAAGCAACACACAGTTTGAAATCATCCCACATGCACCAGGGCCAGGCTGCACTGAGTTGAGCCTGGAGGAATAGGCAGCCTCCATGAGCTTACAGCTGGATCTTCAAGCAAGCATGCTGTGCTCCTCTTGCCCAGGCTGGCCATGCCATCCAACCCAGCACCCACTGTTCACCCTCTGCACTCAGCTCCCGCAAGCTCTGCATGGAAGTTCAACAAGTTCCTGGCAGGAGCATGCTAGGAGACTGGTTACTGGGTAAAGGCAGCAGGACTGGGGGAGAGGAAGTGTCTCTGATATCACGCAGCCTCTTTTGGGATAACTGTGGACAACAACCTTGCTGATCTGGCTGTTGAAGTGCCTGATTCTTATAGTTTATTTTCCCTTTGTGCTTGTTTCCCCATAGACTATGAGATGACTGTGCAGATATGGCTGTGCTCCAACAAACCTGCTCCAGGATAAAAAGCAAATTCAACCACCAGCCACTTTCTTGTCTTTCTTCCGCACGTTTGCCTGTGTCTCATATTCATGTGGCCAAGTGGCCTCTGGTCTGACACTTCCTTGAGATGTGGTTGCTGTACGGCCAGCCTGGAAACTCCTCTCCTTCATCGCTCACAAAGCTTGTTGGAGGACAGAGGCAGACCCCCATGGACAGCATTCAGCCACTCCCAGCTGGGACCCTGTAAGGCAGCTGCCACCTCCCTCCTGCCCCTGATGTCCTCCCAGGTCCTGAGTCACCCATTTCCTCTTCCACTGGTGGGACTGGTGCAGTTCTCCAAGCACCCTTTCGGTCATATTTTCCCTTTTATCATCTGACTACCACTTAGGAGAAAATCACCAAAGACCAAGTGGGCAAGGGCATAAGCGAAGGGTGTTCCCTTTTCACATTTTAACCCTCCAGGGCTGGCACTACAGCCCATGCTAAAGAAAACCAAGGCTTCAAGTTTGCAAACAAGACAAAATGCTGCCATCTTGCTCCAGGTTTACCAAAGCAAATCAAGGACTCATCATTCACCGAAACCAAAATCCCCAAAACACTAAAGATCCCTGGCCTTAACTCCATCTTTTTGAGTGGTGTATAAAAAGGAGATTGTTTCTGGTCTCTTTCCAAGAAACCAGCTGCAGAAGAACCTGGGGGCTTGGCCCTATGATATGGGTGTCTGGGCCTCACTTGGGCACACAGACCCAGTTGTTCCTCTCATCTACAGCTCTGCCTGCTCTGTAGGCAGGGCTCCCTTTGGCCAGGGTAGCTAGGGTCTTTGCCACATCTCAGAGGAGATGCTTCTCACATACTCCTGGATGTGACTGTTCATTTAAGACCCCGCTCCAGTCCAATCTGTGGCTAATATCACAGAACAACTCCCATCTAAAGCATACATTTGCCTTTCTGCATGATTTGCTGGGAGATCCTTCCACTTCAAACAGCATGGAAGTGAAATAAAGCTGGGGAAGGTCTCTAGGATCCCACTGCCAGCAAATAAAGCACAAACTGATCATTGTTGTACCAGACTCCTTCTCCTTCAAATGAAAAACATCAGAGAAGGAGCCACAGAACTGAACTTACATCTGCTCCCAAGTATTGAGTGAGCAAAAGCCAAAATACAGGCTTTATGGCTCAAGGATGTCAGCAGAACTCCCAGGCATGCCCTGCCAGCATCTGTAACCCCCCAAGTCCCACCTTGCTCACCCTCTGGCTTGAGCATTTGGTTGTTATCAGAGAACTCTAGCTCTTTATCAAGACTCATTTTACATTATTTGTTACCATTCCATGGCAAGTAATCAGACTCGTTATTACTTACTGCTGTTCTCATCTTTCCAGATATGGGACTCCCACCCCCTCCCTGGGGAAACACAGTTCACTTCTAGGAAGTACTTTACTGATGCTCAGTCTAAATTTTCTCCTTTGTTGACACAGTCCCCATCTCCTCACAGATGTTTGGAGACAACAATGCTTCCCCTACCTTAGTCATCTTTTGGCTAGACTGGCTAGCACTATGCTCAATCCATCTCCCCAGTCTCTCAACAGTTCCAGTATCCCCAATTCAGATCACAATGTTTGGAGAACTGTTCAGAGAAAGACTCTCACTCCCTTCCTTAGAGAAGAAAATCACACTGACCTTTTCTGCAGCCATAATGCAACACAGACCCCCTGCCTGACTTGCTCCCCACTGCTGTCCTTTGGGCTGCACTCCAGAAATCAGTGAAAGTTACTGGAAAGTCAATCCCACCTGCTATCTTTCTGTTTTCACAAGGCTAGGACCATACTTACCACCAAGCTAATATTCACAAGCATAAACAAATGTCAGCCAGTCTGCGGACAAGTGTCCATGCTGGAACAGGTGACTCCAGGACATGAGGTTTCATGAAAGCCATAGAGAAGGGTTGTTACCTGCCTTGTCCCTTCCTTGAATTGTCCACAACATTGGCCCTTTTGCAAGCAGCAGGGTGAGAGCTCCATGCTGATCTCATCCATCACAGATGGTGGGAGGAAGATCAGCCCATGCTCCTGAGCGGTGGGGAAGGGGAAATGCAAGACTTTGTGCATTGGCAGGGAGCAACCAGCTAAAATAGAAAGCTCCCCCTGTCAAAGCAGCTTAACAGGCCCTGCTTTCACTTGCTCTCAGTAGGACATACCAGCCCTGTCAGGTTGCAGGTCTTGCCACGTGAAGCTCTAGGGGAAAATATTTCACCCACGTTCTCCACATTTTGGTTTGAGAAAAATCACAAAGATAATTGCCTAATTCATGCTGTCACTGGTTGACATAATTCTTCATGTTCCTTGTGCTGTGCAGGGTATTGCTCACTTAATTCACACTAACTGATTCCAGCTTTGGGCTTCTCCTTCCCACCCTTCCAAGGATCCTGTGACAGTGGGTGGATCAAATTAAAAAAGCAGAGCTGAGAGCAACTAAGCAATCTATGCATGGTCTTGCTCCCTACCTCCAGAGAAATGATGCTTTCTTAAGCAGAGGGGCTGTGCTGTGCTGGCAACAGCCACAATGAACAGGGAGGGTGGGGGGTACAGAGAGCTGAAGAGAGTGAGCAGCCACAAAGGAGATGGAGCATGGGATTGCTCCTGCAGAACTTAATCTCTTTTTGCATGTTCTGTGGCTGCACTGAAAGCAACGTTGCCTGCTTATCTCTTCTGTAAGTGGATTAAGCAAAGCTGCAGGATGGTATGCAGAGTTCAGTGTCCTGGCAGGGAGCTCATGCAGAAGCGCCTCTGCTCCCACACTATCTGCCCTCAGAACTCTCAGCTACATGTGGTAGATGGCAGCAGCAAGGAGAAGACAAAAGAGAAATAAATGAGCATTTTGATGCCTGGTGGTGAATGAAAGCCATTTCTAAGCAGAGTGGTGGGGATGGGAAGAGGAGCATTAATTCCTCTCCTTTACAGATTTGGAAACGACTTGTGAACATTTCCCTTCCTGCACTCTGCCGTTAACAGTTCTGCAGGGTGATATCATCGGGGCCTTTTCCAAACTCAGACCGTCTCAGACATTACAACACCAGGTTTTGGCTGCATATACATATCACCAGCTACACCCACTCCAGCCCCCTCCCTGTATCACCCCCAGAGGGATCAGTGAACCTCCCACTGCTGGACTCACCAGAGGTCTGCTCAGCATCTCAGCAGTCACAGGCACCCAAGAACTCATCCCCGGACACTGTACCTACACCTACTCAACTGCTCTTGAAAGCAGCTCAGCCAAAACTAGACCCTAATTGCTCCAAAGAGTCTAACATGGAGCCTCACTGTCATGAGAGCAAGCAGCTCATTACACCAGGCACCAAGATGCTGATGGGTTGGTTTGGAAGTGAAAAGAAAAAGGAGGAGAGCAGGTGCCTCTGAAGAACATCTCCAAACAGGCCATGGTCAATGCAAAGGTCTGTTTCTCTTGTGCTGCAGAGCACATACTGCAGGAATCAACAGCCCCTAGCTGAAAACCTGCTCTTGGCAAAGGTGAGCTGCTCTCTCTAGTCCCCAGCAGCCATGTGCTCACGTTCTGTGTTCCAGCAAGTTCACCTCTGTTCCACAGATCTTGCTAGCTGCAGCAGGGGAGCGTTGCAGCTCTCCTCTATATATGGTGGGGGCTCACATCCAAACTAGCTCTGCGCCAGCATAAAGAGGAAACATCTCCACTGACATTAATGAAATTACTCCAGAGTGTCAAGTTAGGCCAAGTGAGAGCAGAATCAGGATACGTCAATATGTTGATTTATAACCACAGAGCAGCCTACCAGCACAACAGACAAAAACAGTGTGTCAGGAAAGAGGTTTTAGTTTCAATTTGTCCAAGAATTATACAAAAGCATCAGTTATTTAAAAAATGCCTCAGCTGGGTTCCTCAAAATAGTGGGAGTTTCGTTTAGCGCTTACCCCGAGCAGTGTGTTAGCAACGCACTCGGGCCTTCTGTGTGCAAAAGCGCCAAAGGCAGAAGAAAAATAAACAAAGCAAATGCCTGGGCTGTTCCACCAGCCAGCCCAGATGTCAGATTTGCTGTTAATAATGCTGACGATTTGACCTGCTTCCCCGCATGCAGTCATGTACAGGAAGGTGTGAGGAGCCCCTGGAGATGCAGACAGCATGTGCTCGAAGTGTGAGATGGTCCCCCAATGGGTTTGCACGACAGCCTGGCAGCCCTCCTCTACAGATGTGCTCTGTCAGTACAAACCTCCCAGGGCTGTCAGCCTGCTCCCGGCAGCCTCAACCACTCCCCCGTATGCTTAAGGATCACAGAACTGCAAGGTTTTCTTCTGTTTACTGTAAGGAGATGTTGCCTGGATCCTTTTTGGATGGAAACTCTCTGCTACTTTGCTCTCTAGCAACCTTGGTCAAGGTTCCCCAGAGCTTTTTCCAGCCCACCGGACAGTTTAGTTGCTCCAAAACAGGACTGGTTTGGTTCAAATCCAATATTTGATCCAATGGCTCAGCTACATTCCTGCTAGGATATTGCCCTCAGTATCACCACTCAGGCTGTTTAGCAAGCAGTCCACGGATGAGAAAGACAAGTACATGCCAGCAGTTACTGGGTTCACCAAAGCAAACTAATCACTGGCAGCCTGCAGTCAGGAAGAGATTTGCTCCTAAAGCTCTGCTCTGCCATGGCTCTGGCAGCTTTCTGCTGGCATTGTTTCCTCTCCCTCTCTTCAGAGATTTATTTTGGTACTGACAGGGACACTGCCAGGACCTTTCTTTACTTTCTCCCTTCTAAAGCACTTACTTCTCTCTCCCACCCTCTGTGTAGACGAGAGAGCCTATTTCCCTGCAGTGATTAATTTATTTTGGCCCTTACAACACAGAAAAGGTCTTCTGTTACTGCTGGTTTTGTCCCTCTCTGATTCAACATGCACCTTGCATCATATAAAATGGCTACAAGCACTTCCCTTTGGGAACATGGGTTAAATCCAGCCTGAGTCCTTACAGTAGACAGAGAAGGACATGGTGGGTAGGGGTAAAGGAAGGTATGCAACACCAGTGTACAGCACTGGCAAAAGCATTACTTCCCTGCTTTAAAAAGGATGTTGACCACTGGTGGACAGAGAGACTCCAATGGCTGAGCTCTGCATTTTTTGCCCCATAGTAAGCTCAGCCTGTGCAGCCTCTCAGAAGAGCCTTTATCCCACTGTAATCCCAGGGAGTAAACATGGGGCACTCAAAAAGTCTTTAATCTCCTGAAGAAAGGAAGAATGGGAACCACAGCCGGATGCCATAACCAGGCAATTTCTGATTAGAAATAAAACACTGCTTTGCAGAGTGTGGCTGATCAGCCCGTGAACATGGTAGATTCTCTGTCTCCATTTGACTCTGCACTGAGGCTGGTTAACTTCCCAAAAGCGCTGCTGGCAACCACGTATTATTGGGTGTGGGATGGGGGTAACTACATGAAATGAAGGGGCCAGTCTTATACAAGAGGTGTGCCTGGATGATTGCCTGTCAAACCTGGGGAGCCTGTGAACTACCAGAGCTCTCGTTATGCCTGTGGCATTTCTGTAAACCTGCCACTGGTGCTGGTTCAGTGCTGGCACATGTCCTGAAAGCACACCTTCTCCGAGCTGTTCCTTGTTCCAGGTCTGCTGGAGACTGAACTTGCTCCCCCTCCTCTGCCAAGAAAGTTTCAGCTTTCCTTGTATAACCTTGCAGAAGTAGGGGGCATGGTGAGCAGAGGGGGCTGGCTGCAACCTTAAGTCACAGATAAGAGGCCGTGTGCTCCCTATTCAAACTGAGGGGAGGGTGGCTGACCAAGGTGACCCCAGAGTCACAGAGCACACGCACTACGGTGCAAATCAGCCCAGATGAGAAGTGCTGCAGTGTGGCACAGATGAAGGAGGAACCCCCAAGGTGTGCAGTTAATCACAAGGATCTGCTGGCATCAGCCATGCAGCAGGAGACTGCCTAGCAAAACAGCTACAGCCCCTCCAGAGTAATGTGGTAAGATACACCATAAGGTAAAAACTATGAGTCCTGCTAGGACACGGGGTTGTTTATGAAAAATAACAACAGAAAAATAAACAACTCATAAGGCTGTGGACCCATGAACTTTCTGCATAGGCAGTACTTCAGCTGCCATGCAGCACCTCCCTAAGTTTCTGTTGTCCCATACAACCTGAGGGAAGGCGACAGCATTTATAGACCAGGCAGCAAGGACTTCCCAAGAAAAGAAACCATGCCACCTTGGAAACTTGCCAAGAGCTGATGGGCTGCCCCTATATTCCCCCAAAGTCCCTCAGGATGGAGTCACCACTTTCAAGCTTCAAATCTCACTAAAGAGGAGCTTAGGATGCAATCAAGTGAGTCTCACACTCAATGTGTGAAGCTACAGATACATCTAAATCTTCACTCATGAGCACAGACTGTCTAGATTTCTTTCCAGAATTAAGAGGCACAAGGCGATCTGGATAAAGATCTTGGAACAGAAGAAAACAGCTGGTGAGCCAATTTCCACATTGGTGTCCTTTTCCTTTGTACACCTCTCCCACAGTGCATTAATCCTGGCTTTCTCTTCATACCTCTTCCCATCCCCTGCTCTGGCTACTCCTGATGTACACACGTGCAGGCTCTCGTACCAACATGTGCACCCTGAGTACATGGGTCACAGCTTCCAGACCAGGGTCCGTACCAGCTGCACGCTCCATGCCTCTCCTGTGGCGGGTGCTGAATTGGGCCTGATATTCTTTTGTCCACCTGCAGAGCATCACAAAACCTGTAGAAATTTAACAAGCTTGGAAATTTCTACTCTTCTCTCAAATTTGATTGAAACTGTCTAGCACATTCAAAAGTTGCCAGAAGGGCCCCATGGTAAACAGCATGATTACACAGGCTTTGTCACCTTAGGAACCCAGCCAGAAACAGCTGAGAGGCCCATACACTATGTCCACAGCCCTACAGGTATCGTGCTGCAAGAGGACGTGGCGAGGAGGTGCCCTGTGTGCAGAGAGCACAGGCAGCTGCCTGCCAGCAGCACTTTGCTGACTTTCCAGCTTGCCTGCACATTGTAACTTTGATGTGAAATAAACTGCTTATTAAGCAGCGAGTCCCAGGTTTGTCTGGTTTTGTTGATGGTGGCTGTCGATCCTCACTGAGATGATTCATGACTTGACACTATTTTCTGTGCTCCCCTTCTGTCTCCATCCAGAGTGCCCGATATCCTTGGCTCCCAGCCAGGGTGCAGCATGAGTGTCTCTCACTTGTTTATAGCAGGGCTGGGGGATGTTTAAACGAGGGTGATGACGGGGATCTTGGGAATTTCACAGCAGACTTAACTGCAGCTACAATCTTCCCTGTAGCCAACAAGCTCCACTCAGGGCAGAGTGTAGAAAATTCTTATCTAAAGGCAAATCCATTGACCAGCTACTTCTGGAAATGAAGGCACTCTCAGGGATCGTACTAGTTGCAAAGCAAATTTAAAAACCATAATCACTCACGGCCTGATCTCTAAAAGGCAGGAGTCCAAAGCAACGTGAAAAACTGTGCATGCAGCTGCTTGCTTAGTTGACACATGCAGCTACCATTATTGTCTGCACAAAGAAACACTTTGATAGGAGAGAGGGGAAGATTCTGGCCCAGCCTCTGTGGCAAAAGCCCTTTGGAAAAGCAGGTCCATGCTGAACCATGCAGACTTGGTAGTGATGGTGTGCGACCCCGGTTTTAAAATAAAAAAATTCTCCAGCCATTCGTTTAGTAAGGAAGCACTGCAGATTATTAGTAAAGCTGAAAGAATTTGTTTAGATCCCTGCTGTGTTTCACTGTGAATGTTTATTTTCTTTCAGCACTTAATTCAGCTTGGACAATGACACCAAGCTAATTAGTATCACATTTGTCCATACTTTTAAGACCTTCTCCTTTGCAGGATTTCATGGCTGCAATAACAAGGTTATAAACATGATGAACAAAGGCACATCTGGGTTTTTGGAGAAAATCTTCGCTTGGTCGTTATTTTTTATCATCAAGTGAATTCAAGTTTGCTGCTACCTAAAGTTTACACTGGAGGGACAAAGCTGACCTGATCATGTTTCCTTCCAACAAAAAATTACAACTGATGCCTAGCTTAGGAAACTGAAAAGCTTGGAAGAAGAAAAGCTCTTGCAATCAGAGGAAGAGAAATCAGCTCTGACATGTTACAAAATAATTTTTAATGCCTTACTACTTGAAGGCCAGCAGTATACTTGATGCTTGGAAGGGCACCAAATGCCACGACCCAGCAACATCACTCCTATCTATGCTTCCTGTTCAAGATAGCACACTCAGGGTCTCTGAAGGATGGTCTGTTAATGATCCTTTTCAAAAAAGTATTTGGATTCCTTACAGGACACTCTCAAACACAGAAGTTTGGGGATAGCCTGGACAAACAATGCCCTGGAGGAGTACGTGAAGCTCCTTTCTGCATGGGCAGTTCTGTCTGAAAGTGCAGCTAAGCACTGGTTCAGTGCTAAACTGCTGGTTTTCTGGGGATGCAGCAAGAAGCACAGGAGGCCCAGATCCATCACTGGCTACAAGTGCCTCTCTCAGTACCACTTAAGACAGAACCTGAGCAGCAGAAGGAGCTGGGTAGCAGCACGCTCGAACTCAGCTGTTTGTGTTGCCTGTACTGGCATCACCACCACCACTGGCAGAGGCAGTGGCACAGCAGCCTGGGTGCTGAGCCCTGCGTCACTTTGCGGGGTCTTGGGTTCACCCTGCCAGGGACCTATCACTGCTGGGGGACTTCTGGAGCAGAGATGGGCTTCAGCTACCACATTGCACCCTCAAAGTGCCAATGTGGATCAGGCTTAGCCCAAGTAATTCCACAAGACAATGATGTTCTCAGCTGCCTGCTTCTCCCTGGACCCACACCAAGGGGATGTAATCCCCATAAAAGCCAACATCACACCTTCCTGCCCTCCTGCAATTACTCTGTACCAATTTTATTTTCTCTCTGCTTCCTTCCCACATTCTGCCCCAGCTTCCATGTCTCATCTTCAGTAATTACTACTGATGAACAGTCCTGTTACCCATCAACACGAACCTTTTGAAGAGTAAAAGCTCCATATAGCTGGATCACAACCAAGCAGAGATCTTACATTGCATACTTGCAAAATCCAGGGACCCATCAATTGCTGCTCTCACTACACACATCACAAGAGCTGATCCATGCACTGGCAACAGCTACCTGCCTGTATACCAGCATGCTGGGGCTGCCACTGCTATTGCTTCACCATGTTCCCTGGTGCCACAGCTCTGGCCAAATCACACAGCTGAGCAGGTTACTTACAACAGCAGTTGGGTTGGCAGGTCTCACCCACTGGTAGCGCAGCCTCAGGGTGATGGGCTGCATGGGCAGACGAGTCCAGGTACATTTGTAACAGCTGAGACTGGGGTAAGTTGGAAACAAAGCCTAACCTGAACGTCACAGCGGTGATAATCTGCTGAAACTCTAGAAAAAAAGGTCCTGCTGCCTTGCCTGAAACCCCCTAAATCTTCCTCCTCTGCTGAAGGCTAAAATAAAGAAGAACAAGAAAGTGGGTTCCCTATAGTAGAGGGTAAGAGACAAAATTCCCCAAAGAAAAAGTGCAGTATTTTCCACACTGGTGGCTGTCTCATCATGGAAAGACATCTGAGACACTTCATTAGTCACTGCCTGCAGCTGGCCTCCTCGAACATGTCCCCAAAGCAGTAGAGTCCAAAAATACAATGAGAAAAGAGGAATCTCTGTATCTCCTCAAAAATGTAGAAATAACTGGAGTAGCAGTCTAGATGCCAGACAAATAATTTTCTTTTTATATTTTACAGGCCAAACTCTGACCTCTTCTCCAGTGCTATTTTCGTCTGTCAATAACTCATCCAGAACAGGGGCCAGGTCCAGACCTGCACTACTAAAAAAGCTCAGAAGTCATTTTTTCAAGCAGGTGTCTTTACTAGTAAGTCCAAATCCTGCAAATAATTTAAAGCTGTTGGTTCTCACTGGAGCTTCTCTCACAAGCTTGGAGATGCACTGGTAAAGCAGCCCATATGCTGAAAGCTAGGCTGGATGTCCATACTCAAAGCCCTGCCAACTGTCCCCATAACACGGGCTGCATATCTTCACTGGCAGGGTAAACAGAGACCACTGGGAGAAGCCAGAAAGATGGAAAAAGCAGGAGAGATGAAAACAGCTACTGCAGTGCCTAAGCTATTTTTTGCAACTCTAACTTTTATTAAAATGTTAAGAAACACTAAGGTACAGGACAGATATCCCCCTTTCAAATCTGCCGCAGACCCCAGTCTGCACATACAGCATCAATCAGTACACGAGATAAACAAAAATGCCAAGTGAAGTATGCAAAATGGCTCAGTATCTTTTCTGAACTCTGAAAAAGGGCAAAATCATGATGCTAGAGTCTCTTAAGCTCCCTGGCATTCTGTGGTTCTTATCTGTCATGCACTCATAAGTCCAAAATCAATCAATAAAGCTGGACTTGGCCAGCTCAGGCAAAGACTGCATGTGAGAGTTCTGCCCTGGGAATCATAGAATCATTTAGGTTTCAAAAAACCTAAAAAAAGATCATCAAATCCAACCATAAACCAAACACTGCTAAGTCCACCACTAAACCCTGTCCCTAAGGGCCACATCTACACATCTTCTAAATACTGCCAGAGATCGTGACTCAACCACCTCCCTGGGCAGCCTGTTCCAGTGCTTAACAACCCTTTCTGTGAAGTTTTTCCTAATATCCAATCTAAGCCTCCCGTGGAGCAACTTGAGGCCATTTCCTCTTGTCCTATTACTTGTTACTTGGGAGAAGAGACCAACAGCCTCCATGCTACAACCTCCTGTCAGGTAGTTGTACACAGCGATAATGTCTCCCCTCAGCCTCCTTTTCTCCAGGCTAAACAGCCCCAGTTCCCTCAGCTGCTCCTCACAACTTTTTCTCTAGACCCTTCTCCGGCTTTGTTGCCCTTCTCTGAACCCTCTCCAGCACCTCAGTGTCTTTCTTGCAGTGAGGGGCCCAAAACTGAACACAGGATTCGATGTTCGGCCTCACCAGTGCTGAGTACAGGGGGATGATCCCTTCCCTAGTCCTGCTGGCCACACTATGTCTGACACAAGCCAGGATGCTGTTGGCCTTTCTGGCCACCTGGGCATGCTGCTGGCTCATATTCAGCTGCCATTGACCAACACCCCAGGTCCTTTTCTGAGAGGCAGTTTTCCAGCCGCTCTTCCGAGCCTGTAGCGGTACCTGGGGTTGTTGTGACCCAAGTGCAGGATCCAGCACTTGGCCTTGTCAAACCTCATACAATTGGCCACGAGCCAACAAGCCAGCTGGTCCAGATCCCTCTGGAGGACCTTCCTACCCTCCAGCAGATCAACACTCCCACCCAACTTGGTGTCGTCTGCAAATTTACTGAGGGAAGGAGTCTCCAGAGCCAGCCAGACCTATCAGAGCAGCCAGATGACTTTGCAAGGGGGAAGCAAGACCCTGTTTTCTACAGCAGGTGAATTCACCTTTCCTGGCAGTCAATCCACAGTCAGCTCTTGTGCGACTGTTCCACCCTGTGACTGGTATAAGGACAATTTCTGTAGAGCCAAGCCAAGCTGCAGAGCACACTGACAGAGCTGACAGGAGGCAGCTGCCAGCCCTTGTGTTTTTCCCAGGTATGGCAAAGTGCAGTGAGAGGGCTTGCTGGCTCTGTCCATCCCAGGAGCTGCAGGCCTGTGCCCTGGCAATGCTGGGCAGCTCTGGCTCCAGAAACGCCAACACGCTCCAGGAGCCCAGGCCACACCGTCAGCCCGAGTCCCCCTGAGCAGCTCGCCAAGGCGGAGTTGTCCCAGCCTCGCACCAGCCGCCAGCTACGCCGGGGCAGCCCGGCTGCAGAGGGTCCGTGACGCCGCCCGGCTCCCCCGCCGCCTGCCCGCTGCCGGGAGCGGGTCCGGCCGGCTGCCCCCTCTACCGGCCGCAGCTCGCAGGCGCCGCCGTCACCACCGCGTGGCGGGACTCCGTGACGCCACTTCTAACGCTAAAATGGGCTGAAAGAGGATGCGGGGTGTCTCGTTTCAGACCGCAGCGCTGTAGCCACGGCCTGGGCACGGCGCTGTGGAGAGCTGCTAACACCGGCACCTCCAGCCAGGCCTCCCTGCCTCACCCCGCTCCCACCCGGGCCAGGAGTGCTCCTGCAGGCAAGAGATTTTCCTTCTGCCTGGTTTCCCTCTCCGGAAGAGCAACCCTCCGCAGCCTCAGCTGTATCAGACCAAAGACACTGCTTTTGTTCTCACAATCACTGCAGGCTCTTAGCTTTTGTCAACAAATCTTCGTGGCAGAGTACTCATCAAGCACAAAACCAGCGTGATTTGCTAGAAAATAAAGGCCTGGAGTTCACGTAAAGAGCAGACATCCTGCCATTGGACCAAGTGTATTCATTTTGGTAGGACAGCCTTCACCAGCACAAACACTAAACCTCCACTTAGGTACCTATAATGCCCCCAGTGCTTTGCAGCTGCAAAATAGGATTCAAGGAGCTACCAGAAAGGAAACAGGGCAACAAATATTTCAGAGAAGGCAAGGGAAACAGTGATGAATCTTTTTCCTGGTGAGCTAACACCCATTACTTGATCAGCTCCAACTTTCTGCAGTGGTGGGGCCCCATACAGGTGTACAGCACTCCCTGCAGCTTGCAAGCCATGGTCACTGCAGGACAACATGGCTGTGAAACACATGTTATCAGCCTCAACACAAAAAGATTTGCCTTTTTCCTCACCCCCTTCTCCCACAGTAACTTCCAGATGCAGTTAATGGCAGAGTCAGTTATCTGGAAATGACTCGTTGCGGTTTCAGGCTGATAGATGGGACTCACTGGTAATCGTTCCCTCCCTCTCTCCATTAGTACTCCTCCCTCCAGTTACCAGAAAATGCAGCAGTGCTCCCTTTTGCCCGCCCTCTCTCCTCCCTCCAGGCTACTCCTTTGGAGAATTGGCTCCACAGCTGGATTGTAAAATAATCCAGCTGTTCCTATGACAACGTGCTGGCAGTGGGCAGCGATGACGCCAGCACAGCGTTGGCCCATTCACTACCAACACCCAACTCTGTTTGTTTTGGTTTGGGATGCATTTGTTTTTCTATGCGGGCAGCTCTGCTGAGTACATTTCTGAAGGCCGGAGGGGCAGGAGGAGCCACAATCCCAGAGACGCCAAGAAAGTTGCTGGCTCTGTGATTTACAATTTTTTTTTTTTTTTCCCCAGCCCCATCTGATGTCACGATAAAAACCCCTCCAGCAGTCCTGCAGCTGCACACAGTCTTTGCAAGACTTGATCCAGAGCCTGAGTTGAAAGGCACACTGCAAGAAGGCTTTCATAAAAAGAAAAATAAATAAAAGTAAAAATAATAAAAATAAAAATGCATATTGGGTAGAATCAATAGGGGCCATGCAAACTTTATTTTAACGTCTTGACTGTCAGCAGAAGGATTACAGTGCAGAGGGAAGCAAAGGAAAAACCTGTTCCTTGTGCAGCATTAGCCAAACATGGCAGGACTCATCCTGCCTCTCCTTTGGTAGGTGCTAGCTCATGTACCGAGGGATTTGGGCAGAGCAGGAGCAGAAGGACCGTACAACAGGTTTAGCAAAAGGAGAAGGCTCCTCAGGTACTGCAGCTATGTGATCTCCTCAGCAAAGCCCACTCCTGCATCTTTGACATCATTCTGCAGACACCATCTACAGCTCTGCAACTCCAACGGCAGTGCTCCCAAAGGGAAGGGCAGGAATGTGCTTGACAGTCCACAGGAGAGGAAGACAACTTCCCTGGGACAAATACCCTTCACAAGGAAACTCAGCACAGCAAAATGCCCCTGCTCCCAGCATCAACAAAAAGAGAGACAGCATTTGTTACTGCCCGTACAGTTCACTATGTCTCCATTTTTATTCTGAAGGTCTTGAGAACAAAGCAGGGCATGTAAGAGGGGCAGGACTCTGTAGCTGTGTAACTACTAACATACTGTTTCCTTTCAAACCCAGGTAATTAACCATCATTACAAGCACAACAGTGGCCATTTCTATTGTACAGCTGACTGCAATGACCAGGGCTCCCACTGTTCTGCTTCCAACATGCTGAATGTTAGCAGATAGGGGTGAAGAAAGATGGTCCTCAGTGAGAAAATAAGTATATCTGTTATGTTGTTTTTGAAGAGAGACTTCCATTGGCCACTCTGGACAGGACATAAATGGAAAATTAACCCAAGCAAGTGCAACAAAGTGAATGTATCTCAAACTACACAGGATTCATTCTCTGATGTGGCATGGTGAGCAGCTGGACACAGCAAACTCTCAGGTACAAGGGAAGCCAAAAGATCAGATTAACTTAAACCTATAGGTGCTTCTTTGACGAGAGCAAGGAAATAAAAACAACTAGGAGCATGACTTTCTGGAAGTGCCTTAGAAATTGCAAACCCAACAAAGCGCTGCAGTACCTATATCACATAGTGGTCAGATGGGTTTGGAGAGACCTTTACAGGCTCAGGAAGATACGCTTTCTAATGCTGTCCCTGGCATGTCTCTTACACTGCTGCTTCGGGGTGAGAGACCTTTACAGGCTCAGGAAGATACGCTTTCTAATGCTGTCCCTGGCATGTCTCTTACACTGCTGCTTCGGGGTGCCTCCCCTCCACATCTCCCCACAGCCATTTCCAACTTGCCCTCAACATCTGTCCCCTGCCTACTCTTCAACCATGTAAAAGTCCCATCCAACAGAGACAGCAGCAGCAACAGGTCAGTGCTGGGTTCAGAAGCCTTTGACTTGCCTTCCCTCTGCCACTGTGCAAGGGGTGAAGACAAGCTAACTTTTGAGAAACAGCTGCAGTGCTGATGCTCACAGAGCTGAAGGCTCTACTGTACACTTTACCCAAACTCTTATCCAGCTCTTAACTCTCAACTCTTAACTTCCCTCGCCACACAGAGATTTCTATTCTGGGTTTAAAAGACCACAAATAAATGTCACGAGTCATATGTGGCACGAGCCATATGTGGACAGGGCTTTTTTTCTTGCTATCCATTTCTGGAGCAAGGACTTAAGTAATTTAATAGCAGTGAAGAAAATTTTGAGGTACCTTCTACCACGGCTGTATTTTCCTACCTTTTCATTTACTTTAGAGACCAGCCCAAACATATACACACAGCACAACATTTGAATCCAGCAAGCTCTATGTTCTCTTCTAGATCCAAAAGCCCTTCAGCACCAGTGCCAACTGAACGTCCTCTTGCCAGCACAGTAATTACAGCAAGACACTCCAAAGATCTGGTCTCTGTCAGTTTTTCAGTATTGGGCTCTCTCTCACCCAAGATAGGCTCAGCCCAAGATCTCCCTAAATCCTTCCTGCAGAACACAGCTCAAAGAGTCAAAAAACAGACTTTGCAAAATAAACAAAAGCAAAACTCTTCCCCTGACTAGGATAGCCTGTGGGAGTCCAACCTCCTTGTGTGCTGTGCTTTAGTCTTCAGTACTTTTCAGAAGTGCCAGAACCCAGCCCAACAGTCTCTGCCAGATCCCAAACCCACAATCTCTCTCAGACTTTTTACTAATTCCTTGGGCAAAATCTGATAAGAGGTTGCTGGGGCCCCTGCTCTGCATGGTGTTTACAGGAACAGACCACTCTTTCCAAAGCTTCATGAGGTAAACTAGACTCAATATCAGCACATAGACATATTTGAGAGGATTAAGAATAAGATTTCATCAGAAGCTATTTCAATTATCAGACTGCACAGCAGATAAACAGCAAGGCAAAGGACTCTGACAGCAAGTCTGGCCATGTATCAACAACCATGAAAAGTCTACCTGCCTACCTGGTCCTGCCCCGGGAAGCACCCTTGTGAGGCTGGGCAATCGTTGGAAAGCAGATGGGCAAGAGCAAGGAGGGCAGCCTGAGAGTGTCAGTGCAGATGGGATCAGGTGAGTGACTGGGGTAGAGGTTCTGTGGAGGGGACTGGAAGGTCCGTCTGGGGCAGCTGGCAAAACAGGCACTGGGGCTGGAGCATCAGCACTTTGGTTGTGGCTGAGCCAGTAATTTAGATTGACTTTAGTGGGGCTCTCAATGCCATCTCCCCTAGTGTTTGTATTATCAAATTAGTGAGATAGTCACTGGGTACATGAATAATGAGGTTTATTGAAAACTGGCTGGACCACCGAGCTCAAAGCTGATGAGTAGTTACAAAGTCCAAGTGACAACCAGGAGAGTTGAGCAGCATCTCTCAAGGGTCAATACCAGGGCAAATGCTCTGTAATGCCTTTATCAAAACCCTGAATTATGTGACAAAGCATATGGCCACCAAATCAGGGGTAGTGGCTGATATACACAGAGAGTAGGGCTGCTACTTAGAGGAATCCCAATAGGCTGGATAAATGGCTGATAGGAACCTCTTGAAATTAAAAAAAAAAAAAAAAAAAAAAAAAATCAAATGCAAAGCCCCTCACCTGGGAGGGAATAACTCCATGCAACAGTACGGGATGCTACCTGGCTGAGGATCCACTTTGCTGAAAAAGTACTTGGAATTTATCAAAAATTTTCAAATGCAGGGGGGGTACTCTTCCAAGAATGTCTCAAAGATCCTGATTTTTTACTATGAGGGTGGTCAAACACTGGACTGAGTTTCCCCGAAAAGCTGTGGAACCTTTCTTCCCAGCGACATTCAAAACCCAACTGGACAATGCAGTGAGCAACACACTCTTGATCGACGTGCTCTGAGCGGGGGCTGGAGTAATGACCTCCGTGGTCAGAGCACCCTGATTCAATCCTCCTCAACTAGAGCTAGTCCGTTCTGCTTCTCTCCACCAGTGCTCAGCTTCCCGGTGACCAGCAGGGAGCAGTGGAAGGCGAGGAATGAAGACCTACCCACCGGACCAGCAGCATTCCTGCACGGCTGCAAAAACATGCCGGGACTGCCCAGGGCTGCAGTGACGAGTGCCGAGCACCGGGAAGCGGGGCAGGAGCCTGGCCAGCAGAGCGCACTGCGGGATGCTCTTACCGGGACGGGAGAGCCCCGGTGGGGAGCCGGTGACAGTGGCGGCTGTCACGGGGGAGCCGCGGCGACACGACGAGAGGCTGAGCAGCCGCCGGGGAGCGCGGGTCTCAGGAGGGGACTTGCACGGAAACCTGACCGAGGCACAGAGAGGCTGGGGGCGTTTTGTTCAGCTGGGGAGTCATGTGGAGGGGGCTGCCCAGCCGGCTGCCCCCGCGGGTGCCATCCCACCAGCCACATCCCCAGTAACTCCCAAGATTGGCTCGATATTGCTGTGGTAAGCACTGAACATTGCTTGTTGCTTCAAGCATCTGGAGATACAGGGTTCATATTGCTCAACTCTCCTCCTTGATGTCAAGATCTAAACACATGCTTAACAAAAACCGAAATTTAAATTCTTACATAACCACATGACTCCAGGCACTGGGATGATGAAATCCCAAGTAGCACCAAGATTCTTCTACTGACACAGGACCTGGAAGGGGGACTGCCAAAACCCAGCAGACATGAGCAGCCGTGTGCCACTTTACCAGATAGCTTTGCTACAGCTCAGGGTCATGTTCACATTCATCACACAACTGAGCATCGAAGCCACAAATACATTTTCATGCTTCTGTTAGATCCAGTAAGAACTATAGCATGTTGGTTTAAACTATGGCACTTTATCCACAGATGACAACTATGGAAAATCAGACATGTGGGAAAGAAATCCCAGTGGATGGATGTTGTGGGAACCCGAAGACCTGGGTTTAGAGGTGGCTGAGCCTAAAGGCACCGCCTCAGGGGTCTGACTCTTCTGTTGATGCAACTGGCAGAGGTGGCTTCAGGCATTCCCATGCCAGTCTCTCCACCTGCTCTCCTGGACTGGGTTAACACATCCATTCCAAGGGAGGCAGAAAGGAATGTGAACTTCAGCCTTTGTCACTAGGTATTGGGGAGCTCTGCACAAGCCCGTTTCCTTAGTCGCTAGGTTAGCTAACAGCACTGAGGATGGGGAGGGTACACACAGGCTCTCTTTCTGCCACCTGGGAAAACCAACAACCCATGACAGACAGCAAAGATGGTATTTTAAACTGCTAGTCAGATCTGTCAGAGTATGTCATCCAGATCATACATATGCAGAGAGATGTTTCATACATCTAGAGTAGGTCCTTGCCACAAACGCTGTGTGTTACCACTCAGCTGCTTTCACACACACCACCAGTGCGTTACTCTACTTTCCGTGACCAAACTGACACTGCCAATCACTGACTCCATGTACCACATAAGGTGGAAGGGGTCACCTAACCCAACCCTGCTCAAGCAGGGCCACTTAGAGCAGGCTGCTCAGGGTCTCAGACAGTCAAGTTCTGGCAACCTCTAAGCTGGAGGTTCCACAACCTCTCTGGACAACCTGCTCCAGTGTTTGATCACCTTCACAGTAAAATGTTAGGATTTTAGCACACATTTTGAAGAGTTGCCACTCCAAACTGACTTTAGGCAAATCACTTATGCCCTCAATATGCTGTTCCACAGGAGTTTATACACTTCTGTCAGCTACAGGGTCTGCTTCTTCCATTGCTCTGGTATTAGCATTTGACTGATCCTGCAGTAACTTCAGTCATGGACTCAGACCAGCTGGAACTCAACCCTCCCACATAAAAATGTTTGTTGTGCCAATGTAATTTCCCGAACCATTTCATTGAGATGTCAGACAAGTAACTGTGTAGAAGACAGGAAGGAAACAGAATCACATGGATGGGAGCAGAGAAGATAGCAGGACCACACATGTAGATGGATTTAAGCTGTCCTGAAATTGTCGTTTCAGTGCCTCAATTCACCTGGCTATTAAAATGGAATCACACTCTTCACCTGCTTGACGTGGTTCTGTGGGACAGTTAAGTCAGTGAAAAGCTGAGGTTGCCACCTTCAAGGCACTCAGTGACCTGGCACCAGCACATTAAAAAAAAAAAAAAAAAAAAAAAAAGTCACCTGAAACAACAAGATAGACTGTAGACAACAAATCTGACCCTCTAGCACAAGAGTAGATTCTGCAATAATGCAATGCTTGCCTGTGTAGGAGACCCCATTTTCCAAAGACCTGTCGAAATGTGGAGAATGAGCTCCCTAGGGACTAACGCCCTTTCAGTACCTGCCTGTCTAGACTGCAAGCTGTGCTGCTTTCACAGGTAATGCAAACACACTGCAACAAAAAATTGACTGGGGAGAGGAGAGGGGAACAGACCACACACTTGCGTATTAGTCACATTTGAGGTTACTGGGAAAGTACTTAGGTGCTGCTCTGAACAGTTCAGGGTAAGCTGCAGAATAGAACAGAACACTTCAATTATTAGTTCCCATAAGGAGCTCCGAGATCCTCAGGTGGAAATCATATCATAAATACTCTGTCCTCATAAACATAGGTGATTATTTCAGTGCATGATGTATCTTAGAAGGAAATACAAACCTTTGCTTAAGAGTCAGAGCTGGTCGTTACCACATTCTGTGCCTGATCACCTGCAGGGCACAACCTGTCATGCAGTATCCAGTAATTAAGCTATGTTTATGACAAGATTGGAAGCTGTGAGGTCATTCCCCATGCAACTACATGTGCTTTAAATCTGCTATGATAATAATTTTCAAGGCACACAACAGTTCAGGCCTTCAGCAGCAGCCAATGTGTGATGTTACAACAGCAAGTGACAATGTACCACAGAGAGGAAAAATTTTGCAGACTTTGATCATAAAATGGTTTGGAAAAAGGAGATTTTGCTCGGGTTTGGCTGCATGGAGTTATACTCAATTCCACATATGCAGCAAATTGAACTGGTTGGCACTTTGATCACAAACACACAAGCATCGCCAATTCCAGAACTGTCTTATTAATAACTACTCCCTAGAAGGAATCGGCGAATAAGCTGCATTTATTTTTGGCATGAAAATGCTTGCACAGTAAGATGTTTCCTACATTATAGGTTCTAGAAATTATGAAAAAAATATTCAATTTTGAAGTGTTAAAGACCTCATGGCAAAAATTACTTATGTTTACGTTATATGACAGGTTTATTGAGAAGCCATGTGATCCCACTCTGGTGTAATATTTGAGAGTTTTGCACTCCTGTAGTACCTTTCTGCAACAAAGACTAAAGCGACAACAAAAGACATTTCATTAGGAAGGTGATTACAAGTTCACGTCTTGACTAAATGTGCTGCCACTAAGATCCAGAAGCTATACCAAATGAAGCATTTGCCCTTGGTAAGCTCCCTAAAAACATATGGGTATGTACAGTATACATGAAACTTTTCTCAAATAAATGTTCCTAATCGGGAACATACCTTCTGGGTGAGGTAGCTTGTATGAGTATCATTCTGCAGTTCTAAAAGCTATAGAAACCATCCCATCAGCTTGCCATCACCCTAAGCTCACAGACTGCAACAAAGATAAACATTTATACAGTCCTAAAATTATGTTTGGCACTTTGAAGGCAACCAACAAGGCTGATGTGGCCCCTAGTGAATATGAGTTTGACATCCCTGAGCTAGAGTAACATGTTTCCTTGTGTGTTATTTCACTTTATTTGTCTCCAATTAAAGCTATGTATCTACCTTTCAGTGAAAAACATGTTTCCCTTAAATCCCACCTAATATTTAGGATGATCCGGGGGTAGTTTACCACACACTGCAGTCATCAGGATTCCTTTTGGAGCACTGAGCACTTCACATGACCCTTACAGTGAGAGGTAAATCCTTCTCTAAGCTGCCAGACCTCATTTATAGAGTGGTGACAAAAGTAGCATCTGCAATACCAAATGAAGCAGGGCCAGGAACTGCTCTGTGGTGGAAGGCCACGCCACACATCCACACTACACAGCACTTGGCCCATAGTCACCTCTGAACTGCGTGTGGTGTCCCCGTAGCCCTAAGGCATAAGTATTATTTGAGGGGTGTTATTTCAAACACCCAGAATTGAAGAAACAAGAGCTGTGCTGTAGCCCAGAGGGGCAATCTATGGCATGAAGCTGAAGGACTTGTCATATGCCAAAGCACAGAGGTGTGCTTGATAGGATGAAATATGTTAGGATATTGCTGGATGACCCCCCCATTAGAGTGGAGAGAGCCCAGTTTCACAGAGTCTTGCCTCCTCCTCATGGGAAACATGAGCTACACCCAAGCACCATCTTGGAGACCGCTAGCTGACACAGGCCAAAACTGTTTCAGGGACCAGGTTTTTTTACCGTGTAATAGAGCAGGGTAGAAAATCAGCAGTCCAATGCTCAAGCTCACTACCTAACTCCTTTGATTTAACAGCTCAGACCTAGCCAAGGAACCCAGGCTTGTGGCACCTGGAACTTGCTGACAAACAGTAGGGAAAAAAAAAGGAGGGGGAAGGCTGAGACTCTCATGAACAGTTAAAGTAATGAAGAGCTGAATTCTTTGAAAGGCTCAGAGTGAAATCCTTATCTGTGCTGAAACTCCACTCTTGGCTTTGCATTCAACTCTTATGTAATGACAGCAAATTACTTTGGTTTCTCTTCCTTTGTGTCCTCAAGGTTAGTGACACATCATCATTAGGTTACATTACTACTTTAATTCAGTTGCCATACCACATGCTTAAATGCTGTAACAGAGCTTGTCCTTCTTTCTACTGTGCGCTACAAGCAACTGTCGTTCCTCCTACCATTAGAGTTCAAATGCTTCATAGCAGGAATTGCATCATTCTCATCCTGAAGCACCCACTGTGTTTCAGAGCAGTGTCAAAGTTGTGTTTTATTTAAAAACCCCAATAACTTGCTAATATCTGAATCTTGTACATTTCAGTTTATATGATTTAGGACTGACACTGCTACTGTATTTTACCGCCTTTGCAATGCTGCTATCTATGCAAAAAAAATATTTAGTTTTGTAAACAAAACCAGATAAATACTCTGAGTTGTGTTCACTTCCTTTATTCCCTAGCATAAGAAGATACAAGATGGGCTATTTAAAAGGAGCTAAACCCTTGCCAAATGGAAGATGCAATGCAATCAGAATTAAAATGACTCCTTTAAAGTTGCAGCTGGTTGTCTTTAGCAAACAGGATCAAGTTACAAAACATTTGTATGAAAACAGAGCTCAAATATAATCAGTGAAGAAGATCTGAAAATGTTGTTCTGCAGGCCAAAGATGCAGCGGGGGGAAACAGAACAAGAGGTCCATAACTGGAAATAATAAAGATATTTTGTCCACATGATAGTTACGACCTTCTTTTGTTTTCCCACGATATCCTGTTGATATAATATCCATGTCCCTTGTGGTCATCCGCTGCTTCCAAATGAGATGAGTGGTGTTAGTTTCACTTCAGCACCTCACCAGGTCACCAGCCTACCAACTGTCTGGAAAGTCTGCCGGAAGCAGCGTCAAAGAACAACCTTATCAGCAAATGATCTGAACGGATGAGGAGCATGGACAAATGAGATCACATCTTGTGGTAATTTAAACAAATTTCAAATACAATTACAATAAGGAAGCACAGAATAGGAGCAAAAGTTCAGCTAAGTACTTTCAAACCCACACAGGGATAGTCATAGTTGATCAGGTCAAGCACACCTTTTCCCCCTCTCTGCTGTCAGCCAGAGTCTTCTGACACTACCTGACAGCAACCACACGAAGCAGGCTGTGAGGACAAAGACAGGGTGTAGTGCTGCCTCCCCACAGTATTCTCCAAGGCCCCAGAAATGTACAAAAATCAGGACTTCCACAGCAAAATGAGTTATTTTTGTAATTAATAGTCCTCATTAGCTTTTTCTTACGTGCATTTTCAAGACTGCTTTTCAGGTCAAAAAAAACCCTTGTAGTATTCACAAAATCATGCAACAAGGTTTTCCACAAGTAATAACAATATGGAGTGAGCAACCTCATCAAGTTTGGGTTTATTCCATGTTTTTCCCAAGTTTCATTCGATGCACATCATTCTTATGCTGAAAGAAACCTGCCCTCATTCATGTCTCTGTAAAGCCCCTGAGTGTTAGTTGTTTCTCACCCAGAAGCTGTTTCACACCTCACATCACCTATTCAATTCTCAGCACCTCTCACAGTGCTCTATGTCCTTCTGAAGATCAGAACTGCACACAAAGTATGGGCACATGGTGGATTTAGCCCATGCCATAATAATGCTCTCTGCTTTGTTCTCTAGCCCTTCTTTCTTACTTCCTAACATTGGATTTATTCATTTACCAAGCCTTAAGCTGAGGTTTTAACAGAATTGTTATTATTATGCCAAGATCTTGTTCCTAAGAGATAAATCAGCTTCTAGGCTGTTCCTGGATATTTGAAGTTTGGATTATCTCCCATTTAAAACACTTTACATTTATCTGTGTCAAACTGCATCACCCATTCACTTTGTATTGTGAAGTTTTACTAAAGTTCCTCTCAGACCACAGGCTCCAAATCAGATCCTTGTGGAACAGCACATATTGACTCCTTCCATCAGGAAAATATTTTTTGCCCTTACAGCTACTTGTCTTTAACCCAGCATCATCTACCCATGTGAAAACTTTCCCCTCTTACTCTAGTTTCTTGAGGCTTTTGCTGCTAGATATTATTGAATGCTTTTTAGAAACCCAAAGAGATCACATGAGCTCTCCACATGCTTTGCCAACTCGTCACAGGACTCCAAGCGACATCTGAGGCCAGGACTCCTCTTTAGAAAAGCTCTGCCACCTCTCCTGGTCCACCATTCCCACCACACACATCCACTAGTTCGCCTTTTAAAATAGTTTTATTTAACTTGCCTGGTACAGTTAACAGGCTAATTGCTCAGAAGCACTCCAGAACTTTTCTAGTGACTTTTTTTTTTTTTTTTAATTGGCATATTAACTATCTTCACGTTCTCTGTTATCAAAGCACTTCTAAATGAGATGTTACACAAAACCATTAGTAAGCAGCTCAGCTATTTAAATCTTCCCTTAGAACTCCTGGATGAGCATCATGCAGTGCAACTGTTCAGCACTTTTTATATCTTTAATTATCCTTTATATGGACACTTCAGCTTAACACATACCCTCTGATAAATCTGTCACAAAACCAAGTATAAGCACAGGAATCTTCTTAACTTCCTCTACAGTGAGTGTAGAACAAAAATACTAATTTATTCTTTTCTAAAACCTTATCTCCTCTGAACAACTCATTTATTTTTGACTGTCCACTGGCGCGGATGACTTCTTTGGCAGGATTCCTGTTCTATTTTGACTGAGAGCAGGAGTCAGATTTATTGGCAAAGTAACAACAATACAATGAAAACCAGCAGAACAAGTATTCAGGGATACACATACCCGGACACCTGCTACACTGAAGTCAGGTTTCATAGGGTAGCTCTGACACTGACAGTGTAATTGTTCACTTTCACTTAATTTCACATGGCAATGAAAGCTAGTTCTTATTATGCGTTTTTTTTAAGTTTAATTATGTAATCTTCGATTTTCCATCATCACAGCTATCAGGGAGATTTGCAGGTGGAAAGGCAATGCTAGGGAAGCCCAATCTAGGAGAGCGAGAGGTATGAGCTGTTACCTGTGAATCCGCCCAGTATTCAATGCCCAGCACTACAGGGAGCCAGGGAGGCTTCCACCCCTTCTCCTGACACATCACCCCCCAAAGCGGACAGGAGAGCTGGAGAAGGAGTAACGGAGCCCAGGCAGCCCGGTCAGCCCACCCCAGGGGCCCACCTGCCAGGAGCCCCACACGGAGCTCAGCCACGGGCTCCATGCCTTCCGCAGCCCGGGCACTGAGCGGTGTCCCCAGCTGTGGGGACGGGGAGGGCCGGGCGGCCCGGGCGAGGCTGACGCCCAGCTCCGCGCGCCCCGGCCGTTGGACCAATGGCCCAGCCCTCGCGCGCCCCCCTCCCTTCTGGAACCTTCCCGCCCCCGAGCCCCACGGGCCAACCGAGACCCAGCAGCGACCACGGGAAGAGGGCGCCGCCGCTTTGCCATATATGGGCACGGCCGGAAGTACTTGCGTCACGGCGTTGGCTCGCAGCGTCTCCGCGGGGAGCGGGACGTCACGTCCCTGACGCGCCCGCCGCGCGGCACCCTGGCAACCAAACAGACAACACGGCGGCGGGCGCGCAGGCGCGGCCCGGGGCGGCGGGGGAGGCGGCGGCCCCCGCAGCGCCGACCGGGCCGGAGAGGGTGGTGGGGCGCCGGGTGACCCGCCCGGCCGCCCGAGGGGAGAGCGACTGTGCCTGCGGCGGGGTGGGCCTGGGAGCGCCTGCACCGCCCCCGCAAGCACGGAGGGTCCCGGGGAAGGCCCCGCTCTGGGTCTCTCCGCCGTTCTCCCGGCTCAGTGACAGAGCCCCACGGGGTCGCGCGGGGGCTGGCCCGACGCTGCGAAGCTCCGCGGTGAATTCAGGTATCGGCAGCGGTGCCAGCTCCGGCCCCCGCGCCCAGCCCTCGGGCCTGCGGGGAGACGGGCCGCCGCGGCGCGGGGCCGGAGCGCTGAAGAGGAGGGGTGGGGGCGGCGTGCGCAGGAGCGTGTCGACACGGCAGCCTCTGTCAGCACCGAAACAGTTCTGGACCCGCAGCACCCCCCTGTGTCTGGGGTTACTTTGCCAGGCAGGCCATCTTTGTTCTACTATAAACATGTTTAAGGCTCTTCACGTTGTTTTACAGCTCTACGTTTTGTAATTTATAATAACGATTCCACTATTCCTTGCGTTGTGTTGCAGTTTCATTTCTAAGAATTAATTACAGTACTGCCCTCAATGGGATCAGGAGCACAGGAGGTGTCAGAAATAATGTGAGCATTACCTGCTTGTCTTATCTCATTCCATTGTTTTGTTTCACAAAGCTTTGTACTGATATCTGTGTGATGTATCAGATACAGTTTATAATTGAAGCACATGCATGCAATCCATTCCAAGCAGAGATTGATGTGTTACTCCCTCTCATGGCTCTGTTGAAGTTAGTAGAAAGATTCCCACTGATTTAAGTGAGATTTCACTACTGCATTCTCAGATGCGAGGAAGCAGATAAATCATGTCCATGACAAGCCATAAATTTTGTGTAGTACATTGTGAATTCTAGATCATCCCTGGCTGAAGGCAAGGAGTAGGGCTGGAGCCTGGGGTTAAACATGATGTGTCTCATGTAGTGCCACCCCTGAGTTTGACATAATCGCGTAACAAATGCAAAACCTGACACACTTGGCACTTGCTGCTGTTGGAAATAAAAAGCCTCAGTTAGGCTGCAGGACTGCCATCTCTCAGAATTCAGCTCTAGATTTTGCTTTAACTTGTCCAGTGATCATTAGAGATGACTGAGCCAGGATCGCTCTACCTGCTTTGGGGGAACTGTGTGATATTTAGGACTCTCTAAACCCCTGTCTTTTCTGCTTCTGTGCTGAACATCTGGTGATTTCAACAGCATGTATGAGTGCTCAGAGAGCTCTCAGTTCTTCAGCTCTGAACCTGATGGCCTTTCAGCAGAAGGCACGTTGTGATTCCATATTTACTGACTTCACAGGATTACTTGTCACAGTCTCACTCTCTTGCAGCTACACCTACATGACTGCTTCAGGGGTCAGCACTACTGTGCATTTGCTGTGCCTGGGCGTTGCCCTTGTGAACTCAAGTGGTGATATCAAAGTAGCTGCTTCTCAGTGGGTGGCATCTCAGTAGCAAGTGGGGTCATTCTTCGTCAGTTGTCAATGCTGCCTCCAGCTTAATGTTGAAAGATGGGAAGCTGTGTGCATATTTGCTTTTTCACAGGGCTGGCCTTGTTGAGCAAGCTATGAAGCAGCAATTGAGATGAGATACATCCTGTGTGTGTTCTGATTAGGGAATGGGTGAAGAAAGCAGAGCCCGCTGCAGTGACCAGGAAATGTGGAGTTACACAAACCCAGCCCTGAACACCAGAGAAACCTCTAGCCTGCAGAGATTGCCTGAGAGCACAGCATCAAGGTGGCCTTCAGCTGGACACACGTGCCAGTGCAGGTGGCATCTTTACCTTCACCTTGAGAAAGGTGAAGAGCTGGAGGCCATCAGAGAGGTGGTGCTGCTCTTGTGGGAATGTTCCTGTGTGGGCATCATGGACAGAGCAGAGCTCTGCACACAGGGGTGGCCTGTCCCTGCTGCTGCCCTGACAGAGGGGCATGCACTTCACTGCACAGGGAGCAGGAATGACAGGGTAGCAGCCTCTAAACTGACTGGGGCAGGAGAGGCCATGTTGCACAGAGCCCCAGGAAGGACGCATTCCCAGAGCATGTGGGCTGTTTGCTGTAACTCAGCTCATTCAAGGACTAGGCTAGCTTTAATAGAAGCTGAGGGGCAAGGGCAGTATTTTGCCTTATACCATTCAGCCAAAAGCAAGAAAGAAGTGCATGAGCATTTTTCCTCCCCTCATGGCCAAAAGACAAATATGCTGTAGCTGCTCCTAGGGGTGCCAGACCAAGCACAGGGGTACCAAGAGCCAGGGTGCATGTCTAGCCTCTCCAGGCACAAAGAAGTTGGGCCGCTAGGTATATGTAAACCATTTAGTGGGCCCCAGCCCACAGCTGGCCTCCTCGATTCAGAGGCATGAACTCATGTGACCCTTTTTACCTCCTTTCCAGTGAGGCCTCCAGCTTGTCACTGAAAGGCCACAGCAGGTGGCATGCAGAGGCACAGGAGAGGACCAGCCTCAGATCAGATGGGGAAGGCATGACCCTGCTGCCCACCAGGCTGAGTGAGAAGGGTGTAGACAGAGCCAGCCCTGAGGTCTGGCCTTAATGGTGTTCCCATCCTGATGGCTGAGGCAGCTAACACTAGTCTGCAGTTTACAAAGCCCAGTCTAAATTAAAGGATAGGGAACCCCTTTAGGGTCACAGGGAAGTGAAGCAAAAAGGTAATACAAGGACAGCTCCAGTAGTCAACTTAAATGCTTTTATTGACAATGTCTCTGAACAATAATAAGCAAACAATGCTTAAGTTTCATCCAAATTCACTTTCCACATGTCAAAAAAGACCTCAAGGTAGAAAAAAATAAAATAAAAATATAAATATCTGAGAATCCATCTTAATAAATAAATTAAAAACACAATAAAAACGTTTTCATGGAAAACTTATGTCAGAACATTCAGACCACCTCAACAATGCATGATCAGTAAAGTTACAATGAACATCAATGTAGAACTACAGTACATGGATATAGCTAGTTATCTACCTACTAGAAAATAAAAGAGTCTCTTTCCCCCCCACGTAGGATGGGTCATTGCTAAGTCATTAGAACACAATATTGCCAGGAACACAGTAGTTATTGTTAATCAGCTGCACTAGATACAAGTTGGAGATACCCAGCACCAGGTTAAATTCCAATCATTTAAAACCAAGAGATTAATTAGTTAATGCTAGTGATACTAAGGAGGGGAGGGAGTCACCTACCCAGCCATGTGGGACATGCTACAGACTACCAGCTCTCATGGATGGGCCATTGGGGATGAGACAAACTCCATGCGATTTGCTACATCTCTGGAAGAGGTACGAGGCCTCAGCGCGGGGAGCTCTGCCAGGCCCCGGGGCACCAGGCCAGATGGGGGGTGGCGGTGGTGGGGCCCTCCCCAGGCCCAGGGAGCCCCATGGGGCACAGCGGCAAGTCCGTGGGGGTGCACGGGCAGGGGAGGGGGCCCGGCAGATCAGTCAGTGCTACAGCCCCTCACAAGGCCAGGAGGGTGGGGGAGCTGAGGGAGTCAGACGAGGGCTCATTGCTGCTGCTGCCCTTCCGGTGCGCAGCGGCACAGCTGGGGAAGGCGTCCGCCTCGGGGTAGGTGAAGACGAAGGTGGAGGTGTAGGTGCTCGGGCAAGGGGTGCAGGTCACCACAGGGGTGCAGAGAGGCTCCAGCTCACTGCTGGTCCCGGCGCCCAGCGACTCCCAGTCCGACGCGTAGAAGGAGGAGGCTCCAGGCAGGTCCATGTCAGGCACGGAGCGAGAGGCCTCCCGTGGCCCCGCAGAGAAAAGCAGCTCGTCGAAGGGCTCAGCCTTGAGCTCCAGCCCGCCACCGCTGGTCTCCTTAGGCTGCACGGCCGGCGGTGCCTCAGCCATCAGTGGCAGGGTGAAGGTAGGCTCCTCGGGCACAGGGGGACTGGAAGTGCCCAGGTCCAGCGCCGTGGCAGCCGCCAGCTCCTCAGAGAAGCGCAGCTCCTCGGGCATCTTGCAGGCGGGCCGGTGGGCTGCCAGGATGAACTCCAGTTTCTCCTTCTCCTTCAGCAGGTTAGCGATCTCTGCCTGCAGCGCAGACTTCTCCTCCTCCAGCTGGTCGGTCTCCTGCAGAGCAAGTGGGGCTGTCAGCCAGGGCCAGCATCAACCCCGGCTGGAGTACCGCCAACTCGCCACCCTCCCTCCTTCTGGCTAACCTCCCCGGCCTCCCGGGCAGCACTTACCGCCTGCAGCGTGTCGGTGAGCTCCCGCCGCCGGTTGCGGCACTTGGCCGCTGCCATCTTGTTCCTTTCCCGGCGTATCCTTCTCTTCTCCTCCTCCTCCGGGGACAGCTGTGGGCACAGAGAGGCCGCTCAGTCCCGCCGCCAGCCCAGTGCCTCCTGGCCGAGACACCCCGCCGGCCTCGCCCCGCCCTCCACATCTCCCCCAGTAACCCCGTTGCCCACTCACCTGCTCGACTTTGCCCCTGCGGCCGATGCTCTGCCCACGGCCACCCGGCGTCTTCAGCACTGCGGGGCGGGAGTAGGCGGCGGGTGCGGGCGCCGGCACGCCGTAGGGGTGCCCGCGGCTCTGGGAGGGGGCCACGGAGGAGATGAGGGTGGGCTGCACGAGCCACTGCAGGTCGGGGCTGGTGGAGATGGCCGTCACCGTGGGCACGAAGCTGGAGCTAGAGACGGCCAGGTCGGTGCAGAAGTCCTGCGGGGCAGAGGAAGTGGGGGGCTGCCGTCAGCGGGGCACCCGGACCGCTCCCCGCCACCCCCGGGGCCGCGCCGGCCGCGGCGCCGCGCTGCCAGCGCCGGCTCCACACGAGAGAGGCCTGTTATAAATATCTCTGACGTCTGCGCTGACGCAGACGCTGCTCCGGAGTCTCCTCAATGAACTCGCGTTTTATCAATGAAGCCGCTTTACACACCCGCCGCAGAGCGCGGCCCGGGCCACGACTCCCCCCGCCCGCCCCGCCACGGCACCGGACCGCTCCCCCCGCCCAGCCCCCGGCCCGGGGGCAGCCGCCACGGCCTGGGCTCCCCTGCCCTCCTCGGGGGCACCGCCGGGCCCCGCGCCGCCCGCTCTCGTCCGGCGGTCCCGTCCCGTCCCGTCCCCTCCCCTCCCGGGCGCTCCCGCCCCGCGGCGGGGGCGCAGCCGGTGTGCTCGGCGCCTCACCTGCGGGTTGACAGGCGAGCCCATGCTAGAGAAGGAGTCCGCCGGGGAGGGGTAGTAGGTGAGGCTGTCCCCAGCCGGGGAAGCGCTGCTGCAGCGAGAGGAGGGCGCCTCGTACTCTCCAGTGAAGCCCGGGTACATCATGTCGTCTCGGTGCGCACAAGCTGGCGGTGCGGTGATAGCAGAGCGCCCTTGGGGATGAGGCGAGGAGGGGGCCGGCTGCGTGTGTCCCTCTGTCCGGTCCGCGCCGCGCGTCTCTGCGCTCCGCCGCCGGGGCTGCCTCTGCTGCTGAGTACCGCGCGGCGCCTCTCCCTTTAATACCCTCTCGCCGACGTCACTGGGGACGTGCCACTGGCGCCCGCGGGGGGGCCGACCGCCGCGCGTCAGCCCTGCACCACCCCCGGGGCGGCCCTGAGCGCCGTCCGCCGTCGCCTGCCGCGGAAGAGAGACGGGACGAGGTGCAGGAGGCGGTCGCTGAGGCGGGGAGAATCCCGCGGGCGGCGCCGAGGTGGGGGGCGGTGGCCGGATCCCCCCCCCGCGCGGAGTGGTACGGCCTCCTCGGGAACCCACTGACGCAGATATCCTTATATGGGATACATCCTGTGCGAGGGGGCGTGACTGACGGGAAGCGCTCCAGGCTGCAGCCAAGTGCGGCGGGCAGCGCGCGGGATGGGATGGGACGGGACGGGACGCGACGCGACGCGACGGGACGGGACGGGACGCGGCGGCCTCTCCCCACCCCCACGCGTGGCGAGACCCCGCCGGGGGCCCCGATGCACCAACGTTGCCCCCGCAGGTGCCGTCCCGCCGCAGGCGACCCCCTCCCCGGGAGGGGGGCGGGCGGCGACACCGCAGTTAGACGGGGCTCCCGCGCAACCCCGTCGCGGAGGAAGGTGCTGCAAAGGAGGCGGCAAAGCAGGGCCGACGGCCGGGCCCTGGCGGGCTGGCGTGCACTTTGCACTGCGAGCAAAACTTCGTCCCGGGCCCAGAGCGAGTTCTGGGCACGGGGACACAGCGGTCGCTACCTGCGGAGAGCCTGACCTACCCTCTTTGCTGCGGCGAGGAAGGGGTTTTGCTCATCTGGCACTGTTTACTTATCTGTTACACATGCAGAGTAACAGTCAAGAGTGGGGGTAGTGGCACAGGGTGCTGGGAAGCCCTGCCAGGAAAGCCTGGGGGGCCGCAGCCCTCCAGGAAGGTTAGGAGAACTTGGGAGCAGTGTTCAGGAATACTGGGACGCACGCCAAGGGCACAGGCAAGGGGCCACCGGGAAACCACCATCGAGGAGCGAGGGGTGAGGCTTGTCCTTTCCTCCAGTTTGGATTTTGTTTTGATCCTTGTTGCAGTGAAGCCCGGAGACACCCACCCACGACGGGGATGTCAGGCAGCCCCTGGCTCAGGTCAGGCTAAGCTAGGAGCCAGACCGCAGACTCACCTTGCACGGGAGCCAAGAGATCGCGGCTATAGATAGTAACAGGGAAGCTGCAGCAGCGAGCGTGTTTACAGCAACAAACAGAGCCTGCAGCGCAGTCTCCAAGCAGGAGCGTCACCCAGCCAGGCTGGGATCCTGCTGGCAGCTTCTCCTGCTGTTTGAGCTCATGGGCTAAATGCAGTGCCTGATGCTGCTGCTGTTGCTGTTGCTGTGCGAGCAACCTCCGTTCTTAGAGATCTGGGCCACGGGGGCGGGAGAACTGGGCCAGCTGCTATTTCTGAGCTGCCTGTCAAAGCAGAGGGGACAGCCAAGGACTGCCGCAGCTCACAGCTCGCACCGCTCCCTGGGAAAGGGCCCACAGGGACCAGCACTGCCTCTCACCAGCTCGGCACCAGCCCATGGGCTAGCCCTTCTCAGAGCAGGCATCTGTCATCCCAGCCCCCTGTGCTGCTGGGGACTCCTGGCCCTGGCCAACATTCCCCCCATCCTGGCTGCCAAAGCAGTGGGGTGAGCATGGTCTCTTCAGCAGAACCAGACTACAGGCGGGGAGGTCCCCCTTCAGCATTGCCTGGAGGAGAGATGTGCCAGAAAATTAGCAAAGCCATGACCCTGTCGTCCCTGCCAGCGGCCAAGCAGCAGGCCAGACCTCTGGAGCCATGTTCCCAGCAGGGCCTGGGTTGAGGCACTGGTGCCCAGTACGGGCAAGAGCCTCCAACACAGTTTCAAGTCCCAGACATTTGCTAGGCATGTTTCAGAAAATCCCTGCTTAGACCTGCTGCTGTCTACAAACTGCCCAGGGTTCCTCTCATCAGACTGTCCCCCCAAAAGAAGTGTCTGGAAATCAGGGAAGGGGGCCTGATTCACCAAAGCCCGAGATATTTTTGTGACACCCAGGCAAACTGTCGGTTGCCATCTCCGCTGGCGACCGAGCATGCTCTGTTTGTACCAAATGGAAAGTGCAAGGACGCTGCACCTTTCTAACATGTGGAGGCAAGGAAACAGAGAAAGCGAAAACATATGACGTGGGTTTGTTTTTTGCTCCAAACGTGGGGTGCACACGGTTTTACCACAGCCCATGTGAGACAAAAAAGAGGAAGCAAGTGGTACCGCAGGGACAAAACAGAGTCAGAGCATGAACCCTCCTGAGGGGGTTGCCCTCGCCACTGTGCCAAAGGAGCCCAATGAAGGCTCCTTGCCTGCTGGGAACAGGCAGAAGTGTTCAGGTCTTTCAAAACAGCACAATCTAAGGAACGGACCATGAGTCCATGGAGCATTACAATATTATTAAATCTGTACAACCAGGGCCAGCAGGGTTTTGCTGGGCTCCAGTGGTGCTCAGCTGTAGGGATGCACTACTGTAGGGACTGGGATTCTTCTCAGGCCAGGGGTGGGGCTGTAAATCCTGGCAAGGCCCTTTGCACCTGCTCCAGACAAGCCCACAGCATGGGGAGGTGGCTGCTGACCACCACCATCAGGGAGATTGCCCTTCCCAGATGCCTGGCCAGATAAAAGAGGCCATGGCCACTGCACTGCTTGTGTGTATCAATGTTGCTGGCAGGGCAGAAAGAGAGCACTCATCCAACAAGGGTCTTGTCCTGGGTACCACCAGGACCCCTCCACCTGCTTGGCCACCATTTTCCCTCCTGCCATGCAGGGAGGTGGGAAAGCTTGCAGGTCCCGAGCTGACAAGGGAGCAGCGAGCTCCCCAGCCCCCAAGTGCAGATGGGAACTTGGCCCTGCTTTCACACCCCTCCTTCAGCTGAGCTTGCGACTGAGCCTGGGTTTGGAAAACCACAGCAGAGAAGTGCCTGAGATATGTGAGCCAGTGCAAACCACACAGCCAAAACCTGCTTCAGGGGCAGGAGATGGCTGAGCCTAAATTCGGCCATTCACCAGGGGAAAGTTCATGCCAGCAGCATGGCCCTTTGGCAGCTGCATGACAGCCCTAACCCACCTTCTGTCAGCAATACCGACCGCAACATGGTTCCACATTGCCTTTCCAGGCACACATTGTGACAGACGTCTGCTTCCACCTCACCAGGGCCTGCTGGGGTGGGAAGGAGACCTGGGGGCCAGAGTCTAGCAGCAGGGCTAGCACACAGGGGATACTGCTGCGGGCTCAAAAAATAACTCCTCACTGTCAAATACCCCTCTGCACTGAGAAACCATCGCTGCCTGGCCAAGTCCCCTGCCCATACCAACAGATGATCCACGCAATACTGTGAACAACCGTTGAGGTACAGACTTCATGGGCAGGCTCCAGGGGCATTAGTACAATTCCCCCTGCACACACCTGCGCACCTGCTGTTCCTGGTGCCCCCCACCTCATGCACTCCCAGCACAGTATAAGGGACCCCCTCTGTCTGCCTGTCCCCAGGGAGGTTTGTGGAGCCGGGCAAGGGCTGCAAGGCTTGGGAGCAAATGGGATGGAAAAGCAGGAAAGGGGGGCTGATAAACCAGTGGTGGGGGCGTGCCCCCTCTCTTGATGTGGCTGGGGAGTAGAGGGTGGAAGATGGGCCCTCAGCACATTATCCAAGGGGCCTGAGCTCCCCCCAAGACACACTGCAGCTATCACCCTCCACCTAGCCTGGGAGCCTCCAGGAGGGCAGAGTTCCAACCACTGCTGGTCTTTAAAATGCAGCGCATACCCAAAGTAAAGTATAAACAGTAATCAATAATCACAGCAGCTGGGTGTGTGACAGGGACGTCCTAAAGAATAAACACTGCGAGCAGAGACATCCCGGCATCTTGTGGTTGTGCAGCCACATGCCAAGGGCCAGCAATTACTGTGGGCAACACTGTTGAGCCCTCCCACCCATTCTCACCACTCTGCCTGCTGCTTTCACCTGCACCATGGTGGATACTCTAATAGCTCACCAGGTATGGCTAGACCTTGTTCCACACACTGACAAAACCCCAAGCTGCTCACAGCCAGCAGGTCCAAAAGATGACTTTGCCCATCATAGCACTTCCTCCACACTCCATTGTCCCAGGGCCAGGCTGGCAGCTGTTGCCCCACAAGCAAGGGTTCATAACCCAGAGCAATTCAAGCGCAAAGTTCTCCAGCCACAGCTTCTGCTGCCGCCGGTGCCATCCCTTTGTGCACCATGGCAGTGCCACAGAACTGGAGCACTGCAGCCAAGCTGGCCTCTTATCTCCCCGCTGGCTTCAGCGACATAGGCCCGTCCCAGGGCACTGTGCATGCTCACAGTCATAATCCCAGGGCACTGAACAGCTGGGCACAGAGGAGAGGAAAACACCTGAAACAAAATGACCCATGCATTTGTGGAACCACTTGATATTTAGAAGTGAAATCCCAGAAATGAAAGGCAATAAGCTTGCACTTGGTGAGAGGCAACATGTTCAAACCCAGTGACAGATGGACTGATTCTCCTGATCAAACAAGATCCAAATGAAGCAAGCACAGCTGCACTTTCCTTGCTGGAACCCCACAAGGAGCCTGCAGTAAAACACACACACCATTGAGAGAAAGCCTGGGCTTCTTTCTGCATCCAAGAGCTTTCTGGAGGTGGCAGCTGGATGGTCCCATTGCACAAGCTGCCTCTTCCTCCATGGGGCTGGGCAGCCACGGCGATGCTTATGGTGTGGGGTGGGCTCTGGATAAAGGGGTTGGGGGCTGGATAAAGGGGTCCTGCTCCTTCATCGGTGCCGTGGCCCTTGAAAAAAATGGGCCAAAGGTAGCAAAGGAGGAAGTGCTGAGATGAAGGAGGAAAAGGCCACTGTGCTTAGCTAAGGAGATTTTGTTGTGGGCGGAGAACAAAGCAGACGAATTAAGGGAAGGGACAGGATGTTGAAGATTGTTCGGCTCAGGACAGAAAGAAAACCTCTAATTGTTGTGACTGGGGAGTGCTCTGGGGAAAAGCTCAAGGGAACTCTGGATAAACAAAGGATCACAAAGCTGAAGATAGCCTGGGAGGGAGTGGGACAGCCTGAGGCTTGGCCACTGCTTGGATAAACAGCTCTGCTTCACTGGAGGTAGTCCCCAGATCACTTTCCTCCTATGCCATCGGTGTCAGAGACCAGCATACCAGGAGGGCTGCCCCAGAGTACAGCCATTAACACAAGCAAGGTCTCTTTTTTTGAGTCCTTGGCTCTTGTAGCGATGAGGCTATTGCAGGGACTCACAGAGACTCAGCCTGCCCTGACCCAGAGGGAGTCACGTTCAGTTGCTGCTGCTGAAAGGTAACAAACAGTGAGATTTGAGAGCAGAGTGTTTGCTTCCTGCTCTGGCTGAGCTGTACCTCAGGGTGGACAGTCAGGCTGCACAGAAGGCAGAGCTGAAGGAAGCCATCAGCTCTGTGGAAAGACACCGCAATGCAGGAATAGAGACCCCAGTAACGCAGCAAGAGAATGATGAGGGGTGGCTACACAGGCAGTTGGCCATCTCTGCCCTAGGAACAAACATTGGGAATACCCCAGGAAACTGAGGTTCTTTAGATGGTATTTAAGAAATGTAATAAATACGAAATTCAATATTATTAAATGGTCTGGGCTTAACAGTGCCATGAATATACATACACGTAAACAGTGTGGAGCACTGCCAGCCCAGCCCCGAGGCTTTGATCCTCCCCAAGGATCCAGATCTGCCAAGCAATTTGGTTTGGCTGGGGGGAACTGCTGGGAGGGAGAAACATCTTTTGTGTTAACTCGTTCCTAAGTATCCACGCAAGTGCGACAAGACCTAAGTGTATGCTTGCGCAGAGAGACCTGGAAGGAGTATGAGATTTGCAGATGATTTGGGGTGCTCTGCTCAATCTCTGCATGGTGAACAGGGTCTGGAGAAGTCTCTGTTGCTCACTGCTACCAGCCCACAGCTTGTTCCACATCAAGGAAAGCACTTGCCATTATCCAGGCCCATACCAGCACCTGAAGAGATTGGCCATGTCCTTCCCTGGTGAGGTCAGATGGAAAGCATGTAGACAATAAACAGGCGAGAAAGTACAGGTCTGGAAATTCAAGTACCAACCCCCACAAAGAGCCACAATGATCCACTTTGGGACTGAGTTTGACCAGTGATTGCACATGGGGTGCCCATCCTTCTCTGTACCCCCCTCCCGAGAGCCTAGCTGCCAAGGGCACAGCTGACAGCCAGCGGGGAGAAGAAAGGGTAACTTGCTTTCTCCCCACTTGCTTTAGGATCTCAACAGAGCTCAGCAGGCTGCAAAACTGGCACCTCTTGCCTGCTTAACATACTCAACCGTGCTGGCCGCCTTGGGCACCAAGAGCACCAGCGTGGATGTGGGCAGACACCGGCTGGAGAAAAGGCGCCCTGTGCTCCAGCACAAAGCCCCACTCAGACGTGAAGAGCTGCCTGCAGCCACCCACTCCCGGTTCCTGTAAGCAGGGATTCCCTCCTGCCTCCCCCAGGGACTGAAGGCAGCCTGGAGACAGCGGTCCAGGCCTAGCGAGGAAGTGGAGAAGAGAGACCAAGCACCAGGCACAGGGCGGGTGATACTCAGCCTCCCGCAGCATGGGCTGTTGTCTCAGGGCCTCCTGCCTCCCTCCCACCCAGCACCGGTCCTGCCCGGGACTCCTCTGGCCCACATGCACTAGCCACTGGACTTTTGGGGTGCTCGCTGAGGCAAACACCCTGGCGAGGCCTGTGACACCCCTCACCCCAGTGGCCTTCACCAGGCTCCCGTCGGGCCCTGCTCACCCCTTCCGGCCCAGGGTGCGGGGCAGGAGGGGTCCATAGGACCTGCGGCCACCCAGGGGCGTAAGTCGCTCGGCTGGGCACCCGGTGAAGCCGCCGCAGCCCGCGCCCGAGGTCGAGGCAGCGCATGCCCAGGCTGCCCCGGGGCAGCGGCGGGACCGCGCGGGCACACACGCGCGGCCCAGCCCCGCCGCGGGGACGGGGATGGGCCGGCGCCGCGCAGGCCCCGCCTCCCACCCCTCCTGGCCAATCCCGGCGCTGTTGCTGGGGCCGGGCCGACCGCCTGACGTTGCCCGGGAGACGGCGGAACGTTGAAAACACACAGACCTGTTGACGTCGGTGCGTGGTTTCTGTAGCAACGGGCCGGCAACGTCATCGCTCTCCCCCTCCCTCCTCTCCCCGCCGGAGCTCGCGGGCGACGCAGGCGGCGGCGTCAGCCACGGCGGGAGGGGTGGAGCCCCGTCGCCATGGCAGCGGCGGAGGGTGGGGCTCGGTCGCCATGGCAGCGGGAGCGGCTGTTGTTTGTTTGGGAGCCGGCGGCGGCCCTGGCCCCTGTCGGGCGTCCTGCCCACGCGGCTGCCGGCGCCCGGCGGCGACTGGCCCCGCCGGCGGGGCACCCTGCCCAGTCTGTCCCTCTGCCGCTGCCCGGCTGCCCTCTCGGCCCTGCTGGGGAAGCCCCTCAGACCGGGTGTCCCGCAGCGCGGGAGCCCCCACGGGCAGAAGGCAGCACTCTGGGGCAGGGGCTGGTAGACACCCCATCAGCCAGCACTGGGTACCCCTGCCTGGCACACCAGGAGGGCTGTGGCTTGGTAACCTGAGGTGGGAAATGGGTCCAAGCTAAAAAATAACCATGCTGAAAAGGAGCATTTATTTTTCACTCACATCAGCTGTGCAGCCCACCGCAGTAGGGAGCCTGACCAGCAGTAGTAACCGCCTGACAGGCTGGGATGGATGGATGCATGCATGCATGCATGGATGGATGCAGAAGGCCATGCTGCAGGCCCTGCTCTGAGAGGGACTGGTATAAGCTTTTGCAGGTGTGGGCTGAGCACCCGCAGCACATGTGCTGCAGTTTTTCTGTGCTTATCACCTGGGGTGCCATGTGGGGGGCATGTGTGAACGTCCAGGCAAACATCAGAAACCAAAAAGTGAACCATATATGTTGCAGTGTTTTCTGGTCTATCTCAGGAATAGTGGCCAGGTCCGTCCACTGCCTCCCACCAGCATCTTCTGCAAAGCCCGCTCTGCCAAAACCACCTAGTAGACTTTGCCCGGCGCCAGTGTGTGGTGTTGCTCCTGTGACTGGCGGCAGCGGTGCCTGGTGGAGGCCAGACAGACCAAATGCTCCTCCCTGTGCTGGGGTGGCATGGGCTGCTCCAGAGAGCCCTGCTCCCAGCACCCTGCCTCCTCACCGACTGCTGCCCTTTGGGTGTACTTTGGGTGTCTTCCCCTCTGACATCAGCTGCCTCCCCTACAACGTGCGGCAGCCAAAGACCTCCTAGGTGAAACACCCTGCGTGGAGAACCACTGGTGGGGGGACCCACCCACCAGCATTTCCCCTGTGACCTGGTGGGCGGGTCACACCAGCTGGGGAGCTCCCCTGAAACCCCAAACCTTGCACAAGCAGTGACAGGAGAGGAGGGAACCTCGGGGCCGTCCCTGCCTTGGCCGCTTTGTTAGGTGCCTGCGGAGTGGGAACTCCCAGCGCCTCTTCCCGCCGCCACCATCTGCTGAGGCCAGCAAACTGGAAACCAGCTGCTTGCCCAACCCTCGCCAGCAGCCAGGCTGTTGTCATTGCCGTTTGCTTTACATCAGCTCTGTTTGGTTTGGCAGGCTGAGGGCAGCAGGTTCAATCCGGGTGATTTTACGAGGGCTGGTTCCTGTCCCACACCCCTCGTCGCTGAACACCATGTACATTGAGGATACCCTTGCCCTGCAGCCCTGGGGCAGGAAAGGGTGCGGCTGAAATTAGTGTTTGCTTCTCAAGGGCAAGCCTGAAGTGACGGCGTTTGAGAAGCTAATCACTAGGTGTGAGAAAAGGCTTTCTGCATGGTCATGGCAGCTCCCCACGTGCCGCTGGGTGCCCGGTCACCTGCATCTGGGGACCACTGGCCATGTGGGGAAGTGTGGGTAGATAGCCAAAGGCAGCGATCACGCCTGGGGTCTGGCCGTCTGCAATGCAAACCACGTCCAAAGTCACTTCCCAGGGTGACTGAGGCCAGCGAGAGGGGTGTCCCACTGGGACTGGTCCCCTCCCACAGCCCTGGCCTCAGGCAGCGCCTGCTGCTGAGGCCTGGCATGCAGGGAGTGCTTTGTTTCCATCTGAAATGCATCTTGTCCAGGCAGCTGGTACCTGTGGTAAGTGGGGTGGTTTCTTCTCCACGTTTTACACTGAAGTGAAAAAGGGAAAAGGCCACTAGTTAGTCCCACTGCTCCCCTTTTTCCAGGACAGACCATCCACCCTCTGGCCCTGTCCCATCCCAGGTTACAGGCAACAGGGCTGCCGGCTGGGGTGTTCGCAGCTCCTGGGCTGCAAGGAGCCACAGAGGCCAATTAGCCCAGTGTTCTCATTATCCCCCACCTCATCTCAATCAACTGGGCAGCACTGGTGTCCTGTCCTGCCAGTCAGTGACCCTGCCAGGGCTGGGGTGTCTCCCTGCTGTCTGATGCAGGACCTCACCCAGGAGAAGGAGCAGTGTGGCAGAGGACAGAGAGTTCAACACCCCGTAGCAGTTCAAGTCACCTCCACCCAGCCCTGCCCCGCTACTTCTTCCCAAACCTGCCCTGTCCTGCAGCACACAGGCCCAGCTGAGCGGTGATGTGGGGCAAGAGCAAGTGGCTGATGATTTGGAGTGGTAGGAGGGTGGCCACACAGCCCTGTGTTACTCCTTGTCCCCTCCTGCCTGAGCCGTGTATTTATTTCCCTTGCTCTGGCCATAGGGGCATGCAGCTGTGTGGCAAACCAATTCAGAGAGCTGACCCATCTGGAAACGGAGCACTTTATTTCAGCACATTGGAGATCAGCTCGGGCCACTTGCTGCTCAGGCTTGCCATGGGCTTGAGCTGTTGCCCGGCTCTCCTCCCTGCTGGAGGACACCATTCTTGCTCCTTGCTAGGTTCAGCTCTTGGCCATGGGGTGAGGAGCTGCCCTTTTGTGCTACCCCCCGCAGAAAACCCTTTGCCGCCTTTTATCAATCAGTCCTGTGCTGGCTTAGCAAGGTGAAATGCCTGGGAGCAAAGTCAAGAATCAGCAAGCGGTGCAGGGAGCAGGCTGGGTCCGGTGCCAGGAGGAGTGGGAAAAGCCAGCCCACGGCAGCTCGGTTCAGACTGCTGCGAAGAGGCAACCTGGGCGGCTGGGCACCCGCCTGTGCTGGCATGACACAGGGTGTGGTGCCGGCAGCAGCCCAAGTCCCTGTAAATCAGCTGATCCAAATCTGGGAGGAGCAGCTGGCACCCCCCAAACTGAGCTGAGGTGCACGGTGCTGTTCCAGAGCCTTGTGGTGAGCTGTGCTGGCAGGCAATTAACCCCTGGAAAACAAAAGATGAAGGCTTTTCTCCCAGATCAACTCCTGGATCTGGTTTGCCAAGCAGCTGCGTATAGTGGTGTGCTGGCACAACAGAGATGATGTGAGCAAGTACCGAGGAGCTGCAATTGCTTAGATTACTTCAAACAGCTGTGGCACCAAAAAAGTTTAACCATGGCCACACAGATGACCCTGAGCTAATAGGACTCCAGCTATCTGCTGAGGCTTTTTGAGTCCAAGCCTGGGACAAGTCTTTATGGAATTGCTTCACTAGGACAGGCTTTAATGAGTGCTGGAGCTGAGCTCTAGCAGGAGAGCTTGGGTGGTGTGGGGGTGACCTGTCCTTTTACACAATATTTGAGTGCGCTTGCACTTCCCTGCAGAACTGAGAGGGAGGCAGTTGGCTGCTCTCCCATTCCAGTTTATCCTGAATCTGTAATGTTTTCACTCCCTGAAGCATTTAGTTTCTTTGTGCATTTCTTGGTTGCTCTGAGGCCAGTTCTGGCAGTTTTAGTGGCATCTGCTCCCCGGGCAGCATTCACAGTGAGGTGCACCCGCAGCAGCATTGCAGGGGGCTGTGTAACAACATTACTCCCCTCCTGTCCCTTCGGCCCAAGTGCATGCTGCCTGGCTAGCTCTACAGGGGCTTGCAGAGATGCTGTGCTCTCCATGCAAATCCTGTCCCTCCACATGTGCCGTATATGTCCTCATAATCTTTGGGATGCTCCCCTGTATCCCAGGCTGGACTACACTCATCCTCTCAGTGCTGATTGTCCTCTCCCTCCCCAGCAAGTCGGATCACTCTGCAGTGAGCCACTCGCTGCGATCGTGACTGTTGTGAAACAGCTGAACTTCCTACGGGAACAGCACGCTTGCCTGTCAGCCTGTGCCTGGCGCTCACAACGCCTCCAGCACTCCCAGCCCCGCTTCCTCCTCCCTGACGTGCGCACATGCACGCTGCTGCACGCACACTCGGCCCTCCTCCAGCAGCCTTCTGCGCCCGCTGGAGTCCCAGGGGCCAGGGCCTGCCCTGGGGAGTGTGCCAATGAAGGGGACACGGTGGTGTGCTGGGGGGTCTGAGGTTTCCGGCACTGATGGGGGATGCACGAGGAAGACGGATACGGGTCCTGCTGGGAAGACCCTGAAGAGGCATCTCTACCACCCCAGCCAGCAGCTCCTTGGGTGGGTGGTGGTTGTACATGGACCACAGCCCCCTCGCCCTGTGGGTTATCCTGTGCCCAGCAGTGCCTCTTTGGGAGCAGCGGGGCGGCGGGCATGGCCTCTCAGGCAGGCACATGCCCAGGGTGGGAGATGTCGGATGCCGTGGCCGCCGCAGAAGCTCGGCTGTGTTCCCAGGAGGTGACTCTTTAGGAAGTGGGTGCGTCCTGCCGGTGCCGCCACAGGAGGCCCAGCGGGAACTGTGTGGGAGCAAGGAGAGCCCTGGAGGAGGCTGGGCCCTGGCCTGACCCCCCGGTCATTAGGGAGAAGGTGGCTTTGGTGTGAGTCAGCAGCAGAGCTGGGCGCAGGGAAAGCAGGGCCCAGAGACCAGAGGAGGAGGGATGTGCCAACCAGCATTGTGACATGTCCTAATCACTTTAGCTTCCAAATCCACGTTGTGCTATTAGATTTGCTTGCTTGCACAAGAAACAAAAGCAAGAGGCATTCCCCAATACTCCCTTCAGGCAGTGGGCTCCAGTGCCTAACCCAGATGTTGGCAGACTGTCTGTGCCAGACAGAAAAGAAGGGAAGCCTGGTCTCACAACCTCCTGCAAAAAATTCCCAAACCAGCAAGCCCAAGGCTTGCTGCTCTGCCTCAACAGCCTGGGACCAGGCACTGGAGCATCAATGATAAAGCCACCATCCAGGAGGACCAGGCATGGAGGAGCCATAGCTGCTGTGGGTGAGGAGCCCTGCAGAATGTGTCTGCTCCCTGCATCTGGGAAATAGGTGTTGTGCAGAGGCCAGGCACTGTGGTCAGCTAGCATGGGACAGGATCACGGCTGGCCATTCACCACCTCATGCTTTATGTACAGGAGGTCAGCCCACGGAGCAGCCCCTGGGATCTCTCAGGACCTTGGCCACAGTGTCAGACCATGGTACACCAGAGTGTCAGGAAGCACGGGCAGTGGGGGCAGGAGCCCCCCACTTCCCCTCCCCTCCATGGGCTCCCCTAGTACACTAACTGGCTCCCAGTACTGGGTGCTGGGCTGGCCTTGCCAGGCTCCTGCACGGTCCCATTGGCCTCTGGTGCACCCACAGAAGTCCCAAGGGGAGAGCAGCCTCCTGCTGCTCCTGCTGCTGTGGCTGCTACTGCTGCCACCTAATGGAGCTGCTCCTCTTGCCCGGGTGAGATGAAAGCACCAGTGCTCTGCACCAGTGGGCCAAAGCGTGCCCATGCCAGGCAGGCTGCTGCCTGGCTGTGCCTGTGCCCACGCTGGTGGGGAGCGTGTGTGACACGCAGGTGCTGGAATGGGTGAAACCCTTGCGCGCATGTCACACCCCATGGCAGGGAAACCTGCCCTCCCCGCATAGACGGTCGCTCTTGAATCTTGCTGAACACTCTCTCTCCATGTGCACACATGTACGGCACACTGGGCCTACGCGGCTGCCGCGCGTGTGGAGGTCTCGGCTGCCAGGAGCAAGCATCCAAGCTCGCGGTGGCTGAGGTGGGGAAAGCGTAGCAGCTCCTGAGCGATGCAGGTCATGGCAGGATGCTTTATATAACCCACAGCCACAGAGAACACCAAAATAGCTGCCTCCCTGCTGCTCAGTTCGTCTCTTCCATCAAACACGGATAAAATTAGAGCAGGCAGTGACGTGCACCTACGTCTGCGCAGGGACTCCAGGGAGACGGAGGGAGCCAGCTCAGGGCTGTGCCATTAGCGGCATAGCCTGCCAGAGCTTTCAAGTAAAATCCGTCAGTGAGGCTCGTGTGTGGCCTCAGGGGACAGATGTGTGGAAGAGGAGGAGACGGTGGAGGGGGGCACAGCTGCCGAAGGCACTCGGGGATCGCTCCACGCCTCATCACTGCCTTTTGGGAACGCAGGCAGAGCGATTGCACGCAAGCTGGGCTTCACCGCTGTGCTGACCCTCGCCCTCCTGGTGCAGGCACCGCAGGGTTGGAACAGGGCTGCTGCCAACGCTGGGCTCTGGACTGATGCATCTCAGAGGGCCAAATCACCAGGCAGAGGAGTGCCGGAGCAGGAATACCTCTGCCAGAGCTTTCGAGCAAACATGCTTGTGTGGGCTGGGACCCAGAGCTGCCGCTGTCCCCTGGGAGGAGACCCACAGAGTTGACCAGCCCTGCTCCGTCTCTGCTGACTTTGCAACCAGCTGGAGTCCCAGGCTATGTAGTACTGGAGGGTGGTGAAAAGCTGATTCAGAAAACACTGCGTGGAGGCTCAGACCCCTTTAAGAAAAAAAACTGAACAAGAAAAGAGAGCCAGGATAAAAGCCTAGGGTAGAAGCCAGAAAACAGTCACCTACATCCCTGTGTAGACAACCAGATAAGGTCTGAGCCTTTCACTGGTGACATGAGAAACTGCGATTGCTCAAAGCCTCTGAATACCAGGTAAAAAAAATAGTGTAATTTTCCAAAGCACATGCAGGAGGTGTTCAACTTCTGCTCTTTCTTTTGGATTTGTTTGCTTTGTTTTTTATTATCTGGTTTACCAGTCTGAACAGAGGAGAGGAAGCCAGGAATGCAGTTGACCATTGTGCTGTGACATTGCCACAGCCTGTGACCCTGGGCACAACTTTCCCTGACATCCACATGTCTGTGTGGGTGCTTTGGCGCCCATCCTTCTCTCTGGGGATAACATTCTCTATCCTGTTTCAGCTGACAGGCTAAGGATTTGGGAAGGTGAACGAGTTAATATTTGTCAAACACTGAAGATGACTAGAGCCCTGGAGAAAATCTCTATGTTAATCTTTATTTATGGATAAGCAATGAAAAAAAGAAAAAAAAGAAACAAAAACCCCAAAAGGTTTATATTATTTTTTCCTGGCCTGAGAGGTGTGCCCACTTGTGACAGTAATTTGTGCCCCATGCCCTGGAGCTCTGCCACCTTCCCCCTCCACCTCTGCCACACGACACTGCGGATAACTCTGCTCTTAGAGAGGTGGCTCAGATTCCAGCCAGCTCCTGGAGGCAGGAATCGCAGATCTGTGTAGCATATCTATATGGCAGCATGGCAATGGCTTGGCAGCCACAGCAGCAGCTCCTCTCACTGACCTCGAAAAAAAACCCAAAACCACACAGAGCAAGTGGAATCTGTTCATCTTCCCCACAAGCTCCTAGAGTTGAATAGCTGAACAATGGAGAAGCAGACAGATGAGAGGAGGGATACCTGCGTCATGCCATGGGGTCCCTCCTTACTCTGTCCTGCCCTCAGCCTGCCAAGGTCACCTGGAAGTTGCTCACATTTCCTTGGGGACATTGTTTGCTGAGTATCCATCACTGCCTTCTATCTTATCTCACTGATTTCTGAGGAATTGCCCTGCAATCCAAATGTCTGCCATATGGTGCAGACCAACCGGTGTGGAGTCCCTGTGTTCTCTCTTATCTTCTCCTTTGGCCCATGACAGGGCCAAGGGACGTGTGTGCCTGCACAGCACACAGAATGACTGAAGTGATGCAGCTTGGTTGTGAGTGTTCAGTGACGCAGTTCAGAAAGGGTGTTTGGAACTCAAAAGGCTTCATGTGAATGTACAGCAAAATCCAGGCTCTCTGGGTTAGTAACAAAGTCCACGTGACTTCTCCCAGCCACAGGTGGCTGCATCTGCATCCCCAAGACCCAATACAGTTTTGCGCCCCTGCGATGCTGCTCGGAACAAGCTGCTGCCTGGTGCTGCCCACACCAACCATTCCGTGTGCAGGCAGAGCTTCTGGTGCTGCCTGCCAGCTGCGTAGGGGACATTCATCCCGTGGGTGCCCAGGATACCTGTTTGCTTAATTTCACTGAAATCACTGGTGTATTAGTAGCAGAAAGCCTCTCAGAGAGCAGAGAAGGCAGAGGTGGAAGGGAACAGCAAGAGTGGGACAGGCCAGAAGTGCCCACAAAACGTGTCCTTTCTCCACAAGCCACAAATTACCCCTCCTCAGACCACGCCGACTGTTGCTGAAGAGTTACGAGGCACCAAAGGCGGGTGAGGCAGCCATGGACCAGCCACTGGGAAAGCGGAGAGAGGGTTGCACAGCTCAGTGGCACGGAACATGGGAAGCCTTTGGTGCTTCCACTGCACTCACAGCTCACCTGTGCCCTCTCCTGCACACCTCTTGAGGGATGGAAGAAGTAGCACATGAACATAGATCATCGGGCGTATTTGTTGCAGGCAAGGGCGGGAGAGTACTATGATACAGTCTGGGATTCCCCTGGGGCTGTTGGACGACTCTTTTTTACTAGTGAGATCTCTGATCTCTGCTGGGACGAGATGAATGGGGGAGCAGGATTAATTTACAATCCCTCTTACGTCACTTGTCGGAAGATTTAATGACTGGGATTTCCCTCCAGTTATCCTGGGGGAATTGGAGCTCATTTTATAAACTCTCCTCCAGTGTCAGGCAAGGAGCCACTCTCAGGCTGTTTCAGTCTCTTTAGAAAACATCAGGAATAAAAATTGTTTCCTGTGAGCAGTAGCAAGGAGCAGCCTGGCATAACCGTGCCCCAAAAAGGGTACTTTACAGCAGGAGCATCTTTCTCCTCAAACCGTCAGCACACTGCTCTTTCATAACTGTTCTGTAGCTCAAAATAACCTGTCCTGGCAGCTGGTGTTACTTGCATAAGGAGGAAGCTGAGGCCCTCAGTGAGGTCGAAGGGAAGAGCACCCTGTCTAGACTAACATCCCTGGGGATTTCAGCCCCAACCTCTTGGAAACCCCCCTGGTCCAGAACTGCCCTGGTGAGTCAGAGCCACTTGCACAAAGCCAGCACCAAGACAAACTCCAGAGCCATCCCTTCACTCTGACACCTCTCCTGTGACATACTCCTCTTGGGAAGGCTTCTGCAGGGCAAAGGAAATTTTCACGTTGCTTTTACCACTTGACTCTTATAAGCTCTTTCTAACCATTCTGCAGGACAGATGAGAACCTGCGGTTGCACATCCTGTCCTTCTTTGTTGCCTGGTTTTCCATTCTCTCCAGTTAGAAGTCTTTCTTGTGCTGCTCACCACAAGGCCTCTCCACTAACACTCTCCTTAATAGATGTTGCATGGGATGCTCAGCCATGCCTTTGGTGCTCACTAAGCCCAGTGCACCAACAAGGCTCACAGGGCCCACCAGGAGTGTCTTCTTGCCTGTGGCTTGCACTAAGAAAAACAGTATCCGTTAGGTATCTCTTCCCTGGGTTTTAGGGTGCCTCCTGCACCCCCACCCAGCCCAACAGCCTTGTTTGCCCTTGCAGAAGGAACTCCGCAATGCAGAAGTTGCCCATCTGCACCGGGTGGCCACGGAGGCTGTGGTTTGGGTGAGCCATCCTGCCCCACAGAAGTCCTGCCATAGAGGAGTTATTAATATTCCTGTTGCCCACGTGTCATGCTGACGAGCTTCCAAGGATAAGTGCTCTCCTCATGTGCCTGTGGAGAGAGGGGACTTCCCAGGCCTAATTCAATGCTTCCCATTCCTGCTTTCTTACACATCAATCTGTGCCGAGGCTATGAATATGTCCTGCTGAATCAGTGTTCATCCAGCCAACTTCCCCTTTTCACAAGGGGAAATATTTATAATCTAACTCTCAAGCCACCACACAGTGCAGCTGGTGGAAGACATCCAACAAACATCCCATCTAACTGCTGCCTTTGCTGCCAAGCCTCCTCCTGAGAGCTGGTGACTTGAGTAGCATTCAGCTGCGCTGTTGGGGATATACATGTGGTAATATTCCTTAAGCTGTTCATTAGATGCTGACCACTGTGATGAGCTGCATGAAGGAATGTTCCTCATGTAAATCTTCAAATAATCAGCAAAGCTGTTCTGAGCTGGAAAAAATCACACCAGTCTGGAGGAATTAATTAAGGGTTGTCTTCAGTGGAGAACTTGGCTTGGTACTCTCCATCACATCAAGCATGAAGATATCTTTGAACTATATAGCATCCCTGTGCATAAATGTTCTCTGTTTATTATTACCAGGTGATAAGAGGATAATATAATTCAGAAATAGTGGCTCCATAGCTACAGCCGAGATTAATTTTCTGTTTAAAACAGGGATTTGAGCTCTCTCCTGTCTTGGTGTTCCCTCCTCAGTGTTCTTGCACTTGCATGTTCGTATAAGAAGGAAAGATCTGAGAACAGACAGGTACAAATGTTAAATAGCTGAGAAGATTAAAATTAGCCCTTGAAAAAATACAGCCTCTAGTAACAAACCTTTTTGACGTTTAATCATCACCATAGTAGAATAATAAAAAGACTTCAGGCTTCCCACACAGTAAAACCTTACTGCTATCATGTGCAAAGCCTACACAAGAATACATATATATATATATTTTTTTTTTAATTTCCTGAGCATTTTTGACATTACTTTTGATACGTGAAAGTCCCTCTGGATGGTTAAATTTTCTTTTAAAAATGCGACTGAAGTCACAACTTTTCTTAACTGGGGATCATTTGGAAGAGTTGCACTTAAACACCTGCACAAACCTTTCCTTGTACCTACTCATGGATTTCTCTCAGTTGCTGTCTCCCTGCAGCTTGGGCAGCTGTATTCCTTGAGAATGGACTTGACTATGTACAACTGGAGGACAAGCTTTGTGACAGATGAGCTTTCAGTTACAAAAACCTGAAACTGATATAAGGAAATACCTTCACAGACACTGGACAGCGAGTCTAGAAAACATTTAATTAAATAATCCTGCAATATTAAAAAGCATTAAAACTTACATGGCTGGTAGGAAGATCCAGATTTTTTGAAGTCAGTGTATGTTTTAAAAAGGATAGTGAGTCGTCTTCTGGGGTCCTCTGGCTAGCTCTAACTAGTAAAAAGGTGATGCTGGAGTAAATATGTCCTGTCTTTCTGCTGTGGGCTTTGCTGTTCTCCTATGTCACGTCTATCACTAGCCATTATCAGTGGAGGAGCTGGTCTGGGGGGTATGGGAACTGGTCTGGGGGTCTCCAGCAATTGACAGGGATGAGCTGAGTGAGTGAGTACTCCACCTGATCTGCAGGGAGATGGACCTAGCATGGCCAACTACACCTCATTTAAGGTGCTGTTCACTATAAATTGGCTTTATCTCTCCATTTCACTCACTTTTTTCATGAGTGAGGAGACTGCTCTGTCAGACTTGTACAGAGCAGCAATACACGATGTAACTGCTGATTAAACCTTTATTTCAGCATAAATTCGGTTTGAGGAAACCTAGGGTGGGATTTACGTCACCACATTTAGATATCCAGTTCAAGATGAGATCACCATCTCTCTATAATAACCTGTTTCTCTCCATTGCTTGGAAAAGGGATGCAGCCCCAAGCCCCATCAGCTGCAGAGATGGGCGTTCAATCAGTTGGATCTCAGTTCTAGTCTTTTAAGAAAAGGTAATCGTAAAGTAATGCCTCAAACCTTGAAATGTACTCTCTTTTGTGTTGTCTTGAGCCTGCACTGCATTTCGCAACTGAAAAACAAATAGTGGTATGACTTAACATTGGAGGCTTTGCCTGTTAAGACATGACAATACCCCAAGCCTCTGGTTTTTAGAGCTGTGCTTTAGGCGACAAAATTGCATGCAAGCTTTTGTAGGGCTTCTTGAAAGGCTATGTAAGCAGCAATTTCTTACCCTCCCTTAGCATTTTAATCGCAGAGGTCAGCAGAGGACAGGACAGGGTCTGGGGGACTGAGAGGAGGTAACAAGCCAGCTTCTTCTTGAGGACGGTGGAGGTTTCTAGGTGGATTTGTTGTAGGTGTTTGCTGGGGAAGTTCATCCCAATGCAGCTGCTGGTGAGCAGGAGAGGCCAGTGGGTCACTGCGGGCAGGGGAGCTTGTGCGGTGCACGCTGCTGGGGCTTGGGCTGGAGCCGCCTGTCGGGAACTGGGAAGGGGAACGGGCTCCCCTTGAGCTCCAGAAGGGCAGTAGGTGAAAGCTGCTGGGAAGTGAAGTGGGAGGTTTCCTCAAAAAGCTCAGAGGGAGCCTTGCGAGCCTGCCAGGCTATTGCTTGAAAGCCAAAATCCTGCCTGGCAGCAGGCAAAGTGCCAGGGAGAGGCGAGAGAAGTGTTGTGAATGCTTGCATCCTCAGAGGGGTTTGTGTGTGACTGAACCTGGGCTATCTTGGATGAAGGATGTTTCTTTACTCATGTTTTAGGTCAAGCCACATACACTTGATTTCAAACAAAACCGATTCACATTTAGGCAGTTTTTTAATTACTTTAGGCAGAAATTACGTCAGTCACTGGGTGAAATGGAAACAGATATGTATAAATACATTGTAATAATAGTTTGTCTCCTCAAAGGAATTACCTTATAAGCTTCCTGGTCTAGAGGTCATTTTGTTCCATGCCTCTTACCCGAACACTATATATTTTAGCCATATGGCCAGCACACAGTACCTGGTGTCTCTAGGGCAGATTACGGGGGGCAGAGCAGCACGATGCTGTTTTATGGCTGTTTAGCCACTGATTTATTTTTAGTTGATTGAATAACATCCCTATCTGGATTGTGATCACGATGGTGACTGGGATGGTTATATCCTAGCAATGAGTTCAAATATAGCCACTTAAATGAAGAAGCCTTGCACTTTCCATAATAAGTGAATAAATAATTTTGCATGGTTAGTAAAAGCAGTGATTAGCATCGTAAAGCATGTGTAGCTTTTATAGAAGTTTCTCAGTAGCTTGTAGTGGATTGCCAGGTGCAAGGCAGAATGCAAAAAGATTGGAGTATAAAAGTAAGCATAGAATAGTTTTTAAGAAGAAAATTGTTTCAACATTTTATTGTCTAAAAGAATAAAATGCAGAAATGCCACAGCAGCTGACGCAGAAACAGTAAAAAAAAGTCTAATTACATAATTCACACACATTCATACACATTGTTTAATAGAGATAGCAAATTAGTGTTGTTTTCTGCCATTTACCATAGATAAAAGATACATTTTGGTATGGCAAAAATCGACTACTGCCAACACTCTGTGAACTTCTTTGTCTGTTGGGAAAAAATTAGAAAAATGGTTGGAAAGGACACATTTTCCTCAGTGGCCATTGCTGCCTCAAACTACAGAGGTTTCCAGTGCTCCTTTGTTAACAAGGGGCTGAAAGCTGAATAACTCATTGCTCTCCTCATTATTTTCAAGGCAGCAATGAAACTACATTAGGGATATTTGGAAATACAAAAAGTAGTGATGACCAAGAGGGTTTAAATTTTGACAACGTGTCATGATTGGCAGATGACAGGCTAATATTTACTTTGGGAATACACCATCTGGCCACACACTCATAGCAGCGAGAACGAATACCTGCTTCCAGCTAATTGCCGAGCTCCCACAGTGCGTAACACGGCAGATGAGGCTGAAATAGGTTATCGCTTCATCTTGACAGTTGTGTAACAAGTGATCAATCTCTTCTCCTCTGTTAAGTGTTTCAGAATTACAGGAAGCATTTCATTTTGCCAGCCTCCGCTATGTGGAAACATTAAGGCATGTCCCTGCAAGACTGTTATTTCTAAATCTGCAGCTGAAAAGATCTTAAAATGCTTTCCTCTGCTAGAAGTTACTTTGCACGCTCAAGAAATGCCGCCCCATTGCGTGTTTAAGTGCTTTAAAGAGTGAAAAGCTGCGGATTGCGAAGAGAGTGGCAGCAGCTCAGAACTGCTTTCTTTCACAACACGCTGAAGCACTGAAGAATCTCTGATGGGTTTTATAATTAGATCTGAACTTGCCAGCGCGGCAGTTTCTAGCATAATGCCTCCACATGAGAGAAGGCTACAACAGAAAGAGGGGGATAAATTTATTGGTCATAAATGTAACTCCTCTAAAAATGTACCACGACAAAACGGCCATGACGGGAAGGGATTGTATTCAGTTACGTATTTCATCTTCAGTGATTGACTTCAGACTGTTAGAAAATGAGGCTACCTTAATGTGAATGAACCCCTTTCTCTGATATTTTCCGCAGAAAATAAGGTATTATTGAACGCTTTAAACATGCTAACACACTGCGTATGTATCATTGGCATGAGGATGTTCTACACAGAGAGATTTGTCGTGCTGTGCGTGTTTCATCAGGAATTTCATGGTACAACATTACAACATTTCATATCTTCAGCTTCTAGTAATCCATGTTTCTGAAAACTTGCGAAATAATAGCTATTTCTGCCTTAAGCGCTGCAACGGAAAGAATGTTTTCATTGTGCAAAGACACTTTGACATATAGCAGAAGGAGCAAAATATTTATTTTGTTAAAGTTAAGCTTCTGAATAATTTAATTGTCCGAGTAATGAAAGGTTTGTGAACCAATAGGAAAAATAAAGATGTACTTAAATGCACAGCAAGTGACCATAAATCCCATTTCAAACAATAAACTGGACCTAGAAGTAAAGTAATGGACTAAACATTTGAACACAGTCAACCTTTACTTAAAAGATACATGCTCTGCTAAGTAAAATTTTGTTTCCCTAAATGCCATTTAAATTAAGGTCGAAGGTCTAGTGTTGGGGACGTTCTTGTGTGAGGGTTCTCTTTATTTCCCTCCAAGCAAGGAGGTCACTCCATCACTGTACAGTTGGGCTTAGTTTCTGTTCCTGCACATGGAGGACTTCTTCGTATTCTCTTGGTAAATAGGAGCACAAGAATAAGAAAGCACAGAGCTGTTGTTTCCAATGCTCTGGCTACGGTGTCTTGATCCACACATGAACATCCAAGTATTAGGTTTGCTGCTTTAAGCCTCTTAAGATTGAAGTTTGTACTGACTCCTAGTTACTGCTTGTCATTAAAGACGTGTTTTGCCTTGAGAGAGAACTGGTGGTGTTTAAGAAATATAAGTGAGACAATGGTGTAGTGTTATTTGGTTTTGTTTTACTTAAGCTAATAGAAATGAAAGCACTTTTTTACTTTCTAGCGATGTTACTACCTGTCATGGTTTAACCTCAGCTGGCAACTAAGCACCATGCAGCCGCTCACTCGCTCCCCCCTGGTGGGATGGGGGAGAGAAACAGATCAGTAAAAGGGGGAAAACTTGTGGACTGATATAAAGACAGTTTAATAGGTAAAAGCTGCACATGCAAGCAGAGCAAACCAAGGAATTAATTCACTCTTTCCCACAGGCAGGCAGGGGTTCAGCCAGCTCCAGGACAGCTGGGATCCATCACCGTAACAGTTACCTGGGAAGACAAACGCCTTAACTCCGAACATCTCCCCCTTCCTTTTTCTTCCTCCAGCTTTATAGACTAAACATGACACCATATGGTATGGAATATCCCTTCGGCCAATTTAGGTCAGCTGTCCTGGCTGTGTCCCAGCTCCTTTATGCAGCCCCAGCCTCCTTGCTGTGGGGTGGTGTGAGGGGCAGCAAAGGCCTTGAGTCTGTAAGTACTGCTCTGCAATAGCTAGAACATCCCTGTGTTATCAACACTGTGTCCAGCACAAATCCAAAATGTGGCCCCACACTAGCTACCATGAAGAAAATTATCTCTACCCCAGCCCAAACCAATACATTACCAATTCCTTTCTTCCTGCCTTTCCTTACACCTCAACATACCCAAATATTTGCAGCCCAGCCCAGGAGCTGACTGCAGCTGTGGTGGCCATCACCACACACCTGGGAGATCTGCCTCCCTCTGTCCCCAGCAGGGCAAGTCGCTTGTTCCACTCGTGCCGGTTCTCCCCATGGTGCCGCTCGCTGGGATCCCTGCAGCAGGGCCGGGGAGGGAGGCTGGGAGAGGAGGGGGCTGCTGGTGTGGGGCCAGGGGGAGCAGCGCTCCAGAGCTGCTGGGTGGGTTATTTAGTGCTGTGGTCCTAGAGTGTAAGACAGACCAAGCGCAAACAAAAAAAAAAAAAAGAAAAAGCAGATCTGAGGACATGTCGGAAAGGGAGAGAAAAAAATAATCCTTCGAGTATCTTTAAAAGTCATGATAATTTTATTTGCTGTTAAAACCACTTGCATACCTTTGCCGCTATTGTATTTGGAGGATGCTGACCCAAAGAAGTGACACATCTGATAAAACTATATTTTCTTGACTGAAGAGGACCAGAGGAAAACTACTCAGGAATTTAAAACAAACAAACAAAAAAACAACACACCAAAAAAACCCCAAACAAACAAAAAAACCAAACCCCACCAAAACAGCAAGTGCATCTCTCAGAGAAGGAGCTGGGGGGTGCCCAGCTGTGCAGAAGGCTCCATGAAATTCGGACTGCTCGTCCACCCTCAGTGTGCTCCTCTGCATTGGAGCACAGTTTGATTTATTTTTTTAATTCATTTATTTAATAGATGAAATTATTATGGCTCATTATCAGTCATTAATAATGAATTAATATAATTAAACATTTATTTAAGAATTAAATCTCCCACCCGAAGCGACAAGCTTCAGTACCTAGGTGCGGCGCTCCCGCACCCCGAGGAGCAGGCGGCCAAGCGCCCACTGACCCCCGCCGGCGTGGGACCTGAGCGACGATCCTCCCACCCGCGCGGCCCCGCCCCGGCCCCGCCCCCGTGACGCGCGGCGGTGCTGGTCACGTGTGGCGGAGGCCCGGCCCGCCGCACCCGGAGCCGCCGCCATGCCGCTGCCGCTGCCCGGCCGCCCCCGCCTGCGGCAGGCCCCGCTCTTGGCCCTGCTGGTGCTGCTGCTGCTGGTGGGCCCGGCGCGGCCCATCTCCTTCCAGCTGCCGGGCAAGGCGCGGAAGTGCCTGCGGGAGGAGATCCACCGCGACACGCTGGTCACGGGCGAGTACGAGATCGCCGCCCCGCCGGGCTCCTCCACCGGACCCTCCGCCAACCTCAAGGTGCGGCCGTGGCGGCGGCGCCCCGGCAGGCGGGAGCGGGAGGGGGAAAGGAGGGTGAGCCGGGGCGGACGGCGTGGCCCCGCCTCCCCGGCCGCGCGTGGGCGGGGAGTGGGTCTGGGTGACGTTTTCCACGCATAACGCCGGTCCACGCGTGGGTTCAGCGCGGGCCTGGCCTCCTGCCGGCGGGACCTCGGGGGAGCGACGGGGCAGGACTCGCCTCGCGTTAGCGGCCTCCGCTCGCCCAGGGGTTCTGCCATCCGGACATCGGGTGGCGAGGGAGTAGGGCAGGCGTTTGGCTTGACCCAAATACAGGCTTTTTTTCCCCCCAGATCTCATCCCAGCGGCCCCTCCCGCCGCGCCACGGATAATCCGCACGCGTGGTTGCGTGGGCCGGGCCGCCGCGGTGCGGCCGCGTGAGCGGCTGGCACCGTGTGAGCAGGAAGGAGCGAGGCTGACGTGGCTTTGCGAGGGCGCCCGGCCTGCGCACCGCGGCCGCCGGGAGCGGGCAAGGGGGGGCTTGGAAACGAGGTTTGGGTTCATAAGATGGCTTTTCCCATCGTGCTGTGTGATGGCTTGCATGGACTTTAAGGAGGCAGGTGTTTGCTGCAGCAAAGAAAATGATCCTAAAGGATGTTGAAGGAGGATAGGGGAGGGTCAGCTGAACATATGTGACTGATACACCAATGGGACAAGCAGCTATTAAAACTTCAGTAGCTTCACTTTAATTCTGTCTGCAATCTGCCTTCTCTGGCTTTCTACAAATTTCCCAACTAGCTGAGTTAGGTCTGCGGCTACACAATTATTTCATAACATGTTTTTATCTGTTTTTTAAATTTCTGTCTAAGCTCCCAAAGGCTTCAAACATAAGCACACAAACAGAGACGAGATTATGTGCTCAGGAGTCTCTGAAATCAGTGTTATTGAATGAGTATTTGAGACCTCCCGAAATCAGGTTTCCAGCATCTGTCTACAGATGCCCAGAGGCTTTGGGTTATCAGCAGTCATGCTTGGTTATCGCTAGAGAAGGCTGTTTCTGGAGTCTTGCTTTTTTAAAAGAATTTGTTTTGCTGTTGCAACATTGTTTGTGAGAGGAAACTTGTCTGCGTATGGGCAGAGCCAACCAGCTTTAATGCTTTAAAGTGTTTCTGTGGTATTTACCTGGGAAGGTGCATGTATTTCAAATCGAGTGCCATGTTCCCATCTGTCTCTTACTACTTGGTGATCAGGCCTCCTGGTTCTCTAGCTGCCCCTTCTTAGGTCAACTGACTCCATGGTCTCTTCCAAAATTCACTTTTGTGATAGAGGACTTGTCTAGGGAGGTGGTGAAGCAATGAATCCCACACTTGGGTCTTAGTCTGGCTTTGCTACTGAAGCTGGTATCCAGGTAGGACCGCTCATACAAGTTCTATTTTATTCCAACTGCAAAATAAAGAAATAAAATATATATAAAAACAACCATCCTGTACTGATTTGAAAAGCTACAAAGGAGAAATAAAAATTTATGCAATTCTTGCTTTCCTTCTTATTGTTCAGTTATGCTTGGCCTCCTGACATGCTGGGCCTATTTTAAGTGCTGTAACCCCTCTGCCAGGTGCAGACTTTGAGTCTGTGTGAGAAAAGTTAGTTCAGGGCATCGTGTCTGCAGGTGGTCGCTCTCCTTCTGCACTGGATGGCCTGCTTGGGTCCCCTGGATTGGGCCACTGAACGTAGGAGGTTGATAGTCAGTCCTGGCCAGGCTCAGAGCAGTTTCTGCTGGTGAGCTAAGCTGTGTGTGTGTGATAGCCTGACGCTAACAGTGGCCCCCTCTGTTTCGGGAGAACCCGGGGGCTCTGCCAGCTGCCTGCCCAGGGGCGGCTGAGGTCTCGCTTGGGCCCGGCCACGTGCCTCTGCCCCGTTGTGCAGGCTGGTGGTTTGGGGAACCGTCGGGCTGTTTGTCAAGGGCGAACAATGCCCTGTCTGTAGGGGATTGCGTTACCGTAAATAACGTTAGAATAGCATGAAAAATCCTTTTCAGGTCAACTCCCCCACAAGTGTTCTGGCTGGGCTATTAGCAGCTTCTCCCGCCCCCGCATGCTGGCTGAATTGGCAGTGGATTCGGCTGATTTGGATAACACTATTCAGTTCTGATGAAAGCAGATAGCAGAGCTTTTATTGTCCAGAATCCTGTTCATGAGCAGGCTGTTGCTAGAGCTGCAAAGATCAAAAATGGATCAAGCTTCATAATATCCTCTAGCTAAAGATTAGGTCTGGTTTCTACAAAGCTGTAAGGGAATAGGGCTCAAAATAATAGGGACATTTGAGAACTTTCTTCGCTGTGTTCTTGTCACCACTTCTGGGGATGGAGAACCCAGTGTGCGGATTGTATGGTATCACAATGATGAAGCATCTCGGTTAATCAGGACTTCTCCATTAAATAGCGTGCACCGTATAGTGGCCCAAACTCGTTTTATGCTGTGTCTGCATGGTGGTATGTGGATAGTCCTGTACTTGAGTGGGGCCTGCTCACTTGAGCCAAGTGCCTCCAGCAGTCTGGTGGCTTCCAGACAGGAGGTGGCTTGTGGCAGGGGGGTGGCAACAGAGCTGCCCGCGTGTGACTGTGCAGGTAGCTTTCATCTGCTCATCGCTTGAATACAGGTAGAGCTCTGAGAAGGAACTGCAGCGCGGGAGAACAGTGCTCCTTGTTGTTCTTGCATGCAGACAAATACCATATGGCGCAGGGGAAGCTACAACAAATCTCATAACAGACAATTACAAGATAATCTGTATGTAGGGGAAGCCTATTCCTAAAGGCTTGCTTACTATGGTTTATACCTTGAGGCATAAAGATCTATATGCTTTATTATTTTTCCTGCATAGTGCAGCAGCTCTCATTATCCATGTGAAGGTCTGTATCTGTTCTAAGTCCAAGCAGACTGCTGGCATCAGTGGTACCTCGTGGCAGGGAGTTAGTCAGGTGTTCTAATAGGAAGAAATAAGAATGTTTCCTTAGAATAATTTTGGGTACATAGCCCTTCTGTAGGGCCTTTGTACAGGGAAACAAGGCTGGTTTTCTATTTTAAGATGGAATAAAGGAGAATGTCTGACTTCCCTTTTCCATACTACAAATTACTTTTTAAAGGTACGTAAGAGAGAAGTACAATTACTTGCAAGCATTTTAGTCTCGTCACCTCTAAGACTTTCAAAGACCCCTAGTAACTTTAGCACCCATGCTTTTTCAGACATACCTGTGGAAGGACAGAGTTGAGGGAAACTGGGAAGCATTCCAGTGGGACACACACTGCCGATTTTCACGCAATATTGTAAAGATTTTGGGTTTTTTCACCCCTCTCCATGATCAGAGTATTTCAGCTGGAAGGACTCTTTAATTGAGCACAATGATTCTCAAGTCTGCATCATGAATTGTGATTTCTTTTTTTTACTCTTTGTTGAAGCATTTTTTTAGAACTTCGTCAGTTTTTGCCTATTCTTAGTAATTTCATAGACTTAGCACAAAGCAGTCATTGTTCTGTCTGTGTAGTCTGAATTGTCCTCTGAAGTGGCCACTTTTATGGATCTTGGCACCCAAACCTAGTATAACTCAGGGTCACGCTGATAACTCACTTCTAGAGGAATAGATGTGTTTCATCTACTGGGGAATGAGTCTTTCTTTGTCTTGTAGAGCTGCTCCGTATCTCTCTTGCTGTGGAAATTTATGAGTTTTGCTTGCAAAAAGACAGCAAGGCATAACAGTTGGGTTCAGCTAGAGTTCCTAAATGTAGTCTGTATTCAGAGGTTATAGGGGGAAGAGGAATTGGTGTGTTTTTTGGCTTTGTTAGTCAGTTGGGGTTTTTTTTGTTTTGTTTTGTGGTGTGGTTTTATTTTGTTTGGTTTTGTTTAATCTAGGAGTCCATAATTACCTTAGAGGCACTCTGTCCACTCCTGGAGTGGGGATGAGGAGGGGAAGAATTGATATAGTTGCGTGGAAGGAGGGAGACAGTTGAAAGAAGAAAGCATTAGATCCAAAGGGGATACTAAAAGAACTCTTCCCGCATAGCACACCCCCATGGCAGTGGAGCGCTGTGTTCCTCACCCTCTCTGTCTCTCTTACAGATAACTGACTCGGCTGGGCACATCCTGTATGCCAAGGAGGATGCCACTAAGGGCAAGTTTGCCTTCACCACTGAAGACTATGATATGTTTGAGGCCTGCTTTGAGAGCAAGCTCCCTGTGGGTAAGTGAAGTGACAGGTCTGTTGGCTGCTCCACGTTCATGTAGATGTGTGGATTAGGGGTATGAGTAAAGTGATCGTGGGTGTGGTCTGCAGTACACTGGGCAGTTTCACTGCAGAGTATCTGCCATCAGTGTTGCATTTGAAGTTAGGTAATCCTCTATGGCTGTTGTGCTTGGGTTTCCACTGAAAGTGAAATGCTGTGTTCCTGCCGCAGAGGTCACCACAGTCGCACTGAGTGGCAGTACCAGGGAGCAAACCAAACCTCTTTTGCATTTCTCGTGCTTTTCCCCATCTTGTAGTTGAGCCAGGACAGAGCAGGATGCCATCATCTCCAGGACTCTGTCTTTCTCCCCCAGCTGGCCGTCTCTCCCCCTTTGGTAGAACGTGATCTCTCTACAGTGTGTACTTGGCAGCAATCCTGCATTAGGCTAGCTAGCAACCATTTTCTGGGGTTGTAGGGTGTGTGTATAGGGAACGTGGCCTTAGTTTGCACCCACAACTGCTCTATAAGTGGTCAATAAAAGCGGATATGAGCAGGACGTCAGCCTTGCATTTGTGCGGCAAGGATGGTTGCCTAACAGGCGCTGAGGCTGTTTCCCGTGAGTGTGACGCGTGTGCTGCTTTGAGTGGCTGGGCTCAACTTCAGGACAAACGTGCTGAAAACAGCCAACACGTGGGCTCCGGTCTCATTTGTGGTGGCGTGAGCACAAGTTCGTAGGTGCTCACATTTTTTCGTGGTCACTGTCAGAGTTCTGCTCCCTAGACCCAGTTCTTCTTAGGCTTTATCCTAAAAGCTCCCAGAGCATTTCACAGAACAGTGACTAGCAACGTTCCTTGTATCTCTTGAAAGGCCGCCTCAGGTTGGCTGTTCTGCTCCACGTATAAGATATTGAAGGGAACTTTCCAGAAAGAGAAGCCTATCTTCTTTGCTGGCACTGGGAGAGATCTATCTGGCTTGTAACACCTCTTCCATAGTATTTTACAGATAAGACAGTGACCCCAGATGCTTAGGGTTTTGCTTTTATTTCACTCCAAAGGTAGGGCTTCCAAATGCTCCTTAATGCATCGAGACATGCAGGCACTAGTGACTCATCTAGGAGTCACGCCTGCTATTTACTGTCCAACACCTGGCTATTTGGGAGGTCTCCAGACAGTCGAACAAAACCTTTCATAGCTTCAGTGTGATTGCACACTGAAGTGGGAAAGGCTTCTTTCTTTACTTGTGTCTAGACTTTTATTTCAGTGCTTGTGACCAGAGGTTTCTTGGCCAGACTGAGCCACTTGTAACTCTTTTGATTGTAGCAGATGTTTGTTACCTGGCTGCCTTGTATTGTTGCAGGTTTCTTTTAAAGCTTTTGGTACTGATTAGGATAAAATATTTCTAAGTGTACCTTCTCCCTGGTGACCAGTGGGGTGTTGAGGTGCCAAAATCTAGAGCCGTTCGATTAAGCAGCTGAATCCTCTTTTTGGAGCTTTCTCTTTGGGGGCCTCCAAACTGCCATTTTCTTTTTGGATCTAGATGCCCCAAATTCCTTGCTGAAGGGAGATGCTGCATGATGAGTATTTCCAGATTTTCCATGCCTGTGCTGGTAATCAAGGAAGTATTAAAGGAAGGTGGCATTGCAAGGCTTGATCATCTGCAGGACTTGGTTAAGGTACTGTGGAAGAAGTAACCACATCACAAGGAAGTGCCTTGTTTCCTCTATAATAAGGTCAGAATGGAAATGGGGGAACTGACCAAGCACTGTTTTATCCCCATGTTGGTCTTTAAAGGTTGGGGTTTTTTTCCACAGTCTCATCAAGTGGTCAGCACTTGTAGTGTGGCAGCCAAGGAGGATGTTGGTGGAGTACTGGAAGAGAAAAACTGTTCGTAGAGGAAGCCCAGAGCCGTTGGGACCTGCGAGGTCTAAGCAACTGGGATTTCTCAATCCTTAACCGCAGAAATGAGGAAGAGGAAATGAGAAGATCTTATTTAGAAGGTCCACCTTATGAGAGTGGAGGAGTTCTTAGGGTGCTGCTTGGAGCTCTGGGTGTTTGCATGACAGGCTTTTTTACCCTCTTCCAGCATGGAGGGGTCCTCTACTCCTGACCAGTGCTCTGTTTCCAACCACACTCACTCTCTCACCATATGCTCATCTCTGAGAAGAACAGCCTGACGTGCACTACGTGCTCCCTTGTAGGACTCATCCTGTACGCTAATCTTTACCTCTTTGCTCTTTCTGTAATCCTTCTCTTCCCAAACTTTCTTAAGAGTGTTATGGCACGTTTTTTCTGGAATTCCTAAGGGAAAAATTTTTGACATCCAGTTCAACCATCCTTTTTTTCCACTGACTTTGCAAATTAGGAGCTCCCCTAATCTCCCAGGAAACAGTTATGTGCTCATGTGAGATGACCTCCTGGGGGATGTAGGCACCAGTTTAGTTCAAGATCTCTGGGACTTAGTAACTATTTTTCTCTTTGCTGCTGATCCAGTCTGCTCTGGTGAGCCCTGGCTGCAGGGAGTTGCTTAGGATCTGATGACCATGAAGGCAGCTGCTTAGTGCAGTGGGCTCAGTAAACATGTAGAAGAGCAGCTTGAGTTTTTCCAGGCCAGTCTCTGACAACATTAACCTCTTGCAGAATATCTGCTTTCCATCCCTTTGCACCCAGCAGCTCTAACTTTTCTACTTTCTTACTGCCTCTTGGCAGCTCTCCCAGCATGACAAATTAATCCTTCCAGTTCTATTCTGTTCACTGGCCTTTTCATCTTTCTCATCTCTTCCTGGAAGCTCCAGCTCTCCACCCAAGTTGCTGTAATTTAAACAACATTGAAAAAAACTCTCACTGGACTGTGTGCTTTGGATTTTCTTCTGCAGCTATGGTTGGCTGTCCTACCTATCAGTTTCCAGGCATGCTGATATATGTATGACATAAGTGGTCAAAACTTGTCATTGGACAAAGGAGCACTGCGTGGTCGTATACAGCCTATCTGTTAAAGAACATTGCCAGGATTTGTGTTTGTTCTAACACTAACCAGTCTTTTATAAGAAAACAAACAAACAAAAAATCCTAATCTACCATTGAACTCTTGCATAGCTGGGTTTGAATTTTCAGCTCTTCTGTCCCTCATGAAATCTAAGAAAAGTTTTGTAGTTGATATGGACCATCTTGTCAGTAGGTTATGCCATGTTCTGCTAGCAGTAGAAGGTGGTGGTGATTTTACTGAGTTGTTGAAGAGCTGTTCAGTGGGTAGAGAGAAAATTTGGGCATGTTGTATTGAAGATCTGGAATATCTTCCTATCTCCAACTGGAGTGACCCAGTGTAATCTGTACATCGAATTTGTTTGTGAACTGAAGAAGCGTCCACCTGGCAGCCTCCTAAGGCGAAGTGTGAGTATTGGACATGCCCCTGGATTAAGACTCTGAAATTCATAGTATAAGTGAATTCAGACTTTGTGTTTTGCTGGCAGCCAGCTGAGGAAAACTCTGTGCCCCAAAGTGCTGGGATTTGAGAATGTGTTACATACATAGATTTCTTTGGTGGGTGGTATAGTGGAATATGATACTCAGGTCAGCTGACATGCTGCATTCTTTAGTGTATCTTACATGCCTATCCTATATATTTCCTTTTTCCTCTTGTGAGTGTTCTCAGATGTGACAGTTTGTAGCAGTTAAAAGAAGCTATTAGCCATAGGTGTCCCTAGCCTGGGGGGTACAGCCTTAAAAGATCCCTACTGTGCTGTTGACTGCAGCCTTACCCTACTTGCTGTTTGTGCAGCTCCAGCTGGCAGTTCTCTGAAGTGGCATTTTCCTGGCTTCAGAAGTTCCCTGCTATCTTGGGGTTTGCATTGGCAGTGTGAGTCTTAGACATATGAGCTGTTTATTCCCTGAAAATATATGTTGGTAAAGGGATTGCCTTTATTTCTGCAGACACTGCAGCATGCGAGCGTCAGTAGTCCCCATATGCCATATTCCTCAATTAGACCAGTTTATCTTCTGCTCCTTCAAATGTAAAATCATCTACTGCCCCAGTAACCTTGAGAAGTTGTCAGTGCTCTTCCTGCTAGGAGGAAAGTGGGCTTTTCAGTTGAATATTTGTCCCTCTGGTGACTTGTCTTTCACCAGGTTGTCTCATAGCAGCTGGTATTCATCTTCTAATCCTCTGCAGTTTTTACAGTGATTTGCTTCCTACACACACTTAGCACTTTTGGTTACAGCTTGTTCTCATTATCTTTGGGAGGCTCTCCTTCAGCCAGGATTTATTGTGAAGTCTCTGTATTTTTAGGCTGGACTGTGCTGCCTCCGCAGTTAGCTACAGACGTGGAGGGAGGGGAGGGATGTTGTGAGTTCTTCCTCAGTGGTGGGGAGAGCCGGCGATTTCCTGGCAGGCTGAATGTTTTGCACAATGAATCCTTTCATTATGCTTCCAGGAACAGGGAGGATGCCGGACCAGCTCGTGGTTCTGGATATGAAGCATGGAGTTGAAGCAAAGAACTACGAGGAGGTATGTCCCCTGGCTGCCTGCACTGCACGCTGCCCTTTCCCAGCACTCACGTGATGCCATTTGTAGATCTGGGGCTCATGATGGGAAGCTGTTTTCCCAGCGGTGATGAAAGCCTGTCTGCAACCTACAATTCCAGTGAGGCTTTGTGTGTTAGAGGAGAAGAAAAAAAAAAAGGACAAACATCAACTGAAGTTAATTCTCTACTCTGGGAACTGGAACCTAATGTGTGAATTTCTTTGCTAGGACAGCGTGACCCAGCTTCTGGGCATGGGTATTAGAGGCAACAGGAGACTGAGATGGGAATTTTCTCCAGCTCCGGCAGCAGAGGACATTTTAGGTTAATATAAGATCCTCCTGAAGGTCAATTCACATTGTTACTGTTCTTACCCTTCCTGACTGTAAGATGGACTGGCTCAACAGCCCTGAAAAGGTGCTTGTGGGTTCCTAAGAACTGGCAGTGTATCGATATAAAGGTGTTTGGTGGAGTAGTAGCTGGTGTGAAAAAGGTATTTGGTTTGAAGGCGTGAGACTGCAAATAGGTATAGAGCCTAAATGTTTCCATCTTAGGAGGACAGAACTTTCTTAGACGCAAGAGCAAACTCTGTGGAATTGCAGTTGCTTTGTGGCTGGAACAGTACTGGCTGATTTGGATGCTGAATTTTGGTGGCTGCTAACATGCTTTTGGCTTAATAGAACTTGGGGTCAGTCAGCCCCTAGCACAAACCTTGTGCCTGAGAAAATGAGAGTTGTTGTTGGAGGAAGCCTCCTGCAAATGATTGCTGTGTCCACTGTGCACAACAGCGTGGGAGATGCCTTGGGAAGGAGAGTGGGTAGCAGAGGAGGCTGTGTATGGTGCCAGTTAGGAAATGAACACATTTCTGAGGTAGGCATGCTGGAGTTTTTTTATCCTTTTAAGCCGTGGGCTAGCTGGTCCTACGTGGCTTAAGTCAGTCTAGAGCACATCCTACATGAAGAGTAAGGAAGTGCTTGGAGTCAGGGAAGAGCAGAGCAATCATTGGGCCAGCTGTCTAGCAACCAGCTACTGAAGGGATTACAAGATGTTGAAATCTTATGGGATGACCCCTGAGAGTGTAACTGGGGAGGATTATGTTGACTACATTTACAGAATCTCTTTAAATACAACCCCACAGCACACTCTTCAGTTACATTACTGTAGTGCCACCTAGAAGCATTGTCCCTGTACAGAAAGGTTCTCTTATGCCTGTGTATCTACACACTCACTAGTTGTACTGATAGGACTGTCTTGGAATAAAAGTAAGTATCCATTATGCTCATCAGTGTAGTTAGATTGATGAAAAAGGTCCATGGACAAACATGGGAAAAGAAGGATTTAGACATGCAGTCCCACCTGATACCAAATTGCATATGTTGGCAGCACTGGCAACCATCCTTGACTTGTGAGGACCTCTCAAGAGTGGCAGACTGTGTTGAGCCTTGTTGAGCAGCATGTCTGCAAAGCACTCAAATGGGTTTATTGTTTATACAGCTGCTACAGATGTTTAGCCACACTGCTTTGCAGTATGATTTATTTTTTAAGCCTCTCCCTCCCCAAGTTGCAGTAGTGTTTGTGAGTTTTGACTTGTCTGGTTGCTGTAAGGCCTAAGAAGGAAGGACTGTTGCTCAGGTTTCTCTCATGTAATTGCTGCCTTTTTGAGCCTTTTGCTTGTGATGTTCATCTGCTGTAAGGTACCAGTGGCCTGTCTTCCCCCCAAGTTGTTCTTGTTGAATTGCTGCAGGGAGACTCAATTTATGGAGTTGAACAAGGGTCACTGACACTGTCCTGCTTGTGCATGGGTATGTGCAGTCAGAGGAAGGATGATGTCTAAGTCTGGCTTCCTAAGCTTTCATGAGCCAGACATTCTTGGAGCAAAGCAACTGGGAGAGTGAGCTGGGTTTGAAAACCTAACTGCATGGCAGTGTCATACCTTAGGTCTCTGGGGTAGGGAGGAATAACTTTCTCCATTCAATAAGTAGAAATGAAGGTGGTGAAAAGACTTTTCAGAGGGCACCAAGAAGGCTTGGCAATCTAGGTTCCTTTCCAGATCAGCTACTCCTTGTCAGCTTTTGGCTATAGCATGTCTTTTTCTATGGTAGGAAGTGAGTTAGGCTTTGACAAATCTTTGAATGGCCCCTGAGAAGTTCAGTAGAGTTCTTGTCTTGGTTGTTATGGTAGTCCAGATGTTCCTTCTAGGATGATGGCGTTCCACCATCACAGATGCTTGGTGGACTTCTTACGAAATCCCTTGGAGCAGCTGTGCATATTGGATGAGGGAGGTTCCAGAATGTGTGTCTTGAAGTACATGCAGGACTGACAGTAGCTATCAGATGTTTCTAGCCTTTCCTATTAAGAGCAGCTGAAGGGATGCAGGATGGAGCAGATAAGCCTTGTTTTCTTTTTTTTTTTTTTTCCCCAATAGAACTTCTGTAGCGCTCTGTGAATGAGGAAAAGTGCCCTCCAGGAAGATAATGGAGATGGTCAGTGTGGGGTTAGCTTCTCAGTGGAGCTGTCTGAGACCTTGTGTGTGTTGCAGACCTGCTGCTCTAGCTGTGTCAGCAGAGTCTGGGCCATAGGCGTGCTTACACTGGTGCTAGTTTCTCAGTAAAGCTCTGCTGGCAGATACGTGTCCAGGCCACAAGGTTTTGACAGTACAACCAATTGGCCAGAAAGCAGGAGGGGTTTAACCTCCTGTTTCCTACGCTTCCTTACAGACACACTCTGCATTGACACTGCTGTGCTGGCAGGGCTGTGATACACAGCTCACCTCAGTATAAAAATCCTCAGGTGATTGCTTTGTGGCCTGCTGCTTGCCGGGATACTTATGTCATGGGGAGACCCTTCAGCGAAATGGCTGAGCTAGCACTGGCCTGGTGACCAGAATCTCCTCAGGTGGGCTCTGACACCCAGGCAGCTGCCTCTGGAGGTGGCATTTTGGGGATGCCGGCACCCTGGGTGCTCCGTTGCCTCCCTGTTGGCACCTGAACCACTGAGGGATGCTGTCCTGTGGCTTATGTCTGAGAAATGCTGCGTGGTGGTAAGGCTGGCGGCAAGCTGCAGGTGCTCCGTGTGTCTTCTGCAGTTTTCTGTAGCGTATCTCTCTTCTGCTGCATTACTTGGGGACGCGGCATCTGGCCTTCATGGCAGGGGCCTGCCACTTGTTGGTGACAAATTCCACACAAGGACCAGAGTTACCCAAACCCTACTCTGTAGCAGTGGCAGGAATTGCAGTTACCTTCTTTTGAGTCATGTCCTTCTGTCACAGATTTTACATCATGTGTAGTCAGGTTACAGCCAGGACTTGGCCAGGGACATGTGTTTACACATTTAGCTTTAAATAGTTGCCGTTGTGAACTGTGCCTTCTGATTGAATTTCCTGTAGATTTTTCTTTTTGGATTAAAATCTGTGACTTGTAGTACTGTAGGTTGCATGTTCTGCACAAAAATGATGTCCTACAAAACCAGCTTTTATGAGGGTAGTGTGTTTTTCTTTCAAGCTGGCGCAAAGGCAGCCCGTCCCGTCAGTGTTCCAGCAGCGTCACCTGGTGGCCTGAGGCAGATGGGCACTTGGTGGCTGTACCAAGAGCAGGTTATCAGTCTAAGTGATAGAAGCCCTGTGCTCTTGTGGGTGTAATCAAACCACTGCTACTGGGAATCCAGGCTGCCCAGGCTTTTTGGGGTGTGTGGTGACAGGAAAGCAAGTCAGTGCTAATATCCTATGTGCTTCTAGAACAGTATCATATGTGTGTTAGTCACCTGTATCTCAGTCTGTTCACTGGAGGTTTAGTCATGTGGCAAACTCTTCTACCCACTCCTCAGAAGCCAACTGTGAATTAGCTAACATTAGGCTGAATAAGGAAGAAATGTGCTTGTATGTGTACTGTGCTCCTCCGTTGTGTAGGAGGGGTAATAGGAAAGTGTGTTTCAAAGAACAGGTGGGAGAAGTGGTAATGCTTTATGCAATGGTAGTTTCTGGCTTACAGAGGTGTTTCCCTGGGGGAAGGATGTCCCAGATCTGTACTGTGTGAGAAGGAGTGGTTCAAACTGGCAGTAAAAACCCACATGGGAACTTTTGTTTTTAGCTCAGTGATTGCCTGACTCTTCTGTTTTCTAGATTGCAAAAGTGGAGAAGTTGAAGCCTCTGGAAGTAGAATTGAGGCGTCTGGAAGATCTTTCGGAGTCCATCGTTAATGACTTTGCCTATATGAAGAAACGAGAAGAGGAGATGAGGGACACGAATGGTAAGAGACTGTGTGCTTCTTCAGAGGGTCGGAGCTCTAAGACCCCTTACTTCTGCTGAATGTGTTCTTAGGACAGCATTTGGAGATCAAGCAATTATTGTGGTCTCTGCCTCTTCTGTTCCTAGTAGGGGAAACCTGCTGATATTTCTCTCCTGAAGCAGTTGCCAAGTCTCGTGTGTCCCATCTCTAGATCATTTATTTCTGTCTCCATTCCTCATGTTAGTTACTCTGTACCATTTAATGTTGCCCATTAACCAGTTTTGCCTTGTTCCCTGTCATTATCCTCTTCTTGTCGTTCCTGCTGTTTTTATTCTCAAGTACTGCTGGTGCTTGGGTGCTCTTGCCTTCATGTTGTGTATCTTGCCTTTGAAGTTTCGCAGGGGTGGGGAGGGAAAATCCTGGGAACTTTACCCTCTTGAGGTGCATCCTGTGATGTCAGACTCCTGTGCAATGGTTTGTTGTCTGTTTCAGAGTCGACAAACACCCGGGTTCTATACTTCAGCATTTTCTCCATGTGCTGTCTCATCGGACTGGCCACCTGGCAGGTTTTCTACCTGCGTCGCTTCTTCAAGGCCAAGAAACTGATTGAGTAAAGGAGCAAGTCCTCCTCCCCCTCCTCTCAGACCCAGCTGGACACCGCTGGGACCCGGCCGTGGCCCCGTGGAGCCATCTCAGATGATACCCACTGACTGGAGCTTTTCTGCAGGAACTTGGACCCTAAAGGGGAAGGGGAACCTAAACAGTGGAGGCAACGGGGGACTTGTGAAATCCTACTGGATGTTGAGGGTGGGGGAGGTTGTGATGGGTTTGGGGATTCCTGGGGCAGCGATTAAATAAAAAAAGATGTTTCCATGACAGCTGCAGCAAGCTTTTGCGCTGTCTGTTCTCCCTTTATAATCTTGGCTTGATGATGTCTCCCATCTGTCTGTGACTGTAGTGTTACTCTGAGCCACTTGACCCTGCTGAGCTCTGGAGGTGCCGTGCAGGTCACACCGGGGCAGAGCGGGGGATTCCCTGTCCCGACCAGCTGGGATCTAAGCCTCGTGCAAACGGAGGTGAGTGCAAAGCAATAGGATTCATCATTCCAGCAGGGCCTGAGGATAGAGGGAGGTCCAAGGTTTGGTCCCTGTGGTGGACCTCTGTGTTTCTCCCTGTGGGAGCTGGTGTCTTTGTGCTGACAGGTCAGGGCACTTGAGCATAGGGTGGTTCAGCCTGGAGGAAGGGGAGCCTTGGAAGGAGGGCTTGGGAACATGTTTGAGCTTGGAAAGGAGAAGCCTGCTTTGCTCAGATAAGCTGTCCAGCCTTGGTCCTGCCCTTGCTCCACGTGTTTGTCTTGGATTTGCCTCTCTTGTTTTGAAATGATGCAGCAGTTTTCCTGAAAGCCTTGGTCAGGGGACGGCCTTTTGTGTAGACAGGAGGCCTCAGTCAGATACAGTCACAGAGCGAATAGGAGCAGGTTATGCTAGGAAACTTGGGTTTACATTGAGCAGGAGACTTTTCTCATCTAACAGCATAGCGTTTATCCAGCAGGCAGCTGGCCAGATCTCATTTTCTGAGACCTCAGAGCAAGGTGGGCAGCTGCTTATGTGAAGGATGGGGGCCCATACCCTGCGCTGAGGTCTGAGGGTGCAAGGGGTACTTTGCAGGTTCACAGAGGAGTTGGAAGAATGTAGATGAACTCAAAAAAGCAGTACGGGGTAGGAACAGGCTAATTCTACATCCAGGGGAAGGTAGAACTGTGCCCTCAACAGAACTGTTATTCTATGTGGTACGACAAAGAGAGCAAACAGGTTCTCTTAGTTTCTCAGCCATCCAGGTGGCATGATGTTAAATAAGCCAGGCTGGGAAAAAAACAGGCAGGTTAACTTCCTGGACTTACCTGCTGCAGTTTTTTAGGTGGTGATTAAAATTCTTTCACCTTCTCTGCATTCCTGCAGAGCAAATGGTTCAGCAGCACAGCATTCTGGTGTCATGTGCCTAGACACTTATGGCTAGGGAAGGGCTTGTCATGGCCCTGGGACTGGCCTCCCATATTGAAAAAAGTGTGGCTTTATAATTTCTGACCTGAGTCTGATCTATTGCTGGGGAGGAAACAGTTGTTCAGGGTGAGGCAATGGGAAAGAGGATGGAAAGATTACCTCCTGTCATCTAAATACATTAGTACTTTGCTTCCTCTTTGCCATTGCCAAGTTCCTGGAGTTGTTAGTTCCACTGGCTAGTGCTTAGATTGCTTTTAATTAGTTTCTTTTTTGATAAAGCCATATTAAGAACCCAAGTCCACTTCTCTGCCCTTGCATCCACTTTATCCTTGTACGTTTTTGAAGGCTGTTGGAGTGCAGAACAGCAGTAATGCCACAGGACTGAATTACAGAAGTCATTTGAAGGTAGTTTTGGGTCCCACAGTTTGAAGCCTGGAGATGTGTTAAGGTTTCGCTTTTGTTTTTATATAGAACTTGAAAAGACAGTACAGGAAAGGGCCTTTTCCAGTCTTGTCTGTTTTGATGTCCTTTCCCCGTCCTTATCTGAGTACAAAGATATCTTTATCTTAAAAATGGTGGCGAGGCCTTAAGTTCCCCAGGTGACTGTTACACTACTGTCGTTCTGGTGTTGCGTTTTGATCCTCACTGTACTGGTATGATTACTGGGGAGCAGGTATGGGGGGCTGATACGGATTTACCTGTGATGGCTGGTTGGGGGATTTTTGTCAACTTTCCGAAATAAAATTTCTCTGGGGAAAAACAACCCATCTCAGTTGTCTGAGTCTTGTCTGATTTGTGCACATTCCTACTGAGTGCTGCTTCCTGCAAGCTGAGCTGTCGCGGCAAGCAGCAAGTACACAGACTCCCTGCAAGCCTTTGGGGGTTTCTCTAGCAAAAGTTAATTTCTAAAGAATTTGAGAATTCTGGACTTGGGAAAGGTAGCAGCTGCATGGACTTCTCTGTGGAGTGGGACCAGCACAACAAATGCAGTGTCTCTAGTACAGTCTACCATTTGCTGCCTTTCTTTCCATCCTTCCTAATTATATTCCCCTCTGGAGGAATTTTGAGGCTGGTAGTACTCTCTAGAGTACAAGATCCAGTTTTTCACCACTGGCTCCCGTGTAAAATTTAGTTCATTAAGACAAACAGAATTGCTTTCAGTTTTGTGCTTTAGAGGAAATTTTAAATGGTTGCAAAGATGAGCTGGTCCACTATGGTGGGTCCTTGGATTCCCTGACGGAGGGCATGCCAACAGAAATTAGCCTTGAAGATATTAAGGCCTACCTGTGAGAAAGATGGGAGAAAAGGAGTATCCAGAGATGTTAAGGATGTACCTGTGAGAGAGAAGGGGGTGAAAGAGTAACATTGATGATAACAAAAATAGCCAATGAGATGTTACTGCTGTAACTTGTAAACAATAGTGAAGAGACACATGAATTGGTAAAACTGTATAAAAATGCACTTGTGGCAATAAATGGCATCTACTGCTTTCATCCCAGAAGAAATTGGTCTACGTCGTTTGTCCGTCTCAACCGCGACAACTGAAGAGCGTGGTTAGGTATTTACCGAACTCCTGTCAGCTCTCTGCTGGGCCTGCGAGCCTTCTCTCGTGCAGCAGCTAAGTGAGATAACGCCGTGTAACAGGAGCAGGGGCACATAAGCACTGAATAACTAGTTAGTATTATTAGGGTGAATTTCAAGAAGGGAAAATCCCAGATCTTTGGTTAAGGATTAGCCTCTGCAAGTTCTTGCCTGGATGAATATTTGAGTATGCGAAATCATACAGCTGTTCTCATGCGGTAGGTTGGCAGTGGGTACGGGCTGTTTCACAGTACTGCAGATGCAGAGCTGGTGTCTTCATTCCGTTCTACTTCTGGGAAATGGGCTAAAGTTCAGCTGTTGCAGGTACTTGGTTCTGAGCCCATCTGTGTGTGTGACGGATACATCACTGGTAAATCTATAATTGCCGGCAGCAAACTGCATCAGAGGTTTCCAGCCTCTTCCACCCACTTGCCAATGTGACTAACGATTTAATTATCACACTACTTAACGCAGCACGTGAGTGTTCCTAAGCAAGGTATATCTTTGTGTATTCCCCTCCTGCTATGCCAACGTAGGCTGCACTCTACAAATCTGTACGAAGTGCCTGTGCGTGCACGCATGAGGGGATGAGCGTTTTACACACTCTATTGCTCATTTCTTACAAGCTGCTCAAGTATGTGAGAAATAACCCACACATACAACACCTGTGCTGTCTCCCAACTGGCAGATCAGGGACTTTTGACTCAAACTAGTTTGGCAACTGGTTGGCGAGATCATTAGGGGATTCTTGCCTGCGCATTTCACGGGGTCCTACAGCAGCGGTTTGGGAAAGTAGCATGGCCTCTCTTCACCCCTGCTAGTTGATGTGATGTATTTCTTTCTGTCTCTCCTCTTTAGTTGTGTCCCCCCACTCGTCTTTCAGATGCATGAGATGGCCTTGCCCTTAGTGAACCAAGCTTCTGGGAAGTTAATTTCCCGTACATCGAGGGTGGCTTGTTGGGAAGGAGAGAGCACACACCTGAAATGGATACGTCTTTTACAGGAGAGTAAAAGATAAGTCTGAAGACTGCAGGAGTTCAGGGTTGGTAGTTTTATCTGCTGCCGCTTCTCCAACTGAAAAATGTGTCTGGCTTGTGGTTGTTCCGCTGTTCCTCCCCCAAACTACCGCTGGCTGTGGTGCGGTGGCTCTGGCAGGCGCCTTTCTCTGAGCAAGGTGGAAGGAGCAGAGGATTTGGAAAAACTGCCTGTTGGCATTTCTTGGACCTTCTTGTAAACCTGGAACAAGTGAGTCCAAGCTTTTGCTGCAGCAATAAATTACTTGCATTTGCTCAGCAGTGTTTGTAGGAAGCCTGCTTTGCTTTGCACTGGCAGGAGATAGAAGCTGCTCTCTTTCAGCTGTAGCTGAAGTGACAAACTTTCTGCAAAATGGCAATAACAGATGCCTGATTGCTCCTTCTGTTGCCAGAGGTCCATGTTGTTTATCACCTTACACTCAATGCATCAGCTTCTTCATTTCCAGCTTGCTGACACAGCCTGCCAGGGGACCTGTGGTCGCCAGGTGTCTGTCCCAGTGACCTTTGATATGAGGATCATTTGTTTAGCTCATGTTTGGAGAAAGCTGCTGTGTCCTGAAGGATCCCTCTGACTTGTATTTCAGTTTTGTTGCAATAACGTATGTGTTGAATAACTTCCTTTGGGGGCGTATTACTAAAAAAAGGCAACGACAGAACAATGCTCACATTGCTCAGTCTCACTTCTGCCGTTTCCTGTCACTTAATTTCCTTTCATAGTTGATATTCCTGAGGTACCTTTTCCCTGAGCTTTTAAATCAGTAGCAGTATGATCTTTACATGAGCTGCACCAGGATGTTCTCCTGGAACTGTCATGACATGAACTTAGTTCTTCTTGGTTACATGGGGGATGCTGTTCCCATGGCTATCACACAGAGCGGGGAGGGCGTGCTTGTGTTTTCCAGCTATCTCCCATTGCAGCTCTGGTCAGATTTGGTGCAGTTTTACTGTCTAGGGTTTTCTCACTCACACAAGTCTTTTATTTCCTCCTGAATATACTATGTTTGGATAATTTTCCCCCAGGTGCAAGGTATTCGCTATAAATATGTAATTGGAATCTCATGGTGTTGTCTCATTAATTATAATTAACCATGTAGATGCCTTCCAAGTAACCATTTCTTCCTTCTCAGTGTGAACTGCTCTTGTGTTAGTAACATAATCAATGTACTGTCTTGACTCTGAAAACCATGAATGAGATCTTTGAACTAAGGCAGATACTTGCTATGATTTGATTTAAATGCCAGTGTTCCCACTCTTACCAAATTCATCATTTAGTAACCATTTTGCAAGAGGCAGAATGGCACATTACCTCTAGGTGGTGTGATTTTTTTTTTTTTTTGAATGCTTGAGTAAAAAAAATCAGTGTAAAGTCAGGTATATGTTCTTCGGTCATATTCCAATAAACCTGAGTGAGCAGCGGCTGTTACTTTCCCTTAGGGGCATCTTGTTGTGAGAATTGCTGCCCTGCTTTTTAAAGCACAGTAAAGGCAATGCTGTAGGATGGCTAAACCTGATTGTAGCTACTACTCTGATCATTTTATGGAAGAATTTCTATGATGCTGTAGATAATAATGGGCAAGATAACTTTACTATTCAAATCATAAAACTGAAGATTAACTTTTTTTATTAGTCTTCTGGTTTTCTACAATTGTTGCAGATTCCTTAATCCCATTTCTGTGAGATTTTGCCATCTAGATTTTAAAAAATTATTATTTGCCAGATGACATTTTGCCAGGTGCTCCCCTTGCAGTGGGGGGAGTGAACGATCCTTAGCAGAACACGTCTGAGATTTTTCATGCGTTCCTACAAGCTCCTTTATTCTAAAACTGACATGCTGCCTTTGCTGCTTGGAAGGTCAACATCTTTTTATGGAAATAGTTATGATGCACAGCAAATAAACTTTGAACAAGTTGCTCTCTTTGTTCGGCATTATACATGCCTGTTTTAAGCTCTTTAATCCTCACCATGTTGCAAGGAAGCCTGCTCCTTCTTTCATGCTCTGAGCAATAAAGCATCTTCCCAAGGTAGTGGGATAAAACCTAACCAGGCTTTGTCATACTTGGTTTTAGGGGTTTGTGCTTCAGCTCCTGATGTCTCCTCTAAGTGCAGGATCACTGCTCCTGAAGTGAACGCTGCCCTTGATTCAACTCTGCTTTCCCTTCTGTGGTTGTGACTGCTGAACTTTGAAAACAAAATACTGAAATGATGAAGGTGTGCATTGTCTATTAATAAATTACTTACCTAAAGCTGCTAATACTTCCCTCTTGCAGCTCCAGATCTCAAATATTGTTTATGAAGTTTTCGGTTTATTTCATCTTGGTTAGAGAGAAATGCCACCAATGACGAGTGGTGTGGCAGGGGCACTGCTGCCTTTTATTAACGGTGTGACGTCCCTGGAGATGCCCTCATCTTTCCAGCAGATCTTTGAGCCCAGGACACAGCTGTGGTGCTCATCAGTGTGGTCTCCCTTGTAGCAATTATTTTTCAATAATGTATATTATGTGTAGTAAAGAAAGAGTTAGCATCTGTGCCATAAGAAACAGTAAATACTTTTCTGATATAAAAGTTACTTCAGACAGGTTTTTTGGGAAAATAACCTTGAACTCTTGACTTCTTGGGAAGTCAAGTACCTTCTGTGCCAGGCGCTGCGGCCGCTCCTGCTTCCCCCGGGGCCTGTGGGGCGGAGGAGGCCGCGGCAGCGCGCCCCTCCCTCCCGGTGCTACCGCGCTGAAAGCGCCATTCCGACCGCTTCGAGCCCCGTGCTGGGGGCGGCGGGAGGCGGGAGCGGGAGGTCGCCGCGACGGCGGGAAGCGGTTCCGGGTCGGCGGCGGGAGCCAACATGGAGCCCGTGGGGCTGGCGGGGCCGCGCTGAGGGAGAGCCGGGCCGCCGCGGGGCCGCGCCGCCGCCATGTCGCTGGGCGAGTACGAGCGGCACTGCGACTCCATCAGCTCCGACTTCGGCAGTGAGTCCTCGGGCAGGGGCGGCTCCCGCGGCGGCGGCAGCCTGCCTGGCGAGCAGGAGGAGCTGCACTACATCCCCATCCGCACCCTGGGCCGCGGCGCCTTCGGCGAGGCCACCCTGTACCGCCGCACCGAGGTAGGCTGCCCGGCGGCGCGGGACGGGCCCCTCCGGCCCGAGGAACGGGGCCCGGGGCCGCTGGCGGGGCGAGCGGGGCGGGTTCCGGAGGCGGCTGCTTGGAGGCCCCGGCGGCGGGAGAGCCGCAGCGGGGCTCGGCCCCGCGGTGACACCGGCCCCGGGCTGGCTGGCCGGCCCCGCGGTGACTACAGCCCCATGTGAAGTGAAGCCACATCCGTCGAGGGGCACAGGGTTAGGGCTTCACGCGTTTGAGCAACAGCTTTTTAGTCCCCTAAAGTTTTGTAGGAAGATGTGGAGGCTCTTGTGATGCTTCTAAATTCGTCATTTTTCTGTGTTTTGTTCCAGTCACAGAGGGCACAGGGGCATCTCGTGTCATTAGCATATCAGTATAATGAGGGGAAAACAGCTGAAAAGCCAGTCCTCCCATTGCTCCCAAGTCATCTAATCCCATCCAGTTTGAGCATAGTTGTGCTTTCTATCAGCTGTCAAAGAAATGCGCTTGACTTGGTTCCCAAGGGAAGGAAGTTCTTCAGGTTTTTTTGAGGCAAGGCCACCCTAAGGTGTCACAGCTCAAACAGTTGTAAGTGAACACTGTTCACTTAACAGGTCCCTCATAACATGTCTGACAACATGTTGGCCTAACAAGGGCAAAGGAAATCTGTTCTTGTTTCCTTTTTTTTTTTAAAGGAATACCTGAATATTTGTAGTGGCTTGTGGTCTGGTACAATATCTTACAGTTATGAGACAGGAAATACACTGTTCTCCCTTTATTGGACTGTAGTATGTTTAGTCTTTATTGAAACAAAACAAACTCTGTGCCTTCCCCTGGAAATCTTGTAGTATGTGGTTTTTTGTTTTGTGGTTTTTTTGTTTTTTCAAAGTGAGTGCTGGCCAGCTAGAAAGATGGCTTCAGGCCGTCGCTGTTCCTAGCGACAAACAGAAAACCTCAGAACTCATTGTTGTGAAGAATCTTTGTCTGAAATCTGTAAGAGGCAGGAAAATCCCTTTACCTTACCTGAAATTTTAATTTCCTGCTACAAAGGCACATACTGTTCTCTTCATAGTAGTGTTTTTTTAATTAAAAGATGTGTGTTTTTGTATTTCAGGATGACTCACTTGTAGTGTGGAAGGAGGTGGACCTGACCCGGCTGTCAGAAAAGGAGCGTCGTGATGCTTTGAACGAAATCGTTATCCTTGCCCTGTTGCAGCACGAGAACATCATTGCATACTACAATCACTTCATGGACAACACCACGCTGCTGATCGAGCTGGAGTACTGTAACGGTGAGATCCCTGCTCCCACTCACAAACAGGTGGCTCCCCCGCGGCTGAGTCACCCTCCTGCAGAACCTGCGGGGAATATTCCTGGGGTGCCCTCAGGGGAGCGGAGAAGTAGAGGTGGATTCTGCTGCATAGCTCCTGAAGGAGAGATTGAGAACCCTTCTGAGTGATTTGTGTCTCAGGTGCCAAAGAAAAAAGCCCGGTGAATGATTTCTGCCAGTGAATGATTTCTCAAGTCTTGAGTAGCTGGTGCAGTGGAAGAAGTGGGTTATTGGTATTTAACGCTCCTAATGCGCTTTGCTGTGTTCTTTTTAGGAGGACAGTGGGAAAAGACCATGAGGATATTCAGTCCTCTTTGACAGTACAGAGTGGGGCTGTTTTTCAGTAGCATCACTTAAATAGATGCCTTCATTTGGCAATAATAAATTTAAGCTCAAAAATCTACTGGCACACTGCAATCAGGACGTTTTCCTGCCTTGTGCTATCAGCTTCTATGTTTACTATTTAAAAACCAAAACTGGTCCTTCTGGTGGTCGAGAAAACTATAAAATTCCATCCAAGAGCAGGAGTTTGCAGGGGAAACAGTCCCAGCTGGGATGGAGAGGTAAAAGGATTTGATACACTGTTTGTTTCAGTAGTTCTCTGTGTGAGTTACTTGTCTGCCCCAAGAAGACTGGATGCTTGGGGCCATTATAAATTCATTGAAGGGCATAGAGAGAAGCTGCACAATACTGATGTCTGTACACATTTGTTAACGTCTCTAGACTGTTTGTTTTACTTTGGGACAATAACCAAGAGGTGAGTGTAGAGCCCGCGTTGCTTGAATATGTCTAAGTGGTACAAAACTAGAGACATGAGAAAGAGGGAATCTCATTTAGGCTTATATACATTGGTTTTGCCAATGTGTTAATAGTTGTTTCTGTGCCTTTTTTTTACAGTGTACAAGTCCAAGATAATTTTTGAGTAATTTTTAAAGTAAAGCTAGACCAGTTGCTATCAGACACTCATCAGAAACCAAAGTTTTTACTGCTTAATTTGGGACATCTCTTCTGGAGATCTAGGAAATACTTTCACATTTGACTAAATATTGTCTCCATTTTACAGGGGAGGAAGCCAAGTTATTGATTTATTGCCTATAGTTCTGTGTATCATGGTACCATAAGATTTGGATTTATCATGAGATAACATCAGTGAATACATCTGAAATAGATTTGGGAAGAAAAATCCTATACAATACATTTGTTGAAGAGAGAATACAGTGTCAGAAGATTAGACACAATTAGATGAAACAAAGAAGAAAATAGTTTGGTTTTCATTTTAGTATGTGTGCATAGAGATATTGGTTATCTGAGTTGAGATATAATTTGTCTCCTTGTGTAGGATTTTGGCGATGTAGTACCTGTCATGCTGTGCTTTGGTTCAGAAAAGCTGCAAAAAGATGACAAGTCAGAGTTGAGGGAATTCACTAAAAGCCTGCATAGTCTGAACCACTAGGAAGGAGGTTCATAAGAAGAGGCAGAAGTGAATAGTTGGGTTAAATTGTGAATGGGAAGAGTGATTTATAGGTCATTTGCAAACGTGAACATGAGGCAGAAGAAAGAAATGCTGAGAGCTAATAGCAAGACTGAAAGATAACAAAATAAGCAAAGGGAATCTTAATTAAATATCAGAAAAATCTTCCTAACATGGAAGTCTGGTGTTTGTTACTATTAGGACATAATACATGATAACTGGGAAATGGAATAGCAACAGGATGTGTTCAGAGATTTGGGATTTACTGGTAGGATGCTAATCTGATAGGGAGTCTCGCTGCCTGCAGCCCTCAGCAAAATTTCTTTTAGCTCTCCTTGATTTTCAGACTGCCGTCTTGAAATTGTCAGGTGCCCTGAAGAGCCTGCTGATTTCAGGGCCGATGAAGGAGAGAGGCAGGTCAAAGCTGGGCAGTAAATGGGTAAAGGCAGTAACTTGTACTTTCAGGGACTAGTCTGAACTTATAATTGCTTTCTTTCCTTTTTTTAATGCATATTTATATACAATGCTGAGCAGGACAATCTCATGGGCTTTGCTTAACAGGTTATAAAAGTTTACATATCCCAAGAAGTGCTTATAGGTAAAAAAAAAAAAAGGACTGCTAGCATACTGATTCACTTTTCAGAGAGTATTAAAAGGTGGGGTTATAAAAGAATCATCTCTGATTAAGCATAGATATGACAGTGAAGTTCCTAGAGGAAGATGAACTTAATTTTGTGATTAAACTTAAGTGATGAATGCTCAGGGAGAGGCATAGTGATTCATCAGATCTCTTAGGGCATGGCTGTCAAACTCATTTTCATGAGGGGGCACATCAGCCTCGTGGTTGCCTTCAAAGGGCCAAATGTAATTTTAGGCCTGTATAAATGTAGGAGTAGTAGTGAAAGTGAATTTGACACCCCTGTCTTAGGGGATTTGAGTATTCCCAGAAGCACCTGAGCAGAGTAACTGCTGCCGTTAACTAAGATGAACCTTTCTGTCTCTCTCACTCACTTATAATTACAGGAGGGAACCTCTACGATAAGATTCTGCGGCAGAAAGACAAGTTATTTGAAGAAGAGGTAACTTGAACTGGTTTAAGGGAGCAGTGGGGCTGGCCTAATGTTCTGGGGATCTGTTTGGTTATCTGTGTATTTATACAACATTTTTTCCCTAATGCTGGTGCTGAATTTCTGTGTGTATCTGAGGACTGGCATCCTTCATCTCCTGTTGAACATTGCAGTTATTTATGAACTATCAGAAACTTTTTATTTTCCTTTTTATGTGTCTATAAGCAGTATAAACTTCCAAGGGAGGAATAATGGAAGGGAGCGCTCAACTGACTTTGGTCACCTTATCATCTTGGCTAACATTTAACTTTAAAACCTCTTTCTGTGTTTCTTCATAGTTGGTACTCAGTTTCTCTCTCTTAACCATTTTGTAGCTTATTTTCTGAGTAATTACCTTGAATCTGTCTCACCACAGATTTTTTTTTTCTTGTTCCTTTTTCTTTATTCTTTCTAAACTGATTTTCTGGTCTGCTTCTACCTCATGATGAGGTGGTTAATGTTTATACTTATCTTCTATAATGATTTCTAAGGCCTTCCAGCTCATGGTGAATATTAAATGGTCACAGTTCATATTCCTGGGAGCCTAGCTAGATCTTTCCCAAGTGGTCATTAGCTGTCATTCCTAAGGCTTTTCACTTACTGAACTCTGTGATGCTTGTCAGGACAGACACTGTGAGCACCACTAGAGCAATCTACCTTTAGCAATATCCTTTCAGTGATTTCCAAACCAGGAAATTCTGGATTTTCATGCTTCTGAAAGAGCACCTAAGTGGTTCAGTCAGACCCTCTTGCTGTATCTCTGTGTGTCAGGGGCATATGGGGTTGGGGGGGGTGGTTTGAGCCTCACATAAGGGTTTTATTCCTACCTTTGCAGATGGTGGTTTGGTATCTCTTTCAAATTGCATCAGCTGTGAGCTGCATTCATCGAGCAGGAATTCTTCACAGGTAAGTGAGACATGCAGTAAAGTGAAGGTAACCAGTGTGGTTTGTTGATGTGGGTGCAGAACTCCTTTGAGTATTCTTTGCTTCTATGTTTAAAACAAGCATTGAGCTTCTCTCCAACACATAGCTGAACTGCCTAGATATTAAGTATCACTTCTGTGAAGAATTTTTAGAAAACCCCATTTGATGAATGTGCAAGAAATTTTCAGTATGAAAATGGAATTGCTCTCTTTGATGCTGCAGCTTTGTGAACAAAGAGTTAATCCATGTAGCAAGGAAGTAAATTGGCTCTTTATTGCCATAGCACATAAATGATGTTTGCTAAAGTGGGTAGCAAAAGCTGTTTCTACAGGCCAAAGATACATCCCACCCACTCCACAATTAATAACTTCAAACCAACATGTACATCCTTCTGTAATTCCTGGAGGCTAATAGTGATGGAGACTGTGCATTGCTCTAATATAACCCATGCAAAGATTTGTCCTACATTTGGCTGAATCTCATTTCTTCGACATGCTATTTAAGGAAGTAATATAGCTTATTAGCTGGTAGTAGTAATTTTGACATTGACTCTGAGAGTTTAATGAGTAGCTGATTACCTTTTTCTGTTGCCCTTTTCTGTTTGGGAGAGGTAAATTTCTTTGCTTATGTGTGCTTCAAGGAGACCGCGATAATATCCTGGGCAGTACTGCACGCATAGACAGCTGTTTTCAGCGTGGTTGGATCGTGTGCTGCACAACCTCCTTCTCTCACACAGCTGTGTGAGGATGTTTTCTGTGGGACAGCATCCTGGTTGCTGCCATTCTGATTATTTGATAATTGGCAAGCCTTGCTAATGAAGGGTTGGTACCCTTGACAAAGTAGAGCCCAAATTTTTGACGTAAAGCAGATCTCACGTCTGTCCTGCTTTGCAGTGGTTTCCAGCTTACCAACTCTGTTGCCCATCTTCACAGCAGGGTTCGCACTCTAGGAACACATGTGGCCCCACATTCCTCCATAATAATTAATTGAACAGTTATTTAAATGTTTGCAGTGATTTCCTTCTGCTGCAGACATTGTCAGAGTGACCCAGGACTTTGCGATGCCCCAAGTGGATGAATGCAAAGTGCTGCTTTACTTGATGTTGTCCTGATCTACACTGAGAAGTTGTTGATGGTAGGTTAGGAAAAGGGGTGTTATGAAGTGTTGGCGTATCATACAGCGAGGGCCTCCTCTCTGTATGTAGAGCCTCTTATACTGATCTGTGATACTCCATGTAAATTATTCTGTCTGGGAGAAAGTGTTTTCAGTGAATTTGGGAATTCAGCGTTTTTGTGGCCATCGACCTTTTGATCTTCTGGGCATGGTAGATCATGATACAAAGTGTTGTTCTTGATACATAAGGCAGGGGGATGTTATGCTTAAGTTCTAAAGTCACATCTGTTTCATGCCCTCTGTGTGTGTGTTTATATTTGCATACATACATATTCATGCATACATTTATCTTTTTAGAGAGCTCAGCGGCTCCTGGCTTGGGTCTATTTATAAAACCAGGAAAAATAATACCTGCTCAATGACATTCACATGAGAAGAAACTGAGAGGGGGAAAAGAGTCTTTGATCTGTGACCTTTACATAGGTGTCTGGAGCCTGAGCCTTTTAGACTGTTGTGTTTGTGTGGGGATGTGATAAAACATGGATAAATGCAGTTAACTGCCCCAGTACTTGGGGTCAAATTGCCTTTGCAGAGTTCTGTGTGTGAGGGAGAGAGCTGGCGGAGTAGCAAGTACCTCATTTTGTGGGGGAGGTATTAGTAGTGTGTGGAAAACTGTGAAATCTGAAAAAATATTTGAATGTCTGCATTTCTTTTTCTCCTTTCAGAGATATAAAGACATTAAATATCTTTCTAACCAAGGCAAACCTGATTAAATTGGGAGACTATGGGCTGGCAAAGAAGCTGAACTCTGAGTACTCTATGGCTGAGACTGTGAGTATCTGCTGCCTTTGTGTGCAAACTGAGATGTGTTTTTCTTTTATCACTGCATCACTTGCAGAAGACTAGGGATGCTGTATATTCTTGCTGCTTGTCTTCTGTAGTGATTTCCTTTCCCTCTCTCTCACCTTCCCTCAGTGTTCTCTCACTCCCACTGGCGTGTTTGCTGGTGTGTTGCAGCCTGCAGTTATCCTTACTCCCAGGTTACCTTTTGGAGGTCTGTCACTCTGCAAGGCAGCAGCAGGCTGAAGATAAGTGCCACTGTGGGCATGGAATTGTGCCAGAGCCAGGATAGCTGTGCGGGAGAGCACTGCTTTTCTGTTCTTGCTACCTGGGCATGGTACTTCCAAGGTGAAATGATGTAACATGAAGGTGGTGCTTCCCAAAGGTAGAGAGACAGCCATATAGTCACAGCAATACAGCGCTTTCCCTCTGGGCTAGTTGAGCCCAGCTTAGCAAGTTAAATTGATTCGGTCATGCTGCTGTGCTAACAGAGGCATTTTGCCTCACATGGATCTGAGATAGGTTGGATGTGCTTGCCTGACGTTGCACCGTGCTATAGATGCATCATCTACCTTTTTAATACTCAGGCTCTGAACTGAATTGTACTATAGAGAAGAAAGAAAGGTACTTGTGCTTCTTACGGTAACCAGGTGTGTGATTTATTGATAATGCTCTTGGAGGAGGGCAAAGCTTTGTAGGAGAGATGCATTCTACCAGGAGGCTGCCAAGCTTGGCTTTGTTCCAGACCCTTCCAGCAAGCAGCTTCTCAGCCAGAGTTGTGACACAGGGTAAGCTGTGCTGCAGGCTCCTGACAGGCTCAGCTTGGACTTCGCAGCTCCATTGATTTCTGTGGTGAGCACTAGGCTTGGAAAGGGAGACTTTGTCTGGAGCTTCTATCTGCTAAAGGCCTTTATTATAGCTTGGGATGCAAGCCAGCGTGCGCTTCCCCTTAGCAGGCTGTATTATTACATTTAATGCAAGCTGCTAGTGTTCTGTTAGGATATGTAGTTAAATACTTGCCAGCCTCCTTCCAGAACACGAGTGCTGTTGTGCAGTTGCGCTGTATGTGGGAAATGAAGGCTACTGCATAAAGCCCTTGCTAAGCTGGGCTGCAGCAAAACCGCTTCAATTTCATCACATTTTTCATGGCCTTCTTTCAAAGAAAAGTGGAATCTGCCCTATGAATTTCCAGGTTTGTTTTTGCCTGTATTATGTGTTTTCAACTATACCTGTGAGTTTATTTTTTTTCCTTTTTCACTCTGAAAAATTTTGAACTACATATCTTCAACCATATTTCATTCTGTGTATACTGACTGTGGCCAGGCTAGTTGCTCAATTTGTGATTTATTGACCAGTGGCCGTCTGGAAGTAATTTTTTGCAAAATGAGTGCAAAACATGTTATTGTCAGTATTTGTAATTGTAAGTGTCAAATTACAATTTTGTAAAAGGTTTACATCTTGCTTACTAAACACTGATTTCTTGATTCTTCATTTTTTCTTCCATTTACCAAGGAAGATACAGAAAATATGTCTGTGCTCTCTTACAGAAAGCTTACATTATCCTTTGCTTAGAAAAGGTTTAGGTGCAGTGTCCTAGTTCTCCATGTGATACTCCAACTAGCTGGGCTTCTAAACCTTCCCATGGCTGGGACTTGTGCAGCTCTGTAGCTGTCATGCTCTGTAAAGGGGAGTGGAAGGGAGACGGCAGGTTCTGAGTGTGCCCATGAGGTATCTGGTGTTCTAGCAGGCCCTAATGAAATACAAACTTTGTAGTGCCTGGAGCTTTGCTGAGAGAGTTGAAAAGAAGGCAACTATAAATATTTCCCATTCTTCTATATTCAGTCTTTCCCATTTTGTTTCCTTGTCTAATTCTTTGCTAGGGAATGAGCTCCATTCATCTGGAAGCCTCATTCTTACACCTTTTATCGTGTTTGTCTTTATGTCTCCTTGTGACTTTGAGTTATGCCACTTTTTCTCTTGTACCCAGGAGGGCTTCTGTATTTAAGTGCTGGGTTTTGGGATTTTGTGTGTGGTGGGTGTGTTTGTTTTAGACCAGTTGTTCAGGAAAGCCCATTTCTGAAGTGAAAGCCTTTAAGGTAGTATTTAAGCCAGCTTTCTACTTACTGACCCAGAAGCAACCCCTCTTTCATCAGAGACAGAGTGGCCTTTGTCCAGGCAGTGCCTTGTGATCAGACACAGTGGCTCCATAACCATGGATTGGCATCTGCATTTGGAAGCTTTGCTAGATCCCTTTTCCTTCAACCTCTTATAAGGGTTTCCATATGCCTGGTCAGTATTAGGTTTAAGAGAGGGGCAAGTCCTTGCTGTGTTCTCATGACTACTGCTCTATTGAGGAGTATGTACCATGTCAGGATCTGAGAAGAGAGGTGTGTGGGATCGTCTAAGAAACTTGGACGCAGGCTTGTGGATGAGAAGGAAAGAACCATGCTTGTTATTCCTATCCCTCCAGCACGTAGGTGGAGTGTGTCATCTGTGTTACTTCAGTGCTGTGGCAGAGCTGCGTCTGGCTCTGATGCTCGTGGGCCTGTGTGAACGTGATGGATGCAGAGCTCTGAATTGAAGGCTGCTGGATCATTTCTGATTTTCAAATGTTCTTTTTTCCTAGCTGGTGGGAACTCCATATTACATGTCTCCAGAACTCTGCCAGGGTGTGAAATACAACTTCAAATCAGATATTTGGGCTGTGGGCTGTGTTATCTTTGAGCTGCTTACTCTGAAGAGGACCTTCGATGCTACTGTGAGTCTGCAAACCAGGATGGACTGAGTAACCTTATTTTTTATCCCCCTGAGATTCATACTTGGTTCATAGCTTTCTTAACTCATGTTTTTCTTTTATTGTTGTTTAAAGCTGCTGATTAAGAAAACAGTGGCCTGGGAGTGCCAGCTATAGCCAGAGAAAATGTCTGCATGATTTCCCCTGCACATGCCTCTCTGGCTTCCGCCAAGCCCAGCGTTGTCTGCAGCCCTGGGTTTGCCAGATGCAGAATTAGCTGTGCTAATTTGTATCATGGTTGTGAATGAAACATCCTTTTCTCTATAAGCAGGAAGTTTGTGATTGTCTAGTCTTTTTGGTTTTTTTTCAGCACTACTAGCTGTGAATTTTCTGTGCAGCATTCTGTAGCAAAAACAGCCTTCAAATTTCATAGTATTTAATCCTGTTAACCTTTCTCAAAGTTTGGGTGCAAGATAAGTATTGTCAAGCTGGCAGGGAAGGATGAAAGGGAACATTGCCAGCTTGTGCCATGACATAGGAAAGCTGCTAGCTGTCATGGTGCAAGACTTTGTAACCCTTAAAGAAACAAGTGAAAATACCATCCTTCCCTGACTTCCCCTCATCATGGCTACTGAGTCCCCTGTAAATTTGCTGCTCTGTGGTGTTGCAATGGCAGTGCACTGTGTAGGAGATTCCATGCAGAGAGAAATCTGTTTTCCCTCCACCGTTAGGGAATTCGGTGAAAAGCTGGATGTTGCCACCAAGTCCACCATTTCTGCAGGAATTATTAGATTTCTGGAGAACCTGCTAGGCAGGGAAGCAGGCTGTGTCCTGATCAGAGAAGGAGAAAGAAAATAATGGTGGCCTGTAGTGTCTCTCCCTGTTGGGCACATTGTGCAGTTCAGTTCCCTTACAGCTGGTTTCTTCCTAGAATCCCCTGAACCTTTGTGTGAAGATTGTCCAGGGAAATCGTGCCATGGAGGTTGATTCCACTGTCTACTCCCGGGAGCTGATCCAAATGGTGAATTCCTGCCTCGATCAGGTTGGTGAAATAGTTTTTAATTTTCAGATACCCTTCCCAGCTGCCTAGGCAGTGTAATTCAGGCATGAAGGGTAATTACTTGCCTGTTTTAACATGGAGGCTATTGATGCAGGGTAATTTCTGTAAGGCTTGAGGGACCACTAGGGCTGGGCTTCCACCAATCCTCTGAAAGCATTGTCTCAAGATACCATTCAGTCCTGCAGGCTCTGGAGGGGTGCTGGGAATACTCTGATGACAATTATTTAAAGGGCTGGCAGAAGCAGTTATTTTATAATGCAGTGCTGCAGAGCTCGGAGCATCATCTCTGTACAGTCTCTTAAGGTTCTGGCTTTCTGTGGGGAATTAATTTCTTGAGAGCAAACATAGTATTGATACCTTCAGAGCGTGGATGTCCCTACTGCACATTCCTGGCATTTATCCCTATTCACTCCAAACATTTGAATTAATTCCTTTCCCTTCTGAAGAGAATCAGGGAAGGAGGTCCATGCAGAGATGAATGAGGTCTTCTGGCCCAAGATTTCATTGTAGATGATGAGCATTTCCCCAAGAATGACTTGTTCACTTCTTTCAGGATCCAGAGAAGAGACCCACTGCAGATGAATTGCTTGAACATCCCCTTCTCAGCAAGCGCAGGAGGTAATCAGATGGTCTTACCTGAAACCTGGAGAGATGTCAGAGGGAACAGGAGGGTTTGTGCAGACTAGTGGTGGTTATGCTTTTGTAGCAAAGTCCTGAAGTTAATTTGCTCTGATGTGAAGCAGTTGTTGAAGAACACTTCATCCTCTTGAGAAGTGCATTCTTGCTGTCTTGTCTTCTGATCTGATGTTGTTGGTGCATGGGTATGGTGAGAAAGGTCTCTGCATCTGTTGTCTTAGAAACTGTTGTATTGAGAACTTTGAGGCATCACATTCTGAGGCTCCATTTGAGGAATGCTGGTTTGTGCTATTCAAACCTCTGTGAGATAAGGGTCACAGAGATCCTCCTGTGCTCATTGGGAAAGGCCTTTCAAAATATACATGTCATGCAATATAGAGACACTTGCTTTCTCTCTTTGTTGCCTCTCTCTTCAAGAGAGACTTGCATTGAAAGTGGCCCCTTTTAGCTTTTAGTCTGCACACACTGTCTTTTTAGGAAAGGTGGACCTTCACGACTGGTGAAGGGACTTGAACATAAGACCTATGGGGAGAGGCTGAGGGAGCTGGGGTTGTTTAGTCTAGAGAAGAGGAGGCTTAGAGGTGACCTCATCACTCTCTATAACTACCTGAAGGGAAGTTATAGCCAGGTGGGGACTGGTCTCTTCTCCCAGGCAGTTAGCGATAGGACAAGGGGGCATGGGCTTAAACTCTGCCAGGGGAAATTTAGGCTGGATATTAGAAAGAAATTCTTTACAGAGAGAGTGGTCAGGCATTGGAATGGCCTGCCCAGGGAGGTGGTGGACTCGCCGTCCCTGGAGGTTTTTAAACTCAGATTGGACATGGCACTTAGTGCCATGATCTAATAAATGGACTAGAGTTGGACCAAGGGTTGGACTCGATGATCTCTGAGGTCTTTTCCAGCCCAGTCGATTCTGTGATTCTGTGATAATTCTGGACTGTTTGAAACCCACACTGGTTGCTTTGGGAACAGCGGACCTAGTCCTTTATAACAAGATTGTGTTGCTTGGTGGTCAGCAAAGTTTTGTCTTGCTGTATGTGCTGGTAAAAGCCCAAATTCTCATCATGTTTAGTTTTTAAGGTCATTCTTGTGCAATATGGGAATTGGTTGACCACATTCTGGTATATATATAGTTTGTTGTCCTCAGCTCTCGTGGAAGTTTGTTAGCTGTTTGGTATATTACTTCTGCCCTACTTACTGTGGGTTGCTGGGAGCTGTTAAACAGTTGCCACATTTCCTCCAAGAGGGAGCAGCATTTTATTGGAAAGGAAGGCAGTCCGTGCATGCTGCTTGTCAGTAAATTGCTTTGGGCAATGTTACTGTTTCCTAAAATGCTTTTTCTCTTTTGTCAGGGAGATGGAAGAGAAAGTCACACTACTTAATGGGCCAAATAAGCGACCAAGGTAACTATTTGGACATGTGTTTGAAAGGAAGTCTGGAGAGAACAGCTCTCCAGAGAGGAACTTTGCTGAGAGTGGTAGTCTGTGACAACCTTAACGGAACAGTGTAGTTTAGAAGATCCCTAAATGCTAGGAATTAGACATAGTTATTACATGGCCCCATGTTTTACTCTGCCTTTTTTTATCATGCTTATATGTATGGCTGAAGCCTTAGCTCAGCCGGTCTCATACAGCTCTGATCTGTCCTACTGAGGATGTAGTTTTTACAGCCTGTGTAACTAAAGATATAATTTAGATCCCTCCTTTCACGCAGATTCCCTTGAGCAGGAGGAATATGACTGAATGTTGAATATTAAGTGACTATAAATACCTTTCATAAAACTGGATATATGCAGAGATTCTCCACAGTCCCCAGCAAGCCTGTAAGCAGGGTTGCTGTGGGAAGCAGATGGCTTCCATGACGTGTATAGCTGTTTTTCTGTGGATTTGTCGGACAGAATTTGGCCTTTATTCCCTTGTGAACTTGGAAGTACTATCTGAGAACTTTATGTGAAGTTCCAGTTCATTGTTGCTTACAAACAGTTTGCTTTGATTACAACTTCCATTTTGCAATCTGCTCGTGAGTTGATTCTTAGCAACAAAGAGTTATCTTTTTGCCCTTGGATGGAAGGCTGTGATTTAAATAAAGAGGATGGAGGGAAGTTAGAAGCTTTTGAATGCTTCTGTATTTTGAGCAAGATTTCATGACCATTTGTAAGGCTTTTATTTTTCAAAAATGAGAACAGCTCCATGGCCATTCAATGAAAGACCCGTCTTTTTAAATGATATCTAGTTGGATTGTAGGCTTTTTATAATGCTTCCCAGAGGCTACTTTCTCTGCTGCTCAGGCTTAATCCTGAGTCTCCTTATAGCACTTGAGGCCTCACAGCCACTCAACAAAAAGAACAGTTTGCGAAAATAAAAACCATAAATGGTTGCAAAGGGAAAACCGATAGACAACAATAGGAAAATGAGTGATGACAGTGCATGCAAACTCATGATTAAAAGCATGTATGTTTTTGGTGGGGCTCTTGTGCAGGTCAAGTACCATGAATGAGGCTCCCATTGCAGTGGTGACTTCGCGCACTAGTGAGGTGTATGTTTGGGGGGGCGGGAAGTCCACCCCCCAGAAGCTGGATGCCATCAAAAGTGGCTGCAGTGCACGTCAGGTGTGTGCTGGTAACACTCACTTTGCTGTGGTGACAGTGGAGAAGGAGCTCTACACCTGGGTGGTAAGTGAGAGAAACTGCAGGAAGGGGCTGAGGGTGGGAAAGGAGAGCGCAGATCCACTCCTGCCTTCCATGAGCCTGTTAGAATCAGGTGGGCAAGCAGTTGGAGAAGGAGAAATAGGATTGCAGTGGAGGCTGTGAGGCTGGCTGCTGTGGGGCTGACCCAGCTCTCCCAAGGCAAGTGTGGTTTTGGGAGAAGTGTTCCATCGTGACTGTAAGTGTACTGGAGACTTGCTGTGCATTGGAGGATTGTAGGTGGTGGACTTCTAGGCCCAGGCACTGAGTCAAACATCTCTTCCTCCCCTTCTTGACTGCTAGAAATGCACTGGAGGGTTTGTGATGCTCTTTTGGCTTTGTGTATTTTTGAGGGAGGTTTTTTGAGATCAGAGTGGGTGGGATGAATGACCTTGTTGTAATACAGATGTCATCTGTGAGGCATCTTGTGGATGAAACCAGAGATGTCTTATACGAAATAATTCTGATTTTTGTGATGAATAGAAATTCTGAAATAGTTTAAAGTGAATTTAAAAAATTGACATATCATGCATTTAAAACAATTGAATCCAGTCTTCTTGGGCTTAGATGGTCAGTGACATGGAGATACTCTGCATCTCCAGGCTTCCACAGGCTTTTGTATTGATGATACAGAATCTTTTAAGACAGATTAGAAAATACTGGTACATGAGTGAGAGGAGAAAGAGATCTGAACATGAGGAGAGCAACTTGAAGTTGTTTGCTGGATGTTCCTACAAGAATGGTCACTGAAAACTTTTAGCTGGCTATTGCTATTTTAGTTTTAGCTCAACACTGCTCAGAGTTTTGTTTTTCCTATAGGATTGGTAGGTCTGGCCACTTCAGTGACACTTGTTTCATGTTATGGGTTTCTTTGCAGCCATTAGGATTTAGAAAAGTAAATGAAAAAGCTGAAGGATAAATTTTAGTCCTGCAGCAGGGAGTGGATTCTGTAGCTTGACAGATGAGAAGGGAACAGGGGTTCTTCACCAGCTGGTGTCTTGAGACCAGATCACTTCTTGTTAGAGCAGAACTGCGTGAAAGCCTGTGCTGCCATTTAGGATGTTGTCTGCTGTTGTGCCCTGTAGCAGCCTCTACCCTAACGTAGCTAACACACTTTCTTTTGCTCTTTGCTGTCTTCTGTTGTTCACTCAAGGTGCTCTGATTGTTGGCACCATCTGTGGAGTTGTGGATACATAACCTTACCAGATGTTTCTGTCGTGCAGAATATGCAAGGTGGCACCAAGTTGCACGGGCAGCTGGGACATGGAGACAGAGCCTCCTACCGCCAGCCAAAGCATGTTGAAAAGCTTCAGGGAAAAGCCATTCATCAGGTGTCCTGTGGAGATGATTTCACAGTGTGCATCACAGGTGAGAGCTGGAAGGGAGACCACTGTTCTCTCACTTTGCTGAGCTGTGGAGATGTTTGCCTTCATAATAAGATCAGCAGAGCAGCTAAGGAGATAGTCCCGTATATTACTCACCCCTCAGTTTGGAGGACAGTAGGTGAGTAGTGGAGATAGATCAATGCCGTTACTGAGAGGAAGATATTGACTCCGAAGAAGGCTGGGAGTTTTGCTAAAGATACGCTTTTTGTTGATGAAGCTGGGTGTTGAATGCAGCTCTCTGTGGCTGTGCAGAGTCCCTGTTCTTACCAGTGCATATGTTGCCTCCATATATGCATGTATTAAGGACAGGAGCCTGAAGTCAAGCATGTAGATGTTTTTGAAACTCTTTTTGGACTTTGTGGGGAAAGAGTCATGCAATAATAAAAGATGATGCATATCTGAGATTTGCTATTTAATTCAAAAGCTTGAGACCTGATAGCTCTTTCTAGTTCTAGCCCTGTTCATACTTTTAAAGATGTATTAGCTGTGGTGTTGTCTGTTACGGAAGAATTTGAATCTTGCTTTACCTATGAAAACACAATTCTCAATGAGGTAGTTTCCAGCTTGTTTTGCCAGTGCTGGAAAAGCAGAAGTTTGGCAGAGATAAGCTCAGATGCTCAGTGTGCTGGAGTAGTGACTTAGGGAGCCACAGGATCGGTTTGTGGGTTTCTGTTAAAGAAAGCAGCAGATTCAGCCCAAAATTTTTTACACTGGTGGCCTGGAATAGCTGCAGGTTGTGGTATAAGGTCATCCATCTTAATGTGAATAAGAAAGGACTCAATATTTTCCCTGTGACATTCTTCTGCATTAAAGAGGAGGATGATTACACAAAAGAGGTTGCTCTGGTCATGTCCTAAGAGGTTAACATGCAGCCTAATACAAGCTCTGTGTGCTGACTGAGCTTCCTTTGTATCCTTCAGATGAGGGCCAGGTGTACGCCTTTGGCTCGGACTATTATGGATGCATTGGTGTTGACAAGGCTTATGGCTCTGAAGTGCTTGAGCCCCTGCAGCTGGATTTCTTTCTTACCAACCCTGTGGAGCAGGTCTCATGTGGGGATAACCACGTGGCAGTGCTGACCAGGAACAGAGAAGTTTACACGTGGGGCTGTGGAGAGTACGGTAGGTAGAGTCTCCCTGGACCCTAAAGGCACTGGGCCATATGTCCACTCCAGAAAACATCGTGATGCAGGTGTGTGATGCAGGTGTGCAATGCAGAGCCTGGGTAAGGGCTGCCTGGTATGTCCTGGTGACAAAGAATATTGTGTCTTTGGGGCTTTCTTTCCTTGTAAGGATGGGATCTGAGTACTAAGCCCTTGGGACTTCACTCTGGGAAGCTCTAGGGTGCCACTTGGCTGTGAGTGGGGTCAGATTACCCTGAAGATTGGTAGGCAATGATGCACATAGGGGAGCAGGTTTCTAGTTCTGTAGGGAGATTCCTTTGGGACTATAGAGAGACAATACAATTTCTTAGGGGCAGGCATTCTGTGAGGCCATTTCTAACTGCAGTGTTTTCACTGATGCAGGGCGCTTGGGCTTGGATTCAGAAGAAGATCATTACACCCCTCAGAAGGTAGGGCTGTGACTACTTCTTCTCAAAATCCGCATGGGCATAAATCCAAATTAGTTGCTGTTTGGAAATATTAACTGTCTGAGGCTCAGATGCTTTTTTCTGAGGTATCGTAGAGTTTGCAAGGGTTTTAACTTCCTCATTTCTTTTCTTCATTTGTCCATAGGGATCATGGCAGAGGGACATGTCACTCACAAACCAGCCAGCATCATTACTTAGAGCTTCATTGCTCTGATCTCCAAGCTGGAACTGTAAATGCCCAACTTAATGTTGTAGAAATCATAGTAGGAAATACCAAATTGTATACCTTGGGTTTGTAGAGGAAAGTTGCAGCAGTGCAAACAGCTTGAGTCTTTGTATTTGACGTAACGAGTTACGGATGAGTTGAAAGTAAAACCTTGAAATACAGTGCTGGGGTAATTGAGGTAGTTGAGGTAATCTAACGCCTTGCGGGTTAGAAACTAACAAGGATGTGCCTGGAAGCCAAGTATCTGTGATCACACAGTGTCACAGCCACACAGCGCAGACCCAGCTCTGCTTGGCTAAATGGGTCTGGTGCTTATAGCCCCCAGCTGACCAGGATGCCTGTGCACCACATTTCTGGTTCCTGTGCTAGGTGACTGGTGTCTGCATACAAGGCCTAGAATGCCCTGGGTTCCTGCATTGTGACTGGAGTTTCAGTATGCTGTAGACACTATGATATTCTTGCACCTTCCTTCAGAATAACCACAGTGTGTGTTGTCGGTGGCCAGACTGGCCGAACCACTGCTCTAACCCCTGATGTTTTCCATGTGCCAGCTTCTATGTAGTAGATATTGGGATTCTGATTTTCTTGGGATATATTTTTTCCACACAGGTGGATGTTCCGAAGACCTTAAACATTGTGTCCGTTCACTGTGGCTGTGATGGGACTTTCCTACTCACACAGACAGGCAAAGTGTTGGCATGTGGACTCAACGAGTTCAACAAGCTGGGTCTGAATCAGTGCACATCAGGGATAATCAACCATGACGTAAGTGCATTTGGGTCCCTGGCTCCAGCTCCCAGTAGTCTGTTGTATATGGGGGAATGGAGATCCTGTGACCATGACAAAGTGTTCACTAGCTTTGTGCCAATTTTTTAGTTCCAATACAAGACAATGGATACTGGAATTGCAGGAAGAGGCAATTTCTTCCTCAGTTTCCTGTCTGCCCTATGGGCTCTTGTCAGATCTGAGGCAGTGAAGCAGGCAGAGCGCTGCTCTGCAGCGACTTAGCCAGTGACATGGATTCTAGCAGTTCTTTATGATATCCATGTTGGGACTGCCTAGGTTAATGTTGTGGTCTGCCAAGACCTGCTTGTGTAGGTCTTAGCTGATAAATGTGTGGTTTTTCACTCTGTGCTTACCCACATGTCTTTTCTCAGACATACTGTGAGGTGCCATACGCCACTTCCCTTACTTTGGCCAAGCAGCTGTCCTTCTACAAGATCCGTACCATTTCTCCAGGGAAGACACACACAGCTTCTATTGACGGTGAGCCCTGTGTATTAAGAAGTGAATACTGTTTGCTACATTACTTTACATCAGCTTTGCCCTTTTAGCCTGGCCCTGGACATTGAGGGTTATGCTTTGGTAGCAGGGCTCACGCCTGCTCCAGGAACCCAGGATTCCTGTTCCTCAACAGTGTTGCCTCCTGGTCAGCTGAAACAGCAACATCAGCTTCTAGCTCAGCCTTCTTGTTTTTAAAGGGGAGGAAATAAAAGTTTGGGGAAGAATCGTGCTCTGGGACAGCAAAGCAATAATTTATGGCAGAGTTAGGTTTTACCCAGGTGCCACCAGTCAGAGGGCTGTGAGGAGTCCCAGCCCCCAGCATCAGAAAGTGGAGCAATGGGAGAAGGAGCTGGGGAGGTGTTTCCATGCCGAAGCCATTCCTCTTGGCTGGCGCTGTCCCCTCCTGGCCTGGCTGGCTTCTCAGCAGAGTCTGTCTTGGCCATGGGCTGTCGCTGCCGGTTTTCTGCACGCATGGCTGCTTCCAGAGTTGGGTCCTCACTGTGACTCTCTCCTTGTTCCTCCTCAGAGCGGGGCCGTCTGCTGACCTTTGGCTCCAACAAGTGTGGACAGCTTGGTGTTGGAGACTATAAAAAGCACCTGGGAATTAACCTGCTGGGAGGCCCCTTGGGGGGTAAGCAGGTGATCAGGGTTTCATGTGGAGATGAATTCACCATAGCTGCTACTGACGGTGAGTGGGCCTTTGTGAAGTCGTGGTGGCTTCCTTTGAAATAGATCTGCAAGGGTGGTTAACTGGCTTCTACCAGGCAATTCCTAGACGACCCCTGCAGCACTGCACTGAAATAAAGAAATCCGCCTAGCCTGGGGTTGTCTGGCCCCAGCACTTGTGCCGATGCAGTGCCAAGCATTTGCTGTTCCTGGGGCTGCAGAGTGCTGGCTTGATGGCTGCCTGTTAGATTCATTATCAATTTGTTCTCCCACTGGCAAACTGGAGCTGGTGGATTAGATACTTTGGGATAGCAGTTACAGCAGAGAGGCTGTGATCCTTGTAGCAATTACAGGCTAAGGGGGAGCGAGTGAATTGAGGCTCCTGAATCTCTGTTTCCTCAGACAACCATATCTTTGCCTGGGGTAATGGCGGGAACGGGCGTCTGGCAATGACATCGACCGAGAGGGCTCATGGCTCAGATATTTGTACCTCATGGCCTCGGCCAATATTTGGATCGTTGCATCATGTTCCAGACCTGTCGTGCCGTGGCTGGCACACCATCATTGTTGTTGGTAAGTGTAAGTTTAGGTTGAAATTTTGGGATCTTGGTTATGATCATGTATTGCTTGCCAGGACCTAGACTATAAATCCTGCCTGGGAACAGGCAAGGTTGCTGTGGTGTAATGTGGCAAACTGCTCTGAGCTCTAGGCCTGCGATGTTGGCTTTGTTGTGTGCTGTTGTAGGAGTCATTTTGCTTTCCATGTGGCACTCTAACCGAAAGCATGCTTCTCTCCTTGCAGAAAAGGTGTTGAACTCTAAAACGATCCGATCCAACAGCAGTGGCTTGTCTATTTGTACTGGTAAGTAACCTGCCCTGGGGAGCTGGAGTTTAAGTCCATTCAGTGGTCTGTTTGAGTGGGTGCAGTTTGGTCCTGTAGCATGGTTTCTCTGTGTTTGAAAGGCCTCACAGAAGAGCTCAAAGAGAGGAAATCTACAGGATGCTTCAAAAAGATGGACCAAATTTCAAAGCGGTGGGATTTCAAATTGAGTCCATCTTTGTGAAACACCCTGTAGCTGGTGCTGTACGTGGGAAGGGATGGGCCAAAGCTGGGAGAGAACTGAAACAGAGGAGGAGAACATGGATGCAGCAAGGCCTTTGTAGTTGAGGAGCTTCAGTTTGGCAGTGAAAATCTGAGAGGAATTCACTGAAGGGATCTGTTAAGGGAAAGTGGCTGTGTGCAGCTGTTGGAGAGATGGAGTCCAGTTTCTTGGACTCGTGGGAGGGCTGGGGCCGGAAGCTGCAAGAGGCTGCTGCACACAGGCCCTTTTAGGGGAGCCTGCAGGAAGTGTTAGGAGATAAGGTGTTGAGGGAGGTGCTGCTAGCATGTTCTCTCACTGTGGTTGCACAGCCCAAATTTCTGCATCATCTCTGCTCAAGCTGAGGTTTAGCAACAGGAATAGCAGAGGTGGAGAAAATACAAAATTTTTGCTCTTGTTTGCTAGCGGCTCAGAGCTGCACAACTGGAGGAGGAGGAGAAGAAGAAGACAATGAGCAGGAAGCGGAGACCCCCAATCCCAGTGGAGGCTTCCGGGGAACCATGGAAGCTGATCGTGAGTTGGGGGGCTGGATCAGCACCACAGAAGCTGCGGGAGGCAGCAGTACTGACAACAGCTCCTGCCCTGGCTGGCTGCGGAAGGTAATGTGGTGTCTCAGAAATGCCTTGAAATGAGGATCTAGGCTGAGGAAAAGCCAGTGACCGCTTTCACCTTGATGCTCTTAAATGTTCTCAGAACCGTGCTGTGCGGGGAGCCCTTTAGGCCTCACAGCCTTTTTTACCACAAGAGGGTGTTGGTGCTTTGGTTGAGGAGATGAAGTCAGCTGCAGCAAGGCAGGCAGGCCTGACAGTGCTGGTTTTGTGTATGCAGGAGCTGGAGAATGCTGAATTCATCCCCATGCCTGACAGCCCTTTTCCTCTGAGCATGGAATCTTCAGAGCCTGAGAAGGAGACTCTCCCTTACCAGAAACTTCAAGGACTCAAAGTGGCCTCTGAGGAACCTGTTGGATTAAACAAGCCCAAAACAGAGCCCTGGGTAATGGTATCCAAGCGAATGCTTGACCAAAATCTCTTGGAGACCCAAAATGACAATATGTTTGAATTATGGGGAGAGCTGAGAAGAGGGTGTTGGATTGGCCTAATTCATCTGGGTGAGGAAAAGAGGGCTGTTGATAGTTAGAGATGATGCTGCAAAGAGAACAATTCACAGGAGTCTGGAACACAAAGCTGAGGCTTGATCAGACTGAAAATAATGAGACCAGTTCTATGGAAAAATGCAGTTAATGTAACTGGAAGAAAAAAGGGAAGCCTAGTGTTCAGAAGCCTAGCAGAAGGTAGAAATTTAGAAAGCAGGACTTGATGAAAGAGAGGAAGAAGAACTGATACAGAAAATCACTGAGAAATTACAGCCTGAGAGGCTACTTTATTCCAGGGGCTTTCTGTCCCAAGAGGAGGCACAGATCCTAGGCTTAGGGCAGGGGGGTTAAACCAGATGGATTTTGGTGATGGGAGCAGCTATCCCAGAAAAAGGAGGAAGTTAGTGGCTTTGTACAGAAGATATAATGACAGGTAGCTTGCTGACATTGGCTGCTAGAGGTTTTGGAAGTTGGGAGAGGCACTGGAGTGACGCTTTCTATGCATGTTTTTTTCTTGTGGCGTGTACAACTCCTGGCTTTGCACTCAAACCTGGCCTGATGTCCCTCTGTGTCTTTGCAGCCTACTTGCCTGAGCCCAACCTTGCCATGTGGTGAAGGGAAGGCTGTGTCTCCTGTTGCGGGCTGTATGTGCAGTGCTCTGCAAGTGGAGGTGACGCACCTCAGAGGCTTGGTTTTACAGTGTCTGGATGATCAGAAGAAGCTGCAACAGGAAACTGTTCGTCTGAGTGCCCAACTCCAGCGGTTCTGCAGGGGGACGGAGGGGATGCAGCAGGTGAGGACCCAGTACCTGGGTGCACATCCATGGTCAGGGCTCACTATGCTGATCCCAGCTCCGGCTGTGCAGAATGAAGCAGCTCTTAACAGATGTTGCTCTTGGAGCAGAATGGGGGGACTGAGCATGGTGCTGGTCTCTTGTTTGAGCTGCTGATGCAGGCTCTGGTAGTAGCAACACAGATGAAGCCAAGAAGACAGTTTCCTGTGAGGACAGCCCAGTCCTTTAGGGACCTGGGATTCCCCTTTATTTCTCCTGGTGAGAAGGGATGGGCAGTGAGATGTCACAGAGAGTCCCAAATGGCTGTGGAGAATAGGAACTGTGCCTTGTGTGGCTCCTAGCTTCTTTGCAGCCAGTCTTAGAGCTGTTTGGATAACTAACTGCTGTGTGTTTTGGCAGGTGGAGGTTCATTCCAAAGGAACACAGACAGCCAAAGAGGAGATGGAAGTGGATCCAAAACCTGACTTGGATTCAGACTCATGGTGTCTCCTGGGAACAGACTCGTGCCGCTCCAGCCTCTAGTCTCCTGAGCCCACTGGGATCCATCTAACTTCACAGCACACTAACCGAATGCAGAGAGCGGCTTTCCTGGCTTCAGGTCACTCGCAGACAAGGAGTGAGGCCGGAGGCTCCAGAGCAGCACCTGTGTACGTTTGATATGAACTGGGAGTGAGTTTGAGAGGGGAGGGCCCCTGAGCTCTAGGCCATAGGCCAGCTCAGTGACTGAAGCAGCAGCAGCAGCTCCTCTTTGTACCTTATCTGTCAATTCTGCACGTGAGGCAGAACGGCCCCATTACGGCGATGGCTCCAGTAGTGGCTTGTGGCCCTTTCATTGTTTCACTGCTTCTTGGGAGCTGCCTTTGGGACCCCAGCATTCATCACTGCATCTCTAGATGACAGGAGGAGACATGTTTTGTACTGAAGCTGGTTGAACCCTAAGACTTGCCACCTTCACTTCAAAGGGGTGAAGGACTAGGATCCTCTCCCTACCATATGGTAAGGCCCAGCTGGTGAGGCTGCTCCCCTCTGCTCAGGGGCAGAGGGAGCAGGGAACGTCTCACCCTGGAGGCAGTGGAGATCTTCCTCTTAGGGAGATAATGGTAGGCAGCATGTCCTTGGCCTCAAGGCACAGCTTCTGGCCATCTGGCTGTGTCCAGTGGCCTGTACAGACAGAGTTTAAAGGCTTTATTCTGGGTGCCTAGAGCTTTCCATCTTCCAGGCAATGCACCGAGATGGGTGAATCAGGTGTCATTTCCAATAGCAGGAGTGGGGACTGTCTGAGATGGGATCTCCGGTTCTCAGTTGCAGACCACCTGCTTCCCAACCAGATGACAAACATCTGGGCCTCAGACTAAGTTGCCCATTTCTTGCTCCAGCTGTTCAACTTTATTTGGGTGCCAGAGCTTCTGGTTTCTTGGTGTAAGTCCATAGCTGCTCCCTGCTTGGCTTCTGTTCTGCTCAGCCCCCAGTGCCCACACTGTGTGTGGGTGTGGGAAGAATCAGTGTTTTTCCACTCAGTGTTTTGATGAAGCTGGAATGCAGTTTCTTACCCAGAATAGGTCATTAATGCTGTGGTCACAGGATGCAGCCTTCTCCAGTGACCATGAATGATCAAGTCTCTGTCTGGAATTCACCTCCTTTATAGAAGCGAGAGGCTTTCCCAAGAAAATTGGAGATGGGAAGAGGCATGGTGTGATGCTAAAGATTTCCTCATTTCCTGTTAGATAATGAGGTTAATTTTATTCCCCTTAAATTTATTAGCAAACTGACTTTGAAGTAAGCTTATGGGATTGGTAGGATCCCTGGGAGCAGCTCGCCTCCCCCGCCTTATGTGAAGCCTCTAAGGAGTCCTGAGTCCTTCTCACCTTTGATGTGAGAGTGGGGTTGTGGTTTCATTAGACTTAAACCGTCCCCATCAATGGCATGTCACTAGAATTGCCTTAGGTCTGTTTGAGTTGGGTATCCTATCACCTCTCCGGGACTTCTTTTGAGAGACTGTTCTGGGGGAGCCAGCATTCCCCATTTGTCTCTAGAGGTGGATACCAAACTATTTGCTTGTAACATATGATCCTTAAATACTACTTTGGTGCCTATTGCTCGTACCTTGGAGCTGAATCAAGTGCAGTCTTTCCAGTGCAGTGTCCAGGGCAAGGATCGCACTGGTGTGGCCATCAGTTGTTACTGAAGGACAGGCAGGAGGACAGCCCTCCTGGAAGGTGGTGAGCATCAGGTGCCCTGCTACGGCCACATTGCTTGGTTGCCCTTGTGACTCTGCTTTCCCCTGTGTGCATTGGAGCCTCTTCTCAGGTTCAGGTCCCAGCTTGAGGGTTGTTGTTGCAGTGGGAAATGACTGAGTTGGCCATGCTGCCGGCAGTGCCTTTGAGGAGCAAAGAGCTGAGCCTGAGCCATGTCCAATAAGCAAGCATCAAGCTGATGGGAGTCGCTCTCCTGCAGTGCACTGCTCTCCTCGTGTCTCAACGCTCTGCAGTTGGGAAGCTAGGTGCACAGACCGGATTCCCCTTGGATCTAGTGGAGGGTTAGGGTCCCTGACAGAGGATGCCCTGTGCTCCGCTATCTCATACGTGCCTTAGAAGAGTCACGCTATCCAGGTTGTGCCTGTTACAGACCATGGATTTCACACCAGCCAGCTATGCAACCAAAAAAGCAGTTTAAAGCCAGCACCATCATCTTGGGCTGAAAACAGAATGGCAAGTGGGCAGAAGTGCCTTTGAGCAGTTTCAAACCCTTTTTACTTCTCCCCTTCTTGCAGTGCTAGCTCCGTATGTGTTGGTCTCCTGCTAGTATTGCTACTGAGTTGTTGTAGTGGAACACAACTTTTGCCTGCTCTGACACTCTGGCTGAAAACTAGTTTGTCATTGTCTTTTTTTGAAAGGTTAAAGGGTGGAGTGGTTTGGAGTTTCTGTTTAAATAAATGTTTAAACTCAATCTCCTGTGTTTGGAGTCATTTTTTCCCTCGCCCCCCTCCCCACCACAAGAGGAAGGGGAAATATGCATATAGTCTGCTGGCTTCATGGCATTCTGTTTAATTTTTTTTTTTTTTTTGGGGGGGCGCGCTTACAGAAAGGGGCCCAAGCAGCTTGCAGGTTCTTTGCTATGGGAAAGAAAATGTCAGGTTCTGTGTCCCTTCATTTATAAAATAAACAAACAACAAGCAAACAACAAAACAACTTTTTTTCTTGCTGCTGCATATCCTCCTAGTGACGTCAGGGGGCTTTTGTGTGTGTGTTTATTTCAATAATTTGAGTGCCAAGCAGGAAATGAGTAATGGGAAGAGAGAGGCTCAAAAGGAAGAAGTACCTGTTTCTCTCAGAACAGCTTCTACTGAGCATGAAGGCCTACAGACCTGCCTGACACCTGCTCAGCTAACTGTTCTGCACACTGTACTTAATGCCTGTCACTTCTGACTTTTTGTCAGGGTTTTCAGTAAATTGTTTAATGTCTTGAGAGGCAGAGCTGGCTTAAAGACTTAAAATTCACCAGAGACTGGGATACTGAAAATGCAGCCTGGCTCTTAGAATGGGATTGTACTGCAGTAGCAGAAAGGGAAACTGAGCTGGCAGGAGTAACAGTTTGAGTTGTGCCAGCGCAACACTACCCAGGACAGCAAAGAAACTGGGTCAATCTCTGTTCGAGCCTCATGCTTTGGCTAAACTGTTAGTAAGTTTTAACCAGTTATCAGAGTCTTTCTGTATACTGCCCTCTGTCTCGACTTTGAACCATGAGGGTGAACTCCTCATGGTTAGTGCTGAAACAGAACAAGTGGAGGCTGGTGATTTCATTTCAATAACTTCTGTTTAATCCACAGTTTCAATCTCAGCATTAGCTGTTTGCCTGTCACTTAAAAGAAGTCCCCAACAGATGGCTGTATTTTACAGTATCAAAAGCTTTTCTGTGTCTGTCTACACCATTTGCACTCTGCTGACTTTTAGGGTCCACTAAATACAGTCAATAAAACATAGTGCAACAGCAACAGAGTTAATATTACAAGACAGGCAGTGGTACTGAATTTCTTAACTACTCTTTGTTTAATTCAGCTACACCTTTCATTAATAGAAGGAAGCTGACATAAAGGTTCCAGTTTACCCCTTTCCTCCCTCTTGTTACCTGTTACTATCCTGTATTTCAAAGTGCTGAAATTAAGGCATTGATCTTGTTTCTCCAATCAATTTGGATATAGCAAATTACTTTCCTGTGTTTCAAGTCTGTTTTTTCTCTCCTCTCTAGGTTTGTACACTCTTTACCTGGCTGGTGCGGTGCAGCACCGACCTGTTCTGGGACCTTTGTGCTTTTGTAGGGTGTGCCAAGGGACTGAGATTTCTCTCCACATATTTATAGGGCAGAAGCTCTCCAATTTCTTCCAGGAGTCAGGTCCACCCATCGAAGGCTGGGGTGTTTCTTCATATTCAGTTTCTGTCTAGTCCAGTTTAATCTAGTCGCTTTTCATCTTTTTCTAGGTTCCCATGAGCTGCTGCTACATTACTGAAGGACTCGCAAAAGAAGCTGCTGGAATTTTTTTGTTCCTTGTTTGCTTCCTGTTGCAACTCTCTCATACAAAGTAGTCATTCTTTCTTTGAGAACACAAACCACTCTGTGACCATTTAAAGTTACTTTTACACAACAGAACTAGTCTTAAAGATCAGAATCTGGAACTTTAAAATGTGCAGGAACTGTCACCAATTATAAGCAGATGATTTTCTAGAAGGGTCTGTAGGACACCTGTTTTCCTCAAAAGACCCTTTGACAGAGTTTGACAAACAAAGACCTTTAGCATGAGACAAAAATCACCAAGAACTGCCTTACATCTTAAGAATAAAGCAAAAGAAGGGCTATATTTTTGTAATAATTATGTACCATTGCAGCAACTAAGATGAAAAAAAGCAGATGACTGAAAAAAGGGTGTTTAGAGGTCCCTAGCAACTTGGCCTGCAGAAAATCTCCAGGTTTTTTGTATTACATCTAATTGTTGATTTAACCCCAAACTATCAGTGAAACAGCTAACAGGTTTTCTGGTGTGAAGTTCCTTAGTGCACTGTCTGGGGTGGGGGTGTTTGGCTTCTTTTTTTAGCTGCAGCAGTTCTTAAACATTCTGGATGGAAAATAAAATAAATATCAGAAGCCAAGTGAGGAATTGAGGGAAGGTTGCCATGGGAAGGCGATTCCTTCTCAGCTCCTGAAAGTGATACACTGAGTCACAGAACTGTTGCTGATCTGTTCTTTGCACTTTATACAAGAAGCCTGGAGGTAGGAACGCATGCTCTGTATCAGGATTCTTAATTTCTGCCTGCTGCAGTGTGCTCCCTTCCGTGATCATCTCCAGGTCCATCTTGAAACAATGTAGGTTCCTCGCCTGTGCTAATCTATTTGGGAGGTTTTTCCATGACCTCAATCCTCCCCTGGTTAGAAACCTAATTTCCAGTATGAGCTTATTCATGACCTATTCTTGATCTTGTGTGGCATTATTCTTTAATTAAATATTTCTTCTTCCACCCTTTCCCAACTCTGAGTCCCAGCTATTGTATGTGGTAAGGAACACATTGGGATGTTCTGTTCTGACCAGTTCGGAGTATCTCTGCTGTTCCGTGCACGTGAATCGACACATGGACTCAAAAAGTAAGTGCCCGCTACTGCTGCCTTTTCTAACCCCCTGAATTCCTGATCCTGAACTTCTTGTGTCAAGGAAGCATTGTAATATTATAATACTCCTCCCAGTTCTCCTTTTCCAATTCAAACAATGTCACACTAGATTTCTAAATAGTAATGTTACAGATCTTCAGCTGGTAAGAAGTAGCCCCAGGACCATCACCAGCATTCTAGAAAAGCATCTAAATAAACTCAGGCTCCTGCAGAACAAGTGTGGAATAAACCTACCTACCTACCTACACAGCTTTCATTACTCAACCGAACAGTACTATACAAAACAGGACAGAGCACAAGCAATGACCAAGCAGCAGCTCTGGATCCAGTCATCTAGCGCAGATACCAAGGACTGAAGAACAGAGCAGTCTGTGCTGCAGAAAAGTTCACTGCTTACATGGTTCACTCCCCTCCCTCGGTCTGACTTTTCCAAATACCTTGTCTGAATGTAAGAAGCTACAACAAAAACGCTACGCCAGACAGAACCACAGTTGCTATCAGCACATTCAGGGGTGAACTTCTGCACCTACAGAGCAGTAGAACAAACAAAAGGCACATGCTGTGTTTGGCCCAGCTCTTCCCATGAACAGCACTACACTGCCTTTGGAGAAGGAAAAAAACCCTGAGTCTGCAGCCATGTATGAGCTAAAGGAGAACAGCTCTCTTCACATCAGACACCACTAGTTAAAGAAAAATTAAAAAAAAAAAAAAAAAAAAGAAAAAAGGAAAAAAGCCCAAACCTCTCTAACCCACAGGCACAATATGATTGTGAAGAACAGCCACTTTCTGATGGCTGCTTTTCTCCTCACTGCTGTCCTGCTGACAGTCAGTCTTTAGTAACAGCCTCACATCTACACTGTGACTCCATGTTGAGCTCCCTGGATGGGAGAAATGGCCCCCAGAGGGCCATCCTGCATGGGGGCAACCCAGGACACAGGCCAAAGTACCCAAGTTCTAGTATTCTGCTTATATGTCCTGAGCTTCTCACTGGATGTGCATACAAGCTCAACACACTCATGGCCAAGGTTGAGAGTAGGGAAAATACAAGTGTCTGGCTGGAAACCAGCAGAAAACAGGTGGGGAATGACAGCAGCAGGTACAGTTGGACACTGACTCAGCAGCGTCTCCTCTGCAGTGGGGGTGGGGGCCTGTTCTTGATGGTTTTGCATTTGGGAATATGTCTCTCAGCTGCTTGGGGAGCAAATCGGCGTCTGCAGTAGGGGCAGGCAACATAGTCTGGGTTTTCAATGGGAGGCAACAGGGGCAGGTCAGACACCTTCCCTCCCTTGGAGAGGACTTGCTGCACCTGGCGAGCCTGGCGCAGGGTCTGGATGAAAACCTCATGCTTCTGTCTCCAGTTGTTCCTTCTGGGTGGCTTAGTCTGCAAAAAGGAAAGGCAGTCAGAGCAACTGGCACCACTGTCAGCTGCTGTTCTCAGTCTTACACTCAGGGTTCAACTCAGACCACTTGTCCCTGGGCATTCCCTGTTAATGTGAAACCCTCCTCGAGGAGCTGAGTCCCACAAAGGGGATCAAAAATATGAGCACCAAGGAGGATTTGAAGGAAACACCAATGGAGACATCAATACTCAGAGCTTCAGAATAACCAGAAAAGCAAGCAGTACGACCAAGGAACTGGAGAGGTTGCTATAGCTGCTTTGCAGGAACAGAGCTGCATGTTTCCCCTGCCTTTGTTTCAATAGCCTGTGGTATTACCTGGATTTTCAGCCAGTTGCTAGCAGCCCCTAATGTCACAGAGCTTTAGTGCAGTACCCAGTCTGCATCCTGAGCATCCTGACTACAGCAAGGAGCTTTCTCCAGGAGTACACCCTTGACACGTTACAATGACAAGTCAGTCAGGACCCCCACCCCCATCTATTAGATTTTAAATGGATCTATTCATCCATTTAGCAATAACCCTTCAGAAGCAAGATCTGGATTGTATCCCTTGGCCCCATGTACATGTGAAGGTGCTTGCATCTTGGTCGGAATTAGATGTCAAGGTGGAAGGAACATGAGCAGTAGATGTGGATTGAGGGAGGCAAAGAGACTGCACATTACCTGAGGCCTCTCTGAGCTCTTCCACTGCTGATACTGTTCCAGATCTGTGCCCCTAGCTCTGGCCCTGCTGGAGTCAAATACTTTCCTCTTGGAACCTTGGCTCTTGCTGCAGATACTCCTGTGTTTCTCAAGCCTGTTGCAGAGAAACTTGCGTCCGCAGAAGCTGCACTGTCCAAGCCCACCCTGCTCCAAAGCGCCGGCAGCCTGCACGTACAGCACTTCTGGGGACGGGTGGTCACCAGAATCTCGGTCAGAGAGGGCAGAGGGAGAAGGACTATGTTTTAGGTCCAGCTCTGAACTAGGAGCTAAATGGTCCATGGGCATGCCATCTCGAATTTTGCTGTTGCTGGCCACCAACCGCTCTTTCTTGAGTTTCTCCATAGACAGTTCTTGGGGATGGAGGGTGGTGCCAGGCTTGGGGACAGTGGCCTCTGCAGACTGTGCCCCACTGGAGAGCCCCCCAACATCACCTGGCCTGATGGCACCTCTGAAAGTTTTCTCTTCAAGGTGCCTTGTGGCCTTTTGTTCCTGGGCCCTCTCTGCTTCTCTGTCTCTTCTCTCCTCTGCCTCAACAAGCTCCTTCTCTCTTTGAATCCTCCTAAGTGCTTCCTTTGTTTTCCTCAGCTTCTCTTTGAGGAGGGCCTCTTTCTTTTGGATTTCCTCTTCCAGGTTCTGTCCATCTGCCTCCAACTTTAGGATGTAGGCCAGCTCTTTCCTGTACTGGTGGGAGGCTGACTGTTTAGGCTCTGCTGTCCAAGGAGAGAGCACTGCAGCTAGCTGAGACCTCCCTGCTGCAGGATTCCTTTTGCTCATTGAGCTAGGCCTACTATTTGGAACTTCCTCCATGTATGGAGAACTTCCAAGCTGAACTATGCTGACCACTGGCACACTCACGCCCTTGTGGTGAAAAATTGGTTTCAGGGGATACCCACGGTCCACTCCTTCTCTCCGTCTGGCTACTGATTTAGCTGGCAGAGTCTTGGTCTGGCTGGTGAGATACTTGCTCTGCAGTCCAGCTGAACAGAAGCCTCCATGACTGGAGCAGTGTTCACTGCTTGCTGCAGAAAGAGAATACGAATATCGTCGGCTCTTTCGGGCATAGAGATCCTTTAAACTTTCCTCTTTGTCAGGTGTGAGCTCATGCTGAAAGTTTTTCTTCTGGTGTTCCAGCTGGGAACTGGGAACAAGCTTAGTAGCTGCCTCTGCAGAACCCACCGGTGGAAACAAAGCCATTCAGTGCCTGGGAAAGAGCCTAAGGTTAGAAGCAAAGTCATTACAGGCTACCTTATCCAAAACTGGACAAGTTCTCTCTTAACAGTCTACACCTGGAAGCTACAATGAGACTCTATCATAAGTATTAGCAAAGGTTTAGTAACTTTTCTGGGTTCTATAAATCTTTACATTCATTCCATCTAGGGAGGTCCCATGCTGCCTCTTCCAGCCCCAATCGTTTATGCAGCCAGAAAGGTTTGCTTTTATTTTGCCCTCTGTCTGAGCCCTGTCTCGTTGTAGCAGCAGAAAAAACACTGGACTGCCAGGGAAATCGTTCTACTCTCCCAGGGTGTTTCCCGTAATGTGCCCCCTCAGTTTTGGCACCGTAGGTCCCGTGTGGTACACAGGTCCTACACACAAACGTCCGGCAAAGCTCAGTATCATCCTCCCGTGGCTCGTTCCGCCACATTCCCCGCAGTGTGTCAGGTACCGAGGCCGCGGGCCGGCCCCGAGGGAGAGCGGGGTTACCTGCGGGGTGCGGCCGGCGCTCCTCCCGGCCCCCTCGGCATGCCGTGTCGTCTCCCGTTTCGCACCCACGGCCCGAGAGTCCCGACTCCCGCCCCGGCCAGGACAGCGCGGAGCTCTGCCCGCCGCCGCCGTGTTGACGGCTGTTGCCTGGAGACGGACACGCGAACGCCGAGTCCTGCGCCGCTCTCACCGGTGAGCGGCCTCTCGATGGTTCCTCCGCAACACTCCACTCCGCGCTCTGGAGGACCGCACCTCTATGGCCAGGTAGGGGTGATGACCGACGGGCGGGTTAACGTGCATTATTCATGAGGCGGTTAGTGAAAGACCAACCCCTCCGCAGCCGCTCACGGGCCCTGGCTCTTCATTGGCTCCAGGGGCGGGCGAGGCCACGCCTCCGGCACGAGCCCGCCGCGCAGGCGCAGCGGGGTGTGCAGCGCGGTGTGCGGCGGCGGCCGGAGGAGGCGGCCGGTGGCGCCATGGCGGAGGGCGAGGGGTTGGTGTCCGTGGACTACGAAGTGTTCGGCAAGGTGCAGGGCGTGTTCTTCCGCAAGTACACCCAGGTGAGGGGCGGGGCGGGGTCCCGCGGCTCGCTCCTTCCCGCCGGGTGGGCGGTGCCCTCTGCCAGCGCTGCCGGGGCTGCGGCGGCTCCCGCCGGCCCCGCGGTGGGGCTGAGCCACCGCCGGGCTGCATCCCGGCCACGCTCCTGAGCGGGGCTGTCCTCTCCCAGCGCTGCTGGCGGCCTGTGCCGCGTTATGTAAGCATGACCGGAAAGTGCATTTCAGCCCCAGTTTTGTCGTGTGAAGGAGCATAATGAGCAGGCGGGTGAATCTTCTGCTGCCTTCCTGCAGCCTGAGCCATAGGACCTTCTTTGAAAGTCCGTGTTTTACCTATAAAATTGACTCCTGTATGTCAGCATCCTTCTGTAGCTCTTTTACAGTTTGGATCAGTCTCATTTTGCTCTGCATTGTCTTCTCAGGGGGAGGCCAAGAGACTGGGACTGGTTGGTTGGGTCCAAAACACCAGCCACGGCACCGTGCAGGGGCAGATCCAGGGTCCGACGGCCAGGGTGCGGGAGCTGCAGGAGTGGCTCCGCAAGACGGGCAGTCCCCAGTCCCGCATCAGCCGGGCCGAGTTCCGCAATGAGAAGACGATCCCAGTGCTGGAGCACAAGGACTTCCAGATTTTGAAATAACTTTGTCCAGGAAGAAGCAAAATCTGGAGCGTGAGCTGCCCTCGCAGGACATTTCCCCTCTTCCCCATTTGTTCAGTCAGGCAATATTCAGCTCTAGAGAATTTTATTTTATTACAGTTCTAATTTATTGGTTTGTTGTACTGTTAGCCTAGCTCCCAGCCTTTCACAAAATGTTGGCAGGCAGAGGAAGAGCTGTGGTTTCTTTATTAAAGGGGTTGTTTAGAGACAAAACCTCTTTGTTTCTGAACATGTGTGTAGAGTGGGCTTTGAGTAATTGTATGTGAATAAAGTATGTAATTTATCTAGTGTTGCACTCACGTGAAGGACATCACAGAGTGGAGGCCGATATTAAATATTGTTAAAACATAAAAGTGCTATAAATGCCTCAGAAACAATTTATTTTGTTCCAGAACTTTATTTTTTCATTAGAATAAAATTGCTTGGAGCTTCCTGTGTGGAATGGCTATGTTATATGGGGGTTGAGTGGACTGGGTGCTTTGCACACGATCTTGTTGCCGATGCCTGTTCCTGCGGGACCGTGTGGCGTCACGAGCAGCCCGCGGTGCCGCTTGGCGGGACAAGGCCCGGGGAAGGGCTGCTGTCCCTGGCCGTCCCTCGCCGCGGTGCCGCTCTGGCAGCCGCCGGCCCGAGACGGGAACTACATCTCCCAGCATGCACCGCCCGCGGGCCTCGGGACCCGTAGTCCCCGTATCCCTTACCGCGTCCCCGCGCGCAGCTGCGCAGGCGCTGTGCACTCGCTGCCCGGCCCGCCGCTTGCCGTTGGCTTCTCGCGGGAGCCGCGTGCGGGCCCGGCAGCCCGGGGCGGTTGGTCTCGCGCCGCGGCCGTTGGAGGGCCGCCCCGCCCTCGCGCCAGCGCGTACCGAGGGGTGAGGGTGGGGGCGGGGGACGCCGCGCGCGGCCGGGGAGCGGGGCCGCCGCTCCTGTCGGCGCCGCGTCCCGCCGGGCGCCTGCCTGACAACGGGGCTCCTCTCGGGGGCGGGCAGAGGGGCGGGCGGGCGAGTGGCAGCGAGGCTGGGCGCGGGGCGAGGCCGCCCTACTGTGCCCCCGAGGCCGGGGAGCCGCGGGGTACATGTCACACAGCGGGCCCCGGGTTCCCAGTGAGGGCCATTAGCGCGAGTGGCGCGGGGGTGTCCTCTCCAGTAGCCCTAAGAAACCAGTAGTCACCAAGGACAGGACTGGAAAATAGCGGGTTCTCTTTCACAGCTTACCCAGTGTCCCATTCCCAAATTTGCTTTATTCCTTTTTTGCATGGACTACAGCAGATGCTCTTTGTCCAGAATGAGGCATTGTGAATTTATGTGAGGAGATCGAGCTAAAATCAAGAGGAAAGCAGCTCTGTGCCTGCTTCTTGGTGGTATGTTCAATATGTCTTTGATCCAAATGGAAGCAGAAGCCTTTTTCTTGCAGATCATTTGAGTTTAGTGTTATCCTGGTTGGAGTTTGGTTTGGGTGTGTTAAGTTTGAGAATCACGTATGTTGTTAGTAATGAGCATAGACTCAGATTCTGGCCATTTACCCTGAAAGCACTAGTGATGTGTAGTCAAAGCCTGAGCAGGAAAGTAATCACAGAAAAAGCATCTGAATTCCAGGAAGACTAACAAAAGTATATTTATGAGGGTGAATGCAATAGAAGAAAGTTTTTTCAGGCCTTTAACTTATTTTTTTTTTTCCTCTCTCTCCACCCAGGGAGTTTTTTTCAAGGAACATGGAGGAGTGAGCTCCCTGCAGTTTCTTGAGTTTCTCATTTATCTGATTTTGCCATGATCAAACGTTTGGTGGAAGATGTGCGAGCCAGGCTGCGCTCTGGAGTGACTATCAACTCCGTGGGGCAGTGTGTTGAGGAGCTTGTCCTCAACAGCATTGATGCCAAAGCAACATGTGTTGCTATCAGGGTGGATCTGGAAGCTTTTAAGATCCAGGTGGTGGACAATGGTTCCGGGATGGGGAGAGAGGACTTAAATGCAATGGGAAAGCGGTACTTCACCAGCAAGTGCAGCTCAGTGGGAGACTTGGAGAACCTGACATTCTACGGCTTTAGAGGGGAGGCTGTGGCGAGCATAGCCAACATGGCCACTGTAGTGGAAGTCTCATCTAAGACCAGCAGGACAGCAAAAACATTTGTGAAACTATTTCACAATGGGCAAGCACTGGAAGTTTGCGAAGCTGAATTGAGCAGACCAAGTGGCGGAACTACGGTGACAGTGTGTAATCTGTTCTATCAGTTACCGGTGAGGAAAAAGTGTATGGATCCTGTGTTGGAGCTTGAGAGAGTGAGACATAAAGTAGAGGCTATTTCGCTGATGCATCCTTCTGTTTCACTTTCTTTAAGGAATGATGCTGCTGCTTCTGTGGTGCTTCAGCTCCCTAAGACAAGAGATATATATTCTCGGTTTTGTCAAATTTATGGACTGGGCAGGTCGCAGAAGTTACGAGAAATAAATCATAAGTCTGGGGGATTTGAGCTAAGTGGTTATATCAGCATTGAAGGACATTACAATAAGAATATGCAGTTCTTGTATGTGAATAGAAGGCTTGTTTTAAAGACAAGACTACACAAACTGATTGATTTTTTATTAAGAAAAGAAAGTGTCATCTGCTGCAAGGCAAAAAGTGGCCCTGTGAGCAGACAGGCTGGTGCAAGTGCTGGTCGCCATCGCTGTGTTCCAGAGTTGTATGGGATCTTTATTCTCAATGTGACTTGTGCATACAGTGACTATGATGTGTGTCTAGAACCTGCAAAAACTCTAATCGAGTTCCAGAACTGGGATGTTCTTCTAACTTGCATAGAGGAAGGAGTGAAAGTATTTTTGAAACGAGAACATTTATTTGTTGAACCGTGTGGTGAGGACATCAGAGAATTTAATGAGGAGAATAACTTTTGTTTGTATAATGCTCCAGTTTTGAAGCCCTCACTCTCTGACAAGAAGAGCATCCAAGACAATTTTAAGAAAGCATGTGATGAAATTGCAGATTCCTATGAAATGTGCAACTTGCAATCAAAAGATGTCAAAAGGAAATCCCTGTCAGGGAAAAAATCCTTGAGTCTTATAGAGTCAAATAAAAATCTACAGGAAACTGATCTGTGTAGAAATAACCATGTGGAGATTCCACTGCCCAGCAAGGATGACACAGCTTCTGATTTCATTGTATCAAATATCTCAGAACAGGAGCCAAAAGACACCAACAGTTCCCCAAAATCATCTGATACTCATCTGAAACCTTCAGAAAATCTTTGTTCCTCTTTTAGTGGAGGGGCCATATCAGAAACAAGAAAAACAGTCAGTTGTGGTGACCTGCAGCATTCTGCAGAGAATTACATAAAAGATATGGGAAGCAAGCAAGGGAAAGTAGTGGAGAAAAGAAATACGGTCCATATCTTAAACGATGATGTTATTCAGTCACCATCTGAGAGAGAAGACCTTACCGAAACAGCAATGGGAACTGAAACCGTCTCTGGAAGTTCATTGATGAGGACAGGAGACAGGGAAACTGTTGAAGTGATAGATGATGCTGGACAAGGCGCTGTTAATTCTGTGCCATTAAAATCATGCTCTACAAGCCTCATAAAATGTGTTATGCAAAATCAGCCCCCACATGCATGTGAACAAACAGAAATGAACCTTGCATTAAACATGCAGTGTAGACCTGTCCCTGTCAGAACCCAGGATACTTCTGGCCACAAAGTGAGTTTTCTAATTCAGTCTTTAAATGCTACGGATATTTCCAGTAATACAAGTGAGGAATATACACCTCTTTTGACCAGAGAAGTATGCATGGCTGATGGTAGTGAGCGGTCAGAGAACAAAACATTTCCAAATCAGGTGAGTGAGGGGATAACTATGCCTATTGCTACCAGTAAAAGACATTATAAGACATTGAATGTTACAGAATTGCCAGAGGCAACTTCTTCATGTATTCCTCACAATAAAATGATAAAAAGCACTAGAAGACAAATAGCTCTGCCGAGACCTCAGCCCCCTAAGAAGCTGAGCTTGTGCACACAGCTGGGTTCGTTAGAAAAGTTCAGGAGATACTATGGGAGAGTCAGGTGTGTGCTACCAACACCGTTGTCAGAGCAGAGTGAATTTGGTCTCCCTGTTTTTAATTCACAAGCTAATTGTGGCTTTTCAAAGAATGGGAATGACAACCATGGTAGTGTGAGCACTTCTGAAACTCCAACTTTGGAAGATACAGATCCTAGTAATAGTATCCAAGTTTTTGATTCTTTGGAAGAGAGTTCATTATGCAGTGGAGAAACTTCACAGGACAAACAGGCCCTTTGTCTAAGTCCATTGACATCGTCTGATTACTCTCAGGTTAGTAAAAGAATTATAAGATGTAGAAAATCTCCGGGATCATTATCATCCAAACTGTCGAGACTGAAAAGTGACAACAAAGAAGTAGCACAACTTGGTGAACAATTCCAAACAGACTCAAGTAGAAAAGCTGACTACTGTTTTGATCTTGAATCTTCAAATAATGATTTTTTGTACAATGCTTGTCAAACATACAAATCCTCAGAGGAAAAAATGAAGGAATGTAATTACAGCATTTCTAAGGAGGATGTGTGCTCACAACCAGATGGAACGAGAGCAGGGTCCATGAAAAGTACTGTCAGCCCATCACCACTCAGCAGCACAGAAGGGGAGTACACGGTCTCTTCAGGTAGTGTTTTACCTGCTCAAGAGGATTGTACTAACATCACCTGTGAAGAGAAAAGTACATTAGGTGAATCCTCAGAACAAAATCTGAAAGATACTGAGGTTCCCCATATGACCTTCCCAAGTAACTTGGAGTTCTCTGCAGACAACACAAGCACAGGCAATCCCAGGAATGATTTGTGGTGTTCAAACTGGCTGCAGGATTTTGATGTTTCGTTGGGTAAGACAATATACATCAATAAAACAACTGGGCTGAGCACCTACAGCACTCCTCCCGCTGAGGCATTTCAAGCTGCCTGCATTCAAGATATAACAACAATGGCTGTGAATGTTGTCACAGAGAATGGTAAGAGGGGTGGTGGTGGTTGTACGCATGGAATGAGGAAAAGTGTTTGTGTTCTGCTAGGTGCATAGAGAATATCTTGCTGACAGCACATGACACTTTATACTAAAATACCCACTGCCTTACTTGTAATAGCTATATGAAAAGCATTGGAGACTATGGAGGCAGTAACACATTAACATTCAAGATATTAAAACATAGTTTTTAATAAGACACTAAAAAGAAATGTCAACACCTTCTCGAGTAACAGGCAGCTGCCTGCGCATCATGGAATTTGTGATAACAGTTATATATAATTGTCATATATACAATGAGGAACACACTATAAAGTAAGCCCACTGGAAATTTTTGTGTTTTTTAACGTTTTATCCTAACTGCATACAAAATTCAAAACAACCCTTGAAAAATGAACAGAAGTCCAACTTTTTAGTTGAGAATGTGTAGCCTCCTTTCCACAGATGTTGGAAGGCTGTTCCTTCATACTTGATGTTGTAGGAGATGTTGTACAGTGTTGCTGGTGGTTTGATGATGAAGCTTTTCCAGGGTGATAGGACACTACATTGTATTATTTTTTCAGCTGTGTGGTGTTCATGAGTCTTCACTGATCTCTCTGTCAGGTTTGACTTTGTGTGTCCTCCTGATCTGGCTCAGCAAAGTAGTGTGTTCAATAAGTTTCCCATTAATATGGGAATCTCTGTTCAGAGTTGTTCCCCAGTCTGTCTATAGGCAGATTTTCTGAGCGAAGATACAGTCATTCATCATGTAGACTGGATAATTCGTTTGGGAAAAGTAGCTTGGACTTCCTTTTAGATAGTTCTCCCAGTGGAGCTGAATGATAGAATGAGGGCAAATGGGCACTGACTGAAGCACAGGCGGTTCCATCTGAATATGAGGAGAAACTTCTTTACTCTGAGGGTAACAGAGCACTGGAACAGGCTACCCAGAGAGGTTGTGGAGTATCCTCTAGAGGTGTTCCAGACCCACCTGAACACATTCCTGTGTGATCTACTCTAGGTGAACCTGCTTTAGCAGGTGGGTTGGAGTAGATGATCTCCAGAGGTCCCTTCCAAGCCCAGCCATTCTGTGAAATATTTATCTAATCAATCATTATAGCCTCTGGTTTGTTTGATTTTTTGGTCTGTTACTTCTGTTTTTATCACCAGTCACAGAACATTGGTGGAATAGGTGTTTCAGTTCTTAAGTTATTCCCTTTTAAGTATAATAATTGATGCCAGTAATTCTGAATATCTGTTGTGTTCCACTGAAGTAAATTTGTTACAAGGAGAAGATGATCTCTGCTTTCTTAGGTAAAATTACTTGCAAGCACAAATGTACAGTCCTTGACTAACACTTCTAATTTTTGTGGTTTACCAATTTTGGTTGCCCACAGTGCTGTTTAGTAGCCAGCCAAAGCACTGAGATGTAGAGCTTGACCTTCGGTCCAAAACATTAGGATAGTGCATTCATGTTTACAAAGAGGATACCTCACATACCTGTATGTTTTCAGACTGCATATAGTCTGTAGTCTTTGAAGACGTATATTGTGTTGCACCTGTTTACCTGCAATGGCATTGTTCTTTCTTACCTTTATCATTGGTGTTGCTCTCCATCATATCAATGGTGCCACTCTTTCTTAACTGTCAGTGGTGGTATTCTTTGGTGAGATGTCTCCTGCAGCTTTTTTGCTTTTCTTAGGTTGAAGGTCAGACCTCCCAAACCTTTACAAGGTGTCTGAAGTTTGGCTAGACCCTATGGATCTTACATTTTTCCAAGTTCAATAAACATGTTATTTCACATGTTTTTCAGACAAAGGATATGCGTTTCTTTTGGTCATAGGGAAATTACACGGGTTGGTGGCAGGTGGAAGGAGGTAAAAATAATCCATATCCTCTTTTCCATGAGAGCAGTGGCCATCTGCTGTTTATTCCAGTCACATGTCATCTGCACAACAGAAATGCTAGATTTTGTAGGTGAGATTCAGGTATCTTTATACTGATTAAAGTGATTGCTACAGGAAAATTTATCAAGCTTCATTTTACTATTAGATGCCTTTTTGAATAATCTAATGCAATGCATTTGTAGTAGGTTAACGCCCCAGATCAACGTGGTCTTCATTGTTATGCTAGGTGTGTTTGCATTTTTTATTACTTTTATTACATTATTGACTGATATGTCATTACACCAGTATATTTTAATGAGGCAACTGAAAATGAATACTAAAGTATGGTAATTGTATGTGCTTTGCATGTATAAAGCATGTACATTATTACCCTCAGAACCTTTTCTAATGTTACATGTCAGAGAAGTCATATTAATTATATCTCTGTCAGCTCTGAATTTTCACAGGCCTTTGGGAAAGAAAATCCTAGCTTTGTGAAAAATCTATGTCCTGAACAAGGATTTTTCCTGCAGCAAGAGCAAGGAAATCAATCTTGGTTTATGTTTCTATGTATAAAATACTGGACTTCTTTTCACATAGATGAGAGATGCTGCTATGAACTTGAGCAATAATATCTTTCAGTCATAATGACTATAAATGTTCTGTCAAAGCCTGAATTAGGTAGCGTTTTTTGATTTGCCACGGTTTACCAGGAACCACATCAGGTCATCTTGTCCTCTCTTCTGGATTTTGTGACAATGAGATGCTGCTCTCCTGTGCTGGGCTGCCAGTTTGGACTCTTGAAAGGATTCTCATTCCCCAGGGTAGGACCATCTTTGGTCCTTAGTGGAATGGAGCCAGCAGTAAGGAGCCTAAGGACTGGCCTAGGATCTCATAGAGCCATTCCATACTGAGCTTATCAGCATGCAGCTGGTTTTCTTTGGCGTTATCACTCTGCCACTTTTCCTGAATGCACACCCTTAATTTCTTAGTAGAAAGGAACTTTATTAATTCATTATTATTTCACAAAGAATAGAAGTCTGAATTGTACCAAAGGAAGGGTGAAATGTTTACCACCGTGCTGGGAATCTGAGCCATTTTTCTTAAAATTCTTGATAACAATACAGGTTTGTAATACCATTCAATCATTGCTGGGTGGGTAGGAACATGTTGTTAGGCTAACTTTGATATCTCATGTGGTCTCACTGACTTGTAGTTTTCAGTTTTACGAGTTCTTGATATGTATTAAGTATTGATAGGAGTGGTGATAGACTGACAGTTTTGCCACTCCATAGTAGCAGGAATTCAAGAGTGTTTTGGTATCTGACAGACTACCATATGCCTCCTCTTTTTCTTTGGGGATAACACTTCTGATTGTACTAATTCTGGAAATAATTGTTACATGTTCAAGGCAGCAGCCAATTTTTAAGGATGGTCCTGCAGAAGCCACAGTAATATTTTAAAAATACATTTCCTGATGTAAATGTGTCTGATAATTCTCAGCTTTTTACATATATGCTGTTATGTCTCAGTGTTAGACTGCAAAATCTTCACGATACACAAATTTGTAGAGGGCTAAGCACATGCTCATGAGAATATAGTAATTGTATAGCTTTTTGTAATTTTGCATACTGTTGAATCTGCAGCAGTAAATTTATATTGTGTTTAGGGTTTCAGTTCAGGTGCCATCCCTTTAGAAGTGAGATTGTGCTGCCCTTCCTTCCTAGACCTCGAAAAGAGAAGACTCTAGCAAGCCAGGATCTGAGAGGTAGGGCCAGCTTTCCAGGACACAGTGTACTGTGGTAAAAACAAATCAAAGAATTCTCCCAGATGTCCCAACAGGAACCCAGAATTACTCAAGGTCTGTTAACAATGGGACCGTGTGAGTCATCTCAAATCTAGAACTGGAAAAAAAAATCTTTTAGGGTTAAAGGCAGGTTAGGGGATACTTATTTACAGGATGAAATACTCAGTTCTTTGTTGAATTATGTCAGTAGTTTAAAGAATGATTACCTACTCCCTTCTTTGTTCTCATTCCAACCTTGGAATGTGAAAAATAGCTTCAATCGTCACTTCTTTCCACCGTCACATTCGGTGGAAAGAATGAAATCATCTTTTTGGTATGTGACTTTGTCCAGAGGGAGCGGGTAGCTGAGCAGGTCTTTCTTTCCTTCCCTCCACCTGCTCCATTTCCAGGGCCTGTTGAACTGTGCTGCAGCATGTTTAGGAGTCAGAAAGCTGCATGGTGTCCTTCGTCGTTAAAGTGGACAATAGAGTGGCCCAGTCTTGTGTTCCAGTATTTATTTCTACATTCCTCCCTTTTTAACATGGAAAAAAAACCCCTACTTTTGTGAGGTAGAGGTACCCAGTGCACCTTCCGCTGATGGATGGTGGTAGTCCCTGTACTAACTACGTGTTCTTTCCTAGATGCTGAAGGGGAGTCTCTCCAGTCGTTGCTTTCAGAATGGGATAATCCTGTTTTTGTTCCTTGCCCAGAGGTAAGCACTATCTCACATCTCATGCTAAAATAGGAGTCAGTTTAGCCTTCTGTTATTTTCTGACATGGGGATGAAAATTTCAAATACTGTAACTTACATAGAAGTTATTCAGTGATATATTAGACTATAGACCTGGCAGTTATGTGGTTTTTATAGACTGTTTATATGTAGGTTGTTGTGGATTTATTCAAAGTCAGAGAAGCAGATATCAGGTTAATCTTTTGCTTTATGTCATTTCAAAAGCAAAACACTATTGTAAGCTGTCTTTCCCTCTACAGAGATACCAATCTTAAAAGTTAAAGGATGGCAAAATTGTATTAACTGTGTCTTTATGGACAGAGTGAAAATAACCCAGCTTTCTTCTCTGAGATGCAATGGGTCTTAAAAGTGTATTTTACTATACTTGTTTCTATAGCCTGGCAGGATTAATAGCATGTGAGAGGGAAACAATGTTGGAGCTTTTAGAAAAACTTCCTTTGTTGTCATGAGGTAGCATTATCTTTAATCATCATGTTGTGTGTGTGTAAACATATGTATGCAAACATTTCCACCTGCAAACAATAGAGAGGGAGTAGCAAACCACCTGCTGGTGAGTTTCTGAACAGTTCTGTTCAGTTGTTGCTGTGCCGTGTACTCTGACTCATGTCAAGGCGATACATCTTCTGTAATGCAATCCATTGGGAGTTCATGCAGGCTGATAATTAACTTCAGGCTTTCTGATAGGTACTTCAAATCAGCCGCATGCATTGAAGTTAGCAGGTAATATCCAGATGGGAAAGTGTGTAAGGATGGAAGCAAAGGGATTGTTGGGTGGTATCTTTAGTTAGTACTATTCTTGTGTAGAAAGCTTGGTTTGTCAAAATGCAGAGTTATTTCCAGTTTCTCTTAAAGCTGGTTTGTTGTGGGTAGTTTCTGTGTGTTTGGGTTTTTTGCCATATCCTTTATAGCCTGCTTGATCTGTACTTCTGTTTTTACAGGTTGCTGTTGATGTGACCAGCAGTCAGGCTGACAATCTGGCTGTGAAAATTCACAATATCTTGTACCCTTATCGTTTCACCAAAGACATGGTTCATTCAATGCAGGTACAATATAATCTATTACTAGTTTTCGCACTCAAATTGCCACTCAGTCGATGGGATTTGCTGATGTTTCTGCCTGTTGAGAAAGAGATATGCAGGGAAATGGATCCTGCAGATGATCAGCACAAGTCCTTAAACACAGGGCAGGTTAAAAAAGTTTGTTTACATTCTCTTTTGGTGATACCAGCAAATCAAATACTCAGAGTCACTGTGCACAGCTTTAATTCCCAACTCATGGAGGCTTCTACCCAAGCATTTAATCTGTGCTGCAAATTTCCAGCTCCACCTTAGAACAATCAGAGCTCTTGCCCTTATGACTTTCTTTGAAAAACATGATACAGAATTATTTTCTTGGATATTTTGAAACTTTTTCTTAGTTCCAGACTAAACTGTTTCATGACCAGTTTATGGTCATTTGACCTTCTGCCAGTATTGTCTTTTAGCTTAATAATTGCTGCCTTTTCCATATTTAGCCTCCCACTGTATTTATGAAGAATAATTACATACCTCTCAGTATTAGTTTTGCTGGGCCAAATTCTTTAAGTCTTTGGGATTAGAAGAGATGTGGTTTCCACTCCCCTAATTATCCTACCACCTGTTGTGCTTGATCCATTTTGATTGTCATCTTTCTTGGTTTACATTCATTTAAAAAATAATTTTACCACCAGGTAATATTTTTTCCGAGTATCTTGCAGGTTCTTCAGCAAGTGGACAATAAATTTATTGCTTGTTTAATCAACACTAGGAATGAAATGGATAAAAAGACAGGTAAGAGTGGTTATTAATGTGAAGTTGAGGTGGCTGTCAAGTCCAGTTAGAGTGCAGAGGGAACACTGTCCTGTTTGTATTCTCATCTTGCTTTGGAATGATACTATGAGTAGAGGAAAATGTTAGTCTTCACTTGAAATTTCCTGGATCTTCTTTATCTTTATTTTGGATGTTGTTGAATGTTCCTACTGCCTTCTGATTAGTGTTATAAAAATAGATTGTACTCAAATTACTAACATCTTTCAGGCTCTGTTCACAGTGTCTGGACATAGTCATTGTTGAAGCTTGCTGAAGCTGTACAAAAAAGACATTCAAACCCAGTAGTTTTTGTAACATTTTTGAAGACTGTATTAAACAGAACAATTTGTGGGTGACCTCAGCTCTCATTCTGCAGTTAGATGAAGATGTCAGTAGACAAGAGTTTCTGACTCAGTCTAATTACCCTAATTTAAATGCCAATTTGGATCGCTAAATTTCTGTTCTGTAGTGACTTTATGTTCTGCCAACACAGCCTCCTCCTTGCTTTATTTCTGTAAAACTGGCCGATAGTTATCCTCTAAATGTGGCCTCTAGGGAGTGGTCAATCTTCCCAACCTTTGCAGTTGTCTGGTACAAATTTGCCTGTTTCTTCTCTCTTGTGGTATGTTTTTAGATGGAAACCTCTTGATTTTGGTGGACCAACATGCAGCTCATGAACGGATCCGCTTGGAGCAGCTTATTGCAGGTGAGGTTTCAGGTGGCCTTAAGATAATCAGTGCACAGAAAGGTACAAATGAGCTGTCTGAAAGGGAAAGCTTGCTAACTAACTTATCATAAGGATAAATCTGGAATGTATGAAACCAATATGATATTTATTTGTCATCTTCACCCAGACGTTCAGTATCTGTAGCAGTCAAAGTACTGACAGCTGAAAATTGTTACAGCATTTCCAAAAATAGAATATATACTCTCTACCCACAGAACTGTCAAACTAAAATAATTCTGACATAATGAAGGAGTAGGAAGACTGATAGGAAAAACAATGAAGAGGAAATAGAACAACATCAATAAGATAATGTGGTTATGCTGTGAAGAATAAGACATGGGATGCAGAGTAAAGAGCATAGTACATTTGGTTCCTTTTCAGCAGAATACTCTGCTTAAAGCCTAAAATTTCCACAATCTGAAACTGTTTGCAAAGGGATAATAGTCTCCTCTGTAAGCTCATTAGCCATTGGTTTCAATGTTAAAAAGCACAATAGCCATCCCCCAAGTACTTAAAAGTCATTGACCTTCTCTTTCATCAATAAATATTGTGCAGTTCCTGCAGAGAGGGTTCCAGGAACTCCTTTTGGTCAGGTACTGAAAAAAGTTGAAGACTGAAAGGTGAAATGTTTAATGAATAGTATTTTAATGCCATTTATATCAGACTTTTCTGTGGAAAAATTTCTCTCTGTGAGTTGGACTAAATATATCAGTAGTTTATTTGCTATTTAGAGTGACCCTTTTTTGGAACTGGTGGGAAAAAACAAAGTGGCATTAACCAACCCTTCCCCAGAGACTAAATGTCTGGTTTGTGACATTCCCAGTCCTCCGCAAGTTTCAGGAGAAGGCATTCTGTGGTCACTTTTTAATCCAAACAGAGGATTACATGCCAAACCATAGGGTCATTAAGGGTTATGCCTGCGTAAATATTCTAAGACAGGATACTTCTAAACGATTCATTCACAGATTCCTATGACAAGGAAGCTGCAGCACGTGGCAAGAAGAAATTACTGTCTTCTGCCATCTCCCCCCCTTTGGAGATTGAAGTTACAGAAGAACAAAGGAGATTTCTACGGTTAGTAATAGCTCTAAACTTTTGGGGATGGCTCTGCTGACCGGGAAGCTCTCTATATATTCTTTGGTTACTATGAAGCTCAAGAAAGACGTTACTGATTCTTTCCTGAGCCGAGACCAACCGGCTGTATCTGTGCTGAGGAAAATAGGTGTGCTTCTCAAGCATGTCCTTTCGACATCTCAAGGCAAAACCCTGTAGTGTGCCATCTCTGTACCTCTGCAATGTGCTCTGGCTTCCCTGGGAAAGTAAACCTTCATCTGTGGGCCAGGAGGGTACCAAAGCAGCCTCCAACAGATCCTCCTGTCTGAGGATGAGGGCTTGGAGTGTGCACTAGAGTGCAGTGCCATCATGTTGATCTAGTCACCGATTTAACAGGCGCTGTTTGAGAAGAGCAGGATGGGGTATGGAAAGTTTGTATTGTGACTCCTTCAAAAATGCATTCCTTAATCTGAGGTGCCTGCCAAGAGCAACTAATGAACACTGTTTTCCAAACATTTCAGAATGGTGGCCTAGCTACTCTTAGGATATGGATCTATTGTACTACAAGAGTTTAGACACAGATTTGTTGTTGGACTATTGCAGACCTATTGGAGGCTAATCAAAATTTTTCCCCAAAATTCCCTGTCTATCACCTGCCACGTGCATTTGTGGTTGCTTTTGTTTGTTTGTTTGTTTGTTTTTGTGGGTTGTTTTTGTTTGTTTGGTTGGTTGGTTTGGTTTGTTTTCCCCTGCATTGTTTTCATTTTCAGGTGAAGTTCTGTCTTAACATTCACAGGACTACCTCATTATGCTCAAACTTCTCTTTTTTGTGGTGCCTGTGGCAAACTTGATAGCTTTTAAATCACTCCTTGTTAAGATTGTCGCCTGTTATAGGGACAGACCTGTTTGGTGTAAAGGCCTTTTTGGGTGTGTTTCAATCGTAACAGTGTCACTGCTGTATCTGATTGGTAACTCTCTGGTGTGACAATGGCCAGTACCAGAAATTCCAAAGGAAAGTGTAAAGCACTATTATGTTCCGCCTGCCCTAGGGAAAAATGGGAGAACATAACCATTGCTGTTCATAGTTCAGTAATATTCGGATGCCTTTGTAGTTCCTACATTTTAATTATGTTCTTTCTGACATCACAATATTTGTAATGTCTCTTGTTCAACTTTGAAGTATTTTTGCACTCATCTTTGAATGTCTTCATTTTCTGATATATCTACTTTTGAGACTGGATGGCCAAAGCTGAATACAATATACCAAGTGATGGCATCCCATTGATTTGTACAGTAGCTTTGCAGTTGTGCCCCTATTTTCTGTCTATTATATGCACACCTCATATTTTGTCTGCTTTCTTGGCTACTTCTGCTTGCATGAACTGCTTGGTTATTGAATGGTGATGACAATGAAACACAGAGTTGTGGGGTTTTTTAGTTTTTTATTGGTTTGCTTGTTTGTTTAGGGGTTTTTTTCTGTTTATGTAGAAGCCAACAGAATGTACAAATAGACCAAATTATTTCTGATCATTTGCATGTATTTGTCTTTTGGAGCTGTCAGTTCAGTTTTTCAGTCATTTTTTCATTATACTTTTTTTACTCATCCTACTGATTTCATTCATAATTTTTCTACTTGTTTTAAGCTCTCATTGAGTTCAGCATTGTCTTTTGTCTCAACTAACTAAATTTGTGTTTTCTACAAATTTGCTTTCTTGACCATGTTCCTTCTTTTTCACGTAATTAGTAAACAATTATGAAGATATAGGGCTCATGTCATGTTAAACGCTGACCAGCTGTTGCCAACATATCTTTTTTCCATAGTTTCTAAATTATGACAACTGTTACTTCTCTATCCACAAGAACCTTTTGCATTGGCATTTCTAGGCACTATTAAGAGATGGCATCAAAGGGTTTGAAAGACCAAATAAATTCTGTGAGCTACTCTTCATCAGCTATATCACAAACATACTACAAAAATCAGTAGGACAAAGTAAATCAGAGAGGCATGGTTTTCTTTCAAGGACACACAGTGGGATGCCACTTGTGATTTTCAGTTATCACTTAATTGATTTAAGAAGCTTACTGGTGCTGGCTTACTGGTGCTTTGACTGTGTTGCTCTTTAGTTTATCGGTATTTATTGGAAGTTCATCTTTTTACGTCACTCTGTGAGACTATTCATGCTAAAAAGTTACAAATTAAAAGTACTGTGTACAAATCTAAATTCTATTGTTATTGTTGCTGGCAGAGTACGACTGTATTCTTTGGTAAAGTTTGATGTAATGAAATAAATTAACTTCCTTAAAAGACCTTTCTCTTCAGCTATGCTTGCTGTTTAATAGTTCAGCTGGACCTCTGGTTCACCTGCAGCTTCTATTCTGTTATTTGTCTGCTAAGGATTTTAGTAATGCATTGTTCTGTTGACACTCTTGAACTTCCTTTTTTCCCTTTTTTTTTTTAAAAAAAAGGCCTGATTGACTTCAATAGCTGCTTGGATTTTGTCATTTCACCACAATGGGCTTTTTCTTTCTTTCTCTGCTCTTGCTGAAGGCCATACGTGTTGTCTTTTGTGGCACAGAATTACGCAAGTTTTGTCCATATGGAGGCTAATAATTGCATTATACTTGTGACTGATTTTAGTAAGTTTAGATTAGCTTATTTTTTGTTCAAAGAATCTCTTCTGAAATTGACCTTCACCACCTTTGTTTTACGTTAATATTCCCTGAGTTAATAAAATAAACTATATATTGTTACATTTATTTTCATTTTGAAGAGAAGTTCTCATCTGACTGTGAAGTCCCATTTTTGTATGTATTTTTCCATCCACAGGGTGATGTGTCAGATAAACTAGTGGTTGTTCTTTCCTGGGTTCTCTTTGCTTAACAGGATAGAAAATTCATGAAACCAGCATAAATTTATTAAAATATTGTTTTCCCTTCTAGGTATTTGCTATTATGTGTCAACTGAAATAAAATTTTTTTAGGTGAGACTTAAAGGAGCCTTCGTGCTGTGTAATTTCAATATTTGAAGTGTTTGTGTGTTGAACCAGACACCTTGTGCATCTTCAGAAAAGATAGATCTATAAATTCAGACATAAAGCTTGTACATAGTACAGGTACTCTTAGATCTTGTGGTTGTGGAACACGCAATATGCACAGTTGATTGGAGTGAAAAAAACTGGCTGACTGTAGGCTGAAATGGCAAAATTACTTGGAGTCTCGTGATGCATGGATATTGAGATTGGAAACGGTTGCAGGAAGAAACATATATAGGGACCACAGAAACATTTATTTATGCTGTGTTTGATGTCTTATTTCTGGTTTTGTTTTTTTTTTCCTCAGATGCTGCTACAAAAATTTGGAGGACTTGGGTCTTGAATTGTCATTTCCTGAGACCAGCAGCAGCTTGATTCTAGTGAGGAAAGTGCCGCTGTGTTCTACAGAAAGAGATGCCAATGAATTACAACGGAAAAGACAACCTGTCACTAAAAGCGTCATTGAGGTCAGCTGTGGATATGGGTGAAATTGCGATACTGGGTCTTGTTCTGTGTTAATAGCCCAGGGTATTATAGTGAGTGTCTCTGTTATGAGGGAGACAATGAAGTCCCTTGGCAAATGTGGCACCCCTTTTAGGAGCTAAAGAGTCCAACAGCTGAAATCCCTGAACTGTAACAGAAACGATAGGACACTGTTTCAGACTTGGACTGGTGGAGAAGCTAAGAAAAATGGTATATAGTGCAGATGTTTCAACAGTTTACTGCTTATGAGTACTTCAATGAACAGCAAATGCTTGAATGAACAGTAAAATTATTGATATTGCTGATACAGAAATATTATTTGTTAGGATATAAAGTTGTTTTCATGAAATCTCTACATGGGCAGTGCAGCTTTCTCAAAGCTGCTGTTCCAGGTGTTCTGTAGTTGGAGGAAGAAATTGCTGAACTGATTACTTGCAGTTTCCATTGTGAACAATTCTCCACAATTTTAACTGCTTCACAGATTACTTAAAAATTGTTGCTGGAGTACCGTATCCAGCCACTAGGCTGAGCCATTGTGAATCAGTCCAGTCTTGACATACATCTATCTTGAGAAACAGAGGTGATTCATCTGATTAAATTTTCTTTTCCAACTTTGCTATAATCAGGAAGAACTCAAAATACAGTGTCCTGGTGTGTTTTGGGAGCTGAGAGCAATAAAAATGGTGGAGATCTGTGCCTCATGAGCACTCGTTCTCAGCTGATGCCTCAAGATCTCAGGAGAGTTTTGGCAGATCTATTCTGCAGTCCTTTTTATTTTAATTAGGACTGGTAACACCTACTCATGATTGATTATGAGTTTATTGCATTTTAAACATCAGAAATGAAACCCACATGGCTATTATCCAAAGAAGAAAAGTTAGCTATTCAAAGATAACGTGCAGTCATTGCACTCTGAGGCGTAAGAGTTCCATTATACCCATTCTACAGATAGGAAACTGATGCAGAGAGGAACCACATGATTAATGTAAAGTCTGATAAGATACTTCTGAGAAGCCAGGACCTGCGTCTAGATCTTTTACACTGTGGTCCGTGTACTTGCAACAGCATCATTTTTCACGGTTCCAGCAGTTACACAATAAATTATACACAGACGTGGAGCAGGGTATGGGCTGAAATGGAGAAATGGCAACTGATGGTATTACTTTTTTCTTTGCAGGAGCTTATTCAAGAACAAGTTGAGGTGAGTTGCTGCCTGCTTCTAAAGTTGATTATAATAATGCAAAGCTTATTGCATGAACCAAAGGCAGTGTGTTAAGCCTCAAAAGAGAGAGGTGGACTAGATAGTCCACTAGCTTTTCCTTATTTTTAGTTTCCTTTGTGTTACAGTTCTTCCTGTTTCTCATACTAAATGGAAAGTAAGATGGTGTTTCCTTACTGCTTTTAGCTAGTGCAGACCACAGGAGCAGGAGCACGAGGGACACTGCCTTTGACATTTCTGAAGATGTTTGCTTCCCAGGCCTGTCATGGTAGGGAAACTGCACTTTTCTTTCATTTTTTATTTTTTATTTTTTTTTAACCTCTCTGTCTCTACACAACATCCTCCCTGAGGCAGTGGTTTCAGAATGTGCTTGAATTCCAGGATTATAGACTGTGTGTTTCATAGGGATGAGGAGAAAATGGTCTTTTCACAGGCAGCGCTATGAAGGACATGCAACACTGCACTGATTTATTCATGTTTGGGCCTAATGTACTGTCCAACCCTCACATGAATGACAGAACACAGTTCTGAGATGCATTCACCTGTGTGAGATCTAAACTGTTTAAATAACAGCTTCTGTGAAGGGGCGGGGGAGGTGCTGGAATCTGCTTGAAAGCAAGCAGGAAAGACCTGGTCTTCATGTAATTATCAAAAGTGCTAGTTTAAGTGTCCCTGTGACCTTTTAAGTATTTTTGGAAGGAGTGCAGTAGGAATTTATATCTTCCAAGGGACTGTGGCTTTCCAGCACCTGGAAATGAGCAGACCTTACAGGTGAATAGGCAGCTCTAGCCTATTGTGGCAGTTCCTGTGCCATATACAATATTAACAAGATCATGCTGAAAGGGTAAACATGAACCAAAAGCATCTATTGTCACAGAGTTTCACTGTACTCTACAAACATCAGGCAATATATAATTTTTTTTAGACCTATAAAAGTCCCATGGCTGAAAGACAGATTGCAGATGGTCTTGTGCATCTGTGAAGGCTAAAGATTGCAAACACCTTTGAAATTACTCCTTAATGTTCTGCTTGAGTTTCCTCTGGATGCCATTAAGTGCTCACTTGTGAGAAAGCACTTAGTGGCAGAGCTGGCATTTGGTCTTGGGACTGATGTCTGTCAGTGGCAGGCACACAGAACTGATAAAGTCTATGGAACTGATAATAGCTATCACCTTGGTTTAATACTTTTTGATTTGTGAGCTAGTTGTGTCTTCAGCCATCACTCACACACACACACTAAAAAAAAAGGCAGCCCGTTTGCCTCTTGCAACATCATCTGAAAGGCCAAAACCCTATTATCTTACCATCCATCAGACTTGGGTTAGGTGAAAGCTTAGGCCATGGAAAGCTGATCATTATGCAGCACGCTGGTTAATTGAGCCAAGCCCTAAGTCTGCCATCCTGCAGCCTTTGGGCTGTCCTCGCAGCCTCCCAGCGAGTCTTCAGGAGCTGCCCTGTTTTCTGTGAAAACCACAGCTGTGCAGGGAAGTCTGCCGGGTGGTTTGAATTGCTTTGGCACCATATGCAAGAATTTGTATCTTTCTTTCAGGAGCTATTAAGTTTAATGAACACTTGACTTTGGAGGAGAGCTGCAGGCTTATAAAAGCTTTGTCATCTTGCCAGCTGCCCTTCCAGTGTGCTCATGGAAGACCTTCCATGATGCCTCTTGCAGACATAGACCATCTACAGCAGGAAAAGCAGGTACTATGTGGGACACAGATATGCCTTGGATAATCAACACTCTGGATTATCAGAGGCATGTCACGTACGTGTGTGCTAGAACTGGAATTGACCAGATTGAAACCATCACTACTTACCTTACTTGAATTTTTGCATAGCTGTTACCAATAAAATAAAACTTTAGAACACTAAACATCTATCCTGCAAACAATTTAGCAAGGGTCTTACCATATTTCATTTGAATGGTCACATTGACTTGAATGGGGTCCACTAGTCCTTAAAGTTAAGCATATATTTAAATTGTTTGCAGGTTTTAAGTGTAAAACTTGGAAAACATGTAAATTCTGATATTCTACTAGTGGCAAATAAGCTAATTAAAAAAATGTGTTCTTCCCCAAAGTTTAAGATGCTTTAAAATGGGGAAAAAAAAGGCAAAGAAATAGCAAGATTTACATTTAAAAAAAAAAATCGTTACTCCTTCCTTTTTGCTCTTACTATATTGAATTATGAAATTGGATTCTGTTGAAAGTCAGGCAGGACTTGGAATTAGATATTAAAAAAACTTGGGAATGACTGTATTAGGGCAAATAGTATGGAGGCATTGAAGTTCATTTACTTTATCATTTAGTGCTTCTTAATTTTTCTCCCTCCAGCCTAAACCTAATTTGGCTAGACTGCGGAAGATGGCACGAGCGTGGCACCTATTTGGAAAAAAAAGACCCTAATAAAAAACAAGTTAAGATTGTAAGCTGCAACCACTAGACGCATTGGTACAATGCAAGTCCCCCTGTTGTTAGACAATACCTTGTGTGGAGCCAAGTTTCTGAGCCAGTGCAGTCACTGAAATTCTGCTCCAAGTATTGACCCAAGGAGCAGAGTCCAGCCAGAAGAACATGGCAGCAGGACCTCACCTTGTAGCCTGGAGAAGTGTCTTCAACATTAAGGAATTATATTACGAGCCTGGAATTTAAGTCGGTGCTTGACTGTCAGAGGCAAGAAATTGTAGCCACTCAGTTACCAAACCACTTTTTGTCTGCAAGCAGAGCATGATACTGCATAATAGAGAGGAGACATGTATTTTATAGTGCTTTAAAAATGGGGATGTATTTATTAATAAACACTAAACTCTTTCTTTGAGCTTATGGTAGTAGTTGGAATGAGGACTGACCAGCTTCATAATGTATACATAGGCCAACTTAGCATAAAAACCCATGCTTTTTATTTAACTAGGTAATGAATGACATGCCCATCAGTTTTCTCCAGCTCCCTGCAGTTTGCATGCTTGAGTGAGATTTTCAAATCCTAGCACAGCCCCATATTTTCAGGGTACGAAAACTTACCCCCAGAGAAATAACTAAATAACCCAAAGCGTTTTTTTACAACAGGCAGACTTTTTTACAGGTTCCAGTTCTATTTTGTATCTCAGCCTAAGATAAAGGAGTCGAGTTTATTTCAGAAGAGTGAAAAAAAAAAAAAAAAAAGACATAACCATTTAATCACAGACATCCAACTCAAAACCAATCAGCTAGAAATTAACATCTGCTGAATCAAAAGCAAAACAAGCAGTGGAAACTACTCTCATTTGGTGCCTTAACCGTGGTGTAGTGTGTTGCCATACATTGGCAAAATGGACTAAGGAAAAATGATCTGACTGACCTGCAAGAGCCTCATATTTCTAAGACATTCCATGCTGCCCCTCACAAAAATGAAAAACTTTCCAAATGAGACAAGATGTCCACCTAAGCAGACTAATCGAAGTCACGCAAGTAGTATAGGAGAGGAAATACCCTCAGACTACATTAAGTGAAGCAAGAGCTTGAGCTCTTTCGGACAGGGATGTGGACAAGCTAGCTGATGGGACTTCTGAAGGTCTGCCTTTCATCCAGAATGGAATTTCCATTCCAGCACTGTAGAGAAAGCTTGTTTGTATTTCAGTAACTTGCCAGAAATTGTCAGAACATTGTACCAAAAAAATCCATTTTGAAGACAGTTGCAAATGGCTTTCTCTCATGTTCAATATAGGAAAGCACACCTTAAAGCCTGCTACTGCATCATAGGTGCAGGCAACTCCCTACACTGGTTAAACTCCTGCTGAAGATTTAAATTAACTGTATATGGAAAATGTGCTTAACAGTGAGATCACTGTAAACAGCCTTTATTGCAGCACACCTTGAAGTAACAGCTTAGCTCTTCCAGAATCCTTGCTGTTTCAAAATCAAAGTGGGTGAGCAGCTCCACATAACACAGCACAGTGATCAATACCCATACAAGAGCTCTGCTGTCAGTTGTTTTTGGGTGGGAAAGACATTCTGCTGAGCCAGTTCCCCACAGCAACCCATCTTTGCAACGTACACTTTAATTAGCTGTTTCATCTGTCTACAGAGAAAGAAAAGTCTGGAGAGTGACGTGCTTCGTGGCGTTAGAGCTCGTAGTCATCTGGATGGTAGAGCTCACTCATGAGGCGGTAGATGTAGGAAGGCGCATTACCCCCAATGTTAGAAATGAAGAGAGTAATGAGCTCTGGGGGTACGTAGTCAAACACTGGGCAGTGAACATTGATCTTGGCCAGGATCTCCCCTGTAAAGTGAACAGCAGCAATATTAGACAAAGCAACTCAAATAAACTAAAGTTAGCCTTCTGCATGTCTTCCTGAGCTCCTTAAAGAAACTGTCTACACACATACCACCCTAAAGTCGGTATGGGGACATCCTGAATCCTTTATTGGGACATCCAACTTCCTCACTGATGTCGTTGAATTACAGATACACAGCAATCCTGGATGAGTGGCAGAACTCTCTTTTGGTAGTTTTTACCAATAGTAACCCCAAATTTCCTCTGGTGGAGTTTTACTAGTTGTCATAAAAGCTGCCAATATGTAATTAGAATGCAAGAATCCTGATGCTGCCAAGGTTATTATCTCAACAAAATCTCAGAAGGCCAAAACCAAAAACCTGCACTGAACTTCATCTCTTCATTTCAAAAGTTCATCACATAGGAACAGGGCTTTGAAAGAGACTTTAATACGTGGGCTGACACCTTTCTAAAGATGGTGCTTGAGTGGGAGGCCTATTGCAGAGAGAATGGGTTTCAGCAAATGGATCACATAACAAAGTTTCAAGAAGTTAATGTGACTTGTAGGAGGGAAAGGAAGCTGCCCTTGGCGCTGGGCATCTGCTTTGTCCCAGAGGAAACCGCCACCTGCCTGGAACCATTATCACAATCCTATAATAAAACACTGACTATTTCAGAGCAGAAGTGCAAAGATAGTGTTCAAAGGAAATAATTTTTCTGTACTTTTTGTAAAAAAAAGTTACATACAAAACAGGATTGTTCCTGGCACTTTTTTCTGCTTAAGACAATAGAAAAGGATTTTCTGTCTGGTTACAGGACAGTCTTATGTTTAAATTTTACGTGAGCTATTTAAAAACATTTTAAAATTATAGCCTGAACCAGCTTGACTAGCCTGTATAAAGAAGAACCAGTACCTTCTGTGAACGGCAGCACTTCCTGTGGTGACACAAACTTGTGGAATGAATCTTCTTCATTAGGGAACTGAATGAGAAAGAGTACAGGAAGGTTAGGAAAAAAGAGACTGCCTCATTATCCTAGTGAAAACAGATCCTGGGTGCTGGAAGGAAGCTAAAGCAGAGGAAGACTTGCCAGATGACACTACATCTATTTAAAATAGTGCTTATGCCTAGAACTTCTGTAACATCTACAGGTGCAAGGTTTTTCCTCAGTGTTTAGAGCCTTCTATGACCTGGCTGCCCTTGTACAAAGCCTAGGGAACTGGAGCAGAGAAGCGACGTCCTCTATCTTCAACTTCATCTGACAATACCGAAAAAGTACTGAGTGTAAGAAAGTTTGAAGCATCTCCACCTACCTCCTCTGTCAGTACAGAGAGTCTTTGAACACTAAAGGTATAAATTACAAAAAGTAAGGTGATGTCAGTCTGTAGTAGGTAGTCTGCATCCTTATACCCAATGCACTGCGTAATCAGCACAGGTGGCAGAGGAGGGTGCTTCAAGGAGATCTGCAGCTGTGGCAGATCTGGGTGAGGATCTCCTACCTGTGCTGGATGGGGGAGGTGGCTCATTTGCCAGCCTCACCTTGGGACAGACAGTGCTCTCCACCCACAGCTTCCATAAGCATGAAAATCACACCCCATCTCTACATAGTGCAGGTGCGGTCCCAAAGAGCTGCTGCACTTACCTGCGGTGAAAGCTTGAACATGGGGGCACACACGATGAGCGGAGTGGAGTGGTGTTTAGCCGCCAGTGCCAGGGTGTGAGTCCCGCTCACAGCAATCAGGGCGCCGTTGGCCAGGATTGTCTTTGTACCAATGATGACCTTAAAAGGCAGATCAGCATTAGACAGAATGTTCCATAGCAAAGTGGGGAAGGAGCACTTCCTGGTTCCGACCCTGCCAGACAAGCTGGAGGAGTCTGTCAGAAGAGCCAGCCAAAGGCTGGAGTCATAGGGCAGCTGGATGCCTCATCTGTTTTATATGGCACTGGCTCTGCACGCAGACGTTCCTCACTAACAAGAGCATGACTCCAGCATGGTAAGACCAGCACAGAGAACTTCAGAGGACAGATGTACATTTTACTGCAGGGAACACCATGCAGAAAAGGGGCTGTGTTCCCTGTTGTTCTACAAGCCTGCAAAGTAGGCAACCTATCTTGTGTTCCACACAGGGAGAGTTTCTCCCCTTTGGAAATGCTGAATTTTGTTCCATCTTCTTTAAAAAACATGTATTTAAACCTCTGAGGCTTTGCTGTCTTTGTTTCTTGTAACTGTTCTGCCTGTTAGCCACTAAGGCAGAAAAAACATGCAGTTAGTCATTGTACTGACTTGGGGTTCCACACTGAATATCCACCCCAGTTGTAAATAGGGACCATTACAATTTTGAGTCTTCAGTAAAGAAATGCATCCATCACTGCTGGGATCTGCAGCTGGTTTGGAAGGCCTAAAGTTCCAAACCTGCCATTAACTCCCTCTTCCATTGGAGCCCCTCCTTACCTTGTTGACTCGAGACATGACAGCAAAAATAGCTGCATCACTCATGACAGTAGTTTCAATGTTCTCTTTAGACAGTCGAACAGCCATTTCATGACCCTAAAAAGAGGGAGAAACCATTTGGTCCCCTGGGACATAGCTCCGGGACTGCAGCTGCTTAGAGATATTAGCACCCAATTCTTGTGTGAACCACAAAAACACCAAGTGATAGAGCACAAATACAGCCCTCTGACTGAAAGACAAGGGACAGGCCAACGAGCTGTCTTCAATCTCTTCACTGCAGAGGAGCTTCTGTGATGTTCAGCTTGCCCCCAGAGAAAAGCATTCAGCAAGAACGCATGGGACAATGCAGTACCTGGAGAAGACAGCCAGGCTGGGCCTCACCTGGCAGAATGGTGCACACTCCGCCACAATGACCTGGAACTTGCGCTTGCGGGCAGCTTCCTTCAGGAAGGCCTCCACAGTGCGCGAGTAGCCAATGGTCATGATCACCTCGTTGGAATGGATGTGCTCCAGCGCCTGCATAGCGATGTTATCCGTGGTGCCCTCTGTAACAAAAGGAAGCTGTGGGTGTAAAAGCAACACTTGTGCTGCGAGGGCTGCCCTCCAACAAGATCATTTTAACTAAAGCGATGCTATGAGCACTGACAGAGCAGGAGCAGCTTTTCTCCCCATTCTTTTTACCAGTGGAGAGGGACCAAGAAGCTGGCCCTTGAATGCCCTATGCCCCCTAGCTGCTCATAGAAATAGCTGTATTGAAAACTCCATCATGAGGGGAACGGATTGTGTCAGCACTACTCCAGATAACCACCATGCCCACACAACAACTAGTGACAGAAATTCAAAGGTTTTACAGTTCAACAGCACTAGAACCAGGTGAAAAGGAGAGGCAGGGCAACCTGGGCCTCAGAAGAAGAGTTGGATATCTGATCTGTCACAAGATTGCACAAAAACATGTCACAGTACTTTGTTATGAGAGTTGGGTCATACACGCACAGGGATTAAGTCCAACCTTGGCATACTTTTGATACTCTTCTTCAGAGGGCTCAACTCAACTTCCCAGAAGACCAAGATGACAGGCCAAAAGCCCCCCATACTGTTCCCTCCACCATGTTCCACCCATCTCCCTGTAAGCCTAAGAGGACTTGAACTAAGTCCTGGGAGGAGAAAAACTTTGATTCCTTCAGCTTAAGCCTCCCACATCCTTCCTGTTTTCTTTCTGCCTAAGAGGAAGGGGAAGCATCAGTCCCATCCCATAAGTAGCCCCAGTCATGGGGCAGTTCAGACTCATCTGTACCTAGTTCTATCAGCAGCTCATTAATAGCTTCAATAACATTAGCTCTGAGGGGAGGATAATGGGTGCTGAAATCCTCGCTCAGTCCTCCAGAAGTCAGGAGTTTGTGCAGGGATTCTTGCTGGTCGCTCTCCTCACTGCGCCCGTGAAGCCTGCAGAAAGAAGCAGCCCTTCAGCCTCGGGAGAGAGCGCAGGGGCACAGCCAGGCTGAGTAGTGTCCCCACAGTGCAGCACACTGAACAGAGAGGAAGGAAAACCACATGCAGGAGGCACGGCACGCCACAGAGCTTCCCTAGCTGTCTCTGGCAAAAAGACACCCGGAGCTCTGCCAAGAAGCACCTTCCCAAGTTATGTGCAAATGCTGTGGCCCACAGATGAGGAGCAGGCTCAAGGCTACTGCTCTAGCAGGAGGGACCCTTCTGGGAACACAAGGACAGAACAGCCTAAGGTCAGGGCACAGACTGTTGTCATGCACCCACATCACATACACCAAGGGGAATTTCACTAGAGGAAATGTCATCGGCTATGCTGAAAACAACAGGTTTCCCTTGATGCTAAACTTGCTGAATCCTTGTGTAGGAGACGCAGAGAAAGGGGGTGATGGAAACTAAACGGGTCTCACAGAAGCAGAAGAACACACTGCATGGGTGGGCTGTTCTGGGCTCCTAGGGGAGGTATGGATAGCAAGAGAGGGGACTGTCACCTGCCATACTCCTCCCGAATGATCTTCAGCACTCGCCGCACCATGTTGCCCACGGTTGTCTCAGACGGCTGGGCTGCCGTCATCCTCTGGCCCTCTGTTCGGATCAGGTCCATGAGCTCCCCTGAAAGCAGGTAGGGCCTCGGTCACAGCTGCCCAGAGAGAGCCCCCGCAAGCATCACCCAGCGCATCCACCCCCAAGCAGCACGGGGCCAGAGGCTCTGGCACCAGTAACGCAGCGCTGGTGAGAAGGTCAGACCTGTGAGCAGGAGGCCATCGCACAGCAGCTGGTTCTATAAGGATCTGGATGCAACGCAAACTCGAAACTTAAAGAAGGCCGCAAGCGTTTCAGTGGCAGCAGAAACCAGCTGCTGCTGGGCCGGCCAGCGCTCAGCCTGACGCACCGCAGAGGACACTGTGCAGCCCCTCCCGCCGTGACACCGGCGAGCACAGCACACTTTAGAGGGCTGACGGGCAGCACGACGAGTACCGGGAACCCAGACGCGCCGCCAGCTGCAGGCAAGGCTCCAGCCGCCCCGGCCCCGCTGCTCCCGCCGCCACCGGACCGCCGGGCCCGGCAGGAGCACGGCCGGATGGCCTCCAGGCGCCACTGCCCTCTCGCAGCTCGCCCGGCTCCCGGGAGAAGCGCTGCGTCCGCCCGCTGCCTCCGCGGGCCCTGCCCCGCCGCCCGGCCGCCCTCACCGGCCCGGCTCCATCGCCCGTGACCGACGATCTTCCGCAACAGCGACAGAGTCTGCCGCGCCGTGTCCTCGGAGCGCGGCCGCTCCCCGCCGCCCCGCAGCCGCGCCACGAAGGCCTCGATCTGCTCGGACAGGTCGGAGCCGCGCTCGGCAGCGCCCGGCATGGCGACAGCGGCTGCGCTCCGGGCCCGCGGGGCTTCGCGGGTGTGCGCACCTCTCCCACTTCCGCCGTCCCGCCTTTCCATTGGCGAAGGCTGCCATAGTGTTCCCACCCTCGGCGGCGGCGCAACCAATGAGAAGTGCGACCGGCGAGTGGGCTGCGGCTCACGGGGGTGGAGGGCGCGACACCCTCCTAACCCGGGAGACAGACAGGCGGTGACCCCTGACCCCGCTCGCGGGCTTGTGGGACGGCGGCGGGCTGGGCCGGAGGTCCCGGCGGGCGGCGGTGCCCGGGGCGGGCTGCCGGGGCACCGAGGCGTGGGAGCCGGGAGGCGCGGGCAGCCCGCTCGGGGAAGTGCCCTGAGGCACCGCTCGGGGGCTGTGTGCCGGCCGGGCCGCCGCGCGCGGAGCAGCCGGGTCGCCGTTGCCGCCGCTCTGGAGGCGAACGGAGCGGGCGGCGTCGGGAAGGGCCGGAGGGAGGGAGGGAGGGAGTCGGGTCTGTGCCGAGCCGCAGGGAGAGCCCATGTGCAGGGATTTACTTTGGACCGTGCGGTGTTCCAGGCACAAAGAGCCAAAGCAAATGGGGTGGGAAAGGCGCAGTTCCTGGCAGTCCAATTGTTCTTGCTGGCAGAGCCAGAACCAGCCCTGGATAAGGCAGGAATGTAGCTCCTTTGTGTCTGGTTCCTGGAGCTCTGTGTCCAGGGGCCAGGCAGGAGCAGTGGCGTAACTTGCGGTGTTACTTTATGCTGTGGCTCTGTTCTGTGTCCTGTTGTTTTAGATTAGGAAATCAAAGCAAACGGGTTTATGCTGGCAGCGTTTGGCGGGTGCTTCCTGCAGTGGCCTGTAGGGCCCAAGGTGCTCATCGCATCATTTTTGTGCTTGTCTGGTTCTCTACAGCCAGCTGCCGTCCAGGGACTGCTGGGTCCCCAGCAAGATACCAACAGCTGGTGTGCAGGGTCTTGAGGATGTATCACAGGTGGTTTGTCACCCAGTGCCTGGGCTGGTCCAAGAGTCCTTCCACACCTCTCTCCTGCTGCTGCTGCCCCAAGTGTCCCCATGTGCCTGAAGCCAGAGTGCCTGCCAGTCTGGGGAAGGAAGCTCACCACATCCCTTGAATGCCTGGTGAAAGGCCATGTGTCTGGGTTTGCTCAGATGTGCTTGGGGGTGCTGCTGCCCCGGCTGGAAATTAGAGTTTCCCTTCTTAATGAGCTTGTCATCCTTTGCCCCTGGAGAGAGTCAGTAGAGGGTAACAGGGTTTGCCCTGCTGTCGGCTCGGTTGTGCTGCACCCCACTGTGCTGACCAGGCACATCCTTGTTCCCTGTTGCCTTTTCTTTCTGTCTCCCCAGCTTTGGGAGTCTCCCTGGAGCAAGGTCTGCCCGGCTCTGCATTTGTGCAGGATAACACAGTTCTCCCTTTAGCCCCTCCAGGAAGCTACGCTGCAGGCAAGTTGGGGGAGGGCTGTGCGCACCCATCAGCTTCCTGCCTCAGGGAGTCCCTGCGTGTTGCTGTGTGCCAGCTGCCATGGCGTCCAGAGGCCGCTCCCACGCGTGCATCCTGGGACTGGGGCATGCAGTGAATTGGCCAAAAAAAAATAACCGTTGCTTCGAAGCTTTCCTTTGTTTGTTTATTTATCTTGCTAGTAAACAGAGCAGCTCTTGGAGATTAGGCAGGAGGAGAAGAGGAAGGAAAAACGGACTCTGAGGTTACGACCTCCGTGTGGATGCCGGGCTGTTTACATTCCCTGCTCTAGTCCCAATAACTATTGCAGGGCAGTTTCTTCTCAGCCTCTTGCCAGGCTGCAGAGGTTTTCCCTGCTCACGTTGTTCCTGCCCTGTTCCCTACAGCGCTTTCCACTGGGCACTGCTGCTGCAGCTGCCCAAAGATGGCCAGCAGTCCCATGTCCCCCGGGGCAGAGTCCTGTGCCTGGTCTGCTGCCCTGTATTTCATGAATGAAAGCCTCTGAATGGGGATTTTGGGAGCTGCTAGCCCCGTGTAGCTGAGCTGAGCCAGAACCTGCAGCTCTCTGGAGAGCTGAGACAAACCCTGGGCTCCGGCTGCTCAGAGGAGGACGGAAAAGGAGGGAGCAGTGAGAGTGGCAGTGAGGGGAGGGCAGGGAGTGTGGGGCAAGTGGAGAAGGCAGCTAGGGGGCACATGTTGGTGTCCTGGTGTACTCAGCTAAAATCCCATTGCCTTGCAGGCTGTGCTAGCTACCATGGCCAAGGCAATGTGAGGGGTATGTGTGTGCATCCCTGGACAGCTGGAAGGAGATTCACCTGGTGGGCTACAGCTGCTGGGACCCTCTCCTGCTGTGGCCGCAGGCAACTGCTAGCTGCATAGAACACCCTCCTTCCCTTCACCTCCCAGGTACTTCCAGGTCCCTTGGCGCAGTTGGCTGCTGTGGCTTCCCAGCTGGTGCATGAGGCAGCGAGGAGGCTGACATGACTGCAGACTGTGCTGCTGCTGTGGGCCAAAGAGCTGCGCAGGGGATGAGCTGGCTGGGTGAGGGAGGCAGCGCATTCTCTGGGCCTGAAGAAGAGCTGAAATCTGTCTCATCTCAGAGAGCTGACAGCCAGCCTGGGATGGTATCCTGCTCTGTACCGTCAGGGATGGCTGCTGAAGGCACTGCGTCCCCTCCACCCAGTGAATTCTGCATCCCAGGGGGCTGGATGTCATCCCTCAAGTGCTCATGTGAGGGAGGAGAAGGCTGGACAGGCTGGATAGAGTTTGGGAGCACTGGAACATCCTGTGCTGGGAGGCTGTTTGGATTAGGAACTCTCGGCGGATAAGTGGGCTGGATGAAATGCCAGGGAAGGGAATCAGAGTTTGCTGAACTCTAGTAATTGGACTCGTCTGCAGCACCCGGGTAAGCCAAGAGAGCTGCTTGTGCTCAGGCAGGCGGGGAGAAGGAGCCAGCAGGCGGGAGCCAGTGGAGCCGCAGCCCAGCAGGAGCAGAGCAGGCTGTCAGCACAGCGCGGGCTGCAGAGATGGGATAGGTGACATGGGAGGAAGCAGGGTAGGGTCATCGCTGGGTGCCTGAGCTGCTCACTGAGCATGAGTGACCGAGTTAAGGATGGCATGGTATGTGGGAGTGGGTGGAACACGGAGCACAGTCTAAGGAGAAAGATGCACAAAAGGTATTGTCAGTGTGACATGATTGCTCTTTGGAAAGTCCATGCTCAAAGGCTTGAGACAAAAACAGAGGCCTGAAACTCTCACAGCCACAGATGTGGAGGCACAGCTGTAAGGAGGTAGGAGTGAATCTGCTGAAGGGCTGAGGGTCCCCAAACCAGTGTGCTACTGGGGAGAAAGTAAGAAAGTAGATCACTTTGTAAGTGAAAGGAATGGAACCGAGTGCTGAATGCATATTTAAAACTTGAGCTTCCAGTGAAAGAATACAAAAAACCCAAACAAACAGCCCATGATCAAAAGCAGGTACATGAATAGCTGGGAAGCTCAGCTCTGTGGGAGGTGCACACACACACTACCTGAGTCATCAGCAGTTTTAGCATGCTTGAAATTCACAGCTGACGCTGCAGGTACCAGGGCACGTGTTCTGGTTTTTGCTGATGACCCTAGTATAATAACAACTGTCCCCTAAACTGGCTGTCCTCGGGAAAGTGTAGCTGCTCTAACTGCGTGGGCAGCCACAGAGAAACAGGCAGGGCTTGCTCTGGGGAGTAACAGGATGGACTCAGCGCCTCAGGTTGGCGAAGGATTTGATGCAGCTCCTTGCTCAGCAGCCCATGTGTACGTGTGCCTTTCTCTACCTGGAAAATGGCTGCTGGCTCATCCTCACGTCAACGCAGCACCCGCGGGCAGGCTGAGCCCATAGCCAGACCCTTGTGGTACTGATGGAGTCTGTGATCCCTGTGGGAAATGAGTAGGTGGTTCTATCCAGCCAGCAAGTTTGACATTGCACCCCTTCCTTTTTGGAGCCTTAAAAATAGAGACCGAGGCTGGGAAGCAGGAGGGTTTTCCTAGGGCTTGTTGCAAAAGCTGCCCAGGCTGGGCTCTCCTTGCCCTTCCCAACCCCCAGGAGAGGCCTGGAAAGCTGGCCTCCAAATGCCTCCCCTGGATGTGGAGCTTCACTCATCAGCTTGTTCACCCATGGTGGTTCCCCAGATCTCCGTGTGGGCTGCAGGCAGCTGGAGGCAGCCGGTTCAGAGGCCAGGCTGATCAGGAAGAGATGAGGGAAGTGTGGGAAGTTGCTGCATGTCATGTAGGAAAACAAACCCGAGCGAGGGACGAGGGAGCACTATGTGAGTCTGGGTGGGATGTGCTGGCAACAGCATTGCTAGTGGTGTGCTGGGCCTTGATACCTGGCAGAGGCTTTGCTCGGTGCTACCAAAGGCACAACTGGCTCAGGAATCTTGGTGGCACCGTGCAGGTGTTGGCTGTGGCTCCGTCCTGCTCAGAGGGCATGCTGCAGGCTGGCTGAGCCAGGGATGAGGAGATGCCAGGGCCCCATCCCTCCAGGCTGGCTTTGGAGAAGCCCCCGAGCAAACCTGGCGCTGCTGCAGGAAGCTGGGCTCTCGGGATGAGACAAAGCGCAGATCAGCTGCTTTGTGGTCACCGAGGGGTCCATGACACCAGCAGTCTGGGCTGCTTCCTGGTCACCGGCCAGCTCCCTGCAGTTCCTCCGCTCCCGGTGCTGCAGCTGGCCCCAGGCTCATTTTGCTCATTGTTTGCTGCGGGTGATGGCAGCTATTCAGCAGCTGCCAGGTTTCAGGGAAGGGGAGAGATGAGCCACTCCTCCGCCCACGTTCTGGGAAAGCCTCTGGGACGAAGCCCTGCCGATGCACACGTTCGCTTCTTGACTGGGAGAGCAAGCTGCAGAGCCTGCATCCCCCCTCCGCCTGCATCCCATGTCCCCCCTTATCAGCAGGCGGGATGCCGGGGAGCAGAGCTTGGAAGCAGCCCAGGCTGCTGCCTCATCCTGCACAATAGCGGAGCCTGCTGCTCCCTGTCTCCTCGCCTGTTTGCCTTCCAGAGCCAGGCAGAGTCTCGCCATCACTATTATTTTGCTTTGTGTCAATATTATGACAGCTAAAAGCCTGAGAACTGCATCCACATGATAAGACGCCAGAAGCTCTGGGCTGGGTGTGGATTGGGTTCGAGTTTGGCAGAGGAGAAAAGCGCCTGGCAGCCCCTGCCCGCCAGCTGGCTGGGCCAGGAGAGCTGGGAGGTGAGGGGCAGCGGCAGAGCAGTGGGTGATTTGTGTCTGTGCGACTCTCTTCTCTGTTCAATGCTCGCTGCCCTTTTCTCAAAGGAGACGAAACACAATAGATGTGCAGAATATGCTTGGTTGTCCAGTGGAGAAGTAACCTCTTTCTCTTTCGTGGAGAGAGGGGCTGCTGTGTTCCTGCTAGGATATTCCTGTCCCTCCCAGGGCTGCCATATCCCATCCCTCCTGCCCTGTACAGGCCTGGGGTGTTTCATGTCTGCTGGTGTTGGAGGGGGTCATGCACACACTGCTGCACCAGTCTTGTCCTGGTTGCAGCCTGTTTTGGCTTTCACAAGTGCAGTACTCTGCAGCTGCTGGGGGGAAATCCCTGCAGGGTTTCTGGTGTTTCGTGGCTTTGCTCCCACCCCGGGCTTCAGGAGAGGAGCTTGGGCTGAGCAGGGTGAGCCGTGCCATGGGAGCTGCATCTCCTTACTACAGACTCTTGGCACCTTGTGTGCAAGGGGCTGTTTTGGCACCATTACTGCACACCCAGTGGAGGCTGCTGATGCAACACTTACCTGTAAGCACCCACGTAAGCTTGGGGCTGTGGTTCGGCTCCCTGGTGCCTTGCCCTGCTCCAGTGTTGTGCTTTCCTCCAAACACCTATGGCCTGGCTGGTCCCTGCTGCATGGGGCTTCCTGGCCACCAAGTGCTGCTCATGGTGGTGTGAGCTCTCTCTCACCTCCCCACGAGGCACAGCCAACCAGCAGCTGGGCTGGAAGATGGCTGGTTGTCATTAACCCTCCCATCTGCTGCCAGCATCACTTTGCTGCCTGCCTGTGGCTTTGCCCTGGTGGGAAGGTGACTTTGTCCCCTGCCTTGGGCTCAGCTTTGGTGTTAAATGAGGCTGGCACTGAAAGGCAAAGCATTAAGCTAAGCAGTGCTGGGTCTGCCATCCCTGATGTGTTCGTGGAGCACTGCCTGCCTGAGAGCCCTGGCTTCCCAGGGCTTGGGTCCGGCAGTCTCAGGCTCATTCTCCTCAGTGGCATGGTCCCTGGCCCCTGTCAGGGATTTAAGCTGTTCCCTCACCTGGGGCTCCTGCCTTGAACACTCTCAGCCCTAGTGCGCTCCTGTGCCCTTCCAAAACTTGTGTCTGACCTGGGCTGGCCCCAGCGCCTGTACCCACTGCTGCTGTGGTGTTGTGGGGACAGACCCCACTCTCTCCAGGCATGGGACCGGGCTGTCAGGTGCCTGTGGTTTCAGCCACGGGTCCCCAGGGAGGCCAGACCTCCCCCGAGGAACCAAAACAAACAGCAGAGTTCCTGCCACGTGCAGCCGGGGCTGACTAAGGCCGGCGCTTCCGCCTGCTGCGGGCAGCCGGGGCCGTGAGCCACCACCATCGGGGTGCACGGCACGGCCCATTTCCCCCTATTGTCAGCCTCCCCCTCGGCAAACACATCCCCCTGCGCACCTGGGCTGGGAGGAGGCACTGACACCACGGGAAGCAGCCGCCAGGAGTGAGGGGTCATAGAATTATAGAAAAGTTTGGGTTGGAAGGGACCTTCAAAGCTCATCTACTCCAACCTCCATGCAATGAGCAGGGGCATCTTCAACAAGATCAGGGTGCTCAGATCCATGTCCAGCCTGGCCTTTAATGTTTCCAGGGATGGGGCACCTGCCACCTCTCTGGGCAACTTGTGCCAGTGTTTTACCACCCTCATTGTAAAAAATCTCTTCTTCATGTCTAGCTGCTGCTGGCATCCCTCAGCACTGGAGCCACTGCCACATGACTCTGGGGAGTCCAATGGGGCCCAGGTGCCCCAGGAGGTTGCTTGCAGGTTGTTTCCTTGAGGAGCCATGCTGACCATCCAGGGTCACTGGTACCACCCTGCTTTCCTGAAAAGGCACTGGAAGTCCCTGTGTTTCCTGGAAGAAATCAGTGGCAATCTCCTGGCGCAAAGGCCTGGGTTTCCTGGTGCGGAGAGGCTGGTGCTGGGGGACCGCCAGCCAGACCATGTCCATCCCCGTTCCCACTCTCTCACATCCAGGTACATGCAGCTCCAAGCAGCCAGTCTCCAACCTCTGCCTTTCGCCTTCCACCTCCACTGTGGAGACCCAACCTACAGAACATTGAGCTGGTTTATCTCAGCATTAGTTATGAATCAAGTCCTTCACGTTTACTGATAGGGGAGCTTGGGAGAGTCTAAGAGATGGATCACAGGGTTGGGGAAAGCTATCGGATGGAACACCAGCAGTGAAACATGGGCACTCTGGGATGAAGGGCAGACAAGAGGAGCCCAGCGCCTTACATCTTCATGCTGCTTTGACGTTGCAAGTCCTGTCACAGTGCAGGTAGCTGTGAGGGGGACTCTTGCCCACTGAGCAGCAGCAGCAGCAGCCGCCTCAGGAGGTGGCTGTGCCTGGTGCTGGGGCATGGTGTGTTTGGCACTTTCCCCAGCAGAAGCCTCCAGCCCTGATCTGACTGACTCCAGTGTCCTCAATGGCAGCAGTGCAAAAATAATGCCCTGAGGATTTCAGGGGTGTCCTCCAAGGGCTTTGGGGGTGACACAGAGTGTCTTGGGTACAGTCAGCTTAAGAGTAATGCAGGGATGAGTTTTTGTTGGGCTATTTTCATCTAAGACACTAAAAGTGGGATTTTGTAGGGGAAAATATGCCTGTGAGTTGATTTTGATGCTCAAATGGGGCTGTCAAGGAAAAGGGGACTTAGAGGGAGCTCACCTGTAGTGAGCACGGTGAGGTTTCGCTAGGGAGAGCGGCTGCCTGTGCTGGGCTCCATCAGTGCTCATAGGCATCCCGGGTTCTTGCTCCTCACCCGTGAGTAAGAGGCAGGGAGGTGAGCCCGTTCCCTGGCAGGGCTGCACCACAGTGTGCTTGCAGCTGCATGCTGGGACTGCCCGTCCCCCCTTGGCTGCCAGGGCTCACCTGCCACAAGGACATCATTCCCCACCCACCTCGCTGCCCAGCGCTGCCACTGGGGCAGGGAGGTGACACAGGCAGGTGGCAGCAGATTTGAGGCGATGCTCTCAGCCCACGGCCACCGCATTGGGCTCACTGCGGGGGAGGCATCTACCCTTTAAGGAAACGTCTATTTGCCTGGTGTCCCTGGATGGTCTCTTGAGCTTCCTCTGTCCCTTGTTCCCAAAGTGCGTAGCTTGGCTCCCCAGAGCCTGGTGGGAGGCAGCCTGAGGGTCATGCTGTTGCATTTATAGCATCGACCTTCAGCTCTGTCCTGCAGCTGCGGAAGAGTAGACTCAGCTCCCTGGACCCCAGGGAAGGAGGATGGCAGAGGGGAAAGCAAGTGGCCATGGCCCCAGCCAGCTGGATGTTTCTCCCATTTGCTGGAGGATGTTGCTGGTCGCAGGTTACCAGTGTCCAAATATTTTTTCTCTGCTACTGCCTCTGTTCCATGCTGCCTAGAATGGGGATGCTCATCCCAGGAATGTAAACTCTGCCCAAGGCCTCTGAGGAAATAGCTTCAGACCAGGAACAGGATTGCACTCGGCAATTAAGGGCTGGACTCCCCAGCCACACGGCTCCTGGGGGAGAGCCCTTTGCTCCAGCGCCAGAGACTGGCTTTGTGTCTGAGAGGTGGCCTCGAGGGACCTTCCTGCAAGGACAAGCGTGAGGCCCTGTGTGGTCACTGTCTTTGCAATAACAGGATTCTGCCTGTCCAGTGAGTTGGCAGCAGCTGCTGCTCAGGGCAGCCTCTGATCTGGGCTCTCTGGTGAGAGGAAATGATTCCTTTGCCCCAAATCTCATCCCTGGGGAGGTGGGGGTGTTCCTTTGGCCCAGGGGGGACCTCGGGGTGTCAGAGGAAGAGCACAGGCATACTCCAGCCGTTGCAGCACGGATGTTACCTGCTCCTTGCTTCCTAGCCAGGGGTGAGAGTGTGAACAGGCACCAAACATCACCACAGCAGTCCGTGGCAGCTGCCGTGCTGTACTGCTGCTGACTGATGAACTGCAGTGCACCCGGCCCCCCTGACAGGGCAGGGATTTTTCTGTGCACTTATCTCTGCAGCATCTCCCCGCTAATTTGACAGGCCCCACTCCAGCAGCTTTCTCACACTTTCAGTGGTACCAGTGCCTAGAAGCTCCAGGCAGAGTTCAGCTCCCACCAACACTTGAGCTTCTGCCACCTGCATGGTCTGGTGAGGCTGGGGACAGGCAGCTGATGTGTTCCAAATTCCCTGGGGAGAGACCCCATGAGGCTTGGGAGAAGCTACTGGCATCTCCACACCACAGGGATGGACCTCACACAGAGGTGGGCAGGGAAGCCCTGGGGCAGCCTCCCTGCTCTCCCAGGAGGACAGAAACGTGAATTCTGGCAGGGACACACAGCCCGTTATTTCCCTGGGGCCTGCATCCCACGGAGGATCGTGTTGCCTGCTGGCATCACTTCCATTCCCCTCTCCCATAGCTCCATCTTCTCTGACCGCTGCAGCTTAAAAATAGAACAGAAAAGGCCACAGAGCTCCTTTGGGTTTGTCCTTGGCAGCAGAGTTTGGCCCCAGACCTGCTGCAGGGAACCTCCATGTGCCTGACCCTCCCAAGCTGGAGGGACCCCCCACAGCCAACATGACCAGGAGGGCAACTCTGGGGTTGAGGGGGCTGGAAACCCCCTGCCACGGCTCTGACGGCAGGGGCTGGCTGGGCAGGCGTGGGGCTGCTCAGGGGGAACAGGGTGGGTGGACATGCATGAGGTGCCAAAGTGGGGACAGGGAAACAGCATGGGAATGGGGTGGATGGGTGGGAAAGGGGCTGCTGGGGGGGGCACAGGGCAGCTGGGTGGGCATGGGGTAGCCGGACGGGCATGGGGCAGCATGCACCGACCCTGCGAGAAGTGGACAGGAGCCAGGGAAGCCCAGGAGCCGAGAAGCCCCGCCACAGCCCCGGTGCGTTCCACCCCCCGGGTCTGCACCGAGCAGAAGTTCCTAGAAGCCCCGGGGCAGCTCGATGGGGAAACGGCCGTTGCCGGTGCGGAGAGCTGGAGGCGGGGCCTCCGCGGCGCCCGGAGGCACTGGCTGCGTCCCCGGGGCCGCCGGGGCCGGGCACCTGCTCCCGCCCCGCGGCGAGGCCGGGGCGGGCGGGGGCGGGGCGGCGGCGGTGAAATAGGGCGGCGGAGCGGGGCGCGCTCTCATGGCCCGGTGGCGGCGGCAGCGGCACGGCGGGGCCGGTGGCCCGGCGGCGGGGCGGCATGCCGGGGGCGGCCGGGCGGTAGCGGCGGCGCTGAGTGAAAGCCGAAGCGGCGGGAGCGGCGATGCTGCTGGTCGGCGCCTTCCTGCGGCTGCTGGTGGCCGGGGCGCTGGGGGCACCGCCCGCCCCGGTGAGAGCCGATGGGCGGGAGCGGGGTCGGAGCAGAGGCAGCACGGTCTCGCCGATGCCGCTGCCTGGGGTGGCGGTGGCCGCCGGGGCAGCTCGTCCCTGTACTCGGTGGGGGCACGGCGGGGGGTCCCCCCATGCCACCCGCACCAGCGCCCGCCTTTCCCTCCCTGCAGGCCCCGGAGGCGCGGGGGACCGCCAGCGCGGAGCCGCCCGGTGAGTTGGCAGCGGGCGGCCGCCGGTGCCGCGGCTGGGAGGGGGCGGCAGCTCAGGGAGAGCTGCGCGCAGGGGCGAGGGGACGCAATACCCTCCGGGGCCGTTATCCTCCCGGAGCCCCGCGGCGATGCCCGATGGGACAGTGGGGAGCTCTGCTGGGGCTCGGAGCAGCCTGCTCTACCCAGCCCACCCCGGGTGCTTGCGGCATCGGGCACCGCCGCGGGCCGGAGCGAAGCGCAGCCCTGCGCTGGGCTTGACGCTCCTCCGGTGCCGGGATGCAGGGTCCCGGGCAGGAACACTCCGCTTCGGCTCCGCTCTGCTCTCCGCGCTGGGAAACCCGAGGGCACGGTTGTCTGCTGCGCTGCGGGGCTGGGCTTCTGCGCCCTCCGAGGGAGGGCGGGCGAGACGGGGGAGCTCCGCCGCGGCGGGTTGCGGAGGGGAAGCGCGGTGCCTGAGCAGGAGGAGACAGAACTGGAGGGCTGGTGGAGAAAGAGCCCAACGGAGTGGATGTGGTGACTGTATGAGCCCCACATCAGTGCGGTGATGGACTTAGGGGGCCACAAGGGGGTCCTCTTCATCCCTGTGCCCCCGTGATGGATGCAGGACCCCACTGCGGGTGCCGCACCTGCCCGGCAATGGGTCGGCTGAGCTCGGCCTCTCCGGAGTGCCTTCTTATAGCCCCCCACCCTGGTCTATTGCAGTCCTGACCTTTCGGGAGATCTGGAATCGTAGTTTCTGCCGGCCTCTGGAGCAGCTGGTGGATGTCATTACTGAGTTCCCCAACGAGGTGGAGTACATTTTCAGACCCTCCTGCGTCTCCCTGCAGCGCTGTGGGGGCTGCTGTGGGGACGAGGGTCTCCGCTGTGTCCCCGTGGAGACAAGCACGGTCACCATGCAGGTAAGCAGTGCCGCTGTGGGGCTGTGGCTGCGCCAAGGAGGTGTTGGGCTCCTTGCCAAGTGCCAGGAGGGTGAACTTACAGCTTCACATCCTCCAGGCATCATAGCAGCATGGATAACAGGGGAAGGGGCTTGCTCACAACTGCTCAAATGCATGCCAAACCGGGAGGGTCCCTTTGCTTGCTCTTTGGGCTTCTCACTGAAGCCAGGTGACACCTCTGATAGTACTGGCGTTGCTCCCTGCTTCTCCACCCTCTCCTTTCTGTGCGGTCCATCTTGCTGACTGCCATTGCCTTTCCAGACCTTCCGTGTCCTGCAATGGGGCAAGGGGTGTCCCACTTGCTCATGACTCTGCCTGTCGGGGCAAAGCAGGCGCTACCCCTGAATTGCAGGGAGAAGCGAGGCTCTGGTGTGCTAGGAGGTGGCTGCAGTGGTGCTGCCAGTGAGTGTGTGCTGGGGGCATGGTGGGCATTAAGGGCTGTGTCAGCTGCGTTTCCAGCCCACACTGAGGGAGCTCTGTGGAGTGGGGTGGGAGATTCCAGGCTGTGAACAAGCTGCTGGTTGGCTCTTCCCCATGTGCTAGTCAGCCGTCGTCCTCACACCATAGCCCTTGCACTGTGCTGCCAGAGATCAACTGCTGCTGCTGCAGGGAGTGGAAAAACTCTGCTTTGCTGTGGGTGACAGACTAGAGAGTACCTATAATCAATCGCCAATGATTTTGGTCCTTTGGGGATTGAAAGCATGTTGGAAGGCAGGGTGAGAGTCTGCACAAAGTCTTAACTGAGGTGGAGCAAGAGCCTGATGTGAACGGAGGCATGTCCCCAAATAGAGGTCTCCCTCCACGGGAGGATCCCGCTGCCGTATGTGGGGTGGCAATACCAGGCACTTCTGTGGGGGCTAGTTTGGATCACAATAATTATGAACATACCCCATGAAGTGTCTGAATATCCAACTCAAACTCTGGGCTGTGGACTGACACATGACAGGGCAAATCCCGCAGCCCAGGCTGGGGAGGCACTGAGGTGCTGACTCCAGGCTCAGTGCTGTGGGAATAGGGGCCAGGAGGAGACAGCAGCAACTGGAAAGGCCTGAAAAACATGACTAGGGGGATATTTCCAACAGAGGAGGGAGATACACAAAGTGGTCAAATATGTGAAAGCTGTCCAGAAAGGCAGGGACAGAAAAATGTCCTCTAAGGCTGGGGAATCCCAAGACCACGGGACTTAAGCTACAGCCCTGAAGACACAGGGTGGCACTAGCAGAGCCTCCCGAGCTGCCAGGACAGCTGGGCCTGGCCGGTGCTGCCTGCATATGGAGGAGGAGGTTCCAAGGAACAGGTTAGGCACGCGTCTGCCCGAGCGGCTGGGGTGGCAAGGCAGTGCCGCGGGAGCCCTTCCAGCCCCCTCTGGCCGGGAAGTAACCTTTGCTCCTCTTTCAGCTCCTGAAGATAAAGCCAAATGGGGAGGCACCCTATGTGGAGATGGCGTTCACTGAGCACAAGCAGTGTGAGTGCAGGTAGGGACCCCTGTGCTTGTTTTGTACCCCTCTGCCCCTCCAGCAAGAGCAACCCCGTCAGCTCGCACTGCATGTGGGACAAAGATTCCCTGGGGGAACCCTGGCTGTGCTGGGACCCCACCAGACTGTCTCTTCATGGGGGTCTGCTGGTGCTTCCCTTGCTCAGCAGCAGGCTGCACCATGTCCTTGCAGCCTGCTCCCCACAGCAACAGGGGTGCACAGTGTTGTCTGGTTAGGTACCTTGTGCTCTCTGCAGGGCTGGAGCTGCTGTGGCTCTGTGAGCAGGGATGTCTGTACTCCCGTCCCTGTGGCTGCCTTGGCACACCAGCATAGTGGCCCCAAGGTCAGTGTTTCATCTGGGGCAGCATGCAGCCCGGAACTCCATGGCTTGGCATACCTGGCCGGAGAGACAGCCGAAGGGCTGGACCTTGAGCCTCTGTTCCCGGGAGGCTGCCCCATCCAGGGCAGGGCACTGGGGCTTTATGCCCAAGCTGACAAATGGAAGCTTGAAATGCGCAGCGCCAGGTTGGCATGGATATGTAGTGCTGACCCAGGATGGATACACAGCAGCAACCTGCCACAGACTCCTGGCACTAAGTTAATCCCTTGGGATGCTCACTGCCCCCAGAAGCAGTGTGAGCTTGGGCAGGACAGGGTCTCTGCCTGGGGGCTGCGGAGCTGTGGGAACAGGGAGCAACTTTGGTGCTGTCCACAGCTGGTCCCCACTGCAGAGCCTCTCCAGCACTGCCTGCATGAGTGTTCACTCTCCATCGTGACCCCAGGGCAATTTAGTATTGTGAAAACTCTGGAATGAGTGTCCTGCTGGGCAGCTGTTAGACATGATCCTTGCCTGGAAGAAGAAAAAACCTGAGGATCCCCGGGTTGGTATTACCCTCCAGTTGTAAGAGCGGCTGTGCTGGAGCAGACCCAAGACCCGTCCAGCTCTGAGCCACCTCTGCAGCATCTGTCAGTGGATGCAGAAGAGGGAGTGGGAAGAAGCACATGTGTTATTTCCTTCCCTGCTTCCAGCTATTTTCCGTGCAGGGAATTTCCTGAGCCTGTTATGGTTTCCCTACCTAGGGTAACTCCCAGGGGATCTCCTGTGAGCACTTGTGCAGGCTGCCTTTGAATATATGTAAACTTCTTGTTGCTGCAGCACCTTTTGGCTTTACCTTGCTGCTCTTCGAAGTTTAGCATAGGCATGGTGGATGTCCTGGCCTTGGCCCCTATAGGGGATGCCTAAGCCAAGTATGTCTTGGCTGTTGTATGAGAACCACTACTGAGACTTTTCAACAAATCCCACGTTACTCGGGACGTTGCATCCTGTTTAACCAGCTGAGCTATGCATGTTGTCACTGAGAGCAGCTGAAACTGGACCTGTGCTTCCTGGCCTTGTGGGCAAAATGTCACATCCCCAGAGGAGTCACCGAAGCCAACCATTCCCTTCCCCTTTGCTGTCTCTGCCTTCTCCCTGCCTACTACAGTCAGCTCCTGGGTGAGGAATTGACAATGATGTGAAGAGAAGTCATACTGGGTCTGTTTTAAGCATGAATTAAGCATGAACAGGTAGATTGTGCTGCACACTGGGGCATCTCAATAAACCACCTTCAGCGGCTCAGCAGGCAGCATTGCCCAAGTAGCCACTTCACTCTGTCCTTTTCCCACCCCACAGGCCCCGGCAGGACCTGATGAGGTTGGGAAGGTAAGCACCATCAGGGGCGGCGTTACTGGCTGGGGTTGTGGGTCTTATCTCCCACACATCAGCCTCTCTTGTGGTACTTTCCTTTTGAAGGAGGAGGTCCAAGGGCCGAGGTAAGAGAAAACAAGACAAGAAGAGACGTAAAGACTGTGAACTGTAAGTGAACAGGGGCAGGTATGAGTGGTGTCTTCTGGGTTAGTTTCTTTGGGATGAGCAGCTTTGTTAAGCCTTTGGGTCCTTGCTGAGCAGTGAGGGGTTTGTGCAGAGCAGGCACAGGAGAAAATAGGACAGAGAAGACAGTGGGTGGCTGTGGGGAAAAGGAGCCTTTTACTAAAGGCTCAATAAGTGCTTGGTAATCTCCAGGCTCAGTTGCTCAAGCTGGCCAGTCCCACCCAGGTGGGGATGGGTGGGCTGGGTGATGTGATGATGTGTAGCTCTATTGCCATCACAGACCACGCTGGCTTTCCTGGATCCATGAACTTCCAGTTTCAGCCTCATCTTGCTGCCAACTGTGTCCTTCCTGCAGTCCTTGACTGGTTGTTGTTTGGGTTACTCAACCCTTTCCCTCACATTTAGCTGACTCTCACACTGCTTGCTGTAACAGCATGGGCTGGACTGTTGCTGCAGACACTTTAGGTACAAAGCCTGTGGCTGGCACTTTCCTAGTGCATATTTCCATTTTGTCTGTAGCTTGTTGCTCAGGGCTCAGCCAGCACCTACAGCCCCATCACCCTTTTTCCTCCCCATGAAGAGGCTGCCAGCTGGTTGCCAGAGGGGCTGAGCACAGGGAGGGGGTGACCTGGGGCAGAGCTGTGAGCCTGCGGGTCCTGCTGTCTCCCCCAATGCTGGCAGCACTCACCCCAGCTGTGCTCTCTTTGCAGATGTGGCACACCACGCAGGTAGCCTCCGCTCTGCCCCTGGCCTCACTCCTGCTGCCTGGGTTTGAGCCAGCTCTTTCCCCCAGCATGGGGGACCTGCAGAGCTGTGCCCCTTCAAGCAGTGTCAGGGAGCAGGACTCTGGCAGGGATGAGACGACTGGACTCTTGCTTGGGCCTGACGGCAACGCAGCCTGGAACCAAGGACTCACTTGCCCCATCTGCACCGTTGGCAGCAGGACAAAAGGACCCATGATGAGGCCTGGGGCTGAAGATGGGGAGATCAAGCAGCGTATTAGTGTTCCAGGGTATCCTGGAGGCAATGAAGAGCGGAGCTGGTGGATGTGCTGCTGAAACTGGCTGGGGACAGCACGATGTGTGGTTGAGCTGTGATGGCTTTTAGGACTGCAGCTACAAAACTGCTCTGTCCTGCCAGTGCCCTGCAGCTGGGGAGGAAGGAAACCTGGGGCTGGCAAAGCTGCAGGGCTGCATCTCTCCTAGCCTTGGCATGGGGCAGCCCAGATGGGTGCCAGGGAGCTTGTCTGGGAAGCCTTCCTGGTGTGGAAAGGGAGGGAATTGGGTTTGCCAGGGCTCCTCATGTACTCACAGCCACATCCCAGCCTTGCTCTGCTCAATAAAATCTGGTGGTCAGACACAGGATCTGGCAGTGTGAGCACTCCTGTCTGCTTTCCAGCAGCTTCAGGCAGGGCTCTTCCCCAGGGGCACCCACCAAGGTTGGAGGAGGGCAGTCCTGTGGTGGCCCAGGGCTTGTCCCCAGCATGAACTCCCACAGCACACAAGAAGCTGCTGTTGATGTGATGCTGGACATCAGCAACCGGCAGGTCAGGATAAAGCTGCTCCCTGGCCTGAGGTCTACTCTTGTGCTGGAGTTCAGGTGGGTACTGAGATACTCTTGGGGTGACTGCCCGTCTCTTCCACACCAGGTCATGGGGCTGTTCCTCATCCCCATACTGTTCTCACTCCAGTCCAAATGTCTGGCTCACTGCCCTGTGGCTTTCCTTCCCACTGGCTGGGCTGATGTGAGGTTATAGCAGTGGGGGGCAGGCTGACCATGGGCTTTCCCACCCAAGAAACACCCCACCCAGGCTTATTCCCCTGGTGTGGGGGCAGGCTGGCCTGAGGGCCTCATCTCTTACTGGGAACACCCTGGGGTGTGTAGGGGGCTGGTGGCCCTCACTGAGGTGGCTGTGGGTGCTGCTGTTTCCCACTTTCCCCAGTCAGCCAGGTCTGTGCCTGGGTCTGGGGCAGCCACAGCCCTTGTTTCTGTATGCCTTAAGCAGTGCCTCTGTGGCCCTTCCTCTCCCCTTTTGCTGCTGCTGCTGCTGCTGCAGAGGGGCTGGATCTAGCTGCCAAATGCATCCCTGGGTGCTCCATTCAAGCTGGATCCTGGATCAGTGCACATAGCTGCAAACCCTAAGGGTGAGTTGGGCACCAGCATGTTTGTGTGGCATCCCTGGCATGGGGTTAAAACAAAACCAAGGGATATTGAAAGCTTCAAGCAAAGGGCTGGAGGGCAAGATGTGCAAAGCCTTCAATGCTACTATCAAATGAGGTGACCTGTGGTTTATCCTGCAATGAGGGATAAGAGTGGACCCTAATGTAGCAGGTGTTGGGGTCCAAGGCAGCTCTTTCCCACATCTGACATGGCAGCCTGTAGTCAGGACAGGCTCCCTCAGAGGCGTAATGCTGGTTTCTCCTGGAGCTGGCACAAGGATATGGGGACATGGCAGGTCCTGTGGCAGTGCTACTCTTGCAGGGAAAGCTGGTGGTGGGTGTTGAAGTGATGTGAACCTCCATGCTGCCACCACACAGCATGGCATGGATGGGATGAGTTTCACCCATGCTGCTGGGTGTATTTTTCAGAAGCTTGCTGGAATACCTTTTGGAGCCCATTTCCTCTTCCGGCACCCACAGTGTTCTGGGGCACAGCCTATGTGGGCTCTGCCTCAAAAATGGCCCATGAAACTCCTCCTTGGCTGCTTCATTGCTCCCCTTCCCACACCACTCAAGGTTTGTGTGGGCCATGTGGAACCCTGGCTCCAGTGGCCTGTCCTGGTCTGTACAGGCTCTCCCCATTCCCATGTGCCAGTTCAGCCTGGCTGGTTGTGCTTTGAGGCTAAGGAGAAGTGTGTGCAGCATTCAAGGGACATATGTGATGGTTTCTGTATTGTTTTTAACAGTAAAAGTTTCACCGTAGTAGTATTAAACCTTTAAAAAGGAAGTTACATAAACAAAATGATGTTAACTAATAAAAATAAGTCTGTCAAGAGTGGTGATTAGGGTTAAAAAAAAAAAATTCAAACTCCTGCCCAGCAGCTTTTTCAAACAGTTTCTGGTGTTTGTTGTTTCCTCTTTGGCTGCTGCTCAGCACTGAGAAGTTTCAGGCAGCTCTGCCTGGAGCTGGCAGGGCTGGGTGTCTGCCTTGCTGTGTCACTTCTCCCCCTGCATTGCTTGAGTCCCCTGGGTGCTGTGTGCAGCCTCATCTCCTGCTCCTCCCATAGCAGTGGGTGTCAGGGTGGAGGGCAAGGATGTGGGTGCCTGGGAGGGATGTGGCTGTGCTGCTGTGGCAGTGGCAAGAGGATCAGCTGGGACAGGGTGGGAGCAGAGGGAGGTACCACCAGCACAGGAGATTTGGGAGATGCATCTCTAGGTGTTCGGGCTCTCTCCAGCTCCAGGAGGTGTTTCACTGAGGCTTCATGGGTGAGGTGAACCTGATAAGCCCTAGCAGCTCCCTGACACTCCCAGGGCTGTTGCAGGCGTTATGCACCCAGGGGAGGACTGGCTCCCTCTCCTGCCCCTGCATGTCTCTGCCAGAGGGGACATCTCCAGGACCCTCATCATCCCAGGGTGGCAGGGACTTCCAGCAGGACATTGCACCCAACAGTGACATGATGGTCAGGGCTCCTGGCCTCTGGGCTCACAGCCACCACCCACCCACGGTCCCTCCCAAAGGGACCAGCCACTGTCTGCCTGTCGCTGCACTGTGTTGCTCCCAGTTGTGCCTTTTTTGGAGGCTTACACCAGTAGCTCCTATCAGCTCCCCCTGGCCACAGCAAACATGTTCCAGGAGCACCCAGACAAGGTCAGCTACATCTGCACACCCCATGTCCCCCAAGCACTGCAGAGCAGGGCTGTAGGAGGGGACTGGTTCCCCTGCAAAGGGACTGGGACAGACCCCAGTCCCAAAGGCAGTCGGGATCAGAACATCCCCATGCTGGTCCTCCACAGACAGGCAGCAAACAAGCCCCAGTGCTCCCAAATCTGCTATCCTTCCCCTGCCCGCGTGCCCCTCGCAGCTGTCTTATGGGAGCAGTGCAGCACTGGCTTATCAGCATCCCTGGGCTCCCTGTGCACCTCCCAGCTGTACAGAGCAAAGGTTTGTTTAATAAGGCTTTAGGAGCCAGAGCTGCAGCAAGATGGTTTAGATGGAGAGTTATAGGGGAGACAAAACATAAGCTGGGGTCCAGGCTGCACTAGGAACAGAATATCATGTATTTTTGGGGAAATACCCAAACTTAATTGCCAGCTGTCATGCATCTATTTTAGGCTGTGAGAAAAAGGGCAGCTCTCATTCCCTTCCCTGTTATTTGTTGGTGCTGGTCTTGCTTTGGAAGTTCCCACTTCCCAACAAGGGCCACAAGCTCTTTGGCAGGTTAATCTAAAAATAATCCCCCAAATCTAACATCCTCCAGACAGCACTGACATGGGAAACTGGAAGCCCACAGGTAAGGGCTGCTGCGCCTCAGGGCTGGTACACGTCTTCTCTCCTTGCAAGGCACTTCCTCACAGGCCAGTCCTTGGGGCACTTCTTGCTGATGCCTTCAGCTAACTTTCTTCTACACTGCCCCCTTGTCCCCTCTGCCTTGCTGGCCCCACAGCGTGACTGCTCAGGGTTGAGCCATTGCACAAACTCAGCCCCACTCAGCTCTGCAAAGTTTGGGTGCTGTGAGCACCCAAAATGAGGTCAAACCATCATCTTCCAGCTCCTCCCTTCCCATGTAGAAGGGACACAGCTTGGACTGTGTGAAGCAGTAAAATGCTCTAAATACAGTCCTGATGTGACTTTGGGTAATGGCTGGTTTATCTCTGCAAGGGCTAAAGGAGGTGTCTGGCAGTGAACTCACTGGAGTTTTGCTCCTCTCCTGGTGCCTCCTCTTCACACATCTCTCTGTCACCATCACCCCAATATCCAAACCTCTCTACAGACACCTTGCGCTGACTTTTGTAGTTTACCTGTGCTCTCTGCCTTCTCCAGTCCCACACAGATCTGCTGAAATCAGGCATGTGAGTCGTGCTGGCAGAGTCCCTGCTCTCATCCCAGGCCCTGCTTCACTTCTTTCCTGCTCAGACTTTTCTCTTGAAGGAGGAGCCCCTGGATCCGGTTGGGAATTAAAAGGTCCTGGAGACTGGAGGTTATGAACAGGATGAGCACAATAAATTTGTCTCTGTTAGGTAGAGGTTGGTGAGAAAAAGGAACCTGGAGGTGTTTTAAGAAGAAACCAAAGAACCAAGCACACGGATCATGTTTAGGTAGTGCGTTGTCTTACAAAGCAGAACCCTTTGCATCCTACCAGATCTGAGGCCTCTCGCACTCCCAAGCAAATGGTCTTTGTAAGGAAGAGAGTGTTTAGCTGTTGAACACTGAGCTGAGCCACAGGCATGGGCTTTACTTTTCCTATTCTAACAGACTGGGCTGGGAAAAAGAGCTGCCTGGGGGAGCTAAGCTAGGGGAGATCCCCCACCATCAGTGTGAGCAGGGTACGTAGTTAACAGATCAGTCATGAGCGGGATCCCCTTGGGCATCCTGGCCTGGCCCTAGGGCTGCCACTCTGCTCTGGGCTCAGATGCCACCTGGGTCCAGCCCCACAGCGAGTACCAGCTACAGTGGGGGCTGAATGAAGTGACCGCCCAGGCTGGTGTGACTGCGATGGCACAGCACGGGGCCAGCTCCTGTCACAGCAAAACCCCCTTTTTAGAAATGTCTACTGTTGCAATGGGACATGCCCATAGGTTAGCAAGGGATAGACAAAGATGCAGGTGCCTCCCTCTTCCCAGCTGAATCTAGCACAGTCTTTCTTAGGGCACCACTGGGCTTTCATTCCACCTTCGGTCCCTTTGCAGATCTCCTGCCACCCCTCCAGAAAGGACCGTTATTTGGACCCAGATCAACCATCCCACAGCTGCAGCAAACCAGTTGGCCTGAGCTGTAACTGGTTGAGTGCTCCTGATTCAGATAATCTGGCTAATAACTGTGGTGATCTAGCAGGCCCTGCAGACCTGGCCTTCCAAGTAAAAGCCAGGCCAAGAGTGCACGCTTCTAGGTTAAGGCAAAGACACATATTTTCCATGTACAAAGCATTTGTTAACAACCAGCTGGGATCATTTTGCTGCACATTAATGCATTTGTGCTGACCTTCTCTAGATTTGAAATAAGTTTGTAAAACCAAATGACTCTGCAAGAGCTGGTAGAAGGGCCAGCCGAGAGCTCAGGGTTGGGGTACAACAACACCCACTTGCAAGATGCAAATCAGGAAGAATCACCGGTGCCCGGGAACGGGGCCGTGCAGAGGACACAGGTCACCCTGCCGGGTTCTGCTGCCTCAAAGAGGGCGCACCCTCTGAGAGGTAGGTAGGTGCAAAGGCTGTTTAAAAGACGGCTAATTACGTGTTATGAGAGGTAGGAAATACGGTCGCAAAGGCAGTACTTAATGAGCGGGAGCTTTACTAATTAAGGACAGTTAACGGTGACTAACGATGGCAATAAAGCAAGCAGAGCAATGGCGCTCAGCGCGTTAATGCAGCGAGAAGGGACCTGCCAGGGGGCAGAGCGACCGCAGCGGGTCCCCGGCCGGGACCCCAGACCCCCGGCGCATCCCCCACGGGAGGGGGGATGATGATGATCTCATCCCCGGCCAATCAGCGCCGCCCCGGTAGCCCCGCGGCCCCGCCCCGCCCGCCGCATCTGGCGGCGCCGGAGGACGCGGCCGGTACCGCTGGCCCGGGTGCGCGCCCGCGGGGCCCGGCGAGGGGCGGGGCGGGGGCGGTGCCGGTCACCGGCCGGCGAGAGGGCCGGGCCGTGAGGTGCGCTCACCCGCGCGGCCCCGCTCCCGGCTCCCGGCGGCGCAGGGCGGCGGCGCGGGGCCATGAGCCGGCCGGAGGCCGAGCCCTGCTCCCGGGCGCTGGCGCAGGCCCGCGTCTACCTGGGGCAGCTGCGGAGCCGCGTCTCCCCCGCGGGGCCGGAGGGCGGCGGGCGGCGGGACTACCTGGTGGAGGCGGCGCGGCAGCTGCGGCTGGCACTGGAGCGGGACGTCAGCGAGGACTACGAGGAGGCCTTCAACCACTACCAGAACGGCGTGGACGTGCTGCTCCGCGGCGTGCAGGGTGCGTGGGGCCTCCCCGCGGGCCGGGGGACCGGGGCGTCCCTGCGGGAAGCGCGGTTGGGGCGACCGGGGCATCCCTCTGGGGAGAGCAGCGGGGGTCCCGGGCATCCCTACTGGGAGAAGGGTGAGGGGACCAGAGCATCCCTCTGGGGAGTGTTGTGATAGAATCGTCGCATCCCTCTGGGGACTGTGGCCAGGGGACAGGGGAATGTCTCCAGGGAGTGTGGGTGGATGGACCGAGGCGACCCTCTGGGGAGAGCATCGAGGGGACCAGCGCATCCCTCCAGGCCCTGCAGCCAGGGGGCCAGTGCATCCCTGCTGGGAGAAGGTTGAGGGGACCAGGGCCTCCGTCTGGGGAGAGCAGTGCGAGGGCTGGGGCATCCCTCTGGGGAACGTGGCAGGCCCCTCATGGCCGCCCTCTGTGCCGACCACAGTTGACCCCAACAAGGAGCGTCGCGAGGCCGTGAAGCGGAAGATCACGCAGTACCTGAGGCGTGCGGAGGAGATCTTCAACTGCCACCTCCAGAGGGCTGCGGGGGGTGGCAACCCCACCGCCACGGTGAGGGACTGGCGTTGGGCGGCACGGGTGGGATGGCAGCAGATATGTGGCATTGGGAAACCGGGGGACACACACACATAAAGCAGCCCTGGTGAGCCCCCTCGGCTGCCTCTGCCAGGCGCCACGGTAAGGTGGTGGAGGGAAAATGGCAGACACGTCAGCTGCAGAGTGTCCTGGCATGATGGCGCCTGCAAGGGGGCTGGCAGCCCCTCACCCTGCCTGGATTGCAGAGCTGAGGTGGGCCCAGCTTGCCTGAGGTGCTCCCCAGAACCCCCCCACAGTGCATATGTTTATCTTGCTGCCACCATAGTGAAAATGGCCATTTTTTGTGGGACTGAAGCCACTGGAGGGAACCACCTTGTCAGATATTAAAAGTGTCATCTTCACTGTCATTGTTCCCATCTGGATAGAAGCCAGAGTCGATGGTTGCTTGCTGCGTTGTGGGAAGGAGGTGTTTAATGAAGGAAGAGAGGAGTGAGGCAGGGCAGGGTTGGGGCCTGGTGAGAAGGATGGGAAGAGACAGGCAACTACGTTCCATACAGACCCCCTTAGCGTTGAAGCAGTCCAGGTCCAGGTACAAATTTTGGAGTGATTTTACCTCTGCTGCAGGTGTACGCTTTCCCTGAAAACTTCAGAAATCCAGGTTCCGGCAAAAAAAAATGGTCTTACTGATGTTAGGAGTCAACCATGGCCGTTGGAGCATTGTCTCTGGATGTTGACCGTCCTGGCAGTATTGCTGCCACCTCTGGAAAATGTGGAGACTTCTCCCACCTGCTTTGATGGACGGTAGCATCTCTAGGTTCCTCATCTTGTTCTCTTACCACCTTGCAGGGTTACAGCAGCCTGCGCTTCCGGCCCATTAGGACGCTGAGCTCAGCAGTGGAGAACCTGAGACGCTGTAAGGTTGTGGGAGTTATCGATAAGGTAATGACTCAACCTGGCACTTGGGAGGTGAGGCTGGGGCTGGACCAAAGGGAGTGTAAGCTGGAGGGTCCTGGCAGCTGGTTTGGGGACGCACGCCCACCACGGATGGGAGAGTATCCATCGATACCATTCTCACCAAGGAAAATTCGCAGGCGACGATTCAAGACTCTTTAGGAGTTAGTTGTGAAATCTGTTAATGTTGCCATCACTTTTGTTTACGAGAGCTCCCAAGATATTTATGAGGATGCTGGTGCCTCCAGTTCTTTCCCATGCAGGGATTTGTTCTTGATGCTGCAATGGTGGGCTCCTATAGATAATCTAGACATCAGCAGAAGACAAGTTATCTGGGTGAATAAACTAATTAGTAGTTCATGATCTTGGAGCGAAGATGCCGGGCTTTCTGTCTCCATGAATGCAGTGGCATGCTGCTCTGCCATTCACAGATCTCAGTTTGTCAGGACTAGTGCACTCCTCCTGTCCTGCCTAGGCCCAGGTGGGCAGGCTAGTGCACCCCACAGAGCCCAGGAGGAGCCGTGTGAAGCCTTTCTTTGTGAGGGAAGCAGAAATGGTGTGGGAATCACCTTTTGGTTTAATTAACTTTCTATTCCCTGGCTGCATGGCTGTCAACCTGCTTTTTACGTTCCAAGAGCAGGGCTTTGAGCACCACCAAATTCCTCTAGCTGTGTGGGAGTTTGTTTCAGTTCCAGAGCTGAGTCCCCTGGGTCATTCCTGTGGGCTGTGTGCTGGGGTGGGAGCAGTCACCATTTCTGACCAGTACTTTATATACATATACTGCTCCCAGGTGCAGATCATCCAGGATCCGGCCACTGGTGGGACCTTTATACTGAAGGTGGGTGCTCTCGGTTTCATCTGCCTACTTCTTCCTGTCATGCCAGAGCCTCCTTGTCCAAGCAGATGGCTGGGGCAGGTGAGAGGACCAAAAAATAGCAGATCATAGAGGTATTAGAGGAACTTCATTGTTCATAAAGCTTCTTTTGGCTGCCTCAGCCACCTGTGATTGGAAGGGAAGTGATTCTCCTTGGCCCTGTGTGCCTCTGCCTTGTAATGCTGCCAGCTGAGCCTTAGGCCTGTGTTAATCTGGGTCAGCCCCGACACAAGTGGTGCTTAAGGTGTGGACAGTACAAGTCCTAGGGCATTTTCCAGTGCCTCAGAACTAAAAATAAAGGACTTTAATAATTGGACAAGAAGGCTCTGGCAGGACAAGGAGAAGCATCAGGAAGCATCCCCAGGTGGGAGAGGAGAGAGGGCTGGGATGGTGGGTTCCCACCTGAGGAAGTTGGAGCAACTGCAGGAGAAGCCACTGCTCTGGACCATCGGTGTCCTCTGGGTCCCGCAGTGTGGGTGCGGAGCTGTGGGTGGGGAACACTCTGTCTTGTCACAGCTGGGTGCTGGGGGCTGACAGGTGACGCAGGGGGCAGCCGTGGGACTTAGCAGATGGCTCACTGCCTTTCTGGCTGGCCTGCTGCCCTGCCAGGTTGCAGGGAGTCCAAGCCTCTAGTGTGTTACCATCTACCTGTACCTCCTCAGAGCCTCCCCAAATCCCATGTTGAGACCCGTGAGCGACAGACCATCATCCCTCATGGGGTGCCCTTCATGGTCAAGCTGCTGTGCTACTATGTGAGTGAGGACTCCATCTTCCTCCACCTGGAGCACGTGCAGGGTGAGTAGGGAAAGCACTGCCTCCTAGCTGTGGAGCATCCTGCTCCTCTCCCCAGCCTCCCATTCTTTAAAGCCTCAAATACGTTTCTTTTGCTGGATTGGGAGTGTTTTTTACTGCAACAGCACAAGCTGTCTTCATAGAAGGGTGATGGGTGCCAGGGCTTGGAGACTTTGTGGAAGGAGCTGCTCAGCTGTACTGGGGGTTCTGGAGGTTTGGTAAGAGCTGACTGGGGAAGTAACCTAGAAATGGGCCTGTGGAGACCTACAAGGAGAAAGAGGTTTTGTGTGGAGGGGTGTTATATGGAAACTAACCTTAGGGACCACTAAGTCTTGTAGGAGGGAATGGTAAAGAGGTTGTGGTACCTCTTTACCTTGTGGTAAAGAGGTTGGTGTAGTCCAGTGTCTTGAAAAGAAAAAAGTGCTTCATTTTACTGACATTGTTTGTCAGGGACTGCAGCCACAGGAATGCCTTGTCCCTGCTCCCGTGTTGTGGCTGGCTGCCTGGGAAATCCCAGTAAAGTGATGGAGAAGTTGAACCAAGTGAGGTAGTTCCCCTGAGTGTTGTAGAACAAAACAATCTTTTGATAAAACATTTTTTGGTTACAAAAGAAGAGACCATGTTGAGATCAGACCAAAGAGAGGGGACAGAGAATCGGGGCATAAAGGGCGCGGAGCACACTGGGGTTTGGGTACAAGGAGGCAGGCTTGGGGCTTGTTCCACATCCTACTGAAGGAGTGTCACAAGGTAGAGGCTTGTCCCAAGGAGGCTCTTTGCTCTCTGTGGGTTGTGTGGATGTGTGGGGAGCAGCAGGTGGAGTCCAGTGATGACAAGTGAAGGCTGATGCGTGTTGGAGAATAGACTCAGCTCCTGATGTGTCCCTGTAGGATGAATGTGCAGAAGGCAGACAGCAGCTGAATGTGGTGAGGCTGGGAAGCCCTGACAGAGTGCTGTGGGCTCCAGGGCTCGCTGCTCTGGCTCACTGCTGACCCACAGGCTGTGCCATGCTGTGGGAGCTCTCTAGTGTCACTGTCATGCGGGGAGGAAAGGCTTTCAGGGGAAAGTGGGGATGGTGGTGGGATCAGGGGCATGCGTGAAGATGTGGCTGACATGGGACATGGAAGTGGCAGAGCTAAGATCAAGGGATAGAATCATAGAATAATTTTGGTTGGAAGAGACCCTCAAGATCATTGAGTCCAATGGTGCAGAGGGGGCTGCTAAAAGAGGGGGAAATGAGCCTTTGGTGTGCCAGACCCCAGGGCAGGTATGGCATTGACTACAATGTGCTTGTGGGGCTGGGGAGCGTTATTCTGCACAGACTTGGGCTTTGCTGGGCAGATGGATACTTGGTCACATCCTCAGCATGCAGGCCTTGGTCTGTGCTGAAATGGGCTGTGTCTGTAGCAAGGAACTGGGGATGCTTTCTGCCCCATCACTTGTCCTTCTCTCCACTTTTCAGGGGAGACACTGTGGTCTCACCTCCGCTCCAAGTACTGTGTCCAGCAGGGCTCTGCTAATTCAACCACCACCCAAGCCCAAGACTGTGGCATAGAGGATGATATGGGAAGCTCCCAGGGCAGCAGCCAGCTCTCCATCTTCTCTACTCGGACAGGCTCTGTGACCCACCAAGTATTGGGAAACACCGATACTTTGCCCCCTTTGGAGCAGTCTCCTAACCCTATGGACCCTGGCTTGGAGAACCACTGCTGGCTTCGCCTGGCTCCTGCGGTTGGCACAAGGGCTACACCCGGAGGGCAGGATCTGAGCATCATGACCCAGGCTAAGTCTGGTGTTGTGGACCATGTTCCAGCAGCACCAGCCAAAGGCCCTGGCCACCTTATCAACCAGGACCTGGTCATCTACCCCTGGGATGCTCTAACCAGTGGCATGGGCTACGTATCGGAGAGAGCAGCCTCCCACCCAGACCCTGGGCCGTGTGCCGGTGAAAGGCTTCCCCAGACACCCGGCCCTGTAACAAAGACTGTGAGAAGGAGCCAGCCAGGGGCAGGGGAGCTGCCATCTCAGCAAGTGTCTGAGGTCCCCTGGGCTCGGCCTCTCCTGACCTCCTCAGGTCAGAGGCAGCTTCATGCGGGAGTTGCCCCGTCCAGCTCTGGCAAGCCCCATGGTCCTGACCCAGCGGTGCGGGAGCAGCCGTGCTCAGGACAGTGCCCGTCTCTGGCTGCCCATGGGCACGGCTGGAGAGCGTGGGCTGTGAAGGAGGAGCAGGTGCAGCTGTGGGCAGCAGAAATCCTCTTGGCCTTAGAGGGACTTCACCAGCAGGGTGTATTGTGCCGGGACCTCAATCCCAGGAACCTGCTTCTTGATGCAGCTGGTAGGTAGTGCCCCAGGTTGCTACCCCGAGGAGAAAGAAGTTGGCCTCTTGACTGGGAGACTGCTGTTTGCCCCATTTCCAGGGACAAGGACTTTCTTGAGTTTACTTTGGGGAAGGGTGGGAGTCAGGGGTGGGGGGGGTTGGATGTTTCTGAACCTGGAAATGTGGTTTCAGTTGGGATTTCCAAGTGGTTATTACAGGAGATGGCTCTGCAGTGAGAGAGCCAGGGGCTGCAGCCACAGGAATGCCTTGTCCCTGCTCCCATGTTATGGCTGGCTGCCTGGGAAATCCCAGCACGGGAAAGCTGAGACCAGCTCTACTGTGCCTGAGGTTAGTGGGATTGCAGCTTTCCCCTGCTTCTAGTTACTGCTCACTGGTGTATTCTGGAGCCTGCCCATCCCTTGAAGCCATAGGTACCGCTGTCAGTGCAAGCCGAGCACGTGTCCCTGCTCAGCTGGCAACAGCTGGGGCAAGCTGGAGAGCTACGAATTGCTTAGGAAAAGAGAAATGCAGAGAGCTTTGCAAGGGGAAAACTAACTTCCTGCCTGGGGTGCTGCTTCTTTCCTCTCTACAGCCTGCCCTGAGGTCCACGAGCTTGGAGCCCACCAGCTGCGCAGGCCTGCTGGGCATCTGGGGCAAGCACTGGGAGGCTGGGGATGCGCGCTGCCAGGGGATACACAGTGCCTCTGCATTCAGGGCGTGGCAGAGACCCAATGCCCTGGCTGTTTCCAGTTGTGGGGATATGGCTTTGCTTTGTGCTCTGCTCAAAGTCCCTAGCTTTGTCCTCACCTCCCTGCTTTTGGCTCTGTGCTGCTCTGCAGGTCACATCCGTCTCACCTTCTTTGGCCAGTGGACAGAGGTGGAGCCCCAGTGCTGCAGCCAGGCACGGGAGGAGCTGTACAGTGCCCCAGGTAAGGGACGCATCCCCCCTGCCTTCCCCTACCCTTGGCCCAGTGCTGCCGGACAGGGCAGAGGGGGCTTCCACAGACATCGAGATGTGCCTGGCAGGGCACAGCCATTGCTGCTCCCTGCCTCCAGCTCTGACCCCTCTCTTGCTCTTCTGCAGAAGTGGGGGGGATTGCGGAACCCACCGAAGCAGCCGACTGGTGGAGCTTTGGCTCTCTCTTGTATGAGTTGCTGACAGGAGTGGTAAGAGCTAGGGCAGCTCTGCAAGGAGGCGGGGAGGAGGAGGTGGTAGCACAAGAGCTCTTTGCCATGCATGGCTGCAAGGGTGCCTTGCCCTCCACTCACCAGCACCCTCTGCCTCCTGCAGCCGCTGTCCCAAAACCACCCTTCAGGGATTCACCCTCACACCCAGCTGCATCTGCCAGAGGGTCTCAGCCTGGCTGCGACATCGCTGCTCACCAAGGTGAGGGGTTTGGGGGGATGAGGCTAGAAGGTCCAGTCTGGGTAGCTTGTCCAGTGTCCCCATCTCCCCATCCCCTTTTTCTGCAGCTCCTACAGTACAACCCAAAGCGGCGTTTGGGCTCTGGAGGAGGTGGCATAGCAAAACTGAAGTCCCACTCCTTCTTCAGCAACATGCCATGGAACAAGCTGGTGGGCTAAGCTGGCTGTCCTTCCCCAGGGAGCTGGGCCAGAGCCGCTGTCCCTGTCACTTGTGCCCGCAGGTGGCACTGGCAGCTCTGCCTGCGGGAGGAGATTTGCCTGCAGGGACTACCCTGGGGTGGGGTACGCATGAGGTTTTGCAGCCTTACATGTTTGTCTATCCCTGCTTGTGTGTGTTGGTGTCTCTAAGAGAGGCAGCTGCAGTCTGGGTCAGGCTGTCTTCTCTCCATTTGGTCCCCCTGGTGGGAAAGGGAGTCCAGGTGCCCACGCCTGGGCTGAGGCTCCCCTCTGGATATCCCTTGCTCAGCTTAGCACCGTGTCCTGGGACTCCCTCCCTGTGGTTTTTACCTCTGCTGCTACGACTGTGACCCTACAACCTGTTATTTTTTTGTGGCTTCCAAGTGCATCCCCCCCCTGGGCCTGGCTGGCTGGTTCCTGAGCCCCAGGGTCTGTGCCCCTCCCTGGCTGCATGTGGGTGTGGGTAATGCCGGCTGTGGGGTGAGAGGGGAGGGAGCCCTCTGCTCTTCTCCCCCTGGCTCTCTGAAGAGAATAAACACTCATTATCAATTACAGAACTGTCCTTTTGTCTGAGCTGGACCTGGGAGGCCTGGGCAGGGTGAGGTGGGGGGGTGGGGGGGGCAGATCTCTCTCAAACCTGCCTGGGAGCCCTGGATTGGCATCACCCAGCAGCTGTCAGCATGTTGCAGCCAAAACCCAGAAAATGGCACTGACGGCCTCACGGCCCCATGATCCCCACAGCTGCAGCTCAGAGTCAGGGAAGTGCACAGAGTTCCTGTGTTTTCTTCCAGCCTTGACTTTTGTTGTTACTGATTCTGGCTCCAGCTTCCTGTGCCTGGACGCTCCTTGCTGCTGGCATTGCAGCAGCCCTGCTGCCCTTGTTACTGTGCTTTGAGCACGGTCATTCCTGGTAGAACAGCAAGGCTTTACATGGGAGAACTCAACAGCACTGCTGGAAGGAGGATCAGAGGAAAGACAAACCAGCCTAGAAGAAAAATAAATGTGAACAAAAGGCACCTGCCAACAGCCCAAGGCAGAAGCCACTGTGCTCCTTTATGCACATCCAAGGCATAGGCTGAAGGAGGAGCTGGCAAGGGCAGTGGTGAGTTTTTGCCCCTCCTCTCCCAGTGCTCCCTCCATTGCTCACTCATCCCCAATAGTAAGGACTCACTGTGGGTATCTGGCTCCAGCTCCTGCTTGCCACCAGAAGCAACACCCTGCTCCTTGCCAACTCAGCCTGGCTCTGGGGTGGCAGCAGGAGCACTTGTCCACGAGAGGGAAGCAGAGCCCAGAAGAAACTCACCTCCCACTTCAGCAAAGGCAGGGGGACACCTTCCTCTGTGCAGAAGCAAGAAAACCGACCAGGGAGCTCAGCACTAATGCCAGGGCAGGAACAGCCACGCCTGGGGCTTTTCCTCTCTTGGGCAGTCTGCCCTGACCAAGCCCTCCTGCAGCAGCCTTCCACCCTTGGCCACCAGCTCCTGTCCTTCAGGGCGGTTCAGCAGGACCGACCCTGTGGCCAAAGCCACAGCATGGCCTCATGCAACACAGTGCCATGGGTGTCATCCAGGAGCGGCAAAAAAACTAAGCTTCAAGCATGGCAGCTGCACAACCCTCCTACAACAAAACCCAACAGGGCAGATTAAATAAAGCAGTTTTCTAGGCTGCAACATTTTAAGAGCTTGACTCTACATTCACTTTCTGGGTAATTCAACAGCCTCATTTATTGCATCTCCAGACAGAACACAGGCATTGCCCTTCCCCAGGCTCATGTATAAAGTCAAGGTGGCCCCTCTGTATCCTAAATCAGGACTGAGGGCAGCACATCTTAATCAGAACTTTCAATTTATTTGTGCAAGAGCAGTGAGACTCTTTGCCTTTCCTTCACAGCACAGGGAAGAGATTTTTTTCCTCCTAACCTTCTACCTCCACCAGAGACAGAGGAAAGCTGAATCCATGCACCAGTTTGTTCATAGCTGCCAGGAAGCCATAGGAACCAGTACTAGGAACTGCTCTCCCTTTTGTCTTTATGCCAGCTGTGAGTGCAATAATTTTCTGTTAAAAGGGGTTGAGCTGGGAAGGGCAAACCATTCTCTGAAGTTGATGTCAGAGCTGGAAAAACCCTGCCCTGATCCAGGAATTATTTCATATTGTTCCAACAGGGACAGGTCCTTGGGGAAACACTCAGCACCACAAAGAGCTTTTGCTTTAGTTCTTTATCTCAACTCCTTTCTCCCTCTGCAACCCTGAACAGCCTTTTCCCCCCCACCTTTTGTCACATACAAGTCTCTCCTGCTGTAGCAGGAAAAAAAAAACAACCCAGCTCCACACCTGTAGTTTAAGAGCCAGGTCTCCCTCTTGGCCATCATGCCATTTAGCAAACCCCAGGCTTTCCTTGCCATCTGTAAGAGTTCTGTTCCTAAACCAAGAAAAGGACGATTTCCAGTCCTGAAAACCTCATATTCGCTGGGAAGAGCCAGTTCTGTGCCAAAGAGAGTGTGAGGACACTACAGTTCACAACCAGAGAAGCTGCAGTTGCACCAGTGGTAGACCCAGCTCCCATTTCCTCTTTTCTCTCCCCACCAGATAACAGGCTTCTTGCACTACACTAGGGATGCTACTGCTGCCCAAGTCCTCGCCCAGGAGCTGCTGCTCCCCCCCTCAAACACACCCCACCTCGCAGTCATTGCCCAGTTTTATTTCATTTAAAATCCGCTGTGTTAAATATTTTAGTTACAAGTTCTGTGTAGAGGGTAAGAGTAATAGACTCTGCAGGCACTAGCAACCCCCTCACTCCCCAATACATGTGTGCGCTATCAGATTAAGGACTGCCCCCCTCCCCCCAAAACCAGCAGCCTTGGGCTGGGATATACATGACACTTGAAGACCAGGCCCTCCCCAGCTGTCTGCTGGGGACAGGCCAAGCCCTCGCACGCAGGAAGCCAGCAGTCGGATCCACCGTCAGTGAACTGTGATTCCAGGAGAGCTGCTGGGGGTTGGTTCTTACCCCCGTGTTGCGCATGTGATGGTGAAAGGGTTGTCCCCCCAGGAACAGTGCTACCTCCACATGGTCACGGGCTCTGCCCACCTGGACATCAATTCACACCACAGTGACCAGGCTGGCGAGAGAGAAACAGTCTCCAAGGGAAAGCAGGGGAGCTGCCACCGCTGCTTTCCTGTCTGTAGAGGGAGTGTAACTAGGGCGCTGCCAGAGGCACAACACCTACCTCAAGCCCTGCTCTGATCTAAACCTCTGCTGCAAGTGGCCTGGGGTTCCTCAGGCTGCCCTTGCAAGGCAGATGAGTGTGAAATAACTTCAGGCAAAACAGGGACAGAACAGTAGCCTTTCCTCTCCTCTCCTCTCCCTCCCAGGAACCTCAGTGCTAGGAAATAAAGCTGAACCCGCCTCAGAGCGGCAGGGAAGGATACCCTAGCACAGCAGCAGCAAGCAGTTTCCAGTGGTATAGGACAAGCTAGAGGTGAGAGTTTGGTGCTGTGAGGGAGAGGATGCCATACAGACGGCTCTGGAAAGGCAGTGCCATTCAGCAATTGGCCCACTGCATAGCAATTCCCCATGAGAAACTGAACATTCATTAAACAGAACGGGAAAGGAGGTAGGAGCTATCCCCACAATTCCCTCTGGGACAGCTCTGATCACCGCGGAGGGAGGGAGACTGGAATGACCCCTGCCAGTTCCTGAATGCCCTGCATTGCCCCTGCTGGTACTGCAGCCCTGCCTGGGGTGGGTTGTGTGGGGGTGCAGCTGCTCTACAGGTCGAGCAGCAACACGCGGGGATCCTCCACCGCTGCCTTGATCTTGCGCAGGAAAGTCACTGCCTCTCTGCCGTCAATCAGCCGGTGATCATACGTCAGCGCCACATACATCATGGGCCGCACCTCGACCTGAAAGGGAGGAATAAGACAGGCATCCGTAAGCTCAGCCTTACTGCCTGTGTGATGCTCTCCTGGGAACTCGGGGCAGACATGGATTTTTCCTATCCTGAATCCAGGGCTCATTCCCTCCTGGATGTGTCCTGCCTGGCAGGATTACCTACCCACTCACTCCCCCAGGCACTGATCACCACCCAGGCTGGATCCGTACCACAGAAGACTAGGCCCCTTTTCAGAGCTGTTCTCCATCACAAAGGCTAAAGCCTCCTCCTCCTCCCCATACCGAAGTAGATTATCCAGTCCTCCCCCTCACAGATATGACAAGGCCCCCTGCACACCTTAGGCAAGTACCAGTGACAGCAAAGCTGCCCTACACCCATTAGTTTCTGCTCCTCCTTCCCACTAGAGCCTTTTAGAAGTTGCCACCAACCCTCTAGAAAAAGCATATGGGCTACGGTCCTCATCCCACTGAGCCCTCCTCTCTGCTCACTGAAACCTCCTGTGCAGCTCCACCTACCTTGCCTCCCACAGCCACAGGCCTGTCCACAATGGCATGCATGCCTAAGATGGCAGACTGGGGTGGGTTAATGATAGGTGTCCCAAAGAGTGACCCAAAAACTCCTCCGTTGCTGATTGTGAAAGTGCCGCCATCCATGTCTTCAATGGCCAGTTCATTTTTCCGTGCCTGCAAGAAAAAGCAAGGTCTTAGAAAGCCACAAAGACACAGAAAGCAGAGGACAAGGTTTTGGATGTTCATCCTTTCTGAGAACAAATACTGATGACAAGACCTTCACTTACTGATCTGTTCAGCTGAAAACTAGTATGAATTACTTGAAAATGCATCCTGTCTTTAGATCTGAACATTTACTGGCTTTGGGGAAGAATTCTCTTGCCTTCGCTTCCAACTCAGGCTTTTGCAGGAGACAGACACAGGGACTTCTGTCCCTGGGCAGTTCAGTCTTGGTCTCTAAAGACCAAGATGAAGACACACTGTATCACTAATGCATAGTTTGCAGTCTTCTGGAAGGGCAAAAAGTAGATAGGCCTATCCTGTAAGGCATGGGCACAGCTATAGCTGTAACTGGATCGTTCCCCACAGCACAACTCAGTGAGTTAGAGGTCAGAAATGACAACAGAGAGGGACTGATTCAATTCATGCCTACTCAGCACCCTCAATTTTTCCCATTCCTCCCAACCCTTTTCAGAAAAACCTCCAACTTTCCTTACCTTCTCCCCCAGCTCGTAGATAGCACGCTCTATGTCAGCAAAGTTCATGTTTTCTACATTCCTAACGACTGGGACCACAAGACCCTAGGGAGAAGCAAAGAGCACGATCAGCAAGTTCAGCACAGCCACACACAGATAACAGTTATCGGGCAGGAGCCTGGCCTCAGCCCAGCAGAGTTTCTGCTGCCTCCTCAGCCCACAGCAGGTGGTTGGCAGAGCTGCCTCATGCCCTGGCAGCCAGCCGGGAAACCTGGCACAACACACACCAAAGGCCACGTCGTAAATGAGATCTTCTCTGCCTTTGTAAACCCATCTTGTAAAATCAACCAAGCTCCAGCTCCACATCCATAAAAGCAGGTAAGGCACTGGGCAGAGTTCAGCTGCCTCCTCTTTCTGGGTGAGCAGGGTCCCTTTGTGCTGGACCTCCCCAGACTTTGGGAGCAGTGACAGAACTGCAGTCCTGGTCAAACCTCTGCCTCACAACAGAACCAACTAATTCAACATCTGAATCTCTACCCCATACTCTCCCTGGACAGGAATACCTCTTTGAAGCAGCAATGTGATTCACAGAAATGGTGGCACAGCACAGCAGGGCTAGCCGAAGGACAGGACATGCAAAGCTTTTACTCTCCATGACATATCCTCGCGGGTCCATGAAAAAAAGGGTTTATTTAACTTGGCCCTACTCATCAATCACTCCTAGTACAGTGGCAGACTATTCTTGGTCCTCTGTCTTCTCCTAAAACCCAACTCAGCAGTCCACAGTATATCAGACATCTCATTCAGAAGCCCAGTCTCATCAGAAAGTTTCTGCTGCAGAGGAGCTCGATGCTGAATCTGCTCAGAGTATATGATCATCCCAGACCTGAGGCTGCACAAACCATGGCCAAAGCATCCCAAGTACCTACCCGGGGAGTTGCCACAGCGACACTGATGTCCACATAGTCCCTGTACACAATCTCTTTGGTCGTGTCATCAATCACTAGGAGAAAAAAGCTGTGTTACACATGCAGTACCCAAGATCAAGAGTACAACAGGCCAGAAGTAGCCACAAAATCATAACAACTTGCTCATCTCTAGCTTAAATGTAACTCCAGAGAAGAATAAACCCTCACTGCACTTGCGGGAGAAGCATCAGGATAGACAGAAAGGAAACACAGTCCAGATGGCTGGTCCCCCTCAGACATCCTCTTGGTTATCCTCCTCTTCTGAATTTGAGCAAGCAACTCTGACACCCCCCAGGAATGGCATCGCACCTACAGCAGCCACCTCTACACCAACCAGCAGCTCTTTCCTCTGCACGCTTTGTACACATAGCCCCAGCACTGCTCCTGGCAACCCCTTCCTAACAGAGCCCCTCTTGGCAAGCTGTCCTCTGCCTACATCAGTGGCATGAGCAAAATCAGCTGCAGCACGTAGGACGGTCCTGCTTGCCCTAGCTATTAGCCCTGCCATGGACTTGGCCACCTGCTTTCCCCTCACTCTGCTTTCCATCACATTTGCTGATGAGATGTGGAACTCGCCAGCAAGGGTCACCACTCACCTGCATTCACAACAGGCTGGTCCTGCAGAGCAAAGGCTGCAGCTTTCACAAAAGCTGACATGAAACCGAGCTTCAGGTTGTGCTTTTTCAGGAAGGGATCCTTGTGTACGGCTCTCATCTCCCGGATGTTGCTGTAAAACACATGGCAATACTGGTCAGCATGGAGCCTGAGAAAACACTGTTCCCTCACTCTATAACAGATTTCAGTGCCAGCCCCAAGGACCACAAACCTGCATCACCAACTGGCAAAGCCCCAGTCAGATGAAAAAATCCTTCAGATGTCCAGGTGAAATGGACTGAGTGTGGCTCTAAGGACACTGCCTAAGGATCCAACAGGAACTGGTCCTGGACCACAAATTCAACAGGACAGGGTTAATATGCTTGGCCCACACTGCCAAGCAGAAAAGCAAGACAGGACACAGCGTATTTCCTGCTTGGGCCTGATGTTGACACTGATTCTCTGGAGACACCAGTGCTGATACCAGCGCAGCACGGCAGAGAGCAACTCCAGGGTGGCTGGGCTGGCCCTGGAAGGGTGAAAAAACAGGAAATGCCAAGAGCAGAAAATATGCATGTGGTGATCAAGGGAAGCAAAAGACTTCAACCACTGTGCAAGTCCAGTGCCAGCCAGCATAATGATGCTCCCGTATCCAACCCTTTGGCTTTGGGAGTTGAGCAAGTATGAAAGACATCTTCCCAGGCAAACCCTCAACCAGACTAATCATGTTTCCTCACTGCTTCTATTTTTCAGAACTGAGGCCATTTACAAAAAGTCAGCCAAGCTGTGGCTACAAGATCTGCCTATTCCAGGCTAATACCAGATGCTGTGGAATTGCACAGTCCATCCCTTCCTCCTCCAGAGACCTTGAGTCTTTGAGGAGACAGTTTCAGCAAGGGGCAGGGGTCTCCACAGTTTAGAGTGTTTGTTTTCCTGCACCTAACCTTGTTTAGGGCTAGGATTACTGCCCAAAGACATTAGTGCCTCCCAAGACACAAGGACTGCAGCAATGAGTTCAAGGTTTGCTATGAAACTGGCTCATTATGGTTTCCTCCTTTCAGACACTGACCCCCACGGGAAGCAGGAGGCCCCAGCGCAGGCCCTCACCAGTCAACCTCACAGCAATCAATCCAAACCAGATTACCAGATGCAATGAGAGCCCGAGGCCAGCGTAAAGCGACACCTCGATGAACCTCTGAGAGGAGATAAAGCTGCAGCACTTCCCCTCCAATCAAGACTATTTTGCCAACCTTATTGTTCTGAGACCCAAATATTTACATGTTTTGTCTTAAGGAGCAGAATAGGATTTCACAAGGCAATTTGATTTGGGCACAATTTCCCCTTAATGCACTGTAACATAAGCTGCCCACCCTCCAAAGCCATTAGTGCGCTCGGTCCATGCAAGCACTTGAGTCAGGAGACCCTCACATGCCCGAAGGGGATGGGGAAGGATGCTAGTCCGTCTCTGGAAAGCTGCACCATCTGAGAGAAAGGGCCTCAGATATATTTACTGCTCACCTGAAAGGCTGATAAGCCCTGGAGAACCACCCATGGGAAGCTAAATATGCCAACCCCCAACAGTAGTAACCTGGTGGGGTGGCAGAAAGCAGATGCTCCATCTTGGTGTCTCCTGACAGCCCCTATACAAGTGACACTAGTCACTCCTGCTCTTCTGCTCAAAATCTACCAGTCTTCAACCAAGAAGCACACAGACGAGGAACCAGGTTCCCCCTCCTACAAGCAGCAGATGACTCCCAAGGAACGACAGGCCATTAGGAAGCTACATACCCCTCACACCACAACACCAACATGGTCTTGATGAGGCTGTGCAGATGGCGGTACACAGCTAAGAAAGAGGCCCCAAAAGACATGCTGCCAATCTCTCCAAAGAGAATCAGCAAGGTCTTGGCTGGTATTTAAAAAAAGTCTGCCTGCATCTGTTTCTACTTGTAAAGGGAAAAAGAGGTCAGCTCCTCACCTCATATCGATCTCATTGAAAGTGGTCAGCATGGCACAGGTATTCTGAGCCTCTTTCAGCCGCTGAGCAATACGTTGACGCATCCTATTCATTTTCACCTGAAAATTTAAAAGATAAAAGCAGAAGCTGCCTCAAGTTCACCCAAGGGGCAAAATGCAGAAGAAACTCAGAAGACCCTTTTTCTTGCCATCTGGTTGACTAGCAAGGGATGCCTATGGCCAAGGTTTTTGCTCCGGGTCTCCCTGAGGAGCATGACAGGCTGTGGAGTTGATTTCACTATGGAGCTGCCCAGCTCAACACAGTTTTCAGCACAAGACAAACGTGAGAAGAGCAAGACTGCTAAGCAGGCAGACTGCTCAACCAGGTTATCTTAAGGATGCACAAGGCAGGTGCGGCAGACTCAGCACTTTGCTGAGGGCTTGTGGATGGACCAAGCTAATCAGACTGAGCCTTCTGTGCTCAGTCAGGAGAGCTCAAACAAGACTTCTACCTAGAAAAGACCTGAGTCATATCTGCCCTGGGTCTTCCTCCATCCCACCCCTAAGTGATGCCCCCATGTAGAGCATCTCTTTGTCACCACCCCACCGAGCTGGGTGTGAACAGACAGATATGGACACATCCAAAAAGCTCCAGGCTTATGCCAGAACAAGCTGTCACTCAGCAACCAAAGTGCTGGCAAGGATCCTATTCCCGCAGCTTACCCTATGCTCTGATCTGGCACCTTTGCTGGGCACTGCCTCCCCAGGAGGAGCTGCCGCTGGGGCTGCAGCCGGCTTCACTGCAGACACTGAGGGTAGAGAACACATCAGTCAAAAAGGGGAGCCAAGGCTTGATCGCAACGCTCTGAGGTAGAAAGCCCATTTGAATTCCTTGCTCAAGCAACACAGACCAGAAGTAGCCTTGAACTGGGCTGTGCAGATACCAGGCAGAGCTGAGCTCTCCAGCCTAGAGCATGCAGTGTCATAATGCGGGGAGGTCTTCACCATAAATGCCACTCTGTTTGTTGTCTTTAACCTTACACACTCTCCCCAAGGAAAAGAGGCTTGAAAATAGGAGAAAACAGATGCTGCCTCACCTGGTTTGCTGTCAATGGGTTGAGTTGACACAGGTGGCACTGGTGGCATTGTAGTGGGAATTGGTGCTGCAGCAGGTGGAGGAGCAGCCGCAGCTACAGGTTCAGGGGTTGCAGGAGGAGGAGGGGCTGCTGCTGGTTTGGCCTTGGCAGGAGCAGCTGAAAGACAAGGAAGAACCATGGTAAGGGCAAAGAAAGCTTCCACTGTCAGGGATCCCTGAGTCTGACCAACCTGATAAAAGCTGACCCTCTGGGAGAGCGCCTTTATGTTCTCAGCACTACTGAACTGATCAGAACCACAAGAGGATCCCATGGTGAAAGTGCTGTACTCATTGACACCCTAGATCTCCTCACTGTGCTGGAGACTGGATGCTAAAGAGGGTGGAGAAGGGAGTCGTATCTGAGGAATTCTCAACTGATTTCAGCTTAGAGATGCAGTCTCCTCCAGAAGGAGCAAAAGAAGAGTTCCCCGCTCAGAAGGACGAAAATTATGCTTTGTTAACGGACAAAAGGAGTATTTTCTTCCAGCTACAGAGGCATATGGATGAAACACTTAACCTCTCTCATGATCCCCCTAAATGCTTTGCTTCCACTTTCAGAAAAAGATTGATGGAAACAGGAAGGCCTGTGCAAGTTACACATGCCTGACTTACCTCCAGTTTTCCTGAGTTTGAACAGAGGTGTCCCCCCTTCCACTTTGCCACCATCAGGTACCAAAAGGGCTTCAATCACACCAGCTGCTGGGGCTGGAACTTGCACTGATGTCTGCAAAAAGGAAAATCAATTAAATTCCTTCAAACACTGGATGGAGAACAAGTGCCCAAGATTCCAATATGCACAGATACACGTAATTTGGCAGAGACAGCAGCTCTGTTTTGCACCATTTGCAGCAGTTTTCACACTCTCCACTGGGATTTTGTGCCAATACTTAGAAATTTTAGGAGATGCTGGCAGTGTAACATATAGCTTGATCTTCCTGCTCCAGGGTACAATCAAGAATTGACCCGCTGCGAGCATCTTCCTGACAGTAATACCCGAAGCACAACTTGGCAGGGAGCTTTAGCAAGAACTTCAAAGCTTAAGAGTCCTTTAAGGAGTGAGTAATTTTAAAGGCAAAATTTAAAACAATCTGAAGACATCCTATGGCTCTGCAGATTTCTCCTCTGTTTAAACACAAATAGGTTTCAAAGCTTAGAGAACTGAATTAGAAGAAGGAGTGGAACAGCAGCTCCAACAAACATCAGCACCACTGGTGCTTACTCAAGCATGTAAGGAAGAATTATCAAAGAATTCTCACTTAAGGCACAGCCAGCTTTCATACTAGATGAGAAAATATTTTCTCTGTGAAGACAGTGGGAGACACAGGCAGGGCCTGCAGGCTCCAAGAGCGCTTAGCAGGAAAGGAGCCGTACAGGGTACCCGCTACAGAACTAGAAAAAGTTTTGGTCCAGAAAACTCCTACCTTGTCTGTTTCAATCTCACACACCACTTCATCTTCCGCCACTGTGTCTCCAACAGCTGAGTGACAGATATGAAGACCACTGTGAGGAGGGAGGTGTGCTCTGGCCTCCCCTCTTAACCCACAGCAGTCTCCCCCACTAGCCCAGAATTTTATCATCCCAGTTCTCCACAAATTCTAAAGAAAAGCCTAGCTCAAACAATCAATCTACTAAACAGTCAGAGTCTGATTCCAGTTTAGACATCACCCTTCACCCAACATTGCCCATGACAAAGAGGTATCGAGGCAGTAACTGCTATCCTTACTCCTTAAGAGAACTGCAATTAACTGCCTCATTTGTCACAGAAGGCAAGACAGTGAACAGGCTGGGAGCCTGTGAACTACGATCCATCCCTAAACTGTCCAGTGCAGCAGCAACAGTGCTGAGAGTTTCAGGGACGAGGCAACTGCTTACCTTTCTCCCACCTGACATCTCCTTCTGTGACTGACTCTGCAAAGGCTGGTGTGTTCACTGTAATCACGTCATCCCCTGTGAGAGAGACAGACTTGAATGCATTCAGAGCATTGCTTCATTCTTGCCATCAGGTCTCTGGTACAGAAGGTAGGTCAACATAGACCAAATGTTGGCCTTCTTGCTTCAACACTGATCGACATTTAACCACAAGAGAAATTCCCACTTGACTGAAAGTCACATTGTGACAGGAATGCCAGACAAAATCTTTAGGGCCCCAGGACATAAACCCTCAGCCACCCATCGAGGTGGGACAGCCTAAACCAAAGACGGAAGAGGTGGCTTCAGCTGGTGTCAGGACAGCAACAGGCAGCACAAGAGCCATCCAACTGACTCCTGACTTTTTACTTACTACGTACTGCAGTGGTTCTGAAGTAACGGACAGTGAAGACACTGGAGCTATTTACTCTGCAGAAAGAGAGAAAGGTATGAACACAGAAGTACGCTCCCCTGCAGGCTGCTGGCACCAAGCTCAAGTACAGAACTTACATATGCTTAACTGATCTGAAAGGCTGCTCAGCTGTTCTGATGCATTTGTTCCAAGGGGCTCCTACTTACTGTTCATGCTGCAACAACCCCACTAAGGAAGGAAATATTACAGCTTACTATCACTAGTGCCCTCAGAAATTCAACGAGAACTGACATTTATGGAATTTTAATTTAGGAAGATAACCCAACAGAACCCCTGTGGTTTGAATATTGATAAAAGGGTGACCTAGCCATCCCACCCTATGCCCAAGACTAGTGCAGTAACCAATTTTAAATCCAGATCAGGACTGTCATCTCTACAGAAGTTGCTAGACTGTGCCAGAAAAAGAGAAAGCACCTTAAATTGCCTATGTCAACACAACCATGAGACAGCTATTTTTCTCCACCATGTCCCTTCACAAGGAGCTAGCAATCCCAAGTGTTCCAAAGGATGTTTTTTACACCTACTGACACTACATCTGGAAACCTGAAGCAAAAGCGCTTTAGCATTTCTTCTAATGCAGGCTACTTGGTGCAAAGAGATCAGCATTTAAGGCTTTTATGGATACACTCATTAAGTTACTTCCCTAAACACATTTTTACAAGACCAGTTCTGCAATGCAAATCTTGCTGTATGAACAACATCTCCCTGAACCACCCCACTTCTGACAGTAGTCCTTCCAGGAGGCCACCATAGAGCAAACAAGACTCTAGTCAGTTAATCAAATGGCAGAGATCCATTTATCACCAGTCTCCTCATTCCTGTCCCTTCCCTGCCTCGGTATCTGGTTTCAAACAAAGCTTATTTTCTTTAAGCATGTCACAGTTCCTGACCCACAAAACCTAGATTTTGTTAGGGCTTGCTCCACGCTCCTACTATGTGCACAGGGATTTTATGACAGCCAACCATATTCTGTCTCCCAGCCCCCAAATTTTATCAGGGCTGGAGCAGCCCCAGCCTCTCCACACTGCAGCTGTCCTGTGGATACTTACACAAGCTTCCTGCTGTTGGTGTAAGCCAGTCCCTGGCTCCCAGCCACACCTGTGAATGAGAATGGTGTTACCCCACAGGAACGTTACCCAGCCTTCCAGCCCTCAGGTGTCCCTGTCAGGTAAAAGAGTGCAGAGGACACCACTGTCCACCTGAAAAAAAGCTTGGGACTAAGCGGGGAATATAACCGTACAGAGGTACCTCAGTGCTATCAAACCTGCCCAGAGCATGCCAAGAACAGTGGTCTTGCCTTCATCTAGATTTACAGAGATGGGAAAAACAGTTACATCTTGACCTCAAGGCTAATAAGAATAACTTCGAAAAGGGCAAACAAAGCAGCAGCTGCCCCAGTCAGAACAGCTAGGAGCTAGGAAACAGCTACGAGGGACATCTCCAGGACTGCTAAAACCTCGGTTGCTGCTGAGTTATTCTCACCAATACAAAGAAGCTTGTAACAGAATCAAGGCAATCAGTTGCCTAATAGGCAGGAAGCCTCCCAGTTGCCTCCCAGGAAGCCTCCCAGTTGCATGGACAGGTAAGGGGGAAAAAAAAGAATGAAAACAAGATGTAGGGCAAAGTAGCAAACCACCATCATCCCTCTTCTCTGTCCGCCCCCTATCCCAGGAACACTTCTCTTCCAAAACTCACAGCAGGGAGGTACTTGCAGAGATTCTCAGTTTCACATGCCCCCTGTCCCCTCCCAACACTGCTCACATGCCCTGACACTGCAGTTTTTATTATGAACTGAACCCCTGTCCTTTGTTTCTTTCAGGGCACTGGGCAGTTTTCCAGACCAATCTTAAAGAGAGTCAGCATAGCAATAGGAAAACATAATTATCTCAATTACACAACACCAGAAGGAAGAACCATGTCCATACTTTTTTTTTTTTTTTTAAGCAAAACAACATTTACACCATCCCCAACTAAAGAGCTGACACTGGAACTCTAGAAAGCAGAAAAGGTAAGCAGATTTAACTGGTTTCTCAAAGCGGAACCAGAAGTGAATGATGTAATGCTATATAAACACAGTACAGCTAGAAAAAACAGAGCTCTCAGAAAATCTGGTTTAAGCACTGAAGAGGAGTTCATAGGCATACTAGATTTGACATGCCACTTAACATTCACCCATCATTTTCAAAGGATTTTATTAGAGAGCTAGGCTCTGCAACAGCATGTGTTTCAAGTGCTGCAATGCTTGAAATATACTGTGCTGCTGCTGTGAAATCCTCACCAGAGGTGAATGGATGGGGCAGCATGTACATTAGGCAAGGGAGGCACTCACACAGAAACACAGCTCATTTCACCAACTGTTTCTTCATTACATCATTGAAAGAAATAAACCACAAGCAAACTTATTACCAATTTCCATCATCAGATCTGTTCTGTCTAGGTAGTTGGAAATGAAATAAAAGTGTAAGACTCACCAGACAGAGAGCATCTTGCCAGAGTACAGTTCCCCTGTCAGAGAGAAGAGGAGCTATCAGTACTACAAAAAGACAGACCCACCCTAGAAGGACTAATGTTTTCCCACAAGACCTGGATCAGAGATGAGACCCACCCTTCCCACACTCCAGACGCACTATGACTCCATATGTGCAAAAGAAGATGGTGAGAGCATCTACACCCTTCTCTTTGCTTTGGCTGCTTCCAGAATGCTTTCCCATGGAGTGACGTTGAACCTGACGTTCTTTGTTTTCAGTTGCGGCTCCAGCTGTTTTGACCTTCTCATGCACACTTTCCTCTTTAAGAAGGAACAGATTTCTAAAGGCACATTCACTAAAATTTGCTATGAATGAGAAGGTCAAAGGTAGCTACTGGATATCATGAAAAAACATCCCACAATGTTTACTCCTACAGTCATGAATACAGTATCTGGGAATTTTTTTTTTCATTTATTTTAAGGTTATGACACCTTTGACCCCAGAAGGCCAGAATTTCCCTCAATGACAAAATTTATACTGCCTTCAATGAGTCAGAAATTCCACCTTTTGGTGATGTTTCACTTCATACCCATGTAATCATTGACTGCACTGCTAGCTCAGCATAACATTCCTCAAAACTAAAAGACACATTCCAGTCACTTTCCCTATTGTTATTATACGTTTCTTTAGCATTGAACCTGCAGATCTGGAGAACCTAAGAACTCTTTAAAAGCTACAGAAAAATATCACAGAAACCATGACTAAAATGCAGTTAACTGTTTTGGAGGAGCTGCTACTCAACAGCTCAAAGCACCCTTATCCAGGTGCTAAGCTAAGAGGTAAAAAAATAGATTTCATTCACATCTTCAGTGTTTGAAGTGAAGTTTGTGTATAAGCCCTGATTTCAGCTTCACCAGAGCAAGCAGGATGGGATAAAACTGATCTTAAACATCAAAATAATTCGTGGAGTTGTGTGTGATAAGACAACACAGATATCAAGGACCAAAGAGACACTTAAGTTTGTCACATCATCTACAGAACTAAGCACTGTAGCATACAAAAATACATTCACTGAACAGTTCATACCATCAGAGCTACTAACAGGCCTGGAATCAATCCCCTGGCAGTTTAATTATCCAAACTTACTGATAGATTTGGCTTCTCAGATATTAATGCAGAGTCAACTCACTGATCGATGGGCAGCTCAACAGGGCTATGATTAGCTGTGCCGAGGATGCAGGCAGCCAGGGTGACTCGCTGCTAAGCCAGCCTGGGTCTGGCAGAGCTCAGGAGCTCCAGCACAGCCCCACACAGCCACCCTTGCCTGCTGGCCCACCACAAGGACCAGCCAGCCTGGACCCACAGTCCTGCAAAACCAGCTTTCCAGCAAGGCCAGCTGGAGCCCCTGCCCCAGGCCTGACCAGCAAAGGGAGAGCAGGGAGCACTGTTCAGACTTTGCAGAGTCATTGTGAACACTACAAGGCCTAATCTTGGTGCAGCACTGGTCCCCTGCAAACTCACATCTGGTTTGTGTAAAGCTAGTCCTAGGCTGGGATCAGTAAGGCGAACTTCAACTTAAGCACCACAATCCTCAGCACGTATGTTAGTTCCTGTATTTATCAAATTCTTCCCACTTCCCATAGTGTCACAGATAATACGAAGTCAATCACAAATAAAATATCAAGTGACCTGAGCTCCCCTCTGACCATCAATGTTTTCCTGGGTGCTTTATAAAAAAAGTGGTTAAAGGTATTCCTTAATCCCAGACAACAACTTGTTAAGAAAGAGTAACAGCCTCAGACTGAAGCAGAAACAGCAAATTTTATTTGCTCAGGAGCAGTTTACTGTAAGGTTAAAAAAAAAAAAAGTTTAGAAGGCTTGTCCTAAAATAAATCAATGTGACAAAACACATCTGCAGCTCTCTTCCATGAGAGGTACCAAGTCTGTGTGACACAACTGCTGCAAAATTAAGGAAAAAAAATGGTATCTCTCTACCCTTCTGTCTTTTAGGTTAAGAAATGAAGGAGAGAGCTCTAATGTGAGTTTGGAAGCCACTAATAAAAGATACTGAGATTCCTCTGTATTGTGTTCTGCAGAACTCCTGTGCATCCACCTCTTAACTACAGTACCCCGGAGATACACGTGCAGCTCCAGGAGATGCCTGACAGGGCTGATTCCTGTTCCATCTTTCCCTGAAGGAATCACTGTGATCGTACCTGCTCCTGGTATCACCTTGCTAAATCTGCCCTCTGCCTGATCTTAGAGCTTCTTCAGTTAAAATTGAAACATTTAGGTATGGCTAACTAGCATTAGCACTTCTGGTCACTTTAAAAAGAGCCCTCACTTGGAGAAATAAGTCTTGGTCTAATTAGTCAGTGACTCACGTACCAAATGATTAATTTTTTCCCCACGTTTCACATGACTTCTCAGAATTGTTTTTACAACTCTTACTATGCCAAAGCAACCCTGGAACACGGTGTCCCAGGCCACACCTTTTGAAGAGCAGTCACCTTCCAGTAGGTCATTACACACTATGGAATAAATCAGCTAAAGCAACAACCCACAGATTTCCTTTCCAACAGCGGGAGCGGGGACCAGTTCAGGTGAGGACAGGAACTGAACAGGCAGGTACAGTTAATTTTAACAGAGGCAAAACAGAAGCCAGGTGCCGGGTGGCTCTGATGACAGGCAAAGCCATTTGGTTCTCCAGCCCTGGCTTCTTCAAAGCGAAGAAGCTGCTGCTTTAACAACAAGGATGAACACAAACCACTGCTACACACAAAAAACCAACTGCACATCTTTCGGGGACTTTAACACAATTATATAGAGCACGGCAGGGCAGATGCTAAGATGGGATGGAGATAACAATGCTGAGCAGCAGAGGATACTGTTACTGAGAGAACAGGCTGAAAACTCCTCCAGCATGTGGGGAGGATCAAACAGGGAAGAAAAAGTTCTTTACAAAGACTTCCCCAGATAAATAAAAGGACTTGATTCTCAGAGCTCCTGATCAAACTATCATTTTTCAGACTAGCTCTTCCGTGGTCTGTTTCAGGTCATCCCTCAACAGCTGCCTCCCCTCTACCACGCCAAGTCTTACATGCTTGGATGCAGGATATCGATGTGCATTCATGATTTCTACTTGGTATATGAATCCAGGACCACCTTCTCTTTTACAAGATCATAAAATTCCAGACAACACTTCCCCACCCTTGTTGTTTTTTGCTGACTCCACTATTCTCCCATTTAACCCTACACTTCTGAATTTTGTACATGTCAATTGTTCTCACTTCTCTCATCAGAGGTTTGACACGTTCTGGTGTTTCTTTCTGTCTCTCCAAAAAGCCTGTATCATTCTCTTCATCAAAACTTACTTCCCATATCCGTACTCAAATGGAAACCAAATTACTACCACTATCTTGATTTCTCAACTTTTCGAGTACATCTAACAGGTTAACTAAAGTTATCTCCCCTTCCTAGTACTCAGCTATAACATTCTGATTTGCAGACTAATTTGTAAAAGGTTTGAATACTCCATCTGGCTTTCCCCCTGTTCTGTATAATTACACAGCACCACTAAGAGCTGACAAAGTTTAAATATGGTTGAACTGCCACTTAAATAAGCTTATTTTAAACTGCACTATAAGCAATTTGTATCTACATATGTATAGCAAAAGAAAACTATGTAGTTAATTATAAATTGTTTATAATGCAGTTTTATATATATACAAACATATTTATAAACACAAACCTGTTTGTAGCACCCAGAGAGGAGCATTTAACATACAACAGCCCTATGGGGAAGCATGACATAGTTAATGTCCAGCATTACAACTGGCTGTCAACACTTGCTCGCCTACATTCACACAATGGCTAAAATCAAATTCCATGCTCTAAGGCTTCAGCTGGTCATGTGGAAGAGATCTTTCTCCTCCTGTAGGTAAGCACATATGTGTAGGCACTTGCATGCACACATACCCGTGTGCGTACACCAAGCTAAGCAGTGTGCTGTTAAACGGACGATGTGCCGGCAGCGGCAGCCGCCAGCGGCCCGGCGCAGCCCCGGTGCTGGTTCCAGGGGCCCTGGCTGTCACACTCCGGACGCCCAAGCCGCCGCCAGAACCGCTCGCTGCCGCCTGCAGCGGCTCGACGGCTGCTCTGAGAACCGAGCAGAGGAATTAAATATGCAAACAGACAGCGGTTTATTCACCGTTCCGGCACCGGGGAGGGTTTCTGCCGGTGAGGCGGGGGCTGCCAAGCGGGTGGCGGCTGCGGCAGAGGCCCTCAAAATCTGCAGCCCATCGACAGGCGCGGACGGCGAAGCCCGAGAGCGGCGGTTTCCAGCGGGTTTTCCCCGCTGAGATCCGCCGCTCTCCCCGGCGGGGCGGCGGGCCCGGCCCGGGGCAGCGGCACACGCTCCGGTGGCGCCAGGCTCGGGCAGGCGCACCGCTGCGCTCACCCCGGACCCCGGGGGGGCACCCGCCGCCCCTCCCCGCCCTCAGCCCGCTGCCCGCGGCGGCCGTGCCTCGCGGGGGGGTTGGGAGGGGACGCGTCCCGGTGTCCTTGGCGGCATCGTCCCCGCCCGCCCGCCCAGCCGCCGCCCTCCCTCCTCCCTTCCCGCGGCTGGTGCCCGCAGCGGGCAGTACCTGCCGGAGGGCGCGCAGCGAGCGGCCCAGCGCCCGGCCCAGGCAGCGGGACCGCCACAGCAGCAGCATCGCGGCGGCGGCGGCGGCGGGAGGAGCCGGAGGGCGGACACCGGAAGCAGGCCCGGCGCGAGCCGGAAGCGCGTAGGACCGGACGAACCTCTCCGGAAAGGGGGGGAGCAGGGCCGCAGGGGAGGCACCATGGCGGGAGGGGGGGCTGGGACAGGAACAGGCCGTTACGGGTCCCGTTACCTATGAGTTATGCTACCTACGATTCGTGGTACAAAACAGACTTGTGTGTTACCACAGGGTGCTGTTTTGTGACGCTCCTGGCTGAACCAGCCCTGGATGGCTGCAGGACATCTGCCCTTCCTGCTCACCTTGATGGTGGTTTGGGCTGGTGTGGGATGATGCGGCCACAAGCGCGAAGCCGGTGGGGTGTTGCAGGGTTAGAAATGGGCAAGGAGGTCATCTCACCGTGGCAAACAGGCGGACGAGTCCACACGTAAGCCCCGCTCCTCAGATGTGGTCCGTATGTTGAAAACGTTTGAGAATCCCCCAGCTAGGGTGTGTTTTTTTGCCTGCTGCCAGCTGGGGAACCACCGGTGGGAAAAAACTCAAGGAACCCATTTGCAAAATCTGAGAATTAGGCTGGCATAGTCATAAAAGGTTGTCTGGCAGCCAGGCATCTCTCAAGCAGCTAAGTCCAGGTTATGAATGTCTTTAATTTAGCCATTGCTTAAAAATTTATAAATTGTAAACAGCAACCTTCAAAATAGTCTGCTAATATAAATTTACAACCAACATCCTTGGGAGCATTTTTAAATAAAAGAGGTTGAAGAAAAATCAACAGAGGATAGTCTCTGAGGCTTTGAGGCTGTGCTGACTGCTTTAATAAAAGGCAGCTGAGCCAGAGAGGCTCCCTGCCAGGGACTTCTCCACTGTGTCTTTCGAGGGCTGATATCCTTGAACGAGGCCACCTGATGTCAAATGCTTTCAACCACAGCCTCCTGCCTACCAGACGAACACACTGAACACCACCAGGTTCAGTAAGCACATGGAGGCAAAGGAGACCAAGCCCCAGGAGTAGCACACGTGGGCAGGCTTTGTGCACCCACCCCGCAGCTCCAGCACAAAGCGTCTCACAGCCACGCAAGCCCCTGGGGCAGGTGGGTTTGTCCTGGGGCTGAGGTCACGGTGTGCTCAGCTGAGAGCGGTGTGGGCTCTGCTGCCTGCAGTGCTGTCCCTAAAGTGACATGTGTGTACCTAAAGTGCCCTGAGATAAGCAAGTGACTTGGCGTTGCTGCTTTTCCTGTGTTGTTCCATTTCCTGGCTACATCTTACGCTGCAGACCTCCAGGCCAGCTGAAATGCCTCTGTGTCTCTGTTGCACAGGATGCTGGAAATGCCTGGGCGCTTGCCATGGGAGCTGGGCAGCACCTGGAGCTCCCGGCCAGCTCCCTCCTTGCCTGCAGCACTGCTCACCTCTAGCCCAGTGCGTTTGCATCATGTTCACCATCCTGGCTCCTGAATGGGGCTTCCAGGCCAAATTCTAAGAGGGAACTGCTCGTCTGGCCCTCTGCCCCCCTGAGCAGTGGCTCGGCACCAGCCCTTGCCTGCCCGACCCCAGGGGCTGTGGGGCGGGCGGCAGGGAGGGTGGCTGGCCCCCTGGGTGGACCTGACCTCCTGGACGGCCATCTGCATATTCAGGAGTCGTTCCCCGCCGGTTGGCTGCCTCCGGCCTCCCACTCGCTGTTTAAAGGACCTGAGCGCAGCGGGAGGACGCGAGCGCTGGTTCTGTGCTCCCCGTCCCCTGCCCTGGGGTGCGGTCCGGTCCTCCCGGCGCCGCGGGCTGAGCGGCTCGGCCGAGACCGCTTGCTGAAGACAGGGATGCGGCGGCCGGGGGAGGCTCTGGGCGGATCTGCAGTGCTGGAGGGGTGGCAGGCTGCTCCGTGCCAGCTCTCCCACTGAGGAGCACCTGGGGATCCCACGTCGGGTGGCTCCCATTTTGGAGAGGACACACTTGCCTTCTTTTCTGACCACCTGTGTTTCATTCCTCCATCTTTTTCTTCAGGTAAGAGGAGTCTCAGCTGCTTTTAAAGTATTTTGGAAGGTGGCACTGGTGAAGGCTGGTAGTAAGGAACTGGAGCACGATCTGCTAACTCAGCAGGGAAAGGGCTGCATCAGCAGGGGCAGTTTGCTCAGGGCAGGACCTCCTGGTCCTGTGGTGCTGGGGATGCTGCAGGGGGACCCGAGGCCACCCACGACAGGCTTCTGTGGCCTGGGACCACAGGCTCTGCCCCTGCTCTCCAAACCTCTGGCAGAAAGCTGGTGGTGCTGGAAGCTTTAGGCAAGCGGAGGACTTCTTGCCAGCTCCGAGCTGACCTGGGGCTGGGAAGCCTCAGCACTGGGCAATGGGTAAGCTCCCTGACCTTGCTGTTAAAAACACAGAGAAGGTGAGAAATTGTGACCAAGTGCCACATTAAGGTGTTTCTGTAACAAACTGATGTGTCCAAAAGTGAAGCTGCAGGACCAGCTGTGTTGTGCCCATGCCATGTGGAAAGGCTTAATGGCGGATGAAATCTATGACTATGTTCTGTTTGCTGCGTGCCTTTGTTGGCAGCAGCGGGCAGGTGAAGAGGCAGCTGCAGGTGATGTGAAGCTGGTTGTACAAGGGTGGTGGGTGATGCTGAGGGCTGCCGGCATCCTGGCCTTGCGCTGGCTGCGGGTAAAGCAAGCAGGTTGAATGTTCCTCACGACAAAGTGTTAGAAAAATGAAATGCTTGGGAGGGGTGGGGAGACAACACAGGAGAGCAACAAGTGGTATCAGACAGCCCAGAAAATACTTGGTTTTTGTCAGGACTAGAGCTCTGCGAAAAGTAGAGCTCTCCAAGATACCTGCCTGGAATAAAAGGCTGTTTGAAGAAAGGCAACTTGCTAAAAGCAGTGAGTAGAAACCCATTTTCTACACTGCTAATTAGCCTGGGGTCTTGCCATGGGGCAGACAGCCATGGGGACAAGAGACTGATGGTAAGCAAGTATAGTAAAAGAATTTCAGACACTTTAAAGGTGTCTGGAAAAGACACAAACCATCCTACTTCAGGGATGCAAAGCTACTGCTAATTAATATGGGTGAGGGAGAAGCATCCCAGAGGGACGATTACTCTGTAATTGCCCAGGAGATGAGCTTTTTGTGCCTTTTTTTGCAAAGCTGTCCCAGCGAGTGAGCAAGCGGAGAGGGTGGTTCCTGGAGTCAGCACGACAATTTTAAGCTGGGGGCTGCTGGCTCAGTAGTTTTTCTCTTTCCCAGTAATCCCCATCCCCATTCTCACTTCTTTTTTTTTCTGTGTTTTAACAAGCGCTTAGGAGCACCATGCTGCGTTCGCCTGAACATCCCAGTGTGTCCCACTCGCAGCAGATCACATCACACTTTCACCCTCACTGTGCTCCTTCCCATCAGCCTGTTTGTGCCGCCCTGGCTGCCCAGCACTGTTGCCCATCACTGTGCCCTCTGGGCTTTAGTGATGGCAGAATCGGCAGCCATGCCCCGGCCTTGCTGCTATGTGCTGTGGATGCCTTCCGCAGGGATGTTGCTGCCATTCCCGCGCCCTGCTGGTGCTCGGGAGCATCTCAAACTGCCTTTGCCCAGGCGTGCATGGCAGAGGGCTCTGTCTGGTGCTCACCACCCTGGTACCCAAGTCCCTAAGCCCAGAGGGGGGGTTGCCTGAAGGCCTCTGGCCTGGGTGCAGCCAGCGGTGTGGGGAGTCTGCACTGTCAGACCCATTCAGGGCTCAAACTGTGTGAAACAAACTCCGGGCACCATGACTACCTGGCTGGTGGGTGGCAGTTGTGACAGTGTCCAGGGTGTTGCTGCTCTTCTGCAACACCCAACAACCTGCTCATGGGTTTGGCAATGCAAGGAGCAGGGAACGGTCTGGGAACAGGGATGCCCTGGGAGGAAAATCTCTGGCCACATGCATGCAGAGCTGCTGTATGATGTCCTGCCCACTGAGGTTTCTTGCTCTTTTGCCAGTTCCACACCTCTAGCAGGCTGAAACCTTGAATACCTGGGAAGTCCATCACTGAAAATGATCCCAAACCAGCTGCGGGTCAGCTCTCCGGTGTGCAGGCAAGAAGAAGAGACAATGGATGGCAGCACTGCCTCTGAGCGGGATGGAGACTGTCCTACTTCACGTCACAGCCAGGGGCTGAAGATGGAGCCCTGTTTCCAGACTGACTCTCTCCTGCCTTCTCCCAGCACATCCCTGATATCACAGCTCCTCAGCCACCCGATGGTTGGCAGCAGCCTGGATCCTTGCATCCTTCTCCCTTTCTCCCAGGCAGCGGCCCTGCCTCAGGACTACGAGTGTGACGCATCTTCTGGAGAAGGAGCGCGAGCTCTGGCTTTCCCCAGGACCCATGCTCCAGCTTCGGTGACCTGTGCTGGTGACGGGGACCAGCTCTCTGACCAGCGTGTGCAGGACCAGGTCTCCGACCAGCACTTACGAGCCAAGCGGGCCAGGGTGGAGAGCATCATTCAAGGCATGAGCCTCCCACCAACCCCCCCAGCATTTGGTACCAGTCTGGAGGCAGCTTTTGGGCATGAGAGGCAGAGGGGTAGCGAGATGCCCTGGGAGAGCAAGAGAAAGCTGAAGGTGCCCCAGCAGGGCACAGGGGCAGCTGGGCAAGTGGCCCTCGCAGGGGGAAGCCACCATGCTGAGGGCTGCCAGCAGCTGAAGGAGCAGCTCTGCTTTTTAGAGCAGCAGCTGAGGAGGCTTCAGGAGAAGTTCTCCCAGGTCTGTGACCCCAGGAACGCTGCCCAAACCCAGGAAGGTACCGAGAAAGCACATCCATTGCCTGGGAAGCCTGGTGACAGACCACACAAGGACAGTGCCACTGCCACCAGTGACCGATGCAAAGTGCCTCTCTGGAGTAGCACCCCAGGGGTCCACGGGCAGGAGGAGGAGGAGGGCAGAGATGGCACAGGTGGCTTGCCCTCAGCTGCCAGGGTCCTCTCACGGGCACTGAAGCACGAGCTGGCCGGGGTGACGTCCCACGTGGTGGACTCTGTCTTGAAGACTGTGTGGCCAAAGGCAACTGGCCGCCTCCTGCAGCAGTACTGCGGCCACCTGGTGCCGGGGCCAGGTCCCAGGAGAGAGTATTTTGCTGTTGGGAAATGCAGAAAGCCACTTTCTAAGCCATCCCCCGTGAATGGGCTTGGCTCGCTGGGCTCACCCCAGGCCGAGGCCGTGCCAGGAGCTTCAGGGAAAAGCCCAGGCTCTCCTGTTGTCTCCTTCACTTCAAAGGGGGTCAGAAAACCCTGTGAGGTACTCAGCTTGAGTTATCCACTGAGCTCAGCCACCCCTGTCCAGGACAACCAGCTGCTGAGCCAGCTGCTGGGCTGTGGCCAGCAGAGCCCCTGGGGCAGTGGCTCTCGCAGGACCACCTCTGCTCCTGAGAGGGGTCCTCTGGAGCCCCTCGACTTGCACTGGGAAACCATCAAACTGAGGTCATCAGTTCTGAGACAGCAGCAGCAGCACTCCCTGCCCCTGGGCTCTGTTGACGTGGAGAGCCTGGCACTGCTGCCGGCTGGCAGGGATGGCCACAAGGAGCTGCAGACTGTGATGGATGGGGCACCCTTTGCCTCCACCCATATATCCTTTAGGTGCAACTGGAGGGGTCCCTGGGCTTGGATGTGTTCCCTTGTCCTCTGAAGCCACAGCTTGGCACAGCCCTTGCTGGTATCCCCAGGGGCACGGTCCCTGCTGCTTCACAGTGGGCTAAAAAGGGGTGGGCAGGAAAGGGGTCCCAAGCTATGGAGGGCACTGCTGCTCCTCAGAATTGCCCAGATGCTGTAGTGTAGCTGGGGGCAGAAGTAATGAGCTCCCAAGCCTGCTCTTAGGCCATCATGGTTGTCCTATCATCCTACGTCAGGAACAGGTGTCTCATGGATATCCCTGTTCCCACCAGGCTGGGAAGCACTGTGGGGAGCAGCAGCTTACCCAAGGATGCCAAAGGGAAAAGGCCAGTGGCTGCCTGGCCGGAGACAAATCCCCTCCACACTGCTGCCAGGCCACGGGGAGGGGCTGTTGCAGGTGCTAGCCCTGTGTGTGCCGGGGCCAGTGCCCAGGGACGCGCCAAGCTGTTGGAATGCTGCATGCAGGCTTTCCTTGACCCCAAGGCAGATCCAGGAGGCACTGACCCCCGGCCACCTGAAGAAGGCCAAGCTGATGTTTTTCTTCACCCGCTACCCCAGCTCCGCTCTACTGAAAACCTACTTCCTCGATGTGCAGGTAAAATGGCAGTGCTGGCTGCTGGTGCCAGGCATGTCTCCTGTGCAGTGTGACACCCAGCCCGCATCGCTGGGGATTGCAGGGAAGGGGATGCTCTCATGTCCCTCTGAATCACTGGGGACTGCAGGGAAGGGGATGCTGCCGTGTCCCCCTGCCTCACTGGCAGCAGTGGGGGCATGGCACATACTCGGGCATGGGCTGCCCTGAAATGGGTGCTCAGGGCCATGGCAGACCTGGGCTGCCAGGTGTCCGCTCTGTGCAACCAAGACATTGGGATTAAAGCACATCATGAATGTACCTCCCTACTGCCGGGCTTGTGGGATCTGAATCTCAGCAGGGGGAGGTACCTGCACCACCCCGATGTCAGAGTCCTGGCTGGTGCTTTCACACCCTCGGGACACGGCTGTGCTTGGGGGGCCCCGTGGGTCAGGAGGGTCCCAGCTGGCATAACACCCGTCCCCCGGCTCTCCCCCGGCAGTTCAGCCGCTGTGTCACCTCCCAGCTCATCAAGTGGTTCAGCAACTTCCGTGAGTTTTACTACATCCAGGTGGAGAAGTCTGCCCGGCAGGCCCTGCTGGAGGGCGTCGCAGACACCAGTGCCCTGCGGGTCTCCCGGGACTCAGAGCTATTCCGTGCCCTCAACACACACTATAACAAGGGAAATGACTTTGAGGTGAGGAGGGGGATGGGGGGCAGGGGCTGGCTGGGGGGAGGGGGAGCTGGGGACCCGGTGGTGCTGTGGGCTGATGCCCATCTCGCCGCAGGTGCCGGGCCGGTTCCTGGAGGTGGCTAGCCTGACACTACGGGAGTTCTTCAGCGCCATCAGGGCGGGCAAGGACGCTGACCCCTCCTGGAAGAAACCCATTTACAAAATCATTTCCAAACTGGACAGTGACATCCCAGAAGTGTTCAAAGCCACTGGCTGCTCCCAGGAACTTCTCCACAGCTGAGTCTCCACAAAAGCAGCCCCAGGTCCTGTGTGTGGCCACCATGTCCTAAGCACCTCCTAGGCACTCTGTACAGCATCCATTATTCTGACTATTTTCACTCTGTCCTGTACAACAGCTCCTTGGGTGAGGTCTATTTCTTGCCTCAGGCACTGGGATTTTACGCTGTGTGTTTTATTCTCCTGCTCACAGCTGATGGGGTCCTGCCAGAGATCCGGGGAGGGGAGGGATGGAGGTGAAGCCATCTGGTTGGAGCCTGGGAGATTGCTCTGTCCCAGCTCTTCCCGTGACTCTGGGCAGGCCACCTTCCTCTCTTTTCCAGAGGGCCACAGGTCAAGGCAAACAGCCTTTCTGTTTAGCAAGGAGGCAGAGGTCCTAGCAGAGGGCAAAGTTTTCTTGGCGCAGTGGAGTGGTGGATGTGCCCGGTCCAACGGCACGCCTCAGTTTCTGTCCAGATACAACACACCAGTGTCCAAAGAAAACAGCTGGTGAATTCCAGCATTTCAAGCACTCCATGAGGATGGCTTACTCTGTCTGGGAGATGAAAAAACAGTGCAACAACACCCCTGCCGCATCCCCTGTGCTGTTTGGCGGAGCCCCCCATGCAGCTATGTGCTGGGGGCAAGCAGGTGAGTGCGTGCACTGGTGGCAGCGACCCAGGAGCGACTGCTCGCCAACAGTGTTGCCCGTGATGCTGGAGGACAGCAGGGCACACAGCCAACGCCACCTGACCCTGCAACCAGCCCCCACCGGCTCATTGCCTGGGGGCAGAGGGCCACGTTAAACACCCACCCATGTCCCCTCGTACCACGCATCTGCTGGCAAAACTGCTCCGAACATCTCAGCTCCGCAACCTGCCCACACTGAGAGAGGAGCACGTTATTTGGGACCTGTCAGTGCCTGTGGGTTTTAACACAAGCTACCCCTGCTGGTGAGGAGCTGGCCCTGAGATTTGCAGCCCCACTGCTGCAGGGCTGTAAACCCATGGCGGTTTCTTTTCCCTGTGACCAGGAGCCAGCAGCCATTTCACCTGACAGAGTGTGGGCAAAGTGTTTTGCCTGAAAGGTTCTCATGTGCTATCACAGGTGGCAGTGGGCAGGGAAAGGCTGTGAAGAGCAAGGTCTGAGGAAGGTGGTGGGAGGGCAGTGGTGCTAAACTATGGATCAGCAATGGCACCTCCATGCAAAACGCTCAGGGAGAAGAGGACTGAGAAAAGGCCAAGATGATGTTGGATGTGCTGCAAGGTGCCAGCTGGGTATTAGAGCACAGCAAACAACATGGGAGAGGAAAAATCACAGCTCCAGCATCAGACAAGCTCACAGGGTGATCTGAAGGCAGCGTGTCTGCAGGGGTAAGGAAGTGTATGATAACGTCAGGGCAGGATGGGGTATCCGACACAGAAGCAGTTTTACGGTGGTTCTTCCCATCATGAGTGTGGCTAACCAGATTTCATGCTTGCGTTTGCATGTTCATTTCTTGAGGTTTATATATTTTACAACCCTGACACCAAATTTACTCAGTCCAGTTTTAAATAAATGCATAGTTTAAGTTACCTGTTTACACTCCTACAGGCCTATTTGATAACTTCTGCTCTAACATGTTACCCTGGGAACTCCTTGCCTTTTGTTGGGAAAAGAATGACACCATGACAAAAGGGCTCAGCCCTTCTGCCAGCATCCCTGCAGGGCTGAGCAGCCCCCACTAACCAACATCCTCACTTGAACTGCCTCCTCACCCCAAAGCCTCCAGTCAGGCTGCTCTGAACTGCAGTGGAAAGCCGGTGCAGCAGCCATCAGGATAATCACAGGGAGACACATCCCAAAGGTTACAGGTGCTAGACTCAAAATGTACACCATGTGAGAATTGCTGCTGGTGGCACCATGCAGGACAGGGTGGTGCCATTCCTGCTGGCAATAACTACCACAGAGCTGAAGCAATGCATTGAGCAGGCAAAACCAATGCTGCTGGCAACGGAAATGATGGCCTGGCTCAAGAAAGGTGTTACAAAATTCTGGCTGTAGCTAAATAATTAAGGAATATAAGAAACAGGTTTACTGAGCGCATCCTGCTGGAACAAAGCCCCTTTACAAACAGTTCTTGGGGGAGCACTTTCTTGCTTCCTCTGCTAACATGCAAGTTTGTGGGTGTCAGTAAAGTGGCAGGTTGGGTGCTGAGGACAAGACAATACCCCAAATCACAGAGTCACAGAGTAGCTGGTTGGCAGGGACCTTTGAGGGTCTTCTGGTCTGGCTCTTCTGCTCAAGCGGGGCCATCTGGAGCTGGTTGCCCAGGACTATGCCCAGATTTTGAGTATCTCCAAGAAGAGAGACTCCACAACCTCCCCATTAACAACAATGAACAGGACTGGACCCAGTGTTTGCCATGTAACTGCAAGGAAGCAGGAATTGCAGAGCTGTGTTTTACACTAGCTTCTGTGAAGCATGGACCTGCATGATCACGACAAATAGCGCTTCACATCAGTTGTCCTTTACCTGTGGCGAGGCCTCACCACTTGTATCCATGGGGTGAATTCTGCCCGAGTAGATTTTCCGTCCAACAGAAAAAGGGAAAAAAAAAGCAGGGCTAGACAGGCTTGGCGAAGGACACGAGGTCATAGGGCACTTGTCTGCCTGGAATCTTCTTCAGCAGCTTTTCAAACCCTGTTCAACTTCAGTCAAGTAACAGAGAGCACAGAGGTGTCAGGGATGCAGAGGGAGGATCTACCCACCTTTTGGTCACCCCATGCTCCTTCTGCAGGCAGAGCTTCTGTCTGGGGATGCTGGGGTGCAGCTGCCTCCTCCTGTGGTGCTCCTCTAGCCAGAGCCTGGGGAGTTGCACCCCGGCAGGTACAGGTCTGCTGAGTGATGCTGAGGTGGGGTGAGCTGAACAGCAGCCACATGCTCCTGGGAGAGCCTTGGAAAGCAGCAGCCATCTGGCAGAGAGGGAAGGGGGAACTCACACAGCCTTCCCTTCATCTGGGTCACAGGAACACCAAAATGGAGAAGGCAGCACATCTGGTGGGATGTGAGGAGAGCTGGTGCTACTCTAGGGGTGATGGAGCCTGAAACAGGATGTGGATTCTGATGAAATTAGAGTTTCACTGGTTGTGCTGTGCAGGGTACGGAGTATAATTTCATTTAGATTGTAGTGGTGCCCAAGATATAGCAGCTAGTTTTCAAACAAAGACTAGTGGGTGCCTGTCACAGGGAGAGTTCCTCTGACAAGGTGTGTCTGCTCCGAGAGCTGGGGGGAGACGGGAGAGCTGCTGCCCACACAGAGGCTGCAGCCGTGACCCGCCTGCTCGGGTGGGCTCTTGCTTTACTATTTTCCACTAATTGCCCAAGGAAGCAATAGGGGCAATGCACTCACCTACTGCTGACTCAGTTTCACCTTAAAAAAATAATCCTTTCCTCTATCCAAATTTCAGTGGAATATGCAAAAAACTCACAGCCACCCATAACCATCTCCTCTGGGAACAATTCCTCGGGGCTATCCTTTTACATTTCCAATCGCATTCATAGCTCATCCACACCAGCATACTCACTGCACACAGCTACACAGCAGCAAAGGCTGCTAGGCACTAAAAATTGCTGTTTCCTGCCTCCAGGCTGCTGGCATCCTATAACAGCCCAAAGAGGGAGATGTGACCACACTGACTAAGCTTGCGAGGCCCTAAGAGCCCTCAAATACTCATCAATGTTATTACCTACTCATGAGAGCCCTTATTACTCCTGTACAGCTAATTAGAGCTTGAAGAAGTTCCTAGTGACTGTTCATCCCATGTGCTGTAATAGCTTGGGGGAAAATTCTGACAAGCAATAAAACATTTATGTTTTTTCTTTATTCCTGCTAATGACTTGGACCTGCCTGCAGTGAGTGAACCAGCCGTAGAGTTTCCCAGCTCAAGCAGATGTTCTTAAATGGACCTTCCTTCAAATACACATCTCAGATGCATATTTGGCATCAGGGCAGCTCTCTCCAGGTAAGCACACCCTGGTGAGCCTGTGCTCATGAAATTTCAGCAACATTTACTGTCCCACTATGTGCATTGGAAGGATGGATTAATTCAGGTTACAGTACAAATGCTACACTTGACAGACCCAAAGTCACTTTTCAGCTGGAGGACACCCCTTCCCGTGCCTCTGGTGTGCAGAGATGAGGAGAGTGGAGAAGGGAGATGTCTCACAGGAGCCCGGCAGCAGGGAGGCCATCGTGCAGCCCAAGGGGCTTTCCAGGAAGATACTTCTGAGCAAGGGTGCAGGAAGGAGTGAGAGGACAGCTGGGAGCTGAGTGCAGACTCACCTGCGCCAGCAGAACCAGCAGGGTGGCTGGAGGTCACGCTCGCCTGGGAGGGGGCAGCTGGGGCGGGAGGCAGGCTGCCCGAGAACACACACGCCTGCCTGTCTGTGCATACAGCAACACCAAACTAGGAAATCCAGTTTTAAAAGCAGGCCTGATCTAGAATGCTTGAAAATGGTTATTCAAGTAAAGCCAGTGAGAAATATGCCACAGATCTCAAGGAAAAGCAGATTTAGGTCAACACATGTGAGGATACAGCCCAGATTTATATACTAATTTCTACTCAGCTAACTGTACAGGCTGCCGACTGGCAGGTGAAGTCCCATGTCATGACTGACATTTTCTTCTTTTTTGGTAACATACAAACATTACAAAGACCTAACATGTGAGAAATTTCCTATTTTCTCCTTTTGAGAGAACTTACAGCGTATTTACATTATGGAATCACACCTACCATCAGCCTCTGCAGTATTTCTATAGGCTTCCCAAGTTTAGTGATTTTTTTTAGTACTAGGCTTTTGATGAAATGTTCATAGGGTCATTTTCATTTTGTGTATTAGGGCCAAACACTGTTCTTGGTTTTGCTATTCCAATAAAATGGGCACTACAGACATCTTCTTCAGCTATTTCTCATTACCTCCTAAGCAACTCGAACAACACAGCATAATTCCAATTGGCATGAGCCAAATGTGGCAGCTTCCCCGCTGGTGTTCATTGCTCAGGCTTTTATGGTTTTCTCACTGGTTGCTGTACTAGATTAACAAGGACCATTCTTAAAAGTGCCAACCTGTACCTGACAGGATCAATCTTAAGCAAATGGTAAAAAGCTGGGAGTATGAAAAATAGAATATATAGAAAAAACCCCTGAAGCTTCAATGAAAATATTTTACTGGATTTCCCAAAGCACATAGATGTCATCCATAGCTTTACACAGAACAGAAATTACAAAAAAATATTTTGTATTATTAAAAAAAAAACCTAAGCAAAATACCTGACAATATATACATACGTATCTATATCTGTACATCTCTATATAAAACCCGTCCTAATTTGGTTCTCAGAGAGCAAGCACAGAATATTCAATGACTTAACTAATTGTTTTCCACTTCTAATTTCCACGTCTGTGAGTAAGAAACAGTAGAAATAAGGCCAGCTTTTGAAAACACCATGGATTCACGCTCAAGGGAAAGTGAGGCCACACTATGCATCTGAGCATCTACTGAGTCCCCGAGCGTGGTGGCGCAACCTGCGTTCAAATAAAAACAATTACAAAGGCTCTTTTTAAACAAAACACTTTAGGAATAGTAGCTCAGTTACAAAACGGTAATGCTGTAGAAAAAGTATTTTTTTAAGCGGCAACGCCCTCGCCTCGTAAGCAATTGTTACAAAGCAGAATATCGTCTGTTCATGTTTGGAAATGTCAGGGGCCACAGCTGTGAGTATTACACCAAGCAGCAGATCCTGTCAGCTCTGGCAGCTGCTGGCCCAGAGGTTTCTCAGTGCGCTGTTTCTCCCATGCAGGCCGTGCCCATGGCACTTCTCAGCGAGCACAGAACATCAGGATTTTGTACTTGGCAGTGAACTCTTCCAATAACCCCTCAGCAGAGCAGAAGCCCCTGTGCAGCTCCTGGTGCCGCTGCTGCTGCCAGAGCTCAGGGAAAGCCCTGCACTGCGTTTCACTTGGGCACACTGTGACTTCAAACAGACCATTTACACGGCAGCTATTTCTAACCCCTGAGCCTCAGAGCAATCGCGCCCGTTTGTGACTAAACATTTAACAAGCAATGTTATTGGCGACCAGAGGCATCTTTGCAGGAACTGGCAGTGCCTGGAAGCTGGAAACACCATCTCAGTAATGGTCCAGCCAGGGAAGGTGTCTCTATTCAGCACACAGGGTCTTGGCTTGGCCTGTTACAGCGTGGGGAAGCCAAGTGTTTCATGTGGTGACAAAAGTTCTGTTTCAAGAATGTCATGGAGCTTTGATTATTTATTGAAATGTAAAGGAGTGATAATACCACACTCAGCCCTGTGTTAGCATTTACTGGAGACATGTCCATTAACACTAATGATTGCTTGTGCAACATCTTCCATACCTGCAAGGTAGCCAGGATGCTGGTGGCAAAGGTTTCCGCATCTGAACAGTCACACCAATCAGGCAAGAAAAATCCACCCAGGTCCTGGGCTTATTCATAAAGATGATAGCATTTCATTTTTCAGAAGGGGCCACCTCATGCTAGAAGGAATTCTCTTTGGACCAGTGCTTCTTGAGCAGCTGCTGTGGCAAGACTGCAATGGCACAGAGCATCTGTTTGATGCCAAACAAACTGTTGCCATGTGAACTCTAGAATAGCTGAGACAAAACTCTCTTCTCCTGAGCTGTTGTAAGCTTGTTTCTATAAAACTGCACAGTGTGTTTCAAACAAAAAGATAATTTCTTTCTCTTACACACTTGGGAACACCAGTAGCCATCCTGTTCCCTGCTAACAGCCTGTTGTCTGTATCAATACAGGCAAACCCTCCTCATGGTACTGATTTACTCAGATCACCACACCACCATCTGTGAGCATTTGGCCCCCAAATTCACTGGTCACACAAACACAAGTTTAGCTTTTTAGTGTGTCACGAATCACAGGCCAACATTTAATTGGGAATACTCTAACTTCAAGATCTGTTTCTTAACAAATAACGAACATTAAGGCCTCAGACAGTCAGTAGACTGGCAGTTGCCAATGGAAGATCTTACCTCTCTTAATACTACTGCATGGCCTGTTAGGTCAGCCACAGCCAACCATCAGCCATCAGCCTCAGAGCCATCCCGCTGTTCTTTCCACAGTAGTTGTTCTCTGGCAATTAGTGGCAGTAGGAATCTTTTACAGAACAGCTTCTCTCTTTGCGAACGATGCTGGAACAAGTGTGGAAGGTGTTCCTCAGGAGCACAGCACTGACATCACCTGAAAGCAGCATGTAATGTCCCAAAAGTATTTTCAGAAAAATTTACTGGCCCTTGCATCCTCCTTGCGACACGCTCCAGCGATCCAAGGATCCTCCTAGTTCAGCAGTTTGCAGAACTCAGACCAGCATCTCACAAAGCTTCTCCTATAAGCCTTCTGGGCTAGTTCAATTGTCTTTATTCAGTATCTTATTGAATGGGTTTGAAAGCATTCAGTGGCTTTTTCCACTGGAAATAAATCATAGTTTTAAAAGCCCCACGCCTAAAACACAACAATGCACGCTGGAAGTTGAGAAAGGATTCTCAGACATATAATATAACAATTAAGAGAGCTGTGGGAGAGGTAGCTGGAGAGGACGGACAAATGCAAGTATTGTAGATGTAACTCTGATATCATGCAGGTGTAAAACAGGAAAACCGTTAAAGTAAAGGAGTAATGACAATGTAGCTATGGTGTTACAAAAAAATCAGGTCCTACATGTGAAAGATCTACATATAATAGCCCTAAATCCTGGCACAAATAAAGAAACACTGAGATTAACAGGGAGGAAGGTCTTACGCAGATATCTCTCCCAACGTCTATTTTCCCCATAACACATTTAAACAGAACTGTAGTATTGGGAAAATCCCCTGCCATGACAACTCAGTTCTGCACTGTTAAGATTTAGCACATAGGTATGTTATCAATACATACGACCATAGTGTAGCTTCAGACATTCAGTGTATCCCCGCACATGAATCCACACCACAGGGAGTTCAAAATCATACGCATTTCATCCACCATCCCACAATAAGATGTAGGATCCCTGCAGCCCCTCTGCAAAATGGAAGAGGACTGACTTGTGAGGGTGAACCCCTCGACAAAAGTCAAGTTCATTAGTCTGTGAGAAGTTACAAGGTGATTTCTGAGAAGCATCACTGAAGATGTGCATCTCTGTGCCGTCCCCTCTCTGGTATCAGGGCTTATCTGTTGCACATTAACTGCTCAGAGTCTGGCTCAGCTGCGTGGCGGGCGCAGGACAGGATCCCTGTGAGCAGAGGGTTCAAGGGCAACACGTCAGAGATGCTGCTGGAGGGAGGCTGCTGCTTCCAACGGCACAACTGCTCTTAAAATAAACTGAACTCTGTGATACTGATGTCAGCAAAAACCAGCCAAACAAAAAAATCACAGTTGATAATAAGTCAAAAAATGGTGCCTAATTGCTACTGAGCATTCTTCTCCCCGAGATTGCCAAAACCAGCACTTTATATATTTCTGCTTTTCAAGTAATTGTCTTTTTTTCCCCACAGTTAGAAAGTGAGGGGAAAAAAAAAAACCCAAACCAATCTGACATTGAATGCTGAATTCCAATTCTTACTTGTTCGCAATGTATTTCTACCCTTTTATACTTTCCAAAATTCCCTAGAATACTGTCTAGTCTTGATTTTGCTCTTTGCCAGGGAAGATGCTGAGCAGGCACATATTTGTAAAATATTTTAACAACAGTGACTTGAAACTCGAGGCAATTTTAGTGTCACTATTTCCAGAGGTTTTCCTTCTCCACAGCTGGTGTATCAATGGTAGGGAACAATTAAACCAGTAACAGCAAAAAAAAAAAAAAAGAAAGCAACCTACATGTTGCAGAAAGTTAATGATGTTTCTAGAATACACAGACTCGATCTGTACATTCCGCTATACTGAAATCAGTACTCAAACAGGCCTATACAATGTGACACAAACACAGACGAAAAAGAAATAATCACAGCAAAGAGTGAAACTTGAAAAATAGTGCAGAAGGCTCTGGAGGCCACATACAGGTCTTAAATCCCTGCTGGGCTGGATCAATTCAGCTGGAGAACCGAATGTAAAGGAAACTGCTTTCAGCATTGCACACTTAAGTTTTAAATAACACACATATAAGGTGCATTATGCATTTTTTTTTTTATGACCTGTGCTATAACATCCCAGAAAAAAGATGCCCAGTTAGGTTAATTATCACAAGGAGAGAAGTACATTGTTTGTCTCTCCTGTACATCAAGCTAGCAAGTAGCTTCCACTGCTGAAAACACATTTCTCTCATCTTGATGCATGTAGCCAAGAACAAATTAAGATAAAAGGAAATGGCACAATAGTCCAGAAAAGGAAAATCAATGTGTACTACAAAATATAAGCTATACACCTTTATCTTAGAAGAGAATATCTCCTAAACTGGAAGAACTAATATACCAAAGTTTCAACCTAAAGCATTCATCTAAGAGACTGATATGGAACTGCTGTAGAAAGAGTATTTTTCCAAGGCAATGACATCTGAAATCAATCCCTGTGAATAAAAACAGCCAGATGAAGAACATACATAAATTATACTCCTGCAAAAATGTAGTCACCACTCCACCAAGCCCAGACCTCACAGCAACTGTGCAGATTTATAAGTAATGTACATTTCTGAAGTTCTGTTTCACTAGGAATGGTAAACAACAGTCCATGGACGGGAACACAGCACCAGTATTTTCTGTTTACGGAACTTAGCAACAAAAAAGTCAGATGCTGAGAAGTCCAAATGAAGAGAGAAATTTTGAAATACTCATTGAGAAAGACAATCTCTAAGAGGTTGCACAGCTGTAACAGACACTGCTGAGGAACTTGACTCCAAAACTCTGACTGCACTGGCTGCAGGTGCATCAGGGTATGCAGTGGAGAACAGCCTTGGAGAGGGAAATTCTTGGGACAACTGTGGCTTTTCAAATTAAATTCAAGATGATGATTTACATGCAGAATCCAAGAAACTATCAAAGCACACTGTAAAGTGACGACGTGACATGGTCAGCACTTTTGCATTTAGCAAAGCATAAATCGCGCCAGTCTTAACTTCTAGATAGTCCTTCTAGTCAGTGTAGCCCATTTTAAAGGTAGCTTAGGAACAAGAGAAGGATGGAAATCCACAGGACTCAGACAATATTTTACGAGCCAGTACTGGACACAACTAACAAAGAAGGTGATGGAGAAATATTTACCACTGAAGGTCACAGGTTTCATCAGTTCCCCAAACTGACCCAGAGCCAAACAGTCCCTTCTGGTTTTACAGAGGTAAACCCAGCTTTTTAGCCAGATTTTTATTCTGCTCCAAGTTTATCTTCAGTAGGAGGCACAGACGTGCACTATTAGCAGACTACTAGCAATGCAGCGCACTCACCATGTTAGTGCCTCTCCCCAACAGATTCATAGATAAATTACTTAAAGAGTATCTGAATATTCCTCTCAAACTACATCTGAAACATATACACTGCAATGAGGCTATAACAGACAGACTCATGTAAAAAAAGGGGAAGTTTCTACCCAAGTTCACTTTGGGGGCCACCCCTTCAGCTTTACAGCAGATTCTCTCTGCCTGCTGGGAGAAGGGAAAGGAGACACAAACAGTTTTATTCCTAATAAAGGAATATGTAGATTGTAAACTCCTTGGAAAAGGGCATTCACAGTCCTCTTTAACTATGAAGTACCTACTGCAAAACATGCAGTAATCATATCACACATCACACAAACCTGTTTGAACTGTTCACATTAGAGTTTCCAGTATGTTTGTTTGTGAGATCTTGGTGGCGTCCCTGATCAAGCTGCAGTTCTGAGATTTGTTGGCCAGAGTGCCATGAGCAGGTTCTTCTATCAGAAGTATCTTTAGTGCTTCAGTTTGGATATTTATCCTTATTTTTCTTCATTTCAAGAGGAAAAAAGCAAAAGCTTGGAAGACTTCAGAAGAATTATTTCCTGCTACAATGTATTTCAAGACTCTACAATCCAAAAGCAGCTACTAGCAAGTTAAATCCCATTTTCCATTAGATGTCAGCGTTGTCAAGCTTTTTAGCAGGATATAAAAAGACCATTCAATTTTCATGCCTCTCCTTAAGGCAGAAGATCTTGTTCCATATTTATGAAGCACGTAAGCTCAATGGAGCGCAAAATCTTGTCTGCGGACTGCAAGTAATACTCCACAAAACAGTGCAATGTTAATCCACTGAAATGTTTTCCATAGAAAAGTAGTGACCTTTTCTTTCATGAAGCAGAAGTTAACAGTTTAGAACTGTATTGGGCAATATGAAACCACAAAAATTTAATTATAATGGAAACAATGTCAAGCTTTTCCTTTTTTTTCCAATTTAATCCTAATGTGAAACCAAAGCTTTAGTGCCATCTGGTTGTCATTACCCGAAAAATCTTGACTTTTGCATGACTCTTAACTGCAGAGTACAATAAGATCTGCTACCAGACAAGTTAATCTGTCCACATCTTCTTCAAAGAAAATAATTTGGCCATTTCAGTTAAAAAAAAGGAAAATCAAGCACCTCAAAGCATAGCAGTACAGACTCATCGCTTGCACAAGAGTTCTGAGCATCCACAGATCAGTAACTTGAAACAGTGTAGGTGTTTGTCAGTAAAGCTGTATTTTCTGTGCTTCAAACAGGAATTTAGTGTTCTCAAAAAACAGGAGCTACATGTACAAAGGCTTGTACCTGCTGCAACAGTGGTCAAACAAGACTTTTATTACTATCTGCATACACTTACCAAAACAGAATAAAAAGGTATCTTTAAAATGCTGCTTACGATACCTTTGTCATCCACATACAGCGTAGTGTCAAATTAAAGTAACGGTCTGTATTACCCACCTGTCAAAACAAATACTTAAGTTTTTTGTGGTTTAAGGCCATTTACACTGAAGCAGGGAAGAACTGCAGCTCCATTCCCTTTCTATGCTAATCCCCGAAGAAGAAAAGTAACATCCTAAAATATTTTAACAGAGGAAACCTTAGGTTTTGAAAGATGCCTCTCTTTTGGGGAGTAGCAATATTTCACTTTACATGTAATCTGTTAATGGCTTGTGCTTTTAAAGAGTATTAAAATGTACTTTCAAATCACCCTTAACAAGCTTTTTCAAGACAATCTGCTTTCTAAATCAGCTTGCTCAACTATACTTTTGACCTGTGAGCTCCGCTGTGTATGAATACAGTGATGACAGCAGATAGTTCAGATGCCACCCTAAAAAAAAAAAGCATCAGAAGTTTCTTGTGTAGAGCTGAACATCCATTCGTGCATGTGTGTCTTGACCAGTTACAGAAGCAAACTTTGTACACACATGCAAGGGAATCAGTATGGAGAAATATTTGAATGACAGAGTCCAGAGCGCAAGCCCTGGGGAAAGGCCTCCCCTCCCGAAGAGATTCCATCTGAGAGTTCAACCAGACAGAAAAATGTTAGAAAAAAATGAAACTGTGCCATTTTCACCCAGGCAGCTTTAATGTTTTGCACATTCAAATCTTAAATCCTACAATTTGAAGAGACCAGAGCCTCCTGACTAGAAACCTAACACAGAATGGAAAACATATGTGTCTTCAAAACGCTTTTTGTCTCTCCACTTCCAGGAACTTGCTGCACTTTTTGTTCAGTAACAGTACTTGTGCTTACCTGGTTTAAGCAAAACCACGAATAAAAGAGGACATTCTGCTTCCAAACAGAATCCATCAGCTAGAAAGTGATAATCCACCTGAATTAAGTATTGTCATTACCAATTCTCCAGCCCACATGTGTGAGGAGGATTTAAGGCTCCAGGCTGTAGATTCAGTACCGTACAAATTTGGAAGTGGTAGAAAGAGACATCGCAATTGCTGGAACACTCCGCTGGTAAGAAAGAAACTAAACAGTTCCACCATGAAGAAAGTGATTGATCTTGAGCAGAAATTAGAAGAGTTACTCTGTGTTCCTTTAGTTGGTTGAAGGATTCTGACTCACGAATGGATGAGTAGAAGAGAAGCAACTTTGACTCAAGTTTTATGAGAGAATAAAGATGATTGCACTAGAGACTCACAACAGAGAATTGTGCCATTCATATTTAAATTCTAGGAAATCCCAGTCCTCTCCTAATTTCTACTACAATAAGAAAAGAAAGTATCATCAGTCTTATACCACCACATTTTAAGAATTTGAATTTCTTTTTACCCACTTACAGTTCACACTGCAGCTGCACAGACCTCAACTGAGATGGCCACCTCTGCTTCTCAAAAACATTATCTCATAGTATGCAAGTTGTCCTGGCACAGTTTGATCCCAAATCGTCCATGGGCCTCAAGTTCAGTATTGAGACCTCATTTCCCAGTAGTAGTCTGCGAATTATCAAATAACGAAGACAGGCATAACAAAAAGGTGCAATGTACTCGTCAGCATTTGGCTTCCTGAGGATGCAGATCATGTGCACGTTCCACGGGCAACGAGAACTCTCAGTACTGCTTCCCCTTTGCAGGCCACGCACACTGAGTTCCAGCACTCCCAGAGTTCCCGGGTTTCAGTTCAGTGAAGCCAGCTGCGTGCTGGCAGAGATGTTGGGAACTTCATCGCAAAAAGCACAATTTGCCTCCAACCCAGATCAACCATGTTTTCTTCAAGTCCCGAGGTCTGTCCAATATTGTGTGGGTTTCCAAAATTTCACGGCAGCAGTATTAATAATTAAATGGCACAATCTGCTAAGGGAAATTGTGTCCGTAGGGCATGGAACAATTCACCATGACAGCTGCATTAAATAAATGAACAAAGAATATTTTTTCTTCTGGTAACAATACATTTGTTTAGGTGGCAACAAGCTGTCCCCCATAGGCTGAAATACTTCATCCCTTTGAAAAGGACTCTTGCAATGCTCCAATGATGTCAAAATCTCAACTTAGGAAAAACTGATTTTGGCTGGCCAGGTCATACTCTTCTCTCTCATTTAAAAGCACACTAATGACAGACTATTCTTCTGCAGGAAGCATACTTTCTAATGTGACTTGCAAATCATGATTCTTCATAATTTTTAACCATTCAAGTGGATTAGATGCCGTTTTTTTGGGGATAGGTTAATATATTTATTTCAGTGTAGTATACAACTCTGCTTTTCCAACTCAAATCCTTTCATGAAAGCTATTACTGAAATCCTACTCAGGATTCTCCACAATACCCAAATGGTTGCTCAGAGATTAAAAGGCTTCAGAAAATAGATAAAACAAGGCCTTACAAACAGACAGTAACAGCTATGTATTTTGTTTACCAACAGATAGGCAAGAAACAATTAACGGACAGTGTTTGCAAGGATGACTGAAGCGAAATCCAGAAAATACCAAACCCAACCCGATGGGTGAAAAGTGAAACACTGACTTGTACCAACACCAATTCTTGCATTCTAAAGACGAAACTGATCACGCAAGGTAAGTTGTTTATCTATGTTGATGTGATCATTTAAGAACAAGAAAATCATGACATTTTCAGAACTGATATAATATTCTATGCTATATCTTCACTCTTTCATACTGTGGCCAGACCATCATGCTTAATGAGCCATCCTATAGTAAACCACAAGGCAACTGAAGACGACAACTAAGCTCTATTCACATAGCAGCAGCATGTCTTGGGTTGCACATTCCCTTGCAGAAAGCACATGTACTTCTACCGTGAGACCGGTCATTTCAATACTCTTAAAACAGGAGATGGTCTTGAGAAAAACAAGTGTCATAAGAAACTGTAACTCACAGAAAATACTGTTTTAACAGTCAACTTTGCTCAAGAGGTATCAGCTTCATTCTGCAGCAACTGATGATTTTGTCAGAGTTGTATTTTTAAATGTGATGCACTGCACAGGAACAATCCAACATAGGGTGAACACAACTGCATGCACGGTCAGAGACGGATCATTATCTGAGAGTGCTGGATGCTTATTTTCCTATTTAGCCAGAAATAAAAGTGGGTATTCTTTCTGTTTAGCACTGTGAAAAATTACATTGCCAATATTAGTGAGCAGATGATGAGAAAAACCAAATCAGGATCAAAACTCACTGGATTCTGTAGTGAAGGATTTTCTAGACAAAAGCAAAATCACTAATCACCAACCTCTGACTATGAGCCAAGCATGGGGCTACCTAGCTATTCCCAGTTCTGTGAGCAGCAATGATGAATTTTTCCTTTTTGCTCAATTTCTTCATTCACTGAAGGATCAGAGTATGTAGCACCTGTTACAGGTTGTAGCTCTGGCATAAGCTATTTTTTTTGAGAGCCACTTCCCATCAAGCAGATGAAGACTGACCTGCTGAACATTCAACTGAAACAAACAGCAAAGATTATGGAATGATATTTCTGTACTACAGGAATGGAAAAGCTCTGAACTTCAGGGAACCAGGAAAACAAGAACAACAAAATAAACCATGCCCTTCAGCCTGTTCTGATCAGTCTGCAACAGCCTGTTTTTATAATGGAAGTTTTGTCCTGAACTTGATGATTGATACATTTTTCTCTCTGTTCTCATCAGAGTAATGTACAACTCCACGTGTATTCTCTGCTCATCTCTCTCTAATTCTATGTGCACCATAAACAGTGTGACTTCTTTGGGTGTTATCTGCTGAAATGATTTTCAAAATTGTTAAAAACAGAAAACAATACTATCAATTCTGTCACACGCTATCCATTTGCATGCTCCAGAATTATTTAGCCTAGAAAAGAAAATATTAGAAACAGATCTGGTTCAGGCGTATTACCGAAAATACAGATAAAACCGTTATCAGTTCTTAAAATCCAAGAAACAGCATCAACTTAAAACAATGGCATGCCACAAGAATTCCAGTCTTGTTATGGACAACTGAGGATAGACTGAAACCCCTTTTACACGTACCTGAGAGAGCAACTTCTCCGAAGCAAAGCTCGTCTGATTTCCACAGCAATACACAATATGATTTCTTGTTAACTAGTAGTTGCCCTTTGTCAACAATTTGTGGTCAGAATTCAAAAAGTACTCAGCAACATTTAAAAAAGAAAGTATATATGCTACATAATAATATGTGTATGCAGAAAGTGCATATTTATTATTTTCCATTTAAAAAAAAAATCGCTGCATTCAGGGAGCTTGATTTTCTTGTATTAAACACATTCAAGGCATAACACAAGGTCAGGTCCTCCCCTTGTTTATCAAAGAGCTTTCAATCATGCACCACAGACAAGGCTGAGAAACATCCAATAAACCAAAATATTAGAATGGCAAACAAAACCACCCATTAGCACCATGGCTCTCCTTTAACAGCATAAACTACCACTACACCAGAACTATTCAATTTACCAACCTAGACACAAACTGCCATGTAATTGCTCAGCAGAGCAACACAGAAGAGCAGGAAAGGAAATCTAGGACTTCATTTTCTTCCCCCAGAAAGATCAAGAGAAAAAAAATTCAATTCACCAGTAAAACAGCAGTTACTTTCAGATTTAAACACCATGCACGGTTACAACATTGATAACATTTGCTTCAAAACCTGAGAGGACAAAAGAAATTTTTCACCAGGAAACCTCTGATGCTGTGCAGAGGTGATGTACCAGCACCTGTGAACAATCTGTGCCACGTTTAATAGTGTGGACTAGTATTCATTTATCATTTTTAGCAAGCTAAACACTCTTAGTAGAATAATAGGAGAGTATTAACTTCTGGTCTTTGTTGCTTCTTTTAATGATGTTTCTCTCTGACACAGTAGACGTATGAATGGAATGAAACACCCTGACGGGGATCAGCATTGACTAAAAGACATAGTACGACCAAAAAGAGTTTCCTAGGCTGCCCTCCAGAGAACTCCATAGTACCTCTTTTCAAATTAAGCATTACAGAAGTGTTTTTCGTACATTACTACCTTGAGTATTTCAGAGCCATCCAACAGTATTTATACTCATGTAGTAATGGAAATTTGACATAACTGAGAAACTAGGATCCAGCAAATAATGATCACTCCTGCTCTCCGGGAAGAAAGAGAATGGTGTGACTCCTAAAGGCCAACAAAATCTGGGGCCTTGAGGGAGCCATCTATGAGAAGAAGAGCAGGTGATACACCTAGAAGACAGGACACATTCCAGAGTATGAGCACAGCACCTCTTCCAGGTAAGGATGGTTCTGAGCACTGTCAACATGTGAACACAGACCACATTTAAAACATCAAACAAAAACCATGCTATATGGTCCACCAAGAACACTGAGTTTCTAGTGAAATTTATTGTTCTGCTTCCTAATACAATAAGCTACAAGGTACATACAGTATAAAACGAGAACAGCCACAAAGCAAAGGTGATAAACATTCTGTGACAGTACAGTGGAGGTAACATCTGTCTAATCCTTCCACTTTATCCCACAAACAGCAGCTAAAACTACTGGCCCTCTCCCCACCCCCACCCCCCAAATATTAAAAAGTAAACTGTTTCCCTCACTTAGGAGCACTGGGATTTTTTTTTTTTTTTATTTGAGGGAACTGGTGCTGAAACTAAAGTAACAAAAGAAAAACTGTGAAGGTGGGAGTGACATGACCCATGCAAGATGCCCATGACACCTCGGTTCCTTCTCCTCAGAGCAAATGGCCTGTAAAGAAAGGAAAAGTTTGTTACACCAAGTAAAACAGCAATTAAGGGGGTCAGAGTTAAGATACAGTAAGCAAAATCTGAACTAGACAGGACTAGGCACACAGCTAAACTACGCTTTTAATGAAAACAATCTTCCCGTTCACAAGGTTTGGAGATTGATAGCTGACAATCTTTCACCTTTTATTTTTAGATGCTATTCAGGAGGGTGCACATTCACACAGGCACAGCTGACACCTATTATACAAGGCTCCAAGTCAAATAATCTTGTCTGGGAGAACGCTAAGAATGACATGAAGTGCAACCTCAACTCTTAAAAAACCCTAGAAAGTGTCAAGGCTATAAACATGCAGGGTGATTGAATACTTACCTTAAAGGCACAAAATTCCATTTAACCACTTTTTCATATATACTTGGTGCGGTTGAGGGCTCTCTCAGCAAGATGACCACTTTCATCTGTTATCTTCTCCCAATCTGTTTGTCCAACAACAAAACCAATGGCCCTTTTCCTGTCTGCATCTTTTTTTTCTTCTAGATCTGCCCACCGCACCTACAGAGAACATACTATCAGTAGGACGATCTCTTAAGAAATCCCGAGACACATCTAGGCTTTCCACTGCAGATGAGAGAATCCTAATTTGTACTCATTTTCATTCTAACAGGTCAGTATTAATTTATTTTTTGATGGGTAAAGATGAACACTACACAAATTATGTTATTTTAACAGGTGTTCTGTGGCACAGAAGGAAGGTACAGATGATTAGCCTTTTCCATTTCAATGCTAGAATTCTGAGAGCTGAAGTGTAATTTCTACAATTATTTCTCTGTTCAAAGCAATGCTTTCTGCAGGAAGAATTATAAAAAATTCACTTAGTGTCTTCATTTTCTGCACAACCTGTCTTTCAATTGCACAATGGAAACATCTAGAAGACAACTATGAAACTACAGAAAGACAGAAACTACAGAAAGTGATGAATGAGTGAATTAGGGACAGTTTTCTTCTCTATCTTCTGTGATACATTTCTATTTAAATCTTTCCACTGTTTCTTTACACTAAATAATTTCTTCATGCATTACCTCTATGATTTTTTGCCCTGTTTTTCACAATGGCATTTGAAGATGTAGCAATTTGTGTTCAGAACAGAACTACATATAAAGTAGTTGAAACCACCTTCTTAAAACCATCTGCCAAGCTTTATGCAAGGTATATAGGAAGGTAATGTCTACAAGATTTAATTGACACAAAATATACATAGCTGATATTTTCCTCAGCTGAATCTTTTTGAAAAGAAGAACAGCATACTGTTTCTTTGCCTACTTATTACAAAATGTAACAAAAGAATAGCTTAATAAAGTCATCATCTTGTCTTGGAATTTGCACTGTATATCACACTCACTCATCACAAAACATACAGCATAAGGAAAGGACTCTACAGGTTGCTCTGAAACAAAGTGCATTAATCATCTTCCCCAGCAAGAAATGGAACGTGATTCCATGCTCAATCTCAAAAGCCATACCATGCATAGTTAACTTTATTATCTACAATTCCTCACTTTGTTATAATCGATCTGTTTACCTCTGGAAGACCCTACTCTCAAGAACATTCTCTTACAGAATCTAATGCAACAGCAAAATGAGAAGTGAGTCAGTGAAACTGCCATATTTATAGACAATGAATGACTTGATACAAACTCTTTTTCACAGAGGCTGTTAAATGGTCACATACAGGCAGTAAGTCATTTGAAAATTTATTACCCTTTTCTTTCCAGGTTCAGAAGCACGTGTATCATAGTCATCTGGAAGCTGCAGATAATCTTCCATCCTGCTGGCAATTGCTTCCCAGTCACGTTTCCTTTTAGCGCCAGTCCGCAAACCATCCAGCTTGTCTGAGAACAAACACAGAGCCTCAGAGTTAAAGGAGAACTTTTCTATTATTCACACAAACAAGACGAGAGCGGAAAAAATTTCAAAAGAATGAGCAGCAGAACTTGTACATCCAGCTTGTCTTGACACGTGGAATGATGAGTTGAAATAAACTAGAGAAGACTCAACACCATTTTCAAGTTTTATTGATTTTTCACATTAACTGTGTGCCAATAACACTCAGTCTTGTTATTTGTATGAGGGAGAAAAGCTTGTTCTTCTGGATGCTCGTACTATATGGAGTCTGCCCTTGTAGGTACAATAGAGCCACCAATAGCTAGGAATCACAGATCCACCTGCTCTGTATTTGAACACAATACTAAAGCTGTAGCATTTTTCCGAAATTTTGGCTTTAACACTGTGTCAAACATGGCATACGTGCAGTAACAGCGAACAAGTGACGATCATATAATTTAATGCAAAGACAAGTTTTTGAGAAACTGTTTCTGCTAAACAAAAAGCTCCTTTGAATCCATGATTCCCCTCTTTCTCTCCCCACAAGGAAAACACGCTCAAAAAATCCTCCTGGACTGGAAAAAGAAGATCTCAGAATCTTTTGTTTCATGGTGTAAGAGGTCAGTCACAAATATTTGAGCAGTATGTTTGTCCAACAGTCATCATTTTCTTCTTTTTCTTATTGAACTGATAAGGCATGTGGAAAAACAATTCCATCCCTAGGTTCTAAAATTTGTTCCTCTTTGGACACTTATTTTCAGTGAAAAAACAACACCTTCTTGAAATTATATGGCAAACTGTTTTTGGAAAGGAGATGCAGTATCCTTTGTAAGATTACGAACAACAAAGCATGAAAATAAAAAACAGCTTTACAAGTCAAAGGAAATCCTAGTACTTTTGTTGATGGATGCTACCATTCTGTAAGCCAACAATTAAATATATGCAGAAGGAATACTAAGCTTGGCCATTATATTCTGTACACCATTTCCAGCGACATAAGTCACATTGTTTCAGAAGTCACTGATGTAATTAAATTCACCCACAAAGGCCTCAGAAATAAACCCAATACAAAGCAGAGTATTTTCTGGATAGCAGAAGAGGATGTACAAAGGTATGTATTTAAAGAAGCTCAGTTCAGAGATGAGGTTTTTTACTTAGTATGAGAGAGACAAGAGCAACAACGGAGATAATGTGAGGCAATGGCAATGTAGACATCCTAGTGTAATTCAAATGCTGTAAACTAATTAAGTAATTTCTCCCTCATACAACTTGAAAATTGTTAAAGACTCCAGCTTTGCCCCATTTCCCTGGAACAGATACAGAATTTCTTGTAAGAAAACATTTTAATCCCCGTCTGCCTTTAAAAAAAGCCAACAGTTAAGAAAAGTGTGCAGAATATTTGTATCTGTTACATGATATCTTGTTACACAATTCAGTTCTTCTTTTTCTCTAAGTTAAATCTGCCAAATTTGAAGCTCAATCTCCACAGAAAGATGGCTCTCCTTCTAGAAGACAAAATGGATTCATACGATATTTCTCTGTTACTCCAGCACATAACGTACTTGCACTATTTCTCAGTGTTACTCTCAGATCGACCAGAGCAGATCATTTGTTGCATAAGGGTTTCCAGAAAAAAAATGACATTGAACCAGAGAAGCAAACAAGCCGAGGAGGATTTTGGAACATGAAGAACTGAAAATTCAGGAGCTCTCTGTTGGCAAGTACATTTACATAGACATTTTCCTGTTGGAAGGCAACATGCTACAATGTAAGCTCTTCTCATTACCGTTGTGGAAGGAAGAGTTCAGTCTCCCACTCCCTGCTGCACACAGACCAGCTGAAAACAGCGCCAAGAAATGCGTAACTCAAACATCAACACAGGAGTTTGGGAGGTACTCAGAGTATGAGGTTCCCCCTCTGTCCCTTTTTGTTACTGTTACACAGAATTTATTTTAAAAGGTTATCTCTTTCCATGTTGGAAGTTGGATTGACGTTCCAGAGGGATCCGCTTCCAGGCGTACCATTGTGGTTCAACATACATGAGCCGTGCAGTAGCCGCACTACAGAAATGTCAAAAGCCTACCACAAAGCATTATTTCAGAGTATTCTTTTCTGAAAATGAGACATGGTGTCATTTTGTAACAATGGTGCTTGTGAATATTTATGGCAGATGACTATTTAGTGTTAAACTATCAAACATCATTTTATCATTTCAATTTTAAAAACAATGAAGCAACAGCACTTCTGAAAACCCATAGAACTTAAAAACTCACCTTTCAAATTTTAATAATAAAGTATCTGAAAGAAACTGACTTAATTTGCTCCTTCAAAAGCTAAATGAATCAATCAGCTGATTTTTTGCCCTTCTTATACAAAACCCACAAAGTTTTAAGTAAAATGTTACTTGCATTCCAGAGCATATTTTACATCAGTATCAAAGCTTCAATTATGCCAGAGCTCATTTCCCCTTTCCTGAAAGTTTGTAGAACTCACCAGTAAGTCACACTTTGAAACAGAGTATTGCACTAAACACTTAGAATATAGTCAATTTTAAAAAATGTGAGTCAGTTTCTGTAAATTTAAATACAAGAACCCATGTGCACTATGCACTGAGACAGACCAGTGATTACACCTTAGAGCAAAAATGTGGCCGTGCACTCATAACACATAAGGAAATGATATACCACACACATAGTGGGCGGAATGCATCATCCCTGCCAAAGTAAATCTGAACTAAAGCAAGAGCTCTTGGGTGATTGTCACAAGTCAGCGTTGTAGCTAAAGAACTCAAATTTTTCAGAACTTTTCTGAGGCTTATTACAACGGCTTTCCTATAACAACATTTACCCAGAAAGAAAACAAAAAAGGAAAGCAAGACTTACAGTGCTGGTTTTGGATTCTGCATTGATATAACTTCTGCAAACATGTACCCTCTGGGACTAACACAATGAACCCAATGGGCAGGCAGCTCCCAGGAAATAACTCAACTTTGGGATAACAAATGCATACCACAGTTCACACGTCTTTCAGGAAATAATTTTAATTGGTTATCTACAATGAAGTCTTATTGTGAATTAAATATACTAATTCTTACTTGCAGACTGCAAGTGCTTATAATGCATAATTGAGCTAAATGTTGTCTGCCCTTGCAGAGCCATTTTTCAAAGAAATAGCATTCATTACATAGAAATGCCTGGCTTTTTTTTTTGTTTTCAAGTGTACGTTCTGTCAGAATTTACTTTTAGTCTATACTTCTATATATTTATAAAAAATAAAGTGTAGTTATAAAAGTAAAATTGTGAATACAGATTTAATATAAAGACCTCAGCATCTGTGTCTTGCAGCATGCTAACATCCAGTTTGCTAATCGAGTTTGACTGTTAAAGGATTATTGCAACAGCCTTGCAAATAACTCATTTTAGCGTAAAATTCAGTCTGCTGCTCGCTCCCCATTTTACATTTGAATGGAAACGGTATAAAAAACCTGCGTTTTACATTACGGAGTTTTCATATGGAGAGAAATGCACCATACTTGTTTCTATTTGATAGCAGTATTTGATCATGAGAGAGGTAAATTTTGAAAGCTATCTGTAAATTTCTGCTGCAGTCACAGTCTCCACATTGCTAGAAACCACACATAAAACTTAAATATTTTTAGAACACACTTTAGATTCCTGTGATATTTGCAAAATGCACGACATGACTTAAGGTTCACTGTATGCAGCACAATGCATCTGTTCCTACTACTTGGTATTTAAAGAAGTCTATGTTATTTGGAATACAACACAACACATCAGAGCGTTCTTCAAGAATCCAACTTTTCAGTACTATGACTTCGTAAATAATTGGGAAAAAATAATTATAAACCCAAGAAATAAGATATTAAAACAATCAACTCTTATAACAAAAGTTCAGAACAATCCTGAATTGATTCTGTCTTTAGCTGCCTAAGTGTTTGATCTACTGGAATCACTGAGTACAAGGTTCTTCCAGTGGTACAGCAGGTGCCACAACATCAATACATTCCATGAATATTTAAGTGACTTAAAAGAGGGCACAGCAGCAGAAGAGATGGTGCAGCTAAGCAGTCAACAGCAAAAGGTAAAAGGCTGGTCTATGTAAGCCAGGAATTCTAATGTTATTTCTATGGCGCAGTTGTGATTTTGGTTATTGGAAAGTAATGATACGCAGGGCTGTTCCACATGTGCAGAAGCAAACCTCATAATGCTAAGACATGCTGCATCCAATTCAGATATTTGTTACTTCTCATAGACATGACAGAAAATAGGAGTTTTATGCAGATTGCATTGTTAAGATCTTCACTTAGAACCATTACTGTTCAGTAAAAAAAGAACAAACAAACAAACCCAAGAAATTGATCATAATTACTAGAAAGCCCTTTCCATATGTACACCCTTCCAGCATAGCCATGGTGCATGCATTTCAGCCTGAAAGTTGCTTTTGACTTTGACAGAAACCTAATATTAGTGCTTATGTCTAAGAGAACCAGCAGCACTAAACAGAACAAAACGTGCAGCAGAAAGGGTACCCTTGTGCTCTTGGAAGGTCCATTTTGTATCCTATTAAGAAGAATTCTAGTACTCTTCTGGAACTGAAAAGCATAATGACCTTTTATTTTTTAACACCTAAGCTGTTGAAAGATACACTGGAACTTAATCATTTAGAACCAGCTTCAAAGCATGCCACTATTTTGTCCGCACACATGCCAATTTTGGAGAGTGAGAAACATCTTCAGTACAATTAGCTAGCAGGCATGTTTCCAAGAAAGTATGAAGTTACTGATGACATTTAGGCTTGAAAAAAAGGTGTGCAGTATGAACGAGAATGCAGTGCAATGTAAGTTGACTCTTTGCTTTTTATAATACAGAAGAGATGAATAAACAATAGAAATACTGCTTTTTTTAGAATTTTAGAGCAAAATACTTTCTTTGACCAGATGGAAGAACAATTAGTGAGTATATAAACCAGTGATGGTTAGAAAGTCATAACTCCCTTGCCTCTGGCAGAAGACAAATTCCTTTCTGCATAGGTGCTTTTGCAGTTTCAGAGATGTGCGACAGCAATACATCTGTCTTTGGTAAGGAGGCACAGTAAAAATGAAAATTCAGGTTTTGCAAACATCATCAGATACCAACTATAAGAAACAGGAAAAAATAAATACCCACCTAGCTTTGCCTCAGAAGTGTCCATCTCCCATTTGCTTTTCGGAATGTAACCCTAAATCATACACAGAGAGAAGCTCGGAGGATTAGAGAGAGACACACATGCATATCACTTTTGAACTGGAAACAGCATTAAAATGCTAGCTTAAGATATTTCTTTTTGTAAGGAACAATTCTTGTTATCAGATGAAGGAAACAAATTACTCGGTATTTCAGAACTTCTGCATCCACTTCCCATTCAGTGATTTTAGTAGCTCTCGCAAATCACTACAAGAGCACTGCCCTCTGCAAACACAGAACTCCAGAATGAGTCCAGCAGACAGTGATGGCGTTGGGTGCACAGTTACTATATTATCTTATCCCAGGTGGTAAAGTTATTGCAACACAACTTATCAAGCATAAAGAACATTCAAAACTTTACAAATACAAATGAAAAAGTTACCATAGTCATGAGCTTTCAAGAATATATTCCCAGATTTACTACACACAAGATTCACGGAATAATCATTTTGGAGGGACACACTAAATTCTTGTATGACTGGTTAGTCCACAACTAAACAAAATACTTAGTTTAGTTTAAATGAGAGTATCTGCTGAATCACTAAGATTTAAGTATTATTTTCCATTTGAAAATAACCCTCTTAATTCAATGATTCTTTTAAAACACTTTTCCCCTACAAATAATGCCACCGTATGTATTACACGTAATGGTCTTTAGCCAGTTTATTCCTTGTATATGAACATAATGACATTAAATTTGAAAAAAAAAAAAGTATTTATTTTAGATATCGTATTGTTATGTTTTTATGTTACACTCATGGACAAATAAATCCTTACTAAGCATCCCCTTATAACTCATTTCAGTTTTTTCAGATTTGGTATAAAACTACTTACGTTTCTCTGCAATCATGTAAAAGCTTAATACAGTGAAACGGAACTCCTGTGAGAATTTCATTATTTTAAGAATGATTTTTAATAGAGAGAAAAGAACTACTCTAGAAGAATGCAACAAGAAAACAAACACTTCACAGACCGCTTTTACTACACTAACTTCTTTCCTGCTCTATTTATAGGTTCCCTCCACTGTGGTAAACACATACATATATTTGTTAATGCTAAGGGTTACTAAATCAGAGTGTACTATTCCAGAGAGCTACACTACTTTTGATTATGTTCAGTATTGCTCTTCCAAAATCCTTGACAGACCTTTTTTCCATAAAGCATATATCAGTGACTTGAGATGATCAGATCTCTGTATTGTATTGCTTTTTAATAAAGTCTGTAATTAAGACAAACTAAGACAGTTTGTGCTGCAATATTTCCTTGTAACGAATAAACACACTTCATGTATACTTATACTTTCAAACCAAGTTGCACATTAAAATGTCCTCAGAAATTTACACCACAGCTAGAAGCACATATCCAACAAAGTGAGGTGTGATACACTGGTGAGAACACTAAGTGAAATGCATCAATAATTCATACCATCAAGCACAAAAAAGTAAGAATCGTCTGAATGCTACAAGCAGCCCTGTGGGAGTTGATAAATAGCAACAAAAGAGTGACTTTGATGGTGTGAAATGGCCTATTGTGTGCTGAATCTGTACAATATCTTGTTCCTCAGATAGGATAAGAAAAGATTCAGACTTCATCCTTTGGTACAAGACAGCTGGATATTTCAAGGACATCTGCCAGATGGCAGGAGCTTCAGATCTCTCATTTTCCTCAGGATTAAATGCAGCAAAATGTACTGAAGAACCCTTACCAACTGCTCTCAAGAAGGCAATGGATACCAAACCCAGTGTACTGCTCCACCGTTCTGTCTGACATACCTCTCTCTGAGATTAGCCATGTGAATGTATAGCAGAGATCACACACAGCAAATAATTCTTTGCTATTTTTCATCTCTTGTGAATCTGAATAGAAAACATTCTTATATGTAAGATTACTTTTAGTTATTAATAATTTGCATTTTTTTACCACCAAGCTTTCTCCTTGTCTCATAAAGAAAAGGCCTGTTGTTATGCATGCTGTACATTAAGACACTCCCCAGAGCCCATAAACACACACATACGCAGACAGACATTTATGCACAGAGGTCTCAAAGCTGAAGACAACTTTCATCCCTAGATATAGCTAATTTCCAAGAAATTAGACTAGCAGCCATATTCTTGTAAACATGGATGCATCTTTGAAAAGTCCTAACCATACTTCATGCAGTCTTATACTCTGTGCCTAAGAATAATTTAGTAAAGAGAATAAATGAGTCATGTTGCAAAAAAACAGATGTTTATTGAAAACCACCACCTAAGCTTTATTTTTTTTTTATTCTGTATTTCAGCTGCTTTCTAAACTGCCACTCTTGAGGAACAGTAAATTTCCATCAAGAAAAAGGACTTGGCTTGTCTGAAGATATTTTTGGTTACTTCCTGTTTATTGGAGTTTAGCTGCTTGGTTGTGGGAACCAGGGTATGACACATTCAACTCATCAAGCACTAACCAGTTGTAGCTCCAACAGATACCAAGAAGTTACATTAGGAAGCCTTCCATAGCCTTTTAAATACATACCTAAAAATGCCAGCCCTCAGGGCAATTCTCTAACCTTCATTTATCCAAGAGACCTAATCCCTCAACTTGGAAATACCTACTGACAAAGTCAGCAAGCCCTGATAAAGTATACATAACTGTTGTCATACCCATGTGACAGTCAAGAAGAGTTCTCTAAACACGTGAAAGGAAATAAGCTAAATTAATCTTTGCCCATTCTTCCCATCTCTCCATTTGGCATAATTCTTAGAGAATCTGGAAGACATCGCTACAGTGTACTGCAATTTGAAAATGGCTGTAAGAGGCATGTTGCCATGCCCCACTGATAATGTTGTTTGTGGCATGTACTCACAGATTCTTAAAAACCTTCAGTTAGGAATAACGTGATTTAGCATTAAAGTTCTCCTAGAAATGTCTAAGGAGCAAATGACTAGAAATGTGTGTATTAAGATCCAAGTGCTAAGTATGGCAATGGGTTGTTGGCATTTATAAGACTGAGATTCTCCCTCAGACACATTAACAAACATTTTGTTAGAGATGGGTGATGTGTCCCCTACCAGTTCACTTTCTTCCTCCTCTGCTGTATCCTTCTTTACTTCTTCTTTCTGGTCTTCAATATTTGCATCAAAATCCTCCATCTCCACCTGTTCCAAATCACAAGCACGGACTTATAAGGCACTGCTTGACTTCTAAGTATCTTTTTAGCAGAGTGAGTAGAAGATTCCAAGTTCAAATAGAAGAGGAAAGAAAACGTTCAATACTGGCTCCATTTTGGCTTCCCTCAGAAGCAGGTTCCCTTCTAGCTACAGAGTGACAAACTGTGTGGGAAAGGAGCAATCATTTATGCTCTTTCACATGCATTCTTTGTGCTACCAGTAGCTCTAAGATACTTCTTGCTGCAAAATCACATTTCAAAACTTGAAATATCAGAAAAAATTCTTAAACTTGTCATTTAAACACCATTGAAATGGCTCTTTCTGCATAGAACATCTCTATCAAGCCTTTATATTTTGTGTATTTAAATATCATGGCAGAAGAATAATAACCACAGAGATTAACACAATACAGAAAACAGGATATTTGGTGACTACCCAGGATAAGGTAATTGAATCGGGTGCCTTGCCCTCTGATGTATCAGCCCAAAAGACAGAATTGATAGCACTCACTCAACCCCTGGAACTGAGTGAAGGAAAATGGGTGAACATTTGGACTAACTCGAAGTATGCATTTGGAGTAATCCACGCACATGGAGCTAAGTGGAAAGAAAAAGAACTATTGACAGCTCAAAGGACATCGATCAAGCACAGCAAACAAATTTCAACCTTGCTTGAAGGTGTCTAAAAACCCACAGAAGTCACTATTATGCATTGTAGAGCTCACCAAGTGGGGAAGACCAAATTTGAAATAGGAAATTCAAGAAATAGCTCTGTCAAGAGAAAAAACAGAATATGCGGCTAAAGACTGTCAGTTAATTGAAATCCTGGGCACAAATTTTGAACATAGAGGATGGGCAATTACTCCCACTGGGCAAGCTGCAGTTCATGAGCCCATCCTATGTCAAATAATAAAATGAGAACATGAGACCACTCATTGGAGTACAGAAAAACTGTTAAAACATTTATGAAAGTCCATCATAGGACCTAAAATGGCACAGATTGTACAAACAGCAGCACAAAAGTACAGCAATTGTAAAAGAAATAACCCAAATACTGCTAATAAAGTAGTAACGGGAGTTATAAAATCTGGAAATGTACCTGGAGAGCACTGGCAGACTGATTTCACAGAATTGCCTAGAAAAGACAGGTATTAAATACCTACTGGTACTAGTAGTTGATACTTTTTCTGGATGGCCAGAAGCCTTCCGCTGTTGCACCAATCAGGCAAAAGAAATAACTGGAATTTCATTAAATCAAATTATTCCTAGGTTTGGGGTACCTCTAGGTATGTCCTCAGATCGTGGCTCACATTTTGCTGCAGATGTGGTAAAACAAGTGAGTAGAGCCCTACGGATATAATGGGAATCGCACACTCCATACTGGCCACGGGCAAGTGGCAAGGTAGAATGAATCAACTGTACTATCAAGATACAGTTAAGTAAAATATGTCAAGAAACTTTCCTGACCTGGGTGCAAGCCCTCCCAATAGCCCTACTTAGAATAAGAATCCAACCTAGGGGCAGCCTGCAAGTCAGCCTCTAGGAACCACTGTACGGGCGACCTTACCAAATACCACGTCCCCAGAGACGTACATGTTAAGGGGGGGGGGTTTGACCTCAATCTCTATCTTATATCTTTGAGTAAAACTCTACAGGATCTGCAGCAGTTCGTTGTGGGCTCAAGGCCAACTGGACTCGACGTACCAGCTCACAACCTCAAACCAAGATACGGGGTGTATCTCACAGACTGGGACCCTGAACCTTTGCAGCCTAAGCAAAAAGGACCACATCAAGTGCTCCTGACAACTTTCACAGCATTGAAGCTAAATGGTGTAAAATCTTGGGTTCCTTATTCAAGAGTAAAAAGGGCAGAAGCCCCTTGGGTCTCAGAGAACATATCACCCTTAAGGCTTCAATTGACCAAGAGGGTCTTCCTACCAAAATGGAAGAGAGATATTATCTTATTATTGGCATTATTTTTCTAGAGAGTTGGGGTTTTTGGATAGGGCCTTGGGATAAGAACACCCATTTAAAGCTGGTTCAAAATATCTCTTAAGGAACAGATGTAAGTGATTGCTGTATCTGCATGCATATGCCGGAGTGCGTAAGTAAAGAGACAGGGATAGATATAATTGGAATCCCCTTCTCAGATGGAAGAGATTGGATAAAAAACATAACTTACTTGGGAAATAATCCAGAGAAAGATGACATGCCAATCAGTGTGCAAATACCTGCGGAACTGCCCTATAACTATTCCTGTGTACAGAGGTGTATGAGCAGAGATACCACAGGCCTAAACTGCTCAGTAGAAGTCAGTAATACAACAAATTGTGCAAAAAATTTTACTGTCAGATCAATAAGCTGAAATTTTAGATGGCCTGGCCATAATAGTGCCTGCTTTTTAACACTTTCAAAACAGTGTTAAGGAGACTTTTTGCCAACTTTTTGGTATCAATGCATGTCATGGCAAACTGCTAATAGAATAAAAAGGAAGCATACTTCTACATCAAGTGTATTTTATAGCTTTCTACAGTGCCAAGTATAACTGCCCTGCTACATGTTATTTATTTTTTCATTCTCTGCTATAGGCCTGTATTTCTCAAAGCAGGGACCAAAAGGAGTTCAAATTTGTCTATTTACTTATTTATTTTATCAAACTACTTCTTCAAATTACAATCCAATTAATCCAGTAACCTGGAAAAAGTGCTGAGCAAACATCGTCTTTAACTGATACTCAACAGTGGCTAAAGAGCAAAGTAGCTTCAACTCTTCCTCAAAAATGCATAAGTGCGAGCTCCAAAATGGTGAAAAAAAGTAACATGTACCTTTGCGTTTGGGTAATTGATAAGAATAACAGAATACACTTGTCTGACAGTATTTATAGCTTTCTACAGTGCCAAGTATAACTGCCCTGTTGTGGTCATACCTATCTCTGCTTCGTATTTTCGGTATAGACACATCTACATAATTTGTAATTTTAACAAGCACAGATTCTCACCTCTTCAATAGCAGCATCCTGCAACAGAGAACGAATGTCAAGGCGCATCATGTGACGTGGTGCTGCCTCCCAGTGATCAGACATCTAACAAAAAACAAACAAAAATGAAGCACCTCTAAAAATATAACAGATTCGCTGGAAAATTGTTTTCTGATCATGAACAAGAAATATGTGTACTTAAGTAATATAAATCAATCCCATGAAATAACTACCAACCCTTCTTAGAGGAATAGGGTAAGCATTATGTATAAAAGAAGCCAATAGTTTTTCAACAACAGCAAGCCTGAAAGCACAACAATCATTAATCCTCTGACTCCAGATGTATACAGTTACCCTGCTGATGTCCTTTAGCTTGCGTCCATGAATATTCCTCTTGGAACATGTCTGGTTATCTGCACTCATTTCAGCTAAGTACACCTAGAAAGAGAAAGACAATGTAAATATTGTAAATCAATTTTTAGAACTCTTTTTCTACCTGGTGATACACTCTGCAGCTGTACATTCTAAGAAAGGTAAATTTGTAACTGTAGACAACAGCATTTTTCCCAAATGTGGGAAGGACTTTGTATTCAAAAGTTTAGAAATACCAGCATATAAATACTGAGAAGTTCAAATACTTTCTAGGTGCCATTACCTCAAATCCCTTGGTTTTTGCAGCACTCCAAAACTGTTCAAAATGTCGCACTCTGTCATTGATAGCATCAAGGATAATGAAGGGGAAGAAGCCATCATCCAAGGTCTTTTTGAAAGTTTTAAACATGCTGGTACGATAGGTCTCCTCCATTTCAGCTTCATATTCATACTCCATCACCTTTATCAAAGACAAAAGCATTTAAGGAGGACACCTATTAAGTTACTAATGTTCGACTGCTGAACGTCATGACCACAAAGTACACTGGCATGAGAAAAACATCTTCCAGGCCATCTTTTAAGAATTTGCTCATCCTGCCCTTATGTTACATTGACTTATTTTGAAAAAAAGCCCACAGACCTCTGCACTCTTCTAAAGCCACAGACTGAAATTCCAATTGCCGCTGTGTTGTTCTAGAATGTCTTGTTTCTTTGTTAGGATAAGCAACTGACTTAAAAGTACCTTCTTTTTCACTTTTTTCCCTGTATCTGGGTCTCTCTCTTCTTTTTCCACTTCAGTAATGAAATAGTCATCCAGGCTGAGCACCCTTGGTGCAGGTCCTCCACACTCCACTTCTTTATCCTGGGAAGAAAGCAAAAATAAAACATATACTCCTGCTATAAAAATTCCATTCTGCTACAGAGAGTCTTCAAAACACTTTTGGCAAAGCGCAGAACCCTACTTCATATTCAAAACAAGAAGAGAACAGTATCCCTCATGCTTGCTGACAGTGGAGGGGATTCACATGCTGTATGAAGACATGGAATGTGAAATAACTGAAAATCCAGACAAACAGAAGCAAACAGCAGAGAAAGTGCATTGGAAAAGACAAGCAGCACTACACAGTGAGTGGCTGTTTACATACCCTGATGAGTTTTGCTACATGTGTCTTTCCACTGCCAGGCAACCCTCTCATTATGATTACGATCTGAAACAAAGATCATGTAAGATGGTAGGATACTGTACCACATTTAACACAATCTGTTTTGCAAAAATTTTCTTCCATAAAATTATCTGCTCTGGGCTCACATTTTTGCATATCATCAAGCAAAGCCAGTACCATGCCTTGCTCTCTATTTTACCAGTCAGGTTGTAAGGAATGGAAGTAGTTCTACAGAATAAGAGTATATGATGTTAATAATCTCAGCAGCTTATACTGTGTAAGATGTTATAGATCTGGTTCAGATAAAACTAACTGAATGAAACACTTTAAAGCCTGAATCTTGTTCTTTCTTCATTTATATAGTGCATTGCCAAATCTCCGAGTCAAGCCAAGTCTTTCCCCTAATACGTCAAAAACCCAAGTGAAGATATCAGAAGAGTCTAAAATATATTATCATTACCCACTAATAGGAGTTTCACCTTAGCATTCCCAGGAAGTTTACATCTCCCATGGACTCCTAATAGCTATGCTACAACACTGTAGGCATTTGCAAAGGAACGAAGAGAATTTCCAGAGCTTCCTCAAATGTAGGCTTGTTCCAAACATACTACACTCATGAGCATTTTATCTGCATACAGACCTTGCAGAAACCCAACTGTTGCTTTCAGATTGCATACTCACCCTCTCTGGCCTGCTATCCCGTCCTGGTGGCTTCAAAATATCATCTACATTTTTAGATTCTGGCTTCCTTTCCACTCGTGGAGCAGGTGGTGGCTGACGGGGAATTGATGGAGCAGAAATAGGAATCCTTTCCTCGGGGTAATTTCTACGATCACCTTCAAATTCCAGTGTTTGGACAGAAGAATTTTCTTAGTTCAGTAAAATAAAAAAATTAAGATGTTCATACCCAGCTGAGCTGATTTAAACATACCTTCATTACTTTAGGATAAATTCACAGATTTGTCCTCCCCAAATAATTACAATTTATAATCTTGAACCTATTGCAATCAAAGACATTTTTTATCAGAGCATATAACTGTTGTGTTCCTGATATCATCACCACTGAGAAACAAAACTACACGACACCACCTGAATAAAATTTCCTGAATTACATTTTCAGAACAAGGAAATACCGCAAATCAATTAATCATCTCCCAATTAATCTTCCCCTCTGTGAGTCCATATTTTTCATAATATTCTAGCATGGCTTCAAGGTTGAGAAACTCTACCTCCAAACATGGAAGGCCCATGATCATATGCTGGACGATCCGTCTTTCGTTCATATGGTGGTCTCTCAAAACCACCCCGCCTAGAGGAGAGATGGTCTTTCTTGTCACGATAAGATGGAGTCCTTGAAGGTGTAGTAGGTAAAACCCTGTTAAAAGAGTATTTTGTGTGTTTCTACTATGGATTCCAGAGAGAAATAAACATGTACCTCAAAGGCAAAATGGACAGCCTGATACACAACACAGCCAGAATTGTATTGATTTCAATATCGTTTCGCAAGAATGTACCTGTCATCTCGGGGATGCCGCTCTTTCTCATATCTCTCTCTTTCATAGTCCACAGAGCCACGGTCTCTGTGCAATTCTCGCTCTCTCTTGAAATCCCGATGATCTGTGTTAGAATTACCTGGACGTTCAAAATAAGGCTCACGATCTCTTTCTCTGTTGTAACGACTGGGGTGCTCTAAAAGGAGAAACCCATGGAAATCCAAACTACTAAAACATACTCTGAATTCTTTATTATTTTTGAAGGAAAAGCAACAAAAAAGAGTGCAAGAAAAGTATACACAAATATATGATGTGAGGGCTAGAATGGACTTAATCAGCCAGTGAATCTCTTTCCCAAACTGTAACAGACAACCATACCACGAAATCCTACTTAAAGCAACAAAACTGAATTTTTAAAGTCGTTAGGTCACTGACTGCATTACTCCTCTTGACAATATAAACTGTTATTCTTATGTGCCTCTGAAGAAAATAAAGTGTCTCTTTAAAATATACTTTTAGTATCTTACAACTTTTCTTAAGAGCTAACTAACTGTCTGAGAACTAGCCAAGCACTCCCTACCTTTTTGAAATGTTTGCCTCTCCGGTAGAGGTTCTGGACGCAGGGTTACCCTCTCCCCATATGGAATCTGTTCCACTTTACTGGTGGTTATATCTGGTTAAAAATAATTTAAAAAATAATTAAGGTCTTAAAATACCCTTCTTTCATTTCCTTTCCTCTGCCGTGAAAAGTAATCTGCCAACGGCATTAAAAGTGACTGGACTAACTTACCAATTTTTCTTTTAACGGATAACGCAAAAAAAGCTATACATAAATACACAACACCATGGTTTTCAAAGTCTGAAGTGGGGTGTGTGTGTGGGTGTGTGTGTAAGCATGTGTACCACTTTATCTTAAGAATGGGACTTCTGCCTTTTCTGGTGACTTCAGGTAGCATGCATGGTCAGAATATTATAAACATTAAAATGCTGTTAAAGTCAATAACTCATAGAACTACTGTAATGCCAAGAATATTAATTCATTAGATACCTAACAGTGACAATAATTCCAACAGCTTTTATTAAACCATCTACTTAATGGAATTGATATGACTTCAATTCATGCTATGGCACCTTAGGGAGAGAAAAAATGTTCTTTAAATGACAACGCACAATTTAAAAACTTATTTACAACATGATTTTACTCCTGTTAAAGAATGAGGGAAATTAATTATATTTTAAAAAATAGTGTTGAATTTTAGCTTTGATAAGCCGAATATTAAAATCAGAGCCCTTCCCCGTTTATATGTTAAATGCCTGTTTAGTGTGCACGCCCATCAGAACTAGGACTTTTCCTCTCTCCCTGTCTAGAGGGTACCTCACACTCATCAAGCAGTATGTTAATAATGCAAATACCAGTCACATTCCGCTATAAATTACTAAGTCACACCTAAGAACTCTAACAATCTGAAGTACTTTCTAGCACAGTTATTTCCATACTCAGCTACAAAGGGATTAAGGGTATTCAAGTATCAATATCAATCTAAATATAAACCACTGATGTGATCACATCAGTTGGTGTTCATTAGAAGCAGACGAGGCTATAACCATTCAGTTCACATGAAATAGCCCATAATCACAACACTGAAGAAAACATTAAACTCAAGGCTGGAGGTTACAGACTAATGCATTGCTTAGCGTTAGAGCACAGCGTAGGTAGCCCACAGGTCAAGCGCAGAGTGGCATGCTTTGCATCGCACACTCCTTTAGAAAGAAGCTAGGAGGACTAATTAGTTCTCCATTACAGAACAAACAAATACACTGTAATACCCACCTCGCCCGTGGCCATAATCTACAGTTTGCTGAATTACAGGTGCTTTAGGAACCGGTGGAATAACTGGAGGAAGGGACATTGGTACGACTGACGGAACAGAGGTGTGAATATCAGGTACTTTCACAGGTGAGGAGACGGGTGGAGGCATCATTGACTCCTGTTTACACAACTCGTACTCCATATTTGCTCCTTTATCCTCATTTGTGTCCCAGAGTCCGTGGAAAGAATCCTCATCCCAGCGTTCCTGTTCCACAGCAGAAGGTGATGGGTTTAAAGACTGACCATGACTTGGGGTTGTGGTTGGAGTAGAAACTGGAGCATGTGGCCTTGTCATAGGTGTAGCAGGCCTTGTCAGTGGGGCACTTGGTCTTGTCACAGGGGTGGGCTGTCTGAACAACACGGGAGGCTTTATAATAACAGCAGGAGAAGGTTTAATAGCTTGGGCTTCTACTGGTGCCTCTGAAGATAGCTGAGAAGAGACCTAGATGCAGAAAGCACTTTTAATGTAGATCTGTAACCTAAGCTCCTCTCATCCTCTATAAGTCAGTAAGCACTATGGCAACCGGTAATCAAATCATCAGTATTTTCTAGTACCTCCATCAAGGTGCTACAGGTAGGAGGACAGTATTTCAAGAACTGGTGGCCTGAATTAATCTGGTGTTTGTTCACTATGTGAGGGTTTAAATACTATTTATTTTCTCCTTCAAAATAACCTTACCAATTTAAGCTCCAGCAGACCTATCTCTGTTCAAAAGTGTCTACAACAGTTTTGCTCTCAAAGACTCCTGCTGTCTGCAAAGATTCCTGCTGTCTGTGAGGAGGCTGAAAAACTCTGAAAGTACGGCAACTTGGTGAGACACAAAAGGATTGATAAGGCCAGCTTCTTTGTGGAAGTCACTGGAAAAATTCCAAGAGAACAGAATCACCTGGAAACCCCTTAATGCAATCAACATCAGATCAACATAAGAAATTGGGAGGTCTTGCCCAGTGGAAAAAAACAAACGAAACAACACAACACAACAAAACCCCTTCATGAATCAAACATTCCCACAGAACCCCACATGTTGTGTCACAACAGCCTTTTCAGCACTACGGCAGATGCCAAGCTACAGGCAGCCTTATCAGCAAGATGCCACAAAACTTGCAGAATGGTTGTAGACACAAAGCTGAACTTTGTAGTAACAGTTCAAAGCCATAGCAGAAGTCTGAAGGCAGGAATCCCAAGAAAGACAACAGTTCTCTGCATACCTCTAGGCACATGGATGAAGTAGTCTGAGATACGAAATATCAAAGTTGAGTAAATTCACTTCCTAAAGGCATCAACATATCTGCAGTTCTTGGGAACAAATCGCTTCCATTATTTTACTTTATAGACACTGTAAACTAGGAAGAGGACAACTAGGCAAAAGAAAACTTGCAGTGCCTCATTGACTGTGTAACACTTCTCTGGAGGGAGGGACAAACAAAGCCTGGTTGGGCTAAATGTCAGACCCAGAGGTCAGCTAAATTTACTGGTACCAAGAACTTTGGGGTTAAGATGTGATGATGAATAAAGACTGTGCATCGACTCAGGTATCTCCTCCAACATACATTTAACAAAATTGTTTATTGGTTCTAGGAAGGATTTATAAACCTGAGTTAATATGACTGCAGAAGTTCAGTTGGTTTCTGACCTGGTGTGAATTATCAAAAAACCCAAATATAAGCAGCTGAGAAGAGTTCTCAGAACCAACCAGGAGATTAAGCAGCTGAGGAATAACTTGCATCGCAACAGGAGATGGAGTCATGGAAGTACACAAATGTCACCTTCCATGCACTTTATGATATTCCAGAGGGTAATGAGAATTCCTAATAAGACAGCAAACAGAAAGCTAATGCCCCCTCTACATTAAAATACCTCATTTTTTTGATGGATTAATCCTCAAATTTATCTAACTTCTTGAAAGAAGCAAGAGCTCTTGAAGTAGAAAAAGCAGAGCAAGACTGAAAGACAGCATCAGAACCTAGTTAGGCAGGGAACAGGAGGGTTCCCTGTTGTGGAAGAGCTCACCATTTCTTGCACATCATCCCACAGCAGTCTGGGCTGTTGAGCCCCAATGGGTCATGCTCAAAAGACACAGTGGACTGAATGAGTAAGAAAGGTTTTGGAAAATCTGAAGAAACTATGAAGTTGCTTTGCCTCAACAGAAGATCAATGAGGTTGTAAGGGCTGCTCAGGAGGCACCGCACAGAAGAGTTTGACTAACAGAGTGAAGAGCTGATCTGACATACACATTAACAGTAACTGCTACCAGCACATTATTAAGTTAACACAAAATTAATTTACCTGAAAGGCACCCGGTCTTGTGCTTGTGTTCTGTGATCTAGGAGTGTCCTGTGTAGAAATGTCAGGTTTAAACTCTTTCAACTTCTGTAGCTGCTCTTTTTGCTCTCTGCACATGAATCACAAGGAAGTGTTATCAGTCTGTAGCTTAAATGAAAAAAATCAAAGAAATCAACGCTCACAGTGAAAACCACATACTGCAGTAGCATCATGGGCCAAGTCCGAAGAAGAAAAGGACACAGCAGGGTTTACACGGTCAACACTATGATTCAGAAATCCCCGTTTCACATTCACCTAACCATGGAGGTATTTCATATACTAGCTGCTTCCTTTTTTTGATCACATATTTCCTCTGCAACATATAGTTATGCTTTTGTGCTTGGTCAGAATCACTCCAATTTGACAGTAAAGAGCAAAGCTAGATTTTAGTTTCTGACACCACCTTCTGCAAACCAGAAGCCCAGTGGAGATGTGTGCCTCAGCGACTTGCTCTGGGCTGTACACTAACAAGACTGAGGCCAACACAAACCACAACAGAAACTCCAACATTTAAAAACAAAGAAGTGCTGTTAGCTTTTGTTTCCTCGGTTTACATATCAAAATGTTACCTATTCTATGGAGCAGAGACCAGGACCAGTAGTGAATACCACCACCACTGGATTACAAAGATACGTCTATTCAATATTATTTCCTTTCAGTTTCCATTTGCATGTCTTTTATCCAGTTTTTAAAATTGCTAATAACTCTTTGTTTATGTGATTGCATGTATTGAAGTAGTGCCCAAAGAAAAACTAAGTGACAGATGCTTAGCAATTTTATATGTCTGTAAACAAGACAGCTTCAAGAGAAGTGCAAAATGTCTCTGAATCTTTCGACATGGCTTAATCTAAATGCACTAATAATAACCACACATTCATTTTAATTGCCCATTATTTTAGCATAATATCTTGTTTGTGAAATTAAAACCCCATCTTCACTAGGCACCAATTCTTAGCTCTCTCAGTAAACTCATGAAGAGGATGAACCACATGAACCTCTGCCTCCAAGATGCTTTCTCTTTCCTCTACAATCTCCTCTGAAACATCTCATTCACTGAAAATAGTAAAAAACTTTTTTTTTTTTTTAAATGAATACATTTAGTGCACCAAATCACAATGAAAGCACTTGGAGAGATGGTATGTGCTCTCTTCATTCTTACATTACTAAATTTACTGAGCCCTAGGATGTTTCTGATATTTAAGAGGATATGCTATTCCTTGTTTTGAAAGAAACACCTATTGAAGCTTAGGGAGTCTAGTAGCTGCTTTCTAAAATGTGGTCTTGGTGAACTCTTGCATTCATATCCTCTTGATTGTTATCAGTGCTGTTATGCTGATCATCAGAACTCAGATCAACCAAACTTGACAAAATTATTCACTGACGATGCTGGATTTCAAATGAGGGAGCACTGTAGAAAGAAAAAACTCACATATGCTTTAATTAAAAAGTAAGAAGCATCCAAAAATTAAATAAATTCCATTGTGTGAATTAAGAACGACATTAATCTTGATCTAGACAGGTAAGTGTTAAAAAGCAATTATCAATGAGCTCATCTGACACTAATAAAAAGACTGAAAAGTGATTATGAACAAGCTCACTTGAGGGTAACAAAAAGATTGGCCAGGTGATGTGGACAGATCTCTTCCTGGAGAGTAACTAACAGACAAGGCCATATTCACTGGAAAAGGGACAACCACCTTTTTAAGAAAAAAAAAGTCCATCCACAAACGCTGTGATGGGGGTACTCCAAACAACTTGTTCCACATGAGCTCCTAGTATCATGCTGTGGCGAAAAGAAATGAAGCCATTACACTGCATAAATCAAAGAATAAGGAAAGGAGCAGCATCTCCACAGAAGCACCACACTATTCTCATAGCTATGCTTTAAATATTCTGTGTAATAGCCACAAAGGGGAAGCAGAACATACTTAAGGAGTATGAACATAAGCACCACCGTGGAAAAGGTTCTCATAGCATCTATCTTGCAACTCCATTACTGAGTAAGTGTCCAAAAAGGTGGTTCCAAAAGCCTGCTAAGGTCCTGACTTTTACAAAAGGACATCAAAACAATTCCTCCTTCCAAAACCATGGTGAACATTATTTTCAGGTTTGGAAAAGCATCCGAGTGAGACACAATGAACTCCTGGAACTGGAAACTAAGAAGCCTTCCACCATAAACACAGGTGCCTTGTTGACATAACTCATTCATTCTACGAATAGATAAAGTGTGATCCCAGTATCAAATCGAAGTCAGTGTCGGCAAAAACTTTTGACATTAGTTTATAGCAAATTAGTTTTAAAATCGCTACTACTTATATGTGCAATATAATAAAATGTGAGAATACTTATAAATGTATACTTTGTTCTGTGAGAAAGGCATGCAGAGAAGAAGGAGTCAATGATCAATAAAAAATGCTCTGAATCTCAGCCCATTCCTCATTAAGATTTTTAAAACTTCATTAATAGCCAAATTGCCCATATGGCTGTTTATAGCTACACCTGACTTGCACATGTAATAACTGAAATTGGAGGGTGATTCATAATCCCAAGGAAAGCTTGGATGTCAAAATTTAGCTACTCCTAGTCAAACCCAGAATATTTAATTTGTATTGGAAGGAAAGGGGAAGATAGGTCAGAAAAACAAAAATCAATGCATTACAACATACTAATAGATTGTAACAAACATTTATCACAAAGATATACAAAAGGAAATTAATGTCCTCCACATCAGTGAAGTGTACCAACTCAGGAGTTCAATGTTCTAGGAAAAAACCCACAACATCTACCACAATGGATAAAGAAAATCTAACAAGCCTATTTAGCAATCAACCGGGCAACTCACCGAAGCATTTTGAGCTCCTGGGCAGCCTTCAGAATTATCTCATGTTGTCTTTGGCTAAGGACCATTACTCCTCGCAAGGACTGGTCAGAGTCCAGGTTTGAATCTGCTCCCAGCATATCAGAGGAATGTGAAGGTGGAGGAAGGGATGAACCTGGACGATCATCCAAAGACCGCAGTCTGTCTCCGTCATCTGGATACCACCTATCTGACAACCGTTCCCTCTCCCAGTCAGTCCTTTCAGGAAGGTAGTCTTGCTTCTCCCGCCATGTGTCATATCTCTCTGGATACTCTCGAATCCTCAGCTCCCCCCTGTCTCGGAGGTCTCTGTCATAATGATCTCTGTTCCTGTCCTCCCTCCACCTATCTTCACGGTATCTGTCCAGAGGTGGAAGAGGTGGTAATGGTGGCAGAGAGGGAATATCCAGATCACGACTCCCCATTTCTCTGTCATCCATAGGTCTCATGTCCCAGTCTCTATCCCATTCTCTATCTTGATCATAAATATCTGAGGATCTTCCAGTCCTGTCTAGATCTCTCTCTACTTCTCTTTCTCTTGGTCTTTTCCAGTCATCCCACCACGAATCTCGTCTGTCATGATCAGATGATAAAGGAGGTAGTGGTGGTAGAGGAGATAATGGAGGTAATGACTGGTGGGATTGCAACCTCTCATCCCTGTCATACACATCTACAGAATCATCCTGATAATCCGAGTTGTGATCTCTCCAGTACCGTTCTCTTTCCCAGTCATCCAGTCGTTCATGCTCCAAAGAATGGTCATCTTGACTATCTAAAGGAAATTCCTCCTGCATTCTATCATCTTCATGACCCCAAGAACCCCTGAATGTCTCATCTCTGTGGTATGGAGGCAATTTATCAGGGTGATCTCCTAGGTGAATGGGTTTATCTATATTGCATGTTTCAGATCTTCCTGCTTCCCTCTCCCGACTATCTGATCTCCTCATGGGACCTCTCTCACGGCTACCTGCCTGCCTGACTGGGCCCCTCTCCCGGCTACCTGCCCGCCTGACCGGGCCCCTCTCCCGGCTACCCGCCCGTCGCATGGGCTCCCTCTCCCGGCTACCCGCCCGCCTGACCGGGCCTCTCTCTTGGCTACCTGCCCGTCCCCTGTCCCGGCTGCTTGTCCGCCCAGCTAGGTCTCTGTCTCGGCTAGAGAACATCCTCTCGTGGCTATCTGATCGTCCACCTAGTCCCCGCTCTCGGCTGCCAGACCGTCCATCTGGCATCCTCTCCCTGCTGCCTGACCGCCTATCGGGCATCCTCTCCCTGCTGCCTGCTCTCCGGAACATCCCTCTGCCACGGATGGATGCCTGTCTAGCCTGCCCTCTGCCTCTGTATACGTATCCTCTGCCACGGCCATCGTCCATCCTGCCCATTCCCCGACCGTGGCCATCATCCATCCTGCCCATTCCCCAACCACCATCCATCCTTCCCATCCCTCGGCCACCATCCATCCTTCTCATCCCCCTGCCACGGCCCATTCCCCAACCACGGCCATCCCCCTGCCCTCTGCCACGGCCATCATCCAGTCTGCCTTGACCTCTTCCTCTGCTTCCTGGTCCCTTGCCTCTGTCTTCATGCATAAATGGCCCTTTCCCTCTGCCTTCTGGTTCAGGTAGGTCCTGGGTGCTATCTGAAGCAATCAACTGGCCATCTGGGGACTCCACCTCCTGATCTCCTGTTACAGGGGTTATTGCATCGGCTGTTCTTGCAGTATCTGACTGCAAAGCTACAGGGTTACTAGAAAGGGATGTTGATTTCTGGTTTTGAATAGGCGGAGTAGGTGCTTTGGACTCTTCTACTTGCTGGTTAGGATCATGTGAACTCCATGTCCACTTTTTAGGAGGGTCTGAAACAGTTTCTTTGACTTCAGGTTTGGATGGTTCCTGCTGAGTGTTTGTCAGGTCCTCATTCAGCTCAATGGGACCTGTACTCTGCGTGTCGGGAGTAGACTGTGTTCTGCTTACAGTCTCCTGATCAGCAGCTACGTCAGTAAAAGGTTCTTTGTTTTCTGACTCTGAGTCTGTCTGTGACTGCTGCTGCTGCTGCTGCTGTCCCAAATGGGGCCTGGGACCCCTCCATCGTGGACCACTCTGGCGGGAACCATGTCCATGTGATGCATTTGCTGAAGTATAAAATTGTCCTGCTGGTCCTCGTGGGATAGTCCCCCATCTACTTGAAGACTGTCCATCTGTATTCTGTCGGTCAAAACGTGACCTGTATCCTTCTGAGCGCTGGGAGTCAAAACGAGGGCCTCTCTGCCTTGAGCCTTCAAATCTGTCATATCCTCTTCCTCGAGGTCCATCAAATCTATAGATGACATAATGGCAATTTATTCAAACGAACATGTCAAATCAAAATCCCCTGAAAGACAGTTTCATCCACCCCCAAAGTCACTTCTAACTGCTGAATCACAATGTGTCTTAGGATCAATCCCTACTGAACCGGTGCAGAGGCAGAGAGACAAGTTCTTCAAATCAATATTGTCCACTGAAGAACAGTTTAAGCCACTTGCAGATAATGCAACCCTAAAAGGAAATTCAGCTTAAATATCTCAGAGCTGAAACCTGACAAAAAAGCTGGCAAACTAATTAGATGTTTAACAGAAGTTTTGCTGCAATCAACAACTCTTGTTGAACTTTTGACGGTATGAACAAGCCTACTTGACTTTGGTGATGAATGCCATCTAGAAAAATCCTTAGATATAGAACCTTTCAGAAAGTGCAACAAATTGTGATATCGTCCAGTACCATGCAAGATAAACATTTATGTGTTCTAGGCATATCATCTTGCATCACTTTTTCTTGATTTCTTTTGAGACCACCTACAACTGCTGGTGTTTCAATATGAGGAAATAGGTCAGGCAAACTAATGAAGAATTTCCTGCAATCATATTTAACAAGGCTGATCTAGTAAAAAACCCAATCTTTAAGCATATGCTCAAATACTGATTTACACTGTAGACTAGAACAAGTCAAATCGATTTTATACAAAATACAGAATTCATGTTTGAATTGAAGTTGTTTGTATGTTTGGGATCCACAGTTGTATCTCACTGGATGGAGTCAGGAAGGCCAAGGCACAGCTGGAGATGAACTTAACAAGGTACACAAAGAATAATAAGAAGGACTTCTATAGGTATGTCAGGCAGAAAAGGAATGTAAAAGACAGTATATCCCCCAATTAACCTGAGTGACAAATGGCTAACAACACAGAAGGAGAAGACTGAGGCACTCAACTTTTTTGCCTCAGTCTTCACTGGCAAGCTCTCTTCCTACACCTCTGGAGTGGATGGACAGGGAATAGGGAAGCAAAGTCCCTCCCACTGTGAGGATCAGGTTTGTAACCACCTGAGGAACCTGAACATACGTAAGTCCATGGTACCCAATGATATGCATTCCAGGATCCTGGGGGGATGATGCAGTTGCCAAACCGCTCTCTATATTTCAGAAGTCATGGCAGTCAGGTGAAGTCCCTGGTGACTGGGAGAAGGGAAACATTGCAACTGTTTTCAAAAAGGGTAGAAAGGAGGACCCCAGGAACTACTGAACTGTCAGCCTCACCTCTGTGCCTCGGAAGATCATGGAAGAGATCCTCCCAGAAGCTATACTAAAGCCCATGGAGGACAGGGAGGGGATTTGAGACAGCCAGCACAGCTTCACCAAGGGCAAGTCCTGCCTGACTAACCTAGTGGCCTTCTGTGACAGAGCGACTACATCAATGAACAAAGGAAGAGCTAGAGATGTCACCTATCTGCACTTCTGTAAAGCTTTTGACATGGTCTTGCACAACATCCTTCTCTCTAAATTGGAGAGATATGGATTCGATGAGTGGACTGTTCAGTGGATGAGGAATTGGTTGGATGGTCACATCCAGAGGGTAGTGGTCAATGTAGTAGCTCAACGTAGTAGTTCAATGACCAGATGGAGATCAGTGACAAGCAGTGTCCCCCCACAGGTCCATATTGGGACCAGTGACACAGACAGTGGGATCAAGTGCACCCTCAGCAAGTTTGCAGATGACACCAAGCTGAGTGGTGCGGTTGACACACCTGAGTGATGGGATGCCATCTAGAGGGACTTGGACAAGCTCTAGAAGTGGGCCCATGCAAATCTCATGAGGTTCAACAAGGCCAAGTGCAAGGTCCTGCACCTGGGTTGGGGAAATCCCTGTATCAATACAGGCTGGGAGATGAAGGGATTGCAAGCAGCCCTGCAAAGAAGGACTTGAGGGTACCAATGGACAAAAAATTGGACATAAGCCAGCAATGTGCACTTGCAGCCCAGAAAGCTCAACCGTGTCCTGGGCTGCGTGGAAAAAAAGAGCATGACCAGCAGGTTGAGTGAGGTGGTTCTGTCCCTCTACTCTGCTATGGTGAGACTCCATCTGGAGTCCTGCATCCAGCTCTGGAGTCCTCAGTAGAAGAAAGATGTGGACCTGTTGGCGATGGTCCAGAGGAGGCCACAAAAATGATCAGAGGGATGGAACACCTCTCCTATGAGGAAAGGCTGAGACAGCTGGAGTTGTTCAGCCTGGAGAAGGCTCTGGAGAGACCTTATTGCAGCCTTTCAATACTTGAAGGAGCCTTACAAAAAAGATGGGGGTAGACTTTTTAGCAGGGCCTGTAGCGATAGGACAAGGGGTAATGGTTTTAAACTAAAAGAAGGCAAGTTCAGGTTAGATACAAGAAAGATATTTTTTACTATGAGGGTTGTGAAACACTGGTACAGGTTGCCCAGAGAGGTGGCAGATGCCCCCTCCCTGGAGACATTAAAGGCCAGGCTGGACATGGCTCTGAGCAACCTGTTCTAGTTGAAGATGCCCTTGCTCATTGCAGGGGGCTGGACTAGATGAGTTTTGGAGGTCCCTTCCAACCCAAACTATTATATGAATCTATGGATATAAAATCATTACCCCCTAGTTAAGAACAGCAAATAAGATCATTTACACAACATCAAAGAATTTTAATAATCCTGATAAGTTAGGAGTGTAACTTCCTTTTTGGGGGGTAAGGGCAGGTCAAGACGAACAGGAAGAGAAAAAAGAAGAAATTACAAAGCACAGTGGCAAGATAACCTAGATTTGAGGGATTAACTTTTACATGGAAGGTATAGGTAGAAGGTTAGATATTGTAAAACACACTTCAACCCCAAAATTCTGAAAATTAGTTTAAGCCAGTTCTTCAGAGTTTCTTCAGAAAAGTTAATTGCTAGAAAGAGGTGAAGGGTGTGTGCATCTTTTTATATGTCTAGTCATTACCTCAGATGGCAGTAGGTAACACACAACATTTTTAATTTATCCAAGTTTCAGTTAAAAATGTATTAAGACTCTCTTTGCTAACTATACTGAGAAGAAACTGTGAACAAATTGTTGGGAAAGCTTTGATAAAACCCTAGAATGGTCATACAATCACAATACAGGAATGCACAAAGGTTACAGTGTTAATTAAATACTGTGAGTATACTCAAAACCAGAGCTCCTGTATGCGCATTCTAGAAATTTTTTATTATCCACAGCCTATCACTGCATATTATTGAGCTCTAAATGAATGCACACAGATACACTAGGAAATGATGAAAAGTCTGTTCAGAACTGCACATCCAACAAATCCCCAGGACCATAAACAACACTTTTTAAAAACCATCAGGTGGCAGAAAATTATTGAAAGTTATAAAAAAATTAATCTACATTGCTAGCAATTAACTAGAATAATCACTTTGGAAGCAAAGAGAAGAGAAATAAACATGAAGATATGATTGTGAAGTCTAGCAGACTATGCAAGAATAGAAACTATTTAACAGAACACCACTGTTCTTTATTCACGTGCATCGCATCTTGAACTAATGACCAGACAGAACAGATGTTGTTTTTGCAACCTGATATCAGGTCAAGTATGAAGGAAAAACATTCAAGAAATAAGATCTTGGATTAAACCATATAGCAGGTTTAAAACCACATAAAAGACACAGAACATTGGCTTTTAGAGCAGCTTTACATTAAAGCAGCAAGCCATCCACCTGATAAAAGGAAGCCGTAAATTTGAACAAAACTGTATTTTACCAATAGATAAAAGACACCGGTCTTCAAAATCAAGACCATAATGATGTAATGCAAAAGAAAAAGTGAAAAAGAATTCTACTGCTAGGATCCCAAGGCTCAAATCTTCATTTCCTTCCTTCTCTCTCTTGCTTATAATTGTTCGAATACTAAGTAATACTACATGTTTAGAAAACCATTGACTTCTACTTAAGACAAGCACCACCTGTCTTATCAAACAGCCATTTTAAAAAGTCCATCGAATAGGATGATCATCCAACTGCAGAACACTAGAAGTTCAAGTACTGGTGAACAGCTTCGAATTTTCAGTTCTTTCTGCAATAAATGCTGAATTACAAAGAATGCTTCTTATTGTTTCTAAAAAATAGCTATCATCTAAATTGACAGTAATTATGTACATTAGTACATTCAACTGAATATATATCTGAATACTTTCCTGAATCCCTTTCAGAATGCCTACATTAAAGTGCTACCCCATATAGCAACACCTTAAAAACAATCCTTCACTATTTTTGCTTTAGATTTTCCTATACTGTGTTCCAAGTACCACTGACAAAATGCTGGGAATTTATATGACTTTTCAAATGGAATCTTTCAATTGTGAGTTATCTTTAAACTAAGGACAGTAAAGACATGAAATATTTACAACAGCTTTCCTATTTTCACAAATGGGATATTATGTCTCTGGGAGTGAAAAGGGTGCAGTATGCCTAAGCATTTCACGGGGAAAAAGCATTGTACTCAAGATAATGCTCAAGTGAAGAGTATCTATCTATTCTTGCTTTAATAACATAAATACAGAGCACGGCGTACATACATTAAAAACAAAACGTCCACGAAACAAGCAAACTTCAAACAGCCTCAGGCAGATCGGAGAATAAGATACATGTTTAATTTCTTAATATATCACTGAAAGCCTTGTAGCCCGGAACATGTATAAATCAACAAAAACATCCTTACCTAGGGCCTCTGGGGCTTTCAAAACGTGCTGATCTGGGAGGATCTGGAAGCAATCCACCCGACCTCACTGGTTTATCCTGCATGGCAGGTGCATGTGTTGAAGACACTGAAGAAGTGGTTTTCAGATCCCCACATCCTTGCTCAGACGAAATAGAGACAGTTTGTTTACTAAGATGAACTTGAGACTTTCCATGGTCTGAAGAGCCAAAGGATGAACTTACTTGAGAATGGTAAGGTGAATAGACAGTTGAACTGGATATTTTTGATGCATAGGTACCAGGGGTGGGAAGCAGAGCTGGCCTTGACGTCTCAGTAGATTGACTGCTTTGAGAACTGGATCCTGAAGGGACAGAGGAATTGGATAACTGCGAAACAGAAGAGAGAGGCGGGGGGACCAGCGGAGGTGTAGTTGAAGGTAAAGTTGGAGGCATAACAGGAATGCCACCTTGAGTGGTCTGAGAATATGGAACAAATGGAGGTGGCAGCGAAACATTTGCAGGATACTGATTCTTCAGGTTTTGGAGTGAGCTCACTTTCTCCTGCAGATGGGACTGAGTGACCTTCATCTGTTCATCCCATGCTTTCCACTGTTTCTCATACTCTTGAAGCTGGTCTTTGTGAGGGTAGGTTTGAAGCTGATGCTGCCACTGTTGGTTCATTGATCTCTCCCAATCTTTATGAAGCTGCTGGAACTGTTTTTGCTGTGCTTCATAATGTCGCAGCTGCATGTCCACTGACATGGTCTGCAAGGAAAAGACAAGTATAGATTCAAGATACCATCTTAGTTATTTTCAGAGCGACATATTTCAGTATCACTTGTAATATCACAATTTTTGACGTGGGCAGAAGCTTGAGGAAGAACTACACTGAAACAAAAGCAAACGCCAACTGTGATGTCTAAAGTCATTGTGACAATTTAGACATTTTATGACTAGAAGATGTTTATATATAAAAGGCTTTTTTTTTTGCTTTGCCCAAACCACAAAGAAATGCTTAATGTACAAACTCCACCAACCTAGAAAAAGCTGACTCAACTCTCTAACACAGTAATCAACTTCTACTCAAAAGCTAAAGGTTGCAACACTGATATAATTATCCAAACTTGTTATTAATACTTTTTATTTCACTGATGGTTTTAAGTCAAAAACAACATGAGACAGTGATATTTTTGGCATCTATGTTTACTTCATCATTGTATATATTTATTTTTGTACCACACAATATTGTAAAAAAGAGCAGCTGGCAAGTTACTCTACGCAATCATCTGTTTACCTGACCTTTCCTGTGAACTGTCTCTCCAGCACTAACCATTCAAAGCTGAGCAAATTCAATGTGTTCAGCTTTGCTCCTGTATGACACCCAGGTACGTCTGAAAAAAAAAATCTCATGACAAGTATAAAATCTTTTATTTCTCAACCTGCTGAAGCTTCCTCACCATCTGTCAATTCTTTTTTCATTCTGAAGTTGAGGGACAATAGGAAAAAAGGATACAGACTTCTACCCAAGCAGAAAAGAGTATCTAGACAAATGAGTCAATCACAATAAATTATTCAACTACTTGTTTTTCAGCAGACCATGAGCACTAGGTCACCCAGGAAGTGTATCAAACATCGTCTCCTTAGTGTTTCACCTCTAAGTGTGGAGGCTGTTGCATAATCTGTTGATACTGCTGAACTATTTGCTGCAGCTGGGCATGCTTCTGCATTATTCTCTGATATTGAAATCCAACCCTGTGATGGGGATGCTGCTGCCATTGAGCTGCTGCCGCTTGCAATTGCTGCAACCTCAAATCTTCCTCAGGGTCATCGGGAGGTTCAATATTGAGCTAGAGAAAAAGGCAAATATTATAAATAAAGGAAAGGTCCTTCTGTCAGAAGAAAAACACACTTGATCACTACCCACTTTACAGGAACACTTTACACTTCTCAGTGTTCATTATTTTATCACTCTGTATTTCACTGTTCTGGCCACCCACAGGTTCTGGAAGGCTGATTTGAATTCCATTTATTCTTGATGTGAATAGTCTGATCTAAAGGTTAGGCTGATAGCAATTAGGGTTTTCATACATACAGAAACTACCTACAGGAAAGAGATTAATGCAGATCTGTTATTTGGTGTTCACAGCAAATATAATGAGACAACAGTGTTTTGAGGTAAAGTAACTCTGAGTGCATGATTTTTGCCACTTGGTAGGAACCCACACACTGTAAGTTAACATGAAGTATGTGCTGCAGTGTAATCTATTACCCTGCAGTAATCTGTTCAAACATCAAGCATGACCTCCATCATTATGTAGTAACTGTTATTAAGCATGCTGACAAAAAATATTCTGTGCAAAGTTCTTGGCTTTCAAACTATAACACACAGAGAGAAGGGGAGCCAGAACTGACAAACCGCCAGAGAGAAATTAAGAAACAGTGTCTCAAAGATAGCACTCCTCATCTACTGAGTACCTGATTTTGCACTTAGGTATCACAAAGTGTTTCTCATAGACAAAGATGACAATGCCGAGGAAAGAAGGAGTGCATCAAGCTTGGACTCGCTGGTGCATGTGTGGGTGACTATAGAAGTCTATATAGAACAAGTGTATTTTTATTTTTTTAATTGGTGCAGCTTTAGCATATGTTCTTTAAAGATTGCTTTACCATATTTAGTTACTGTTACACAGTATACATGAGAATTTGATGGTATTATTTTTCTGCTTCTTTGTCCCATCTAGCACAACAAAGGGAGCGGCACCACTTAACAAAGCCTACCTGAGTTTCAGTGGATGTAAGAGATGACTCGTCTTCTTTGGAAGCTGGAGGCAGGGATTCATTAAGCGTTGGAGGTTCGGACTGCTGAGCTGAATTGCTCATTATCCCTTCTTCAGACTTTTCTCTCTGCTCAGATGCATCCTTCACTACTGGACCTTTCATTTGCTGCTGTCCCTGAGCGTGGGCTTTTGCCCTTTGCTGCAGGCTAAGCAGGTGCTGCTGGTACCAGTATTGCTGCTGCTCCTGCAACAGACATAAATTTTCTAAAACAACTTTAACGGGAAAAACCAGGAAAATTAATTCATGATAGTCGCTAGGATCATACTCATGAAAAGTTTTTAAATCTGTTTTGAGGGAAAACTAACTTCATCATCAAGAGTACTGCAATGGATGACAGGAAGATCGAATCAAAACTCAGAAACCACTATGTGAGGCATAGTACCTGCAGCAGAATTTATTTCCTACCACAGAGAGCTTACAACTAAAGAGAACAATAATGAGAAGCAGAAAGATGACCAGTAATAAGTCAAATTACTTCAGACGTGATAACAAACATACTTATTATTTTTCATTCCTAACTGGAAGCACTAAAGGTACTTATTATGAGACTAACTTGAGTAAAATGAAGGGAAAATGGCGGGCAAGTATGAGTAAGGGATCAGTAAAAAAAAAAAAAAAAAAAGGAGGAAAGGTACAAAAAAATGAAGAGGAAGAACAAAGAACACAGACATCAAATAAAGTGAAAATGACAGCTGAGAAATTGTGGTGGAGACATTTTAATAAAGGATGTGGAAAGGAAAAAGAACAATTAGAACCAGCATACAGTGAGGATTATTTATCATCTCAATTCTGATGGATTCAACAGCTGAAGAAGCAAATAGATATGGTTGCACTCAAAAAATTATCAATTTAAGAAGTTATCAAGCTTTCAGTTTTAAATATTTCAGGCTTGAATTAGACTACTCCAGGCAGAAGGCAGCAGCTTCAAAGCACTGTAACCTGCCACCAATATAAAGAACAAAAGACTAAAGACAAGCATCTCAAAACACGTGGAGTGGTGCATCTTAAAGAGACCTGAATAGGAACCAAGAGTTCTGTATCTCTCCCAATCCAATAAATACCAGGCATTGAAGCAGACTAGCAGGACACAGATTCAAAACATGTGGGAGGCAGGTCTTCACCTGACATGGCCTTGTGCTACCAAAGTCCCTGCCAGAGGTCACTGCAAGGGCTAAAATTTTGTGAATTCAAGACACAGCTCTACAAATCCATAGAAGAAAAATCTACAGTTTTTAAAAATAAAGATGCCAGTCACAGCTAAGGCAGCTCTTGTATTTTAAGGAAATATCACTATACGTTTGATTTTTAAGTTATTCTCTTAACATCTGCTTTTAGTCAGTATCAAAGACAGAATGATAAAGTACTGTACTTCTGGTCTGACCTAGTACAACCATTCTTGTGCTCTTATGTCCGTTCCACTACCGCTGAGAATGTGTGACTGCCCTACACATTTCATCTTGCCTGTTCTTCCCTTCCATCCAAGCATGCACAGTTAAGAAAAGACACCTATACAAAGTCCACTCAGAAACAGAAAAGAATCTAAAAGATGCAGATATTTTACAATATAAGTGTGACAACAACAAAGGGGTAGGTGCTGTCTGATGAGATTTCTCGAAACAGAACCATTCAGCCTATCTTAAAACAGGTTTAAAAGAAGCACAAGCTTCCTCCAAAAGCTTACCTCGCGCTCAAGTCAGGAGCAATGGTTTCAACTGGAAGCAATTTAGCAGATGCAATTAAACACAGAGCTGTATTTAAAAAAAAATACTTCTGCAAAGCTGTAACTTGGAGATGAGGTCAACGAAAGGAGAGGCCATACTTCTCTGTTGATCCTGCAATAACTCCTGAGTCATGTTTTTGTTAAAAAGATTCTTGGAGAAGAGTTGTCATGGCTTTGGGTGGAGATGAGCATTCACAGTCCAGCACGGACTCTCTCAGAAACCTTCAACAACTTGCTGTAATAAGTGCAAGTTTCAACACCAGGGAGGAGAATACATCCCCAGCTATTCAAAAGCTGATTCAATTATCCCTCTGAAAAGCCATTATAAGGTGATTTAAGGTGATAGTGCTGGATGCTCCCTTTGGTGACCACCTGTTCTACTGCCACAAAATTGTTGTCTCCACAGACCCATTGTGTTTCCTCCTCATTCTACCAATCAGACAAAGGGCTAAAACTCATCATATGACCAGGGGTACATACGAAGAGCTATAATAATAACAGCCTGTCACTTATTTTTTGCAGATGAAGTCAGTGACACACGTATTGCAGGTTCCATTTGAAAAGCATGAGAAAAATGGAAAGGTAGATTTCTACAGCTTAAACTGAGCAAAACAGAAGTGCTAGTGTAGAAAATCCTGATAGCGAAAAGTTCAGTTATTTGAATGCTTATCTCCTCACGATTACTGTCATTCTTCAAGTCCAGTTACAGTCCTTAAGCCCAAGGAACACACCAGCATCAATATTAATCTATGCCTTTTTCCATTTTTGACTGACCAAGAGGCTACACCTGTTGTGTTGTACAGGGAACACTGAAACCAGCACTATCAGCTCCTGACATACCACCAAAAATGTGAATACATAGCCCATGTCAAAAGACTACTTCAAAATGAATTTAGGTGACCCTAGGCCATAACACAATGCCCATTTTGGGGACCACTTGGTCCTTTGCTGGCAAAGATAGCAAACGAATGGTTTAGCACCCTTTACAAAACAAAGAAGCAGCAGTCTGCTGAAAAGTGACATGGTAAAGCTAAGGTAGCTTTAACACGTGGATAAATGCATATTTACAAATACAGATGCACCCCACATGTATTTGTTTACTCCTGTAAATAAATAGCAGCATACAGTACCCAAATATCAGATGGAGCATTAATGAAATACCACAGGTATTTTAACAGGACTTAACAAAAGATGCACCTGACTGTAGAGAAACACCAAGAATCCAGCAATTTAATCCAACTGTACACCTATGTAAGAAACTATGCTAAACTCACAACATTGTCAAGGCAAAGAGCAGCACCTTTATACATGAAAGGGAAATAAAACACTAATTCACGGGAAATTGCATAATATTTTCTATGTTAGAGAAAACATTGATCTGTTTGGCTGTAGCCACTGTAACTGTGGGATGACAACAGAAAGAATTGTTTTCAATTACCCATTTAAACAAGGGTTTAATAGGATCTTATAAATGACAAATTACAGTACTTGTCTATTCAGCTGTTAAGATCATTAGCAAGAAAGCATCACTATGCTTTCTTTTTACTTTTCCTATTGTGGAAGGACTTGTTGCTTCAAATCATGTCTCATTTTACAGCCTAAATAGCCAAAATCATATAAATCTCTTATCACAAATTTATGACCAAAGTACCATATTCCTTTTGAATTAACACTGAATTGTGAACAAGACTAAACAAACTAGTCAAGATAAAGTTGTTTGTAGGAACACTCATTAACCAGACAATGTAAACTTCAGCAGTGTTCTGCTTCTTCTACGTGTGCACCACAATAATACATTATTTGCAACTCTTCTGGAGAGAGTGGGGTTGAGGAACAATCAAATAACATTAATGAAATGTCAGGTTACATAAGGGGGGAGGAATTACAGTTTAGTGTTCAATCTTGAGTTCAATAATTTAAGAAGACACTAAGCAGCCTCAATAGTGAATTAACATCACTTTCCACGCCTGATTTTTCAGTTTTGGTTTTGCCATTAAAAAAATTAATGAGTCCCATTAATCTCACTGTAAAAGATCAACTAGTACTGTCCAAAAACCTTTGTAAAATTAAATTAATGAACTGAAAGCACCACTTTGCTAGGAAGTGATTAGTTATATGGTACAAAGTTGAAAATTATACATTCCCAAATATATTCAGTTATTGGTACGAAATTTTAATGGATACAGTTAAAAATGTGTTTCAACGATTACCAAATTTAAAGTGTCAGTGACCTCAATATGACACAAGATTTTTGCAAACTTAGCTTCAAAGGAGAATTCTAAGATCAATTTGCCAAAAATAGATTTTTAAAAAAAAACTTAAAATCAATCTAAAGCACGCACTTCATCTTTGTTCTTGCAGCTGGATCTGTGCAAGCTGACCCTAAAACCATGGAAAAGCCTCAGTGAATCTGACCAACCCGCATGCGTAGCTGAGGACCTTAACACTTGTGCACATTTAACCTTAAGTAACTGGATTGTCCCTAACTTTACGCGTATGAACAGTCACAGCGGTTTATTTGGAACTGCTCACATTTAGGAAGTGAAGCATGCAAACATTTTGCAGGCATTTTGCCTCCACTGTACACATAAAAAGCACACAGCATTAAAAATATTTTTCACCTCAAAAGCGTTTCAGAACGTTTCCCTCCAATGGCCCATACAGCCTTACACTGGAAGATCAAGCACAGCTAGCACAAAACATTTAAGTAAGTCTAAGTAAAGGGCAACTACGTCCCACTACAGAAACGCTTTTGCAGCTTTAAATATGTGGTAAGATTGAAACAGTCACAATTCTTCACTGATCAGACAGACAACTGATACACCTAAGAAACCTAAATGAAGAAATCACTGAAGAGGCTCATCCTGCAATGTGCAATAAGTCAACAGACTGTTGCATCTGACAACAGGCCAGATGAAATCAGAGGCACCCATTTGCTGAACTTTCCAAAACAATTCTCCAGAGACCAACAAACCCCCCAAGAAAATTAAATTCAGCCGGCAGTCAGACTTTTCCCCAACTAACTAATTTACTTTCAAAAAAAATACAATTTGCTATGTCTCAACGCTACAACAACATTTGCTACATCGACGACCACTGGATAAAGCAGCATTTCCTCACCTGACCCATGACATTCCTGGACTTCCAAGGTTGTGTCCAAACCCTTCAAGTCCCATGCAAATGCGGCGTGTTTATTAACTGCCCTTACTCAGAGACCTCGGCAACACTCGGTACCCGCCGGCGGTCGACCGCTATCGCTGCCGGCCGGGGCGACCGCGGGGGCAGCACGGCCTTACCTGGGGAGTCATGGTGGAGGGGTCCGGCTGCTCGCTGCCATCGGCCTCCTTGGCGGCCCCCTGCACGGGCTCGGGCTGGGCAGCCGCAGGCAGCGCCAGGGACGGCTGGGGTGGGGGGAAATGGGCCTGCGATGGCTTGGCAGGGGGCGGGATGGAGGGGGCCAGGCTGGGCTGAGCCGGCTGGGAAGGGGAGGCCTGGGAGGAGAGCAGGTAGGGCTCGGGGTGCGCCATGTAGCCCTGGGCAGGAGGCGGCAGGTAGGGCTGGGAGGCGGTGGCCGGCGGGGGCTCCAGGTAGGAGGGTGGGGGCTCGGAGAAGGAGGGGGGCGGCTGGGAGGCCTGCGCCCGCGGCAGGTAGGGCTGGAGCGGCGGGGACTGGGCCGGGGGCAGGTAGGGCTCCGCCTGGGGGGGCGGCAAGTAGGCCTGGGCGGGGGGCAGGTAGGCCTGGGCGGCGGGCTGCGGGGACTGCGGCGGCGAGGACAGCTCCATGTCCATGGGCACCGGCTCGGAGGGCACCGGCTCGCCCCAGCTGCCGTGCCCGCCCGGCGGCTCCTGGCCATCGCGATCCCGGGCGGCGGCGGGCGGCTTGCGGGCTGGCGGCGGCTCGCGGTGGGCGAACTGCTTCTGGTAGCTGCGCACCGGCGGCGGCACGGACGGCGGCGGCTGTTGCCAGTCGGTGAAGGAGCCGGGCAGCGGCGGCGGCGGCAGCCCCGGAGGGGGCGGCCCCGGCGGCGGCGGCGGCCCCAGCAGCACGGACTGCAGCTGCTTCTGGTGCATCTGCTGGAGCTGCTGCAGCTGCGCCAGGTGCTGCTCCTGCAGGCTCAGGAACCCCGAGGTGCCGGTGGGCGGCGGGGCGGCGGGCGCGGGGCCCGGCGGCGGGTAGCTGGGCAGCGGCATCGGCGGGACGGCGGGAGGCGGCACGCTGGGGGGCGGGATGGGCAGCGGCGGGGGCGGGATGGAGGTGGGCGGCGGCGGGTAATGCCCCGCCGCCCCGTACAAGCCCCAGGCCGGGTACATGGCGGGGCCGCGGAGCGGAGCGCGGCCCTTCCACAGGCCGCAGCGGCTGTGGCGCGTGCGGCTCACGGCGCCTGCGCGGGGCGGTGCAACGCCCTCCCGGACAGTAGAGTGCGCCCGGGGCGCTAGAGCGTCGAGCGACACCCTCGTCGGGCCGTCGGCGCGCCGCCTAGGGAGGAGCCGCCGTCACTGCGGGAGGGAGCATAGAGGGGGCGGAGGCGAGGACAGAGCGCCGCTCCCCGTTTTCGCCGCCTCCCGTCGGCTCGGAGGAGGGAGAGGCGGGCAGCGGCAGAGAGCTGCCGCGGACCCCGGCGGGGGCGGGGGTTCCATTTCGTGTAGGAAGGCGACAAGCGGGCCCGCAAGCGCCCCTGCAGGGCTGGCCCAGCCTCCCGCGGGCCGTGGTGCTCCCGGGGCGGGGGCACCGGTGACCTCGGTTACCGCTGCGGCGGCGGCCATGTTCCCGCTGCCGCCCCAGCCCCGCGGGGCTGCCGCGAACCCGGTGTCGGTGACCCGAGGTGCAGTGGCAGAGCCGAGCAGTTGTTGTCAGCGACGCGGGAAGGGGAGCCCCGCGCGGGTGGGGGATGCTGGTGATCGGCCCGAGATGTGACGCGAACGGTTTTGTTTTACACAAAGTGCTGAACTTCCACTGTAAGAGAAAAGACAGGAGGGCTTGTGCATGTGATCCTTTTCTGTCTAGGGTGGTGCTCCTGTAAGATTTCTCTTGCAGCGAACGTGACTTTGACATAGCTTTTGTACTTTTAGCCCACATCTCTTCCACATTGTACATGTACTTAACACTTATTTCCCTGAGGTCCTTGGGCCAGTTTACTCACTAAGCTTTTGAAAGTCTGTCCTTTCAAAATAGGGAATTCCTGTTGCAATTATTTGATTTATCCTCCTGATAGATTCACTCAACGCAAGTTCTCTTGCAATCAGTTTACCCAAGTTTACTTCCTGCAGGCAGGTCTCTCTCAGTATTCTTGCTGTTTGTTGTGATTACTCAATATTGTGAAGAAACATGTTACTTCTCTTTTGAAGAAATACTACATGTATTCCACCATTTTCAGTAGCAATTGTTTTCCAGCCTACATTAAGGAAGCCAAAGTGTAACTTGACAGATGTTTTTGTCAATACCAAAATCTGTTGTGGGCAGCAGTAGTTGATGCCTGCCAGCCATGACACATTTGCTTTACCCAATGTTACCTTGTCCTAAAGCAACGCTGTTAACCACATTATGCTCTTTTACAGTCTTTAATATTAATTATGTCATCATGCTGGTTTTAGTTAATTTTTTAAATAGGTCACATTCTCCCTGCTTCTAAATGCTATTCTACCACATTTCAGTTATCCCTCCATTAACTAGTGTCACATTCTGGATCAGCAGCTTAAGTTTCTTCTCTTCATCTGGTGGTAACGCTGCAGTAATCTTGGGCTGTCTGGTGGCCCCCTGAAAGGAGTAGAAATTATTTTCTTTCATTCTTCTCATAACTTCAGACCTCCTTTTTACAGCTTTTCTGAAGCGATGGAAACTGGCTACAGCAAGAGACGGGATGTTAGCACGGAGGCTGGATACCGTAGAGCTTCAGAGAAACATTGCAGGCATCTGTTTAATATCTAACTCATGTGCAGGTTTAAACCAACTGCCAGAGTTGGGTCAGGAAGGAATTTCTCTTCTGGTTTGGGCTGGCAGAGTTCTGCATTTGTAGGAACATCAAACCATTCTCGCTTTAATAATAATGATCTTTCTTCCTTTAACATACTGCAAGTTGGATCGGAGGTTGGGATGCCACGGTGTGCATGGAGTAAATACCTCCCTGCGAACTTAAGTTCCCTGGGACTGCAAGGGAAGCACTTGATAACTCAGGATGTCCTTTCCTGCCTTGTGTGCCTCTTCTGATCAGGCTCTTTGAGTGTATCCCCAGGTGCTTCTGTCTTGCCAATTATACTCAATTTATGAACATTTCCTGATGGCTTCACTCACTGCCAATACTTTCTCCCTGCTGATCATCCTCCAATCATCTTAATACTTCTTTAGGAATTGCCTTATGCCTGTTCAGGTTCCTTCTCCTGTTAGTAAAACAAGCAAGGAAGATCACAAGGAATGTTAATTTAAGGAGTAAAAGATTTTGGTAAATAGGCACATTTGCTTTGATTCCGACCCACAGTTCATGCTATGTACATGTATTTTGCTGGGTCCCTCCAATAGGCATTCTGCTGGCAGGCAGACATTTCCCAAATTCATCATATTGCTGTGCCTTTTACCTCTTCTCCAGTGCCAGAAAGACTTCTGTCAAATGTTGCCATGAGTGTCCATTTTTTTCTTCTCCAGTCTCCTTCAGTTTAGGTTAATTCAAGATGTTTGTACACAAAGAATTCTAGTTAACTCTACTTGAAGAAGTCTTTCAAAACTAGAGTTATTCTGAAAGTCATATTACACAGATCTAATCCTACAACTGTTTCTCAGTCTTTATTTGACTAAACATGGTCTTCACATGTTCATGACTACTTAAACATTTAACTTAAAGAAATGTGACTTGGACTGAGAGAAGAAAACTACGGATAGTATTTTCTAAATGTACAGTTATACACAGAGTATAAAATCTCAGGGTTGTTGGCCACCCTCTTCTTGGCTGGAGGTGGAGAAGATAAACTTCAATTTTGCTGTCTTGGAAGGGGCTATGTTTTGAAAGTGTCAGTACGTTGTTATTTCTGGGATTAGTTTAGTAGATGCACATGCAGCAAGCAAAGATAGTATGAGGGGTAAGACTGATGCGTTCCCAAAGTTTCCTATAACATCTGTAGAAGTAGGCTGCTAGCAAGGGAGTTATTAGCATGTCAGGGCATTTCCCAAGGACAGGAAATGATTAGCAGAAAAGAGGTATTATCATTACTGTGTGCTGCCCAGCATTCAGGCATCTGGGTTCAGCTATTCTCTGCAGCCTGCACAAGTGTAAGGCACCACAGGATAAAAGCTCTATTAAAGTTTAGAAATTTTCTTATTTATAGCCAGAATATAAATTTGCAGTCTGCCCCTTTACTATACCCCCACTCCAGCATTTTGGCCAGGAAGCACACTATGGCACATTGGCCCCTCGTGACCCCCATATTGTCTCCCACCTCTCAGTCTTAAGACAATTCTCCTCACTGCAGAGCAGAGATCAGAAGAGCAAATTATATTGCTAAAAATTAAAGAGTTAACAGAGAAGATATGAGAACGCAGAGTTAGAAGTTTAAAATATTTTTTCCACTGCAATTCTCCATGTGGCTTAACCACCTCTTTTCCCTCCCTCCTCTGACCTCTTCCTTCCATCAGCAGATGCTGCAGGTCTCCATGAGTCCCTCTTGATCCACAGCCATTGCTCCATTTCCCCCCACTGCTCTGCTCCCAGCCCACATTAATACCTGTCAGATCAACACCTTCCTGTGAAGTTTGATACCTTCCCCTTCTTCTCTGACACCTAACAAAAGGGATAAGGTTTTGAGGTGCCAGGCAAACAAGAGGGAGAGTTCTGTCCTGACCCAGCCATGCCCTCCCGCTGTCACTCGGCATATATGCAAAAGGACTCAGTACAGACACAAGAATCTGAGCAGGACACTTGACCAACTTCATTCACTGGACAGTTGAATAAAACCCCATCAATTCTGAATTAAAATATTCCAGAGAAGATTTCCACTGGTCCAGAGAAGGCACATTAACTGGTGGATATTTGACAGCTTTTGTCCAGAACACAGATCTTATTTTCTGGTTGGACAGGTGTGATGGAGTTTCCCAGAGGAATACTTGTCCTGCTACAGGTGCAGCAATAAGAAACTTCTAAAATTTCTGTGGTTTCAGTCTCAGCCAGAGTTGCATCACTAATATTTAATTCAGAATGCTGAAATAACTTTTTCCAATTATCCCAATCCAATGATCCCAATGAAGAAGGACTTAGGCATGTTCTGGACACTGCTGTCCTCTCCTTCCCATATGCTTCTCCCAGCTACAGGTAACCAGGCCATGTCAAAACAAGGATGAATAAAACCAAACTCTTCCAAGTAGCATCTTCTTAGAAGAGTGAGGCTGTGAAGTCAGTCCAATGTCACTGACAGTCCGGTGAGCAGAGTCCCAGAAAAAAAGAAAGCAGGAGGTTTGGATCCAGGAGGACCCTTATCCTGGCTCTTAGTCCCGGCTTCGATGGTTAGAATCGAGGAGCTCCGTAATCATCTGGCATCCTCTCAATATTGTATCTGAGAAAGAAAGAGGGAAACTTATGAAGACAACCTACACCACATTGCCCCCGTCCTCATGCAGCAAGAGACTTACAGGGAGACTGAACAGCGAGAAGCTTTGTTGCATTTCTGTCTACAGCTCAGATCACCAGGAACAAAAATATTACTTCCAAAAGCAAAAAGCCTTCATAAGGTTGCTGTTATCCTTTACCTCAAACCCAGAAATCAGGCATATAAAAAACTCACCATCTCCAGAAAAGGAAAAAAATCAGTGGTTTTGTAAGATCTGACTTAGGATTTAAGAGCAGACCACTATGAAGAACAAAACTTTGGCCAGTCAACTTACAGTTCTTGACAACAGTGAATAAGGGGCAAAAATGTTTTGAAAGAAAAATCTTCTGAGCCACATTCTAATTATAGATCAGTTAAGACTTTACATATTTGTAGGAATCAACCTCCTCATTTCTGAGATACTGCTCTGTCCGTGTATTACTAGACCCATTGTCCCCACTGCCAGCACAATTGCCTCCTTCTCAGTATCTCTCCCATCCCATCTGAAGACTTTGGCCCTTTTCTCTCCACGTCCTGCCTTCTCTCCTTACCATGCTACCAAATATATCTACCATACTGTGAAACAATTTGGCATAGGTTCTATGCAAGATAAATCTTCTGGGCTGTACGTTATGTAGAATATTAAAACACTGGATATGACAAACAAAGTTGAGTAAAGTCTTCTTAGCTTAGGCTTTACAAGTGCTTTGGAAGGAACAGGAAATTAACTTAAGCAAATATTTTTACAGTAGATCACTAGTCCTATTGCATATAAAAAAATTAAGTGAGCAAGGACTTGCATATACTGAAAAAATATATTGCACTGAAATTGCTGCATTAGCATCCTTCTAAGTTGGTTTGGTTTTTATTGAAGAAGTAAATTCAATCTCTTAGCTGAGGATACACAAAGCTACCAAATGGAACATGGAAAAAGAATGGTTCTTTTCCTCGAGAACCTGGAGAATTCCTGGTAGCCCTGATGCTGCTGCTGTAAGTGAAACTGATCTATGGGAACACTGGCCTCAAGGAAACTAGTTTTCCAGGTAAAAGCAAGTGAACATGTAGACTGCAATGAAAGTGGTTCTGTGACCTGTCTCTTCCCAGCAGCAGCTGTACTTCAGTGTAGACACCAAGCCCTTTACTGCAACCTGCACTACAGACAATGCAAGAGAGACGTCCCCGTCAGTGTCCTCCCTGTCAGAGGTCCCTTACCTGTGCCGGGAAATATACATTATAGGCACCCCTGGGATTTTTCGTATTCTCCGTTTGAGCTCTTTATCTACTGTGGCCACAATGTAACATTTGTGCTGCCAAAAAAAAAAAAAAAAAAGAAAAAGAGGCGAGTCAGATTCAACGCCAGTGAACAGGAGCAAAAGAGACAAAGCTGAGCAAAAGCTTCTACTCAGTGAGCTGATTTAACACAAGAAGGCTGCAAGTCCCTAGCAAGGCATTACTAGGACTTGTACAGAACTCAAGCAGATGAGAAGCATCCTTCTGCTCATCAAAACAGACTTGGAGAAACATACAAAGTCTGTCCAGCCTTCCCAGCTGACAGCCTTCCCAACCTAAGTGCTCCTTGATGCTGTCCTATACAACAAGAACGCTCAGGGAAGACTATACCTTGCTTCAAATAAAGTTGTGCTAGGGACTGAAACTGCCCCTTAGTGAGATTTTACAGTTACTCTGTGGGAAATTTAAGTTATCAGTAACTAGGAGGATTCAGGAATTTTTAGTACGTTAACATAATATAGAAAATTTAAGAAACAGAAATACCTGAGTGACCCTCTGCACCAAGCAATCATCTGCATAGGTTCCTTTGTGCATACATGGCAAGCGTTCAAACCGAGGGTCCTTGGCAATTCTGTGGGGACACATAAGGCAGCATTACAGCAATCAGACCAGAGTGTATGTACAGTAACACAGTGTGGAGGAAAAGGAACGCCCCTTTCTGTGATCTGCAGCACGTTATTCTCAAACAAAGGCTGAAGGGATGCAGCGTCTGGTACACAACAATGAATTGAAATGAGCAAAAACAGAATGCAACTTGTCTGGCTAATTATTACAGGTTAAGTACTTGTTATTTGGATTCAAGATCCCTACAATGTTGGGCTCTTGCCTAACAAAGTCATTTGAAACAAGTGGGAAGAACTGTGGGAAGAACTAGAACTTCTGGTATCTCATAATTCATATTAAGCAGTTCACCTCCTCTCTGAAAGGGAACATCAAAGCTGTTCAGGGGATGCATCCAGATACTTTACAACACAACAGGCCAAAATAAGAACAATCCATCTGGCTAGTACACCTGGAGAGCGTGAACTACATTGGACTGGTTTTATACAGACCACACAATAACCTGGCTCTAAATTATCAGTATGTGCTACCTATTCCTACAGGAATAACATGAGGCATGAGTGAATGGTTCAATAAGCCTTAGGTCACTTCTTTATTTACTTTTAGAAATTTCTATAATAATAATAATAATAAAAAAAAAAATCTATATATTGAGAAATAGGAGGAGGTGTTAAATTGAAAGTCTTAAGGGGAAAAAGGTTTACAGATCAATAGTGTGCTACTTAGCATTTAGGATTTTAAAAAATAATCTAAAAACTCCAGCCATTGTACTGATCTCATATAGACAGAGAAACAAAACCAAGTTCAAGACTCTGCAAAACCTAACCACGCTCTAGTGCAGGAGCACCATCATGGAAAGTGCTTTTAATTTATTTATATTAAAACATTAGGTTATAGAAATGGAGAACACTCTGCACCTACCTTAAAGCCACGCGGTACTTCTGTCCTAACTTCTCAATTTCACCCATTACACAATCTGTGATACATGGAATACCTACATGCAAAAAAGGCCTGTATTAAAACCAAGCAGTATTTCTTCACAGACCCCTATATATTGCCTGCGTGCCTAGGAACGATCATGGAACTCTATAACATATTACTTAATGTTTAAAACTTACGAGAACTGATAAGGTTGCAAAGTGATGAAATGTAGAGCCACTGAGTTTGACCATGCCATGATAATTTTAGATTTTTACATTAATAATTCTTCACCTTTGTTGATATTAGCATTTAAGACTGTTGTTTGACTGAAACCAGAGACAGTTCCAGGGTTACCACAGCCATGAACAATGAGCTCAATGGTGTGGTATGACGCTGATAAAGCACACCACAACACTATGTGCGCCAGAAGAAACTGCGAGTGATGCAGACACTCACACTTGGCATAGAGACAGTCCATCATTGACTGCACTAGGTCCAGCTTGGCCTTGATGGAGAAGTTGATGAAGTTAGTGTCAACCAGGATGTGATATGGGGGGCCCAGCTGTGTATTATACTGGAAGAACAAGCAAGAGGGATGCTGGGGGCTGCCAGAAAGACAAAGAATACAAATCAGTCAATTGCAGTTAACAACATATCTAATCCTATAACTTGCATGGAATGAAGAAAGGGTAACGAGCAGAAACAACACAAAGCAGCGTGGGATGATAACCCGCCAGGCCTCCCACTGCCCTCTAAGCCCACCCCCCGGGGATCGGGGCACCATTTCCTACTCTCACAGGTTTGCTCAGAACCGCCCTTGGTGGCAGCCTGCAGTATGGCCGGCCCTACTTCCCTCCCCAAAGCGCCGGCAGCACTTACACCTCCCGCTCCTTGATGGCACTCGGGTCTTCCTTCTTCTTCACGGGGGCCTTGGCCCGGTCCTTCTCCTTACTGCAAGAGAACACAGTCACGCCTTGGGGGGTCGGTGGGGAAGGGAGGACAGGGCGGAGAAGCCCGGGCCGGATCCCCTCCCGCTCCTCCCCAGCGGACACGGGGATGGCCAGGCCGGCGAGGCCGGCTGCGGGAGCCACCTGGGACCCGGCCCAGCCGCGGCCACACTCACATGCGCTCGTCCCGGAGGCTGATCATGCGCTTCATGACCGCGTACTTCCGCGCCTTCTTCTGCTTCCCCTGCAAGGAGACGGACACGCAGCCGCCATGAGCTGGGCAGAAACCGAGACCCAGGCCCCGCGCAGCCACCTCGCACCCCGCTCACCATGATGATGATGACGCCGCCACCGCTGCTGCTGCTGCCGCCGCTGCTGCTGCTGCTACTTCCGGTGCCGCCACAACGTGTCACCGCGTCCCGCCCCGCTGGGAAGGTGCGGGAGTGGTGTCACTTCCGGCTGCCAGCACGGGGCAGTGGGAGCCCGTGTCGGTCGCGCGCAGCAGCGGGCCTGACGCCGCGGCCGCCGCTGGCGCCTCTGGTAACGGCGGTACCCGCGCCCTCCCGCGCCTCGGGGGAGGGGCAGGGGCAGGGGCAGGGCGGGCTCCGGCGGGGGAAACGGGTCTCCCGGGGCGAGGGAGCTGCAGCCCGGCCGCCCCGCAGCGCTTGGGCGCCCCCCCGGGGTGGTGGCCCGGCCCGGCCGTGGTGGCAGCGGGGATTCGCGGGCGGCTCGGCTGCCGGCCCGGGGCGCCCGTGCTGGAGGCCACCCCGGCGCTGCCCCCGGCCGGCCCACTGCTACCGCGGCGGGAGGTGGCCAGCCCTGGAGTGCGGGGGCGGGCGTGGCCGGGGCTCCCGCTGAGCGGGAAGGGCTGGCTCTGCCTGCCCCGCGGCGGCCGACGGGTTTCTCTTTTGGTTTCATTGTGCCGTTTCCATGGCGCTGTCGGAGTACGGGTGGCACATCGGGCGGGTTGGGGGCTGGCGCCCGTGGGAAGGCTGCAGGGTTCGGTGGTGCCGCCGAGTCCCGGCTGGTGCAGGCTGGCGGGGGAACCACAGCACCCCGGTGTCCCTCTGTTCCCACTTCTGCTCTGTTCTGTGGAGCTGGGAGGTTGTGGAGGCCTTCAGCCCACTTTCTTGAGCTTGCTGGGCTGATATGTTTTGAAGAATTAATGTAAGGCTGGCTTTGCTGAGCTCTAGCTCATGGGCTTCTGCGTGAAAAGCAGTAGGTTGTCATTATCTGTGTATCTTACCAACAGCAGTGACCTGAAATCATAGCAAATGAGCATGACTTCAGCTGTGCTTTCTGCAGCTGTAATGGTGTACTCTGACCCGAAATATCTTTTTGCAGATGTAAGGAAACATTCTCCAGGTTCTCGGACTAGTCCCATGTTCTCCATGTACCTGTTTTCTAGTCGCCGTTGCAGGGGGGGTTGAGAGAGAGAGCCCTCCTTGTAACCTTTCTCGTGCAAGCCTCTGGTATTAAAGAGAACTGATAGCTGTTGGTGTCTTCCAAATAAAACCAGTGTTATTTGGTGTGCTGCTCAGAAAAAAACAGCTATGCAGCCAGTCAGGTACTATGCAGGAGTTTTTTCCTGAAGTTTTGGCATCAGTAGAACTGTGACATGGAAGAAAATTAGACTGAAAGGAGAACTGGGTTGGTTAGGGAAACCATGGCTGATTTTTCTGCCTGAGTGATCATACCAGGGTTAATTGTTGTTTGGGGAAACGGTGGAGCTTCCCTGGCGCTGCTCAAGTCACCCGAGTGGTTTGGGTGAAGGAAATAATTGAGGAGGAAGGGGGTGATAATGCTTTCCCCAGGGACGTGCAGGGTGGTAAGTGACTGAATGTTGTTCTGGCTTGGGATGCAGATCTGGTGTCAAGATGAGTGTGGCGTGAAAGTCACCCTCTGGCTGGCATGCTGTGTTTGAGGGGGACAGGAAGAGCTGCTGATGGTTCAGTTGCCATGAGAAGTCCATAGATGTAGGCAGTTGGCAAACATCTCCCATATGTTGTTTTCCTGTTGACACTATTTTATTTGGCTTGTGTGTAAATGCATATGACAAACTCCAGTACTGATGAGAGAATGACTGTTTTGTGTGGACTCTGGCCATTGATGTGGCTTTTGTCCTTGACAGCTGATACTGGGGCCTGCTCTGTGCCTTTTGCGCTGACTCTTCAGTCTTCTTTGGTTGTATTTTAAAGTTAGGTTCCAATGGGCATTCCTGTTTGTTGGTTTGCACATATTTTACTTAGCGTGAGAATATACCGTGTCTTTTCACTCAAAAGTGAATTTTCATCTTGTGCACAATCTGGAATGCGCGTTCCATTGGTGGTGGATACTTGTGCACATGGATCGAGAGGACATTCCGTACAGGAATGAAGGGTCCTCTGGTCTTGGTTTGATGAAATATTAATAGTATCAACCCGCAGAAAGGTTTTAAACTGATGTTTCTTCTTAATTTTGGAACTTGTCAAGGGAGAGAGAAAAAAAGGAAGTTAAATTTATCAGTGCACAAAAAAGAAGACCAAGAGGCACAACAGATTTCTTAGAACCTCAGTAAATCAATTCTGAATAGTGCCATTGCTGTGTTATAATTCCTTTTGTTTGTGCAGCTACACTTGCGTGTCCTTCTGCAGCTTTGCACTGTGTTCCTCTGGCTTCAGAGCAGCACTAACACAAACAAAATGTACTCCCATTACTGCCCTTCCTTTCCTTGCTGACTTCAGAGAGGCAATGGCACTAATACAGTTTATTTTATTATTCCATGCTGTCTATCCTGATTATGCCAGTACTTCTCCTTGAGTCAAGCGAAGGTGAAGCTTTCCAAATCCCCATTTTTCCCTGCAGATGGCAGGAGACCATTGCTTGCTCTGTCCTTGGATCAAGAGCACTAAGACCTATCAGACAATTCAGCATTTTTTTTCCAGCCTAGCTGTGATAGTACCTTGTATTGCTGATTTTCAGAATTCATTTCCCAAATTTTTAGCTGGCAGTTCTTAGCACAGATACTATTTTAATTTAGATCTGTATTCTGATAAGTGAGTGGCAACATATCTTGGATACCAGCTATTTGCAACTAGATTCTTTACCCTGATGTATCCCAGCTGCAAGTGCATTGTTAAAGCTGCTGGCAGCCTGTGTGCTAGAGGGAAGTTGATTGGCAGCCACTTCATCTCTGGTGGCCACCTGATTGGTGTCTCATTTGCCACTTCAAGCAGAGATAATAAAATGAGAAGTTGCTGTGCTGATTGAGGGAGATAACTAATACCCTGTGTCCAGTAAGCTCTGAAATTCTGCAACGCAGATCAAGAGGCTCAGGCTTCAATTGACTTAAAACCTCTTGTAGTTGAAATGATTGATCCTTCTCTTTTTATGCTTTTGAGAGAGAGGCTGTGTGACTTGTGGTATGCTTTACAGAAGGGAAGGACTTATGGACTGAGGCAGAAATAGCTTGGGTAGATGAACCCACAGGGCCAGTTTTGTGTTGGTGTTTTTTGGTAGCGTGAAGAGGCTGGTTCTCTGATGTGCTGGAGGGGGATCTCACAGATTCTCGAACATGGATGAGTTTCTGTGAAATTGCTCTGCTGAGTGGGCAGGAGCCACACACCTTCCACAGCCAGGCCAAACTGGAGCAGAGTTTCAACCAGGCATTTGTAGCACATCTTGGATATGTACTGTGAAAGAACTAAGATGTCAAGGAAATTGCTAGGTCTGTGATTCTTAATAAACAGAGGTACGAGTTTAGAAACCTGAAGCTTCATCTAGGAGGACAATGAGAACTTACGCCCTGGGAACTGCAACACTGTTCACTCAAGCAGAGGAAAGAAGAAAATAGTTGAGTGGGATTTTCCTTGAGATGTAGGGGAGGAAAAGGCAGTGAGAATCTGGCTACTTATGCAGCACAATCAAAGAGCTCTGCACAGACTTACCTGTTGTTTTTCATATGCGTTAGAAAGCTTGGTGGAAGTATGCAAAGGTGGACAGATCTGTATGATTATTGGAATGGACAGAAATAGAGGCATCTGAAGAGGAAGGCAGTTGAGGAGGGAATAAGGAGGAAGTGGCAGCTGAGACTGTGGTGTGGCAGGCAGGAGTAGCACATCGTGTACATCCCCAGGAGAGGTGACTGTCTTTACAGGCAGCTGCTGCGGTGGGCCTGGGTCTGTTAATTTCATTCTCACTCCTTTATATAATCAGTGTTCTGAATGAGTAGATACTGACTGTGTGGGCTCTGTGGCTTTTCTTCTGGCATATGTCCTGGTTTTTGTGAGCTGCATCAATCCTTGCTGTTAGATTTTTATTTTATTTAATCTCAATCCTGACAGTAAACTGTAATTTAGTGGATAGTGCTGCTGACACTGAAATGGCTTATGAGGATACTGGTTTCCTGAGTACCTAAAACAACAGCAGCAAAAAACCCAAACAAAACAAAACCCCAAAACATTACCTAGTTGGCTTCATGGTCCAAGAACTTTCAAAGATTTTTTTTTTTTTTTTCAGTTTTACTATAAATATCCCTCTAGATCTGGGCAAAATCAGTTTGAGAATAGCACATGGCATTTTGTGGGGTGTGGAGGCTTGAAGTGGTACCTGATCCTTAGTACTCCTAATGAATAGCACACAGGTTCTTAGCTGCTCCATGAAAACCATGAACACAATGAAACCTATGGAGGCAGGATGTGTTTTGTTCCATCTTGAACCTGCTACTTCCAGGGGTTATGTAATGAAATGAGATTGTGACAGGTGGAGGTTGAGGATATGGTGAATTCTAACACCTCATTAACAGTGATACCTTTATAGCACCTCTGTTATACATATGACATCTAATGATACTCTTGCATCTTACACCTCTCACATGTTCATACTTACTAGATTTGTCCACAACTATCGAGAAACCTAACTTTTCTCTCACCTTTTTTTCCTTTTCCAGGGAAGCAGGCAAACAAGAGGCTGCAGGGAGAAGCATTGCAGGACAACCCTTTTGCACAAAGAAGAAGAAATTGTTGTGTTCAGGTCCACACATTTCAGCAGTGATTCTGTGATGCAAGTTCCAGGAGTTTCTCTTTCTGTGATAATCTAATCTATGGCCTTTTCTTGCTGACGTTTGCCCCAGTGTTGGGCACAAAGAGGAAGGACACTGAAGAATGGGTACTCCCCTTTTGGCTTTTAGAACATGGGCACTTGTGTAAAGGTATGTGGTTGCCTTTGGTTGGAGAGATGGAATATCTGTGGAGGCCAGCAAAGGGGATCTGCTGGGCTGGAAAGTCATGGCTTTTTGTGGGGGGAAAATATCTCATTTGAGCTTTCTGCATGCTGATGTCCATTGCTGCTGCTGTTGAGATGACTGATGAATAACTCCCCTTTTGTGAAAGAAGCAGCAGCTTGAATGCACAATGTAGCTTCTCACTAACTGAATGGTGACATGGCGAGCTATATTGTATGCATTAGTGTATGCCAAATTGCTTGTCTAATTGTCACACGCGTTCCTTGCTGGTGCTCTTTTTCCATCTGTCAGCTATGTCTTATCAACCAAACAGCATGTTTTTGTTCTGGGTGTGGTCTTCTTACTACATGTTTGTTTAGCAGTTCCCTCAGTGAGAACTTCATTGTAGATTGGCATCTCTAAAAATTGCTGTAATCATAACAGTATACAAACCCAAACTTTTCACTTGTATGTTGATCAGCAAGAGTTTCAGAGGAGAGGCTCCACTTTGCAGTAGGAAAATACAGATGGACTGTTTTCCAGTTGCATTCATACTTGCCGTAGCAAAGTTACAGGTTAAAAATAGATTCAGCTCTGCCCTAGAAGGATTTTGTTTGTTCTGAACAAATGGGGATGGTCTTGTCCACAACTCTTTTGTTCCATAGCTTTTTCTTCTAAGGTTGCTGGTTGAGGGTCAGCTTATGTCCATTTTGGTGGTGGCTCTGTGATGTGCTTTCATGGCAGACTAGAAGTTAACTTTGTGACTTGCAGAAGCAAATAGGTCTGAGAGTATAGATGAGTGGCTTTTGGCTGCTGCTGTCGAAACTGGTGATCCTGCAAAAAGTAGCTCCTTCTTGCAGTACCCAGAGCCTGCTCTCACTGGTTTCTGAGGATAGTATGTTGTCCTTTTAGATCCCTGAATCTGAATAGGAATGTGTGATGGAGGGAGAACTGTTCCTTGTAGCATGATGTGCTGTTTGCATATTTAAGAGTCTTACAGAATAATGCTTTAGGGATGTCCTTGGAGAGGAAGATAAATGATCAATAGGTATTTGTCTGAGGAATCATAGATTAATTTTAGGCCATTGTGTGTGAGGAAGAGTCATTGGACTGGACATGGCCTATTTTGTGTTCTAGATGCAGCTGTGATCCTCGGCTGTGTGTCTCACCGAAGGGACCTGATGTTTTACATTATTGGTAAGTGAAGGAAAGGCTGCCACTGTATTTGTTGACCTCTCCATAGGGTTTAGAAGGGTTTTGTGAAAGCCTCTGCTTTTACGTTAGTTCAGAGTCCATCTAACAAACATGAAGTTACTGTCACCTGCACTCATGGCAGATTGACCTCTCCACCATTCTTCTTGTTCCTAAAGTCCTTCCATTGACCTCATTCCTAAGACATCCCCTTACTCTTTATTTCAAGAACTAGTGCAGGGTTGTTGCCTCTGTGATGCTTCTTAATTCAGTCTTACTGTGATGTGCAGGGGTTGTGTGGCTATATGACTGTTTCCCTTAAAGGAATCTCTGTAGTTCTAATTTGCAACTCAGAGGGAATTCCATGCTTCTGTTGGGATGTCTGCTAGCCATACCCGAGACTCTGTACCACCTTTACCTATTTCCTCTGTCTGCAGTCATTTGCAGAGTTTTAAGGGACCTATTTTTCTCTAACCTTACTTGTAGCATAACACAAACCATAAATGTTCTCACAATAGCTTCTGCTTTAAACACCTAATTTGCAGTTGAGTAGAATGTCTTTAACAAAAGGCATCTTGGGCTGATGCAGAAGGGATTTTAGTGCCTGACTCAGCCATGCTGCTGCAGCCACCCTCTGTTCTCTCCTTGCTGCAGGTGGGATCACGATATCTGTGGTAGCTTTCTTCTTCACCATTAAGTTCCTCTTTGAGCTTGCCGCACGTATAGTCAGCTTCCTTCAGCATGAGGACCGGGAACGCCGAGGGGAGCGAACTATTTATGACTACGTGCGAGGCAACTACCTGGATCCCCGGTCCTGCAAAATCTCCTGGGATTGGAAGGACCCCTATGAGGTGGGCCATAGCATGGCCTTCCGAGTGCATGTAAGGGAATATTTCTGTTTCCATGCAGCTTTGGGGGCAGGAACAGAGGTCTTAGTTAGGGCTGGGGTCTTCAAATGGTTTTTCTTGAGGCGAAACTGGATGTAACTATAGGAGTAGGAAAGCTATCTGCTTATGTCTTCTGCCACCTGTAACTGTGTTGCAGAACTCTGTAAGTGCGTATCTGAGGTTTGCACTCCTTAAAATCTTATCTCCATCTCTTTAGAATCCTCTGAAGAGCCGGAGGAGACCAGGCATGTCCTATCTACTGCTTCCTTTACTGGGAAGTGAGTGGGCAGAGCCTTGACTTCAACAGACGTGGTGCTATCTTTTGGTTGTGCAGCTGAAGTTGGAGGTGTGGGAGTGGGCATTTTACCAACCCAAGAGCTATAAAGCTTCATGGCTGCTTCCTGTTCCTCCAAACTCAAGGGTTATTCTGTCTGACCTGGAAAAGCCTACCAAGGACTCTTTTTCTCTCTTTTTTTTTTTTTTTTTTTTCCCCCCTCCAATCCCAACAGGCCGAGTGTAGAGGGAATGAGACAAGTACGCAAATAAGATGGGTGGAGGGACCTGAACACAGAGAATTTGGAGCTGTGTGGAGAAAGTTTGAACAGGTTTTTCTGGGCTCATGTACCCACCTTTCTGCCCCACTTTGCCCACCCAGAAGGGCACCTAAATAGAAAGATATATTCAGCTAGGTTGCCATACACAGCCCTCTCAGGAAGGCGAGTAAAACCTTTCTGCTTGAGGGTGAGTGAGGAGCTCTAACTCCAGGGTGAAAAAGAGCTGAGGGGAAACGGACTTGTTCTGTTCCTCCTGCTTAAATTTATTCCCTTTACCTCACTGACTCTCACACATGGCAGCTCCAGCAATGTGCCCTTCCACTTCATGGTTGTCTCCCATTTGCTTGGCCCTTTATTCATCAACAGTAGCTGTTGCATGCACTGGTTTCTCTCACTGACAGTCAAGATACATACTGTTTCAGGCCCCTTGCCCTCCCTTATGTAGAAATGGAGAATAATAGTAACCTTTTGCTGATTGCAGGTGGCAGGCAGAATCTGTCCCACAAGCTGCTGGCTCTTGAAAAGCCATGCATGTGGGGTTTCAAGGTGTAATTCTTTCCTTGTAAGGAAGTACCGGTTGAGATGTGTTACCTTCTGAAATTGTCTGGCAGATCACTTCTGTGATTGAGCTGTCTGTGATTTTTATCTAATGTGTCATTTCCACACTGATGCTTCTTATCAGTACAGACTGGGTCAGCTCCTTATGTCAGCATCTTCTCCACACTGTTCTCTTCTCTGTACTGTTTTCTATAACAAATTGGTGAGAGCTTTTCCAGAACTTAGCTGTACATGTGAACAAGATCTCCTTGTTTCTCTGAAAGGATGTGGCTTTGCTTTTTTTCTTTTCGATAGTAGGTTCTCTTGGTTTCTGTTCTCATATTGCACTAGCAGTGCAGAGAAGAAATGCCTAGAGGCATGTTCTTTTCAGGGCACTCATTTAAACTCCAGCACAAAAGAGAATGAGGGTGTTCAATGCCCACTCGTGCCATGTTCACTTGAGAGAGCACAGCCTGTGTGACAGAGCAGGCTGTTTTCGTGGTGTGGTTTTTTGTTTTTTTTTTCCTTTGGTGAGCTGGAGTTCTTACCCTTGTTTCCTCAAGGCAACTTGCTTTCTCTTCCTATGTGAACTGCATATTTTTGCTGACCTGGACTTCTCCATTTCCCATGCAGTTATTCTATAAAAATGGGCAACCCTTCCCTGCTCACCGGCCTGTGGGGCTGCGAGTTCACATCTGCCATGTGGAGCTAGCAATTGATATTCCTGTAACCCAGGAAGTTCTTCAGGAGCCTAATTCCAATGTGGTGAAAGTGGCCTTCACTGTGCGCAGGGCTGGAAGATACGAGATCACTGTAAAACTTGGTGGCTTGAATGTGGCCTACAGCCCCTACTACAAGGTGTTCCAGCCAGGTAAGGTCCAAGTGGCCCTGCAGTGATTCAAAGTAGATTTGGAGGTATTGGAGGTGGTTAGGTAGATGTGTTTCCAGCTAAAATAGGTGGGTGACAGGGGAAGGGTTACTCTTGTTTTCCTCTTGCCATGTGTAGATCCCAGCAATAAACCAATGACTAAAACATACTTGTGACTACCAATGTGTGGCAAAATAGAAACTGCCTTACAGAATAAGTCAGTTCTGCTTAAACTCCTTGACCGCTTGTGTCATATCCTCTATTTCGTAGCAACTTCATCGTGACCCATCTAGTAGTCAGAGAAAGTCTTTTGTGAAAGTATTGAGTTATTTGCATCCAAATTGGAAAAGCTGCCATGATTTGACTCTTTTCCTCTTTTCAATACCCTACTCTTTAAGCTCCTGAAACAGTTGCTACCTTTGGTTATACACTGCTTTAGAAACATTTCCTTTTTATCAATTTTAAATTTGTTTCCTTCTGTTTTTTTTGACCCAATCTGCATCTTTGCTATTTCGTGTACATAGTCATTGACAGTACCTCCATTCCATTGCATTGTGAACAGGTACAAAGCTTGCCAAGGTACTCCTTCAGAAAGTGGAAGTTCAGATTTCACTCAGGTACCCTCCAGACTGAAGTTTGTTTGGCAAGCTTAATTTGCTGGTTTCCTTGGATGTCAGCCAACTCGTACTTTGTATCTGCAATGCGAGCAAGTTCTGAAAGGTTAGAATGGAGGAAAGCATTCTTTAGAGGACTAGTAGTTTGCTTTATCAGTATTAAGTTTCAGACCCAAGGCAAACGCTGTGCCCCACACCATGTGTTTCAGAGCTCAGATATTTTTTGGTTTTTGAATGTAGGAGAACAGAATGTGTTTAAATTTGATCAATTTTCAAGGGTGTTATGCGCCTGGTTGCTTTTTCTTTGTGCTTTGCAGCTTCACATTGGAATTTGTTTGACTTTAAACTGTTGTTGTCTGCTTCAGGGATGGTGGTTCCCTCCAAAACCAAAATTGTCTGCCATTTCTCCACTCTGGTGCTGACCTGTGGGCAGCAGCACACTCTGCAGATAGTTCCCAGAGATGAGTATGACAATCCCACCAGCAATTCTGTGTCCCTGATAGATGAGCACAATTACAGTGTCTCCATCCATGAGGTGTGTGCAACCCCACCCCTTGCTGCTTGACTTCAGGTGAGCTAGAGAGCCCCCTTTATTAATTTGTTTTCTGTTTAGCTGGGTCCACAAGAAGAAGAGAGCTCTGACATTGTATTTGAGAAGTCTGTGGTGTCCAATCGGCAGACTTGCGAAGTGTTCTTCCGACTCACCCTGCACTGTAGGGGCTGTTTCCATGCCTGCATCTCCTACCAGAACCAGCCCATAAGCAATGGCGATTTTGACATCATTGTGTTAAGTGGTGAGTCAAGAGATACTTGGTATTTGTTCTCCAGGTGTCCTCTTACAAGATGATTTGCACACTGGTGTAGCAGACCTAAATGTAGCTTCCCTGCAGGCTAGCCATGCTTATTTGCTCAAGGAATCCTTATTCATTTAAAAATGCTAAGGTAAATTAATTTGCTGCTGACAAGGGAGATCTCTGAAGGCTGATACTCTCAGTTCCATGAGCACATAAAAGCACGTGTGTTTTTTCACCCATCTCAGGAAGTTTACCTCTGAAATTGGGCAATTTTTATTGCTTGCTAGTCCTTGGCATCTGAGCCATATCGTTAAGTGAGCCAGTCATGTGTTATATGTTAAGCTATATTGATGAAGAACACTGCATGTAACCTTTGTGCTTTTTTATGCTTTTATAATTCCTGGTTTCTGAGCCAGTCTGCAGTGTGGCTGTCACATGGCTATGCCTTCAGCCTGGTGCTCTGAGGCAGGGGTTCTGTATGCCTTTTTCCTTTTTTCTTGAATGAGTCACTGTCTGAAGCCAGGACAGACAAACTGCTGTCTTGAAATCTTTTCATCCCACTCCTGTATTCTCTTTATCAGAGTTTCACTTGACCAGGTTTTCCTTTGGATGTGTAGCCTTTTCTTTAAACTCATAATAAGTAATTTGGTGGCAGTCTGTGGATTCTTTACTTTTTGATTCTGGTCTCTGTTAAGATTTACAGAACTCTTTCATATCTGTTTCCTTCAGAGAATGAAAAGAACATTGTAGAACGCAATGTGTCCACCTCAGGTGTCAGTATTTACTTTGAAGCCTACCTTTACGATGCTCCTAGTTATACCAACAGTCAGTGGCAACTTCCACCAACACACCTGAGCTCTTCCCAGCGCCGTCCTTCTACTGCAACTGAGGATGAAGATGAAGATTCTCCCTCTGACAGCCAAACCCCTGAGAAAGTGAAGAAACCTAAAAAAGTTTACTGCTATGTGTCACCGAAGGTAGATATCACAAAGTTACCACTCTTGAGTGCATGTTTAAAGTACACTGCAACTGAAGAGCTTACCTTGCGTCCTAAATCTTAGCTCCAGATTTAGGTGGCTCAGATTTGGTTAAAAAAAGATTTGCCTAAGGCTAGACAGCAAACGTGAAGCTTGTAATGGAAAATAAGGTTAAAATGCTCCTTGAAGTTTTAGGACTTCATGTATCTTTCTAGGTCTAATCCAAAGCCTACTGGGGCTTTTCTCATTGATTGTTCAACAGAGAGTCTGTTTGCCTTTCTTTGCTCTGCGCAGGTCAGACCTGCCATTCCCTTTCTCAGTTTCCAGTACCTGTAGATTGGATCTTAGAGGAAGGCACTGCTCAGATTTTCCATCTTTGTCCTGTACCTTTAATGTTTCAGGGAAAAGAAAAGGGCAAAAATGGTCTAAGGGTAAATGTGTAAGTAGAAGAAACAGGATTCAAACAAGTCAAGAGAAACTGAGGATTCTCTTATAGTAAGAATATGTTAGCAGAATCTATTGCTCATTATTGCATTCAGGAAAACTAGAAGGAAAATTCCACTAAATCTACTAATAAATTTAAATTCACTTTGACAATATCCACCCAAGGGTGTTAAGAAAGCTGGCTGACATCATTCCAAGGCTGCTTTCCATAATCTTTGAGAAGTCGTGGAGTTTGCAGGACATCCCAGAGGACTGGAACAAGGCTAATGTCACCCCCTTCTACAGGAAGGGCTTAAAGTAGGATCCAGGAAATTATAGGCCCATCAGTCTTACTTCAGTCCCTGGTAAAGTTGTGGAACAAATCCTCCTGGGGCCTATGACAAGTCAAATGAAGCATGTGATTGGGAAAAGCCAATGCAGATTCACTAGGGGCAAGTCATGCTTGACAAACTTCATTGCCTTATACAACAAAGTAACCTGCTTGGTTGATGTGCGGCAAGTGGTGGATGCTGTCTACCTGGATTTCTCCAATGCTTTTGGCACAGTTTCCTATAGCCTCCTCCTAGAGAAACTGATGCGTTATGATCTAAACAAGTGGTCTGTGTGGTGAGTGGAGAACTGGCTGACAGGCCGCACCCAGAAGGTGGTGGGAAATGGATCCTTTTCAAACCAGCAACCTATCATGAATGGGGTCCACCATGGATCGATATTGGGCCCAATGATGTTTAAGATCGTCATAAGTGATCTGAATGATGGGATCAAGTGTACCCTGATAAAGTTTGCCAATGGCACCAAACTGCGTGGGGAAGTGGACACTTCAGAAGGGAGGGCCACCCTGCAGCATGACCTGGATAAGCTGGAAGATTGGGCTAACAAGAACATGATGGAGTTCAACAAAGATAACTATAAGGTCTTGCTTCAGAGAAAACATAATCCAAGAGTGCAGCACTGGCTGGGATCTACCTGTCTGGGGAGCAGCTCTGTGGAAGGGGACCTGGGGGTCCTGGTGGACAACAAACTCAATACCAGTGGACAGTGTGCTGCTGTGGCAAAGAAAACCAACAGAATGCTGGGCTGCATCAACAATGGCATCACCAGTGAAGAACTTGTTATTCCACTCTACTCATTGCTTTTCAGGCCACACCTGTAATACTGTGTTCACTTTTGGTTTCTGTTATACAAAAAATATGTGGACAGGCTGCAGAGGGTCCGGAGAAAGGCCACAAAAATGATCAGAGGACTGGGAAGCTGCCATATGCGGAAAGGCTGAGAGAACTGGGCTTGTTCAGGCTTGAGAGAATAAGGCTTAGGGGAGACCTCATCACCATGTTCTGGTATTTAAAGGGTGGCTACAAAGAAGATAGAGACTTCCCTTTTACAGGAAGTCACTTGGAAAAGATGAGGGGTAATGGGTACAAGTTGTAGGATGGATGGTGTTGCTAGAGGTTTCTAAACCTCTGTTGCATGCAACTCTAAGAACTGATTTTGGGAATGGGTGCTGGTCCTCATGAGCTCAGCATCCTGTCATCCTTAGGGTATCGTTCTGGACTTCCATGCTTTTTTCTGTTGCCTTACCTGTTAAAGATCACCAAAATTGGATACTGTTGCAGGTTCTCTTTAGGTGCCGAAGTTTTTGATGTGATTCTGATGCTTGTGTGGTATATCTATCTTGTATATGTGTGTAAATATATATATATATACACATATATATATAGTGTGTGTGATATATCTATATATATATAGAACATCTGTTCTGTACAGGAGATAACTATTGCTATGCTCTTATTTCTTGAAGAGGTTGGTGTTCATATTTGCTTTGTTTCTGGAGAAATGCTGCTCATCATTTTTTCCAGTCACTGAAGCTAGAACAGACTTGTGCAGGAAATGGTTTTGTATGTTTTGTCTAAAGATTCAAAAATTTCATCTTAGCTTGTTCTCCAGAAGGCGACAGTTCCACAGTTAGTAGTTATTTGTTCTGGCAGAAATATACTGAGAAGTTGTTTCTGCCATTCTCCTGGATTTAGCAGTTGTGAGTGTTTTTTAAAAGTTGTTTGAATTGGTTGTGAAAATTAGTAGGAATAGTTCTGCTAGCATGGCTTTTTCAAAAACCTTTTTGTCAATGCATTACAATCTTTTCCTGAATTGAGCCTCTCAAATGTGCTTAACATTACCTTCCAATTAGATGGGTGATGTTCTACTGAACTCAGTGGCTTACTCTGATGCAAAATCTTTGTTGTGCTGGTATCCCACATGCATTGTAAATGCGCACAGTAAAATCTTACTGACAAACCGCTTACACTTCTGTACAGCTTTCAGGGTTTTTATGTGTTGTGCCAGAGGAAGATGTCACCGAATGTTGCAGAAACCTGTCCATGGGGTTGGAGGGAGGTCTGGCCTTATAGATCTGTCTTGTGCCTCCTGTTTCAGAGACAACCTTTAACAGATGTGTGACCTTTCACATTTTATTTTCCTTGTGGTTACTCAGCAATTCTCAGTGAAAGAATTCTACCTGAAGATCATTCCATGGCGCCTTTTCACCTTTAGAGTATGTCCTGGCACAAAGGTGAGCCTCTTTCCATGTAGCTGTCACTGCACCTTCACGTTATTAGCTTGTGGTCCTTGTGAATGACAGTCTGAATTTTGCTTTTGGAGAGAAGGGTTGTCCCTCACGGAGCAACATTTTGTTGCATAAAAGTCAGACTTTGGTATTCCCTCTCAGTGACTAAATTCTGCTAATATTTATAAATAGGAGCCAGTTGTATCACTCCTTCCTGCATTTTGTCCAAATCCTAGGCAAAAATCCTTGTTTCTTTTGCATTTCTCTTATTTATTTTCCTCATAACCTTGCTAAAATACTGTAATTATGTCCACTGAAGCCCCTAGGCCAGGGTTTGAGGTTTGAAGCAGCCTCCTAACTGGAGTTTGGGTGCTTGAAATAGTGTTGCTGTTAACTGCTTCTGTACGGGTGAGCAGAAAAAATCTTAGGGTGCAAGTGGTGTTGCTCTGTCTACTGAACATGCTGTGCCTTCTGCATGATGGGTTTACCCTTTCTTGCATCTTTTTGCTGCTAGTTTTCATACCTTGGTCCTGACCCTGTGCACAAATTACTGACACTGGTGGTGGATGATGGGATCCAGCCCCCTGTGGAACTCAGCTGCAAGGAGAGGAACATCTTGGCAGCCACTTTTATTCGCTCTCTGCATAAAAACATAGGTAAAGGGGTGGTGAGATGGGTACAGTAGTCCAGGAGTTAGCACTTGAGTCTGCTAGTTCCCCTTAGGAGTGAAGGTTGTCAGCACTGAATAACATCTGATGAGAACTCCTGGAGCCTCACATTCTGTTCCTGTTGGTGCTTCCAGTGAATGTATTTCATCAGGCCAGCTGTTCCTTTTCAGTTTGGCTTTTCTGTCACACTTTTTGAAAGAGCACCTGCGAGTATCTGAATCTCAGCAAGACTAACTGCAGACTGCCTTTAGAGTGCTGGTTCCAAACTTTGCTGTAATAAACTCATACTTGGGCTGTAAAGCTAACCTGCGCAGTTAGCCCTGGGAAGTCTTCTAGGTGTTTGAGGTGTTGACTGCTCAGGCCTGACTGAAACTGTTCCTGTTCACAGGAGGCTCAGAGACTTTCCAGGACAAAGTGAACTTCTTTCAGCGAGAGCTACGTCAGGTGCATATGAAAAGGCCTCATTCAAAGGTCACGCTGAAGGTCAGCCGTCACTGTCTGCTGGAGTCGGTGAGTGCACAGGTCACTTTGCATAACCCCAATGCTTCCACCATCCTTTTTCTTCTGCTCAGTGCCTAAGGAAATCCAAACTGCTATGTGCTAGGGCAGCTACTCTAAAAATGATTAGTCCTTCTGTTTCAAGGCAGGTGCCAGTAGACAGCTTGAGACAGGGAAAAAAAAAAAATCTCAAGGTAGTTCCTCTGTGTTCATGTTGGTATTGTGTGGGATGCTGTGTTCCTTCTCTACACCGAGTAAGATCAGATCGATTTCTTAAATAATTAGGAAACTTCAGCCCTGATAAATTTTTAAGGAACTTGTCACAGAGTAAATCAAGCCCTGAGACATGTCTAGGGCAAATGCATGCATAGCCTGTAAAAGCAGGAAATCTGCTGGTGCTATTCTGTCCCCACTTTACATTGGAACCTGAGGCCCAGAGAGAGGCTGTCTACCTGTGTCGGATTTGGGAGCAGAACCTGGAGCTCCTGAGTCTTTACTGTTTTTCTGGTACAGAGCTGTTTGGTGAGATAAGCTGTCAAGTCAGGTGTTTCTGAGCTGCATGCATGAAGCTCTGGCATCGGCAGGCTTCTAGTAGTAGTTCAGTGTGATGGTAAAATATTCTGGAGAGTCCTTAAGTCTTCACCAAAGCTGACATGAGCCGATGTGATTCTGAAATTGAACTTAAGAGTAATTCATATAACACAGTTATTAGCTGATGTTCTAAATACTGTGTATGAAGGGCAGGCAGTTATCCTGACTTATTGTTTCCACATGGGTCTCATAACAGTAATGTTATAAAGATGGAAAATAATGTTTCTGGGGAAAGTGGGAGTGGCTGGGGTTTCCCTTGATTTACACTCAGTAAATCTGTGGTTTGGAATATTTTCTGCACGTGGGAGCTTGCAGTGTTTACAAGACTACGTTTGGGTTAATAGCTTGCTACAAAATGACTTGGTTTCTAAAGAATATTTCCATAACTATTTTTTCCTGCTGTTTTGGAGATTCCTGCAGTGTCACGAGGAATGACATAGCCTAGTAAGACAGAGAGAATTAAGTGCCATAATAATAATAAATATAAGCTTTAGTGTCCAAGGTCAACAGGCACAATGAATGTGACCAATGTGTTTAGCCAAGAGGTGTGACTAGTGTGATGCTCTAACGTATTTGAAAATAAGCTAAGCCAAAGCTATCTGTATGACTGAGGACTGCTGTGTAGCTTTTTAAATGTCCTTTAATTGAAATCTAGAGTGAGGACACAGGAAGTTCTATGCACTTGAAATATTTTGTTACTTTTTTTGCATCGTGACTTGCTTTAAGTATGAACTCAGTGAACCCTTCAAGCTGTTTTCTAATTATCTCTGAAACATTCCTTTTAAAAATCTAACTCGTGGGCTGAGAGTGCTGTACAGAAATTGCTCCTTCCCACAGGCATTTTAATACTTTAAACAATACTGTACTGCAGCCTAGAGAGGGATACATCTGTGCTGTGCTAAGACCTCACACTGTTTTTAAGATGAGCTGTATTTATGTGGGTAATGTGTCTCATAATAGAAAATGAGCAATTGGCTTCCGTGGTTTTGGAAAAATAAGAATTCGACCGGAGGCCTTCTTAATTTTCACTTTTATACTTCAGAGTACTAGACTGTTTCTTGTTATTTGTGTTGCTTAAATTGCCCATCCACATGTGTAGGATTGTATATTGGGTATGAGGTGCCAAGCAGTAATGGTTGCTGCTGTTCTGTTGTTGTTTTTTTTTTTTTTTTTTTCAGTCTTTTAAAGCAACACGAAATTTTTCTGTTTCTGACTGGAGCAAAAACTTTGAAGTGATTTTTCAGGATGAAGAAGGTGAGTTATCCTATGAATGTATTTGTGGAACAAGTGAAAGGAATGATGGTGGAGTAGTTTTAGTCTGAAATTCTGGTTTCTTGTAGTATGTCTATCCTTTGTGGCTTTCCAGCCCTTTCACTTACTCACAGATGTTAGTGAATTATCCTGCTGATGCTATTCTACCCTTACTTTATGTAGGCCCAAATAAACATTATTAGGACTAGGTTTGAGAGCAGAACCTAGAGTTCTGGAGTCCTCGTCTACTGCTTTTTTGCTATAGAGCTGCTCACTGCAATGAGCTCTCATTTTGGGTACTACTGAGCACCATTCATGAAATTCCTGAACTGATGACCCACAGCTGACCAAGGTTGTTTTATCTTGTAGCTCTGGACTGGGGAGGTCCACGCAGGGAGTGGTTTGAGCTCATCTGTAAGGCGTTATTTGATACCACCAGTCAACTCTTTACCCGCTTTAGTGATAACAACCAGGCCTTGGTGAGTCTGCAGTTGCCATGCTGAATGCACAGAAATGTGTGCGTTGACATGCTGCTGGTTAAATAATGACGCTGCTAAATTCACTAAGTGATGTGCAACCTTTCCCATTCCTTAGTTTGCCTGCACAGTCACTTCCACTGCCTTTCTCAAGGCTTTGCTTAATGATCTTAACCCATTGATGTGTCAAACAACTGGTTGGATGAGCAGCAGAGAGTGGCCAGCCAGCAGGGAAGACTGGGAAAGAGGAGGTGGTGTCAGAGTGTATAGAGGCTTTGCTTGGTCTGTATGTTTCAGATCCATTTCTACTTTCATACAGCTTCTGGCCTGTGAGTGTGAAACATTTTGTATGCTTCCTAGGCAGTCTCAGGAGTTTTATTTCTATTGTTTAGCTTTGAGGTTGTTACACGAAAGTTCCTGAGACAGCCTGAGAGATGCAGTGACTTGAACTGGTCCTGTACTTGCTATTTGTGCTTGTCTTGTGTGGTACTTGGATGTTTCATTTTGCTTCCTCTTTGCAGGTACATCCAAATCCAGGGCGTCCCACATATTTGCGACTCAAACTGTATGAATTTGCAGGCCGCCTAGTAGGAAAGTGTCTTTATGAATCATCTCTGGGAGGTGCTTACAAACAACTGGTTCGGGCTCGCTTCACCCGATCCTTCCTGGCTCAGATCATAGGACTTCGTATGCATTACAAGGTAAAGCTTCCTAGCCTTGTCTGGAGACTGGATTGGTCTGGTGAGAGGTTGAACGTTGGTATAGTAGAAGCAGATCCAGAGTCCTGGTTAACAATGTATGTGTTTTTCTTCTCTCCATGTCCCTGCCACCTTTTTGTTTCACGCAGTATTTTGAAACGGATGACCCAGAATTCTATAAATCCAAAGTCTGTTTCATACTGAACAATGATGTGAGTGAGATGGATCTGGTCTTTGCTGAAGAGAAGTATAGCAAAACAGGACAGCTGGAGAAGGTGAGGGAGGAGGGAAGGTGGGACAGCTTAACCACTTCTGCCTGTAGCAGAGGAGGCTGAGAACTCTTTGTGCCCCAGAAAACTGAGCTTACTCTGGGCACTAGCTCCTTGCTTGGGCTTATTTTGGTTGGGAGTTCAGGTTTGGGGAGTGCTGCTCGTCACACCTCAAGTGTTCTCCTGTTTTCAGGTGGTGGAACTGGTGACAGGAGGGGCTCAAGTACCAGTGACCAATGAAAACAAGATCTTGTATCTAAATCTGCTTGCACAGTACAGGCTGGCCAGTCAGGTTAGAGAGGAGGTGGATCACTTCCTGAAAGGTACCGTGCTGTCTGCTCCCCTCCTTTCTGCCTTTATGTCCCAGGGGATGACAGCACTTGCTGTTCTTCTTTCCTCTTCTCTTCCAGGTCTTAATGAGTTAGTTCCTGAGAACCTCCTGGCTATTTTTGATGAGAATGAGCTTGAGGTAATTGCTGCCTCCCTAAACATCTCTACCCATACTTCCCCTCCTCTCTGACAAATGAAGTGTTTTCTGGGTCTGGAATAGAGCCAAGACATTTCTTTTCTAAGCATTTTAAACATCTGTAATCTGCATGGTAGCTGTTGCCTTTTTTCCTGGGCTCCTGACTTTCTGACTGCAGTCTCTTGCCTTTCAGTTGCTTATGTGCGGTACTGGAGATATCAGTGTCTGTGACTTCAAGGCACATGCTGTAGTGGTAGGAGGATCTTGGCACTTCCGTGAGAAGGTAAGTGAAAGGGTTTCTTCCTCCTTCTTGCTGAAACGAGTTATCCCACCTACAGCAGAAGACAACTTAAAACTGAGAACAGATTTCTTGGGTGGAAATTAGGCTTCCAGGACAAACTGGAAGATTTGGGATTCAGAAGTAGGACTTATATGCATTATGGAATAGCATTTCACATTAGAGAGATCCTTCAGCCAGGCTGACTAGAGATGATGCTTAATCAGCAGCAGGTAAAAATCAGCAGCAGTGGTCTTTTTAAGAAAATCCATCAAAACACTAATTAAGGACAGTTCAGCAGGGACTCGGGAGGAATTTGTGGAAATTTTTACTACTGAAGATGTTCATGGTGATACACTTAACTGTAAGGGATGCTTGAAGATCTTGGTTGCAGCCCACATGGAGTGTTTAGAATTCGGTGCTGGGGTAAAGACTACTGATGTAGTAGCCTAAATTTGTACCCTGTAATAGTTCCCATTCCTCCATGCCTTACCCAGTGGGAAGGGTATGGGAATGGTAGCAGCTTCATTTAGAAAAATAATAGAAGCTGCCAAAACACCCAAGACGAAAAGAGATTAGAATACAAGCTTCTGACTGTAAACACTAGGATGGTTCCACCTTCCTGGAAAAGTACCAGAAGATGTGGAAAAGCAAAAGATGAGTATAGTACAAGAAGCACGTAAGCTTCTGCATTGTAAACCTACCTCATTGCCTGTGCAGGTATTTTTGAAAGTAAAATCTCTGTGGAGAAAGCAGAAGCCTTTCTGCTTCAAGGGAAGGAACTGGTGGGAGACAATAGCATGGGACATCTCTTAACTGATAAAAAACAATGTAATACTTGCCTCTACGTGTCACCCTGGTAAAACAAAAAAATTCTGACTATTTACTAGAGTACTTGCTTAGAAGGACAATTGACTGATCTTCTTGCAACTCGTTTATATGTTTATTTGATTTCCTTGGCTGACCTGGCTTTACCTTTCCTGTTTCCTAACAGGTCATGAGGTGGTTTTGGACTGTGGTCTCCAGTTTCACGCAGGAAGAGCTGGCCAGACTCTTGCAGTTCACAACTGGTTCCTCCCAGCTGCCCCCAGGAGGGTTTGCTGCACTCTGTCCATCTTTCCAGATCATTGCGGCTCCAACTCACAGTACTTTGCCAACAGCCCACACTTGGCAAGTATTCTGGGGTGGAAGGACTTTCTGCATTGTGCTTGTGGGAATGACACTGGCTGGTTGTGGTGGGCAAGTGGTGTATAACATGTGATGTCTGTGACGCTGGTGTCAACCCATCTAAAAGCAGCTGATGGGGATGGTCCCCTCTTGGATCTAGTCTGAATGGAATTTTTCTTTTGTTTTACAGTTTTAACCAGTTGTGCCTCCCTACTTATGACTCCTATGAAGAAGTGCACAAAATGCTGCAGCTAGCTATCAGCGAGGGCTGTGAGGGCTTTGGCATGCTGTGATTTTCCCCTTTCCTGGAGATCACTTAGCCTCCTGGCTCTTCGTGGCAAGACCCAGGTTCAGTCCTCTGCTTGTTCTCCTTCCCTTCACGTGGGCAATGGAGGCAGAGCAAAGACTCCATGTGAAGGAATTCGTCATCCAGAAGATGTCACGTGGCCTTTCCGTATCCCAAATATGTCATCAAGAGCTCAGCTTTTCCTTTCCTTCATGCTCCTTTTGGTTCAGTGTGAAACAGCAAAAAGACTCTGGTGCATTTATCAAGGAAATACTGCACTTGATTTGCCTGCACCCTGTACACCCTTCCTTCTGTGAGAAGATAAAGTTCATAAGCAGAAGTTCCAGCGAGGTGCAGGAGATCTGCTGAGCTGCCTTTATTATAGCTCTCTGGGAGGAAGAGGGAAAACCAGCATGGAGCCCTCTGGAAACCTGGCTCACAGGAAGCCTTAGTAACTTTCCATGTCTTGGCTTGACTTTCCCAGTGATACTCCCTGATAGTTCATCTAACTCTGTCACTCATCAAGAGTATAAGGCTGTTTATTCTTTAAGCACCTGACCCAGAAGGGTCTTTTCCACCTTGCTCTGGATGCTGCTGTCACCTGTGCCACAGAGAAAAATGGGCAGTGTCCACTGGAAGGAGTAACCCAAAGGGAAGAACCATCTCATGGGCGCCCAAGTGCTGGCCCTGACAGTGATCCTGTTCTACCTCCACCAGGGTCCAGCAGCAGAAGCGTCCTTCTGCAGTGGTGGCTGGTTATGAGCCTCTGCAAATGAACTGGAAGAGGAGTTTCTCCTCCATTGAATGTTTCTGACAGTGGATGTTGCACAGGAAGCTGTCTCATGCCCCTGCCTTTTCCTTTCCTCAGGAGAGAGTATGGGCTGAGTGTGATCCCTCAATGCTGAGCACCAATGCCTGTCCCGTGTTCACCTTCAGGGAATGTGTGTCATGTAGTAACAGTGACAGGTCAATAAGCAGCTACAGTGTGCGATGGACTTGTGTTTGTTGTTGAGTTGATGGTACTGCGCAAGATTTGCTTTCTCAGCCCCGTCATCCCACAGGGTCTTGGCTTCTACCTCTATCATGCAGCAGCCAGAGACTTGCTTTCTCTACTGCATTTCAGGCAGAGTTTCCAGAGGGGTGCTGGAACCTGGAGAGCAGCTGGCTTTCTGTCCTCTTGATTTTCCTACCTTCCTTCTTCAGCTCTCCTTTCCTCCTGTTCCATTCCATGCTGCTGGCTTTCCAGCACAAAATGCTAACTAGAACTTGACTCAAGTGATCTCTCAGCAGCCTGCACGCACCATTGTCAGGCTTGTGGGGAGATGAGTAAGCAGACCAGCATGAGAAGTGCTGGCTTATGACTGGGGCGTGTTCTTGCTGGCAGTCCATTCAGCCCTTCCCAGGGCAATAAAGGGAATCTGGGAATCTTGATGACTTCTTCAGTGAAGCAAAATTCCAGATCTTTTAAGTTCTCAACAGTCCATTAGACAGTTCAGGTCAGGAGTCAAAGGCATGCAGGAGTCAAAATGTGAGAAACCTACATTGGTACTACCTGCAATGTAAGTTTTCATTGGGTTATGGAGTTGCTGGATTTCTTCCAGAATGGAGTTTCAGACTGGCATCCCTGAGCTAATTTTAGAGCATCGTGTTAGATAGAAAGTCGCATAATAATATATTGCCCTTTTCTGCTGTCCTCAGAATTATCCAGGCAGACTTCTGCACGGTATGGATGTTTTAAGATAACTGTGTGTGCTTTTTCCAGTATAGCTTAGTTGAATTGAATGGGAATTTGGGGGAAACATTCTACATCTAGAAAATGTTTTTAAGGCAGCATCTTAGTCATTCTTGGGCTGAGTATGTTACTTCTGTACAGAAAAAACCAAGTCATTTTGGTGCCAAAAAGCAGCCAGCTGAGCACTGAGACTACTCAGGGGGATTTCTTTGCCTTGTGAATTCATTCCCTTGCTGGAACTGAGGTGCTGGGAGGCTGCCAGTTTGAGAGTTGCCACTGTTGCACTCTGACAGATCACTTTAAGTGCGGCCATTCTCCCTTTTTTAGTGCAGGCTCCATTCTGCAAGGTCATGACCTACTTTGGGTGGAGAGTATGGTACCATTTTATTTACATTGCAGATGGCTTCCGTGGTCAGTAGAGTTGCAGCTCCTGTGTTCTCCATGCCACCACTTCGCTGCTTTCTCCAGGGCCCAAGAGGAGGTGGTGGTGCTCGGCTTAACTCCTATTTGCTGGGCGGTGTAACTTGGTGCTGTTCCCATGTTGCAGCCTTGTCTTGCAGTCTTACCTGGTGAGGATGTTTCCAGACTTGTAGTTATGGGCCAACTCTGCCAGTGACATCTTCCTCAGGAATCTATTCCCTTTTTCTCCTGAGCTGGACTTTTTTATTATGAGGAGGAAGTAGCTGGACATTGGGCAGTCTTCCTCTGCTGGAAAGAGCTCCAAAATGCCTCTCACAGCATTGTAGCCAGCACCCCATGTGTCCCAGCAGCTGTGCAGATGCCAAGGACTTTCTTCTTTTACACAAGTCAGAACTGTGATGGGTGCTCTTAATCAACTAAACATGTCCCCATTGTTTCCACAGGCCCCTGGCTGGTCCCATGTTCCTGAGATCCATCACAATGTTTCTAAACTTGTCTCTAGCTTTACACCCTTTCCCAGAGCAGTCACTTTTTGTGCTGCCCTTAACACTGGCAATGGGGATGTGCTTTGGTCACCCATACTATATATTACTTCTGGCAGAGGCTCATTACTTTTCGTTTTACCCTCTATTTATTCTCACTTTATAGAGAACCTTCTGTAGAAATCTTTGGGATCCTGGTATCATCTTGGATGGGTTCTGTGTTTCCTGAAGCTGCTTTGAGGTGCGGAGGGTCTGACCTCAGTCTGCACCTGCGGGCAACGTTGCATGTTTTTTAGAAACTAGGAGCTGTGGTCAAATCCTAGTTCCCTCTGGTGGATTTCTGGCAGAGTTCAGCCAAAATTTGGAAGCCTGTGGTTGTAGTAGCTGATTTTGTAAATAGTTTGTATAATAAATAAAATATTTTAAAAATGCTACCTTCACAGCTTAGTGTTCTTTCGGGGCTGTACAGAGGGAATCAAACTGGTTAGTGCTCTCTATGAGCAAGGGGCCTCTCCCGGTTTTCAGGTGTCTCACTGAGGTCTGCTGCAGCAGGGAGAGGATAATTCTCCACCTGCAGCCTTCCAGGATGCCTGACTGAACCCAGGGCCTGAGAGCTGCTGCGAAGAGGCAGGACTCTGGGCTGCGGCTTACAGGCTACTGCAGTAGGTTGGAAAATGGGATGAAGCAGCTGGTAATGCCAGAAAATATTTTAAGGACTCTTTTATCTAAACTAACAATGCAGTTGGTGCCGTTACTTTTTCATCTCACTGTGTTATTACTTGATGCTCTGAGCTGCAGGTATTTGCACTGCTTGTGCTTCACTGTACTGTCAAGAGGGTTAGATCAAACCAGGAGAGGAGGCAGCATTTCAGTCCTTTGCACTGTTTTAAGTTGTACAAAATACTTTCAGATTGCAGAGTGGAAACAGTCTACCTGCAAGTGTCTGCTGACAAACAACAGAGTAATTAGTTTGTTGACAGCTTGTTACCTTCAGGGACAATATTCAATTTCTGTGATGCTCTGAGCTGTTCCCAGCTCTGACAAAAACCGTTAAATTTATTACTAGTTTTCCTTGGATTTTTTTTTTTTAGCTTAAGGATTAAAATAATAACTTTAAAACTTGAGAAGATTCTGCAACACGATTCTGTGTCCATTAGCATTGCTGCCCATAAAACAATGAAAACACTGTTTCCTGGGCTGTACAAAGATTTAGTCCATCTTCAGGCAGCACAGCATGGGCTGGCTGCATGTGTTCCACTATATAACTAGACAGATGTTCTCCCGTATGAAACCACTGTTAAGCCTTGATTCTGGCTTTCAAGCCATGAGCACTAGCTAAATAAGAGCGAGCAGTGCATTGAGTCTTGGCGATTGTTCCGTAGCATTGTGCTGGGTCATGGTATTATTTAGAAGCTCCTGGTGGGAGCAAAATTGTCTTACACTGGACTCAGGGAAAACAGAGGCTAGATAAAGCAGTGGTGTTATGAAGAATCCAAAAACTGAAATCACAGAAGCTGTGAGTCTAGAGCTGCTTGAGTCAGGGTCAAGGGCACTAAGAGGTGGTTGACTTTGTCTGCAAACCTGGCACGAGCAAAATGGTACACAACAAATCTTGTGGACATGTCTACACGTCACAACCAGTATTAGTAATATGGCCTATTAGGAAGGGGGCCAAATTGAGGCTGAAGTTTTTAGAAACTCTGGGTGTGAAGGAGAGCACTCAGCATGCTGTGTTACTTTAGCATGAAGTAGGTTCTTAAGTTTCTGCCTTTCTTTGCAGGGTGCATGATGTCCTCTGGTTGCCTGTGTTGTCCATCCTGATCACCAGTTTTTTTGGATGTCTTGGAGAGGGAGTGACAGTGACTTCTTGTGGACTCCACAGCCTCCATTTATCCTGGCACCTGGCATGGACTTGGGAAAGAAATTGTGCCCATGCACATGGTGCTGGAATCCTACATGTCCCAGATTGTGTCTCCAGCAGTACCAAGGAATTGGCATGATTTCTTAGGATACTTGATTCCGTACAGGGCCACTTGACCTGGGATATGTCAAGTTGTGCTGCTTGGGAAATTGGAGTTTTGGTCAGTTGAACCAGGTTGTAACTCCTGGTTCCCACAGTGAATTACTGTGTTTTATATGGTTTTGACTGTTCTGCTACCATCTTCTGTCCAACTGACCTGGCACATGACAGCAGAGGGAGTTTTAACATGTGATGATGGGAACTATAAAAGGAAAAAAACTTACAGGAAACAGCAAAGTCCACCAGAACCTCAGCCTGCCTTGGCACCAGCTGTGCAGTGCAGGATTGGAGATTTTTAGTGTCTTCCTCTTAAACCCTTTCCTTGATTTTGTTTGTTTGTTTTTCTGTGTGTGTTGTGTTTTGTTGGTTGGTTGGATTTTTCTTGTTGTTGTTGTTTTGTTTTTAATTGAATGCTTGAGAAACTCTAATCTCTGCTCTTTGGAGCATGAAACTTGATTGTAGGAGGGAGGTGTTACTGCATGAATGTGTTCATTTTTAGACCTAATTTGCTATAACTTTTTTTTTTTTGTAGTAAAACAAAACAGCTGTAGCTGAAGTTCACCCAAAATTCCTGATCAGTCTTTTCCAGCTACCCTTCTGCAGGGATGGCATGCTGCAAAGTATGTTGAGGCATGGGCAATTGCACGTGGTGTTGGAAGCGGGGAGTGAGGCCAAGAGCCAAACATCTCGGCCTTGGTATAAAGCTGCAATGAATACAGATGAAGGAAGCAGAGCTCTTGCACCATATGAGGGATGGAGAAACTGGAATTGGCCTAAGGCTGCTCCAGAGCTTTCTCTGAGGCATGTGAAGGCTAGAGTGATTTGGGGTGATTTTGCAGGGGAGTGACTTTGCAGTGGCCAAAACCAAACTCTTCTCTCCCTCTCGAGGCAATTCTCTGATAAGTTGCGAGAAGTATCTTGGCCTGTACCCACCCCTTAATTTGGGGATTTTTGCTAACATAATTCTGAGGGCCTGTAAACCCACGCAATTTTATGCATAATCTTGGAGATCTCATCTCTTACAGAAAGAACAGCTGCTTGCAGCTCTCTTGTGCTTCGGTAACAGAGATGAGATAGATAGTGCTGCTTATTGCAGTGGGTGAAGAAACACAAGGAAATACAAATGAAACCAGCTCCAAGGGGTTCAGATTTGTCTGGGTAAGTGGTTTGCTGTGTAGAGGCTAGCTCAGATTTGCAGAGATCTTTATTGCTGGTGTGGGACAGACTCAGACTCCTACTTAAGGAAAACTGGCAGCCCCTTCTCCTGATCTGTGCCCAGAGCAGTCAGCAGCAGTACACAGCCTTCCCTCTCCTGGGCTCCTTTATATTGGAAACAACAGGTAACACACTGGTAGCAATTGTAGTCATTGTTGAAACTAAAAATTATAGTATAAAAATGTCACCTTGCTATCTTTTGTAAGACACTGGACTGTTGTTTTTGTGCCGCGTGTCCTCACCCATTGAGAGCATCTCACTGACTGCTGTCACTTATGCTGACCAGTGTTGTCTTGTCTTCTTCTGCTTGCTCTCTTCCTGTTCATCTTCTGTCCTTTCTTACCATCTCATTCCCCATCCCACAGAGCATACAGTCTCTCAGTGTCTGGATGTTGTGTAGCTTCTTGCACAATGGGTCCCTGTTTCAAGATGTGGGCTCCTAGTGCCACACAGTATCGCTATTAAAAATCAAGGGCCTAGTTGTGGGTAGCCCGGAGGCTGTCACATTGGAGGGCTTAACAGATGCTGGCTGTTCTGGTAATGAATCTTCTCCCCTTTAGAAGACTTTCATGACATCTGCCCTGGTGCCTGGGGCTGCCATGCTCCCTGACTCGGCTCCATGCTCAGACGCCGTGCTGCCCAGCTGCCTGCTGAGCAGAGCCATGCTGGCCGGGCTTGGGGTGCTCTGGGGGATGTGGGGCTCAGGGGTGCTCAAGGTGCCGCGGTGCAGGGACGGGTAGCGATGTGGCAGCCCTGTGCTGTCAACAGAAGGTGGCTGTGGCTGGTTGGCCACCAGAGGGGGACCGATAGTCAACTTGAGCTGGTCAGGTTTGAGAGTGGCCAGCTTCAGCTCTCTTGAAACCCTGCAGTTTGAGTTACAGTTGTCTGGGGGTTTTGTTGTTGTTGTTCAGTAGATCTCTTAATCTAGCAAATGAGTTGTCTGGCAGATTCTCTTGCTGTGCTTCTAATCACCAAACGGAAGCATATGAGAAGTGAATGAGCGTCCAGGGAGCATCCCCTGGTCCTGCACAAGTCCCTGCTGCACCACTCCCCCTTGTCCTTTTGTTTTCCAACAGGCAATACATTTAAAATGTATGAAAGGAAGCTGGATTTTCATATGTATTATTAACCTGCAGCACTGTCTCTCAGGAGACTCAGGACAAATCGCTTAGTTAGAATAATGTGCATAACATGAACAAACAACAGCAATAACACTAACCAGATTAGATGTGTTCCCTCAGGCTTTGAGACACAGATTAGTCATCAGTTTGCAAGGGGGGAAGGAGTTTTAATGCATGGACCAGAAAGCAGAATTGAGCTGTTGCACGGAGAGCTGATGTTCTCTTTTTAGGGCTCATTATAACTAAATGGATTTTTTTATTATTAACTGCAGGCACCACTAGACTTTCCAGGGAACCTGGGGCAATGGAAGTTGTCATGAGCTTGGATGAGCTGCAGTAGGTGACTGGAGCAGTGCAGCAGCTCCAGGGGCAGGAGAGAAAAAGGAGCCTGCTACCATCCTCAGGGGGCAGCTGTCCTGCAGTGGCTCCTGCACAGGCGGTGCCTGCCTTGGACACTCTGCCTCAGGCTGGTTTTGAGTGGAGGTGGCTTGGCACAGCTGACCTATCACTTTGCAGTTAGCTGTGTCAGTAGCCTGTGGGAAGTGGCTTTCGAAGGCGCTCTGGGAATATCTTTCCGAGAGTTGGCTCTGCTGTGCCTCAGCCCCTCTGGTTCCTACTCCTGAGCAGGGCTGAGCTGCAATTTAAGTGGGAAGTGTCAGGGTTTCAGAGAAGCCACATACCAAACACATTAGTGAGGTGAAATGCACTTGGTACTGCTGAGCCAGCTCAGGCCTGAGGCTCTGACCTTGAGGGATCTGCTCCCCAGCAGCGTAGGGAGCAGAGGGGAAGGCACCAGGTCCAACAGCAGGGGAGCAAGGTGGTAAAGAGTCATGGGACTGGTGGTGTTGGACCCAAGAGACATCTTTAGATTCTAGTGCAGACATGCTCATGGATCAGAAAGCATCTCTGGCTGCATTTCTCAGTAGGATCCCTGCTCCTCAAGCACTTGGTTCAGCACTGCAGGTTTAGGATTGTGTGAAGAGGTAGCCTGTGGAGACTGATAGAGGACCAGAGTCTGATATGAGGTTGTGGTGTTGAATTAGAAGTTTACAGAAGGCTGAAGGGTGCTGAGGAAACACAGATCCTCCTGATCCCTTTGTCCTGTCGAGCAAGGTCAAAGCGACAGCCGGCAGGGATTGAAAGGCAACAAGCACATGGCTAACCAAAGCTGTCTGCTCCACAGATGGACCGAGGAAAGCACCCTCCTAAGGGTAGATAAAAGTGTGACATGGATGTGGATAATGAAAACATCCATGGTTAAATAATATTTAAACCAAACAAACCTTCCTGCTTTGGGGACAAAACCTGCCTGTGACATACAGGAATTAGAAAGGAGTTTTCTTTCTGCTTCTCTTGAAGCCACGCGCTGTCCTGTGGAGGATCCTGGCCTGGAGGAGTGTTTGGCAGCTGGTGGCCCTAGGCAGGAAAGCAGAATCTGCTTTAATCCTGTCATAGATGTCATGCTAATTAGGGTTGAGCCAATTTAATACTTTAAAAAGGAACAGGCAGATCCTTCACAGAACTGGGTGTTAACAGCTTTCCAGAACCCTCTCCCACCTCGGGGAGGGCCACCTTCAGTGTCCTGCTGTGCCTGTCAAAGGGGCTGCACAGAGAAGGGCCTCTCCCTCATGCCCTGTGGTCCCAGGGCAGCACCTACCATGTTCCCAGTAGGCCTATCAATGGAAAAACCTGCCAAATATAGTGAGAAGCCTTTGACATATTTCCAGAACATCTAGGTGTCTGCTGTTAGCCAAATTTCAGTAGTGGTGTTCTGTTCCCTGGATAGTTTATTTCCTTTATACTCCTTTCTGAGCTGTTGGGTGGATGTGAGGTGATGACAAAGCCTGAGCCTGGAAAGGAGCTGTGTTGGAGTGCTGGGTCAGGGAACCCCACACTTGTGTTCTTACATGTCCCAGAGCTGGCAGACTGACAGCAGGGAGAGTGTGCACTGCTCTGCGAGGCCAGCATCTGCCCCGTATGCTTCTCGAGCCTTTAAACCCCGGTTATAGACACAAGAGCACCTTTCTTCCTCCATGGCCCCAGCCTAGCACAGGTTTGATTTAGGAGGGTTGTCTTCTGAAGCCCATCCTTAGTGAGCACCGTGAAGAGGTGGATGCAGCTGTGGTTTCTTCTCTGCCTCCTTACCTTCAGCCCTTTCCCTGCATCTCTTTCCCTGCCTTGTTCTCTTCCACTATTGCTCATTCTTTGCTCTGTTTGCCAATGTGGCAGCAGAGAAGACGAAGGGCTCTGATGCATTCTGTCTTGGCCTTCTCCAGAAACCTGCACAGGGAGATCTCCTTCCCTAGTTTTCTCTGGCTGACTTTTGCCTTTCTAATCAGTCATGGTAATTTACCCTGGCACTGTTTGGCAGGGGCTGTACCTTGGCATCATGAGCAGCCAGGGTCAGCTGTCAGCCTCTGAGCCATGAGCCTAATGCAACAGAACAGATGTAGGTATTTTTTCCAAGTTTTCCCTGGGCAGCAGGATTAAAGTCTCTGTTCTCAGCTGGGGTCCCCGGTGTAGTCACTTTCCTCTGTGTTACACAACACCCTATTAAGAAGAACAGCACAAACATGTTCATTTGGATCCCTTCCCCCAGCCCTAGAAGGCCAAGGAACAAAGGCAAGGAAGGTTTCCAAAGACTGAGGAGCTGCCTGTTTGGTCCAGGAACCCCAAGATAATCCTGCCCAGGAATCCTCCTGTGAAAGGCCCTGCCCCCCTCCATCCTTGTGGTGCCAGGGGTAGGAGGGAACATGGGTAAAAGATCAATGGGGTCAGGTTCTTAAATCCATCTGGCTTTGTGCAAACCTGAATGGATACCAATGAGGGGAGAAACTACTGTGGCAGCATCACCATCGGGCCTGGTGCCTGTGCCTGGCCTGCTGAGCCAGAGGCTTCTGAGCGTGTGTGGGTGCATGAGCAAATGTGCAAACAACCGGGAGCGATGAGAAACCCTCAGGGGTGTCTTGGTGCTAGCAAAGGAGACAGGGTTATCGTGTCGTCCGTGGTCTTCTTGCTTGAGTTCAAAGGTGTCATGCTCCGAGAAGACTCTGGTGTTTTCTGATGGCTGCAATGGTACTGAGGGAGCTTGCTGGAAGCAGGGAGGCTGTGTGTTCTCCTCAGCCCCTCTGAAGTGGTTGGCTGCAGAGAAGGGACCGTGGGCACCCTTGGCAGGCAGGAGAGAGCTTCATCAGCAGACCAAAGGGAGCAGTTGAGTCCATGTGAGCACACGTGAGGATCTGCTGCCTCTGTTCACCTGTTACTTGCCTTAGTGACAAAAGACCATAAATGATCAAGGGAGTTAATTAGGTCCACAGCAGGACAGGTTTGGAGGCCTGGAGGGCTGAGAAGTCTGGAGCGGGTTCAAAGGCACAGGGGGAGAAGGCGGCCCTGGAACTCTGTGTATCAAACAAAAGTGCTGCTGGTTCTCCCTCTCTGGAAGCACTGTGAAAATCTGTCTCTGACCAGAAGGACAGTCCCCAGGAGGGGGAGGGACCAGCTCCTGGCAGCATCTGTTTGTTCAGGCCTCTGCTGAAGGACTTAAACAGCTTATTAATTCACTCCTTTGTCCAGCTGCAGGCCCCTGTCCTTGCGAGCAAGCCTCCAGGGCAGCGTGTGCAGCTGTGAGCCAGTGCCCGTGGCCTGGGACTCTCTGTGTGCTGCATCCCAGTAAGCCCTCTGCAGGGCTGGGGAGCCGGGGGGCATGTTGCAGCTGTCTGGCCCATCTCTAGTAAAATGCTCACAGCAGGTCCTTTCCATCTGCTTCAGCCCAAGAGTGACCCTTGCAAACTTCCTCTCCCCTGCAGTCGTCTCAGCAGATGGTAGGGAGACAGATAGAAGGAGGGAAATCTCTGCAGCTGTAGCAATAGAAAGGTCTGACCCTATGGTACCTCTCACTGTAGCACCCACAGGTACTGGGTTCTTTCAGTGCCCCCGAGCCTTGGCCTCCATTTCCCTTCTACCACTCCTTGAAGCACCTCCTGCTCCCTTCTCTGGACCTTGGTGGCAGCTCTGGATGGCTTCCAGCTGGAAGAAAGCCTGCTCTAGCTCTGCAAGCAGAATAGGTAGTGGCACCCATGTTACAAGGGGAGCTCACAGCATGGCAAAAGCTGAGGAACCGTGATGTGTTGATGGCGTCTTGGAGCCTATGGGTTTGGTTGGAGGGATGTTCAGTTGTGGTGAATCGCTGCAAACCACTTTGTGCACCTGCTGTCTTGACTCCACTCCCCCTTGCACCCTGGATGCATAAAGTCTGCTTTGGGAGGGGGTGCGGTGGGTCCTTTCTTACCTGTAATTTTACCAGACTGCAGGAAATCAAGGAAGTGGAAGGGTATGCTTGGTCCATGCTGGAGGACATTTCAGCTCAGCAAGGGTGTTTGAGACAGCTGAGTGGTGTATCACCCGCCAGGCTGCACCAGCTGCTCTGGAGTCAGGACTCAAACCATGACCAGACTTGGTCCCTGTTCCATACTTTTCCTTCACCTCATTTGTTAGCGGCTTCGGATGCAAATTCTGTGGTCGGTATGTGGAGGCCTGGCTGGCGTGAAGGGCTCCTGTCCAGCTGCCCTTGCTTGATCCTCCTCTCTGGCGGGCCTGGCTGGATACGAGTGCTGCAACGGCCTCAGAGGGAACGTGTGGGGTATCCAGGTTATAGTGTTCAGTGCTGTTGCCCTTCCTCTCCTGGTGACCATATTTGTTGACTTGGACAGAGAACAGGCCCTTCCCATAACACAAGCAAGACAGATGTGTCCAAGTACAACACAAAGGTGCAAGGTTTGCCTTGCAGAGGCAGTTCACCCCTTGTTGCATTAGGTATGATACAGATGGCTCATCAGAGATGACCCCTCCCCCTGCAAAATAGCTTGTGCAGGCAGTGTGGACAAAGAGCATGAAAGAGCCTGAAAAGGAATAGCAGGATGGTGGAGAGAGGCTTCTAAAGATCGCCAGGCCTGCAAATGCAAAGATGTCTAGGGGCCATGTAGAGGGGCTCCACTGTAATGTTTGGTACCATGCCCAGGCTGAAGCTCTAGCACCATTTAGTAGGCTGGACCAACCTTGGCCTCAGTCTTGTTTGGCTTGATGGAAATAGTTGTCATCGTGTCCTGAGTACAGTTATCATTGTCACTCTTTAATTCCTCCAATGAGGTGTTGCAAACAGATATACATGTGTTGTAGCCATTCTTTGGATTTAGATTTGCCTTTGGGGACAGGCAGTGATAAGTGTTAAGAGCTGTTTAAATCCCCTGCTGTTGTGTTCCTGAACTGGTTTCTAGCAAGAGCAGAAGACATGAGGCTGGGGAAGAAGCCGCTTCTCCCGCCAGAAGCATCCCCTGGGCTGGGGAGGGACCCCGAGCTGGAGATGCAGCTGAGGTTCATGACTAGGCTAAGGTCATTGGTAGTGTTACCCGACAACTGCTAATTAGTTTTGCCCTGCCTCTGGGATTTCCCCTGGCAGCTGCAGGGGCAGGTCCCTGGTGGAAAGAGGCTGCTGTGATTAATGATGAGCGATGGATGAGAGGGAAAGGGATAGGAGGAGAAAGCTGCCAAGGCTTTAACTCCGGTGTGCTCAGAGGTTCAGCCTGGTTTGGATCTGCTGGTGGGAGGTGAAGGGTCCTTGGCTGGCCAGGGTGTTAACAAGCCAGAGGTGAGCGTGGGTGATCAGGACGGCTGTGGCTGTGTTGCATAAATCAGGCTTAAGGTGCCAGAAAAAGCCTCCAGGGAGGTGAAATGTCTAAGTGTCACCAGCTCTGCAGAGATAATGAGAACCAGAAAAGCACCAGGAGGTAAAATCGTACAGATCTGTGAATACAGGCTTGCGGGCCCGGGATCCTCATGGGTCTGTGGGGGTGGTGGCTGTGGGGGAGTCTGGTGTTTATGGAGGGGCTGTAGGGTTAATCCTCCTCAATCTCAGAGGCAATCAACTCTGAAAGAATAAAGTCTTCCTGCCAAATGATGTCTTCTGCCCTCCCCCACCACACTTTTTCATTTGCCTTGAACGGAAAGAAAGAAATGGAGGGAAACAACAAGGGCTGGGTCCGCTATCGCTGTGTTTGCATGGTCAGTGTGTGGGGGACACCCCACTTTTGCTCTGGGCTGAACTTATTGAACATGGCCCTGTAGCTTGGGGGTTGAGGGAGTTTCTTGGAGACTGGAGCCAAGAGGTGCAACCAAAAGCATTGTGCAGGTCCACGGGTGTCACATCTCCAAGAGTGGCACTTCCAGCTCCTCTGGCAGTGACCAAACCCCTTGCAGCAAAGGTGGCTGATGACCATCTTTGTCAGAGGTCAGATCAGTGTGAATGACACTGGAGCAGGCTGCCCAGGGAGGCTGTGGAGCCTCCGTTCTTGGACAGGGTCAAAAACTCAACCAGACATGGCCCTAACCATTTTGGTCTAAGCAGGGGGCCAGATAGAACCATCTCCAGAGGTTTCATCCCACCTCAACCAGTCTGTGATTGTGTGAGAGAGTACCAGGAGATGCATTCCTCTGCCAAGATGACCTGCTTGCTTGGCCACGGCCAGATGAAGTGAGGACCATAGAAGCCTGTTTCTTCCTCACTTCCACTGCAAAACCAGAGTGATGGGGTCCTTCCTTGCTCCCTTGCCCACACTGCTCCTTGCAGGGTTGTGGCTGAGCACTGCAGAGTAGGACCACTCCTGGGTACAGCAGAGTGCTGCTGGAAGCCATCTGAGCTGCTGCCCCCAGGTTCTGCAGTGGTGAAGCTGGCTTGATTCCACTCTTCCCTAAAGGAGGCAGGGCTGTAAAGCAAAATGGAAATTAAACACCACCTGCCACTTGGCCATCTTTGCTGTTAGGCCTGAACTGGTGAGGGCAAGAGCAGGGTTATTTCACAAAATAGCAATGAAATATCTGATGGGAGGGTTTGTTTTCCTAGCTGCCTCTTTGCTGGTGCCCTGAAGGCTTGTGGTGAAGGGCAGGTGTTCTGTCTCTCTCCTTGTACCTGTGCCCCAGGTGCGCTCCTTCCTCTGCCTGCAAAGGCTCCATTCCCAGCCTCAGGAGAGGCTCTGTGTCGGCTGTGAGATCTCAGCCTGGATTAAGTGGCAAAGGCAAACCATCAGCTTTGGGAAGAGCACACTTGACCTTTGCCTCTGTGGAGTTATGCTCTCCCTTGGGAGGAAGTGTTGGCTCAGGCGCTGAACAAAGCACTGGCTGTCATGAGCAAGACCTGCCTTCCTTGGGGTGGGAGGGCCTGGCGGGGGGGCCAGATTTATGCTCTGGGAGGGAGGAAGGGTCAGCAGACCTGGTGACCTGGAAGCTTAGTGGCGAGCAGCTCAGTTTACTGAGAAATGCAAAGCTATGTTGCTTCCTCTGTCTGTGAAAATATACCGTCTGGGATGGTCTGGGCAGATGAGCCTGCTGGTACATCCAGATGCAAGAGGGGAATTTGTTTGCTAAGGTCCTAATGATGTTTTGAACCCCCTTTCCTTATTTTCCAACCTGTTCTTCTCTGTCATGTCTTTCAGTGCCTCTCATCCTGAATTGCCGCTAGTGTCTTCGTAGGTTCTCTAGGTCCTGTGGAAGAAGCATCCAGTAGTAGTCTTGGCCCTAGCATGGACTTCAGACAAGGTTATATGCACTTAGTGGTAGGTGCCGCTAAATGTGCTTGTTTTCCCTAAACAGTGATATATGTGCAGTTCTCACATTAATTCAGACATTTTCTCCTACAGTATGCCTTTTGTTCTATGTAACATGCCTCGCTCTAGTGCTGGAGGCCCAGCAAGGACATGGGAAAACAGAGAGTGGGTGTGTGGGATGGTCTCTCTTCTACTTTGTACCTGAGGGTTGAAGTTAGATGTTTCACCTGAGCTTACAGAAGCAGCTTGCGTCAGAACCAGGACTGAACTTGGGTCCCAGCATGAGCACTGTGGGGCAGTGCCCTGGCCCTGTTGTCATGGGCTTTGTTTAGAAGTTATGAGGTCTCTCTATGCTGGTGCTCTTCCACATGTTCACCTAAGTCAAGTCAGGCTGCTCTTGTTTCCAGGATTTTTCGGGAACTCTGCAGCCCCAAGCTTTTGAAACAGATACGTAAGGATCAAGAAATTGGCCGAGTGCAAAGAGCTCTAGAAATCCATTTGCATCCCCAAAGCTGCAGGTATGGTGTCTGAAGGTTTGGTGTTATGCCTGACCTTCACACCATTGTTCCTACTCCAGCCTCCTCTGTTGAAGTGCTCTGAACTTGAACTAGTGCCTCTAAAGAGGTCATTGAGAGCATGTGGGTTATGAGATTCACTCGGGTGGAGCTGATGAAAGAATTCAAGTCTTTCCAAGCCTCCAAGGGCTGTGAAATAGGTATAAATACATTTATAGCCTACTGCATTGCAGAGAAGTGAAGAGACTGATCCAGCTTGAAAGAAGTGTGTCCTTTTGTGCCACCTTTGCCAGTTGCTGTAGATATTTGTACAGTGCTCAGCCACTGGTGTAGCAGAGTGGTGTCTTGTTCAGGGCTGATGAGAGCCAGGCATGGCAGTCGGGACTGCAGGATATGAATGTTGCCTTCACCTGCAGGTTGGCTGGCAAAATGGAAGGACATGAGAGGAGACCTTGCCAGATGCCAGCCAGTCTATTGCAGGGTGAGAATGAGGGGAGGAGCAGTTTTGGAGAGCACATCTGTAGCTAGCATTGCCTTGCTTCACTATCAGGAGGAGGAATGTTGATCAGGTGCTGTGAACTTAGACCTAGGCCACCTGAAGATTTTCTGGGAAGCAACCACCACCATGTTACCAAAGCTTTCCTGTGCGCTGTGGGCAGAGCTAGCTCCTGCTCCATCAGCTTTACAGGTCTTCTGCCTCTTTTGCCTCTGTGTCACTCAGACCCTGAAGCATCAGCCGTGTTTCTGTTGGCGATGGCTGGGAAGAGACCAAAATCAGAGGACGTTACAGAACGCTTGTGTGGGAGGTCTGTTGTTAGCACGGGTGTGAGAGTTGCACATCTGAGAAACTAATATGATGAGAGGGGCTGTGCAGATGAAACAACTCAGGGCAGTGGGCCATGTTCCTCCTTTAGATCTCCTTGGTGCTGACAAATCCATTAGTGGCAGCTTGATGCTGCTGCTGATCAGGACTTTGCTGAGAGCAAAAGCCCTGGAGGCTGTTGGCGGCTGAGCTTTGCACGAGACCAAGCCGATGCAGTCAGTTCTTGCCCCTCCCCAGCACATATGGTGCAGATTCACAACCCGTTTTCTGAGCAGGCAGTGTTTCTGGGAGAAGTTTGGCCGAAGTCAGGGCTTGGTGCAGCTGCGTCAGCAGGCTCTGGGGTGGGAAGGGCACTGGATTTCACTTCCCCATTTCCCTCCTAGGGCCTTGCTGACATGGCTTCCTGGACCACCAGTGTCAGGAACAGGCAGTTTGGTTTTGAGGGTGTGGGGCTCAGCCCAGCCTGCACGGGGCATGAGAAGGACACTGAACCATTTGTCCAGCCCAGCTGCTTCCTCCACTAAAGCATTGAGACAGAGTCTCTGCCATACTCAGACTGTTGGAAACACGTTGATAAACTTCCAAATGTCTATTTTACAATCCAGATGTGCTAGCCTTGGCTGTAAACCCTCATCTGAAGAACAGGTGTGCTATAATGTTTCTAGCAGTCGCCCTAAAGCCAGCTGGAGGCTTGAGCTCAGCAGGGGCCAAGGGGCTGGTGCCATATAGGATATGGATATTGGGGCAGGGACAGGTGAGGCAAAGAGCTGTGGGTCAGCTGTAGTTCACAACAACGCAGAGTCAGGATGGGAGGGAAGAGTGGGGCAAGCCAGAATATCCTTCAGCCCCTAATCTCTGCTTCGCAGCACCAGAGCTGTCTCAGGAGGGGCTTCTCTGGTTGTATGGGCAACCTGGATGTATCCATGGGGTGCATCAGCCTTGGTTGGATCTGTCTTGGTGTGGAAGCATGGGGCTAGAGCTGGCCATCAGCCTCTGTGTTATTTTCTGTGGTTTATCTCGACCTCTCCAGCAGCTCTGTGGTCTGGGAGGCGCTGCAGGTCACTGCAGCTCCCCATCAGCCTTGCCAGGGGAACCTAGATGGGGTGGCTGCTTCCTTGGGCCGAACTTCACCTGTGTCTTTGGCCTGCAGGGCGAGCATACCCCCTGGGCTGGGGAAGGTGTCCTGCTACTAGGCCTGGATCTGGCTCCCAAAAGTTGTGCTGGGGAGAAGTGCAGTCCCAGTGGGAGGATGGGCAGCAGCAGTGGGCTGCCAGAGAAGGCACCAGCCCTCTGGTGTAGGGGAGCAGCCAGCCCTGGGTGCAGGCTGGCAGGAAGCATGTGGATGGTGGGGATGAGGCAGGGTACAAGATGCTGATATCATACTATGCACAGTGCCTACAGGCTAAGAGGGAAGACCTGATGGTCTATCCCCCTGCCCCCCATAAATCCCAACGTACTCTCACAAGGGATTTTAGCTCCACTGGCACTGTTGGAGGATTTGTGTAACATAAAGGCTTTGCCAATGATGTTCACACCCTCCAGAGCCCCTGCAGGGACATCCAGGCTTGTAGGGAGCAGAGTCTGACTGAGGGCTGCAAGGTGGGCAGCACGTGCCATAGGGCATTGCCTCTGCTGAAAGCAGGCAGCAAGGCAGGGGCTACTCAGGCCAGAGGCAGTGCTGAGGAAAGCCAAGGGCTCCATTGGTCCCATCCCTTCATGGAACAAGAGACCAAAGTGGCCTTGAGAGGGGCCCCCAACATAGAACATTTTCTCCTGTGCCCTGGCAGAGGGGTCAGGCTCTGGGATAGAGGAAGAAGGACTCTCCTGCCTCTGCAGGGCCAGCTGCTTTCTCGGCCACCACCCCTGTCCCTGGGTTTGCCAGCCTTATGGAAGTGTGGGTGGCCATCCCTGCTGTTGGCACTGCTGTGAGTTCGAGCTGTGCGTGGCAGCTTTGCCTGCTCTGCCAGCCGAGGGAGGGAAGGCAGAGACATGGCCTGAACGCCTGTGCCACGGCAGGCTCAGTGTGGAGGCAGAGGTAATCATCAGCAGAGAGGGCAGGCTTGTATCATCTCTGCTCCAGCCCTGAGCTCCAAACCCAGTTCTGGGAGAGGCAGGAAGATCAAGTGCCATCTCTGCAATCCTTTTACACATTTTTGTTCTGTGCCTGGCATGGCCCCTGTCTGGGTGGGAAGTAAAGGCTTCTCCATTGCAAGCTCCTTGCTCTTCTCTGAGGATGGTGATCTGATGCAGTGTGGCATGGAAAGGGGCTTTGTTCATCTTCTTTGCAAGTTGTGCTGCAATTATTTCCTTGTTAAGCTCTCATTATTCTTTTTTTCTTATAAGAGACTGGGCCTTTTCCTACGGCTGTGTGCCACACCTGTGTGTAGAGTGGATGACAGCAGAGGCAGTGTGGCAACTGGTGAGGGAGACTTCTGGAGCTGTGATGTCACAAGAGAGCTGGATTCCCAGCCTCTGAAGTCATAGCTGGGAAATTAGGTACTCAGCCTAATCCAAATAATTTCCCAGTGGGACTGTAAAGTCTCAATGAACTAGTCTATTGCGTGATGACCCACTATTTTAGTTCTAACACACACCACCTAATAATTGCCACTTTTTTGCAGTTCGCTAAGATTCACTTATTAATAAGCTATTAAACATCCACTTGAAATCACTGCATTGTAATGAGCTGAGATCACTTCACACAGCCATTCCAGTGCCCAAATTGATAGGAAAGCTCCTAAAATCCAGTGATGGCAAAGTAACCAGGCTGAAATACAGATTTAATATCAGCCCTACTGATCATTCCTGTTTTAAGCTCTATGTGGCCATGGTCAGTTTTCCTCTGACATGCAAGGCTGATGGGCAGGAGAACTTCCAGTCCAAGTTCTCTGTGCGCTGGGCAACTGAGGAGAGGGTCTTAAGGAAGGAACAGTGACCTGAAGAAAATAAGAGTCAACGATTTTTAGGAATACTGCTCTGGAATCAGAGCAGGAATGAAACTATTTTAATTTCAAACACTCAGTAGAATTCCAAGTTCAATTCAGGTATGTTTTGGATTTTTTTTTGTTTTGTTTGGTTTTTAAGGTAATGCAAAGGAAAGGCAGAGGATTGAGAGATGTTCATTGTGGGAGGAATTTATTGGGAAGAGCTTCAGCACAGTCCTGGGATCACCTGTTGTTTTCTGTCCCCACTGTTGGGTTATCTTGCTTGGATCTCTCTTTTCTCCAGGTTGTGGTCTCCTTGGGAAGTGCTGACTGTGAAGTGGTACCAGGCACCAGGAAAGGAGACTTTCCACTGAGGAGAGCACCCTGCGATCCCTGTGTATCCTCAAGCTGTTGCTCCCTCTTCTCTGTTCCCTTCCAGACTGTGACAGAAGCTGATGATCGATGGGTACCACAGGAAAACCCTCCTCATGTTAAGACCCTGGTGAAAATGAGAAGAGACTGTTATGGAAATTCACACTACCAGGGTCCTTTCCACACTCCTCTCCATAGGGCTCTGACCACGTGGGGACCATTCCCTCTTCGGGGGTCAGAGCCCTTAAAAATGGCAAGAGGTTCTGCTTCCTTCTTTCCTTTCCACCCCTAGTGAGGACAGCTAACTAATGAGCGCTCTTGTTGAAGCCCCCCACCAGCTTGATGTTCTGAGCAGGCTTGTTCCTGCAGGAAACACATGATGAAATGGGTTTCCTGGTCAGGGCAGCCTCCATGCTCCTCGGGGACACTCAGGCCCATCTCGCTGCCACATGCAGCTCCAGCCGCAGGTATGGAAGAAACAGAGAGGCCAGACCAGTCTCCTGGGGAGACAGGAGGTTGCAGTCAGATCATTGCAAACAGAACTTCATTAATTATAAATGGACAGGTTCCCCTGAGCTGCTGGAGCTCTGCATGAGTCACATTCTAGCTCAGGTGGTGGTGGTTTGTTGTTGTTTTTTTTTTTTTTTTTTCCTCCTGAAGAGTTGCTGAAGGGGCTTGAAATAGTGTGATGGATAAATAAAGAACCAGCTGTACTCTGCAGCCAGCCCCACCAGAGCCTTTCTGCAGCAATAGCCCACAGCAACCTCCATTCTGCCTCACTCTGCACTCCTGTCCCTTGGGTCCTGCCATCTGGTCCTGCTTGCCAGGTTTCTTCTTCCTAGCAGCATGTTTTCATCTCCTGTTGTAACCTCTTTTCCAGTGTGTGGTCTCAGCCCTTGGTAATGCACAGATGTATGTTTAGACAACAGCATGACCAAGGAGTCCAGTTGTGGGACACTCGCTTGGCTGGTCTGTGCCTCCCTCCTCCATCTTGGAGATGGTCCTGGTTAAATGAAAGCAGAAGGAACAATAAAACCAGCAAACTTTGGGTTTCAACTATTAGCTGCTGAATAGTTTCTCTTCTGATTTCTGACAACAAACTACCACTTACGTGGTTCTCAGCTGGCTGTCTCCTCAGGGGAAGAGGCCAGAACGTACCTCAAGGCTCTGAGGGACACACCAAGAGTGGGTGGAGGTGGCTGCAGGGACAGGGTGTGTGTCTGGCTGGAGTGGCTCCTCTGGTGGGAATATCTCCTTCCCTGGATGCTGTAAGCATGAGTGTGCTGAGCTGTGCCATGAGCTATCTCATGGCAAAGCCGAGGGGTGGGAATGGTGTCCGTGGAGGATTTTCTGGCTGTGTTGACATATTCAGAAGCTGCTTTTCCTCCTTCTGATGCTCATGGTTACAGAGGTCCTCTCTAGAGTTCTCGCTGCATTGCTGCCTAAAAGTTGTTTCTCCACCCAGCTCCACGGGGCTCCTATGTTCTCCATTTTTGTATAAGGTGTCTCTATTCAGAGAATCTGTTACTGTGCCTCTAAGATGTTGGCTTCGCACCCAGATTTTTAAGCCAGTGGGGCTGGCCAGCCTTTCCCTGCCCGGCCCTTCAGCCCCGAGCTGGGGGAGCACTCCTTCTTCCTCTGCAGGAGCTGCAGGCAGCTCCTGAATCTGTGGAATGTGTCTCATCTGCAGCGTGTTATGAATCTGCTCACAGTAGAGGAAGAAGCACATGTGGGTTGTGAATCCTTCTGAAGAGGAAGAAAAGGGGCTAATTAATCTAAAGGATATGGTGCCAGGAGCCACATCTGGGGGCCAACTGCCCCTGGAAGTGTGGCTCCCAGGTGCTACCCCCACAAGGGGTCCTGCAGAGTGGTGTGGACCCAAGGGGCTGGGGAATGAGGGCATGAGGTGTCCTGGCACAGAGGGACCCCCATCGCCACCGTCCTGAAGAGCCACTTTTCCCTGTACTTTGAAGAGACCTCAAAGGGCTGTGACTTGTGCTCATCTCTTCAGGGCACAGCCCACCTTGACCCCTCTGGTTCTGTGGCTTTCATCCTCAGCTGCCCAAGCACCTCTCCTTCTCTGCCATAGAGGTGACAGGTGAGAAGGGCCATGCTGTCAGCATAGCCCACCCTTGCTCCTCTCCTCTGTAGGGTCTAACGAGCCCCTTGTTTTCTGTGCTGGCTTGCAGGTCTGCCTCATTCACCTCGTCACCCTGGCCCCGGAAAGCATGAACTTGGAGAGGTGCTGCAGCTGTGTTTGCCCTCAGCCTCTCCTCTGGTGCCATCTCTGCTGCCCAGAAGCTTGTGTGGTGAATTATGGGGAAAGAAAGGCAGCAAAGAGCACTTTGAGCTGCCCACCTGCAGTGTGTCTCCACAGATTAGTACTGTGCTCCCTGGTGATGGGGACCAGGCTGTTGAACCCTGCTTGACGGCTCGCTGCCCATCCTGTCTCTGCTGCTGATCTCTCTTCCCAGGTGTGGGTTTGATCTCAGCGGTGAGCAGCCTGACCATCTGCACCCTGCCTGTATGAGTTCCCGAGAAATGAGGTATTTCATGTTTGCTACGCTGAGCAGCATGCCCAACCCAGGCTATGACTCCCCACACACCCTGTGCTCCCCCTTTTCTGATAGGTTGATTTTTGGGGATAACCAAATATGAAATAAGCCATGGGGCTGGGAGGCAGCAAGACCAGGCTGAGTGCCTGCATGTTGCCCACCTACAGCAGGGAAGCAGTCACTTCCCTCCCCAGGTGCCTGACCCTGTGCTTGTGCCCCCTGTGGCAGGCAGCCCCAGCGTGTTGGGGCTTGCTGCCCTCAGCTGGCCCCGGCTCTGCCGCAGCACTTACGTGGGATCAAATGGTGCTGGCACATCCCTGCAAGAGCAAAGGAGGGTTTGCAGATGTTAGACTGGAAGGAGATTGGTGTCCAGCTCTGGAGAGGTTACTGCAAACATGTGGTGAAGCTGATTTGAAAAGGGATGCCGGCTCCCTGGGCCAGGCTCCACCACAGCCAGGGGTGGCTCTGAGATGTACTGGAAGGCCACCAATGGCTTTCTCGGGTTTGCATATCTTGTTGCCCAGCCCCATTGGGGAGGCACGGGCTCCAGCAGCCCCACCACTGTCAGGGCACCGAGTGCAGGCACCCAAGACACAGTCCCCTGGGGGTTCCACGAATCTCCTTCTTCCCTGTAGTGACCCAGGGAGGAGTCATTCACTTGTGCCCTCAGTCAGCCTTCTCCAGGATTGCCTGCTGTAGCTTTGAGCACTGCCTGGGCTCTCAGCTGCTTTGTTTATGGCTTTGTTTATGGTGTTGATAATTTTCTCATGTCAGGTTTAGGCACAAACATTCTTTCCATTGCTGCATAAGAAAGTAATTAGGTGAGGATGGAAAGGACATTCCTCTTCCTCAGAACAAAGAAATAAGCCACGGCTGTTATTGGGTACCACTCACAGCATCTGGGGCCATGCAAGCTCCTGCCCAAGTGGTGGCTCTGCCCCAGCGAGGTAGATGGGCGAGCTGGTGGTGCCCAGGAAGTGCTAAAGCACCCACTGGTATTTCCCCTGACACCACTACCCTGTGAAACCAGCTGCCAGACTCAAAGTTTGAACCCACTCCGCCCTGTCGATCCTGTTTCACTTGCTCACTTGCCATGTTACCTCCACTCTCCCTGCTCGCAGGGCCTCAGCCAGAGGGGATGTCCTGGAGTCCTGTTCTGCTCCAGAACCTGTGTGTTTTTGAGGGGATTAATTCCCTGTACTTCTACTCCTTTCCTGGCTCCTCCGCACCCCAGAAGGCAGGCAGCAGTGCTTCTATTCCAGGGAGGCGACAACTGTGGTCCAAGAGGGCCTAAAAAGCAAGAGGCAGTGGGAAGAAGGGGAGCTGGAGCCAGTCGTCTCAGATGGGGAAGATGTTAGGAGCACAACTGATGGAGGCCACAGAGGAGGCACTGGAGAAGCTGGACCCCTCTGCCACAAAGCTTTTGGGAAGCAGGCAGCTTGGCCTGGGAGAGAGCAGGTGGCACCTGTAGCAGGAGAGACTGGAAGAAGAGTGTTAGTGGGATGGAGTCCTTAAAGAGCTGGGGGAGGGGTGGGCATGGGAGAAGAGCCTGTAGTCTATGTGTCAGCCACCCTACACGTCAAAAAGGGCAAAAGAGATTAAATAAATTAGTGGGCTGATATAACAATTTGCCTTTTAAACCCAGTGGTTGATCTGCAGCCTCTAGCTGAAGAAGTCCCTACCTTGCAGGTTGCTGGAGGGCATGAGGCTACACCCAAAGCACGCTCAGTATGCAAGCACAGTATCTCATGTCCTCTTGCTGGCGTTCAGCCACTGCACTCAGAGTTGGGATGCTAAGTGGGCTGCACCTTTCATCTGCCTGAGCATGGCATGATGAAACCAGGCTGATAAGTGTTACTGGCCATAGGACCAACTGCTGGTGGGATATGTCTGCTGGAAGATCCCTCTTAGTTGAAGGACCTGTAGCTTTTAGGTGAGTCCTTTTCTAGCCTGGACCTATAGGAGGAAGAGTATAAAGCCATGAGTTGGGTTTGAGGGGACCTGAGAGCTCTGTAGCCAGGTGACATGGCAAATAAGGCTCTTCCCAGCGCAGTGCCTTTCTCCTGTGAGATGCGATCAAGAGCAGCAAGAGGGCTAGCGGTGCTGTTGCAGCTCCACAAGTCCCCAGCTGCCGGGGGGCGGCAGTGTATTCCTCCGGCATCCATGTCTCCTGCTCCCTACACCCCGCACCGGCGCTGCTTCACCTTCTCCGAGCGCTTCCAACTGCGGCGGGAGCCGGGGCTCGCTGCGGGCCGGGCGGCAGGGCGGGCTCCGGGGCTGCACGGTGGCTGCCGGGCAGGCGGCGAACGGGTCTCCCCGGCCAAGCAGGGGTTAAGGCTTCTCTGTTGTAGTTTGTTTCCCTTTGCCAAAGTGGGTGTTGCTGGAATGTCTCCTCTCCTAAGGAGGGGGGCCGAGCCGTGTCCTCTGGAGAGGGGGGATGTCAGCATCAAAAAGACACAAAAGGGGGAGGTTTCCAAAAATAAAACCCTCCATCCCCTCCAGGCGCTGCCAGTGCCAGAGGCAGGCGCGAAGGTGCTCGGAGCTGCCTGCGGAGCGCGGGAGCTGGTTGGGAGCCCGGCGAGCGGGACCGGCCGCCTTCCTTCTCCTCTTCCACCTCCTGCGGGGGCCGCTCGGCAGCCCGCGGCCCTGCCTCAGCTCTGCTGTCTGCGCCCCCGTCCCGGCGGAGCCCCGGAACGGGATGGGGCGGTGAGCGGAGGGCGGACAGCCGGCGGTCTCCGCTGCCCCGCGCCCTCCGGAGGATGCCAGCCGAGCGCTGAGCGCTCCGCGCCTCCCGTCTCGCCCCGCCGCCGGCTGACACCATGCTGGACGCCGCCGCCAGCCTCCTCCCGCTCACCTTTGCCGTCCTCCTGGGCTTCGCCGGCTGTCGGCCGGACTCCGCGGCCAGGCTGGAGCCGGAGAGTGGGGGGGCGGCGCGGCCGCGGAGCCGGGGGGCTGCCCTGGGGGTGGCGGACAAGGCGCACAGCCTGTCCCCGGCGCCCGGACCCCCTCCCCCGGCACGGCCCCTCCCCGCCGCCTTCCACGTGGACCGTGGCTCCACGGCTGCCGCGGGGAGCGGCGGCGACGGCCGCAGGCAGCGTCCCGACCGGGGGCTGCCCGCGTCCCGGGGCCAGGCGGGCGATGCTGGGCTCGGTCCCGACCCAGGGCAGAGGAGCAGGCTGGACCCCTCCCGCCAGCGGCAGGGCGGCGGGCTGAAAGCCCGGGTCGTGCCCCGGGCGAAGGAGCCGAGCAGAAGAGGGAGGATGTCAGGGTAAGTGCCGCGGCCGGGGAGAACCATGCTGGGGGTGCGTAGCGTGACTGGTGGTCCCGGCGCCGGGAAGCCCCAGGGCGAGGGGCTGGGTCCCATCCTCGGACCCGTGCTGCATCCCGGCACATCCCCCCTCCACCTCCAAGGGCGCTCCCGGCGCTGCCTCGTCCCCTGTGGGACCTCCCACTGCCTGTCCCGGAGCAGTCATGGGGGCGATGTGCGGGGGTCCCGGGCCGTGCGGCCCCTCAGCTGGCTCTGTCAGCGGGCCTGGGATCCGGGGCAGAGCAAGAGCCTGCTCCGTGCTTGCACTTGTGCTGCACGCCTGTTCCACACGTGTGGTGGGCATTTGCGCTGCTCTTGCCCACACAATCCATCGGCATGTGTGTGTGTGTGAGGTGAGTAGGACCTCTGTTGCAGGATGCCTGCTGCCAGCTGCCTGTCACATGGAGATACAAGGTTTAGAGTGTGCTGGCAGAGATGCCCTTCTGCTGACAAGTCAGGGCTTTGGCAGGTCAGACAGCGGTGTGGTGGGTGTTTACTGCTCTCTGAGGCTGCCCACAGCTGTCCTAAAAAGTGTGCAGGGTGAGAGGCTGCCAGGGCAGGAGAGGCAGCATGACCATGGTGTTTGGGTGGCGGTAGAAGCTAGAGGGGCTCTCTTGGCTCTGCAGGACGGAGTCTGGTTGCTGCTGCTCTTGCTGCAGGTACCTGGCCTCTTGGCTCCGTCCTCCCATAATGGGCCCCTTGTTAAGTGTTCCTTGCGGCAGCTTCCCATGGCTTGAGCTGGCTCAGCTGTGGGAGGCTTCCTATGACTTGCCTGGCAGGGCCGCTTCCAGCTCCAGTCTCTGAATACAGCCCTGTGGAGGTGGAGGGGAGATCATATGGCAAAGCCAGCTGCTCCACTGCGAGAGGAGCCTGCAAGCGGGATGTCTGGTGCAGCAGCACTGACCTACCCTTTGGCTCAGGGCCCCCTCTTCTGCAGTTCTGTCTCTGCTGCCCTGGGGCTGATGCCTGTTGTGATGAGCTCCTCTGCCAGCTGGGAAGGGCTACAGAAGCTGTTGTGCAGGAAGTTTGAGCGACACATGTGGAAGCACGTGCGTGCTTTTCGTGCCGGGGGACACAGAGGGCAGGCTCTGGGCTTACTGCCCTCTGAAACAGGCAGAAACTTCTGCTAACATCAGGTGGGGAGTTTCACTAGGATACAAAAGGCAGCTTAATCCCTGAGGTTTCTTGCTCCCATACTTGCCTCGCTGCAAAATTCGAAGACAGAGATGTACCCTCTGTGTAGTTTCCTACAACAAATCTGCAGAAACAGTAACCCCATACTTGTTCTTCTTCCCATTATGTTTGATATGCAAAGTGTCTGTCACTAGCAGCTAGTCAACAACAGGTAGGTCTTGAGCAGATTTTGGCTTACCTTGTCCATTAGCCTTGGTTTGTCAGCCACCCAGAGCGGGAGAGTCTCGGGAAGATCCAGTCCTGCTCAGTGAGGTTTGGGTTTTTTTGGGTTCAGGAGGATTTTACCCTTTCTGCAGTCGGAGTGTTGTCATAGTTTCTTTGGGATCATGTGGCAGTTCATCTGGATTTGAGCTAAGATGTAGCTTTTCCTTGGGCACCCTGAGTACACCAGGTTTCCAGGCTGCAGCTGCCTCTGCTGACAACAGGTGGCCCACACGGCTATCAGGAGTGGGTGGGCAGTCCTGAGGTTCATGCTGCATTCAGAAGAGTGCTGACTCTTTTTGCAAGTAGCTTGCTTCCATTCCTTAATCAAGAGTGTAAATGGGGATGGTTGGTCCAGCACTCAGGCTCTGTTGACCTGTTATCAGCTAGATTTGGCTTCCTGGGCTATCAGAGAGTGCCGTTGCCTCCAAGCTGAGGGGAGGGAAGAGCTGTGCCTTGGTGCTGTGTTCCCTTGGGCAGCCTGTGCTCTCTGCCTCTGCTCTGCCCAGGGAGGTGAGGGCTGGGGATATGGGGCTGTCTCTGATCCCCAGGAACTTGGAACTCTGGAATGTGCATATAATGGCTTGTCATCAATAGCTTTCCATCTCCTCTGGAGTCCAAATAGGCACTTTTGAAACTTTTCTATGACCTACTGTCTTTGGAGCTTACGAGAAAGCCTAGTTGAAATAATTGTCCGTGAGTAACCACATGGTGTTACTCCTCATGGAAAGCTAGCTGCTGCTGCCTCCAGACATTCGGTGAGACTTTGTCCTTCCACCTCATCCATCTTCCTACGCCCCTTGCTGCACCGGACACATTTCCATCCAGGAAACTCAGGGCCCCTAAAAAACTTCATTTCATGATGTTTCATTTTTTTGCCAGGTGGGATATTTTCTATTCTGCTATTTACACTGAACCCCTACTACTCTCTAGTATAACAACTTTCATTTTCCCTTACTAAGGTAGCTTTGCAGGCTGCATTAAACCCTGGTGCTAATTATTTATACAGTTATTTGGCTTAAAATCTCTACTCCTGTGTGGGTTGCCTTTCCCGATTCCCCAGTCAGGGAATTTATTAGTTCTCTGTCCTTTTCTGGATAATTATTTTCTCGCTTTGTTTGATAATGGCATACCCCAAATTGAATTTCTTTACTGGGAACTGTTTGGATGTGACTGCCACTCTACTCTTGTCTGACCTTATTGCTGGTGAGACCTGCTCATACCCTTTCATGAGTGTGTCCAACCACAAGTCTTGCAAGAGCTGGGTTTTAGTGTTTTCTCCTGGAGGCTCATTGTGAGGTGACTTTTGACACCACAGCAAACACCACAGAACATTACTGTCTTCTAGTACTGAGTAAGGAAAACAATCCACCCCTGGAAGCATCTCTGCTTTGTTGTGCTCTGCTTAATCTGCCTGTTTCCCCATCCTGCCCTGACTGAGAAGATTTTCCTCTTGGGTGTTGTGGGGTAGGGAGCTTCCAAGCCCTGACACATGCCAGCTGTGGCTGTAATCGTGTGCTGGATGCATCCTGAATCTGGACTGGCCAGTCCTGCTGGGAGGACACTGTAGGCATTTCCCTCCATCTTTGCGGCCCTCAAGGTGTGACCCCCTTGTTCCTCGCCTTCATGGGAGGGTGAGTCACAGTGACGATCCTCAGGTGATGTACACAAAACCAGGGGAAGGTGGGTAATGGGGGAGTAGTCTGGGGAAGCCTCTGCTTCTGATACCTACCTCCCTGGACAACTTTCAGGGGCATGCAAGGCTCTGCAGGTAACAGGCTGGGAATCCCACTATCTGTCCTTCTCTCTCCCACTTTCCTTTTGTGCATTCTGCACGCCAGTGCTTGTTTAATTGCTGTAGTAGACACCATCTGTGGCTATATAGTCCTGCTTTACGCAGGCTTTGTGGAATATAGGTTCTCGCTGCAGTGTGCGTGTAGGACTGCTCAGGAGCGGAGGCGGTTAATGCTGATGTGGACTTGGCAGAGGATTTTCAGTGGCTCATCGGTGCCAGCAGCCTTTTGCTAATGTTCTTCATTGGGTCTGACTGCAAATATTTCATATGCAGTTGGATGAAGTTCACTGTCCTGCAGTAGAAAGGCAGACCTGATGATCTAATGGTCCCCCTGGCCTTCTGTGAGGATGCTGTAAATGACCTGAATGGAGCCAGCATATCTGGCAGCACAAAGTGCTGCATGAAGTTGAAAGATGACGCATAGATTGCTGTTAAAATACATGGTGAAAAAAATAGTTCTGCTGAATGTTTCAGAAACAGTATGTGATCATCGCTGAGGCTGTGCCCATGCTGAAACTATGTGAAGCCATGATCTTACTACTGTTTTCTTGTTTTCCTTCTCCCTAGTGCTTGTTACAGTTGCTTGGCTCTGGTTTCAGATGAGACTGCAAGATCTTGCAGGTTTTTATCATCCTGGGTACCACTTTGTACAGCGGGGGGCCTGATCCTGACGGTGGCCTCCGGCTGCTGCAGCAAAGCAGGTGATGGCGGACTGGCTTGCTGCAGCTCCTTTGCCCAAGTTGCATGTTGTGCCAGTGCATCCAGTCAGGGCTGTGAATGGTACTTGTGGATGTAGGGAGGCTTCATGGCACTGACTTCAGCTCTGAGGGCTGTCAGGGAGATGTCTGTCCCAGAAAAGGAGCAGAACAGTGCGTAGTGCCTGACACCTCCTGTGCACTCACCTCTCACAACATGCCGGGGAACGTACTTAGGCACGGATGGTACATGCCAGCTGTGGAGCGAGGAGAAAGCTTGGTTTGCAGTTGCTTACTGCTGCCTGTGCTGTTTGGAGACCCCAGGGTGTAGCTGGCACTTGAGGCAGGGGCTGAGATGTGGATCCACTACCTCACCCTGCATTTTGCCAGAAAGGCAAACCCAAAGGCCCACGTCTCCACTAGTGAGCTGTGCCTTAGAGCCTCCTCTGGCACTGTGGCTATTCAGCTGTCTGAGCTATTCAACCCACCTTCTCTCCAAAGAGAGGGAACTGGCTATTGGAAATGGTCCCTGTCTGCTCCAGTTTGAACTGAGCTGGGAACTATTTTGGAAGGTGACAGGTGGCCCATGAACCCTGTAGCAGTCCAGTGTTACAGATGGTCAAGTCCCAGTGCCTGGGAATGTCCTCAGCAATGTTTCATTTCCTAGGGAAGATGTGTGCTGCCTGACCTGGCCATTGGGAAGGTAAATACATTAATTAACCTATTCCACTGGTGAAGAGACAGAGATAGGAAAGACAGATTGTTTGCCTAAGGCTTGTTTTGGCATCAGCAACAGGGCTGGGAATAGGATGTCCCTATGTAGTGTGACCTAGAGTGAATGTTCAGTGGGACTTTAGCTTGGGACATCTGTGTGAGGACGTGTATTCCAATCTGATCTGGGGCTGTGGTGAGCTTCTTTCCACCTGGAAGAGACGCTGACCTGTCCATGTGTCCACCCATCCTCTGGTCCCTCTGCACCCCAGGCTGCCCAAGATGAGGGTGAGAGTCCTGCTCCCCTCTCCATGTCACCATGTGTCCAGTTTCAAGGGATGGGTAAGCAAGAGACAGCCTGGATGCTCAGCCTTGCATGGCAACTGACTGCTTCAAAGTTATGAGCATGGCTTTGTCCCATGTCATTGATGGGTCTGCCAGGGGCTTGGTACATCATGGCACCCAGCAGGTCCCCTTGCCAAGCAGCTCTGCCTGCTGCCTTGGAAGCCTCAGTCCCCTGTGCAATTGAGGGGTGGTCAGGGGCTGCTCAGTGTGTACAGGCTCCCCAGCAGCCACCCCCAGGACGGTGACACCAGGCCTGGAGGAACCCTGCCAATTGTTTTGTTCTCCAGAAGCAGCACTGGATGGAGGGGCCCAGGGCTGGATGTGCCCCGCAGGTGGGTCACACTGGAGCCATGTCTTTGCCCTGTGTTGGCGATGGCACGTGCAGCAGGACAAATGTAGCTGGGGGCCACCACTGTCTTGCGCACTGTCCCTCCACACTGTAAACACGTCATGCTATTTAAATCTCCTGGGATTCATTCTGAATTCTTTGTAAGGCAGTGAAAACCACATGGCGTCCAAGCCATGCAAGTGCCAACTAAAGGCTTTAAGTAGAACTAGACGTACTTAGGACTGGGTTCTGTGTGGCAGAGCCCCCATAGCTGTTTTCCCATTGCTGGTGCCCCTGTTCACCTGATGCCCCCTACTATGTCAGGTCCTGCTCACTGCGCTTTCATCAGGAAAAAGTTACGGTCCTTCTCTGTCCTTCACTACTACCTACATGTTGCTCTTCCCAAGTGCTCACTTCTAGTCCTGGAGGTCCTCCCTTCCTCCATTTCTCTCCATCCTGTCATCCAGGAGGTTATGGAAGGAAGGGACACTCCCATCCAAGGGCATCCCTGCCAGGTTCCTCCCCTCTGTGCATGCTGGACTGTCCTCCCTCAAGGAGCATCACCCCAGTGCTAAAATCTCTCTTCACCTGGGGTTGGCAACTCATGTCTGCAGTTGGCAGTGACCCAGGGTGACTCAGTTAATGAGAGATTCATGCTCAACCCAACAGCAGTTTCATGCCTTCAAGAGTGATCTTGTCTGCTCAGGCTTGGGCCATTGTCTTAGTTTCAAGTCTTTCTTCCTGCAATCTCTGGCTCGCTGTTGGCACTGAGAACAGCTAGCAGCATGCTCCCTTCAGCATGCGTGTGAGAGATGTGGATGAAACTTGAACTTTAATCTCCTGAAGAACTAGTAGCGTGATTCAAGGCCGAAACAGCTTCTCTGGAGAAGTTAGTTATCTCGCCTACCAGAAACAACCTCTGATTGTGTCAGTAAGTTGAGGTGGGAAAGGACAAGGGGTTTGCTCTTCAAGCTGGCCTGCTCAGTATGACTTGCAAGGTGTGTTTCAGTTGTGCCAAGGGAAGAATGTGAGCTGTGACAATCTAAGCAAGGGTGCTTATACTGCTGCTTGGAGCAGAGTCCCTCAGCAGACCTTAAGTACCTAAAGACCTGTTCCAGTTGAGTGGTTTTATCTCTTTAGTGATCTGGACATCTTTAAAAAATTTAAGGCCTTTTGTGGACTCTTACACAGTAGGTAAAGGAAACTTTGCTTTCCTTCAATACTTTCTGGGGATGTCTTGAAGAAGAGACCCATAGATCTCTTTGAGTTGACAGACAAAAGCTGGAAATTGTTGCTCTAGCCCAGCCAAAGCAGATGTGAATGGATGGAAGAATTACTTTGGCTTCTCCTGTTTGCAGGAAGTCACACCAAGGGAATTTAAGTGCTTTCTCCCCATAAAAATCTACCCAGGTTAATAAAATGTTGATCCTGGAGGGCTGGATAACGCTTTACAAATGATGTGGCTTCTTAAACCACTTCCCCTTCCCACGTGGAGTGATTGTATCTCTACAGGCAGCTTCATTCATGAACACCAGAATCCTTGGCGTGCCTGCTACCCATCATCTTTAGCTCTCCTAAAACGTGAGACTCACAGCTTGAGCTCTGGCACTTCTCGAGTCTGATCTCATGCCCTGTGCATACAGGAGTCATGAGGATCCCGGTTCAGAGCAGGATCATCTTCTGACCCTGCTGTGTTCATGCAAAAGTCAATCCTGAAGACAAATGTGCATGTTCCTGTAAATTCTGTCAGCAGCTCCAACTGCCTTGTCCAGTGCTAGAAATAAACCATGATCCCCACTTTGTTTCTAGAGGCTTTCCAGAGCTTTCAGGCTGCCTATTTCTAACTTTTTATCTTTTGATGACCATATTCTCCCATCTACCTAGACATGCAGAAGTTGCATATTTCCAAAACCTTCCCTCCTTGATGAGTAACTATGCTTGGAGAGCAACCTCCAACTTGTTATTCCTTCTCTTTGTAGATGTGTAAATATGAGATGTGACCAGAGGAAGCAGGATTAGCTGCCTGCTTGGGCATTGTGGAGCACGTCTCGGAGGCACAGCACTGTCACTGATAGCTGGATGTTGGCAGTGAGCTCTACCCAAAACCACATAATACGGGGGAGGTGGGGAGGACATCATCTATGCAAAGGCAGTCAAAAGGTTTTTACAGCACAGTACTGAAATTAACTACCATGGAAATGATGTTAACATCCTGGCATTAGTCTAGCACTGTGCATGTCAAGCAGGCACAAATTTTATAGCACTGGTGAGTCTGCAGTCCACAGGGTTGCTGCTCCAGAGGCAGATAACAAATGTGGAAGTGGGATGCTCGCAGAGGGAGAGCAAGCCAGGGGGTGGCCGATGTGGCTGCTGCGTGCTGTCCCTCCCAGGGTGGGGCTGAGCAATGAACAACAGGCGGCAGCAGTTCGGCAGAGAATGAAGCGTTGTCTTCGGCCAAAGCAGCTCAGGACACTTGCGGAGGCGAGGCACTATGACCAAAGTTGGAATCAGGCCCGATTTACACCGCAATACCATGAAGTGCCATGAGATCTTTAATGATCACAGGCTGCCAGCCTCCGATTGCTCTCAGGGGAAAAGGGTTCCTCTGAGTGCTGTGCCAAGAACCCAGCATAATGCCAGTTCAAAAAGAAGATACTCCCTGAGGGATTGCTCACACTGCAGCATTCACATAGTCCTTGGGGGTTTCTTTTCCAAGCACTTAAACAACCCAGCCCTTGTCCCATTGGTTTTGATCTCAGCTGCTGGTCCATCTGGAAGGAAATATCAGATGCTGCAGGAAATAATTTTACGGGTGACTCAGAGGTGCTGGCTGCAGAGAGACCTCAGCTTCCCTTCTTCTAACCGCGCTGCTTTTTCTCTCTGCTTAGGCCAAATGTCTGCGGCAGACAGTGTTGCCCAGGGTGGACCACGGCTCCCGGCACAAACCACTGCATCAAACGTGAGTATGACAGTCTCAGCTGGCACAAGACTTGCGATGCGCCCCTTAAAAGTGCTTAAGTACTGCTGTGACCCTGCACCCATCCCCTGTGCTGTGCCAGGGCAGATGGACTGTTGGGACCTTGGAGACAGTGCTGCAGCCTCCCTTGGAGCTGCTGTGCCATGGGACAGCTCTCCTTGCCTGCTGGCAAAGTCTGAGCGTGCTGAATAATTATGGCTTTACTTCATTATCGTTATTTGTGCCCATGCCGAGCGGTGTCTTGTTGGGGCAGGACATTGCAACGGCACACTGAGTTCTCATGGTTCTGCTTGGAGCAGAGGCAGGTCTGTGAAAGTACCAGCAGGTGGGAACTGGTGGAGTGGGGCTGTGCTTAAGTGGGCAAGTGTTGCTGAGCTTGAGGGGGAAATCAGAGCTGCAAACTATCTGAGTGCTATTAAGGAGAGCAATTAACGGAGCTGGCACAATGGCTGGGATGGGTGGGGCTTCAGCGTGGTGCAGCACGTGGGATATGTAAAATGGTGGTGGCTGCAGGGTGCTCCTGCAGTGCGGAAACTGCCCGGAGAGGGCCCTCCTGCCTGCCCACAGAGGGGTTAATGAGGGCTCTGCTCTTCCAGATGGCCCTGGGGGCTGAGGTCATTTTGGGCTTCCCACACAGGACTGGAAGGGAAGGGGTTTGGGCAGGCACCAGTGCAACACATGCCAGAGGCAGCTGCACTGTCATTTCTGTCCCCAATCCCTCTGTAAGCACAGCCCAGCCCCTGCTGCGATCCCCATCCCTAAACAAGGGGGTTACACCATCCAGCCCACCTGTGGGCCTTCCCAGGGGACTGCCTGCTCCATGCACCCGCCCGCTCCCAGGGAGGCGAGGGGCTGCCCAAGCAGCTTGGGGGGCAGGAGCACCTGGGCACCGGGCAAGCTTTCTGGAGGGGAATGTCCTGCCCAGAAGAGCCAAGAGCATCTGCCTTCACACAAGTGGCAACAGCTGCCCAGATGTTTACCAGAGAAAGAGGCTCAGCATTGTTTGCTGTGGGATTTCATGGCGCTTCGGCTGTGCGGGGGTGATCGCATTAGCGATGGCTGTTCGGGAGCCAGGGGTCAAGGGCTGACTCACCTCCCGGCTCCCTCTCCCCCTGTCGACAGAAGCCAAACGGTAGAGAGTGTGCTGTGCTGCCAGACAGCGTCTGTAAACAGAACACGGGGCCAGCCGTGGCAGCATCTTTCTCTCATTAGGGATTTTCGTAGAGGCAGTAGATCTGGGCTCGCAGCCATGCAAGGCTGTCTAGCGATTGCTCAGGTGCTGGGCCCTGGTTCCCAAGGATTCATTCAAGGTCACTGTCAACGTGATCAGGCCTGACAGTGTCCTCCCAGCTGGGGATGGTAAGTCTCAGGCAGGTCTTAGGTGGAGATCGGTGATGTGTAAACATCATTTTGTTCCCAGCTACCTCCCTTGCTGGACCTTTCTGCTGGAGTTCAAGCTGCTGGGGTTGTTCAGCTGTGTTTAAGGCTGCCAAGGCAAGCTGGACAGCTTGTCCCAGTTAGTTTCTGCACTGTAATACTGTTTAATGTCTGGTCCCATGGTCTTTGAAATGAGGCATACCAGGGATGTTAGCAGGGTAGAAATGCAGCCAGAGAGAACCTCTTAGAGTGATGAAGTGGTGAAGAAGTTGTCATTCGGGCCTTGGGCAGGACCTTGATTTTGATGGGTCTGAGCCTAGATGGAAGAGAGAGGATAGGCCAAATTGTTGCCTTCATCTACTCCCTATCACCTACTGAGCATGGTGATTTCTTCCTTCTCCACCCATGCTTTTCCAGGGACTTTCCTCTTGCAACATCTCTGCATATGACTGAACTCAAGTCACGGGCATGTTTCTGTAGCCTTTAGTTTTGTTCCAGCTTTGAGAACCAAAGCGCAGTGAGGTTTCGGGCAGTTTTCAGAGAGTCAATGACTGGGAAGATGAAAAAGAGAAATCTATCTCTTCAGGACACTGGTGATTCTTGGGAAAGTGGAAGTGAGCTAAGGGAGTTTAGGAGGAAGATCTTGCCCGCTTGCAGTGAGCTTGGGTTTCAACCCACACGCTATCAGATCACCGCACTGAACTGCACACAAGGCATATTGTGGGGCTCCAAGGGTCTTCCTGCAGGAGGGGACATTAGGGATAATGACATACAGCTGAACTTGGGCTTGAAGAGTTCATCCAACCTCCTGCCTGTCTAACTTCATCCTGGGATGAGACTCAGGGCTGTATATCCTGGATTCAGTGGAGAAGAAACCTGCACGCTTAAGATGGCCAGAATATTTCAGGGGCTGCGGTGTGCACTTGTCAATAGTTTAGCTGCTGACTGTTAGTTCATCATCCTTCCCCTCTGCTTCAGAGCAGGGCAATCCTCCTGCTCAGCCTCATGATGTCAGTTCTTGAACCTCCACTTCCATCAGCATTATTTACTATGGATCTCTGCTGCTTTCCGAGACAGCAGCCTGGGCTGGGCTTGTAGTGCAGGGTGGGCTTTTTTCCTGACATGGATATTTTAAATCTTAAAACAAACATTGTTAATCAGCATTTTGGGAAGTACTAAAGAAATTAATGCACTTTCTAATCATGTGCAGATGGTCTTGTGGTTAAGATACTGGATGAAGGCGCAGGAATTCTAGGATGAGTTGCTGGCTCTGCTGTGATCTCAGTGTGTCTTCAGACAGTCACATTAGCACCTGGGGCTTTTCCACATCTGCAAAACGGAGATGACATCCACATGATCTCTCCTTTGTCTGTATAGTGACTGTAGGGTTTTTTGAGCCCAGACTGTTTCTCATTGAAGTTCCGTTTTCTCTCTGTTATTCCTGCATTGCTGTTGATCTCCCTGCCTGTACAGATCTCTCACTTGTGTTAAATTGTCCATCCCTTCTGGCTTTGCTAACACAGTCAGAGCTTTAAGTTAGAACTGAGATTACATATTGCTCTGCATCAATAAGAAAACTTTCTCATGAGAAAGTGGACTAAATCATGTCAGTGGTACAAGTCCTTCAGCATTTTCCCAGTTTTCCTGTGGATGCCTAGCTGGCATTATTAAGAGTTTTGAGATGACTCTCTTTGCTTTTGTTAAAGCCCCAGCTCCTGGAACATGAGACTACAGTGAGAAGAAAGGAGTGGCTGTCATCTCAACAGAAACTGTTTTTAGTCCCCATAGCTGGACATCTCAGAATAACAGCTGGGCTCAGAAACCAGAAAACAAAGGGAAAGATTCCAAATATATACGTATGTGTGTGTGTGTATATATATATATATAAACTGTCTTGTTTCTTCTGTCAGTGTTATGGGTTTGAGGTCCTGACTTGTGATTTCACACACTTGGTATTGGCATTACTTCTGCTGAACGATCTGCTCTCCCTGCATTGCATAGCTGGACTCAGTGAAAACCAGTGGCTTTTTAAAGCTCTTTCAAGTTCTTCCTGAGTCTGCAAAGGCAACGGGGAAGGGGATTAATCCCAGAGCTGGAATATTGGAGCTAGGGCAGTCCCCACCCATCCTGCCTGAAGGGACCAAAAAACTAATCCCATTCCCGTTTCCCTCTCCTCTATATCAGCTGCCTTAGGAACTTTTCAGAGTGCCTGGTCGCTTATCGCTGCTTTCCTGCCACAAGGCACAGCCTAACATGACAATGAACATTGTTAGTGGGAGAGGTTGTGAGAACCACTGTGAGCCCAGATCCCGGTGCTGCAGCTCTGCAGTATTTCAGCACGTGAAGTGATTGTTTTCAATGGCCGGCTTCCTGGTCTGGTGGTGTTTGTTAAAACAGGCATTTGTTGTGAGATAACAGTGGGGACTGGCAGCCTATTTAAATCACAGCTGAGTTTTATATTATAAATTACATCAACTTTTGGAGTGCCAGGCTTCCCAGAGACGGTTAATTCCTGCCTGACTAGGACCCTGTCTCTGTTCCACAGACTGCAGTGATGGCTGATTTATTTTACTGAGGGATTTCATCAAAACCTCTGGCTTTACCCCGTACAACCCTGTGTGACTGAGGTTCTCCCTTCCCTTAAACTCTTCCTCTCTTCCTGAGTGTTAACATAGTAATAAAGGTCGCATGAAGCATTTTAGCCAACATATCCCTGATCTAGTTAGGAAAAGCTGATGGTCCAGTTTTGGGATGAGGAAAGGCTTGTGGGGGCTATACCACTGTGAAAGTACCTCAAAGCCTGTACAAGGACTTTCCTCACTTGGCTGCAGCGAGATGACGTGTGGATGGCACATGAGGCTACAGCTCTCTTTATATATGTTGCCCAGAAACAGCATTTCTCACAGGCGTGACTGGATCTCAGGGGGATGGAGAGCACAGCCAGAGAGGGAGGGATGTGCTTATGAAACCCCAGCAGCTGTGTGCAAAGGTGGTGGGATGTCAGATGCTTCTGCAGCTTCCATGGGGCAGTCCTGGGGAAGGAACCCTCAGCAGAAGCAGTGCCTGCATGTTTCAGCCCATTCACAGCATTCCCACATGGCTGGAGGTTAATGTCCACCTTGTGTTGTCCGAGGAGGTTTCATTACCCTTTTGCCAGCCAGCCCTTTCTTTTGAGGGAGGACACTATTTTCCGGTGCCTTTTCAGTTATTCTTGCTAAGAATAATGAGCCTGGTCCTACCTGAGTGAGCTGTGGTTTCCTGGCTCTCTTGGCTGGACTATAAATCCAATTTGGCATCTGTTGACTTGGGAAGTGTTAGGGTCTGGCATATAATTAATAGCACTTTCCTCCCAGAGTGCAAACTGAGGCTGATGTGCTCTAATTAGGAACACACACAGGCTCAGAGGGTGATTTGAGTGTGAAGTTAATGAACTGTAAGTCTCTGTAGCTGTGGAGGAATTTGAGCACAGTGACTCCAAAATCAGCTGCAGAGGGAGATCTGGAAAGCTATGGAGGTGACAGCCAGGCAGACCATGCAAATCAGACCCCAAAACAGACTAAAGCAGGAAAGTAACATGCAAACTACTCCCAAGAACCTGGGACAGTGTGTGGTCATCTGTCTTCTCGCCTGGCAGTTGTTGCCTCCCCTTGCTCTGGGACTGAGATCCTACTCCTGCTTGGAGGGCTATGGGCAATGTCACAGCTGTATGCTTTCTGCAGATGGTGCTGCTCATTTTTGAGCTTTCTGAAGTGACTGTTACTGGAGAAGTGCTCTGCAGAGACCAGTGGGGAGAAGTGGGAACAGAAACAAGTCTCTAATGGCAATGACCTTGTGTTGGGGACCTGCAGGAGCAGTAACATGGAGACTTTGAAGGCCACCTGCCTGCAGGGGAGAGATGGGGCTGCCCTGGTTGTGCTGCCCCAGCCAGATGCCACCACTGTGGGGCTGAGGATGCTGCCAGGAGCCCCATGTCCACTAACCACCTTTCTGTGTCTCCCCAGCTGTCTGTGACCCACCGTGCCAGAACAAGGGCTCCTGCAGCCGTCCCCAGGTCTGTACCTGTCGCTCAGGCTTCCAGGGCTCCCGGTGTGAAGAAGTCGTTCCCGAGCAGGAGTACCACCAGCCTAGTGCCGCTGCCGCCTTCCAGCCCCCTGCAAGCTCCCTCCGGAGAAGGACCAGCATGGCAGGGCGGGATGCCTCCCTGCGAGGGGCTCAAGTGCCCGTCCCACGGCACGTCCCAGTTGTGTAAGTCAAACCCAGGTCCCAGCAGGGTGCTTCACCAAACCCACAGGCAGCTAATGCCATGCTCGATGGGGCCACAAAGACCAAGTTGGGTCATGAGATTGGGCAGCTCAACTCCTGAGGGAGGCTCCTGCCTGGACTGTGGGAGCGGAGGGAAGGGTGTGAGGCCCTGCTGTCCCTCCAAGGGACTCAGTTTGGCCCCAACACTGTGTTACTGTCCCCAGGCACATGCAGGAATGGGGCTGGCTAGTGGTGGTCCCATAGTGAAGAACTGTGAAGCTCAGCAGTTTGCCCTTGTCCAGTTAATGAGCAGTGTTAGTGGTAGCAGGAGGGTGGATGGAGGAGTGGGCGTTAAATCTCTTCCCAAAGAGGATGTGTTTAGAGCAATATGTCCCAGTGGTATCCACGGGAGGGTGCATAGGTATGAGGTGTGCTATTAAATGCTGATATGAGCAAAGTGGTGATAGAGATGTCTCCTGGCAGACTCAAGCTGTTATTGAGCCATTTGTTCCATATTTCTGTGTCGTGCTGCTGTGCCAGATGGGTGCCTGTGTATTGGGTACAGAAGCAAAGATACAGCTGTTGGAGCTCACAGAAGTCCATGCAGCAAAGACTCTGTGAGCAACAATGACAACTGTAGCATCGTCTCATCTTTTTGGGTGAGGAAGAACTTACAGCTCCACCTGTCTCAGGTCAGTGCTGAGATGCTCTTGTACCAGAGCTGTGACTCCTCCACACTTTGTGTTTTGTTAAGTCCCTCTGCATCTGTGGGTTTTCTGCTGAAGGAGGCAGAAAAGGCAGGAAAGGTGCCTTTCCCTTACAAGCAGCTCTGTGGTGCAGGCAGCTCAGTGGGGATGGAGAGGTGGGAATGGTGCCTGCTTGCTATACAACCCACACATTAGTGTTTTTAAAAAAATCACCTCTACTCTTCTGTGAGAGTCCATGGACATGGGCACAAAGTGTTAGTCTGCACCACTCCTAGAGGCCCATGTTGTTTTTACTACTGCTCACTCAGTTACTGGGCCAAAAAGACTGCTCTTGTTGGTGGCCACCACAGCAGAGAATTTTCACTTCCAGCAAGAAGCCTGGCTTTCAACAGAAGTCCCTCAAGAAGACATTACAACAAATTACAGGTGCCTAACCAGAAGGTAGCTTCAGTTTCTCCTTTTCTTCTCTGAGCTGTTTTGACTTTCTCTGTCAGCATCACTTAGAGCTGCCCAAGGAAAGGGCAGGTTGGCCTTTTTTTTCTGTATTTCTGTGGGTTGTTTTTAAAGTGTCTGTTGCACTTGAAATAGCTGTTGCCTTTCTGTCTCTTCTGAAACAAAGGCAATGCATGGGCTGGAGACATTTCTAGATGGTTTTGGCCATCTGCAGTTTTGGAGGGGCTCAAATGGCAGATGAGAAATTGATTGACATGAAGTAGTTCACTGAAGCCAGCATATCTTGGTGCCCAAATGAAAGACTATCTGATTGGAACCAAATTCAGGCAAGGCAGAGGTGATGCTGGCAGGGAGAGGTGGCCACGTCCCTGTCTGTCATCGCTGCCCCCAGAGAGGCTCAGTGCCCGAGCAAGCACGCAGCCCTCGCACGTGCCTGCAATCCTGGTCATTGCTGACAAGTTTCCCGCAGCCATGACCCTCTCTTACCCCTCTGTGCCACCGCTCTGTGTGCAAGGGCTGGAGGGGAGGGAGGGCAGCGTCCTCGGAGATCCAGCACCTGTTGAAGGCTTTCCAAGTAAGGAACATGACCTCAGGCTCTGCACAGAGGACGTGGGGCTGTAGAGCCACTGGCAGAGCATTCCTGTCCTGACAGTCAGACACAGCGACTAGTGATCGCTGGGCTGGGATTGCTGAGTGCCCAGCTGCCCACTGTACCTTAAACACTCTGGCACTGTCCCAAGGAAACAGGACTCTACTAAGGACATTGCTGTGCCTTTCCTCTTCCTTCCCATGGAGGCCATAGGACGTTGCCTTATCCCACAAGATTCAGCACAAGTATTTAATGTTTGTCCTTTGCGATGGCTACAGGTAGGACCCTGGGACATGGCCACCACTGACGGCCTTCTGGTGCTGTCCTGTGCTGTCCCTTTCCTGCCCGGGTGCTGTGTAGTGGTGCTGTGCAGGCAGGAGTGGGGCTGCCTGCACCCTGGCATCAGTCTGCATTGAAACACCTCACTTCAGCTCCTGGGAATTTTCCCATACAGTTCAGTTGCTTGGGTTCTGTCTGTGGACCATATAACATAAAGCAGACAACTGGCAAGACTTAGAAGTCTTGCTGCTGTTAGATGGGTTGTTTCCCAAAAGTTTTTGAGTGCCCCTGCAGCCTGCCAACTGCTGGGCCAGCTGTGGAACCTATAAGAATGAATGTCTGCAGCTGAAGGCTTGCTCCTGCTGCTCTTGCACCCAGCTGTGCCCTCCCACTGCTGCCCTTGCACTGGCTTTGGTGCTCATCTGCCACCTGGGTAAGTTGGCTCAACAATAACACAGTAAAATAAGGACAATTTTCTCCCACTTCAGTAGACTAAATTGACTTGTTGAAATACTACATGAGAACCAGAAGGACTGGACAAAATTGCATTGCGGGGGGAGAAAAGGGATGGACTCCTCTTTTGGTGAAACTACTTATTAGGTTGGTCATTTGTCTCATGAAACCATGCTCTCAGACGCGTCTGAACTTGGAACCTGATTCTTGCAGTTACAACATCATCTACTTCCATGCTAGCACTAAAGTAATTTCTGTGCTTCTGTGTCAGGCTTTCTCCATGCAACTGGGCTGCAGCAGCAAAAGCAAGAAGCAAATTGGCCTTTGAAGAACTAGGTAGAACTTGCTCATATTTGCAAGCATGAGGAACAGTTCTTAGTCACTGCAAACTCAGGGTCACCTTCACTGCAGTTCAGTTCACTGTCAAGTCTGAGAGGAACAGCCTGGGTTTTCCAGTCCTTGGTTTTCTCCTGGATAAAAATTGATTGTGCTGGTGGGACACTGACTTTTTCTGCCATGCTTCCACAGCAGCTGGCTTGCTTGTCTGATCTGTTGATAAGGAAGAGGTAGAAGAAGCTTTTGGGTTTCTTAGTGGACAGAGGACACTGGTGGTTGTGAGAAGACTATGAGATTCAGGACAAGCAACCAGCCCCCAACCTCCCTGCACATTCACATTGCTAACAAAGAGGAGTTGTGCAAGAGTGGAATCTTACAGACCTCTAAGCCTCATCTTGCTTTGCCAAGACAGGAAATCAATCCTCACATGAGTGAATTTGCTCTCTCCTTTAGTTTATTTGTGTGCATACTGACTTTATTTGTGTTTGTTTGTATGGAGGTAACAATCAGAAGCTCTGAAGTCATGAACTAGAACAATTCTCTGTTAGATGCTGTATATGCATGCAACAAAACCCATGAATCCTTCCCAGAGACCGGCTTGCTAAGCAGAGATGGGTTTGATTTTGATTTCAGTGTGTTCTGAATCAAGTCTTCAGAGGGAGCACTCTCCTGGGTTATTCAGGAACTGCCTAGACCAAAATAGTCCCCACTTGCCTGAGTGGTGGGACTGCTTTAAAATTATTTCTTATTCTCAGCTAGTTGGCCTTGCTACTTATGATGACTGCCACTTTACTGTAGAGAGTAGCCTGCTCTGGAGGTAGCAAGTCTTTGGGAGTCTGGAGGAACATATAAAGACTTGGTGAAAAGCATGATGAGGCAGCTGCCTGTTTTCATGGTACTGTTTCTGACAGATGTGCTCAAATTCTCCAGAGTTCACACCTGGAAGCAGAATCAGCGATGCCTTCTTGGCTTCCCTGCCAGGAAAGCCCAGGAAACACGACTGTGACAGCAGGAGATAAGTTACTGTCAGGCTTCTGTCCCCAGCCTTGGTGAGAAATAGCAGCTCCTTGACCATCAGGGTTGTACCAGTCATATGCAACTGGTTGTACTGGTTGGTTTGTGTTCGTACCTGACATATGTCAAGGTTAGCAAATGGATCTGTGGACATTCCCAGTGCAGCTGTCATGGACCCATTTCCGGACATACTGGCAGTCCTGGGAAGAAGGGGACGTGGACATCAGCCTGAGCATTATGCTAAGCACAGGTGTCAGTTCTGCCATGTTGCACGTAGCCATCAGCGCCTCTGTTTGGAGGGGTGACAGGGAAGAATCACTGCATCCTTGACTTGCCCGTACGGTGCACTTTACCTCTTCTTCCTGGGACTAAAGAAGACAACACACCCAGCCTCATCTGAGCTCAGCACTTGCCCAGGGGAAGACATGGCTAGGAGAAGGGCAGCTCTGGGTTTACTTTGCTGACACCAGAGCTGGTGATGCTCAGGCTTTCATTCCCTTAAAATATAGGCTGAGCAATGAGAACCACTTCCCAAGCCCCTTCAGCGGCTTAGAAACAGGCATCTGCAGGAGCCTGTGGGACTTGTTAGCTGCTGCAGAAGCTGGGAGGCCCCAGCACTGTGCTGCTTGGAACAGGGAGTGCTCTGGAGAGCAAAATCCTGGGGATGTTAGAGGCCCTCCCAGCATGGACTAGCTGCAAATCCTCCCTCTCCTTGATCTCAGTCTGAATCTCTGCCCAGAGAAGCAAAGCCCTGATGGATGATTGTGCGGGTGGAGCTGCGCCTCAGCTCAGAAGCTGAGCTAAATGGAAACAGCTTTGTTTTCCTAAGGCTGGAGTATCAGCAGAATTCCTGTTTATTTAGAAGGGAGTGGAAAGGACTTGTGCCCGTGTCCATTGCTGTTGGGATGGGTGGCCAGCTGCCTCTGACTCTGGGCAGCGTGTGAGGAGGCTCCTGCTGCTGCCACCTGAGAAGGTCCCTCCTGTGGGAGTGCTGGGCATTAATCTGTAACCACCATCTACACAAGGGAGCTGTGCTGCCCAGATGGGATGTGTGTGCTGGCCAAAGGCCACTGGGCAAGCAAAGCATCCTTCCTCTTCACAGAAGAGATGACTGGAACCTGCAAAGCATTTTCCCAGCAACCTGGACAAGGGAGAAGGACATAGCTGTGGTGTAAGGTGCTGAGACGCTGTGCAGACAGCTTAATGCACTGCAGCTCTTGAGGGCAGGGAGCCTCCTCTCAGAGAGCTCTGTTTAGGGAAGTCAGTTACTGGGAGTTGCCTGGTGTTCTCAGGATGGAAAAGGAAGAAGGCTGAGTTGCGACATGCCCATCCCACAGACTCCTGATCTCAGAGCCTCCTCTCCAGCACCCTAAAGGAGACATCTCCTCCCTTCCTGACAAGAGGAAGGACTGTATGCAGCCCTTGAGGAATTGTGGCAAGTGCTTCTGGCCTGGGGATAGCAAGAACTTGATGCCGGTAGGGAGGCTCTGCCAAAATCTCTATTCTCTCTTCTGTGAATGATGAGAACAGCAGGGACCAAGCAAAAGGCAGAATCTTGAGTGTGTGGCAGAGGTTGCTGGACGGGGAAAGTGTATTTCCCCCCTTTTGAAAACTGGCTGAAACCAGCTCTTATTCTGGCGGCAGTCAAATGTCTAGCATGGTCCTTTGCAGAGGACAGTGGAGCCCACGGGTGGACATAAAGCTCTCCACCCTGGGTGGCCACTGGAAACATAACATTGAGGTCTGTGACTTGACAAAATCAGCTTGATTACCTTGTTGTCATTGAGGACTAGCAGATAAAATGAAAGTTCATTGAAAGATCACTTGCTGTTTAAAGATGCTGCTCCAAACAGAGACAGATTTGTCTTAACTGTTAAAGCAGAATCTGGAGCCTCCTGTCTTGCCAGCTTTGAACTTTCCACGTGTATGAGAAAAAGTGGAGCTTTCTTACTGCCTTACTTGGGTTGCTGCTGAGTGTCCAGGATTGTTTGTCCACAATACATATAGTACTAGGAGGAGGTCTATACTAGCCATGTACCTGCTGAACTTACCTCTCATTGTTCTGCTCACTTATTACTGTCACTCACTTTACATTTATGAGGGTTACAATTTATTAATACCCAAACAGCAAATAAAAGCTGACCCGGGCTGAGAAGCCCCCCTGTGTAAGTGCATTCTCATGGCAGGTTTCCTACTTCGCTTGTGATGGGACCAGACTAGGAGATCCACAGCACGTGGCATTGAATTCCTGTAGTAAAACACTAGTGCCAGCCTTGTCTTCTGCCACTGTGGCATCTTCATAATCATTACTTGAATTGCATATTTTTCCACTGCAGCTAAACCCTAATTGCAGCTTTCTGAGGTGCTTTGCTTGGACAATACAGTTTTCACGAGATGGCTAAGCATTTACATTCCTTGATCCAGAGCCAACTTTGAGTACATATCTAAGACCTTGTTAAGAAATTGAAACTAAGAAGCTGGTGCCAGTCTGTGTGAGGATATGTGAAAAGAGATTACACTCAGGACAATGAGATCTCCATAAGGTCCAGATCTCGGCCCCTCTGCTGCTTTGGCATAGTTGAAAGTCTTTGGCAAGCTGGCTGGGAAGCCTAAAGGAAAAACTCAAGCTACCCAAGAGGAGCATAAGTGTCATTTTTCTTATATAAAAATAATTGTATTTTTTAATTACATGATATACCTTCTCTAGCCTGGCACCAGATACAGTTGCTCTATTTTCTAGTGTTTTAAAGCTGTCAGCACCATTCTGGTTAATGTGTTATATGTATTTCCTTTCTAGGGGGTTGCATATGCTTCAGAGCAGCAGGAGGGTAGCTGACTTTTCAGGCTCCTTTTAAACTCCAAATATGGTCTTCACATTAGGCCTGGTTTGTCTGTACCTCCTTGGGAGCCATTCCTGTAGCTTAATTCAGCCTCTTGGTTTTGGGAGAAAACGTTCAAATGCACTTTTTTTTTTCTAACTGAAAGAAAAATGCTGCTGCTGTCATCTTAGTCTGAGACTACAAGCAAGAGAGCAGAGTGCAGAGCAAATGCATTGTACACATGGTAGGTGAGGTAGTACAGAAAATCCAGTTTATAGCCTATTTTATATACTATACATATATCATTTGGGACATTTATGACAACACAATTTATATAGCAGTTGTATAAAAAAGAATGATGTTAGAAGAGTGCTAAGGCCACACGATCAAACACTGGAGAGTTTTTCCCTAATGCCTGAATTAGGATTGCCATCCTGCTTGCTTTCAGCTCCCTTGTGCATATGCAGTTTCTCATACCTGACCATATGCTGCCTTATTTGGTTTAAGCTGGTACTTAAGCAAAATCAAAGCTGTTCTCTTTGGTTTCAAGTGTTTTCCATAAATCACCAAGTGTTAGCAGGACACAAGGGATGAACTGAAGCTGATTTGATACAAGGAGCAGTTGAAATGCAGATGCAAAAGTCTCCGTGTAAATACACTTGTTCTCCTCTCCTTTCTTCAGAAGCATCCTAAGAAATGCTGCCCTGAGTGCCTGGTGCTGAAAGGCTTTGGTACCCTGCTCTCTGCACCACCTTATTTTTGTCTCAGTTGCATGGAGGCTCTTGTCAGGGTCATGCAGAAACTAAACATATAGGCAGGGATTAAGAAGAGGTTCAGGCTGGAAAAATATTATCTGCTACAGTTGAAGGAAAAAAGTCCTCCATGGGAGGAAGAAATCTGGAAGAAGGGGAGGGTGAAATTTTGCAGAGTAGGGGTGAACAGCAAATTAAGCAGCAGAGAGTAACGTGGTGCGGCTGCATACGAGAGGCTGGTGGCGCTCAGGACTTTGGAGGCAAAAGACCCAAGTTGAAAGAGTTTTTTTCCCATGCGCCCTGGGGTCCTGCACTGAGTCAAGGTATTCTTTATTGCCAGAAAAGACCTTGACAAATTGGAAGAAATTCTGAGAACTACAAAAGCGAGGAGGAAGCTGAGGGGAATGGTTAACAGACCTACATCTGCAAAACTGAGCCAAAGACTGGCTTTGGAGGATGGGGAGCATACTCGGAGGCTGAGGCTATCTGGAACGGGCAGACAGGGTGTATTAGGTTGCCTGTAGCCTTGACAGGATGGCCATGCTAATTTTCCAGCTACAGGTCTTTCTATAACAGTAAAGTGATGAACTCTTCCAGGGATGTAATGACAGGTTGATAATGACACGGAAGCTCTGCCTTCTGCATCGCTTGGTAGCTGTGCTGCCAAGGAGCTGGAGCCCAGGCACTGCCAAGGCAGGCACAGCCTTTCTGCCTTCTCCAGATCTCTTCCTGATGGGGGTGCCATGAGCCCTGCTCCTTCTTGCCAGTCCTCAGTGTGGATACTGAAGGCCTCATGAGAGAGGTGTGAGAGCAGATTCGTGGGCACGGTACCCCTGGAAGCACCAGCTTTGCCACCAGGCATCATGCATACATGGCCAGGAGCACTCCTGGTCCCCAGCCAGCCTCTAGTCCTCTGGCTGCTGAGCACTTGGAGGGATGGAGCCACTGCAGAATAATGCAGAATAAAAACCACAAGGATGCTCATTCCTCAATCCCCAACAGGACTGAGACTTTGAGAGTGGACAGCAAAGTGCCACATCCCAACAAAAACTCTTAAGGCTTGAGTGATGCAGGTGAGGGAATCCCATGTGTGGCTGGGGGCAGAGAGATGTGAGGAGACCTAATAGATCCAATGGGCAGGCACCCTGCTGGATATTCAACCATTATTTTAGCTTAAAATATGTTTTAGATCCAGAGTGTTCCCAGGGTGAGTGGGATACTTCCCAGCACCTCCTGCTGTAGATGACAGCCTTCCCTCCTCCAGATGAGAGGACTATACACGTCTCCTCTCCACCCTGTTGCTCTCATGCCCTCTGTGTGTGTGTGTACAGCCGCAAGGTCTTCATCCTGCTCACATGCCTGTGATGAGAGCTGCTTTGCCTGCCCTCTCCATGTCCTGTGCAAAGTGGGGGGCAGGTAGCTGGCTCCCCCCTCTAACCAGGGTGTGTGTGGGCGCTAGGATGAATAGGGTAAAGTGTTTTTTCAGGACTTTGAAGCTGACAGCCTGGTGGAGGGGGCGAGTGTTGCTAGTCAGCAAAATGGAAATGAAACCCAAGAGTGCTTGTTTTCTCCCGGCTATAGAGGGGAGAGTAGTGACCTCCCCACGGCCAGGGCTCAGCTTTCCTCTGGCTGATGACTCTGCAGAAGGTTTCATTAGATGTGTGCCAGGTCCTCAGCTTGCAGTTGTATCTTGTGGAGACAGAGGGCCCTTTGGGCTGGAGATCTCGATGTGCTTGTGGGCACAAGAGCATGTCGATATGTTGTCCTGTCCTCTTGCATGCCTCTGCTCTAAAATACAGGTCCTTCCCCTTGCCAGGGAGGACCCTGCTGCTCATTGTACTGGAGGACACAGGCAGGAGGAGAGGGACAGTGGGGTCTTTGCTGTGGCTGGTGGCTGAACACTCTGTGGGATGTTTACGCTGCACAGCATCTGACACATGGTTTTGTAATGGTGCAAAAGTTGCAGCTGTGGGTTGATGTCTGTGGTCAGATGGTGGCACTGATGGGGACCTTCGTGTGATGGCAGCTGTTAGGACACTTCTGGATGGTTCTCTTTCTCATCAAGGCATGAGAGCAGCTGTGCAACTGTGTCTGGCAGCAGCAGTGCCATGCCTGTTGATTATGCTGCTGAACACCCGGCCCTGCATGCAGGCAGAGGAGCCAGCTGAAGCAGCTTTCTCACCGCCTCAGCCCGAAGGAGCGTGTGGCTGAGCTGAGGACAGGAGGGCTGCACAGCTGCCCGTCTCGCCTGCCACTCGCTGCACACACTGCAGGCCAGCTGGGGCAGTTCTGCCAGAGGGGTGGTAGCTCGCCTGCCCTCCCTCTCCCTCTAAATCCCTGTTTTAGTCTATAGAGTGTGCGAGGTTTGGCCCAGATGTGGCATTTGTAATTGAGGAGCCTGGCCTGGTTCCTCCGCTGGCTCCACTTGAAGCTCAGAGTGGTTACAGGCTGCATTTTGATTTTTCTGGGAGGCATTGGCCTGCATTTCAGGTCCAGAGACAGGCAGATTATGAATGGCTCTTCATCGTGCTTGGCATTTGGAAGTCATGGTTCTGGCCATTTTATGGGTCAGCACTACGGTCTGATGGACCCAACCAAGGGTGCAATCTGCTACTCCTGCTGACAGCCCCGTGCTATGCCCTTGCGCAGGGCACGTTTCTGCAGCCTCGCTGGGCCAGGCAGGTGCTGTTCTCATGCACGGAGAGTGGGACTGCTGCCAGGGAGTCAGTTGCTCACTCACTAATACATGAGAGCAAAGAAGAGCACTCACAGAGTGGCAGGTGGCATGTGTGGCACATGTGGCAAGGGAAGGGCATTTAATGTCAGCAGAGGGCTGTGCAGAGACGTGTGAGCAGTCACTTTGGCTAAGGAGCAAATTAGACCCCCAGAGACTGGTGAAAAGAACCTGTTAGCTGTCTGTGTGCTTAGAGAGGCTCATTTATGTGGTGTCTGGCAGCTTCTGAGCAGACAAAAATAGAGTTCACAGCCCATCGCCTTTTCCCTCTTTGTTCTCATGCACTACACGTTGGGCTGGGAGCCAGCTCGGTTGGTCCTACAGCACCGGCATTACTTTGGGGGCCAGAGGAAGGAAAACGCCAGGGTGGTGGTGGTGGAGGGAAGGAGCTGGGTGGTATGGAGCAGACACCTGGAGACTTTATGGTGCCACGGACTTGCACATCTGTTGCTGTGGTGAGAGATCTAGAGAAATCTCGGCCAGTCACTGGTGCAAATGTCAGTCAGAGCAGGGAGCTGGAGTTACCGCTGCAAGGTGGCACAGGAGAGAGCCCAAAATGAGAGACACATGGGCTCTGTGACAGCCTCTGGCTAGCCGTGGTGAGGGACAGTGGTGACACCTGGGTGCTGGACTGAGGTGGCTCCTGGGCATATGCCAGCGGCACTGAGTGTGTATGTGGGGCACGGAACCTGGTCCTGGATCCTGCCTGTGCAGCCCTGCTTTGCAGTGGTCCTTGTGCCCAAGGCAAAGGGTGTTGTGAGGGGCATCTCTGCCCATAGGAGTTCTCAAGGTCTTACAGGGGAGGGATGATGTGGATTACTCCTGTCCTACTTGCCTGATGACCTGACTATGTTTCAGCTGTGCCTGAGGCATGATGAGGGGGCAGGTGAACATACGAAGGGACAATCTGGCAGCTGAGATCTGTTGTGCTAAGCAATAGGGTTGCCACTTGCCTCAATGTGCCTGTGACAGTCCAGGTGCCTGTGTCTGACTGTGAATCAAGCAGGAAGGCACCTAGATGGTCAGTTCTGTGGCTTTCATGGTACACAGGTCCTGCTTGGCATAGCCAGGAAAGTATCCTGTCTGGGAGAGGCTGGTGGCTGCTGCTTCTGGGCAGGAGAACTTCACTTGCCTTCCATCAAACCCTGGGGAGCAGGGGGCTTAGGACTTTGGTGTCTCCCTCACTTTCATGGGGGGTACCAGGGCTGAAGTCAGCAGCAGGAGGGACAGCAGGAAGCCTGAAGCAGGCAGGTTTCAGAGCTATCTCTCTTGCCTGTGGGCATAACAAACTGAGCCAAGATTTATGCACATAACGTGGGTGGGCTTGAAGTCAGGTGCCTTGTATGGTGTGATTTCCCCCCCTCCTCCCTGAGTCCTAACAGAGCTGTCTTCCTTGTCAGCGTGTTTGTGAGCTAATTGATGATAAACTTGAGTGCTCTCTAAGCAGTGCCTCTCTTGTGCTCTGGGGCCCGCAGACAGAGCCATGAATCCCGTCTGCCTGCTAAGGAACCTGTTTGGAGTCCAAGAAAGGGGAAGTTTCTGGTCTGCGGTCAATTTGCTGCTTTCCAAGCCTGGCTGCTTCTCTCTCTCCCTGTAGACACAGACACTGGTGTTGAGGCTGCCCATTCTTCTGCGATGCTTTAGTGGAAAATCAGCAACTGCTGAGCATTACAAAGGGGGAAGTGAATCATTGATTTTGGTCCCCATGGCCCCAAGTGGAGAGGGCGTCTAGCCAAAGGGACAGGCGGACAGACGAGATAGACACCAAGTATATTGTTCAGTGTTAAAAACCAGGGGAGAACCCGCCTGTTGTTCTGGCAGGTTATCAGGGGCTGAGCAAGACTCAGCCCCCATCCTGGCTGAGCCCCCTCAACCTGGAGCCGCATGTGCAGGCTGCGGGCTGGAGAAGCTGGGGTGGACATACTGCTGCTGCAGCAGGTTCCCTCCATGGGACCCTGTTCCCAGCCCCGTGGGCAGCACGCTGCCTTGCCAGATGGCTGCAGGCAGCAGTCCCGTCCCAGGCAGCAGGCTGGTTGTAGCTGAAGGGATGGAGCTTGTTAAGCTCGGACCCCGGGGTGGGGGTTCCTGGTCTCTGGGAAGATGGTTTCTTCTCTGAGGGTCTCTTATCTTCAGTTTTGCTTTGGCCAGTGCCATCCCACTCTGTTGTTGCCCTCCTGGGAATTACTTCTTAGGTCTCTGTGGTCTCTATCATCCTCTCCTTGACGCTCAGCAGGGTGCAGATTTGTTTCAGCTAGTAGAATAGTTTTCCAATCCTCATCTGGCCAGCCCTTCCTTTGCTTGGGGTTAGCACCCCTCCCTGCTGACCGCACTGTCCGGGATCATTCTCTCCACAGTGCCTTGGGCCATCCACCCTGCTATGGTCAGTCAGGCTTTGGCTGGGGACAGGGCGAGGCAGGCTGGAGGAAAAACCAGTAATACTCCTGTGGCACTTGGCTCTGCGTTTCTTTTACGCAAACACAAAGAAACACCATTTCCCAGCTCACCAGCCATCTGGCCAAAGTCAACAGTTGGATGAAGAGCAGCTGATAGAAGCTAAATCCAGGAAAGACTGAGGTGTTGCTGCTGGGGGGAGGGAAGTGCTTTGAAGAGTATGCCACCTTTGCCTCCAGCCCCAAGGAGGATACCTGGCTTTAGGTCACTGAGAGAAGCCACAGCTGAACACCCACCTGGATTCCCTGTGGCTTTTGCTTAACCAAAGAACCATAATAATTGAAAGTGGCCTGAGATCTGAAAAATGCTTTCTATATACAGTGGGTTAGAAAACAGTGTTATTTTCTGGACCCTATGGTCTCAGTGATTTAGACTTGATTATTGTGATTCTGTGTACCTCATCTTGAAATTGCAGGTTTTTTAAAAAAAGTGTTGATTCAGATAACAGGGGTCCTTGTGTTCATTGGTGCGGTTGCTGGGAACTTGTCAGATCCATCTTCTACTCACTGTCCTCAGCGGGGTGAGAGATACCACTCACCTCCTCTGGGCACGGAACAGGCATCTTGAGGGATCATCTAGGACTGGGCGGGAGACTCATCGTATCTAGGGAATACAACATTTTTGCACCATCTCTAGCCTGCTGTCTCTAAGGTAAATATAGAGCAGAGCATAACTGGTAACAAAACCTGTTTAAAATGTTTTTCACAGGCAGTAGGTGTGCAGTTCCCTTGCTGGATATCATAGAGGCATCACTTGGGTCCTGTAGGGATGAGTAGCACTAGGATGTAAGGGACCAGGTCTCCCTTGGTTCTCCTGACTTCTGGCATGTGCCCTTGAGGGCCTATGGGGAGTCTAGGTCCTTGACTTGCACCTCAGAAGAGGGCAGCTACAAGTGCTTGTTGGGTAGTTTTGAACTGTTGCAGGCGTGGGTCAGTCTGTCTGCACAGCTTCCTCCCATCCCGAACCTCTTTTAATTTTGGTTAGCACCTAATGCCTACAGGAGTGAAACTTTCCATGTGCTGATGACTACGGTCATCAGCCTGGTAGAGATCAGAAGGAGCACACACATCCATGTCCCTGGAAGGAGAACACTGCTCCCTCTACTTCGCCTCCCTGACTGTGTTTCCCCTGGACCACTGCTGCTGTTAGCTGGACCCCGTGGAGCTGAGTGCCCCAGGACATCTCAGGAGAGGTGTCCGAGGAGTCTGCATGCTGCTTCTGCCCCACAGACTGTGCCTGACATGGAGAAAGCTGTCAGCAGCTCTGACAGATGAAGAGCAGGGAAACCAGCTGCTTGGCAGGCGGTCGCCTGTGGAGGAAGAGACCACTGCCTCTTTGCAGAGATCTGTGCTGGCCACGTGCCTGGCTGGGAGAGTGGAAGTGAGTAATACCACACGGAGGGAGGCTGGAAGGCTGAATGAATGTGAAGCCTTGGGACTTTAAATATCCCTGAATGTAGTACTTGAGGTCTCAACCTCCCCTGCCTCTTCAGTGCCTCTTCCCTGAGCAGGTGAGGGCATGGAAAGCGGTAGCACAAGCTGCCTACTCTGCTGATCTGGAACTGCCCCATCTGTTTTCCATCCTCGCTCTTACCCTTAGGGCAGCCATACCAGGGAAAGAACTTGTGGCAATATGGATCCTTGGGAAGTGGACAAACTCCCATCACATATATTAAGATGCACCAGATGGTTAGGGGTTGCTAATGCCTTCTGGCCAGGTCTGTGCTGATGTGGTGAGCTCAGGTCTGTTTTGTCAGACCCTTCAAGCAAGCCAGTCCCTGTCTGCCCAGCATGGACTGACTCTGAAGGTTTGGAAAGGATAAGCTGTTTTGTATTCTCTGACCATGAGCCAGCCACTTGGCATGATTTGGGAATGAATTTGGACTGAAAAAATGGCGAAGACGCCCTTTGCCATTGGTCCCTGTGGCCTGGGATAGGATGGTGTTACTCAACTTAGTCTACAAATCCCAGAGCTCATCTGCCTAGAATAGAACCAAATAAACAAATTAATTCAAAGCAAATCTGCCTCCCTGTGCTGTGACACACACTGGAATGCTTTGCCAACAGGATCCCAGTAGGATGGCTTTTCCTCAAGTGTTGCAAGCCATAGAGTAATGTTCCTCTGTTTTTCCTTTGTGAAGCTGGCACTGCCCTTCACAGTAAGCATGTATATTCCACTTTTCTTGGTAAATGAAATGGTAATGATTATTTTATTTAAAGCCCTTCATATGGTGGCTTTGTGTTTTTGTTTTTTGTTTGTTTGTTTGTTTTGTTTGTTTGTTTTTGTTTGTTTTTTGTTTTTTTTTTGTTTTTTGTTTGTTTGTTTGTTTTGTTGTTGTTGTTTTTGGTGGTTTTTTTGTTGGGAGGGGTTGGGAGGGACCTCTGGAGATCATCTAGTCCAACCCACCTGCTAAAGCAGGTGCACCCATAGGACTATGCTTGAGGTCTCTCACCAGACATCAGAGAACAAATGAGCCTGGGCTTCCAGGGCTTGGTAGATCTCACCTGGCCTCCCTAGAGTTCCATACGGCTTTGGCACTAACAAAACCAGCAGTAGCACAACAGGTAACAAAACAGTAGGTAACAGGCACCAGAAGTTCATTTGCTGGCAGCAGGGCTGGAATAGTAGCTCAGAAATGACTGGATAGGTCACACCTGGCCCCCATGGCCATCAGGGGTAGGTGGTACTCTGCAGAATCTCAGGAGAGCTTCTGAAAGAGGCTGGTAGGGAGTAGGATAGGACTGAAATCAAGTTCATTTCTCTGCAATTACTCGTTAGCCTTGCTTGTTATTGAAAAACAAGCACTGTTTGCTGTCCTTACCTCAGTTTAGATCTCAATTTTAACATGACAGCAAATATTTTTAACAGCAGATAATAATTTTGTTATCCGTCTGTGCTCTTTGATCAAACCCACTTGCTCTGTCTCCATCCTTGAACGACCTGTAGCCAGACTCCACTCCAAACAGCCTGCGAACCTGCAAGGCCAGGCGTCTTCCCCGCAGCATGGGTTGCCTGCGCTGCTTTCTCCTCAGGACTCCTGTCCATGCCTCCCTAGAGCTCCATAGCAGCTCAGCCACTTCAGTCTCAAGGTTATCCTGTGTTAGAAACAGGTTATGAGTATCTGGACCAGGGACTTCTGTCTCTGGGATAAAACCGTTTGTTCTTGGACTCCTACAGCTCAAGGCCAGAAACAATCAATAGATCAACAGATAATCTAAAATACCCTCTGGGACAGCATAGATTATGCATTTTTATTTAATTATATTTGTATTGTTCCAGTAATATCTCATGTCCCACCAGCACACTTTCCTCTCCTGAAGTGATAGTATCAGGAGTTGGAGAATCCACTAGTGGGGTGTGTTTTGCTGAAGGAAAACAGCTAGCCTGCTGTTTCTAGTACAGAATCACTTGGCTTGGGTTTGCAGATGATGTTGTTTCGTGGTTAGATTACAAGGCTATTTACACCTGGTGTTTTGTTCCTGCGGAGAAACCTGTACCCTGTAATCAGAGCACCTTTTCATCTCTCCTTGCTAAACTGAAGAGATTGAATACTTAGGTTTCTTACCAAAAGGCATTTTTACCAGCCCTCAAATTATTTTTGCCACGTTTTTTCCCTTATCATCTCAGTTTTTTCAACATCCCTTGGAAGATGTGACATATTTCACATCAGAGCTAGATGTTGTATTTTAGCATATATATACCCTGCTGTGATGAGGATATATAGGGAGGCAAAAATACCTCCCTGTTCCTGCAGTCTTTCACTGCCCTGGTGTCAGGGCATTGAACTGACAGTTCATATTTAATCGCTTGTCATTATCCACCAAATCTTTTCAAAATTGCTGTTTGCCAGGATCGTCTCCTTCTATCTGCAGCTGCTGCCTGCATTCCTTCTTCGTAGTAGTGTAATTCTGCATTTGGCTCTATTAAAGTCCCATATTGCTTGGATGGATTTGCCCTCCACAGTGATCCAAAACGCTCTGTGCGATTGCTCTGTTCTCATCACAATACACCACATTGAAAATTTTTGTGTCAGCAGCACACATTATCAATGTCAATCGTATGCTTATTTAGAAATAAAAATATTTATTTTCAGATGAAATCCTTGAATCGTGCCAGGCCTCGTACTGATCACCCTGGAAGCCATCTAATTCCCTCCCCAGCGACAACTGCTCCTTGTGTTCTGTCACACAGCCAGTTTGTTATTCATTTCACATGTGCCTGATTGACATTGTACTGCCCTGTTTGTTTTTTTATCGGAATAGCATGGGCTCTCAGCGTGTTGATGTGTGTGTATGTAATTCTAGTGAATGATGAAAATGGACTCCTTTGACAAGAGTGGTTCTCCATAAACTCTGCTGACTTGACCTTACTTCTGTATTCCTTTCCTTTAGTTCCCAATTAATTGACCTGTGCATCATCTTTTCAGGCTTGCTGGCTGACGGTTACCTTGTGTATTGCGCTTGACCTGTTTGAATACCAGCACAGCATTAGCTCCCTTTCCATGTCCTTAAATCTTACCATTATTCTAAGCTATCCAACCCAGGGATGTCAGAGCTGCTGCCAGCCAGCTCTCGTTGGATCATCCGATCATGTTGGGTTTAGAAACACCTCCCCCATGCTGACTGTGACAGGAAAAATGGTGACAACCATAAAGTGGGATGGACCTCTCTGAGCACTTCAGTGGGACGGAGCTAGTTTGCCCCAGCCTTTTGGTCAGAGATGGAGGTGTTGGACAGGGTATGCAGATGACCTGTCAGTGCTCAGGTTGAGTTGCAGAGGAATCCAAGGCACAGACTTCCAAAGAAACTGAAAGAGCATATGGGCAGCCAACCTATTTCGGGCCTGGTGTACTAAAGCCTTCTTCCTTGTAGGTGGTGTAGGCAAGAGTGAGGGACACATTTGCTGGTAAGCACACAGCACCCTCTTGGAGGCTTAGTGCTGCCAGTCAGTAAAGGGGAATGGGTGTGAGTGCAATAGAGCAAGATGTGCTGTTCTGTCAGTTTAATGCGAAGAGCTCTGCCTAGTGGTCTGTGTGGCTTTACCACAGAATGAAAGAATTGTGACCTTGTGAGCTGGATGGCTTCTCCATGCTTAGTCCCCAGAAAACACCGAAAGTCATAAATGCAATTACTGCAGAAAGTTGTAACTGCACTTACAGGACTGGGTTCTTGGTCATTTTCTCTTGTTTGTGACTCTTGTGGGACAAGTTTTGTTTATTTGCTTGGCCTGGTTTCTCTTATGACTGTCTCACTGTTTTTTCAGTGCTCATTTGGGACTGTGAAGGTGGGTCCTGAGAAAGCTCCCACCATAAGAACTGATTTGGAGCTGCTTGGGTTTCCTGGGGGAGGGATGTGGTGGGACAAGGAGCAGCCCTTGAGCGTGATGGGCAGTCAGAGGTGCTGCAAGGCAAATGAGGCACCCTGTGGTGGGGCAGCCTGATGTGACAGTCCAGGGAGAGTATCTTGGTGAGCACTGTGCTCTGCCAGGCTCAGGGTGTGGGGCACAATCCCTACAGTGAAATGGTGCCATCGTGATGACTGAAGGCAGGTGAGGAGTGGGACCCTGCCCAGGTAGGCAGAGCTCTGTGTCCAGGTGGTGGCTCAGGCAGCTCAGCATTGAAGGTTTGAAGTTTGCTGCAGGGCATCCTGGTGGACAGGCACTGCAGGTCAGCACAGTTATTTGGGATGAGTGTTGGTTCATTTTTTTCTCTTCCACAGGACGCAGAGCAGAATTGGCTCTCCTGTCTCCCCCCAGCACACAGCGCCATCACGGACTGTCCGGCGCTACCCAGCCAGCAATGGCCAACTCACCTCTAATGCACTCCCCAACGGGAATGGACATGAGCAGAGCAGCTCTGGGCCACATGCTTTTTCCCAGGAGCACACCTTGTCTGCAAGGGGTAAGGCCTCCAGGGCTTTCACTCTTTTTGTGGCCGGGGGAGGGCCCAAGAAACCCGGGACTCTCAGGACTGTGTCACTGGGTGGGATAGAAAGAGAAGGCCAGCATGGTCATTGCAGGGGGTTGGCAGAGAATGAGACCCTACCAAAGAAGGACAGATCAGGGCAGCAAAATGCTGATGGCAGGGGAGAGGAGCCAGGGGGATGTGACAGATGCCCCTCAGAGGTGTTGAACATCACCCCAGCACGGTGCCTTGAAGGGGGATTCCCTGTCTGCAGGAACGGTGTCTCCCGGCTTCCTCCTCAGTCTGAGCAGCCCTCAAGGTCAGATTGTGCAACCAACATCTAGTTCTTCCCTTTGGCTGCCCCCTTGCTGCCTTCTGACATGAGCAGGGATCAGGCCAGGCTGCTGGGACGTGCAGTTGATGAGGCAGAGCCTCAGCAGCTCCTCAGCTAGCACAGATGCAAATTGTCTTCTGCACCTTGGCTCCCTCTTAAGCCATGGTTCCCCAAGGAGGCACCCCGTAGCATCTCAGCTCTTGAGTAGGGCTGTGAGCCTGTCTGAAGCTGTAATCTGAAAGTGGTGATTGAAATGGGGTTGGGGGTGAGCACACCAAGGAAGGCACCAAAGAAACAACTATCTCACTGAGCAGGGGTAGAGGACTGTGGTTTGGACCCAGCTGGTTCATGGTTACACAATAGCTCTGCCTGTTGTCCATTTTGTGCAAGCCCCCAGAATCTCTGAATGCCATTTCCGCCATATCTAATGTGAGGATGGTGAGGGATGAGGAGGGACTAGCGGGTAACTGCAGGAGGTTAGGGGACTCTTACAGGGAGACATTGGTTTTCTCAAGCCCTGATGCTCTCTTTCATGGACACCAGTGTGGCTGCTCATGTGGAAAGCCTTCCAGTGGTTTAAGGGCAGCCTGTCTCCCGGTTACTGACATGGCTTGAGAAGGAATATTGTCTAAAGCAGAACTCTTTACACTGGAATTAATGCATGTGTATCCCTTCACAGAGAGTTATGCCACTGAGCTGGGCAGGCAGAGCATGCTGCTGGCCACTTCTCATGTGCTGACAAACCCTTACTGATGCTGGAGCACGGACAGGCTGGAATGAGCCACGGGCAAGGAGAGACATGGCCCCAGGGAGGGACACAGATACCTCCTTGCTTGGGAATGCTTTGGAGCTTGAGCTGCGAATTACCAATGGCCTGGCCTGGAGGTGCTGTACCCACTTAGCACTGTCCTTTTCTTTCATAGGGGCCAACCTGACAGAGAAGATTAGGAAGATAAAAATTGTCTTCACACCCACCATCTGCAAACAGACATGCCGGAGCGGGCGCTGCTACAACAGCTGCGAGAAAGGAGACACCACCACTCTCTATAGCCAAGGCGGGCATGACCACGATCCCAAGTCTGGCTTCCGCATCTGTGAGCACCCCAAGGCCCCTGGCCTATCTTCTTGTCTGCTCCCCCACTCTCCTCCTTCTGCCTTTCCTGCCTCTGAAGACTGAGGGCTTGGGCTGGTATGGGGATGGGAAGAGATGCCCTCTCCCAGTGCCTAGGAAGAGGTCTCCTGGGGTCTTTGGGGCTTACTCTGTCTTTGGGGGAGGAAGACAGACCTTGCCTCATTACTCTCTTTCCTGGGCAAGCAACTTCTATTTCCATCCCCCCCAGGTATGGGGAATGCATGTGTTTGATTCAGGCCTGCCGCCAAGCCTCGCCACCCCCTCCTCCTCAGAGCCAGCTCACTGCTTTTGTTGGCATCCAGTCTCAGGGCTGACTTTCATCACCTAATTTCCTCCTGTTCTCTCCTTTCACTCATGTGGCAGCCAGGAGAGCTGGCTGCAGGTTGCAAGCTGTTCTGATAAACAGGGCTGCTGAAACCTCTGCTCGCCTTTCAGAGCTGCTGGGATTGCTCATCAGGTCACTGGGATACCAAGCTGTGGGTTGGGCACACCCTCTTGGAGCCAGTTGGTGTGAGCAGCCTGCAGGACCCTGGTGGGACTCATCCTCTGAAAGCCTCTGTAACTCTCAAGTTCTTCTAACACTGAGAGAATTCACAGTCTGGCTGTTGTGAACACCAGCTGATGCAAATTTGATGGGACTTTCTGCCTAGATTCAAGCCAAAGATATGTCTGCTCACCCCAAAACTGGTTGCTGGGCTTGAGCAAATGAGCTTGGAGCAGGGTGGAAGCTCATCCCCCCGGATAAACCTAACAAGCCATCTTGGGATGTGCAGCCACAGCATCTCGTCTTACGCTGAAATGAGTCAGGATGATCTGCCAGGAAATCCCGTGCCTTGTCTGAGTGTCACTCACACTGAGAGATGCTTTGGATTGCACCAAGCATCTGATGAGGCTAGAAGAGACGTGACTTCAGTTTCATCTGTGGACGCTTTTTCTGAGCCTGTGCAGAAAAATTGCTCACAGTTTGTGTCCCACTCCATGCGTCTCCCATTTGAGCTGCTGGCAGGGCCAGGGCTGGCCAGGAGACAGGCTCTGAGGACATGGCTCTCTGCCCATTCTCTCCTTCTGCCTCTTTCATCCCCACTGAGCTCCCTTCTAGGCTGGGAGTAAAAACCCTACCAAGTGGGGAGGGGATGATGCAGACAAGAAGGAATTGTGCTGACTTGGTTGTGTGTGGCTGCCGTAGCTCCTGCCCCACTCCAAGGGATCCTACTGTGCCAGCACCACCACCTTGGCTCTGGGGGACTGTCTCGCTGGGCACGGCTGAGGCCTCAGAGCCCATGAGAGGACCTATCACCTTCAACCCTGGGAGGACCCCAGCTCCTCCACCTGCTGTTTGCTGGACAGTGATGCACAGCAGGGACCCTGCGCTGCCTCCAGGCTGCAGATGCTGACCCCAGTGCTGGGTCTGCTCCTCAGGCATCACAGGGCTAGTGGTGGCCCAGTCCCAGCTGCTTGGCCTCCCACCAGCCACCCCTGGGCTAGAGGCAGGGCTCAGTTTCTCTGCTAAGCAGACTTCTCTTTGCCTTGCAGACTTCTGCCAGATCCCCTGCCTGAACGGAGGGCGCTGCGTAGGCCGGGACGAGTGTTGGTGTCCCTCCAACTCCACAGGGAAATTTTGCCACCTGCCGGCTCCCTCTCTGGAAAAGAAGCAAGGAGGGAGATCCCCCAAGACCCAGATTGGTGGCTCCATGAAGCATTCCACCTACACCCTGCCCTTGTCCAACCAGCTGGGTGAGCATGGCTGGGGGCTCCAGACCTCACGTTCTTCTGCCTACCAGGGTACCTGCCATAGAGAGGAGCCCTTGGACCAATGCCTTGCTCTCATAAAGCCGTGCTCTGGCCTTGCTGGGGACCAAAAGGCAACTGAGATGGTGGGGGCAGGAATTGAGAAGCATGGGGGAAATGCTATAGGGAGCAAGGGATGGATGTGGCTAGCACTGGCACGGGTGAGAGAAGTGGGTGTCGAGTCAGAAGATCCTCTGAACTCCTAAACTCTGTGTTGGAGCACAGTTAAAAAAGTCATCCTTGCCAACATTTCCCATGCTGGTGGCTCCTGACCGATGCGGTCCTGCCAGAAGTCCTGGACTCCCTCATATTTCTGAGTCCTCCTACTTGGGTGCTCCACAGATCTTCATTAACAGGCCCAAAGAGGCCACTAGGTCCTTATGCTTTTCAGACCAGGTTGTTAGAAAAGTGGTTCCCTTAGTTTCTGAAGGGCTCAGGTTGCTGTGGAGGTTTTTGGTAGGTTTGTCCTGTTTTCAGGCCAGAGAAGTATTTTCACTTAGATGCAGTCTTTCTCTAGATTTCCTGGTGGGTTCAGTCTGCCTCTCCTCCCTTGTGAACTGGTTGCTGACAAGATGCTCTTTGGGTGCCAAATTGTTGCCAGATTGTCACAACTGTATTATAAACTCATATTCCAGGTTCCCTAAACCCTTCCCTCGTGAACGTCCACATCAACCACCCTCCAGAAGCCACTGTGCAGATTCATCAAGTGGCCAGGGTGCGGGGTGACGCAGAGGTGTCAGAGGAGAACAGCGTGGAGGCAGCGCTGGTACCTCAGCTGGCCACCATGCCCTGGTACAGCTATGCCCACAGAAACGGCAACAGCATTGCTGCCGAGAGTGGCCAGCAGCAGCAGAGAGCCCCAGGGCTGCTGGGGAGGTGCTTTCGGGAGGCTCTCCATGGGCAGGTAAGTGGTCACCCGTCAAGTATTGGAGTGTGTGTGTGGAGATGTGCTCCTCGTTTGGGGTACAAGTGCATTGGCTTATGGGGCAGGGAGGGTGAACTCTCATTGCGTGAAGCTCTTCAGCATCAGTGTGGGCATCATCCAGGTGCTGTGGACATGGACAGTAATATGTTAGTACTTGGCCCAACAGGGAGACCTTGCTGCTTTGCCCTGACCAGGCTGTGCCCTGGGGCAGTACAGCCCAGACTTGATGGCTTTCACACACAGTCTCGTTTAAAAAGGTGCCTATTTATAGCAACATTTACAGCCACGCTCTGTGATTACTGTAGGAAACGTATAAAACATAGGAAAATTCCTTTCTCTCTCAGACGATAAATGAAAGTCTGATTTCCATGGAACGGTGCCTTCCTGGGCAGCTCAGTCGGGGCTTGGGAAGCAAACGCACGTGAGGGGCTTTCCACTCTTGTCCCGCAGTCATCATAATTGCTTATTTTGTCTTTCCCCATATGTTTCTCTTGCGTCACTGGAAAAGCATTGGAGGTTTTTGGCACCCACAGGAACACCTGTGTGCTGCCCTGGAGCAGCTCGTGCTCAGCGAGATCCGTGGCTGGGCAGCCTGGGACTCAGCCCCCTCCCCATTGCTCCCCAGCCCTTTCTGGGGGGCTGCTCCTGGTTCCCATCCCATCCTTCAGTCATTCCCATCCAAGCCATTCCTAGTGGGATGTGATCTCAACTGCTCCCTAGCGCAAAAAATAAATGAGATCAGGCCCTGGGGCTGGAAAAGCCCTGCTTCTTCGTGGGGAGTCGGTGGCTCTCTGCCCCTGGGAACAGATGGTGATGCATGGAGATACTCATGGATGCCCAGAGAGGCAGTGGGAGATGCGCTGTGGGGGGTGAGTGGGGCGATGGGGGGTGCCCTTGCTGTGCTCACACCTCACCCAAGCGGGTGAGTGCTCGCCTCTCCCCGCTCAGCTGCAGCCCAGCCGATCGGTATGTGAGCGCTGGGCAGGCGGCCACGCAGGCCTGGCCGTGGGCCAGCTCTGGCCTGTGGGCCATGGCGGCTCCACTCTGATGGGGAAGCCTGTAATACAGAGGGCCTTGCCGAGGGGGCAGCGATCGGAGTGGGACAGAGAGATTCATTAAGCAAAGAAAAGTGCCTGACTGCAAGCTCCCCGCCAGGCTGGAGTGGTACACCCATTTCACTGGCTAATCGGCAAGGCACAGGGCTGATCCAAGGGCTTTGCCTCATGATATCATATCTGGTTCATCTCCTGCTCCGTTCGATGTCCCCTTTCCCTCCGAGAGGTGCAGCTGAGTCAGACTTGTGTTCTTCTGCCTGTACAACTCTTTACTGTCTTAAACTGCATCCTGGGTCCCACAGTGTCCCGATGGGGAGCTGTGCCAGGAGGACTGTGCCAGTCTCTGCCCCCAAACTGTTATCTCCCGTGCTGGCCCTGCCACTGCTGCCCCAGCCGGCTGCAGCGGATGGCCACATGTCCCTTCCCTGTCCCGCAGAAGCCTGATGCTCCATTTCTCTTTCCACAGTGCACCAACCCCCTGCCAGGGCTGACGAAGCTGGAGGACTGCTGTGGCAGCGTGGGGCTCTTCTGGGGTGCGGACTGGTGCCTGGCCTGTCCCCCCCGGCCAGGTGAGTGCTACTGCTGCCAGGACAGTGTGAGGTACAGCCTGAGGCACAGCCCGCACCCTCAGCAAGCACACATGGTCAGGATGCCTTGCACGGCCAAGAAGGCATGGAGCAGAGTCACGGGTCCCCTGCCATGTGGTTCTCCTTTGCCCAAGGCCTTTGGGGACAGATGGCATGTCCAGGGCGGTATGCAGGGCCATGCCTGCTCCACTGCCACCACAACGAGTGCTCTGGTTTGGGCGCTGGCCCCAGGCTCAGCACTTTATCCTCAAACCTGCAAAACCCTGGTGCAGCTGGTGGTTCCCGCCATGCCAGGCCCACTGGGAGGGAGAAATAGGGAAAGAGTGGCCATGGTTTTAGAAGCTGCAGTCCTAGATTGGTGCAGGAGGCTGCAGACTTGGCCCTATAGAGTTACGGGCTTGCTCTGGGCCCAACATGGGCTTGGCAGGGCCTCTGGAAATAACACTACATCAAACATTTGGCAGGAGTGCACGTGGGGTCCATTCCAGGGGCATGGGCTTCCAGCCCTGTTTCTGCTGTGTGCAGAAGATGGACAAGCTGATCCAGCAGGAGATGGGGATACCTCGGCTGCTTTGCTCGGGGTGCTCTGTGACGGGCATGGCCCGTTGCGCCACAGCCCCCATCTCATGTTGCGATGTAGAGGCTGTGCTGAAGGACTCCTCGCTGGAGGGAGGCAGCCCCACGGGCAGGCAGTGCTGACCAGGTCAACTGCAGAGCAAGGTGCTCATGTCCCATGCAACATGGGCAGTGAGCTGCTCACCTCTCCCCTGCTTACACCCTTTTATCACTGTCTGGCTGCTTGTTCATATGCCTTCACTGGATTGAAGGACTAAAGTGAACAGACCCCATGGTTCAGAAAACTTTGACTCCTGAGGAGAACGGAGGTGTCCAAGGCAGCAGGTTTATTGCAAGCAAGTATGGTGTTGAGGCCTTCTAACTCTGCCCGGAGGCTTTCCTGCTCACTCAAACACACACTCCCAAGAGCTGTTTGCATTTTGTTGTCCTCCCTTGATTCGATTCCTCCTCAGCCAGGGGTAGCGCTGGCTGGAGCGCAATTCCTCACAATCACAGACAAGGTTGTCAGCATCCTGAAACCCAGCACAGATCTGGGGAGCTCTGATTGCTTTCATCTTCCTGCTCTACAGGGCTCTGCTGTGGCCCCAGGCTGTGCTGCTGCTTGACTGCCTTTGTTCCTGTGCCAGCTCCAAGGGACCCTTGGGCACATGCAGTATGTGGGTGACCGCAGGGTCTCCAGGTTCAGGATAAACAAAGAAATGACCCACATAGGCCTCAGCCACCTCCTCTTTGTCCCAAACCTTCTCATCCCTAGTCACACTTTCTTCTCCCTATCTCACAGCAGTCCTCCTGTTACTTGCCCTGTCCCTGTGTGATCCCCCCCATTAGGAAGCAGGGTGGCTGATTAACATTTCAGTTAGGCTGCACATGGCTGCAAAACCTCTGTACCTCCTTTCTCTTTCTCCATGCCCGGATGCTATGTATCGCTCAGCGGCCAGAGCTGCAGCAGTGATTGCTCTGCTGAACTTAGACCTTGAGGCTTCCAAATGTGTCTCTGATCTCAGGCTTCCAAGACATGAAAATGGGCATGAAATAACCCGATGTGCTCCTTGCAGTCAGCCAGCCAGCAGAGCAAATGCACTTAAGAAATGCCTCCCAGATGCCAGCAAGTCCCACTGTCACAGCTCAGCACAAGCCCTGTATCCTAACAGCACCTGAAACTCAAGGGATATTGTCACTGCTGGTCTTCATTGAGTGGGCAGATGCTTGTCTGGCTTTTTTTCAGATTAATTCCATGGAGATATGAAAAATGTATCCCCCTGGGTCTTCCATCTTCCTGTGCCACAAGAAAATCACATTCTCAGTCCCTCTGGCTTTGGGTGATAAAGTTCCCCCTTGGAGCCCAAATGGCTCTTCTTGATTTTATCAAGAGTTCAGGCTAGTTGAAGTGGCTGTTTTCATCTTCTTTAATTGTGACCCAGTATCTTCCTTCTTTGGGTACCTCTGATTGACTGCCCTGTAACCAGCCCCACATGCAGGGGACCGCACAGTGCCAGCGAATAGAGCTGGAAGGCAGACGCTCAGTGGAGGCAGCCTAAGGGAGCCCGGCTGTTGTGAAGTGAGAAGCCCAGGTGGTTGGCATGCATTTCTCTGGTGCGCTGTCTTCTCAAACAGGAGGTCTCACCCCAGAGTGGAGTCAGGGAAACAGTCCTTTCTCCATGATCTTACTACTCAAACAGAGCCACTGAGTACCATGACCTCTCATTGCCCTGTGCCTCCTCTGCTAGGGCTCCCAGGTCTATGCCTGTCCTGTGGGAATGCATCACTCCACATCATTCCTGCCTGTAGGCTACATCCCACACTTACATGCTTTCTGTCTCCTGCTCTTGTTGGCCTGTGTTTTGCTCACTTAAAGTCACTGGGCTGTAGTTCAGTGACCTGGTGTCTCGTGCACAGAGATAACATGTCCAGTGGATGTTTCCAGCTTTCTTCTTGGCACTGTGGTCTTTGGAGAGAACTTCTTGCACTCGTGCGTCCCAGGGAGGCATGCACCGAAGCAGACTTGACAGCACTGGGAATTTGATTCCAGCAACCAGAGACAGAAATGGCAGAAGCTAGTTCAGTGTAAACACTTACAAATGTACAGAAGTGCAGCCAGGCAAAAGCTAGACAAATGGAGAACTTGTTTGGATTGACTGTCTGCCCGAGACACTGATTGTTAGTAGAGTCTGGATACGTCCAGATGTCTCCATCGACTGCAGCTTTCATGTTTGGTACGTGTTTGTGTGCAGAAAGACATCAGAGAAGAAGAATCGGAGGCAGACGTCTGTCCGAGAGAACCTGCCATGACCAATCCTCACTATTTTTTTATGTTTTGCCCAGCATCAGGAAAGCCAAGGCACTTGAATGCTTTGTCTTCATCCTAAGGAGACTATGTTAAAAGCTGAGTTCAGAATTAAAGGAGAGGTGGGGTGACCTGGCCAGGAATCCCTGTAGCAGGTGTTACATTAGTCTCAGAGGTTTTCTTAGGCTCTGCTCAGGCTTTTGGCTGTCTGGTTTGATGCTGGAAGGGTGTATGTTGTTAGGCCCCTTCAGAGAAGTAGGCACAGACAGGTATTCAAGCAGGCTATAGTACAAGTCTCTGGGAATTTGCTGTTGCTCATGTAAGTAAGAACTGAAGATGGAATCCCCAGGATATGTCAGTGACAGCCCTGGGAGAAAGGGGAGAGCCAAGACCCTGCTCTGTGAGCTGTTGGGGCAAAGGCTGTCACCCAACCTGTGAAAGAAAGAGATGAGCCAGAGGCGGGGCCCTGGAGGGTGGCAGGACACCTGCATGCTGTCCTGCAGCTGCAGTCCTTCAGCTCCAGCTGGAGATGGCTGGATGAAATGTGCTGCGCTGCCAGATAGGATAAATCAGATGGAGACATCCAATGACTCCCCTGGGTCTTTAGTACCTGGAGGAGGTGCTGAAGCACACATTGAAAGGCTTGAATGGAGAGATAGGACACAAGACACAAGGTAAAACTTGGAGAAGACTGACAGTGAAAAGGGAATCGGAGACTGAGGAAGAAGCTGATGTAGAGACACTTGGACATGGCTGGGAGGAAGCCGAAGGACTGGCAGGGTATTTGAGCTGTACTGGTGAAGAAGCTGCACCAAAGCAATGTCCTGCCCCACAGCAATCTCAGGATGTTTGTGGCTAGTAGCAGGTAAACTGCTGGGCAGAGCTACTCTTGGTTACCCGCCAGACCACATACTATACAGTGGTCTGTGGAGAAGGACATGCTGCATCAAGGTCAATAGATGGTCCATGGAAACTTTAACCAAACTGAAACTTTAACCAAGCTGCAGGTCAACACAGACACCAGGGAGGGTGCAGATTGGACACTGGTTTCCCTGAAGCCTTGATCCTCCTCAGGCATGTGGGGATAAAAGAAACTGAAGGCAGAATTAGGCTATGTACCCAGATGGGGTCACAGCCCTCCTCTTCCACTTCTTCCCTGTCCCTGAGACCACACAGCTCTGCAACCAGCAGCACTCCAGGAGAATCACATCCCAGTGATGGGCACCCTCTCCTCTACTGTGCAGAAGCTACAAGTCTCACCTTTCTGAAGGGGTGTGAGGGATTTTCTGGCTGCAGCAGTAAACCTGCATCTTCCAGGTCCTGGTTTTTCACTGCCCGCCATCCCTCATTTCAGGCTGCAATCAGCCTGAGCACCTGGGCTGCTTTCTCTCCTCCTGCCTGTGGGTTTTAACTGCATTAAGAGACAAGTCTTTGAAGGCTATTGTTTTCTTTTTTTATTCCTACTTCCCGTGTTTTTTCAAGTTTTTTGTCCTAGAGAAAAGTCTGAATTTCACTGGAAAGTTGGATCTTGTAATGTCTGGTTTGGCATCTGCAGCACTCCCCAAACAGACCTCCCACCGTGAGAGGGGTGGGAGCTCACCCATGGAGCCGTCATCACCAGAAATGCTGAGCGGCTCCGCAAGCCACATGCTCCCCTGCACTGTGCCTGCAGGCATTGAAACAACCACAGGAAAACCCTTGAAAATCATCCCCCAAATGCCCCCCTGGGTCTGCTCTTGTAGTGATCAGATCAGGGAGAACACAAGGAAAAAGAACCCTGGAAATATGGGAAGGAGGCTATGGATGAGACTGGTTCTGCCACTGCTACCCAATTTGCCACAGGAAACCTGTCTGAGGCAGTGAAGAAGGGCTGGAGGTAAAGAAGCTGAAACCTCTGCAAGATTGCGGCAGTAGCACAAAGAGCAATATCTGGGGAAGCTCAGCATTTTCAGGACTGCTTTGGTCTGCAGAGTGCTTGTTTTGCTCAACATTCATGTGCAGCATCGTGGTCTCAGTGCACAGCAGCACAGTGTTGCAGAAGTGGGTGTTTTTTAGTTACAGAGGTATCTTGTCCCAGCTGGAAGCCACTGTTGGAGCAGGATGAGGTTCTCTCTGTTGAAATGACCCCAAAAGCCAACAGTAACTACCAGAATATTTTTTCCTTCAGGCATCTTTTTTACCTTGAAGATCTTTATTGACCATGAGTAGAGCAGAGGGCTTAGTTTCCTATCACACATCAGCACCAGTGCATGCCCTCCTCACCCCTGCTGCTGTAGCCTTTGTTGTGGCGTTGGAGGAAGTGTTGTGGGAGCTGGCCTACCACAGACCACTCAAAGCAAAGGAGAGTGGTCACGACAGATCTGGACTAAAGGATTTGTGTCCTTTCCTTCTTGTCCATTCTGCTTGGGAACTCAGCTTATCCTCACAGCCACACCCCTGCCTACTACTTGGTCTGGCAGCTTCAATACGTTATCTTTCTGGACTCTGCTGTGGGGTCAGAGCTGCTCTGCTCTCTGCTAGCAAGTTCAGCTGCTGAGGTTCTTTCTGCAGTGGAGGCTGTTCTTCTCTGTTTGACACTAAACCAAGCTGAGGTTTGACTGGGTCCACTCCCCCCGCAACTCCAGGTGCCACAAGACCATGCACTCTGGTTCCTTTCGTCTCCCACATGCTAGAAAACCTGGAGGAAGCAGAGGCACCACAGCCACCCTCACAGCTGCACGCTCCGTGCCCGCTGCAGGCAGGGTGAGACACCTGAGGTCCAGCTGGGGCTTGGGTTCTTCTGTGGAGCTGGTCCAGGGTCTCCAGAAATGTCTGTGATTCCTGAAAGTGGCAGAGGAGTTCAGCAGGCAAGGTTCCTTAGTGAGGTAATGCCTTTTGTATGATAAATGGAAAGAGTTGAAAGACGTGGGCTAGCTTTCAGCAGCAAAGCCTTTCCTCATTTCTCATCTGACTGCAGGCTTGCCTCTTCCCCTTTTAACAGAGTGATATTGGCTGGCCTGAGGAAATGTATTATCTCACCCTACAAACTTTGCCTTGCTCAGGCCCTTGTGGCTACCAGCACTAGAAGTGGTTCTTTCCACTTCACCATCAACCTGAGCTTCTTCATCCTGTCTTCAGACAGTGGGGAGCCAAGGCCCTTGGGTAATCCTCTTCTCCTGGGAAGTGATGGACAACTTCTGAAGTGCGCCTGCCTGCCTAAAGATGACCCTGCTAGGCTGAAAAATCCCTCTGCCTGATCTCTGTGCATTCATTTCCCTTCTCATTCTGCTGTGCTCGAGTATTATTCTAGCTGGGGACAAAGGTGCTGGTGGAGTCCTGGATTGTGGCTGCTTCATACTCACCTCCTCCTTTCTGGACCTGTGAGCTTATTTCACACATGTTCCCCGGTGAGGGCCTGGCCTTGCTGGGGATGCCCGGTGCCTGCAGAGCTTGCAGAAGGCAGCACGGGGTGGTGGGATGAAGCAGAGCTGGAGGGAGCAATGAGGAGAGGCAAAGGGGAGTCCTGGTGTGCAGGTACCTGGTGAACACATGGCTCCAGTACAGCGCCCATGATGCTGAAAGGCCTGGGAGGTGAGGTACCAACATCACACCCTCAGCAAGCCTGAAATCCCTCTGCCTAACAGATGCAGCTCAGCTGCTCCATCCCCAGCCTCAGGCTCTGGGAGCACCCCTTCCTGGAGAGGGTGTAGACAGACAGACACAGGAAGCTAGGACCCCTCTGGCTATGGGTGCTGACAGATTTCTGCCTTCTCTGATCATCAGATCAGCTTTTTCCCAGGCGTTGCCCTTCGCTGGTTCCAGAGGAATGGGCTCCCACTCCTACCAGCTGCGTGGGAGAGGGGTGGATGCTGCTCCCCTTTGCAGGAAACTGAGGTGTCCCAGGCTGTTTTTTTCATGGGGTTTTGGCTGTCTCTGCTGTAGTTCGGCAGCATCAGAGCTCATGGAACGAAACGGTCCTCTGCTCAAGTAACCAAGTACAAATCTGAGAGTTAATCACTTACATCCTCCTGCAGCCACACGCTGTCTTCCCCTGCAGCCAGGTCCTGGCAGAAAGAGAGCAGCCTCCATTCAGTACTTCAGACACAGTCTCGGTTCCTCTTGGTACGAAGAGATCTGCTCACGTTACATTCGTTATTCTTTCCAGGAAACGCAAGTTTCTTTGCAAAATTAAGACATTTGTCTGCAGCCTCATGAGTGATTTGCTGCAGTAATGAGCCACAGATTTCTGCAGACTGGAGTCATATGAGTGCTGAGGTGGCACAAGACCTGCACGCTCATCCCCGTCATGGGTATTTTCTGCCTTGCCCCCTCCCCAGCAGCATCTGCCAGGGGAATGCTGCAGGATCTGTTTCTCTGCAAAGGATTTTCAGAGAGGGAGCAGGGCTCTGACACATGTCATCACTGTTTGATCTTGGGCATGCTTGGCTCTCCATTGGAGAGCTCACGCATAACGAAGCTGCTTCATCTGAGCGTCTGTTATCACATCATGCTGAGGCTGACAGATGCTTCCAAGCACAGTTAATGCCTGTTGGCAGCCCCGAGCCCACAGGCTGTGGTGTGGGAGGACCTGGAATCCCACCAGGGCACTGATCCTGCAGCCCATGAGCCAGAGGTTGTTTTTCCCTTCTCAGGAGGTTGGAAGTGTACCCAGCGATTCCCAGTATCACCAGCAACCCCCTTGTCCCTAACATCTGGATATTTGTAAGCACCTCCTGCTTATATTTTATGACTGAACTGTGGAAGGGGTGAATAGATTTTTTGTCTTAGTCATCCATCAAGCTGCTGCAGATCCCTCTGCACCCAGAAAACCTTGTAGATTCATTTAACATACCTGGGGAAACCAGGCTTTCTATTATCCTTCCTGGTACAGGCAGGTGAACAGCCTGTTGTTGTCTTGTCTTTTATTTCCCAAACACATTTATCCTCACTTGCCTTTCAAGAAGTGTCCAAGAGTGGCTTTAAACTGCATCATAGAGTCAAAGTGTCCAGGACAAGGAGTTACAGACATGCCTGTTCTCTGCCTCCAGCACATTGTGTGTGTTAACCTTTGCAGCCTCTTTCCGGCCATCTGCTGCTGCCAGGATGGTCTCATCTAGTCCCTAGTTCTCAAAAGCTGCAATGCATTAGGAATCTGCCAGGTCCTTGATATGGCTATTGCCATGGAGGGCTTTCCATGTATGACACCAGAGTGTGAGCTACTGATGCTAGGCAGGAGGAATTCGCATAGTGGGAATATGGCTGGACACTCAGCTGTTACATGCACTTGTTGTTTCCAAGCATACAGTTCAGAAAATTAAAAAGAAACCCCACCCTGTGAAAATCCCATCCTTAGGCACAGCATCCTTCTTCCTACCTCACCCCATGCTTACTCACTTCCCAACCCATCACCTCCTGGATTCCCTTTCCCTTGCTCCAAAATACAGTACCTAAGTTTGACCTCCTTGGAATTTACAGCTCATGTTTTACTTGCCTTTAAAAAATTTGGGGAGATTTAATTGTGCAGGTTATAGGTCATTTTGAAATCCACGAAACTATTCTAAGTAGCAATTTGAAATTTTCTTTGATGAGAGTGATCGGAGCAGGAAATCACATTCAGTAAAAAAACGGCAAGAAATGTAATTAACCAGCCCATGGCTTTTATTTCAGCATCTTGTCAAGAAACTCTGTCATTCTTTTCACTCTGATCCCCTTTGTCATGTGCCACCTGGCTATCCAAGGTGGCCTGGGAGGAGCTGAGGTGACACAGTGATAGATACGAAGCACAAGCAGCACTTCTGGGTCACTGTTTTGGCATCTACCAAGCAGCAGAAGACACTACTTGAGAAATGTGGCTGCTCCCACCTTTCCCTCTGCCCTGGGAGTCATCAGAGGCCCATCCAAGACAGACCTGGGAACCCTTTCTCCTCTGCAAGGAGGGCAGGGAGAAGGTAGGACGCTGGCGGATGGCTCTTCTGCCAGCGTCCCACACTTTTTGTTTTCTCCACAGCACACCCGGTGATTGAGAATGGGCAGGTGGAGTGTCCCCAGGGATACAAGAGGCTTAACCGGAGCCACTGCCAAGGTAAGGATGCTGCTTTTATCTCTCTCTCCTTCCCACAGCCACTGTCAGAGCTGTAATTATCTACACAAGTAAAATACAGTTATCTAACTCCCTGATACAGATCTACAAAGAATATGACATAAAAATCCCAGTGCTTTCATCAAGGATGAAAAAAAACAGGTAACACTGAACTACAGAACTTAGCCAATAAGCAGAGTCAATGCATAGTTTGGCTAGCACAAGAAAACTCACCTATTATACTAAGTCCTGCTGACACAGTAAGGACCTGTGCTGCTGCTCTGCTCTGTGTGAGTGTCAAAACACTCCTGTTGTCTGAAGCAACAGAAATTCTGTTGCCTGAAAACATTTTGAAAGGTTGTCGACTTGTTCTGTTGTCCATTTTCAAGTGACGAAGTGCCACAAAAGCGAGTCCTTCTCTCTCTAGCATGTTGCTTGCCCATGCTGCCAGGCTGCTCTGCCTGCCCCAGGCTGCTGGGGTCTCTCCATTTCTCACTCACACAGTCCCTCAGCTCTGTATGAAGAAGGTGCCTTCTCTCCACTTTTCTGTCTGGTTCATGTTGATTTTCCATCTCTTGGCCCACAGGGCTTGTGTTTTTCCATGCTCTGACTAAAGTGAAATTTTATGGTTCCCTTCTTGTGATTCATGATAAGCTGAGCAGTGTCATCGCAAAGACACAGCAGGGACCCTGAGCCTTGGCAATGCAAACCCGGGGCTGGCAACTGCATGACTCATCTCTTTTAGCTGGGACTTTCCACCATGCTTACTTAATTAATGATTCAACCTCCCTACATTGTCCTGGGGGAGACTTTCAAAAAGGCAACAGCTTCTATTTTCTTTGGTGCTCCCATCTCATCCTTTATGTGGCCACAGACAGCATAGTGGGTATGAGGAGCTTTCCTGAGACATGGAATAAAGGTCAGAGGAGCAGAGCAGCCAAGGGACTCGTGTCAGAGAGCAGAGACCTGCAGTGCCTGCTCTGGATATGTGTCCCTTCTGGAGCAGGGAGAGGCTCAGCGCTCTGAGGTGCAGGGGGAAATGGCATTGTGGAGTTGGTGGTAGGGAGGTATGCATGCACAGGACACATGGCGGCACCTTGGTGTCTGTATGTCCTTGGTGTCCACTGCTGACTCAGGTCCTGTCTTCTCACCAAGCACCAGTGTAAACCACCCTGTACCTTTCCACCACGAGCTGGCTGACCCAGTGTGGCCGTTTTCTGAGGAGGACTGGCAGGCTGAGGTGGGGTGGGAGGAAGCAGATGAGACAGCCCTGAGACCTCTTCTTGTGGGCCACCCCCATCCCCGGCATGCTGCAGGGGGTAGGAGTGCATGGCCTTAAATGCGTCTGCCTGCTCCTGTTCTCTGTGAGGATTTCCACCGCGGGAGGGTACTCTGTTGCCAGTGGAACAGAGGGGGCTGGACTGAGGCCAAGACATGGCCCTGTTTTATATTAAGCTCATAAAGCTCAGCCCTTGGTGCTTGTTTGTTTTGTGCTCTCATTACTCTAATCCCTTCAATCCCTTTGCTTATGCAGAGGCCAAACACTTGTGTGTCAGAGTTGACACGGTACTCCAACTGTGCTGGGGAGTGACGGGGGTGAGCCCTGGGGCTCCTCTCGAGAGCCCAAGCCTCTTCTCTGAGTGGGGTTCCCAGCCCATTTGGGGTCTGGACACTGTTTTTTATTGTGAACTCTGTCCTGTGCTTGGCACAGAGGAAGAAACCATTACTTGTCACAGTGCTGACACAGTACTGCCACAGCCACTCCTTCTTACTGGAGAAGCAGGAGACACGTAGGCAAGTGGCGCTGCTATACACAGGCTTCCTGCACTATCCTAGACAGAAAGTCTCTGCTAATGGTTCCAGAAGACGTCTTCTTGCCATGCAGGGTGCTTAGTTGAACCTCTCTGTGTTGAGTTTTGTTGTATCTCCATTTGGGTTTCTGCTCTGAGGCCAACAGTTCTGATCAGTGGAGAAGGAGGTTCTCTTGGGACTCACTTGCACTTGTCTATCTAGAGAGAGCTTGAGAGCTGTCCTTCCTCATTGTCTGGGGTGATCATAGGGCAAGCAAGAGGCTGTCTGTGCCACCCTGGTAGGAAGATCTGGAGATTAAATTGTTCTACATCATCTGCTGAAACTTCAGCCCCAGGAAATTCACAGAGGCATGTGCTGGACCAGCACAACGAAATCCTACTCCTTCCTGGCCTGCTGCACATCTCTGTAGCATTGGTACTTCCAGTAGACTGAACATCATGGCCTGGTCTTGATGGCCCCTGTGTGTCTCAGCCGTATATGGGCAGCTGCCGGGGTGAACAGAGTAATTTAAGAGCACAGGACTGGAAGAGACCTCTCAGGTCATTAAGTCTGAACTCCAGTTGTCACAATTGGCTGTGCAATACTCCCACTTCCACCAAGCAGGGATGCTTCAGCTCTGAGGAATAAGGTAGTTCTGGGAAAGCCATTCCTGAGCCTAGCTGCTCTCAGTGAGGCTCTTCTGGTGTCTTCATTCTTCTGCGTGTCCCAGCAGCCTGCCTCTGCACCCCTTCCACTTTGAGACAGTCTCTAGAGCACCACTGGGTACTCTCAGGGCCCCTGAAGTCTCACCAGAGCCTTGTACACTGGCATGAGGACTGCCCTGTATCTTGGGAAAGTGTTTGTCATGTTATCTAGCATCACATTGGCTTTTCTTGGTCACAGCTGTACTGTGAGCAGTGAATATGTCCATGTCTCTCTCACTGCCTGCTCCCACCTCTTAGCTTGTAGCATATGTTACTGTGATTTGTCCCAGGGTGGTGCTGAGGTTCATCCCACTCCTGCCACTCTGTTCTCCCACCCAGCTCTTCCTGGACTGCTTGTGCCTGCAGACAGTGCATTTCATCAGCACACTTACTTTTCTGGGGCAAGCTCTTTAGTGAAGATATAAAGCATGATCAATCCATGATTCGTGGACTCATCAATCCATGACGGGGGCTTCCTCCTCATTCTCCACTGTGAAAGCTGCCCTCAGCTCCCCCTTATGTACCTTTTGGCAACCTCAGTCTTCTCCAGCTTAACCTACACATTCCTACATGGTGCTTTAGGAAAGGCAGATGCTGCAGGCCAAATGGATGAGATGGATGGTGTTTCCCTGGGATAAGACCAGCTCCCTTCCCAAAGACTGTGTCTGATGTTGCATGCTGAGTTGGGGGCAGAGGCAGAGCTTGAGGCAGCACCTGAAGTTGGCATCTTCCCACTTGCTCGACCTATTCCCAGAAAAAGACACTACAGTGTTGAGCCAGAGCCTAGCTCACCATCCCTCTGCTTGGCACTGGGCTTCATGTGTGCAATCAGTCACTGATCTCCCTGCATGCCAGCACTGAGTTTCTCAGCAAAGATCCTCCGTGGATGATGGCTCCAGGCCAGCAGGACCAGGGGACAAGTGAGAGGACAGGACTCACCAGTCCAGGCTTTCAAACAATGATCATAATTTCCCATAAGAGTGACCCTGGCAGGGTGGCTCGCCGGAGGGGCCACATCTGTTTTCCACAAGGACTGCAGACCAGAGGAGTCATTCACAAGCCATCCCTGCAGCTGCAGCGAGCGAGCTCTGCACCACAGATGTGGGATGGCTGACACCACAGAGGTCCCCATCATGCTGCTCACTGCAAGAGGCTGCCTCAGACAGCCCAACTGACACTGCCTTGGTCCATGGCACCTGAATGGGAGGCACTGGGTTGGGGCTTCAGTTCACCCTCAGCTTCCCCATGTCTCATTGTGCTCTCTCCTCCCCACAGATATCAATGAGTGTTTGATGCAGGGCCTGTGCAAAGATGCTGAGTGTGTGAACACCCGTGGCAGCTTCCGCTGCACCTGCAAGCCTGGAACCATGCTGGACCCATCCCGTAGCCATTGCATCTGTAAGTGCTCCAGGGAACCCCTCAGTTTGGGAAAGGGGCCTGAGCAGGACCCCACAACTGAGTTTAAGCTGCAGTGTGCTTTAAGCCTCTTGCAAGGGCGCCTTAGTGCCTTCTGTGCTGTTCTGCACTTGTGTGCAGGATGAGACCCCATGCCTCACCCCCCTTCATCCATCACTATTCTCCATGGACATCTCATGGCCTCTGCAGCTGTTTGCTGCGGAGCCCAGCAGGGGCGTGCCTGCAGTGCAGCAGCAGAGGACGCAGCCTCCCAGGCTGAGAGAGCTCCCACAGGACCTGTGTTTGCTTGGAGCTGGCGCTGCTGCAAGGATGGCCTGATGGCTGAGGTCCAGGAGGTGTTCTGGGGAAAGGTTGGGGCAGCCCTCTGGCAGGCTGGGAGGCATGGGCAAAGAAAGGCCTGACGGTGGGAAAGCTGGGTGTCCTCATTTCTCTCTCTGGTGAGCATAGAGCTTGACCCCTGGCACTGACCCTGCTGTCGTGTTTCAGCGGACAAAGCAGTGTCGATGGAGCAGGGGCTGTGTTACCGCTCAGCAGCTGAAGGAGTGTGCTCCTTCCCCCTCTCGCACCACATCACCCAGCAGATCTGCTGCTGCAGCCGTGTCGGCAAGGGCTGGGGGAAGAACTGTGAGGAGTGCCCTGTGCCTGGCTCAGGTGAGACATGCCTGCTTTGGCTTTACTTGCTCTGGTTAGACTGGGGCTTTGCCTTGCCTGAACTTGCTGCCACGCAGACAACTGCAGGACGCAGAGCTGAGCGTTGCAAATGCTGGCCTGTGGGGTGGTTACAGCTACCCAGGGAGCAGACCTCGATAATACTTGGAAGACAGAGAAATCCCTGATGGGAAACCACGCTGTACCAGAGGGAGAGCAGAGCCACGCCTGTGCCTGGCTTTGCTTGACAGCCTTTTTGTCTCTTCTATATCTTCTGCTGGAATGAAAGCCAGGTGAAGATGACTTTGGCATATCTCATCATGGGGAAGGGTGGAGGGGAAAGCACCAAAATCCTCGGGGCTGGGGAAATCTTCAGGTGGTTTGCGCAGAGCATCTTGAGTGATGTAGAGAGCACTCAGTGCCAAGGTAACAGGGGTTCACTTTTATCTTCTCCCTTGCTCAGCTTGGACCTTCCAGTGGCATGACTCCTTCCTAGCAGTATTGACTCAAAGGAGGGATTTCATTTTTGGTGTCTGGGAGTACTAGCCAGTGCCTGTTAACAACCCAACCTGCCCTGTGAGCAGATTCCTTCTGCTCAAGGCATCCACCCACTGGAGCCTGGATGTGTTTCTATGAGGATTTAACCCTTAGAAATCTCCAGAAAATGATAGGATGGGAGAAACCAATACCTGCATTAACATACATGCCCATCCACCTTCACTCCTTGTCCTTCCATCATGTCTGGGTGTGGAAAGCCAGGTGATCCCTGCACCGTCCTCTTCCTTCCAACCTCTGCCCTCTGAAGGTTTGATTTGTTTTCCCTTGCAGAAGCCTTCAAGGAGATTTGCCCAGCAGGACATGGCTATACCTACTCCAGCTCTGATATCCGCCTGTCAATGAGGAAGGCAGAGGCAGAAGAGCTGCCTTTTAGCTTGGAGGAGCGAGTGGAGAACAGCAACTGGACACTGGACTGGGCAGCAAGAAGATACCAGGTGCAGGACAGCCTGCGTGGGAGCATCCTGGAGACATTTCCCCACCCTGGCACCTCGGCAGGAGAGGGTAGTGTGGAGTCTACTGCTTAAAGCTGCTCCATCTGGGCCCCTAGCAAGGGTGGGCAAATTCCCAGGTCCTGCCATGCCTCTATAGATGGACTTCTAGGTGATAAGGGCTTTCTACATCTGTGTGAATACTCAAGGTGTTCTTTGGTTCCTGGGGCATGAGACACCACTTCTTCAAACCTTTGAAGAGGTTGAGTGTTTTGGGCTCCTGCAGCTGCATCTTCACAGCTGGTGCTGACTGGCCAGGCTGCCTCCACCAGGACCTCAGGTCTGCATGGCAGCCATGGCACTGCAGTCCTTGGGCTTTTGTCCAGCCCAGCTGGAGGGAAGCGCAACTGACTGCTAGTGCCAGCAACTGCTGGAGTGGGAGCTCCTGGGGTCTGCGCACTGCCAGGAGAGGAGTTCGGGTGTATTGACTTTTGGAACAAGCTCTTGCAGAGGAGCATGCGGGACTGAGGGACAGAGCCTTAGAGGTGGGGTGAAGCTAGGGCAGCCAAGGTTTGAGGAGGATGCTTGCCTGCTTTGTCTCTACTCACTGTGCACTGTTTCACTCTTCAGGTGAGGCTTCTCTTCCTGCACAGGTGAGTAAGGTTTGTCTTGCTACATCTGGGTGCATCCATGGTAGCTTGATGGGCAGAAAAGAGGATGTCATACAAATAGGTGACAGGGAGGTGTGAAATGTGGTCAGATAGAGCACTAAAGAGAGCAAGTAGCTGCTGCTGAAGGGAACAGCATATGAACTGCAAACCCTACCACGCCAGCTGAGTTGCTGTGGATGAAGGCACGGTGCTACCTGTCTGCTCAGCCCTTTCTGAGAGGCAATTAGCTCACATGAAAAGGAGTTGGGAGCTCTGCTGCACTGGTTCATGGTCAGTGTTGACTCCAGCAGATGTTCGCTGGGGCTGGGGTAGGAACTCAGGCTGCTGTCAGCCCAGCCTGGCTGTGGGGCTGGGCTGACATCAGGGGAAGGGGAACCACTGCAGACAGCTCGAGAAGTGCTCTTCTTGGAGTGCTCAGCCCTCAGAACACACTCAAAGCCCCTCTGAGAGGGGACACAACACTGCCATTGTCACTGCTTCGTAGACATGAGGTGACTTGCCCAAGGGCAAATGAGAAATCTCAAGACAGAGCAGAAATTTGAACCAAAGCTTCCAAATTTGAAGCAGACCTAGGCTGGGACTTGTGTTGTTCAGCTGCCCGTTTTCTTCATCCCTTGCACAAAGCTCCTTGGAGTGGAGACCCAGGTTGTCCTCCCATGTCTCCTTTGTCAGGCATAGGTTTGCCAGGAGGCGATGCTGAGGAAGAGCGTAGAGCACCAAGTACTCGTCTTGTAGGTAGCACTCTGAGGCAGGTCGAAGTAGTGGCTGTCCTCAGCCCTCCAGAGCTGCTGGTGACAGTGGCAGTGTTTATCATGCCCAGCTGCTCTTCCTGGCTGCATCATGGAGATGCCTGCCCCATGGCAGTGCCCTAGGTCTCACCTGCATGGCATGCTGCAGGGTCCTTCTGCAGGTAGTCCCCTGGGCATGGCCAGGAGCTATGTTTTGCTCAGGACAGAGTGGCCCTGCCAGCTGCACCCGGGTATGGCAGCTTCTCCTGCCAGCACAGTGTCTCAGGGAGCCAGAGGATCCGGGAGGTGGGTGGGAAAATGTCTCAGAGACGCTGCATCCCAGCTACATGCACGTGGATAGAGGCAGTCCTGTGTTTCTGTCCCTCAGGGTGCTGCTGATGCCACCGCAGAGCCTGCCACACGCAGAGGTGGGTGCCTGGCTGGCGGGAGGTCAGGGCAGCCAGGGGTAAGAGGATGGGGCAGTGAGGAGGGAGGAGAGCGGCTCCTCTGCACGGCAGCCCCTAGCAATGGGCAGGATGGGCCCCCAGCTGGGCTGGCTGTGGGGTGGCATGGAGGAGCCCCGCCACACTGCGGTGGCTGGTGTGGGGCTGTAGAGATGCGGGGAGGTGGTGGCTCTCCAGTGAGGTGGAGGAGGCTATGTTAAATAACAAGATGATGAGGCCGCTGCAGCCACACTGTGGCTCCTTCCCATGTGCTGTCTCAGGTCTGTGAGTGCAGGGACACCCAGCATTGGTAAACCTTGTGTCTGCACCTCTGCCTGTGTTGGGGAGCTGGATGTCACTTCTATTCTTCTTCCTCAGCAGAAGAGGAGTCCTGGCGTGGCCCTCCCCAACATGGCCCCACCACCACCTGGGATGCTGCTGCTCCAACACAGATGCCAGCGCAGGGCTCAGGTGTGTGTCCACGGCTCTTAGGGATTTCCCCCCTCTCTCTGACTGAGGCTATGGAGAAATTATGCCCTAAACTCTGCCCAGAGTTTCTGTCCCTTTCTCAGCCTGCTTGTCTTCCCACATGCCTTACTTGACTTCCCAAAGAAAAGTCCCTGCCCTACTACCCTGAGGTGTTGTCCCAGCCTGGTCCCAGCTGTTGCCAGCCAGGGAAAGCCGGCTGGCCTGAGGAAACATGAGAGTGATCCCATATGGGGAGCGAAGTGTTTGACTCTCCGGATCCTTCCCTGCCTGCAGCTGGCTTGCACAGTGCAGCAGTGGCTGCCGGGTGCAGGGGATCATGCGCCTGCTCCGGTGGCTTTGGCCCCATTCCCTTGGCGGCGCGAGCTGACTCATCGGGAAGGGGGAGCACAAGGGGAGGCATGTGGCTCCTGGGGCGGCTTGTTTACTGTACCGGAAACAAGGGCACTGTTGTTCCAGGGTTGCTCAAGTGTCTGGGAGTGCAGCCCCTGCCCTCCGCCAGGGGCTGGAGCACCTTGGGGAGCAGGCCTGGGGGAGGCACCTTGCTGAGGAATGTGTCTTCCTCAATAGCCTTTTGTTTGGGGTTGGGCTGGGCCTCCCCCTACCCTGGCCGGCTCAGTGCTGAGGGGTGTGCGATGGCCCACTGCCCCCCCACCACCGCCTGCGCCTCACTTAGCAGGGCAGTGGCAGGGGAGCCTTGCTCTCACCCCAAAAGGAGCCCCTTCACAGGCACCAGGCTCTGCTGACAGCACTCCTCTGCAGTGTGGGGCTGGCTGGTTGGCTTCTTCACCACCCTTTTGTGGGTCCGGGGCACAGGTGAGCAGTGCAGGGGACTGAGGTGTCCCAGCTGGGCTCAGGCCGGAGGAGGTAGCAGGGTCTGCTATGTCACCCACTCAGCCCTGGGGCATCAGCTACCTGAAGACATAGAAGAGCAAGCTGAGCCTGCTCCATCTCTCTCCAAGAAGGGAAAAAGCAGCCTCCCCAGCATGGTGCTGGGGACACAAGGCAGACCCTGTACTGTTGCCCCCAACCCCATGCTCTCTCCTCCCAGGCGTCAGTGGCTGTGCCTCTTCATCCCTCTCCTGTGGAGCCGGTGCTTGCGTGCCCAGCGCAGAGGGATACAGCTGCTTGTGCAACCCTGGCTACACACTGGACCCCAGCCGCCTTCACTGCATTGGTAGGTTGGCACCTCCTCTGCCTGCCGGACCTCGATGGACTGTTTGGTCCTTCAGGTTCCTGGGGGGAGGTTTTCTGGCAGCTCTGCTGAGCCCCTGCACACCTGCTGCACCACGGGCTGGCAGGAAGCTGGCAGGCAGCTGCTGTGGTGACTGCCTGTCCCTGTCTTCTTTCCTTGCCTGGGCACAGATGAAGATGAATGCCTGAAAGATCCTTGTTCTGGAAAAGGTCGCTGCATCAACAGTGTGGGCTCCTATTTTTGTCTCTGCTACTCTGGGTACGCCCTGGCTGTGTTGGAGGGCAAGCAGAGCTGTCAGGGTAAGTGTTGTCTGCCTGGCATGGGGCTGCCATCTCCCCAGGGTCCCCCAGTCTCCCGCCCTGGCACTCTCTCATGCATATCACAGTATCACAGTATGTTTGGGATTGGAAGGGACCTCAAAAGATCATCTAGTCCAATCCCCCTGCTGGAGCAGGAACGCCTAGGTGAGGTCGCACAGGAACATGTCCAGGCGGGTTTTGAATGTCTCCAGAGAAGGAGACTCCACAACCCCCCTGGGCAGCCTGTTCCAGTGCTCTGTCACCCTTACTGAGAAGAAGTTTCTTCTCAAATTTAAGTGGAACCTCTTGTGTTCCAGCTTGATCCCATTACCCCTTGTCCTATCATTGTTTGCCACCGAGAAGAGCCTGGCTCCATCCTCATGGCACTCACCCTTCATATATTTATAAACATTAATAAGGTCTCCCCTTAGTCTCCTCTTCTCCAAACTAAAGAGACCCAGCTCCCTCAGCCTTTCTTCATAAGGGAGGTGCTCCACTCCCTTAATCATCTTCGTTGCCCTACGCTGGACCCTCTCCAGCAGTTCCCTGTCCTTCTTGAACTGAGGGGCCCAGAACTGGACACAATATTCCAGATGTGGTCTCACCAGGGTGGAGTAAAGGGGAAGGAGGACCTCTCTCGATCTACTAACCACCCCCCTTCTAATACACCCCAGGATGCCATTGGCCTTCCTGGCCACAAGGGCACAGTGCTGGCTCATGGTCATCCTGTTGTCCACCAGGACCCCCAGGTCCCTTTCCCCTACACTGCTCTCTAATATGTAATCTCCCAACCTATACTGGAACCTGGGGTTGTTCCTGCCCAGATGCAGGACTCTACACTTGCCCTTGTTAAATTTCATTAGGTTATTCCCCGCCCAACTCTCCAGCCTGTCCAGGTCCCACTGGATGGCGGCACAGCCTTATGGCGTGTCAGCCACTCCTCCCAGCTTAGTGTCATCAGCAAACTTGCTGATAGTACACACACACGCACTCATGCACACCTGCACACACACCTGTACACCCATCCTCCCCCCAGGCCTGCCCACAGACAGCCTGATCCATGGAGATCACCCTTTCCTGCTCCTGCAGGGACAGGACCTTGCCTGTGGAGATCTGGATATGGGCTGCTGATGCCAGCCCTGCTCACTGCTTCATGGCAAGGGGGTGCAAGGCAAAAGTCATCTGGGCAGAGCCTGCTGCAAAGGGAGCAGCTCCTCTCCTGCACCCAGCCTTCCCCACACGGGAGGGAGAAGACTTCAGTACTGTCTCTCTATGTGTTGCCAGATCGAGATGAATGTGAGCAGCCCTCTACCTGCCGGGGACAGCAATGCATCAACACTCCCGGCTCCTACCGCTGTGAGTGCAAGGAGGGCTTTGCCATGGGCTCCAGAGGACAGTGCGAAGGTGAAGCTTGCTGCTTACTGTTCCCCTGCCCCTCCAAGCCACCCTGTGCGGGGCTGAACACTTCTTTTTCTCACCACTCCATGTGTCCTCCTGGAAGGGAGGAAGAACCCTCCCTTGTGTGTGTGCCCTGTGCCCCTCTGAAGGGCTGCCTGCCCTCTCCTCTGCCTGCAGGAGGGACAGGCTTTCCTGGGTTGCAAAAGGCGAGATCTCCCGAGATCCTCTCCCACCTCCCCAGGGAAATCCCCCAGAACCAGTCCATGCTAGTTTCCTATTCTGGGAGGAGATGCCCATGCATTTCATGCCAGCTTGACTCTGTCACCAGACCCTCGTGCTGGCAAGCAGTCTGCAGGGAGAGCAGGCTGCAGAGACTCAGGCCACCTGTCCCCACAGCATCCTGTTCAAGTGGCACAACCTGGCTCCTTCAGAGCATTCATGAACATATGATGTGCCTGATCAAAGATCCCCCTTTCTCAGTAGCTCATCTCCAGCAGAGAGAGGCAGACTATTTTAGGAGGCAGTATGGGAAACAGGACATGCAGAGAATGCTGCTCCCTCCACTCGGCCTCCAGAAAGCACTTGCTTTAAGGACTTCCTGAGCTGGAGGATGCATCATAATCATGGCTACGAAAGTCCCTGATGAAACAGCCCTGAACAGATGTTCTCTGATCCCTTTCTCTGCCCTTGCACATTCCTCTCCTTGGCAACATCCTGTGGCAGCGGGTTTCGCTGCTGGATTATGTCAGCCCTCAGGTGTGGGTGTAGGATACTGAGTGATAAGTGGGACTATAAGAAGTGTTGCCCAAGCCATGGCAAACTCATCTCACCTCCTCTTGGGTGTTGATGTCCCACAGAGGGAGACTGAGGATCCAGCTGGAGGGGATATCCTGGAGAAGGCTGCACAGTTTGCCTTTGGGAGCCTGAGATGAGTATGTTTCTTGGCAGATATCAACGAGTGCGTGGATCCCAGCCCTTGCCCCTACGGGAGGTGTGTCAATACGCTGGGCTCCTACAAGTGTGTCAGCTGTGGGGATGGCTACCGGCCCAGGAACGGGAGATGTGTTGGTGAGGATCGTGGGCCATCCCTGGGCAGCAGCCTTGCCCCCCATGGCAGCACTCTCTGCAAGACTCAGAAGGAGCAGGGGCATGGGCAGCACGCTCCTCCCACAGGCAGCCAGCCTGCGTGGCCCGGGCACAGTGCCCTTGCAATTTGGGTGGCAGAGGTAGCCCTGAGCACCCTCTCATTCTTCCATATTGCTCTCTGCTGTGTCACGCAGATGTGGACGAGTGTCTTGCAGAGGGGACCTGTGCTCACGGGCAGTGTGTCAACCTGGATGGCTCCTTCCGCTGTTCCTGCTACCGGGGCTACAATGTGGCACCTGATAAGAAGAGCTGCCAAGGTACTGGGGAGCCATGAGACCCTCTGAAGTGTCACACATCTGGTCCAGAGGTTTCTCTGGGCTCTTCCTCACAGCACTTGGCCTTGCCTGAGTCCTGGCCACCGTGTTGGCTGGTTCCCTCAACACAGCTGCCCATGGTCATGGTTCCTCCGTGTCCTTCACACTCATCCTGCTCTCCCTTGTGTGCTTGCACAGACATCGATGAGTGCACTGCCCAGGATGCCTGTCCCTCTGGACTCTGCCTCAACACCGAGGGCTCCTACTCCTGCATGGCTTGTGATGCTGGCTACGCTGTGTCCAGAGATGGCAGCATGTGTGAAGGTATCCCTTTCCCAGGATCAGAGGAGTGGGTGTGGAGGGAGGAGACATTGCCATAGCTTGGTTATTGGTGGTGCCCAGGGACTTTCCTAGCCTCAGGATCCTTCTCCAGTTCTTTAGCTCTCTGATTAGCAGATAGCAGCGGTGCTGCAAGCATATGTCATCTAGAGCAGCATGAAGGTGATTTTCCTCATCCAGGGAAGGGATGAGGGGCAAGGACTCACTGATGAGACTCCTGGACTAATGGTGACTGTGAGGATGCCAGGCCAGAGCAATACAGGAGGCCTGGAAACACAGGCAGAGAGGAGCTGTGTTTGGTTCAGTTCAGAGCTGTGTGCCTGGAAGCATGTGGCCTGAATGTAGGTCCTCAGCAAAGGGAGGAACCTTGGGTCCACAGCCACTGGAGAGACTGTGGGCACTCAGGGTTCACCTTTTTTCCCCAGCCCTTAGTGCAACTTGAACATGTTTTAAAAGGAAAGAGTAGATCAAGGGTTTGCTGTGCCAGGTATGCATGGCAGAGAATTAACAGCAGCACAGATCTGTGTTGGCTGCTTTGCTCAGACATGAGAGCACCTGGTCCCAGCCTTGCAACCTGACTGCCCCAGTGCAGGCACCAATACTCCCTCCTTGGTGGCTGTCCCCGGGGGATGTCCTGGGCTTGAGATATCTTGATGCAAATTCCCTGTTTGAGGCAAGGGAAGGGAGGGGGCACAGCTGGCAAAGGCATTTGTTTAAAGATTGGCTGTGTGCTACAAATTTCTCTCTGAAGCACTTGCAGAACTCTGCAGCCTGCACATAGCTGGCAAACAGAAGGTCTTGCCTTTGATGTGACTCTCAGAAGACCCCCTGCATGGGGTCCTCCAATGGGGGAGAAGAGGGAGGCTTTCCTCGCTCTCTTCTCCTCTGTTTCAGTGTCTGAGAAAGCTAACGTGAAATGAGCTCATTTTCCATCTGATTTTTTGGTGCAATAGAAGAAACATGGCTTGATCCCTTCCATTTGCCCCCGCTCCGCTCCTTTCCCAAGATTCCATGTGAGCCCCTTCTCAGCCACCTTGCCTTAGCCATGTCACGAAGGCACCTTATCACGGTTTGATACTGTTTGGGTCACGCTGACCTGATAGCAGGATGGCATGTTCTTCCCTGCCTTGGCTGGTGGCCTTGTCTGTGGATCTGGGTTTCATATTTGAAATATGATAAGGGTTTAGTGATAAATAAACTAGGTTATGGTTCATCTGCAGAAGGACTGAAGAATAATGCTACTTGCAACCAGACTGAACAGCTGACAATCTTGCCCCAAGGCAGTAGGGAGCGATGCTGGATGCTCATTTTTGCATGTGTCTGCTCAGTGCTCTGCAAAGGGCAAAACGAGGTCCCTGCCCTCAGGACCTGCTGGTCTCAGGGTGTTAGCTCCTGCAGGGGAGAAGAGTACAGCAGGACCTTCTCCATTAGCATGTCTTCTACTGCCTGCACACCAGCCTGTGCTTCTGGTTAGCAGCATCCTCCAGTGCTTTCCCTACCTGATGGGCCTGCAGGTAATGGCAGTCTGCTGGCACGTCACAGCCGTGTTAGAGGAAGGCAGCCCTCTCTTCTCTGCTGGGAGCAAAAACCTCAGTGTGCAAGCAGGCTCTGGCCTAGGCCTGGGGGAGGTGGGTGGGAGAGGGTTTGTGGGGAGCTCTGCAGCTGGGTAAGAGCTTTGCCAGGAGAAGGATATTTTGGGCAAGTCTGGCAGGTAGGAAAGCAGAACTGCAGAAGGTATGGCTGGTGCTGGGTTACTTTCCCAATGTTTGCTCTTGTGCAGTTGGCTGGAGAGAGGGTTTGTCAGCAGCTGTGGCTCTGTGCTGGCCTCTTGGTGGTTGTGGTAACCAGTGCAGAGCTCTGCTGGAGGTGGACACTGGGGTCAGCAGTATCCCTGTGCTCACACAATCACAGGATGGCTGAGGTTGGAAGGTATCTCTGGAGATCATCTTGTTCAACTCCCCTGCTCAAGCAGGGCTACCTAGAGCTGGTTACCTAGGACCATGTCCAGGTGGGTTTTGAATATCTCCAAGGAGGGAGACTCCACAACCTCTTTGACAATCTATGCCAGTGCTCAGTAACCCTCACAGTGAAAAACTGTTCACATTGGACCTCCTGTGTTCCAGTTTGTACCCATTGCCTTTGGTCTTGTCATCGGGCATCACTGACTTGGTGCTGGGATCCCGTTTATCCTGGTCCCTGTGATGGAGGAGAGTGAAGGTTCTGGGCTGACTCCTCACACCCCAGTAACAGGGAGTCTGTGCCCTCATCTCACTGTGATGGGATGGTCTGGGAGGGCAGCTCAAACCCACCTTACAGGCCAACAGCTGAGCGATGGCTTCTCTGAGTGGGCATCTTCTCCAGTGGCAGCAAAAGCTGGGACCTCACTCTGTGCTGTGTCCTTCTGCTTGGCAGATGTGGATGAATGTGAGGACCCTGCTGTTCAATGCCTGTGGGGAGACTGCAGGAACACCCCGGGCTCCTATGAGTGCCACTGCCAGGCTGGCTTCCAGCTCATCAATGGCACTGCATGCGAAGGTACGAACCCCATCCCTGCAGTCCTCTGGGTCCAGGACATACAGCCTCCCTATATATCCCCATCTTTCTTGACAGGGAGGGTGCCAGTTCTAAGGCAGGTGATGCCAACTTGCATAGAACATTCATAAGGTTGTAGGTAAATGCAGGAACACAGTGGACAGGAAAGATCTCTGTCTTCATGGTGAGAAAATCAGGGGCCAGGAGCCCTGTGAGGGCTGCCTGTAAAAGACTGGGGAGAGGGAATCCCTGTGGCTTAGGCGAAGGATGTCCCCTAGAGCTGGGTGTATGGCCCTGACTCTTCTCTCTCTGCAGATGTGAACGAGTGCCTGAACAGTGAGATCTGCAGCCCCAATGGCGAGTGTCTCAACAGTCATGGATCCTACTTCTGCATTTGTGCTCCTGGCTTCTCGAACATGGCTGGTGGAGTCAGCTGCCAAGGTGAGCTGCAGGATGGCAGGGACATACCTCAGGTCCTGCCCTCTGCTCCCTCCCCTGCTGTGAGAGTCAGGTTGACAATTTTGGCATGATTTTGCAGATGTGGATGAATGCACAGACAAGTCCCGGTGCTCACAAGGCCAGTGCCTGAACACGGAAGGCTCCTACAGGTGTCTGTGTGAAAATGGTTTCAAACACTCCCAGGAGACTGATGACTGCGTGGGTGAGAGATCATTGCAAGGGACATCAGCCCCCTGGGATTCGAGGGGGTGGATGCAGCCAGTGCAGCGGGGAGGGCAGTTCAGCTCCCAGCACCCCAATTTGCTGGTGACTTGTAAGGAGGACTAGCAATGGGTCTGAGCCTCTGGCCAACTGAGCTTGACCCAGGTGCTGCAGTGAGCAAGCAGGGTCCTCATCTGACCTCCCCTTGCTCTCCTCCCTGCAGATGTGGATGAGTGTAAAGAGTACGGGGATGCCATCTGCGGCACGTGGCGGTGCCAGAACAGCCTGGGCTCCTACCGTTGTATCATGGGCTGCCAGCCCGGCTTCCACTGGACCCCCTTGGGTGACTGCATTGGTGAGTACAGCCCCAGGTGACCCTGTCCCTCCTCCTAGCAGGGACAGGGTGGCTGTGGGACATCTTTGCCAGGGGCGTGGGGGAGAAGGAGGGGGAGGAGGAAGCGTGTGGCTGGTGGAGATGCAGATAATGCTAGGAGTTTGTTTTCTTGGCTGAGCTGCCTGCTTGTGTCTAGACTTCTCTCTTCCTGGCATCTGGAACAGACACCGCATTGTGCTGCTTTCCGCTTGGGGAGAGTCCTGGGCAGGTTACAGCCATTCCAGGCTTGGGGCTGGATCACAGCTCCCTGTAAGCTGTGCTTGCTGGGGCTGCTGCCTGTGCCAGTCACTTGCCTGGCAGGGCTGGGTGAGGGGAAAAGCTGCTGGTACCACTGTGTGCTAGGCTGGGGAGTCTGGATTTGGAGTTCAGGCTCCAGCAAAGAGGAAAGAGCAAAGGGGTTTTTGCAGTTTTTTGAGGCTCCTCCCAGCTCAGGGAAGGCTGCAGCAAGGAGGAGCAGCTGCCAGCCACTGGGCTCAGAGCTGGGCCAAGACTCAGACTTAGCATGTGGTGCTGCTCCTGGCCCTGGGAGCAGCGGGCTGTGGGCACACAGCTGCTCTGCCCACTCCAGGGAAATCTGCTCCATGCAGTGGTAGGAGGGGAGCGGGATGCAGCCAGAAGGGCTGTAAACCTGCCCTCCATAAGCAGACAACCCAGTTGAGACTGTCCAACCCCACCAGGCTGGGCAAGGCAGAGATAAGTTCCTGGCACTATAGCAGCTGGAGAAGAACCAGGCCAAGAAGAACGGGGCAGGAGGGTATCATCCTAGATCTGTCTGCACTTGCACCACACACTTCAGTCGCATCCTTGTGTCTCCTGCCGATGAGCAGCCTGTAGGCTCCTTGTCCCTTTACACCTCTGCAGGGACCAGCACTACCCTCAGTCACCCCTGCCAGCCTCTTCCCATCCATTTTCCATTCACACCCTGCTCCTGTCACTCTATCCACATGGCCTCTCTGCCGCTTTGGATGCTGCAGGGCACTTCTCTTAATACACACACTCAGAGCAGGGTAGTGAGTGTGGCAGCCAGACCCAGTCTCTCACATCAAGGCAATGCCTGCCCCGTCCCCAGGTCCTGGGGTCAGAGCAGAAGGACCTGGGCAGAGGGGACCCACTGGGAAAGGTGGGGTCTGGGGCAATTCCTCCTCTCCATTCTGCTGCAGACATAGATGAGTGTGCCAACGAGACGCTGTGTGGCAGCCACGGCTTCTGTGAGAACTCAGAGGGCTCCTTTCGCTGCCTCTGCGACCGTGGCTATGAGAGCTCGCCCTCTGGGCACTACTGCATTGGTGAGTCTCCTGCGATCACTCTGCCGGTCAGTCAGGGACACCCATCGGCAAATGCCAGGCCAGTGTCCCCACTGTGTGACAGCTCCTGGGGCATAGATGGGGACTGCATGCATGCATGGAGAATCTCAGACATGGACAGGACAGCTCATGGAGGCAAACCCCCCCCACCCCTTAGCACAGTAGATCCTTGGGACTGCAAAGGAGCAGGGCTCTGTGAAAAAGTAGCTCCAAGTGAACATGGAGCCTTTCTCTGTGGAGGTGGAAAGGAGGCAGTCAGGGGATGGAGGCACTGAGGGTGCCAGAGGGGTATTTTAATAGGTGCCTGGAGAGAACGGGCAGGGTGTAATATAAGAAAAAATGTTTTCACCATGAAGACAGGCAGGCAGTGGAACAGATGCCAAGATGGCTGTGAAGTCACCTTCTTTGGAGATTTTGAAGACCAAATGAGACAAAGCCCTGAGCAGCCTGGTGGGATCCAGTAGGTGACCCTGATTTGAGCAGGGGTTTTGACTAGAGACCTTCAGTGATCTCTTCAAACCTGGATGATCCTGTGAACCAGTGATTCACTGCAAACTGGAGTTCACACTTCTTGAATCCACTGAGAGCAGGGCAGGAAGCTCTTGCCAGACTTGTGTTGAACCATGGTGTAAAAAGAGTTCTCAGTTCATCCCTGGCAGCTTCCATCTCCCTGCTGAAGGGTGACCTCATGCTGCAGACCATACACAGGCTGCCTGTGCAGAGGCAGAGCTCCAGCTGCCACCACTGCCCCTTGCTTTGCAGATGTCAATGAGTGTGAGCTGATGGTCGCTGTGTGCGGAACTGCGCTCTGCGAGAACGTGGAGGGATCCTTCCTCTGCCTCTGCCCCAGTGACCACGAGGAGTACGACACAGAGGCAGGGCAGTGCCGGTCCCGAGCAGCCATGGGTGAGTAGGCAGCTAGGAAGAAGGCATGGGTGGCAGCTAGAGCAGGAGCATGGTAGCCCTGGCTGGGGTGAGATAAAGCTGAGGGGCTGTCAGGGCTGTACAAGCCCACACCACCATGGGCAAGCTTTGGTCTGGGGAGAGCCGAGGAGCCTGAAAGTGGGGACCTGGGAAGGCCACCCTGCCGGTGATGGGTGCACTCTGGGAACTTCTAGGTGTGGGGTGCTGCATTGGGGTGCCAAGGATCCCATCCCATCCCCGCTCTGCTGTCTTCTAGAAGGCCCCAGGACACACGCAGCTCATGTCTCTGACAGTGCAGAGCTCAAACAGTGCTACTACCACATCAGCGACATTCGCCTGTGTGACAGCGTCCTGGCCAAGAACATCACCAGGGAGGAGTGCTGCTGTACTGTGGGGGCAGCCTGGGGTGACAACTGTGAGACTTACCCCTGCCCCATCCCAGGCACAGGTAGGACTGTGGCCCCACCACACCAGGCAAGGCCGGTGCTCTGCCTAACGGCTCCACCTGGATTGCACTAATGAGCTGTTTCTTTTCTTCCCATCCCCCCTTGCCATCTGCCTCCTGCCCAGTGGAGTACCAAGAGATCTGCCCTCTTGGGAAGGGCTATGTTCCCCAGGAAGATCCACTCTCAGGAAAAGTGTCTTTCACAGGTACTAGCACCATTTTCTCTCATTTCTTTCAGGGTGAAAAGAGAGGGTGCCTACCAAAGCCCTGCATGGAGATGCATCCACAGAAATATCTCCCCAGGGCTCTGATGTGGGATACTAAAATCCTGCTTTCCTCCACCCAGAGAAATCCCAGATTGCTAATATCGCTGAGCTGGAAGTGCTCCTTCCCCCCGTCCTGCCTCACTGCTGGCAATGACTTCTCTTGGTGCAAACCTCCTATGCCCATTTTGAATCAGGGTCCAGTAGGACACAACTCTTCCAGTTACTAATAGATCTCCATGTGGCCAGCTGGCTCAGTCCTTGGCACTTCACCTCCAGGGGAATTGTGTTCTCAACCTTCCAGAAACACACATGAATTTCCTGTTTGTCAAAGTATCCGGTTCTACATCGTTGCTCCTCCTGTTCTGCCTCTGGGTGCTTCTCCCTCTTCTCCCAGGCGTGTGGCTGGTGGGAGAAGCAGGGGGCTCACTCGGGGACCTGCCAGTGATCCAGGCCAAGGTGCCATGCTGGCTTTCTGTGGGCTCAGCACGCAGCCCGCCCTGCTTCCATGGCTCTGCTCCCTGAGACACTCTCTCTCCATCCCTCTCTCAGACATGGATGAGTGTGAGACATTCGGCTCGGAGTTCTGCCGCAACGGACAGTGTTTGAACACAATTCCGGGCTACAAGTGCTTCTGCCGTACTGGCTACTTCTATGACTCCAGCAGGCTTGAGTGTGTTGGTAAGATAGCCTCAAAAAGCGGGGGGGTCCCCCACTGTGTGCAGAGGGACAGATGTGGTGCTGCACCCAGAGTTGTCCTTGCTGTCCGTGCCACAGGGCCACCTCTGGATGACAGACTTCCTGGGACCCTCCCAGGGAATGAAAGAGGGGATGGCAGGGAAAGGGTCGCATTGTCCATGTCTGCCAGCCTGAAACATTGCTCTGACATTGCTCTGTCCTTGTGCGTGGGCAGACCAGGACGAGTGTCAGAACGAAGTGTACTGCATCAATGGCGAGTGTCTGAACACGGAGGGCTCCTACCACTGCTTCTGCAGCCTCCCTCTCGTGCTGGATGCCACCGGCAACCGGTGTGTGAACCTCTCCAGCAGGGCAGGTGAGCCCAAGCCCCTGCGGCAGTACACCTTTCCCCTACTCATCCCACCCCGCAGCTGGGTCTCCCAGGAGGGAGCAGCAGGTGGAGGCTCAGTGCTGGGCTGAGGGGTGCCAGTGCGAGTGCCAGCACAGCGTGCAGCCAGGGCAGGGGCTGGATCTCACGGTTGTCCCTCTCAGGACAAGGCGGGGTGGCACTCTTCTGGATGTTTTTTGTGACATCCTTTGCTTGTGGCACCCACAGATGCCTTGGAGGAGTATGAAATCCACCTGGACGTCTGCTGGCAGACCGTCGCCGACTACATCTGCCAAGACCTGCTGCGCGGCGAGCAGACCACGTATACTGAGTGCTGCTGCCGTCTTGGCGAAGCCTGGGGCCAGAACTGTGCGCTCTGTCCGCACAGGTCCTCCGGTGAGCAGGGTGGTGTGGGCGGGCTGGGCTGCTGCCGGTTGTGCTGGGCAGGGTTGGCCATGTGTGGCTGCAGTGGGGGCTCCTCTTGTCTGCGTGGCCAAAGCCAGTCCCCCACTTCTCCATGGCTGAGCTGCACCAGTGGTAGGATGTACCTGAACCTGGTTTGCAGTGAGTTGGAGGTGTCCAAGGTGGGAATTGCTCTGTGTGTCCTGCTGCTCCTGCTTTGCTCAGGAGGAGTGAGGCAGTGGCAGCCTGGGATGGGAGCACACTGGGAACTGGGGTGCTCACTGCTCAAGGACTTGCTGGCCCCAGACAAGAGCTAATCTTCTTGAAGGTGGGGTGCCATCACCAAACTACAGAGCTGCAGATTTGAAGGCCATTGAGTGCAGGCCTGGCTCAGCTGGCCCAGTGTGGATGCATCCTGTCCAGCCGCAGCAGACCAACCTCCCCTGAGCTGGGGTGCACTGACCCTTCCTCTTCTCTTACCACTTCCAGCTGATTTTGCTTTCCTGTGTAACGGGGCCAGTGAAGACAGTGAGAGAGGGGCTGAGCTCCGAGAAAGACCTAGATACGAGTACGGACCAGGGATGGAAGACCCCCACTATGGCCTGCCCAGCCCAGATATAGGTCCCTACTACAACTACCTGGAATCTGAGTATGGAAACCCCGATGCTGGTTTCCCTCGGAGGGAACCCAACAGTGAGTTTCGTGGCAGCCCACTCCACCATGGCCCAGGGCGATCCCCACCCCGCTACCTGCCCAGCCAAACTGGTGAGTACTGGGAGACACAGAAGGGTGCCTTCCCATCCAGTCTGTGTCCACGGGGACTGCCTGGCAGCTCCCATCCCCGCCAGGATGCTCCAGGCTTGGTGCAAGCCCTGCTCCTGGCTGCTCTGAGTTGGTCCTGGCCCCAGCAGCGCCATCTTGGCACATGTGCAATGTCCCCTCCACGTTTGGGCTGAGGGTCACCCTGCTCTGACACCGTCTTGCCACCTTCCAGGCCTCTACGAGGGCTTTGAGGGGCTGCAGGCTGAGGAGTGTGGGATCCTGAATGGCTGCGAGAACGGGCGCTGCGTGCGTGTCCGGGAGGGCTACACCTGCGACTGCTTCGATGGCTTCCAGCTGGACATGACCCGCATGGCCTGCGTGGGTGAGTGGTGGCTGGGGCCAGCCTGGGGCCAGCCCAGGGCTGTGTGGGCAGCCTGGGCCCGGCATCCCTTGGCAGCTGCCGCTCTCTGGCGGTGCCGGCCGGGACAGCTGCTGGAGGAGCCCCTGCTCTCCCTGGTGCTCCATCCCGCAGAGCTGGGCGCCCTGTCCTGGAGCTCACTGGCCACTTGCTGCTGGCAGCTGAGTCAGCTGATTGCTCCCTTCTTCAGATAACACTCTTGTACATCACCAGCCACTGTTACTCTGTTCCTGCTTACTTTCCTCTACATTCACCACTGCCCTGGTGAAATTCCTCACTTTCCACACTGCCCTTATGAGACACAGTCTCTAAACCTTCTCTCTGTGTCCACTCTAAATCCCTGTGCCATGTCTCCATCCTTTTCATAGTGTAGCTCCCCAAGCCAGCTGAGGCCTCAGGCACTGAACAGAGCAGATGAAGACCCTCTTTTTCCTTTGGCACGGCACTTAACTCCAGCTCCCAGCATCCTTACTGCATGACACGATCATGCAGCTTCTTCATACAGAACCTGTGGTCTCTGCCTCCCCAAATACTGCTAGGCAGAACGGCTGCCCGAGCTGTTACTCCTCGTTCTGCATTTGTGTGCTATGTTTCCTTTTCCTTGGCTGCAGGGCTTCGCACTTACCTTCAATGAATTTTGTCTGGTTGATTTTGGACCGCTTCTTTGTTTGATCAGAATGAGTCTGAACCGCATGGCCCCCTCAAAGTGCTGGCATAAAACACATACATTTCATAATCATGGGGATTCTTCCTTTGTCCACCTTAATGACAACACTGAATGGAGCAGAGGTTAGGACAGACCCCTGCAGGCTATGCTTTAAAGGGCTTTTATTGTAACAGCCAGGTATTGCTAATTATCTTTGGAGTGTCGCTTTGCAGCCTGTTGCACAATTGCCTCAGTTTCATCTAGACCGTGTTTTCTCAGTTTTCTTGAGTGTGTCATGTGAGAGCATGTTGAAATCCTCACCATGGCCAAGGCACATCATATCCACTGCTTCTCCCTTATCTGACATAGCAGTTTTCAGGTCAGTGAAGGGAACCAGATTGGCTTAACGTAATCAGGCCTTCACAGATCTGCACCAGCTCTTTAATGACCCTGATATCCTTTGGAAGGTTATGACCTAATCACTAACAAACCTGGTCTGCTTAAGGGAATGGGGGGTCAGCAGTCTGTAATTCTTGTTTCTCCTCTGTTTTTGAAAATAGTTACCAGATTTACCCTTCCTCCAGTCTCTGAGACCTCCTTTATCCTTTGTCTCAGAAAAAGTTACCAACTTTTCAGGGACTGCAGGAGCATTAAGCATGCGAAGATGAGTTGCACCGAGCCTTTAGCAACATGAAAGTGCTTTATCTATGAAATTGTTGAATGTCTCCATCACAGTATGGCCTTTCCCTCCCTGTGCTCCTGCACTCTTGTTTAAACACTTCAAACATGGTCTGTGCCCTGTCTGGTCACCACAAGCATTTTATGATGGCTGGAACAAAGCCCACGTTAGCTGCTCCAGCCAGCTTGGCTAGCTTTTATTTCCTCTGCTGATAAGGACCAGACCAACATTCCCCATTGTTTCCTGCTAGTGTATTTATGGAGCCTTTGCTTGTTGCCTTTCGTGTCCTGGACTAACTAGCACACATTTTACACTGGACCCTGTCTCATTTTTCTTTTTTTTTCCCCTTCAGTTCTCCTACGTGGTGATTAGTCATCCCCGTGTTTTTACCTTGCTGAATTCAGGCCTTTAGAGTATCCCCGCAGCTGCCATGGTGCTTCCCTTCTCTCTTCCCCAATAGCATTGTTTTACTTCTCCTCTCGATTTGGTGATCCACAGCCAGCCCAGCCTGTCTGCTCTTCCCCCTTTTACCTTTCCCTGGAGGCAGCAAGACTGCCTCCCCTCACTTCCTGGGCTGTGGAGCATAGGTCCCTTGATGGCCTGCCTAACAACTCTTTGGGCTTCTGAGTAAGCCCATCCCATCTATGGCAACATCCTGGTCCTGAAGTTTAGCCCAAGACCATAGTGTCCGTTCAGCCTTTGCTTTGGCTGCATATGAAGGCTGCCTTGCCCTCAAGCTCTCTCATTTCACGTTTTCCCTCTCCTCCTTCTTCCTCCCATGACAGCTGTGCTTCCTCCTACTGCACCAAAAGGTTTTGCTTCCAGCCTCCCTCCGTGGGTTGCACTACCCTTTCTTTGCCCCTCCACCTGTGCTGGGGACAACCCGAGGTCCCTGGGGTGGCAGAGCTCTTCATTCCTCCTGGGGTCCATCAGTCACTGCTGGGGCCTTCGCTCTCCCTTGGGTGGCCAGCTGAATCCATTACCTGCTCCCCACTCCTGCTCCCTGTCAATCTGCATGGTTTGAGGCTGGAATTTGTGGTCAGAGGGCTTGGACCTGCTTTGGCAGGTAAGGATTTGGGCTCTGGAGGTCCTGTGGGTGCAAACAAGGGCTCTGAGTGCACAGGGATGCTCTGCCCAGCTGGTGGCCCCACCACAAGTTGGAGTAGCTCTGGCAGGGTGTCCAGGGAAGCACATTTAGCAGAGCAGACCCATCGTAGTGAGGCAGCTGCTGTGGGACTTGCGTGCAGGCGCTAGCCCAGCGGCGAGCCGGCCGAGTGAGCCCTTTGGCACAGTTTGCAGGTTAATAAAACAAGCTCTTGTTTGCGCAGTGCGAGGTCCCTCTGTGTTCTGGGCCTGGAGGTGATAATCGGCCTCTCAGGGCCACCATCATCTGCCTCCTCAGCCTTGTTGGATCAGGAAAGGGTGTTTTCCGAGGCTGGAGTTGGCCTTTCTCCCAGATCTTATGCTAGCACAACTTATCAGCAGGAACCTGCCAGCCTGGGGGTGTCACCAGCAATAGACCACGGCTGGGGGCTTATCTGGTGTGCGTTGCTGGGGGGGGCGGGGCGGGGAGGGCTCCCTCCTGTGCTGGGGGATGCCAAATGCTGGGGATATTACCCTTGGGGACTGAGGGGGCTCTGCAGATGTGCTGAGGGGTGTAGGAGGCTGGTGGAGTCACGGTTGGTATTCTGGAGATGCTGGATGGGGAGCATGGAGCACCTGTCAGGGAGGGCTGGCAGAGTGGCAGGGGCACAAGGAGATTGTGGCTGTGGGACGGGACTGTTTGCTGTGCCACCAGCTCACCCCTGTCCTTCTTCTCCTTGCAGACATCAACGAGTGTGAGGAGGTGGGTGGCCCTGAGCCCTTGTGCCAGGGTGGCACCTGTGAGAACACGGAGGGCTCCTACCGCTGCCACTGCTCGCCAGGCTACGTGGCCCTGGCCCGGTCCCACCACTGTGTGCCCCAGACAGCCCAGAGCCCAGCAGCAGCGTAGCTCTTGGGGAGTGGGGCTGAGGGTGTTCCCATCCGGCGTGCGACTCTAGCCCCCTGGACGTGGCAGCGTGGAGAAAGGTCCCCGCGGGGCTGCGGGTGCTTCGAGGCTCTTCGCTCCTTCCCCTCCAAAGCGCACAACTTCCCTGCCACCTCTCTACAGGCCAGGGCTGAGCTCTCAGCCTCTGCACCCCCCTCCACCTCCTGCTGCAGCAGAGCCCGCCCCAGCTCCCAACACCCGTCGCTTCGCCCCGTGCCATGGAGGCTCACGGGACACCTTCCCCTGCCACGTGGCCCCAGCCTCTCCCCCTCGCCCTGCCTAGAAGGGGGGGTCATCTCCCCACCACTGCTGCACTGACCTAGCAAAAAGCCTCACCCATGCCGCAGGTGCTGGCCCCATTCCTTGTGAAGCATCTACCCCTAGGCCAGAGCTTTGACTGGGGGAGTCAAGTCTAGCTTTCTAAAGCTGCTGCCTAACCTTGGGGCACGGTGGAGAGGTCAGAGGGGCCCCAGGGCGAGGTCTCCCTGCAGCCAGCCCAGGCACATCCCTTAGCCCCCCACTTCGCTGTTGTGCCCCATCCTGGCTGGGCTGAAGGACACGGGGGCAGGTCCAGCTTCCTTTCTGTAAAGTTGTTGGTGACTTTTTTTTTTTTTTTTTAACTGAGTCTGCTGGAAACTTCTCTCATGTTGTTAAATAAAACATTTATTTTGGGCCTCTGTGGCTCAAGACACTGGGGCTGGTCACAGCCATGCTTGTCTTACTTCTGCCAATAGATACTCGAGCCATGTCCTCCCTGTGGGTACAACCTGGCAAGGCCACCCCATTCTTGAAAGCCAATTCTTACTCCTCTCACACTGGCACCCAGCCTACTCCTGCTCCTGAGCCAGAGCAGATACTTGCCAGGCCAAATACTTATCTCCTCAGCCCAGTGCCAGCCACAGGAGCCAACTCCAGCCCCCACTGACAGCACAGTGGTTGTGGCCGCTCACACCCTGACATGTTCACGCAGGAGGGGGCTGCAGTTTTAAGTGTCAGAGCATGCACATGTCTGCACTTGGCAAGAGCCCTTAGGCAGGTCTTGGAGCTGCTTTTCCAGCCCCAGATCCCTCACTAGAAAGGCCTTTACCTATGCTGCAGCAAGCATGGCCATGTTCTACACCACCACCTCCTCAGGGAGCCTTCGTACAATTTCAGTCCAGCACAGGACCGGTAAGGCAGGAGCACAGCCAGACATCAGCAGCTGGACACCCTGGCAGCCACCAGCAGAGATGCCTGGCTGCTCACAGCTCACCCGCACTCAGGCCAGCACACCATCTCCATCCATGCCTTCAGCTGAGAAGAGCGAGCAGCCCAAGCCCAACTAGAAGAGGCACAGCCATTATGCTTTTCCTCCTGTTCCTTTCCATTCACAGAAGACAACACAAGCAGATTTTATGTAGCCTTTATTAAAAGGAAAGTTATAAAAAGAGGTTCAGGAGCTCCCAGCAGCTCCAAGTTAGTAGTAGTGCAAACCATTGGTTAGAGAAAGAATCATCCCTGCAGAGACGTCAAACGCCACTTGGCTTTGCATCCACAAAAAAGATGTTTTCCTAGCTGCAGTCCTGCTGGCTTGAGCAGGGGCTGAGGACAGAGCAGTCTGCCAGCTCGGGGAAAACCTCTTCTCCTTCCCTCTCCTTCAGCTGCATGGATGTCAAACACAGGTCCCAGGGGCATCCCGGTCAGGACAGAGCAGGAGAAGCGCAGGAGGGTGGATGCAGCTGGTGTTCTAGAAGAGGGACTGAAGGGTTACCAGGTAGCAGCTCAGAAATCAGCCAGGTTCACTGCAGAGAAATTCCTTTGCGAGGACAGACAGCTCCATTTCAAACAACTAAAAATCTTCCACAGAGCAGCTAGAGGACAATGCTCAGTCACTCCTGCAGCAGACACTGCTCCCCCTTGAGCTGCTGAGAACACCCCAGAGGGGTCTAAATGGGGTAAAAGCCCTCTGCCCACAGCTGACCTTGCAGGAACACAGTACTGGCAGCTCAGAGGCTGCAAAGCTCTGAAGGAAGCAGTAAGAAATGCTTAATATATAAAAGAATTTGGCCTGTGTTGTCTTCTGTTTTTCCCCTTCCTGAGCCTTACTCATGGCAGGGCTCCTCAGCTGGTGATCTGAACTGGTATCTTCCAGCAAAACAACATCTGGTCCTGGTCATCCACCAGCTCCCACTTCACAATCAGTTTAATCTGAAAGAGAGAGAAAAACAGAGGGAAGTGAGAGCGTTCAGGAGATCATAAGGCAAGTACATGGAGGGGTGTCGTTGTTACTTCTGTGGAGCAAGATGGTCCTGGGGGCTCTGAGCAAAGAGGACAGAGCTGGGGCGTTGCCCCACTGCCACGTTCCTGCTGTGGCTCCTGGAGTATCTCACATGCATAGAGGGTTCTGCTGCATGACACAGGAGACCTCCACACACTGCACTTGGATCTCTACTCTCTGAGTAAGCAGAGAGTAGAAACACCCTCCAGCCTTCCACCTGAAATGCACCCTGGAGCCAATCACCCCCAGTTTGGGAGCATTCGGTTGAACACAGCAGGCTCTGCAGGGAGGCTACACATGATCATAGAACAGAACAGGCAGATACTTGGGCACCTGAAGCCACTTTCTTAGCAGCTGGAGTCAGGCTGCTTCTTCTGCTGGGTCTGTCCCAAAGTGGGAGTTTGAGACAGTCATACTCACAGCAGAAGTGCCACCAGATAGCCTGAGGAGTATTCTAACCTCTTTCCCACCACTACAAGGCAAGGTGTGCTTCCTTAAAAGACAGGTTGTGGGACTGTCCCAGAAAGGGTGGCAGCTCCAAGGAGAAGACCAGCTCCCTGCTTACTTACACTGGGGTACTCGCTCTTCACAGGGAGTTTATTCAGGTAGCTGTAGGAATGACCCTTCTGAATAGGGCACTGGATCCCGGACTTGCATCCATCAGGCTCAGGAATAGGAAAGGGTATGTCCACATGCAGCATCTCACCGTACACCTTCGCTTTGCTGCCCTGACTCTCGATCTCTGAAGAACAGAGAAGTGCAAGCTTGGCACTGGAGCGGGGAACACATTCCTATCTTATGCTCCCCCATCCGCAAGCCCCAGAGGCTGTGAGAACACAAGTAACACTCTTCCTCCCCATCCACTTCTTCCCACCCAGACCCCTCTCCAGCCACCCTTCCCCACTGCTCTCCAAGCAATGGGACACAGAGGTGCTCACCCCGGGCACCCCAGCTGAGGAAGCGACACTTACTGCTGGCGAATGTGACGTTGATGCTGTAGGATGTTCCTCTGACGAGCTGGCAGGGCTGCGTGGGGCAAGGGCTCACGTTCACCTCTTGGATGCTGCCGTCTACAGAACCTGCACGGAAGAGACGGGCTTACCGGGCCTTCTCCGCCTGCCGACCGCCCCGCTGCCTCCCGCCGTCCCCGGCCACTCACCACAGTCAACGAAGCGGAGGGGCTCGGCCAGGACGCTGGTGGTGGCGCCCAGCGCCAGGAGCAGGGCGAGCGAGGACAGCACCATGGCGGCGGCGGCAGTGCGAACGGCGGCGGCGGCTCCTCCGCGGCGTCACATGAGCGCGGCGGCTCCGCCCGCCGGTCAGCTGGGGCGGCCCCGCCCGTGGGGCCGGGCCGGGCCGGGGCGGGGGCTCCCTTGGCGGGGGGGCGGAATTCCTCCCCTACAGTCCCGGGGCCGGACAGCCCGGTCCGCATCGGGAAAAGGGCAGCGGAGACATCACCGTGAGGCCCTCGGTACCGGATGGGACAGGACAACGAGGGAGAAGTAGCGGGGCTGTGCTGAAACTGCAGCGTCTGGACAGACAGACACCCTCTCCAGTACCGCTGCGGGGCAGCAGCTGGAGGACAAGCTCACGTCCGGCCAGTGCCAGGGGCTGGGAAGCTCTTTCAGTGCCTCCACTGAAAGAGAGAGAAAATAAAAATCAAGAAGCTAGCACAGCAGACTGGCCTGTAGCCTTATTCATTACTTATTCTATACATGATGTTTTGCATGTTGAAAGGTGTCTGCGTAACCTGAGTGCTAAGAGTGATGTCTACTCAGTAATCGCTGTGGTTGCTGTCTTTCACAGCACCTAAAAGACAGTCCTGCTTCTCAAACTTCTGAAACACCGCAGACTCCTAGATTTGTGCTGTGGATGCTGACACAAACCAGGGCATGTTTAAGACACTTCAGTGAGTGTTTGACCCAAGCTAAAGCTTACAGCTTCTCACCAATTTCACATGGTAGCAAGCGTTACCCTTAGCAGGGTCATATCAGGAACAGGACAGAGAGAAAGGCACATGCGCGCTGATTCGGTAGGAACGCGGCAGAGCTGACACAGCTTCTCCCGTCAGACCTGTGTCCCAGTTCAGCATCTGCCTGCTCAGCTTCAGCTGCGCTGCCCGGTGACTCAGAGGCAAACCCCCCACGCTTCGCTCAGGCTTTCCACAAGGGGTGTCACACCAGAGGCGTTAGCAGGACTTGCCCTTGTGCATCTCCCTGCTGAGCACTTCAGCTCTTCAGAAGAGGAAAAAAAAAAAATAATCTGTTCCTTTAGAAAGCAGAGCGGCGCTTTTATTTTATTTTTAATATTCTGAACAAGCATTCGGTTTGCAGAGGCCTCAAGCAGGCAGATCAGCGTGCTTACAACAGCCCTATCAAAATTAAAAAAAAACAAAAAAACTACCCTAATGCCCTGCTGAGACTAAGCCGTATATTTAAGCCCACCTAGCACACTTCTTAACCAACACAGATAAAGTTGTTTCCCTGCGCTTGAGAACTCGTGCCCTTAGAAAGGCTTTCCTTCCCCCCATCCTTCAAGTCTCACAGGTGATAAACAAAGCTGCCTATCTGACTGCCGGGAACAGAAGTGCGGTCGGGTCAGAGCAACACCATAAACCACTGTCACACGTTCACAGGATAAGTGGTGTCATGCTTGGGAGCAAATTGCACAATGCATTAAATCGGGATGCCTCCCTGCGAAATGACTCTCCAGCTATCTTTGCTTCACAGATGCTTTTGCACAGTGCCAGCATCTATATATGTACAAGTCTACAAGTATTCCAAAAGCTTTGAACTGAAAATAATTGAACCTAAGATCAGAATTAACATGTTTATTCCCCCTTCAGAAGTGGACTAATAAAAAGCTTAATAAGTCTAAGTTTGTAAAACTACAGCCAAGCACTTTACACAAGAAAGAAGCAGAAACCTTCTGCCCAAGGTTTTTAGCTGATATCACACATTACCATCACACCAGTTTTGCAATAACAGCACTGAAGCTTAGACTCCCCAGAGCAGCATATGCATCATAGGGCAAACAGACCTTGCTTTTAGGTACATGCCCCTTTTGACATCTGATACAAAACGTGGGTGCCCAGCTCACCTTGGAGTCTAATATTTCACCAAAACACTTCAGAAAGACTCTATTCAGCATCAGGCTGGCCTCATCATTTTGCAGACATGGCTCCTTCCAAATTACCAACATCAGGGGGAGCTTGTGCCAAGGTGCAGAAACACCAGGAGGAAAAGCTAAGAAAGCCAACAGATAAATTATTTCCAGTGAAACAGATACTAGAGTTTCTCATTTCTATAATCCAAACAACTCTATTACATGAGGAAAAAGTCTACGGTTTCATTTTATGAGCTACCCACACCCAATGAATCCAATCCCCTCTAACTGTATTGCACATGCAGCTCGGTAAACAGGTGCACCTGCAGGCATTATAGCAGCAGTGAATACAGAAGTCGCATTTTCAAGAAAATCCATGTACAGAGACTAATCAATTTTACTGTTCTTTCAGCCAGAACATGCTCCCTGTGCTGCACATCATCTGAATTCACATTGAAATGCATCACAAGCCATTCTTGCATTCAACGCCGCACCAGAGGTGTTATTATTACCAGTTTCTGAAGCACTGAAACAAGCTCAGTTTTCCACTAAAACAGATACAAGATGATGTATGCGTTGCAGAGGAGAATAGACTAAAATATCTAGAGAATCCAATGCACAGACAAATCCCTTCAATACAGTGTGCTTAAAGAGAGCTAAAGGAACTCCCCAAACCCAGATACCACAGACCTGATTTAAGAAGGGGAAAACAAAACACACCAAAACCTAAAATCAGATTGCATCAAACGATCGGGAACACAACGACCAGCTTGGGAAGGAAGAAAACCTAGACCATAACTCTGGGTGAGAGAAAAATACCACTATAACACATAGCTGGCAAAAGGAAGGAAGAAAAAATCAACAGCAATAAGAAAGAGATACAAAGAAGTAGCTGCTCTATTTAGTTACACCCACCTCTCCCAGCTACTAAAAAAATTTGCCCCCAGCACCTAAATCACTCCTCAGCATAGTGGATTATTAATTACATTAACTCTGAGTGAGGCCAGCTGGCTTCTTTCTGATTCTTTCAGTCTGCAGTAGCCATCTGAGCAACATCCCAAAGTGCCTTAGAGGGACTCATCACACTTCTGACACTTAACACTGGTAAAAATGAAGGCAATTAGAAGGTAAGTGTCTCTGTTTTGGGGGGCTACACCCATTCTCCAAAAGGTGTTCACAGTGAATGCAGCCACAGCATAGGGAAATGCCATGGGATCAGTCTAACACACCCCCACAGGAGAGAGCAAGCGTGATCCCCCACGAGTTCTTGACTTGCTCCTTGAAAGTAATCTACTTTGATAATAACTGGAGAAACACCTCAATGTGTTTTTTAAAAACATCAAGTGTCCTAATGTGTCTGATGAGGACTCAGCAGCAGTTGCAGGTACCTGCACTAATATGAGCGCCCCTGGGACCCTGCCTGTGAAACTTCCGTGGCTTTTTCCTAACGTTGTTAGTTAACCCAAGAGCAAGCAAAATAAACAGCTCAAACTGGTCTTTATTTACATGCTGAGGGTGGGACAAATAAGCAAAAGCATGTGGTTGCAAAAGCATCACCTTGCTTGGAGTGGAACGGTGAGAAAGCAAACCACTGCAGGGTCCCGAGGTCCCCTGACATTGAATCACCCCCTCCTGCTGGGATTTCAGGTTTTCTTCCACCATCCCACCTGCCACCAGCCTGGCCGAGGGCAAGGAACAGGATTCCTCCCCCAGAAACACAGGAGGAAGAAAGAGACAGACTTTTGACTGCAGGCGTGTCTGTAAGCGACCAGCCAGACTGCCATCACATGGCGGGTGATCGGGAGGCCAAACCGCCCAGGGAAACGTGCCTCGGGCAGCTACCGGGGAGGCCCCGGGCCCTGCGCGGTGCCCCGGGCCCTGCGCGGTGCCCCGGGCCCTGCGCGGTGCCCCGGGCCCTGCTTAGGCCGAGGGGAGGGACGGCGGGGGCTGCGCGTGTGGCCGCGGCAGCAGGGACACAAACAGCCAGCCAAGGAAAACCAGCCTCTGTGGGGACTCCTGAGCCTAGCCCCCGCCTGACAAAGGAGAGCAAACCAGAAAAGCCGGGACTGGGGAAACACCCTGAAAACCCGTCAGCCCAGCCCCACGTTCGCTGCTCTGCTCGCCCAACTCCCCTGCAGCAGCAGCAGCTCCATCCCTCCCAGGGTCATAGAAGCGTAGAATCATTTCAGTTGGAAAAGACCCTCAGGATCATCGAGTCCAACCATAACCTAACCTTAACTCTGGCACTAAACCCTAAGAACCTCATCTAAACATCTTTCAAACACTTCCAAGGATGGTGACTCCACCACTTCCCTGGGCAGCATGATCCAGGGTCTCTGGGTCCTGCTCAGGATAAACAACCCTCACAGCTAATTCCAGGGCAAACGTGCTCTGCTGGAGAGCACTGTGTTATTTATTTAATTATTCTTCATTGTTTTATTGCTGTTTATTTTCCTCCATGACTGTCATCACTTAGGGAAGCAAACACTCTCAAGGACAAACATGCAGCTTCGTGCCTCTGTGCAAAGCTCCATCGGCTTTGCTGGCTTTACCGAGCCAGCAGCCGAGCTGTGCCCGCGGAGGGACGCGGCCCCGGTGACGCACTGCGCGGGCCGGCCCGCACGGCAGGTGGAGCTGCTGCCACCGCCCCGGCCCGGCGGGACGGGCTCCGCGTTGCCTGGTAACCCCCGCCGGCGCAGCGCTTCCGCCATGGTGGCCCTCGCCGGAAGCGGCGGTGGCGGGCAGCCAATGGGCGCGCGGGGGCGGGGCGCCGGGCGCAGTATGGCGGCGCCGGGGTCACTGGGGCGCTTGTGGAGGTTGGCGCTGGGCAGCCGGACAAGGTACCGCACCGCCGCGGGGCCGCTTGGTCCCCTGGGCTCATCGGAGGGTGTGGTGTGTCCATGAGTGTCGCCGCTCTGCGGCAGGGGTTGGCGGCTGCGGGGGTCGGGGTTGGGCCCGGGTCCGGGCCCCTTGCCCGGACGGGGGCTCCACTGAGGCTCCCGCTTTCCTCCTCCCCAGAGGCTGCTGGTGTCCCGCCCCGCTGTGCCCAGGCCGAGCGCTGCCGAGGCTCCCGCCGGGTCCTGCCTGTGCAGTTGCCCGCCCGCTGCGGTGGGCATCGTCCTCCTCCCAGCCGGGCCCCACGGAGAGCGACCCCGGCGACGGACAGGTCTTCCTCAGCGAGAGCTGCGTGAAGGTCAGACACGGTGTGAACTGCGGGGTTGTCGTGTGTGGGGACAGGAGTTGGACTCGATGAGCCTTGTGGGTCCCTTCCAACTCGGGACATTCTATGATAAGGTGTGGACCCTGGGAGGAGTTCAGGTGCCGCTGGGAGGGACTTCCAAACTGCCTGGCTTCCTGTGGTGTTTGAGTGTTTGCCAGTGTGTTCAGCAGGTCTTTTAATCCTCTTCTTTTACTTTGCAGAGGCTGCTGGAGATCACAGAAGGTTCAGAGTTTCTTAGGCTGCAGGTGGAAGGAGGTGGCTGCTCTGGATTCCAGTACAAGTTTTCCTTGGATACAGTTATCAACCCTGATGACAGGCAAGGGCAAAGGGGTGTAGTGGTGGTCAGGTGTGACTGTTCTTTGCAAAGGCGACATGATAGTATCTTGCACTGAAGGGAAGAAACATGTGAGATAATGAAAGTGTACAGGCTGTGTTTCTCTGTCGAGTCTGCAACACAGTTAATGGTTAAATATGCTGCTTTTCTGCAGGGTGTTTGAACAAGGTGGTGCACGTGTGGTCGTGGATGTGGACAGCCTGGCCTTTGTGAAAGGTTCCATGGTGGACTTCAGCCAGGAGCTGATTCGCAGCTCCTTCCAAGTGGTGAGCAACCCTCAGGCAGAGAAGGGCTGCTCATGTGGGACTTCATTCTCTGTCAAATTCTGACTGGACTTCCTATGGATGGACGCTGTCTGCAGACACTTCCTGGCAATCTTCAGAAAGTTTTTGCTTGTTCTTTTTCCATCTGCTCCCTTTCATCTCCCTTACCCTGTAATACAGCTGTTAAATGTGACTCAGGCTCCAGGCAAACACGCATACAGCTGATCTCCAAGACTTGTTGGCTCTCCCTTCAGAAACACGAAGTAGTCGTGAGCACGCACATTGGAGTATCTTCAGCACCTTGTAAACCACCAGCCAGGTGGTGCTGACTGTCCTACCCTGTCTGGAACGTGAAGCCACTTATCACTTGTCTCTGCAAGAGATGGCTGTATATATGTGTGTGTGTTTATTGAAAGTTGTTACTAAAAACAAGCCTTTGAGGTTGATCAGTATTGCTCCTGCATTCCCATGTGGGTAGAATTTGGGTTCTTTCAGGCTACTGTTGCTTATCCCTTGTCTTCCAGCTGAATGGGACTCAGAGTCTCTCTTCCATACACCTCCCAGTGTTGTTGGTTCTCCACTCCCCAACTCAGTGGGCTTTTCCAGATACTTTGCTGTTCTCTTATCCAGCAGGCTTATTTGCGTCCCAGAAACCTACAGTGGTTTTGCTGGGGTGAAAGATTTTACTTGTTCAGAGTAAGTGAAGCTGAAAAAGTGCAGTAGGAAGAATTAATGGCGTATTTCTTCTATTTAAAAAAAAAAGAAAAAGCTTTTGTGTGTTTATGTATATAAATAAATAAAATGCACAGCCCTCCCATCCCCTAGTGCTATTTTAGACTGTTCCTAGACCTGACTTGGAATTTTAGGTCATACGAACTCTTGGGTTTCATAACCCATCTGCTGTCTTCCCTTCCTAGCAGGAAGGGAAGTTCAGCTGACACAGACTACTTAAGGGTCCTCAAGTTCTTTTGGCTTATTTATCTGGGAATCTTTTCCACAAATTGCTTCACTGTTTAATCTGTGTCTAACTTGTGCCTGGTTTGCTGAAATAATGAAACAGCTTTTTTCCTTTCTGAAAATCCCATGGAATGGGAAATGCAGAAGTTTCCAGAAGAACATCCTTTTGATGAGTTGTTTTCTGCAGTGTTTTATCTGCCACTAGATGTCTTTTAAATCAAAGTGATTCACCTGCTTCTGGGTGAAAGGAGAAATGGGGAAGCTATTTTTGTTCCCTCTCTTGTATTTTATCTGATCATAACCAAATTGTTTAAGACTGAAGTCTTTCATGTGAGTGTGGGAGCTCTGCATTACTTTGGTCTCAAGGAAACTGCTTGTGGCAAATCACAAGCTTTTTATGACTCCATGCCACAGCCAGTTTTGTTGTGAAGTTTCCCAGATGCCTTTCTAAACTCGTCAGCAGTGCATACATTCAGCACTGATCTGCCTATTGATTTCTGGTGCTCAGAGAGTTTATAGTCAGCTAGTTTCAGTTTTATCTGTAGATGTTATGGGAGTTTATATGTGATCTGTTCTGTCTTTGTCACATGGGGAATATGGATGGGATTTGGAGCAGCAGCTCTTTTGGTTTAGTCCTTTCCATTTCCTTCTCCTGCAGTCAACACGTTCTACCTAGTTATGTTGCTGTCAGAGGGAGCTGCATGTTGCACTCTTCCGTTTTGTAAAAGGGAGTAAAGGGATGCGACTAAAAGGCTTGTCTCAACCCCTGCAGGATGTTTTTGCCTTACACTTATGTTCCCAGGTCTTGAATGTGATGTCAGCCAGAATTGCCCTTGAAACGTGTAAGAATTAAAAGTTCATGCAGGTAGAAGACACTAGCTAAACTCGATTTCTTTCAGCTGGATAACTGAGCAATGAAAGCTGATGGGAGGAATTGCTTTCTGAACCAGAAAGTACAGATCCATTCTTCATCTGTGTTAGACAGTCTGACCTTGGTCAAGTCTCTTTTGGGATCTTTCATGGGAAATAAAAGTGCAGAAGTAGTGCCAGGGAGGTAGCAAACTGGCAGCTACTGAAGCTTTTTTCCCTAAACCAGAGCCTACCTTCAGCCCCTGTAAGCCTGCAGCCTTCATATTGAATCAAAATGTGCTGTGTCTGTTCAACCCAGCCAGGTTCTACCTGCCTTCACTCTGTGCTGATGAAGTAACTCGAGCAAGTGCTGTCCTTGTGGGGTGCCACCCTTGTCAGAGAATCTGCTTCCTCCCTCCTGGTACAGAGGATGAGGCTTTGGGTCCCTACCAGTGTCACTGGCAGCATTGTTGGGCTCATGGGAAGCTTGCACGTGTGGGTTGCTCTGCCTGTCGTTCTGGCAGTACTGCTCTAACTGCACTAGGTGGACCCCGTACTCCTTGGGAGTTGCTGTGCTGGACATGTACAGGCATTTTGACTTCTGTCTGGGGCGAGGCTGGGTCTGCTCCTTGCAGGACCTAGGCAAGAGCAAAAGTTTCTCTGCAACTGCCTGTTTCGGAGGCAGGGTGGAGCTGAGTTTGTTCGGTATTGCAGCAGTGTGGTCTCTAGTTCTGAGAAGCTGCTAGGAGCTGGAGAGGTTCCAGCTGTACAACATGTTGTGCTTGGCCTCCCAGTCCTACTTCCTGGGAGCAGCTGTAATCTACTGGCCAAAGCTTCCAGTTGTCCAGCTCCCAGCCGGAATGGGTACCAAGGGCTGTCTGTCACCTCCAGACTCCTTCTGACTCTTAAAAAAGCGTGTCAGTGCTTTAGAGATTGCTGACTTCCTAGACATAGACAGAAGTTTTCAAAGGGGGTTGCATTAGCAGAGTGGGGTGAATGTGACCTTGGTGAATTTTGGCTGGCTCCTACAGAAGAAAAATAAAGCCTGTCAAGGTTTGTACACTGAATAGCCTCAGGGGGCAAAGGTGGCATGACACTGTAGGCTGTGGGGCAAGAGGAGTAGTGCCAAGAAGAGGGTACGGAGGATTATAGGGGGAATCTGGTTCTGCCAGGGCCGTGAGGAACTGCCAAGGCATGCCTGTGAGGTGCCCGGTGTGGGAATGGGTGGGAACCCTTGCACTGAACAGCTGAGAAAAAGTGGGAGTACAGAGCTGGAGGTGCTGCCTTAGCTTCATTGCCAGTGAGAAACTGCAGTGGAAAATCTTTCTCTTCTCCCACATGAAGAAGGAGGATTCTCTCAGTTCACCCACCTGACAAGGAATAAATGATCAAGAAAGATATTTACGGAAACCTGCGTTAGGATGAAACTTCAAGGGAAAAGGGCATAATCATCAGTGTCACCAACAGGCGGGTAGAAGAAAATGGAATAAAAGTCCTCACATTGGTAAGGGCTTGCTGGAGCTCTGCAGGGACTTGTTAGTAGGTGACCAGCACATCCTCAGCCTGTGACTCGGGCTCTGTTCTTCAAGTTAAGCATCTACCATCGCCTGTTAACTGAGGGTTCTTCTTCTAGGTGACAAGCCAGGCACTGGTAGAGAAATGGCAGATTTTTGTCGTGCTCCCTTTCTCATGGTTTAGGGATATGCATGAGAATACTGTGTTCACCTTGGTGGGCTTCTGCATGGTATTACTTCTTACAAAGAGCGTTTGGGGGTGAGTGGCTCCTATAAGGCTGAGGGCGGATGTTAGGGGAACAACTGGCCCTCTCATCCCAAAGGTTTCATCTGCAAAATTTTGCTAAGTTCAGTCCTATCCCTTGTGAAATTCTATGTCTGTACAGAGCTGTTGGGTGAGCCAGGAAGACAGCTGGGTGTGAGGAGCCAGTACCTCCCCAATGACACCCACTGGGGCTTCTGCTGCCCCCACACAGCAGTAAAATTCCTGCCTTCTTAGGGTTTGCCTGAATCAAGCACCTGGGGGAGGAATCACTGCACAGCGGAGGAGGCAATAACAGGAAGGCAGAAGTGCATGAAAGAAAGCTCTTGTCTGTGTCCCACACTGCCGGGCAACTGCGGGCAACTGCTTTTATATAAAAGCTGTCTCCAGTCTTGCAAACATTTTGAACATCCACTGGCAGCTGGAAGTGAAAAACAGAGTGGTATAAACTCTACCATTCACACCCATAGCTGGGACTGGCCAGAGGAGTTTGTTGGATTCAGGGCAAGCACACTCTACTTCCAGGATGAGTTGCTAGAGCACATGCTTGAGGGCTGAACCGCATGCTCTCTCCATGAGCAAACACGGCAGAGGGTGTGATACGATGTGCACCATTTTGATGCTTTGTTCTTATTGCCTGTTTTCATGCACACCAGCTAAAGTGCTCACCCAGCATTCACCACGCTCCTCTGGAACGGGCCGGAGCTGCCAGAGAGGCTGGCGACAGAGCAAGGGATAACCTCGTGTAATGGGGTGTGTGATACGGCTGTCAGCCAGCCTGGAAAAAGAGCTGCAATTCAAGGAAATGGAGCATTGGCAAGAATAAGTGGCGGCCACCTGTATCGTATCAAACTCTTCCATTTGGGTAATCATTTTATTGCTACTTTTGTTTTTTTAAAGAGGATGAATCCTTGAACCAGGCCCCATTAGGGGCTAGGTATAGGATTAATGGTGCAGTTTGGATCTTGCTGGATTTTGAAGAATGTTTGCTCAGTGTGGTTTCCAGGATTAGGCTGCCACAGGCAGATATCTGCCCAGGAAACAGCTCCATAGGTCGTGGACTTGGGATGGGTTTAGCATCCAGCCATGGACAGAAACGAAGCTGTTCCTGACAGGGACATGGGCCATCACTCTCAGGTGGTGATTCCTGGCCCTGTGAGGAGCAGTCTGTGCGTGGTGCTTCTGCCTTTGTCCTTCCCAGCACTAGGACGGCTCTTAATATTTCCTGCTTGAGCAGTAAGAGATTATGGCCCTAGTCTTTCTAGTCTTTGTGGTTGATTAGAGCCCAAGTTTGTGCCCCTGTTTTAATCAGTGCTCATTTACCTTTGGCATCCTTCAGAGGAACCGAATGGTATGTCTTTCAGTTGCCATGGAAACAGTGAGACTAAATGCACATTTCCATGGCAACCTGCCATTATCTTCAGCTCTATCTGTGGGTCTCATTTTCTGACCATGGGGGTGGGGTGGTGAAAATGGAACTTCATCTCTTAGAAAAATAATTTTTTTTTAAAAAAAGGGGGGTGGGGAGGAAGATAGGTGCTCTCACCACAGCCACCCCCTTTCCTCCTCTGGCTCGGGCTTGGTGCTGAGAAAGGCCCGTGACTCCTGCTGCCATCCTGAGTGCTGGGGCTCTGAGGTATTATCTTCAGCTCCTTCTTCACCCTTCTAAAAATAGAGATGCTCAGAACAATTTGATGACGATGTTCCAACACTTCTCTGAGTTCTTTGTTTCCTCAACTAAGGCTCCCAGAAAAGGCCCTTGAAGTTAATTGAACTTTCCAGTGTGTTCCAAAGGTCAACATGTCCCAGCTCCCTTTGGTCCAAAGGGCCAAGGGTTAATTACGAAGTCTAAGACTCCAAGGAGAAGCCTTTATCTGCTGGGACCGGAGGTGCCAGGGCAAGTCACATTAACCTCAGCAGCAAGGGACCTTCTTGCAATGGGGGCAGCATGGGCTGCTCCAGGAGGTCATGCCCAACAGAGAGTTAGGGATCAAAGGCGATGCTTATCCATTAAATGTGTGACTCAGGGATGCAGGATAGAGAAACCAGGTGTTTGCAGCCCCCTGGCCAGAAGTGCTTTTGGCCACTGCTAACATTTCTGCCTCCCCCAGCTACTGACTCAAAAAAAAGAGGACAGAATCTGCTGTACTTTGAGCAATTGCACACAGCTGTTCCTTAAGCCTATGTTCATTATTCTTGTTCTAGCTGGCTTGACCTTTAGCTAATTCCTCTTATTCACAGTCTAATCTTGGTTACTGAGGGAAAGAGCTTGTGTGTTGCACTGTTCTATCCTGATGCAATAGAGTCATCCATGGGCAGGGTATGGTAGAGCTCTCCTTACACATCTGCCCCACTAGTCTTTCAGCAGTGGTGAAGCAGAGGGCAATAAAGCTCTGTCTGCTCAGGAGTTAGCATAGAGGCAGGTGTGGTCTTCAGAACAGGTCAGTTCAGAGGCAGGTGCTGCTCAAGCGCAACTCTTCCTTGCTGCGGTCTACACAGTGCTGACTGCACATTGCAAAGAGCTGTCACTGTCAGCCTGGGTTTGTGTTGTCTCATCAAGGGTCCAGCAAAGACCAGACACTGCTGTATGTTGCTGAACTCACAGGATTTTGCCGTGGAAGAATTACTGCCTGGACACACTGCCAGGGTTTGGTTGGGACCTATCACTTGGAAGATGCTGAGAATGGTCCCTGAGATGTGGGGTCCTTGCTCCTGTGCTGTGGTGTTGAGCACTGGAACAAGCTCTGCATGGTTTGCATGGGCAGGAGCCTGCCAGAGGGTGTGCTCCTGGTGCCAGACTGCACTGGCCTGGCAATGTGAGATGCTGTGGTGAAGAAGGTGCTGTATGAGCTCCATGTATGAGGTGGTGGCTGCCTCTCGGCTGCTGTGGGGAGCAGCATGTCCTGCAGATGTGCTGCATGGCAGCCTGGGCTCCTCCTCCTGAGGATGGCTGCAGGCTGGCAGACTGGTGCCCTGGGCTAGGACCATAAGGAGGGCTGCCTGTGGGCTCAGCTGTAGCCCCATTGCCATGGCTTGCAGAGCCACACAGCGGGAGTGGCTTTAAGCTCTTCCCCATGTCCATAGTGGCTGAGAAGGCGTTGACAGAGGAAGTGACACAGCCACTCATTCACCCTTTCCTTGGGACACTAGGTCAGTTCTCCCTGCCGGCGTCCTGCACTGCATCTAGGCAAGGGTGGCCGTGCTCTGGCCAGTGTGTGTGACAGGTTGTGTGGCAGGGTCCCCCTTGCCTCCCTGCCTACCCATACGTGCTTGCCACAAACTTCAGACCTGGAAGATTCGTGTTAAATATAGAAATTTTTCAGGGAAGAGCTAATAGCGTTTGGAAAAGAGAATTTGGTAGCTGCCTTTGGTGACAAAGAGAGATATAATGGGATGATGCTATTGTTAGCAGAATTTTAGCTACCAGTGCCTGTGAGAGCTTAGTGGGGAACAGGGAAACAGTGGGACTGTGTGGCAGATTCCTCAGCCTCTTAATAGAACACTTGCCCCTGCTGCCACTGTCCTGTGTTCCCAGATAATAGGCACAGGCCAGAAATAGGACTGCCATGGTGAAAGAAGTTACTTAATCCTCTTCGAGCTAAGCTAAAACATATCAGTGAAGAGCCAATTTACAGGGCAGAGCTGAATTACATGGGGGAAAAATTGTGTCTGCAAATCAAATAGAGCTGCAGCACTGTGAGGGAGCGAATATAAAATGGGCTGGTATGGGAGAAGGGGAAATAACACAAAGAGATGCTCAGGGGTGGAAGGCAACAGGAGGTGTGTGCTGAGCCTTCCTCAGCTCCACTGCAGAAGCAAGTTTGTGGATGGATGTGACTGTCAGGAGACAGGCGGGCACTTACACTGTACAGGTATTGTAAGAGGTAGAAGAATCTGGTAAGACCTGGGAGCCACTGAACAGACAAGAATCAGTGAAGGTACGGGGTGTAGGTCGCATAGAGAAAAGTGAACAGGGTGGTGGAACAGGGAGTGGGGCAGCCAGACTGTGGGGATGCAGGGGATGAGCAGAGTCTGTGCCCATGGCCCTGCCTGCTGGGCAGCTGCCCCCTGATATACTGCCAGGGAGTGCCAGATCCATGAAGCCACTGCCCTGCTCTACTTTGCACTGGCTGAACTTTGGATGGTGACAGCTTGCAGGGAAGGACCCTCAGCAAACAGAAAGTGTCAAAAGTTTCAGAGATGAAAAACAGACCTGCTGAAGGACTGGAAAATTACCTGATTTTTCAAGGACTGGGGTCCACTGGTCTGTAGAAAAGGCAGCAGATCTGAAAAGCAAGGGTGCACAGAAATCCTCAGTCAATGCATTACGTGCTTAGGCGCATGGGCTAATTCTCCAAGCAAGTAGAGGCTCTTGTTGTAAGGAGTTGAGGAACAGACTTGTGCTGCTTGAGGATGGCCTCTTCTACAGTATGCTGGGCACTGCAGGTTGATGTCCTCTCGATCTGTGCTGGATGTGATAATTTTACAGGGCAGATGAGGCCACTGGAAGTGTCAGGTTGGGAGTGCTTCCTAAAGACTAGGGTTTGGTGGGGGAGAAAGGGAGTCCCAGCCCCCCTGGGGCTGGTCTGAACAGAAAGTAGCTGGGCAGAAGGACAGCTTATTGAGTTGTTTATCTCAAGACAAAATGAGGGTGCACATTGCGCAACATACACTACACTGGGCACAGACAGGTCTCACTTACTGCCTGAGCTCCTCATGTGATGCTCTGGTGTGAAGGGCTCACTACATTTAACCCTGCAAGCTTCTTATAGCCCAAGGGAATCTGATCACATCCTCCCAGGGATGCTGATTTGTGTCACTTGCTTTGGAACCTGTGTTTCCTTTGCCCCCTTGCCTCCTGCTCATGTTTTCTAGATGCATTTGATTTATACGTACTCATTCCCTTCCTCACAGGAATGAGTTTTGGTGCGTGTCGGTTGCATGAGAGAAAAATTGATAGTGCAGGCTGCAGAGCAAAGCAGCTGGGATCTTTCTTAGGAGAGCCGCAGTCGTTAATTATAGGAGTCTAACTAAACCCCGGCTCAGGCAAGAAGCATTTTCTAGATCTCCCTCCTTTCTTTTGTACCTCCCTGCACAAGTTGTCACATCAAAGCCGGGATTCGGGGATGAGTTGACACGACACCCACCTTTTTGAATAAAAATGGGATGCTGAGTGCCAGGGAGCAGCTCCCTTTCTAGCTCCCTCCTTTCCCCCAGATGGGGGCGAGGGGCAGCGCACCTCTCTCCGGTGGGGGCTGCAGACAGCCCTTGTCTGTGTCTTGGGCTTGCACCCGCTTTTCCCTGCGGTGAGTCAGCCACTGCCTCACTAAAGCCTCTCAGGTCTGATCTGAGCAACAGCCTCCTCTCACTGGCTCGGGGCTGTGCAGCCCAGACAGTACCTGGGGGTGGCAAGTTCCCCAGTGGTCCCTGCTATTAGCAGAGTATTTTGTTAGCTGGGTATTTTGGTCACCAGCAGCCTCACATATGCATCACAGGCAAAGCTGACAGCACTAGTAAGGATTTTCTCTGTATGAATTTATCCCAGAGGGAAGAGAGTAGGGAAAGAGAGGGAGAAAACAACCTGTCGGCCTTAAAAGCCTGATGCTCCCTATGTGTGTGCCTCTCTGATATGTTTCTGAGTGCTGATCCCAGTACAGGCTGTGCTGTTGCCCTGTTTCAGAGACTGCCTACACAGATAACCTCATCTTAATGTTGCTGGCTTGCTCACAACCTTTGCTCATGTCACTTTGTGACCTGTAATACCGGGATAAGAGTGCTTGCCACAGCAGGAGCCTGCCTGCATTAACAACTAAGTGATACTGAAAAAGGGCTATGAACATAGGTAGATAAAGCTGATTTGGTCTCTTTGCAGAAGAAAGATATATGTGTTTTCCTCAAAGTTTCACAGGGCTGCCAGGAGATGTGTGTGCCTAGCCAAGGAAGGTACTGTCATCAGAAGCTGCTTTCAGTGCCCCAGATGGATGCTCCTGGCCTTTCGCGGGAGCCTGCGAAGGGAGAGAAAAAAATCAGGGCACTGGCTCGCTAATTAAGGGACTTTCTCTCTCTGCTGCCTTTCTGCTGCTCAGAGGGGGAGGCAGAACTGGTGCCTGATGAGAGCCTCTCACCTGTGCTGGGACCCCTCTTAAAAGCTGCTAAACATTAAAAAAAAGGAAAAAAAAAAAATCTGCAAGCACTTTGATAGTCCTCACAAGAAAGTGAAACAGAAGAGCCTTTGAGCTGCACATATAAGAATGAACCTCTGTACATTGCTGGGGGAAGAAAGGCTGGTGGAGCTGAGATCTGGCAACGGTCCCCAGCTGGCAAGGGAGGTGCTCTTCTGCCGAGAGCTCTTGTCACGCTGCAGAGACAGAGGGAGGAAAAGCACAAGATCCTCCATAGGCAATAACTCTCAAACCTGCCGCGGTGTCAGTGGGATGGGGAGGGCAAGCCAACACTCGTCCCTTGTCTCCAGACAGGGCCTTGGTGCTGGACTCACCCTGGCAGAGGCACCCAGCCTCACCACATCACCCTCCTCCTGTGACACCCCTTCCTGGGGGTGGCAGGAGCCTCCCAGCCAGGCAGAGTCCCCCTGCTCCATGTCCTCAGGTTTCTATAGCAATCCCTGGTGTCAGCCATGCAGGGAAACTGATGGAGGGAAATGAAAGTTTCTTTGCAGCCTGGGCCGGCGGTGGGGTGGGGTGGGGTGGGGTGGGGTGGGAGGAGAAGAGGAGCATCCTGGTGCTCCTGATGGAGGTAGCAGCACCTGTGCTGCCCCAGTTCACCCGCATCCAGGCCAGGGCACGAGGGTGTGATGGGACTGTGTAGTCCCCAGGGGCTCTGCAGGGCAGGTTTTTAGGGGACTGCATGCACCCCAGAGCCAGCTCCACATGCCCCCTGCCCTGCCAGGGCACCTTCTGGGGGCTACTTATAACGAACAGATGCCACCCATGATTTTATGTCCCCTCCTCCTGCAGCCTACATCTCTTTCCCCCACAGCCTGCTCCATTTTTCTCCCCTTGGCACGTTGTCAGTCAATGAAGTCAGAAATTAATCTTTTACTTTAGTGGAAAACACGGTGTGGAGGCTAGAAAGGCACAGGCAGCCTTGAAAGCAGTGTTTTTATTCCTGGGATAGGGGAATATGGCACTGGAGTGAAAACCCAGGGAGGGAGGGGTTGGGCAATGGAGAGAACTAGGGGTATCCAAGGCAGTGGCCTGACAAGATGAGAAAGTCCTGGGAGAGCTTTCTGTGCCCTTGGGAGAGCGGATTTTATCATCTGCTGCTAACCATTCTCACTCCTCCCCACACAGACAGGAAGAAGGGGGAGACCTGCCCCTTCAAACCAAACAGAAAACTTGGGGGGGCTTTCAGAAAATAAAATAAAATTAAAATGTCAATTAAAATCCCAAATGTTTCATGTTATTTAGCATCTTTATAAAACAAAACGATAGGTAGATCAGCCTTGAGATGAAACTGTCATGTTGAAAGAAAGCCAAGCTCCTTCATTTAGAAAGTGTCTAAACAAAATGTTTTGACATTTTCAGGAAAAAATTATCCCATACATTTTCAGACAAAACTTGTTAACAAATGTGACTGAAAAGTTTGGCATCGTGAAAACTGCATCTTGAGGCAAGCTCAGCACGTGCCAAACATCTTTCATATGCTCCTGGGCACAGCCCAGGCACCTGAAGCACAATGATGCCGGACAGAGCCTGGGGAGCTGCCCCAGGAGCAGAGCTGCCCAGGGATGCTCAGTGCAGGCTGGGCAGGTCCTGGCCGTGCCCAGGGCAGCTCCTCGTGGCTGCCTTGGGTGTCACCCCGACCCAGCTCCTGCCTGCACCTCCTGCCCAGGACGGGAGGGATGGCACAGCCACCTGCACATCAACCTGCCTCCTCCTGCCTTTGGGTCAAGCCACAGCTCTGCTGCAGGCATGAAAGCTGGAGCCCTGATCATTTTTAGCGTATGATGGTGGGGAAAGGAACTATAAATAAGTCAGAGCCATCCTTCAATGGCTCGTGCAGTGTGGGCAAGAGAAACACGGAGGTTTCTGGCATAATCATGCTCCTGAGTGCACAATTTCCTGATCAGAGAGATAGGAGCAGGGATGGGAGTAGAATATTGTATCCCTGCCTGGCCTGTTGACAAGTGTACATGCTTTTTGGCAGCGAGATTAGATGACAAAAGGAAATTGCCATTTACAACGGCAGCGTAACAGCGTCCGCTGAGACCTGTCCTCCAGGCAGCAGCTGCTGTTCAGCTTGAGCCACCCACACCCCTCTCCCCTATTCCCACTTCGGGCCCCCAGCACCTTAGAGAGGCTAAGGACATGTGTCGGGGGGGGCGGGTGGCGGGCGAAATTCACAATTGCCCACGGCAGGCAGGGCTGAGCTGTCTGGGCTTGTTTCCAGCTTGGTAAAGCAGATCTTTACAAGGTATGCCCTTGAGGTGGGAGGGTGACCAAAGCCGGTGCCAGGCAGGACTCTCTGCATCATTTCAGGGCTTAAATAGCTTAATGCTCACCCATCTCAATAACCTGTTCTGCCACACTAGGAGACCTGAGAGTCTCTGACCTATTTCCATGAATTCAGCATTTTCCCATCTTCACCACGTCTGCTCCCACAGCCCAGAGAAAGGAAGGAGGGGCTTGGCGGAGGAAGTGTGAGGAAAACGCATCTGCAAAGGTAAGAGAGAGGAAAGGAAGCAGCAGATGTGACTCGAGCTGTCTGTAAATCCTCAGAGGGACCAAAAAACTGCTGAAAGCGTCTGCTCTGAAGCAGCTCGCTCCCAGGAATACCTCATCTCACTGCAACATTATTGACACCAGCACTCCCAAACCACTGGCTGCGGGAAGGCAATGGGAGCGTGATGTGTGCCCTGAGGGTCTCTCAGCCCTGACAGCTACCAGGGACTTTTTCCTTAAGTCAAAGCAGGCTTCAGAATTAACATCATTCCCTTCTGGGGGGCTGAGACATCCCCTGGGCCTGGCTGCTCCAAACTAAGCCATACATAGCAGCAAAGAGACAGCGATAAAGCTTCACACTGGGCCTCAGGTCTTCTCTCAGTAGTTATTCCTGCTTTAATAGAAAACAGTCCAAGAAATAAAGCTGGATTCTGCCCACAGCCTGGGCCAAGTTTCCTTGCAGCAGCCAAGGACCAGGGCTGGGTGCCCGGTGGCTGTGGTGGCTGCCATGGCAGCCGTGTAACCCCGAGCAGAGGGATGGAGAGGCCAAGCGGCTGTGCTCACTGCCTGCCTGGCTCCCATTGCTGCTGCCTGCAAAGCCTTTTAGAAGAAAATGCTGTTTGTTCTGACATTTAGAATAGATTAAAAATCGTTACAGGCTCTTCTGGAACATTTTAGAAGGTGAAGCTATTGATTTAAAAACTCGGCACCAGTTTTGTAAGAGAGGTGAAATCTCCCCGGCTTCCTTTTGCGAACACAAGTGCCTGGTCCTGGCTGAGGCAGCAGGACGTTTATCACCATGCCACCCTTCATCCCCAATTCATCTCATTCCTAGCTCACAAAAGCCTCCCGGTATGCAGGACATTTTCAGTCTCTTCCGTTTTTTGGAATGAAGTCGTGAGGGCTGACAGAACTATCAGCGTGCCAAGTGTTTGTGCTATCAGAGAAACAATGGCCCAGTCCTCAGCGCCTCACGAGGCTTTTTACACACTGAGGACCCTGTGTTCAAGGAGCAACTTCACCCCTGCCACCATTTATATCTCTTCCTGACTTTGCCACCTTGACCTCAGATGCCATTTCCACCGGCACAGCATAGCATCCCACTTTGGCTCATTGTCCTGATGGCGATTAATAACTTCCCTGGTTTCAGTCTAAGCACAGGCAAAGGTCTTTCCCTCTTCTTCATGCCTATTTTCCCACCTGCACACTCACCTGCTCCAGCTTTGGTTGCAGAGTTGGAGAGCTGCTCAAATTTTCCCTGTTTGAGTTTTGCCCTCTTGGCTGCCAGGGCTACTGGGACCTCCACTTTCATCACCAGCAGTTCACTTTGGGAGACAAGGGACATCCAGCCTACTTTGGTGAGTACATGGACTTACTGGGTACCTCCAGCCACTGCTGAGAACCAAGATGCTCAAGTGCATATAGCTCTGCCATAACATGGATTCATGTCCCAGGCCACCTGCGAGAGCAGCCAGAAAACAGGGGGACAAGTGAAGACCTCAGTCCTGAGTGAAGGCCTTTTGTCACACTGAGACAGGGGACCAAAGACATCACAGCAGCGCTATGCCCAGCAGAGGGTGATAGCCAAGCTGTTGCCAGCTTAAACAGACCCATGTGCCATGATGGCTTCACCTTGACTTGGATTTTCTCTACCAGTCTGGGTGTTTTGCACTCTTGATGAAGGAGCAGAGGTGATGGGGTGCCAGGCAGTGCTAGTGCAGGCAGTGAGGGCTCAGGACCTGAGTGGGTGGGCGAGCATCTCACACCCTGCCTGAAGCCCCATGCTGTGCTCACTGTCAGATGCCAGCCAGCTGTGCTTGGACACTGCATGGGGCTCTTTAGGGGCACAATGGCTCCCTTGCTCAGCTCCTCAGAGCATACCCATGCCTGCCAGGAGCAGGCAGGTCCCCCATGTAGCGGGAGGCAGGACATCAGTGCAGCAAACTGCAACAATGCTCAGCCCCTCAAAATTCTTCCCCCGCCAGCAGAAGTGAAATGAAATTGCCTCTGCTGCTGGCTCCAGAGTGAGCTCATATCTCTTGTCCCCTCATCAGGGCAGATATGAGATTTCTAATCTGTTAAGTAGAACAGTGCTGCACTTTGATCCATCCAATTATTTTTTCCAATAAGTGTGAGCGAGGGGGGCAGTCGTACAGTCAGCAGTGTGCTGCGGTGGGGGAGCCCTGTCCTGATAGGCACCTCAACCCAGTGCCATGCACAGGATCAACCAAAACCACACCGAAGCACATGCTGTCCTGGCCAGCGTAACTCAAAAAGGGGTCTGGGGTGGAGTGCTGGGGGGATCAGGCTGATAGGCAGGACCTTTGAAGCTTACTGCCCACCAAGGGCATGTCCAGAAATCCTCCCCACATGGCCCCAGAGCTGTGCCCAACTTCAGCCTGGACTGGAGGCACCCCAAGCTGCAGGTGCTCTGCTCCATACTCACAAAGCAGAGACAACACGTTCACCATCAAATACTAGTTTGTCTTCAAAGCCAGGGCAGCTGTCCCCAGAGAAGACCTAAGCACCTCCAAGGGCGGCCTGTGCTCAGCCGCAGAGCCTGGGGACCAACTCTAGTGAGTGCCCAGTCAACACCACAGCATCTAACCCAACAGAGACAACAAAAGCTGATGGCAATGAAGTGGCTTTCCTGTCCCAGGTCAGAACTGAGCCCTTTCCAACAGCATCCGATGCCTGGATCACCCACCTCCAGCCTTTCTTCATTTCCAGCAAGACAGCAACCCACATCTTCTCTTCCTTGCTGCTTGGAAGTCAGTGATAGTGTGGTTAAGTGTGAGGGGGGATCAGAAAAGCTGGCTTGGCTGAGGGCAGCATTGTTGTGTGGGCTTCTGGAAGCTCCAGATGGGAATGAGGGTGCAGAAGCAAGTGAGGTGCCAGAGGAGAAGGAAGAAAGATGGAACCAGAAGGAGGGAGAAAGTACACAGGAGTCCTGCAGAAAGGGGAGAAAGAAGATGAGCCAGAGGAAGAACTCTTGAAGGAGAAGTGTTAGGGGAAGGTAGCAAAGGAGAGATACAAAGACAGTAGGGACAGTGCCATCTGCTACTGGGGACTTGGGTCCTCCCTATGTGCTCAGAGTGGCCCCTATCAGATTTTTCTTTCCCTCCCTTTTCACCTCACTGTTCACTCGCTGCTTCACTCCCCCAGCACCCCTTTGTTCCCCCAAACTCCCTGCATCTGTCCCATCACCCCCCCAGCCAGGACTCCCCTGTTCCAGAGGCTCTGCCAAAGCCACTCCTGGGTTCCGATCCCCAGCTGCTCTAGCCCTTACGGGGTCGCCTCTTGGGGCCAGAGCGCCATGCCCTGAGCATCCTGGGCAGGAGGTGAAAGGTGCCAGACCTCCCTGCAGCCTCCTGGATCCTTCCCAGCAACCCCTGGACCCAAATGGTTCAAAGGTGAACCAAAGCCTCTCTCTAGAGAGGTGGGGGAGAGGGCACCAGCTACAGCTTTTGCTGCTAAACTCTGCATTTCCCATCAAGTGATGATGGAGGCTGCAGGAGGCCAAAAACCAGGGACATCCCCTGCGACAGCAGCTCCTACAGCAAACACCAAGCGCCTTCACAGGCTGCCACACCAGCAGCAGAAAAAGGCTGTTCAGTCAGAGTGAGGGGAGCAGCCCTGGGCAGCTCTGCTGCCCTCCCCAAGCCACCAGACTCTGTTGCCTTCATAGGGTCCTTGTGGTTTGCCTGCTAACAGTTCCAGTTCTACTGGAACACAGAAGCCAAACCTCAGCTTCACAAGATGACAGCTATTTTTTTTTTGTCCCCCAACCTTTTAATAACGCCACTATAAAGTGCAAAATAATTCAATGTGCTTCAGCAATTAACATGCACACAGTCACCAGTTGACTGGGAAACCATTTTCAGGGAGGGATTTGAAAGCTTCTGCCTTAGCAGGGGAAGAAAAGGAAGTCTGTTCATTTAGGGCAGAAAAAGTTGATCTATATCTACTTGTTGGAAATAACGATCAACCATTTTTTTCTCTAACCTTCTGAATTTCTAACTTGAATGAAGTATGGAATCTTTCCTTTCCAGCTGAGGTTGTGTGAAAGGTTTTAGGGGAAAACCCAGCATCTTTGCTCTCTAAGATGAGGCAGGAGGGTAGGAACTCTGCCCTGGACCAGCAGCTCCAGTGGGATCCTCAGCACTTACCCCGTGCCTGCCCCAGCAGGGAAACCTCAATTAAATATCTGTCAGATGCAGGGACCAGGCACTCGACCACCATTTTCTAAAAGGTTTTCTCTACATAAATGTTAGCTGCAAAATGGATGTGCTCTTGAATCCTCTGACTGAGCAGTGGGGAAATTAATACAATAAAAATGTAGCTATGTAGAGCAGCTCTGCGCTGACCTCTCATCCTTCCTCTGACGGTAGGCTTTGAGTCTGAATGGGATTAATGGGGTTTCTTTCCCCATTAAAGAGGCAGGTTTCTGCTCACTCTCTGCCCGCCTACAGCTGAGCCAAGCTTACACCACGTTCTGCCTAACACTGCTGACGCTACCTGGATGGAAACAAAGGGCTGAAAAAAAAACCCCTAGTGTTAGGGAATAGGTGCCTCCTAATTTTCTGTGAACAAATTCCCACCTAGGGGGCTCATTTGGACCCAAGGTCATGCAGCATCCCTTGTCCTTCAATACCTCTGGGCAATTCACCAAAGCACAGGGAGGAAAGATTTTGTGAGAGGAAGGAATAAGGTGCTAAAACCTGTCTTTGATATCTGAACACAAGATAGACTTAAACATTTTTTTACACACACACCCCCTTTTTTTTTTCATTACTTTGTGACACATCATTAGAGCAAAAATATCCATGAATGAAAAGAAGTGATTCAATACCTTGAAACCTTAGGCCCGTCCTCTAGTGGAAGAGCACTTTAAATGCTAAGGGAAATATCCCATGTGCTGGCTTCATTTCAGGAAGAAACTCCATATATATAATCAAAAGTAACTAAACAGGTATGAACTCATTGGGCCATGGAAAACAGACATGAAGTGAGGCAGATGGCCTATTGCTCCAAAAGACCAGCCCCTAAAAAGAGCTGAAATACACATATATTGCCAAAACATCTCAGTTTTTGCACACAGTGCTTGCTAGTAAAGGTCTTCCTGACGTGACATTTCAAACAATTGCATTTTAGTCCAGCCTGGCTCAAGAGCTCACAAGGGAGGTGTCACTCCGTGCTTCACTCTAAATAATGCATGTGGGTCACTTCGCAAAATAACTGTGAGTGACCTTCTGTTCATCAGCCTGGCAGCACTGGGTGTGTGATGCCCCTCGGCTGCTGCTGGCAGGGGCATCCGCGTTGGAAGGAATCAGGACCACAGTGTAAGACCATCTGCATTGTCAGGGAAAAAGGCATGCTGAGAGTGGTGGTCTTGATGTTTTTTAAAAACAAGGTTAACTGAGAAAGAATTTGCTTTAATCAAAAAAAAAAAGAAAAAAAGAAAAAAAAGAAAAAGGGTGTGACTCCAGGGTAAAGTCCAGATTACGGAGCCCATGGGCTTGATGCTCCATGCCGAGTCCTCTCCTGCCATGCTTAGAGGTTATCCAAACCTAATACGTGTTCTTCCAAAAACCAGCATGCAGGTGTGGTGGACAGCTGACTATCTTTACCCCTCACCAACACAAAAAGTCTTTGGTGAGGTGGTCAGGCATCCCCCTCCCTGTGGCAGTGCACAGCAGCCATCTCAGAGACTGCTCATCCTTCAGCAGCGATGCTGGGGGGCTGGGACACACATCCTGTCCTGCGTGAGGGGGGAATAATTCCCCTCAGGCCCCGGAGAACCCATTTTCATGAGCAGGAACACTGCTATAGACAAACAGGGGTTTGAGGAAATGCTAACCACTGGCTTGTCACTTTGACAGCAACATTTTCTTGATGGCCTGTCAACTGCTGATAACAGCAACGTCCTCACGCTTAGGAGCAGAAGTCCCAGCATAATAAATCCCACGCTCTTGTCTAAGCTTGAGTGGTGGGGAGAGACAAAACTGGGTCGTTGCTCCTGCAGATTTTTCAGCGAAGTTGGGGGCACATTCAGCAGAAAGCTGGTGGCTTGTGAAGGCACTAATCCCACGGCTTTGATGGGCCTCACAAATGTGTCATGGCATTGACGGGTTGCTGGGCCAGGACAGTGAGGTGTGCAAATCTCTGACAGTAAAAAGCGGAGAGAAAACAACAAAGATCAACATCCTCTAAAGCGAGCGCAGAGGAAGGACTGCTGCTTTGGTTACCATGATGGCTGGTCAAGAAGCACTGGGTTTGGTGCAAACCAGGTCTTGGAAAGCAGATCCAGGTGATGCTTCCGCACACCCCAAGGAAGCAGTCTCAGGAAAGGATGGCTCTTGCACCGGGGGTAGAAGCAGAATCAGGAAAGCAGGTGAAGAAAGCACCTGCACTGCAGAGCTGGGGGGAATCAGCATGCCTTTTTCCCTGACAATGCAGATGGTCTTACACTGTGGTCCTGCACAGAGCAACCTGGTCATATACATTTTCACAGCATTCAGGGCTTCCCAAGGAGTAGGGGTAATTCTGCTTTTGGAAAGGCAATGGCTTTGATCAGAAATGTTTTTCAGAGTATGTTGTGTCCTACCTGATGAACCCCTTTGCCTATTAAGGCTGTTTCACCAGCGTACAAAGGAAATTGGTGAGTGAGAAGACGCACATGGACACAGAACTTAATTTTCTGAAAATGGCTGAGGGTGTGATCTCAGGGCTGAGAGCCCTGGAGCTTCACCACCAAACCTACTCAAGTCATCTGCTGCTGCTGCAGAATCCAAATGTAAAAATCTCTGGGCTAGTGTGCTTCTCTTTAATCTGGCCGCAGTTTCAGAGACCTCTCTTTTCATTTCACTGGTCCATCCTGGGCTGGCAAGGGTTAAATAAATTGTTTTATATGACAGACATGTATTTTTTTCACTTGTGAATGCACATTTCAGAGGAAATCCAGAGACTGCACTGTCTCTCATGGCCTATATGGATTTTGAATCTTATGGACTCTGATCTATAACAAGGGCTCTGAATCAGAGAGCTGTTCCTGCTGTGTGGGGGGCTATTTCTGCTCCTTATAACTGTTTCCTGCACCCCGTGATGTCCATCACCGAATCAACATCCAAATTTGTTTTGATGGTCAGAAGACAACCAGGAATAAATACAGCATCCCAGGAAGAGAAGTGGGGCTGAATAACTAGAGCTTTGAGTGTGCAACCTTGAAGAAGAACAATGGGTTGGGTTATGGTTTCATACAGTGAATGCTCAGTGCACACTCTGCATGCTTGTATCAAAAAAAAAAAAAAAAAGAGAAGGTGTAAAAGCTGTAGAGATTTTTGAGACACTGTAAATCCAGGAGAATAACCTCTTTTTTATATATTGGTGCTTTCTACTTCTCTGCAAGTGGCCATGATTTCAGCAGCATAGAGCTGTGCTGAGCCCGGGAGCGAGAGCCCGGGGAGCCAGCAGTGTGGGTCTGTGCTCTGGTGGTGTCATCCTTGATGTATAAAGCTTTGAGCAAGAGGCTGCACAGGAGTAAATGTATTCACAAACCACTTGAGCCTGCCGGTTATAAAATAAGGGTCCTGAGATCCCGGGTGCAGCCAGGCCCCATGTGAAGAGCTGTGGCTTTCAGATTCACAAGCATCAGTATCAACTTTTTATAGATAATTGGAACGAAGGCACTGAGCCTCCAAGCTCAAGTGTTTGCTCTCATTCCAGAAATGCAAGTTCTTTTGGAATACACTATTTTTTTCACAGGAGTTCCTGAAATACAAAAAACAAAAACAAAACCAAAAACCAAACCCCAAAACTTGGAAGTTTTCCACTATTTAATTCCTCCCTTTGAGGACCAGGACAAGGCTGACAAAAAGCATACTTCATGGTAGAACCAGCACTTAACCTGATTTTTTGAGTTGACCCTCTTGAAAAGACACTGAATTCCCCATTCCATTACTGGACATGGCCAGAGATGTTGGTTCTAGGTGTCTGTTCTTGACAGGGTGTCCACACCCTTGGGTCACTGCCATGACGACGACCCATCATGAAGATGACCTGCTGTAGGCATGTCACACCGCATCCTTGCAGAGAGCTTCACAGGCTTTCCAGAGAGGAAAGAAAAGGGAGGAGTAGCCTATGTGTTCCTCAGAGCCAACAGGACAGCAAGCACTGGTTTTGTGGGTCTCACACGTGACAGCCAGATGTCCAGTGCCATTGCAGAAGGAATGGGGGGGAGGCATTGAAACAAGGAGTTTGTGCCGGCCTCTTGGACCAGCTCTAGAAGTTTCCTTTCCATCTGAAGGCACTGGCTGGGAGGCGTGTCTGACTCAGCCAAAATCACCTGTGGGTGACAGCAGACTTCAGTTTGCAGTACCCAACTTGCAAACTGTTATTAAGACGAATGGTACACGTCACATCGAATCAGCACCTTAGCAGCTAGCAGCGGCTTAGCAGAAAGATTTGTTCAAACAACGAAGTGAGCCCTGTGTTCTTCAGAACGGAGAGCATCTGTTCATGAACGCTTGACTAATTTCTCATTATCTTATTGAAACAGCTTACACCACTGGAAGAGCATCTCCAGCATGGCTAATGTTCAGACAACAGTTGGCTACCTGTTTTGATTTACTGAGATCATGAAGAATGACACGCGCGATGTAGGAACAGGCACAGGTATTTCAAAAGGAGAGACAGGTCAAAAACATTTCAAGGGGAGAGACAAGAAAAAAACACTCCTTTTAAGTTAGGACAAACAGAAGGAGCAGAGCTGGTGGCTCTGTGGGGTCTGACCTGTAGCCATGGCCAAGGAGGGATGTTGGGTTGCATTTGCCCAGGGACTGCTTGGATCAACTTCCAATAGATGTACCTGCTCCCTGGATAAGGTGATGGTAAGAGTTCTGTGCGGGGCTATGTGAGTGATGATTGTCTCGCATGGCCTTCGCCACGCCATGGTTGTATCCACACTTTCTTCATCTGCAGGTGTTTGCAGCCACGTTCCCTTGGCTCCCCCATTAAAGAGCTGTTCCCCTCAGCTGTCCCTGGCGTGGGGCATGCTGTGGCCAAGGTCCAGCCTCCGTGTGTGCTCCCCGTGGGTCTGCCCCTGCCACCTCAATGGCAGGCTGGAGGCGGAGGAGTGACAAACTTTATTTTATATTGCAGACTCTAAATCTGCAGTCAAAAGGTTTGTTACTGCTCCTGCCGGGAGAGTCAAGCTCAGCTATGGTTGGTCCCTGGGGCCAGTCTCCTTCAGTGATATTTTCCCACAAAGCACAAAGCGGGGGACACTGTGCTTGTATCCCTCTCACTCGTTACAAAGCCTAGTGATTTGTTTCAGTTTCTCCATCTGTGTCACAGAGATAAAGCGATTTGCCTATCACTGCAGAGCACTTGGTGCTGGCGGGGTGGAAGGCACTCCGAGCGCCAGCCCTCACCTTGCTCCAGCTGTGTCATCACGGGTCTCCGAAGGAGCTTAGCTGGGCGAGCTGGCCCTTTCTGCCACCCTTCATCACTCTGGCGTCTGCTGGGACAAGGTGGACGCTCCCCAGACACGCCGGAGCTCTGCTGCTCTGCCTGCGGGAGAGCTGGAAAAATGAAATATGCTTGGGGTGTGAGGGGAGGAGGGAAGAGGCAGAGAGGGAACTGATGCCTGCTATTTCCACATCTCAGGCCTTTCATCATCATTACAGTTGTAAATGACAGTATACAATTTACTGAGAGATAGAAATAAGGAGGAATCAGGGGAAAGGCTGGAAGAAGAATGTGAGAAGAGGTAGAGAGCAAGAAGTAAGATAAATAAGGGTGCAGTTTAGGGAAATAACACAACAAACACAAGCAAGAACAGCGTCAGATTTGGAAACAACAGAGGGAAAAGGGAGGGAAGGCGAGAAAGAGAATTGGGCAGGGCAGCAGGGGACACAGGGGAACAGTTCTCTGGGAATTCACTGGAGGAGGCGGAAACTGGCTGCTTCCCTGGCGCTCAGGAGTACTGATGGATTATTGATCGAGGGAACCTAACATGTTTCACCCAGCAATATTTCATGGCTGGCAAAGGCAGTTGATGTTTGGGAGGAGAGGGAGCGGGGGCTGTTGGCAGCCTGCCTTCTGGCTTCAGGCAGCAGCAGCACTCGTAGGGTTAAATCTGGGTTGCAGAATGCAGAGAGAGAGAGGACAGGGGTTTAGGAGTCATCCAGCGGGATGGGGCCCCTTTTAGAAATAAAAATAAAGGAATTAACAGATGCAGAGAAACACAAGGGACGGAAAAAATTCATTTGTCTAACAGATCTGGCAGAGCAGAGCTTTTCGCAGAGGTTGAGCAACCACCTGAAGCTGCAGTCTTTGAAAAATGCACTGATACTTATTTGATGAAGAAATATTTTTATATTTATATAAGACTCATGAAAACGCATACAAAATCACAGCATCCACAGATACAGGCAGAGAATTTAAGGTGCCTGCACTGAAATTAAAGTGTCCTAAAAGACAGACCTGAGGCACTTTGGTTCACATTTGGGGGTCAGAAAACACTATGGTATCTGGGGTTCATCTCCCTGACAGAGGCAATTCATTATCTTCTTGTCCAAGTGTTTCTAACCCTGTGACTTGATGACAGCCTGCAGCCTGCAGAAGCTCTGCTTTCCTGCTGGGGCATGCCATGGCCCTTGCAGAGGTCACCTGGCCAGCTTCTTCCATTTCATTTCTCTCTCTTCCAACCTCCCAGCCATTTTCTCCTTTCAGCAACTCACAGGATTTTTATGGCAGCCACTCACGTCGGGGCTGTGAGCGCTGGCTCTCCCTGCCAGCTCCCTGCTCACTGCACCTCCAGGCAGGTAACTGCAAATCCTTGGGCAACTTCTCGGAGTGTTCTCTCAATGGCTTGGTGAGTGCGGGTTTTGAAGCCCAAAGTTCCATCGGAAGCCAGCAGTAAGTCACAAGCAGCCTGTGGGATTTTGCACAATGTTGCAATGAAGCACAGGCTGTGGTGGGGACAGAGGGTCTTGTTAGGTGGAGTGCAGAACTGGGGCTGGTTTTCTTTAGGAACAGGGTGGCCTGTGGGTGACCTGGGGCATCTTGGGTGCCCTCCTGTGGCACGGGCAGAGGCCAAAGTGCTGCAAAGGGGATGGAGTTGCACATGGCTGTTTAGCACACTGGTGTGAAAGCATGCAGCGTCCTGGGGGAGGATGGTGAGCAGATGCCTGGGATGACTCCCACGTTCACCTGCTGCCCTTATCCTCCTTTCTTGCAGGCAGGCAGGCAGGCAGTGGGCTGGATCCAGTCTCCAGGATGCCTCCAGCCCAGAGGAGTCTCAGGAAACCAAGCACCAGCCCCATTCCCCAGGCAGATGCTGCATATCCTGGAGTCAGGAATGCAGCTGAGGTCCTCAGGAGAGACACATGTGATAGCCCCCACAGCTGGCAAGGAGCTGGGGTAGCTCACTCACATGCACAGAGTGTTTTCTCCTTTGCACCCCCATACTCCCAAAGCAGGGAAGGGCAGATGATGACCACCACCAGAACCCAGGCAGAGTGGAGCTGTTGGCTTCTCCCCCTGCGCAGGACAGGTGGTGGCTGCTTCCCCCTGATGGCTACGCTGCTCCGAGGCTTTTCAGGGGAGATGCTTTTGGGGATAGCAGATGGACATGAAACAGGCTGGGACAGCAGGGATGAGCCCTGTGGGGTCACGCAAACGAGACTTCCCTGAGACCATGGCATGGTTGTGGGCTGAGCTGCTGGGGACAGCAGACAGGGGAAGCTGCAGGAGTAAAACTGTGGGGAGCTGGAGGGGGCCCTGCCAGCCCCACGGTCCCTCGCATCCCAGAGGTCCTGTTCTCAAGGGGCTCCTGTGCCAGGTTGTCCCACTTCTCAGACCTGGCCTTAAATTAGTGGCATACCTCAGCCCCTGCAATAAGCCCCTTTTCCTGACTGTGGTCCTTTGCACTGGCTTTTTATAAAACTCTTAATGAATTTCAGGGTTTGCCCCTTGTAGAGCCTGGATTAAACAGAATTTTAATGAATATTGAGAGTAATACCTTTAATTGAAAGATATCCTCCATCTGAGGTGAAATCTTGGCTCCGCAGGAGTCAGTGAGAAGCTTGCCAATAACTCGCTTGAGCCAGGATTGTAGCCATTACTTTAGCGTTCAGGGCAATTTCAGGGCTCCAGCTTTTTCACATGTTTAAAGAGAAAATGCCACAATTTGTTGTAATAACCCAGCTCCCTTTAATGAGCAAATTAAAGAAAGCTGGTGCAGAGCAGGAGGGAAAAAATGGGATGGCAAAGAGAATGCTAAAAATTCACTGTACCAGCGGGGTGACATTCTTCCTGTGATGTACCTCTCCCTGTGACCCAAGCTTGAGGCCGATGAGGGCACCTTCATTCAGCCTCCCTCCCTCACCCTGCACACCCAATCCATGTCTAAGATGTATGAGGCACTTCTCCTGTGGCCGGCTCAGTGCTGTTATGTGAAACATCCTAGATATGCACCCCACATTTCCCTCTTTCATGTCCATGCAATGCCTGCTGCCACCCTGTTGCCTGCCACTGGCATCTCTGTGTGTTTGAAAATGGTAGCTACTGAAGTCCACATCACAGCCACGTCAGAAACAAGAATAATACAAATTGTGCTGTGCCTTCCAGGCACAAGGCACCGTCTTGCCTTGTAGTAGCACTGCTGAAGGAACTGAGTAGGCTAAGGTGAGGACAGAGGTTTGACAAGAACGCTTGGCTGGCAGTTCCTGTGCAGACAGACAACAGGAGTTTAGGACATCTACAATGAACATTGGCAAAGGCTTTAAGGACTGGTGAGGCCAGGTCAGTCAATTCACTGCTTTAAAAGTAGCAGAAGCAAAGATGGTATGATCAATGTGGCTCCAGCCAGCAAGCTGGCATGCTGCTGCTTCCAGAACAACCTGCAAGACATGAAGGAGAAGCCCTGTGGAGAGAGAATTACAACAAATGAACCAAATGGCCATGTGGGTGTTTTCTGCCCTTGCAAGGTCATCAGGGGATGCAGTAAATCAGGGTAAAGCCTGTGCAAATTGTGCAACTAGGGGAAAAATAACAGAATACTCTTTGGTACTCCCCCTCCCTGGTTTCCAGGGCTGGCATTGCTGCTGCAGGACCCCATGCTTCAAAAGCACGCTGGTGTGCCGTGAAGTGCAGGAGAGCAATACCTGTCTGTGAAGCGCCTGGTTGGAGCAATTTTGCTCCACTGGTCTGGAGCAGGGCGTTGCTTTTAAAAATACAAGACCTTCAAATAGCTGTGAGATGCTGAGGTTTGGAATGATGTCTGGCCACATGTCCTGGCTGTGCTGCCAGGAGGTGACCCTGGCTGTCACAGCTCAATCCAGAAGCTACATGGTCATTTTGGTCTTCAGACCTCACTTGCTGAGGCCCAGAGCTGAGTTTCCGTGGTCTCACGGGTTGTGGATGAGGACAGCATGCTCAGTGATGGTACAACATGGGACAGGTGTTACCTCCTGCAACCCAAACCATGGGGAGACCCAGGCACTTCCCTCCATTGTCCTTCCCTGCCCTGCTCTCCACAGCCAGCACATGAAATCCTCCTCCTCCATGTCCCAAAATGTCCCGTCTGCCCGGCAGACAGGGCTGTGCATGGGTCCCTCATGGCTGGTGGAGGAAAAGGGCAGGCAGGCAAGCTCTTCAGGACAGAAGCAATAGTATTTGTGCTGATGGGTTTGGCATGCTGCGTTAGAAATGCATCAATGGCTTTCAGAGAGCTGGAGGGGTTTGTAAAACATTTTTATTTTGTACTCTCACCTCTTAGAACTTGCTTTTGAGTTTGCATCTTTAAATGTCTCACAGATAACAGGACCTTAAGTCAACTGATCATGGCACAGTCCCTCCAAACGATTACCATTTATGTCATAGCCTGGCATGCTTTACATCTGAAATACTTTCCTGTTTATGAACGATATCTATTCTGAGGCTGAAGTAGTTATTAGTACAGCTAAATCTATAACACCAAGAAGGGACCCAAATAAAAAACAAGCAGCTGCACAGACTTCATGCACAGTTGGCTGTTATAGCCAAGCATCCACAAGAAAACTGATATATTGGCTGCTTCTTAGATTAAAGCTCCCCACCATGGCCTGCCTGACTGTGAAAGTACCTCAGAGCTAGTCTGAGTCAGTGTGGTACGAAAATGGTTGCAGACGCTGTCCTTGTCAGAGGTCCAGCCTGGGGGTTGTCCTGGGGTTAAAGAGGCAAAGCTGAATGGGCAATTCATACAGCCGCTGTTTCCCTCTGAACCCCACTGCTATTGTATTTTTGTCTCTGTCTCAAGCAATCTTGCCTCCCAGGGTTTGTAAGCCTCTTCCTCCTGTTAATCTAGACCCTATAAGGTATTTCAGCAGCTGATGTGAATAATTATTGCCCTGCTATAGATCTCAGATGGAGCATCAGTGCCGTCCACGATAGCGCTTGCTTTTCATCAGGGAGAGCACTGTCCTTGTCCTGCTGCAATGACTGAGAGGGAGCTTCAATTATATACATTTATTTTTGGTAGTTCATAATTTTCTGTACAAATACTACCCTTTGAGATGCATTTCTCTTGCTTCCTTCAGACCATAGGTGGTATATTTTGTAAAGTTTGATAAAAATCTGTTTGGCTGGTCTGTATTATTCAGGTAGGAGGGGGGTAAAGAGGTTTTAGCACCACAGATATCTTCCAGATTGTGTTTTTCTTTTCCTGCAGTGTGATACGGTAACCCCAGCATCTCCCTCAGCTACTCTGCTTGCACCCAGGTCCAATGCTGTCATTATGCTGCAGGACAATTTGTTTACAAAGAGAGGGTTTAAGCTGATAGCACAAGCTTTAGCAGGGCCCAGAGCCTGGAGGAGCTGTTGCCCTGGGAACACAAGACTCCATGGATGCCCATACAAAGTAGTCTTGCTATAAGCATATCTGTTGCTGCTTTGCACCAGGGCTTCCCATCCATCTCATGGACCAAGCTCTCCAGAGCCTTGTCACAAGGCTAGTCTGAGCAGGAGGGGTGTTTCCCAGCCATGCAGAGGTGTTTGCACAACCTCTTGGAGTAACTTCTGCAAGCTCCAGTACTTTTTGTAGCAAGCCAGCCCACCTACCACCCGCTTTAGGGACTGCTCATTGTAATTTCCATGGAGGGCTCCAGCCCCAGATGGGTGCAGTACCCTTACCAGCACTGAAACAAGGCAACTGTGGCCAATAAGTGACATCAGTTGCACCTCAAAGCCCACGATGGTCCTCTGGGAAGTGGAGTTATGCTACTACAAAACAGCTGCAGCATAGGAGCCTGAAACCATCCCCCTGGCAGCTCAGCACATCCTTGGCTCATATCCCAGATCTGCATCTCTCCCATTTTTCCCTGTGACAGCTTGCTCCTGGAGGTGTCCTCACTTTCACCTGGTGATTTCCTACCACCACTCATCACTTTTCCATATAACCTGGACATTTTGTCATTGGAGCAGAAGAACTATGAGCACTGCCTTGAGTGGGCTCATTGCTCTCAAGCCTTCACCCAGCAGAGTGAAAGCAAACCCCAAAATAGCCTGATGGAGCTCACAGGGCAGCAGCAAGGCTTAAGTGCTGGAGAAGGCTACCCTGGCCAGGGGGGATGGCAAGGCTCTGGGATGAGACATGGTGCAATAGTCTGAGTCCATAAGACCTGCAGCTGCTGCCCTGAAAAAATTGAGGTTGTCCTCGATTAATTGCCACTAATTCATTCCATGGCTTCTCCTGCCTTTCTCCCTCCCTGACTCCCCCATCCTTTTATTGCATCTTTTGCCCCCTATTTCCCCTCCTCCTCTTGTCATGCCAAACTCCTTCAGCCTCCAGGATCCCGCTTTGCAGGGCAAAGAGTCAGTGCTGGCTCTGGTCCCTGGCAGGTACAGACAAACCAAGAGCCTTAGTGGGACACGGGCTGGCCTGGGTGATAGTCATTGAGTGGCTCGGGCTGCAGGAGCTGACGTCTGTGGCTTGCTAGCTGGGATTTACACAGATCACAAGATTTGTTGGGAGGATGCTGAGGGGGACATAGGATTATTGAAAAGGAATTCAAGCTCTTTTTGTGGAGAGACAAAAATGGAAATTTTGACCTTGTCTGAAGATCAGGAATGGGCTGCAGAGCTGGGTTTGACATTAATGAGCTGAGAGCAGAAGAAGGGCTTCTCTGGAGGTGCCTGCCCTCAATTTATCCATTTTCTCCCTACTAAAACCGTGGCGCTCCCTGGGGAAGGCAGCTCCAAAGCCCATCTCATTTTGTCATTTGAATGAAGTGTTTGATCTGAGAATTGTTGTTATTATTATTTAATATATGATAGCTGATAATGCCTTTGGCACTCAGCCAGAGCATATGGGTGAGACAAATCCCCAAGCCAAGGCTTTAGGACCACGATTCCACCTTCCAGTTAGTCACAGGACACCAGAATGCTGCTCTTAATGAAAAACGATGTGACGCATATGTGGTATGAGTCATTATAATGTTAACTACTGTTACTTCAAGCCCAGACAGCACCAGGATCGCTTTCCTCCCCGAAGATGATTCATGTGCCTCATGCATGACAGTTCAGCCATTTTTTTGCTTATTCAAGTGAGTTTCAATATTTTTAAAGTGTTTGGGGGGCAAAGACCTTCTGTTCTTGTTTGCTGAGCTGAATTTCCTTAAAATGTTCACAACCTGTTTCCCCAGAGGCTTGATACCAGGAAGGAGGAAAAAAAGAGAAGCCCAGAGATCTGCAGGTCTGCATGCATGGGGGTTTGCAATGGGAGGCTCGCCTAGCACAAGGTCCACTCCCCACCCCAGCTGTGACGTGGAAGTTGCCCCATGCACCCAGCTGCCTGTGAGCCCATCACAAGCCCCTGAGGGAGGGCAGGGGGATGCTGGAGGGTCTGCAAGAGGCTGAGGGATCCCACAGACAGGGATGCAGCCCACCACTGCCCTTGCTCTGAGCCAGCAAGAGACTGAGCACAAATGTGGAAGGTCCCTGTGGTGCTCACACTGCTGGTTCTTGGTATATTCTTCCTAACCTTGCTGCCTGCCTTTCATCTCGGGTTTCGGCGGTGTTGTACAGGTTCATGCCTCCTGCCAATAGCTGAGCGAGGAGCTCCCCAGGACTCAGTCTGGCAGCCTCTAAAGATGTTTTTTTTTCAGCAATTAGTCAGTGGGGAACCTGCTTTCAAGCAGATGACTGCCATCGCAGGTAGTCGCTGTCTCTGCTGGGGTTGGACTTAAACCCTCCACACCTGTAACACAGCACAGAGGTAGCCTGAGAGCCCCAGCTGCTGTGGCTGCCCCTGCCCCACATGCACAGGCTGGGACATGTCCTCGGTCAACACGGCCTTTTTGGGCAGAGCAGGACAGCTCTGAAAAATGGCAGGGAACAGAAACATAGAAGTAGATGAGCCTTTGAGGAAGTGAAGCATCGCAGATCAGGCCCTTGTGGGATTACAGGATTGAACCCTGTTGGCTCAAAGCCAGCTCTGGGACATGAGGAGTTTGCTCTCTGTCATCTCCTCTTAAAACACAGCTCAATCCTGATATTTTCTTCTTGCCCTCCAAGCCCCCAGGGACTGGTGGCTGCAGTCTTTACCAGCTGCAGAACCAGCCCTGGTATCAGGAAGGCTGAATCATGTCCGTCAGCCATTGACCTCACTTCCATCCTGATCTGAGCTGGGCGAGGTTTGCCAGGCAAACACGTGTCACGGGCTTCTATTCTTGGGAAGAATTATGTCAGAGTGAAGTCTTCAGTTTGTACCCTACATTCAACTGAATGAGATGTAGAAGTGCACAGACAGGTCTCAAACACCCTTAGCTCTGCCCTGGCCCAGATACATCTACAAGCCCACTGAGCTTTCTTGGTACAGGCTGTATGGGAGTAAAGGTTTGGGGCTATGTAGCTTTTTCCTCTTCATTTTCTTTGTAACTCAGAATTTCACCTTCACAGCAATCTCAGCTCTGCCATTTAGTGACACCATTCAAACACTATATGGCTGCAGAATCACAGAACATCAGGCTGCGAAGAGCCCTACTGAGGTCACCCATGGCAGGCAGGTAGTCCCAGCTCAGCTTTGTTTTATTAAGAGACTGTTGTCTTTCCTGGCCAGATTTACCACAAGGCTCTGGCTGTGGACAAAAGCAGTCAAAGCATATGGATCAGCTATTCTGGGCTTAAGATGCTTTGCTTTGCCAGAGCGATGCAAAGCAGCTAGACAGCATACGGGGTTCCCTTCCCTATCCTGCTCATCCTCCAGATGCCTGCTGTTTGCCTGAACACATCCCCTACGTGATGTGCATGCACCCATCTCCTTCTCCCTCCTTGCCCCACTTCACATCCCTGTACATCTCACCCTGCTGCCCCCCTCTCCCAGCCTGCACCTTGGCTGGCTGTCTTCCAGGAGCTTCAGCTCTGAATGGGACATTTGGAATTCAGGGAGGTCTCCTGCCCTCATGAGGACTTGCCCTTTTCTATAACGACCCCCATGTCCTGTCACCCCAGGTGGGATGGGCATCCAGGAAACTGTGCAGGAGGATGGGTGCTTCCTGCACTGTGAGGAGCTGGAGATGCTGCCACGTCCTTTAGGCACCCAACCAGGCTCCCTAGCTGAGCAGAGGAAAAGGTCCCACTGAATGGCTATTCACAGCATGGTAACTGAGAGCTTAATTACTGCAGAATTCAGGTGCTCTGAATAGCTTTCCAGAGGCACCTGCCTTCCCTCATTCGTCATCTGCCGAAGGAAAGTTCCCAGCACCGGGCAGCCTGGATCCTGCACCAGCACTGCTGAGAAGGGGTGACAAAAAGGGAGTCCCACTTTGAAATGGCTCCATGAGACACCGTCAGAGCTGTGGGCAATGGGGGACAAGGAGGAGGTAAGAAGGGACTTCCCCATGGGTTTCTCTGTGCATTTTAGTCTTCAGACACCTCGGAAGCTGATGTTTACTGAGAGGGAAGAACACGACACTAATCCCGGAAGAATCCTATTCAAAATATCACAGACACAGGCTTCTCGGGAGCTTTAACTACAGGGAAGTTGGAGACATCTGTGCTATCAGGTGCTAATCATATCAGAGGCGTGACAAGATCTGATGCTGGGTGATATGTTTCATAAGGGACATGCAGCTTATGCCTTGCTTACTGCTGCCTCTTAAATGGCCAGATTGTCTTGCAAATGCTCAGAAACTTAATTCTGCACTCCAGGGCTCAGTGCTTCACTTTTACAGAAAACTTTATATTTTTTAAACTGTATTATTCACAAGAAATTATCTGAATCTGTCTTCTAATTGAAAAACCTCAGCTTATCTATAACAGCTGAGTCACTACCAACACAGTACTGCAATGTTTTTATTATTTTCTTTACCCCTCTATGAAAGCAATCTGACAGCATTTGGGTTTTTTTTTTTCCTCACCACTGTACATTAACCAGATGGTTTTCACTCTATTGTCCACAGATACACCCACATATTTTTTTCCCTTCATGCTTCCAGTTAATTTAGAAATCACTAGTAATTATGAAGAGTTGAAGTTGTTCTTCCCAATATGCTTTAACTTCTCCTTGTCCACGCTTAATTTCTTCTCCCGTCACGCTGCCCAATTAATTAGCTTTGGCTGATCCCTCTGAAGCTCCTCTCTCATCTTTATATTTTACTAATCTGATCATTTTTAATAGCTGCAAATATAAGTTTAATCTGTTCAGTGCTCCCCCCAGTCATCATAAATAGGTACTCCAAATCCCCCTACTGATTTTGCTGGCACAAGGAGTGATGAGTGCCTCTGACGAGCAGGTCCTGCCTGGTGTCCTCTGGTCCCACCGATGCAGCCACCTAAGCAGCAACGTCCAGTGTCTTGAGTGTGATTTGTTTCCCTTTCATTGTCTCCGCTCTCTGTTTCTGCTACTTTGAGGATGTTCTGCAGCCAAGTCCTCACCTTCACAGAGGGCTTCCGGTTATTGGGGGTTTTAGTAGTTTCTCCCCCTTTCTGGCACAAAATCTTTAACCTCAGCTCTCCGCGTGCGACTATTTGGCAGGAGTTCAAGCTTTCAGTCTCGAGTGAGCTGGGTTTTTTTTTTGGCCATCAATAAAGTAATGTTACCAAATTTGCTGTGGCATATTTATCTGTTGCTATGTCTGTAGTTAGATGAAGCATGTGAAGCTCAGGGCATATTGGCAGGGAGGTTTTTAATGTTTGAAAGAACATAAGCAAAAACAAAAGCCCACCCTCACGTGTGAGGCAGCCCTGAAACGCAAACACAGCCTTTTTCTCACATAGTTTATGTCTATGGCAACATTTTTTCGAATTACTTTTTGAAGAGGTGTATCATTTCGCTGATATAACATGTCCAATGTGATAGTGCATCAGCTAATATTTAATGTAATAAGATCTCATTTCCTTCTGCTGGATGGGCTCTTGCCAGCAATCTCCCTTGCAGCTGAGAGCAAAGGGCCCTTTGATATCCACTTTCTTTTCATTCATCCCAGTGGATGCATAAATACAACAAGAAGTTTCTGCAGAGCAGGAGGGTTTGTGAATTTTGCTCCATTCCCTTTGGAGTCTGTCCCTTTTCCTCCCCTGGGTAGGAAACATTCTGAGTGGCAGCTTATCCTCAGGTGGTTCATCTCTGACTGACTCTAGGTCACACAGCCCTTTTGCTTCGTGTCACCTCCCAGGGACACTGCCCTTTTCTAATCTGGACTGCTGTGGTTATAAAAGCAAAGCCTCAAACCGCATTGCCTAGGCTAGTTTTCGCCATACCTCCACAAGCACTAGCATGTACATATAATATCTGTGCATGCAAACATTTCTCTCAGAGCTGCCCGAGGTTGGAGAGATTTTGATTTGGGATGCTAATGTTGCCTTATCATTGTTAAAGCAGGAGAAACAGTGCTGCAGTTCTGCCACTAAGCAGTATATCTGTAAAAGTTGGTGAGAGCTAATCCCCCACCCCACCGAGCAATCATAGCCCCTGTATGTTAATTCAGGGATGTGTGCAGCCCCGGTGAAGGACAGAGCAGCTGCCCTGGGCTGAAAAAAGCCACTGGCGGCAGCTGTGCAGGGGATGGCTGTGGTGGATGTGACAATGCACACTGCAGTGGCAGCACTGCCTTGTCAGCCATCCTTCCTGCTTGACTTCTGCCAGGTGACTTGGCACCTCAGCACCTTGGCATGATGTAGAGCTGAGGTAGGTCTCTGGGTCTTGGCAAGCCATGGATGAGGATGCTTCATCCAGCCATGGAGTTTTTCTTTCAGGCTTTTCTTTCAGGCTTCCCCATGGCATGGAGAAAAGGGGTTTCAAGCCCACATCTCTTCTGCCTGCCTTCACAGCCCCTCTGGCTTTGCCAAAAGGCTGTCCGTGTGATGAGGCCCTCTTTGTTTGCTTTTAATTAGTGTGTGCTGGCTGGATGGATGGGACTGCACAGAGTCTGATAACTGAGGCAAACAGCAGGGCGGGGAAAGTGGGGTCCTGGGGACGTGAGGAGGACCCTTAGGATGACTCTCACCCAGGGAAAGCAATTGTCACCAAACCTCCTTGTTCCCAGCCATGCAACAGCACATCGCACTGCCTCCCACTGCTTCCTCCGCTTCCTCACAGGGCTGCAGCTCACCCTGAGCTCACACAGGACTGGGGACCTGAGCTCTGCTTGCAAACACCCCCATGTCTAGGGGCACGCATGGCCAGGGCTTTGCTTCACACCCACTGAGAGTTTGGCTTAGTCAGAGTCACTGAAGAAGCCATTGTGAGGGGCCTGCTCTGTCCCTCTGCCCCAAGGAGAGGCATTGCCTGCCAAGGCCATTCCCAAAGGATGCCTCTAACCTGAACTGACAGACCTCAGATGACAGAGATGCCAAATCTTTGCCACATCCCAAGCCCTTTGTTGTCTGTCCCACTCCCTAGGGACTTGTGGATGGATTATTCCCTTCTCAGCCCCCCCGCAAGCTATGCTGGCTGGGTCTGGCTGGCAGGGACACCTTTTCCCTGGGCGTCGCTCTGTTCATAGCAGCAACCCTGCGCTCCAGCTGACATCCCGGAAGACAACCTGCCAGCTGAGCCCTCCAGCCCGGAGCTGGCATTTTGGGCTCATGTACTTCCCAGACTCTCTGGAAGATGCTGACAGCAGGACATACAGATCACCCCCAGGGAGGGAAAGCTGGACACCTATCACTGCTTCTTCAGGGAACACAGGCCCTTCGGTCCCAACATTAACCCATGTAATCCAGCCAGCTCCTCCAGTTTTGCAAAAGGATCTGGCAGCTGCTACTGGCAAGACATGCACCTCTCTAGAATCTGGAGCAGAGGGAAAGCTGCTCTGCCATCTCCTCCCTTAGCCAGAGCCCCAGCCCCTCTGAGAATGGGACCTCAGTATCCACCTGCCCTGGCACATAACCCATCACCTGCCAATTCAGCACCTGGAAGAAGTTAGGGGATGCTGGAGACAAGCTCAGGCCTCCAGAAAGGCACTTTGTCCTGAGAAGCCACAGGGTGGCCCCAAGGGGGCCCCAGTGCGGGCTGTGAGGGGCAACCACCAGGTAGTGTGAGTGGTGGGCACGGTTGGCTGTGGGTCACACCAGCCTCTGCCTGGCATAGTCCACTCCTGGGCAGAGCGGCACTGGGGACGGGCGAGGGCAGGCAGCTCTGCCCATGCGTGAGCAGAGATCCCCCTGGCTGGACCAGGCTTCAGCTGCATGCACATCTGCCAGCATTCGCCCTGGTGCTGGGTGCTCCTGAGCTGGGGGAGCCACTGGGGAGGCACCTGCGGAGTTTAGAAGCAAATGCAAAGACAGTGAAGGGCTTGGGGAGCTGCCAGAGTGTGGGGGAGCAGCACGGGCTCCCCAGGGCATTGCCAGGGGAGGGGGTGTGGGAAGCATGGGCTGTGGGGCCTGCGGTGTTGACTCCTGCTGTGCTGGAGCAAACTGGGATTAACTCCACTAACCAGAGTGGTGCCCAGGTGTGTGTGAAGTAAATCAACATCCCACACAGGTCCTTCTGGAGCAAGACAGACAAACACCTGGCTGAGCCAACAAACAAGCTGCTTGCCCCAGGGATGCAGCCCCCAGGTTAAGCTGCCTGACCCCTCAGCACCAGCTCTGGCAGTGAGAAATCCCATTTATCCTTTTCCTTTAAACTCTGCTTGCTGGCACTGGGTCATTCCCTTGCCGGGGGAGTGGGAAGGGCTGTGCCCTGGGAAATGCAGTGAGCAGAAGAGAGAGAGTTTCTTTCTTCTTATCTAAACCAGCAGGGAAAGATATCACATCAGGAGGATGCAGTAGAAGAGGAGCGGTGGCAATGCACAGCTCTCACTAGTGAGCCTTAGGACCTGGTGATGCCACAGCCAGCGTGCGAGAGCATGCAAGCGAGAGAGTGAGCAAACGGGGGTCTCTGGACACGAACGTGAAGTACGGTTTTGCTGCAGCTAGAGGGCTTTGCTGCTGCTGCACAGCCCCGCGCACTGCCTGGTGCTCTGCTGCACACCCCAGCGCTGGCTGGGGCTCCGCCACGCCGCTCCCACCGCTCCCCACAGCCCACGGCTGGGCCCGCCGCAGAGCCGCTGGACGCCAGCCCACCCGGGTGACAGGCCGCGGCGTCCCCGCAGCCGAGCTGCTGCTGGCCGCGGTCATGCCTGCCGCCAGCGCTCCACTTCTGCCGCCGATGCTACAACTTGGTGGGTGAGCCCTTCCTCCACACGCAGGTAAGGAACTGTGGACCGTTCTCGGATGGGGACATCACTGCTTGGAGTGGAGTGGGTGGCTTTCCTGGGGGGGTCATGGTGCTCATCCCCCGTGTCCCCAGGCTGTTCCCATGGGGCAGCAGCAGGACCCCAGGGGAAGCCAGCCTGGCACCAAGCTCAGGTTGGCCCATGGGGGTTGGAAAATATGTCGGGGGCTGTAAAGCTGAAAGGCTGCACCCTGGAGAAACCAGGACAAAATTACCTGATCTGAGGCTCTGGGGTGGGTGAAATGTAAGGATTTCAGCAAAAGTTTTGGAGGCCAGATATGTCAGAGCAACTGCAATGGCACCTTGGACCCAGACAGCCATCGGGGCTCCCTCCCTGGGAGGCAGGTCAGCCTCTGGCTGAAGTTTGGGGGTGGTTTTCCTTCTGCTGAGAAGCTTCAGCAGCTGGTGGGAGCCACCCTGCCACTGGCCACCCCAGGGTGCATCCCTGGGATGCACCTGGGCAGGAGAACAGTCCGGGGACCTAAATCGAGAGGGCCACTTTCAGTGCCGTGAACTGTGGCAAGGAAACGACTTGCCTGAACAGCATAGTCTCCCCATAGCCCTGTGGATGCCCCCCCAGACTGAATCTGGGGAAAGAGCCACACGTTCAGGAGTTTCAAAGGGAAACGTTTTCTGTCTCTGTCCAGCACCTGTTTATAATTCCTTCTTCGAAGCTGCTGCAGGTTTCACAAAAGCCGTGCTGCTGTCCCCAAACCCACTTTACCGAGCTGTCTGCTTTGCTTCTGAAAAAAATAAATTCCCTTTTACATGAGCTCAGGATCTGCCACCAGTAGAAACCTTTTTCCCAGGAGGAAGGTAGCGCTATGTAAATACCAGGGATAACCAGAGGAGCAGGGTCTGAGCCTGCCTGTAATGCACCAGGAAAAAAAAGCCTTGGTCCCCGGGGGATAATAGCTGGTTACTTTGTAGGCTGTCAGGAAAAGGAATTACCCAAGCCAAAATGTAGTGACTGCATTTCTCCAGCAAAAGTTTCTTGTGTAATGAAAATGGCTGTCAGAGCTAAAGCTTTGGGGAGCTGAATCCGCTTCACTTTGGCTCCCTGAACCACCATCAGAGGCAGGTAATAAACACCATTATTAAAGAATGAGTAATTTGCTGCAGCTCCAGCACACTGAATTTTTGCAGCAGATCCGGGCTTTTGAATGGTACCCAACCCCTCCCAGCCCTCAGCCTGGCCTGCAGACGTCGCCATTGCTTGTGGAGAGGCAACCAAGTGCTTGGCAAAACCTTGTCCACTAAAATCCTCCTCTGCCACCAGCAAGCTCGGCAGAGCAAGCTCCAGAGGGGTAAATCCTGCCCAGCCAGGCAGCCTATGGGCTGTGCAGAATGGACCCCCAGCACGGGCCTGGGCACTTCGGGCCCTCATGGTTCGGCTGCCCCCTTTACAGACCTGCTGCATGGGATGGGATGTGCTTGCAGCTTTCCAGGAGCATCCTTGACCTCGACAGGCAGCCCAAAGCTCTCCCCTTCCTGACCACCACTTTGCCTGCTGGGTGACCCTGGTGCCACCCCATCCCCACAGACATTGATACACTGTGGTGCTTCCTCAAGTCTCTCTTACCCCTTCATTGCCCTCCCTCTAATTTACTATCCATGCTTGGAATTGTTTTCCAGCTCCCTTGCAAGCATGGTCCCCGAATCAGGCAGACTTTGGCTCTTTCTGCCTATTTCCTAAAGCCCTGTACCCCAGCCTGGGACTGCCAGGCACCACTTGCAGGACATTGTTCTACTGCTGCTTTCAGGGGGCAATTTCAGGCAAGGTCATCATCCAGTAATTCTCTATCTGTAGAGTTAGAGATGGGCAAATGATTGACTTTTCTGGCTGAAGGTCCAAGCCATAGCATTAGAGAGGGGAAAAAAAACTCCATTATAGAATTCCTCCCAATTGTCTTTCTGTTGCTGCTTCTCTTAGTTAAAAAGGCAGCAAACCAGCCCAAATGCTTTGCTCAGCCTGGAAGGGGAGGCTCCACTGATCCCCAGTGTTTTTTGGGTGCACCACTTAAACCAGCTTCCTTTTAAATTGAAACACTTCAGGTATCCTTTGAAAAGCAGAGCTAGTCACAGGATTGCTCTCCAAGCTCTGTGTCTGGAAACTGAACTGCTGGCATGAAAAAAATTGTCCCAGGGCGCAGGTACACCAGCTCAGAGATGAGACACCATGTTTGGCAGCTGCCTAGTGCTGCTCCACAGCTGGGCAGAGGTTTCTTGGCAAACCCTTCTGGCTCCCCAGGGCCTCTGGGGTGGGAGAGCAAGGCAAGACGGAGGGTGCTGGGGCTTGTTCGCACACAGCAGGGACATGTTTGCACAAGCAGGATGTCCTTGCTCAGCCCATGCAGGACCGCTGGTGCTGCTCACCCAGAGCAGAGCCACCTCCTGTAACATGCTATGACTCCGGATGGGAACAAGCAGCAGTCTGAGCCCAGTCCCAGGAAAGGCTGGTCTAAATCCAGCGGTGATGTGGGCAGGGAAGAGAAATAGGCCAGGAAGAGAGGAGAAGCATCCATATGGCAGAGGCAGGAGCAGCCCAGAGTGCCTCTCAGACAGGCATGGTTGGGGCTTGACACGGACGTGGGAAAGAAAACACATCATCGTTTTGTGGTATCTCTTTCCATACCATATGGAAGATAATTTAGCATCATCCTCTGCATGCTTTTGGCCCCCCAGGACTGTGGGACAGACAAGAGCCATGGGAAGGCCAGGGGCAGCTGCTGCCTTTCTTCTAGTTGTATTGCTGAAGACAGAATAAAGCTCTCCCATGGCTCCCGTCAGTGTGAACTGCTCCTCCTTAAATACAGAGGGCACATCTCTACACAAGGATTCTATTTCTTTGGCAATAACAGATATTAAAGAGAGGCTTCACATTTGGTTTGGCTTGCACCTATTGACTCGAGTAGTAATTTAACACCTTACAGTTTGTCTCAGGCTGTGGATGTTGGCCAGAACAACAAAAGAGTGATCTACTTATTTGCTGGAAGAGGAGATCAGCTTACTGCTGATAAATGCAGGCTGTGTTTAGAAACTTAGGGTTTGGGAAAGTAAGCTAGAAATGTGTCATCTACACAATGTAACTTCATTTTTAAAGAGAGAGCAGATCATTGGCAAATGAATTAAACCTCTGAACTGTAGAGGAGTTCTGTGAATCCCCAGGAGATTCAGGCCACAGTAAGCAAAGTGGAAATAGCCCTGAGCTGAAGGAAGGCAGACTGGATAAAATAAACAGGACAGTGGGGAAAGGATAGTGCCGGCATGCACGAGCCTTCAGGGTGATTATGAATCATTTGAGTACAGATACGTTTTAAACAGAGACAAATGAGCAGTCTTTAACAGCCGCTTTACTTTACCAGCTTCAATTGATAGAAGGGGGATTTGCAGAGAGATGCGAGGATGGAGCTGGTGCTGCAGCTGAGCTGCTCTATCAGCAAGGCACAGCTGCCAAGAGGAGGACATCTCTCTGTCCCCTTGATACCAGATGCCAACTGTGTGCTACATTCCTGTCTTGGTCTCAGCTGGTGTGTGTCTCTCACCTGTAAGGAAGCCAGGTCTTATTTGGTAGATCATTTCTGTGCTGGGTGGCAGGCCATGGCAGGGAGAGCATCACCAGAGTGCAGACCCCAGGCACGGCCCTGGGGCAGGCTGGGCTGGAGGGCTGAGGGGCGTAGGGCTGGTCCAAGAGCGGAGCACAAGGTACAGGTCTGGTCCAGAACAGGATATCTCTGCTCCCTGTGGGTGATGCTCACCTTGTGCCACAGGATCAGGCAGCCCAGAGTGATCTATGGGGAGGGAGCAGTGGAGAGGATGGGGTGTAGAGTCCCAGGATGTCACCAACCATAAAGGGGACTTCATGGGCAGAAGAAGAGCCTTAAAGTGGAGTTGATGGGATTGGAGCAAAGGGTACAGGTGAAATAGGGGAAGATAGGAGAAGAGCTTGGGAGCCATCTAGGATAGCCACCATGTTCAGTTCAATACTGGGTATAAATGGCAACAGAGAAAACCTGACATGAAATTGAGGACTGTAACCGTTACCACGGGAAAATCAGCCATGAAGAGAAGTACAGCTTGCAAGCATGAGCTTCTGTGCGTCTTCCAGCAGCAGCGAGAATGTCCTGGTAATGAACACATCTTGGGCGACTTCTTTGAGATGCTCCTGACAGCACAGTCTTGGTGTCCATATGGACACCCTGGGCAGTGAGCCTGGCCTCAGCAAGGGACGGGGTATCTGTGTTGAAGGCATTCATGCTTCCCAGAGCCCCAGAGGTCAGTGAGTTTTGCCTCAAGTAGCTCTACAGGCGGAAATGTTTCTAAGCAGGCTTTCTGCACTGAGGATAGGGTGCCAATACCCCTCTGTCCAGACAGCTTTATGTGCAGCAGTCTTAGGGTACTTCCTTAGGGTTAAACCTCTTAGTCTCAGCTCATGTTTCCACAGGCCAGTGATTTGAATGCTGCAGCAGACAGGGGAATTAACTCTCCTTTGCCCCTGGGCTGGCATGTTGTGGCTGAGATGAGCAGTCAGAGCCTGACAGCCTCCCAAGTTCATCTCGCTGGCTGATGCCTCAAAGACCTGGAAACACTGAGTGACAATCTCAGTAGCGTCCTCACATGGGAGTCATCACCCTGACCTACACTTCCTCCCAGCAACCCTGCTGGGTCCCCAAACATGAATGTGAAGAAGCCACCAGTGAGAGCTATCAATCAGTTTTGGTGGGCATCATGTGTTTCTTTAAAGCCCCAAATGAGGGCTTGTTGTTGAGGGTGCTGCAGAGCACCCCAGGGCTGAGAAGACAGCCCCAGCATGGCTTTTGGCATGTCCAGAGCTTTCCCATCCCTGACCCCATTCTGGCCCACTTCCACAGCACAACACTGCTGGCCAGGTCGCCCGCTCTGTTCTGCTTTGTCTATCTGACACATGGTCACCCTGCTGCCCTCCAGCACCCTGAGCACCCCTGTGCTGCCCCCTTTTCTCCCCGATCCCACACCTTCAGGAGACCCACACCCAGGACAGCTTGCGGAAACTCCTGACAGCTGCCTTATTTACTTGTTTGTGTCTCCAGCTAAAAAAAGGATGCTGAGAGAGCCCAAACCTGCTAATTATACACCTAGCCACCCACACAACCATGTGTTTTATTACCATACCCTCCATGCTTCCTCTTGCTCCCCCTTGCCAGCTCGGTGAGCCCTTCCCAGCTCTCCCTTGCATGAGGGGCACGGAGAGGCGCATCCCAGCGGGGCACGTCCCGTGGCTGCATCCGTGCCGGTGAGCTCCTGCTCCCGGCTGGGCTCACACCAGCAAGGCCGGCGCCAAGCCACGGGCGCTGTAGCCGTGCCCGGCGATTTGGACACACAGGCGCTGTGCACGCAGGCGCCGGCCCGGCCCCGCGGTGCTGCGGGATGCTCGGCCGGGAGGGGCGGGCGGGGACCGGGGAGCGACCGGGAACCCCGCGCTCCGCGGCCCCGGGGCGGTGCGGCGGCCGGAGCGGCAGCCCCGCGCTGCGTGGAGCGCCTGGGACATCTAGCGGCCACCTCTCTCAGTGCCGGGCCCTGCCGGGGTGGGTGCCGGCCTGGGGGTGCCCGGCCAGGGCTGGGGGACACGGTGGCAGCAGGCCACAAGCACCCTGCCAGCCCCGCTGCCCCTGGTGCCCCATTGCAGGGTGCAGTCTGTTTGCAGCTACTCCCGGTTTGAGGGTGGGTGTTAGGAGCATGTCTTTCCAGTGTTTGGAGGCGATGGAGGACACACTGCTCCCCTGCTGATGCTCACAGGCAGTGATTGTGTCTTGTTTGCTGGCACTGGGGCTGGGGACAGGGTGGTGGGGGAGCCCACAGCCCCGCAGCGCCCCTGGCACAGCTCCCTCAGAAGTAGCCCAGCTCTTAGCTGCCAGCCACAGGGAAGGATCTGCTATTTCTTACCATTAGGAGCAATGCCTGAACTCTGAGCACAGCTGGGTCGAAACACTGCTGCAGAGAAACATTTTTATCAGGCAGAATAAAGACTCTATTTCCACCTGGAAATTGCCCAATTTGACTTGCGAACCTTGAAAAGCAGCCCATCGCATCCCAATTCTCAGAGCAATTTAGTCTCTGTTGGAGCTGGGAGCCCATTGCTGAGGCACTGGCTCTCTACTTATCAGAAGATCAGAACAAGTGCTTTATTCACTGCTTTCCAGCTCTATCAGCCCAGCTGCATAAAACTTGGGAATTAGATGCTCATAATCACAAACGCCTCAGCCTCCTCCCTCTAATCCATGTCCACAGGCTCTGTCACCTTCGTCCTTCTCTCCTAGTCCTCCCCAACTCTTTCTCGGTCAGCAGTCCCTTTTCCATGCCTGTGGCCAGGGCCCAGCTTTCTTCCTGTCTCAGACGACACTTTTCTTGCCTTGCCCCATGCTTCTTGCCCAACATTTCCCTTCCCACCACTGCCACTATCATGCCTCTTTGCTTCTCTGTGTACCACTGCTGCCAGCCCCATTGGGGCTTTCACTGCCTTTCCCTGCTGCTCCCTGCCAAGAGCTGCTTCCCCGACACCACCACCTGCCCCTTCCACCCCCTGGCCACCTCCTCATCTGATGCTCCTGGCACAGCAGCCTTTCCTGGGATGGGTGAAGGCTTCGTTACACCCCAGGGATGCCCAGTCTGCATGCTGGTGCTGTGCCCAAGGCAGGAACAGCAGCATGGAGACTGAGCATTTACAGCAGAGTTTGCACATTGGCTGGACATGACTGCTTTCACAGCCATGTCAGTGGGGCTCATGAAAGCGCTTCCTTCTCCCTGTGAGCTGTGCTTCACCCTGGGGGACTCCAGGCTGGGACACAGCAGGTATCCATGCTGCTGTGCAGGCTCCTCGGGCTGAGAGGGTGCTCGGTCCACCCCTGACTGACACATTGTCCTGAGACCTGACAGCCCTTCCTTCATCCCCATATTCCCTCTCCCAAACACTGACTTCTCTTCCTGTGATGCTCTGCCTTTGCTTCTCAGCAGCCTTTGTGAGCTGCTTTTCTCTGGAGCAGAATCCCAAGCCTGGATGCCCAGAGGCAGGGGTACTGCCTCCTCCTGTGCCCTGGCAGGACTTGGGCCTCAGTCTAGAAGCCTCAAAAGAGCTCCTGAGAGCTTCCAGGAGGGTCTGGGCTCTGGGAAGGGTGCTAGCCACATCTGTGCTTTCCTGCTCCTTCAGGAGCGGGTCCACTTCTGTCCTAGGGCTATGGCAGCTGTACCTGTTTGTGGTACTGCTTTCCATCATCCAGATCAGGAACAGGTGTTCATGCTCTTTCCTGCCCTCAGACAAGCCAGGGCACAGCAGCACAGCAGGGCACTGCTCCGCAAGGGCACCGGCCTCCCTGGGTGCTGTCCTGAAGGGGAAAGCCTTTGGCCAGAACGGACTAACCTCCTCGCTCAGGAGCCTGGGGACATGCAACACAGTCACAACCTGCTAATGAGCCAGGGCAGGGAACCGGAGTGTTTGCTTGACAGGGCAATTAAATAATGATTGATTCCTGGAACAGCTACTTAATTCGTCATTAACTGAGCTTATCATATCCAGTGTCTGTGCTGAGGGCCCCTCTGAGGGCTGCACTGCTGCTCGTGGGGGTGGCCAGCAACCCACAAACCCCTCATGGGATGAGGGAAACATCCGGGATGGTCCCAAGGGGACCTGGTCCACCACAGGGGATGTGGTCTAGAGGTGACATCCATGAAGCACAGAGCTAAATTTGCTACACCTTTATTTTCCTGCCTTATTTTTGCTCCTTTCATCCAGCACTGGCCTTGAGAAGCTCAGAGTACACAATGCAGTTGTGCGTTTCCCACTCCACTGGGGAATGCTGCAACCTGCCAGGGGAGCATGCGGGGCCTTGCCCCACCGAGTGGTTATGGAAGCCACTGTGCAGGGGGGGGAGGCAGTTCATCAGGGAGTCAGCAGTCATTATTCTCGGCAGTAGAGCTGCAGCAATACTCCAGCTCAATCAGGGCACTGGAGTCTGCCTCCTCCCAGCTGTGCCCTCCCGCTGGGCTCAGGCTGTGTGTGTACCCTTGTACGTGTGGATCCTCGCTGTGCACCTAACAGTGCCTTGCTGCTGTCACCTGCCGCCAGTAGTGCCCAGACCAGCTTCATGGGGCTGATGGACCTGCATGCTATCCAGTCACGCTGGTAATGAGGACAGAGAATGGCCATTCTTTGCCAATTTTGTTTTTTACAGCTTTCTTGCTTTTGTCTGCTGGCTTCATTCCTCTTCCCTCAAGCCTGCTTATTACCAGGCTTACTTTATTACCAGGCTTACTTTATTACCAGTCCCTTTATTAAGTTCCTGTGTGGCTAAATTCACCGTAGGATCCAGATAATCCAAATGGGCTTTGGGGATGACAGCAGGGCTGGTTTGCCTCTGTCCTTCCCTGCACATGTGCACACAGGGCTGGTCCTCACCCTCCCTGCCATTCCTACTCCAATATAATCTCTAACCATCATCTGGTTTGATGGCCCTCATCTCCATCTGCACACCCAGATCGTCTGGTGAACACAGGTGTGCCTCCACACACAGGTGCATTCTCTATGCAATGCAGTGATGTTGGTGACTAAGGAGCGGGAAGCAGCTCTAACCCCTCCGGCACTGGGACTCTTCACATCAGCAGGTGAAGGTGTCAGAGGCTGAGGTTTTAGCCTGGCTGTTTTCCAGCAGGGCTGAACATGCTGCCATAGATATGCTGTGATGCTGGCCATCAATGTCCCCACCCCAGTGATGACAAGTGCTGGAACTGGGTGCTATAACTAAACTTGGTGGTCCCTTTGCATATTTATGAGAAGCACAGTGATATGTCATTTTGCACTTTCCCCTTATCTCTTCAGCCCAGTTACCATCCCATCCTGCTCCAGGGAGAGTATTGTTCCCAGCTCCCAAGAGTGGAAGGCAACAACAAAAAGACAGTTTAGTACACATAAATCTTTTATGATCCTGGACTGTACAAGAGCCACAGACATTAGCATGGACTAAAATATTCTAGCTGTAGCCATGCCCCATCCTGAAAGCAGACTGTGCCCCGGCCCATGGGCTGTGGGCTTGTGCGCCCTTGTGTTGGGCAGTGCAGCAACCCCCAAGGTCCTGGCTCTGCCCTAGGGCTGGCTCTGGGGCAGTCTGAGGGACCAGAGAGGTTTGGGCTGTCCCTGTCCCCGCTGAGGGAAGCCTTCAGCCCTGCCCAGCCCACATTCAGGGAGGCTTCCTCATGTTTCAAAAGTATTTTCCTGTTGTTTCTTTTGCTACCTGTGCTGTTACATTTCTGAGGTATGTTCACCCTGGGATATTTGTGACCTGCAAGCCCTCTCTGCCTCTTCCCCCCAGCCCAGGTCAGCCAGCCACCTCCCATCAGCCGGCCCCTTCAGCATCCTTCTGAATGCCCAAAGTCAGCAGACCCCATGTCCAGCAGCAGTCCAGCTGCACAGACACACACTTCCCAGCGTCAGGCAGCCTGTCCACAGCCCACCTGCTGGCATTTCTCAGCACCTCCGGCACCTCCCAGCAAGATCCCATCCCTCCCTACCCTAGCTTGCTGCCAGAAACATTTCTTGAGGTGAGGCGTGGATGCCTTACCAAGACTATCAACTTTCTCTTGCTAGAGCTTGGCTTCTACTTCTGCTTTGGCTGCTGCTCTCAAATGACACTCACTGACTGGTCTCTCCTCACTGTTTTGTTAAAAAGTGAGGTATTTGATTGGAAATCTAATTTGCATGTTGATGTAAGCAAAGAAGAGATTCATGCTTTCCTTCCCTGAAAACCAAGTTGAAGCTTTGTGCTTCTGTGGGTCTGTGCAGGAAATAAAACCGTCTGTGCTACAAATATGCATCTCCCTTAAATATTTTGAAAATAGTTAACGGCCATCTGCTGTATGAGCCGTTACAGGCTTTATTAGTAAGGTGGGAGACTGCAGAAAGCAGAGAATGGTTTTGAAGAGGGAGAAGTGGAGGGCATTCACCAAAACACACAGAGTTTTAGCACTGCAGGAGTGCTTTTGAATGGCTCCATTTTCCTGAACAGCTTTCCAAAATGTGGCAACTGCTGCCAGAACAAAGCCCATCAACAGGGCCATTTAAAACCAGGAATAGCACTCAAAGCTGTGCAGTATGACAGAGTTTGGCCAAGGGGATAAGACCACTTGGGCTTTTCACTCTCTGGAGTCTTCAACTCCAACTTCTTTATTTATATTTTCTTCTTGAGGACAGATTTAAACCCAAGGTGATGTGTTTTCTTTCAGAAAGCCTCATGCACCTCAAGAAACCCTGTAGCAGGTGTCAGCGTGTCTCTGCTACACAGCATGCTGCAGAGCAGGCAGCAGTGGAGGTCTCTAAGGAGGACAGGAACATTTGGGGTTGCAAGACAATAAGGTGGCACGGTTGAGGAGCTGGGAATGTGATAGAGAGTGCCTCTAAAACATGGGGCTTGGGATTGAAGAGCACAAAGTAATTGTTTCTCTCTCCTGGGGAACGCTGATATTTCACTACACGCTTTCTTTGTGCCAAGGTGGGTAGGGAAGCCAAAATAGCAAACGCTCCTCTGAAGAAAAGGTGTCGAAATATTTAATCTTGGAAATTTTCATGAAAAAATAAAAAATCAGCACAAGGTTTCAGCACTCTGAAATGGAAGAAGGGGGAGGGAGGTGAATTTTCCTGAGGAAGAAACCCATGTTGACATTTGTAGCTGAGGATCCTGTTTGGACTCGGCATTTTCTGAAGCCGGTGGCCCAGAGCCAGGGCTGCACAGCTGCCAGCTGTACCTGGTGGTGCAGTTGGTTTAAGAAAGGGGAGAATGTGGTGAGTCATTTATTTAAATTGCTCTATGCGATCTCCCCTTTAACCTCCGCATGCCTCCATTCCTTCACGCAGCTGGCTGAGCATCCAACACTTCCCACTCCACCCTACACATCACCTCCATGCCCTCACAGCAGCCTCCCAGCTTCCTTTGATGGCCAGCTACTCTCATCCCATCCCAGCCCAGCCTTGGAAGAGCCCTAGGAAACCTCCCTGGCACCTGAAAACCATTAGGTGCATCTGTAATGCCTGAAAGGCTGTAATTCACTGTGTGGGCCTCCACTTTAGGAAGTCAGGGAAGCCCCTCAAGTGGCTGTCAGCATCTTATCTACTTCTGTGCTGGCTCTTCTGCTTTGTCGCAGCACACATTATGAACCAGCAGAAGAGATGCGGTAGGTCCTTTCCTGTCAGGCTGCATGTGGCCATCTCAAGATGCACTATAGATACAGCAAATCCTTGTCTTAATCCAGGCTGAATCAAATCATTTTGTTGCAGGGCTGCATCCTTATCTTACTACCAGCTGGGGAGAGATGAAGAGATGCTCAGTTTGCCGAGATAGTGTTCAAACCATGGAGTGGGGGAAGGGCTCTTGTTTTCTCCAGCATTGCCAAATCTTTCTGTTCCCAACAGTCTCGTCTTGACATCAGCTCCACATGGGCAAGAGGCTTTTCTGCTCCCTTGTCTTGCTGAAATAACAGCCTCCTCCCTCCCACTCTCTCTGCTTCTGCAGGATCTCTCCCCCCCACCATCAGCAGCATGGAGAGTGTGCGCGAGCTCCAAAACCCGCTCTTGGCCAAGGCCAATGGGCATCTCCACAGCAGCTATTCTTACCACCAGCATCACAGCCAGGACTATCCCAGTCACCGCTGCCAAGGGAAACTGTATTCCTACATCTTCCAAAACACTGGCAGTGCCAGGACTCACCAGCTGCTGGATGCCAGTTCCCTGCAGCTGGCCGTTGAAGCCTTGTATGGCCCAAATTTCATCCTTGTGAAGGATGAGACCACTCTCAAGACCAAGGACAGCAAGTCAGAAAACTGCGAGACCACCTTTATGGAAAGCAAAGAGTCTCCATCAGAGGGTCCCGACGGGCACGAGGCACAAGGGTCTTGCCTTGTAGAGCGCGACATTCGCATCCAAACTGTGTCCTATGAGGTGGAGGAAGAGGAGCTCCAGGAGTATGAGGTAAGATTTTTCAAATGGGATGGCATCAAACTCCTCTGGTAACTCTGCCCATTGGCCCAAATTCTTAGCTATTCATTCTCCCTCTTTCCCCAGAGCTTCCCCCCAGACCCTACTATCTCCTGCCTCACCAGTCTCTCCCTGTGCACCCAGTATTTCTTCTCCCTCCTTATAATTTCTGCCCTCTTTTCCTTGCCACAGACCGCAGGAGGAGGTGAGCTTCCCTGAGGCAGCCTGGCTGCATGCTCCCTGGGTGCGAGCGGGAGATGATGCTGGTTCTGCAGGACCCCTGGGTTATGGGGATCCTTTGACAAAGCACCGCCATGGCATTCAAATTAATGGGAAATAGCAATCCTTGCATAAAAGCAAAACAAACATGCCTGATGGCATCTGCCAAAAGAAAGCTTTATAGATAAATAGAAGATGAATCTTGCAAAGGAAGAAGGAGAGCTGAGAAAGCAGCCATGTGCTGCATTCTGTGCCCCACCACGGCTCCAGTGGTGGTGCAGAGGCTGAGAATATCATCCAGGACCTTGAGAGGCGGGAGCAGGTCCCCAGGGCCTGCTGGAACAGATGTCTGATGACCCAACACAGCTCTGCTGTTTTAAGTGATGGTGGCAGCAGGGATGTCCCCACCTTTGCGTGCCTTCCCCACCCAGACGCATCACTTCCAGGCTGGCCTCCCTCTGCTCAAATGCAGGAGGGCTGCCTGCAGCTGCCCTGACCAATGCACTGGCTAAGGGGACAGGACATCTCACCCCTGTGATGGAGGCTCCAAATCAACCGCCTTCCCTCACTCACTAAATTGGTTTAGTAGGATATTGATCTCCTAGTCCCTAATGGGGATAAGGCACTTTGTTTAAGTTTGTTTAAGCTGACAAGCAGCCAGTTCCGCCAAAGCTTGAGATATTTCATTTTAAGACTATCTATCTCCCAGGGAAATCCCAGACCCCCAGCAAGTGAGCTCAGCATTTGCTCTGGCAGGGAGCCGAGAATCCACTATGCTCCTGAATTTGCTGAGCTACATTTTTTCTCATCAAGCTGGGCTGAGGAGGCTAAAATATTTTTGAAAGCCACTCCTTGAATTTGTAGGTGGGAAAAGTGTGAGAATATGTGATGGGGCCAGAAGAGAGCAGGAGCTGGGAGGAGGGGGGCTGAGACACAGCCTGCAGGGGAGGTGGGCATAGGCTGAATCCATCTGGTTTTTCAGAGTGACTCCTCCAGCGACAGCGAAAGTGAGGATCATTTCCTGATGCTTCCCCCCCGGGACCACCTGGGCTTGGCCCTTTTCTCCATGCTGTGCTGCTTCTGGCCCCTGGGGATCGCTGCCTTCTACTTCTCCCAAGGGGTAAGAGATCCCTTTGCTTGTCTGCATGCACAGAGTGCTGGAGCAAGGGCCCTGCAAGCCATAGCAGCCCTCAGAGGGGACTGGGCAGCTATCTGGCTCTGAGTCTCATCTCTGTGCCATTCCCAGACCCCTGAGGCCTGAGACAAAGGGTGCTCCCGGCTTCTGGATGTCTTCAGCACAGCTCTAAGGTTGCAAGTCCTCCAGCTCTTGTGTGAGTTACTGGAAGTTAGGTTTGTCTTTTGGGTGTTATTTAGGGAACTGGGGGTCCCTTTGGCCCCTTGCCCAGTTTCTCACCCTCTGGCTGGGCTCAGGAAAAGGGCATTTGCCCACTTGCCCTCCCATTCTCCAGTGGTGTGGAGGTCCTTCATCATGACCCAGTCCAAGGCAGCTCATGCCCCGGGAGTCAGGCTGCACTGGAGGCTGGACACAGAGGGGAGCCTGCTCTCCATATCACACTGCAGCTCCTCCGCTACACTAGTTTCTGACATGCATTGGCTAAGCTGGGTGAGCCAACACCAGACTGACAGAGGTGGGAGAGGGTGGTGGCCCTTGGGATGCACCAGCTTAGAGGAGCTGCTGCCTTCTCGAGGGCTTAGCTCAGAGCCAGGGCTCAGCCCAGAGCCAGGGCTCACATTGCTGTTGACCCAGAATAATTCATGCAGAGCCAGGGAATTTACTCCACGTCTGCACAGATGCTGCTGTGCCAAGAATAGATAGGGGGGAGGCATTAAGAAGTTAAAACAAGAGGATAGAAACAGAAATGAAAAAAATATATAACATGAGTACCCGGCACAGAGGCAGTAAGAGGCAGGGGAAGATTTCACTGATTAGGACCTTGAGGAGTGGCTGATTTCACATTTTTCCACGTGGTACAGAGTAGCACGGTGTACTCTCCACGTGATGATGTAATTGGTACTATTTATATTTAGCTCCATTTGCTATAACTACCACTTTTGTTCACTCACTGATGTAAGAACCATCTCTTTATTCAGTGTCTGTGCACAGTGGGTGCACAGTGTGTGCATTGATGTCCACATAGCAACTTGAATACTAAGGGTAACTCTGAATGTGTCCAAAGCACTCATGGAAACTGAAAGTGTCCAGCCCAGAGAACCAACACCCACATCTGCCTCCATCGCTGGCTCCATCAACCCTTCTATGGCAAATAGGCTTCAGCTGAAAACTCCATGCAGGCAAACTCAAGCGGCAGCACAGGCAGTCAGCTCCTGAGACCAGGCAGTACTCGTTATGTGTCTATATGGGGTATATTTGTACCACGCAGCCATCCCCCCTGTGCACAGACCATTTGCCTGGGCTTACAAGGGTCAAGCCACCCACTTGCAGCTCTGGCTGACTGCCCAGATGGCTGGGGTTTGCAAAGGGCCAAAGCCCATGCTTCCCTTAGAAGCAAAATCCACAGGGAAATGTGTGTAGGTGGCACTGCTGTGCTGAGCCCTCCCAGACCAACAGACACCTTGCTGTCCAACCCCAGCATTCATGGGACACAGTGCTCAGGGGAGGGCGACCGACTCAGCAGTGAAGCTACTGCATGCAGACTAAAAGTCCAGGTTGGCACAGCTGTGAGCAACAAGTGTTTCTTCTCCTTCCAGACCAGCAAGGCTGTCTCCAAAGGAGATTTCCACCTGGCCAGTTCAGCTTCCCGACGAGCCCTCTTCCTCGCCGCACTCTCCATCACTATCGGCACAGGAGTGTACGTTGGGGTGGTGGTAGCGCTGATCGCTTATCTCTCCAAAGGGGGCCACGTATAGCTGCCACCCACATGTCATCGCCGTCCTCAGTCACCGGCCCTCCTGGGATCGAGCTTTCCTGCAGAGCACAGGGTGCCAGTGCCTGCAAGGGCTGCTTGCACCGCAGGACCCCAGCACAGATGCCCTGTGCAAGCTCTTTCCCCTTTCAGACAAACAGTAGACCCCTGTTCTCCCCAAGGCCATGGCGTGCCACCATCCGACATCAGGAAATTGGGCACTGGCCTGGCTGCTGGGACCAGGAGGAGCATATTTGCCTGGTGGAAGACGTGCAGGAGAGACACTACATGCTGCTGCTTAGCTGGGGTCACCACACATGCTCCAAGGCCATGGTTTACCCTCCCACTGCTGGTGCCCAGGCTTGGCCCATGAAGGGGGCACACAGGGAGGAGAGGGGACACGGTGTCAGGGAGTGACCCTGGGAGGCTGGAGTCCTGGTGGGATCTCCAGACTCCCGGGATGGAGACAACATTCCTCTTTCAGTGCCACGGGATAGCACCTGGCCCCTCAGCTGCAGCAAAGGAGGGGAAAACCTGGACATGACCAAAGGGCGTGCTCTCCACATCCCTCTGCATATAGACCCCTGATCCACAGGAGAGCATCTCAGTTGTTGGCCCATCCCAGGTCAGAAATAAGGAGAAAGGCAGGCTGGTGTTTACACACTGTCACTCTCATTGCTGGAGCAAGGTGGCAAATACAGCAAGGTTTTCTCAGCATTAATAATGACTGTATGATAATTGCAAGTCATAGTCCCCAGAAGTTTGGCATCCCACAGTGATGAGCCCTTAAAAGACTTGTAATGGCAATTTCTACCCAAGAAATGACCTGGGAGGGGTGGGAGAATGGGATTGAAAGAAAAGTCCAGCATGACAAGCAGAGCCTGGGGCCAGAGTGCTATTTGAGAGGGGATGAGATCCAGAGAGGGGGAAGACTTCGAAGGACCCCAAGACACAAGGGTGACCACAACACACTTCATCCCATGCCTTGGCGAGAGGTATCTCCATTCAAAAGCTTCTGCTGACAAGGGAATCCCATGCATCCCTGCTTACATCTTACTTTTGCTAATTTGTATATTGTCAGCGACACGTCAAGTGCTTCAGAGGTGGGTGTGAAAGCAATGACTGCCCCACAGGGCTGGCGTTACAAGGCCCTGCCTCACCCTCCTCCCCAGCATCCACCTTGACCCTCCCTCGCCCTGGCCATGGTTCTCCTGCCACCTCCTTCCCCACATGCAGAAGCTGCAAGTAGACTCTGGGCACCCATCACCCCCTTACCGGTGTTTCTGGGCAGGCTGCAGCCAGGTCTGCAAGAGGTGCAGCATGTTCCTCCAGCTGGGTGCCATTCAAATGTACATTTCATTCTAAAGAAGCATGTTAATGTCTTCGATTGCTGTTGTATTTGAGCCATAAAAGAGAGAAGCACATCAGAGACCTGTTCAGAAGCTGGTCTGAAAGTTCCCATTACGTTTTATAACATGGAAGAGCTAATAATAAAAACAGGAAAAAATACTTTGTTTATAAGGACATGGAGCTGGCTAGTGAAGAGGTGAGCTTTACAGAAGTCATGAGCTCACTTAAACCTGGAGGTGTTTATGCAGTTCCCAAAGGAAGTTATAATCCAGCTGGTGTCTGGGCAACTTGGAGGGAGATGTACTGCTTTGTAGATCTCAGAAAGCAGCTAGTGATGGGAGCAGGATGGTAATCTAGGCTTTTTGCCACCTTTGGATGGACAAGAATTAGGGAGGAAGAGAGAGTCTGGAGCATCATATATGTTCTGTCTGCTCTGTGTATAGTAGAAGCATAAAATACAATGTGCCTGAAGAGGTGCAGAAGAATACAAACATTGTGAGGGAATAAACAGGTCTTGCTTCTGATAGTGGACAGAGGGAGACAGAATTTGCAGGGCAGGACTGGGGTGTCCGGCAGAGATGAGGTGGCTTGGAGAGGAGAGATGAGGTTGACCTCACCCAGTAGCTGAAAGAGGGTTTTCATTCCCCCCTCCTCTGTGTGCTCAGCCTTCCTGGGCATCTGTCCTTCCAAATAATGGAGCAGGACAGGAGCATGATTTCAGGAGAGGGGACATCCATGGTTGCCTGTGCAGCAAGGGGGACCAGACTCACTGTTTTCCCAGCTCAGTGCTGTCCCAGCTAAACCCTCCCCACCTTTCCCCCTCAAGCACCCCTCAGCTGAGGGGCAGGTGTGGGGTCTCCCCACCAGTTCTGGTCCAGACAAAACCATTGGGGCTGCCGGACCAGAATCAGCAACAAGAAAGTGCATTTGCCATGAATTTGTAGTTCTGCAACCTGGTTCCCTCCAGGGGCTTACCTGGGTGAGGGACCAGCAGCCCCCAGCCTGCTCCATGTAGGCACCCCATCCCCATGCACCCCAACCCACCTCTTTGTCTTTTTTTTAATTGGAGACACACAGGGAAGGATCGGGCTAAAGGGCCAACAGAATTAAAATGTTTTCCTCTAATAGCCTGAATCTCTGATGATCTTGTCAAAGTAGAGGGGAAGGGGCTGTTCTGGAGTATCCCTAAGGGGGGCATTATGCAAATGGAGAAATTAGTTGGAAACAGCCTGAAGGGAAACATGTGGAAATTGAAATTCGAGGACCAGCATGGGGACTGCTGCTGAATAACTTATTATAGACTCACAGCGTCTGCTGCAGCCACCTCAGCAGAAGGGAAGGAAGCAAAAAGGCAACAAATCTCAGCAGTCAGGGAAGACGTGAGCTTTGGAAATTTGATCAAGCTAAAAAAATACAAATGTTAAACTAAACCCTACCAGTGGGTGTGGAAGAGTTGACTCCTCTTCCTTCTGTCCTCCCATGGGAGGGGTCCCTCTCCCACCTGGGAATCCCAGCCCAACAGCAGAGCTCCTGATCCCACAGGGCATACTCAGAAATTTGGGGTGAAGGAGGAATAGCCTTGAATTCTGGCGTGGCAGCATTTCAAGCCCAGAAAGGAGTGCGGTGGCATGTCGCAGGTGTGGGAGGCGACGCACAGGGCAGTGATTCCAAAGACGGTCTGTGCCCGTGCAGAGGGGAGGTGGTGGAACAGCATTCCTGGTGGCTGACAAGGGAGGATTTGGAGTTCTCTGAGCTAGGGATAGAGGCGGGGGGTGGTTAAATTGTGATGTCCTACAAAGGTGTACACCACAACCTGATGTCCTTCCCCACACCCTGGAACTTTCTAAAAAATAATGACAGGAGATGCTGAAGAGTAAGCCCCTCCTTCTTCATTCATGAGTAATTTGTTATCCTTAATTAGGACATCTATTTGCAACCGAGCTCCCCGCCAGCCAGCTGCAGGTGCCTGTCCCTGTGAATGCAGGTGCTGTGTAGCACCCCCAGCACAGGCACAGTTCTGCAACCCCCTGGCCCCAGCAATCCTGTCTCATCGCCCTCCTGCTCACTGTTCCCAAGGTGACCCTGCCCTGGCCCCATTGCCGCACAAGCACCCCTCGCCCTTAGACAGTGACACTGAGAAAGTCACCAGAAAACCCATCCCCTGCCCCCTCTCCCTGTGCCTGTGCACAGACACCCCACTCTTGTCTCACACACTGAGCAGCTTTTGAGTTGCAAGAAGCACCATCACCAGATGTCCCAGGTGCCCTCCCTGCTGTGAGGAGAAGACCCTGGGGATGGAGCCAGCCCCCCTCCCCATGGCTGACTGAACATCTGCTCCATCCCTTCCCTGCCCTGGAGATGCTCCTGGTTCAGCCAGGAGCTTGGTGAAGTGCTGTCTGGGGTGCGCTGGGCTTTGTTTTCTTTTCTCAGCAGTGGAAAATGTGTTGTCTTCCGGCTTGGGCTCCCTTCATAACCTTCATAACACCAAGGTAAGCGCCTCCCTGTGGGCCTTTCTCTTCAGAAGCAACTAAGGATGGGGCAGACAAAGCCTGTGACAAGGGCAAGGATGGCCTTTGAAGCCTCCCTCCTTCTGAGACGCAGTCAGAAAGAAACCTGCCGAGGAAAATGGCACCAGTGCCTCAGCCACAGAGCTGAGCAACCGATGCATCTGAGCCACTGCCTGCTTCTCTCAGCTCTGCTCACACCACTCACCTCTCAGCAAGTACTGCAGCGTGACAAAATGGGGCCACTGGCTGCACACCAGGACTGGGCAGTGCTGATGAGGGATACAGGGATGGGGCTGTGCTGGATCTCACTCCTCTTCCCAAAGGGATGAGGTGAGATGATGGAGGAAAAAAGCAGATAAGCCAGTGTGGTTTGTGGGGGACACAAGAGCTCTGTGGGACCCCATCCCCAGCTGAATGGATCCACTGGGGCACTGGTCCTCCTGCATCCTCCCAGCCATCCTGTGGGCGATGTGGAAACAACTGGGGCAGGACACAAGGTGTCCTGCTGTGCTCCCAGCACCTTCATCTGCCTGGGAGGTCACAGCCACTGGCAGAGGCAAAGCTGCCACCAGCTCTCCAAGCAGTGCCCGTTGGTGGAGTGCAACTGCAGCCAGTGCTGGTGGTGCATAAATGCCTCCATTCTCCCCCCATCTGTCCTCTGGAGCCTGGCAAGAAATGAGACATAGGGAAATAAAAGTGGAGTAAGTCCTTTGCCTCACTTAATGGCACAGCCAGTGTTTTCCCTTCATAGCAATCAAGTAAGGAAATAGCTAATTATCTGAGACAGGCCAAATTTTCTATTCCTGTCCCCCCAAAAAAATTAAAAAAAAGCATTTAGCAGTGCTAAACCTAGCTTATCCTTTCCCCTTTGCTCCCCAAAAACAGCCTGCAGCAGCAAGACTGCAGGGAGGCACAGCCTATGGCAATGCTAACTCTCCTGGGGCTGGCAGGAGAGGATTTTTGCAGAGAGAAGCCAATTAAGACCCATCACTCAGACATCCACTACTGTGAAATCAGGAGGCTCATTACCTCTCCCCACAGACACAGACACCAGCTCCCTCTTCCACAGCTGCTGGTAACCACACATGCGGGAATGCCCCAGTGTGGCTGAGCTGTCCCCATGGGGCAGGGGGACAAGCGGTGCCAAGGGAGGACAGAATGCTAGGTGAGGACACCTTGCTGGGACAAGGTAGATGCTGTCCCCATGGCCCACAGTGAGCCATAGGGCTTGCTGTGACATCTGGGGAGAAGTTGGTCAGTGACAGTGATTCACTGGAGTTGGTGTCATCCTCCACTGCTTATCTGTCCCTGCTGTGGCATGGAGGGGCTGTACCCCTGCACATCCCCCTCTCCCCTTCCCCTGCAGTGTCCAGGCACAGTGATGTTTGGGGACCCCATCTGCAGATGCGCTGCTCCTCTGAGCTGACTTCATTTTTGCCATAGCTGGTGCCCAGGCTGTACCACAGAGCCAAGGGCTTTGCAAGGGAACCACAGCTGCCCTTTAGAAGGTGTATCTTAAAAACACAGTTTAAATATCCTCACAAGTCATCCTTCAGGGGCTTTGGAGACTCAAGACTGGCAGGCACCAGACAGGGTCTGGGTCCATCCCTCCACACCAAATGGGCAGGAACCCCCCTTGGGCCAAGCTCCCCTGATCAGAGGAGCTGCTGCTGCCTCCCAGCCGTGCCAGAGTGGGACAGGACAGGGCCAGCAGTGGAAGAGCCTCTCTTCTCCCTCCACCACACTGCACAGCCAGGATTTTTCCACCTCCTCTTCTCAGCAAGAAAAAGCAGCAGCCACCTGGGTCTTTGAGGAGTGGGGCATATGGCTGACTTCCACTGATGTTTAACATGCACTGCTTAGATGGCATGGGGGTCCTTTTGGCTACCAACCCTCAGCCCTGGTGCCACCAAGGTCTGCTCCTTCCACCCACTGTCACCTCCACTGCCTTAAAGAGGCTAAGCTGCTGGCCTTTCTCCTCATAGGGCCCATCTTCCCCACCACTGCTCCTCTATGAAGCTCCCCAATACATCTGGGCTTTTCCAGACTATTCACTTCAAAAAAATGTTGTGATGTCCTGCAACTGCTGTAGTGCTTGACACAGCACAGCATCCTTATCTCCCATTTCTGCTCAGGAGCTTTGCTGGCTGCAGGGCTGCACTCCACTCAGCCTTTCAGAGGCTCCCCAGCAGAAATCCCCCACTCTGCAGGCTCTCCCTCTTCACTTGTGCAGGCATGGTGTTTAAGTGGTTTCTAATCAGTTCAGCATTTGCTAGCTTCATTTTTAAATCAATCTCATTGCTTAATCAAAACATCAGGCAGGACCGAGCCCAGTGTCCCATGGAAGCCAGAGTGAGGTCAGAGTGCTGCCTTCTCCTGGCATGGAGAGCTGAGGGGCAACCCTGTGGCAGGGAGTCCCCCCTTTGCACAGGCAGGCTCCCTCCTGCCCCCTGCCCAGACCCACACAGCTGCAGAAGCACCAGGAAGATGTAGCTTTATTCTCATGGGTCTGAGTTTGATGGGAAGTGTCCATCCAGCCACAGCTCTCCTGCATTCCCCAGTGCTGAGGTTACTGAAGTGATGGGGAAGGGGTGGAGAGAGAGGCAGAGGAAGAAGCCAGGGAAGGAAAAATGAAATAATGCAATATCTGCTAAAATGCCACCCTCAAAGTAATATACCGAAGTCTAGGTGCAAGCAGAAAACTCTTGACAGCATTAGGCTAGAAAGATGGAAGCTTTTCCTTCCTGAAGTGCTTTCATATCTAAATATTTTCTTCCAAACTCTGGCATTTTCCAAATGTTGACTGTCCTAAATTAGCATTACACATCAGCTCACTTGTTTTCTAGAAAAGGAAAGGCAGGGAACACTGCATTTGGACCTCAGCTGGTTCAAGAAAGCTAAGACTGGTATTAATGGGTTGTTAATATTTTAAAAGAAGATCTGTTAGGCTGGAGAGCAAAATCCTTGAGGATCCATATAAGGACTGATCACCCATATTTTTCACTGGCAAACAGCATAGGAAAGCAGGGTGCCTTGGTGACCTTTGCTAATGAGTCAAAATCAGGAGGGTTTGGAAATACAGAAGAGTAAAGAAACCTTGAAGGCAGGAGAGGTGGACATTGGCTGGAATGCAGGGAGATGAGGGGTTGCCAGCAGGAATTGCTGCTGCAGGGACCAGGGAAAGGAGGGAGCCATTGCTGCAGCATGAAAAGGGTAGATCTGACATGAAAATCTACAGGGCAAAATGTTTCAGCAAAAATACTCACAAAGGACAATAACAGGGCAGCAGTGGACCACAGCTGGACTCCAGGAGACATTTTCAGCCATGGCATGTGAGACATGGGTTTTAATAGGGAGGAGGCAGAGAGGGTGGTAGGAGAACGGGGACCTGACTGTGGCTGCTGTAACCTGCTGGGACAGGGGAAGGTGGTACCCCACAAATAACCTGGGGGGGACAGGAGGAAAAGGACTCTCATGTCAATAGCAGGGTTGGCTCGGCAGCACTAGTTGCTTGTAGCCTGGGCCTATGGAGGGAATCAGGCAGGGCACTGATCCAAAAGATCCCTTTTTAAATTTTTCTCCTCGTCTTTCCCCCTTCCCTGCCCACATAGATAATGAATTGCACTTGTGCTTGTCAGCTCAGGAGCAGTTCTGAACAGTGGCACTGATTTTTCTGTCCTCCTGTCACTGCTACATCTCCACTCTGAAGATCCCAGCAAGCACAGGATTGGTCTTGCAAACCCCAACGCCTCCACTACCTTGAGATGCTTTTAAGAACAAGACTACTGCTTTTTGCACCAACAGACCAGCTGCCTGTGCAAAATCTGGAGGCAGAGAGGTGCTAACACATACCACCTGAGTGCCCCAAAGCTTTGCTTGATTATAGTCAACTATTCCCACAGCCCGGCATCCAGGCAGGCTATGCTGCACGTCACCCACCTTCTGCACCTGCAAACCCCCTCTCTCAGACATAAATGGGGTGCACTAGTGGCAGAAGAGAGCTCTAAATTACAGGTGGGTGGGGGGCTGCTCCCCATGGGCTTTACAGCCCCCCAGCCTCTGCATTTCACTCATCTTTTAATTTCCATCTTTGCTGAGGTCAGTGCTTTTAAGCACTCATCTGTGAGGGAGTTCGGGTGGCACCTGAGCTAAACCTCACTCCACACATGCAAAGGAAGAGACACATTGGCCAGTGTCTTGGCCATGCAGTGCAGACCAGCTGGGGCCACCTCAAATTCATCTCCCACCACCAGCTCAATGTGAGCACAGCAAGACAGGTATTAGTCAAGGCCTACGGTTTCCACCCCATTTAAATCTGGATAGCCACAAACTACATCAGTAAATAAGGAAAAGTCACCATTTAAGTGGTGCCAACTCACAGAGACCCACCACGACCCTGCTGTCATCAAGGGAGAAAGAAATGTAAGAGCACTTGTAAAACCCCTCAGAGGAACAAGTATTATTTTCCTACCTACCCAGCTAAGGGCACAAAAGATATCTTGCCTAGATCTCTTCACTACGGCTCCTCAAAAATGTCTTGCAAGGGGGTGCTGGAGGATGAGGGAGGATAGCCTAAGGCCAGCACGCAGAAGAGATTCATCCTGCAAGCAGACCCCAGCGTGAAGCATACAACACTCCCAGTCTGGGGAGAGTCAGGTGATGGTAAGGAGAAGCCAACCCTCCACCCTGCAGAGCACCAGGTACTTCCCAGTGCAGATGCTCCCCCAGGCTCTCCTGATGTCCACCTGCCTGCAGCAGCAGCTGGCAGCCACGTACCATGATGTGCCATGCCAATGGATGCTGTGGCCACTGCCCTGCTGCCAGACTTGGTCTGCCTCAGCGCCACCCAAATATGGCTTGTGTTAGCACGCACAGTCAGAAAAACCGCTCTCCCTGCTCCTTCCCTCAGCTCATCCAAAGAAGGACATGCTCCAGGGGTCTCATGTCCTCCTTCACAGCTGCTGCTGCAGCCACCACCGCTGCCAAAAGCAGCTATCTCCAACCTCCAACAGTTTGGAGACACAGGTAATCATTCTGGAGTAATTACTAGCTTACTCCGTTGGAGGAGTTCGGTGGTGAGAAGCCACTGGCAGCTAATTACTCCAATTACTTCCTGACACACAGAGCCCAGGTGCCCAGGGCTCTCTGCAGCAGCACACAGCGCTGCTTGGCAGCTTCTGGCTCTCACATGCCTTCATGCCTGGGGCACCTGCTGCCCCTGATCCCTTCCTCTGGGACCACACAGGGTATGCTGGGGTGGATGGGTGGTGCTGAGAACCCACCGGCACCAACGACAAGAAGCTAAATGGTTTCTTAAGAGATGCCCCTCTGGCTCACTGTTGCCCTACCATGTAGCTCAGGCCCAAGAATGCAACAGGACAACTCTTGGCACCCCTTTCTCCTGCAGGCTGATATCTAGGAAAGCTCCACAGGGCTTCCTAGCAGAGTCACCATCAGCCTCCTAGGCAGCAGGAGGCCTATGTCAGGAGCAGGACTGGGCTGCAGCAGCCACTGAGAGGTCCCAGACATGTTGAAGAAGGAACAAGTTATTTGCAAGAAAGACTGGGGAAAAGTAGGGACCCACAACATGCAGTATTGTATCTCAACCCTTAACAAGGTCATCAAAGCTCCTGACACCTCTGCAAAGACCTGATGGTAAGAGACAAGAGTCAGCCCTGATGTTAGACCCAACCTCAGAGGCTGATTGTGTAGGTGCAGGGCTCAAGATGCTGTCCCCTCACACCTGTAGGGTGCTCTGACTCCTAGAAGCTCTCTAGGAAGTAAGAGCAGGTATCACACTTGTCACCACCCCTCTCAGGGATGGTAGGAAGCCCCCAGATGCCCTACAGCTCAGTCCCACACAGCCATGCTGGCAGACACCACAGGGGAGCTCACACACTAACATGAGGCTTTTTGGAGACCTCCAGCAGAGCCTGAGCAGTCAGAGACCCCCACAGCCCTGCACCCCAAGATGCTGGCAGGTCAGAGGTGCAAAGACCCAGTTTCAGCCTCCCAGCCCACTTCAGGGCAGGACCACCTACTGACACCTCAGGCATTGCCACATCCCTGCCATCACACAGAGCTCTGTGCACTTTGTCAAACCAGCCTTGCATCCAAGCTGGGAGACAAGTCCTGGCATCTCACCAGAGAGAGCATAGCTCCTGCCAGGCATCCAGAGCACCACCAAGCAGATAAACCCCACCAGGTCCCAGGAAGCAGAAGACAACCTTCATAGAAACAGGGATTGAGGTGTGTGTAGGCTTTCCCTATCCACAAGCCAGTTTTAGCAAGCAGACAGACAGAGAGGTGAAAGCCTTGCCAAAAAGAAAAACCAACCAACCAACAAAAAAAAAAAAAAAAACCACACCAAACACCCACAACAAAAAACCCAAAACAAAACAACCAAACAAATCACACAGGCAGGAGCAACAATCTGCACAGGACGAGGAGTGGAAGAGTCTTTATTGCTTTGGTTTCTTACAAGTGAGATACATGCATCTAAGCTTGCTGCAAGGAGACACCCACATTGTGTTCTGCTTGGGATGCAGGGACACTGGGTACATGAGGTTCGGCCTCTGCCTTCTCCCAGGCACCAGGGAAGAGGGACCCTAGGAAAGTAAGGCAGCTGCCAGCTGTGGGAAAGTAAATGATTGTGTGAAAGGTTATTGCTACAAGACCAGAAATGTCAGGGACAGCTTCTCCAGAGCCTGCAGGGGACACCAGCTTCTTGCTTAGCATTCCCAGCAGGCAGACTACAGCAGGGACACAAGTCCCCTCCTCTACCAGCCTCTGCTCCCTCTAAGGAAGATCAGGGCAGCCAGAGGGAGGTATTAAGAGGCAGAAAGCCAAAGTGGCATCAGTGCTGACCCCAAGTGAAGCTTTTATTCTCCTTAGCTGGGAAGAACCCAGATCAAAGATGCTCCTCCTGTAAAGCTGAGCACTCCCCAAGCCTCTCCTCACCAGCAGCAGAGCCAGCGCTGCTCTGCTCACCAAGGGGATGCTGGGCACCTCCATGCTTGTCCTGCACTTCCACATTACTCATTCAAGCAAGCGCCTGGGGCAGAGAGACCTTCACACCCTCCATCTCAAGAAGCCTGGCAGCATCCCATGACACTGGCACAGTACTGCCTCCCTTGCTCACCCTCCGAGCAGAGGCAACAACACCCAGCCCCCTCCTGCGGGGCAGCTCAGTGTCTTCTCCTTCCACTCCTTCCATCTCCAGGAATGGGCACTGCAAAGACACTCCCATCCCTGATTGAACCACACACAAAAGAAAGCCAGAGACTAGGAACAAAACAAAACCAAACCGGAACAAAAGAGCAGGGCCCCAGCCTGGGCACCCCACTGGAGAGCCAAAGGGCACATCAGCAGAGCTATAGCCAAGCCAGCTGGCAACTGGCACTCAGGCATCCACAAGCGTCAGCCCATCATGCAGGGCACGCTTCCACATGTAGTAGGTGGAACGGGCTGTGAGCGGGAACCGAGCACTGAACTCTTTATAGGTGGGGAATGTCTTCGACTCGAAGCGCTGCTGCAGGAACAGCTTGGCCTGTGCCTTGAACTGGGCAGTGGCGATCACATCCATCACAAACATCCGGCTGTTGGCTCTCTCCGACATGGCATAGCCTGAAATGGTGGTGTTGAATGGCATGGCTGGCACTGGCTTATCTAGGTGCTTGGTGGCTACCTCCATGTGGCACTGGGGCTTGAGGGCTGGCTCTGCTCTCAGAGGCACTGTGGAAGTCACCCGGTTCAATGGCTGGCCAGAGCTGGTCCAGCGCAGGCAATGCTGCCCAGTGGCATGGCCACTGCCCTTCCAAAACCAGTAGGCTGTGGAGGAGAGAGATGGGTAGCGCAGGCGGTATTTGCAGAATGGCAGCCGCCATTGCTGGACCTGCCTCCTGGCCACATCTCGCAGCTGCTTTCTCCAGCACAGGGAGGGCTTTAGCTGCAGGAGACTCCTGGGTGCTGGCCGGTCTCCATTCAGCCTCTTCCTAACAGGCACACTGCTTGGCTTCAACTGCAGGAATGGCTTTCCAGTCACTAGAGGTTTCTGGTTATCCAAGGGAGACTGGGGAGGTTTGAAGTTGGGGTTCTCCTTGATTGCTTTTCTTCGCCAGTTGTAGTAAGTGGACCTGGAAATGCCAGGGAAGCTGCGCTTGAAGCATCTGTAAGGCACCAGAGTGTTCATAGAAATGCATTTCTCCAGGTAGGACTTGGCTCCTTGCATGAAGATTCCTGCTTGGATGGGGTCTAGGGAAGGGCTTGGGGGTCTTAAGCTACCCTGTGAATTCACTAGCTCATCCACATCAGCTTTTTTTGGGACATCCCTGTGGAGCTCCTGCAACCCATGGGCCTCAGCCAGAGCAGAGGCATCACCATTGACCACGCTCTGCATCTCATGCTTCCAGGCATAGTATGTGGACCGGGAGATTTCTGGAAACATTTGTCGAAAGTGCTGGAGGGGGATTATATTGCCCTCCTGGAAGCAGGACTGAAGGAAGTGTTTAGCTGCAAACCTAGCAGCCGCTTTCTGCCGGTGTTCACGAGACTGGCGCTTCCAGCGGTAGAAGGTGCTCTTGGTAATGTTGTACCGGTCTCGCAGATTGGAGTAGGTCAGCTGGGGGTCACTGTTCAGCAGCTCAAGGGTCTTCATGGGCTGGACAGGAGGCTCTGGTGAAGGCATTGTGGGTTCTAGCTCCTCCAGGCCAACCACAGCTACAAAGTACTGCGCTTTGAAGACCTGCCGGGAGAGCTGCTGCCCTGACCACATAATGTGGAGCGTGGAGGTTCGTGGGCCACACTTCCTGGGCCGAATGAGCCGGTTGAAATAGGGCCGGATCTTCAAGTTGCTCATGGGGTAGATGGAGTAGATGTTACACTGCAGTACTGAGGCAAGAGCATAGACATGCCACATGTTGGCAAAGGTGCCAGGAAAACAGGTAGCTTTGATATCAGCATCAAAGATGGCTTCCAGGATAGTCATGGGCAGGCTGGTCATCTCCGGGGTCTCCTCAGTGCAGAGGGAGTAGCGAGCAGCCTGCAGCATCACCTTGGAGTCAATCATGCCATTCAAGTAGTATTGCTTGTGCAGCAGCATCTCCACCACTGTACGCACCTGCAGCTCCAGGCTGAGGCTGGGGTTGCCCCACAGCAGCACGCTGGCAGCCTCAAAGAGGCGGTTCCCCTCACCTTTGCAAACCAGAGGCAGCATGTTACTGGGGGCATCCTCAGGATAGAGGCTCCTGGCTACCCGGTCAACCTCCAGCTCCTCTTGGAACTGCCTCCCACAATAGCCAGGCAGGGAGAAAGATGACAGGGTCCTCTCTGCCTCCAGCGCAGCACTGGTGAGGCCCTCCAGACCAAAGCATTCCGTGGCTTCTTGCAGCTCCTGCAGCACAGACTGCACCAGCTGGTGCCGCTGGATCATCCTGAAGGATGGGAAAAAGAAAGAAGTCACTGGAGATGAAGACCGTGCATGCTCCAGATTGCCAGAGGCCTGGCCTCCAGGACCAGCTCTTACCCAAAGGAGAGAACATGGGAAGAGAGTAGAGGAAAGGCCACCACTCGACCCTCCACCCACACTCCCAAAGACAAAGGAAGAAGCCTGGGTCCCCACAGGCAGACCTGGGACTAGGACAAGGGTTCATCTTGCTCTCCAGTGACCTCCCGTGGGCAGCACACATGGCAAACAGCCTCCAGAGACATTTGTCCTGGTGAAACTAAGGAGTGACTGCATCCATTGGGATAGGAAGCCAGGTCATCTCCCACCCCTGCACGTCTGGCTCTGCACCCAGCCTCACCCCTACACCCATCTCTCCCATCAGTAGCTCCATCCCTTTCATTTTACTGCCATGCTACAAGCATCCAGAGAGGAGAGAGCCTCAAAGGGGAAATATTTGTCATCCCTGCAGGAAGGGAGTTGTAACAGAGCAACACTGCATGGGTGTGTGGAGGGACCTGGCTCAAGGCATTCAAGCCCAACAGAACAAGGGCAAGGACCTTGACCCATCCCTCAGAGCAGGACACTGCAGCTCCACCCACTGAATGTACCAAAAACTGATGTCACAGAACCTGGGATAGAAGGAAGAGCCAGAGGCAGCGCAAGCCACAGTTACTGCTGCCTGAGCTGACACTAGATGTCACTTGCTGCTCAGCAGACACACAACAGCAGCCTGGGAGAAGCGGAAAAAGGAGGGCTTCTCCTAAACTAGATCTGAAGCAGGAGGCAACTCCTAAGTGCAGACAGAGCATGGGCACTGGGTGGGTAGCTCAGAGGCTATGTGGAGCCCTCTTCCCTGCCCGAGCCCATCTCTGTCCTGTTCCGCCCTCTACATGCCAGTTCCCACTCAGGCGATCCAAATGGTCAGATCTGCATCCCCCCCCTTGTCAGTTTTATGACACCTACACTGCTTTGCCCCCACCACTCCAGGAGCTTTCATGATTACTACACAGTCCTCACCCCATGATCCAGCTCCAGCAGTGCAACCCTCTTCGGCACCTTTTTTGCCACCAACTGGCTCAGTCTCTCCATCTTGAACCAGTTTTCTCCCAGGGACCACAACACTTCACTCAACTAGAGAACCCAGTAGCCTCCATTTTTTCATTCACATACCACCCCCAACACATAGGGCATCATTTGGCAGTCTGCTCAACGCACATTCCAGCTGGAGCCCATCTTCTCAGGTATCACTACACACAGCTCTGTGGGGAGATGGGGACACAGGAGAGCCAGGCAGGAAAAGCAGCAAATCTGCAGTAAAGCATATGTCCTGGCTGACCTCTTCCCATTCTCAGCCCTGCACCCTGCTGCAGATGAGGTTATTACTGCTGTAGCTTCTACAGCCCCTGGCCATGACCAAACAACAAACAAAATGAGGTGCCACAGACTCACACAGCTGCATCCTGGCTACTTCACCACAGGGAGTCTCCGTGCTGCTGCCCCTTGCCTTTAATCAGGCCACTGCTAGTCACCAAATCCATTCCCTCTCTCTGCTCCAAGTTCCTCCACAGTCTCCCGCATGTTGGAGGCCAAGGCCCTCTTACAGCTGTTCCCACAGCTGTGGAGCATCAGGTATCAGAGACAAACACAAGACAATGCACACAGCTGTGAAGCTGTGGAGATAAAATTATCCTAAAATACTGGTCTGAGAAAGCGTGGGGTTATCCCTTCAGGTCAGGTCTGTATTGTTTTTCTCCTGGAAGTTTGTAAAAAATGTACAGAAGTTTAAAGAAATTTTAACTAAGCCTGTGGTGAGAAACATGTGCTCAAGGAACTCAGGCAAAGGCATCCCTCAGGAAAGCTGCAGGGCTGGCAGAGCCCAATTCCTCAATCTCCATGGCCCGCCAAGCCATTTCAGGGCCAGCCACCTACCCCTGCAGCAACCACTGCCCCCCCTTTCAGTCCCCACAGCCCAGCTGAGCACTCACCCATCAGCAGAGCCAGGAAAGGCAAAACAAGCTTTTCCCTGGAGGGGGTGAGGAGCTGACACAACCTAGGGAGCATCAGCAACAACCCTGATCTTTATGGCCCGGTGGGAACTTCCCACCCCCTTATGGCTTAGGAGAAAATGGAGGGCAAGAGGGAGAGCTGGAGACACAGGATTTAATCCTTTCCTTCAGCATTAACCTCACTTGCAGCTCTTGCTGCCCAGAGCAACAGGACCTTGAAGGCAAATCCTAAGGCAAAACCCTCAGCTAAAGCAGTACACATGAGCTCCTGTGGCAGGATGGAGAGAGGCTCAGATAAGCCAGAAGCAGAAGTCAGCCAAGCTGGGGGCTTGAGTTCATCACCAGAACAAACCCAGTAGCTCTGAACACGGAGGACCTGCTGCAAAGTGAACATTTTTCCCCACACACCCCCAGCAAAGACAGCTGAATACAACAGACAAGGGCTCTCTAAATTGCCTCAGCACCAAGAGAGCTCTTTACCTCTGATAAAGGAGACTTTACCTAACCTAGCTGCTTTTGCATTGTAACAGATAAGCAAGCACTTGCAGATCATGTTCTCTCACCTAAACTGATGGGCTGGTGGCATCCAGTAGTGCAAGTTCCCCAAGCCAGCCCCAAAAACGCAGCAGTAATCCAGGAGACCTCAGTCCCTGCTGTACTGACTGCTCAGGGCCGCCAGCAACTTGCAGGAGCAGGGGTGTCCGTGCACCCCAGCCCAGCTGGGTTAGTTAGGTGGCTCACTTCCCAGCCCCAGCTGCAGGCTCAGGACACCCTGGCCACAAAGGCTCCCAAGCAAGAAAAGGTTTGAACCACCATAACTGCACAACAGAAGCAGTAATCTGAAGGAGCTATCTAGGCTAGAAATATCACACTAGAAATCCCAGGAATGGTTCTGGAGGGTTAGCAGTGCTGGCAGCCCAAGCAGCAGGCTTCACTGATTTGCCAACACCCACATCTCCCAAGCCCAGAAATGGAGCAACACTCACCTGGAGAGAGAAAAACCACAGACCCATTTTAACCTAGGCCAAAGCACTGCAGCTGCGCCTCGTTTCAGCTGCCAGGGGGCAGGGGCACTGACTGCCCGAGTGGAAGCCGCGCCTGACAGCCGCCTCCAGCCCCATCCACCCCCGGCCAACCCGCAGCCACTTGTGCCTCTCCCAAATGCGGCGGAGACACCTCCGTGCGACCCCTCGAGACGGGGACAGCCCTGCGACCCGGGTGGGAACACGGGCTGCCGCTCCCCTCTCCCGAGAGACAAAGGGACGAACAGCCCCGGGGCGGAGGAGAGGTCGCCGATGCCGGAGCAGCCAAGCAGCCACAGAGGTCAGGGCGACATGGGGCGCCCGGCCGCCGGGGGAAGGTACCCGCCGCGGCGGGGCAGCCCGCGGGGTCAGGGTTAGCGAGGGACGGCAAGGAACCGCGACCCCGACGGCGTGCAGCCCAGCTCCACACTCACCTGACTCCAGAGATCACACCCCACCCGGCCCCTCGGCCGCCCCGCACCTTTAAGGGCGGCGGCAGGAAGCGGCGCGGACCCGCCGCCGCCGCCCCGGTGCCAGCCCCGTAGTGACCCCCGGGAGCGGGCGGCCGCGTGCGGCGCCGGGCCGGGCCGAGCCGGGCCGGGCCGCCCCTCCCCGCCTGCCCCCTCCTTCCCCTCCCCCGCCAGGAAGCGGGCCATCCCCGCGGCCCCGGCCCAGATGAAAGCGGAGCGGGCCGGGGGTCACTTCCAAAACTAAAGTGATAATGGCCATTGTCCCGCTGCCGCCACGCTTAAAGGGCCCGCCGTCTCCGCCGCTCTGCCCTGCTGCGCCCCGGTGCTCTCCGGCACCCTGCCACCCACAGCATCCCCCTGCCCCACACCCCTCCCGAGCCTGCAGCCCTACAGTAGGCGACAGAGCCCACTGGGGCCGCGGGGTGGGAGCTGGGTGATAGTGTGGGGCACCCCTCATGTCCCACGGGGAGCAGGCAGGTGCCAAGTGGGTGTCACTGCAACCCACGAGGTTGGCACAGCCCGTGTGCATGTCTGCCCCCTCTCCCCACTCACTCTTGCTGAGGCCACGATCTTTCCTCCACACCACCCTAAGTGACTCCTGTGTTCCCCCCACCAAGGAAACTCTGCTGGCACCCTCGAGCTCATAAGGGTGATGAAGCTCAGCTGTGCTGCCCTTCAAAACCTTCTCTGTAGGAGCCACATAAATGATGGCAGCTTTTTCCCTGCCCTCAGCTCTGGGCAGCTCCCAGATGGGCTTGCATCTGCCTGCCCATGCCTGAGCCCTCTGTTGAGCACTCTTCCTCCCTGCTATCTATGTTCCACTGCCTCCTCAGCCTAATCTCACTGCTGAGGTCCCCCTCCTTAACTCCCGCTCGCACAATGGGTTCATCTCATCCCTTGGGCACCACGTGAGGCTGTGCAAACAGCCCGTGCGCCAGGCACTTCGCTCCTGCACCGCTAAACCACCAACACCAGCTCCACCCGGCATTCTCCTCACAAGCCCAGAGCCCCCAGTGCTTCCTCCAGGACCTGCCTCATCCCAAGCTACTCCACTCCGAAACGGGTCCCCGAGAAGCCCATTTGCCCTTGGGTGTGAGTGCTGGCTGTGTTTGAATGCGGTGGGGCGCACCTTGGACAACAGGCTTCACCAACTGGTCTTGGCGTTTCGTGTCCCCCAGCCTGTGTAGCTCTGGTTGCAGGCAGCATCTGGTTTCCTCTCCCTAGACTATCCCCAGGGACCAGCCTGGGCCTCAACGCAACCCCCTCAGACAGTGAAGGGCACAAAATAACTCCTGATATCAGAGCTGGCAAGGGCTTCCTCCCTGTTCTAGTTTCAGCTGGGATTGAGTTAATTTTCTTCCTAGTAGCTGGTCTACTGCTGTGGTTTGGATTTGGGATGAGAATATTGTTGATAACACACTGGTATTTTAGCTGTTGGTGAGCAGTGCTTACACAGAGTCAAAGCCTTTTCAGCTTCTTACACAGCCCTGCCAGTGAGGAGGCTGGGGGTACACAAGAAGCTGGGAGAGAACACAGTCAGAACAGCTGACCCAAACTGGCCAAAGGATTATTCCATACCACATGATGTCATGCTGAACAAAAAAATAGGGGGAGTTGGCCAGGTGGTGGTGGCCACTGCTTGGGGATTGGATGGGCATCAGTCAGTGGGTGGTGAGCAATTGCATTGTGCGTCACTTGTTTTGTATATTCTTTTCTGTTGTCGTTGTTGTTATTATTATTATCCCTTCCTTTTCTGTCCTATTAAAATATCTTTTCTCTCAAACCACAAGTATTACCTTTTTTATGACTTTCCCCCCCATCCCACTGGGGTCGGGGGAGGTGAGCTGTGTGGTGTTTAGTTGCCTGCTGGGTTAAACCACAACAGTCCTTTTTGGTGCATAATGTGGGGTTCAAAGGGTTGAGATAACAACAGATCTGACCAGAGAAAGTTAAAACAAGTTTGTTATAAGCATTCAGTGTATTAGTTTAATAGTCGCTGGTCACAATATTGATTTATTTGCTCTCAGGCTTGTGCTTGTTCTCATAGCTGTACTATGTCACACCTTACCGTATATATTCCCTGTTTTGCTGTTTATTGCCTCTGGGGGCTGGATTAAGATTATCATTTTGCCGTACTGTGTAACACTGGCTTATGATATGATAAAATTACTGGTTGTGAGACTAATCTGGTATTTGTACTCAGCATTGTCGTCATATCCGTACTTTGGGAACCATCTCTCAGAACCTATTAATAATTACGCTCTTTACCTTTTCTCCTCAGAGAGCCAGTCTCTGGGGGAGACCAGGGAGGACACATTCCCCTGCTTATTCACCTTCCCCTTCTCCTCCAGGCTAGTTACAATAGCTCTTGAGAATTTTGAATATCATTGGGATGTTCAAACCAGCATGTTCCTATTGCTAAGTCTCCTGAGTTGTTTAAGGTTAAACAACTATTTAAGAATACCACTCACAGAGCTGCCCTGAGGCTGGATAGTTATGAGTGGTATTGTGTGTGGGATAGTATGGGCAAGTACCTAGGACACTGGGCACCTCTAATGTTTTGGAACTTCACCCCTGAATCAGTGCACAATCCTGAAAGACTAGTGACATATTTGGAAAAAGTATGCTGTCACCCTGGCAATTCCAGAGAGACACAAGTCACTGTAATATGCTGGAGCCTGGCCCATGCCTATTGAGCCCCGTTCAACACTATTCAGTGCCCTCAAAGGGAAGAAAAGGTCTCTGGATTGGACAACAAAATGACAGGCACTGTGGTTACTCCAACTCCCATGACAGGCAGTGTAGCTTAACCAGAGAACAAACCCATGCCAGTATCAGTCACCCCTATACACAAGAAGAAATATTGGATGCAAGAGTCAGCTTGTTTACTAAGGGAAGAAACTACTACTAGAAGGGGAAGGAGGAGAAAGTGGACGAGGCAGGTTATTCTGAAGTAGGGCTATTATTATTATTATTATTACTACTACTACTATTTTTATTTTGATTTTCCCATCCTTTTCTGTCCTACTAAACTGTTTTTATCTCAACCCATGAGTTTTACCTTTATTCTGATTCTCTCCCCATTTGTGGTCCGGGGGAGTTACTGAGTGAGTGGCTGTGTGGTGTTTAGCTGCCTGCCAGGTTAAACCACAAGACTTCCCTACATGCCACCACCTAAGGGGACCTTCACTGTAGTCACTCATTTCTGCTGTAGTGTTGGGCAAGGAGAGGGCAGGAGGGATCGTGGAGGTACCACATATGGGATTCTTGTGTAGAAAAATAAACACAGAATTTTCAAACAGGGAAAATGTGTCCAGCTCCCTCTCCTGTTGCCCTCCCATGTTAGTCTGGCACCAAGCATCACAGCGCACATCAAGGCACACCTTCACTGAGTCCTACCTCCCTCAAAAGCACAAGCACATACCCCAGAGCATTTTTTCCCACTTCTCTTGTCTCACATCTGAGCCCTGAAGCAAGGCAGGGGGGTCAGGCGAGGAGGGTTTGACAGGAGGAATGGGCTCCCTGGAAGCTGTGGACTGGCTGCTTGTGAGTCCTCTCAGCCTCAGCTGGGAGCCACTACCCCAGGTGACACCAAACCCTGGCCTTCAGTGCTCACAGGGGTCACTCTCGCTGGACACAGGAAAGCTACAGTGCAAGGAAGAGAGACCTAAACCACCCGCTGGTGAGCTTTCTTCCCCCTCAGGCAATCTTCATATCTCCAAAGCCAGCTCCACTCTCACTGTCAATCTGGCCAGTCCTGGATATTTTCGTCGGCAGGCCGGTGTTCATGTCCACAGCTGCTGAGCTCCCCTTCTCATCCTTCATCCTTTTAACTTCTTTGGTTGCAAATGCAAAGCGGTGCTCACAGGGCAGTGAGACACTGGTAAATGCCGGAGTCAGCAGGGTCAGTGATTAACATAGGAGCTGGAAAACACACAAAGAGACAGCCTGGGCAGTTCTGTTATGCAGATGACTGCACACACTAGCTTCCAGCATATAAACAAGTAGTTAGCATTTTTCTGTTCCTTGAAGGAGTGTGGTGGGAGACAAGAGTGCTCCCTGATGTAGTGCGGAATGCTTCAGCATGACAGTAGGCCATGGAGACCTTTGCAATTTAGCTCTGGTTGCCAGAAGCTTTTCTGTCTGTTGTCCTTTAACCTTCCTGCTGCAGCCCATCTCAGATGAGTCCCAGAGCAAAGGCGCAGAGAGGTCCAGCTGCACATGGGTTTCAGGGCACCATGTTTCCAGCCATGCTGGAAGGCAGGTTTTACTGCTCCAAGTTTAGGTATGGAGTCTTCTCCCAGGTCAAGAGCAACCTCCATGTTCAGCAGATAAAATACTATTTGGTTTGAATATGATGAGGAAGGTTGTCTCAAGGACTTGGTGCTGGGTTCTTGTATAAGGTAGGACTTCCTCTGGCTCTGTCACTGGAACGTGACAATGCCGACAGTGCAACAGGTGGGGGACAAGATGCAAACACTCAGTTATCCCCCCCACAGGAAAGCTCCCCAGTCCTACCTCTGCTCCCTCCTTAGGGGCCTCCAGGAGTAGAGGGAATCAGAGCATCCTACCCACTGTAGTGCTGTCCATGGCTGGACCAGAGGAAACACTTCAGGTAGGATGGGATATGGCTGTAACACCCAGAGCAGACAAATGTCATTTGGGGTAGGTCAGACTGTGGGCCAATTGCCAAAACCACCTCTGGAATTGGAACAGCTTGACCTAAATGGTCTAAAATGACATGTCCATCCCCTCAAAGCCACTGCTGATGCCCCAGCTTCTGTTTTTTCCATCTTTCTCCATCCAGAGAACTGCAGGGTCAGAATCTTCCTTCTGGGAAGTTGGAGAGCTGGGACTGCTGAGTTGCTGGCAGGACTGAGAGCATGGGGCCTTCCAGGAGGGTGCTAAGTGTCTAAGTGTCTGATGTCTTGGCTGGGTTTCTCCCCTGTGCCTGGCATTGCTCCACAAAGAAATAGCAGAGCTTGCAGCCTGAGATGGCAGGAAAAATAGGGTTGCTGCAGCTGCAGTCTGCCCACCAGTTTCAGGAGGAAGGGCAAGTGGTTCAAGTGTTATTGTGCCCAACAGGGACCTGGAAAACATAGAGTCCACCCCAATTTTTGTGGTAACATCTTCAAACTGAATGACAGAAGTCCTGGTTTGAGGTTCACATTGTCTGGTATTTTTCATTCCCAGCCGTGAAACATCTCTGAACCCACTCTGTCATACCTGTGCTGGAGCCCTTAAAGGGATGCTCAGACAGAAAAACTGCCAGGCTCTGTGGAGAAGTCCCATGAGGCACCCTCATGTCCATGCATGCCCCAGGATGACGCTGGGTGCCAGCAGATGGACAATTGCAATTTTGTTCATTTCTGCTTACGCCACACTGAGAGGGAGAGCGACAAACTCTTCAGTCAGAAGCATGGGAGTGATTGAATTACAGGAGACAATGTGAGGAGCAAAATCTATTTAGTGGTGCTGAAGTGAGAACTGGCAGGCAGGGACAGCCAAGGGCATGAACATCAGTGAGCAAGAGCAGTTAACAGGGGTGACTCCAGCTGTATGACCAAGGACAGAGGGTTGGCACAGAGGGCAGAAGAATGTGGCCTGGCCCAGCCAGGAGTTTCATCTCCCCAGGGGAAGCAGGGAGCTGGGCTGGGCACTGAGTCGCAGACCAGAGACCTCTAAAGCTCTCCCACACTCTGTCCCCCTCTTCTTCTGCAGTGACTCAGAGCTTGGCGTTGTTCCTCTTCGGCACTCCTCAGTGCCACCTCCTTCCCACCCCCGAGAGAACACCTGGGCCCGCCATTGCTGTTCTCCTCTCTCTGACTTAAGCTCACTCCTTGTGAGACAAGGGGACCTCAGTGCTGTCCCTGAAGAGTCTACCCAGAGCACCCTGTCCCTCTCCTAATGGTGGCTGCCACCCAGTTCATTTTCTAGGTGATGTTGAGGACAAACGCACCAGGAGTGCACAGGAGAGCCAGGTCTGCCTGTCCCCTGTCCTGGAGCAGCAGAGCCCTGACAGCAGGTTCCATCTCTAATTCTCCTCTGCTTGGCCCAGAGCTGTTTTCCCTTCTGGCTTCTGTCCAGCTGGGCTCCCTCTTCCTTCCCACTCTGAGGTTTGAACTTGGTGCTGGTGCTGTGTCCTTGCTCCCTAAGGCTCCCCAAGGCTCACAGAATTAAGCATGGAGCATCGAGCACAGTACCACAGCACTGGGTGAGGACCCAGAGTCTTGGCCACATCTTTGGGTCCAAGCTGTAGGTGGGAGGGGTGAGGGAGAGCCGGGAACTGCAGGAGATTCAAAGTCAAGATCAAAGCATTTCCCTCTGAAGCCCTAACACTCTCCTTCCCTCCCACTTGCACATAAAAGCACTCTGCCCTCAGCAGGCTCTCTGCTGGGGAGGGTGTGTGGAGGAGGGGGCTGCTTTCCCCCTCGCTTTTCCTGTGTTACTAATAACTTCCCAGAGGTGAAATGGTGAAAATCCTTCCACCTCTCCTCCCCCATGCCCGCTTCTTGCCCAGATCCAAAGGGACCAAAGACATCTTACCGACTGTGAGCTCATGGCAGGCCTGGCCTGCTCTGGGGTGTTACCAGCTGCTGCCAGCACAGGGGAGATGCAGCAAGCAAAGCCTTTGAAGTGTACAGTAGAAAGACACTGCAAAGCATGAGGAAGGAGGATTGAAAAGAAAGCAGAGCAGTTTGGCCCACAGGAGGGGGATAGGCTAATTAAGGCACAGAGCGTGGAGGAGGAAAAGGCAGGATAATTAAGATATCACAGCAGGAGCCAGTGGTGCGGCTCCATGGAGGTTTAGGCCACACTGAGCGTGGCCTCTGCTGTTTGCTCCCCCTTGGTTCTCCATTCCCACTCTCCCCTTTGGGGTGGCATAGGAGTGTGGGGGACATTGTCAGTCAGTTCAAGTTGCTGATCCAGCTGAAAATTAGTTGATTTAGTTCACACCCTAATACAGACAGAGGTGAAACTCTGTGAAACTCAGGATGGGAGTTTCCATTACCCCTTCCTTACTCATGATCAGAGAGAGGGCTAAAGCTTAGAGGTGATCCCAAACTGAAGAAGCTGCAAGCTTCAATGAGGACAGGCACATATGAAGAGGCTGGAGACTGGGAACATGGGCAGGAAACGGCCGATTCAATTTTGGAAAGCCCGGGAAGGGTATATTCTGGCACTCTTTATTACGCAACACCGCACAAACCAAGTAGCATTAAGACCTGGGACGGGAAACCCAAGAGAAAGCGAGCTGCAGTCAAGGCCACAGTTTTGTGTTTCTTTTGGTGGCCACAGCCGATGCTGCTTGTTTCAGAAGGCACCCAGGGCCACTTACCCCCTGAAAGGCACTCACAGATGGGTTTGTCAGGCTGCTCCCTACATCCTAGTGACAGGCCAGCAGGCAGAATGGGACTGGAGGGAAGAGGCAGCACAGGGGGGCAGTGGAGACTGCCAGGAGGCTGGGGCTGGGAGGCCAGGAGAACCAGAGGATGGGCTTCCCCCACCGAATCCTGTGCAGGGGGAAAATGCATCATACAGCAAGCAGGGGGAGGCTGGGGGATGGGATGTTTCACACCTAGCAAGCAGGAGCAGATGGGGCTGGAGTTAAACACCACAAGGAATTAACTTGCACTGCCACAAGGAGCCCAGTACTTAGGAAGCCGTGACAGGCTCTCCCTTCCCTGGATCCATGGCAAACTGTTTAGTGATGGGTCAGCAATGCAGAGGGGCTTCTCTTGGGTCTGTAGCTGGTCGGGGAACTGAGATATGGCCCTGCAGTGTCAACAGAGCCAGCTCAAGATGTGATTCCCCAGGCCTTTCCCAAGCCCTGCCCCCAGGCACACTCTGAAATGGCCGTGATGTTTGCTGGGGGAGAAATGTGAGAAGTAGAGACAGAGTGCTGTAAAAGATGTAAATGTTTCTGTGCTGAGAGCAGCTCTGAGTGTCTCAGGGACAGCCTCAGCAGGGGGGATGGAGAAGCACGCAGAAGGCACTTCTCTTTTGTTCTTGATCTTGGCTGCCTTAGGAGGGTTCCCAGGAAAAATCCTGGAGCTGATTGACTAAAGGGAGCTCATAGCATGTGATTTATCAGGTGGTGGTCCTGGGGTGACAAGGACAGGACAAAGGGCAGAGAGGAGGATGTAGGAGGAAGGCCTGTGCCCTTCTCATCTCTGTATCAGATCTCCTTGCTCCCTCCGTGCTGGGAAGCCATGTCATCAGCAGGGGAGGAAGGGGAGGAATATCCCCTTGCCATCAGGTGGGCAAGGGAACAGAGGGCTCAATTCAGTACCAGTAACCACTGACATGGTGACACATACAATTGCCATGGCTGCCATGCAGTACTGAGAGGATGTGACTGCCTAGGAGCAACTGGAGCAACCATCACCCAGGTCTGATGCAACAGCTGAAAAAAAAACCCACGATCCTTTTAACATAAAAATTAGTCATCGCTGAGGTTAGGTTTTCAGAGGGCCAATCTCTGCCCTCTGGAGCTTAACCTTTAGGTCAAACTGATAGCATTGTGAATTCCAGCAGTAAAAGAGCTGAGAGAAGAGAGGTGAGGGCACGGAGAAAGGGACATAGCTTAGGGACAGTGCCGTTTACTGAGGAAGCAGACTGATGCATCTTCTTTCATCTCTGAGCGCATATACTCTGATTTTGTGTTTTGAAGTGCCAAGATCCCTAAGGAGGTAGCAGCAGAGCAAAGACAAGGGAGATGAGGATGAGAGAAGAGAAAAGAGGGCTGAGAGGCAGGAGATCTAAGCTACTTCGTGTATGCGAAGAGGGACAGAGTATCTGCAGAAGTCCAAAGGCTCTGCAGAAGAACTGGTGTCAGCAGGATGGCAGGTGTGAGAGACACACGAGGAAGGAAAGGACTCCAGCTTGTGGGATCCCTTGTCTCCTATCAACAGACTTGTCCAGAAATTTGCTTATGCTGAAACATTTCATAACCCAGAGTGTGGGTGACTACCCAAATCTAGACAAAGTAGTCAGTTTCTGTGTTAAACTTGGGATTGCTGAGAAGCCAGAGAGGGTCCATGCACTGGCACAACCCCTTGCTGCTTTCTTAAGCCTTTCTCACGCCCTGCCCAGGGCTTCTCTCTACCCTCCCTTTCACATGGCAGAGCAGGAGCACACGCTGCCATTCACTGCCAGGCTGGGGATCGCTGCCTCATCCCAAGGTCTTGACTTGAGAAATACCCCGCAGACACGGGCCACCGCAAGTTGTGTGTCCTGTCAAAGCCGTCCAAAATGTCCCCGCCAACCCCAAAATAACCCAAACGTGCAGGAGCAGCCCAGCGTCTCCTTTCCCGTGTTCCCTGTGGGCAATGCCAGCTGCCTGCGGGGACTGTCCCTCAGCCGCTGGGGTCCCCGAGGAGCAGGTGGCGCTGCTGCAGGCAGCGGGCCGCCTGTGCAAGCAGGCAGGCGCGGAGGCGGCGACGCGTGACGCGAGGACACCCCGGCGCCCCGGGCGGCGGCGGCCGCTCCTCCCGTCCCGTTGCCGCCAGGGGGCGCCGTGTCCCGCGGGCAGCGCAGCGCGTCGCTAGAGGGCGCTACGGCTCGGCGGCCCGCGGGCGGGGCGGTGCTGGCGGGCGGGGTCTTTCTGGTGATGCCGCCCCCGGAAGCGCTCGGCGGCCCCTGCCCGAGCGGGCGGTGCGGGGCCCATGCCCGGCGAGGGGAGGTGATGAATATTCGTGTCGTAGCGCCCGGGGGGCGGGGCTTTGCCGGGTGGGTCCAGCCGGGCGCTGATGGCGGGAGGCAGCGCCAGGGCTGGCGGCCGGTGAGGACGGGGCGGGCGGGGTGGTGTGTGAGGGGTGAGCTCGGGGCTGCCTCCGCGGCCGGGGTCCCGGCGGGGTGGAGGGCGGCGGGCTCACTGACGGTCCCCGCGTCTCCATCTGTTGCAGGCCCGGCGCCCGGCTGGACGGGCTGTTCGTGCGGCGCTTCCTGCGGCTGCAGGCCGTGCTGTTCCCGGGCTGGCCCTCTCCGGCCGCCCTCATGTTCCTGACGCTCCTCTGCGTGGCCTTGCTGGGTGAGCCTGGGGCACGGGGGCCGCACCCGCCTCTGCTCCACATCCCCCCGCGCCCCCTGTGCCGCGCCCCGCGGTCCGTCACCTCCGTGCCTTCTCTTCCCTCCAGAGCAGCTGGTTATTTACCAGGTCGGCGTCATCCCCAGCCAGTACTACGAGGTCCTGGGGAACAAGGACTTCCCCGGGTTCAGAACACTGACTGCCCTTGCCCTGACTCTGATCGTGGTGAACTCCACGGTAAGACAGGCCAGAGGCTCCCGAGTCTTGGGAGGGGAAGGGGACACTACACGGGGCTCCCGGCACGATCCTGGTAACGAAGGATCTAGGTCTGCCCGTTAGGTAGCCATGTGTGGGACAGATCACTGGTACAAACTATTAGTTTTTATTTCATTTTGTGAAATGCTTGTTCTACTCACTGATCTCTTCCTGTCTGTCTCCTTGCCCTCGTTCCAGCTAAAAAGCTTTGACCAGTTTATCTGCAACATGATGTATGTGAGCTGGAGGAAGTCCCTCACCGAATACCTCCACAGCTGCTACTTCCAGGGCCAGGTCTACTACAGCCTGCACGTGCTGCGCGAGGACATCGATAACCCGTAGGCTGCCCGTGGCTTTTCTCAGCCCCTTGCTTGGCTTCTTCTGGGCTGCTCCATGCCTTTTCCTGGCTTCTCTCTGTCTCTGGGTAGGGAATTGAGCCCTAGAAGCTTTTGCCATCTAGGCACAAATACCCTCATCTGCCCTGAGTTGGAGGTTGGTAGCTGTTGCTGGGAGCTTCGTCACTGCTGGTCATGATGTTTTTAGGGTTAGGATGTTTTTGTTGCAAGGAAAGTGGAGGCCCGACAGAACAGGGATCGCTTGCTGCTATAAAGCATGCTGCCTGCTGCAAACTCAACCCTTGACATTCAGTGTGAGATTGCAAAGGGCCTGGTTGAATCAGGGACTACTGCCACTCCCTGCTTTCACATAGCCAGCGTGTTAGGATGGTCCCTGTTGTGTTTGAGCTTCAGCCACCAGAGTCTCCAGCTGAATGCAGTTTTGTTTAGCTGGGTTTTTAGTGGTTTTGATAACCCATGGGAGCCAGGTCCATGATGGGCTTTGTTTTGCACTCTATTAAGGCTGCATTTCCCCTTTCCTGTTCCAGGAAGGAAATGTCAGGAGTGATTTGAAGTGTGAGAGAGGAGGAGCATTCAGTCCCTCATTGCTTAGCCCAGCACAACCAAAACCCCCTGCAATTTTGCTTCATGCGCTGTCCTGCTTACTTCAGAGCTGCTGGTCTACCCGGGCTGTGCAGCGAAGGTAGAACATCTCCCATCCTCACAACTGCCTGCTGACCCTGACCTTCAGCCTGTCCTTGCACACAGGGCACCGCTGTCATAGTTATGCACTTTGAAGAGTTAAAGATCCTACATTAGATATCATGTGAGAGGTAGAAGTTTTTTTCCCCCTCCAGAATTTAAATAAGTCATTATAAAATTCTTGCTGAACAACTGGAAACCAGGGGATAACTTGTTTTCCAAATTGTGTGGCTTTATACAGTTGTTTTGAGACTCCAAACTCTCCTCCCCTGGAAGGGGTGGCTACTCACTGCACTGGTGCCATCTCCCACATCGGTGGCATCAGAGGAGTCCAAGCCCCGGGTCTCTGTATGCAGTGACTGTCTTGTGGGAACTTCTAACTTTTTGCTCGTAGTGGTGACTTCAAGGAACTGAGGTGCTTCTGCTGCCCAGTGCTCCTGGCTGCCTGTCTTTGTGCCTTCATGGCACAGCTGGTCTGTGTAGCTGCACAGTGAAATCATGCTGGATCTCTCAGGTGATTTTTGTCTGTACCATTTTTTAGCCAGTCCCGTTTGCTAGCTGCCTCTGTGGCCCCAGTGCTGGGTCAGAGCAACCAGCCATGTGCAGGGGCAGCAGCAAGCAAGGAGAGGGCTTAGCTTGAGTCAAACAGCCCTGCTGACAAACATGAAATCACAGCTTCATGACGCTGCTGCACTTTCCAGAAGCTGTTGGAGTTATTCCCACCTTTGTTAAGTGTTAATTTCTGATGGTATTTTGCAGTGCTATGGAGTTGCGAGGGAAGCTTAAAAAGCCATGTCTGTCACCAAGGTGTGCATTGCTTCCCAGGCATTGTAGCACATTGGCCATGGCCAGAAGCTCCTGCATGGCTCTTTTCCTTTGTGAGTGGGAAGGGCAGGACAGAGGCCCCTCACCACATGACAATCCTGCTTAGGTTTATTTTTAACCAGAGAATGTGTTTGTATTGTGCAGTGAAATGCATGGGATAGCTGGATCTGTATGCCCTGTGGCGATAGAACCAGCTCTCCTGACCTTAGTAGACCGAATGTGTGAGATTTCTGCAAAGTATTTTTCATTACCACCTTGCTTCTGCTCAAACCTGAGTCTTTTGTGATGCCACAGCAAAGATTGTCTTTATCTTTCAATTCCTTGATGAGAACTTCTTCTGTGCACCAGGTACTTTGAAACAGAGTGACAAAGTGATGTCCCATTTTGCAGTGCAAACCAAGCTGGGTGCTAGATGCATGGTGTCATCCATCTAGAAGGAATGAGGAGTGGGTTCTGAGTGGCATACAAACACTTGTGGTTCCTAGCAGGGCATCTGAGTTGTTGTTTATGTGTTATCATTACATGTTGCTTAATATCTCGTAAAAAGCAATATCTTGCAATGTGTCTATAGTACGAGTTAAATTATAACTTTATGTGAACAATTACAGTCTGAGGAAAGGAAAAATGATGACTGTAAGGTCAGTCAGGGTGAGAGCTGCCTCAAAAGTAAACATATTGATGTTCCAGGACTGCAAAAGATTTGAGAGACTAATGTCCATGTGGTATCTGTGCCAATGGCTGTGCAGGAGTCCAGCCTTGCTCTTCATTCTGGACTCCACCAGTCACAGTCATGGCCTTTCTGCCCGTGCATAGAGCATCAATCTGAAGCTCTCCAGGTGCTCCAGACAGATGAGGTGACAAGGAGTAAATATGCTGAAATCCCCAGTCTCATCTGCTGCTCGGCAGTGGGATGGATGGGACTTGAGGGTCTGTCACCCACATGGCTGCTGCTGCTGGGGTGAGAAGGCCTGGTGTGGTGCTGCCTGTTCTTGTGGGATGTGTGGGTGTAAGTGCTTTCTTCCTTACACCAAAGGGATCAGAGGGCACTCCATGCAGAGCAAAGGGACCAGCTGCTGTGGAAGGGTGGCTTTGAGGAAGGTATTTGCAAATATCCAACAGCTGGTGAAGGCCTGACCTGTGCTCTAACTGGTCCTGGTAGCTCTGGTGCCTGAGATGCAGCACCAGCACTGAAGGTTTTAGGAGAGTCAGTAGTTTTTGGTAGTACAGGGGTGGCTTCAGGAGAGGAGTAAAGGACAGGGATGCAGAGACCTTTAGCACAGAGTGGACCAGTGTGGTTGAAAGTGGGACAAGGAATTAATACAAGGAACAGGGTGAAGTTAACAGCAGGAGCTGTTCTTTGTCAGTTCCAGGAAGGCCCTTGGGTGGGTCCTGCTGGCTCATGGAAATTGTCTCCTGTAAGGGAATGGGAGCCGCAACTGCAGGTCACTCTCAGCAGGGTTGTTGACCACCACCACCGCCCCCCCCCCCCCCGCCCCCGCCACCCTAAGTTCAGGCAATTAATTAACAGTGTGGCTTGTGCCGTGTTAGGGAGTTGCTACATCCTGCACCAACTGGTTCTCACGCTTGGGCTTTAATGGTGTCGATGGTTCTTTGTGTTGAGCAGGGATCAGCGCATCAGCCAGGATGTGGAGAGATTCTGCAGGCAGCTCAGCTCCATGGCCAGCAAGCTCATCATCTCACCCTTTACACTGGCCTACTACACTTATCAGTGCTTCCACAGGTAAGGACCCTTCCTGGCCCTGTTTTCACACCTCTTTGCTATGCTCTTTTTTGGAGCCTGGCACCCATGTTGCAACTCCCCTGACAGATGCTTGTGTATGTGGGTGAGTGGTCTCTGCACTCCATAAGCACTTCTGCCTTGGGGATGCTGGGGTGTGCAGTACTGGTCTCCAAACCTCTGTGAAAGCCAAAAGAGGTGACAGTTAAGGGCTCTGACTTCTTGAGCCTGAGAGTGCGGGGGTGTCCTTTTGCTTGGATTATTAGCTGACCTCTCTTTCTCCTCCTCTGTAGCACAGGCTGGCTAGGCCCAGTGAGCATCTTTGGGTATTTCATCATTGGGACTATTGTCAACAAGATATTGATGAGCCCAATTGTGTCTAAACTTGTGCAGCAGGAAAAGCTGGAGGGGGATTTCAGGTGAGTCCCAGCAGAGCAGCATTTTCACTGCCTCTTGGCACTTCCTGCAAGAGCTGCATTTTTGTCCCTGTTCAGTGCTATGTATGCAGCTACTGCTCTTGTCCATGACTTTCCCCATGCTCAGAGAAACCTGCCTGCCCTGTGCTGCCCCGAAGTTTCTGTACTGAGCCACCCTTTTCACTGCCTTCTGTCATGGCAGGCGGTGCCCTTGGTTCAGTCTCCTCATTGCTGCTGCCTGACTAATGATCGTTGTTGCTTGTGCATCTGCTGTGGCATTGGATGTGCTGAAGAAAACTGCACATGGAGCTTCCTTGGGTGCAAGTGCAAGTTCAGTGGACTCTATCTGCTGACAGAAATCAGGTGTCTGGTTCACTACCACCTTCAGGAAGTACCCCAAACAGCAGAGTCTTTCCATATGCTCTGTAACTTATCTCCTCCCCTTCCCCTGCCAGCTTGGAGGGGTGTATGACAGGTGCTCAGCAGCTTCTTTCCCTGGGCCTCTGGGCATCCAGGGACAGCAGCAGAAGCTGGTGTGGCACGGGAAGCCCAGACCAGAGCAGTCAGTTGTGGTGATTCTGTATTGTAGACATGTTGGGCCAGCAAACAGGAGGCCCCAGGGCTGAAAAGATGCAGGATACCAAACGAATATGCCACTGAGCTGGCAGCCCAGAGTGATGTTACCTTGTGCTAAGCTTTGTTCTCCAGTGCCTTTTTGACCCGACTGAATATTTCTGTCAAGAGATGCCTCAGATCATTGATCTGACAGATGCAAGAGAGGTTTCCTCTAGCAAGGATGTTGGCTACGTAATTCACTTGGAATTTATGTGTGATCCTGATGATGTTTTTTTTTCATTGTCCAGGTTCAAGCACATGCAGATCCGTGTCAATGCAGAAACAGTTGCTTTCTACAGGTTAGTAGCATTCGTTTCTTATGTCGTTGCAGAGATCCTGACAGCTCAGGGCATCCTTCTTGTATTCAGGTATCTCTGAGGAGTCCATATCCTGTTGGTGCAGCTGGAGCTTTCTGTCCCCTCCATCCCACTGCAGGTGCAGGGCCTTTGTAGGGTCCTACAGCCCTGACACTGTTCTCCTTTGCATTCTGTGCATCATCTGCAGAAATACTTCACAGCAGCTGGAGATGACTAATTTTTGTCTGCCTCCCTTCTGACATTCCCGGGAGCCTGATACAGATTCACTGAGACTGTTGCTTAGTTTTTGCTGTGGTCTTTACCTGGGAGATTGCTCAGGGTCTCCTTGTATCTTGTTAGGATGTTCCCGCAGGGGACTTGTTTCAGGTTGCTGCTGGCCCCATCCTGCTGCTGCTAACTTGCGTGTCTGCTATGTGTAGGCTGGCTGTTGCCTGTCCTCCTTGCCTCTTTGCCTCTGCTGCTCCTCTAGGTCAGCCTGTGCCCTGACCCTCCCAACACGGTTCTGCCACTCTCCAAATTTGCCCGGTGACATTTACCACAAAGCTGAACACACAGTCAGGAGCCCAACAGCACTTCTTCACTTAGTGATGCCCTGAAGTTTGCTGGGTTGCTGCTTGGAGCCTTTAAAATGTGTCACAGAAATGGCTAGAACTCAGGAAAACTGCTGCGATTTTACTGTAGCTTGTGTTGGGTTGCCTGGTCAGTGGCAGGAGGTAGTTTCTCCTCTCTTGTCACATGTCTGCCTTTGCCCTGCGTGTTGTGAAATCATGATTCTTCCAGGAATTTAAGCAAGCACCAGCTGTCCTGTCTGGTCTTCCCTGCCTGTCATCTGTATTTGGCTCCTTCATGCTGTAATGACTGAGTATTTCAAGTGTTGTGGTTCTGTCCCCAAAGTGGTTTGATTCAAAATCACCAATTTCATAAAGATTTATACTGACAGGCATGAAACTCTGATTTAAATAACTGAAATCAATCTTGGTTTGCATTGGCAAGTTTGAGTTGTTTCTTTGTGGACTGGTTGATTTTTATTGGTTGATGATAATTTTTCTTAATGGAGAAGATACTCTAATTACAAGCCCTTATTTAAGCTGCAGTACTTTTTCTCCTAATTTTGAAGATTTCTATTGTATTACTAAGTAGAAAATGGAAAGTGAATTGTTATACCAGAAAACAGATTGTCTTACTTCAATAGAGTTCATTACTGGAAAAGCTTTGCTTAGTGAGAAATTAGAATTTAACTGAATTGCACAAAACCAGCCATTTTCATGGTATGAATCTTAATTTAAAATAAATAAAATTTTTAAAAGGTTGCATTCCTAGAATCCTGCAAGAGGAAGAGCATGTGGTAGAGTGGTTGGTTTTGATTGCTGGACTTCTCTAGCTTGTCAAAACTGTGAGAGCTTATGCTCTTACACCTGCCTAACTATGGTTTTAGTAAAAAAAAAAACCAAAACCTGAGCACTGTCACCTGTTTACTTCTTTGGTTTCTAAGCCTTTGGCAACCTTGCTTTACAAGTGAACTGAATGGGAGGAAAAGCAGAAACCAATACAGCAATCTCTGCATCTGCAAAAGAAGTAGTAGCTCTAGTCCCTGCTGCCTTCCTCACCTTTAACTCCTTGTGTCCAAGGCTTTGTCCTTTCTGAATGCTCAGCAGTGAAGATTGTAGCTCAGCAGTCACCTGACATGGGTTGTAGGGCAGTAATGCCAAATTGAATTCTAACCCCATGTACTTTTGAGAAATAAAATGTATCTTTCTAAGAACTCAGAATCTTTAGAACTGAGACTCTTCAGAAATCTTAATTTGTATTTTTGTTGTGCAGCTCCTGGCCCTGCCTGCTTGGGCCCCTGTGACTCCTTGTTGTGGGCAGCAGCTGCTGCAGCAGGCAGGAGCCTGGAGCTCTCTCTGCATTTTGCCACCTGAGGGCAGCCCAGCTCTGGCAAAGGAGCAGAAGGAGCTGCCACACTTGCTGAGGGCCCTGTTATGGAGCTGAGATATGCCTCCTGCAACCAGCTGAGCCTGGCCATCCCTGCTAGCTGCAGTGATGGGCAACCCCCTGATGCCCGCAGGATACCCCTGGGAAAGACGAGGTTGGCGGGCTGGGGTCACCTGCACTGGGGGCTGCACAGCTTGGGACTGGTCTGTGTCCCACTTCTCTGGGTTGGGAAGGAATGGACTGGGGCTGCTGGCTGTGTGGCCAGTGTTGGCTTGCTGTCATCTCCTGGCCTTGCCTCTGCCCTCTGCTTTTTAGCTCCAGCTCCCTCTGTTCCAACCAGGCTCTGCTTGGGAAGTGTGTGAGACCTTGGGTGTGCATAGCCCCAGGCCAGGGCCTTGCCTCACCTCCTTCTGTATGCAACAGCAGCACCCACAGGCTCTGAGAGAGATTTGCAGTGATGCTTTCTTCCTTGAGCTTCTTAATTGAAGCTCTTCAGGAAGGTGCTCTTGGGTGTTCAGTTACTGCTTAACAAAGAGCTGTTGCTTGGAGGCTACAGTGCCAGATCCTTGCCAAGACTCAGTCCTGGAGCCCATGCTTTGACCTTTTTGCAGTGCTCACAAGAAGTCTATAGCATGTTGCAATCTTACTTTACAGGGCTGGGCGAGTGGAGCACATGCGCACGGACCGGAGGCTGCAGAGCCTGCTGCAGACCCAGAGAGAGCTAATGTGCAAGGAGCTGTGGCTATACAGTGAGTGGGGAGTTTGGGGGGTGAAGTGAGGCATGTGGTAGCTCTGTTGTGGTGGCCCACAGGCTTGGGAACACAACTGCTAGAGCAGCAGTGCTGGGTGTTCCTCTTCCACCTCTTGCTGCTGCATGAAAGCCCCGAGGGTGGGCAAGGTGCCTCCTGCAGTTCTAAATGGCAATCCTGATGGGAAAAAGCCTTGTAGAGAGTGAAGGTGTGAAGGACCAAGCTAAGTCAGATTATGTAAGCCCAAAAAGAGGAATCTGCAGGAATCCCTGCTCTTTGTGGGACAGGCATTTCATGGTCAGGAAGAAGGGGAAAGGCTTGGGCTCTGGGAAAGGAGAAGACTTTGTGTATGTGGTTGGGAGCTATGGAAATTCTTTCCTAGAGACTCTGTCCCTTGAGCATAGTTGTCCTTTGAAAATCTCCTTCTCCCATTGTCAGTAGCTCCAAGTTTGGGTGTTAAATGACCACTGTCAAGACAGCTCTTCCTCATCTCAGCATAGTGACCTTCTGAGAAACATAAGGGATGGAGAGTCCTGTACGCACGTGTTTCTATCACAGTTTGGCATCTTCAGTCTTTCTGCCTGTCCTGTGCTCCAAGGCACACTTCATGGCCAACCATCTCACCCCGAGCTTCCTTTTTGCCTTCTATTCTGTTTTTTGGGGGTCAGCCAGGCCCCTGAAGAGTAGAAACAAGCAGGAAAAGTGGCTTTTGCCCCATGGTGGCTCTTGAGCTGTGTGTCTGGATGATGTTTCTCTACCTGTGGGCTTGCCCCAAAGTTCTCTTGGCTGTGCAAATGAGTTTTTAGCCTGGTGCTTGTGCTGTCCTGCGAAATTGGTTCTTTTGTTCCAGTGCATTGTGAAGGACTGAGGCAAGTCCGTGGGTCTTCTTCTGACTGGGCTCATGGGCTGCACTTGAGCCTGGCTGGGACAGAGGTTCCCACCACAACTCACTGTCTTCTCTCAATGTGCTTCTACCCAGTTGGGATCAACACCTTTGACTACCTGGGCAGCATCCTGAGCTATGTGGTCATTGCCATTCCCATCTTTTCTGGGGTCTACAGTGACCTGAGTCCTACAGAGCTCATCGCCCTGGTCAGCAAGGTGAGCTAAGGGTGACCTCCCAGACACCATTGTGAGTGTGCACTGAAGATGGAGGTTTCCTGGGGGGCTGGTGACATTGGGGCTGGATGACCTTCAGTGACTGACCTTCAGGTTAGGCTGTCCCTGCCCATGGTGGCATGAAAATGGGAGCTTGGAGCCAGCTGGTGTATGATTAACCTGGAGGTGAGAGCTGTCAAGGGTACCCCTATGAGTTTACTAGCCCAAACTTCTGTGTCTAGAACAAAAAAACAGGAGGTCAGAAAGCCTCTGGCTTTCAGTGGTGTGGGTGGGGATTGGGTCTGCACAGTGCTCTGGTCTGGGGTCATGCCCTGGGCTGCTGCCCATGGTAAGCCTGGCCACGTGCAAGGCTGAGCTGGCCTGAGTTTGCCTTCCTGGCCTGACTCATTCCCAGGTACTCAAAACTGGCTTGTGACAGAGAATGCAGAGCTAAAAATAGCAAAGTGAGCACTGTGGGCTGAGACGCTCTGCTCTCGGCCACATACGATGCTGGTGTGGGGCTGGTGGCGTGGATCTGTGTGACTTAGATGGGGTGAGCATGTTGGGCCCTGGGCTGGCCAGCAGACATTCTCTAAACACCATTCCTGGGTGGCAGGAGATGTGTCCACCTGGCAAAAACTGCCGTACTGAGCAGGGAAGCCTTGCTCCATCTGAATATCGTCATCATCGTCACTCCCACTGCCCTGGGTAACTCTCCACCCCTCCTTCATCTTGCTGGGACTGCTGATGTGGCCAGATGTTTGGACTCCTTGGCTGCTTCCTTGCAGCCATGAAGGAAAGAGCCATGCCCCAGGTCTGTGCTGACCTTTGCTCTGATGTGTGATTTCTCCCCAGAACGCCTTTGTTTCCATCTACCTCATTGGCTGCTTCAGCCAGCTCATAGATCTCTCCAGCACCATAACGGATGTAGCTGGCTACACACACAGGTGAGCTTCTTTCTAAGAGAGGGAAGCATGGGACAAGACTCTGCACAGGTCTGTGCTAAATAAATGAGAAATATTTGCTTGTGAGAGAGTATGGACAAGGTTGGATATTGTGAGGTGGCTGCTGGAGTTGTCCCTGGCATTCATGCAGCCTCTTGTTTGTCCAGGATTGGAGAACTGCAGGAGACCCTGCTGAGCCTTGGCAGAAAAAAAAATGATAACTACTCAGAAGCCAAAGCCAGCTGGGATTTGGACAAGTGAGTCTCCCCTCAGCAGTTTGCTGCCTTGCAGTGTTGGGTTGTCACGGGATGGAGGTGGCCCTTGGTGTAACAGCCTGCTGCATGCCGGTGGTTCAAGCAGGCAGTGCTCACCGTGATCTGACATTTGGGATGTGCGTGGGATGAGGCTGCTGTCACAGGGGCACAGGAGGTCTAAGGTGCAAAGGAATGTGCCTAATATTTACCAACCTCAGCATGATCACTTACCCCCAGATCTCTTCTCCTTTGTCTTGGTGGTGGTGCAGCAGCCATTCTGGGGAGGACCCAGTGCCAAGGGACACAGCTTTCCTTTTGGAGCGAGTGACACTTTCGGTGCCGTCCTCTGGCAAGCAGCTGATCAAGGACCTGAGCCTCAGGATCTCACAAGGGAACAGTGTGATGATTGTGGGGAACACTGGCACAGGGAAGACATCTCTCCTGAGGGCTCTGGGGGGACTCTGGGAGAGCACACGGGGTAAGGACTGCTGCTTGCCTCAGCCTTCTCTTCCTCAACCAGGACTGCCCCAAGTTTGGAAGGTGGCAGTGTGGGGCTGTGAGGCCAGTGCCACCTTGTGATGATGAATGTGTTGCTGATGCGTTGGAGCCACCCATCTCTGTGTTGCATATTCTGCTTTGCCTCTCATTGCTTTGCCCTGTTGTGCCCTGTTCTGGGGTTTGATGGCTACTCCATGGGGCAGGACTGCACAGGGCGTGTTAAGGAGTTGCTGGCTGTCTCTGCCAGCTTGATGTGTGTCTCTGTGCAGGGAGCATCAAGATGCTGACCTGCTTTGGTCCCCGGGGTGTGGTGTTCCTGCCACAGCGGCCCTTCTTCACAGATGGAAGCCTGCGTGAGCAGGTGAGCCCAGGGCTGGTTCTGCTCCGGCTCCAGCTCTGCTCCCAGCCATGGTCGTGTTCTGCAAACCTGTGTGCTGCAGAAAGGCCTGCAGAAGGGAGGATGCCTGTGGCTGCTCCTTCCCTCATGCCTGAACTCATGCCACCACTGTTGCATCTCTGATGGGCTGTATCCAGCTCCCTCTGACACAGCTTCTTTTGATCTGTTAAACAGGTGATCTATCCCCTGAAGGAGATCTATCCAGCTTCAGGTAAGTGGAAATCTATTAGAGCAATTAGCCAACCCTGTGGTGTCAGCTCCCTGTCCTGTACCCAGTGCAGCTTCTCCCCTACCATGCCTCATCAGGAGCACTCATTCATTTCACTTTAGCTGGTCACTGCTTTTCCCTGGAATATTTACCTTACTGTATGTTAAAGTCAGCTCTGCGTTCCCTCCCTTTCAGAGAGAACATGTTCTCTTGATGCTGTGAGGACAGTCTGGCTGTGCTTTCCATGTTGTAGTAGACCTGGTATAAGTCGAGGCACCTTGCTGCCCTCTAAACTTGCTGTAGGGACACATCTGGCCTGTCTAGTACAACCTGTCTTTGGGCAAACCATGTTTGCCTTTGTCTCATTTTCCATCCAGCTCCATCTTCCACTGTTCTTCTTTTTCAAATGATGTCCCAGGGCCTTGCATGCTGTTGAGGTCAGACTACGTAGACCTTTTTCCCTGCCCTCTTCCCAAGCCAGACCATGCATGTGCTCTGCTGCAGCTCACAGATGTCCAGGTTTAAGTTTCCTGTGCAATCTACTTGAGGTGAACCTGCTTTAGCTGGTGGGTTGTACTAGATGATCTCCAGAGGTCCCTTCCAAACCCAATCATTCTGTGATTCTGTCTGAGTGAAACAGTGCTATGTGCTGCTTTCCAACACTTGAGAGTCACAGTCTTGCAGAGAGTAACTGCAGCCATCAGCTACTGTTGTGGTCTTTCAGCAGCTTCAGAGATGTCCATGGCAGATGCACAGCCCTTCTGCTCAGCTTCCGTAGCAGCTGTATCAGCGTAAGAGTATGTTCTGGTCCACAGCTGGTTCACCTTGAGGTTTTTCCCACCCCCACTTAGGTTCCTTTTGCTGGCTGTTACCTGAGCAACTGCTCCCATGACTCCATTGCCTGCAGTGGGCAGTCAGCCATCAGACAGTGGCTGGTGAGCAGGGCCTTGGCAATTGAGGCCTGGATCCTTGTGTTCAGGCTGTGTCCACCTGTGACCATGGACTGAGCCAAGTCTCAGGTGTGTCTGTGGAGCCAAGCTGCTTCCTGGCATGCTGCTTACAGGCACAGTTAACATTTTTAGGGAAGGTCAGTCTTTGGGAGCTCTGTGTGCCAAAGCTCAGAACCTCATATAGTCAGTTACACTGGACCTTGGGAGATCCTCCAAACCTTCCCTCTTGCCCCACCAACTCCTTGCAGCTGTGGCCTCAGCACACATTGACTCTGTTTATGCTTTACTGCATTCTCCCCTAGGATCTGCAGATGATGAGAGAATTGTGCGATTCCTGGAGCTGGTTGGGCTGGTGAGTCCCCGGTAGAGCTGCTGCTGTCTTGCCTGGTACTGCCAGTGAAGGAAGAGGCAATGAAGTTTTGTGGCAGCACAGTGTAACTGTGTGCTGCACACATACAGGGACATTGTCTGCAGCTGGGACAGGATGGTCTGTGGGACAGGAAGAGGAGAAGGGATACAGAGCAACTTCAGTTCAAGCAGGAAAAGAGAGAGTAGCAGGAAGGGGGCGATTATGGACAGGGCTGGGGCTGTGCTCACAAGTCTCCTGTGCTCTCTACAGACTGATTTGTTGGCAAGGGCTGGAGGTCTGGACGAGCCGGTGGACTGGAACTGGTAAGGGAGCTCATCATCTGCCTGAATTTGGGTGATCCCTTTGGGTGGGGAACACTTCCAAGGAGATGCACATGGCTGCTGGACTTACAAACATCTGTTTCCACCTGTGTCCTGGGGAAGGTGGGCAGTGTAAAGGGGCAAAGCCTTCATGCCCAAGCATCACTGTCAACAGTCACCAGCCATGCTGCTCTGCAGGCAGCTGACTGTGCGCAGCAGTGTGAAGCCGGTCCCAGCATGGTGGGGGCACGGGGGACACAAGGGACAGCTCCTTCCTGGGATCTCCAATATTAGCAACCATAAGCTCATCAGCAGACAAGCTGTCTTTGTGGAGGGAGATTTTGAATGTTGACCCTGCTGCAGGTGTGACATCCTGTCCCCAGGGGAGATGCAGAGGCTCTCATTTGCACGGCTCTTCTACCTCCAGCCAAAATATGCAGGTGCGTGAGTGACTGTGAAATAATAGAGGAAAAAACAAAGGTGGTGCCCTTGGTGTAGGGAAGCTGGTGCAGAGACAGTTCATGAAATCCCTTCTTTGCTAGGAATATGCTTCATCTTGGCCATTACTTTAGCAGCGTAGCACACAGAGGATTCAGGGCTGAAAATATTTTGTTATCTGTGTGGAGGGTGGTAAATCAAGAGGCTGTGTATAAGACATTCCCTTCTTAGGGAACCAGTGATTTATGTTCTCAGTCCAGATCCAATGGCACCTTAGGGAGCCCCCTGTCAGCTTGCTCATGAGTTGCCACAAAGAAGTGTGCGTGCTAGGGAGCAGGGTGTCAGCTGCCGTAGCTGAAGCTCATGAACCTCTATAGGGTTGTGGAAGCAATGTGGGAAATTTAGCTGTAACGCAGCAAAAGAAGACAAGGAGTGATGGGGAAAACGATCCTGAGAGATCTCAGTAGTGCCCATTTGCAGATGGGGCTAATTCCTTTTGCACATCTAGATGGCTAGTGATGGCTGGGGGTTGCAGGGGCTGTTGGGGTACTTGCTGTGAGGGCCAGGGTGGGTGTGGATGAACAGAGCCAGTGTCAGTAGCAAATAGCCACATGTAAGTATCTCTCTTTCCCCTCAAGCGGCACAGCTCGGTGCTGTCTGGGCAGAAGGAACCTGTGGATTGCAAGCTAAAAGCTGTAGAGATTATGTAAGACAAATTGAATTTTTCTGCTCCACATCTGTAGGATTTACCCTGAACTGACAGGAAGGTGTCCCAGGCCATCCTGGCTGCTCTAGGTGGGGTCTGGGTGGGAGTGGTGCACAGGTTCCTGCTCAGCCTGGTGCTCTGGGGCATGGCCCACCTTGGGAGGGTTTCATCTTGGCTTTCACAGCAGTGGAGGTGAGGCAGTGGCTGGCAACTGTTGAGAGAGAGGAAGATGTCAGCTGCGCTGTTTGAGTGGATTTGAGGGCTTGTGGGGAAGGGCACTTTCCCTGTTGGCTGACACTAGCTGTGCCAGAGGAAAATCAGGGTCCTTAGGCTTCTCCTCATTTGTCTTCTGCAGATGTTCTTGGTGAGCTTTGGTTAATATGTGAAATGTTCTCAGCAGTTGCTGGTCTTTTGCCCAGAGAGAGATGATCACTCGGGAAGAAAGGGCATTTGTGGGGCTTATGGCTTTTTTTTTCAGTGCTAGATGAAGCCACCAGTGCCCTGACGGAAGAGGTGGAGCATGAACTGTACCATGTGTGCCTTCAGCTGGGCATGACACTGATCAGCGTGGGACACAGGGCCAGCCTGGAAAAGGTGCAAGGGGAGGCAGCACTCCATGCTGTGGTGGGAAGACCAGGGGGAGGTAGAGAGGGTCCCCAGCGAGCAGAGGGGAGTGACTGAGGCTGGAGACGCTCAGGGTGGGAAGATATGACCTCACAGAGACATCCCTCAGTCATTGCGTTATTGAATTGCAGTTCCACAGATGGATTTTGAAACTTCATGGGGAGGGAAGATGGGAGCTCACCCGGTGCGAGAAGATGAAGCGGCTCCCAGCTGGAGAAGGATGCTGAAAGGCATGCTGTTGTTTGGCCAGCCGCAGATCCTGCACACGCATGGGAGAGCTCTGCCTAGCAGACATGGGGCTGCTGAGCCAACAGCTGTCAACAAGGGATTCATCCAGTGCAAGACCAGTTCTGCAATTTGCTGGTGGACGCAGGGCCAAGTCTGAACTTGTGGTGTGAGATTCTGCCAGGAGCAGACACATCTATGCCACCCTTCTCCCAATCCCCTTCTCTTACCTCCCTGCCTTTCATAGGGGAAGGGGCTGAGCTGCTAGGCTGCCCAAAGAGAAGATGCTGCCTCATGGAGCTTGCAGAAGCAATGGCCAGAGGAGCCTCCACTTGTGCATGGTTCAGTGGTGCAAGGCTGGGATACAGCCTCCTGTTCTGCCCTCTGTGCCTCACTGGGACCTCCGTCTCTTTGATACACAGTTCTGCAGAACAGGCTTCTGTACCAGTGGCTGTGTCGAAGGTTGTGCTCCCCAGCAGGAGCCAAGGGATGAACTGTAAGGGAAGGAGATGGCTGGCACAGAGAAGGACATGTCTCTGCTCTCCTTATGACACAGGGTTACAGGTCTAAGGAACATTTTTGTATTAAAATCTGGGGCCTGTTTTCCAATAATATTTATAGAGAAGAGTCAGTAGTTGTTAACCTGGCTGCTGCATCTTTTCCTTCTGGGGTTGCTTTGGAGGAGGTGCTTGAATATTGGCGGCGCTCTTAGACTAGTCTACTGAAGAGCAGAGCAGGGTAGGAGTAATATACCTATCCAGGGCTGCCTGTAGTATCCTACCTTGCTGCTATTGCCACAGCTACTGCAAGGCACAAGGAACCCACTGAGGGCTTTTGGCTTTCTGTGGGTCTTTCCTCTAAGGAGGAAACACAGCTGGTCTCCCCTTACTGTTCTGCCTATGATGTATCATGTTTTTTTCCCTGCCTCCCACAGGAGTGTGAAGACAGAGGTTTTGAGGGTCTCTGTTGTGCAGAGGTCACTCTGAGACTGCAGTGGAGGTAACAGCCCCTGAGAACTCACTGAGCACCATTTGCTTACTGATATTTCTGGATGTGGCCCCAGTTCTGCAGTGAAGGACCAGGAGATGGCTGCTGACAGAGGCAAGCTAGCAGCTCTTCTGCCTTTCCACCAGATGCTTGTGTCCCTCTATGATCTGCTGCACAGCTTCATGGTCATCCAGGGTGGTTATGTCCCCAAGGTCACTGGCCTTGCCCTCCACAATTTTCCTTAGCACCCGACGCATAATCTTCCCCGAGCGTGTCTTTGGCAGCCGGTGCGTGACCTGTAACAGGGAGGAGCAGAGCTAAGGCTGAGGGAAGGGGGTTCACCAGGCTGCCAGAGTGAGTGCTGGGTCAGCCTACAGGCGTTACCTGAACGTACTCTGGAGCTGCATACTTTGCAATCTTCTTGGAGATCAGCTCCCGTAGTTCAGCAGCAAGAGTCTCCTGCGTGTAGCTGCTGCCCTTCTTCAGCACAGCAAACACGTAGGCTCCTGGCAGAAGGACCATGGGGTTACTGGGCAGTGTGTGCAGGGTCTTCCTGAGAGGCTGCCTGGACCTCCTGCCAGGAGAGTTGCCTCTCTGCTGGTGGCCTTGGGGAATACTCAATACCATGAGCTGTAAGTGCTTTTGACCACAGCATTTGCACCTCGTGCAGAACCCAACTGGTTGCAGTGTAGCTTGTGATGGCTGTGTCAAGATCCCCACTCGGGGGTGTTGGCACAGCATTGCTACCAGTGGTTGGTGTGACAGTGCTATTTCCCACTGCATTGCAACAGCCCAGGACAGGCATTTTGGGTGCAGGAACGCAAGTGTCTCACCTTCTCCCTTGATCTCATGTGCATAGCCGATGACAGCAGACTCCGCCACTGCCACATGGTGATTCTGGAAGAAAACAGGGCTAGGGTTTGTCTCAGCACTTTTCAGCAGTCTGGCTGCCACCTGGGACCCGCCCTGCCCTGGCTTGGCTGCTGCAGCCCACAGTAATGTGGAGCAATAGGAAAGGGCCTCAGGTGGTCTCTGCCCTTTTTCCTTCTTGCCTTAGCAGGTTGGTCTGCAAAGACAAGTCTTTCCCCCTGTCTCTGGCTGATTTAGGCTTGCACCTTCTAGACACTGTTGTGCGCCTCCAGATTGCTCCACTAGGTCCCACAACCTTTACTGGCCCATGGATGCTTTGGGATTTGCCTGCTTACAGCATCAAGCATATCAGGCTTTGTACCTCTCTTGCTGCAGAGTGAAAAGGGAGGGGAGAGGGTGGGAAGCTGTTCCTGCAGGCAGGCCATGTGTCCAGCAGTGCTCCCTGAAGCTACAGCAGCAGCGTGTTTCTCTCTGGGTATTTCCAAGAGGCTTCCCTGGGCACCACCAGTGCACCTTCGCTGCCCCCTCAAATGGCTTTACCTCCCACCCACACCTCTTACCACAACATCTTCCACCTCTGCAGTGCCCAGCCGGTGCCCGCTGATGTTAATGATGTCATCCAGCCGTCCTGTCAGCTGGTAGTAGCCCTCACTGGTACGATACGCACCATCCCCAGTGAAGAAAAACCCTGCAGGGGCCAGAACCACACCATCATCAGTTGTTACAGTGAGCTTGTGAGCTACCCACCAGTCACATTCTCACCTTGACCCTTCTCCTCTGTTGACACCAGGGCTCATGTGCTCTGCTCCTTCCTCTCAGCTGCTCCAGGTGAAGGTGCCTACCTTCCTTATTAGTCGTCTGCCTCTGTTGCTACCTGCTCCGTCACTGGGCTCCTTTCCTCATTCTGCAGTGTGCTAATGCCTGTCATGCCTCATCACCACGGGCTGGGAACACTTTGCCCCAGCGCAGGTACCTGTGGTCCTGCTGCTTGACCCGTTTGCTTCACATGGAGACACACACTTGGGCTTGCTCAGTGCCTCTGTATGAGCGACAGGAGCCAACAGGGTTTGCAAGAGATGCACCAAGAGGCCTCTCTGTGCTTGAGGGCATTGGAGGCAGAAGGAGAAATCCAGTGCCATAAAACCACATGTGATCCAATGGGGAAAGTGAGTGACAGAAGCCTATTCCCATGGCAGTGATGAGGTCTCAGGCAGGGACAGATGAAGGCCCTCAACACCGTGGGGAGTGTAGAAGAATGAAGCAACAGTGCCAGCTCTCCCAAGTCCTGCCCTGTGCAGAAAGCCAGCAGGCAGACCCAGGCGTACCAAACCAAACACCTCTGCCGTGACCTGCCACAATGTCTCCTTACCTGGATAAGGAGTCAGGTAGGTTTCCAGAAATCTCTTGTGGTCTTTGTAAATGGTTCGTGCCATACCTGGCCAGGCTTGTGAGATGCACAGGGCTCCAGAGATGTTGTTTTCCCGAAGGACATTTCCCTGCAAAATAGTTACGTTTAGTAACCATGGCTGAGGGTACTTGGGTTGTTTAGTCATTGCCTATTTTTAGCACTATGTCCAGTAACAACCCTATGATGGCAATGTCAGGGAAGGCAGTGAGGGGTGTCCTATGCCCCTGGCTCCAAGGGGACAGGCCCAGTCTCTCCCAGAGGAGGTCTGCCACCAGCTGCTTGCTGTGCTGGGACACAAGGCTCATCCAGGGAGGCTGGCTGTCCCTGCCCAGCTACCTCACCCTGGAAAGGCCAGTAGAGAACCCAAGCACAGCCCATCTTGTCAGGACAGAGCAAGGTAGAAAACAACTGGACTTCTGCACTAGGTGCAAGAACAGCTTTACTGGTAGTCCCTTTCTGGTAAAGAGGGTGGCCATCTAGCAGAGGTGAGCAGGAAAGGAGTTTGCAGATTTCCACACCTGTCTGCAAGCACCTGGGGTAAAGTGAGCTGAGCTGGTGCTGGGGCTGCAGGTTAAAAATGTACCTTGTCATCCAGGAGGGAGGGGCTGATCCCAAAAAAAGGTCTCATAGCCATGCCTGGAAGGATTTCAGCTCCAGGATTAGAAGGACGAGGTGAGATACAGATGCCTCCTGTTTCTGAAGAAAAAGAAGCTGTAATGCTCATCAAAGTCAGGGGCAAGAGGAAAGCCAGGTAGCACTGCTTGGCCAACAGCCTTTGCCCTGGCCCTTGCTGCATGCTGCTGGACCACAGCTGAGGCTGGGTTTGCTGGGGAGCGGGAAAAGGCTCTTTGCAGAAGGATGATCCTGCTCATTTAGTTCAGCAGAGATCAGCTCCCTACCACCACCTCCCCTGTGTTTCTCTGGCATAGTTTTAAAGGCCATTTATCTCTTTCATGTTTTGGTGCCTATGGCCCCTTACGGCATTGCTCATACAAGAGTGCCAGTAACAACCATTCCCGCTTGGCCAACAAAGCAGCAAGTCACTCCTACAGCCTGGGAGAGCAGAAGCTGGAACAAGGGGTCATACACATCTCACCAGTTTGCCACCACGTGTCCACTACTGGGCACCGTGTCTCGCCGACCACACGAAAGTACCACTCCCACGCCTCCTTGTTGATGGGTTCCCCCACTGCAAGGGGAAAGACAACAGAGCTGAAAGATCAGGTCAAAGACACAGCTTCCCAAGGCCTGCTCATGGAGTCACCCCCCAAATAGGAGAGTCTGCCCACTTTCTACTCTCATATGCTGTTACTCTTGGCATTTGTGGGAAGAGGCAAAACCTGTTGTTCAAGGATGTGCTGCTCCAGCCCATGCCACCAGCAGTTACCTGAGCCAAGCACTTTGAGAGAAGAGCGGTCATACTTCTTCACCCATTCATCGCCGTATCTCAGGAGCAGGCGGATGGCAGTGGGTGCCCCATAGAAATGGTTAATTTTTAACCTCTCCACTGTTTCCCAGTAGCGGCCTGGAATGGAAACAAGGCCAGTAACCATCTGCACAGGACCCCCAAGACCAAGAGAGAGGGAGAGGAGGTGAGAGGAAGGGCTCTCCAGCAGTGCCTGTACCCTCAGCTAAGTTAACCCCACTCTGGGAATGACTAAAGCAGCCCAGGAGCAGCTGCAACCCTTTTTCTTCCACATCACCTAGCTCTGCTACTCTTCCTGCTGCAGGGAGGGACAGGGAGAAACAACTTCACCCCTAGAGAAGCAGCAGTGGCTTCCTAACCAGAGGAAAAGTCCCTTCCCCTTGCAGCTCTCGGCTGGGCACAGCCCACAGTCTGTTCCTGCGGAGGCAGAAGCATTGCTGTCTGTGTCCTGGCATCAAGCCGCCAGCTGCCCACCCCGCACAGGGTGGCTGTGGCTTATCCCAGCTCCCTCTAGATGCCTTCTCACTCACCAGGGTTAGGATGGATGGGAGTGCTCTCATAAAGGACTGTAGTGCCGCCATTGCAGAGAGGGCCATAGACCACATAGGTGTGCCCTGTGATCCAGCCAATGTCTGCCACACAGCCAAAGATGTCTCTGTCCTGGTAGTCGAACACATACTGCTCAAGAGAGGAGAGTCAGTGAGGGGGATAGGGACAACCTGGGCTTGCCCTCCTGGCAAGGAGGACAACCAGGAACAGTGTACCCTCACTTAGCCATAATGTTATTACATCCTTCCATCTTCACACCACCCCTGCAGGGACACCTTCTTCCTGCAGAGTTTTATTATATTATCATAGTATTATTATATTATTGAGTGCTTTATGAAGTTGCAGGAGGAAGGGAGACCAAAAAACAAAACTAACTAACAGCCAAAGGAGAAAGCTACAGCCCTTTCTTCCTTCTACTGGTGTCTAGACAAGGCTGATCCAAGTATCCTCTAGTATCAAAGCAGGAGAACTTTCAGGGTGAGGATGGACCCTCCACACCCACAGGACCACATTGAAGGCAAGGAGTTGTAGGCAAAGGCGGGGTGGTAGAGGCCTCCATGAGCCACCCACAGGCATTACTAGGCTCCAAATGCACCATAAACCCTCAGGAAAACCCTGAGCTCAGCAAGGATCCCAGCAGAGGAGCTCAAAGGAGTAAGTTTTTGGGATGCCCTGCTTCTGAGCATGTGTTGCTCTTCCCCACTACCTGTAGGCAGATGTGCTCTACTGAGCTGATGCTCTAGGAGGGCTTCCCAGAGACTGTGTTCTGGATAAAGATGATCTCATGGTGCAACAAGACACCACATCTATTCCCTGCACCGTCCATGAACTGCCAGCTCACAGGCACTCTGTGGCTGGGTTCCATTACCTTGTGCGTGAGAGCAGCAAACAGCAAATAACCAGCTTGGGAATGAACTAGGCCCTTGGGTTTGCCAGTGCTGCCTGATGTGTAGAGAAGGAACAACATGTCTTCACTGTCCATGACAGCGGGTTCACAGTGTGCATCCTCCTTCATCATCTCCTGCAGGAGAGAGCACAGCCATTGTCTCTCAGGCTCTCACAGGCTTCCCTGTGTTGTCCCTACATCCACATGTGCACTTCTCCCCTGAGCATCTTCCAAGCACCTGCACTACCCGTCTCCCCACATACTGTCCCCCCCCACCTCCCCACCTGCACCCCCTTGCTCCCCATCCTGACCTCTCTTTCACTGTGCTGAGCTGGCAAATGTTGTCGTCAGCCAGAGCAGACCTGCTGAGTAAGAGGCAGCTATTTTTACTCTGCTGCTGCTTTGACCAGCACAGAATTCTTCCAAGAAGGCTTTCTAGCACTGATTGCTTGCAGATGGGATGAGCAGAGGCAGAGAGACCTCTCTGCAGCCCCAGGGAGCTAACAGAAACACAGAGCAGGGGCTCACCTCTTCAGAAGAAGTGCTCCATGCTGGCAGCCTGGCCATCCTGGGTGCCACAGATAAGGAGCACATGAGCAGCCTCTCTGCCTGCTTACTTGGACACCAGCTGCCAGCGGCGCTCACAGGGGGTGCCAGGTCTGCCAGCAGAGCCGCGTGTGACAGTGCAGTGGCTGTACAAGGCTGAACTCACATGTCAGTCCGCACCTGGGGTGTTTCTAGCCCCTGGTCCACCCTGCTACTAGTCCTGGTTTGCACTGCCTGCCCATGACAGTATAGGGCTGGTGTGCAGGAACAGACTCTCCTGAACTTGAGTGTAGCTCCAGCTGCTGCTGCTGCAGGACAATGTCCCTACACCATGTCAACACCAGAAAAACTGTCATGGCTAGCCAGGACCTTATCTCCACGCTCTGTCCCTGCTCCCAGATGAGGCACATTGCCCATGGGAAGCAGCAGTAGTGCTAGGCGGCCTCTCACCTCCTCCAGCGGCACATCCATGGCTGTCATGGGAACCTTGCTATCAGTCCTCATGGAAACCAGAACCCGTTTCACTTCTGGGCACTGCTTCACAGCCTGGTCCACTGTCTTCTTTAGCTGAATAACCTTGCCACCTCTCAGCCCCTGGTTCACTGTGATCACTGTCTCCGACTGGGCTGCGAAGGCAGAAGAACCACATAAGCAGCTCTACCCCTCTTCATCCATCACACAGCAGTTTGGCTCTGCCATGACCCTGCACTTCTCCCACCGTCTCCCAGCCCCTGTTACTCATGCCCTCCATTTAGCAGAAACAGCAGCTTTGCATCTTTGTTTGCCATTCATTCCTGCCTGTGTTGCATCCTCTCAGAAGAGGCGCTGTATCCTAGGCCACTTCAGTCCCTTGGATGAAGGAGAGAACCAGTCCATCCTATGGGCTGGAAAATATTTAGTGAGCCTGTGTGGTTTCCTGGGGTGCTAATCCCTGCTCTATGGCCACGTCATGGCAGGCCACCCTCACTGAGTCCAGGGAGTCTTACTCAGGAAAGTTTTGCTATCAGCGCAACCCTGAGCCTCCCCAGCTGCCAAACCAACAAGCTCGACACTGTCCCCCAAGGGAAACACACATCCCTATTACCCACTGGCTCTTACCATCCCGGATCCTGTCTGCAAGGGACTCTGCGCTGAACCCAGCAAACACCACAGCGTGCACAGCCCCGATGCGGGCACAGGCTAGCATGCTAGCCACCGCCAGTGGGCATGGGGGCATGTAGATTGTCACCCTGTCACCACGTTTCACCCCTTGACGTTTTAAGGTGTTCCCCAGGCGGCACGTCAGCTCCAGCAGTTCCCTGCCCAAAAAAGCAATGGCACAGTTAGAGACTTCTTTGCAGATCTCACCAGTGTGCATAAAGATGGGGGGGCCTCAGCTGTGCAGCTTACATCCCTGTGTACCTTAACCCCCCACACTGGGAGTCCATGGGAGAACTATAAAATATCAGTGGGAAGGAGAAGACAGTCACTAACATGGGCCATTATTTATGGAAAATAAATAAATCAGAATGGCTTCTGTACAGAGCCTGACACTCTCTCTGGCCAGCATGAGGAGCAAGCCATAGGGCCAGCAATGGCCACTGGCAATTTGTCTGGCTCAGCAAGCCCACACCACCTCAGCTGACTTTCCCAATGACAATTCTTATCAGCCCATACAACTGAAGAAACACAGTGCCCTGCAAGGATAGAGGCTAAACAGGGCGAGTCTGATAACTTCCCCCATGAAAACAGGGCCTTGTGCTTTGCTAAAGCTGACAAGGTCAAGTCCTCCAGAGCTTGTGCCCGCCAGTGAGAACAGCAGTTGTAGGAAAGCAGTGAGCAAAACGATGCCTCTCCTGAGAAGCATCCCTCCCAGAATCCATGGCTTGGCTGTCAGTGACTCATTTAATGGAAGGGCTCTCCATGCAGGGAGACTGGCAGGGGTGGATGGTCACGTTTATCGTGTGAGGTCTGGAGCCAGAGAGGACAGAGGGACTTGATCTGTGTGCAGAGGGATGTAAGTGGATTTTGCAGTGGAAACTGGGAGAGCAGACAAACTGAGCTGGAAGGTGGGGGGGCCCCAGACCAACCTAGCAAGGCTGGACAGGCAGCCCCCACAAAGAGCCAAACCCAGCAGTGTTGCTGATGTGTGGATGAGCATAGGACCTCCCAGCACCCATGTGGCTGTGAATCTGGCCTCTCTTGCAGACCATTCACCTCCAAGTTTAGACACCAGGAGCCTTGCTAGGAAGGCACATGTGTGACTTTCCCATGTGATCTTACTTACAAGCATTGCGGTGCTGCCTCAAGGGGCTTACATCTGCCTGCCCACCCGGGGTAGGGACCCCTCGGGCCCGAAGGGTTAATCAGGGTGTAGGCTGAAGTCTCAGATCAGTGCAGGCAAGCCAACAGCCACCATACTGTTGATCTCTCTATACAAAAAAATGCTGCATCCCCTCACGTGAAGCACATCAGCAGATCAGCCCTGTGCAGTGCTCATGCACGCTGTGACATGTCTCATATGCTTAGAGGTAAATACTGACCTGTACGTGACACGCACCTCCTCTCCTGGTTCATCCTTCTCCCAGATTAAGGCCACTTTGTCTGGGGCTACATGGACATGTCGATCCAGACAGTTCACTGGAAAAGATGAACCAGCCTCATTGCCAGAGCAACCCTCAGTAACTCTTACCTCCCGTAAAGCCAGCACTGGCAGCCCCATTTTCAGATCAGAGTCAGGGCTGTGTGTGAGTCTCTTCTGTACCAGCCTTGTGCATCCACTGGAATAATCTTTGTGGATACCAGCCAGCAGACCACAAGCACCAACCCAAGCTCATTACACTCCTCAGCACTCCAATACCTGACAATCCCCACTATCAGCTTCCCCATTAATTGCAACCTAATGCAGTCCAAAACAAAAAGTGCTTGAAGTTGCTTTGGAGGTCACATCCCCAGTGGCCTCAGAGGGCCTGGCAAACATTAACTCAGCCATGACTCCACCCAGCGCTGCCTTGCAGCTGCGTCTGGCGTGGACTAGGGCAGATTTTCAGTGGCTGTGCTCCTAAATAACAAATGTAGGATGAGGCAAAGCTCTGCACAGGAAGGCTGGAGGGTGCATTTGTCCAAGATGGAGGAGACCAAAGGCCAGGCGTGCACAGCTCCTGGCTTTCCAGGGACATGGTAGGCTGAGGCTTTGGCTGTAATTCTTCTGTGAAAAGTTTCCTACATTGCTGGCAGCTGCAGTTTCCTCAGAAGCCTTGTTCCCCTCTTTGTTTTCCTCAAACGCGCTACTGAGGTCATGGGATGGTGTAGCAGCCCCAGTTTGCATACCAAAATGCCTTTTTCTCCTCACCATTTGTAGTTGTACAGTAGAGAAAGAAACACACACGGAAGGGGGAACAGTAAGACCTCAAATCCCAAAGGCAAATAACCACTGCTCTCCTACCCAAATAGACTGTGTAGGACATGATTTCTGAGGTCTTGTTTTGTATTTTGGACACTGGGACCAAGAGCACTGTAAGCAGGACACAGTGTCACCAGCCCCTATGTCTTCCCCTGGTAGCCCCAGCCCACAGAAGAAGAGCCTCGCATGGCTGTGGGGACCTCCAGTACCACCCATTGCTCCTGCATTTTGCTTTCTGCAGATACAGACTGCCTTCACTGCGCAGGGACAGCCTAGTGCAGCACTGCCTGCTGAATGCACAGAGTTCAGCGCTGTTGCCTGTGGTCCTGCAGAATGGAACTGCTGAGCTGCTATGTGAGCCATGGGAGCTGAGGGAGAGCAGCCTGGCTCCCAGCACACCCTCATCCAGCTGCAGCCCTGGCAGCGAGAGCCAGTTGCTCCCTTAGGACCAGCTGCATCACTACACTACAGCCATTGCAGGACGAACTAGACCTTTGGAGCGTCCTCCTCACTCCAACCCTTTAACTCTGCTCCTGCAGTCTGCTCCCAGGGCCAAAGATCTTTGCAGAGAGGCACCCACAGGCACTTAGAGGGCTCCCACGTCCGTCTCCCTCCTTACCTGCCACGTTGAGCTGCCCACCGAGGAACCAGGAGACCCTGCCCTGGCGCAGGTCGCAGTCCTGGACAGAGTGGAAGGGAGTGATCCAGGTGAGACGGCTTCTCCCTAGCGCTCCCCAGAAGGCGTCCCCCTGCTCCACCGACACCTTGTACAAGCCTTGGTGGTCCTTGGGTCTGGGAAAGGCGACGGCTTCAGGCATGTAGGCAGTGAGGGGCCCATGGCTCCAGGCTCGGGCAGCCACTGACCCAGGGGAGCATCTGGGACCCCAAGGAAGAGCTTTAGGGCAGAGAGCCCTGGCCAGCAGCCTAGCCATCATACCAGGGCACCTGCCTCTTATCAAGGAGACGGGTGCCTGGAGCCCTCACAGCCGCTTGGGACACCTGACCTGGCCAAGACAGGCCCCTGTGAGGTCTGGGGCTACGTTGCCCTGGGCTGACTGGACACAAAACAGTTCTCCCGTGCAGGGAACCCCTTCTCCTCTGACTCATTCCTCCCCTCCTCTCTCCCAGAGCACTATGGGAAAAATGAAATTCAATCCCTTTAAGGGAGGGCAAAAGGGTGGACTGTAGAAATATTTAACTGAAAATAACCTTCATGATAATTTGAGTCCTGACGGCTGCTCTTGAACGGGAGCCAGGTTGAGCGGGTGCCTGGGCACCCCATGGGGACTGAAGCGCCTGGGCCATGCTCCACCAGCCTGCTCCCAGTCTCTTGGGGATAAGCTGCACCCCTGGACCACTCTGCTTTGCCCCTACCTGCCTGTCTTCCACCTCTCTCTATTCACCCTCATCCCCTTGCTCCCCACAGCCCCCTGGCTGCAGCCCCCTGGTCCTCTGCCAGCCATGAGGGCAGCCCAGGGCAGCCCACCTGTAAATGTTAGGGTCCCATCCATGCTAGCCTTGGGTGACAGGACCATCTCCTTCCCAGAATTAAAGCCCATTCCCTGCAGAGCACTGGGCTGTGGTGTCTCTGGTGGGCCAGGGAATGTTTTTCTCCTGCGGCTGTCTGCTGCAGGACGGGGATATTGTATCCCATCCCACCTCACTGCTGGGTGACTATCAGAGCTGTCTCCCCTGGCATGCTGGGCTGGGCTCTCTGCCTCCTCCCAAACACTTCAGACAGGCCTGAACCACAGGGTGGACTAGAAGCACTCAATGATGCCATGGTAGATTGAGGTGCTGGTTTGGCATGAAACACTGCAGCACATCTAACACCAAGATCTCCCACCACCTGCTGTAGCCAAGCTAAGCTGCCTCCATGCCTCCAAACGTCTGTCTGCCTTCCTCTCCTTCAGGCCCTATATAAGTAGTGGTTTTTTAAGGCAGAGCTTGGAGGTTTCCTTAATTTCACTGACCAGGTTCCCCTCCCTTCCTAGAGGGCACAAGAGAAGAGCAGAAGAAAGCTCTCCCTGCAGGCAGGGCTGTTCTCAGCCAGACACACCAATGGGATCTACAGCAGTGATGAGAGGTTAGTAGATCTCTTCTGTGTTCTTCATAGTACGACACCTCTGGTGGTCTGCAGGGCTGATATCTTGGGTGAACAGGTTGGACACCAGTATGAGAGACAGGTGCTATTTGACAGCAGGTACACTCATCCCAGACCACACACCTGGTTTGTATCAGAGCTGCTCCTAGAGCTACGTCAGGACTTACAAGGGCTCTGTCACCCCAGGAAAACGCAGTCCTGTGGGCTTACTGCTGTTCCACAAAGACAAACCCAAGCAGTCTCATCATTCCACAAGCAAAGTCTCTCATTTCCTTTGCATGTCTGCCCTGCCTCAGCCTTTTTCCCCTGTAAGACATCAGGTGTTTCCATCAGACCATACCCAGCTGCCCTTCGCAGGGTGGGCAAATCTTGGTTTCTTCTCTGATACCTCAGTATGGGCTCCTGCTGCTCTCAAACTGAAGCTCGCCTTGCTGGAAACCCATTTGTGCCACTCCCACGCAACAAGCTCCCCTGTGCTTGCGGCATCTGGCTGCCACCTCTGCTCCCAGGGCTGGCTGGGCCCCACTGCCTGCTCCTGGCAGAGGCTGAGCCTGCCCGAAGGTCCGACTTTCTCTCTGATGCCAGGGAACGTGTGATACCGGGTGACTAGGGCTGTTCTGGATGCTGAAGGGTCTTGTTCCATGACCAGTTGTATGCCATGATGCCTAACTTCTGCTCCAGGTACAAGCATACCCCTTTCAGCTTTGTCTTTCACCGCAAAGGGAGGGTGGCAGCCAAGCCTTGTCTTCTCCTTGCCTGGGTGGGGAGGAAGGTGCAGACCTCTCTGTGCCCCTTTGGAGCTCCCATCTCTCTCTAGCTGCAGCCCGATTTCCAACCCCCTCCCAGCTTTGGCTGAATTTCCCCTCCTTGAACATCATTGGCCAGACTCTTACACAGTATTCCCATTTAGTTTTATTCTTGTTCATATCTTTACAGAAAATGGCACATAAATCACAGATGCTGGATGACTAGAAGTTGTTACAGCTCCATATCTCAAACACCTCAATACTGAATTCTTTTCTCACTGTATATACATTATTTACACACCATGGGCTATCATCTAACACGTCAAACGACTGGGGGACAAAGACAAACAAGGGCTGAATGGAGGCGCTTAACCTTTGACGGAAGAAAAACAGTAGCTTTGGGGAAAGGGTGCTCACAACTGAAAGCAGGACAGAAAGGGTCACCTGGAAGTCACTGTCCTATGGCTTTCGGGGGAAAAGAGTGCCTTACTGGGATGGGAAGGTGATGGTACCGCAGAGTGGGTTTGGCTTCATGGGTCTGCGTGTGCTCATGTGGGGCTGTCTGGGAGACATATGTACACATCATGGGGTGTATCAGGGTGGATGTACATGGCTCTCATTCCCTTTAACACTCAGAGGGCGAGCTGGACAAATTTAATTCAATAAATACATTGGGCAGATGTTGTCTCACCTGAACGAATGTATTCAGTAAATAAATTCACCATTCGGTCACTCCACAGGGTGCAGGGCTTTGGCGTTTGGGGCAGAGTCAGACCCAGCAACGGCGGCCAGCTGCATGGGCTGGGGTCACCTTGAGGTGCCAAGTGGGACCAGGCTGTCGCACGGACAGGTTAAAGCTGCTTTCCTGCCAAATGGAGGCAAAACTCAACCACTCTAAAGCTACAGCCCCTTCCCAGCAGACACCAGCACTGGGTGGGGAGAGACAGGTGGAAGGTGCAAACCACCCTGGATGGAGAGTCACCATTTCATGCAAACACTGCCATGGGCTTGTCCTGCTGTGGCCTGGGCCAGAGGCAGAGGTGATTGATGGCTGGGAGAAGGTGTCAGGTCTGCCTGGGGCATGGCGGGACGGGACACCCAGGCAGCACTGGGGAGAGACATGCACCGAGGAGGGGCATGGCAGCAGGGGACAGGCTCACTCCAAGATGGCAGATGGGATCCTGGGTTGGAGCAGGAGGAGAGAGCCCCAGAGCTGGTTGTGAGGCTGGAGGGACCCAGAGCCTCAGTGTCCTCTCAGGTGGCAACTATGATGGGTCACTTCCCAGTCCCCCAAAAGGAAGGGGTGGGGGGGTGAGGAAAGCCCGGCAGGGTGGAGGAGCGAGGGGCAGGGGCATGTGTGGGGGTCGCCCCTGCCAGGCAACCCCAAACGCAGAGACTGGGGCCCCGCTCCCTGGGCAGGGGCAGCCGGGGGGCCTCCCAGTCCAAGGGGGAATGCAGCCCCCAGAGGACACAACGTCTGTCGAGGCTGGCTTCTGCTGCCTCTCCCTCCCTAGATCAGCTTCTCCTCCTTCTGCGATGAGTTCAGCTTCTCCGTCTGTCTCTCATCCTCTGCCACAGCCGCCCCCTCCCCTGTCTCCGTCTTCCTGCCCGGGGCCAGGGTGTCCCCAGCTATGGTCCCCAGGACTTTGGTGCTGTGCTCCTGAGCTTTGGCCCTGAGGGCGGCAATGCTGTTTTCTCTCAGTTCCTCCTGGGAAATGGTTGTTTTGGAATCCGGGCCCCTCTCTTCCTTGTCTCCCTTGTCAAGCTTGGGCAGGGCCTGGCGCTCCACTTCCGTCTTCCTCCCCGCCTCAGCCGCTGCCTCCAGAGACTTTTTGTGCATCCCTAAAAAGAATTGTTGGTATTCGGGTTTAGAAAAGCGCCTGGGCATGGGAAAGCCATCTTGAACTGAAAACAGCAAAGATAAAGAGAGGCCAGAATTAAGGAAAAGCAGAAACCCTTGCTTCACACAGCAGTAACGGCGAGGCACTCACTTTGGCCCCCATGCGAGGGCAGTCCAGGCAAGGCAGCCACCAGCTCCGGCAGCCTGGCCCCAGCACCTCAGGTCTGCCCCCAAAGCTCTGTAATTACTCTCCCTTTCATTTCTCTCTGTGAACCTAAAGCTAACTTGTCCCTACATGAGAACGAGGGTCTCAGACAGCAGCACAGTTGCCTGAGCTTCACTGAGGCTTGGTAGGGAGAACTTCCATTGCCTGTTCCTGTATCAACCTGCTCCTCACACAACCCACCCCTCTGCCTCTTTCATTTTCACAATGATAGAAGGACAGGACAGGCCTTTGTCAAGATGCCAGGCATTAGTTTGGGGGCAGAACCAGCCCAAAAAGTCAGAAAGCAGGAAGCAAAGAACAGGAGCATAGTAAGGTAGCTGCTACCTCTATGTCTGCACAGAAAACGAAGCAAAACCAGACAGAAATGCAGCTCCCCAAGGTACTGAGAGCAGTAGAAGGCAGCAGCATGTTCCCCCTGGGACCTGGGGCAAGGAGAGCATGTTTGGGGGTCCCAGCATCCTACACAGCACCATGGGGCTGGCTGAGTCAGATTGGGATGGCCTTCTGCCTTGGGCAAGGGATGCTCGCATCATGGGAGTCAAGGCTAACACCAGCCTGAGCATGGGTGGCAAATTCCTGCCCCAGCCAGATCCTGCAGATCAGTGTCCAAGAACCATCAGGAGTTTGGGATGAGCAGTCAGACCCTATTGCTGAGAGCTATTAGGGGGGTGGAGGGTGACAGGAGGACCTCACCTCACTGTCCTCCACCTGGGTTTTCAACACAGCTCTGGCTTCTTCCTCACATCCCCCCACTTGGTCTCGACCCACTCGCCATCCCCCACGAAAGTGGCTGCTCTCTTACCCAGGAGCCAAGGGGCGCAGGACTCCATGATGCCGTCCTTGGCAGACTTGAGGATGGATTCAGGCAGTGGGATGGAGTGACGCACCATGGCACCGTAGAGCCCGTACTCAGCCATCACACTGCTCCTGCCCCAGCACTTCTCCCTCTTCCGCCATTTGGCCCGGCGGTTCTGGAACCAAACCTGGGGCGGACAACAAGGATGAAAATGTGTTTTTTGATGTGTCATTCCACTTCCCACATGGGAACACATGTGCTTTTGCAGTGACAGGAAGGCAGACACGTGAATGCTCATCCCAAAAGCACTACAACCTCTTCCCCCATGCAGCAGCCGTTGGGTATCTCTCCCTCCCTTGCAGGGCCAAGTGTAAGAGCAGATCCCATCCCTCTCTGCAGGATGTAATTAATTCGCCATAGCAGCGCTTTTTTCTAGCGGCTTTTGGCTCTTGTGCCTGGGATTTTCTTTCATTATTTACTGGGTGCCTGAGCTGCGGCACAGGGCTGCAGGCAGCGGTGCCTGCGGGGAGGGTTGGGCTGGGGGCGGATGCTCAGGAGAGGCGGGAGAAGGAGGAAGCTGAGCTGTGCACTGTGCCCTGAATTCCCAGTTTGAAAAGCCCCTCATCTTCTCAGAAAATTGGCAGAATAATCTCTGAGCTGTGACCTGGGGGGCAGCGAGCAGAGAGGCGGGTGGCAATGGTGGTGGAGGTGGGGGATGCTGGCAGAAATCTATTAGCGCTCTCCCTCTGATTTCCATTCCTCTTGTCTCCCTTGCCCTCCTCCCTTTCCAGCTCCCCTCCCTTCTCGCCGAGCAGAGGCATCAGCTTTAGATGAAAAATTGCTTGAGGTCTATTCAGAAGAAGGCAAAGGAAGAGTCAGCCCCAGGGGCAGCCCAGGCCTGATTGAAAAATAAGTTAATTTCAGTTTGAATCGATGGGCCTCAGGCACTGAAATATCACGGGAAATTAAAGCAGCTGGTCCCCGGGGAACCACACCATTGACCTGCGCTAATTAATGCCATGGAGTTACCAGGCCCCTCTCTGAGAGGCAGCCCCTCCCTCCCCACGGACACCTCAAACACCTCCTCATTTAACTAATTAGACTCACAGAAAATTGGGTGTTAATTTGTTTACGATTTTTTTTTCTTTTCTATTTTTTCCCCTCCCTTTCCCGGAAAGTACACAGCAGAATGGAAATGAATGGCGGGGTCTCTCTGGCAGATGGATGCTCGGGGTCACTCCGCAATCTTCTCCAACTTGATTGCTTGATTAGGTCGTTAGCACATTAAAAAAAAAAATTGCTTGCCGTCTGGCGCTGGTCTGATGAGTGGGATGAGGCGGGAATCGCCTGGGTAATTTATCTTTTTATACTGCAAAGAATTTGATTTCAATCTGCAGATATATGGAGGTGCCTTTGACACCTGTTTAACATTACAGAGCTGACAGCTTAACCCTCTCTTGTCCCCACCACCCATTGCTGTGGGGGAGCTCAGGCTGCAGTGAGGAGCACTGGGAGACTGGGGCAGAGCCCCAGCTCTGCTGTGGGGACCATGAAACTGATGCTGTGAGGTGATGTCTTGCTCTCAGCTGGCAAGGCAAGCTCACCTCTTCTACCTGTGCAGACAGAACCTGCCCAGCACCGAAGCTGTACAAGGACAGAGCTGCAGGGTAGGTGAGTGGCTTGCTAGCCCTGGCAACAGCTTGCTAGCGCCGGTGACAGCCAGCCTTCACCATTCCTGGGAGCCCAACAGGCCTGGCCCTGCAGGAAACTCTGTGGGTGGGTGGGGTGGTGGTCCCAACAGCTGTTATTCCAGCTTCTCCCAGCAGAAGACACTCTGTGCTTGTCAGAGGGGATTTTACAGCCAGGCTGCTTCACAACACGTCACCTCCTCTGCATGATGAACAGTCAGATTTACACTTTCATACTGCCAGTTTGTAACCCCTGCACCATGGATGGCTGACAATCCACCAAGCAAGGACCTGAGCAAGGACCCTCAGGAGTGCACAGCTGCCTCTCTCAGCCTCCGCACCTGGGTGACACAGGGGTTTGTTGGGTGTGCAGTCGGCAGGGTGCTGGCAGGGTCTCGCCCCAGGCCATGCACTTCTCCCACTCCCAGAGGCCATAGGGCAGAGCTGGAGGGGAATGACTGGCTCACTCCCTTGCCAGCCTCACCATAAACCCCTGTGGTTCCTTCTCACCCACCAGACCACCCCACCACCTCCATAGTGCAAGGGGGCAGCTCCACACATCTGAGACAGCAGAGGGATACTGCCTGTTCTTCCCTGGATAAACAAGGACAATTACATCCCTTGCCACAGAACTCTCTACTTCCCTTGGTTTCAGAGAGAAATTCCTACACAACCCAAGAGCTGGCACCTGCAAATCTACCTTGGTTTGGAGCTGCAGTGACACCTTTCCATGTACCCAGAGCAGTTTGCAGGGCTCAGCTCTACACAAAGGTTTTCTTTTCAGCAGTTGCCATACCTGGGATCTCAGCCAGGAAAGGGTTTTTTCCATCAGTTACCAAGTGGGCAACTTTTTAAACTCCACTCGATGCTCTTTTATCCAGGTGCTTCTTCACTGATGCTTTTGCCACCTCTCCCTTTCCCCTGCCTTCTGTCTTGATGCCCCAAACATCTTTCTCCATGGCTCATGATCCCTGGCCAGGGCTCAGCCTGCCCCAGCACTGCCTGCTGCCACTGAACCTGCTGCCCCAGCGCACCCCCTTTCCCACAGCAGGACCTTGCAAACGCTGGAGCAAGCAGAAGCTTTGCCAGCTGGCAGTCCAATTTTGACTAGGGCCGGTGGAAGATTTTCAATCAAAAAATGCAGATTCAGTCCCACAGGAGAAACTGCGTCCGGCCAATGGATATGTAATCAAAATTATCTATGACTTTCTTTTGAATTCTGTATTTTAATCTTGGCCACCTATGACATGCAAAATCTATGCTTTAAAGCCAAATGGGAAAATCAAAATTACATCAACACCTCAGTAAGATCATGCTGAGATTCCCCCAACCCATTTTTATGATTTGATGGGAATTTCCTATCAGTTTTAACTAGGCAAAAGGAAAGTTTGAAATCTCAGAATTTCTACCAGAACAGAAATCAGGAGGACTGACCATCTTGCTTTAATACCAGGAGCCATATCTTCATCTTAGGCATGAAGTCGAGTGAAACCAGTGGTGCTCAATACGGAACATTGCTGGGATCAGACCGCAGCCCAGCATCTCTGCCACAAGCCCATCTCAAGGAGCACAGAAGGAGGAGCTCCAGCATGATGCTGGCAGCCCCCATGCCATTTCAGATCAGCAGAAATATGCTCCGTGGCCCACTTTCAGGATTTTGCCCTCATTCAGATGGCTCCAGCAGTGGTACTTTCTTCTGGAAGAAGATGTTACTGCTTTCTTTAAATTTCTTGATGTGTTATCAGAAATTTCCTCTGACTTGATTCCAAGCTGAATTACACACCAGTTTTAGTAATTCTGAGGTATTTTTGGCTGTATTGGTACATCAGCCACGACTTCTAAATATGCAGTTATTTACTATTGGCATCTCACTTTTCACTGAGAGAGTTTCACACTTACACATTTACTCGTGGTTTTGGTATTCCATTACTACTTTGACTGCTTGTTGTCTTTGCTTGGAGATATCTACTCTACAACTTCCCCTGGCTTTGTAAAATTCAGCCTGCTTCAAGCAATGTTCAGGTTTATCCATGTTTCTTCTCGTCCCTTCTCATCACGTAGGTTGACTCAGCTTTGTGAAGTGCATTACTGATGTGGCTGCGTACCATGCACCTGGCTTCTCACTTGCTTTCATCTGGTTCTCTGTTGCCCACCCCAGGGTATAGTGAAGAATTGTGCTTGTGCTTCCACACTTCCCAAGCAGCGGTGAAGACCCCTGATTAATTTTGAACTGAAGCACATCAGATGTTTGGGCAATGCTATCACAATCTGATGCGCAGAGCTGTCTTTTGGACCAATGTGCTGCATCCTACAATGATTTACAGCTTTTTGTTATCACATGAGCATCCTCCGTAAAACATGGGAAGCTTACTCCAGGGACCCTCAAAAAATGGAGAACAGAGGGAAGAGGACAGGTTTGTCTTGCTGTCCACAAGATGTGTTAACATCTAAGTTCAGCCCATGTGTGCGTGTTTGCTGTTCAGCAGCCCAAAGGCCTCTCCTGGGCTGTTCCTGAGGTTCCACAAGTGCTGCTCTTGGCACACCAAGGGCTGGACCTGGCAGGGTCACTGCCATGACCAGGCTAGGGCCAGCAGCCAAGTGAGCCTCTGACAAGGCTGCCAGACGCCCTTCAGGCACCAGCAGCAGGTTAAGATGATGCTCACTGCACATTGCATGCTGCAGGCTGGGTACGCCTGCACATGCTGCAGGAACTCCAGTATTTTCCATATCCATGGGTTTGGTCCTCTGGGCATAGAAAAGATGCAAAACCAAAACCCCATCACCTTGCAAAACCTGCTCTCAACATGAAGCAGGCAAAAAGAAGGTGGTAACATAACACTTCACTCAGAGGGGATCCACCCATTAACTCAATCCCTATCATTTGGTCAGAGTTGAATGTCACACACCCTCTAACCCCCTTGGGCACATCAGACTGTCACTGTCTCCTCCAAGGGCAGCCACAGCCTATGACCCAAGATAACAGCAAATGCCAGCACCTTCAGTATCATCTCCTGGAATCTTGTGCCACATACCTGTTCTTCTGAGGTCCCCTTGCCCAAATCAGCAGCATTTCAAAGCTTTATAAATAGGGATGATTCTAACCTTAATCATAATCTAATTCTCACCCTCAGTGCCCATTGCCCAAAGCAAAGTTGAGGCATCCCGTGCTCAACCGCAGGCTTGCAGCGTTACCACGTCAAGACTGGCAAGGTTATTCTTGCCAGTTTCCTCCTCTGAATCACAGAAGATGACAGATACTTCTTCAGATTATTGATGATGCAGAAGAGCAAATCGTAGTAGGAGGAATCTCTCATTTGCAAAGGGATGCGCGACTCAATGTGTCCTTGTTATCCGCATTCATCATATTAGTTAGTTTGTTTACCTAATCATCTCCTGAAACATTGTCTGAGAGAAGTCTCCCTGAGGTTGGCCACGAGCCAGGAATCTGAATTAGCAAAGGGATATTTTAAGGTATCTAGGGTGTTACTGAGTATTGTTTCTGTATTGTTTCAACCTAAAATTTTCACTGATTACACTCATTTTCTTAGCTACCACTTTCCAAGCTGGAGCACACAGACAGAAGAATTGGTATTGACCTTTTTCTGTCTTTCTAATTTAAAAAAAATGTTATTTTCCCCACCCAAGCATTCATCTCTTAAAGGAGTGATGTCAAACTCATTTTCACCAGGGGCCACTACTCCTGCATTTATACACTCTTAAAATTACATTTGGCCCTTTGAAGGCAACTGCAAGTCCGATGTGCCCCCTGGTGAAAATGAGTTTGACAACCCTGCCTTAAAGGAAGATTCTAGGGTAGATAATGGGGAAATTTTGCTTCATCAAATCTCATATAATGCCTTCGACACAGCATTTCAACAGGGATCTTTCAAGTAAGAAGTGTTACTGAGCACAGGTTGGTCCCAGCCCGCAGCAGTACATGCTCAAGTGTCCACTAGATGGCCACAGGCAAATGCACGTCCACTCAGGCGCAGACAGACACACGGACACCTCAGCACATGCCTTTGCCCCAAGCTGCGGGGTGCAGCCACACGCTGATGTAGACAAACAAGCAACTAAGGCAAGGGACAAAATCCCAAGTACCCCCAGAAGCAACACTGAGACCATCTCCCCTGCACACGGACTAATAGGCATTTCATGCCAACTTCTATGCTCTCTGACAATTCCCCCAGAGCAAACCTTCGGCTTTTGGGACCTGAACTGTAACTCTGTACAATCCTTGCCAAGAAGCCATTTCCGATACTGAGCTCTGCAAGTGAGAACACAGCTGAGAAACCCTATCCTGGGAGAGGTAGCCTGGGAGCTCTCTGGACTTCTCCTGTAACATTGCCTTGGGTTGTAATCTGCTGTCATGGTCCCACCTGATGTGATGGTGTTGGTGGCTTTCTGACCCAACACACTTATGTCCATCCAGCACCACACTCTTCTCCCAGGGGTCCAGCCATCTCAGGCTGAACCATGCAGAAGCTGAACTTCTCACATTCATGTACCAAATCTCTTCTCTCCGTGGTATTTACTCCTGTGGGAAACACCTGGACATGTACACCCACACCCTGTAGCTGCTGACATCCCTTCCCCACCACACTGCTCTGGACTGATCCTGTCAGCTCACAGCAAAGTACTGGCTCAGAGAAGCTCTGTTTCTCACTGCAAGCTCCTCACACTGCCTACATACTGGTGTTGCCTCTCTCAGATTAGAAAATCTTGGTCAGGCCCACTATCCCCCCTCATAGCGGGAAAATGCTCCTAAAATCATGCTCAGCAGCATACCTGTCACTTGCCCACTTGAAGCCCTTTGGTGGGTCCAGCTGCAAACCAGAAAACACCTCTAGTTCACCTCCATACCCAATGCCCTGCTACCACCTCAGCACTCAGTTCCTCTTGACAACTTCACACCTCCCTTTCTACCTTCTTTTCCAACCCAAATCTCTACAATGAAAGCAGTCAAAACAAAAAACTCCTCCGAAAAAACAGCGATGTCCTCACCCTTGTATCAGACAGGGCTAGTGGCTCTGGCCAGGTTCAGTCTGAGGATGTGAGCACTGCAAAGAACAGCCCCACATCTTCCTCAGAGCATCTTCCCATCTGCACTTACAGGCCCTGGCGCTTTATAATGAATTGTCACAAGAGTATAAGGTCTAACTGGCTTCCCTGAATCCCTCCACTATAGTAATCACACCAGGAAAACTTCTTGTCCCAGGGTTGTAATGGAGACTGTACCGCTTGTGTAAGCCTGGAAACAGTTTGTTGCTGTCTTTTCAACATAATGTAAAAATTATTGGCACTGTTTATGGTGACATCACTTTCTATGGCTGGTGTAAAGTGGGTATGAAGTTAAATGAGAGCAGTAAAGGTTGCACATGGGCTGCATGGCTGATTGCAGGACTCATCATCCCTCCCCCTACTAAACACTGGGAAAGAGCTTTCTGAGCTCACATTAGAAAGAGCAGTTCCTGCACATAGCACGGCAAGAAACCTTCCTGGTAATGCATTGGCCAACAGGTCCAACCAGATGTACTGAGACAAGCTGTGAGACAGTACTCATCCCTCTCAAGCAAAGGCATGATGGATCATCTGAGCTTGGGTCCCCTCTAAGCTAAATTAGCACAAGGCACACACTGAATACAGGCTCAATACTGCGCCCAGCAAAAATGTACATGCTATTATCATGCCACTGGTCCTACAGGCCAGGCCTGCCTCTGAATACGGCTCTTAAAAGCACTACGTGGGCCAAGAGCTACCTGTTGCAATTTATCTGACTTACACTGCCAAAGCTGTAAAAACCCTCTTAACCAGGGAACATGTCTTAAACTGTGTCCCCTTGGCAAGTCTGGGGTTTTCACCTGGCCTTGCCACCTCGTGTGGTGACATGTTTTCTCACTCGTTGGCAGGTAACCTTTCAAAAGTGGAGAACTTCATCAAGTTGCAGGGCTCTCATCTTACCCAGAGAAAAACAAGTGTGCACACAAAATGCATGGTAGGTACAGTGAGATCAGTGGTTCAGCACACACTCAACCTATGCAGCACATCTGCATGGCAAACACATCCCTGAGACACTGACTTAACCATGGTCAGACCACAATGACAGCTGATCAGCAGCTTAGCTGGATCTATGGCTCCATGCAGGCTGCCAGATGCCATTCTGAGCTCTGCTCCTACCAGGTGTCTGCTCCTGGCTCTACCTGTTCCACAGCTCTGTGTGCCCTTCACCTTCTTCATGTAACTCATGACTCCAGGAGATTTCACATGATGCCTTACAGCTGCAAAAGGCTCATGTTTCAGGCACTTGCCACTGCCATGCCACTGATGCCTGCAGCTGACATTGTCAGGTTGGCCTAGAGCACAGCACAGCTGATGGTGTGACCAGCAGAGCTGGCAACATGCAGCCCACTCATGGGTGCTGCTCACACCAGGGCAGCACATCCAGCTCACCAGGGCATTCCCAGGTATGCCCCACGCTTAGTTCACCCAGGCTAAGACGCTTTCTGTGATGAAGGTCGTCTCTAGAAGCCACCTTTTCTGTAGGCTATTGTAGCAACAGTTTGTTCTCCATCTCATTCCCCTTTTCTCCTCCACAGAAGGACCTGTCAGCCTCATGCAAGGGGAGATCAGCATCATCCGTATGTCTAGTGAGTACTAGACTTCTCCACAGCCTGGTGCATGAGGAAGATGGTAGTATTTTTTTATATTTCTACACAGGCCTGTGCAAAACCTGGTTAGAAGAACATCCACAAAGAAGAACAATTAAAAGGCAAAGGAGATTTGTGCCGCCAGAGAAGAATCAGAATAATTTGTTGAGATCTATCAGGTTAAAAGATAAACACTATAGAGAAAAATAGATCCATTAAGAAATAAAGGGGAGAGTAAATTAACCATGTCTCTAAAGTGCCTGTGTTATTGAACTGTTAAAGAAATCTCCATTCAAAGTCAGGAAAGGATAAAAACTTCATAATAAAGGGTCATTAAAGGAAAACTTGAACACAAAACCATCAGCTGGTCCCTCTGCCAGGTATCCTAAGGCTGGAGGGGAATCAACTATTGACCTTGCTGTACTGCCCAATAATTTTTTTAAAAATCAGTTGTGGAAAACTGCAGCAGCATCAGAGGAGACAAAAGGAGGAGTGAATGCAAGTGTTCCCAGCACAGAGATTTAGGCTAGTGTTCCCAGAAAAGCTTAAGTAATCAAGGAGCCACAGTGCCTAAGCTAAGTCAGGGAAGTGTTACCCTTAACTGATGGTTGTTAAGAAAACGGGGATAAGTGCAGGGAAGAGAGCCCTAGTTGTCACAGCCTGGCATGAAGACTGCACAGCCATTTCTCATTGTCCTGGCCATGATGGGGGAAGTCTTTGCCAAGGCACTTCACAGCAATGGGCTACAGCATATTTTGTTGCCTGCCTGCTGTCACAGGGAGCTTCAGTGCCCCAACACTTTATGGTATCTGACCCCCAGTGGTGGTGTCTCCAGACCATGGGGAGAACAAGGACAGAGCTGTCATTGCAAAGCCCCGCTTCCCTCCCAGTAGTGCACACCAAAATCACACTGTTCCTTATGCTGTGACATCCATAAATATATTGCAAGAAACAGAGTAGAAAACAAGGACTGACAGGGTTGGGTTTATTTGATTTTCACTCACACTTAGAAAGTTGCTTTGTGGCTGAAGGAACTCAGGGACTGAGCACAGAGAGATAAAGTGGTACCTGGGTATACAAAATATTCCTACCTCTATACTTTCATCTCTGCACTGAAAACACATTTTATCTGCACCTACCAGCTGTAGCAAGGTAAATCCCACAAACTGGGCAGATAACCCACATGGTCTAGTGACAAGCAGGAGGGTCTCCACCTCACAGTAAGCTGAAGAGATGTTCCTGGGCCTCCTTTTTGCTTCTTGTCTCCCATCTAATTTTCTTCCTCTGGCCAAAGGCATACAGTGTAAGACTTTTCAGATATTGATCCCTTTGGGAAGGGTCATCTGGGCCACTGTGCTCACCCGTCACCCAGACACTCTGTTTGCAGCTCTGGTAATTAACTTGTAAATAAAGTTCTAGCACATGGACTGAAAACGAGACATAGTAAAGGGTAATGAAAACACTCCATTATGGAAAGGGCCAAATTATACAAATCTTAATTAAAAAATGGAAATGAATGTGAATTTAGATCAACTAAATAAGCATGCTATTGAAAAGGCAGCAAAGTGGATGAACTCCTCACATATCAATTAAAGACAGGGCGGCAGAGATGGACCATACGCCACAAGAAACACTCATAACAATATTCTTACCAAGCCAGTAAGTTTAATTAGTTTTATTACTCTCACTTGTACACTTTCTACGTTTTTAAAAGCATAGGGGAAGTTAATGACACTTATCTGGTATCACAGTACCATGGCTTGCCCCAGTGCTCAGGAATTATTGGCAAGGACAGCCAGCACGAGCTGCTCAGCTCTATTTCATGATTAACTTCTTGCAGGGATTGCAGGGTTCTTAAAAAAAGAAATAATATATTGGAATGGTTGGCTCACACAGCAACAACACTTTCAACATCTCCATCACCTCAGTAATCTGTCTCAAATCACCCTAATTGCTCTGGTAATTTCCCTGATCTCCATGACTGTGCCATATAGAGATAGAGGTAGGAACCCATGGCACATTGCCTTGTGCTGGCCTTTCTCTCTTCTAAGTGGAAGAGTCACCCGAAGTTTTAGCAAGAATAGTCAGGGCTTCACTTATTGAGAGTAATAGTGATAAGCACAAGCTTAGGAAAACAAATAACACCACTGCTTTCTGCAGCACTAAGAAATCCCTTGGTGGCCATTCCAGGCACAGATTTGGGAATGGTCAGTGACCACATGGAGCAACCACCTCCATTTCACACTTACACTGGTCACACGTACAATTCAATGCTCTGCAGCAAGCAAGAATAGCTGGCGGGAGAGGGAGAAGTCAGAGCTGCTAAAGCTGTGTAAAAACAATTTTTCCTTCACGCTTTGTATCCTGTTTCTTGAGGGGACTTGATGGGTTCACTCCTGAGCTTCTGCTCCATGCAATTCAGGTACATCAGGCTTTTCCAAATTACATTCACCTCTAAATACAGAACACTTTTGCAAAACTAAAGCAAGGTAAGTCTTTTGTTCTGGAAAATACTCTCGGTAGGAATGCTTCCCTCCAGGTGACAACCCCTCCTGACTCCTCCATGCCCATTCAAATCCTCAAGGGCTACACACAGTGATACTGAAATGTCTTAATTAATAACACCTAAAATAATACATTTCAGTTAGAGTTTTAGTTGGTTTGGTTTTGGTTTTAGCCAAAACTGACCTCTTAGCTGCCTAACAAAGCTTGCTGGATACACAGACAATCACTTCCCCTTCAAACTTGGCACTAGCATCTCTTTGGGGTTCCTTTCGCTTACGTGAGCAATTTTATTTGTCCCAAAATACTTCATCCACATAATTGCCATACAATAATTTAAGGACAAGGACTGGCAATTTTTAGCACTTTAATTATCTTTTTTTAATTTATGAGTTCCCTTAAAAGGTGAATGTAGTGTCCCTGCAATGGCAGTCAGGATCTTACTTTTTGGAAATACTGAACTGATTATTCAATTTGTTTGACCAGTAGGAGACATACTGTAATGACAAATACACGGTCGTTTCCATAATCTCAAATCAAACTATTACTGAATTTTAATATTGTAGATACTGGTGTTTGAAGTTTGGAACTGTCACATATTAGTAAATTCAATGAGGATAACTTACCTAAAAATCTATATATTACATTTGAGAATAACTGCTATGAGAAAGACGCTGATTTAAGTCGTATGTCAGAATATTTATAAGCTTTTGAATACTACAGGTTGTCCATTAAGGGATATACTTCCCTGCGGGAATCTACTTACCACGCCTGGATTTTACAGAATGGTCTGGGTTTATTTTAATATCAGCACTTCAACTCTTCTGAATATTCTTTCAAATACTTTGATCGATGTAGTCTTTTTCAAGCATCTTGCAAAATGGCCATGGTGACATCTGGTCTGAATTGTGCAAAGTGTCTCACTGGGAAAATTAAATTCTTTTCCCATGTTTCCTAATGTGAGGATGTTCGTGTTCCTTCTAGGAGCAGCCAGCTCAATACAGAAGGAAGATGCATGCAATGTGAAAGAGTGCTGCCTTGAAAAAAAATACACGTTCATCTTCTCTTTAAATGGAGGATTTGAATATTTTTCCTGAATTCAGTGTTCTCTCAAACCAATAACTTCCTTGGCCTCTGATAGCTATTTGTAGTGTTCTGCTGAAGGTTTTAAATGCAAGCAGCTCCTATATATCATTCTCTCAATTGCAGTCTTTGAATTTCACTTTCATATTGAATTTCATAGGTGATTTATTTTCTCTTTGACTACTATCTCCTGAGAAATAATTCCATGAATGAAAATAAGGGGTAGATATCACTCTTAGGTGTGGATCCAGTGGGAACCCACATGAAATGCTGTGAAAGCCCACAGCATGTGATATTCGCACAATCTTAGAAAACACTTTCATTAATGACCTACAAGAGGGAGAGAACAATATTGAAAGATGGGAGGAACTGCAAGCTGCAATGAAAATGCAAAAATATAAGCTCCCTCAAGCAGTTAGAAGCTCGTGCAAGTAAAAAAAAGAAAAAAATTACATGAAATTATAAACATTATGAAGAAGGGGATAAAAATTCACTGTCAGCTGTCTCTTCCAAGGGGCATTAAATGATGCTAATAGATTCAAAGCAAGATTTACTTCACTTTTGCAGTTCTGCTGTGGAACTCCTTGCTGTGGGATGTTGAGATACCTACATGTGTTCAAAATTCTGGGAGGCCGTACGGATGACCAGATACCTGCCCTGCTCTCACACTCTTCTCTAACCTCCACGTCTCACCCGTGTCTGAGCTGCTAGGGCCATTATTATGCTTGTTAGCCAAAGTTAATAAAATGCTATTTGGAACACAGAACACTGAAGGATTTTTAAAAAATATCAGTCTAAACATAGCTTGAAGTGACTGAATTAGATAAATAGGAAGAAATAAATATGGGAGCTGTTAGACCAGTGCTAATCAAAGGCTGTTTCAACAAGGACTCAAAGTCCAGCCAAACTGGTGAGAACACATGCGGTGTACAGCTGCAGGCATGTGGTCCCTTATCTCCAGACAGATTGACAGGTAGGATGGGCTTCACGGAAGAACTACATCATTAAGAGACTAGTGTGTCATTTATGAAGAATTATTTAAGAAACAATCTTCACAGCTTGCTTAAGCAATGATGAAAACCAAAAGTGACAGCCAGGAGAAGAAAACAGGTGAACAGATTAGATTTATTTAAAGAGTGTGAACATAACACGGGGGAAAGAATTGGACTCATACAAAAGGGGCTAAAGTTTAAAAGGAACATGAGGTTAAATACCAAGAAGTGTGACCAAGGCTGGGAATCATCTTGTCATAGCTTGTGGCACAAAAAAAAAGCATGGACAGGGAAACATCATAGATTATGTGATAAGGTACAGTTGGGTGCTGACCCCCTGGGAACGTCAGTGGGAACTAACAGTTGTCCCTCATCAGTGGTGCTCAGGACTCCTATGTGACCCTGATGCTCACCCTGGCATGGTACTTGTGCTCTCACACAACACATGCCACAGAAATTCTATTGTTTCTCATTATTTCCCTTTTCATGATGAGCAAAAGAGTGTCACTCACAAGCACTTTCTGCTGGAATACGTGTGTCATTAGCAACACTTTGGAACAGCCACACCACATGGTGCTTCTGCTGTCCAAGTCTAACCAGATCGCTGGGGCAGAGGGATCACAGTAAGGAGCACTCTTAGGTTTAAAAACTCTGCAGTACAGGAAGGAGTTGGCAGTTGTTCATTAGCCAGCTGCAGAATGACATGCCAGCAGCAAGACGGCGCGACCTGAAATGAATTACCCACTATTGCACTTCTAAATGAGATAAAACACCAAGTCTGAGGACTAGAAGGATGCTGCAGATGTCGAAGCAGTACATGCAGTGCTCAGCTCTGCAATGTCTGCTGTAACAACTCCCTCTGCGTCAGCCACAGTGAGAGCCCTCAGCTCTGGCCACAGTAGGAATGGTGCCTCTGCAGGTCAACGTACACGGTGCTACTAGATGAACCCCTTGCTTGAAAAGATCCCTTATGAAAATTAAAAGGATCTCCTTTCCAGCCCAGCATCAGATGGTAGATGCAGACTACACTAAACTCCTGACAGGTCTCTCCCCTCTTGACTTGATATCCTACATGGTCACATGTGGAGAAGTGACCCTCCATCCAGCTTGCACTCTCTACAGGCAAAGCATCAGGGCCAATTGCTCAGAGCAAAATACTAATGCATCAGGTAGGATTTCAGATGATGGGTCATTATTTCTGAAATCCTGTCAGCACACAGGTTATCTACAAGCTGTTGGGTCACCAGGAGTCCTGCCAGCAGAACAGGATAAGAAGCACAACTTGCTTTTATAAAAATGTCACTCTTGATTGAGCACAAGAATGGGGGCAGTGAGGGGAGCTCAAGACTGAGAGAAAAAGAACTGCACTTTTGTTTGGGAGGATCTCCCTGTTCCTGCACGGGGTCATGCCTCAGCATCTTCCAGCATCAGTGTTATCTTGCTGGGTGCCCTGCGAGCTACCTTCCAAACCCACAAGGGAGCAGCCTTCTGGGCCATCTCTTTGGCCAAGAGAGAGCACAGGCTGAAGGAACAGATTGATGGGTGTTGGATGTGCATGAGGAGAAGCAGCAGAAAGAGGAACCAGGGACACCAGGACCCTCCCAACACCACATGGCGCTCAGACCAGTGGTTCTGGTAGAAACAGCTATGCACCAGCCACAGAGGCAGCCACTGCCACTGTGCAGGGGACCAGGCCAGTTTAATCCCCAGTCAGCCAAGAAATGTTACCTGCACTAGCAAAAATGTGTTCAAGGCTTGGCCATTACAGCGCTGTGTCTTGTGCAGCAACCTGGGAGCAGGGCATCGGGCAGAGGGAAGCAGCAGAAGCTGCTGGAGTCCACCCTTGTGAACTTCATGTTTGGTCTGTCCAAGCACATTTTGCCTCCCACCCTGCACACAGCAGCTGTAAGTCTCCTGAGGCTTTTTGGGCTGTATCGATTGCTTGCACACTGGCTGCCATGAACGCCTGTGGCTCAGGCTGCTCCTTACCACTGGGGGATTCACTACACAGCGGTGATGCTCCATGCGGCCTTGTTCTTCCTCCTCACAGTGGCATGGCAGGACTGGCATGCCATTAAACCCCAAACATTAAAAATCATTAATAAAAAATTATCCCCAGAGATTTTCAGGGAAGCTTCAGATGAAGGGGCAAATGCAGTGAATGTTCAGAGACAGAGACAACACCTCCCTGGGACTCACCCATCATCTCCGCACTGCGGTCCTACCCACAGCAGTACAAGCTGCCTGTGACAGCCCTGTGCACCCTCCTGTGACCAGAGGAGCAGATAGGACCCCTTGCCCTGCCCACCTGGACCTGCTCTCTGGGAGCCTCTCTTCTTGCCTGTATCTCCAAGAACTCAAAACACTGTGGTCTTTCCTTGCACACCAGTTCCCTTTCAATGATTTAGGATTCCCCCTGTTACATACCACCCTCCCCCATCCACCCCAGATCACCAGTACAACACAGAATATGTTGACACACAAACACCAAATCCAAATCTGCTAAAAACAGCTAATCTGGCTGCCTACCCATCAAGAGCAGGGGCCTGGGGAGGTTTATTCAGAGCAATGTCAGCCTTCCCATGCCACTACCTTTGCTTCAGGGAGTAAGGAACATGGCTGAGAGGGGCAGAATAAGGGGGTTCAAGAGATATGATTACCTGTATCCTGTCTTCTGGCAACTCTGTTTTCATGGCCAACATCTCTCTAGCATATACATCAGGATAGTGGGCCTCATTGAAGGCCTTTTCCAGCTCTTCCAGTTGGTAGGATGTGAAGATTGTCCTGAGGGGAGTAAAACTCTTTGATCAAAAAATACATGAAGAAGAAGCAAAGATGATGAAGAGTCAGAGAAATGGACACAGAAGCTACAGAAACCTGCTAACAAATAGTGTTTTCCCCATTTCCTGTCCTTCTGTGCACAAAAGGTCAGGTGCCAGGGTGAAAGGAGAACCAGAAAATGAAGAAGACAGCGCTTTAAACAGTTACAAATCACCTTCCCTTTCAGGGACTTTCCTCTGGAGACATCCCTCCCCAGCAGCGAGCACCAGCAACCAGCAGCAACCAGGACAAGGCACCCACCCCTGGCCTGGCTGAAAACCATCCCCCTCCTCCTCTTGCATCCAGAGGTTTCTTAACCCTTCGATAGCCACACTGAGATAAAGCGGCATCCCCTCAGCACCCCGACTGGAAAGGTGCTGAGCCCTGTCCCCAGCTGCTGGTCCTTAGCCCTTTCAATCTCCGCAAGCAAATAATCCTCCCCCGGAGCCCTAGTCCTCGGCTGAATCCTCCAAAGGTTTTATCCACTCTGGTCCTCTCTGCTTTTCATCGGTCCTTCCCTATGAGAGCTGGTGCCATCTCCCTTCCTCTGCCTTCACCCTGGTTGCTTCTATGCCCATATCCCATTAGCTGCTCTCTGCCAGTTTGCATTACCCCGTTATTCTCTGTAAATCCTCCTGGACCGCCCTGGACAGGCAGCAGCCCAACCCGCCTCTATGCAGCCAGTTCTCAGCTCGGGACAATCAGATTGAAAAATCAGCAGCTGGAAAGCCGAGACGGATGAAAGCCCTTCTCCGGGGGCTGGATGAGAGCTCTTGGAACACTTCCACTCCCCCGAGGGTTAGAACTCCCACCCTCCAACCGCCCTGGTAAACAAAATGTGATTTTTGGTAAAAAATAACACCACTCTAATAGCAAAACAAACAAACAAACAAAACGCCATCACCGAAAATAACAACAACGAATTGCAGCCTTTGTTCATAGTAAACACATAAATACATTGTCAAACTAAGAAATGTAGCTCCCAGAAGGAGGATGGAAAGAGAAAAAAGCTGGGGGGTGAGGGGAAGTCTTTAAGTCTCTAAAATACATCCAAATTTCAGAAACACTTTGCAGTTCCGGAGAGCACCAACAGAAAATCTCAGAAATATCCTCTGCTATTCAGAATTGAAAGGATTCCACCAGATCGATAACATTACTAACAAAAGCTGCATGCAAATGTAAGGGACCTGCCTGCAACCAGATCCTTCTTTAAATTAACTCCTAAATCCATTCTCTTCAAACAGTTTTTCTTCAGCTCCGACAAATCTGTGAACTCTAGGGACAGCAGAGGTACATTAACTCATGTGTTTTCTCTCTCTGGGACAACAGGAAAAATTATTCCAATTTTTATCCAGTTTAGATTTCAAGCATTCCTGTCTGACAAGAGCACCGTAGCCCTGCAAGGCTCACTGGCGGGAGGGTTTTACTTGACATTCAGCTGAAGTTTTCCCCTTTTAGCTCTCATCCCTGGGTAGCCCCTGTCCCTTTCGCAATACACAATCCACTGTCTCTTTTGGTATTTTCATGCCACAGATATTTCAGGCTATTGGCCTGTCATCTCCCAGCCTTTTCTTGATACTAGAGGTCTTAACCATTTATTACAGAATATTCGACTACAACTAGATATTGCAGGTTTGTTTCTGTCTAGAATAATAAATAAAATAAAACAAATCTGAATTTTGTTTCCTCTCTCCCATTCAGACCGTGATCTGTACACCAAGCCCTGCTGTGTTTTCACCCAGCCCTGTCCAGTCCACCAAGAAAACGAATCTGCATTTACTCCAAAGTACCCCAAACTGGGAGCATTTGCCTCGTGAGGGACACCGGGTTTGGCATGAGCCCTCCAGACCAAGCCTCCTGTTGCACACATAGCGGGATGTCTCCTGGGATAGTCGGTCTCCTTCCACCCCGCATCCTGCTAAGCTTTCACTGGGGCATCTTCTAATCCACCATTCCTGCGCCGTGGCAGGATTGATTTAATTATTCCTAAATCACCCTCGATGGATGGTGTCTGGCCTTCTTTTGTCTTGACTCTTCGGACACAGCGATGCCAGAACCCAGCACAGGATTTTTTTGTTCCTGTTTATAAGGCACAGACAATCTAACTCCATTTTAACTGTGGGAGAAGCCAGTTCAAGCTGGGAAGTCAAGTCCTGACCACTCCCGAGGGGATACCAATTCCCCTCCGGATCTCCCAAAGTAGATCTTCGTTTCCTTAACCAATTCTCCAGCCTTCTTCACCTTCTCTGCGGGCTGTGTCTGATTCCCAACTATTTAATCCATTGTCAAAACATTTATTTACAAGTAATAAAATATTTGAATCATCGATAGAAAATCCCCCTTGCTGACAGCCAATATTAAGATTGCCGTATGCGGTGCAAGGGACGGTTTTGATTATTTCAGAGAGGTTGATGATCTTTTTTTCCCCCGAATACCGGAGATCCGCATCCCGCCCAAATGTCCACGGTCTTCTTGGGTTTGCGGCTCCGGATACCCGGATCCACAGCCAGAAAATTTAAATAAAACGGCACCTGTGGCTAATCCCTCCGCTCCCTAAAGGCACATCCCCAATTCCGATTTATTTTGGACAGGGAGAAAGAAAAAAGGAAAGGGCCCGGGGAAGAAGCCGCAGGGGCGCCGGGGTTGTCCTGCGGCCGCCGCCGGGAGGGGTATTTCGCTCCGTGCCGGATCGGGGCGAGAGTGGATCGGGCCTGCCGGGGCAGCGGAACTCGGTGCTGCCGGTGCCCGGTGCCCTCAGGAGGGGGGCGGCGGGAGCCGGTGGGGTGGCAGCCGCTCGCTTACCTGTGCCGCCGCTTCTTTCGTTTCTTGCTCTGGCTTAGGGAGGATTTGGACATTTTCCGGTCGCTAGAGGAGACATCCTCGGAATCTGCGGAGAAACAGGCAGCGGCCGTGGGCTGGGGCTCCCTCCCTGCTGGGCACCCCCAAACAGGGCCGGACACGGCGGCTCCGTTCCCTCCGGCGGCTCCGGCCGAAGCTTTCGTTGCGATCGCGCTGCGGACGGGGCCCGCCGCCGGCCGCTCCTTCCAGCCCGGCGCGGCCCCAGTCCGGGTCCCAGCGTTGCTCCCGGTTCCGGCGCCGGTGCTGCTCCCGGTCCGAGCGGCTCGGGGAGATCGACCCCTGCCAAGGAAGACTTCGGGCCGAGACAGGGCTCTCGCTCTCCCCTCTCTACCCCGGAATCGTTTTCTGGGATTGCTGTCGTATCGCTGCTAAAATGCAGAGCCCGGCGAGCTCAACAAAATCGTAAGAAAATGGGGAAGCTGCAGCCCCCTCACCGCGGACGGACACCCGCGGCCGCTTGCCCCAGGCCGGGAATCCTGGACTTCGCCGCAGAAACACCAGAGTGGGAGGGAAAAATTGAGGTTTATGAAGCTGCCAGAAAAATAAAAAATCCTGGGAAGATCTGGTGTCTGTCCGCGGCCCCCCGCTCCCCGGAAGTGTCCCTGCCGGGGGGTGTTAAGGGCAGAGCGGCGCTGCCTTTGCCCCGAAGGAGCAAGCGGGGGACGGAACCGGGACCCGCATTTCGATGGGCGCCGCTGTGCGCCGCTGCGGCCGGGGTTGGCCCCGCGCTCCGGCCCGGTTGCTGCCCGCAGCTCCCCGCCACCCTCCCGGCCCCAGCGCCGCGCTGCCAGGAGGGCCGTGCTGCGGACGGGGACGACATTCACCACCCGGGCCGGCCACCGCTTCGGACGGCTCCGACCGCTCCCGGGAGGAGGCTGGGTGTTGCGCCCGGGGTCGGGCGCTGCTGCCTGCTGCTCCGAGGGGACCCGCGGCGGCCTGAGAGCGGGGCCTGCGGGCAGGGTTGCAGGCGGCTGCTGCCGTCTAAGAAAGGGATGCCGAGCGGTCCCTAATTCACCGGCAACGAGTTGGGGCCTCCCGGGCCGCAGGGTGGCCGTTTCACCGGGGCTCCGCGCATCACCGAACCGGGCGCCCTCGACCGCGCCATCACACCGCGGCTGCAAGTCCCGGACGGGGGCGGAATACGGTCCCGCCCTCCCTACTCTTTCTCCTCGGGACCGAAACGAAATCGCCTTCCCACCGCCGGGCATGGGGCCTCCCGCTGGGGTACCGGGTGCCGGCGGCTGCCGGGAGCGGGCGGCGGCGCTGGTGGGGTGCGGCGGGGTCCCCGGGGACCGGGGACGTGCCTACCTGAGCTGGCCGTCTGGCTGCTGTCCAGCTGCCCGGAGGCCCGGGCCAGGGGCTGCAGGTGGACGCTCTGGGGGTCGGAGAGCACCTCCAGGAAGGTGGGCTGGGTGTAGAAGCCGGGGATGCCGCCGGCGCCCAGCAGCCCCATGCCCACACCGCCCACCCCGGCGGGGCTGAGAACGGAGCGGGCCGCCAGCAGGTGCCCGGCGGGCAGCGAGTCCAGGGCAGCCCGAGGGTGCGACGGCGGCTCCTTGTTCAAGCCCAGGATCTCCTGGATGCCGAAGCCGGTGCAGCGGGGAGGGGTGGGCCCGGAGCTGGGCTTGGCCCCCGCCGCGGGGGGCGGCGGAGGCGGCGGCGGCGGGGCGGCGGGGGCGGCGGCCGCGCCGTCGGGCTTGGGCTTACCGGGCAGGCTGGGGGCCAGCGCCGCGCCCGCTTTGCCCGTCATGCTGCGGCCGGCGGTCCCTGGTGCCCGCTCCGGGAATGCCTGGGAGCCCCCGGCTCAGGCCCCTTTTATCCGCCCAGCCGGGAGCCCGAGCGGGGTCAGAGCCGCGCAGCCAATCACAGGGGCCAGCCGCGATTAGGGATGCCAAAAAGCCGGCACCGGCGGTGGCGGGCCCGCTGCTCGGTGGGCTGGGGCCGGTGCCCGCCAGCGGGCTGGGGCCGGCGCCCGCCAGCGGGCTGGGGCCGGCGCCCGCCCCCGCACCGAGAGGGGCCGCCCCGGCGGGGCAGGCCCGAGCGCCGCTTCACCTCCAGCCGTGCTGGGAGACATGAGGGTAGGGAGGGATTGAAGCATCCGTGCTTCCCGGCTTCAGCCTGGCCATTCACGGCACGGGGCACTGGTCCCGGAGGAGAGATGAGCGAAACAGCCACGTAGGTAAACAGTGGCCTCCCCGGCTTTCTTACTCAACCCATATTCTGGGATAAATACAGGTCAGCAGGGAAATATGGGTGCATGGAGGAAGCCTAAGGACGAAGTCCAAGCAGTGTGCCTTGAAAGTGTAGAGCTGGAAGCATTGAATTTTGGAAAAAAACATATAGCTTCATGTCATCAGAGGTGGTTAAAGTTGCTCAGACTCTTTAGACACTCCTGCCCATGAGCACAGTTTCTGAGCCACATGGTTCTTCAGAAACAGAGAGAGCCTTTCACCTCCCATGGGCAAGATACCATACACATCATCCCTGCCAGCTCTGTGCCAACCAAAGACATGCAACTAAGAGAAAGCATAAGTCATCCCCTGTTTCACTCAACCTGAGGCAACAGCTCCACCACAGCATGGCTCCTAAAGTCTGCTCATGGGGGCCAGTCAACCAGTGGGACACCAAGCTGGGGCTGGGACTGCAGCTCCAGATCAGCAAAAAAATCCCATGTTCCACCCCAGCTTCAATGCGAAGCATTTCCCTCTTTCTCCTCAGCTTTGCAGGCCTCCGGGGTAGTCTATCAGGTCAAACAGCTCCTGCCTTCCTGTGAAGGGGAGGCACTCTGAGTGTTTGGGGGAGGTTCTCTGGTGCCTGGTGTGTGATGGCACAGTGAGAGCTTGGAACTGCCTCTGAAATCAGGGAGATTTGTCCAGAATGGCCACAGGTTTTATGGACTGCCCACAGGCCATGTTCTGCATACGTGTTCCGGCAGACCCAGTCTTAGCCTGCCAAAAGATTGAGGCTGCTGCAAATGGTGCATATCATGCCTTTCCTGAGCAAACTGAGGACACCTCCACCCCAGTGGCAGTATTGCTGAGGCGATCTCCTGTGAGAGCTGCAAGGGAGTCGTGTACCAACTTAGTGTTTCAGATATTCCCAGCTGTAATTGTAAAGCAGCTTATGTCTCCACAGTGATAGAAATGGTTCACAAGGAGTCAATGAAAACTGCATGGGTGCTGCAGGGGCCAACTGTTCCCTAAGGGAGCTGGGAGCCAAGTGTGATAACATAGCCATCGGGGCAGGATGCCACCAGCCAGGGCCCCATCCCCCCGTACCTGAGCAAGGCAAGCAGAGCAGTTTGTGGGCAGCAGCCAGGCTCAGCTTCCAGTCAAGACCATCAGACAAGTCAGTGGGGATAAGGCAGATCCCAGTTCAAGCTGGGAAGTCAAGTCCCCAGGTGAGGGTCCAGACGAGTGGGCTGCATGGGCAGGTACAGGCTTGGCTGCCGCGTAGCTCAGGCAGGAGCCAGAAATGAACCTCAGCTTAAAAATGGCTGCCAAGCAAAGGAGGAGGAGCCCCTGCTGGGGCTCCCTCCAGGTCTTTCCTAACAGCAGCCTGTATTGGTGAGCTGACCTTGAACAACCAGATTCACTCCTAGAAGTCGGGTAGACCATGCCACAGGCTCTGACAGGGTCACCACAAGCCATCCTACCACCTTAAACCTTGGTTATGTCTTGTCTGTGGTAGCTAATGCATTGTTCGCCCTCATCCCACCCTGCCAGGGCTCCCCAGGTATGGTATGCCATTTCCTTCCCAGTGTTCAGCCTGGAGTTACACAAAGCCTGGCTCGGTATGACTGGGTCTGTGAGGGTAAAAATTCAAGCTATCAGGTTGCAAATAAATTGTTCAGAGCTTTATTCTGATTATTCATTTATTTCTCCAGTTGTCTGACTGCCACAGAGCCCAACTTGGCAAATCCATTAGAGCTTATCAGCCTGAGGTCCATTCTACAGCATGTGTCACCTCTATCATTTTGTGCCTCCTTGACTGGTGATTTGAAGTAAGCACTGTACTTAATACAAGTTAATGCTCTGAGCACTGCCGGGCTGCAGAGGTGTAGACACGGGGTCTTGCTGATACATCCTGGAGTTTCTCTGTGTTTTCGTTGCTTTGCTCCAAAAACTTTGTCACCTGCCCACTGGAGTGTTTTGCTGGCTTTGCAGTGGAACATCACCCAATGGTACCCTGCATATACTCACCTCTGTTTCTCCTGGTGATGCTGGAGAGCACTCCATTCTCCTGACCATGCTTCCAAAGCTGTGAGGGCAGCTCTGTCCCCTTCTGCCAAGTTCTTTTTGAGTCTCTAGTCACTGAGCTGCAAAACTCATTGCTTGGCTGTTTTCTTTTTAGTATGCCTTCTCGTTCCTCTTTGCCTCCCTGCAAGCTTTTGTTGTTATGAAACTGAGCTTATATTTCAACACTTGCTTATATTTCAATACATACTTATATTTCAATAACTCTGTGACTAACGTCTTCTGCTGCGTTATCCTTGATGCTGAACTTTTCCACTTATCCCATTTCTGTTTGCAAATCTGTCCTTCACCCAGATTACACAGTTTGGGCTGACTTGGTTCTTCATCCAGTCTCAACTTTCTCCCATTCTCCTTCTGTGTCCATGGATGTCCTGAATCCCACTAGGAGCAATATTTGTCATCACCTTCTCAGTTTGCAAAGAAGTGTCACTTCTTCTCCATTTCTATCATGTGTGTTTTGTGTGATTTCTTTCACCATCCAGTTCAAAGCTGCTTTGCCCTTTGTGTAGACAAACTTCAGTGGATTCATGCCAATAGGTCATGTATCTGATCTCTGTGATACTCTTCTATCTCCCCCACAATGGCTTTTGGGTCCTTCCAGCAAAGCCTCACTTGTCTTGGTCTCCTCTGCATGTTCTCCCAGTGGAAGTGGCCATGCAGCTCCTGCCTATCTCCCTTCAAATCCTATACGAGGAAAAATACTTTGAATAAAAATCCTTCCCCAGTATGTTTTCATTTTAGCTGTGTTTTTTAACATTGGAGAGCACTGGTGACCTGCTGAAGTCTCAGGCACTGGACTTTTTCACATTATCCTTCCACCATATGTTGCACTGTAGATGGATATAGGACATGATAATGCTAATATGACAAAACCAACACTTGCTATACTAATAAAAACTGCTGAAACACAAAGAGTGACTATAGCTACCTACCCACAGATGTTGTAGATTCTCTCTGTCACATAAAGTCTTCAAACAAGGGCTGAAAATCTTCTTAAGAGATGATCTATAACTCATCCAGAAGCTATTGGCTTGATGCAGAAATTGTTTGGTGAAGTTTTGTAGGCTATGTTATGTTGAATTTCAGGCTAGAAGGTTGCAAAGATCCCTTCAAGTCCTAAAATCTCAGACTCCATGGAGTTTATGTTGTCTGTTAGACATGTTCTTTCTGAAAAGAAAAAAAAGCTTTCACATATAAGAAGCTTCTGGTGTCTATTCCAGTGCCATGCCAAGCATATATTTTTCTTTACATGTCAGTATACTGATTTATAAATAATCACCGAAGATACCAAGTACACGATGACAAGGAGATTATGACACCTGTCATGCCCATTGCTAAATGCTCTCAGCTGGCAGCTGCTGGCTGGGTTACTGCAGCCCAGAGCAGACCTCTCTGTTTCTGCCTGCTCGGAATTATCCTGGTAGTTTCAAGCTGCACCTCTTAACGCCTGGGTAAAATCCTTGTCCTGCTGAAATTAGTGGGACCTTGGACACTGACACCGAACAGATCTAGGGTTTCACTTTGCGTAGCACTTCTTTTGGCATTTTGCTCTTTTTCCACTATACCTCATCTTCTCTCCTGACACAGACATATCCATAGTTTTCCTTTTGTTTCTCTCCTGTGGCTGAGTGTCTCCATTCGTGCCATGTGGAGCAGCATCCAGCTGCTAGGATTCCACCACACCGCACCAGAGGCTGTTCCTCCATCCTGCAGTTTTCCTGTGGCGAGGACAGAGCAATTCCTGACACATTTCCTCTGGCATCTTTGAGCTTGAGCCACTGGGCAGTTCTGCCCTGCTCAGGACAAGGAGTTAGACAATATCTTTTCTGTGTGGGGCTACAGAGGGGTAAGGGCTGGACACCAAGGCTTTCTGTTAGCTGAATATATCAGCTGCTCCCAGTGACCTGTAAATCAAAGGGAAAAATCTTAAAATTTGGGCCAATCTGGAGTGGGTATTACATGTCAGTGCCCCATCACATCTGATGCCACCTCGTCTCTCTGAGAGTAGGCAGTGCTGGATGGGGCAACACCAGAGGTTTCTTGCCACTCTTTCCCATCCCCTAAAATAGAAGGGAATAATAATAATATGCAATTAATAAATGTTTCTATCTTCTTTTGAAATAAGCTTACTAAAAGTGTTTTTTATTCGGAACTAGACCCATAGTGTAGACATGCTTTTAGCTGTTCTGGAGCAAACAAGCTTATTTTTGTTCAACCAGTTTCAAGTGCTTCTTCTGGTGTTGATTCATTAAAAAGTAACAAAGCGACCAGACATGGGCTATACCAGGGTGCAAGCAAGTGGACTAAAATCTGTTCAGTGGAGGTAATTTTAAAGTCAGCTGAAATGTGGCATAGGGAAGTAATTATGCTTGATGTGGACATCCTAAACAAAGCTGCCGTTAATGTATATAAAGATGTGCTTGATACACTGTGACTGTTGGCCACCTCACTAGCCATTTCATTCTAATACTAACTTTTGGGTGAGGATGTCTTGCCCAGTTCTAAATATTGTTGTGGGATATAAGTATCACAGCTAAATTATACACTATGCCAAAGGATTTTCTCTGATGCATTGTTCTTCAACTGTATTAAGTGTTCCCTTTTTTTTTGTTTGTGAGAAAGAGGAAATTTGGGAATCAATTTGATGTTCTATCCATTATCAGGTAACAAAATAGTCTGCGCTGTTCAAAGAAAAGCAGAGGAGGGGGCATGGGGGGAAATCCATGGAGAGCTATTTTTATTCCATAGCATGGAGCCTTTAGGGAAAATAAACACATAGGAAAATATTACTAGACCCAGCTTCTGCCCATAGGTGAGTGTCCATACTGGGGACAGTATACAAGACAAAGGCAAGTACCTAATGCAACTTTCTGTCCAGTCCACGACCTGGGTTGCACCCTGCACTACCTGCTCTGCGTACTGAACTTCATCACAGATCTGGACTAATTGGTGAGGGACCAGAAAAATAACGAGATGTCCAGAAAGCATAGATTATTTTTTTGCCTAGAAAAAAGATGACTGAAGTGAGATACCATCATTCTTCAAATACATTTTTTAAAATGTAGCAGTGGTGAGCTTCCAAAATTGTCCACTCTGTCTACTGAGGATAGCAGATATAGTGGACAATTACTGGAGATGACTTAGTCTGTAGCAAGACAGTAGGATAAACTCTCTTAACAGTGAGGACAGGCATTAGGACAGAACGACTATCTGGGAGAAACTTCTCTGGGTATATTTAAGGACAGTTTACACAAACCCCTCAAATGATTGGCTTGTGTATAGTGGATCCCACTTACAGCTGGGAGAGGGCTAGAGAGCCTGGAGAGGCCCTTATGAGCTGTAATTGCAACGTTTATATGAATAAGAAGCCAAGATGCCAAGAACATCACTTATTCCACTACTATTCAGAAGACAGAAGCCTTCTACCAAGGGTGAAGTCTAACAATCACATTTGGGAGGAGGAATGGCATTTTTTCCCAGAGGAAACAGTCTTGTTTTCCAGACCCTAAGCATTAAGTAAAGGAAAAAATCTCATCTATGAAATTGCATCAATCTTAAAATCACAAAGTGAAGATAAAATGGTGCCAGGGAATCTAAGCAGCCTGAAGCTCCAGCGCTGCAGAGAACTGCTCCTATTAATGTCACATATTGCTAGTGGGGACAGTTCAAATTTCACTGTCTCACTTTCTCACTTTGGAAACAAGTTTGCATTTCATACTAGAAGGAGGAGTCTGAGCAGGTAAAGGCTTGTTCTTATGGATTTAACAGATGTCTTTCATGAAGTTGGTTCTGAGGGAACTCAGCCTCTTCCCAGCTTTGGCAAATGTGCTTGGCTGTAACGCATTGCAAATGGCACCTTGCCTGGGACCATGCCATGCTGGATTTAATTTGTGGCTGTAGCATTGGGAAGAAGTAACCCAGTGGGATTTTTCTTCCAGTGCACCTACAAAGAGATTGGGGTTTCCAAAACCGAGGCACACAGACAATCTCAAAATGATCTAACAAGGTGGTGGAACCAGCCGCAACCTTCCTCACCTACAGGGAGCATGTGCAAGGACGCAGGGTGCTGCAGCAGCCCCCGCCACGGCGCTCACCAGCAGTTGGCGTGCTGCCCTTGCCCACACCCATGTCCCCACCATGGGCTCCAGAGGGTCATGTCTAGGAGCTGCCTTCCCATGTGGGGCTGTGAAGCCGTGTGCAGGGACACTATTGCTAGGGTGCTGCAGCAGCCCCCACCATGGCGTTCTGTCCAGGCAGGAGGCTTGGGAAGGTAGTGTGCCACAGCAGTGGGGACAGGGCTTCTCTCTCACTTTCTCCGCTACTCTTGAGCTGTGCAGGTGGCAGGAGAGGGAACTCAGAGGTCCCAGACTTCTGCTCAGGGTTTCTGTGCTCAGCATAACCACCCTGGGTGCAGCTCCTGCTTCCAGCACGCAGCAAGCCGGGTTTCCAGGCCCCAGAGGTGATTTTGTCTGAGGAGGCCAGCTGGGTGAGCTCCTTGGAGAGACTCCTCCTCAACAGGGTGCTTCCATAGATAGACATCACCCAGGTCTCAAGCTGGGCACCTTCCTATGCCCAGCATGAGCTCAGGGTGACACTGGGAGCTGATACAACATGTTACAAGTCTTGGAGGATGGGGAAATCCAGCATCCCAACTGGAGATTGTGGGTGGAACAGAGACACCCCAGGCACATCAGCTGGCGTGGGCATTATGGGGCCAGGGCAACTATTTGGAAGACATGGGCTGGTATAACCTCAGATGCACGTGGGTTTGGGGATGCAATAAAGGGCCATGATAAGACACGAGTAAAAAACAGCTTGAGAAGTTGGGGTCAGGAGCAAAACTTCTTCCCCACAGCTACTCAGCACCGCAACCTGCCTTCCCCTGAGTAAAGAGAGGCTGCATAAGCCCCTGCATACCAAGAAGGACCAAGACTGTCCAGTGGCCTCCTTACTCAGAACCCTTTTAGGAGGGATTTTAATTCGTGTAAATGAGTGTTTTTAATTTGTTATACTGGCCTTTATCTCTATTACCATCTCATTTGCTTCTAAACCTAGTTTTGTCATCCTGACTGAATTCCATTTGATGCATTAGGAGTAATTCTCTTCCCAAAGGGTTAGACATTTTCTCTCCACATAAAAGTCGCTTATTTTGGATAAAGAGACGATTAGATTTATCTTTAATATTTTAATGGCAGCCAGGATTATTGGGTGGGCAGCCCCGGTTTCGGTTGTTGTTGGGGGATTAGACTCTAATAAACTCTTCAGATTGGGATTTTTTTTCTGTTTTGCACAAAGTACTTGTATTTATTTAAAAAAATTCTCTTCTTTTTGAGTCATAAATTCCATTTGCTGTTTCCTATTAGTATTAAATCAAGTTGATTAAATTTGTAGTGACTATTTGCACATATATCTTTTTAATTTTAACATCCACAACATAAAATCTTTAATGGTGCAATTTGAAATACCTGCAACATACATTGCTGTTGCTGTTTAAACAGATGGAAATGAGGATCCAGAGGGAGGGAGGAGGGAGAGATGGACAGACAGACTGATGTTGAAAAGGAGGTGAACTTCCTCTCCCTGTCACACGTAATGTTAAAGATTTGGGGTTTTATAAGGAGATAGAATTTGGACAGAGGTCTCTCCCCCCAAAATCACCAGCACCTCTGGTGAGCAAGAGGAGCTCGCAGCCCCCCCCGGGCCGGAAACCCAGCTTGCCTCGCAGCCCTTCCAGGGCCGGGCAGCTCCTGGGAGGTGGCATTTGCTCAGAGCCGATGCTTGCGGGGCAGGGCGGGCGCAAACCCGAAGAGCCGTTGCCCCTCGGGGCTCCGCACCCTGCCTTGGCTGTCAGGGATCCTAGTTTAGGCTAATCGGAAACTTGGTAATAGAATAAAATGTCAGCAAAGTAGAAATCAATAAGTGTTAATGCTCCAGGACTTTCACTGCTGCGCTCCCCTCGCGGGCTCCCCCCCTCCCGCACCATCCTGTCCCTTTGATTTCAGTCCCTTCTCTAATCCCCACCTCATCAGCTCCGGGAAGGGCTGATCTGCAGCAGAAAATCCCTCATTCGGGGCAAAATCAGCTTAATTTGCAGCAATTTGTAGCAGGTCTTTGCTGGGATTTGAGTCTCAAAATTATCCCGCGGGTGGGGGCCGCAGCCCCTTGCAATATGGGCAGAGATTTCCCCGCTCCTCTGTTTGCAGAGATTTGTCTGGGGAGTAATTACAGCTGGGGGCGCAGCCCGGCCCCCGCCCGGCCCTGCGCCCCCTCCGCCCGCCGGGCCTGGCACCGGGCGAGCGGCCGAACACGCAGCCGCCCGGATTAGCAGCATTAGCAGCCAGCGCCGAGCAACAATTAATCATTTGCTGGTAAATACAAGCGGGAGCCTCTCCCGGCTGGCGGGGAGGGGAGAAGGGGGAGGCCGCCCCGGCGTGCAATAGAGCAGTGAGGAAAGGGAAGGGACGGGGACGCCCGGGGACCTTGTGCCTCGGGATGGGAGATCAGAGCAGGCAACTTTCCTTCCGCTAATGCCGCTAATTACACGAGGCAGCTCCCGCCTCGGAGGTGTCCCAGGCATGGGGACCCCCGGTTCCCCGTAGCGGGGTGCCGCCGGCAGGAGCCCCCGCAGAGCCGGGCAGCCCCGGACCATCCCCTTCCCGCGGGGGGTGCACTCCCGGGGAGTCCCGGCGGAGTCGGACCAGCTCCCGGCTGCTGCGGTGCCGCTTCGCACGGCGGGGTGAAGGTGCCCAAATCCACAATCCCAATAATCCCGGGGTATGGGTCCCCAAAAGGAGAACATTATTTTGAGAACAACTTGTTTTCCCGGAGAGGAAGAAATAAAGCGGCGTGGAAGCAGCTGCTGTCACGGCGCGTCTAAATGTCGGGTTAGCACTTTGCCTGGCATCTCGTGACCTTCCTGGTAAAAAAATTAGCTTGAGGTGAAATCAGAATTACGCACGTTAAATGAATTAAAAGCTGACTAATTAGTGGTTCTGAAAAATTCGGCAGGGAATCATCCGCCGGCGGCGAAGCTTTGAAGGCGGGTTTCCCAGAGATCGGCTCTCAGTCCACACAGTGTAATATCTTTGTAGCGGCTCTGAAGAAAATACAAAATCAATGCCGGTAATGATTTCTACTTGAGTAATAAATAATGATGGGAGCAGGTCAGTTATACCGAGCAATCTGGATCACTTGGCAGGCTCTGCTCATTTGAACAATATGTGATTTTAATATAGCCAAATGCAAGATCATATATCTCAGAACAGAAAATGAAGGTCACAGGATGGGGGATGCTGTCATGGGAAGCAGTGGCTCTGAGGAGGATGCAGGAGATGTGACAGATAATAAAAAATAAACGTGGATTTTTGGTGTAATCTGCTCTATCGGAGCTAAGCAATATTTGGATATATCTGCAAGAAAAATATCACCTAGGAGGTCGAGGATGATTTTGGCATCCCAAGACCATAGCAGATTCATACTGTGTCCACTTTTGGTGTCTGCACTTTAAAAAATAACACCGAAGAACTGGAAACCGTTCAGACAAGAGCTTCAAGAGCAACCTGTGAGCTGGGAAACCTGCCCTACAGTGAGAATTAAGATCCATCTATTCAGCTTGTTAGAGAGAAAATTAGGAGGTGGTTTGGTCACCCTCTATAAGCAGTTAGGAGAGACACTTTTGGAGGGTGGAAGGTTCTTTAATTTGTTAGACAAAGGCATAACAGGATTCAGCACCGGAAGGTCAAGCTAATTCATAATTAGATTAATTAATTTAATTAAATATAAGTATTTATATAAGGCCTAGATTTTTCACAGTAAGAATAATTAGTAGAGTAGGAAAGACATTTTTGAAAGAGATTCTTGATGGAAAAAGCACTGTTTTGATGGAAATATTTGGGGTTTTGACAGAAAAATAGATAGTTGCTTACAGAAATTCCTACACCAATATATTTTGAAATGTTTTAGAAAAATCTTCTGAAATTTATTTTTTCATGTTAATTTTTGCATTTTCATTTTATGTTATCGTCCTATTATCACATTATATCATGAAAAATCGTTGAAATCTATTTTCATATCAATTTTCAAACTCTTAAATACGTTCGCTACATACTACTGAATGAATACTAAACTGATGGAAAATTCTGTCATTATAACACAGCAGAGAATCTTTGTACTGCCAAAAGTGTGAAATATTTCATGTGCCATGAAGTTTCTGATGACCTTAATGATTTTAAAACATAAAATAGGAATCACTATCTCTGTTGTCAGTCATGGTGTGTTGCCAGCGATAGGTGTGTGCATAGTTCAGGCTGTGCTTGCTGTCACCTATTGTTGGTGACCTGTAAGACTATTAGGAAAGAAAAAAAAAAAGGAAAAAAACTAAACAAATGAAGTTATAAACCAACATTTTAAAAATGACAACATTAATTCTCCATGGAAAGAAGATTTTCTAAAATCTTAGAATTTCCCACAGCATGAGAAAACCTGATTTAGAACCACCTCTAATATTCAAGCATTAAAAATGTTTACCTGAGGAATGATCTTTCCACTTATTAATAGATCTTTTTAAATACATGCTCCAGCACAGATAACACTTTCAGCCTTGACACAGGTCAGACTAGGCAAATAATGTGTCTGTCAACACTGAACATCGCTTTTGGGTCAGAAGTGTACTCTGGGTGCGAGGATCCTGATCGCCTCCGTTGCTGCACTTTGTGTTGCGCGGTGGTCCCAGGAGGTGCAGCCTGGTGTCCTCACAGATGAAAGGGGATGGGAAGATGACATGTTGCAGGAACCCCCCAGCATCTTCCAGCTGCTAATGGCTCTTCAGTCCATGGCACCAGAGAAGAACTATTCCAAAGAAATCACCCCAAGCATCTACAGTGGAGGTGCCAGGTCTTTAGCACCAACAGTCATTAGTGTCTCCTGGCCTCCCCTAATGAATTAATAACCTGCAGGGCAGACAAAGCCACAAAATGTCCATCTGAAGCCACAGTGAGAGTGCAGTCATGAAGAATTCGGGTGGAGGGATGGAGTCAAAAGATCCCTGATCCCGGCAACCCCAGGAGGGTGTAAACAGGTGATAATCCCAAACCAGAGCTGTGCAGAAGCTCGCTGTGACTCCATGGTACCCTTGCTTCTGCGGCAGGGAGAAACGTTGTGCTCCAGCTGCCCAGGCATCTAGCAGTAGGCATCACTTACCCCATTTTGGTGTGAATCACTGGAGTTCCATCAGCTTCCCCCTTGGTGACCGAAAGGGCTGAGATGGCAAAATGAGCCCAGGGTGCCCACTTGTTTCTGTGGACTCTGAGTTAGTACCTGGGAGATCTCTTGTCTATACCAACATCAGGTTGCTTGGGACAGGTCCATGGTTTATGAACATTCCCAGGCCTCTGTCTGATCTTACATCCTTGCATAATATCTTTGAATGTGCATTCCATTCTGTTGGAAAATAGCCTCTATTTAGCCACACATCCCTGCCTTTATCCTTGTGTGGAGATGAGCAGCACCACTGCAACAGCACTGAACGACAGCCCGTCTGCAGGTCAGCACAGATTTCTGAAAACACCAAAGTTTCGCTCTCCAGGCTCTTTATGACCCAACCTAGAAGACTTAAAAGAGCATTTTGACAGTCTGAGATGGGGGAAGACTCTGTCAGTGCTGCTGCTCTGGTGTGGTAGAACACAGACAAAGCTGAACCACAGCCACCTGCCAGAGGTTTGGTTTGTGAGGCAGAGGTGGAGCTGAGGGAAATGAGCCAGGACATAGGCATGTTTGTCAGGTGGAATAGGTTAAAGAGACAAGGAAGTACTTAGAACTGAACTAGGGTGTTTGGAGGCCCTGGAAGGAAAGCAGTGCTTGCTCCTCAGGGCTGAGACTGGGCAAAGCCAACGGCACAGGATGGCACCGCTGCCTCTCCTGGATTGTGTGCAGAGTGGTCGTCCAGAGAAGATCGTGCACATGGGGTGGCACAGAGAAGTCATATGGCTTTGGTGTTTGCTAAAAGCCATCGTTTTCTGATGAAGTTAGGGTAGGGCTGGACTGCAGTGCTCCTAGCGCCTCTGCTCATGCTATGGCACTGCCCTTTGTCATCAGACTCCTAACAAATTCTACACTGAAAAACAAAGCTGAGCATCACTCAGCATTGCAATATGTTCTTAGATTTGTTGTAAATTGACATCCTTTCCTTGAAAACCTCCATAACAACCATCAACAAAATCAGCTTCAAACTGGAGGTTCCTTCAGAAGTTAACAACCTTTCAAAAAGCACATTCCAAAATCCTGATGGAAACAATGTGGGGAAGAAAAAAAAGAAAGGAGAATGGAAAGGTAACGTGTGTTAAGGGTTTGATTATGCTTCCAGTTCGCACATCCTCTAACATAAATCTATACCTGGGAAAATTAACGGTAGAGAAACGTTTCAGTAATCCCTCTGAATCTCTGCAACAGAAATACCAAGGTGCATAACACTTTTATATGTGCTTCAGAGGTGAATTTATAAAACAGAACCAATGTATTTTTTAAAAAACATAAAGCATTAATATACTTTCAGTAACTGTGGCTTTTCTTGCATTAACCTGAAGGGCAGATTTGCTACCTCTCCTCATGTTATCATATTGAATAATGTTCCTAGAAGCTATTTGAACTACTTGTGAGTAAAATATTACTCAAAAAGGTGAGACTATTAAAGCCAAATCATATGTAAATAATATCCTTCAAAGTCTGCTGAACACGTCTTCTAGCCACAGAGCCCTAACATTTTAATTATCGAAATACAAAAATGCTCAATGTAAAAGCCCAAGAGTCTGAAGTATTTGAATTAAGTCCATAAAACATAAATATATTAGGTTGAAAATCATGGAAGTCTTTAAATAATGTATTAAGCTTCCTTTTTTGAGCATTAGAATCGCTCCTGTTAGTGCTGTCAAACCTTTTGCAGCAGTCAAGGCAGAGACACTTTTTAACAATCACTGAAATTTTCTTGTAATCTCTTGATTCTCAGAGGTCTTTGTGAAAACCATAAATACAGTCGGATGCAAGGCAACATGGCAAAATTTGGCAACATAGATATTACAATTAATGAATTCTTTTGCTTGCAGTGACCTGTAAAGGAGACACGTTACCTTAACAAGATCTTGATCAGCTTCCTTTGGAACTGACAGTCCATCCTGGAGTTACTGACTAAACAGGGAATAAATACAGACCCTGTGCTTCCAGCACTTACACAGACTAGCTCACCAGAACAAACCTCCATAAATATTTTTTGAAGTGCAGGGTGGACTTTCCACAGGAAAAACAAGATAATTGACCCAGACTGCAAGTTACTGGAATGACAAAGGAAATCTTCACATTTACATTTGTGCTAATGAAAGGAGATGAATGACAGGGTAATCAAAACTTTGCAGATTTTGTAGTAATTAATTTCTATTACTTTTTAAACGGTTGGGTTTTTTTTTGATGCTAACATTCTCAGAACTTAATTTGTAAAACATTTGCTGGTTGTCAGTGCAGCTGTAGGATTAACTGAATTCTAACATTAAATTCCTTTATGTCTAGAAATAGCCTTTTATTTTAAAGAAATAAGAGTGTATTAAAGGGTAAAATCACCACCAACTGTCATCACAATGTCATCAGTGACCTCAGCAAAATGGTCTGCAGCCCATTAAATCATATGTTAAGTTTTCTCTCTAGGCTTTAGACCTTCATTGTCTCTGATCTCTGCTCCTCCTCAGTAGATCCAGCGGGGAGTGATGCTTTCCAGCTGGACCAAGCCAGGCTGGATACCTCAAAATGCAGCAGCTCCAGTAAATCTGTCAGTACCGTCTTTCCCTAAGAGGAAGAAGTCTGTGATAATTAAAAGGGCAGAGAACTGATCACCATACTGCTTAAAGAAGATCCTCCTTAAAGTTTCCTTTGACTAAGAGGTGTAGAAGATAACAAAAACACCAACATACAAAGTGTTATTTATGTCAAATGATTTGTATTGGATTACATTCATAGGATGCTCAGATGTCATGGTAATGAACACAGCATAAAAATCTAGACTAGATACTTCAAATAGATGTTTGTGAATAATATTATATGCAAATATTTCTATGTACAACACTGCTGCACCTGAAGCTTTTGGATCCTGAGCCACGCTTGGTCCTTCTCCCCTTCCTGTTAACTCAGACCTCTCTGCAGCAAAGCCAAGATCTCAGCCTGAACTCCTGTGCAAGTGCTGAGCCTGATCTGATCTCACCAGTGTCAACGATAGAGGACAACCCTAGTGCAGGCGCAGCTTGGAGATGTGGATTTAAATTGATGCTGAAAGAACAGAGGAGCTGGTTCCATTGACTTCCAAACACTGCAGTTGTCCCTGAGAGGTGCAGCAGCTGTTTATGGACTGCTTTTGGGGAAAGGGATATGGACTGCAGATGGCTTAGTGCTTTGAAGAAGGAAAGGTGGACCTGCTGCTGTGAGCAGTGCTCTTAAGGGGGAGCAGAGCTTTTAACTCAGAAACAGGGTGACAAAGAAGACAGCATTCACATAGTAAGCCAAGACATTGAAGGTTTTAAATACCTGGTACCTTAGCACAGGTAGATGTGTCTGTGACAGTGAATATGTTTGGTTTTCAGCTTCATTTTTCTTGTAAAAGAGCATTTCTCTAAGCCCTATCGCTAATCATCACTGCCCAGATCTGATAAGTTCCCTGTTGAACTAGGGGAACTAGGGAGCAAATCTGACTTAAATTGTTAACTGAGAGTTTCCAATTCATGTTTGAAATTACCTGAAATAAATAGCCCATTCCAGCTCAGCACTGAACATCAGCAAATGACTTTTTTTCCTTTTTCTAATTTACAAGACGAGTAAAAATAAACTAATAATAGTTTTTAGCTATGCAAATCACAGCAAATGATGGAGGTTTGCACCAGCAGTCCCAATTGACATAGACAGGTGACAGCTAGGAGGGAGAGAGGGGGCTCTGTTAGACAAGGTGGTGGATGCTCATGGAGCATTCAGGTAGCATTGTGCTGTATTTTTTCTCTCCAATTTTTTCTGTCTCAAATACCTAGACAAGTGCCGCACTCTCTCTTTCAGCCTGGCTCTGGGGTATTGTGACGGTATGCTTGGGAGAAGAGAAAATGTAACTGAAAAATCCCTGACAAGTTTCCTGGAAAAGTCTGGGCACAGCTCACCAGGGAGAGACACTGTCAGGGCTCAGGGACTTGCTGCTGGTGCTTCCTGGTGCAAGAGGAGGAGCCAGAGCTTCTGTGCTACTTATGATTTTATTACATCCAGCACAATGTAGAAATTGCTCTGCAAGACTCTGAAAGACACAGGAAGGGAAACCTGAAAAGAGTCTGTCTTAGGAACCCGGGGAAAAGGCAGTGATTCCAGAAATATTTAACTGAAAAGTGAGAGTATAAAGACACCTTCATTAACATGGCTTGAAAGACAGGATGTTAATGCAGCCGAAACCTCTTGCTGGCCAGACCTGCCAGGACGTCCCCAGCCACATGGGTGTCTCAGGAGCCGGAGGGGCTGTGACTCTGTTGATGCAGGTATGTATAATGAGGAGGAGAAAGTGGAGAGAAGGCACAGGAGGAATGGAGACCAAGAAACTAAAAAGAAAGAAGAGAGAGCCGGGAGAGAGAGGAAAGAAAGGACAGAGAGAAAAGGGAAAAGAAGAGAGAAAATGTGGGGGCGGAGCAGAAGAGAAATGGGGAAGGCGAACAAGCGAGACTCTATTTCTATAATTACTGTGGATTGGCTCGGATTAAGGGCAACTAGCTATCTCTTGGTTTTTCCTTTTTATATAACAACTAATCTCCTTCTAATCAGTTATTATTAAATTATATTCCATTTTTAATTCATTCACAGATCATTGGTGGCACAATTCGGACATCTGGACAGATAATTGAATAGAGATAATTTATGTAAATGAGGAACAGTTGTGTACAGAGGTGGGGGAGGGGAGATTTCAGCTCCGGAGGCCGGTGACCTAATGAGGAGTCTCCAAAAGCTGCCCTTGCTCCATGGGAGGACTCAGGTGTGAGGGGGGTTGCTGGGGATATTTGAGTATTGTGTGCTGGATATTAACACATGTACAAGAGGCCATCAAGCCTGAGCTGTGTCACTTGACCCAAGGGACCAACCTGTATTGAACATCATTTCTCCCAAGGCCAAATCAGCATCTGAAGATGCCCTCTGCCTCCCAGGAAGAGGTTGTTTCTAATCCAGATCTTTTCACCACCCCAATTTACAGTACGATGCCCCAGCACTGCACTGACACATCTGTGGGGCTGGGGCAGCAGCACAGGAGTTACCACATCTCAGTTATCCCAGGTGGAGCCAAGCAGCCTGGAGAAAGGCCTTGGGTGATCATGGTCTCTCCTGGGGACTGAGCCCCAGCCATCTCATGGGACCTGGGTGCCCAGAGCCAGGGCTAGGGAACAGAGCAGCCTTGGCTCAGCCACAGGCACAGGAGGCTTCACAAGTGACTTGGTGTCCTTTTGCTGTGACCAGGGGCTGCTATCTCACAAAATTAAAATCTCTCAACAGCTAGCCACCCATCACCAGCACTGCTGGGTGGATGAACACCAGCCAGCTGCCAAGACTAAGACCTTGTGCAGGCCTGATCTTAACCTCTGGGACTATGTCTAAACTCCTCAAAAAACACCTCTATGCTCTTCGATAGACATGGTCTAATCCCTCACTACTTGTCCCCAACCCTGAATTTGTGAATCAGGACAAACTTGTGTAGGTGGCCTTCAAAGAGCAATGGGATTCATTAGACCCTGTGTAAACACCTACAGCGTAGAGAGTTTGCAGTGAGCACATTCCTATTCCAGCCAGAGGGCTCTGGTCAATAGGCTGAGCAGAGCCGAGGGCACAGTTCATCTTATCTTGAAACAGCTGTCCATGTTGGATCGGGGGAATTATATGTCCATTGACTTTATCGACAAGATTGATATTGACTACAAAAGTATCCCATGAGTAGCTCAGGTGTAGGCATCTAAAGTCTGGAGATATGGACCCCACTCTAAGGGAGACCAGGTATTATTCTGCTTTTGCAGTAATGGAACAGCGCAAATGCATATTCCTCCACCTTAGAACCAGGGTGAAGATTAAAAAAAGTTCTTATTCTGGACTGTGGTTGTATTATTTTTCTGCTGCATTTGGATGCCATAGAACTAGGTCCTGAAGAAAGAAGCATGATAGATAAATTTATCTTCCAAAGGGGGAAAGAATGCTAGACTCAATTGCTATGGCAAAAATTTTGTTTCTATCACTATATCATAACAGGAGGATTTTTGCTGTGCATACTGAATTGTCTTAGCATTATGGAACTGTTAGAGGAAGAGAATACCACAGATACATTCAACATGTGGGAAAACTACTCACAAGATTTGTTTGCCAAAATAAATTCAGGTTGAATTGCCAAGGACAAAATCCAAATGAAATTAAACTAGTTCAAGTGACCTTCTTGCCCAGTGTTAGAAATACACTGGGCTTTGTACAGCATTGTGGTTTATTTTGTTGATTTAAAAAATCCCCTTTTCAGGTCTGTTCTTGAGGTCCTAATTAGCAAAATGAGAAAGTGCCACTGCGAAAATTTTTGTGAGTTTTCAGATAGAAATTACCAATGAGAATGCAGCCAGATGACTGTAAATAATAGGTTCGGAGTGTAACTGTCAGGCTGGGACAGAAGTTCTCCAGCAAGGAGAGTTTAAATCTGCCCTTCTTCGAATCTTCATAAACGATGCAGAAAGCAGGCCAAGTTGAATATTAATGCCATTTGCAGGTGATATTGAGTTGGAAGAATTTGTGCCCGTTGAGGGGTGAGAACCAGAATGCTGACGCAAAGAGAATATAGGTGGGAATCAACTCAGCAAACTGTGGTACAGGGAAAATCCCAGAGCCAAAAATATACCTGAGGGACAGACAGCTGGGCAGTGAGAACAGCTGGAAACAATAGTTTGGTGCGATCACAATCTACATTTGCAATATGACAAAGCTCTAAAAAGGATTGAGAGAGCTCCACATTCAGAAGCATGACATTGTAGAGCAGCCCATTAATGCTATATTGCTCTAGTGTTGAGTTGAATTTTCTGTGCAGTTTTGCACATTTGTTTTTTAAGGAAATACTGACAAACTGAACAAAGTCTATAGAACAGGAAAAAAAATGACTGGGAACTTGTAGTTTTGGTCTGTGAGCCATGCATAGATGTGCCTGACTTGCTTAAGTGATAACTAAAGGGAAGGGAGTAGTAATCCCTCAGCTACTAGAATGGTACGAAATCTGAGGAGGAAGACTAAAGGTTTAGGCTAGCACCAGGAACAGCAGTGACAGTCACTAAGTGAAATGCAGGTCACAGATCATCTATGCCAAAGATAAAGGTGAGCACTGAAAAGGATGGATGACACCAGGCTGTAGACATTTCCACAGAGTAGCTGGAAGGACTGTGGGAGCTATGTCATGGGGAACATTTAATAAATTAGATGATTTCATTCTAACACACTTGCCCTATTACCGGTGGTAGCCACCAGTGCCAGACACAGGAGCCGTGCAATGCTGCTGACTGACCCCTTGCATCCTCCATGCTTGGCTCATACGGATCCTGGTGAAGGCATCTGCATTGCAGGAAACTCCTACACCACGTACCACATCCTGTCCCAACCCTCCTCACACCCCTTCCCAACCTCTTTGACATGTTTTCTTGCGACCTTCTGTATGCTCCATGTCTTTCCTTAAGTATACGGGGGGCTGCTGAATGTCTTAGGGTCTCAAACCATTTTTCCTTATGACCATTAAACTATTTTGGTAACTGCTAATATAATCTGTTAAATGGACTGTTGCATTTCTGTTTGTTTGTTTTAATCATACTTTATAATCTTAAGCCCTCTTTTCTGTTATAGTGGAAAAGCTTATTAAGAAAGGGAGCAGTGCTCTGTGTCCTAAACCTATCCCGTTTGGAGTAGAGTATTTCCTCTGCAACTTTATTCAGTAGCCAAACCTCCTTGCCATTTATTTCCATTTCATCTCCAGTTTCCCTCACTTCATCATGGACTTAGTCAACTTCACTTTCTCAAAGGAGCAGGTGGGCCATGACAAAAATGCATACTCAGACATAATTGACTCTGAGAGGGCTTCGAAGACCAGAGCTAATATCCTGGCTTGGCAGATAATGCAACGTGGGAAACAGCACAACCACTGGAACACAACAGTGAGTTGTTTCATAACAGTCTGAAGAAAAATAGGGCCTTGAATATGTCCACCTTTAATCCCAGACATCATGAATAGAAGTCCAAGGCCCATCTGGTCAAGGGACCATGGTCCTCTTGTGGTCTACCTCTCAGCTCAAAAGAAAACATGAAAGATTTTGTGTTTCTCAGACAGACAACGGTGTGTGGAACATCAAGCATGATACAGGGGAGTGATACAAGGATCCTGGCTTGTGTCAGAAATAGTGTAGCCAGCAGGACCAGGGAAGTGATTGTCCCTCTGTACTCAGCACTGTTGAGGCTGCACCTCAAATCCTGTGCTCAGTTTTGGGTCCCTCACTGCAAGAAAGACATTTCTTGAGCAACTTCAGAGAAGGGCAATGAAGCTGACAAAGGGTCCAGAGTACAAGTCTTATGAGGAGCAGCTGAGGGAACCGGGGTTTAATTTGGAGAAAAGGAGGCTGAGGGGAGACCTTCTCACTCTCTCCAGCTACCTGAAAGGAGGTTGTAGCATGGAAGATGTTGGTCTCTTCTCCCAAATAACAAGCAACAGGACAAGAGGGAACAGTGTCAGGTTGCACCAAAGGAGGTTTAGATTGGCTATTAGGAAAAATTTCCTTACTGAAAGGGTTGTCAAATATTGGAACAGGCTGCCTAGGGAAGTGGTGGAGTCACCATTCCTGGACGTATTTAAAAGATGTGTAGATGTGGCACTTGCGGATATGTTTTAGTGGTGGACTTGACAGTGCTAGGTTTACAGTTGGAGTCTCTGATCTTAAAAATCTTTTCCAACCTAAATGATTTTATGATTCTGTTCTATGGCCAGGAATGCAAGGGTCAAAGAAAAGGTGGCAGAAGACAAACATACAGACTGAAAATAGCTGGAAATAGAGAGAAAGGGATGAGGAAAAAAATTTCACCCTTTACTTGAAACTCCATTACTTGAGGTGGACACTCATTCCAGCCTGATAGACTTCCAACCTCCCAAGATTTCCCCAAGGAAATGCTGCAGAAATAGACACTTCGGTTAAGGCATATAGACAGTTTATAGTAAGTCTTCAAGCCATCACTTGATTTAGATTTCCTAGCAGGGAGGAGCACTACCAGCAGTCACGTCAGTTATCTGGTAGTGATGGGGAGGCAGATACACCCCTGTTTTAACTCTAGCAGCAACACTCAGTCAGCCATGGGCTGGCATGGCAGTGACCTGGGAGGCATGCCCCTGCCCTTTTCTTTTTGCTAAGTCCCAGAAGATAGTGGGGGCCAACACTTTGTCCATCTGAAGGGTCTGATCATCTCTTAGGTCTCCATCCTGTCATCATTCCTGGTCAGTAAGCATACGCTGGGTTTTGAGGAAAGCAGTGATGTGTTCAGTGAACCAGTGGCAGTGCCTTATGCCTCATCCTTCTTTGTGTACTTCTGTCTCCAATATTGCTGAAGGTTAGGTGATGGATTTCAGAAATGAGAAGACAGACTCCTATAAAACTAGGACTGAAGGAACCGGAGAAGCCATCTCTTCCTCCTCTTTGCTTCATGGTAGGCTATACCTGTCTCGTTCTTGACAGATGGAAAAGCACCTAAGTCATCTCTTCCAGTGTCTCCCTTGAAGTCTCTCTCTCTCCCCACCCCCTCATTTTTCTTAATTTTTCTCCTAATATCAAACACAGACCTTTTCTTGCTACAATTTGCCACGGACTTACCTGCCTGCCATGGGCACAGAGGATGTTTTTTTTCCCTTTCCCTTTACTACTTTAATGGCTGGGGATTTCCTTTTATCCTCCCTCAGTCTTCCCTCCAAGTTACACAACACCACTTCTTTCAGGTTTCCCTTGTAGGACATGTCTTAGATCTGTGGTCATTTTCATTGCCCTCCTTTAGACACCCTCCAATGAGTCCACATTGAAAGCCAGTGCCAAAACTGGGTTCAAAACACCAACTAAAGTCTCAGCAATGCTGACTAGAAAGAAAGGTAATTTCCAGAGGTCTTGACAGCTGTAGTCTTATTTATGCCGTAAGGTAGAAGGTTTGCTTTTTTGGCAACAGCATACTATTTTTGACAGGGCCTGTAATCTGTTCTTACCCCAGTGCTTTTTTGAAAGAATTGCTGCCTGACAAGTTGTTTTCCAACTCCTATTTATGCGTTTCATTTTTTTCTGCATCACTAACATTCTTTGCATTGTTTCTTACTGACTTTCATCTATCTTTTCTCAACCACTTTCCCAATTTGCCAAGACAATTTGGAATGCTAAGCCTGTCCTGCAGTGTACTTAAAGAGCTGTCCAGGTCTGTGTCTTCCTGATGTACCTACTCTCTGTTTTGTCATCCATGTTGTTAATTAAGCCAGTGAGCAGAACCAAACCCAGAACAGACCTCTGTGGAGCTATTCTCAAGACAACCTTTATCTTGATAGTAAACCACTGAGGACTACTCCCTGAGCACAAGTTTTTAACTAAAATTTTTTTATCTACCTAACAGTAGTTTCTGCTAACTTATATTTCCCTGGTTTACTCATACGGATAGCTTTTGAAATGGAACCTAAACAGTTTATTGAAGATACACAGCGTATTCTGTTCCTTTCTTAACTACAAGACCCGTTGTCTTGTTACAGCAAGAAACTGGAGTGACTAGAAGGGACTGATCCTTGACAAATCCACACCGAATGCAATTGATTGTCTCATTTTGCCTTTGATCGTTAGAGATAACTTGGTGATTTATTCCAGAATTTTAATGGGAATGGGAATTAAACTGACTGGTCCATAATTACCCATCACCCTTTCCTTCACTTTTTAAAGAGCGATGCCTGTGGTTTTCCTGTACTCCACTATATCTCTGCAGGCTCTGGAAGACAGTCATTACTGACTCTGAGACTGCGGTAGTCAAATCTCTAAGTACCTACAATGAAGCTCATTACACCAAATAAATCTGAATGCATCTAACTCAATAACATTACCTCTATCATACTCTTTCCTTATTGTATGGCAAGATCTTACCTCTTTATCACTGTTATTAGTTTCTCTAGTACTATCCTCTGTCAATAATTTTCAGTCCCTGCTGAGCAGTGATCCAATATTTTGCTTAGTCTTCCTCTTGCTACTAATGAATTTACAGAATGATGTCTTGTTCCCTTTGATTATCCTGTTACTTGCAAACTTATTTTATGCTTGGCCTTCTTGATTATGTTCCTGCATGCCTCTGCTGTTCTACACTCACCTTTTGTGCTCCAACCTACTGCTTATCTCCTGTACTCTTCCTTCACAGGTGTGAGGTCAATGGGGAATTTGTGAACTAACTAGGTTGTTTTTAATATACTTTTTCATATTTTACCAGGTGGCTGCCCCTCCTGGAGCAGAGGAGGACGAGGTGGCTGAGATAAATAAGTCTGGTGCTGCTGTTCCCCCACCTTGTTCCAATGGAAGAAGAAGGTTAAGGGGCAGGTTACAGGTTGGCAATTGTATTAGGAGGTGCCAGAGGCAGGGAAATGCAGGAGAGCTCTTTTTTCTCGCAGTTGTGTTTGTTGTAAAAGCAACTTTTTTGAACATTATTAAAGATCATATCCTAGCTTTACTGACATTTGTTTGAAGGCAGTATAGGCTGCATGCTTGGCTCTGCAGCCTGAGGTGTCAGCCTGCTACTCCAGCCTGGCTGAAGCTGGTTGCTCTGATCCTGAGCCCACTGACAGTGCTGGGAGCAGGGGGGTTTAGGGGTGGGAGACCATGGTGCTGTGCTGCAAGGAGGTCCTGCACTGCAGGGCATCCAGGGACAATGCCAGGGCCTCAGTGCATCCCTGCAGTGTGGCTCTGTCACGTCTTGCTACCTGATGCCACCACCAAGGCCTCCTGTACCCCACCAAGCCCTCTTCCAGCATCCCACCTCAACAACGCCAGGGGCTGAGTACCTTGGCAGAGGGCTTGGGGGGATGCCAGGGTGAGGCCCTCCTCAGAGCCTCATCACATTGCCTTGCCAATGCTGCCCCACACCTGTTGTCTTCTTCAGCATCCCAGCGCCAGTGTCCTGGCCCCTTTATAGCCCCGCTTTTGCCCTGACAAGAGGCCCTCCTCTTCCTCCTCCTCCTTCGAGTACCCTGGGGGTCTCTTCAGACAGCTCCCCTCCCTGCCCTCCTCATTAACACCCCTCCAAACCGGCAGGCACAGACACCACCAGCAGCTCCTTTCCCCTCCAATCCCCTCCCCTTCTCTTCTATAATCTATCTACATATTAAAATGAGTTTGTCCCTGATTTACATGCGTAAGAAGGGATGTAATAATGAGGACGTAGATTAGAAGATTTAGCACAATCGTTTGTGTAGATTGTGTCCCATCAAAGGGCAGCTCTGACGAGCTGAGATTAAGGAGCAAACAGCTGCCGCTGGAATTCAGTCCATTTGTTTGTTTGCTGTTTTCTCTCTTGACTCCAGCAAACAGTCTCATTAACATGCAAGTGATTTGCCCCTTAAGCCTTTTCCTGTTTATTATTGGGGGAGTTGCTGACGAGGGCTTTGTAGAGTCCCTGGCCCAGTTCTGAGAGGTCGACGTGCAAATCAAGATTAAAATGGGAAGTAATTAAAAACAAAGAAGAGCCAGGACACCTTGGCCCCCTCTTCCCTTTGAGGGGTCTTGAAGTTAGGGCACCAGGAGAAGGTGTGGGGTAGGGGGAAGGGGAGCAATGCCCACCACATCTGGGTGTCCCAGCAGGTCCCTCTCGGCCAAAGCACCGGGGCTCTCCCTTTCTCCTGCACTCCTCCACTCCCAGCTCTGTCTCTCCCCTCCTCAAAATGTCTGGCTCTCCACTAAACTCATTTGCAGCCTTTGCTTCAACAGCCTTGTTTGGCAGCACCTTCCATATGGTCCCAGCTTGCTCCCCACCAGGGCCTGGGGACGCTGGGCAGCATGACCTGCACCAGCTGCTGCCTTCACACGTGCAGGCTGTAGCCTGGGGCCATCCCTGCCCTCTGCCCCATTAGCGGTGGTGTCCCCATCCAGCATCACAACCCCACCAACAGATCCCACAGCCTTCAGCATCTGCGGGGGGGTGAGGGACTGGGACATGCAGGGATCGAGCAGCAGCCACATCCATGGGCACAGACGGGGATGCACCAAGGGCTCCTCATGCAGGGTCTCCTGGAGCCGCCCCAGTTGTGAAGGGTAGCTTGGGTCACTGGAGCCACACTGGGAACAAACCGGCACAGTGTCTGTCTTTCAGTAGCACTCACATTCAGCTGGGTAACTCTGTCCCAGCCCTGGGCCAATGCTGCTGGTGCCCTCAGCACCTCTGAGGTGGTGCAGCACCAACCACCACTGCTCCCTGGGCTGTTCTGCTTCTTTGGGTCTGGTGTTTTAGCTGCCTGGGGCTGGCCAGAGCCTGCTTGCAGGCAGCTTTGTGCCAACCTGCTGCTGCTAAGAGCGCAGAACAGCGACAATGTGCTCATCTGTCGGCTCCCCGGATCTGCTGCACCCTATCCACAGCTGGCTGGGGATGCCAGCCATGAGGAATGACACAAAGGATTCCTGGGGCTGGGAGAGGGACTGTCACATAAATATCCTGCAAAGCAAGCAGCCCTTTCTCTTCATTTATCAGAACTCCTGCTGTATCCCCTGCAAGGCAAGTGAAAACATAATGAAGCCTAGAAATTTGCTCTGGGAAGCAGCAGTGGTTATTAAGTATGTATCTACATAGAGAAACAGGGACAGACGCAGGTTTGCTCTGGCTGGCAGCTGGCTCCAGCCCGGCAGCATGGAACCGTGTTGGAGCACCTCCACACGCAGCCTCACATCTTGATCACCCTCAAGGCTCCTGGCACAGCTGCTACTGGACCCAAGGTGGCTTCTGCCCAGAACCACAGCATGCTTGCACCTTGCTGAGCAGACTTGCACACGTGCATGTGTACACATAGCCTCAGTGCCAGGGTGAGGCTGTTCACCAGGTGCTACCCCATGACACTGAATTATTATGAAATTTGTGACCTTCTTTCACAGTTTTCCTAAGCTGTGCAGCTTTCCATGGGGCCCAGGACCAGCAGGAGCTCAGGACAGGGTGGCCACTCTAGGCTAGCCCAAAACCCCTGGACCGCGAGGGCTGGCCATTGTTTTCAGTGAGGTTACCCAGTTATTGCTGAAGTTAGTTTCACACATGACTGGGGAGACACTGCGGCGCTGCAGATATGTGATTGCAGGTTGCATTGTAATGAAAAATTGCAGGAGAATCACAATGCACATTGTAAGTACTTTCTAACCTGAGTGCTTTATTTTTGTAATCTTGGACTAGAGCTGCACAGGGGGTTGGTCAAGATCACTCTCCACCTTGCTCCAGTAAGCTATAAAGTCCAGAGAAGCGCACAGCTTTTGTAGGATTGACTGTTTAGAAGAGCAATGCCTCCCGCTCAAACCACCACTTCCACTACCTGCCAGAGTCATGCAGCAACGAACAATCAAACCAAAACACGGGTGCCCTCAATGCTATGGCATTGCGCAGAATGAACAACGTGGTGGTCATGATCCTTACGAACACTCAGTGTTGCATACAGACTGAATGACTGGCAGATTGTTGTGAATTCCCTACTGTTGTTTCTAACTCATTGGCCAAAACAATTAACAAAATAGTTATAGCTTTTGCTTTTTCAACTCAGAAAATGGCACAGCCACATTGTTTAGCCAGCTTTTTTGTGTGTTTGTTATGACAGTGGCAAGGGAGGAGAAGAGCATTTTCCTAGCTGGGGCACTACTGGCCAGACAGCAGCCTCTGGAACAGCTGGAGTGGCCAATAAGGTTCAAACAATGTCACGGATTGGAATAAATAAATAAAGAAACAAACAAACAAATACATACATTTTTATTATTATTTTTTTTACTCTCGTACCTTTCCTCCTTGTCCTATTCAGGAGGTACCTCCCCAGCCAGCGGCCAGGCTCCAGGCGTGCTCCCCTAAGAGGTGGCCACGTGTGGTCCCAGCCAGACCCTGGGCTTCCCCAGCAAGGTAGTGCTTGTGCCTTGCACACTCGCCGGCCCTGCATACTTGTCCCCTGTACAGCACCTTGCACGCTCACCTGCTGTGCAACCCCATCATCAGGAAGGTCTCCAGGCAGCAGCAGCAGCAGCAGCAGCGCCTCACCAGCAACAACACTGCCTCTCTCAGCACAATTTTTCGACTCAGGCCTGTTGCAATTGATTTTCAGTGGATCACTGGAAACTGCTCCATCAGTCTAGCCCTAACAGGTTTCTACTGTCTGCTTCTCTGTTTTGTTTGTTGCTTGTTTGTTTGTTTTTCCACAGAGTTTGAGTTTATAATAGGATCAGGGTTCTGTGGCCTGAGCACTTACCTCATAAACACCTGAGGCCTTTTTGCTCAGTCATGGCACAGTTAAAGCAACCACTGCTTCCTTGGAGGTACATCAGATCTGGAGAACTTCACACTCCCAGACTGAAAGAGTTATGTGTGAAGGGAGCTGATAATAGAAATGTTTAGTCAACCTTGATGTAAGTCATTTGAGTGCTCCAGCTCTAAATGGGCATGAGCCAGTGAAATCAATGTGCATCTGCAGCATGCCTGTAAACAAACAGGGAGCTGCAGGAGAACACCGATCACCAGCAGCTCATGTCACTATCCGCGACACTGTTGCACAGACCATCCCTCCCAAGCTGGTCCTTGGGAATGTGCTGATGTCCCCAAAGAATGGGGCCAGCGCTCCAGCCAAAGGAAGACACGTGATGGAAACAGAGGGTCTGAAAGAAAAACACTCATAAATTGAGGGAAATGAGGATACTGGGATGGTTCCTGATTCCCAAAAAAAGAGCTGTCCCCTCAGGAGGGTCTAGAGATCACCCTGAGATGACAGGTGCAAGAGAAGCTCTGGAAAGTGGTGGCTTTGCCAAGGAGACAGAGGGGACGCTGAGGCCCCTGGCATCTCATGGGCTCCTGCATTATGTGTACAGAGGGTCCCTGCCCAAATCCCCTGCTGCAGCAATAAGCACTTGCCTGAGAACAGGGCAGGAAGAAATACAAGAGAGGTCTCGTGGGCCCGGCTGCAGCGTGTGCCACCGCGTGAGCTGGGAAGGTGGGGGCATCTCTAATCCCCCGGGGCCAGGCCAGCTGCCAGGACCCGGCTGTTCCCCAGCATGGCAGCACCACAGCCCCTCGCACCATCCTCTCTGAGCACCCGATTACACCCTTTGCAGGGCAGGAGCTACCTGAAGCCTCTTCTTGGGGCTTGCGCTTCAAATAGCTGCAGGAAGAGAAACACTATGTTTGATGTGCACCTTTTCTTGAGAGGTCCAGGGGTTTTTGAGGACTTGCAGACACTTAGTAGGGTCAAGGGGGCAGGCTGCATATCCTAACTTACCACTCTAGTTGCTGGTTGTTTCATGCACCAACTTTGCGAGACCTGTGCTGGGCTGTTGTTTCTCCACTCTGTCAGGAATAAAGTATAAAATCATCCTTCTGGACAACAACAGATGGATTTTTAATCAAAGCCACTCCAACGCAGGCAGCTCTCTCTCCAGAGTCAAGAGATCCAACTCACCCTCCACTGCATCCTTCTTCTTTCAACTATGATTATTGTTGCGTTACTATTGCTATTATGTCATAAACTGACGTCTTATGTTCCTGTTTGTTATCTGGGGATTCTGCTCTAATCTTGATGATCACTAATGCAGTGTAAATCCAGCGCACTGGGTGATAATCTAGCTACATTAAACAAACAAACAAAACTTTCTAGGTATAATCAAAACATTTTACTTTAATATTGTGGACAATGCTTCTACAGCGACACCGCATTTCCCTCAGCCCTTCTCCGCAGCTCAGAAAGATACCGTGCCCTGTTTGTGCTTGAATAAAGCTGGCGTTTTGGTGCTTGCTGGGATGTAGCGGGCAGGGCGCAGGATCAGGCCCCCGGCGCAGCAGAGAGCGGTTTCATCCTGTGCTCTGGCGACATCTGAAAGTTGGCAGGAGCCCTGTTCCCTCCCCAGCCCCAGCAGGGAACGTCTGCCCTCTGCCAAACAGCGCTCCAGAGGACGGGCGTTTTTTGGGTCGTGTTAATTCTACGTGAAAAATAATGCAATACGACTCATTTTTATAGGTAGTAATTAATACCCGTTGGAACGCCATTTTCTAGCTACACGTATCTTCACGCTGTTAAGTAGGGGTGCTCATACCTGAGGTGGGCCTCGGTCAGTGAGCACGGGGTGCGCTTCTGTTCCCCTTTTCAGAGAGACGTTCAAAGCACGCGAGTGCAGAAAGCACTGCAAACCAGGGAGGGAGAACGGGAGGGCGGGGTGATTAACAGATGAAGGCCCAGCAGCGCAAATTTTAAGCAGGAAAAACCCCCACCCTAAACCTCCCCCACGACCTTTTGCAGGCCGGCCCCCCGGGGCTGCCCCACACTGTCGGGACAGGGGAGCCCCCGCGCCGCCGGGCCCCCAGCGCTGCCGCCCCGCACCGCGCTGTCCCGCCGCGGCAGCCCGGGGCCGGGCCGGCCGAGGGGGGCCGGGGAGGGCGGGGCGGGCGCCCGGGTGTCGGTGGCGCGGCGTCCGGGAATGCGCCGCTGACACTAACCAAGTTTGCCAGCCATGCTTTTCTCATGGCTCCCGCACAATGGCCCGTTTTCTGCCCACCTGCCGATTATGCTTAATTAGGCGAGGAGTTGATTAATTTGAGGTAATTGACAGCTAATTACAGGCCCGAGGGCTCATTAACTTGACGTCCTGTCTGAGGGAATCGGCTGGAGGGGGTCAGGTGATGTGCTGCCCCCTCCGGTGCGCGCTCCCTGCCCGCTCACCTGGGCGGCCGCGGGACGGGGACAAGCGAGGCCGCCCGCGGGAGCCGGGATGCTGCGGGGCTCCGGGGAGACTCAGCCCCGGAGGGGAGGCTGCGGGGCGGAAGGGCATCCCACGGTGATACAGCAGGCTCCGGCTGGAGAGGGGGGCGGGGTGGGGACCTTGTGTAGGACGAGCACGCAGGCAGGTTGGGAGGTGGATGTGGATGGGGTGAGGGCTCCTAGGGCTGTGACTCCCTGTAGGCTTGGCCAGCAGCCCCCACCCTGCCCGTGGCCCCGGTGGGGGTCTGTGGCAGCAGAGGTCTGCCGAGGGTCCATCACCCCAATGGGAGTCCGCGGCGGCTGCTGGCAGGCTGCAAATGCCCATGCTTGCTGGATGGCAGGTCACTGCAAGGCATCATTAGTCACTTCATATTTACATCGGAGAATACAACTACTGATCGAAAGTAGGGAAGTTTTTTCAGTAAGACTCTTCTCAGTTGCTCTTTACTGCATGCAAATCATGGGGCAGCAAGAGAGCTGTTTATCTAACATCCTATGCAATCTCCCTCACCAGAGAATTTGGGCATGTCCTCTGGATTTACAAATTTATGCTATCTCACCCTTCTGGAGCAGGCTGGACTCCTGTGTAGAGAGAGGCTAAATGACATAACCAAGGTCACATGGAAAATCTAAGAGCTGAATCCAGCTTTTTGAGCCCTAAAGCCAGGACCTTGATCATAAAACCAGCTTCACCATATTCCTCAAGCACAAGGCAGGTTACTGAACGTGACTGATGCCTACCAAAAGTCTGGCCGTACGGCCACTCTTCTGAGGTACAGGCAGCTGCAGTGGAGCACTGACAGGTCTGGGATGTTCCTGGCAACACTGAGGAGAGTGTCAGAGGAGGCCTTTTCAAACTACATATCTAGCAGCTAATTATGTCAGGCAGAATGTGGGTGAAGAAATGTACTTGAAAGGTCACAAAAGGATGCCCAGTGTTTGTGTTGGCTGCTTCTTGCTGTGGGAGTGCTCATCACCCTTAGAATCCATCTCATCTTTTGGAGGTCTTGCCTCAGACATGGTACATCCTGGATGTAACAACTGATTGTTAAGCTTGGTTCAGGATTCAGTGGTAAGCCAGTACAGAAAGTGTCAGAGGTTGAGTAAGCTGTAGCCGTGAGCAGACTGACTACAGCACACCATAGTAGCTGCACTGTCTTAGGAGCCACAGGCTCCAGACCAGGGTACCTCGCACTGCTACTGGAGATGAAGGCTTGGAAAACTGGAGTGGAAGGAATGGGATCTCCTGGCAAAATTGCAGACAGCTCTTCCTGGGTGCCAATATGGAAGCCTGGTGAAGAATCCTCAAAACCATCTTAAACCATAGTCTGACCTGACCACTGGGGCTCTTCAGTCAAAGGAAGCTTCATCGCAGTTCAAGCCTCTCAGACGCATCCCTACACCCACTGGCATCATCCCTCTGCCTTACTTTGGCCTTACTTCTACCTGTGTCTCCTATGAAAGCACTGTGCCATCCTCGCATTTGTGGTGTGATCAGAAGGGATGAAAAATAGAGGTGTCTCATCTGCATATTGCTGACAGTGGATTTTAGAAACCTGACTAAACAACTTGCTTCAATATCCTGTTATTGCATTCCACAGCTGACTTACACACTGCCCTTTATCCCTTTGAAATGTACTGGGGTTTCATTTTCTAAGCTCTCGTTTCAATTTCATGGAGTTGGGTAAAGCCATGTGATCTTTATGGCAGTCATTATTTAATACCCTCCTCACATTTGTTGTTCCTTCTTTCCACCCTACATACACCCGGACTCAGTGATGATTCATGGTACAGAGGTGAAATGGACCCATGTGATGAATAAATTTTGCTCACCTGCTCAGAACCTCTCTCATGTCTGTGTCTTTCAGGAGAAGGTATCCATAATTTAAGTTCTATTTGAGAGGAGAACACCCCAACAACTTTTATGATGGCATTTATCACTTAGAACCTGGCAAAGAAGTTATTTGGAGGGGGCTAGGCTGGTAGTTTCCTCTTTTTCTCTCTTGATCCATTGTTGAAATTTGCTAAACCTTGGCTATTTCTCATCTTGACTGTTACAAGGCTGTTGCCTTCTAACGTAACTACAAAGACTATACATTGGTGCAACAATATTAACCATTACGTATAGCACTGGGCTATTTAGTAGTGAATTTATTCTTCTGTGTTGACCCAGATTCCATTGATAGTCTGCAAGAGTCTTGTAAACAGGGATACATTTGACCATGTACATTTCTTATGAGACTCGTTACGCTACAGATGGAGCACTATGATCCAGGTAGGTTAAGTGGCCGTCCATGTTTAGCAGGGTGTCTGAGGTAGATCCAGATAGGAAATGTGCATTCTTGGTGTTTCAACTCCCTGAACCTTTAGAACTCTCTCTTGCTATAGAAAGCCTTGCCCACCAAGCACCACACTGTGATTCCTTTCTGAAGAAGGAATGTTTTGTGGGGACCGTGACTCCTCCAAGGCCTAAGCTTTACAAAAACTAACCTTTTTGATACTGAGTATTTGCCTGAATTCCCAAGTCATCACTAGAAGGCAGAAACCCCACTCAACTGAGTCAAGAGCTCCTTCTGTCTATCTGGAAATCACAGAGCCCAGGCTTAGGGGCTTAGTTCTAGTAGCAGGAAATTTTACACAACTGTAAAGCTCTGGGTAGACAGTAACAGATACGATCCTTGAGGGAGTGGTAAGTAGCCTCACTAGGACTGCCACATCAGATCGATGGACCAGGATATTGTAGAATCCTTCACTCGAGAGGTGGTTCTTCAGAGCAATCCACCTTATAGCAGCATATTTTGACTTGAACTCATGTCACCTCAGCTGGAGAGACCGGTTACTCTTCTATGTTCATGACAATTTATTGGTATTTGAATACAGGTCTCTTAGAGAACCAGAATTTAATTAAATCTAGGCCATCCAATTTCTGTACTAAGTCTGTGGATGCTGGAGGAAAAAAAAATTGGAATAGTCACTGGCACTCAAAGAGAAGTGTATAACACTGGTGGTCTGGTTTACAGTAGTAGAAGTGCAAGTATTCCCTACACAAAGTACACACAAGCTTTCTAAATAAGTTGACAGAATGGAAATTATTGCTGAGATGAAAGACAGGGTAACCTGTTTGAATTTAATTTGCTTTTTATCTCAGATTTTTTTTTTTTTTTTGCTTTAGAATCCTCTGGCTCTTGGGAATCCAAAGAAGAAGGGAAGGTCTCCGAAAATTGTTTGTCTGTGGGAGACAACTCTACCATTTTTGAAAAGCAATCTGGACTTTTAGCAAGTTGGAGTATTTTAGAAAGTCTCCATATTTCCAGGAAGACAGCAAGATATTCCTGCTTCTGATCATTACCTATGTAGTTGCAAGGATGCAGCTGCTGATGCCCATGCCAGTGTAAAATGCAGCATCAGCCGTCATGCGAAGCAGTCACTTGTGCTGTCTGGATGAGAACTGTGCTCAGGTGCGGACTGGTAACATGGCTTGTTCTTTCTGGGATGCCTTGTCTACTGCTTTCCTCTTTGGACACAGCTCAGGCCATTTCAGGAGGAAAACTGGTTGATATAAAATACTAAGATTTTCTTGAATCTTCATCTCTTCTTCTCTAGTTTGGCAGATATCAGCCATTATTCAGCATTAACATCCCTGGACCACGTGTCCAGCCAGAGATGCCAACCTCATAACTGCATTTGTGGCTGAAGCTGTGTCTGAACCTATTCACAACGCTATCTGTAACCAGTGACTTCTAAAAAAGTGACCTGCTGATTCTCCAGTGTCTTCATTTAATTTAGGTACCTCTGTGGCGTGAAATACAAAAGGCCAAGAGCACAATTCTGAGCCCAAGCAGTGTGAACACCCAGGGGGAGGGGTTTCGTAGGTCTGAGTTTTCTGAAATACTTCCAGCTCTTTTTTCTTACCTGATTTCTTCTGTAACATGCAGGGGGAGTGGCCACCAAAAATAAGTTATATCAAGTCTGGCTCCAGAAGTTTTTTTTTTTCCAGATACACAGAGTCTATGTGAATTAACACAACACTCTGATGCCAAAAACAGCAGCTTGATTAAATGTTGCTTTAAGATCCAGGTCATAACTAGAGTGTATGTGTATATGCCCATGTTTGTACGTGTGTGTTGGCACCTACTCTGCGGAGGCTGGAATGACAGCTCTCCCAAAACAATGAGAAGGCTGGTAGTGACATCACTGAATTTTAGGGTAAGACCTTAGTAAAGTGCTTCAGTAACTGCCACAAGTATCCTTAGCCCACGGTTACAGCAACCAGGTCAACTTCCCAGTTCTGAAGTTTAAAGACGTTTTTCAGGTGCTGCCTGTGTAAGTGACATAGCTCTCCATCACCAGCAAAACAGCTCGTACTTTAAGCTTAAATGAGACCCCGAGATCGAAATTCTACACTTCCAAACCAAATTCAGTACATGATGCAAAAATTCCTGATATACGTGCTTAATTTCATGTGCCTGAGAAGCCAGTTAGCAGAAGGCTGTACAGAGGTGCACAGACATCTTATATAATTTCAAACATATTTCATCCTAAATAGCTTTTAAGTAACTGTTCTCTATCAATATCTGGGTTTCAGAAAAGAAGCTGCCTGATCGATTGCCTTACTCGGGAGTAAGAGGGTTACTGTAATTATCTTGTTTGCAAGAAAAATAAGAACATTTATCTCATTTTAGGTTAGCAGAAGAAACAGCAATTGTGAAATTTATTGTTAGCCCAAATGTATTTTTATTTTGCTGATGAATAAATGCTGAATGACTGACCTTTGGGCTAGTATTTTTCCCATTATTTCTGTAGGAGTTTTATATTAAATTCTCAATAAATGCTGGATTTTTTTCAAGACATTTGACCCAAATAAGAACAAACCCTCTTATTATTTTGTGCCCTGCATTTTAACATTATGAGGTGAGAGGATAACTGAAAGAGATCCTGTTCCATGCTGTAGAAAATAAATAATATTTCTGAGAACGTAGCTTACGTGAGACTGTTTCTGTTCATGTGCAGCAGTGCTGACCTGTTGCAAACTTGTTTGAATTAAACTGAAGGATCCCAAGGGAGACTTCATATCTAACTTGTCTGAAGGTGCTGCAAGACCACCTGAACCACAAGAATCTAAGAGAAGGAAACCTTTATTTTTAGATCAGCAGGTCACCAGGAGGACTAGTCTCCTGCAGTCCCCGAGAGCAGTTGGTTACCTTGGGAAGAGTAAGCCACCAAGCGAGTTTCTCCTTCCTAGGAGCCACCTGTGTACATCCAGGTGAGGAACGCAAGTCCCAGGTGAAGAGGGAGCTTTGGTAATGGTGGGGCTGGCATTGGGCTACCAGCCGATCTGCCACCCAGCAGCAGAAGTCAGGGCGAGCAGTAAGAGGTTTGCCTGTGCCCGGTCTTCTGCCTAATGCACTCACGGTGCCTCCTGCAGATCTGGAGGAGCCTGAGGAAAGGAGTGAGGGGACAGCTGATTCAGAGTATCTATCCACACCTTCTCCCAAATAAAGGTATTTTGAAGTTGTGTAGGTGCTAGACATTAAAAGACATCAGATACCCCTTCAAAGTACAGATTCTGATTTCTTTGCTCTAACTCCAAGCTGGATTTATAACCAATTTAGCAGGACAGCTTCTCAGAATGTATAGAAGTTGATTATTTTGGCATTAGTTTGATGACTGATCTCCAATCCAATCCTGAGACTAAATTAATTTACTGATCTGATAGTGTTCTTTTTGTTAGCTTCCCTCAGTAATATTTATAGCTTACATATGTATATTAATACATATGTAGCTTATTTGGATGCTATTTTTATTTCATTTTAGTTTAAGACTTTTATGAACATTATAATAAAAAACATGTACAAATACCCTCCTGATGCCTCTTCAGTAGGCAATAACAATTGCCCAGAATAGATCTTACCAGGCAGAAAGCCTGACTGGATTCACTTAAGAAGTTGATGATTTCTACACGTTTGTTTCACTCACAGCACATTTAGTTCATCAAATATATCGCACTCAGCCTGTATGTTCAAATTTTTGGGATTGGGGCTTGTGCTGAAGAAACATCTATCTACCCAATACAAGGGAAATGACAAAATCTCTTTTCTACCAAGGACAATAATTTTGATAAGTTATAAGAACTAGAAAGCTGCCACTGATCATTAAAACGGAAAAAGGCAAATTTAGAGTTCTCGGGAATATCTATTCCCAGTGAAATAACAGAATAAAAAATGTGAGGAAAAAAAAAATCACTAACCACCTAGGGATACAGATAAGAAAACAATTATCAGCACTAGGGCTTTATAAAGAACAAATTGTGCTGGAGAAACCTGATTGCTTTTTTTAATAGAATTATAAAATGAGTGGATGAAGGGAACACGATGGATTTGACACATTTGGATTTTAGTAAAGATTTGATACATAAATCCTACTCAAAATTAATTCAAATTGGCTTGGCTACATCAGCACATGAAATGAAAAATTGGCGGGAGACCTGCAAATAAAGGATAATGATGCATAAAAAGGTATTGTGTTGGAGAGAGAGGTCTCCCTCCCTCCCAGAGATCAGCAGTTGGTCCTGTCCTATCTAACACCTCCTGACATGACACCTTCTGCCTGGAAATCAGCAATTTTTTAAGAGACTGAAACACAGAAGGACATGTGGAATAGAGCAGCTGAAAGTAAAATGGGATCCCAGTAAAAATTCAAGTATTAGCCAAACCACAGTATCCAGTCACGAGGAGGTCACTAGAACACACCAGATGAGAAGCACTGCAGCAGAAACCAGTGAGATGGGAATTCGCAGTGAAAGACAGCAGAAAAAATAGCTGGAGCATCTGAGTAAGAGAGCTGCAATTCATCCCAGTATGGAAGGACCATGAGGCTTTTGTCGACAAGGTCCCAGGCAGGTTTTGGTGGTGTAACTGGTAAGGGAGCTCCTGGGGCCTCTCCTGTAGCGTGTTGGAGACAAAACTGCAGTAAGAGATTTTTCTCCCCAGAAATAACCAGTGTGGACATTCACAGTGAAATCAGGCTGATTTGGGAGAAGGGCTTTAAATAGATACTTTTTTTTTTTTACTTTTTTTTTAAATGTAAAACCAGGAAAGAAATTGGCAGTAAAGCAAATTAAATATATCAATAACATACATAAATCCCCATTTCCCTAATGTGTTCCCCTTCTCTGTCACTGAATCCATTTGCAATTTCAGCTATTCACCATTTTATCTTGCCATCCATCCACAGGTGAACGTGGGTGTCCCAATAACTTTGGAACCTGTAGGCCAATTTCAGACAACTTTGTGGAGGGCTGATAATATATTTCTGTATATTTTGTTACATGAAGTGGCTGACAAAAGAAATCCAATGACTGCCCTCACTGAAGTGTGAGCACACCCTCTGTTAGGCATGAGAGAATCCGCAGATGTCTTGAGAGACACATCCACAAGCAGAACCTCGCTTCCCTGGCTGGTTCCACTGCTCAGGAAATTTCTGCTTTTCCCTGACCTCCATCTTGCTGAAAAACACTACCTATTTCTGTTTGCTCCCTTTCTGTGTTGTTTTTTTCATTATTTTTCTTCTTAAACTGCATTTGTAACAGTAGGCTGCCTTTGCTGTTTTGCATTCTCCCCAACCTTCTCCCCACACCTTGCCACCTTCCAAACTGTGCTTTCTTACCTCTCTTGATCTCCTCTCCTCTAAATCCCTGTTTTTAAATTCTTCTCACTTACTTACCTGTATTTTTCATTCAGTCTTCCATATCACTCCATTTCCACAGTCCTCTCCCACCCAATGGCTTGCTAACAGTATTTTGAGACTTGCTAGTGAAGCTCCTGTAAGGCTTACCCAGCTGCATTACACTAATGGGATAGGCCAATATTTACTGTAGCAAGTTCCTCCCTCTCCAAAACTATTGAAGCACATGAGAGGAGCGATCTTTCTTTTGCTGGAGCAAATAGTTTTCAGCTCTCTAGAGAGCTGTAGTGATCACTTTAATAATGTTCTCTGTCAAGGCAGGATCAGACCGACAGAACATCAGAGCAAGAGCAAGGATTTCGACATGGCAGAATTAGGAAAATTACATTTTTCTCATCCTGGTCTGTTGGCAAACATTTGGACTGAGTAAGTGTAGAGTTACATCAAATCTGGAAAGCAGCACTTACACCCTCTCTGCCTGAGTGTGAAGGTCAGGATAAGCATCCTACATCAGTAAAGATGTTATAATTATTATTAGGATTTCCGTAATGTTTATGACTCTCCTAAATGCATATGTACACCGTGCATACTGTGGCAGTTAACAGCATTGTGAGAAAGCTTCATTTTTACTGTTCTGTTTTTAAATTCTCAATCTTTAACGCTGCATTAAAGTGACTTTTAAAAAATTTTAATTTCCTGAACAGTTCTTACAGGTCTTTAAAAAAAGATTAAAATGTCTGGTATTACACTGTAATTTATTATTATTTAAATTACTAATGCCTGTCAGTTGCTTTGGTGCTTGCATTTTATTTATTTATTTTTGTAAAAGCTGTATCTATTTAATGAAAAAACAAGGCAGATGGCAAGCACTGGAAGGGCCACTGGACTGTGGCTAAGAAGTCATAAGGTTTGAGTTGTCGTTGCTGGACAGCCTCTAACAAGACTCTCCACATGTTGGTGTCTCCTTTTCTCCTGCTCTTTTACTGCTTCATCCGCTCGTAAGCGGACAGAGACCTTCACCTAACTACGTGTTTCTATGACTCACAGCACAATAAAGTTTTGATACATGCTGAGGTCACTCTGCTCTAAATAAGTACTGTAATGCAATTGATAGCTCAAACTGCTAAAGAGATATTCTCCAAACACAGCCCACAGGCCAGGTACCATACAATTAGTTATGATTAGTAAGTGGTACATGAGTGCCAGAAGGTCTTAGTGAAGGACACAAGAAGCCAACACACCTTTTCCCTCCATCTGCATATTTTTCACCTCTCTTCATGACATTCTCAAGTGCTGCTAATCTGTATGGAGGATGTTCTTCACCAGAAGGTCCTCCTCACAAGGACACAAAACCAACACTTTTTTATACTTGATTGATCCTTATCTGCATTGGGAAGTCAGAAATTTGGCATGGTATTATTTATACACAAAGTAACAGGCCACTAAGACCTCTCCCTTTGTGTGACAATCAAGGACCCTTAACACTTCCTTAGGCAAAGAAACTGAGATAAAGAGGGAAAACAAGCAACGTGTCTTCCTGGAGACTTTTCTCCGGGTGTCTGCCAGCCTCTTAAGGGAGGCTTGACACAGAGACCGTCACCAGCCCTTACTGAGGGCGATCACTCAACTCTTGAGCTTCCAGAGCATGAAAATGGAGGTGGGTTTGATGGTCTTTAGTTTTCTGCCATTGATTTGGGACTCCTCCTTAGACCAAGACTGAAGCATCTGGAAGGCAAGGTAAGTGGTCACTCGGTGGCCATCTGCAGGCACTAACAGTAGTTTTATTCTCTTCAGACACTGGTTTTACAGATCTGTTCTGCTGAGACACTCAAAAGCAGTGCTGATGAGGTTTTCACTGAGCGCCCACCAGAGAGCCTCAGGTCAGGTGGAGTAATTGCATTCAGATGTTTCTCTCTCTGCATATTTCTCTTCATGAGGCATCATAAAAGCTGCCAGCACACTGGAGTAAGGCAGGAGCAATAAAGCTTTTCACCTTTCTTCTCTGGGTTTTAGTAAGAGGATTACATATCTCGTCCTTCCAGAATAAACCTCTTTGCAGAGAAGATACTTCTCAAGCCCTCTTTGAGGATCAGTCCCTGCATCAAGACTCTTAAGGCTCAAGCCATCACAGCAGCCAGTAGGAAATGAACCCCAGTTAAAAGGGAAAGGCTTTCACAGCTCTGAAGTTCTAGGACACAGTGTACATGCTGTCATGGGGAAAGTGTCCTTGCTGGGTTCACAGCTATCCAAGACAGAAAAATAAGGAGGCATAAGCACAGAGTAGAGTTCGAGCTTCATGCAAGATGACAGGAGACTGTTGCTGGAGCCTTGGGAAGACACAGTTAACCCTCTCGCTGGAACAGCTTCACCATCAGGGACAAATAACACAAGAAAGAAAAGTGGGAACCTCTTGTAGCTTTAACATTTAACCAAATATGTCTGAAAACAGTACCCAAGCCTGTGTGAGTGCATGCAATGAGCACGTTGTTAAAGCAAATTGAAAGCTTTAAGACATAAGTTTTATGACATCTAGCCCAAAGACAGATTAATTAGGACCTTTAGAAGGACCATAACATCCAAATCAGACTGAATCACTAATACATTCCTATAACTTTGGAAACATCGACTGGCAATTACTTCTGCAAGTTACTACATTCCTTTACAAAAACATCTATGCATTAAAATGAAAGTCTGTGTGACAAGTAAATAAAACTGCTCATTTCCACTGACCCTCCTCAGCACGCACTGTTCTTGCCTTCTGCTGAGGCTGTCTCAGCTGCTGGGACACTGCAGACCTGCTCTGGCTCTGGTGTGTCTTCCATCTCTCCTGTCACTCTCTCTGCTCTCACCGTAGCAGGTTTAGGGAATGGCATGAAAGTGTACATATTTTCTTGAGCATTTCCCATGGCTCCTTTGGTCATCAACTTCACCTGCCTTAATCTATGTGAATAATTTCCGTTTTGCCTAGCTGCCTTTCTGGGGCAAAGAAATATCCTGATACATATGTACAACTGGCTTCTCACCTCAGACTGTAAGTGTTCCACCATCAGCGTAGAGAGGGATAAACTGATTCGTTCCCATGTCAGCTCTCGCCTTTCCAGCTTTCCCCTTCCTGGCCACACTGGGACCTGTGATGATCACAACTCACAGGAGATATATTTCTTGATGGCACCTGGATGCTCTGGCGATTCCTCAGGTCTCTCCCTGCTGCTCACTTCACACCTCTGCAGGGCAGAAGACAACACTTGCACTCTATGTGAGGGGCACTGGGGAGCAGGGATCGCTGGAGCTCGGCCTGCTGCCCTTTCCCTCTCTCTGTTGACCATTTTTAATGGTTCTTGTGCACTTTTGGATGGCTGATGGGTGCGTCATGTGTAAACCCCCTCCCCCTTGCACACACAGCATTTGCTTGGCTTGCCCAGCAAGATGGTTGGGTTTTGGAAGCACCAGGTGCAGCTGCTGGGACCGCTGGTTAGAGAAACATTTGCCTCCTGAGCCCGTTAATTAGCACAGTAACGGTAACTGTGCTCCATTAGCCAACCCATGTGGTCGAGTCCCTTCCTCGTCCACCAACCTTGCCCTTAATGAGAGCTGGAAGGGGGACACTCACAAAACACTGCCTCAGAATAATATTCGGCTTTGTCCACGCCGGTAACAAGAGCTGACAGGATCACTACGTCCATTTCTCTTCTAATTAGCACACTTCCAGCTCGGCCTGAGCCAGCAGCCAGAGAAAAGCGATCGGACAACCGTACCGAATCACAAACACAAAGAGGCCCATTCCCCGTAATTAGGTGAGACAATCCCTCAGTCTTTTCTCGGCTGGAGCTTGCCGGTAAGACTCTCGCTGTTTTGGTAAGTCCCAGCAACACAAGTTACACGTCTCCCCAGGACACTAATAAGCCCCTAATTGTCTTCCGCTTCACACGGCTTGTACCATAGGTCTGACTTGGGGGAATTCTCCTAACGAGCGGCAGCCAGCGCTCCCTGTGCCACAGACGGACGGGGAGCCGCCTCTCGGGCTCCGGGAGGAGAAGGGGGACGGGGAGAAACATCCAGAAAAGCAGCCCAGAGCTGGGGCCCAGCTACGTGGCATGGGGCCGGCAGTTGGGCTGCAGCCACCCACTGCTGGGGACATGGACCTTCTCTACCCTCTCTCCATTGCCACTATCCACCTACATGGTGGAAACACAAATTCAACCCTCTGTCCTACCTTGTCCTTTCCCTTGCCCACACTTCCACGCAGAAATGCACCATCGAAACCAAATGTTTGAGTGCAAAGATTTGCCTTAAGTCTCCACTAAGGCTTGCTGGGAGCTGCCCTTAGAGAAATGCAGCAGCTGGCACTTGCTTTTCTCCAGTGAGGCCATGCTGTGGGTCTGCCTTGGAGTTCAGGCTGGGAAGGAGCATGGAAGGGTTCCCCCATGGAAGGGAACACATACTGGCTCTCACAGGACAGGTTTCTAAAGATGCCCACAAAATGATTAAAACCAGAAGAACTTTGAGAAGTTGTGAGGGAGGTAGGAGACCCCAGCTCCAACTTCCTGATCAAAACAAGGCAAAGAAATACACATATTCCCTTTAACTTTCAATCCGACACTTCCTTGAGAAACTATCACCAACAAAGTATTTTTCAGCAAAACATTTTCCCTGATTTCTGATGACAAGCTCATTTTGAGCAAAATATCTCAGCTGATCCCATTAGGGATACTTAAGGCGTGCAGATCCCTTTGCCTCCTGTGAAGCTGATCACAAACTGATCCCTCCTGCAGATCAGGCCAAGGTGCCTCACCAGAAGTGCTTCGTCCACAGTTTAACATGTGCTATTCAGCTTCAGTGAGCTAAGCAGGGGAGAAACCTAAGACAGGGTGACAAACTGATCCATGCAGAGTACAAGAGAAAGGCACCAGCGAGTACCTTGAAAGGCAATTTAGTAAAATCAATATGCATATATATAAATAAATCCATTTAAACTAGCTGTAACTAATAAGTTCCTTTAATACAGCGAGAGAAAAACAAAGGAAAGGCCACAGAACCAGGCAGCCTAAGCATCTGTGCCCACTGCTAGTTCCTTGTCCCTCATTCTCACGTAGCTGACGAACCTTTTTCCTGCCTTTTCAGATGTGACCTGCTGTGTTTTGGGCTATTGTAGTAAGCAGAAGATGGTAAGTTTCTGATGCTTCAGAATAAGCTTTAAAATTCTGTGATTATGATGAAAGTTGTTAGATGTGCCTGGTACGTTTGGGAGGGAAATCTTCCCTGGCATCCAAGTGCCTGCAAGCACAAAATTTAATTACCCCATATTATTACGCCCACTCATCAGCTATTGGCTACAGAGCCAGCCTTTCAAGTGATACAGAACCAAGTCAAGTACTTTGTCCCCCCAGAGATCTGGTCAATAAATAAGGTGCAAGGTCATTCTTATTACCCATTTTTCCTACTAGCAATTAAGTAAGGGCTTTCAAGCTCAGCCCTCTTCCTCTTTTCTGTTCCTTACTGAGGTGTCTATAACAGAGACAGGCAGGGAGCGTTCTGGCTTCACTGGTCACTGATCTGTATTATAGGAATCAGCAGGCAAGCCAGAGGTCAACCACACAAACCCAACAAGAAAACGCCTATTCTGTACACGCATCAGCTGCCTGGAGTCAGTCATCCTGCTCAAAGGGACATGACGGAAAAGGTCAAGTCTAAAAATCAGCAGCTTCAGCGGATGATGAAGTCAAAATGTGAAGAGATCCCACCATGCTGAAAATCGAGCACAATCGAAATAAAAATGGCATTATTGCACATACTCTATGCAGAAGGTGGATTACACTCTTCAGAAGCTGGATCAGTCCATACTTCTCCAGCCACTTGAGTTTTTAAATATCTTTATGTGGACTTCAAATGATTGGCCACAATTGACTTCAGGGTTTTGCATTTCACATCCTCCTGACAGAAACTCCCAGCACTGGTGTAAGGACTGGCTTGCAGAGGTAACATAGCTCTAGAACAGCTTTGATTCCAAGAGTCATGGTATTACAAGGATCCAGCCTTTTTATTTTCCTTTTCTTTTATTTTCTTTTTCTCTTTTTTTCTTTTCTTGCCTTTTAAAAATATCAAAGTTCATCTCTTACAAGGCTAATGCATATTTGGCATCACACATACAGTATCTTCAGAAGTATTTGGCACACTGGCTGGTGTATAGGTTGGAATGTGTATATAGGAACCATGGGGTTTGGTATTTCTATTGTGGGAAGTTTTCACTACAGTGACTACAGAAATGTATGTACAACATTTGTATTTGTTGTTCTAATCACTTTCATTCAATTCAGAGTTTGTTGGTCCATGGGAAGTTTCCATCCAAATGTGATTTTGCTGGACTGAAGATACAGAGAGAGCATTCTTTCAACTAATTATCTTCTACTATAGACTGATTATTTAATGACTTTCTAAAGTGTCAGTACAGAACATTTTGAATGACTGCTGGCTTTAGGAGAGCAAATACATAAGTCTGTGGATTTTCTGCAATAGTAACTTGCAATTTGTCTTTTTCTTTTCATTGCATATGTCTAAAAATTGGTGTTACTTTAGCATTTATTATTAGTTTAGTATCATCACAGAAACATTTATGCAATGTTACTGAACTTGTGGTAGGAGTCCAGGTTTTCAGACCATATGACAAATATGTAATGTATCTTTTTTAGATAACTGCATAGGCTGATAATGGACTCACCAGTATCGCTTGCTCAACGTGAAGTGGTTGGCATAACTGCTGTCATCATTTGGAAAAAGTGTTGCCTAGGACAAGTTACTGTGGGTGAAGATCAAGTGAATGAGATCAGCTGTTTGCACAAACTGCAAATCTAAGTGATGATCCTGTTCTTAGGAATACTCAAAACAGGATTTAGCCCGTGATGATGTGGGAGAACACAGCAGAGGAACAAAATACAAGCCATAATTAGGACTCACCTCCACAGTACACTCACACTCAGAATACTCTGCAATTTTGATTATGCCATCTCAGGTGGGCTGTAATAGAAGACAACTGAACATCGTGAACATAAGGAAGGTGAACATACCTATGGAACCAAAAGCACAACGGGAGCTGAAAAAACAGCAGTAGTGCACACACTAGAAGAAGAAACAAAACAAAAACAACAAAACAAGCACCTCCCCCCCTCCCGTTTCTGACAATAAAAGAAACAAAAGGTTCAAAAATGGAATTATCAGGTAAGCAGGTTTAAAACAAACAATGACTTCCACACCCTTTAAAAACAAGCATAACAAAACCTTTGTATAACTCACTGTCAAGGGGTATTTTAGAAGACGGCAGTACAGACAAATTAGGACTAAGACAAACTTAGAGAGTGTGGAGTCTACTGAAGACCAGATTCAACTAAAACAGATTGCTGGATGCTGGGTGAGTTACCCTAAAGCAAAATCATTTTGTGTAAGCCTTATATTTATGTCCTTCCCTATAAGCCTACAACAATTTATAATCAAGGAGAATATTACAGGTAAGATGGGCTTTGTGATTTGACTTACAGGAAGCAAAGTTGCAAACTGTGGTTATAGCATTGTTCCAAAATTGTTAGTTTTGTAACGGCAAAACAGTGAGTTAAATGTTCTTAAATTGCCAGTACAACTAGACTTTTATTTTTATAATGATTAATATAACAAACAAGAATTTCTTCTCAGTTGAACTGAACAGCAAAGTATTTGATACTCCAAGACTGAAGTGAATAACCTTTACAACTGAATATATGTAACACTGGCACTTAAAAGGAACTAAATACATATTGGGTTTATTTCCAAGAATCACACAGTAACATTTAACATACCAACACATGAGAACACTTTATAAAGCAAAGCATTAGCTCAATTAATATTACCAAGTCTTGATCTTCTTATACTCTTCATTCCCATCATTTATCTTTTCTCAGTCACTTGTTTCAAAATACAGATGGTTATCCACAAAAAAAAAGTCACCCACATCTTCTGGCATAGATAGATACTGCAGGGATGTCGGGAAGGACATAGCTGAAGGAAAAAAATAGGGTTCAAAAGCATATGAAAACCCTTAGTACCATTTGGATATTGCCAAATTTTCATTTACTGATGGGAATGGAGCATCCACAGGCCAAACCTTGAGGTGGTGGCATACAGATGTGTGAAGAAAAGCCTGAGGGAGAGTATTGCCTAGGTGGTAAAGCAAAAGCTTTTGCATCTCAGAGAGCTATTCTGGAAACCCAGATGAATCTCTGAGCTTTGCATTTGTTTATTATCAAACCACAGAACAATCACTGACAGATTACAATTCTCTAGCTAGCCCACAAAAATACATATGAATATTACCAATAAAAAAAATACATCACTGACTCATCTCTACAGATGCCAATTACAAAATCAATAAATATCACAGTTCTAAAGCATATGTTACTGGCTGCCCTATAGAAGATAAGTACTGCATATGGTAAAAGGCTTTTTTTTAAAAAAAAGCCAAACAAACAAAATGTATATTATTAAAAACTACCTCAAGTTTGAAAGTCCTTACTAAATGTATCAGAAAATATACATATACTTCCATGCCAGGCTTTCATATCTTCTCCTGTATTCCTCCCCCTTTCTTAATGTCTCAATTTCTTGATGTGTTGGATCAACAAACCTCTATAAAATGCACAAAATCATATTGGTGATATAGACGAAGCATCCTATTATGTCATATGTGTATATATACATTATATATCTAGTATACAGACTTTAAATTGCTTTCAAAATGTATCATTTAATACTTAGAGCTACACCAACATCAGTTTACACCAGCAGGTTTCTTGTCTGTCTCTGAATTGCCACTTTTAGCTTCTCTTCACATTCACCTGTTTTAAATCTCATGTTCTCAAGGGATGGAGTTCCTGCTAAACACAGCCCTGGATAAACTTTGAAGTATAGAACGAAATATGTTAGGTTTTAAATCAGACTCCTAACATTCCTAAACATTCAGTATTTGTGCAGGGTCCTTCGGGATGTAGGATTTAACTGCTTAAACGTTGTTAACAGGACCTGTCCCAAATGAGCCCAGTTCTGACTGGTAATAACCAAGACCACAGACTGCAAAGCAGAAGGCCACCAGCCTTTTAGTAAAAAGTCTATTTGATTAAAAAAATCTCCTCCTCTTTATTGCACACACACCTGAGAAGAGTCTCCTCTCTCTGCAAAGACAGAAAAATGCAATGATCTGCCTATTTGCAAGTCATTTCTCCTCTCACATGTGACTGCAACCTTGGAAATGACAAGTTTTGAAAAGCCTGCAGGCTGAAAATAACATTTCTAAATGGAGAAAAAACTCTCTTCTTCATCCAATGTTTCAATATTATGTTGTAATGTAGAAAGAAAATATTTACTAATGCTTAAAATGTTGTTTTCTAGGAAAAGGAAAGAGGATGAAATGAAAAAAAAATATTCTCTTAAATAAAATTTAAATGCTGAACATGCTCCTTACTTCTTCTCAGGGGTGAATATGCAGAAGCGCATTAACAGAAGGAAAAGACATTAAACTGCAAGATAAAAAAAGCCCAAAATGGTGTACTGAAAGAGACCAGGTCACAGAAAATTCTGCCTTAAAAACTCTGGTTTTGTAGGGGAAGAAAATTGAGTTTGCTGGTTTATAAGTAATTAAAAATACTGCAAAATGTTATTGTCAGAAGCGTTAAGATTCTGTACAAGCAGACCATCTTTGCAATGCAGCTAACAATCCTGTTACCCCTTCTTGGAGTAATTAACTGAAAATATTACCACCTTTCAACTTTATAACATTTTTCAGTCTCTAGCTCTGTAAGATGCAGAGAATTGCAGTGGTCTGCCAAACCTGTTTCTTTGTGTACTGGCCAGTGTTTCCATAGGGATATTTTCCTTCATGATACAGTAACACCTCTTGCTCCCTACAGTCTGCCAGTCTCGATTTCACTAGAGAACCATTTTGCCGTGAGGGGAAGGTCTGGAGGTTCTCCTTGGAGCACGAGACGTGCTCCTCTGAAGGCGGCGAGGAACTAGAACTATGGCACAGGCTGCGCTCCGGCACCAACAGCACGTGCTCCCGCCAAACCAGCACCACCGGGCACTCTGCACCCCAAATCTACTCAAATCTTTCAGCACAGAAGTTACACGTAGCAAATCAACGCATCTAAGACAAAAGACGCACAAAAGGGTCGATGCCTCCTGGTGCGCACTGGCCAGTGTCAGATCTTTTGTGAGCTTCGGACAGGCGCTGCCACTGGGAGCAATGGAATAAGGACACTGTGCCTGTACACTTTGAACGGCTGATTAAAATACTCTCCCAGGTAATTCATCAACAGCATGTGAGGGCTGAGTCCTCCTGTTGGACGGCTTATGGTTAGATGAAATCTGAGTTCCAACACAACAGATCGCAGTCCTTGGGACCAGTGTATGCAACACGTCTCCCTCCACGACAAGATGAGCTGTGGAAGCAAAAGAGGTGTTTGCTTCTGAAGGTCTAGAGCAAGAGCTTTGTACTCCCTCCTTCGAAGTTCTGGGGTTCATCTGGATCCACGGGACGTAAAATGGTCCAGTTAGGGTATTTTTGTACAAACTCCAGGTGTGGCAGCTACTTTTTGGGTTTCTCTAGGATGTTCAGGAATTTCCCCCGAGTCATTTCTCTAGCTGAAATCACAAGGGAAGAAAAAAAGAATGTTTTTTTCAAAGTCAAGAAATGCAAACGCAATTGTATAATTTACAGATTTTAACCAGAAGATAAGAAATTCATTTAGATTTGTGCTTATACTAATAGTAAGTCAGGAGGCGGGGTTTTTAAAGTGAAAAATAAATAAAACTCTATTCCATCTTGAATTCCTGACAACCTAAAAATACAAGCAGGGCCTGGAATCTCCTAAACTCAGCAATAATTCCCACAGGCTGTCTCATTACATACACTCTATGCTTTCTATTCCTACTGCATTATGTTCTGGCAGCATCCCCTTTTCTCTATACTATCCATCTCTGAATGGTGTAATCCAGATCTCCATCACTCTATCTCAGAGCAATTGTTCCTGGATGTTATAATCCGTCAGAGATTATGGAACTCTCTCTTTCTCCATTTCAGGATTATTAGTCCCTGGATGCTATGATCTTCAACAGAAATTAGACAGCATTTTTTCTCTCTCTCAGCAGTGTCAGTCCCTGGATAGTGTAATATAATGGGGTTTATATTCCTTCAATGCAGTTTATCTATGGATGGTGTAATAAAGTAAAGTTTATAGAGCTTTGGTCTTCTCTCTCTCTCTGCATTGTCAGTCCTTCAATGTTTAATACAGCAAGGCAAGGTTTATACGTCTCTCTCTCACTCTTGGCACCATCAATCTCGGGTAGCTGTATTACAACAGGGTTTACACAGCCACTTTTCTGCACAAGACATTTCTGACTTGTGAGCCCATAAGCTCAGAAGCTGGCAGAGCAGCGCTAATACTATCTTTGTCTTGCAATAACAATACAATGCATCAAAGACACCACTATTAGCAACTGAGTCCTGGAGAAAGACAATCTTCCCACCGCTGCTTCCTTTCATTTCTTTTAAATTAAGCTGCAAGCTTTGTGCTGGACTGACAGCCATCAAAATATGAAGGTTTTTCTTCACAGGATTGATGACAGCGTGTGTGTTTCCCACACCTAGCCTAGACAGACACTGGACAGTGGAAATGGGAATTCATTTTCTGTTTTACCCATTCAATTCCTGACCACTCAACTGAAAGGATCAACAGAAATCAGCATAAAAACTGGAGGTGCGTTTGCTTCCGATGTTATGTTTTCTTTTGACATTACTATCTATTAGAACAGAACTAAAATGTAATAAGATGTTTAGCTTAAAACACTCAATAGAATTTGTACATTAAAGCCTCTTCTTTAAGCTATTACCTTCTAATTTGTCTACCCAAAATCGTAACACAAGGTTTTGCCATCAACAAGATCCCCATAAAACAATTAGTGTTATTACAAACTGCCTGGTACATATCAATATTCACGGGCTGCCAAGTCCCTAGCCCACTGCCACGAGTGAAACACGCTTCAGGCTGGCTGCAGACTCAAGCACATCACTGTTCAAGCCTCCAGCTGTGCATTATAGCATCTGAGATCCATTCCCAGCTCTGCTTCTGTGCAAACCAGCCCAAAAGTACCCATTTGTACCTCTATTTCCCCACCCGCAAGACAGCTTGTATCTTCTAAGTGCTGCTAAAGTGACATGCAGGTAGAAGGTGCTGCAGAGGGCAGAGTGGATTTTTGTTTTGTCAAGAACTAAATTGTTATGCACAAAGAACAAGATGAAATAAAAATGCAAGTTTTAAAAAATTTCAGCTAGGAGATTTTCAGCACCAGTTCTTTGACACCTCCCTGCCTTGCACCATCCACAGTGCATGGTTTTACAACACTCTTAAAGAAGAAAGAACAAAGGCAAACTGTAGTTGATAGAGTGGAAAGTTTTCCAGAGTGCAAGTCCCATATAGGAGATATACGAATGCATGACAATTCTGTTCCCCCAAAGAGGGCTGCACCCTATAAATCAGGCAGAGAGCACAGACTCCTTCTGTGCGCTGAGTGAAATTACTGTGGGTTGGGGGTTGCTCCAGAGCACGTGCCCTCCTGTTCACTTGTCATCGGAGATGTTAACATTTCTGATTAATTCACAGACCTCTCAATTTATTCTTCATTCCTTTATCCTTGCTATCCTGTTCTGCTGCAGCTTAAAGATTCTTACCGACCTGCTACAATAATCACCGCCCGCTTCCCCCCCCAACCTGGTGAAATTGTTTAGTGATGCCAACCGCGCTTTTAATTTGCAAGACATCAGACACAGAGGTAATTTATACCAACATCTGTTCATTTCTGACTTCTGAAACAAACTCGCACATGCTGCTACAAAATCCCATTAGGAGCAAGAGACAGCCTTCTGCTATTCTGTATTTCTCTTTTCCTCACATACTCAGGCTTGCATCAGGGCTTTATTTTTAAAGATATGATGCCAAACTGGAAGAAAGGACCTTCCATCTTTGTATATGTATGAAAGTGGCCACGAAATAACATCCTCATATCACAAAAAAAATCCCAGCCAAACTAAGGGCAAGTTTCCACAAACATTACCAATGATGTTTTCTCTGCTTCAGCTGCTTCTCTTGTCTGCCCAAGAACCACAGCTCAATGTATTCCTGGTAAACACAGGCCAAATACATATTACATGGTACTGCATTCAAACGTCTTGGCTATCCCTTCCCCTTTGTTCCTCTTTAACCTGCACTGGAGTATGACTTGAGCTCGGCTTTTGCACAGAAAAGCCTCTAATATTAAACTGACTCTTGTGCTCAGTATTGCTTCAGATAAATGAATTCTTAATAATGGGAATATAATTTCCAATGGGGCCTTTGGAGCTTGCTGGAGTGAGGGAAGAGCTTGTCAATGAAGAAACTATCATCCACATTCTAAATACAACTACAGTCTAAGGGAGACGGTAAAACCTGCCTTAAAGGAACTACCCGTGGGAACAGCAGAAGCCAGTTGAGTAGTAGACAGAGGTAGATTTTTTTAATTAAAAGGTTGGACAAAACCATAAGGAAAACCTTAAGCATTTTTTTCTGTAAAATGGTTGCTTAAACCACAGACTTCAAGTGAAGAGAGGGCTTGAGCACAGGTTTCATTGTACCAGCAAACAGACACCACAGAGGCTGTGCAGCATGAAACAGAACATGAATCTCTGTGTCAAGTCACGATTTACAACCTTGCTACGCTGTGCATCTCCTACAATAGAAAAGCAACAATGGATATGATTGCAATAGCTTGGATGCAAATTAGTCTCACCTACTAGGGAAGAAGAAGAGGATACTGAGGACCATAGAAGAAACACTTTAAGATATTATCAGCACTGGTTACAATGGAAGTTGAGTGTTTCACTAGATGCTTTCAGATAAACATATTGAAAAATGGTATCAGGCTATTCTAATTAACACAGAATGCTGTACTGTACAAATTCAGTTTGCTGCCTGGCAAGATCTGCCAAGCAGATCTCAAGAACAGGTACTGGGTATGAAAGGCTGGGCCTGAAAGGAGAGGGAGAGATTTCTACTTGATAGGGGAGCAGAATAAGGTTGAATATAATCTCCTCTTTAGAACTTCAATCCCTCAATCCTGCATTTAGGCTTGTTGCCTGGGGCTCCTTTTCTACTACAATTGCCCTCAAGCTGCCTCTCCACAGTAAATTTTATGGTTCCTGGTTGAAAAGATTCAGTAGTACAGATTGATTTCCTACAAGTGAGGAGATGAGGGATTACCAAAAGCAGTCCTGGTTAACAAGATTGGGTGCAGAATCTCCTGCGAGAGCAGCCCACTCTGCCAGTGCTTTGCATCCTTTCACTATGACATATGGGTTTCATTACACAAAGATTTTCCCGATTTTAACTTGGAGGCGATTATGTTGGAAACTCAGAGCTATCTTTACATCCGTAGCAATTTAAAGGTTAAGTAACTTTTAATCAAATGACAAAGACTCATAATGTTTTTTCCTCGACTGAAAATGAAAACTGCTGTTCCGGATATTCCTTCCAGTGACAATTTAATTAGAAAAAAACCACTGCACTGGAGATTGGGGTCCAGCCTGATTGCTCCCCATAAAAAGCCTTCTCAGGCATATGATAGCTCAGGACATACTGTGTCATAAGGTCTGGATAGCCAGGAAATAATGGAAGGATTTACTGCTATAAAATCAGCAACGAAAACAGTGATTTACACTTATATAAGCAACTTTCATCCAGGAGAATCCCCAAGCTACACATGTACACACTTTTTTAACATAATATACACTTAAATGCAAAAGCACAATACACTTGGTGATAAAGTCAATGTAAAAGATGTATGTGACAAACTGTATTTATCGCAGATTTATCGTGATCATTATACCTTCCGCTGATTACTGCTTCTGGGTTTATCTAAAAATCTGAAAACAAAGCCTGTGAGCATCTCCAAATCCCTGATATTTTAAAAATGAAGTCATCCACTAAAGAAGCGCTTCTCAGTCTCTCCCCCAGATGTACAACTTACAGGACAAATTTGACTGTGTTCCTCCTCTGACCTGAAAATGTAGCTGTGTTGAAATCTAAAGGTCTTGCTACTAAAAAGAACTGGAAATACAATTAATGTCCTGTGAACAGAACATGTGTTTAATGCTGAAATGTCTTGTAGCATCACACTCTGAATGCTACATTCTTGACTACAAAAAGTGTCACACTTGTGTGTCATACTTTGCTAGCTTATCAGTTATTCCTCCCAGTCAGTTGTATTTACAATAAGTAAAGAACTTTGTTTTCAACATGGAAAGATTCCTTTAAAGTACTAATCAGGCACTCTCAAACTACTGCTGTGTCTTAGGACTACATAGAAAACAAAACTAAAAGGGTTTATTTCTAAAGAACCATCAGTGGAAATTCAGGGCAAAGAACATGGCTTGCAGAGACACAGCAGAACACTCCTCTGGTTTTCAACCCTCCTATCACAAGGGTCTGTTGCATCAGAAATTATTTATTTTGCCCTCGGACACAATGTTAGGATAAGAAGACAAAACCATTCTTTGTCCAAGTTGGTGGGACATCCAAAAAGCCTAGAGGAATCTGTCTGTGAGTAACTGTGGGAGTGTTGCTTGACTGGGCTTGTGAAAGCCAACAGCAATGCCACATCTTTTGGCTGGGCTCAGCCAGTGTTGCATTTGAAAGACAAATAAATAAACAAATAAATAGATAAATAACTAACTAAATAAAAGTGGTCACAGTGGTGGAGAGTGAAGGCAAGAAGGCAATCTAAACCCAGCAAATACCTTTTAAGATTGACACTATTACTGAACAGCCCTCAAAGCAAAAAAGAGGCTTATTTCAGATGAGACCAGCAGAATATTATTACCCAGCCAACATAATCTGAACTTCTCTCAGAGCAACAGATCTGTATGGACCACTTTCTGCCTCAAGACCAGACCCCGAATCCTACCACCACCCGGATTTGTGCTGGCACCAGCTCGCTCCTCTTCCTTCATAGAACCAGCTCCAATTACTCTGCTAACTGCATACTTCCTAAATGCAGTTGTCAAATGAATGCTGCTTGATGACTGTGGGCCTTTGACAAGTACTTGTCAGTGAATGCTACGCCAAGCCCAGTGTCATAATGAGCTGGAACTGCCACCTCAGCAGAGCGGTGGTCAGCAAAAGCAGTGTCAGTTGCCTTTACTGAAGGTAAACTGGCACACACAGATACTCAGACCTGAGCTTCAGGAACTGTTCCATTTACAGTGAAGATCAGTGCAATCATCCAGTGCTCCTGAAACACATTTTTCAGGTAAGACGACAGAATCAGCATAAACCTTCAGGTGAAATAAGCTTGCATTACCGTGACATCTTTCAATAATCAATATGGAAGCACTTGCAAAGTTTATCAAGCTTTACAATATTCTTGAGACATACAGTGATTTAATTCCCATCTTATAGATGGGGTCACAGCCTCAGCAAGCAGTGATGTACAGATGTATACTAAAGGAGTCAGCAACCGTGCTAGAATTCAGGCTCTGAAAGATGAGCTCTGTCAGGTCTTGCTGCAGCATTTTAAAATATTAACAGCACCCTTGGTATAAAACATCACCATCCTTCCCTCGGTGAATGAGAAAGCAGAATCTGCCCTCACTTCAGCTGCAGTTCACAGTCTGGCATGGCTGGTTTTGAAATGCTGGAGAAGGTGGGTGCTTGCACAAAGCCAGGCCATGAAGTACAGCAGGGCAGGCACATGGTCCACTCCTCCCAGCATCATCTCTGACAGAGCAGTGGTAAATAGCTGAGACTGATATAGTTTTAAACCAGTGTAACAGTTTAATGAGTGCTAGCTAGAGCCTTAAGAATCGGAATCAAATACTTAATGCTTTCCTGAATCACAAAATCCTCATGTGACCTCTTTCCACCTCGTTTTTTCTCCACCCACAGTAGTGGTGTTTTATCATATACCTGAAAAGAGATCTCAGAGATCGTTCAGGATTATCCAGAATGGTGATAACAGATCTGCTGCAGATTAGGATATCCTCATAAATGTTACTGTTGCTGTCAATAAATACTAAAATTACTCTAAAAAAAATTAGATTCCTTCTCTACAGAATCATTTACCTCATTCTCCTAATCAGATTTCCCTACCTTGCAAGGCAACACCATTCTGTTCGCACTCAGTCACAAACAATGATGCTCACAGAACTTCAAATGCAAAAACCACAAACAATATTCATTCACACACAGATGGGCAAAGCCAATCAGTGGGAACACTTGAAGCAAGGGGTAACAACATCCCTGAAAGCACCCTGGGAGCTACCAAACTTATGTTCCAGGTCGCAGATATTAAGATGTACAGGTATTTTTTCCTGAGTGACCCCCATATTAAAGGAAACTCTTACAGTACCTCCCACTTCCCAGAAGCTGCCTGCAGCCAATGTCTTGTGGGGCCAAAGACTTGATCCTCTTGACCCCCAAAGCAGGGAAAGAGTTACATCTCCTCTCTGCGAAGCCAATAAAAACCTCTCTTGATTATAATTTAGATAAGAGCCACTGGATTGAATAATAATGTCTGAAACTCCCCTGGCTGTTTCACCTTGAGACGTCCATCACTGGGTTAAACATGATGCTAATTGCATTTGGATTGATTAATTTCTCTCACTCCTGTCTATTCGAATAATGCTTAACAAAATAATCACAGCACCCAGAGCCAAATCTTCTCCGTCAAAGGAATGAAGCCATCAGAACCAGCAGAGATGAAAGAAATGAAGATGACCCGTAATTACTGCTACGGTGATATCATTACCATATTATAGAAAATGAGTGTATGTGGGGGGAGCAGGGCCTGCAATTATTATTTATTTTTTAATGGAACCTCACATCCCAAGAATACAGATCTAACACAGTGGAGCACATAGAAATACAGAACTAAAAAATTATTGTGCATTAAATTGCAAAATATAGTGAACACTGGGACTCCAGATGCATCAAGTGTCTTGTACTGTGAGCTGCTGTTTATTCACTATTTTTTCATTGCAATACTTTGTATATGACTAGCATAGAGATTCAAGATGCCTACCTTCCCAAAAAGATCCTCAAGTATCTGCAGCAGAACTCACCCATAACCCTGATGCTAAAGCATCCTCCTTTAATATAATTAAAAGTAATCTTACTTTGAACATTGACATTCAGATTTTTAAACCATAAAACCTAACTTGGTGCTCAAAGAAAAGCTTGCATGCAACTAATTTTTACTCTTAGATGCTGATTCCTATCAGAAGGCAGTTATAAATTCCATCACCAAGAACACTAGATCACTTTCAACCATTCATTATGCTGGCTCTGTACAGATACCGAATATATCAAGTCTGGAAGAATTTAAACTAGGATTAAAAGAAAACAAACAAACAAACAAACAAACAGCAACAACAAACCACAAACAAACACCAAACCCCACAACCCTAACATCCAAAAGGAAGGCCTTCTGCTCCCTTTATTCTCCAAAATACACTCCCAAAGCCCCTCTCATTTGAGAAACAAATAGCTTGGCAATTGTATAAGATCTTCAAACACCTGTGCACTGCAATTCTAATTGTGGTTTATACAGTTCACTTCTCTCAGTGCTGGTTATGTCTGCCCCCTAGTCTCAGACCGAAGACAAAAAAACACACACAACTAGCAGCTTAAAATATTTACTCTGGCATAAAGCCAAGGTCAAATACACAAAAAAATTTAACATGCCAAAAACGTCAAGACCTGAGACCAGGCGCTGACTCATGAAGCTAATTAAACACAGAAAAGTTATGTTCAAGAATTTTATAAGGCTTAAAGAAAGAAATTTAGGTTATGCTTCTCATATTAAAAGCAGTATGAAAGGCAGTTTAATATCAAAGTTGATGGAATCTTCAAGTACACCTAAAAGGGTGTAAGTTATCACTGGAACAGCTACAGCTTAGAAGAGCTCTGACCGTCAAGTCCCACAGATATTGGAAGCAAACAGTGGGAATAGAAATGGGGCACATATTAACAAGAAACTCTGAAGCTTTTCTTCTACCTGCTTCTACCAGAAGAAAAATAATCTCTTTCTGGCCTCCCAGCCTCTGCAGAGGATCAAGAATTCTCAATGATGAGAATTTCTGACCACCATGATATCTCAAAGAGGAGCGTTCTTTATCAAGCAACATGGAGAAATGAGATCAAAACTGTTTGCTCAAGAACACAGAGAGAAGCCGGGGCGGGGGGGGGGGGGGGGGTCTGCACTGAACATGCCCAGGCAGGCACGTGTGGAAGGTCTGTGGATGCAAACAGCCCCATCTCGGAAGGCCCAAGGCCCCGCAATGCCATGCCCCGGCCTACGCGGGGAGCGCCCATTCACCAGCTGGGAGCAAAGCAGGTGAACCTTAAAAGCAAGAATTTTTTCAAGTCTTATCAGTGGTCGGGGCACACAGGCCACAGCAAAATCTGAGCCCAGGAGCCAATAGGAACAAAGGGATTAAGAGTTATTAGGAGTAGAGAGAATTACATATTTACAGTACAGTTACTGAAAAATAATCGTGTAATGATTATGTAAGTCCCTATATTCCTTGTGGCTAATAATGCCGGGGTACAAGCTGGATGGTTACGCAAGCCAGGGCACACAAATCCCATCAGAAGGCATCAAGGCGTGTTTGCGGGGAGGCTGGCAGCCCTGGTTTGAGAACCGTCCGGCCCCCCTGACCTCCAAAAGGCAGAAGCAGGCCCCTGTCAGTAGGTTAGCTGGTGGCTTGAGCTGTGAAGAGGAACTGAATTTTTAAATTAAAAATTTAAATTTAATTTTTAAATTTAACTTCTGCCAACAAAAGACATCTGGATGAAAGAAACTCATACTATGGTAGTATGTATTTATTTGTCCAGTGGTACATCTTTACTTCAAAAAGCAGACTAAATTTTGGAAATGTTTTCTAATCCCAAGAGTCCTTACTGAACCATTTTTCCATGTAGATGACTGCAGCCCTTAACACAACAATGAATTATCAATATTAAAGGTCTCTACGAAAAGAAGATTCATGCTTTTTATGACCAAACAATATTATTTGTTTTACACAAGAAGTAAACCAAGACTCCTTTTGTCATTAGTACAATAATACAACACACAAAATTACAGAGAGGACTTCTATAATTTTTTAAAAAATCAAAGTAAAAAGTCTGTATGAGCAAATACAAGTATATTATTGAAATCTCAGTGTTCCAAGGCCAAAGTCTCAACTTTAGTTAAACCAGAATCACAGACAAGCAGCAATATGCAGTTTGTGAGCTGCAGAGAAAAGCTTCACAATTGCCTCTATAATTTTATTCTTTCCTCCACATGAATCAAAGGCACTTTTTTTAATGACCAGCCTTATCCCTACTCTCATCCTTCCCAGTATATTCACAGCTCGCTTTAGTTCAGCTTTTTCAGTTATACTACTGACTAGTTTCATGCGCTCTGCCCACCACAGTCCTCTTCTTCTGGCAACAATACCCTGAGTTGAGGAATATTTGGAAGTCCAGAAGAGGGTTCTGGGAATTCAAAGCCATCTTTACTAACTGCAAGTTGCTCACAAGACATCTGAGGAAATGCGCTGATTTTAATCTGTCCTACTTGATAACAAAATTGTAATACCACTCAGGGCTCTTTGCAACAGATAGCAAAATATAAATAATGCAGGCTCTGCTACAATTATTACAACTTAGCTGTTGATGAGATCAAACAAAACTAGGCAAGGCCCAGTTATAAAAGCAGATGTAAAAGATGCACCCAAAAATAAACCCTCCCAGACCCATGAAGAAATGTAAGAACATTTTTCATAAACACTCTCATGCTTATAGTACCCACAGGTTTTGAAGAAAAGCTTAAAGACATGATTCAAACACAAGAAATACAAAAGTATCAAAGTCTGCAGATACCTCCTGAGAGTACTGGCCAGAAGAAACTCCAGTTTCTTGAGGCCCAGAAATAAACCAGACAACTGTCATTCCTGAAAAACAAGTCAAAATAAAAAGAAAATAAAATAATTAAAACCCCAAACATTATTTTTCACTACGGAAGGTCTACTGAGAGCAGTCCAGTAAGCTCTGGTACTCTTTTGCTTCCACAAATCCCAGTCCATGCAGACCACTGGTATGAGGCCACGTCTATGCTTACTTTCTTCTCTTTTGAAAGCAAAATACAGTGCCAGAGCTCCTTCTTAGTGAGCAGACTAGTGTTCTTCATCCATTACTGGAAACGAAGGACAGAGGCACTGCAGCAAAGCAGATGGCAAACCATACAGCTCAGAAAGTAACGCAGAAGGTGGTGATGGCCATGAGGGGTCTCCATAGATTTAGTGACTGGTGAGACTGCTCTGAGGGTTGAGGGGCACTGAGGAAACTTTGGAAGCCAGGAGAACTCAGAAGACTCCATGTTCTAGTGACAATCGAACTATCAGATGTATCTGGAAGTAGAAAGGCACAGTAGAGTAGAAGAGGTATAAGTACAAGGAAGACCTAAGGAAAAAGTGATGAGCGAAGAAAATTTAATCTACAAGAACAGATCAAATTATAAGGTATACAGTACAATATCATATGAGGAAAACTGTACAGAATCTGAGAAACATTCAGGTTTGAAATGACCTTGGCAGGTCTCCAGTCAACCTTCTGTTCAGAACAGACAGGCTGTTTGGGGCTTTAGCCAGTCAAGTCTAAAAAACATCCATGGATGGAGAGTGCACAACCTCTCTTGGCAAACCTTCCAATACTTGATTGTTCCATGCTGAAAAAGTTCTCTCTTGAAACCAGCCGGAAACCTTCTTTCTTCAGTTTATGACTTTTGTCTCTTGTCCTCCCACCGTGCAGCACTGTTTGGAGCCTGACTCCATCTTCTCAAGAACGTCCTCGCAGGTACTAACTAGCAGGCAGCTATCAGGTCCCTGTGAAGTCACCTGTTCTCCACGTGGAACAAGCCCCATTCCCTTGGCATCTGCTCACATGGCAAGTGGTCCAGCACCCTGATTATCTTGGTGGCCCTTCACTGACCTCATTCCAGTTTACCAATGTCATCATCCTGCTGGGTTATGGAGGACACCACTGGATGTGGCACTGCAGATGCAATCTGCAGACTGCTGAGTAGAGGTGGACAATTGCATCCCTTAATCTGCTGACCACGCTCCTATCAACAGATGCATGTATATGCAATCCTACACTCCCTTCCAAATATCACCTACTTGCTATACTCCTGTTCAACCCTGTTTCCCAGACCTCCACCCAGCCACTGCTTTGCTTATGGTTCCAGGAAACCTGAGCACTATAGTTAAGAGTCAGTGCAGTTCATGCCCTAAGACAGGGGAGGAATTTCATATGTATAGATTAGTAAACAGAAATGTTAAGCAGTTTCTTAAATTAATATGCTTTCTATTTTCAAGTAAGCCAGGAACTAGGCATGAAAATCTTGAGGGAACCCAGAGAACTATCTGTTAAAAAACAAATGACAGCTTGGCCCGTTACCCAGAAACATCCATCACCCAGCCCTTTTCTGTTGGGATTTGTGCTGAATGACGTCTTCTGCAGGTTAACAATTATTTTTTAGCATAAGAGTCCTGTGTCACTGTTGTGATCTCCCCAGGAGAAAGAAACAGGCTGAGTGATTTTTAGATTATATGCTCTGATAAGACACACGCTCCTGACTCCCTGTGTGTCTGTGCCATGCAGGCCACCTGCTCTATGGAGCTGCCACCGGGGACACCCTCAAAAAGGTTTAATAATAAAGTTCTCTCTAGAGATGCAACTCAGAGCATGCTCAGAATTGACATTCTAGATCACTGACTAAAATCTTGTATATAAAATCCTATCGATAGATAGGATCTAAGACTAGTCACTAAAAAAGACTATAGAAATGTTATTTCCTGTTAAACAATAATCTGTCAGGTCTGTAGTCATAAAAACCGTAAATGAACACAGGAACTGATAGAGCAGGGCAGACCAGTGATCTACCCAGTCAGGTATCTTGTCTGACTGCACCCAATATCAGAAGCATCGCAGGAAAAAATGCAAGGAACCCCATTATGAAAACATACAGAATAATCACCTCTGAAAGATTCCTCCTCTTACTAAGAGCTTGTTTTATATCCTGAAGCAGCTGATATTTCCTACTTCATTTTATAATTTATTCTGCTATAACTAAAGATGTTCTCATCATCCATTTAATTGCCTGATTCCTTTTCAGTAACTGCTAAGTACTTGGTCTAAAATAAAAAACCCCAGTGTGGCTGAAACTTCCACATCAAATTATTAATCGTGTAAGACATTCCTTTTTGCTACTTTTAATCTGACTGGCTTCCATTGCTTTTTCTTCTGAATTTCCCCCCTCCCTCCCCCATTCTTTTCAGGGTTGGGAGTCAATAGAAATTTTCAATTTATATTCTCAATTGTAAAGATGTAAAATAACATTGCACTACTCTTCAAAATAAAAATTATCCACTTTTTCACATTCTCATGAAGAAACCTCTTGATTTATAAGTAGCTCTCTAGAACTCAATGGTGCATTTCACACTATCTCAAAATCATTCCTACTGCCTGAAGTGACAGAGTACCTGAAGTTACAAAAGAGAGAATGAGACTTACTTCTTTTCTGGGAAAAGATAATGAAACCTTATGCAAAAATATGGGTTGTAAAACGCAAACAATTATTAAAGTCAAGCAGAAGAGGGGGGGAACAGCGCAATAATTTGCCGTGTCTCAGAGCTTCACTCAAGCCTGAAGACATCCAGAGGTTGAGCAATCTGCTCTGCTTCCCCATGCTGGGGACTCTGCTTCCACCTGGCCATTCTGCAGCACCCCAGGAGCTCAGGAGGCTCGAGGGGCACACGCAAAACATGGTTAAATGCTGCCACATTCACCAGCTGCACACGCACTCCAATTACTTTGTGTAACTAAATTCTCTGGCAAGTTCAGATAGATTTGTCATGAAAATTCTGCCACACAGCAAGATATTAGTTCAGAAACATCAAAATCCTATACAAAAACCTATCACACAGAATATCAGAACAACTTAGAACTTATTAGAACAAGTATTAATATCAGTTCAAGAGAGTCATCAAGTGAAGCTGGCCCACCTACAGACCCTTATGTCACCACTTCCTATCCAACTCAACTTGCGCCAATTATTTTGAAACCTACTCTTTACAAACCTACCAAAGTGACAGATCTTTATTAAGGTAAAAAACTACATCAATGTAGTTTAACTAATATTTGTGATTACAAATGCATACAAAGATCATACTTCATCTGTTAACTTTCTCAGACTTACCTAACCAGACGTAACAACAAATTACAATTACTTTATAACTTCTTGAAAAAAAAGACTTCACTATTTATGTACATGACATAAAACGTTTAAATATATGGCCCTTCAAGGAGCCTGCAATTTATACAGAAAGTGAAGGTCCAGAAAACAAATTTTACTCCACTGTCTCCCTTGTATTTTTTAATAGAAGAAAAAACAAGGCTGTGACTAATTGTTGCCATGTTTGAACTTCAAGTATGTCCTCTTCTGTTTCTAATAATAGTTCTGGATGGTATTATTTTGGTGTCAGAAAGCATTATCTCAAATACAACAAGAGTTGTGTTATTTATAGGTAAGCTATTCTTTGATAGATACAATTATTGGGCTAGAATGACAGCATTTCCCAGCAGACTGCATTTTAGCCTGCAAAAGGAAACCTGGTTTCTATTCCTGATGCAGTCACTCCTGCTGTGTGACTTCTCCATCCATTCCTCAGATTCCCCTACCCATGAACTGGTATAAATCTTTCTCTGCTCAATTCCAAGGGAATAGAATTATTATGAAATGAGGAAAACCCATTTTAATCACATGAATAGTGTTTCAGATCCAAGGCTTAGATCCATGCCAATTAAATTAAGGTTCCAGACTGAGGCATCTAAGTTGAGAACATCATATCAAAGTACAGAAGATACAAATGCCTCCAAAGTAGCAGTTCAGCTTATTTAAGATCTGACTGCATGTACAGCTTAGAGTGATTCTATTTTTGATTTGGAGAGTCCAGGTAGGTGTCTAAAGGTCACAGCAATGGACACTGCTCCCAAACATCAGGCACATCTGTTTGTGACATTTTCTAGAACTGCTCTCTAAAGCAGTCAGTCAAAAGAACCTTGAGCACTCCTGCAGAAGACTGTTGTTATGTCAAAGCTCTTCAAGGAACACTCCACAAAGTTTATTCCACACATATCTGCAGTTAGGACATGTAATACCAAAGCAGAGGAAGCCAACATGTTCAACAAAATGTCAACAAAAAGAGAAGAAAACAGCCAGGATGCTAGCTTGACAAATACCTTTAAATAAATACAACTAGCTAGCAATGCTGATGTACACCTTGAATAATTAATTTGATGCCTGGAAGTTCTTGTTGTTGATTGAGTACCCACTCTGCTACATGGTGTGCAAACACAGGACAAGTTATTTCTGCCCTAATGAGCTTAGGAGAGACACAATATAAATACAGACAGACAACAGAGGTACACAGTTAAGTACAATGAAAAGTATTACACTCACAACACATCATCTTAACAGTTATCAAGATTTCTATACGTACTGTACAGTAGGTGGAAGAATGATGAGCTAGCTCCCTGCATGTTTACAGAACATGCCTCCAAAGTCTGCAGGAAAACCAGTCCCTTAGAGAACACAGCAATGGCTCACAGAAATTTGCATTCTTAACAGACTGGAAATATCTGTTGTCTTTCTGCTACTGGATGCAGTGTATTAGATAAAGCACTAGGAAAAAAAAACAAAAACATGAAGAGAAAGAAGAGTGGTTTGATACAATACCAAAGTGTGTGGAGAAATGTATAGAGGTCTTGATCACAGCCAAAATTATGAGCTCATCTTTGTGAGTGGAACAGCATTTGTTAAGATCAGGACAAAAGATTCTGAAAAGATGTAATATTATAAGAACCTGGATAAAAGCTGTTTGGATAGATAGTAAAGGTTTTATTCCACAGGTGTTATATAGGAAAAACTGAAGTTTTAGATTAGAGACTGGATGCCTGGACTTACTAGAGTCAAGCATTATACTTGATCACAAGGCTAAATGACGGACAGAACAGCAGTGGTGTTCACAGTCATCAAAAGAGGGATCACAGACAATTGATTTAGAATAGGAGGAGGAGAGAGTAAAAAGCTCCAGTTTCCACACCTACTCGGGTCCTCAGAGATAAAGGAAATGAAGGGGCTGGCAGAAGGCATTTTTAGTTCCATAGGTTCCAGAAAGGTAGCGATGTTCATTAGCTCCCAATGTCGTCTAAATACTCTGAAATGAGTATGTTGCTAACTTACAGTCACAACATAGAACAATATATAAATAAGGCAAACAAAGCCATGCTACATAGTTCTGATGTGGGCATTCATGCTAACTCCATGTACATAAATTTCATTATTTCTTTCAAATTATTTGGCTGCTCAGGAGTAATAAAACACTCTCCTGCATGAGTATAGTAATGCTTGTACAGAAATTATATTAAACAGCATATTTACTGAAAAGAAAAAATACAGATAAAAGAATACAGAAAACACAGGGAACAAAGTACTACAGAACTGACATTCTCTTCATGCATAGTAAAGATTTCTCACTTCTTAGCTTTGTTTCTATAGCCAGTTACCGTATGAATCATCATACTACATCTACATCCCATTGTCCTCATGATTTAATTACAAGCAAAGTGATAGCCACTCTGAATATCATCTACATCCACAATCTCTCCTCCTCCTCCCAGTGACCCTCATGCAGAGGGCCTACAAATTCCTACTGTCGCCAGCCTAAGAAACGCCCTTCACTGGGACAGATGCTGCCAGTGGCTTGAAGAACGTTGTGTCCTCTCTGGGAACGCAGCAGCAGCTCTGAGCCAGTAAGTACCACAGGACTGCTCCAAAGCACAAGTGCCCAGCATGGCCTTTGGTGCTGAGCTTACCGAAAGATCACTGCTTTTCTGCCCACATGACACAAATACCAAGCTGGCTGGCAGACAAGCAGATGGACGGCCAAGCAATGCAAGTCAAGCAGAGATGACTACTAATAGGGCTTGCCCAAATACTAAACATTTAAAGGAATACTTTGAAATCCTGAAAACTGATTTTGTTGCAGGGTAGAGCACATCAGCCTTAAATTCCTTTCTCATTAATCTGTGGGCGTGTTGGCTTCTGTTTTACCCACTAGGCAGGGGGCGCTCAAAATCCTCACTAGGACATGATCTGCAGCTACACACCAGAGAAAAAGGAAGAGTCCAGCCCGTAGGATTTCAGATTTCAGCTAAGGCACCACTTAGTGAGAGACCAGCAGGTACATTTTCAATGCCATCTGCTGGATTAGATGGACAACCCTAACAAAGTTTAGAAAGCACTGTTTGCCATTATCATCATCAACACACACCAACAGTTCCCTCTTCTTTACACCTTACCAAAACAGACATCAAAATTGAAGTTTTCTTAAGAAGCATTTCTTATTCCCCATACTCTGTCAGTGCATCCAAGAAAGCAACTAAGCCAATAGTTATGAAAATGTTCAGATGTGTAAAAATGACTGCAGGTTACTCCTGCTGAGAATTCAGGGGGTTCTGACAGTGGAAAAAATCTTAAACTAGATTTAATGAGAAGAGCCTGATGCCTAGGTTGCAAGTCATATTTCTGCACTGGGTCCACCTCATCTCCCATCCTAGAACAACCAATACTTGTTTCTGAAAACAGCAACGAAAAAGTTGTAAGACAGGAAGGTTTTTTCCTCTTGCCTGAAAAGTATTTTTCCCATTGTAAAGGCCAACAACTGGCAGCATTAACTCAGCTAAAGGAGTAGAAGCGGACTTGTGGTGTCACAATAAAATGGAACAGATCACTACTCTGAAGAGACAGGTAACTTCTATTGCTAGGGGTGTCCAACACAGATAATATCCTGGAATTTGAGGACAGGTATTTATTAATACAAAGTGAATAAAAGGTCAGCTGGATCTTGAAGATGAGAAACAACTTTTTGACTTTTGTGAATTACAACTTATATTCTGGTTGTTCAAACTGTAAAGCTTCATTAAATATGTCTCAATTGTTTGCAGAAACTACTGGCACTACAGATTTCTATAATTTCTCATAAAGGACATCAGGACACATTCCTCTTGTGATACTGTAACCAAAGAACTCCTGGAGACCCCGGTGGAATGACCCTCTTGGTCTATCATGCCATTTAGACAGCCTACTGGATCACCTGGATTCAGTAAAAAAGAGGGATAGATATGAAATGGGGTCTGGCATGAGGTCGATATAATTTGTATAAGAGATGCAGCAACAGATTGCACTCCCGGGTCCTCAAATAAGAAAATCATACTTGATGACGTGAAAAAACAATTGTTAATAAACAGATATTCTACTCTTCAACACTCCATATGGCAGTCTGATGGATTAAACACCAGCAGAGTGTTGATCACTCTAAAAGCTCATATTGAGATGATCTGGAAAATCTGTCTATCTGCAATTTATAAATTCTGGTTAATTTAATTAAAATGCTGCATCACTAAGTGCCTTAATATGTGGAAAGCCATAAGCCTGTGAGGTTCCTGGCACATGCCGACTTTCAGAAGAAGCTGCAAAACAAACCAGCAATAGTCTCCTTTTTACCCTGGGATACAAAAAGGAAGACTCCTCAGCTACAAAATCAGTCTAAGTTTACATGCAGGGAGAAGGGAGCAGAAACATCTCCAAAATAGGCAGCCGGACAGGTGATACACTAAGACTAAGGATGCCAGTAGCATGACAGAAACAAGGACATAGGCTGCCCAGGTACTGATGACTTCTTTCAAAGTGGCCAGCCCAGGCTAAAGGAAAGTCGATGGGTTATAAATAGTCAGCAGACTGAGAAATGGAGAGAGCGGGGTGGCGTTCAGGAGAAGAATTGTCCCCTTCCTAGGTGACAAGGCCAGAAAGTCCCAAGACAGAAGTAACCCATGATCAATACTCTTGGCCAAAGGTAAACTCAATGTTGTAACCTACTTTACCAAGGGAGGCTTGAGATCTGGCAGCTTCTTAAATTGAGACAGGCTACAGCACCTACACAATCAATTACTGCCATTAGCAAAGGGGTGGTACCTGTTCATTTTCAATTTGATGCCAACACCATGAAAGAGAATCCTTGAGGCTGAGCCAGCTTTGAGGTTTTTTTCCTTGCTAGAAGCGTGGCTGGACAGAAGAATACAGATATTCCCAACCCCAAAACCCTCTGACAAAAGACAAGTGAGAAGACTGGTGGAATGTGGAAGCAGATGACAGCTTGGGAAACACGGAAAACCTTTTCCACGTCTGCAGCAGCTCTGCATTAAAGGAAGCCAAGGCATTACCAGTACACTCATTACTGTCTCCAGATTGGACTCATGTATATTAATGCTTTTCTTACACTTAACAATAGCTACTTTTGTTCTTCTTAAACTAAAGATGATGATGCCGTGTTCACTTGTTAGCAGCTGAAGCTGAGGATGCAGCATCAAGGATTTTCCAGCATGACTGCTAAAATTTGAGAGGAGTCCAAAAAGCAAAAAGTAGTGTTATCAGGGAGAAGTCATGGAAGAATAGACAGATGTCCCCATGTTACTACTGTCGCAGTGGACTATAATTCAGCAAACCATAAATCCCTTTTTTTCCTCTTTGCATTCTCGAAGTATTTAGAGTAGACAGAAACATTTCTAGAAAGAAGTAACAGCAATTTTCCCCAGGAACACATTAATTTAGGCTCATTTCTTGTTAAGAAATGTTAAATGGAAACAAATTTGGATTTTGTTCTGAACAATTACTGTCTTACTTAGAAAAAGAGAAGCAGCCTCTTTGGTATGGCAATTGGTATCCTACTTGTACAGGCAGATGATTCTGCAAGAGAGGATAGGGCACATGAAGTTGTGAAGAAGGCCTGATCATGTTCTACATCTAGCACAAAAAGATGGACCCAACATATTACAATTACACAAAAATTTACAAGCGGTTTAATGAGTTATCAAGTTTTAGTAACCTTTTTATAAATGCTGTGTGTTCCCTCCACCTGCTGTACGGACTGTAAGAGTTTCATTCATGGGTGATCCATGGTTTCAGAACTATAGTGATTTCAGATTCCGTCTCTCTTTTTGAAACACCCTGTATTATAAAGGAAGACTGTCACCCACTGAAGGCCACCTCAGCTGTGTTTCTACAATTCATTGCATGACAAGAAATAACTCCAGCATTTTTACAATGCACACCCCTATACTAATCTTTCTGGTAATGGTAGAACTCAGAAAAAACAATCTGGAGTAAATAAAAAACAAAGCCATGCGCTTAGAAAATAAAAGCCATTTTAAAAAAACCCCGATCACATTTACATTTCACTCTTCAATAACATCTCTATGCTTCCTCTAAACTATTTCCAACTACTTTTCAGGACATGTGACTGAATCTGCTGGAGCCAAAGTTAATAATTTACATATTCAAATACAAGAGTACTGATCTTCTATACTATTACAGGCGTAACAGCCAAGAAAAAGTGCCAAAGACAGAAAGCAAAGTGGGGGAAAAAAAAAAAACAAACCAACCTTCCTTCCCCTAAGTCTTCTCTGCTTCAGAGAGACCAAGCAGGCTGGTTTCAAAACAAGAGCAAGTGATATAACCAAACAAAAGCAGATCTGAAAGGTGAGCAAACCCCACAAGCCACATAGTCATTATTACTGTGTCGACAGCACACTTGTTAAAAATGTATATTTTAATTTTCTGTATTGCTAAAGGTCCCAATTTGCCCAGGGATCTAGCTAAGCTGCCATTTTCTACCACGACAGAGTCTAATCTTTATTTAATGGATTTAGCATCTATCTTCACTAGAGTGGTCTCTAAGGGAAAGGGGAGGGGAGTATGAAGGGGCATGAAGAGATGATCAGAGCCCCCCTCTCCTTCATCCATCCGGCGCTCATGTTTGTGTTCAAAATTCAATTACCTCCTTATTGATACTTCACAGAGATATTTAAGCTGCAAACATGAAGCCCTGATTTCCCAGGGGGCCATGCCCCTCTCTATTTCACTGCTCTGCTTCCCCCAGGGTGAATTCCTGAGGCGTCCATATTAATAGGTAATCAGTCACAATTCATTTATTAAACAGCTAGCAAGGTTTATCAGCCTGCCCTGATTAGCCGGAAGAAGCCACTGAATTCCTAATTTATTTATGGAAATGTAAGTGTCTTTTTGAATTCCATTCATGAAAGACAGGGGTGCCGTGGGTCTGGCATGCTGAATTCTAACAGGGAAGCAGCAGGCAACCCAGAGACTAGGGATTTGGCAACTTCAGCCCGGGAAATGTGCAGCAGTGACCCGAGTGTGATCAATAGATTTAAGGCCAGCAGTTCATAGGACCCTTCACAAGCCAGCTTGGCAGAGAGCAGACATTACCACCCATTGCAACACGAGAATTACCATCCTGATGGTCAGAGGGTGGGTGGACTGAACAGAGTTCCCCAAAGAGGGCAGGTGATGTGGTGAAAGTGGGTTGAAGTAACAAATAAAAGAAGCAGCATTTTTTAAAGTTCCAATAAAACATTCAGAATAGTGCTGAAAACAACTGCCAGGTAACACTAATATATGCATTTACATGTAAAGTTCAGCTTTTTGAAAGCTGCAGACTGCTACAACCTTTATTTTTGCTATAATCATTTCAAGTGAACTGTTTTAAAAAGAAAAAAATGCTGCCCAAGCACTTCCAAACTAAGGCACAGAAGCTCAGTGATGCTGCTGGATCACCAGAAAGTGAACATGGCTAACTACAACAACAACAACAGAATCACTTTTCCTTTGTTTTAAACTAAGAAATGGAGAACCCAGTAAAAAGCAAACCTGAAAAGACTTATACATGCACTTAATACATCTTAAGGCAATTAGGATACAGGCCTCTGAAGGTCTAAAGCTGCCAGTGGCAGAAAACACTTTTCTTTTTATCGCTTTCAGCTGCATAGTGATCTCTGAAACTCATATTCACCTGAATTTTACCCACCTAGTTACTTGAACATAAAACAGCTAGGAATGGAAAACTATAGAGAATGTTTATTTCCTTTTCCTTCTTCATACAGATTTGTGCCAAGTAACTTTCACTGTATCCCCCTCTGCGTTTAGTGACTTCTGAACAGCTCAACTGGGAATTAAACACACAGATTGTTTTCTTAAATCCTCTGAACAAGTAGGATGTCCCTCAGGCAGATGCAATAGCCAAAAGTGTATTTTAAATTCATTTTTTCCTAAATTATATAGATCTCAAAAGTGACAGGGTTTAACAATGTACAGTGTTATACAGAATATAGACAGAAGTGTATTTAAACATACTGAGAGCACTTCTTAACACTAATTCTGAGACACTTTCCAGACATTTTGTTCAGTGACTTCAGTATTCTGATCTGATTATTAACTGATTAGGAAAGTATTCAAAACTAACAAGTCAAAGCATAAAGAATGGAGAATGCAGATGCCAATTTACAGTATTATATCTCACATAAATTATTTCAGTTCAGTCACAATTACTTGAAAATATATTTCAAATAACAATTTGAATTCCTATGTAGTTTAAAACTGGCTACACCTGTTTACCCTCTGAATTTACAAGCACAAGGTCAATAGTTGCATACAAGGTTTAAATTTGCTTAAGATCTCATTTCACAAAAATTTAACTAGTGTATTAAAACTGATATAAAATCTCCACTTCAACTAAACTAGCACAACCCACACCCTCAAATAAAAAAGATATGATTTCTTCTCAAATTGCAGCGGTCAGACATGAAAAGATGTACTACATGCAATAAATACATCCAAAATACGAGGAGAAATGAGCATTCAAATTAATCTATGACCAGAATTCGTGTGTTGCAGGTGTCTGAAGTCAGGGATGGCACAGTGAAATGAATCCTGGAAGCAGCATCTTTTCACTGCCCAAAAAAGTAATCAATAGCTTAATTGTTTTTAGTTTGTGTTTTACAGAGACAAGGGTAATTCAGTGTATTTTTCTCACCATGAAAAGCAGCTCCTAGAGGAAGGAAAAACTCAGTATTTACAGGTAAGATTTCTTAGTACCCTTCCTCCACTGTATAAGAAGGATTTCCACACAGGCAGAACCAGCAGATATCACAGAATTTTACAACAGGCCCAAACATCTAATCAAGCTGTGGCTCTCAACAGCCAGTTTCTCCAGCCCTCATTGCTTGGAGAACTGCAAATGCTACCAATGAAAATAAAATAACCTGTTCCCTTCCTGAATCTCACCGTACTTCACCTTTTCCCCCTTCAGCAGTAAATTCACACCAGTGATTTCAAGTGAGCGCTTTGCAGAGTACACAAGACAGAACTCACCACGGAGAGGTAAAGCAGGACACTTGCCCATGTTCTTACTGGGGAGCTCACCAAGCATCAAACTCAACATTATTTTCACTCCCTCAACACATAAGCTCCTTATCCTACAGAAAACTGCAGCACCATCCATAATGGACATCCAACCCACACGTGTTGGAGAATATAAGCTGTAATCACGTTGCAGTTATTTCTAGTTTCTACAGATATTATTTCTAGTCTTATAGTTTTCAGATATTATTTCTAGTTATTTCTAGTCTTCAAAGCTTTCAAAACACAACTGAGTGAAAGCAATGAAGCCAAAGACAATTGTTCCAGGAGATGCAAACTACTGTCATTCATGTCAGTAAATGTTTCTTCCTTGGCTATGTTTAAGACACCAGCATTAGCACTGAAATTATTACACAGTGCTGCTTATGTTAGCACATACACCCAATGAAGGGCTCAGCTACCCAACTGCCCTGCATTCTTATCCCCATGTCAACCCCCCGAAATGTCACCAGCTACCCTCCCAAGCCACCAGCTTTGTTTATGCAATACACTGTCAGCACAAAACCAGGTCTATGGAAAAACAAACCTACAAAACTGTAAAAGAATTTAGTATTACAACAGAGGACGCACAGTATTATACTCCTTACTTGACTCATTTTCAAACTAAACATTTTAAAGTCCACTTTAATGTAACCGGGTCTGATACAGAATACCCAAACGCAGCATGATACTGCACATCCACTGAGGCAGAACTGGGATTGAAATCCCTGTATAACACCGAAAGGAAAGGTTTGGAAAGAAGACCCAGAAGTATTACATAGGTATTCCTTCCTTTCTAAATGCCACTTGATGACAAATGCCTATCACTCTGCTGAAAATTACTGTTCATACTTTCATCCGGTCTCATCTAGTCATCCATCTTATACATTTATTTGTAATGCTCCCATAACAATGCCCATATACTTCTAGGGTTACTACAGTAATAAACTGCATAGTTACAATAAAGGCTGGGATAATTATTTCCTGTCTTTATTGCACATATAGTCAGTGCGAATAACATCACACTTCCAGTGTCTCACACAAGGAACTTCACAAACCACATACACAAAAATTATTTCCTATGCTACTTAAATGCCGTAACTTAAGTGACAGTCATTTACACAGTCAAGAATAAAAATGAGAATCCCTAATTGACACTGGAGAAAATTAGATTCTAATTGCATATGCTGTATTTTGCTGATGACAATGAGGTTAGCATTTGCAAAAAAAGGTGTTATGAGCTCTGTAATGACCAACAGGTTATTTGTCATATAACTCATTGGAAACATACTATTTCCAACAGCAGAGAGCCCTCTAGAGCTACCACAGGATAACAAGCAGTTCAGCAGCCCACCAGGAGAAGGGCACCAGCGCTGCTTACAGCAATTCCTGGGCTCTTCACAGATTCCTCTCCAGCTACTGACCAAACCTGATTTTGCCTGGTTCAGTAGAACAGAGATTAAACCCCAGAGAGAAAAAACAGAAATCATATTTTAATTGGAAGAAAGTGGGAGCTATTATTTGTTGAACTGCTGCTGAACCTAGGAAGCTTTAAATTGTAACAATAGGTTTCAGAGATGTCATGCAAGGACTTAAGGACTTATTTATAATACAGATGTTCGTAAAACATCAGCAAATATCTGGAAAGTCAGATTTTACATGACAGTGTATATCAACACCAAAATAACTGGCACTTTGTGCAGTTTAAACAATGTGTGGATACATGCCTTGTAGCACAGAAAGCTCTCAATATGGAAAAGCCCTATCAATGTAAAATAATTTCTCCATAGAAAACACACTCTGCTGAACTTATTATAATAAAGTTTCACTAGCTTTCACTAAAGCAGTGCTCAAAACAACACACAAGTGAAATACGCTTAATTGGTTATTAGATGCCTTTCAATTACTTCCACCATTGTGCTTGTGCTGTAGAAACCAATCAGTAAAAAAAATCTCATAAAAATTAAATTACAAACTGAAAATCTCTACCTAGGCAATGTGGAGTTTCCTATTCCCACCTTTCCAATAACAGTAAAAAGCTGTAAGATAAACCACAGGAAAATAATTGAACTATATCCTTCAGCTTTACTGTCAAGACTTACAACTGTGAGAAGTGGTAAATGCAACTTTATTGTCTCCTCATTGTGATCAAAAATTTCTGCAAGAATAAAATTTCTGAAAGAATAAACCTACCCATTTTCTCAGAACGAAAACCCATCAATACATAACATTTTGGGACTGACAACTGAAGTACATCAGACCAACCACCGGTTTAGTCCCACATTTTAATAGCCTAAGTTAACCACTGAAAGTTATGAGTTTAACTTTCTGCATGTTAATTCATCAGGCTTAATTATGATATGAGTTTGCAGTGTGTTCAGGGAACAACAATGTCTTGGACATTTTAAAGAATCCACAAACAGCCTTCAAACATGCTTTCATGGGCAAGTATAAAGTAATGTTTTATTACCAAAATAAATTTCTAAGAGCCAGCACTTCACTGGAGGGGGAAGGTGAAGAACAAACTTGCAATGAATATGATGAGAAGAGGTAGTATGTTTACTCTGCTGGCAACAGCACCCCTTTTTTGATCTGCAGCTAGAACTCAAAAAGCCACAGCAAAACCCTCCTGTACAGACAAAGACAATTCAAAATGTCTAAGCACCCAGACAAATTCACATTAGAATCAAGAGCTGGATTTTTAATAGAGAAGTAAGCAATAGGTATCTAATAAATTCTCTATCACTATTAATCTGTTTTAATGAAATGGGATTTTTTTTCATAAAGAAAGACAGTTTTTAAACAAGGGAATTCATGCTAGAAATTAATTCAAAGAAGCCCCCCAGACACACGATCGAAATTTTTCTTGTGACCTTCTAAGCTGTACCTTTTTCCCACTGCGCAGGCTGGGCCTCATTTACAAGCTCCATGTGCTAGAGTGGCCTTTTAGGACGCTCTGCAAGAACTGGAGAGAAGTGCTCTCTTTAAATTCTTGTCTTCTCAGAAGATTGTCCCTAATCTTGAAATCAGATAGACCTACACTTACAGAGTAACATGCGAGCAAGAGGAACAAAATACTGTTTCCAACACTTAAATCCGTGAAGTCACAGGAACAAATTAGTGAGACCTATTTTGACTCATCCTGAATTTACTGAGGTACTTCATATTGACTACAGAATGGACCAAATTGAGTCATCTAAAACCAGATGAAACAAAAATAAGATTTAGTGCAAAAAAATTAGGTTCATTCACTTCCCCTCCCTACACATTTCTCTCTTATCATCTGACCCTGTACATCTGTTCCATAATCTCATGATCAATCTAGAATTAAAAAACCCACCTTCAGCCAGTCTATCCTTCTATCTCTCAGCACTGGGCAATTGGTAGGTATTTGCTGAATACCTAATTCCAAGCACCTTCAACAAATAGGACGAAGAAAATCTTTCCCATTTGGTAAGATCTCCCCTCTCCTACCTCTTTTCCAAGCTCCCTCTTGGTCACTCAGCTTTGTGAATAAATCCCTTCTCTCCTCACAGCTTCCTCAGGTAGAAGCAACATGAATTTCATTCTTCCTCTGTCCAAGCCAGCACCAAGAGAGGAGACCTGTTATTTTTACTCTATACACTCTCAGAAAAGACCAGCCTTATAAGTGGCAAAGTACACCACAAGAGCTCTGTCCAGTACTACAACATTACAAAAGATATAGTTAATTCATATATGAGAAGTTTTCTTATTGCCATTAAAATCACATTTGTTTAATGAAAACAAACTGTATAGAAATGAATTAAAAAAAAAACAACCTTGAGGAACAATAATTAAATTAGTCTAAAGAAATCTGTAAAAGGAAATAAAGGCAAAGCAAAATTTGCAAGGGGACAGTCTTATATTATTAGACTAATGGATATAGCTGGAGGCTGAAATGCAAGCTTTCATGCACTCAAGTTATTAGCTCTTTAATTAAAAATCATATGACACTATATTGCTAAATTTAACAAGATCCTGAGGAAGTATTACATAAAAATTTAGAAAGAGGTAAATTTTCAATAGACAAAGCTATAGAAGCTTCATGTTTCAGGGAATAAACCAACTGCTGTTGCAGGAGGTTGGCAAGAAATCTCCCTTTGCCTGCTCATCCGTAATTGTGCAGAATGGTGAGTAGCTCTTCACACTGACACAGCCCCCTGTCTCGGGGCAAGACACTAAAGAGTGCTGGTCTGAGTATAGCAATTCTCACGGTCCTGTCAGAAACTGTTTCCTGAACTGATATAATGTTGTGATCTATGTTATTTCTGGCAGAAAAAACATTCATTTAACCCAATGGGCTTCATTTGCCAATCCCAATGCAAGACTTAACAAACAAACAAGCAAGCAAACAGACCCCACACATAAAAGGCTATCCAGGAAGTCACAGGTATAGTTCCCCATTCCAGCTTTATTCAATAATGCATCTCTGAAGGAGAAAATTATCAGAAAAAAACCCACCACAAAACACTCTGTTTTGCTGAGTTCTTTGTCCTGAACCTCCATAAACTCCAGTCCTGTTGGGACATATGGATACGGTAGGATTTTTTACAAGATTTCAATGCCTAGCAAAATGCAAATAGCTGTCATTACTTCCAGACTATTAATACCAGTGATTCTTTGATATTCTGAAATAAAGTTATTGTGTTCTTTTATAATCCAGTACAATCTCTGTGCATCAAGGATCAGCACCACAGGGCTTAAACATAAAGCAAAAGGTATGTTCAGATGAAATCAGTTGGGCATGCCTGGGCAGGGACACCAAGCAGGCCCACACCAAGACCTGAGGGGAGCAAGCACACACAGTCATCCTCATTAGAAACACAAGGCAGTAAACCAGGCATGTAAACTGAGGGTCATAGCAGAGTTCTCAGCTTCTTTTCCCTCCCCCCATAAAATGTCTATTTCTGCAGAAGATATATGGGAACTAGTTATGAAAGTCAAGCAATTAAAAAGCGTTTCTGAGGTATTCATGGGACTGTACCAGCCACAAGTGCCTGACAGCTCGACGCGTGTTCCAGTCCCTGGAGAGCCATCACACTTCAATTACTATCACTAACATTAGTCATTATCAGGCTGGCTTCGGTCCCCAGGGAAGGCAGCTTGTGATGACAATATCCAGCCTCTCCTTGTAAAACTATTCATTAGGCAAAGCGGAACAGCTGGGGCAGCCACGTGGAGGTCTGCAGAGTGGCCGCCCCACCGGGACCTCCAGCCCCTCTTCTCCTTTTGGAGAGGGGCAGCCACCGCCCCCATGACAGCTGTAAAAGCCTCTGGGGACACTTCAGGTTTAATCAGTGATCCTTATACTCAGGGGAAGCATTTAATTGCAAACTTAAAACTAATGGCACTCAGAAGGTTACAACAATCATCAGATAAGAGGCTTCAGGGCATTTTTATCTTGTTCTAATGCTCACAAGTTAATGAGGCAATAAGAGACAGATACTGTCAGACTCAGTCTAGCAGCAGTATACAGACCTGCATGTAGTGGAGACGGAAGAGGTAAGCTAGTAGGTCCGTAATTGATCTTACAGAAGACTTTGTGCTCTGAACAACCAAAACCACTCAATAAGGCGACAGAATGCGAGGAGTTTTTTTCACAAAGCCTTGTATCATCTGATCAAAAATAAGATAAAACTGAAAAGAAATATAGCAATACCCCACCAATGTATGTTCAATCTATTTAACAAATACACAGTATTTCCTTTCTCAAAGCACCAACACTGGCTGAATGAAACAGTGAGACTGATCCTCATGTACTGAGTAACTCCACCATCTCTGAGCTAGCAGGGCAGATGTGCTACCAAACAGGTAAATTAGTACAGATACATAGTAATGATTTGTAGCCTTTAGGTGACTTGCAAATATAAATATTTGTATATATTATGTCTGTAGACAACTGAGAATAGGCTTGCTTTTCTCAGTTACCTTGCTTGAGTCCCAGGCTGAAGAGTACTTGATGTTTCATCACCACATTCTCATTTTACTTCTAGTGACAACATAATATTTTAACGATGTCTTCCTGTGGCATATAATAGGAGCAAGCAGGGGACAAGAACAACATGCAGGATAAGATACTGTATTGGGTTTGCATCACAAGGTTTTGGTAGAGGAGGAGCTACAGGGGTGGCTTCTGTGAGAAGCTGCAAGAAGCCTCCCCCATGTCCAACAGAGCCAACACCAGCTGGATCCAAGATGGACCCATTGCTGGACAAGGCCAAGCCCATCAGTGACAGTGGTAGCACATCTGGGACAACATATTTAAGAAGGAGGGGAAAAAACACAGCAGGACAACAGCAGCAGAGAGAGGAGTGAGAATACATGAGAGGAACAGCTGTGCAGACACCAAGGCCAGTGAAGGAGGAGGGCAGGAGGTGCTCCAGGTGCCAGGGCACAGATTCCCCTGCAGCCCGTGGTGCAGCCCATGGTGAGGTCAGCTGTCCCCTGCAGCCCATGGAGGTCCATGGTGGAGCAGAGACCCACCTGTAGTCCAGGGAGGACCTCACACCAATGCAGGTGGATGCCCAAAGGCTGTGACCCCGTGGGAAACCTGCACAGGAGCAGGCTCCTGGTAGGACCTGTGGCCCCATGGAGAGAGGAGCCCACGCTGGAGCAGTCTGTTCCTGAAGGGCTGCCTTGCCCATCATGGTCATTGCTGAGTGATCTCTACCTGTCCTTACCTCGAGACACAAGCTTTCTGCTGTATTTTCTCTCCCCTGTCCAGCTGAGGAAGGGAGTGATGGAGCAGACTGGGTGGGCACCCGGCATCTAGCCACTGTCAACCCACTGCAGACACTTACTGATACAGGCTTTATGTGCCTTTTTTTTTTTTTTTTTTTAATCTGTGATTTTTCCAATATCTTGCAAAAGAACCTTAACATGAACTCAACCTTACAGTTGGGGAAATAGGGACAGATGAGAAGGCAAATAGACCGACCAAGCAGAACAGCGGTAATGCCAGAAACTGAACCAGTGTCTCCAAAGTCACACTCTAGTGCAATTTTTCACTATGATCACCTCCTGCTCTGCAAATAGGTCTGGCTACCCATGCTGTGGAAGAAAATTCTCTCTTCACTTCTTCCAGAAGCCAAAATTTACAGGAAAATATTTCACACAGAGGTGATGCAGGGATCATCTTTCCAATATTTCTAAATACAAAGGAAATGTTCTATTGACACAGAAGTAGAAAAGTTTTAATTGGACAAAGGTATAAACAGCTAAAGAATTTTAAATAATAAATACAGACCAGTTGTAAAGTTTTAAGTGTTCCTGCCTATTAGGAAATGTTGACTGCCTCAGCCTATGTCTAAACCTTAGCTTATTGAACTACTGTGCTTGTAACACCAAGAGGCTTGCATAAGCATGACAGGGCAGAAGTATCGTGTGAGTTGGTATGCTGCTTACATAGAACTTGTTTAGAAACTGCTTACATAGAACAAGCGTAGGATGAGAAACTAAAGTTGCTGTCGCTTTAGGCCATAAGCTGTCAACTTTCACCTAGATATGCTGAACTTTAACCAAGTTAAGCAAAGCAGGTCCCCCAGAGCCAGTTCAAGCCAGAAGATAAGGGAGCTACAATCATCAGCAGAAGCAGCATTCTTAGAGATAAGGTAAGTAACAGCAGGCCTAGAGACTAGAAACACCCACCTGATGACAATGAAGAACTGGGAGACCCCAGACCTTAATATTACAATTGGCCCAAACTGGCATGCGAGGGGTGGGGAACTTGGATTGTAAGGGTATAATTGCCCAGGGATCTCTTTGTTTGTGGTTCCTCTCCAGAGGCACCCCGCTCAAGCTGAAATTGATTGCTGTACCAATTAATACAGAAGTGCCACTCAGAGAACTGGCATGCCAGTCATTTTGCTCTGAGAATCCTAGGGGGGAACTACTAGGAAATGAATGAGTATGAGTGTGTGTGTGTGTGTGTGTGTGTGTGTGTGTGTGTGTGTGTGTGTGTGTGTGTGTGTGTGTGAGGAGCCAATGTGGGGCACCCATCAAGTCACTGGACCCACCCTCCACGAAGGGACTTTGGTCCTAGTGGTAAAGTCTCAGGTGGTTTGCTTGTGACTGCTGTGGTTGCATGACAGGTAAGTTTCCCTAACGCTGCCAGAGCATCTCCCAAGATTTGTTTGGCATTTTTGTGTTTTTAAACCGTAATGGAAAAATGCACATAACCTTATGCTTGATCAAAATTTTCCCCATCCTCAATTCCTCCACTGACAGTAATCTACAAGTTATCCTGTCAGAATGAGAGTAGCAAAAAATAGGCTTCTGACAGTATAATGTAAGAACATTTTGTTTGTAGTCATGTTTCTTTCTGTGCCAAGCATGTGGCAGGTAGAAATGCTTTAATGTGACAGCCCATTCCTTTACTTCTGTGGCTAAAAGCTCTTCAGTCAAGCCCCATTGACCCCTTGCATGCCTAAGACAGATGGTGGTGGTTTCACCGTTCATTTGAGCTGAAACACATAAGAACCTCTGTGTAGACTGAGGACCATTCTCTTCCTCTGCTTAAAGAATGATACTGAATGGACTGTTCTCTCTCTACAAAGAACAGGTTTCTGAGCCCAAGCTGCATAGACTCATAATCAGCTATGTGGATGGAAGTATTTGGAAGTCCATCCCCAAAAGGCATGAAAGCCACCACTGCGATACAAGAATTCTTAGGTTTCTTGTTCCTAATCAGGCTGCTTTCATGGAAGCAGACAATGGAGTTGCACCTCAGATCTCCTGCTCAAAGCTCATAAGATGAACCGTTTGGTGCTGTGTTCATCTGAGACTGGGGAACACAGGCTCTGAATTAACTTCTAGAAAGGATCTTAGACCACAGAATCCTTGAATCACTGGATGATCTGGGTTACAAAGGCTCAGGAGGCCTCCTATTCAAAGTAGGGTCAATTATAGGGTAAGATCATGTTGACTTTTTAAAATAAAGTAAATAATACATCCTGGTTGAAGGACCTTTCAGAGGTGACCTTTGTTTTAACAAAATCAGGTCTACAAACTAGGTATGGGGATGTAGATAAAGAGAGAAGGAGGATGAGAGAAAAGGCAAAAAGACAGACATTTCATTAAAGATCAGGTAAAAAGCATCTCATAGTAATTCAGCTTTTATTTAGAATGTTGCTGTTGCATTGAGCATCACTCAGTAAGTTTTAAGAGCACAATTATCTGCCAGCTATTGGGCCACTTGGCATGCGATCCTTATCCACAGCTTCGGAAACTCAGTTACCAGAAATTGCAATAGATGGACACGGTCTGACACTCAAAAGCTCCCCTTTTTATTTCCAACATCAGGCTCCAGAATTAGCAATAGCAGATGTCATCTTAACATTTCCAACACTCCTACGTCTATGCAATCACAGAGTTTACATTATTTATTATAATCTCCCTTCTGTAAAAGATGTCCAGCAGACTTAAAGTTCAATCAGCTGCATTTGGGGGGTCTCAATGCATACCTGACATAATGGAAATTCGGGGTTTTACAGTCACTTTGAATATCTAAAAATATTTTTGTGAGAAAATAATTGCCTTCTTCCTGTGACAAAAAATTAGTAAGTCACAGGCAAAAAAAATTCCAACCCAAACTATATGATCTAGCAAAAGGAGGTTCCATGTACACAAGTATCAAAAACAGGCATCAAACAGAAAATAAAAGCCAAGAGAATTTGCAGAAGTTTTAACTTTTGACACATTTAGGACGGTTTTAGATATTTCTTCCCCTTTTCTTAAACTCCACCAGTATACACCTCCTTCTGCAGCAAGCAGAGTCATCAATGTCTGGAAGACTAGGATGCTGTATGAGTACTTGCCATTGAAATCCACAATAGTACCTTGCTCTCAGAGTAAGGGGGGGAAGGTGAAGAAAGCAAAGACGCAGAAATTTCTTGAAGCTTAGAGAAATATTTATTCTACTTCACCAGCCGACAGAACACCCTAAGGATCCATGCAGTATTTTTTCCATATATGACAGTTACCTAGATACAGCATTTGTTTTATGGTAAGAATACACAATTTACGCATATGGGTAGTATCACATTTGATACCATCAGTAGACTGTATATCCTCAATTTTGTATTTAAAAACAGTCTGGACTTCTTTTTTCTTCCTGCACATAGAGGGCAACTCGACCACACACCCACTTATTTAAAATAAAACAATAGCAGCCAAGGTCCCGGCTCAATTTCAATCCTCACCATCGCAACCTAATCTCCTGGCAAGTTAATGCAAATCAAAGCAAACACTTCTCTGACACTGGTAGCAAAGCGTGTTCCTCTCCCAAGAGAGACCTGTAAAACAGGACAGTCACTGACAGCAGTACAATTACTGACACAGATACAGACTTTATGGACATGTTTATCTCTGCTGTAAATCCACACTCTCTCTCCACTCCGATTCATGAGTCATAAAGAAATTGCAGATAATGAAAAAGTTGGAGAAATTTACAGCGTGTCGGAAACCTCAGACAGCCAGAAGAAATTAAAGAGCTGACTGAGGATAAATCACACAGGTACAATTAAAACTTCCTATACCTTCTTCACTTCCAAACTGGGGCACAAGCCAATGGAGATGATGAAAAGTTGAGGTCATGACTCCTCTGACTGTAATAATTTCTTAACTACCTACATGTCAAAATTAGCCAATTCGCAGATCACATATGAACGGCAATTTCAAGCTGACATTCTGATGTCTCGTTCTTCCAACAGGAGCTGCCCCAGAAGAACCATGCCTATAAATGAACCACCCAGTGAGCAGTATAAGGAAAGGCGATTTCCTCATCCCCCTGCAGATGCCAAGTATCTCCTTCCACAGTGCTGTGCATTAAAACGAAGAAGCAGTTCTACAGCGTGGGAGGAGGGTGTGAAGAGAATCAGGAGAAAGGCCACGGTTTCACAGGGAAATCATAGCAGCTTAGACATCGCGGTGACAGGGCCATATAAACACTGTAACAGACAATGAAAGTGTTCCTTTCACAACTCTGAAACAATCAAATAAGGACCAAGCATGACTATGAATGTAAACTGAAAACAGCCTCCACGTTTTTTCCAGCTAGGCAAAACAAGCCAAACCATTTCAACTGAAAAAAGTCTGTGATCATCTCCTAACCCACAAATGAACCATCCAAAATGTGAGACATTTTCTGGGAGAAGTCTACTAACTCTGCCAAGTAAATCTTTAAGCTAACTGCATAATATAGAAATCCAGTGTCCAAAGAGCATAATTTTGTTGTCCAGCTATAAAACTCTGCCTTCAAGCTTTGAAGCACATGAAGTATACTATTTCACATGAAGTCCTTGCCAAACACAGTACTAAATAACAAAATAAGGGAGAAATATGCTTTCAGGCAAAACTGAAACATGATGAAGATTAATTCAGGAAGGCAGGGAATGTAGAAACCAAGCAAGAAAAAAACAGTTGCTAAAAAGAAAATTGTAAGCAGAGCAGAAGTAACTTAGCACATCCATCTCAAACTGCTTTCTCCTATGCAGGACAGCTCACCTTGCAAGAGCAAACGAAGCATAAATAAACTGTATTTTAAGTTTAAGGACATAATGAGCACTAGACTTGGAATCTAAAACATATTTTCTTCTTGTTTCAGATTAATACAGACACACTGGCGCTAGAAGCACTATACTTCTGGAAGTGCCAGCTTTTAACAAACAAAAAGTCAGCATCCTCCTTACTCTTGTCAGCAGTTAGGATGTTAAGAACATTGCTATACCTTTCTAATAACTGGCACTGCAACTCCTGCTGGGGGATCTAGATTTGGATCCACACCACGTGATCCTCTTTCACTTTATCTCCTTCTTTCTTCTCCAAAAGTCAGTTCTCTTCTCCAGCTCCACCACAACACTTTAGGTTTTCTATTTCTCCAAGGGAATAAGGAGAGAGTTCATGTTCAGGGAAGGTTCTGCTCTTCTACATAGATTCTAAAATCTCATTTTGGCTAACAAGAAACCATAAAAATCCAGTTTACTTTTTCATGCAGCTTCCCAGACTGCAGAGAGTGGACACACAGCTTTTACTGAAAAAATGGACCAACAAGAGATTTCAGAAGGTGCCATAAGACAGACACCCCACTGATACCCTGAATATTAAAACACTCTTTACTTGCACATGCCTGCTGATATGTTCATTTCCTACAAATGTAAGAACCTGAAATATTTTTTTACAAACAAGTGTACACACAGACCAGAAAAGGCACTTGGCAACTGTACTGTGGGAAGTGGGAGGGTGTTCACAAGTGTAAAGTAAGGCTTCTGAGCTTAAAAAGCCTCTGTGTTGATTGACTCAGGACTAAAATAACATGGTTATGGTTAGGAAACATTTTTATCTGATCAATTACATCCTTGATATAAGTCTGCTGGGCACAAGTGCCATGTGTTTCGCACGGAGCTTCAAGGCTGCATGTTAATACTACATTTCACTACACTCCCAGAAAAGAGAATCCATTACAGAAAAGGAAAGAGATGTTTCAGTAAGAGGATGCATGGTTCTCCCTCCTTTCCTTACTTTGATTCTAATTCAACAACTTACACAAAGTTCAAGTTTAATAACTGACACATCCTGATTTTTTAGTTTAATAGATAATAAGAATTCAGTCCACCAAAAGTGAAGCCCCTGATTTAAACATATTCTACCTACAATCAGCATCAAAAAAGGAAGAAAACCAACAAACAAACAAAACCACCACACCTCAATGAGTGAATTCATATTTAACCATATAGGCAAGAGCCATCCCAGCTTTGAAATTATCCATGTTAAGACCAGCCTGCAAGGATGACAGGCAGAACTAAGTATATATGTTTCAAAACATTCTGCAGTTAAATCCTGCTGAAGGCAAAAGCAGTAACTGCTCTACCTCTCCAAACCTACAAAAAAGCTGAACTTGCAGGCAAGAGATCACAATAGACAGCATTTATCCAAGAGAAATGAAAAAACAAAGACTACTAATCTGACAAATAGCAATCCGTAAATATCTTGGAGTTCAAAAGGCCTCCTTTATGATTTTACAGAAATTTCAGAGGCTGCTGAGGCTCCAGAGGACCACAATTCACAACCAAGGACAGCTTAACTTGGGAGCAAGGAAGCTGTTCCTCACTCATGTGCCCATTCATCTCTTGCTGTCTCTGGAAGGGTCTCTCCAGTATGGGGACACCTCAGTGATTTCTGGTAGCAGTTACTTAACTACCATGCAGTCTAGCCTATTACTAAAATAAACAAAGAAAAAACCCACTGCCAAACAAAAGGTACTTCCAGCCCACCACCCCGATTCTGACAAACACCTCTGGAAGATTCTAAGAGCAGGGAAGCACACAGCTGTACCTGCCCACTAATCTCTTCCAGCTTCCTGCATCTCCAAGATTTCCAAGCCACTCGTGACTTACCTCTCTGTGGTCAGACAGTCTCAATGGATTTATCTTCCAATAATTTGTCTCATTTACTGAGTAAGATAAACTCTGTGCCCCCAACCTTCAGCAGCGATGAGTTCTGACTTTACCACACAGCACAAGTATCTCCTCGTGTCTGTCCTGACACACTATTTTATTCTCTCTGGCTCCCATCCTACAAGAAACAGTGGAGATTCATTCCCTATTCACACCTTCTCTGCATTAATCAGTTTTACAGATCTTTGTCACGTACTGCACCAGTTGTCTCCAGTCTAAAAACTCCAAGTCATCTCCTCATGCTTAATATCAAGGAAAACTATCACTGACTGACTAAATCCTGACTTTTCCTTTTTCAGTCTGTGGTGCTACAAGATGGTCAACTTTCTGCTGTTCACCTGACATCTCCCAGGTCATGCAGGTCTGATTCTCGAGCCCTTGATTGCTAGCATCAAATAGCTCTTCCACTGCACCCTTGGTATTTTATCTGCTTGAACACATACAGAAAATAAATCATCATTACAAAGAAAACAGGTGCAAAGTTGCTAAAATCCAGTGCAAGTCAGGGCACACAAAACAATGAGGGACTGTAAGTAGGGAGACTTGGTTGGGCATGTTCAGTAAATGTCTTATTGCTCTTGAAAGAGTGTGAGGATTTGATATCGGATAACAGAGTCATTCATACATTCCTAATTTTACAGGAGGAAAAGCACAAACCATCTTCAATTCCAAATAAAAAAATTAATCTAGCGTAAGAGAGCAGACTAGCAAAAAGCACTGACAGGAAAATCATAAATGGTATTCACACCTGTGGGGTCAGTTATCCCACGTTTTCTAATACTTAAGGCAGATACTGCACAAAAGCACCACTACCTCCACAAACATATCAGGCCTTTAAAAGAATAGCTTTTTCAGGAAGTCTTGCATTGGCAATATCACCAAAGCTATATTGTGATAGCACAGGAGCCAGATAATCTCTCTGGCATCAGAGAGATTTTATAAACATGGCTGTGATACAGGTATGTATATAAATACATTTTAGGACTTCTGAACCAGTATAGCAGGTGTCAGCTGAAAAACATCAGAGATTCACAGGGAAGTAATAGCAGGGACTTCAGAACGTCCCTGGACAACCACATACCTTCAGTGACATGGTGCTTTTCCTGCTTCCCCATCCTACCTGTTATATTTACACATAGGTTTGTCCCAAAGTTTGGCAGAGCTTAGGGGGAGGGAACCCACTTTTTTTTTTTTTTTTTAAGAAAAACATCTTTTTCTCCATGTATGTAGTTCTCAGATATACCTCTCTGTACATGTATATTCAAAAGGATGACAGGGCAGATCTTTAACAATAACTGCAACCAAGGATAATAAAAAACACCAAGTTAAGTCTGTGTACTAGCAATGTATGCACTTCCCAGAGCTGCTACCTCATGAAGCCAAGACTTTAAAAATCTTCTAAAGTCAACTTTGACACAGTTGCTCTGGAAGCTGTAATGGGTCATACATTGAAAAACCAGAGCTGCATATCTAAATTCGCAGTTATTTACACAAACGGCTTTGAAACTTGCTTTGTGGGCACACGCATTGAGTTGAGATCTGTGACAAGGTTCCCAGATAAGAACAACCTCCCTCTTGCTTGCCACATCAGCTGTGGTCTCCTCATTCTGCAGTGCTCACTACCCTGCTCCAAGGAAAGTGGCTGAAAAGCCCACAACAAGGCGATATGCCTGTACCTTCCCCCCGCCCCAGATTTCTGCCAACAGGAGAGAAGAGACTCACTGACCGGCTGCAGCTCACGTTCAGCAGTGATACCATGTCTCCCGAAGTCACCATAACTACATTAACTGTTAAAAGTAGGTGTGTTCCCTGAGCCCTGTTCTTCCTCCCACCCTTACAATACTCACATTAACAGGGAAAGCAAAATCCACATAAAGCAGGATTTTTAATAGTAAAAACATTTTCAATATATTCTAACCAATAAAAACTCTTAACCGAAGTAAAACAGCAGCTCTAATGAGAGAACTGAAGCAAAAAGAGAAGAGCAGTAACAAGCAAGAGGGCAAGGTAGAATTTTACATAGCTTAAAAAGGAGGCAAGGAAACACAAGCTGAAACCTCAGAAGAGGTGCTGAAAAACAATTTATTTTTCAAAGATTTCATTAGTGATACCAGTTCCTGAGCCTGGAAGCTACTGGAAAACTCCTGAACCACCTTGTAGCAAAGAATAAAAACACAAACCAGAGCCATAAGGATAGCCCATCCTTTAAGAGCAGAATTGAAAAAAAAATAATTAAATCATTAGTTCATGCTGCAAACATCCTGCTTCATTCAAGGAAGGCTATCCTTTAGGTGAATTCTGTGCTAAGGGAAGAATATTCTGCAAGGAACAGACGTGAGTGAGCAAGAATCCACCTACTAGCATGCTAGAAGGAGAGCATTCCCCACGGTCACCTTAGGGATCCTTTCTGATCCACAAGAAAGATCTTCAGTGCAAGTCATCAGCAAATTAAATGGTGCAAATAAGAAATTCTGATTTATGGAAGAAAACCCATCTTTTATTGGCAGCTTAATGGTCTGCACCTTAGTAAACCAGAAATGGAAGTACAGGAGATCGTGCAGCCAGCAGTCAGAAATATATTTTTAAAAAGCAAGGTGCTCACTCACCCATTTGGTTAAAAGAAATGCCAAACAGAAGTCTTTTTAAACTACAAAGGTAAAACAACACAAAAAATAAGCAACTTGTCTGAGTAGGAGCTAACTGTATTAGGTACTACTGAAGCTAGAAAAATTGGAAACATGGCTGGACAGATCACCAGTTACCTTATTCAGAAAGAAGTAACTGAACCCCAGACAAGGAAGAGGGAAACTGGCTTTATAAAAAATAGCATTAACCATTTCATTTGTCAAAGGTCTCCTTTGACATTATCGTCCCACGCACTCAGAGACTGATATGTTAGCAGATCAAGCTACTGCAGCCTAAACAGGTCCATGCTACACTGCACAGAAATCACGACAGAGGGTAAGAACCCTGACTCCTCAGGTGCCCACACAGAATATCAGAGGAAGCTCCAGCAGCATTACTGCAGCCTGAACAACAGTCAGTCTATCTCAGACCTCTAACAGTAAAAGTCAGCTCTCAAGTTTCTAGTCAACTGTTTCTTGAACTCACTGTTACAATCCAAGGAGGACAAGCCTACTCAGTTTCACCTGATAAAGAAAAACTTCCACAGAACTCTGCACTAATTAAGATATAATCATTTAAATCACATAAGAATATGAAGCTTAAAGTGCAGACAAGTGAAATAGCAGTGACTGTAAAACTGGCTACTTTTAAAAGTGGAGGACAACTGTAAATCAAACCAGGTATCAAACAAGTTGGAAAGAAAACCTAAGTTATATGTTAACAATGCAATTTGATTCACAGAAGACACAGGGCATTCAACAAAATAGCCAAGCGCACAGAAAGTACAGGTAACCCTATGGGAAAGAGAGGGGAGAAAGTTGTGAAGAACAGAAACCTGTGCGAAGCAAGCAACAAAAAGAAAAACTGAGAAATCCATGGCCAAAAAGTTAGGGACAGCAGGAATGATATATAATAAGAATGTGGAATCCAGAAAATAGTATCCAGCTGTTCCTAGATGAAAGCACTGAAGATGGGCAAAGCATTCAATACGTTTGTTTTAAATTTGTCAGGAAAGCCCGCTTATATAGACAAAATGGTAAGACAGTTCATATGAATTTAAGAAACAAGGCATGTAATTCAGTAATTATGAATTTATCAAACTTAATCTCAAATCAGTTCCTCAGATTTCAATTTTAGTGTTGCAATAGCACCCTGATGAATACATTTTTCAAAAGGCACCTTGTCCCACATGTCACTTTGCCTAATGAATTCTAATGCAAAATCAGCATGAAGTGTGCTGTGAACTGGTTCAATAACAGCCCTCACAACATAACTACAAAGTAACTCAATGGATACATTTGTCATGGAATGCTGCAGGAATCACTCTGGTCCTGCACAGCATTTTACCAATAACTTGGATGAAAACACAAGTCTTTAAAAAATAGAAAGGATTTGAGATGAAATGTAGAAGAGGAGAATTAGAAGGAAAATTTGCTAACACAATGCAACAGAATTGTTTCTCACACTCAATACAGATAAAACGTTTGAAAATAATGCAAAAGAACCTCCAAGAAAACAAAAACCACAGCGCACATTCAGAACAGCAAATGTCACAAAACAGTCTTGGGAAGAACTTCAAATCATGACTGAAAACGGTACAGTTTTATACAAAAGCAGCAAGACTTCTCTGTGAAGCCTCACACTGCCATCTAGAGGAGACTTGTCAGAGGTGGTTTCAAGCCTAGTTTTGACAGCCAGTTTCAATCGATAGTCAAGTCAAAATGGGACTATTAAATTTCAATACATAGAGATATAATCATATCAAATACCTCTGGACCAAAACCACAAGACCCTTAACTTTAATTAAGAGATCTTTTGGATTTTTCTTCCTGTTCTCTCACTTAAGTCTGTAAGAGAAAAGTACTTAAAGACAGTATTAGGAAAAACAATCCTGAGAAGCTGTGTTCAAACTCCATATGTAATTTTCTGTGAAAGTTTTCTAAGGTAAATATACAACACACAAAGCAAGAATGTAATATAGCCTAAAGGAAAATAGACTTTAGTGAGAAGAAGTTACAAACATGGAGAGCTTTCATACAGCTTGAAAATTCAATATTTGAGTTACTACAGACTAAAGGTTATAACCTCATATTTCATTTGTTTGCTCACTTTGTCTTCTTTCTGTATTTATTCATTTTCAGAAAAAAATAAATGGAAATGCATGCAACAAATATTGCTAAGGAAACCACCACCTTGTTAGCATCAATGTAACTCAGGCTCTGCTTAAGCTCCATTAGCAGGACAAAGCTGTCTGACATTTAAGCATACAACTTAACTGAGAAAGCAAATCATCAGCCAATCTTTGCATCAGTTTTAGATTGTTATACTTCTACACTACTAAATGCTTTCCACAGTCCTAACAGATGTCAGCACTGAAAGTAAAATAAGCTTGCAGGAAGTGTGTTAAAATAGGCTAAATGATTCGTTAATGAGGCGTCATTAGGATATCCTAGATTTACAGTCAGGAAGACTACAAAGGTTTATTACTGCTTTTTGTTATTGACTGAAAGGAAGGTAAAAGACCCCTAAGTTTTAAACTTTTAGTGCTTTGTGTAGCACAAGAGTAACTCCAACTAAGGTCTATGCTAGAGCAAACTTAAGCAGAAAAAAATTCAATGTGTCCATACATACAGGTAGCATTTAAAAGAAACACAATATTCTTGAAATCCTCAAAGCTGGATCAATCTGTTAACAACAGAGTCCTGAATGTGAAGATGTAATCAGGTCCTTCTTCAAAAAACTGATAAAAATTTGCTGTTTGTAAGCAGGATGAAGGTCAGCTTTAGTACTCAATAACATCACCTCCTGACACAATTGAGTGTAGAAAAAAAAAAAACCCAAACAAAACCCAAAAAACCAGCTCCAGAAGCTAAGGATAAGACAACCTAATGCACAAGTGAAAGTTTCACTGTGGAGGCAGCGCTGAAGTTTGACTGAAGTACTGCCATAAGTATTCTGAGAAATAGATTTAGTATCTGAGTGGGAAATTAAGCAAAGTGACCTGATTTATCTAAGGCAACATTAAGTCAGGAACAGAAGTCTCTGTGCCACTAGACAATAACCAGGCTATCATGTGACCTCTTGTTATTTCTGCTGTTTCTCCCGTACAGGTAGGCTGTAAGTTAGAGATGTTACCTCACTCTCTCATCCTCTTTTGTCTGTCCCTATTACTGTGAGACACTTGCCAACACATTCTTCCAGCTACAAATGTACCATGAGCACACACTTCAGTGGAAAGATTTGCAGTGTGGTCTGTCAGGTCTGCATACAGCACTTACATTCATCCAGTCCCAGCTGGTAAGCCAGGTTCTGCAGGCCACGGACTTTTTCCATCAGGTTGGCTGTAGTGAGGCTCCCCAGCTCTAAGAGAGAAAAGTGTGAACACTGTCTGTAGCCCTCTAGTGACAGTTTACCAGTTTACTACTTCACAGAGCACTTTCAAGTCACTTCTGACAAGATTTATTTCCAGTGAACAGAGTTCAAAATTCAAGCTGATGCCACCCCTGATTTTAATACACTAAGAAAAGACCAGCTTTCTCTACTGAAAAAGCCACAGATCTGGTTCATACTGCAGTCTGCCACCACTGCAATGAGCAACTTGCCCCATACTTTGGAAGTTCTTGTAAATTCACATTGCTATGTGAGCAAGCTACAAAAGAGTATGCAAGAGAATGGACTTACTGTATACTAACAATGTGTGTTTAAGCACATTTCTTGCAGCAAGTCAAAGTTAATTTCTTCCACTTTCACTTTGGAACAGCTTATCTGAAATTCACATGAGAGACAGCCCGCTCAAGGATGTTTACTGCAAACTAATAGCTATAACATGCAACAAATCTACATACTAGCTAGCCCTTCTGTAGCTTGCTCACACAGCCTTACTGCTCGATTAGAGCAGACACATGCATAGAGCATCTCTGAACACGTCAATCAACAAGTCTAAGCTGCTCACCAAGTTCGGTTAGCTGAGGCCCACCAAAAAATTCACAACACTTCTTAAAATACAGAAGACACCCACTATACTTATGCAGTGAGAGACTGATAAGCGAGGTAAGTGAAATATACGTAACATTACACTGCTTCAACTGCTTGCTCTGAAAAATCAGCCCGCCACTGACATCTGGATATTCTCTTACAGACAACTGGATTAATGAGAAATATATATCATTAACAAGAGACTCCTGAGCTAGATATTCTGGAAACGTGAGTGCTAGAGACCTGAAGCCACAGGGCCACCTCCAGAACATTTAAAGAACAAGCGGTTTAAGCCTCTTAAGAAAGTACTGAATTCCCATGTGCTCTGGCAATGTTACTTCCTGCCCACAATGTCCATACGCACCCTTTAACATGTCGATATCATCATTTTCCAATTCAGCCATCCATTTGGGAGGAGAACTTGTAATAGGCTGTTTTGAAAGAAAAGTTCAAGCTCAGATAAGTGCATTTTTAGAATTATCACAGTATGTTTGGGATTTGAAGAGACCTCAAAAGATCATCTAGTCCAATCCCCCTGCTGGAGCAGGAACGCCTAGGTGAGGTCGCACAGGAACATGTCCAAGCGGGTTTTGAATGTCTCCAGAGAAGGAGACTCCACAACCCCCCTGGGCAGCCTGTTCCAGTGCTCTGTCACCCTCACTGAGAAGAAGTTTTTTCTCAAATTTAAGTGGAACCTCTTGTGTTCCAGCTTGATCCCATTAGCCCTTGTCCTATCATTGTTTGCCACCGAGAAGAGCCTGGCTCCATCCTCGTGACACTCACCCTTTATATATTTATAAACATTAATGAGGTCACCCCTCAGTCTCCTCCAAGCTAAAGAGACCCAGCTCCCTCAGCCTTTCTTCATAAGGGAGGTGCTCCACTCCCTTCATCATCTTTGTTGCCCTACGCTGGACCCTCTCCAGCAGTTCCCTGTCCTTCTTGAATTATACATTGCAGTCTGACCTCATATTGAAAATTAGTTACATTGACAGCAAAAAATAAGAGCTTTCCTGGTTCTCTGTCGAGATATTTTTACGTTTAACCTTGTTTTCTAGCTCTCTCTGGCCCAGAGTTAAAATCAGCACACTACCACCTGGAAGCCAAAGTCAGTACGAAAAGTGAGATTTCCTAAAGTTTTAAATCTGTTATGTCTTCCCAGATGTTATTCTCATTTATAGTAAATTGAATAAGGTATAAAAATATATATATAAAGAGATAATAAAGCTGAAAGGATGATGCTACCCCATCCTGAAGCTACAACCGAGTTACGCTGACGGACCGGAGCCGCGAAGCCGCACGGGTGCTCACTCACGCTTTTGAAGGAAGCGGCGAACTCGGCGACGCCGGGCACTGGGGAGACAAAACGAAGGGCAGCGGCGGGTCAGCGCCTCTGCCCGCAGCCCCCCGGCCCGGTCCCCGGCCCCAGCGGACACGGCCGCGGGCGCCCCGGACTTACGCTGCTCGGGCCACAGGTCCGGGGAGGCGCGGTCCAGCTTCTCGAAGCTCAACAGCGATGCCTCCAGGTCGGCGCCTGCAAGAGGAAGAGGATGGGGGGGTGTGTGAGGCACCGCCCGGGCCCAGCCGGCGGGAGCGGGACGGCGCCGCCATCCCGCGCGCCTTACCGTCCGCGGGAGCCGCCATCTTGCCCGCCTCACGTGACGCGTCGTGACCGCGGCCGAGCCCGACCGAGGAAAAACCAACCACCCCCGAACTCCACGTGTCGCTCTCGCCGCGACCGCCAGGAGGCGTCGCCGCTGGGCGGTGCTGGGCCAATCCGGGCTCTGGCGGCCAGCGGGCGGCTGAACTCTCGCGGCCAATCCACAGCCCGGCACGGGGGGCGGTAGGGGCGGAAGGCGGGATCGGAAGGGCTTGCTGACGGCGATTGGCTACGGGCCGCGAGGGCCCCGCCAGAGGGGGCGCGGAGCGGGCGAGGCCGGTGAGCGAGAGGCCAATCAGCGCGCGGGGGCGGTGCTCCGGGTGGGCGGTGGCGCCGTCGGGGTCGCGGAGGAGCGACCCTCGGCCGGGATGGCGACGGCTGTGGCGCGCGGCGCCTGGGGCGGGCGGCGCGTGGCGCTGAGGGTGAGGCGGCGGCGCCGGCCCCGCGGCGGGTCCCGCGGCTCGGGGCGGAGGCGGAGGGGGGTGGCGGCCCACCTGGCCCCGGGGCCTCGTGCGTGGGCCGGTCCCGAGCGGGGAGTAGCCGATGGGGCCGCGGTGGGGGTGGGTGGGGGCAGTCGGCAGCCCTGAGGAACCGGGCTGGTTTGTGCTTTCCCTCCCGTCCAGCTGCCGTGGAGAGCCGGCACCTCCTGGATCGCCTCAGCCGCCGCGTCCTTCTCCTCCTCGGTGGTAAGTGCCCGTCCCGCGGAGCGGACCTGGCGGAGGCCGCGGGGCCTGTGGGGAGGCTTGGCCCGGGGTGAGGAGGCGCTGCGGGCTGGGGGAAGGCGCCGCCGCCACCCTCCGCAGCCGGCCGGACACTTCTCTCAGGGCTTCTCCTGTGAGCTGGTTCTGCAGCTCCCTTCCCCTGCCCGTGGCTCCCGGCTGGCGCTTCAGGAACAAACCTCCGGGACTGCCCGCGCACGGAGGGCAACGGGAGGGAAGGGATACAAGTGCAATGTCAGGTCGGTTTGACTACGGAGCAAAGAAGCGCCCGCTTGGGCAGCCCCTCCGCGCTGCAGCCGCTCGGGGCATCGCCCCCGTCACTGCTCGTAGCGGGCGCTGCGGGGCGCACCCAGCGGCGGCGTGGGAGTTTAGTTAGTGGCGTCCTGATTTATTGTCTGTGTGTTCCTTATGTAGCACGCGTTGTACTACATACGCACCAGCCATTTTTTCCTGATTTTTAGATTTCTTTTACCATGTATAGTATCTCTTCAATAAGATTAGTGAAAATTAATATAGATTATACGCCTAATGGTAAGGTGTGAAATAAGGTTGTTTCAAGATGTGTGCCATGGTCTCATATCAGCTGTTTATGGCAGAGAGAGGATCTGATTTCCTTTGCACAGTATCTAACAACATTAACTGTTAAAGTGTCTTTTTTTCTTCCGGTATCTGTGGCTGTACACTCTGCAAGTTCTGAACAGCTAAATTGTGATTCTTCAAATAGTCTCCTTTATTACAGTCCTTGTTCCCATGGCAGGCTCATTCTCTACTGAGAAAAAAGGTGGTGATCTTATGGAAAAAAAGTGTGATCAATCTTAATTCAGCATTTTCTGCCTTGCTTGAAATATTTCTTGTTATATGTGCAATTTTCTAGCTATCGTTTTAAAGCAATTTGATGAAACATAAATTCCATTGCACTGAAGTCTGCATGGGTCATAAAGCACTGGAGCTTGTAGGTCCACTGCAGATATGTGGCACTTGGTCTGAGTGACTGATAGCAGTAGGAGTTTATAATTCTTCAGACCAGCACTAGAAGACCTTTTCTGACAGTCAGAAAACTCAGTCAAAGGACTCAGATCTCAGATTTCCTGTGCTTCCTTCCAGATTCTAGAGAGGACTCTGTTTTCATAGGTACAGACTTCTGCCTCTCCCAAGTGTAATTCCAGCTACATAATCATCTGCAACTTTTTAGTTTTGAGCCTCACCTGGTGTTACCTCCCAAATCACTAGGTCTTGCTTATCCATTAACAGTCTTACTTTATATTTCTCATCCCAGCTTTTTGAGCTTGTCCCAACTCATTGCCGTTCACTTTTTTCACTCTCATTTATTTTTCACTGTCACTACTTGTCCAGCCAACACCATTTATGTTCCTGGATCCTCCTCTGTTCTGTTTCCCTTCATTACACCTTGGATAGCATCCCAATACTCATCTGCCTCTCATAATTCCACATCCTAGTCTATTCACAGAGTTCCCTGGTATATTTGGGTTTATATCCCAGTTCTGTTATCTGTCTCATTTCTCTTCACACAATAGATCTGTTTCCCCTTCCTTTTATCTATTCTCCCCAAGCCACTGTTTTGTGGTGTAATTAACTGGTTCTTGCTTTCTCCTGGTTTTCTCCCTTTACCCCCTACTCTCAGCTCCCAGTTTCTAGTTTCTTAATTTATATTCTTTATACATATACAGTTTTCCTGCATGATAGGGTTTTGTTGCCTATCCAGTGCTAGTTACAGCTTCCACCTCTGCTTTACTCTCTGTCCTACATTTACCTGAACACCTTATTCCAAACGCTCTTTTTCTCTCCTTGGCATCTGAGGTGGAAGGTTCTGTTTTCTGTGCTGTTTGCCAGCACAGTTCCTCGCTCTTAGTTGCAGGACCAAGTGGGGCGCAGGGGAAGTCCAATTTTATGCCTGTAAATACTGGATCTAGACTCTCTAGTGGGCAGCATAGTGGTAAATGATGAAGGCTTGCGTGTAATGGGGCACACTGGTGTGTAGGCACCTTGAGACAAAGATCACTCACTGTCCAGTGTTTTGTCTTCCACAGTCAACAACCAAACTCTTCATTGATGGGAAGTTTGTTGAGTCCAAAACTACTGAATGGATTGATATCCACAACCCGGTAAGTTAAATGGGCTCAGCTTATCTATTAGCAATCACTATGCAACAAGGTTCTGTGCCTCTGTTCCAGCATTTGGCAAATGGGGAAAGTATATACGTTTCTTAAGAAAGGTTTATACTTGGAGCTTAAGATGGATTTAGCACTGTGTAATTGCTTCTCAATTTCCTTTTCACATGAAATGCCAGTCTTAGGAAAGTGATGGTCTCCTTTATCTTCCCTGTGTAGCAAAACCCTGATCTCCAGAAAGGAAGCTGAAACTCTGCTTGCAATTTTTTTTTGCTCATAGAAAGGCTCTGTGATTAGTATGTCAAATTTCTGAAGGGTTTCTTTAACCTTGTATGTGAAATCAACCAGGTGTGATTTGATGCCAGCTGAATCAGGACAAGTGGTAATGGTTTTAAACTAAAGGAAAGGAGATTCAGGCTAGACTTTTTACAATGAGAGCAGTGAAACACTGGTGCAGGTTGCCCAGAGAGGTGGCAGATGCCCTATCCCTGGAGACATTGAAGGCCAGGCTGGATGGGGCTCTGAGCAACCTGATCTGGTTGAAGATGTCCCTGCTCATTGCAGGGGAGTTGGACTAGATGAACTTTAAAGGTCCCTTCCAACCCAAACTATTCTATGATTCTATGAATGTGAACTCCTGACAGAGACTGTCGCTGCCTTCACTTTCAGACCAAGGTAAAAAAAATCCTGACCACTGAAGCTCCTCTCCTTTCAAAGAGCTTTTGTCTGTGAGCCACAGTATTCACAGTGAATTTAGAGTCTGGATGATATGCAGTGCAAAGTAATCTTAGATTAGTAACACTTGTACTTGTCTGAGTCCTCCACAAAAGACAACTGGAAATGAGGTTGCAGTCAGAGTTCTGACCCCACTAGTAAGGTAAGCATTTGGACAGCAGTTTCTGAAGCTTTTCTCTGTAAAGCCCTATTTTTATTTGCTTTGTGGAAGTGATCATAACAGTGAGCTAGTTCATGAAGCTCATTTGGTCTTTATGTGGCAACCAATGTTCTTGTTTAATTTTCTTTCTCTTGTTTTGAGTAGTTTCTCTCTTAGAGATGGTCATGATCATTTTATCATGTCAAAGCAGACTTAATTTTTAAGAGTGCATTAGAAGGAGGTTAAACTGCCAAAGACAAGCTTTTAAAGTTAAAATACTATAGAACTAAGTTTGCTTGTGAAAACCTTACTTTGGCCTAGTGGTCTCGGTAAGCTAACATCAGTGCCAACTGCAGGGTCATGTACTGCTTCTTCCAAAGGAACCTTGCCTCATTTAATGTGCAAGAGGGACAGCAGATGAGCCAAGATGATGCAGAGGGAAAGGACCGCAGTCCACAGAACCTTTGCCTTATACTATCTAGAAGCCTTGAGACAGACAAGTCACTTCAACTCCAACCTGGAAATCAGCACTGCATTTGTAGCTTTCTGGGTGCCTAACTTGAGATGTATAGAGTGCAGGTTTTCAGAACTATTCCAGTTGTAGCCCAGGCCTTTTGTGTGCGCCAACGAAGGAGTCTCTTTTGTGCTGTCCTCTCAGAAGTACAGCTCCTTGTAGAACAAGGATATTAGGTGTGTGGTGTGAAACAACCGTTGAAGGGTTGGCAGGACAGATGGAAAATATTGAGTTTTGATGGTTTGTTTTTTCCTTCAGGCCACAAATGAAGTGGTTAGCCGTGTACCAAAAGCCACAACCAGTGAGATGGAGGCAGCTGTGGCTTCTTGCAAAAAGGCATTTTGGAACTGGTCAGAAACATCTGTTTTGAGTCGCCAGCAAATCTTCCTGCGTTATCAACAACTCATCAAAGACAATCTGGTGAGACACCACGGCTGTGTGTGATGGCTGTTGCTTAATGCGTTGCAGTTGACTTTAGCAATTAAACTGAGGGGCTTGGGGTTTACAGAGTTTGTGATGAGGCATTGTTGCCATGATTGAGGAGCCAACAGAGACACTGTCCTCAAGAGTTGTAGCAAAGCACTTTCCATCAAATAGGAACAGAGAGGCAGTGCTTCTTAGGGAATATTGTTCTGTATTTGTCCCTTTACCAAAAGACCACAGAGGAATTTTCAGCCTTGATGGAGAATGTATGAGTTGATAAAGACAAGTGAGAAGTATGTCTTTGGATTTCCCTGATTGCTTTTTTGATGTGTCTGTGGCATGACACCTAAAAGCTATCGAGTACAAGCCAACCCACGGTTGTATTTTTTTCTAAAATGTCACCTGTGTGGCTTATTGGCTTCTTATCAACGAGGAGCAAGTCAGTCAGTGTAGACTTTTGCAGGTTCTGCTCAGAATGTTCATTGAGATGTTCAACTCTCTGTTAAACTGTCTTATTCCTGCACTGTATTTCATGGACAGGCACTTTTCTAACATTAATAATCTTAATGTTTTTCATTTGCAGAAAGAAATTTCAAAACTCATCACCTTTGAACAAGGAAAGACCCTGGCTGATGCTGAGGGAGATGTGTTCCGAGGCCTCCGTAAGCTGCTGGCTCCTCCTGTTAAAAAAGGGGCTTTGAGAACCCATAGGAAGTGAGGAGGTCTCCTGAGCAACTGATTGCTCTGGGAATCTGTACACGTAGCTCCCTTCATAACCTCCTATTGAAAGGAAAGGCACAATTGTAACTCGAACTGTTCCCTTAGACAGAGTTTCCTTAAATCACTTCCATGTTGTTAGATCCTTCCTATTCCTATGAGTTCCTACAAACTGCTGTGAAGGGATAAGAATTTCTTGCTTGTGCTCAGATGTCTAAGGTTGAGTCCCAGGTGGCACAATAATACTCTCCCTGTGCTTCTTTTACTGGGGCTGTTGTGTCTGTGCTTCTATCACAATGACATATAATGCACTCAAGAGAGAATCCATTCACAATTAGCTTGCTTGGCAGAGCAAAGGGATTTTCTGTAGCACAATGAGTTTTGATTTGTGGGAAGAGAGGCTGGAAGAAAGACTTGGGTCAAGGCCGTGGTAAGAAGGGAGTTTGGGTACTAATTATTAACAGATCATCCAGTGGCATATTGCCCTTTCTGCTGCAGAGGTGGTTGAACATGCTTGCAGTGTGACATCCCTCATACTGGGAGAGACCATGCCCTCCATCACTAAAGACATGGACACTTACACCTACCGTCTGCCTCTGGGCGTGTGTGCTGGAATTGCACCGTTCAATTTCCCAGCCATGATCCCTCTTTGGATGTTCCCCATGGCTATGGTTTGTGGAAACACCTTCTTGATGAAACCGTCAGAGCGTGTACCAGGAGCACTCATGTTCCTTGCCAAGCTGTTTCAGGATGCTGGTGCCCCTGATGGGACCCTGAATATCATCCATGGACAACATGAAGGTATTAGTAGCCGTTCTTGGGACATGGCTGGAGTGTGTGTTGTGCTGTATGTTCAGTGGAGGTGCCATTTGGAGAGTCTGATACTGCTGCTGTTAGATAGGTCTGGACAGATGCTTAGGCCTCTTGATGGAGGTGAAGGGAGCTAACTGGGAGATTCTTTGTCATCGTGCACCAAATCTTTCAGGAATTTAGTGGACCAAATTTTGGGGGCTAGAGGCAAATTTCCCAAGGCATGTAAGTGCTCAAATTCTATTTAGCAACCTAAGATCCAACTGAAATAAGTAGACAAATCATCTTGGTTTCCCAAGGAAGCCTAAACAAGTATTAAATGCCTCACTGAATATGCAGTGGATGCCAATATTCTAGCTCCTAGCATCATATTTTCACAGCACAGAAGTAGGTTCAGAACATGAGGATACAAATAGACAACAGTAACTTGGCTTCAGCATTGCTCAGGCACCTTGAGAGATGCCCAAAGCATGAAGAGATGGCAGAGAGCCAGGTGTATGAGGATGAGTTCAGGAGTATACGTGCTGAGAAATTACTGGAGAGATGCATAGACAGGCAGTGGGGGAACTCAGATGTAGGAAACAGAGGCAAGAATTCCAGTAAGAAAGATACATAAATTTAGCACTGTGGGGATGGGAACAGAGGGAAGCATTTGTGCACCACAGTTATAATGTATTATTTCCTATTTGAAGCTGTGAATTTCATTTGTGACCATCCGGATATCAGAGCAATCAGCTTTGTGGGATCTAATCAGGCTGGCGAGTACATCTATGAGAGAGGATCCCGGAATGGCAAGAGAGTCCAGGCCAACATGGTAATGCCTCTGAATGGAGCACACTTCAGCACACAGACTGCCTCTGTCTCCTGTGAATGTTAAGAGAGACCAAGGCACTCGGCAGCAGAAGCTGACTTTCCCACTGATAGTTAAGTGACGAGGCTGCCCTTCATGCCAGCCTGTTGGTAGCAGAGTCATAGCTACTACATGAAGGTATTGCCAGAGAGCTAGAGAAGAACTGGGCTGGGGTGATTAATAATGGGAGACTGTGTACATGTTGTATTTCAGGGAGCCAAGAACCACGGAGGTAGGGAAGAACTGGGCTGGGGTGATTAATAATGGGAGACTGTGTACGTGTTGTATTTCAGGGAGCCAAGAACCACGGTGTGGTGATGCCTGATGCCAATAAAGAGAACACCTTGAACCAGCTGGTTGGAGCTGCTTTTGGAGCAGCTGGCCAACGCTGCATGGCCCTGTCTACAGCAATTTTAGTGGGAGAAGCTCAGAAATGGCTGCCAGAGCTTGTGGACAGAGCCAAAAATCTACGTGTAAATGCAGGTACAGACTGTGGTAAAGTCTTCTAAGGTACTTGACTTCTGTACAACTGTAGCCTTTTAGGTTGATGTATTTGCCATACTAAAGCGTGTCCCTTGGAGCTATTAGCAGCCTAGGTTTGATGTGTAGGGGTAGGAGCTTGCAGATTGTCTGGATTGTGCTAGACTTGCAGTTAGGAATTTGTAGGGAGGCTTGGCAGTATGACTATGATGCAAGGTTTAATGGATCGGTCTTGTTTTAACTGGAGCTTTGAGGTTATGTCTTATGTTTAACTCAAACCTACCGTTTATATAGCAACCTCACTTATACCTTTCTACTTTGTAGTAAGCATGCCATAAAAAGGAAAAATGGAAACAGGTACTTTGGGAAAACTAGACTGTTATTAGTTGTAGGAGAATTATCTTTTGTTTATGTTCAATAAATTCCTGCAAAGGGGAAAAAATTCCTTTATGAGAAGTATCTGTTGTTGAATTTTGGCTTCATGGGGATCTAAAATTATGTTTACCACTTCTCTTATTTGTGGATTATAAGAGTTTCAGGCTGTCAGTTCTGTTCATTAATGTCTCTACTCTTTGTTCTGTGTCTCAGACGCATTAGGATTTTCAGATATTTTCCTGTCAGTGTAGTTATCTCCATGATGGCTGTGAAGAGGAAGCTGTCTGGGTTAAAAAGTTGGCGTCTCTGCCTCTTCACAGGAGACCAGCCTGGAGCAGATCTAGGGCCACTAATCAGTCCCCAAGCTAAGGAACGGGTTTGCCATCTGATTGAGACAGGAGTAAAAGAAGGTGCCAGCCTTCTTCTCGATGGACGTAATGTCAAAGTGAAGGGCTATGAAAATGGCAATTTTGTTGGGCCAACAATCCTTGCCAATGTCAAGGTAAGATGACCAAAACCAGTGCTTGATAGTGTGTATTGCAAGGCTGATGGAAAAATGGGTTCCCCAAATCAGTCAGTAATCAATATTCACCAGGCAGAAAGCCCATAAATGGCTCAGCCTTCCCTTGCACAATTCCAGTGAAGTGCTTATTGCAATGCTGTTGTGGAGGTGATAAAAGAATTTGCAGTAGTGCGACATACTCTGAATGAGGTTAACGATCTTAACTTAAAGAAGATATGGGCAGTTTGTGCTGTGTTAAACTAAATGTCCATCGAGCAAAGTGTACTATCTGTAGTAATGGGCAGCAGCAGATGCCTAAGGAAGAGTAAGGTGAACAGCCAAACTTGCAATTTTCCGTCCTCCATTATACATTCTTGCAGCTTGCAATTTAAGGACTTGCAGAAACAAATGTTTGTGGAAGTCTTAACGGGAATAATATAAGGTCAAATCTCTTTGTTGTTGAATATATTTGCAACTTTGTTGAGTCAGCCCCTCAGTATAATGCATGGTGTGCAGCAGGTGGACACTACTGCGGGGGAATATTCTCTACAAGACACAATTAGCTACTACAATTTCCTTAATATTAAAGTATTCAGTTCCTCATGGGCCTTCTGGTGAATGATTCCATGACAGCAAAGCAATCTTGATAGTTCTGCTATTGTGCTTTTTTATTCTTAGGATTTTATTGATTTTTATACTATTCTATAATTCAGGCTTTTAATCTGTCTCATAATTTTCTTGCCGTATTTTCATTAAACATCTTAAAATACTTCACTTTCCTGTGATGTGTCATAAAGCATTGTTAGGTATTCAAAGGTAAAAGTTACACTGAGACTTTGTGTTTCTTAGTTTTCTTATACAGTGGTTAGTAATATAGTAACCCACATAAAACTTACAACTTGTCAAATGAATGTTTTGTAGTTTGCTGCATTAGCTATTTGTGATTGAAATACTCTCTAACTGGTGTTTTGGTATTTGTCATATGTTGCTAATTATCAGACATAAATCCTGGACACTGAGTTGGACAGGATAGCAGGTTCTAGCCACTTTGTCGACAAGAACTGAAGTAAACTATCCTGAATTAAACCCAGTCTTGATCAGCTTTGGTCAGAGTAGACCTGTAAGGGAGGCTAGGCAGGCAGTGAAAGCAGAAGGGGCTCTGAAGATGAGAAGTGATGCCCTCTTCGGTGAACTAGATAGATGGCAGGGTGTGGGAAATGGTGAAAAGGTGAGGAGGACTGAAGGATGGCCTAGGGCAATGCAGTACCATGGCTGATCCTAGGAATATCCTGAGCATTAGTAGCATATATGTTTATTATATCCTCTTTACTAGGATATTTTTATTATATCCTGTTTATTATATCTTATACGCAAGCTGCTTTTTCTGCTGTTTGTTTTGGCAGCCAAACATGACTTGCTACAAGGAGGAAATCTTTGGGCCCGTCTTAGTAGTTCTGAAAGCAGACAGTTTGGATGATGCCATTGAGTTGGTGAACAGTAACCCCTATGGAAATGGAACGGCAATCTTCACGTCCAATGGAGCCACAGCTCGGAAATATTCTCACTTAGTAGATGTGGGGCAGGTATGTTCAAGCTAGAATTGTTGCTATTAGTACTCCTAGCCAGCCAGTTGTAGTGACTACTCAGGCAGCAGTACCCAGCCTCAGACTTAAGGAATCAAAATGTAGTAGATTTTTGAGAGTGCTCTGCAATCTGCCAATTCTTGTGATTAATATGGCAGCTTTCCTTTGCTTTAGGTGGGTGTCAACGTTCCAATCCCAGTACCTCTGCCTATGTTCTCTTTCACTGGCTCTCGTGCTTCTTTCAGAGGAGACACCAATTTCTATGGCAAACAGGTAACTTACTGATTCAGAGCTACCACGTTATAAATGGCAATGGGGAAATGTTTGTCAGACCTCATTAGTAAAGAAGCTTTGAAGCCGTCTCAACTTGGAAACTGAAGACCAGCCAGTGATCACAGCCATCACAATGCATATTACAATATCCAACCTTTTTTTTTTTTTTCTTTTCAGATGTAAAAAAAAAAAAGTATTTTTTAGGAGATTTTAGAAGGGCACAAAAACTAAATAACAAGGTTTCTCACAGAACCAGAATCTTTGGGGAACTGGTAAAGAGAACAGGCTGACAGAAGTTGTTCCCACAGAGGAAAACTCAGCCCCCTGTAGATAACGCAGAAACTGTTTGAAACACCACTAGTGCAGACCTGAAGAATTTGTAAGGCCAAACATCTGATCCCTGTGTCTCTCCTTTCCTCCAGGGAGTACAGTTCTACACACAGCTGAAAACCATCATTTCTCAATGGAAAGAGGAAGATGCTACAGTTACCAAACCTGCTGTGGTTATGCCAACTATGGGAAACTAAATCAGCCTTTGCAGATGCTGTTCCTGGTGCCCTTGTCCTTCTGTGCTGCACTTCCCAGCTTTGTCCTGACCGTCAGCATTTCCTGGGAATGAATAGAAAACTCCATTTTCTGAAGGACCTCCATTTCTGTGCAAACCAGGCAGGATCATGTAACACACAGTCTGGGTTTTCTGTAGCTGTCAGTGTTTTTTGTCTAGCTGAACTCAACTTTTCTCCAACAACCTATCCTAGATGAAACAACTTTATCTAATTGAAAGGACAGTGAGATTGGTCTTAATCTGTGTTTCTTTCAGACCTTCTAAACTTGACCATTACTCTGGTTTCCAGTTTAATATCTTTAGCCTTAGTGACTCACTCCTGGCTACATCTTGTAGCAGAGTTTTCTTTACCTCTTTATCTTACATGTTAGATTTTGAGTTCACCTTACTCAAAGATGAGTACTCATTTTGAGTGACATAACTGGGACACCTTGGGTGTCTCATAGAAGTGACTTCATGTGCAATGATGACAGCAAGTCTGGGAGTTGAAAATGTCAGTCTTTCAACTGTTGAGCAGTTTCCAAAACACTTGGGAAATAGCTTTCTAAGGTTTTTTTAGGAAAGCATATTTACTTGTCTGAGGATGAAAGAAATTCCCGTATGATACAGTGACTTTCATTGTGCCTCTGACAGCTTGAAAACTTCTGTTCCTGTCATGCATGTGTCTTGTATTCTCTAGCTTGTTGTCAATTCTGTTACATCTGAAAGTTGTTTAGTGCCTTTTCACTGTGCTAACAGGTATGTGCCTACAGGTCCTGTAGCATAATGAAACTATGGAAGCAGAAACAGAAGCATGTATATGTATTTACACAATCACCTCATCATATGCATCTGAGTGGAAGGGAGAGTAAGGAGATGGGTCAGCAGGAGGAAAGAACATATTTTTTTTAATCACAAAGCAGCCAGGCCTGTGGCTGGTCTCTTTTACTGACTATAGCTATATTTCTTGTGATAATTGATGGACTTCTTGTCACATTTGCTCAAATACAGTCACATTCTCTAGTGATTATAGGTCCCACTACTAGAGAAAGATAAGACTTGGTACACCCTGTTTTTAAGAATGTGTGCATTTGGAGCTGGAGAGCCTATATTTTTATTCCTGGTTTGTGGAATATGCAGCCATGAGGGGTCTGCGGAGAACTCATGCAAGCACCCATGGAAAAGAACATTTGCTCTAATGATTGTGACCATTACTTGTTCTAATTGAACAACCTGAATGTTAACACTTTGTATTCTGCCTTCTGGTAAAGATGCTTTGTAACTGATAGTTATATATTAGTGCAATTCCTGTGCATTCACTAATGTTTGTATCTTGTTTTTTTTCCTTTGCTGTACCCTAGAGGAAAATTCTCATCTTGAAATTTGATTACGAATTAAAAACCTGCTAATACATTCTGCAGAACATGACTGTTCCTTGGTGAGACATTATAATGATGTAGGTGTGATGTTGACTTTATTCCCCTCTTTGCAGAGGAGGGTCTGCGAGTCCTGTAACCTATGTGTATGTCTTCCTTTCACAGTATTTCGTGGTCCTCTGTACCAATTTCCTCATAAAGCATTTCAAGGAGTACTTTGTTTCTGTTTCCTTATACACATCGTTTGATTACAGAAACTCTTAAGCTTCACAAAAATGACTTCATTACAAACTGAAAATCTTCATCAAACTATAGGAATGGATATATACAGAGATCTAACCGCTAATCCAAAACTTAGTGCTTTGCACAGGGTTATCTGGACTCTCGGCTTGGGAAATAAGAAAATAGTTTAAGAAGGAAGAAAACAACTATATTTCAGATGGATTTCAAATGTATAGTCAAAGCAGTAGCATAGCATGTGGGGGATTTAGAATTTGCAGCTTTGCTAACAAGATAACTTCCAAAATGAAAAGTGCAGATGAGTCAGTAATTGCTGTGAGTGTTGTTCATGCATAGTATACAGCTGTCTTACTCAGACTGTAGTAGCAACATCTGAATATGTGGAAAGATTGTTGCAGAAGTGATGAATCTGATAATTCAGCCTGCTATGTAATGAATGTTAGGTTGGGAGAAGTATTTTCTGTGCTGCAAAGGTAAAATATTCTAGGTAAATCATCATCAAGATATTGGCATTCTTTCATGCACTTGGGAATGGAATACTAATTAACAGCCTCTAATATTGTCTACAGTCATTCACTTCAAAAATGCCTTAATTTTCCTCCTAATCAGTATTGCTATTCTGACTATTCTGTTGTCTTATTAAAACACATTATATCTTTCCTTTAGAAATTCTAAATTCCGGCTTCTCCTGTACCAAAAGCAGTCTTGATCATCAAGCTTACCTGTTCCTTGAAGAACTGCAGGTATCCCTGCACTTTTCCCAGACCTGTTCTAGACACTTCTGTAATCTTTTAGTTCAGGTGCAAACATATTGCCTGATAATCTGCATTTTCAACAGCATTTGTTAAATAGATGGTTTTAAATAATTGTACTAGAGCTACAAATCTTGTATCTGCCTTTTTCAGTTAATGAAATGCCATTTTAGATCAAACTGCAAATGCTGACTGATTGTGCACCTGTCTCATCTCACTGCTGTTACTGTTTTCCACCCTACTGTTTATTCTCCTTTTTATTTCAACATCCACAAGAAAAGATAAAGCTAAAGAATATAGCTTCTATATTATACTAAAGTATAATCTAAGTACAAAGTATCTCATAATAAATTTCTTTAAACTCTGTTAAAATACAATTTTATAGTGAACCCTTTTACTCCTATTAAAAATTGTTTCTTGCCTAGAAGGCACTATTCTAGATTCTCAAAGCTATTTGATGCTCAGGTCAAAAAGTTAGGTTAAAACAGTTTAACCACCTTTGAGAATTCAGCCCTGTGACTTCTAGTTCCATTTTTTTTTCTTTTTTTCCCTGTCTGTGCAAAAAATGGCTACAACTTGCTTTCAGTCCCATTTCTGGAAGTGATGGTCTGTCTCTCCAAAGGAGGTTCCTTGTCTTGCCACATAAACCCTCCAGAGTTCCTGCTTACAAACTTTATCTCATCATTCACTGTCTTGAGTACTACATTTTGTTTTGTGTGCTTGACAGCCTCATGTCTGACATGGCATGCCAGAACCCCTCCCTGCTTACTCCTCTGGGGTAACTTAATATTGCTTGCCTTGGAGTATTATAATTAACTATATAGTTGTATCTGAGTTTGCATCTGAAAATCAGGCACACAAATCTTCATCCAGGTCCATTCTCTCTAAGTGATTCTGAAAGCAGCATCAGCTTAACAGATTTTGCCTTTTAATGAAAACTTCCTGTGCTACCTGAAAATGCATCTCCTTGCATGATCATGGCCTTTCACAAGAGAATCCTCCAAAAATAATAAAGCTGCTTTTCAAGGAGGCTTTAGGGGGACATGGGATCATTTTTTTCTCATGAGAGTTGAGTCTCAGTGCCAGCTGCTAAGAGATCAACATGATCAGAAGTTTAATTTTTTTTTTAATCCTCTTTCTGTCACACATACATTTATTTGTGTATAGACACGCTAATATAGATCTTCAGACAAACCACAGTATTCTAAAGTGGGAGGGACAATGGAGAGACAATTGCATCCATTTATATATAACCAGGACTGCAGAGATGTTAGATAGTGTGGTATAATTTATTATCCTACCCATTTTTGCTTTCTTCTTTAATATCGTTAGGAGCTGGAGCTGAAGAAGACAAAACTCTGGGGTATTTCCTGTGAGGAAGACACAAGAGCAAAGTAATCTCATCTAATGGCGATTTATGCTCAACCAGATTTCTAATTCCACACCAAACTTGCTTTCTGAGCTGAACAGCAAGCAAGAAATGCCAGGGCATCTAAGCTGCTGCAGCACCCTCTTAAAAATCAGCACTATGAACCAAACACAAGTTCAGTTTACTTGGAATTGTGTATTTTGTGGCAAAATCATTACAATTAGAATAAGGAAAAACAAACAAACAAAGTTTTTTAAAAAAACTACGTTTAATTATAACTCAACTTAAGTGTTTGTATTCTATTCCTCAAGCTTTATGCGTGCTCTTGTATGGTAGCAAATACTGATAAAAGGAGTTAAATCCATCCATAAATTGGAACCATAAAAGCTAATGGATTAATCATTTAATTATACATTTCTTACTTCCGCTGTAATAACCTTAACAAAATTTGCTAAAATTTCATTAATGTAACTTTTGTTAACAAAATTTAAATTTAATTTTTTAAAAGTAAATAAATTATTTTAACTGATATTCCACTCTAAGCATTAAGTCTCCCCAAGCTACATTAAAAATCACAGCATTTTAGTTTTCTCTTTGGACCCTCTTATGCCCTCATTCACAGCTTATAATTAACACTTTACATTTCCAGTGCAAGCCGTATTTTAGGTATCTCTGAAGTCATGCTCCCAAGTTCTTATGCAGACAGCAATGAGCCATAGAGTAAGTGCACCTTTAATACTTTTCAAACTGGGCATATTGCTTTACTGTACACTTATTAAAAGGAAATGTATGTGGTGAATGCTACTGCCACAATATACATTATTTAGTTGTTTGGTAAATATGGATAGGCATCCATTAATGACTGAACAAAATTAATGCTACTGCACTTCTCTCTTCCTCAGCACAACCAAAATTTACTTCCACTTGCTTCCACAAAGATCCAACAGCATAGTCTAGTGCATGTCCAAAATTAGTATATAGTATATAAACTTTTTCAGAAGGTTAAGTCAGCTTTTTCAAAATGTTAAAGTGCCTCACACCAAGCCACATGGTTAGCTAGATTCTTATGTTAGATTCAGTTTCTTGGAATGCCTAGACCTGGAGTTATTAGCCCTGCTTCTGGAACAGGCAAGTTCAGCATTCACCTAGTGAAGAAACAGAATATTACCATTGATTTCTGCCATTCATTTTGGCAAAAAGCAATCGCAGAACACGTTCTTTTTGTTCCCATGTCAATTCACTGATATCCACTTTTTCAAACTGGATTGTTTCCCTGAAAAACACAGAAAAGATCAACACATTATAAGAAAATTTCAAAGACATACCTCTCGTGGATTTTCTAAGTGTACAACAGGTTTTAAATTCTAGCTCCGTATTGCTCTTGTTCAGCTATTCATAGCATATAAACTAAAAAACTAAATCTGAGCACACAGTGCTGTCTTTTTGACTTTTGAATCTATGGCTCTCAAAACTAAGTAGAATAAAACCAGTGATTTCTGTTACACATGTAGTGGTTATAAATACTGGGAGGGTCAGTACTAACATGTATTGGTTTCAAGTACGTTGTCCTTTCTTTGCTTCTCTTGTTGACACATAAAAGATTCAACACGTACAACCAGTTTTCAATCTCAGTTCCAGTCTCCACCGTCTCTCGCTCCAAGGAGAAGCTTCCTTAGATCTCAGTAACTACTTTGGCCTCTATTTTTTCATGAAGTGTTTCTGCTGTACCATTTTTGAGATATAACCTGGACTGAACAAAGTATTCTGACTCCGTGCTGCTGAATCACCCAATAGCCAATGCATACTAAGCAAACATTTCACTTGTGAGTAGGATAATTTTGATCTCTCATCAAAGAGGCATACAAGCTGCAGCTATGGGCGTCCTTAACTCTGGCTTAAAATCCAAGCGCCTGGACACTGCTCCAGTTTGTAGGCACAGATCTGTAGCAGGAGGAGACCCATAATCCTGACCACCGCAGCACGTGTAGCCCTAATTCAAACTAAGCTGCCTCCTAATACAAATTCTGAAATACTACACTTATTTTATTCGCTATAAAAGGTAATCCTGTCACAGTACTATACCGCATGTGATCTTATTTTTATATGTCAGTGTCTATTTCATGTAATGGCTGGTTCTTAGATTATAATTAAGTTTGAAGAAAACAGCTTTTGAAAGCACAATGCAAAGCAGGGGCTTCTGACATATGGAAGAACACTTGAAAAAAACCTGGATGTTTCTGTTAAAATGATCAGCAACATAGTAAAGAGCTGTTAGCATCTTATTTGTAATTTTTAGGCTTCAGTGTTTGTAGCTTACTGGAGTGAGTAAAAAAGCAAAAGAGCAATCCAGAAGAGCAATGCCTATAAAACCAAAAATATTAGAAAAGCAACAATAATTATGAAAAGGAAGCTGCAGAAGCACATCTATACTGTCAGTTCTATACCAAATTCCACAGCACATGACAGAATATGCAAAAAATTCTTTAAAGCTAATTTTTAATTTAATCAATAAAAATAATGACCAAAAAGTGATAGCCTGGTTGAAATGAAGTTCCCGTAAAGTCATTACTAATTGATAGGATATTACACTTCGTACAGTTATTCTCACAACAGAAGCCTCCACAAGCATTCCAAATCTAGGCAATATTATTACATAAAGAGTTTTTCAGGTGTGCTAGGAAGATAGACACTAGTTTTTGATGTTTCAATACCAGTAGCACTTCTCTGCTTCCTCTAGGTCTCTGTACACACTATTTGTGCTGTTTATGTTGCTTTTGAATGTTTTGATTTTGGGAAATTCTTCCTTCCCTGCACATGCCTCCATCATTTTTCTGTAATAGGCAGTTTGGGCCTTTTTCTTATAGTGTTTTCTACTGGATATGATCTCCTGCTTCACATGTTCCAGAGCATCTAGAAAGAACCTTTCCACCTCGGTCCTCTCATTTAAGATATTCCGGGCTAGTTTCTTCACTCGGTTCATCTCCCGATCCTTCATTTCTAGTAGTTGCTGCAGTTTCTTGATCTCCACCATGCTTGCCTGGTTTTCTATCAGTGTCTGCTGCTGTGTTTTCTGAGTCTCTCTCACAGATTCTCCAGTCATGCAACTTAAGGCCCTCTCCAGCTTTTCCACTTTACGTTGCAGATCTCCAATCTGTGCTTTCTGGTGATTAATCTGCAGGATCTTTTTTCGAATCAAACCCTCGTTGTTTTCCTAAAAGATTAGAAGAAATTATTTGGGCTTTTATTTCATTTGCACCAAATCTGGAGTTTGTTTGTTTGCTTTTTCCCCCAACACTGACAATGTAGTAAACATGCTGGCACCTTCACATTGGAAAGTGAATGCTTCTCTGGGATTAGGTTTTTGTTTACCAGATAATCCAGATAAAGAAGGCTTGGTATGTAGTATACATTGCCAAGGGACTTATTCTTAATGGGGTAGCATAGGAAACCCTTCCTTCTTTCTCTTCCATAATTAAGACACAGTAAGAGCTGTTCTTCAGACAACTCCCAACTCAGTAACTGCAGAGGCATCTGACCAGAGAGAGGTTAGTTGCAGTAAATCCTGTATCCAGAAGTATCCCTTCCTGGAGGAGAATGAAACAGAATTAAAACCAGACCACAAACCTTCTCCTGTAACAGAAGAGTTTTGTCCTCTTCTAACTTCTGATTGATTTTCTCCAATTCCATTGTCTCTTTCAGCTGGTAAGCAAATGCACCATGAAGACCAACATTTTCCTTAAACACGTCTCTCCCAGGGCTGTTCAGCTGCCTGTACAGGGGGAAACAAAATCCAAGAGCTTTAATCATGGCCTTTATTGCTTTTTTTTTTTAATTAAAATCAGTATCAGTGTCCTAAATTCAGAGCTAAGCTGTAAAATTATTACAGGTCTGTACCAAATTTTTATAGCTTTGCTTCTAGTCTGGACTGGGAAAATGAAGAAAACAGTGGTACCATTGTGATAATACTTCCTCCAGTTCTCTGGAACCAGGACGAGTCTTACAGATTAAAGGTAAGTGCTGACATCATCTTGACATTTGAAATACAAAAACAGCCTAGGTCATTACTGATTTTGCCCCTCAAAGCCCATATAGTAACATGAGCAACTCCTTATTTGGAACACAGTGTTAAATGGTTTTGAAAAGCAATAAAAAGGAAAAGCAAGTGTATCTTACAAAACAGTCTCACACTGGGTGGTCTCTGCCATCATTATTTGCTTTTTGTCAACAACTTCTTCTGGTCTTATCTAAAAGGGAGAAAAGTCTGTTTAAATTTTGCATGAGACCTGTTGCACTGAAGTTAAATCACAGTGTAAATTCTAAAATCACACCCACGGTTTCCAGCTCACTCAGCTTCTTGCTACAGAAACAATGAACCTCTTGAGGGCACTGAAGTTCCTGATGGAAGTGGAGAATGGCACCTTTCTTGGATTCTGACATCCCATGTTTTTCACTGGAAAACTGCAGCTAGCCTCCAACTCATTCATCATACTTGTGTTGGCACGGGAAATTTTAAAACACTCCGTAAAGAAATGTGAAAACTACATAAACCAGAATAGTCAGTGGGAGAAACAATTTTGTCCTAATAAAAGTTTAACTGTCTGTCAATCTTTACCTTTTCTTTGAGAAACCTCCTCTCCAAACTCACAACCATTTACTCATGTCCCCTGTTTGAAACCTCCATAGTTTCTTTTAACTGTGATTAAAAAAATCTTTAATAATGGTGTTCTACTTCAGCCATGTAACTAAAAGCATGGATGTACTCTTCAAGAAGTAATTTGGTAGTCTCTCCTGGCACTGCCTACAGTCTTCATCAAATTTTTACAAAATCTATAAAATGCACTTAACCTTCTTACTCGTATCATTGCTTTGCTTCACCCTCATAGTTCACTTGTGCCCATATTTTCACGTCACAAACATTCACACACATTCCATCAAACCTGTTTAATGCTCAGTTTCAGAAATCTGCTTTACTTTGGCTGTTGATTCAGTCATCAAGATCATTCAAAGTCCAGCGCCTCAAGTGTTCTTTGAAAAATGCCTAACTAGCTCACATTTAATATCCTAGCTTAAAAGCAGCTGTATATTAATAATCAAAATGCTCTTGACCAATCATTTCTCTCCACTGAAAGTATTTAGTGTTGTTTCTAAGCCCCTTCTTCAAACTAAAAAAAAAATTCCTGCAGAGCTGAGTCAGCAAGGCACTTGAATCACTCAAGGCACTTTTTTTCATGTCATCAGTCACCTGGGATACTTTTTTATTCCAGGCAATTCTATATATTTGTATTATAGTTCCAAAGTATCTCTGATTAGGTCATGTGCTGTGTAAGTCCTTAGTGAATGCCAGTCCCTGATTTTACACTCTAAATGGCTTATGTAGTTGAAATAACACTAGCATTCACATCCTAACTGAGCTGACTATCAAGAAATCAGTCAAACTTACACTGCTTATAGTCAATTGCTAGTTCATCCATATATATCTTTAAAGTGTGTACTAGATACTCTAGTCCATCCACATATATGTTTGCATGATTACATGTTACTGTGCAAAAAAAAAGGAAAACAACCCTGCAGCACCGGACCATTACAGAAAGTGAGTTCTGGCTGCAGAACTTGCATTTTATCAGCTTAGGGCTTTTCCTCACTCTCTGTAAACTGTAAAGAAACAATTCAGTAGATCAGCCATGTCTGTTCTCCTCTCCTCCCAAATTCTATGTCGTCATGCAGACAGAGAAGTTGCTTTTTAAATAAATATTGCAAACATGTATTTATGACAAACTTACATCTTCCAGCTCTTTTTCCACAGCTGCCATCTCCCTGCGGAACTCCTTTATTGATTCCAGTTCTAAGTGGATTTGGCCAATTTCTCCAACCTTTTTCTGAAATTTCTCTTCCAGTTCTTTTATTTGTTGGACATAATAGTCTGCCTGCAAAACAGAAATTCTTAATAAGAAGAAAGCAAAATTAAAAAAAACAATCATGAAACATTGTAACAAAACACAGAGCACACAGAACTGGATGTCTGAAATTATGCCAAGCTGCAGTGCTTTAAAAAACACAAGGAATTAAGAAATGCTGCAAACTCAGCAGAAGCTACCCTCCAGTGAAATAAGAGGTCTAGAAATGAATAGTAAGTATAAAACAATGACCATAATATCATGGTATTAGGTTTGCATCACAAGGTTTTAGTAGTAGGGGAGCTACAGGGGTGGCTTCTGTGAGAAGCTGCTAAAAGCTTCCCCCATGTCCAACAGAGCCAACACCAGCTGGATCCAAGATGGACCCATTGCTGGACAAGGCCAAGCCCATCAGTGACAGTGGTAGCACCTCTGGGATAAGAAGGGGAAAAAAAACCTGCGCAACAGGAGCAGAAGAGGAGTGAGAATACGTGAGAGGAACAGCTGTGCAGACACCAAGGCCAGTGAAGGAGGAGGGCAGGAGGTGCTCCAGGTGCCAGGGCACAGATTCCCCTGCAGCCCGTGGTGCAGCCCATGGTGAGGTCAGCTGTCCCCTGCAGCCCATGGAGGCCCACGGTGGAGCAGAGACCCACCTGCAGCCTGTGGAAGACCCCACACCAAAGCAGGTAGATGCCCAAAGGCTGTGACCCCATGGGAAACCTGCACAGGAGCAGGCTCCTGGTAGGACCTGTGGCCCCATGGAGAGAGGAGCCCACGCTGGAGCAGTCTGTTCCTGAAGGGCTGCACTGTGTGGAAGGCACCTACGCTGGAGCAGTTCATGAACAACTCCAGCCTGTGGGAAGGACCCACATTGGAAAAGTTCCTGGAGGACTGTCTCCCATGGGATGGACCCCACACTGGAGCAGGGCAAGAGTGTGAGCAGTACTCCCCCTGAGGAAGAGCAGCAGAGACAACATGCGATGAACTGACTGCAACCCCCATTCCTGCCCCCTGTGCCACTCTGGTGGAGGAAGTAGAGAAACCAGGAGTGAAGTTGAGCCCAAGAAGAAGGGAGGGGTGAGGGGAAGGTATTTTAAGATTTGTTTTTATTTCTCATTATCCTACTCTGATTTGATTGGTAATAAACTAAATTAATTTCCCCAAGTTGAGTCTGTTTTGCCTGTGATGGTAATTACTGAGTAATCTCCCTGTCCTTGACTTGACCCACAAACCTTTCATCGTATTTTTCCTCCCCTTGTCCAGCTGAAGAGGGGAGTGATAGAGCAGCTTGGTGGGCACCTGGAGCCTAAACAAGGCCAACCCACTACAACTGTGGCCTTTTCTGCTCTTTATAATCTGAGAGCTAGAGAAAGTTCCTTGTGGAGTCTGCTTGCTGGGAGCTGTCTTAAAGCACAGACAAGCACGGTTCTGTTTCTTATTGAAGCCGGATTAACAGATAATAGTTTTCTCAGCTCTTTTTAAGAATTCTTGGTTCAACAGTAGTGAAGGACAGAGAACTAGAAAATAATCCAAAGTATTGTTTATCTCAGTAAAAATGAAACATGTTTTTGCTCTGCCTCTGGCCTCGCCGTTACCCAGCTGGTTCCTAATACTGTTTCAGATGCTATAAAATATTACTACTACTCTCTGAAATAATACTATTTCATGGGATAACTCCCACATCACCATTATTTTTTTCAAGTTCTTTCTTCATGCACTATTTTTGCATCAAATCCTGTAACAGTTAACTGCCCTAGCTTGTTCCTCATACTAAAATCAGAACCACTTTTCAGCCTGCTCAGAAGACCCTGCTGTTCTGAGGACAAAGAGAAAAGTTAATTCACCAGCTTTTTCCTATCTTCTTGAGCTTTCTGTTTCAAATCAATCAGCTCCTGCTTCAGTTTCCCAATCTGTGAAAAGAAATCAAGAAACAGTAACTGTGAAGATGGAAAAAAAAGTATCCTTGCTGTGCTCTTTTCTAATTTAATCATGAGTAGACACAAAGAGGGGAAAGGTCCCTCATTTGCAGTGTTCAGGTCAATTAAACCATGTTTAAAACTGTTTTATTTGTGTTAAGCATATGAAATAATGTAAGCTTGAACTATAAAAATCCACACGTATTAGATACAAACAGGTCTGTGACTCTACTAAAGAATTAAAACTATGTGGATAGAGGGTTTTCTTCCTCACTGTTTTGGATAGTGGTGCAGTGTTAGAGAACCAGTATAGAAAAGGAGAAAAGAAAGACAGATGTATAGAGAAAAACAGGCAGTTGGGAAAAGGTCTGAGTAAGATCATCTGTACTGGATAGGCCAAAAGAAAACTGTGGGATGTGAGCAAGAAAATTGTCTCCTACCATTTGACCTCACCTGGAGATCAGAGCTTTGTAATTTTTTTTTTATTTAATACATAGGATATTAAAATAATGCAATTTTAGTTTCCATTTTCAACTTCTTTTTCTAACTGAAAAAGGGTTTTGCTTGGTATTTGGACTTAGAAAAGCAGGAATACGACTAAAGTGAAATCTGTGACAGAGGAAATGGAAGCTACAGTGTAGGGCTTCATTTCCTGCCTTGCGTTCTGAGTTTGGATCCGTTTTCTCTAAAACCTTCTCCAGGTGGCTGAAATCAGCTGATTCCCCCTCAGCTTTGTCTTTTTTTCAAGCTGGAAAAAAACCGCTTCAGCCTCTTCTTGTACATCATGTGAAGAGCCCACTCGGTGCCCTTCTCCTGAATTCATTGCGGTGTATCGCGCTCTCCCTCGTGCTGAGGGGGAGCAAACCCGGACGCCGTGTGCGGGAGCAGGTCCCACGCAGGGAGGGCACCAGCCCTCGCAGCCCCGCCCGCCAGGAGCCGTCGCGCCACGAGGGGGCGCTGCTGCCCCGCATGTCTCCGCTCCGCGCTGCGGGCCGGGCACCGGGTGCGGGCCGCCCGCCTCTATCTGTGGCCGCAGGCACCGGGGAGGGGGGCAGGATCTGCCGCTGGGTGTTTTGCTCCAGGCGGCTGCACACCGGGAAGCTGCGGAGGCCGCGGGGGAGAGGGGCCTGCCCCGCTGCGCGCACACCTCCTCCGCCTTCTCCTGGCCGTGCTTCGCGCGGGCGGCCATCACGGCCGCCGCCTCCCTCCCCGCGTCTTGCCGCCGCAGCAGCAGCTCCGCGTTGCTCCTGGCCAGCCGGCGGGTGGCTTCGCGGTACTCGGCCTGGACGCCTCGGTCGCCGCCGGCCGATCCTCCCACAACGCCGCGGCGACCTCCTCCCCCTTCTCTTCAGACACCCAGGCCGCCTGCCCCGCCACCGTCGGCCTGCGGGAGGGGGAAGAGCCGCCGCAGCGGAGCGACCAACGCGCAACCACCACCCCCCCCCGCCACAGCCGCTGCGTCTCCACGGCAACCCGCCTCGCTCGTCATGACGGAGGCCCCGCCCCGTTGCCTCGGGTACCGGCCGCGCGCGGCTGCCTGTTCCTATGGAAACCAGATAGCGCGCCTTCCCCCCCTCCCCCCCCCGGCGACGTGCAACTCACGCGACGGGTCCGTCACGTGTGCGCGCTGACGTGACGCGCAGGACCGGCGAGATGTGGCGCCGCCAGCGCTCCGAGCGACCGGTGAGCGCGCGCAGCGGCGGGGGCGGGGGGAGGTGTGTGACAGCGCCGCCCTGCCATGGCAACCGCGCCCCTGCCCGCCGCCCCGCCCGCCGCCCTGTGCCAGCGGGATCCGGGACGCGGGGCTGCCGCCGTCCTGCCGGGTGCGGCGGAGGAGCGGGCAGACAGCCGCTCCCAGGCTGGGTTATTCCCCCCCCGCCAAGCCTGTGCCCGTTCCGGCGTCCCGGGAGGGAGCTCCGCTGGGGTGTGACGGCGGGGGGGCGTCAGGGAGCGGTGTGACACCCGAGGAGCCGGCGGCGTTTCCGTTACTCCGCGGCGCTGCCGGCTGGGGCGGGCAGAAGGACGCGCTGTGCTGATCGCGTCACAGCTGTGGGTGGCTGCTGAGGAGGGAACACGAGTATCAGTGCTCACTGTCACCGTCCCGGCTGCGGGCAGAGCCGCGGGATCCGGGCGCCGGGCTGGCCGCCGCCGCCGGGGTACGGCGGGGAGCGCGGGGAGGTTTGCTTGGGGAGAGCAGATGAAGGCGGGGAAATTATTTGAGGCGTGCTCAGTGTAGGGGTTGGGTTGCGGCTGCTTGACGTGGAGAAAGGGAGAATGCTTTGGCGATGAGGTGTGTAAAAGTTAAGGCAGCGAGGTTTGGGGAAGCGCTGACGCGGTGCCCGCTCCGGGTTGTTACCCTTGGTGAAGCTCTGGTGAAGCTTTCAGGGCGCACAGCTGGCAGCGTCCTGCTGACATTTGCCCTGATTTCTCCCCAGGCTCAGACTGAAGCAAAATCTCCCTGCACCCAGAATCTCCCTGCACCCAAAATCTGTTTTCTGAGAATACGGGTTGACCCTACAAAAGATGTTCTTTGCAGCCCCTGCAGGTCTGCAGTTTTGGGCAGCTGTCAAGTGACGCCCCCCGACACCCCGCAGGACGGTAACGCCGGCGGCTCTTGCGAAGCCGTCTGGCGATAGTTGAATAGGAAAGCTGAAAACCTACTTGGTCAGAAGTCAGAATAAATAAATAATGTGTATTTGGAACCTCAGTACCGGGACAAGATTAAAACTGCTGATAACACGTGTTTGTGAGTTCGTTCTATTTTTTTTTTCCTAACGTTTAAAGCTCTAGATAGAGAATTTTACCGAAAAAGTATGTGTTCAAAGAATATCAGGCCACTGTCTTTATGGAGATGCTGGGAAATTCTGCCAATAAACTCAATTATTCTTTCTATCATGATTTTTAAACGTACTTTTAAGAAGCCTAAATTTTTGTCAAAACAATTCAAGAAGGTGGGGTTTTTTTCACTAATTAAAAAATAAGTCCAGAAAAAATGTAATGACTTTTTGTTTCTGGAAAAAATGAGGTAAAAATATATTTGTCTAGTCATGAGCAATAAGTGTAAAAGCTGCTCACCTGTGAAACAGATCTTGTTACCATAAGAGCTGCTCATCTGGTAAATAGATTTTGTTGCTGTTTTAGTGCAGAAAATAGACTTTCCATTCTCAATATTTTTTGTGTGCTTGAGCAATAAATAACAATATTAACTGAATTACATAACTCATCTATTTTGTTAACTAACCTATTTGTCTCAATATTTATATATTGTAAATATTTCTAATTATTTTCTAATAATTTTCTTTATATCCAAACATTTCCTAATAATATTTTATGAAACAGAAGTTCTTGTGTATCTCAGATACACTGCTTTTCCTTCCTCTCAGATGAGACAGATTCCTTTTTACAGGGAGATGCTCCTGGTGCTGTGGTGTGGGTTTTGCATGGGTTTTTTTGTCAGAAATATTCAAGAATGTGGGTGAGACTTTCTTGTCTTGAAAATTACCAGTGTTTCTGTGTATGGTGAACTCTAAGTAAGGTTGTGTTTTGCTGTCTTAAGGTTTCTTATTATTATCCCGGAATTGTTTTTACTTTTTTTGTTTAAGGAGAGTTTGGGTGGTGATTTTTCTTTTCTTCCTATTAATGCTTTCAGTCCGGGTAGTATCTGTGCAGCATCCCGGTATTTTTTGATCGTACAGTCTGCGCAGTCTGTGTAAATGTTTTACTAACTTGTTGAACTCTGTTAACTTTCAACTTCTTGAACTTCATCCCATGTAATTATCTGAGTGTGTTTCACTGCTTGTGTTGGGCAATGATAAACTCAGATTTGAATAAAGCAACTCGACTGATATTTTGTGTGCTTCCATGACCTTGTAATTTGTCTAATACATAGTCCACTCCTACTAGCTGAAAGCGAAGGTGAAGTAGAGAAGTGCAGGCTCAGTGTCTCTTGTCGCAGTGCTCCAAAGTGGTTTTTGTTAGGAGTCTCTGGCATGGAATAGCTGTTGCTTCCGTCCTGCTTCAGGTGTGTGCCTAACAGACTCACGATTGAGGTTGGTTATTACTGCTCATTTATAAAGGCAGTAACTGGAGCCTGCTGATGGTGATCTGTGTGTTTTACCTGCTGAACTGCTTGCTAATATTAATGAACTTGTGCTCGTATTACTGTTACTCTGTTTACTCCTTTCTGTTTGTTGTTAATTTTATTCATCCTCTTGTATTCTGATAGCAGCTAGGATTTTAAGAGGAACTCTTCTGGAAATATTTTTCCTTCTCAGTAACTAATCTCTTGTCTACCTCTACTCTAATTCTTTTTCTTCCATTCTTTTTTCTGACGGGCTCTTTCCAAATACCTTTTCTGTTGCTATTTCTGTTATGCTCTGCCAATTTCCCTCACTTGTCTCTGATTTCTTACTTTCCTCATCTATTTTTATGCTTCTCGTGGACACTGTTTTTTGCTAGTGCACTTGATTACATGGTCTTCACCACTCATCAAAGAGGCTCAATGTGCTTTTTCCTTTCTTAACGAGGGTGGAGAAAAATAAAGTCCCGAAGTGGTGGTTTGTTGTTGCGTTTTTTTGTCCTTATGAGGTGGAGAGGAAAAATGTCAGGGGAGAAGCAGAGAACAGAAAGCGTATAAAGGTGGTGGATATCTGAGAAGGGATAGAGAAGAGCAGCTTAATGAGGGAGTGTTTCATGGGAGGCTAAAGCTAATCCACTGTTCGATCTGGCAAGAAAAGTACGTGCTTGTGGTGGTGGTTGCTCAGATATTTTCAAATCATTGGAGATTCTGAGGCTTGCATAAGTGTCAGATGTGCAATTTGTAATAGGACTCTGGAGTTTGTTCTTAAGGCAGATGCTTGGGTTGTATTTGTGGTTGTTTGGTAAGCAAAATCCTTACATTGCATGAGAATAACAACACCTCTTCTGACCTGCTTGGAAGGCAGCACTCATTAGTGTGCCTTATGTTCTATTAAAACAGCATAGCTTCTTAGATTTTCAGTAGACCTCCTTGCTATGATGAAGCAAACATGGGGGATGCCAGCTGCATCTTAGTACAAATCCATAGCTATGAAGCTGCCAAACAGCTCAGCACATTTCATGAACCCGCTTCAGGATAGAACTTTTCAGTTGTTACAGTTTAGAACTAGGTTTTTACTCATTTCCACGTAAAATGTGAATGCTTTAGAAACCATTAGAGTTGGAGTTGATCCGTCACAGGGAGTGGCCAGTGCTATTGCCCATTTGTAGAATCATAAAGTCATTTCTTCCTCTTCTCAGAGTGGACTTATAGGGCAGATGGGTCAAGAGCTTGTGCTTCTGTCTGCAGTGCTCTGCATTTACTAGGAACAGGAGAATACGAATAAAGGCCACAGAAGAGAGCCATGGTTACCCATCTGCAGTGGGCTGTGCATTTTGTTTGCCTTGGAGATAGCTGGACACTTGCGTGAGTTAGACACTTGAATGACCCAATGTGACATTGTTTTCTGAAAACAGGTGAAAGTTAATATCACTTTACTGTAACTGCGGACAAAGGTGGAAATAATAAAAGTTGTACAAGGGCTTAATCTGGGATGAAAGGTAGTGGAGGATAAGTGAGTTCTTTGGGCGTGGGAGGAAGGTGTGTGGAAATAGAGACTGTGGCAGGTTCACACAGAAAGGAAGGGGAGAGGTTAGGATATGAGGAATGAATAAATGTAGGATAGAGGTGACAAAGATTTCAAGAGAGTGAATGTAGTGGGGCTGAGCAGATCACTAAAAGGCAATAAAATGTGAGGAGTAGAGGTGAGTGAGGGTCTCAGGCAGAGCAGATGAACAGGCATATGAAACAGAATATTCAGTACTGTGGGTGGGTGGATGTGTTGCCAAGTGTCTGGAGAACGACAAAGAGCTGTTTGCACCTTCTGTATGTTGAGTGCTCCTGCATATATCAACACAGACGGTACTGCATATGGTGTGGCATCTGGCCACATGCTCTTTTCTGCTGTTAAAATGCAAATAACAACCATAGCTATATATTCTTCTTCTTTTTACCTGGGCACCTAATGAACCCTATCATTTCTGTGCCCTTATCTTTCCTTTACTAGCATTTCTTAGGAAAAAAAATGCAAAGAGATATGTGTTAACAGAAGGAAGGTGTAGTTGTTGTGTCTTGATATCCAGTACTGCATCACACACCTTTGGGGCCTTGGCTTATTGACGCTGTTGTTAGAAGCTGTGTCAGCAACCTCTGTGTTCAGGGCAACTGGTCTAGGGGTTTTATTGAAGTTTTTTGTAATTCTGAAAATGAAAGCTGTGCCAGGAGAAAATGATGAAAAAACCAAAATGAAGACAGAAAGGAGAAGTATGAAAAATACTGAGAGGCAAAGCCCAGGTGAACCTGATGTCAGTCGCTTTTGTGCAACATGGGTGTTTCTTGGGGATGAGGATGCTACTGGAAGGACATGCCCTCACTCTCTCTCTATGCTGATCTCTCCCAGCAGCTGTTCTTAGCCCGAGGTAAAATTCTCTTTGTTTGTGACTCTGAATCACACTTGTGTTCTGCCATAGCATCTCAAGTGTGTAAATGTTAGGGCAAAGCAGTTTTGCCCTGAGCTCCACTTTGATGATACTTCTTCTCAGATAACATTTGGACTTTTTGGAGGTTCTGGGGACTATAAGTGTTGAGAACCTTCAAGCCAAACTAGGTTTAAAAAATATCTAAATAAAGTCAAAACTAGAATACTGGTGAGCAAACTACTTTAACTCTTCTGCATTTGGGAAGTGGAGAAATCTTTATTCTGAAAGAACAAATTGCTTAGATGCAGTTGTAGCACTAGTGCAGTAAATCACAGCTTTTGGATGAGGTGTTGAAAAACATGTAAAGGGCAGAATATATGTATACAGAGTGTTTTGGTTTGTTTTGATTTTTTCTTCTCTATAGACTTTTTAAGGAAAGGGCTCTTGGTAATTTCCCTTCCTGCGTTTTTCTCTACAGAACCTACTGCACCTCTTTGATTGCTGATCCGTGCTTGACTGCCTCAAGGGTTCCTGGCAAGATGGCATCTTCCAGACTTCCCATCCTTCTAGCACTGGCATTTTCCTCTTTGTCCTTTGTTCTTTCCCATTCAAACAGGGAGATGTGGTTTAAGTATTTCTTTCCACCTAACGTGTGCCCTATAGATGCCAAAGCAAACACTTTTTACGGCATAATGTTTGACGCAGGAAGCACTGGAACCCGGATTCACATTTACACGTTTGTGCAAAAGAGCCCAGGTAAGACCCTGTGCACTTGGATCATGTTGACTTAGGTGCCTACTTCCCAAAAGAGATTATTTTTTCCAACACAGCATTTGGGAACAACTGAAGATTTCTACAATTTGTCCTTTAAATGATTCTCTGGCAGATTATTATTGTCCATTTGTGGTGGTGTTTTGCTGCGCAAATATTGTTTTTGTAGATATTTTGAAACTCAGAGGTTTAGTTCTGGATATACTGGAGAGTTCTGAATTTTCAAATATTTTTATCTATGCAGCTGTTTAAAGGAATGTCTCATTGAGTTGGAAAGAGGCTTACGCTGTTTCTGTCTAGTTGCACATTACCTCGAATATCAAGAGATACTTAAATTCTGCATAGATTATATGTCACGTTTTGTAGCAAATTAAAACCAGTAAATTAAAGAGTTATAAGCACAGAAGGTCTAGGCCATTTCCAGGAGAACTCCTGTGCGCAGATGCTCCACACTCCAGTGTATCTGTTGCTGTGCAGAGGTGCCCGAATCGGCTGGACACGCAACAGGATTGAAGAGGGTGAATTAGCTTGGGAACAGTGAGCCAGCAAATCTGCAGAGGTTGAAGGCTGCTTTGTGGAACTCAGCTAATAAGCCCTCAGGGCCACTCACAGTACCTATGTGGCTTCACATGTTTTCAACTTGTGTTTGGAAGGACTGGTACAATGTCCAGCTCTGACAGACTTGGCCTGGCCTGTAAGATGCAATACTTGGGGTTGGCTTCTAGACCCAAGCTGCTCTGGGAGCAATGGTCACACTGGTTTGGCTTTGCAGCCAAATTCTTGAGCCCAGTCAGCTCTGTTCTCTGTGAGTTGGATGAATCACCTAAAGATAATCAGAAGTTGATTGTGTATGTCTTAATATGCATTAGTATTTCACAATTAGCTTGGGGGCAGAAAGGGAAGGAAATTTTATTAAGATTAGGCAACAGTCATACCGTGTTACTGTAACTGTTTGTAGTTCACAAATACAAAATGAACGTACCTCTAATTATAACAATGTGTTCTTAATAAATCGTTTGTGAACTTGGAGGGTATGGGGGCAACATTCTATTAAACATGTTCCTGAAGCAAAGGTGCAGTTCTTGTTTTGGGAGGGGAATAATATTGTTTGCAAGGAGAAATCAAGGACAGTCACTTTACAAGGGTTGCAGACAACCTTTTGAAACTAAAGAAAAAGATTTGAGTTGGTTTTGACTGTTTCATTTAATGTTTTGTTTGTGTAGAAAACCTTCCAGAGTTGGAAGGGGAAATCTTCGAGTCTGTGAAGCCAGGTCTTTCTGCATATGCCGATCAGCCTGAAAAGGTAAAGCTCTCCTTCATTCCCCATGAGTGGGTCCTGCTTCTACTAGAGTCAGCTGGACTCTGTCATCAGTTCAAGTATTACTAATTATAATTGCAGAGAGTCAACAAAAAAATGTAAAGGTTCTACTGCTGCCTCTCCAAACCTGTTGCTCTACTTTTGTGAGTTAATTTGTACACAGTGAAAAGGGAGCTGTTATTTTACATATTTCTTCAACAGAACAATGGCTTGATTAATTCCTTAAATGCTATGTATAAATAGACTATATGCTTTTGAGAATTTCAAAGATGCTGTGATTTTTTTCCCTCTAGCAGCATCCATATTCAATTATTATTTCCCCTATAGCTACCCCAAATATGAGTAAATATATGTTCCTATCTCATTTACTAAAAATATTCTCAGTTTTTTTCATTTGGTTGAAATTTTCAGTTCTGATCACAGTTCAAAATGGGCATATTTTGTTTTGACTTGTTTAGTTTAGAAGTAAGGGGTTAAGACTGAGAAGATCTTTTTTAGCCACATTACACTGACAAGCAAAGAGGGTTCATTTCTGTGACTCCTAAAAATGTTTCTCTGTGTGTGTATAGTCAGATCTACAAAAGTTAATTTTTTTAATAACTTATGGAGAAGGGGAAGAATAAAGATGCAGTTAGCAGGTGTAGTCAGGCCTTAATATTTATTTAAGTGTATTCTCTGCTTCTATCATCAGACTTCCAATAATTTGTTTGATTCTTTGCTGTTATCTTTGGAATTGTGGCTTGAAAGTCAGTGCTTGGTGATAACATGTGACTTGCTTCAGTCATGCTCAATTCAAATAGTTTATTACAGTTTTAGCTGAATAATGGTTTAGGCACAGGCAGTTACTCTTCTACTGCCTCAGGACTTTTGTTGTTTTGTTTGTATACAGAGTTTTTCAAAACACAGTTGGATGGTTCCATCTTCCACAATCAGCTGTATTAATTAACATACAAATTTATGATTTGAGTAAGAAATTGAAGTTAGGTGTCAGTTAGGTGAATTCATGCACAGTACACTCATTCCACACCACTCTATGGGATCAGGAGTCAGAAATATGCAACAGCAGCGAGAGCTAAAATAATCCTGTTGTTGTGATACACAGGGCCAGTGTTGAAGTGAGCAACCATTTTGCAGATCCCCCATGCTGACAGTGAGCTCTCTCACAAGCTAAAGGAGGTGCCAGAGAAATTCTAGATTAGATACTCTATGTGCTTTAGCAGTCTTAGGGTTGGGGGCTGGCATAGGGGGAGTTTTGGGCTTCTCAGGTTGCTCAATTGCATTCAGTGCTACAGGAATTTGAGTGAGAAACTTTAAGGAAGAGTGAATGGCTTTTGGATTTTTTTAAACGTTGGGGTTTCTCCTTATTTCACTAAATTGTCTTGTTTATTGGGTAGGAGATGAGAAAAATTCACCCCAAAAGAAAATGCTAGACATTTCACAGGAGAATGTTTATTGCTAATGCCAAACTGTAATTGTTAGAGCAGTGTAAATAATTGAGAGCCCAGCAATGATGCCTGCACCTCATGTGGTAACCATTCTACAGCTGGAGTTTTAATTACACTAATTGCTGTGGGCACACTGGAATTCTTATATTGCGTTTAGTGAAATCTACCGACATTCCTCCCGACCTTTGCAGCTTCACTCGATAATTCTACCATTCAGTTTCATCATACTGCAAGATGTATAGTCAGATACTCAGTTCTGTCACCTCCCTCCATCCTTTCAAATAACACTTTCCACAAACAATGACATTTCTGTTACCTACGATACATATCTGAATACACTTGTCCTTCCCATGCAGACATGCTCTCTAAGGTTCTTAGGAGCTGTCTAGCACAGTTTATATCCTTATCTTGGGGGTAGGTGAGGTATACTCTGCTGTTGAATACTGGTTTCACTAGCATTGAGGGGGAGTTGAGAGGCCTGTTTTCTGCTGGCATGTAGGAGGAAACCATAAGTAAAACAAGATCTTTTTCCTTTTAGGGTGCTGAAAGCGTCAAAAGATTGCTGGACATGGCCATAGATGCTGTGCCACCTCATCTCTGGAAGAAGACCCCGGTAGTGTTAAAAGCCACAGCTGGACTGCGCTTGCTGTCAGAGGAGAAAGCTCAAGCTCTGCTTTTAGAGGTAATCCTGAGATCTTCTGGATGCACTAATATTGCTCTCTCTGTTTCTTCTTTCATGATTCAGTTATCCATTCTATTTAGCATAAGAGAATTTCATCTGTGGAAAGTGACTGTAATACTGTGATAGCATGAAACTCATGGGCTTTACAGACTTTCTTGTATGGTCTTGAAATGATCTGTCTTGTTGTCGATAAGAGGCATGCAGAGAGAGACCTGCAATACTTGTTTCCTTCTTTCCTGGCCCTTGAAAGAAGAATAATTTTGTCTTCTCCACCCACTTGTCTTATACCGCTGTGGAAAAGAAAACTTTCTCTGTCACCATCAGAGCAGAACAAGACTCTTAAGACCAAGGAATGTAATAATTAATTCTTTCTTCAGGTGAGAGAAGTCTTTGAGGAATCACCGTTTCTTGTGCCAGAGGACAGTGTTAGCATAATGGACGGGTCTTATGAAGGTATGTTTTAGAAGGAGGAAAAAGCAAAAGCAAAAAGGAGTGGTGGAAAGAGAGATGTTTTATGGACATAAGAAGAAAAGTGAAATGTTCACTAAACTGAGGGAAAAAATAAAAGGTTTCTAGCTCTGTTTGAAACAATTGAACCCTGCTTTTATTTGGAGGTGTTAATTACTTGGTCACCTGTTAGGCTACAAATGCAGATACACAAAGAGTTTTATGAGTTAGCTAGATGAAGTTTCATCCAAAACCTTCTGAGGTTCCAGAAGAGGACCTCATCTCAGAAACAGGTATGCAGGCTAACCAGCTGAAGCCTGCTCTTGGAAACTGGTGGGAAAAAGATAGTGTCCACCCCTGAAGGGCTACATGATGATATATGGCAAGCTAGGGAGCTTTTGGAAAGTGCCTGGTAAATTCTGTAATTTCAATATTAAAAATAGTCTATTATGATTAGCTCATCAATTTTTTGAGATAAGCTTGGAAGCATTGGGCATATTAGAGGAGCATGAAAGACAATTGGCAAGTATTAAAAAATAGTTAACTAAATACATAATAAAATTAAAAAAAATTAAAATCTGATTGGAAAAATGCAGCAAGTAAAGTAGCAAAGGAGATAACCTAAAGTACAAGAAAAGGTGAAATATGTTTTAGGTTTGGAGTGAGTGATGATGTTGCAGTGCAGAACAAACCACTGCAGCATTTTGGCTGCATACCAGACATATTACCTTAGAGAACAGGCAGGTAATAATCCTTCAGTGTGGATGCCTGGTAAGAGCCATCTGTGACGTTACATTCAGTTCTGAACACTTCATTATGGCAGATATGTTGCCAGTTTGGAAGGTGTTCAAGGAAAGCAAAAAGAATTATCACAATGCTTAAACAACTAGTAAATAGAAGAAGATTAAAGAGCAAAGTCTATCAATATGGGTCAAGAGAAAAGAAGAAGTAACATAAAATCTACAAATGTTTGATGCAGTATGATGCAATGCATAGTATGTCACTAGAGTTAATGGGTGAGCTATATAGAGGGGAGAAGTGTTGCACTGACAGGGAGCAGGACCAACGAGGCATAATAGAGCACAGTGCAGCCTGCCAAGATTTATTTAAAAATCCCACTTCTTCTACTGTCACGTGTTTGCCTGTGTTTGGGTGAGAGTCACGCCAGCGCCAAGCAAGCCGCTGGAGTCAGAGGAATTGTTTGTGTTTTACTGGTTGCCACTGTGTCTGTAGTGTAAATACAAAACCCACCAGATTAAAACACGAAGTGGTATGTAGGCATTGTCAGAGTAGGAATTGAAATGCTGGCTGGGGAGTAGTGCCCAAGGAATCTTGTGCATTGTGTCAGCCTGTTACTTCTTTGTACATTGTTTGGATAACAGACATGACTTGTACGTGCTGCAGTTGCATGGTTATTACAAATGTTCTACCTATCCCATATTATGAGATTTTAATGAATTAATAATGCATCATATCACTTAATTATAAGTTTGAATTAATCTCTGAAGTATGGGGTGGTTGCATTAAGTTAGGAATGATTTGTAGGTAAATAAATAATGTGGAGGGGTGTTAAGGGTGGGTAGGAGGTTGTGGGAGTATTCAGTGGTGACTTTTTTTGTCTTTTCACTCTTTGCAGGAATTTTAGCCTGGATCACTGTGAACTTTTTGACAGGTAGTTGATTCTGTATAATTTCTCTTTAAATATGAACTTGAGTCTTTCCTGTGGAGGTGATCACTCTTAAGTTCCTCTGCCATGGTTTCCATGTCCTGCTTTTCCTCTCCAATGTGGCACCAGTGCTAAAGCAGCGGATTGTCTTGGGCAGACTATGTTCTGAGCCACACCTGTAGTAAAAAGAAGGCATCTTAATCCAGAAGGTGCCAGGATTTACTCAGAACTGGGATGCACTGGCAAGCTGGTTTCTGCAACATACATAGGGGAGTGGCACTGCTAATCTGTTAGAACATGGGAAACAATGTTTTGCAATATTCTTTGTGAAGTATGCAACTAAAAATGGTGTAACAAGGAATGCACAGGTCCTTTAGCCCTGCTGGCTCCAAGAATTTCTGGGAATGTAATCTAGTGAAGAGAAAATCAGTACTCTAGTACTGAGCAGCAAAAAAGCCGCTCTGGTTGAAGAGAAATTATAATAGTTGGTTCTGCTCTTACTGTCCTTTCTCCCCTGCTGCTCTTGATCAGCTGTATGGGGGTAACAGAATTTATGGACTCTCCCTGACAGTCTTCTGCAGGAGATACTTGTCTCTTACTTTCAGCTTTTGCTGGATGCCTAGAGTTTTATCTGCCTTTGTCTCTTTGGAGGCGAAACTGGAATCCAGAAAGAAAGTCCTATGATTTTTTTCGTAATACCTTCTGTTTGCCTACATTTTCTCTGTGATGTTTTTTGTCTTCGAAGGCCAGCTCAGCCCTCCTGTATTGTGGTGATAATGCGATGACTTGGTGGCTGCCTGGCCGTGCATGCAGCATTTTGCACTTGGGGCTGTTCTGAGTGTGATGTTGTTTGCAGGGCAGCTGTCTGGCCAAAACCAGCACACTGTTGGGACGCTGGACTTGGGAGGAGCCTCAACCCAAATCACATTCCTGCCACGGTTTGAGGTGAGGAGTGGTTAGAAGTGTGCAGGGTTGGGACTGGAGGGCAGTGGAGAGAGAGCACTGCTGTGCTGTCTGATATCGTTTTGTCAGCACTGGCACAAGCAGAACATCTGTGGTATACAGAACATCTGCATTTCTGTTCCCTTTGACATCAGCTGTTGGCTGATAGGCACTTACAAACAAAGGAGCCTGGATAACAAGAAAGAAAAAAGAAAGGAAGCAAATGGGTAAAAACAAAGAGAAAAAGCTTTTGTTTTCTAGACCCAGGCTAGAAAAGCCCTATCAGTGCAGACAATTATTTTGTATTCAGTAAATGTAGAACATTTCCAGGGAGTATTCTTGCATATTACAAGGAATTTATGGTCTGCTCTGAGTTATCTTTTTTTATCTGACAGCAGATCCTCACTAAATTTTAAGAGGGAGATGTCTCATGGGGCAAATGTCTTTTATAGTAGTACAGCAAATACCTCTTTGTTTTCTTATAAATTTCTTCTCATTTTCTTTGAGAAGTCCCCTCTCTGCCCCTCAGCCTACCTCTGCTGGATTTGTCAGGAGTTCTATAGCTCTTCAAAAAGAGTTTGAACTGGGACTCAGATCTACAGTTTGCATGGGAATATTACATGGGTATTGGAAGGGCACTGTAACATTCTATACCTTGATATTGTGAAGTTGTTTTTGTCCCCCTTTCTGAAAGGGTCCTTTGTTTAACCTTTTTTTGTTTACAGAAATTATTATTCTCAAAGGTTGTTTGGGGCCCACAAAACACATGTTTTTCATATCAGGACATTTTAATTCTGCGGTGGTGGGTCATGTTGAAACATGACTTGCAACCTTATCCTGTTCAGCAAAGTGTCTACTGCTCTGGGCTTGCCCTCTGTTTTGTGTTGATAACACCTGCTCAAGTGGGCTCTGGACCAACAGGAAAGGGTGTTGTATGTCAGGGTTTTGGAGAATAAATAGAGCTGTGAAGTAAGCTGAACTGCAGCTCAGGATTAAAACCTCTCCTTAGAGCCTTGCAGGAAAAGGCCTCAAGGGTTTGCTACTGACCAGGACCAATGGTGGGACTTTATAGGGCAGTGTGGATGTCAAGGTTCATGCTGTCTGCTTGTACACTCTGTCTGCTTCTCGCCTGTGTTGTCAAGTTCATACAAAAAGCACACTACATAAGTCAGTATGTTTCTGAAGAGTTTTTCCCATCTGGCAGAATTAGCAGGGATTTCCCCCTTTGATTTGCAGAGGGTATTTTTCCCTTCCTGTAATCCAATGCAGTCACATCTTAGCTCTTGTATTCATTTTGAACAAAATACCATGACAGTAAGGTTCCTTAATGAAATATAGATTACAAGCAAATAGAGGACATATAATGGTAACTGCAAGCTGGTGTTATGCTTTTCATGGTATTATTGCCAAAGTTATAAGCAACTGAAAAGTAGTCATAATCATGATGAAGTTGTCTGTCTGGTGCCTGCCTGATATGGGAGGCGTGTGCAGTTTCCCACATTTTTGTGAAAGTAGGGCATGAAAAATGCCAGTTGTGTATTCCAAACTTTTTTTTTTTTCTTTTTTTTTCCCAATATCTCTCTGTTTAGAAGTTTTTGTGATGTAAGATTTAGGAACAGAACTCAAAATGTGGCAGGGTCTGGGTGTGCAGGGTCAAGGATGTGACTGCCATTCCAATTAAAACCTGCCTGATGCCCAAAACAAATTTCAGTTTGTATTTGTTCAGGAGAAACTCAAGCTGAATACTGCTGAATCTCTTTCACCTTTGAGGAGGCGTCTGTCTAGGACTCTACAATTCCAGCCCTGTTGGGTGCTTTTTGCTGTGCCTGGTTACTTGAATGGTAACCACGGGGGCTTTGCAGCTTCAGTCCTCTCTGAGATTCTGCTGCTTGGTCCAGGGTAACAGTGTCTGATATGAGTGTTTAGGGCCAAGAAGGGATTGAAGAATGAGGTCACTAGCAGAGGAGAGACAGATACTGGGTTTGAGGTCTCGGGGACTGGAAATAAAGGAACAGTAAGTGGGCCCTAAACTGGTTCAGATTTACAAGAATATGAGAGTTAGTCTGGCAAGAAGGTAGGGATTGAGTACCAGTGGGGCAGAGGTGCACACAGAGGGAGGACTGTGAAAGGAGGGAAACTGAAGGTGGTAAAACAAGAGGTTAATTTAGAGGAAAGCTCTTAAACTAGGAGTTGAAGCAGCCCTAAGACTGGGAGTGAGCAGTCCAGTGTTTCCTTGTGTATTAGCATGACATTTAACATGGTGAAAATGTGGCCTGTACTTTGCATTTTTAATTCTTCTGAGTTCCTGAACTGAGATGTCTAATCTGACTTGTGAAAGGTCATAGTGCTTCTAGTGCAGCAGATTTCAGTGGACACTCTGTTTATATGGACTACCACATAAGTACTCTGAAAAAATTCAAGTATCCTGGATTAGAAAGTATTTTCATCCCAATCTGTTGTGCTTCTGTATTATACACTGAAATAACACAAAGATGGATATAAATAAACTCAGTGTTAAAAGCTGCAGATATTAGAACAGTAGGCACCATTGGAAAACTGGTTTTTGTTTTCGAAGCGGATCATACAAGTTTGCAGTAAACCCTATGGGTATATCTGTGATGTTACATCAAAGTTGGTTATTCTTTATTGCGTTATAGAAACTAAAAGATTTCTTCTTTTACTTAACTTTTAGGAAACTTTGAAGGAAACCCCTGGCGATTTTCTTACCTCATTTGAAATGTTTAATAGCACCTACAAGCTCTATACCCACAGGTGAGGAGCAAAAAGGCTGCTGTCTCCACTGGGGAAATCAGTCTTCCTGCAGCCTCTGAGCTAACCACAAATGGTCATGTCATCCAGCTGGTGGGACCGTGACTTTTTTACTAATTTTCTTATCTGCTTGAAACATTAGTTGAAGTGGAACATGACATTAGTTGACTGGAAACATTCCAGGATCATGGGTAATATCACTGCAAGGGAATATTAGTCAGTCTGTCGAATGAAGAGGAAGCATTATGAGTCACTATATTTAAGGAGAAGAATTCTTGTTACTAGATTCAAGCCAAATATTCTGGACCAAGGAGAAAGGTGGATATTGTGCCAGCAGTCAGAACTAAACCTGCTCAGAGATTTGGAAAGAGGACCTTTCTCCTTCTTAGTTCTTAGTTTGAAATGGCACATCTCATTGGCAGCTGGACAAAAAGTAAACCCTAGACTGATGTAAACCAAAGAGAGACTACCACAGGCAGCTGATACAGACCACGGAACACAATTGAACCGATTGGAGGGGATACTTGTCCTGGAATAATATAATTGTGCTTACTGCATTAAGCTGACCAGTTTCTGAGATGTCTGCAGTGAAATCCACAGGGTTTACCTGCATCACTTACAGTCCAATGAGAACTCAACCATGTATAACAGAGACTTGGTCTCAGCCCATTACTAGTGGGGTGAAGTTTATCATCTCTGTCAGTTCCAGAATATGCTTATTTGATAGCAAAGCTGGTTTTATATTCCACACTCTCCTACTGCTTACATTTGCTTCTGTAGCTGATTGCAGTATTCCATCAATACAGTCCATTAGATCAATTAAAGTAATTGGGATTGAAAATCTCCTAAAAATGAGGGAGCTGGAGGTTAAACTCTAATGATTCTGTAAATGCTTCTATTGACATGACTAAAGGGATAAGAAGCCCAAAACAGAGGTGGGAATGAAAGGCCAACATGTTTTTAATCCAGCTGTGTTGCTGAAGTCAGGAACATGTAATGACATTCTCATAAATGTTGTTCACGTTCTAGCTTGTAATGAGAATAGCAGTAATCTGTGGAGTCAAACAGAGGTGCATTTCACACAAAGGCACAGCTCCCATTTAATGGGAGGTTCTGCAGGTTCTCCTGTTAGTTCTGCCCTAAGAGCATAAAGTCTTATGTGTCTGACAGAAGAATGGCCCATTCTACTCCCCATGCACTCCTCACATACCACTTATTTCTCCTGCGTTTTTAAGATTGTGCATTTTTGCTTTTATGAATGTCTTGTAGAAATGTCACACCAGCTCTAACCACTTTCTACAGTTTTAGATTTACCCATTTTACAGGTCTCTCCAACTCCTGGGTTTGTGTCACTGTATTGGTACTTGGCATTATTCTGTCAAAGGCAACCCTCTGTCTTAGAGAGGGGAGACTTGTGGGAAGCAGAGGAAGGAAATTTGGTTTGGGTGTTCCAGGATTTAGGAAGAGGCTATGGGTGAAGTATACCAGATGTGCAAGAATTAAAATTCTAATGTCTATCTTTGTTTGCAGCTATTTGGGGTTTGGACTAAAAGCTGCCAGACTAGCAACTCTTGGAGCTTTGAATGTGGAAGGTATGGTCGTATCGTAAAACATCCAAGATTTTTGAAGAGATAGTTGGACTTAGTGTTGTGTCAGCAGTCCATTTCCTGTGTCTTCACTTCTGTATCCTGTGCTTTTCTATGTTTTCACTGGTATAGATCTGTCTGGAAACAGGCTACCGCTTGTTAAGGGGGTGTCTTGTGAGACAGCTGCTTTTCCCTATTTCCAGGTTCAGCCAGCAGTGAGACTGAGTGCATATTCCAGAAAATCACCCATGGGAATATATAAACACCATATAGACGTGGCCAGCCACAAACTCACAGCTCTACAAGTTTCCACAGAAACACCAACAGCACTAATAGATCCTTTTCCTAAGGATGGCTGCTTAGGCCAAACCCACATTATATTATAGATTTCTCTGGTATCTGCCTAGTCCGCTGTGTTCCCTCAGGCCTCCTGTTGGATTCACTGACTTGTCTAGCTTGAAGTCCACAAACATTTCACACACACTGTCACTCACAAACCTGAATCCATACTCACATTTCTGAGTCTTTCCAGTCTCTGACCCAGGCCTTAAGTTCTTCCAGTCCTCATGCCCAGACCTTGGGCCTTTTGTCCCGTCTCTGGACAGTACCTGGGGTCTTTCCACCTTTTGGATTCATACTTGCAAGCTAGATGGACTTGTGTTAGTTACTGGAATGTACTCAAAAGTAGTTTGGAAAAGAATTTAAGAAGAAGATAGGACAGACTGCAGCAACTGGTCACGAGGCTCAACCAGAGAAGCATACTGGCCTGCTGCCTGCTTAGTTGCAATTGCCTTCTTTTACCATCCCCTCCATTTTCCCACACTTGTGCTTCCCTGATCCTGTGCTTGTCCCTTTCCCTGCATTTGAGCCTGCCCCTAAACATCCTGTAGTAAATTTTGCAGTTCCATAATCCCCCTTAATCACTGTGTAAGAAGTTTGCTTTCCCTGTGAGACCTGTACTGGCCACAATAATCATGTATTCTTCTCATCAGTTACAGTATTTCTGGTTGGACCCTGCAAGGGTACATTCAGTGGTTCCTGTAGTGGCCATTGATCTTAGGAGTTTTTGTCTTTGTTGCTCAGTCATTTTGTTTGTCTTGGTTATCTGCTGTTTGTTAGGGTTTGTCTATCTGTGTGTTTACTACCTCTCTTGTTTCTTCTCTTCTGTGGTGAGCAGGCATTATCCAGATATCCTTGTACCATTTATCTCTCATTAACAAATGACAAGCCCAGCCGCTCTGCAGCTCACAGAGCAAAATAGCCACAACTTTTCCAGACTGAGATTGGTCCATAATTCATAATCATGTGCAGCATCTGTCAATTCAGATTTTCTTACTTTTGCTTAAAGACCTTAATAAGGCTTTCAGCCTTTTCTGGTTCTGCATATTGATTGGTAACTATGTTAATATTTACCCTTTGACTCTCCCCTCTGGTTTCATTCCAGCTGTGGATGGACAAATGTTCCGCAGTTCTTGTTTGCCAAAGCAGCTGGAGGCAGAGTGGCATTTCGGGGGAGTGAAATACCAGTATGGTGGCAACAAAGAAGGTAAGCTAAGGAGACTTGTTGCTTCTTGTAAGATAAGTCTTGTCTTCAGAATCTGAGATTTTTCTTGGCAGATACTTCATCAGTTACCTTGTATTGTGAAGGATACCTGCCCAATCATAATGTGGACTTTTGACAGAGCCAAAGCAAAATCTGAGGCTTTAAGAGTAGCTGGCCTGTACCATCCTATTCTGGCTCTGATCTATTATTACAAATACTACTTGTATAGGCAATGTGAAGTTACTTGTGCAAGTAAGAGAGTTTTTCTGAGGCTTTGAGCTAAGTACAAAAACTCGGGCTGTGTTAGGGTACAATAAGTGGTAGGCCAAAGTGTATCTATCTCACTCGTGGAACTTCTTCTTAAGATACTATCCCTAATGCTGCATCCAGGGGGTGAAGCTGCTGCCATCAGTGCCTAGAACACACTCCTTTGGTGACTTGTGTTGCTCTGCTTTACAACAGGGAAACATGAGAACTGACTTGCAGATTTGGTGTATGCGGGTTGATAAAATGATGATGTGATGGGGAGGGATATTAAGGTTTTATCCAGCAGGTGGTAGCAAAAGTAAATGAAATGTTCAGTGATCTGCAGACCACATAACATAACAATGGGAGTTTTGCCTGATGTGGAGGAAGCTTTTCATGCACCTACTGCTAGTTCGCTCAGCACACCTTTCAAATATTGCTATGATCTGCTCTAACCAGTTCCACTGGATAGCGATCTAGAGTCCTTGCCTGCATGCAGGTGCCATGATGGGTTACAGCAGGGATATATAAGCTCTTCTCACCTTTTCTGATGCTTTCATTTCTGCTTCTTCCCTTTTTCATCCTATTGCCACTTCCATCACCTGGATATGCCTCTTAGGCTCACTCCATCTGTGTTTGTGCTGACAGGAGAAACAGGATTCAAGCCTTGCTACTTGGAAGTACTCAAGGTTGTCAAAGGGAAACTACACCAACCAGATGAGATTCGTGGAAGTTCCTTCTATGCTTTCTCCTATTACTATGATCGTGCAGTTGACACCAACCTAATTGGTAAATTGGTTTGGGATAACATACTGTGTGTGAGCATGTCAACCAGAAGGTAGACAGAGGAACCCTGGAGGCTGGAGCCACGGGGAGCAGTGAAGAGGAACAGTGTTGAGAAATACATGAAATGCCTTCAGGGAATGTGTATCTGTCAGTGCAGTTTGATGTTCAGAGTTCAGCAAAAGAGACTTGTACTCTGAGTTCCAGTGATACTTGCAGCTCTGTCCTCTGTTGCCAACAGATCTCACTCTTAGCCCAGCATGACCGAGTTGCACTCTAGGGACAACTTAGATATAGAACACAAATGCTTTCAAGTTTATTATGTTTTCTCACCTCTTCCTTTTCAGATTATGAACAGGGAGGTGTTCTGGAAGTTAAAGATTTTGAAAGAAAAGCCAAAGAAGGTAACTGTCATGAGACTTCCGAAACTGGTGGGGTTGAGAAATAACAAAAATGTGAATGTCTGTGGGGAGTACCTAATGTGAGTTTGACTTTTGAAAAAAAAGTTTGTTTGGACTTATTCCATTTACACCTTCCTTGTCATGTTAGCACTGATAGAGCAATGAGGGGAAACAAAGTATTAGCAGCTTCCCAGTTGTGTTCAGGAGAGAAGGGAGATGATAGTTCATAAAAGTAAGTACAAAAGAGAGTTTGCTGTATCAAGAGCTCCTGCTGTCAAACTGCAGCTCTCTCGAGTTTAAAACAATGCTGACTTCTGTAAGTGTCACCTTAAATCCTTTTTAATCTCTAACAAAATGGAGGAGAGAGCAGAGCTTACGTCTGACAGCCTCTTCTGCATTCCTTTCCCTCGCCCTGACTTTTTTTGTGAATGCTTGTTCTGGTTTTGTACCTCCTCCTGTGAAAAAAGAGCTGCTGCCTTGCTATGCTATTGATGGCTGAAACCTTAGCTTACAGAGCAAGACATCACCTCTGAATTGTGATCATCCTCATGATGATTAGTAGACCATATTTGTCACCACAAGATGCTGAATTATGTAGTACAGGAATGACAATGACTTTTTTCTAAAATGTGACCTAAATCTAATGATTTTTCAATTAAACTTAATCTCCCTAGAAATCCAAATGGTTTGGAACAGTTTGAGTGTGGGGTGTTTGTTTTCCCCCTGGATACTGAGTGAGCTTATTTCCAAAGATGCAGCTGTTATCTAACACCATCAAACCATTTATTTAGCTTTAAAGCATCAGGAGATAATTCTGTGATCCTAAATTAACACTCCTCTTTCTCATTTCAATGGTAGGAAGCTGCTGCTTATCAGTTTCCTAAAAGAAATGAACTCTGCTCTTGATGCTTGTGGAACAGGGCAGTAACAGTAGGCCTAGAAGATGACGCTTAGTGTAAATCCATTTCTGAGTCACTGCCACACTTACTGTGGCACCTTGACTTAGCTGCTGTGAGTGGTTGGCTGGGCAGTAGCCTCTTTCATGTCCTTTGACATGTGGTTGGAAAAAAAATGAAAGAAGCTGCCAGCCTAGTAGGTGGAGTCCATTGCTGGAGCCATCTTTGGAGACTAGGCAAGGAAGACAAATGATGCTGCGTTCTCCCTGCCAGTTATCAGTTGAACAGAGATTCAGGCTTCAAAATAACTGTGTGGATTATGTTGCTGTAATAAAAGCTGTACTTCTGATAGAGTTAAGAGAAACTGGAAGTGCTACACAGTTTATTCTCCGGTGTTACAGAACAGCTGGGTGGCATGTACCATGTGTCATATGTATCCATTAATATGGGTGGGTTGTTTTAGGGGGCTTTGGCTTGAGGTCAGTTCAAGTGTATAACATGGATAAAAGCTCCTTTATTTTGCTGAGATCTCTTTTTTTTTTTTTATTTCCATCTCTAGTCTGTGATAACATGGAAAGGTACAACTCAGCCAGTCCTTTCCTCTGCATGGATCTCACTTACATCACTGCTTTACTGAAGGAAGGTTTTGGATTTAGAGACAACACACTCTTAAAGGTGAGAAAAACAGTTAAATCCCAAAGCCAGCTTCCAAATTTCTCTCATCAATCAACATTCATTAGTTCATTTCCAGGAACATTAGTGTAGTTGTTGTCATCTGTGCAACATATGAATTTAGAGAATTGTTAGCAACAACTTATTTTTCTCCCTTTATAGTTAACAAAGAAAGTGAACAACATAGAGACAAGCTGGACTTTGGGTGCTACTTTTCACCTGCTGCAGTCTCTGGGGATAACCCACTGAGGCGTGTCATTCCTGTGGACTTCAGCATTTCTGAAAGGCTGAGAAAGTGAATTGAAATCTCCAGGTGTGTTGTTCAGCTGGAGCTGGTCACAGAGCAGAACACGGACCAAAGCTATAGAACAGATCTTCACGCAGGATTGGCACCGTGCATAATGAGAGTTGCCACAGTATGATTTATAGTTGTGATTGCCATAAATGATCCAGAAGCTGCCTTCTGAAAGTCAAGAGGCCTAAACTCCAGCAGAGTATCCGCAAGGGGCTCAAAGCCGGCTTTCACCAGCACATTGTAGAGCATCCCATTGCTAGAAGCACAGAGTATCTGGCATGTGGTGGTAGACTACAGACACATGATTTCCCCCTTCTATTTTAAACATACATAACTCAAGTTTGCTCATGAGATGTTAAATACAGAAATTTAAGATGGCATCAAGTCATTCAGAGAAAAGTGAGCGACTCTGGATGCTGCCAGCCTCAGCATTCCAAGTACCCAGCTGTTAGCTAATACATTGCAAAGACTCCAGCCTTTCAAAGGGCCTGCTACAAGCACACTTTGGGCATGGTTTCGGCAGAAGTGTTGGCTAAAATGTGGGTTATAACATACCAAGCATTTCTTTAGGCAGCAGTTGTTTCCTAAGCAGAATGTGTGCCTGGCTGTTGGTGTTCATTTTGCTGTCTTTTACAGGTTGATGCTGCTATACCATACATCTGGCTACCAGACCTGATATCGTGATTCATGTAGTTGTAACACATCTTGTTGGCACAACTAGACAGCACTGCCAGCAATTTAAACTCCACTGCCGAAAGAAATGCTTGTCACATTACACCCATGAGGACTTGAAGGGTGCAGCCAGCTGAAATGGCCGATCCAAGAGCTCGCTTTGCTGCGAGAGCCAGTTTCATTTCTCTGCTCTCAGCAGGGTGCTCCCACAGCTGCCTTTCCTCTGATGCTGGTGCTCCTCAGGTTTTTCAGTGAACTCATTCACGACACCAAGCTTGAGTTAAATCAGCTCACCAGAGTCAACTGTAGCACTAGGACAGGGGAAATGAGCACTGCACAGCCCAGGAGAGCTGCTGGGCCTGCAAGCTGTTAGAACACCACTGCTTGTTTTGTGGGAGTGAGCTCTAAGGTGTGGTTTCCTATTTGAAAGTGTGGACTTATTGCTTCCTGCGTTCTCCTCAGGAACCACCTCTGAATGCAGAGCTATGGTGAAACAAGCTTTTTCAGTTGCTTAATAGATGAAAATAGGGGAAGTGACATTAGCATCAGAAACAGAGGGAGAACAAGAACAGAGGTAGCTTTGCTTTCTTATCCCTTGTTTGCTTATCCATTGCCCATTTAAAATTGTCTCTAATTCAGTATGGTGCAGTTGGACCCATATGTATGCAGCCCTGCATTGCTCTGGAATTATATTTATTATATACAGCAGGGCTTTAGGAATAGTGCATCCAATGAAGGGGTTGCAGCTGTTGAGGAAGCCCAAGAGTTCTGTCAGGATAGCACAAAGCTTCTTGAGTAACAATTTTAAGTGGATTTTGCCATCGTTCACACCAAACACATAGAAGCAATGGAAGGTCAATATATTAAATAAAGCATCTTGTCGGATAGGCTAGAAAGCTGGCCTGTAGAATCCTGGTTTTCTTGTTGAATTGGCTGTAAAGAAAATCAAGATGGCTCAAATACCTTCAAGCTTCAAGTGCAGACCTTGCATTGTCCTAAATAGAAACAGCTGTAGAGACAACTTTTTCCACCCCATGAAAGAGTTGGCATCTAGCTCATCCATTTGCTCCTATTTAGCAAAAATTTAATATCTTCTACTCACCATGGAATGTGTAACATCAAGATGAATTTAGCCCAGTCAAAAGAAGACAGGTGTTACTGGCATGACTAAGGAAGGCTTTTATCCACTAATCTCTTGTGATGAACACTTTCCTGTCAGGCCCTTAGCTCTTTGCTATGACACACCTTTCCCACTTCTGTAAAACCAAAGACTTCACGCTACCTTCTCTGCAAACTGGATTTGAAAATAATTTGTAATTGCCAGCAAGGGGAGGAAGTAGCACACTCAGGCCCTCACTAATCATTTCAAGCGGACTTAAAAATCTTTTCAAAGACTTAGAAATTTGCCTTACTGTGAACATTAGTTCACGTCCTCTAGTTAGCAGCGTAAGTTTGACGGTGGCTGACTAAGCTACCCCCTTCTCACATCTCAGGTTTTACAGCACCAGGGTGCAATGTGTGCTTTTGATTGAGCAAGTTCAGTCAGCAACAAGAGTCCAAGGGCTGGGGATGGAGCTAACTGGACTTGTCCCACCACTGACACCTTGCTGTAAATTCAGGCTGTTTCTTTCAAATATGATCTGCTCATCCTACCTGTCCTATCCCTTACCATAATCTGTTTTGAGATCCATGTTGGTAAATTCCTCAGTGTCACATCAAAGTTCTGTCCATTCCTCACTAGGAGCTTGTTTGAACATGAAGAAAGTCGTTGTGGCCTCTTCTCAACCACAACTATTTCTTATTCTCCTTCCTAGTGTTTGGCAAAACTTAGTATATGGTCTGGTCTGCACAACGAACACATTCATTTTGTTTTCAGTGAACATTATTCACTTTCATATTCTCAAAGAGCACAGAGTAGGATGCAGTAGTTACTAGCCAGGCTGCATGACTCCTGAGAACTAGGTAATTTAATGATCCAAAAGTCTCAGTCTGAGCCAGTGCTATGACAAACTCCTACCACATCTTGGGGCTACGAGGCATAAGCAGTGAGGCTGTATTTGAAACAGGACAGGAAGGCGGGGTGTGATGCGTAAGCAACAACCAGCAGCAGCGTATCTGCCAGCTGCACAGACACTGGCCCCGAGGAGTACTGCGGGGCTGGGTTTCGTCTGAAGGGAGGGTGCTCTAGAACAAGACGGGTAGCCTGCAGAGGAAGTTTATTTTCTGCATTCTTTGCCTCAGACTCTGGTACTACAAATGCTAGGTGGGAGCATCTGCTTCCCAGCACCAAAGTTGCATGAAATCTGAACGCTCAGGGCCTTCCTTGGTCAGTGGCACAATTCATTCACTGAAGCATAACTGCTGCTCTCTACCAGGGGCCTGATCCTGCAGTCATGAGAGAAACAAAAACTCAGCTAAAGGTTTCTTTTGCGAGGAATTGCAGAATTGAGCCCCTGCTGTTTACATCTGAACTAGTCAAGGTGGGTGGGGGATCTAGAGAAGGCAGTTGAGTCCTCACACTTATCCTAGTGCAATGAGATTATTTATTAGCTTAACTAAAGACTCAGGAGCCTGTTAATAGAAGAGTTCTACTTGCAGCCCTGATTTTGATCTCCTCCTTCCTAACGTCTTTTAGCTGGTCTCTAACAGGAACTGTCTGATATGAGTGACTGAAGAAGCACAAGTAATGGCTTTCAGTTCAAACCTTATGTTTCATTCTTTCTGCTGTTAATTCCCAAGAGTGGTTAACCATATGCGTAAATCTTGCCCACGGGCAGTGCTCACTTAATGTTGCGAGTGTCAAATGTCTAATGCAGAGGCTGGTGTTTGGAACCTAAGACAGAATATCTTGAATATCTATTTTAGTAATTAAAGCATTTTTAACAATGTTCAAGATGTTGTGGTGCAGTTTTCTTTCCTAGACATTATTGTTGTCTTGCATTTCTTTTTCACAGAGCCCTTAAGACTCACCAGTTCCACAAGAAAAAACATTAAATAAAGCACCAACAGAAGGGTAGGGAAAAGGGTGAAAGAGACAAATCAGTTTTAAGACGTATCTGTCATCATGAGTTGGCTCTCCTGTACTGAAAACTACCCCTCCTTTCTGAGTCCAGAAAGTGCTAGGAAGCCAGGAGTGACACTACAGCTCTAGAAAGCACATCAGAAAAAAATGACATAATTAAGCAGCAGAAACTGTAGCTGGCAAAATTCAGCACTGTGTTTGCCAAAAGATCACCGTTTCCACCTCCGTCTTCAATTCAAAAGGCCAACATTAAAACCACATTGTACAGATAGTTCTGTGGCTGAAGACATCATGGTACTACAGGGAGAGACCACAAATCCTCTTGAGGAGAGCAGATGAGACAATTTTTGCACAAACCAGCGGATGATGTAATACACAGCTCAATCCCTCAGCTTTATTGTTAAATTAAAATAGCACAATTCAAAGATTCAAGTCAGTCCCAGTCCTTCCAAGGGCAATGCATTCCCTGGCAAGCTGCTGTTCCAAACTGACAACAGATCACTTACTGGCAAAAGCCATGATTTGCTCCTAAAAAGGGGAAATAAAAAGATAAGTGATTTGTAAACTGGTAGTAAGCATACATTCTAGAAAGCAGCTGTAGACATGTTCCTTTTTAAATATATGAACAACAGTTCATATTTTTGTTGATATTTCTAGCCAAGTGCAGAGCACCCATCCTTGTATGCTAGAAAACTGAAGAAGTTGCAGCATTCCTTTCCCTCCCAAGCTGCACAAAACAGGTGTTACAACAGGTTCTGTGCTCAGAAAAAGCAGTCTTCATTTGGTTTTCTGCTTTAAACAGAAAAAAAAAATCTGAGCACAGAAGCAGCAGCGTTGTCAATGGCAGCTACTACTGAGCAATCTACTGCTCTTCAACTCATGTAGTGTCTCAACCATGACTCTACCACAAAGGAAACAGGCCACCTGTGTTTAACTGGAATAAGGTGATTTGATTTGTGGAATAAAGCATCCAAATCCAGAAACGAGGAATCTGCTTTGAGGGTGCTTGGGAGCTTACAGAGCAGGTGGCTCAAGGAACCTCATGAAAATCCAGCAACCAGGTTAAGACGGTGCAGACTTCAGGCAGGTTGCAAAGAGAGTGTCTGTTTAAGACTGAACCTCCTCACTGCTGCCTTTCTCAGGTAACTTCCATTTGAGACTTGCACTTCTGCCACGAGGGAACAATTTAACAAGGCAAAACAGTACATAAACAACCATCTGAGCTGCACACCACATCTGTCAAGTCACCTGACATCTTATTCTTGCTGAAGATGTGTTTTTGTAGGGCTGTTTTTTCGTAGTGCATTTCTGGAATACAGTTCAAGGTTCCACATTTTCATGCCATAGCAAAATAAAGCCAAAGACACACTTAGATCCTTATTTTCCCTTGTGCTGCAAGAGAAACTAGTTATGTCTGAGCTGTCAGTTTCAACACAGTCAGGAACTTCTCAGGCTTATTCAGGACACAAAACCTCACAAGCAGCATTTTCCAACCAAAAATGCTTGATTTTAAAGAAAAAAAATCTTCACAACTTGTGTATGTTTCAAGAGTAGTTCCACACTCTTTCCAGGGCCCCCACTAAAGTGAGATTCTTACTTTCAGAGGAGGCAGGGCATTTGTTGCTTGCAGTCCCCATGTCCTCAGCAACACCAAAGGAGCCAGCCTCGTGGAGTAAAGCCTCTTGAGCACATCAATGGCAGCTATCAAGGAGACATTGTGCCTCTGCCGTTCTGTCTCAAACTTTAGGAGATGCTTTAAAGAGCCTGGAAGAGATAATTGAGTGCTCCTATTAAAATTTACTTGCTACAAACAATTGTGCATCTTATCTATATAGCAGTCTCCACTCTCCACTGACAACTGAAAACACAGGACAGAGAAATGGTCCATCTTAATAAAGGCCTCCTTCCACCAGGTATTGCTCTTCATCTCACCACCTTGTCAACTACCATCCTGCAGAACTTTCTTTTTGTTTTAAAGCAGCTTCGAGATTTGTGGGACGGAAAGGCATCCATAACTGCTCCACAGCCAATGTGCATCAGAACACTTTTGCTTCAGAGGTGCTTGTGCCTTTCAAACACAAGCCAGCAGCACCCTTAACCTGCAAGACAGGTAATGCTTGTCCTGCTGTTAGCAGTGAAGGCCTGTAAGACTAATCAGTCTCTTACTGCCACTTCATTGTCCTGGATTCTTACCCAGATCGCTCCCGTTGAAAGCTGCTACACTGAGGTGATGAGCTAAACATGCAATATCACCAAAGCCCAGGTTTACACCTTGTCCTGCAAGTGGGTGGACTCTGTGTGCTGCATCCCTGAAGGAAGAGAAGACAGAAATTTATATTCCTTTTTGAAGAAAGCTGTAACAGCTGACAAACTCCAGACAGGATCAGTATAGCACTCCTCACCTCTTCGCAACGAACACCACCTTACAGCAGCACATGTGCTTTACCCAGTACCTCCTTGCATGCTACGCTGAACTACCTGCCTGCCTCTCCAGTTGTAAGAAGCAAGACAAAGGGGAGATAACAAAAAGCAGTTCTGAAAGGAAAAATTATAAAGAGGTGACTAGCCAAAGTCCTCTCTCAGATCACATGTGGAACAGGCCTTAATGTTTTTGTAAGTGAACTCAGCACAACAGGAGGTACATCACTAGCACATTTCACGAACACAAAGTAGACAGACATCATGAATACAAAGGCAAAGTGGGACATTACTGAATAAAACCAAAATCAAATTATTTTATGAGCATATGTATCTATAAACAACAAAGCCAGACATTGATAAGGGAGTCTTAAAGAAATGAAATTATTTCTGGGTATGAAATGTAAGATCATGCACTTCACCAAGCTGTAAAGCACAGAGTGCTGCCAAGCAGAGTGACTCACAAGCAGGACAGACAAAAAGTATCTGCAGTGTAATATGGCATGTGGGAATTACTATAAGCTACCAGTGCATTGATTGCAGCTGTGGTGGAGAAAAAAGCCCATGCAGCCTTAGAATGTAAAAGATGAGATATTTTCCTATTTCTATAGACCACCCTACAAGAGCCTATGACATCCCTTTGACATTTATGTTCAAGAATAGTGAGTTTAAAACTCAGACTGGCTCACAGAATGGCTGCTCCAGTGTTTGTGGAAGTACAGGTCCAGCATGAGATACAGGATTGTTTCACTGAACACAAACCAGAAAAGGGAAATAATTATCTCACAATGTAAACAGCAAGCACACACAATGGACAGAGAGCTACTTATACAGAAGGACTTTGTTGGCACAAGAGCACATGGTACAAACCAGGCCTGGATAAAGTCAAACAGAAACTATATATTACTTCTAACCATCTAATTTGTTGACCAGAAGTCGCTACACTCGCATCATTTCTAACCACACGCCACCCACTCACACAAGGGCTACCACTGGGGACCTTACCCAATCAGAGCCACACGGTGGTGGACGTACTCTGTTGCATGCCCCATTCCGAGAGGGAACATGGCTCGGCTCTCTGGATCTACTTTAGCCACGCTCGGGGGCAGCTGACGGACAGCAGTTCCTGAGGGTTTCAGGAGGGAAATAGCAGATCGAAACATGGCCCCCGCAGTATCAATGAAGTCAGTGTGGTTTACATTGCTCCACTGAAAAAACAAACAGATCTTCAGATGTTAAATCGAACTAGACATATGAAAGAATCTAGTTGGAAAAAAAAAAAATCTGAATGAGCTCCAAATACTGAATTTTAACCACTTGGACAAAATTATGCAGTAGAAGAAACTATCTTCATCATTTCAGGACATAAAAGTTTCCAGCTAGGATAAGCTTACCCTTCCCACTGTTTGGAAATTTATTTCTACTTCTTCTGTGACTTTCAGAATTAACCTAATTCAGTCCCAAGGAGTCATCCCTTCTTTGCTAAGTGCCTTTTTAATATCACGCTCGCCAGAGGAAGGAACTTGGGAATCTACCTCTCCCATGACTATCCTTTCAGCTGTAGGGTTCCGTTATATTTCCCTTGATTACAACAGAGCTTCATATCCACTGCAAGGCTGATACTCACAAAGGCAGAGTTGATGCTATCCACAAAACTTTCCTCATCCATAGCAAGAAGTTCTGATGCATGTTCATGAGATGTAGACCAGACCAGAGAGCTGGCAGTGTCAGACAGCTAGTTTAAGAGAATGTCAAGAGTAAGTATCAAAAGAAGCAAAAATAAACTATCAGTGCAAAGATTTCCCCACTGCCTTGCCCCACACCAGTCCCTCTGCACCTTACTCTTCCAACTCAACTTTCTACAAGTGGGAAATACCAAGGATAAAGTGAGAGGGCAAGAGAGGAAAACAAGCGCAATAACTGAAAAGTCATGGGGAGATGGACAAATTCTTAAGACAAAGAACCAACATAAAAAGGTACAAACAGAAGCAAAGTTACTAGAAAACAGGCTAAAAACTACAAACAAACAAACAAACCAAACAAAAAAAACAAAAAACAAAAAACCACAACCAACCAAACAAAAAAGAACTACAGAGACCACAAGTCATCTTACCGGAAGAAGCGCAATTGGCCCTGTGGGAAGGAACCTCTGCCATGCTACGTTATTGTCTGTGGCCTACAGTGGAAAGAAGCAAATGGACAAACTAGTAACCTGGATCACCTTCTTAAGCTGTTCTACTGTTTACGGAAGAGTCAACTAGCAGAATATCACCTCAGACAAATGAAGAGTTGCCACAACAGCTGACTGGTCGTACTGATGCTCAATGTTCTTAATTTCTGCTTCCTTCCGGACTACAGAGTTATGACCATCTGCACCAATCTGCAAAACAAAGAGATACAAAGCAATCTCTTCAGCAGCTCCTAAGAAAGCCACTACTCCAGTCTACAAAACTCAGCCTGCATGTATGCATTTTTTGTTTATTCACGAAAAAAAAAGATTTCCCCAAAAAACAGAAAAGGGGGCCCATTCTGCTCTTGTCCAACTCAGTACAGCCTTCTTGCATCAGGTACGGAAAAGGCTGTGCATCGCATCACATAGCATCTCTGACAGAGTTAGCCACTCACCTCACTCAAGCCCTCCACGTGGGTGGAGCGGCACACACGGAATCAGAACCAAATCCAGTGGAAAGGACTTGGGTGAGAGATGACGCCTGATCAACAGAAATAAAAAGTTTAGTTACCAGCAGTTTGGTCTGAAGTCTGCGTCCATCAGCTAACTCAATTTGGACCCAAGGGCTTGTGTCACAGCTGTGAGTGGGAAGGGGCCAGGTATACCCGACTGCTCTGCTCCCGTAGAAAACCTCCACCCGGTCTGATGGGAACACAAAGTACCGCAGTCACAGCATGACACAGAAATAAAAAAAGGCAACATCACTACAAGAGCACAGGCCGCATGTCTTAATGGCACCCTAAGAGCTGACCCTACAGTTCCCAAGGCACCCTGAAAGAACAGATCTGGCCAACCCTTTGTCACTGCAAGGCCTGCTCTGGATAGAAAGTTATAGATCTTTTCATTAAGTCTATTTTTGGAGAAACTATGTTCTGGAGAACTACATATGCAACTGCTTTCTTGCTGTGTAGCCTTTGGAAGACAGATTTCTCCCTCCCTCCCAATTCAAGAAGCTGCCTGTGTCTCAGAATCACTTGTCAGATGAATTGTCTTTCTCCTTCTCATAACTTAGCACACGCAACAGAAGGCAAGTAATGGAAAGCTCTCTGCAAGAAATAAAATATTAAAGAAGTTGTCCATTACCTGCTACTGCATCTAACTGTTTTGTAAGAGCAGACATAATGACATCATTCTCCACTATGTAACCCATATCATCTAAGTCATCTTTCTCAAAAACAATAATGGCTTCTGAGCAAGCATCCCACACCTACAAAGAAAAAAAAAACACTCCATGAAGATACGTGATAAAGAAGTGCTGTGCCTTTCAGGGACTATGAATGTATCCATCCTAACAGGAAAAGGATGTGGCAATCTAGAAATACAGAACTAGAGGAAACATCCTGGATTACCCTCCATTCTCAGCTACAGAAGTACATGACATAATTCCTTTCATACAATGACCTAGCTTCATTTCAAAAACTAATTGCAAAGAAAGTTTTTTATCCCTACTTCCCTGTTACATAATTAAAATATAAAGGTCCCCTACCACCTTACTGTGGCTTAAGCCCAGCAGGCAGGTCAGCACCATGCACCTGTTCACTCACACCCCTGCAATGGGATGGGCAAGAGAATCAGAAGGGTATAAGTGTGAAAACTCACGAGCTGAGATAAAGACCATTTAATAGGCAAAGCAAAAGCCGTGCACCCACGCAAAGCAAAATAAGGGATTCATTCACTGCTTCCCATGGGCAGGCAGGTGTTCAGCCAGCTACAGGACAGCAGGGATCCATCACATGTAACAGTTATTTTGGAAGTCAAATTCCATCACTCCAAATATCCTTTCCTTTTCCTTCTTCCTCCAGCTTTTATTGCTGAGCATGACATCATATGGTGTGGAATATCCCTGTGGTCAGCTGGGGTCAGCTGTCCCAGCTGTGTCCTCTCCCAGCTTCTTGTGCAGCCCCAGCCCACTCACTCTTGGGAAGGTGAGAAGCAGCAAAGGCCTTGGCGCTGTGTAAGCACTGCTCAGCTATAGCTAATACATGCCTGGGTTATCAACAGTTTCCAGCACAAATCCACAACATGGCCCCACACAAGCTACTATGAAGGAAATTAACTCAGTCACAGCCAAAACCAATACACACCTTTACCTTTATTTCCTGACTAGCACCCATGCCTGAGTATCTACAGCTTCCATTAGGAATCAACCTCTCATCCTGTAACACCAAAACTCTGAGGACGGGTATTTCTGAGCAGACTGCTACCCCCAAAGAAGTAACAGGAATCATAATAAGCATGACCTGCCCTTTTCCAAAGCAAAATCATCTTTGGAACATTTATGTAAGTACTCCTGAGAATTCAGAGTAGACAGACATATAGCGCATTTACAGCCCTAAGTAAGGCACCTGCATTCGCCGGAACGCTTTGAGTCTCAGATTGCAGACATGATCCCAGGCACCAAAACCTGAAAGAGAGAAAGAACACAAATGCGTGGAGATACTGGTTCACATGTGACCTTGAGACCCAAACAAAACTGAAGGTCACTTCACATCCTCCTCCCTCCCTCATTCTCAGTGCCCAGACACAGCTCGCACCATCCCTCAACAGGGTCAGGTCTGCCTTGATACATTCACATTATTTTACTGTCAGCACCAGCCAGTGGAAAAGAAACAAGAGCTTTCCATGAACGCTGTGACTTAACAGTCAACTCTCACTGTCCTGTCACTGAGTAATAAAACAGACACAGAAATGCATCGTTGTTTAGAACACTTCTTTCTCCATAAAGAATCAAGACTCAAATCTCTATTTAAAATGAAAATTAATCACAAGAAGTGAGTTTCCAGAGTACAGAGCAATAAGTAATGTCCCAAATGTTTATATAACTAATCAGACCAAGGTACCAGAACACAGTTTGCTGTTACCAAGAGAAGCTTGATTCAGCATATAGAATACTAAGAGGCAAAGACAAATAATTCCGTTGAGTTTAGGATGAAGACAGCACATGCTCAAAGGGGTTTTGTTTAAACAAAATAAAAACAGCTCAAACATACTGTTAAAAATGTACACAACAGAAGTCTTTCTTACTGCTTAGGAGGGTTGCTGATCCTGGTGAGATGGAACTGACCCTGTTACTGTAACTCTCTGGCATGCGGTCATATTCTTTCCTAGGACCAGCCTCCAGCAAAGCAATCTTCTTATCATGGAAATGGATATCATGCCCTAAGATATATAAACATATGCTTTGTTACAATGCTTCTGCCAAAAAAATACCATTTTTTATTTCTGTATCAGTAACACCTATGCATTTTTATAATAAGATAGAACATGTTTTCTAGGTTGTGCATAACATAATCTCATCTTTTGAAAGGTCCCAAACCCATATGTTAGCCTTAGACGTCAGTGCTGGAGAGGATCCCTATGCTGTCTCAATTCCACTGTGGTCTTGGTCAACAATACAAGCAGAACAATGATAAGTTTGGAGGGTAAACCCTTATTCTTGGTAAATCACTTATTGCTTAGGATCTCTGCCCTTTTGCTCTTCTTTGCACTCCAGAGCAGGATCTTGAACATCAAGATCCTAAATGGTAACTACATAGTTATATCACACTATCACCAACATGGATTAATCATTACGGTCCCCTTATAAAAGCACCCGATACTTCACACGCTGAAACGCGAAGGTTTTGGCAAAGGTCCCGGTGTGATGTTTTCCGTGGCACTGGTGAGACAGCGAGGACAGCGGGACACAAAACCTGCCACTCGCTGAACTCACCCAACACACTGCAGGAGGACCGGAGACCCCCGAGCCCTCACAGCACCGCGGCACGGCAGGAAGGCCAGTCCGCCGCCGGCTGGGCGGCCCTGAGCGCAGCCCCCGCGGGGACGGCGACGGCCGGGCTGACGGCACCCGGGACACCGCCCGCAGCGGGCGGGAAGGTCACAGCCTTACCCAGCACGGCGGCCATGGCGCTCCCGACCATCCCCCCGCCCGACACCACCACATCGTAGAGCGGCGCGGCGGCGGCGACAGAGCGTAGCGGAGCCCGCGGGCCCGCCCGCAACCGCCCAGCCAGCGGGGCCAGCAGCCCCCTACCACACACAACGGCCATCGCTGCGGAAGTGACGACACGCCAACCGCCTGCCAGCGGAAGTCGCTCCGAAAAACCATGACAACGCAGCCTGCCTGGGGGCGGGCGCTACACAAAACACTCGTTTTCCCCAGCGGCGGGCGCCGTCCGTCTTCGAGTCTGATTGGCTACTTGAGGCCGAGAAGGCGGGCATAAAGAGCTATCGGCTTCGCTGATTGGCTGGAGTGGGCATTGGCGCCGTCGGAGGGCTGAAGCGGCGGCCTGCAGGTAAGGGCAGCGGCCCGGCCTCGGCGCTCCCGGCTCTACCTCAGCCCCGGCGGCGGCGGCCGCCGCCGCCGGGGCTGAGGTAGAGCCGGGAGCGCCGAGGCCGGGCATGGAGATTGGGCTCTTCTCCCCGAAACGAGCGTTTATCGCTTCTGTTTGTTTTCTCCCAGGTGACACAGCACCACCTCAGGCTGTAACAGCCCGGCTCCTGCGTCTCCCGCCACCGGTTGAGGCCTCTCGGGATGGGAGGCCGGTGCTCTCCGTCAGAACCAGGCTTACCGTACCAGGAAAAGCTAAAGGATGACCTGGGGGTACCTGAAGAGGATGAGGAGCTCGAGGGTTTCAGGCGGGAGGCGGCAGTCCTGCGTGACAAGCTGTGGGAGGCTCTCAGGTAGGATGGTGCCTGGCAAGGATGCGGGATTCCTGCTGCTGCTGACCAGCGACAAGGCGGAGCGTGAACTCCGCACGTATATACCACCAAAATGCTGGCCGCAAATTTATTCACAGGTGGGAGGATGGGGCCAAGAGGTGCCCACATAAGCAGCGTTCACATAAAACATGAACAGCGGTTTGTCTATTCCTGCTGATCATGCCTAAAATTTGCTAGTAGGTCACACACATTTCTATCCAGAATGCAGTCTTCAGTGCTGCAGTCTCCAGCTTCTAGCTCTCAGACCTTTGGTCTTTCTTTGTGGTTAGTCCAGCTTGAAGTTCACTAGAAGATCACATACATGCTCTTATACAGAAGAAATAGTTTATGAAGAACAGACTTCAGCAATCACCAGCCAAGGGTATTGACCAGGTTCACACGTGATCGGCATTTCCCCCTTTTTCCCATTTTCCTGTTGTCAGTCCGCACTGATCCTTCCTTTTCCCTGTGTTTATTCCATCCCTAAACATTTACTCAGTTTCACAGTCACCCTGAGGCATCCTATGAGATGTTTGCTATTTCAATAAGAGCCATGATAGTCTTGTTTTTTTTTTCTTATCATCAATCAAATGGTCTTATCAACTACAAAGTTTCCAGCTGAACCTCTTAAGACTCGCATTAAAGCGATTCCTTGTAATAGCCCTTCCATCAGTGTCTTAGGAATTCTGGTGTTTAGTACTGTTTATTAAGATTTGTGCATCTGTGTGCATAATTTATTGCTTCTCCTGAGCTCGTCCTTTATGTTGAGTAGCTATCAGCCACCTATCCTGAACCTGGAACTTTTTGATTCACTGGTGGCCTTTCTGGCAATAGAGTACTAGCAGCATAATATATTGCATTACAAAGCTGAGTAGGCCTAACTGGTGTTTTATACATGGAAATGCCTATGGAAAATGGAAAGCAAAGTTCTGCTTGCGAAGTTTGGTAACAAAGCCAAATATAGAGCCCAAGAACAATAAGCCCTGGGCCTATCGACCAGCTCGGCCTGCGGTATCTTTCTTGTAATCAACAGTCTCTCTCTTTTTTTAATTCTATTTTTTAATAATTTCTTGTATTTTCCCTTAATACTGTCTTTGTCTTAGTCGTACATCTGGCAACAAAAGGCAGTCCAGTTCTTTGATTGACCTCACCTCGGACAGTACATGGGATCAGCAAAAGCCTCACTTGATTCCTAAATCCCGCTTGAGGCCAAAAAGCGCTTCATCTCCCTGGATTCCTTCCATCACCATCCCCCAGCCCTTCAAAATGACACTGAGGGAAGCTCACCAAAAGTCCCAGTTGATGAAGTCATACACGTTTCTTGAACTAGACAAACAGAGAGACAAAAAGCAAAGCCAGGACGAAGCTGAATGTCAGAAACAATTTCGGGCGCAGCCTGTACCTGCCCATGTGTTTCTGCCCCTTTATCAGGAAATAATGGAGCAGAATGAGATTCGCAGGCAAATAGCAACACAGAAAAGAAAGGAGCTGCTACTTGCAACCCAGCGGCCCTTCAGTTTCCTGGAGAAGGAGGAGAAAAAGAAAGAAGCTATGAGACAAAAGTTCCTGGCAGCAGCAACCACAAATGAGAGCTCCAAACTGAAGCAAGTCAGTAAAAAAGTGCCTAAATCTACTTATGACTCACTGCTTGGAGATAAACTCAAAGGTAAAATGCCAGGGCTTTTCCTGTAAATACAACTCCCTGCCTGTCCATCACTGTCTCCATGCTGGAAAGTAGGATCATGGTCCAAGGGTGTTACTTGGAGTATAAAGCAAATATCATTACGTCCCCTGGTGTTGTCCGCTCTCCTGTGAATCACTGGTCATTCAATCTCATCTAGATACCCTTCAACAGAGTGTCCTAAATGTAGTAGTCTTGTATCAGCATCAGGAGTTCTGTATCACTCCCCAGCACACATGAATACATTGTACTCTTCCGATAGATTTCCATGCTCCTTTTGCTGCAAATCATGACAGTTTGCAAATCTTTCCCTGCACTGGATTTTACATTAAGGGACCCAGATTATTTGTGGCACAAATGTGAAGACAGATATAGTGCCAGAAGCATCCCAGGTCTGTGCAGTCTCTTGGAACTGGCAATTTTACTCCCACCTGAGTGATCCGTGGTGCACAGGACCCCTAGGAAAAAATTATATAATGAGCCCAAAGCAGGAAATTAGGTCAGTTCTAAGGGCTAGTGCAGTTGTCCAGTCCCTCCTGCCATTCTCTGATGCTTTCAGTTACCTTCCCACTCACTTTCCACCTTCTTATTAAGTTCTTAAAACAGGGGAGGTAGGTGCCACGACCATTCCAGTCAGAGGGACAGTCATGGAAGTTTTCTTGATGCTCACTTCCTTTCAGATGGTAAGCTGTACAGACTTCATGTTTGAATATAGGACCTAAACCAGTCCTTGATAATCCTCATCGCTTTTCGCACTTTTTTTTTTTTTACTAGAGAACAAAGGACAAGCCACTCTTCTATTTCTATCTGGTATATCAGAAGGGAGGACAAATTAACATCTCATACCTCAGTCAATGCAAACTTCTAAACAGACTCAAAAAAAGTCTTATTTTGCAAACAGCAGTATTGATTTTTTTTCTAAAAGAAAAAAAAACAACCACACACAACCAACAGCAAACTGTTTGTTTTCACAAAAATTTAGTGCTGCACTGGAAAGGACTCAGTTTGACACTGTACCCTGAAACATTTTTTCTATGGAAGGTTTGTCACAGAAGTCACAAGACATGATCCATCCACCAAATGCTTCTTACTTAAAATCTTTTCCAATATAGGCAAGCATTGCTGGATATTACATAGAAAAGCCATTATCCTTGAGAATTATATTTGAACGGCTTGTTTTAATCACACAGTCAACACAATGACATGCAGTTCTGTACGAAAAGTAGAACCTCGATTAACACAACACTTCTGCGACACAAAGGGCACGAGTGATCTGGTGCTCCTAGAACAGGAACAGGAGAAGAATGCCTCTTCAGTAACTTGTTCTGATAAGTGAAAGAGATATCTAGAAGTTAATGCCTAAGAAAGAGACTCTCCCCTGTTTTTTCTGGTATCTTTGATATTTTTTTTTTTTTTTCATGGGAGGCAGAGGTGAGACAGGCTGGAGGGTGGGGAAAGAGAACACAGGATGTCTGGTCTCTCCTATACGTGTAGTTGCCATCATAAAGAAAAGGTTAGACTTGTGCAGTGGCAATTTTATAGCCTTTTATATCACTCATATTCTTCTCATTGCTTTGCTTTTGATTCATTAGAAGCTGAACTCTACAGAGAAATCCGCATTCAAATGAGAGCCAAGGATTTGCTTGAGAGCTCCGTAGCTCTTATAGATACTAACAACTGTCGGAGGGAGCCTCAGTGCCGAACTGCCACTAAAACTAAACAGGAAAGACTTGGCTTCTTGCAGGACAAAAGTTTCAGCTTCAAGCCAAGGATTAATCCAACAATACCGGATTTTGAAGGACTTTACTGGGCATTTCAGAGGGAAGCAGTAAGGAGACAAGAAATCAAAGAGGCAACTCGTAATAAGCCATTCAAGCTAAGAACCTCCAATCTCCACGGCAGGCAGAGGCAGGCTAATGAAAAGATAAAGGTGAGATGACTGGATATTTCTCTGGTACTGCTTTCTCTGATCAAGATGGCAACTTCTTAAATTTACAGCATTTATTTATGGATGGTTAATGTCCTGTGACTTCTGCCCTTGTCTTGGGAGTACTGCAGAATTCTAGGACAAACCAGAGAGAACAAAACTCTACACAAAGAGATGAGCTATGACAGCTAAGGCTCAGCCACCCTTTCGTACTCCTGATCACATCTTCTCCCCCTCATCCCCCTCCCCACATAAACCCCTGCTAATGGAAGAGAGAAGAACAAGTGCATTGCTCACATACCCCAACTGTTATCTTTGGTAAACAAAGAAAAGAGGAGATCCTATGCTGTGAATAAATACACTGAATGAAGTTTCATTTTTTTCAGGATTCTCAGCAACTTTCCAAGGTTTCAGTGCAAAAAGGTCATTCTCTGACGGGACTTTCCTCTCTCTCTTCCAACACCCTTCCAGTGCATATTACAGATGCCACTAGAAAAAGGGAATCTGCTCTTAAGTAAGTAGAAAAGTTTGCCTACAAGACTATACACCAACTAAATGACCAAAATGGAGGGGGTGGGGGAATTTAAAAAAAAAAAAAAAATCAATGTTTACCCTCATCACATCAACTACATCAGTGATACTTTTTTCCTGAATGTTTCTCTGTCTTCTTTCTCTGCTAATTCTTGCCCTGCCCCCTAGTTGATTGGGAGCTGCACACTCGTATGTCTGAAATTTTGCTTTTCTCCTTAGAGGACCACAAAAGTGAAATACCCAATACCATGTAGTCTGGCAGTTTTAAGTGAGCTCATTAATATTTTTTTTTACATAGATACTCCCAAGATAGCAAAAAGGAAGGGAACAAAGAAGGAATGTATTGGCTGGAGAAACACAAAAAGAAATGCCAAGCTATCCAAAAGTCAGTGAACAGCCGAGCAAAAGCCCTTGATCCACACAGAAGTCTGGAGGAAACACACAAGGAGAAGTCAAAACAGAACTGGTCAGTATCTTATTTTGCACAGAAATAACTATTTGCTCTACTAACTGGGGATCATCAGATAATTCTTTAGGAGGAATTGGGTCTAAGAACATTTCTAGCCTAACTTTTTTGGCTCTGATACCCATTTCACATTCGTTTGCATTTCTTGACAAATCCACGCTACTCTTTCCATACAGAATGGTTTCCTTTAGTTTTACATTTGTAGAGACTAATTTGTACAAACAAACTAACTGAGATGTGTAAGTTGGCAAAGCACACATAAGACAAGGTTTTCTAAAAATGTGAATGCTAGTTCTCTGCTTACAGTCTAGTAGTAAAGCTTTGCTAATGGGTCCGTAACTTGCCAGCAATAGCAGCGTTTTGCCCAGCGTTCAGAATCAAGACAATCACCAGGGTTATTTAAAGGACAGAACAGTTACTGAGAATTCCTCATTCCTGATTAGCTACAGTCAGAAGGAACCTTATTGACAGGGAACTTTTCTATTTCAGGCAAAATATGAGAGCAAGAACAAAAGAATACAGAAAGGAGCTGGAAGAAATGCAGCTGCGAGTCAAGAACAGACCATACCTCTTTGAACAGGTCACCAAGGTAACTGGTCAAAGTTCTGCAGTGTTTCTGGGTGACAGGATACTTCGGTTTTAATTTAAAACAGGCATTAAGAAGCCTAGTCTACCATTAATTCACGGGTAACAAGGTCAAAATGGTTGCATAGTCTCTTGACTATACTTACAATAATACCTATAAGGCCACTCAAGTATAGTTTAAAAATATAAATTATAAATATATTATTATTTGTTTATAATTTAATTGTATATTAAAAAAATCCTTCTGACCACTCAAAAAACCACTCAGACTTATTTCTTGGTTGTAAAGCTTTCCAGTCCCTAGTATATATTGCAATCAAAATATATGGTATGATGAAAATTAAGGCCTTATCACACCAGAAATTATATGAATACCTATTCTGCACCTGAATACTACAGGCTAGAAATCTTTTTTTTTTTTTTTCTTTCCTTAGCCTCTCCAGTTGAGCACTTTTTCTTTGTACCACAAGCGCTATTAGGGAACCGTTGATGACAGTTATGTCGCTTACATCACCTGCCAGCTCTGCTATCTGGGGTTGCATTCAGCATGTCTAATCCATCACACAATATGATCTGCAAATCTCTTTTGCACTTGAGGTGCAACACAATCTTTACTCACTACAAAGTATCTCTTCCCCGGGTTTTCTCTTTCAGGTCTGTCTCCTTGCAGGGAGAATACCTGGTTAGAGACATAGTGACAATACATTGACAATGTGCAGGTTGAAGATTTCTCAATAGAAAGTAGCCTCCTGGGTCAGACTTTCGGTTCAGATGCGTAGTTAATGGAGGCAGAGAACACCTTTGTATGATAAATATTGGTAACATTTCTGTTTGCCAGGTTGTTAAGAATTCAGCAGTATCGATAGCATTCACTCCTGGTGAGACAGCATTTCTATCCTTCCACATAGAACACCTTAATCTGAGGAACTGGCCAGTCCCTCTGGAAAACCATCATCTCAGACTACATTAATTTGCAAGGTGTATTTGGAGGCAATGAGGATATAAGATCCAGGATGCCTGTTTTTCAGTTTCTTGAAGATGAGCTGGTATGAAACTATTTCACAGGTGCTCTCCATTTATTGAGCTCTGCAGTTGATAGTGCTTACAAATTACAAGCAAATGTGCTTCTGGAATTTCTCACAACTCCTTTTTGCACATATTCTCAAATTGAGTGTCAGAGTCAGGACTGAGACACAAGTATGTTAGTCTGGTAAGACTGGAACACTGTAGAAGCAGGAGAACAGAATAAGGAAGAAAAAGGACAGAAGCAGGAAAAGGTGAGCTCTGGCTTTGATACAGATGAGATATTCTCCTAGTATTTTTTTCGTACTGTACTGTATGGATGATAAAAATTCTGGATGGGGGCTTTGCTGCTCTCATGTTCTTGTTAAGAGTGTCAGTCCTGAACTTTAAAACAATTTGTTCATTATGGGGAAGCTCCAGTTCTATGTGCTTACTGTTTAAGTTTCAATTTCATAGCATGATGCTTGTCAAGGAGCAGAGCGTCGCTACAGACACACCCTCCAGCAGGTTGGCCTAAGCGAAGAATTTGTAAAGAAAAAAGGGAAAGGTGCCACTGACTTGCTGGAAGAAGAATCTGATGTTCACAGGTAATAACAACAATGCAATACAGAGCTTTTGCCTTTGAGTAGAAATATTTGCCTTGTTCATGAAAGCATTCCAGTTTGTATCATCTAGTGCAGGCAAAATGAAATCAACTTCACTCCTCTTATTAAGCACCATGGCTTCTCTATCATAACCACTGTGACTGCACTCTATTCTAATGCATGGGGCAAAGCAGCAAGTAAGCACTGTGAACCATTTCCAGTATTAGACAGTATCTGTTTCTGCAGAGCGCCCAAGTCTCAGGGTGAAAAGGACAACTGTACTGTACAGGAAGGAGAACCTCAAGAGGAACAGAGTGGAAAGCAAGCGGCAACATGAGATCTAGCAAAAGAATCCATCGATCATCTCTTGATTTTTTTTGAAAATTCAAGATTCTCTGGGTTAATCCTCAGAAGCTTTCTGATTGAGACTGACACCCAAGAATTGCTCTGGAGGAAGCGAGATGTGAGAACTTAGTAAAGGAAAGGAAGAGCAACTGTTGTTTAGAGCATGTCTTGTCTAACCCAGCAAACCCTGCAACCTTCCTTAGTCTTCACAAGTGCTCCCAGTGTGAGCCATTTATCTTTCTTTAACGGGAAACAAGATAAAAATGTTGAAGCACAATCTTTGGAGAAAAGTAGATATGAAAGATTGAAGCGGTGCATCCTCTAGTGTCAGCTCCTTGTGTTGAAGCCACAGAGGCACACAGAAAGAGGAGAATGTCTTTCAGTGCACTAAACCTTTGTTTACACATATATGCGGTAGAATGCTTTTAAACAAGGTATTTCTAAGAAAATAAAAATTGCAGGAGTTCACCTACCTTGGCAGAAGACTCAGAGGGAAGTCCTTCTCTGGTGTTAACTCTTCAGTCACTTGTTACCAGCACTGCTCCTTCCATTAGGAAGAAGCAATAGTCTTTCTATATTAAAATATCTCCTATACTTAATTATTTGAAACTGTTTTAACATCTTACCAATTTAGGTCATTAATTTGGCCTGAAAAACAACCAAAATTATGAAGAAGGTTGTAATTAAACAATGCATCATATTGGATTGCTGGTGTCCTAATTCTACAATTACTGTGATAACAAAGATGGACTTTGGTGGAAGAAAGATCAGGCATTACCTGTCAAGCATGTTGCACTCAAATCCCTGGGGCATCTTAAATGGTCTAGTTCACACTTTGGTGGTCTTTCTTTATCTGACAGTAGTTACAATCTCAAAAATACAAACCCTTGCCACCTGGAATGTTTTCTGATAATTATTTTATCAAAGCACTTTGAGATTAAAAGATTTTTAAATGGCTATCAATGTTTCTGCATTGTCCAATTTCTTTATCAATCATATTTTCCTCACTTTTTAAATGGAAGCTGTGTCCCTTTTCGTCTTCATTACCTCAATCCATTTCTCTTTTTCCAATAACCAAACTGCATCATCACATCAGAAATATAGTATAATACCTGTAAGAGCTACCACATTAGATAAAGATACAAAACTGAGACCATGACACTTTTGACCATAACAAAGTACTAGATAAAAAAAAAATAATATGAACATTTTAAGGGATATTTACTAAAATTGTTTGCTACTTTCCGTAATAATACTTGATGATGCTGAAAAAAAACCTCCAAGTATGTGAAGCATAAAGAGAAAAAGAAAGGAGGAACAAAGGCTTGACTTTAAATTGATATTATGCCATATCCCTTTAACAAACACTACGGTCACATGCATGAATAGAGTAACAGATAAATCCAAGTCTTAATATTGTTCCCTAAACAAAGGGTGATGAAATTAAAAGCATCAAACTAAGTAACTGAAACTTATTAGCAGCTTTTTTGCTAAACAAAGTGTTGTTCTGAAAGTAGGATTACATTTCTGTAATCCTAACTAATTCGTAAGCTCTTAATATATCTCAAAATGGCATGGCAATAAAGAGTTTCCACCTTTGCTCTGGATTTTTGCATTTTAGGAAAAAAAAATGCTTATTTTAGTTAAAAGAATTGCAGGCTGTTCAGCTGACCTATAAAATACTGTAGTAAAGAAGACATCTCACTAGAGCATCTTCCATCAATTTATGAGATGGCAGCCAAACCACAGCAGATCCCAATTCACAGGTCCCTGGTGGAGCTTCTGCAAGAACTGCCAAATTACAATACCTTTAAAGACAGCAGCTCTACCTTTACATTCAGCTAGGGAACATTCTCTTCATGTAGGAGCTATTATAGGTGAATAGTGTCTTAGCAAAACTCTGCATTCTTAATAATCCCAATTTTGAAGAAACTAACAAAAATTCAAAACATCTATGTAGTCGACTCATTTAAAGAGCTTGATATACCAAACAAATTTTGGAGGAAAAAGTGACTGGGGAAAGCAAGAAAAGAACACAGCAAATGTAATTAAATGATATCAAGTAGTACATTTATTTCAGATAGTAAGTCAGCTTCTGACAGCGAGATGTATTAGAATATAGTCTCTGAAGGTAAAGGATGGAAGGACGGCCTGTTGCTCAAGAGACCGAATGTCTGTACAGTGCTCGGCACAATGAGGTCCTGGCCCTTCACTGGGGCTCCTAAGTACTCCAGCAATAGATGCATTAGGCTTGAGGAGAATGGACTGCATAAACAGTTTGGAAATGGCGTTCCATGACATGGGCTAAATGACACGTAAGCAGCAGGCTTAACCTTCTAAGCTCTGCAAGAGAGAAGCTTGGTCCGGTAGGTCTTCTCCAATTCCAGTTTTATGATTCATTCTCCATCTACCCACCCACTCTGTGCACAGTTAAAGCAATGTCCACTCATCCTGCTGCAACATGGTGAGCCTCTACGCGGGATGAGCAATCCCACTTCAGTCACCACATATAAGAGGGCGGAAAAAAGAGCAGCTGGTCTCACCCTCCTCTACTCCAATAATAGACTCGGTATCTGGCAGGTGCAGAGACTCAACACCAAGGCTGGGCTGAGAGTTCATGGAGATGAGATTCTTACTATGCACTGTAGATTCTTCCAGCAAACTGCTGCCCATCAGTGACTCTGTTGTGGAAAAAAACCAAAACAAAACAGTAAACCAAAATTCTCATAATATAATGACACTACAACATACCATGCCTGTCTCCAAGTCACACAGACTTCTTCCCTAGAAACCTACTTTATCTTTTCCTATTCTTTGGGCATCCAGTGCTCCAATGGATGGTAACTCCTGTATTTATTGTTTTGAGCCTCATGTGGGCAGGGTCTCATGTGGGCTTGGATTTCTCTTTAAATAGTTCAAATTGCAATAAAAAACTCAGGCATCTTGCAACAAGAATACATAATGATGGGCACAAATTCAATGTGAAAAAAAAATACCAGATTCACATTAATTTTGAAAACAATGAACCTATCTGCCCCTTGACCACAATACAGAAACACACCTTTGTCTTCTATCCTAGAAAAGGGTGGAGTGAGCAATCCATCCACATCTTCAAGAGGAACAGTCTTTTATTCCTTACTGGCTTGTGGTCTCACATTTTGAGGACAAACATCTTCCATTTCTCTTTGACCATCCACTAATTCTTCCCTGTACGCCTTCCCCACAGAGCGTGTCCTCCCTTCCTTACCTGGCTGTTCCTGCTCTCTGCTGCCATCTGTTCCAATTCGGGAGTGATGTTTCCTCATGTGCACATTTCTGCTACCACTCTGGGAAAATGTCTTCCCACAAATTTGGCACTGATGGGGCTTCACTCCTTGGAGTAGAAGGGGGAAAAAATGTCCCAACAATTACGAAATTTGGAATAAAGATCTCATCAACCAAGAAGCCAATAATACTGTTGGAGTTGACACCACTGGTGTTAATTATCAGTGAATAAAAACAAATGAGAAATATTCCTGTTTCCTGGAGCACAATAAGCTTTCAGAACAGAAGAGATTCTGCCAGTTGTTGGAAATCTCAAGTCTAGAGAGCAATAAAAAGTCTTCAACTCTGATTTATGAGAGGGAACAAGTTATTTGGAATCTCTTACTCAGTGACATGGAAATATTTAATGTCCCATACCTAGAATAAAAGGACCAAAAGCAAGGAAGCAGAGGCAAGGAAGCCATCTCCTGCCACCATACAACAAATTGCAGCACCTGGTTTACATTACTGAGCAGAGACTGGATGATGACTTGTCACTGTGAAACCATTTCCATTTTACAGAGCAGTCTACCATTTCCTCCACACAAGTATGATGTCCATACATGTGAGCTCAACAGCATGGTATCCAAGAAGACAGGAAAGAGAAAGCACGAAGAACTTGGGTAGTCTCAAATATTACTACCCCAATAAAATCTCTCCTACCTCAAACAAGGCACATGCATTATGTGCTGATGATATTTAAGACAGATCAATCAAAATAGAAGGCAGAAGCTTTGAAACACTTGTGAAATAGATGTCCATCTAATGCTTTGTCCAACTACAAGTATGTAGTATTAAAAAAATAAAGGAGAACCCTACCTAGGGTAGAAACCCACTCATGAGAGATTTCAGATGTGAATGGCTTTGGTTAATATATAGAGGTGCTAGGTCCTGGCAGCTATGAAAGACATAGCCAACTTTTGACATTTTAGAAACAATTTAAAAACAAGTTTTAAAAATGTAATTTGAATCTAGAAACATGAAATTTAGAAACAGTTAACAACAGAAAAAAAAAATTAATGGCTACAGGCACCACAAAGGAAGTTGTGAAACACTATGACCTGTAAAAACCAGGGGATTTTTCTTAAGGAAATCAAATCAAAGTCCTACAATACAGATCTTTTCTCAGATAGGCCACAGAATGTCAGGTGAAGACTCTTACCTGAGTGGACAACCAAATGTTTCCGAAGGCTGGAGTATTCAGCAAAGGAGCGACCACATCCCTGTGCCTCACACAGAAAAGGTTTTTCCCCTACAAGGGAAAAGTAAGTTCTTAGATTTTGGGATCACAACTTGATCTGATTGTCCAAGTCCCTCTGAAGATGTCTATTGCATTCTCCCTTTTGGCCTTAGGTACAACAAGTTCAACAGAAATTACACATATGCTTCCTAAAGCTTTTAAAGCATTCTCTTCATCAGCTTTGAAGTAGAAACACTGATGTTCTGAAATATTCTTAGATCATCATTCACTGAAAGCGAACCAAGGGTCCAGTGTTTCTAAATCGATCTTCCAAGTATGTAAATACCAAAAGAGTAATTTAAAAGTGCCTGGACTATGATATATCTTCCATGTACAGTTCTTAACAACCAGCTCTCTGCTTCGCACTCCCAGGATTCTGTTCCCTTTCTGCCTCTCAGTGCCAAAAATTCCATTAACTGTATTTCCCTTCATGTCAGATTCTATACTTTATTTCAGATCAGGCTGAACTTGGCAAAATCCCATGAGAGATGTGTCAGTCATTTATATTTATCCATGGAGGAACAGGAATTCAAGGCACAATTTGTTCTCATAGGCTGAAATTCATTATTTTTATATCTCTCCACAGCTATTTTTGTATTTGTCTAAATGATGAAAAATTGGGAGGTGACCACACTAATGCAATGCAACATAATTATCTGTTCTAAACAACCTCTTAATAAAGCCTTAAAAAACCTAGAGATAACTTTTGCCTGCAACATCCCACTCAATATACTATCTTTAACGCTATGATTTCAAGTCTTCAGCTAGACCACTGTATCAGAGTAACAGCAAGTCCACAGGAGATTAAGCAAGCTATTTTAACTAATTTATTGTCTAACATATATTGTCTAGCATAGTTCTTTCAGAGTAAACTTGTTTTAAGAGTTGTTTCTACTGTGATTTTGCCTTTAGAAGTCCTCTCCCCACAGTTCATTTCTCAGCTTCCTATCTGCTATAGCATTCAACAGATCTGAGCAAAAAGGATCAATACAGCATGTTCTGATTAGTGTTACAAAGCTGAAATATGTGGCAGATTCTCAAACACTGTACCTCCTGCCTTGTTATAAATATTTAAAACTTGGAAGAAAAACTACCATTGACAAAAATAACAGCACACAGTTCCATCTCTAAGAAACCCTACATCTATTTATACCTGCAGTTTTGTAACACCTTTGGTCTGATCAAACTCATAACTGCACCTCATCAATTTGCAGCTAGGAAACTTATTATTTACTCCTCCAGAAGCTACTACTTTGTTGGCTGCAGAACACTCACTCTGTCATGGAGGACTGTGCATGTGTCAGTTGGGCCTTTTAATGTTCTCTGTGCCTTGGCTGGGAGCTTTAAGTGCAAAAGACAACTGTAAAAATTATGGCTGCTGTTACTACACATTTAAGATTTTATTACTGGTATACGTAATTTTTAACTACATCCCAACATCTGCCCCCCAAACCATGTGTCCTAGCTAGACTGCAAATTCTTTAAAATAGCAACCTTTTTCCATGTGTATCTACAAAGCACATACCATACGGTAGCACTTAAGTAAAGCAGAAGGCATAAACAGCTGCTGGCAGCCCACATAAACTATGATTTCATTTTACTAGGGAGGCCTTGTGCTCCTGCAGTTGTCAAGGTTATTTTAAAATGCTAGCTAACTGTCATGCAAGCCTATCTCCCTCGGCCATCAGTGAATCTCTAACAATATTCTGAGAGGCTTGAAGTGGCCCATTTGTTTAAGTGGTGTGATAATCCCGAGGCTTAAAAAAACCAACCAAACCACCAGAATATTCACTATGAACTTTGCTAACTATTAAACTGCTGATGATTTCAGCAGTAACTTGTGTGCCTCCCTCAAACAACTTTCTAGAATAAAAGCACCTAAAGCACTTTCTGCAGTTTTCAAGACTTTGGCTGGTACACCAACTTCTAAAAATATTGACAAAGCAGGATCAGATTCTCCAGAAGAGACAGCATAAACAAACCATGTATAAAATACAGCACTGTGAAATAAAGGTTCTTGTTTTATTTAATATCAAAAGCTGAGCATGAGTTAAGAGTACACAGGCTCCAGCATATGGTACCATCCCGAATTAGCATTAGCACAAACAGAGCAGTTTGCATGCCAGAATGCTGTCTTCAATTATCACCTTTTCCTACTAGACTTTGCTGCTATATTTTTGCTACTCATTCCACTGTATTTCTCACTTCCCTACATTTCCCAAATGTAGTCATTCTACAAGCAGCACAGGTAACGTAAGCTAATCAGATTCAGCTAGATGTCAGTACAGCTGCGACAGTGTCCGCCAGGACTCCACACTGGAGAAATATCTAAGCTATTGTGCCTTTCAGGAATTTAAAATAGTTTCTTCATAAAAACCAATTTCAGCAGTCATGTTCACAGACTGTTCCCCTGAGAAAAGTCTTATTTTCCTCCCAAAACAACACACACCACTCCCTCCATCAAACCACTGGAGGAGGGAAGGGAATCTTCATCGCATGAGTACAGCATCATCATATAGTATTTAAAGGGTAAAACCTGTGTGGAATTTTATAGGATAGTAAAGAGGATAAGTAGTTGATTAATTTGACCTATAGTTCAATGTGAATTGATAGAAAATAGACATTAATGTAGGACAGAGATAAACAACATAAGATTCTGAGAAGTTTGAGGATGGAGGAGGAAGTGTTTTATTCCTCAGTAAAGACCCCACCTCTGCAGACCACAAATAGGTGAGGTCTAAAACACACCAGTGTGAATTCGTAGGTGGTTCTTCAGATTTCCAGCTGTTGTGAACTGTTTCCCACAGCCCAGCTCCGTGCACACAAAGGGTTTTTCACCATTGTGAGTTCTCATGTGCACCTTCAGCCTCTGCAAGACGTAGAAACTTTTTCCACAGCCTTCTGCTGGGCAGGTGAAGGAGCGGTCGTTCCTGGAAAGCAACAAATCAGCTGTTTCATTAGCAGCCACTGCAATGTATTTTTTGTGAACACTCAACTTCTTTTTTTGATTAAATAAAAGCAGAAACATTTAAACCAAAATGAATTATATCAGAAAACACAGAGACTCAAGCAAAGTGAATGACCTAAGTCCTAAGGAACTAGAGTATGAGTGGTCCACTGGAAATATTGGTTAGGTAGTATCTTTTCATCATATTGCGTTGACTACTCCCTACCCAGAATGATTTAGTAAATTGGTGCAACAGATTATATAGGAGCATTGTGGAATTTTAGTCACTGGAGGATCAAAAATGACTCTATGTGTTCATATAATATATGCAATTACTGCTGACCCTGTCTCGGGGCAAGATGATGGCCTCATGTCTGTTGGAGTCCTCCTCAGTTTTTAAGCTTCTATTCTACAGTTTACCTTAGAGACTGCCAGTTTCTTATCTAAAAGAGACTAGGGTGATTTGCTAGATCAAGCAAGTTTGTTCAAGGATATATAAAAGTATGATAGCAACCTAAAAGTTCTAATGTTCACTATAGCATAGAAGCATGCTCTTTATCGAGCACCTGTTAAAATACAAATACTCAAAACTGATCACTAACAAGGACCTCCAAAAATCATCTCAATTTGGTCATAGTGTTTCAACATAAATGACCCAAAGCTAGCAATAGGCCTAGTATTTCCAAGAGTAATACCACATTTTCACAGCCTGTCAATGTAAAAAAATAATGCTATCCCAAAAACAGAGCACAGTTTTTCAAAGTCATGACACAATACAGCTTTGTTCCACTCACCGGTGTGTTTTCAGATGATACTTGAAGTGAGCTGGCCACACGAACGTCCGATCGCAGCCCTCAACTGTGCACTTCAGCTTCCTTTCCACGCGAGATAAATGAGGAATGGGGCTGGAGTCTTTTGGCTGCCCATCTCCTGAGCAAAGATGAACATTTTCACCTGGAAGAAAAAGCCCAGCAAAATCTAAAAAACATACAGATCACTACAATGTGTCAAATTTAATAGATAAAACCAGCATCATATATGATACAGGACTGTAAAGCAGGTATGTGCCTTGTTACTAATTGTTTACCACATCCTGCATGCTGCTGCCTAACCCATAACAGACTTGCAAACTTTACCAGGCCCATAATCTATTCCCAACAAACTACCTGTATCAGATCAGCTGCTACCAGATCAGTCTTATCATGAGAATAGAAAGCCAATGCATCAACAACTATAAAAACAGTCTCTCTATTAATATCAACAAACTGCTTTTAAGTATTAGCCAGGATAACTATTTTAAAAAACACCTTAGCTAAAAAAGACACCATGCATTTATTTGCAATTATTTATTAAAATAATTAAGTCACAAAGCATGTGACTACATCCAATTATGTATTCTCCAGAAAGCTGATCTCCAAACCCTGTGGAGCTAAGAAGTATAAATTACAGTATGCATTAAAAATAGACACTTGAAAGTGAAAATGAAAGCTGAAATAAAAGCAGCTGCAGTCAGAAAGAAGATACTCCATATGTACCAGAGAACACAGGGACTACAATGGAACTGCTGGATCCACTGAAGTTCATTCCCTGAGAAAAACAGAAGAGCCTGTTTATATTCCAGAAACATTACATGACTGTCCTGTATAATTCTGTCACCGATGATATGAAGACATGTCAGAATAGATTAAAAGCAAGAGAGAGTGAAAGAGAAAGGAAGAAACAAGCTGAAACTACGAGCCTTGTATGGAACATTCAACTTTTGAGACAGAAGGAGGGTATTTCCTACCATTATTGCTTGCTTTGGCATTCTTAGCGAGCTGTGCCCGAGTGGCGGCAATTAAACTGTCATGGGCCAACTCTTGCACTCGTAGGAACCACGGAGTACTGCTGTCTGTGCTGTCATGAGAGAGAAAGTCATTCCCAGAATCTTCTGCTTCATCTTGAACAAACACCAAGTGCTCTGCTGGAGACCCCAACCCTAGAAACAAAAATAACTTCATGAAACAGAAGGATAACGTAACAGAGGGAAATTTCTTTCACTTCCCAGAGTCTGGTGTTTATGGCATAGACCTAATAGCTGCACTGAAAAAGTTTTCACTGCAATGTGAAGCTGCTGATGATTAAATGCTCCTGAAATATCCAATAATGCCCAGAAAAATTTGTAATCTTTCCCATTCAGAAGCAGCAGGGACAGAGCTGTACTTGTACCTCCTCCATTCTGCTGTCTGAGACATATACAGCTGGATGACGAACAGAAGAATTACCTGCTCTTGTTAGGTTGAGAAGAATAAATGAAGTGCTGTCACTGGGCTGGAGGTCTTGCAATAAACTGGAAGTCTCTGGAGTTGACAGAAGTTCAGATGGTTTTTGTACATTCTGTGCCCTTGTTTCCTCTCCATCAGGGCCCACATTTACCTGGAGACTTCTCAAGACAGCAGATGAAGAAACATCCTTGGAAGAATTAGTGTGGCTTGGAGAAGTGAGATCTCTTTCATCATCTAGTGAAGAAAGTAAAACCAGAGTAAATAAAAAGCATAAATACACTATGACTAAAAGATACCTAATAAGTTATTTTTCTAGAAAAAATAAAATAGAACTTGAGAGAGATGGGAGGAGGAAGGAATTTTCTAACTAGTCAGACTTCACTGTTAAATGAGAAAAGTTTCAATCACCCTCTTGAACTTGTTCCCCCATCCCTGGAATATCTTATCAGCAAGAGGCAGTTGCCACCATGGCACAGCGAAGACAGCTGCACAAAGGGCACACTCACAAAGATCCTCCACAGAGGTTTTACCTGGCAACATGAGTCTGTTGCATTCTGAGGTCTCAGTAACAGGAAGGAGAGAAAGACAGGTGATGTCTTTTGGTTCCGATTCCACCAGCCCCTGCCCCAGTGGAATAGAAGTATTCTGAACAAACTGAACCAGCAGCTGAAAAAAGATACTGAAGATTAGGTCAAGAGCAGCACAAATAACTTAAAAAGGTAGGAAAACCAGTCCATTACCCCCTAATGTCTTGTAGGAGACAGTGAATATAATCCCATGAATACACATCAAAGCAAATGGAAGCTTTTCAATCTGCACTAATGGCAAAGGAGAAATTGTTTGTATTTGTCATCTCTGAAGTACCTATACAATTCTCAATTCTTTAACCTACAATAAATAGGCCTGGATCACTATGGACTACTCTGAAGGCTACTTAGGCTACATTCCGTTTTATTTAATCTTTCACCAATATAAATTTTACCAATATATGCCATGTTTTAAGGCATACATTCCTTTTTAATTCATCTTTTACCACTTGATATTTTACCGCGCTCCAACCTTCCAAGTAAATGTTTTCCATGCTCAGCCTTTGGCACAGTTTTTTTAAAAAAAAAAATCATTGTTTTTAAATACTTAAAAGTCAGCCTTACTTAAATAAAAAGCAAGCAAAAGTCTGGTTGCAAAGATGTCTAGCTAATAGCTATTCAAAATAGGTAGATAATGATCAGAGGAACAAGGCTGGGATGACAAGAGGGAGAACACAGACAGCCTTATCCATCCAAGTCAGCTACTCCTAGGACCATCAAAGACAGACCATTATAGCCATTGTCCTTAGTGTGAACCCCCCCCACCAAGGGTATTCAACAGAAGAAAAGCTCTTCAGAATTCTATGCAAAATAAGGGGAACCATAGCATAAAGAGGTATAGGACTTATATTGGGATGCACTCCCTGGGGAGGACTTTGGGACTGAAGAAGAGGTTTGGCGGATTGCACGGGACTTATGCATTGTTTAAGGGAAAGGCCAAAGGCAGGAACTGGAAAGGATCAAGGTGGATCAGGGCAGAACAAACACAGGAAAATTGAGAGGGAAGGATGAACGAGGCCCATTATATATACGCAGAAAGTTTGTCAGATCAGTTATCTGGCACAGCCTAAACATCACTGTGCATCCTGTCTAATCATTAAAATCCATTCTTAACTATTCCATGTGTGATCCCGCTCTCTAGAGTGTGCATGTGTCATATGCCAGTGAACTCCAAGCCAGATTGGTTGGTAAGCATGAGAGGTATGGGGACACATCCTAGAGAAACCCATCAAGGTTGTCTCTAAGCAGCAACCCTTGGAAATGGAATCAGGCACTTTGTGCTGCCTGTGCTTATGTGGGTAAAGCTACAAGCATCCTACTTGGGGCCCTCACCTGCACCCTCCCCCTGTGGGCTCCATTTAAACTCAGCCTGTGCTCTTTAGTCCCTTCCTGAGCTGTGTTGTAGGTTTACCTGTCTCAAGCCCCGTCTCCTGGATAACTCTCAGACTTCTACTGCATCAGTGTCTGCAGCGCCATCCCCTGCTTCTCCCGACTGGACTCTCTGGAAGGACCCTGGACCTGATTCCTCACTTTACCTCATCCAGAGCTGTGGATGGACCCTGTTTCCAGCACCCAACTCTGCTGGCCATGCTCAGGTGCTGCAGGACTGTGCCCTGGTCAGTGAGGGCACAGCCTGGGCTGGGCTCACCCTTGGCTCCCAGCTCACTCTCCTTTAGGAGCAGCATGTCATCGCTGACAATCATGAAGGTAAAAATTAAGTCTTGGACTCATTCATTCAGATGGCAATATGCCTCTAAGTCAGACTGCGGTTTGAAAGGTTAGCATTTTTTCCACTTAGGTATATTATAAGATTATCCAGAGACCCCAGTCTGAAGAAGGAAGTATTTTTATTTTGTCAAAATAATAGAGAGGCAATAAGAGACAGTCCCTTCCCCAAGGCCATGCATTCTAATTTAAGATTAAAAAACAAGAGAAAGAGTAAAAGATAAGGGAGTTAGGAATAACAGAGCAAAGCAACCAAACAAAGAAGTTGGACTGAAAAATGTGAGCAGCAAGATAGTTCAAAATTACTGGACTGCCTTTCATCTTCAGTCTGTTCATGACCCCTACTCCTGCCTACTCCACCACCACAAAACACTCCCTTATTTTCATACAGAAAGCCTTAGATAAAACTTTCCTCCTATAACAGGAAAGCTTTGCTTCAAACCCTCCACTTCCACACAGCAGTAGGGAAAAGCAAACTGCAGCAGCCACAAACAGATGCTTGAAAGAAAAGAGATCCTTTTAGTTTTCTGTGTAAAGTGGTAACAAGCTAGTACAGAGAATTAAAAGGGGGCAAAAGAAGCGGAAGTAAACAAAAGGACAAGAATCATGCTCATTGTTAAAATCTGGAATAAAAGCCTTTCCCATAAACTAAAAGCAAATCAATAATCAAATATATTCCTCCCAACTCTACATCAAATAATTCAGAGAAAATAAAAATTTCATGTTACAGTTGTATCTTGACAGTCAAGTACTTTCAGAAACCTTCCTTTCTGCTCAAAATCATTTAATACCTTTTTGACAGCTACAACAACTGCAATATGGGAAAAAAACTAATTACAAACACTGTGTGCTGCTTTCTTAAGTTTCTTTTAATTTAGTTTTGCAGCTGAAAGCAAATAGGAAATTGTAAGGGTATCTGGTAATTGGCTATTCAGCATAAAAGACAGAGTAGGAATAGAGAGGTGATAAATTAAATGTGCAGATACACAAACTCTAACAAACTACAGATAAGAGAGAGTAACAAAGACCAGAACTCCTGGGACACTGATGGATGGACCTTTACAAGAACGACTTGAATGTGACCTTGAAGAAATTCAACCAGAAACTTTGTAAGAGATAGGAACAATATGATCGTGGAATACTGGAACACATCTCATAGGCAGGAGCAAACTTCTTATGGGATATGGGAGAAATCTGGGACTGATTAACTGTTACTAAGATGTCTTAAGAGGGGCTGTAGGAATGTGAAAAACTTATGGATGTTTAAGGGAAAGAATCAAAGGCGGGGAAAGAATCAAAGGCGGGGAAAGGGAGAGATCAAGGTATATAGGAGAGGAACAGCCATGGGGAACAGGAAGGGGGTGGGGGATAATATGGGTCAAGCACACATTAGCATGCTGCAGGTCAGTACGCCGTTCTGTCTGTCACTCAAGTCTATCCTGTCTTCTCAAACACTGTTTGCTCCTAAATAGTTTCCAAGTAGGATCATCCAGTTGATTTCAAGGTGGGCTAGCCTGTGAATAGGAGGAAACCATAATCTGGACCCCAAGATCCTGGTCAGAGGCCTGATTAAAAAGCCCAGGGCCTGGAGATAGATACTGGAAGGACTTAAGGTTTGGCAGAGACTGGATACATCCATGATCGTGAGTATGCGGGTTCAGCTGAGAGAGGGCATGTGTGCGATACACTTGCAAATTTCACACCTGATTACCTGTCTTCCTGTTCCATGTGAATGCTATTTGTGTTTGTGGGTGCCTGTAAAGGTGCTGTCCTGCCATGTGTTAAGTGTTTGCAGCCATACGTGTCTGTACTGTCTATGTGTGTGTGGGGGCATATCTGCAGTTCAGACTCAGCCTCACTTCTGCCTGCACCTGGGAACAGGCCAGTGGTCTCCAGTCTGAAGGACCAGGAGGGGAGGAATCTCCTGGATGCTACAGTTTGTCAGATCTCATAACACTTAATATCTGGCATCACAAACAGGATCCAGGTGGGCTGTAAGCATTCCTGAGATGGTGACTATAAAATCCCTATGTAAGGAGGTGACTGATCCTTCTACAAATATGGCCAAAGTGCCAGAATTTGTAACCAAGCAGACAGTACATCTAGGGGCACCTGAGCAGGGATAGTTAGGAAAACTGAATGTACAAATTATTAACAGAACACAAAACGAATTAAAAGAGTTGTAAAGTGGCTTTACTCTATAGCCAAGATATCCTGTGGAATTTCAAATAAATTTTAGTATTAATTGCAAAAGAACATCCTCAACTTATAGATTAAAACTTTATGGACAAGATGTGAGCCATACAAAGAGAATCTATAAGCCTTGGAGGGACAAAATGAGAAAAGTTCAGCTGCATCTTGCTATAAAGAATTTTATTTTTGTCCTTGCCATACCACCTTCTTAAATATAACCTCCTTTTATTCCTGCTGAAAGATCACATAACTCTGAAAATCCTGTAAGTAATATAGACAGTGTATGTACTAAAAATGTAAAATATTTCTTGGCTCTTGTCACTAAACAAATAACTGTCATCTCTGCTGGTCAACAAGAGATGGTTGGACAGGATTGATCCCTGGATCTATCATCACAAGCCGTGCAGAATGCTTGTGTTACCGAAAAGCTTGGATAATGCCCCTGACCTGAGAGAGAAAAGAAGAAGAAAACAACAATATATCTGTTCTAAGAACTGGGAACCCCTCCTAGATATCCTAAAAATAACACAAAACACCACAGAAACAAATTAAAATATGGCCATCTGGGATCCATCTGGTTGAAGTTTGTGTCCCATAACAGACCCCCTTCATCAGATGATTCAAAAGCCAAGAAGTGTCAGGCAGCTGTTCTGTTTATGGTGAGTGTGGCTAGGGAGGAACAGGGGGCGTGGGGGGGAAGGTTGCTCCAGGACTGACATTGAGATCTATCCTCCTGCTGAACAGCTAGACTAGACTCCGAGAGCAGCAAGGACTATGTTTTTAATTGATACTGTTTCTGTTCTAAATTAATCCCATGAACCACTACAAAATAAAGAGGTCGAAAGAACATTCAATAGACAGAGAGGGGTGGAGTGGAAAGGAGGGACTGGAGCTGAAAGGTGTGGAGGGCAGAAGGGTGCCCTCCTCCCATACAACCTCTGGGAAATGAATTCATTCACAAGAGTCTCTCCTTGCGAGGTGCTAACGAGAAAGGAGAGGCTAAAATATGTCCCACCTCTCCCTTTTGAATACCCGGTTCAACTAATAGACCAGAGCTGTAGTTCACTTGATTGTGCCAGAGCTACCCTCCCCACCCCGACAGCAGAAAGCGCCCTGCAGTGCACCAGTGCGGTAGAGGCGGCTGGAGATATTTGCAATTGTAACAAATCACCCTGAAGGCTTAAAGCATGCAAAATGCAGATCTTATCAGCTCCCTGAGGAATGCTTGCAATACAGCTTTGGGGGCAGGGAGTTCAGAAGAAAAAGCAGATCCATCTGCCCTTACAAACTGTCTCCAGGCAGTTTTGTAACTTCCTGGGAAAGGATGCACCTCTACTCAAGTATAATACTAAATATTTACTGGCATATTGGTGGCTTCTTTAGGGATAAAACCAGTAGCAAAGAAGCTTATGCAACCCGTCCGTAGTGCTTTCATTAATATTATCTAGACATTACACAAATACAGTTAGCTCCTAATTAATACCTTTCTCACATGGCAGGGGATATGAAAGAACATCTGTGGCTGAGGTGCAAGGCTCAGAAGTGGATATAAAATCATGATTGACTTTCAGACACACTTGAACAGCTATTTGGGAAGGTGTAAAAGAGTTATGTACCAGTTTCACATCAAAGGAGCAGAAAATAGTACTAACTTAACACTCAACTTTCACAATCAGAACCAGAAAGAGGGTGTGTATAGATTTGGTAATCTGCAATGCAAATTAATCCAAATTTGTAATACAAAATAGCCTTGATCCAGATTGAGGAACACTGTTTAGAAAACAGCATCTATGGAAAGGATGCCCTCTGCAACCTCCGTAGCTTTCATGCATCAGGCCTTTTCATACTGGAGAAAGGCCTACTCTGTTCCGGCCTTACTGGGAAGGAGATGTAACTCTGGTCTGCAGAAATGGGACTGTTATGTAAACATGCCTAATTAACAAACATCTGACTCAAGTCGAGAAAAGACAAGGCTCACTTACAGCTTCTATGTGAGGAATGAGGGAAAAGCATTCCCACTATTCTGGTCCTTGGCTGTCAGAAATAATCTCCAGGAATCCACCCACGCAAAGACTGAAGTAAGAGTCCCCCACCTGAGAGTCCCACCCCCAAACTGAGAACCAGGATAAAATTTGGTAGCAGTTACGAAATTCCAACCACAAGACAAGGGAAAGGAACTCCTTGCAGCCTATACCAAGGCTACTCAGGGCTGCAATGAATTTGCCGCTGCTTTACCTGAATAGTAGGATTGGAAGGACTTTGGCTGCTCTGTTAATTAACAAATACCTTACAACTTCACCTGAGCTACAACTAATTACCAGCCTATAATCCACATTCCCTTTGGAGTACCAGTTTAAGATATTTGCTGTATTGCATATGGACTGAAAAAGGATAGAAACAGAGGATTCAATAAAAACAATTCTATTTACACCTGTGAACTTCCCCAAAAGGTCCTTCATAGCAGTACTAAATCCTCTGCTCTACGACCTCAGCCTTCTGAGGAGGTAAACCAGAAAAGCAAAGACACAAAGCAATACAGCCCTCTGCACTTTTAAGTGAGGGAACATACAGATACCTGACTAGTGGCTGTCAGCCTGAAACAAAGGCAAGAAACAAGGGAGGTAATAAATTGAACACACTGATACAATTGTGTAAAGCGTAACAAACTGCAGACTTGTATCTAGCAAATTGTAGGTAAGAGTAACAAAGCACAGAACTCCTCAGACACTAATCAATGGGCTGCTGCTGAAGTGAAATGTTGAAGAGGCTCAACCAAAACATTTGTAACTGGTAAGAAAATAAAATTGTCTTGGGTTACCTGAATGGGTCTAACACGAAAGATCAAACTTACTATCTGATGTAACAGGGACTGCAGGACGTGTAAAACTTATTAGGCAATGATTAGGGAGTGGATCAAAGGAGAAACTGAGTTAAGGAGAGAAAGAACCATGGCTAGGGGAAAAAGAGACTCCAATCATACGTTAGCTGGCTGTTGGTCAGTACATTGCTGTGTCTGATCACTGCAGTCCCTTCTATCCACCTACTGAACATATTCCTAAACATTCTCCCCACAAGTGAGTTCACTGCTAGTGAACTTCTAGTCTAACATATGAGGAGAAGGCAACCACAGCCTAGAAAACCCCAAGATTCCAGCCAGAAACTGGCTAAAAAGCCAAGGCTTTAGACCTGGCAGAGACCAGAGACATCTGTGAACGTGAGTACACATGGGAGTAAAGGTACAGATATATTCCAGTTACAAACTTCTGTGTTGTTCATGCTGTTTCTGTTCATTTCTTAAAGGTCCTTCAGCTATGTATGTGTTAATCTGTGGCCAGTTGCGTGCACACACACACACATCGCTGCGATTCATGCTCGGCTGTGCCACCGGCTGAACCTGGTGATGGTCCAGCAGCCTCACACCCAGCAATCAAGATCCCCTGGGTGCTGCTGCCTACCACTTCCACCAACTGCTTAGTGGAAACATGAGTACTTTAAAAACAGAGCTGGCTGATGCTAACAGAATTATCCAGGCTCTCCAAAACTGAGTAAAGTCAATTTGGTTTGAGGGAAAGAAGTAGTCAATACAGTAATTTATTTTATTATTGTAACAGAAAGAACATTATAATAGTGAAAAATATAACATAACCTGAGAACAGGCAAGATAGTTGGTTGACACTTGAAAGGAGAGAAAAAGGCCTGCAATATTCTTTAATTTTTTACCGTTCAAATCAGAACATGGAAGCATTAGAAGCTGCCACTGAAAACACTTTGAGAATTAATATGTAAGCAGCAAACTGTGTAAACTCACTGAACAAAAGTTTTACGTGTTGCCCATAAACATTCCTGGGAACCAAACCCAGCTCATAATTGCTCACCTCAGGTTTGGATTCTAACTCATCCGATAACATTGATTCAAGTGTCTGATTCCTGCAGCTGTCCTCAGCAAGGCACAATTTTTTTTTTTTTTTAGTTCAGAGAGACCAATACTCCGTGCTTATTCTCATATTTTCCTAAGTGTAAAATGGTGCAGTGGTCCTCAGCCAGAAGCTGTGTTGTGCAAATACTCAATTTAACCTAAAACAACAAAAAAGGAAATATAAAGAGATAGGAACCAAAAAACAAGAGCAATGCAAAAAGAAGTGAGCAGCTGTTGCATGTAACTCGAAAAATACACTTTGAAGTGCTGGGAAAACTCATTTACCCAGGTTCCTGAATTTCTGTTGTCATTGAGTCAGCAAAATAACATCCCAACACTGCAAATTTAATTTTCAAAGGCTCTACACCACATTTTATATGCAGTAGTTAATTTTCAATGGAAAATTGAATTGTTTGTCCTGGAAACTTATGGGATCAACTGAAAATCACAGAGTATGCAAGAGACAATGAGGCTGAACTCCCAGCCTGCAAAACAGTAGAATTATCCAAATTGTTGATGAAAGACAAATATACACAAACAAGCTGTCACCGGGAAAGCTCTGTTTTTCCTGTCTGTTGTTATGTTTCTGATTATGAGAAATATCTTGTGGAACACAGGTAGGTTAGAAGTTACTTCACAAATACCCACACAATGTTTGCTCTTTTAGCTACAAGAGAAAATGAGAACAAGCTTGTATGTATTTTTGCCTACTGGGAAAGCACTCACACACTAGCGATGGGAGAAGAAAGTGAACTACATACAGTTCTTCCCCCACTTCCATCACAAATCTATTGAATATAGTAAAAGATAATGAGAATACCGGATCAGCTAACAAGAGAACCTAAAAGCCTTCCTCTAGTACTCCTGACAGCAAGCAGTGCGGCACGGGATACTCAGGATACACACAGGAGCCGCCTTCTGCCGGGAACGGGCAACATAATGCACACAGAGAAGGCAGCGTAACTCAAGACCACCGCCCGCCAGCCGGGGCTCGGGAACGGTCCCGCTCGCTCCCCCGCTGCCCCTTCCAGCCCGCACCCAGGCGGGCCCCAGGCGACCCAGGGGGACACGAGCGGAGCTGCCAGGCCGGGCTGCCCACAACTGGGCCGGGGAGGGCACGGGGGCAGCCTGGCAGACACCGGTCGCAGCCCTGAGGGGGCAGAGCGAGAGCCCCCAGCGCCGCGGGCAGGGCGGGCGCCCAGGGCCGGCGGGGACGCACGTCCCTCCCCTTACCTCTCCACCCCCCTCCGCGGGCAGGTGCGCCGCCCTCCCCCATGGCGGGGGCCGGCCCGTCGCCCTAAGGGGCGACCTCCGGCGGCGGGGAGGGCCGGGCCGCCCGCCCCCGCTCCACGGCCCGCTCGGCTCCCGTGCCCCGCAGGGGGCGGTGAGTCCTGGAGGAGCGGCCAGGCCCAGGCCCCCACACCCCCCCGCCCGCCTTACCGGCATCTCAGCCGCCCGGATGTGACGGAGCACCCAACCGGAAATACCGAAGGCCCTCCACTCCCCCGTGCATCTCTATGGTGAACCCTGGAAGGAGCGCCGCTTCCAGTTCCGGCCGCCGCCGGGGCTCACGGCGGCTGCGCGGGGCCTTACGCTTGGCCCCGCCCTTACCGGCCGCCCGGTAGCACCGCTTCCCTTGGGTGCCGCTCCCCCTTCCCGCCGTGGCGCCGCCGCGGTGCCTGCCTGGGCCCGGTCTCTTGAGGAGCCCACGCGGGAGTGAGTTTCTTGTTGTTTCCCTCAGCCCCAAAACCAGCAGTGACAGCTTGGTGCTCTGTTTTTCCCCGGTTCCATCGGGACCGTTACCAGGGCCGCGGTGTCTGCTGCAGCCTGACCCCTCTCAAAACAACCTTTTGATATGGAGAATGTTTTACAGGTGAAGATTATGCAGGAAGCTTAAGGTCAAGTTCAACATTTAACTGCTGAGCTCCTCTTCAACATAATGGAACACAGAAGACCCGTTATTTCAGTTTGTTGCAGCACATGTGGAAACACTGGCTTCCTGCTAGGACAGTGGTTTCTGTTTCGGCTTTGCTCTGACTTGGTGGGTCTGTTCTTGCAGCTGGTGATGGAGAACTCCTGAGTTCACAGCAGCTCCCAAATGACACAGACTAAGTCACTAATGTCAGAAACGTACATGTCTTAACAACATACCTAAAAAACAAGGGACTGAGTAATTTAAAAAGCTTGTACTTTGTTTTCTGCTCATTAGCTTTATCTTGGTATCTGTAGGTCAGCAGGACAGAGCTCCTGAAGCAGCAGGGTGGCAGCTTCTGGTCTGAACATCAGCTGCTAAACTGCGGACCTTCAGGTCCAGTAAACTCTAACTTGGTTGCAGCTAGTCTGTAGCTTGGAGCCATGTGTGATTCCTAACTCCTGTGCCAGAACAGTTGCTCCTGTGATGGTGTTGGTGCTGCTGAGCAATGAGAATCCTGACAATATGGAAGTAACCCAAGGGGGGCTGTGGAGGCTGGAAAAAAAACGAGTTCCCCAGGGCTCCCTGGGCACGCAGCCTGTTCTGATCCATGGTGGACTGTGCAAGAACCTGTGGTCACTTCCCAAGAAATGACTGTCATCATTTGTCTGTGAACTGCTTTGGAATACTTTCCTCTTTTCAGCCTCTCTAAGATGTGCAGTATGGCTCCTCTACCTTTCAGCCATTTTAAAAAGTTGATTTCTAGCTTAAAGATTCAGTTACCCCCGTCAGCTTTAAATGTTCAGCAAGTAGCTTCAGTCGTACAGCCAGCCTAGTGCTTCAGCAAACAGACCGCTGACCAGCTACCTGCTGGAGCCACCCAGTAACTCCCCAAAGTCTCCAGGCAAGTTACATGCACGTCTTTTTCCGAGGTATTATCCCATCAACGCGCAGTCACTGCATTAGTACTAACAAAAGCCTGTACTGTGCAATGAATTCTCAGTCAAGCTGCAGCACTCTTCTGATGTTCCAGGCAGGGAAAACTGTGATTCAACACCCAAAATCAGCCACCTCAGGGACTGGTTCACCTCACTGGTTATGTAGATAGATTGAGCGGGGAACCTCACAAATTCTGGCATTTATCATGTCGGACTACTTGGCCATAGTTGTAATGACCTGAAACTTTAAACATGTATCATTTATTCCCTCAAGCCTACAGAACTCAAGGTTTTGAATTTTTTAACATAACCCCAATAAGCTGGAGCTGAATGAATGACTATGCAATGGTCACAGTAAAAGACGATTTCACCATGTTTATTATCACAGGCATAATCCCAGCACGCCACATTTGCTGATCCAATACAATCTAACAAGGGCAATCAGAAATGCAGAACTACTAACCTCATAAACCCATTTTTTCTTGGTGCCACTTCGGTAATCTCAGGGCACTGAATAGTAAAGCTTGATTCTGTTACATTAAGAGACTTAGTAACCTCAGAAGTCCTTTGACTCATCATCAGCCCAACAATGTAGAATTGTTGAGTAGGTATTAAAACATGGAGACGTGTAGGCACATAAGTTCCTTTCATTTGCATCCTTCTAGGCTAGATGAGTTTGGCTGCTTCAGAGCTTGCATCTTGACTGCCTGGGGAATTTTGGTCTAATCTGATTGGGGAATCTGCAGTGGGAATAGCACAGTGCTTACCTGAGTTGTTTATGCAGGTCCAAATCACTGGCGCAGGTGTGTGAAGCAGCACTGGTCCCTGATGGGAGAATTGTCTGGCTGGGAATTTCCTACAGTCTCACTTTCTCAATAACATCTGCCCCTCTGGGATCCTTCCTGCTAATCAAGGAGAAATAGAAGACTCAGTCACATTTCCCTCATGACCAGATTCAAGAAAAGAGAAACAATACTGCTTTTTTCACCCCTGCCATGAGACACAGAAAATGGCTAGTCATGGAGCAGAGAGTAGTGTTTTAGCTTTGCCTGTTGATAAATCTCTTTATAATGGGACCCTATTCTGAATGCAAGGGGGAGCCTAAGCTTTATTTCTCTTAGCACATCTCTTGTTCTTTAATACTTACACTCAGATATAACATTGTTATATAAACTTACATGTGTTATTCCAAAACACCAGCACCACTCAATTTTACTTCACTAAGGTTTTTAAAATGAGAAAACTTACATCTTATATAGCAATTAACTTCGCTTCGATGTTCAGCCTTTGCAGCATGGTATTTAACAGATTTTTTAATTGTCTCAAAAGTCTGTACGCGCAAAAGTTTTCTTCTCACACCTACAGCTGATGTTGGCAGGGGCATTACAAAACGGCTGAGTTATAAGAAACGGAGAGACCTAAGGAGCGGAGCATTTCCTCATGCATCCCCCGAGGCTCGCACCCAGCTCGGTCACATGTCGGACTCTCCGTGGCGCTTCGCTTTTCCTGCCCCGTCAGCGCGTTTCCCGCAGCGGCGGCCGGAACGCTGCTGAGGTAATTTCTCTGTCTGGAAGCCGTACGTGCGGTCAGAAACCTGCCGCCGCGACCCGGCGCGCTTTCCAAGCTTTCCAGAACACGGGGCGCCCGGGGCCGCTCCCGCACCTGCCCCCACGGCAGCGCCCCGCGCTCCCAGAGACCGGAGGCGGCTCCGCCAGCTGCCGAGCCCACAGGGGAGCTGGCTTCGGAGCCTCGCCCCGGTCCCGGGCCTCCCGCCGCACTGCGTTAGGGCGGAGGAGCCAGGGATAGGTGAGGGAGCCTGCGCTGCCGGACCGGCCCCTCAGGGTGCCGCGTCGGCAGGTACCCAGACACTCCCGCCCTGCCGAGGAGCTGCACTCCTGCCCGCCGCTCGAAGCTCCAGTGCCGGGCAGACGCGGAGGCACGCAGCCCCCGCCGCGAGGTGTCTGGAACTCCCCGACGGGACAGGACTCCGAGTCACCGGCGGCCCCGCTGCCGGCACGGAAGGGTTAAGGGATCAGCTCCCGTCCCGGAGGCGGTTGGCCTGGCTCCGCCTCCCATTCGACCGATGGCACGTTCCATTTCCCCCGCGGGGTAACTCCTCCTCCCTCCGGCTCGGCGGCTCTCCTCGCTCCGCTGGAACAGAGCGCGGCGCCGGCGGCGTGCGTATTCACCCCCCCCTGCAGGCTGGGTGGTATGGCCCGCGCGGCGCCGCGCTGGCGGGGGGCCCGATCTACCTCTTCCCTCTCGCGCCCCTCCCCGCCGCGCTGGGTGGTGGTAGGTCCCGCTCCGCCCCTCGTCCCCCCCTCCGGCGGCGGCGCGGGTGGTGCGTCCCGGCAGCAGCCGCGTCCCGGCCGGCGCCCGCCCCCTCCGCCTTGTCATTGATGTTGTTGTTTTTGTCGCAGGAGCCGGAGGCGAGGCCGGGGCCGCCGCCGCCTGTGGCCGCCGCAGCAGCCGCGGGGCTCGGGCCGGCGCCAGGCATGTCGGTGTGCGGGGAGGCGGTGGGCGCCGGCTCCCTGCCCAGCGAGCTGGTCGTCCACATCTTCTCCTTCCTGGCGGGCCCCGACCGGCTGCGGGCCTCGGCCGCCTGCTCGCACTGGCGGGAGTGCCTGTTCTACCCGGCCCTCTGGCCGCGCCTCCGCCTCAGCCTCCGCGTCTCGCCGGCCGAGCGCCCGCGCCTCGAGTTCCTCATGCGCAAGTGCGGCTGGTTCGTCCGTGAGCTCCGCGTACAGTTCGCCGCCGACAACTACCCGAGCGGCGGAGGGGGGGCGGCGGCGGTGGCGGGCGAGGGCGCGGCGGCGGCGGGCGACGGGGAGGCGCCGCCGCTGTGCCCGCGCTGGCTCGACCTGCTGAGGACCTACCTGGAGCTGGTGCTGTGCGTCCTGAGCAGCGTCCGCAACAACAGGTACCGCTTCGGGCCGGGCCTCGGGGGAAGAAGGGAGGGCCGCGCCTCGCCCGGCGGAAGCGTGCGGACAGGCGGCGGGGGCAGGCGGAGCCCCCTGGGTCGCGCGGGGCCGCGGTCGGGCCGTCCCGTCCGCAGCCGGCGACGGCGCCTGTGGGTGACCCGCACGGGCCGGTTCGTGCTGGGGCTGCGCCTCTGGAGCCCCGGGGCGGGGGGACACCGGCGGGGGTGACCCGGGGTGCTGCCGCGGCCGCCCGCTGAGCTGAAGCGGAGGCGCGCTCCTTCAGACTACCGAGTTTTGTCGTATTCTGTAGTTTCATGGAGAAAATGAAGGCAGACGCTTAGCTGGCAAGCGGCTGGTCAATATGCAAACCAGATGTAGCTGTAGTAATCAGAACTACTTCGTCCTTTTGAAAGAAGGGGGAATGCAGCTCACAGCAAGGGAGAGCTGGGAGTTTGAATTTGGTGCCTAATGAGGCACGTTTCTCACTTTAAAATATAAGCCTTACTATGGACAGGCTTTAGAGCTCTTACGCATGACTGAAAAATAATTAATGTCTTGAGAAATTATTAAAGGAGTTAAAGTTACAGCACTCGTGTTCTTCTTCAGGCAAAGGGATGGAGGACTGCCCCAATAAAATATTTTCACCGTTCCAACTGTGAGGGTTTTTGCCATTGAAAAGCTGAACGTGCATGCCAGCTCTTGTGTTTGTTACCTGCTAAACTGAGGTTTGGCTCACTTTTCACCAGGAGTAGGGGTTTATTGAAAAAATACTTCAGATGTGAGGCTTGCTTGACCAAAATGAATTTAAATGGTAGAAATATTTTCCCATGCTTTGGAGTTAAGATGTGCTTAGAGCCTGCTTTTTCAGACTTAGCTTGGCAGGGTAGATAATCTCCTCGGGTTGGAGTTCTTTAAGATGAAAATAAGTGCATTCTCGTTACTGTGTGTGGGTGTGATCAAGATAAATATCTTTTTTAAAAAGATAATAATCAGATATCCCAATATATGGCCTCTAGTCAGCACCTAGGACGGGAAAGCAAGGATATTGCAGTTAGGTTATGATGTGTTTGGAAAGCTATGTAGATTTCAGGATAGGAAATGATTAATATTATTGTTTATCTGTGTGCATATAGCTTCACCCATCAAGAAAACAAGAAGCTGCAAGTATTTTGGGGTATCTTTAGGATGAATTAAACCTTGTGGATGGCTTTTGGGAAACTGGACCTCAATCATAGTCTGATCACTGCCTCTTGTTGATTCGGGGGGGAGTAGTTTGAGGCCTCCTTGCTTTTTTATTTTGCATTGTAGCAAGAGAACTTTAAATTGAATTCCTTGTTGGTTTGCGATGAATGCAAATGTGGTGTGTGGAGTCTCGCTTTCGGTTCCGCTGCTCTGTTGTGCCCAGCAGGTACTTCCTGCGGTGCAGCTGCGATGGTCGAGAGTTATAAACCTTACTGCTGTAACCTTACTACATCTGAAAATGGCTCCTTGGTCTGGCCCACCTTCACCTTAATTTATTTCTTGTCCTGTGAATCCTCGGTGTGCAAATCATGATCATCTGTCTCAATCGGTCTTCTCTTGTCTTTAAGGAGCTGTTGAATATTTGGGAAATCCAGCCAATGTCATAAGTGGAAAAAATGTTGAAGCTATGTTGGTGATTATCTGATCTGAGACAAATATCACCACGTGGACTTGGAATTTTAAAATAAATAGTATCTGCAGGAGATGTTGCCTGAGGGTTTTGTTGGAAAAACTAGAATGCCTTTATTTTTCTTTGTCTCACTAAAATATGAGGCTGTCAAGATTTAATGTGTTGTGAGAAGGATTTTGGTAACTTTTTCTTTTGAAAAAGATTTGTTCTCTGTGGCCTTATCTGAGACTTGTACAAGGACACTTGCTTTCTAAAGTTCTTTTTACAGGTTCTGCATGCGCAGTCTGGCTCATGGCTGCAGTAAAATACTGCGTAAAAGTAGCTGTTTCTCACACCTGTTCTCTGGTAGATCACTATAATTTTGGTGGTAAACTAGAGGTAAAAAGTTAGCAAATTTGATAGGAGTTGGCATTACTGTACTTCCTTGGTCTCTTCAAATCATTTGCATGGTGCTCTTTTGTTTTGAAATGGATAATGTATAACTGGGGAACACAGGATACCAGGTTATTACAGCAGGCTTTTTTTTTTTTAGCATCTAAAAAATTGAGGGGGTTGATTTATATTAAAAACTTGACCTTTTATTCAGATTTACTTCCTGAATAGACTCCTTTTTTTTCCCTTGAACAGGTATTTAGTTCATTTTGATTTTTTTTTTTTCTAATGAGGTAACTATTGATAACGGTTCAGTTTGCATGTAGAACACTGATTTTTAGCTCTTTAAGTAGTTTAGAGATTGAAACGAGGTGGGAAGGAACATTAACATGGGCCAAATAGCTGCTTAGTCCTTACTGTGACTGCATGTCTAAACCAGAGGCTTTGTCGCCTGCCTGATGCCGAGTTTTGTCTAAAGAATGACCATAGTCCAATCACTTTATTTCTCTGCTTCTGTTTATTCATCTGTAACTCTAGGGAAATTAAAAATTCCTTCTTGTGTTTGCAGTATGCCATTGTAATTTCCAGAATAATGGAAATGGCAGTACTTTTAACTTCTCCACTGACAAATCGCTGTTTTGGAGTTAAGTTTAAAACAGGATGATTCTTTCATAACTCCTGTCAGCCCTTATGATAGCTTTTTGGCAGAGAAACTCAGAGAATTTCCATCTTACGCTTCAGAACTGGGGAGGAAGAAATCTACTTTTGTGAAATGCTACGCTGTTTCTTAACTGTGTAATCTTGTTTTAGGCTTTTAAATCTGTTATTAAACAGTTCAGTAACAACCCCCCTCCTTGCAGAAAAAAAAAAAAAAAAGTAGTACTTTAGATGTCTCTAGAATTCCTTGAGGTTTTTCAATACCACAGAACCTGAGAAACATAATGACTAAAGTGAAGCAATTCCTAGATTATTTCTTGGATAGAGGAGAATTATATGCGTTTTTGCTAATAAAAGCATTTTCCGTACAACATAAAATTGTCATTTTCTAAGCAAGTCTGCCTGTTAAGTCTCTGGAAAAATATTTCAGAGTGACTTTTGCTAATTTTGATGGAATTAAGGAAATAACTACTTGTCCTCAACTTGGTTTAAAGCCAGCTGATAGTGTTCTGACTAAGTGTTACTGCTGGCAGCCAGTTGTCATACAAAAAGCTACATGCTAGGTCTAACTCATATTTGAGGTAGAGCTTGAGTTGCCATAAACTTTATTTTGTGGGTGGCAGCATATTACTCCTAAAATATTGCTTTAATAGCTCTGGGACCATGATGAGCTCTAAAAATCTGTAATTTACCTAATTAAAAGGCACTAAAGTAGCATTTATAGTGATCTGTAACTTTTCCATGAGCTATTATGCGTATGACAGTAAAGGAAACAAAATAACAAGGTATATTATTGTTTAAACAGTTAATGTTCTACTTTCTATTAAAATAAAAAAAAAAGGGCATGTTGGTGTAATGTTCTTTTGCAGTATCACGAGGGACAAGTTGTTTCTTAGTGGCTCTTAGAGGATCTCAATAATCTGCACCTTCTCAAACAGATCTTTCAAAACTAAGCTCTGGAAGGCAGGTGGGAGGGTGACAAACTTTCTGTGAGTCATTTCAGCGCATACAGCAGCTAATAAGCAACTGCTGATCATTCCGTAGGAAAATTTTGTGTTCTTATGTAACTCTCAAATCCCAGCATGTGTTTTCTCCTCTAGCTGCTTCCAAAGGAAGACAGGAGGGTAGTGATCCCCTCTCACCCCTTCCCTCTGCTTCCCTGTGACTTGTTTGATCTCTGCTGTGGAAATAAAAATGCAGATGGTAGTAAAACTGTGGTATCTTGGTGAAGTATGGTGACTATCTTGGAGTTGCCAAAAATTGGTGAATCGCTCAGAACAGTAGATTGCATCTGTATTTGAAGTTTTCTTATGACTCTCTTCTATTGGTCTGCGCAGGCAGCTGAAAATGTCAAAAAATAGTATAATAATACAACATGTGCCTTACCACTTTGTTTATGTTGAATGCAAGCAAGGCAATTTTCATTGTGTAGGGTTTTTTTTTTAATTATGTATTCAAAAAGACCCACTAAAACTGAAGATGGAGCCTAGGAAGAAGCTTATTACTTTTAGTACGCATCTTGAGATAGTGGAAAATAAATAATGTATAAATCTCCTCAAAACACATTCTTCCGCAGCTGTGTGTATGGCTAGTACATACGATTAAGATGCCAGAGTTACTTTTAGCAGAAGGTGACAATTAACTTCTAAATAATTTTATTTAAATATAAATCACTTTACTATTTCTATGAAATAACGATGAGATGTGAGCCGAATGCCCTAGAGATTATAGGACACTGCAAATAGTAGCAAAAATGTAATATTGTGTTGAACTGTGATCAGATTTGTTGATGGTTATGACTGTGCTGTGAATGGAAAAATAATGGGATGTTTTCGTTGCTCAGGTTTTGAGGTGGAGAACTTTTCCATGCATCTCTGTAGTGCCTGCAATTCCAGTCAAATAGATTCAGTAAAAATGTGCGGGAATCTAGTAAATAGTGTTTTGTGTGTTGTGTAGTTTGGTGGCTCTGAAATGAATACCTGCTTGTGGTAGCATTTGTGGGGGTAAGGGTAGCACAAAACAAGACCCGTGTGTGATGTGAATATGCAGGTGATTGAAAATGGTTCTGAAGGTTGTGTTTTATCTCTTGGCTCTCAGCATTAAGTCACAGAGATCAGAAGATAAAAAACTTAATTATAGCATTGGCTGCAAATGCTGCCTTTCACACCAGGTGGAGGTTTCTGCTGCTTTGCCTGCCATACCAGACTGGCTCTTACAGCTTTTGAGGAAAGAAGAGCCCAAAATACTTTCGATGGTGATGCCAGTGTCTCCAGGTTTCCCAGCCAAGCTTACTCTTCAGTATGATCAGGCATTGCCTTTTTCCATTGTAAAGAGCATTGAGCATGTGGGCAGGGCTCAGTTTATATTAAGTAGTCCTGTACTTAAAAGACTAAATAAGAAATTGTTAGAATTTCTGAAATAATTTTCAAATCTAGGTATTTGGCCCTACTATGTGTCCAAATTGATATGAAGCTTGTGGATCTTGCTACTACATTGTTGTTCAGCTGTAGAAGAAAAGTAGCAGGTGCAAGAGTGGGTGGGTTTCAGGAAACTAGTGTACACTTATTGAATACAGGAGCTCCAAAACAGGTAAATTATGATTTATGGTAGATACCAATTACAGACTGCAGTTCATACTTACTTGAGAAATGTAAAACTTGACTACTTGATAGTTCCCCTGCCCCGCTGCTGGAATATGGGCTCCAGCTGTGGAGGTGGTGAACTGGCACCAGAGCTTCCCTGTGCTCATCTGAAATATTAGCATATGATTTGTAAGCCAGCAGAAAGAAGGATTCATGTAGCTCGCTTAATTGTCAGCTACAGGTTAATTGGCATCTGCTGTTTAAAATGAATTTAACTCGTGTACTCATTTGTGATGAAACTGGAGTTTCTGCTGTGAGCAGACTAGTCCTTGCATGCTAGGAATAAATCTAATTTACAGCATGTATAAATAAAAAAGTGTTGACCTCAAACTTAGTTTAAAAAAATTAAAATCTTACAAGTAAATACCACACAGCTACTCTAAAACTGTAGTAATTTTCATATCTCTTGCTTTGTTATTTGTTCGGAACAGAAAATATGCAAGTCAGAGAAATGAACTGTACTAGGGAAAACTGACTGTCCAGCTCACTGAGTCGTGTCCAGCATAAACTTGGAGGTTGTTCTTTTTAGGTACCTCTTTTAAAAATTGGTCACGGATGGGAAATATTAGGAGAGCTTCTCCTAATTTAATGTAACAGAAATTAGACACTGAAGGTGTGGGGAGCTTTCGCTTTTCCTGTCTGAGGTTTGTGTTGCCTTGATTGAGGCAGGTTTGGGCTCCCGTTTGTAACCCAGCTGCGAGACATAACTGCTCAGACGGGGTTGTTTGTGGTTGGCCGCTACTTGGGCATTAAATGTTAAAAGCAATAGATATTGGATGTTTTCATCTGTGACACCTGACACATATGTTCCAAGGATTAAAAAGTGCACGAAGCACTGCTGAAAGTTTTCTTTATGGTGTTGACCTGCTGAGAATCCTCCTGTGGTGACTGAAAACTGGTGTTTGCTTTTACAGCTGAATTCAGCAGTTTATGTAGCCCTCTTCCCTTTACACTTCACTCTCATTTTTTTGTAGATCCATATGTGCCTGTATTCTGGGATAGTAAGACGTTTCCCAAAATAGACTACATGTTCCATGTAATAATGTGTTATTATTGTCTGTGTTTGTCTTACCCAGAATGATTCCTCACAGTGTTTTAATTTGGTATACAGATTCCTTTTTATTTTGTTGTTTTGTAGGAACCTCCAGAAGTTAAGTCTCTTTGGGGATATAAGCATTCTGCAGCAACATGGAAGTATATCAAACACATACCTCGGCAAGGTTGACCCCGATGGCAAGAAGATTAAGCAGTAAGTTATATTTGTAAATTATCAAATACATTAAAATAATAAAAATGGATAACAGAGCAGAGATTTTCATGCCTGCAATACATGACTGAGAGAACTTTAATTTTTTTAATAGGATAAGAATCTAAATTCTTAAATGGAGTTAATTTCTGTTCCTACTATTTACATTAAGTAGTCTGGTTTTGTGGCTTTTTTTTTCCCCATCTCAGCAGAGTGAGAATCCTTTCTTTCCTCTTTTCATTGTGTTCTAGAAAGAATATTATGTTAATGGCACAAAAGGGGAGGAGGGATGGGGGGTTGTTACCAGCACCTCTACTGTTGCTGTACATGAAAATCTTGGAAAGGAAGTAATCTGTTGTATTTCACAAGAATTGAGGACATGTAGCAAGTAAACTCAAAAGAGAACAGAAACACAAAACAACTTATTTCAAGTTGCATCTCAAATCTAGGTTATGTATTTGCAGAATTCCTGGAAGATGATAGCTCACAATGTGCTGCTTTAGTTCAGAGGTGTATTTTAGCTTGCCATAGTGACATTATGGTACAGTCCTTGAATGCTTACAATCCAAATAGCTAGCTGTTCTTCTTTGGAGAACGTTAAATATGATGTAAAAAGCTACTAATTTATTGACTAAATTACCACAGAGGGAATTGATGCTATGTTAACTATTTCAGTAGTTCTGCTAAAACTTTCCGTATAAATAAACCCCGAGTACCATAATTTTATTTTGTTTCAGTTTGAACGTCTTTCTTGCAGTAGCATGGGAGTGGAATAAGTACAGCCGCTCCAGCTCTTTACTAGTACTTTTTAATGTGGTTTTAGAACTAGTGTAGGTATCTTATCAGATCAATGTATGTATGTGAACACAACCACCAAACTAGATGTTTGGCCCTGACTTCAGTTTGCCAAACAGCGAAAATATAGATGTGTGTCTCATACTGTGCGTTTGTCATCCATTATGCTTAGATCGCAGAACTTAGAACAATTTGGGATTCTATTGAACGTATGTACTGTAGTGCTGTTTGCAGGTAAAAGGCGGATCTAGTAAAAGCTCCTTTTTTTCATATCCTTTGTTGTGAAAACATAAATATATAATCAAATCTTTGCCAAGGGGCTTAGAGAGCCGTCTAAGCAGATGTTTACTCGGCTGAGTGCATGGTTAAACATTTCTTCAAACAAATAATGAAAATAAGTATGCACATTTCAAAGCCATAAACCATTCAAAACTTATTATCTAATTTGAGTTAGTCTTTTAGATAAATATTGACCTTTGCACATTTTGGAATGAGCAAATAAATGCTATTTTACCTCTCTTTTTGATTGGTTTTGATGTTTGGTTTTTGTGGGTTGTTTTTTTTTGTTTTGTTTTGGGCTTTTTTTTGTTTGTTTTTTGGAGGGTTTTTTTGTGTTTTTTGTTTGGGTTTTTTGTGTGTTTGTTTGTTCCGGTTGTTTTTGGTTTTTTTTTTTTTTTTCCTAGAATAAAACAATGTATTTGGGACCTGCTAGTCCTTGTCTAAATTAAAGGAAAGCTGGTAGTGTTCAGTGTTCCTAAGCTCCCCACAGTAGAAGCACATTTATTTTAGGGCTCCTTAATCTTGTCTTTTGTACTTGAGGTTTGCATCACTGAAGTTGCAAAATGCGGTTACTGATAACTAACGCTGAAAGATATTGAGCAACCTTTGGAGACGGTGTTGTTGGTAGTTGAGGATTTTTGGAACCCGAATGGTGATAAACCTTCTGAGCTGTTTCAGGACCTTCCTGTAGTTAAAGCACTCAGAGAAGATGTGATGCTTCCTGAAGTCGGTAGTATTGAGCTGGGTGTAACAGACCATGGGTGAAATCTCAGCACAGAACCATTAGGCTGCTCCCCCAGGTTCAGACTAAGGGTTGTTCTGAGGGAGAGAAGGCTTTGGATTGTGTTTTCAAAAATGTACTTTTGCAGTGATCAGCATGGGTTTGTAATGCTTGTTCTTCTGTATAGCATGTGTCCCTGGTTACTTTCTAAAATTCTCTTAAATCAGTTCCTTAGTGTTGGGAAGCTCAGTGTAAACAATGTGTTTGTCTTGAGTTGAACAAAAGGTAGTTGTTTAAAATTTTGGCTTTCTGAAATCTGCTTCCTATGATTGATCTGTGTGGTTCAGATAGTTTGGTTTTCAAAAGAACCAGTTTAGCCTCTGTTATTAAACAAAACATTTTGATTGATAGTCTTTAATTAAACAAATAGGCTCCATATGGACCTTAGTAATATGTTTGCTTCCTGTCCAGGGCGATCGGTGTGCTCCAGTGCAGGTCAGGACGGGTTTTTGGGCTTAAACAGTAACTCAGCCTGTCTAGTCAGGCTCTGGTCTGTCCTTGGGCTGTAAGCAGTACTTGGGGCATTAACTGCAAAAGTAATTTATTTTGAGTTTTTTATTTTTTAAATGCTTTGCTTCAGTATGACCATTTGTAGGTTTCAGGTTGATGGTGGACATCCCGTAATTGGGAGTAAAGGGGACTGATTAAGTACACTTGTTGAGGCATCACTAGGTTACATTGCTTTCTTCCATGTGCTGTGCTCTGGTTATATTTTGTTTTATAAGTTAACTTTAAGATAACTGTGTGTAAGTTAGCATAAATGTGGTGCTACATGCTAGGCAGTTGAAGTAAAAATTAATATGGTAAAAAAGTAGGTGTTAATTCCCAAGAATTCACTTAATGTGTCTAAATTTCTAGAACACAGTTCAAATTATTTTTGGAAACTCCACTTAGATGCAGTCTGGTTATGAAAAATAGAATGTACATAGGAATTTGCAGGGGGGAAAAACCCTGTGAGGGTGTTTGGAAAATTTATTTGAAATATGTTAAAACTAACAGCCTGTGGTTTATATTGTGTGTCCCGTCTGGCCTTCTATAAAGCAGGTATTAAAAACAATCCAAAAGTGATCACTCTTAAATATTCTCTCTTGACATATTTGATCTCTTTTTATTAAATTGGCAAAGAACTGGGGAAAGTTTTCTTAGAAGCTACAGGTTGATAGACTATCAGCACAAATCTAAATACTTGTATAAATGCTTTGGTGCTTGCTCTAAAAAGTTGATGTGTGGCTGGCATTCAATCCATATCTCTCTTTTGAAGAGTTATTTACTGCAGCTCCCATAGCGGAGAAGGAACCACCCTACAGCTGCAGAGTTCTGTAACGTATTTCTTTTCATTGAGTTGTGCAAATACTAGAACAGTTCTCTTCTAAGCTTAGATATATCAAGTTTTATCAGAAGCGTAATTTAAACAGATTTTTAGTGCAGTGAGGTGTATAGATGGTAGTATTCTACTGAGTATCTCAAAATTGGTTTGTCATCTTTTCAATTGTTGTGTAAAATATTACAAGCACTATTAAGATTGACTACTTGGACTATTACAAAATAAATTCTACATTTCCTGCAACCATTACAGCACCTTTCATAGATGTTTATGATGAGAGAGGGGAGGGAAGAGTCTTTGTTCCTTGGAGGAAATTAGAAAGTCTCCTGTGGTAGAACCTTTTTCTTTGGGGGATTGTCAGAAAATGTGCTTTCAATTTAAGCATTGGCGGGAATAATTATGAAACAAACTTTGCCAGGATCAAACAAGGCTCATCTGAACTGTAAAATAATTTAGGAATTAAAATAGCGAAATAACATTATCTACGACTCTTGACCTGTTGTTTAAAACTGTGTTTGTGTCACAGTTGCTGGTCTTCAGTTTAAAAAAAAATATCTGGAGATGATCTGGGAGAGCTGAAGTCTTTAAATCTGATGACTCTACTAAGCAAAACCTTGGGAACCATTCTGAGATGTGTAGTAGATAAATACAATAACCACACCAACTTTTCCACTTAGAAAGAGAAGCCAGGCCCGGCAGACCCAACACATTCTTTGCTGAAGGAAGAAAGCACATGCAGGGAAGGGAGAGGATGAGTAAGGATTTGCAGAAGGATTATGGGGCATCAAAGGTAGAAGGTGACAGGTTCAGAGTAAGCAAGAAGAGGAGGAAATCACACTGCAGAGATCTTTGTTATTGGATGTTACAGTCGCTAAAAGTTTACGTGGCTCAAAGAGGAAGCTGGATAAATTTGTACAAGTCATGTCCCTGAGGGTTACTGAATACAGAAAGCCACCTCTGGCTCAGGAGGCCCAAGTTAATAGTTTTTGGAAACTAGGGGAGATATTTGAGAAGTATCCTTACATGCTTTCCTTCTTGAGTCTTAAGGCGTTAGTGTTTCTCTGCTGTCACTCAGGATACTGGGCTAAATAAGCCTTTAATTTTGTCTGGACATTATCTTGATTATCTTGATGGATGAGAATAATAACTTTGTAACATTGTTTTGTTTAGATGTATAAAGTATACCGATATTCATAACAACAAAGGAAAAAGTGTTCTATGCAAACTATTACCTGATTTGAGGCACAAAGATTTCTGCTAATTTTGTACTGGAGGTGTTTGCATCTTGTTCCTTGATGTTTCAGGAAGTGTCACAGCGTGACTCCACTGCTTCCCTTTAATGCCGATCTCTCCTTCTGGCTGACCAGGGTTTGAGATCAAATACTCATCTACACATGTGTCCTAAAATGAATATGCTCAAAGAACACTTGTCATTTGGGCAGGGGGGGTCCTTTGGGCCTCATGGGGTGAAGACTGGAAAAATACTTGTTTGGGAAAAGTTTGTAGAGTTTGATTGAACTATTTGAATTTAGTATTCAAAATCTTTAAATAGTTTTGTTACCATCTTGAATTAAGTATCTAACTTAAAGAACATCCTTTCATTAAAAAAATAAAGGGGAAGGAGAGGTGGGATGCGTGAGAATAAGTTAATAATAATCATCAATATAATAAATGGCATGAGGATTTTGGGTGTGCTGAGAATCACCTGGCACCGATAATCTGAGACTGAAATGTTACAAGGTCCGAGTTGTTTTGGTAAAATGTGAGCATGTTGACACTTGAAAATCTAGTTAGCTGTACATTTGGAATTATTAAAGAATCTTCCAGAATCTTCTTATATGTTTGTTCTTTACCCTTAATGAGCCAAGTCAAGCGGGTGGTTTCAGATAATTCCAACTTATGCTCAAAGTCAAGTTTCTACAGCCTTTCATTGAAAATGACTTTTTTTTTTTTTTTTTCAATAATGAATTTGCAGTTCTGGAGAGGTTAGCAAATACGAAAAGCTGTTTTTGAAAACAAGAGCTGTGTTTTAAAAGCATTACAGGTTTTCTTATTTGCATAACCTTAAAATGTGTGTGGGAGGGTGTTAAATATGTGCTGGAAAATACACAAAATGAAGGTTCATAGTGTGCCACTGTTTTTGAGAGATAAAGTGCATAATTTTTCTCAAGTTAGTTTACAATTTGAAACCTTTAAGTGCAGTGAAGGTTAAATTGCTGTGGGAGGTCTGCAGAGTCAGGTTCTAACATTTGTAGTTTATAAGAACCATAATAATAGCACCTTCCTGCAGAACGAGGCCATAAATGAAAGAAGAATAATTCTTGAATTTAAAAAAAAAAAAGAATGGTATGCAATTGGTAAGACTAAACCACGTTTAATAGGAACATTGTCTGTTTTGTTTACTTGCAGAATACAACAACTGTTTGAAGAGATATTAGGCAATAGCAGGCAATTGAAATGGCTCTCTTGTGGGTTTATGCTGCAAATAGTAACTCCCACATCATTGTCCTCCTTATCAAACCCCATAGCCAACACCATGGAACATCTGAGCTTGTTGGACAACCACATCCCTGGTAATACCACTCTTATCACTGCGGTTGAATTGGAGCGCTTTGTGAATCTGCGTTCGCTCGCTCTGGATTTCTGTGATTTTACAGCTGAAATGGCAAGAGTCCTGGCTGACAGCAACCATGTGCCTTTGCATCGACTGTCCCTCCTGGTCCACAGCGTTTCCATAATGCACAAGTCATTGGACAGCATGCCAGAAGATGAGAATTGGAAGGCGCTGACTCGCAACAGCACTAATCTTCGGGTCTACATAATGGCTTTTGATGTCAAGAGTGATGATATGTTAAGGATTCTTAAGCCCAGTATCCCGCTAGAGAGGATTCACTTTGACAGCTACATCACTTGTGTTTCAGGGGCTGTTGTTGACCTCATATCCAGGCAGTACGACAAGTTCCTCACTCATTTTATCCTAATGAATGATGTGATAGATATGTCTGGCTTCCCAGATCTTAGCGACAACCGGAATGAAGATCCACTTGTCTTACTAGCCTGGAGGTGCACACGGCTGTCTCTTCTAGCTGTTCATGGTAGGTAACGCGTTGCACGGGCATAATATGTGACTTTGAAGTGCTTACAACACTTCAGCCTTTCTAATCATTATGTATTTGGTGGAGTGGTTTTCAAAACTCTGCTCCACAGTTGCTATACGTACTGTTGTATCTTATGCTGTATTTTCGTGTTTGAAAATATGAAGGTATTTATTGTGTACGAGTTCTAAACATACTTGCAGTTTACTAACTTCTGCTGAGAAGTCACTTAGGATTCTATTAGGCTGCTCACAGAGATGAGGATAACTGAGAACTGAGCATTCCAGGAGGCTTATCCTGAAAGTGGTCTGTGCTGTGCAAGTTCCACTAAGTGGCTGGTTTTGTAAACGTGACCACTGAAAATATTTACTGTTTTACTCTGAGCTTGTATTGTGGCAAGATGAGATGATTGTGCATCCTGTTTGTAAATAACATGGCTGAGGGAAAGAAGTCTGTTCCCAGTTTGGTGGCAGATGAAGGCTGAAAAATATAATGTGGAGGAGGTTGCCTTGCTGGGTGCATTGGTTTTACCAGTAATACCTGAGCTAGGTTTATCCCACCTATTTATTTGCTACATAATAGCAAACTGAAAAAAAGGTGTGCATTTGTATTCAGCTTTGTCATCAGTACAGTACTTGCTAGAAGTTACAGTTGCTTTGCAAATTTTAAGGCACCTGATACTGAAATAATGCAGAGTAGGTTATTTTGTTTGTGCTGGAATCAGCTTATCAAGACCAAGTTAGCATGAAGATGCATGAAGGAGTTAAGCAATGACTCTGTATTGTGTTGCATAAGAATGAATGCCTGTTTCCTCAGGCTGCTTGGGGAAGTAAATCTCCAGCCATTCAGCACAAACAGGAGAGACCTTCAGCAGTCAAGGTTGTACATTCAGAAGGTCCTGCTGCATTTGCTAGAAAAAGTTTTTCCACTGTCTTCTACTGAAAAATTATATGGGGGAAAAAAATCAATTCAGCTGTCTCTCCTTTATCATTTCCAGGTTTGACAGATACTGGCACATGACCCTACCACTCTAAATGTGGATTTTAGCAGTTTCTTGTAACATTTGGATACAAGTTTGAGGATTTTTTTTTTTCTTAAGGCATTACCTTAAATTGTCCTCCTGATACAGGGCAGTCCTCTAGTATATTATGTAAACTTAAAAAGATGACAATATATCTGAACATAAGCTAGCCGTAGTATCATTTAATATCAGTGCACGCGTATTGAGTGGAACGTATTTGTGCAGAGCACTGGGAAAGCAAACGCTGCCTACGATTCTGTCTAGCAAATGGTTGTTGCTGCATCTTCTTTGGAGAGATGCTCTATATACCTGGAGGAGAGAAAATGGCCCAATATCACCCTTCCTCTGATGGTGGGATTTGGATTCTGTCCCCTTCTTTTCTCCCCTCCTTGCAGCAGAATCTAGCTAAGCTGCTTACAAATGCCTCCTGATATTTTTTAAGCGGAGAATATGACTTCTGTGGTACTACAGCATAAGTGTCTTTCTTCTAGAGTAGCAATTGTGGGAAGAACATGACTAGGAAGAAAGATCTAGGATGTTGTGATGCTTCAGTACAGCATCTTAGCCTCACGCTTTTCTTTTCTGAGGTTTACAGATAATGGTTTCCGACTGCATTTGTCACATTCTTCATGGTATTATCAACCTTCCTTCAGGAAAAAATGATGGTTTTGTTCAAGGTGCCATCATTTGCTTTACATGCAATGCTCAGGTTTTTTATCCTGTCTCCTGAAGTGGCAATTCTTCAGTTTCCAATACTTCTCAGTTTGTGTGAGTTGGGTTTTTTGTTTGTTTTGTTTTCCCTTCTTTGCCATTAGTTTGCTCTGAAAAAAAGGCTTTGGTTTACATATAGTTTTGGCTGCCCCTTGTCACTGACCAAAAGAGGAAGGCGGAAACATACCCTGAGGACACTCTTTTCCTTGGGTACCTTGAGATTTTCTTCTGTGGGAAGTTGTATCTTTCCACCCCGGTAGCTGCTTTGGGAGCAGAGGGAAGCTGATTGAAGGATATTAAGTACATTATTGCAGAATGAAGGAAGGGTGTGAAGAGCGTGTGGTCCTATGGGATGGGGACAGTAGAATAGTCAGAGTGGTATAATCTGATATTGTAAATAAAAAGCACCGTCCATCTATGGGAAGTGAAGTTGTTTTTGTTTTTGTTTTTTTCTCTCCTGTTTAAGAGAAGGACACAGCATGTGGATTTTCAAGACTTTGTGTTGTAAACGTATTTTGTTATCTCTGATATTCTCTGTTTTGTTCTGTCCATGAGCGAAATGAAAGTTAGAATTTTTACTAGAATGGAAAAACAAATTATGCTGTGCCGGTGGTGTATTTGTTTTTCAATGATATTTGTAGTGAAGTGATCATTCCCTGTCACTTCTAAATACTTAACTGGACAGGGACTTTTTGATTGCTGGAAGGTTACTGAGAAACTTCAGGCAAAAGTTTTTAAAGGAGAGTTTATTTACTATGATTTTAAGTTGTTCCAGAACATGGTGGATCTGACCTTGAAAGTTATAGCAAAAGCCATATACATGAACCACAGGGATGGCACAGCAGGGGACTTAACAGCAGTTGTTGTTCCCTTTACTCTAGCATTTTCTGTCAAGGATTTCTTTAGTAAGATGCTTTACGATCAAGATAACTGGAAGGTGCTGTGAGCTCCTTCAAATCCCAATAAGGGAGTGTCATTGTACAGGTGGAATTTTTGATTGGATTTCATGTCCTACAGCCTTATTGACAAATTCGTCTTCTGTGGGCAGTTGTGCTGGAGGTGAAGTATCAGCAGAGGAAAATTGTGGGAATTTGTGCATTCCTAATGGCTAATATAGAAGAAATGAGACATATAGGTGTGTGCAGGCTGTTCTGTTGAAAATCTGCCTACCTTGGGCAACATATTTACAGGAAGCCTTAGAGACAAACAGCAGGAAAAAAGTAAAAGAAAAAAAGAATTAAAAAGATCTCCTTTATTACTTTGACATTAGTTTTCTTCATTCTTTAATTAGCTGTCTTATTTTGATACATTATGATAAGAGCATGTTAACTGCATCGTTGAAGACCAAACCACAGTTAGTTTTTATTTCTCATCAGCTTAACTTTCCCACTTCAAACACTGTGCAGACTGCAGGTTTGCTTGGAATCTAAGTGGGCATTTCACCAAGAGACTTAGCACCTGTGAGAACCATGATGAAGGCAGAAATGAGCCTATTGCGGAGGAAGGGTTCACTTGGCAGAGCTCCCAAAAAGGGGAGTTCCCAAATCATCTGTGGTTTGCATCTGGATAAGGGGGAGCTCAGCATGTGCCTTAGCCAGGGTACAGAAAGGTGACAGGTAACTGGGGAGTAGGTGTTTTTAAAGAGGGATGGCAGTATATACTAATGGGGAGAGAGGAAAGCTGCATAATTATGTTTAATCTCAGCTAGAACAAGAAGATATATATGTAGATTTTTTAAATTTTTTTTTGCTAATAGTGGTGTGGCCTGTTTTCTGGAGAGGCTTCTGGTTGCTGTGTGTTGGGTTTTTTTGTTTGTTTGCTTTTTTTTTTCCAAGTTTGCCTTTAATGCAACAGAAGCAAACTTGAGATATATTTTTTTTCTAGCACAAGCACAGCTTTGAAACAGTCCTTCTAGGTGTTCACTTAAAATAAGTGATTATCCACTTTTTTCATTCTATTTATTTATACTACAAAATAGATGCCAGGAGGTTTGAAATGGTAGATACAAGTTACCTTGGAGTAAAGAAGTTCACTTTTCTACAAATGGTAAAAAAAAATTACATCTAGAAAAACTTGGTCAAGCTACCTGAAATATTTCTGATACTTCCATATTCAGAATATGAAATGAGGCTTTACTACCTGTAGCCAAAAAAAAAATGCTGTAGGGGAATTCTGCCAGATGGAAGGTGACAAAATAGGTTGGGGAGGATGTTGAGAAGTGCTGGTATTAAGTACTTCAGTAAAAAAAGCCTTTACCAAAATGACAGAGTATTTTTTTTTTCCTTTCCTCCCTCCTCCAGGTTACACAGTTTGGGCTCATAATCTTATAGCAATTGCTCGTCTTCGTGGCTCTGACTTGAAAGTTCTGGAAGTGACAGAAGAAAGCATTGATTTTGACCAAGGAGAGCTGGCTGATCAGGATGTGGATCCCGTGCACAATCTCATCGAGCAAGTGTCTCTGGGATTGGGTCGACCCTGGCACGCGGTCATGGACATCGAGCTGCTCAGTGTCTTCACTGAGCCAACCCGTCACTTTTACAGGGAGATGCAAAGCTTCAGTGAAGGCATTTAGCTCCTTATTTACAATTCCTGTGGTTACATATGCAAGTAGGGTCCTATTATGTTTTTGGTTTTGTTTTTGTTTTTTTTTCGGTAGCGTGAATTAACCCCTTTTGTGCTGTGTTTAATCAGTATTAGCTATATAGAATTATATATGTGTATTCTACTTCTTGATCAAAGAACGTAGTCGGGTATTGGTTTAGAAGCTGAAAGTGGCAGTGTTTAGGGTTTTCACGGTTAATGGACTTGTCTACCAAACCTTACAGAGATACAGCCAAAGGCTGTCTGAGGTTGCCGGCTAACTTTACTTTTATTGAGTAACTGCATTTTGAATGATTTTACTATTATATCGGAGTTCCGTGCTCAGGAGCCAACTCTCTTGAATCCCCATATCCATAGCCTGGTGGATTTCTGTGCTGTCGTTGTGTGCGTCACCTGGTCGCATGCTGCTTCGTAGGCTTGAAGGCAGAGCAGTCTGTCCAGGGTGGTTCCTTGTCAGCCCCTCACCCTGCGTTGTGTCACATGCGGATTCTGAAGCATGACTTACCTACCGTTCTCGGCTTTTCTTAGCTGTCAAGCGGTGGTGTGAAACACTAGCTTTTCGGGTACCTGCACTTCCAGATTCACTCCGTAAGCTGTAGTCTGTCAGATTCTTTGCAAGCTCCTCCTCGTTTATTCTCATGTTCTGTCATCTTCCTTAAAAGTTAGCTTTGGGCCAAAGTTTAAAATAAAAAACCAAGAACGTGCACTCCGATGAGGTAAAAACATAACAGTGAAGACTCAAATGCAAAGGTATACACCTGCAAACAAACATTAGTCGTGAAATCCCTAGCAACCAAGTCACTGGATTTTCTCTGTCAGCGCCTGTGTCAGCTGCCAAAGAATAGATTAAAAACGAAGAAGTGCCCACATGCTGGCAGGGGCAGGCCGACTCTTGGCCCGCCAGATACTGCTAGATTGTAATATATAAGGTCGAATTTCGACCTGCGGTACACAGCTGTGCTGTGGCTCAGTCAGCAACCTCAGAACTCTTAACAAACATGCACCTGTTTCACTGTGAATAGTGAATGTAAAGGAAGGGAAGGAAACAAATACAAAGCTTGTTCTATCACAGGTATGAGCTGCTATGATGCATGAAGAACATTCCATGAAGTATGTTTTAAAATCTTGTTATATCTGAGAGGCTTTAAAAGCCGATTTAACTGTTTCAGGGCAACCGCGGTACAGACGTGGTCTCTGTGAGACTTCCACCTGACCCCAGTTTTAAGTGGTACGAATGTTGTGCATTTAATGTTTAAAGGACAGTCTGCAATAATAAAGTAAGTGGCCAACGTGGGTGCCCAGCAGTGCTGAGACCTGGCTGCTATATTGTAAGCTTTGGAAAACACAATTTATGCAACAGATGTCCAGATATGATTCTATTTATGGAAAAAGTTTATATGTGTTTTACAAATGGTTTTACCATCTTATATTAAAATGACCTTTTGACAGGTGTGCGCTGTTTTGTCTCCAGTGAGCACATACCATGCGGATTTTATATGTACATCAGTAGAGTGAATCCACTGGCACAGTGTGTGTATATGCCAGATGTGGTGAGATTTTATCTTATAAATGTGATCAGATAAAAAAAAAATCCTGACAGAAAATGTAAGGAAACCAGCTGAATGTTTGAATTGATGACTGATGTTGTATGGTTTATGTTAAATGTATATTCTTTTAATCAATGAATAAAGCATTAAAAATTGATCGCTGAATAAAATACTTTATTGTATCAGCATGAAGATTTTTAGAATTAAAATGCAACATCGTTCATAAGCTGTGTATAACTGGTAGCTCCCATTGTGTTTAGGTCAACGAAAGAGTCTAAAGTCGTACGGTAATATTTTTTGAATATGGCTGAATATTGTCAACACTTTTTGAGGGGGTGGAGGAAGGGGATGGCTGCTTTGCTAAAGATCAGACTATCAGACCCAGTTAGCACAAACAGTATATCATGATATGACTTATTAATTAGACTGATACAGTAAACTGTGGATTGTAGAATATAGAAGACTATTTTTGAGAAATTCCTGCATCCGTTGCAATTGCTTAAATCAAAATCTAATGTGCTCAAGAAAAAAAAATGTGTAGTACTTTTTTGGTGTCCCACTATTAAATAGATTATGAATACCTGCAATGCTTCAGTTTGCCGTTTTATCCATATTCAAAGTACGTAGCTGCGCAATCTGAATGGAAGCTGGAGATGCCTGGTAAGCTGCGGAGGAGCCGCTGTGCCCTGCGACGGCTGCTTGTGCTGTGAGAATTGTGGGAGTGGCTGTTCGGTGTGTGCGCCAAGCACGGATTTCATTGGAGCTTCCGAGCGTCATTTCATGACAGTCCAAACTCCTGCCAAGCGTGAGAATTGCACTGCGTGTTGTCTGAGCAGATCTGGAAAGCGAGATCATTTACTGACTTACTGAAGAGATGCTGTGGGTAGTAAAGATCAGGTAAATACTTTTTCAAATTCCAGTAAAGTGACATCATAACAAGGCTTGGTCTTGGTGCCTGTCAGGGCTCAGCCTCAGGAGGGAGGTTTATGTGGCACTTAAATCTGACAGGGATTGTTCAGCATCATCTGGACCTCAGATTTGGTGATAGAGTGATGAAGATTTCTGGCTTTTTCCCTGGAACTCCCTGAAGCAAATGCTGTATCCTCTCGTATAAATGGAGTTGCAGGAGGTTAATTTTATCTCTACAGACCAGAGGGTTTCTGTGGATAACTGCCTTGCTTAGCACAGCTGGGAAGTAACTTGTTTACCTTTCTGTTATATAAATTAGTTTCTTTTGTTAGTGTAACCTATTTTCTGCTTTGTTTTTAATTAACTTCATCTTGAAAGGTAAGATAAGGAGCAGGAGGAACAGGCCACTTGTCCATGGTAGAGAGGGGTGCAATGCTTTCAGTTGCTGCAGCCACAGCGCAGCGTTCAGAACAGGCTGTGTCTGTGGGTGGCTGTTGTTCGTGCTCCAGGTTGGATTTTGTCACAATTTGAAGTCTCATCACTGGGTGTGGCTTGTGTTCAGGAATGAAGTCAATGTACTTAATACATACAGGCTGCTACAACCTTCCTGACTTTACAAGTATAGGGAGTCCAGTAAGGTGTGAGTGTGCGGTGAAACCCAGACCTTGAGCAGTGTGGAGAAATGCTCTTCTGATTGTTCTGTTGTCCTAGAAATGAATGAAAGTTGGGTTTGTTGTTTGTATTTTTAGCAACAATCTGAACTAGTGATACCAAGATGTAGGGATTCAACTTTTTTGGGGTGACAGGGTCTTCCAAGTCTGAAATTATTCCATTCTCTCTGTGGGGTGATCGAATCCATGATTGTCCTGCATCACTTCAGCGCAGCTAAGTTTTGTTTTGCCTGCAGCTTTCGGTATCATTGTGGGCACAGAGTATATTGTTTTGGTGGAGGAATAACTGTTTTTTTGCAGTTAACTCAGTTAAAAGCTAGAACAAATATTTAAGCCACACAGAGAGAATACGGTACCTGTTCAAAAAATATAGTTACATTCATAAGTAGTTTGCAACTGTTAAGGTGAGTTGGAAGGAAAAAAGGGGTTCTTACAGTGGCAGTGTTATCAAACTAAGGACCCCTGTACGATCCACTGGTTCTATGCACAGGGGTAAGCTGGCAGCTCTGACTGTGCCTAGCATTGATGGCAAGGGTAAAACCAAATAATTCATTTTAGCGTCCTGGTGAAGCCTTTCAGGCAAGCCTTTCAGAAAATACATAATTGGCTAAAAATGGTGCAGCAGCTGGATTAAGCCAAATAGCAGTTAAAACAGTTTAACAGGGATAATGCTTTAAAATGTCTGTTGTCACAATTTGTCATTTAATAGCTCAAGTAGAAAGGTTTATCCAAAGGCATCTGAGAACTAAACTAGAAGTAGAAAGGAGAATAAAGAAATGTTAGGAATAAGCCATGGAAGAATTCTGCCACTGAACTAAGCCTGTGTGGAAATAACAGTGGGAGCAGGAGAACTGAGCTGCAAAAGAAAAAGCCCTCACTTGGCACACTTCACCTGAGCAATTACAAAAAAAGTGGGCTGGAGATATTTTTTTTTTTTTTGGTAACTGCTAATTATGGGATGTGGTGGCTGTATTCATATTCAAGGCTGAAACTGTGTGTGTGTGTGTGTGTGCACAGAGAATGGGGAAATGGCAGCGGGACTGCACGTGGGCCTTGCTAAAAGCAGTTTCCTTCTTTATCGTGAAGCATCCATCACAGCTGGCAGCATTGGGAGTGAGGACACAAGGTTCAAGTTGAAGCTAAGCTGACAGAACAGCCAACAGCCTCTAGCAGTCGTCTTTAAATTGTACAATAGTCAGTAAAAATAGAGGTGGGGTCTAGTCCAGAGGCAGCGTGGCACAGACAAGCTGCAGGGAAGTGCCCTGTGCCTGTTGTGGTGTCTGTCACTGCAAGGGAAGAAGCCAACAGCAACCTCAGGTGAATAGGTGGACAAGAGAACACACCTAATGCACAAAATTATTAATGCTGCAGTTTGCTACTTTTTTTTGTTTTAAAATGTTTGCCGCCATGTTCTTGACTGTTTTGCTGCTTTTTTGTGATGTGTATGTGGTATACTTGCTTCTGTGCTTAGTGTAGGCAAGCAAGAAATTCTACCTTGCTTTGCAGTTTTAATTATCTGTATTATCTATTATGATGAGTGTGCTTAGAGAAACCCCCTGCCCCATCCTATGTGGCCATTTTGTTGAGAAATCCTGGAGTGCTCTCCAAAGTAAGAGTGATAGTGTAGTACCATGTTAACAGTGACAGTGCATTCATTTTCAGGAGATGTTTATTAACAGTTTTGTTTTCACATTCTATTCAAAAAGCAGCAAGCATCACTTTTGGCATGCAGAGATTCCCTGTACAGCTAAACAAGGACAAAGCAGCTGGGATTTTAAAATATGGTTCACATGATTTAATTTTATACACCTCTGAAGAGATTACTCAAGTTAGAAATACTTAATTTAAAATTACTATTGTACAATGGAAATCACTTATTCACAATATTCATAGTTATTTAATTCTTTATTTACAAAATACTATCCTGAGAATTTTCTATTAAGCTTCAATTTGAGCAAAGGAGTTTATGTATACCTAAGTAACAATGGTTACTTAATGTAAGGAAAATGCCATTAGGAGAGTACAGAAATGGTTTGGCACGTTGCTCACATGACTGTCAAGTCTCCTGTGGTGGTTCTGGTGGTTCTACAGCTGATGGATTTGACTGAGGTGGCTCAACTATTTTCAGGATGTGGTGGTGGAGGCAAAAATCCAGGTCGTTGAGGTGGATAGTGAGGGTAAGACCTCATCGGAAATGGATTTCTTACTGTGAGAGAAGCAGAGTATTCCAGTTAGTGTCAGTTGTAACAGCAAACACCTATGTCCTGTTACCCCATGGACCTTGCTGCCCAGCAACAGCCTAACTCAATAGATGTCACAAAGCAGACCACAGTAAATGTTCTGTTCCAAAGAGCCAAACATGCTCAGAAGGGGAGGACACATCAAGCACTTTTTTCAGTGGTTACCTGCACCAGGCTCACAGCAGCAGCCAGTGTCTGTTAATGGGCTGCTGCTGCCACCATCACCTCTGCACTGTGGTGGCAGCACTTGGCTCCCACACCTGACAAATACTCCAGAAAATAACTCTAGCTCTGCACAGGTTAATCAGAGAACAGTGAGAGGCAGAAGCAGCCCTTCACTCTGACACATCTTGCTCCACTAATGCAAACTCCAAGGAAAAACAATTAACAATTAATGATGTCCCAAATACCTGCTTTTGTATGGATACTAGCATACCTCAAAGCTAAAGGATGAAGCTTTAAGATTTATATATGATGCAACCTCATAGTAGGAAAAGGATTAAGGTAAGCATCTACTTGCTTTCCCACCCTAAAAATAACTCTTTAAATGCTGAAGTGTGTATGTGTATTTTCCAGCCAAAGCTAGCATTTGTAAAAGCATTATCAATATAAGCAACTGTGTAGAAGCCAAAGTGTTCAATGCAATTAACCTTCATCAGAGAAGATGCTCCCAGTTACCTGAACTGAGAAGCAGTACGTGCAAAGAAAGATTTAATTATCCACCCAGTGTGATAACTCACTACCTGCACAAAGCACACGTGTTCATCAACTTAGCTTGAAGTAAATGCTGGCAAGCGCTACGTACTTGGCAGTGGAGGGCGTGGAAGCCCAAAGTCTCGTACTGGAAAACATTCCCGTGGTCCGTACACGCCAGCAGGAGGAGGGGGAGGAAAAGGGGGACCTCGTCTCATGAAAGGTGCTCTGGGATCCACTGGCATCATTGGCGGTCTGACTGGAGGGAAGGGTGGAGGAGCAAACCCTGAACTGACAGCTTCGCTTTCAGAAGCCAATGGCTGATCCGGTAGTGAGTTCTGCAACACAACAAGAACAGGGAAGTCAGCTTAGGGAAAGGGATATGGAGCAGGAACATCTATGATCCCATCAGGCCCACTTTGATGTAGACAGGCATGCTGGCTCATGGCTTTGCCTTAGCTGAGGCATAATCCTGAGCAAGGATGTCTCTGTGCACTGACCTCAGCTTGCCCACAGTTTCATCTTTTGGGTTGTAATTAATTTTTAGCAGGTATTGTATTAGTCATGCATCAAAATTAATTCACAAGACAGTTAAGTGCTGTGTTAAAAGCACACAATTTTATAATTTGGACTTCACAATGCAACACAACATAATCAACATACTAGAGACAAATTTTCCTAAAAATTTTGCAGAAAATTAAAGCTTCTTTAAATAAAATTTCTGTTTAGCTACTTACAGTAAGGTTAGAGTGATCTTTCATCCCATTTCCACTTGGTTCTGTTTGTGGGCTATTTTCTGAAGGTGTTTGTCCATCTGTATGCAAAAGTTAACAAGCTATTTAGTGCTGACCTCCTTCTCTCCACCACTGATTTCAGTACTTTTTCTGAAATCAGGATATATAGGCAAGAAAAAATGAATACTGCTGTACCAAGCAACTGTTCTGGGGGCAGACTGAAAGACAACCAGGAACACAAAGCTATGCGGAATATCTTCTCCAATTTCTGTACAAGTTACATGTGAATTACAAGGTTGCAGCTTTTACCAAAGTTTCTTGTATCCAAATAAGGCTTTTCCTTTCATTTTAGTTTCCCCTTCCCCCCCCCCCCCCCCCTTTTTAAGAAGTTACAAGCACAATTTCGTAGTGATACATCTTAACAATACTGTAGCAGTTCTATCTTCCCCTCCTGCTAATACTTTTTATTCGGTAAGTTCCAACTGCAAAGTTGGAGCCTGGATTTCAGTACTGTGAGACATTGCTCTTCTGAAGCCAGGTGGTGTGTTGGACATTTGGGTTTTTGTTGGTGTTTTTTGTTTCTTTGGGGGTTTTGGTTTGGTTTTGGTTTGTTTTTTACTTTTGTTGGACTTTTTTGCTATTTTTACAAATACTCACCCAAGTCTACTGAAACTAAATGCCCCTAATAAAGCACCATTCACATATGCTTAATGACCTGCTAACTGCTGGCAGCAAGATTATGTAGCAAAACCCTGTTTCCATTAAGTAGGTTTTGAACTGCCCAAGAAGTTAATACAGATTTTAATTTTTTTTTTTTTTTAACATTGTTGCTTGCCAGCTGTTGAAGAAAAGGGTAAAAATGGATGCAATGAGTTCAAAGACAGTACACTCCTGCCCTTCAGTCAGCATCCAGGTGCTAAAAGAAAGACCTCAGTGGAACACAAAGTATTAGGAAGCAGAAGTGAAACACGGGGAGGCTTGGGAAAGAGGGTAGGAAGGTGAGCGGCTGTACAGAAACAGAACTGCCTTCCAGTAGAGAACAATTCCCTGTAAAACCTGAACGTTCAACCTGAAACAGAATTCAGCATTCCCAGTTCCCAAACTGTGACAGCAAGTTAAAGGTTCTCCCTCTTATTGCCAGAAATTGGGCAAAGATGGTACGTTACTACTAATAATATCAGTAACTGAATACTGGGTGGCAAAGTTCTGTTGGCAGTTTAATGGCTTCAGGCTAGCTGATGAATAAAACGCATGTGACTTACTAGGCATTAAATAAGGATGAAAACTGTTTAATAAGTGTTAAGGCTTTATCTCTTAAACTGTTCCAGTGATACGGTTTAAATCACCAAAACTTGCTGCTGAGTTTCTGGCTGTTGCTAAGTATCATTAACCAGAATTTACATAATTGGCCAATTTAAAACAAGTGGTACTTGGGTTGGTGATTAAGTTGGGTGCAACTGCAAGTATGGTAAACAGTTTCAAGAAGGAAGGAGTCCTCAGGACCTTCTAGTTCAGTACAGAAAACCAGTGGACATTTGAAATTTTTCCATTATTCTTTCAGTCTTACTGACCCCAGCTCTTTCTAACTTCAACAAATGTGGCATGGAAATGCACATGAGGGTTTGTGATACTTTAACACTGTCATGCCAAAACAGACTCGAGGCCAATCCTGAATGGTTAACACACAGAAAAGTGAAGGTGAACAAAAAACAAAACAAAACAAAACTTATGCCTACCATTCTCTGAGTCCCATCCCAACAGAAGAGACTGCTACTGTTGGTAACAGGGAAAGACTGAACCAAGGCCAGCGGATGTTAAAAGGTTTTTACACAATGGAACATCAGGGCCATGGTAGCTATAAAGTTGTCCTCTTACCACAGCTTACTAAATATAGTCAACATACACCATGAATCTCCATTTAACAGTATCATGAAAGCAATTCTCACCTGGTTTATCAAAAGACTGCATGTTGTAAGTTCGTAGTTCTGCTGGTCCAGAAAGTCTCCCAGTATTTGGAGGATTAGGGAAAAATCTTTCTTGTCTTCGAGGAGGAAGAACTGGATCAGTGTAAGGCTCACCTAACATTGAAGAAATCACAAAACAGGTCAGCAAACATTTATTCCCCCCATTCCATACAACCAGAGATGAGCAAAATTATCTGGGTATCTCATGCTCTTGTAAATATCCAAACTGACTATTCACCTTAAAAAAATCCAAACATAGGAATTCCACCAAGTATGTACTACAGCTTACATTTCTAAGGATCTGCAGAAGACAAAAGTTCATTGATTTTCAGTTTAACATAGAGTAGAATTTTGAAAGTTATGACTGTCTACATTATAAACAGTGAGGACTCAAAGGTTCAGCACAGCAGTGAAGGTCAACGACAAAATAAGGTACTATACGTTTTAAGCCATTCTTAGATGAGAATGCTGTTTGCTGTTACGTTTCATAGTGCTGTAATGTGTTTCCACCAATTCCTTGCATCAGATCTAGCAATCAATCACACAGGTACAAGACAAACTATATCAGTGAGATCCAAGTGCAAAGAAGAGGTAAGAACACAGCGCAGGTCAAGGAAACACAAACTCTCTGCAGTGTCCTGTCAACAGATCAGATCTGGCAAACGAGAAACTGCATCCTTAGCAGACTTTGAGTTTTATCATCAGGCTTTCACATAGATGCGTAGCAACTATAACAACGCTTGCTGCATCTAATAATTGATGTACTTTAATGTGTATACTTCACCTAATTTTTAACTTTTTTTTTTTAAACTTGTAGCATTTTTGCTTCTTTGTTACAGGTACACAGGAAGGTTGTCCTTCCCCCCACATTGCTTACTTTAGTAATATCAGTAGTATCCTCTCAAATTATCTCTGTCTTCCTTGAGTGACAATGTGAAATACAGATGTTTAGTTGAAGTAAGAGTGAAGACCGATTTTGTTGTTGTTAAATATCAGAGGCAGTATCAACATGAAAATATGTACCCAACAGGATGATTGTACCATGGTACTCCTGTACTATTAATGTAAAATTAAAAAAATAAAATAAAATAGTATTTTTCAACATTAGCTAGCTTTTATTTATGGCTAACGTGCCATTAAAGCTTTTTACTTCCTCAGATCTCTTATTAATCATCCAGCCCAGACAGGTCTTTTGATGCACTGAACAAACCTCCAGTAAAATGATAAAATCAAACAGTTGACTGTACACTGCTAGTAACAATATACATTTAAAAGATGGCACAGAAGAAGTGCAAGTGAACTGCACCATTCAAGAAGGGGAAAAAGCCTACTATTAAAAAAACCCTTTCCTGTGCAATTGCACATGCATTCCAAGAAAACTTCATATTTTTAAGCAAAAAAATACTTAAATATATACACTGCAAGTCAGTAACCCCATTTTTCCACAGATACAGTAGGTAAGCAGAGTATTATACCTGGTGGAGGCAGAATTATCCTGCGTTCTCTATCCCAAGGCGGGGACAGGGACCCAGTATCTGATGGTGGTCTGTGGGGATCAGTTAATCTGTCAGAACTCAGTTCTCCTCTTTCATTACCAGCTTCATACATGGCAGTTGGTCCTCTGGATCCTAATCGAAGAAATCAGACAGCTATTTACCCAGGTACTTTAAATCCTCTATTATGGCTTTCTTCATTGAGTCTGAAAATAGTAGCATGAATCATGGAACGCCAACACTGTCAAGATTTGAGAGACGCATGGCTCCACAGGACTTTCCAGCTGTTTTCTGATGGCCAGTTATGTTTAATAGAAGTGTTTAAAAGGTTTCTTTGGAATGAAAAGAAACTTAGTTTAACAAGAGTGTTATCTAGAGTACCTGCACTTTTTTTTTTAATAATAATTTTAAGAGTTTTGGTTCGTTTGAATCAGAGAAACTAGTGGCCTCATGACAAGTCTTCTCAGTGCTAAAAAACCTGCTGCTAATCAAACTAAAAATCAGCACACTGAAAATTAATACCCGCATAATGAGAAAATATCCACATTACATTCACTCTTCTGGTTCTAATTCTTTATTCAAGAAAAAAAAAATAGGAGAAGACCAGGTAAACACATAACCAAGTGCAAGAGAAACAGTGAGAATCAGTGATTTTAGGTTGCAAGTTTCCTTTAAAATAGATTTTGTCTGAAAAATGACAGAAATACTGAATTCTGGTATCTTTCTCTAATTCTCTAAAATTTGAAGCCATTTTGCATCTTGTGCAAAGTGAGATGAGCACTATAACTGTTCCATAGCTGGCATTATTTAAACACATCATTTGTTTAATCTGCTCAAGTTACATTAGTGCTGCCTTTGCACAGTCTCTTTTCTTGCTAATCCTGCATCCTGAAATCCAGTTTTTACTCTTCCTCACCAGCAGAAGTTAACCTGCAATTTGAAGATACACTGGATGGCTCAGTTTCATTACTTACTGTCTCTATACAAATAAATTGTCAAGTATGATTTTGCTTGTGTGTTGTATAGCTAGAGTTGAACATTCAATCTCAAACCTTTTTCTGACTTAGAAAATGAATCAACTTTCATATGTACTGGATATGCTTTTTGCAAAGAACTAAAGTAAATAAATAGTCCATGCTGGTCTTTTAAAAAAATCAATGCTGATTAGTGAAATCCCTATAGGAAAGGCATTTAGACATATTTCCCATGAAATAAGTACAGGTTTCAATGGGTGTAACAGTAGTAGTAAATTAAATTATAGCTTCTTTATTACCTGTAACAGATACTGAACTCCAGTCTAGTATTTATCTACACTATTTCCATCAACATCAAAAATATAAAGGAATAGTGGTTTTCTTCCCTTACAATTCACAACATCACAGCTTGCTTTGCACTTAAGCATCAATCTCCACATTTGACTCCTTAGACACATCCTTCCTGGTCCCTTTTATCACTAGGGAAGAAACTGTTTCCACATATGACAGCCTCAAATTTAGAACAAAGGGAGGAAAACAATTTATCCAATCAGTAACTTCCTAGTATCATGACCCTCAACAAAACTGTCTCATGTTATTGACAACACAGGTACCCTCTCCTCTTGCCAACTGTAGACCATTGAGATGGAAGCAGCAGTATTCTTTCTTCAGAAACCTAATTGACTCTTGTTTACTTTGAAATCATAAATTTCTAACAGCAGAACCCCACTTTTCCAAGAAGTAAACCAAGACCGATTAAATTTGGCTTTTCACTTTTCTTAATGCATGCTTCTAAAATGAATCCACTGACCAACCCACTCATACCAAGTAAATTTTCCATTGTACTGTTACACATTAGACAGCTTTAGAAGTAAATTGAAAAACAGGAAGAGTTTGTCTGATTAACTGTTTATATTGAATCGGTTAGCTTAATACTTTTTGTCACCAGCAAGAGGAAAAGGCGTGACAGGTTTATAGTAGAGGAGAGAGAAATCCAGAACAGATATGTTTTCAAATTTAAGAATTGTACCTCTTCCTCCTCCTCCACCTGGAAGCAGAGGTGAAAGCCTTAAAGGACCCTCCAATAAAGTTGGAGGGGAAAGAAAAGCTCTTGTTTCAGATGAAGGCCGGCCCATTGGTGAGGGTCCATATGGGGAATGCTCTGGAACAGTTAAAACAAAATACTCAAGTTCACAATATTCAGTTTAGCAAACTGTATAAAGTAACTAACTTCTCAGGTGAAGTTTAAAACTAAATTGTATAAGTGAAATAAAAATGGTGCTCTAATTACAATGTGTATCATATTCCCAGTCTACTCTCATCGATACTACAAACGCTCTTAGTTTCAACACAATACTCAACATGACCTAGAGTCACTTATGACCCAATTATTTTTTTTAATGACTGTTATTTGTACATACACATGGCCAAGATAGTTTCCAAACAATTACATATTTGTGGTCTTGGGAAACAAAGCCATAAACCAAAACAATTAGGCTTTATTTTACAATTCAATACTGTACCTCTGCCAAATGGTCTAACTGGAACATCAAGAGCATAAGGATCTTTTTCTAAAAGGTCAAGTTTAAATTCTGCTTCAGTTAATCTGCAAATAAACAACAACAGAAGTAGTAAATAACCAAGAACTGCAGAAGTTTTACTGGATTGCACTGTTTATTGCTAGGCTTTCTACTTAAAGGGTATTTTATTCCCCAAAGAAAAAGAAAAAAGACAAAGGATGTAACAGAACTCTGAACTTAAGAATTCCTGAAAGCATTTCTCTATGTTGCTGTATTTAAACTGTAACTCAGAAGCAGAAGTGGCATGTTAGATGTCACAATTCCTAGCATGATGTTACTCTCATGAGTACTCTAAACTACATTCCAAATACTAGTTAACTTCACACCTAAAGGTTCCTCTCAACCACCACCACCTGATCTGTTAGCTCAGTATTAACTTCTGAGATAAGCGACAAAATCACCAGGTAAATACAACATCTGGTTGTTAACACACTTATTAAAAAACAAAACCAACCAAACAACAACAACAAAAAACAACACAACACCCCCAAAACCTTTGAGTTCCAGTGCTACATTCTGTTTCTTTCCTGAAATATTTTGATACTTCACATAATTCTTAAGTTCTTACTCTCTTGCACATTATCATTGAAGGAGCATTCAAACGACTCCCTTTCTTTTAGAACTCCAATGGAACACTGTGCTCTCTCTGCTTTGTTTGCACCACGATTGATTAATATAGGTCTAGAAAACATCAAACTGCATAAATCCAAAACATACATGTCAAATCGCATTTGTTTAGATCAGGACTGCACTTACTTTTGTCTGTTATGTGCATTTTCTTTTTTTATATCACTGAGGTGTCTTTCAGCTGCTCGGGCTGTCAGCTTTAGGGAGAGACAAAAGTTAAATGCTTAGATATTGCTGTTTATTAATTAAATGCTTTGTAAATGGGACAGGTCCTAGGTCCAAGACATTCTTTTCCTATCTGAAGTGTGTGGACTGTATATTCATGCCTAGTGTACAAAGCATATGAAACAGAGCCTCACATACATCACCAAAGGAAATTAGCAGTTCTACTACCCAAATTTTTAGAGAAATGATATGGCTTTCCTGCTTAGAACAGCAGAAATGAAATTCTTTGGCTGTAGCTGCTTTGAAGTATCTAAAGAATAGGTACAAGATTTAGAGTCTCAAATCTTACATAGGAAGTTTTATTTTAAAATCATAGAGTTAAAGACTGTAAAAATATGACCATGAAGCACTACAGCTTTTAACAGGATTCTCTCTTAATACAGACCACTCTGCGAAACTGAAGAATGTATTAGTCAGGAGATATTTTAAAGTTTCCTGTTTGGGGAAAAAAAAGGTAAAAATGGATTTTGTAGCAACATTCTTAGGAAGCTGTCAATGGAACATACTGTTCTCACAGGACATAATGTCTTTCATTAGTAGATAAAAGAAGTGAATAACATCCATGGAAAATCTTAAAATGGCATTGAAACAAGGCCAAAAGCTTTTATTATTAGCAAAATGTCACACATTTATTAAATGGTAACACGTTATCCAGCAGATTTATTGCTATAGCAAATAATATTCTCATATCTTTCTACTGTGCTTGTACGCATTCAGCTTAATTATTCCAACTATTTTTATGGTAAAAGTATTTTTAACATGCTTTTGTGTATTTCTGCAAGAAATCTGTATGTTTGAAGGTGACAGGTTAAAGTTAATTTTGCTTATGTTTTTAGTAAGAAACAAAAAAGTGATAAAGCAAGCTATTCAAGTAACAGAAAAGGAAGATGCACAAAGTTCAGAAAATTCAGTATTTGGAACTTACCCAGTTATCATGAGCTTTTTTCTCATGTGAAGTAATCTGTGGAAGCAAGATTCATCACATCACTATTCATCTAAAAAATAAAACTTAAGATTGAGTATAAGCTCTTATTAATAAATTTTATGTGTGAATAATTTATAATTAAACGTCTAAACTTAAATTTTAACTTTTTCATAAGGTTATTTGGCGATTTCTACTATGAAATTGTATCAGTCAAAACCAGAGGGTGCTAAGAAGGAGAACTAAAAAAAAAAAAAAAAGAGGCAAGGAACCACCCAACAAAACGAAGCCAAATGTAGTACCACAACCTGGCTGAAAGTGGTACTTCAGCTGCAATAACATCTTGGCACGGATCTAAGTAACACAAAGCACATACCTGATTCTGGTAAGAACGAATGGTTCTTTCTAGCTCTTCTTCAAGATCTTTTGCTCGCTGTCTATAACAAAATTAGAATTTATGACATTGTAATAAAATATGGAGGAAAGTAACTTTAAACATAGTAAACACAAGGTGTACTCAGATTTTTTTTTTTTTTATTCCAAAAGACAGTATTGTCACCTAGGCCCAGGAGACACAGAAAAACTGCAGTAGCAGTGGAAATTCTAGGGCCCACATTAGTGTAAACAGGAATGTAAACAAAAGAACAGAACCCAAATAAGCTATACCTCCCCAGCTTTTCAGTGGTCTGTGCTATATTTCCACATACACCCTAGTAAGCAGCCTCACCCAGCTCAGCAGATGTACCAATGTGGCTGGAGCATCATGCTGCCACATGCTACTGCAGTCAGTCCCGAGGCACAGTCACTTGCACTAAAATTTCAAGACCACAGGAAGTACAATGCCATATTTGCTGCCAGCTGTCCCGTGCACAACCTTGCCAGGTTCTCCATTCTCTCAGGAGGTGGCCAAAGACACCTTCATTGTTTAATTATACTCCATTTGCAATATTAACGTTCTCTTTAAGGTGTCTATAATGTTCACGTTCTAGAGTAAATCAAGAAGGGTGAATTCCATCTTCCTGTACGAATACTGAAGAGTGTCTACAAGAACTTTACATTCTAGAGAAGAATTAATCTAATTAACTCTTCAGGAAGCACTGTTGGTCAGTGTCATTCAGTGAGGGTCAATTATCCCATAAACATTGAAGGAAGATGGCAAATACACATTACAGATTGAATAATTATGCCATAGTTTGAGAAACCACAGGAATAAACCAGAGGTACTGAGTTGGTGTAACACAAAACATAGCAAAGCAATTAAAAAACAATCACAGAAAATATTCCGATATCACAGTATGTTACTAAAGAATTTTTAAACAACAGTACTATTTGACAAGCTTAGAGATACAGTTATACAACATAAATATGTTAGGACCTACAGGAAAACTGAACATTGCATTTATTTCTCAGCATTCTCTTAACTTCATATTTTTATCTCTGTTCAGTAAAGGAACTAGATTAGAGACCCACTTCTACCATTCCATTAAAGCTAACATGTCAATACAATTAGCATTCAAATGGAAGAAAAGTTGCTAGTGATCTTCCATACCTAAACACTTTAAGAAAGCAGAAACTCCCTTAGTATGTATTATTACACCCAAAGCAGCATGTAACATACACACAAAACAAAGAAACTGGAAGAAAAGACATTCACTTACACTGGTGTTTCTATTAATTCTCTATTGCCTTTTGTTCACTTAGGAACAAGTGATTACAGTAACTAAAATCTGTAATTACCTGTAGCTGTTTAGTTCTTCAGCAGCATGATTAATTTTTTCATCTACTTTAGAAAGCTTTTCTTCTTTCTGTAGGCGTTCTCTCTCTTCTACTGTCAGCTTCCTTTAAGGAAATTCAAAAACTATGGTTAATTCTGTTTCAAATCAACAATTTTGTAGTTGGTCTGTCAAGAAAAAAAACTTGTCCAGTTATTTAGGCATGATGAATACATGATATTTATGCAGATAAAGAGTTGTACAGGCAACATATGAAATAGCAGAAATAGAACAGTTTTGTACTCATATTGTTGTTTATTGTTTTTTGTTTGTGTTTGGTTTTTTGTTTTTTGTTTTTTTTTTCAGTTAAGTAACTGGTCTATATGAAACAATTAGATAACCACTATTCCTAAAAGGAATCTGGAAGAAAATCCATATTCCCAAAGAATATTTCTACTGGGGGAGGGGGCAGATACAGAGGGAGGTGGGGGGGAAAATGCAGCCAGAAATCAAATCAAATCAAATTAAAAACCAAACTACGCTGACTTCCACTGATTTGTTCTGGTGCTTTTTTACATTTTAACATAATTCTCTGAAGAAGAAAAAGGTTATTAGCTATTAAAAATTTATTTGTGGGTCCCTCTTTCTTTATACCTTATCGGACACTACAGATGAGAAAACCCATATTCCAGACCACAGACTATGCACAAATTAATTCTGCAGAACACACACAGAGACTGCTGTGCACAGCCCCGAATGGATAAACCGGTCATCTTCCCCATGAACAACAGGCCTTCACAATCAAACTATCTAAATCGTGGGTCTTTTGAACATTTTCTATTTCCCTTGTTTGAACACACCTAGCTTTTAAAATGATGCCTTTAATACTAATAGCCTCTTTTATTCTGCTATCTCATCCCCACTCCTTTTTGGCTTTTCTACATTTCCTGAGCTTCAGTGTGGTATTTTAAAAATATCATCCACATAGTCTGCAAACATTTTTCTTTTCTGACTACCCATCATAGCTTCTTTTTAATAGGTTCCTTCCCACTCTTCCCCTGCCCCCCCGGCTCTTTTTTAATGTTGATGTAGTGGATTTCTAGCTTTTGTTGCATCTACATTAGACGCCAAATGTCTATATCTACATACATATAAGACAGAGCAGATTATTGAAAGCAATACTTTAAAAAGGTCCTGCATGCTGCTCAGTACAGGATCAAGACTTGCGCTGCTTCTCTTGCTACCTTTAAGATTATGTCTACTCCTTGAAGAAGTAATTTCTGGCTAGTGAAACTGTAATTTTACCACCATGCCCTAAAATGATGCTCCCTGCTCCCCCCCTGCCCCATTCACGCACACACTTCTGAAGATTATTATGTGCCCCAAACCAATCACATTTACTTCCAGTCCTTAACATATTTCTGATTTTAATCAGTAAGTCGGAATCTCTACTATTATCATCTTGACTCTGATAATACAGCCCTCATATTCTGTCTTTCTTGGTGATGAAAGCCTGATTCACAGGGTTTCTATGTTGCTTACTGATAATAGTTAAGTTGCCCATGTTTTAACTCAAAGCTTAGTTTCATATGCAGCTACTAATCCTACATTTATACAGTCCTAAAATTACATTCGGCCCTTTGAAGGCAACCACGAGGCTGATGTGGCCCTCGGTGAAAATGCTTCTGAAACCCCTGATATACAGCATCACTCCTCTGCTGACATTACTACCTCTCTTTATGATATAAAATATACCTCACAGTTAAAGCATCTACTGATTATCTTCCTTTCATCAACTTTGATAGCTGTATTACATCATAATTAAAAAAAAAAAAAAGAAAAAAGAAAAAGAAGCTTTCCAACTTTACCCATTTCATTTCCCAGATTAAAAATTTGTTAATAGTTGTTTTATCTCTGTTTCTGAACTTGCTTGTGGAAAAGTCCTACTTTCATGAAGACAATTTCTATAAAATTACTGTGATACAAATGTACATGAAAGTGTAATGTAACAGTCTTTACAATTCATAAAACTCTGGAAAGCAATATTCAAATTTTCAATAATTTTCAGCCTCCTGAATCAAAGAGTTATTTTCAAATCAAACAGTAAGCATTGAATATAAAAAGAGGAACCGGCACCTGTGTAGTTTCATTTCATTTTCTTGATAAAGCTCAGTCATTACTTTAAGTTTCTGCTGAAGCTTTTGAACTTCACTTTCAAAATGTTCATTTTCAGACTGCAAGGAAGCTTGCTGACTTTGAAGGTTTTCGATACGTTCTGTCAAATTTAGAGATGATTAAATTGGGACAATGTACAACTTAAAAAATTAAAGTATTTGCAATATTTTAGTATATTACAAGTCAGTAAAAACCTTTGATTCTATGTTGATTTAATAATATAAGCAATAATATGCTCATATATGTCAATAAATTATACAAATTGAGAAGCAGTACTGCTCCTTTTGTTGGAAAAACAGCAGCTATACCATTTACCTGTCACAAAGTGCAGTGCTGAGCGCATCTCTCACCTTTGCTCTAAATTGTATAGCTTCTTTGAAAACAATGCAGTTTTGTAATTTACAATATAAATTTTCATTTAGGACTCCTATTGTAATTATTCTACTAAAGGAGTAAAATCAATACCATCATGCACTCTTGCAGATTTATCCACACAAGGTCTTGCTGAGTCACCTGAAGGCACAACTCAGATTTGTCAAACTACCTTATCTTTCCAAATTTAAATCAGTCATGTTTCTTCTCTATTTACTACTCCTACGACTCTCTTCAACAAACAAAGCAAGCTTCAAGTAAGCTTCAATATCTTTATGGGACAGAGTTGCAATCACTTTTGAAAACACACTTGCACAGAGAGTCAGTTTTAAGGACTATAAAAAAACTGAAAAACAGAGTTTTACAGAGCATTTAATCACCCAAATAACAAAGCACAGTACAATCAAATGTGATGGCTACTCTGCTGGCTGTTGTCTCTGAAAGCAATAGCTAATTACAGGCTTTAATTTGAATTAGAGTGGCAGTGGCTTCATTTTATAAGGTATAATTCAGTATGTCCTACACAAAGGAAAAAAACAGAGTAAGATGCTTTTATAGGTTCAATTCTCTAAATGCAGTATTTCAGATTTTAAGGTGGCCAGGTTGGATGGGGCTTCAAGCAACCTTGTCTAGTGGAACATGTCCCTGTTCACGGCAGGGAGGTTGGAACTAGGTGATCTTTAAGGTGCCTTCCAACTCAAGCTATTCTATGATTCTATGGTAAGTATTGAGCTTGCACCTATTGCAAACTAATTGCAATTAAGCTACCAAAAATTTAGATTAAAACTCCATTGTTTCATGTCTAAAAAACAAATAAAGAAGGTATTGTATATTAACATCACTTTACCCAAATATTTTAAGATTTTATAACTTCACAGCTACAGAATATTTCAAAAGAGTACAACAAAATTTGCAAATGGTGCTTTAGCATCTCTGATTGCTCTCCTTCTAAAAATCAAGTACTTAAAACAGCTTAGCAACTTAAACAGGCATTTTAAAAATCAAGTAGAGCTATTAATGTAACTTAATTAAGTCTTTACTGCAAGTAATACTTACAGCCCATGACCTCATTTTACAAAAGTAACATCTTATTAATCTTAAAGGCAAAAAAAACCCATTTAATTACCTGTAAGCTCTCCTTTAGCTTTACTTTCATCAGACAGTTTTGAATACATTTGATCTCGTTCTGTTTCCAGGGTCTTTAAACAAGCATTTAACTACAAAAGTAAAAAAAAAAAAAAAAAAAAAGGCATTTTAAGATTACCAAAAACTGTTTGCATGCAAAAATATCTAATTAAACATTAAAAGATTATGAACTCAGTGATGCTCATATCTATATGCAATTAAATTTACCATAAAAATTATATATATTGCCTCTAGTTTACCCCACTTCCATCCACAAGTTTCTTAAAATCACATACCTTTGCAGCATAGATCAATTTCTTCACAGTTCGTTTTTGTTGATCATCTGATGGACAGAACAGAGTAATATATCACATGTAAAGCACAAAAAAGTTTGTGGAAGAGCTTACTACTACTTTTTTAACATATGTATCTAAAAATGCAAGCCCCAACATACCATGGTAGGTATAGCATATTTGGAGGAAAAAGAAAAAAAACAAAGGGGGCAAGAGGGATACGCCTATATTCTAGTGTTTTGTTTGCCAACCAGACTCAGAATGGTCATGTTAAAAGTGATATGCTGAATACATGCTCTAACACTTACTGGGCCATGGCCTATGGCTTAATCAACATCAGCATAAAAAGAAGCTGCAGCAAGGAAAGAGAGGAAGAAAGGCTCTTCTGTGCCACAGTTTTGAGGGCACTCACATCTACACCCATCTGACTCCAGTGCTACCAAACTGCCTGCAACAAGTACCACCTGCATAAGGACAAGGATGAAGAAATCAGGCTCTAAGGACCACTGCAACTGCTGGGAGGAGCTTCAAGAAGAATGGAAAGCAAGGTTTCCACCTAAAAACGTTTGAGAATCGCTGCTTAATACTAACATAGGCTAAAGTTGTTCTGCAAGAGACCATGCACTGAGTCTTTACGTTGCTCTCTGATAATACGTATGCTTTATCTACAGCTACACACTGCTAAACAGTAGCACAGGTTGTTATTCCAGAGGTGTTCAAGCATCAGTTAATTGTCTGACATGGATAACACTGGGTGAGTTTTGAAAATCCAATTTCTACAAGCTAATCTTCCAACTTTCCTAGAAGTTTGTTTGTTTTGTACTTCTAAAACATCTACTAAATTAATATTTAAGATAGGAAGCTATACAAACCATACCTAAGGGCTCTCCATTCTCTGTCTCACCCTTTATATCTATGTCCCAGTGATTATCTTCAGTGTCATCATCTTCACTTATTGCTGAACTCCAGTCTTTCATCTTCAGTAAGTATTGTGTCAGCGACTAAGAAAAAACCCACACAAAACACAAAGAGTAAAATAAATACAAGCAATGAACATGTAGTTACCATTACAATTACTTTTCCAGGATTTCTATCCTTAATTTAGTTCCCTTAGCACATTAAATGAGGTCCATATACAGGATTCTAGATGTCCGATATTACTTTTTCAATTAAAACATATACCTGCAGGCCAATAGGAGTAGTATGCATGCTTTTAGCAGGGCTTGTGTATATGATGTACACACATGTAAGAATATACTCCCAACTCCCATGCTCCAAATTAAAAAACCAAAAAAAAACGCAAATAGTCTGAAAAGATTTTTTCCTTATTTAAGTGCTGGCTTTCAAGGCCATCAGACTGCTCCACTGTGCTGCTAAGCAACCTTTCTTGCTTAGCAGGAAACAAGACATTAGAGAATGAAGACAGCAAACAAAGACTCTAAACAGCTTAAGGCATATTGTGATCAGCATCAGTCTGAATGATGTGATTCAATGCTAGCTGTCATAATCTACCTTGACTTGACTCTCTTTATTTTTCAATACTTCTTCTATATCTGCTTTGGACGATTCAAACATCTTGGTCTGTTCGTTTAGTTCACTAAATCGTTCACCCCATCCTTCAGCTTCTTGTAAAAGCTAAAAAGAGAAATACCAGATTAGCATGATTGTCTATTACAACCAAAATCAAAGTACTTGAGCCTGTTATGTATATTATATATACCTAAGCCGAATTTTAACCACTTGCCCATCAGTAAGATTTAACAGAGACAGACTGCAAGACAGTTAAACCTCAAGAGTTGGAAAATAAGACTTCTATGTTATTGTGCAGTTGCTTTAGCAACAGTTAATAATCCACTCCATTTAAAAATCTGATGTGACAATAGCAATGGATATAAAATAGTGACAATCTGTGTAACAGCTACAAACACTGGGGAATAGATGGAGAGGAGAACATTCATTCCCCAATATGTACACATGCTTCTGAAATTGTACCTGTCTTTTCAAGCTATAAGAGATCAGTGATGTAAGGAAAACCAGAAAGCTTTTTAAAAAGATATTTAAATTCATGTGACCTGCAAAACTTTATTATTGTTCCTACTCTATCCCATACCTATTAAAGCAAAGATTTTATTTTAAAAAAGCTTTCCTGCTAACGGAAGTCAGCTGTATGTCATCAACACCTACTAGTATGTATCTTTGTAACCAACTGTGGTTAACTAAAAAGACAGGTAGATTCCAAGGTTACATTTTAGAAATACCCACCAGTAAAATCTAATTTCACAAAAATACTTTACAGCAGTAAAGGGATTAGCACGCTTAAGCACCAGTTCATTATAAATTACCACTGCAACATACTAAGTAATTCATATTGTGAGAACAAAACTGAACTGATGCAAATGTCTGTTAAGACAAAGCATGCAGTACAAAAACATGGGGTACAGTACAAAAATAAAATGTCTTAGTGTCAAAAGAACACTGCTGCTTAAAGTTGCACAACAGGCAACCAATTTAAAAGTAGTGAATGTACTGAAAGGAATAACTAGGTTGAGTAACAAGAATATAACAGCCACTTATACTAAAAATAAAACCAGAATATGGTAGTTAAACAGGGGAACTGCCATGCAAATTGACAAGCAAGCCTGAGCAAGGTAAACTGGAAGGCATAAAACAAAAAGTATGTGACTAGAATTGAATGAACGCCACTTGGCCCACAACTGCACCCTTCAAGCAGTTAAAAGCCATGTATGAATTTGCAGCATCATGCAAACTATGTATTACAGGTAAAACAAAAATACTCTGTATGCTAATACTGCTCAGAAGACATATACAGGCAACTACTTTTATCATTAAACGTTATTCTCAAAGGGAAACTAATGTTTCTTCATTAAACCGAAGAGAAAATAAATTGACATGACTTTATAGACCTGTAAGAACTACAATAAATAGGAATGCAAAGATTTTAAATAAGCGAAAGCAATATATATTTCTAATGTTCCTGAAAATAAAAAAAAACAAAGCACAGAAAGTTTGGAGTTGATTAACAGTTCCCTTGTTCAAACTAAAAGGCCCAATCCTCTCTCTGACACATCATAAACCTGAGACAGCACATCTGTTATAACGTTTAAGCTATGATGTGCCAGAAGATTATGACCCATTAGTGCAAATGGACAGAGGAAGAAAGTACTCTAAATTCTGTGAACAAATAACAACTTTGTTACCTTTTGAGCATAAGTGAAATTCCATCTTAAAAAAAAAAAGAAAAATAAAAAAAGGATATGGATATTCTAATACAGCAAACTAACTCACATGCTTACAAACTACTTCATAAAAGAGAATGCAAATAAGCAAAGCAGATACTTCTTTCCCTATCAGGTTCCATCAACTCTTATCCTATTATTTACCTACTAAAAAGCAGAGCAAAATGCAATACACACAAATGTTCTCAAATTACTAAAAACTGAACAAAACTCAGTTAACAACAAAGTATAGTAATTAATCTTAAATAATGTGGTTAATGAACTACTATACCCCAGTTATTTTATCTGGAAGGAATGCAAACCCCCTTATTTTCATCTAGGAATCTGGCAGGTTAATTATATCCCAGGAGTTGTTTTTACTGATTTTTTTCCTGGTTTTGCTTGATATGATTGCCTATAAAATGTAGGGTAATTGTCAGCAGTTAGCATTATCTTACTCTAAGTACTGTAAGATTCTTTTCACACACACACACACAAAATTGGATTATTTCTGTTTGAACCCAAGAAATTACCAGAGGGGGGGAAAAAAAAATCCTTCTATATTAAAACTTTGTGTACTGTTTCTCAAAATTTATTACGTAAGTATACTGTCACATTTGAAATAAAGCACCAACCAGATTCTTCCTCCTCACAGAAACAAAGAAAGAGCATGTATAGATTAGACAAAAGAGAATCTCAAAATAAAATAAGTTTAAAGCAACTTCATTCTCACTGTGATAACACTGAAATCTACTGTTTCTTCACTAATAAAATTATCTTCCTTTTTTTTTGTAGTCACAAATGTGTAGTCCTAAAATTAGAGAAAAATATGAAGTTTTACTGATAACAGAGTTCCACAGAACTGAAAAATTTCCCCGGTAGAAAGTTTTCTGTTTCCAGTAACCTTTGGGTTGTTTTTCTGAATCAGTAAGTCTGATGTGCACAACATTTTGATAGAGGGGACTAAAGCAATAGCATCTTCTAAGAAGCTGGGGAAAAAAAAACGCACAGGCCTGTACTTCTATTCCCTCCTTCACAAGATATTTATCAGGTTACTATACAGACAACAAGGAGATCATCAGTCACTCACGAAAATAAGCAAATGTCCATTAAAAACAAAGAAAAACAAAACAAACAAAAGCAACCAACCAATACAAAATCCACCCAAAAACATTCCATGGAACATTTAATGTTCAGAAAGCATATATTCTTGTTAGAAAAGGAAATAAATAAAATAAAATAAAATAAAATAAAATAAAATAAAATAAAATAAAATAAAATAAAATAAAATAAAATAAAATAAAATAAAATAAAATAAAATAAAATAAAATAAAATAAAATAAATTCATTGTAAAACTAGTTATTGCACAGGACAGCTATTGCATACACTGAACATTTTAAAATAATCAGCACTCTTTGGGATCTGGCTACGGCACTGAGGAAAATAAACAGCTAAAATCTGGGAAGTAATTGTCTTTTCTGTCAATTTGTATTACTTACCTGAGTTTCCATGAGTTCACCTATAACGGTACTACAGTAATTTTTTTACCTGCCTTTTGCATACTTTGCAATTTCTTAATTTCTTTTGTTTTTTGGATCATACATAAGTATTTTGTCACTGCCTCTGTAGAGAATCCTAAAGGTGGACTTGCTTAAATCCTTCTGCTTTCCTCCAGGTCTCAGCAAAATTCTTATTAATCTCATATTATCATATGGTCTCTTTCTAACCAAAATCTACGCATGTTTCCACAAACAAACTCTGATTATTTAATTTATTTTAAAACAGGAGTATTTTACACAGTTATTCAACATAAAATCATTTTAAAGCCACGTCCTCTTCCTCATTCCATTTACTAGAACACACAAGGGGTATTAATAAACATGCTGAGGATGAGCTCCTTGGAGCAATAGTATTTACTCACTATCATACAAAAATACAATATTTCTACGGATAACTAGGAAGGACCTACCTGTTTCTCACTTTCCTGGAGATGGCAGGTTTCATCTACTGCATCTTGAATGGATGTCTTAAGTCTCTCTGTATTAATCTGATAGACTTTTAGAGTGGACTTGGCCTAAGTGAAATAAAAAAGTGCATTGTTTCAACAGTAGAAGTGAAGACAAGTGAGGTCATGATGGTATTATCAGACTTATTCTTAGGTTTTCTATCTGTGCTATATATGTATTCTCCCATTTTCCCTAGAATTTCAACAGTTTTTTCTGATTGTAGTTTTGCAACACTATATATCACTGTGGAGTAAGAAGGCAAGGAAAAGACAAGGTAACTGTACTTCCGAAGAAATGCCAATCACTATGGGAATTTCAAAGTTGCTAAATCAAGTCACACAAAAGTATTAAGCCTTACAAAGTCTTTTGGTTTACACAGCATATTATTTCTGCACAGTTAAGTGAAAAAAAATAAAACAGTAACTACGTAGAGAAAAGAAATTGCAAAGATCTGAAAAGAGAAACTACAAAGATTGGGCATACCTCATCAATTTGTGACTTGATAGATTTTGCTTCATTCTCTAAAGACTCCACTCTCTTCTGAATTTCAGCCACCTGAAAATTATTAGTTGTCATATAGCTTCTTCCACAGATTTGACTGAAAAAGTCTAGGCAATTAATAAAGTTATTTTAATTTTAAAACTGAGAAGGTTATACTGCCAAATCAGTAAAAAAAGCTTTTATTGTTTTGAGTATTTTGCTTTATGAGTGTTATTTTTTCTAATATGCTATAAGGAGTATGAAAGGAGACAAAATGGAAAATGTAGGTTTTGTCTCACAAAACCCAAAGAGAATAGTTTGTCTTCTCCACAGATAACTTACCGTGTTTTGTCTGTTTGGTTTTTTTTAAACTAATAGTAACAAATAAAGGATTCTATTTATTCTTACCAAGTTATCACTTTCTGATTGCTTAGATTTTTCTTCTTCCAGTTCTTTTTCTAGATTCTCTAGTTCTTGGTTGAGTTCCAAGTTTGACTTGCTCAGTTTTTCATGCATTTCCTAAATCAAGTTGTTTCAACAGTTAACATAAAACATTTGACATTAACTACATATGAAAACAACAAGTAGATTTTAAATATGAGAACAAAGTATATTTAACAATTTTCACCATATCAAGGATAAATCTCAAAGTACTCTAGAGACTCTTGCATGTTAACAAAATCCCTAACAATTAGCTCTATAGGATCCAAGGTGCAGAGTGAAACAAATCTATTTGCTTTTTTGTTACATAAATTTCATAGAGTCCATTAATTATTTTATTCATGTTTTTGGAACTCTTTTACAAATGTTTTCTCAGTTTGGTGGATGTAAAAATGTAGTGGTAATTTTTGTTTACAATTGTGCCCCAGTAGCTTATAAAATATATTTGAATTAAATCAGATGTGAGAAAAAATACTTCATGCAGTACCCTCTCTCCTAGAAACAAGAATAATTTACTTTTTAAACAATTAAATATTGTCTAATATGCCATTTGCCCTAGTATCAATCATTTTTAATAAAATTGTTACAAAAAGTTATCTTAATTTAAATTTCTTGCTTCTATGTCATTTTGAGTAACCCAGGACCCAAGTACCAATGCTCTCAATTAAAACAATTAAGGTTTGGGGGATTAGGATTTTTTTGTTGTTGTTGGGTTTTGGTGAGGTTTTTTTTTAATATGGCCAACTTTTTTCCTGAAATACTGCCTTAAATCATAGAAATAACAATTTCCATTTATCTTTTTACCTCAAAAAAAGATGCGTCTGTTGATTCTTTCATAACATTACCGTCCTTCAGAGACAATTCTAAATCTTCAAACTGAAAAGGAAATACTGTATGTCAGAATCTATGTAAAGAATTGCATAAATAATAGCACTGGTTTAGGGTGCTCTAGACTAAAACATAGCCACCACCTAAATATTCACAAATGCACCTTGCTGGAAATCAGGAAAGCCTTAGCCCTAGTAGATTATCCCAGTGATATAAAACGAAGACATTTAAAAGCTGCTTCCAGTGAAATATATTGTATTAAGAGAACTTGCTAACACCTTAGTTGCACTTAAAGGCACCGACAAGGGAAAAGCATGTGAAGAATCACTTTAAAAGGTTTTAAAGATCTCACTTTTAGATAGTTTAATACTTTAAATATTTGATTAATTGAGTCCATTTCTGTGACACACCTAAAAGTAATAAATGACCATTACCTCTTTTTTGCAAAGGCTGAGTTTTTCAAGAATTTTGCATTTGTCTTCAACTAATTCAGCAATTTTATTGGCAAGCTTTTTTTCCCTTCCTAAAAAAAAGACAGTTAAGTGTTGCAACATCCAAATAATTAAAAGGAGAAAAAAAAGATGAAGAAAAAAAAAAGTAAAAGAAAGTCATACTCCAAAGAAAACAGTATGAAAAATAAGCTTACCTACATAAAGTCGACTTCTAACCTGAAATAAAAAAAATACATACTGAAAATGTCTGATCAATTACTCTTGCACAGAGTCTGAAAACTAATCTTGTAAGCTGGGGTTCCATGATCAGCTTAACAACAGAACTTTAAAAAGGAATATAAATACAGGCTGTTGTTAAAAATGCATAATTGCATCCTCTGCTCTCACCCATTCCACGGCTGCCTGTTTGCCCTGTCCTTTTCCCATTCTAATCAAACAGCAAGAAGAGGGAAAAGGAGTTTCGTTTTCACCTGGATCACTTTTATAACACACCTCCGTATAGTCACCACATAAGCATGACTGCCAAAACAAAGTGGTGGTGGACATGTACAGCCAAAAGAGTATGAAAGAAGTAGCAGAGGGAAGTTCCAGGTGCCAGCTCAGATTTACCTTCCTATGAGGATAAAACTCCACACATTACAATAGCTAACCGTTAGAGCCACAGTAAGGGTACTACCTAATTGGCATCCTGCCCAGATGCAACACTGTGCGAAAAACCAAATCAGCAGCTGCCACGTGGCATCTAGTGCCCCAGAATCAAAATCTAACAAACTGTGGGATAGAATTTGCCACAAATGGCCCAGACAGGAGGCTGAACCCGCAGAAACTTTACAACACAGCACTCCTCTCAAGGCAGGGCCTGGATCACATGCCTAACATACAATGCGTCCCTCAGATTTTCCCTGTTTTCTCCTCATTTAAAGCCATGGGATGGCCACAAGTCCACATAACAAAAAAAGGGGACAAAAGTAATATGCACACCTTATCCCGTCATAGCCCAAAAAACCCAAAACCAAATCCCATCACTTTTGAGTAAGTAACCATTAATACTTTAAAGAGCAGTCAGTGCGTTCTAAGTATGAATGACTGAAAAAGCTATCAGTAACTTCTGTAATATCTAATGCCTTAGTGACACGTGCAGGAGGAAAACAATACTGGAGTTACTGCTTGACTGATTTCAGCTGAAATGCTGAAAGTATGCTGGTATGAAAGTACCACCTGGAGGGACGCTGCTAGAAAACAGAAGGAACGACCCAACTTATAGCTGCATTAACTTATACAAATACAGATTCCATTCCACACAATCTGAATCACTGCTGCAGAATAAGGTGGCATTTTTCCAGATCTAAGTTGATGCTAGAACCCTAAAAATGCGGTTGCTCATATCTGAAAAACTAAACCAGTATGCAACCTATCTTCATACATGAGCACCAAAATCACATTTTGTCTATTTAAGAGTATGCAAAAACTGTGGATAAATTTAAACTACTGAATTATGGACACTGACCCCATTTCATTAGTAGGGAGAGTTTGGTAGGCAGCTGTTATTACTCAGATCCTTACTCACTGTAGAAGACAACCCTTACCTCAAAAATATAATCTGATTGGTACATTAAAAGGTTTCAGTATTACATTTCTCAGTCATCAGCTGAGTGCTCACAAGCAGCACACAGTGAAATTGGGTCAGTGTTCTAATAAACAGAATCAAGGTCACTGTTCGAAGAGTTTTAAAATAACTCCCTTGATGGGAATCTATCTGAATTGATTTTGCTTACAATTACCTTGAAAGACCTGAGCTAATGTGGCTATAGCCATCACAGTCACAGAGATACCAATACACACACCCTAGAGAAGACCCCTGTATCCCATGAAAAAAAAATAAGGGCTGACTTTGAAAATCTGGAGTAGAAATTTAAAAGGGAAGGAAAAAGGAAGCCTTACTACATCAAGTTTCCTCGCATTTCCTCTAATGACAAGTCACTCGGTATACCTCAAAATATTTAGTGTCTTGACAAAACAGACTACTGAAATTCTCTTTTATAGGGATTCTAAATTCAATCACAACAGATTTAAAACTCAGAAGTGTAATATATCTTGAACAGAATACAATTTCAATTCAAACTGTGCATGTAATCTGAACACTTACAGATTGATAACTTCTATATAGGAACAAGAGAACTGTGAAGGTTCCAACAACACCAGCACAAATCACTATTTCCCATGGGAAACCATATAGATCAGGACCAGGTCTCATATCTTCAGGCAGTGAAGCCACAGCCTGAAAAATAAAGTAAAAAGCTTCAACTAAAAGAGATTAATGTTTTCAACAGAAATAGACATTACATGTTCATTCAGTTTACTTCTAGGGCTTTTATAGGCTTGTACATCTATTTTTTTTTCTCCAAAACTCTGAGAAAATGGTTAACAGAAGTGTTTGGTTCTTGATTTATATACTTATCAAGTGAAGGAAAAAAAAAATCCAAGATACAATGATTACATAAAGCTCTGAAAACTTTTCCTTCTGAACCTACCAATTACAGTAAGTTCTCCTTCAAGTTGTCTATACATTTCACTGTTACAATAACCAATACTAATAAGTATTTTTCACGATTTAGTGGTAGAAAATTTGTTTGGTAGAAAAGCCTGCTCAACCGAATTAATACTAAAACAACATACTGAATACAGAGAATTATTTGACACATTTTAAATACACTTACATTCTACTTGTAAAGGGATATCCCTATTTTCTCAAAGATAGAACCTGCTGAACGTAGCTCACACTTACTAAAAGTTACTGTGCAGTAAAGTCTTAATCTGAATTTCTTTAATAAAACGGCCAGACTACCCCCATCTCAAGCCAAGAGGGGTGTGCGCGTATAAAATCAGGGAGCGTTCGTTCCACTGCTTTGGCTTTTAAAGACCTTTATTCTCGAAGAAGCGGCCGCTACAACAGGACCCGCGCGGTCCCGCCCCAGGCTGGCGCGGCACAGCTCCAGCTCCAGCTCCAGCCCGGCTCTGCGCCGTGCACGGTGCCGCAGCCGCCCTCTCCGCCGTGAGGCCCGTTCCTCTCGGACCCCAGCCCCCGCCATCCCCGGCAGCGCCGTTTCCCCCCGACGCCGAGGCGTCGCTGCACAAGATCAGAGCCGACCCCGGGCGGAGGCGGGTCTCGCACTCACCCTGCGCGCCCCTTCCAAGGCCAGCCCGCAGTAGCGCTGCGCGCTGTCCCGCAGGCCGAGCCACAGGCTGGCGGCGGAGACGTCCAACGCATCCCCACGGCCGCCGGCAGCCATCTTACCGCGCGCGGCGGCGGCTCGAGCCCCCCCAGCGCGCGGCCCCTTCCGGCTCGCTACTTGACAACCGGCCTGTACCACTGCCGCGGGGGGGAAGGAAAAACCACTGCTGCCGCGGAAAGGGGGGAACTGCGCGAGCACAGGCGGGAGCACCCGGGGAGCCTGAAAGGGGCGGCGGACTGTACCACTGCGACATGAAAGGGGGCGCAACACGGCCGCCGGGAGGGGCAGTGGGGGGAGTGGAGAGGGAGATACCACTGCCGGTGGAGGTGAGAGAGCGACCGCAGCAGCCGGGCCCCGGCCTCACCGCCCGGCCCCCACCGGGGGTGCCTCCGTACGCGGCTCCGAACTCTGAGCCGGCGGGGCCGAGGTGCGCTTTAGGGTGCCCTCTCCTTGCTCTCGCAGTGCAGCTATCCGGCGCGGGGGCAACTGGCGGCTCAGTGCCGCAGGTCTCCGGGACCTCTCCTGACAGAGGGGCGGGAAGGCCCGACAGCCCCCTCAGGGTCCGCCCGCCGCCGCCCCCGTCCTCCGGTACTGATGTGGCTCCGCTGGCCACGAACCTCCTGTTGTTCCTCAAAGTTACTCGCTGGGAAACTCACCTCTGCCCCCTCCATCTGCCCCCGTGCAGCCGCCGGTCTTTACAAAAATAAACGTGTCTGGGCGAGATCCCTCGGGAAGGGCCTGGCTCCCACCGGCCGGACACGCCAGCCGGCCGCGCCTGCTCCCAGCCGGGCAGCCGAGCTGACATTGGCCCGGCGGGGGAGGAAGGGCGACAGGTGGATGAGCCAGCGGCCGCGGCCTCCCGGCCTTGCGCAACGGGGTTGTTGTGTACGTGCCGGGCTGGTCACCAGCGCCAGGGCCGCCCCAGCCGCGGGGCACTTCAACGACCATAAATTAGATTTCTTCAAAAACTTCGTTTGCTAAAAAATTGATCGTACTGGGGTCGCTGACAGAAAAGTGTAAGGGAAGATACGAGAAACAGTAGCCACATAGCAATAGATTCTTCTTCGGCTCATTCACTAGGACTAACCATATTTTTGTATTATACAGGGTGTTTCAAAAAGATGGACCCAACTTGAAATCACTGTATCTCTGCAACCACAAACCGCCCATGAATGAGACTCTTACCATTTGAAACGACAGGGCACAGAATTTCAAATGCCTCTCCTAGCACATAAACAGCCCCCAGCCTGAGTCTTTCCCAGGGTGGTGACCCTGCAACACAAGGCGTTTTGTGTTCTGCAATTCAGCAAAACTGAATCTGTAACTGCGGTGCAGCATGCATTCCAACGGCGTTTTGGTATTGCCCCGCCAATGCCAAAGAGTATTCGTCATTGGTACCGACAATTTGAGGAAACTGGCTGTTTATGTAAGGGGAAGAGCACAGGGCGACCACACACTTCAGAGGAGAAGGTGAGTCCATCTTTTTGCAACACCCTGTATTTTTTCTTTTTTTTTTTTTTACATATACTTAACTACACTTTTTTTTTAATTAGTGTGCACTCACTCAGTTTTCACAGTGCAAGGTGGCTGACTTGCCTGTGATGCTGGTATCACCCTTAGGTGTAAGTGGCTTTTTTAGCTGTATTAAACAATACAAGAATGAGTTTGGCCATAGCAGTGGCCTATCAATGAGCATTGAAATCCAATCAGGTTCATGAGAAAATAATGCAAAGCCCTTCAGTTTTTCTCTTCTAGGCTGCAATTTAGTCAGAATCTAGGTAAGTAGACAGGAAATCAGGAACAAATTTATGTGTTTCTTAAACTTCAGTTACCTAATCCAAACAAACTCAAATACCAAAATTAATGAAGTTTGACGTATACCACTTTACCTGATATTACTCCTCTGTTTAGAGGGAACAGTGCAACACGATCTACCTTTTCTCAAATTCTCTTGCAGCACTGTTTCTTGTGCAGTTATGTCCAGTAAGGTTCACCTTCACTCTGTCCCTACACTCTTGTATTTAAGACATCTCTGTAGAAACTGTAATATCATTTTGTAATTTATATATTTGCTCAGAAAATAATTTTTTATGGAATTCTGAACTATGTGAATATTTGGGAATCAAGGTTTCAAACTTAATTTTTAAAAATAATTGAAATATTCTGGTTATTTTACTCATCCTAAACCAAACTTTTAAAGTCCAAGCAAATTTCATCAGTACTGTCATGGAAACTAGAGGAAGCTATGAGTTTCATTTAAAACAAACAAACAAAAAGCACACAACAACAACAACAACAAAATGCTGATATTTTGGCCACTGAGGTATTTTCTGACTGCTCTGTAGAAAAAAATAAATGCACTGAGTTCATCAGATTCTGCAGTGTGAACAACAAAGGCAGATGACCAGCAGCTAACCTGACATTTTCTTGTTCCATCTCTATCTCATTTAGCATCAGATACCCTGCTCTGGTGGGGGGATTGGACTAGATGATCTTTTGAGGTCCCTTCCAATCCCTAATATTCTGTGATTCTGTGGGACTGCAGAGGGTTTATTTAAAAGGATCTTTTTTTAGTTCTTTTTTAGGAGCTTCATTGAAGAACATAACTAATAAGTGACTGTCTTAATTTTGCACTAATGCCAAACATATACAACATAAAGAACTCTTACCTTTTTGATAATACTCGCCATTGCTGAAAACATGTATTTTATCAGTTCCCCAATCTCAGCAGCATTCAAGCACAGAAGCATCTCATATATCCATCCTCCTTCTGGTTTGTTCATAAGGAAACAAAAAGGTTTTACATTATAATTATCAATTTAATATAATTCCAACTATTTTTTTTTTTAAGATTGCAAATTTATTTTCCCTAAAATTAAGAAACACTTACCATTACTTGGAACGTAGTTCTGGATGGCATCTGAGAAAGCCTTTTTGACATCAAATGGAAAGTCAGCTACTGAACTGTCAATTTTTTCTCCAGAATTTACTGGAGGAAGCACTATTGCCTTAGAATGTTGGTCACTGTTATGTTCACTGTCTACAGCTGCATTCATTTCATGTTCCTTCTCTGGTTTTTCTCCCAGTAGCTTTCTTCTGCTGCCTACTCCTGCAAATAATTGTGAAGGAAGTCACACTTATTTTCAGACAATTCAACTTAGACACAATTTTATATTAATCTTTACAAAGACTTTGATTTTTTAAAAATTATTTTCCTCAGCTTAAAGCCAAACACTGGATTGCTATATCAGAGTAAAAATGGGCTACAGATTTAAGAAATACTCGTTCAAATAGTGGTCTCAAAACAGAGTTTGGAGGATAGAACTTTAGGCAAAACTGGTGTTGTAGTAAAGTAGTTAAAATCAATGTTCAGGAAAAAATATGCTTCTTTTTGATAGCCTATAGATTCATTGTTTGGGATTAATAGGTCTCTTTCTTACATTATCTCCAAATACAAGTGAGAAAAGCTTTATGAAGAGAACAATTAAAAATGCCATGTAGGGCTAAAGATTAACAGCTTCCCACAAGATAACAAACTTCATTGCAAAATACAAGAAACCACTGGCATGTTGATGCAGAAGTATGGATGAAGGCACCCAGCCGCCTCAGTTTCAGTGACGGCGAGTAAATTTCATGAAACAAATAAAATACCACTTTCAAAAAACCCCACACAATGTTTACCCATGTAGAAAAAAAATGCCATTTACAAATTGATTAATTTTTAATTCTATGCTTCAAGCCAGTATTGGCCAAAGATACTCATCACAAATACTTCAGTAGTCAAAAGTCAGGAAGAGTAACTGGCTCTTAAACTGTTACCATTATATTAACTGAATCTGTATTATCAGATCCTCAAAATATCATAAATCAGACATTACTGTGAATGAGGCTCACTACCTCTTGATTGTAAATCACCAGAGGAGACAGCGTTGTATCTGTTGTGTTTTTTTCCTCAAACAAAGCATATTTTGTTCTTGCTAAATCACTGCCAGTGAAGCATTCATCCAGTACCTTTAACTGCAGTTTGGGATGTACACTGAATTGTTATCACAGACAAAAGCTCTGGCAGCTCTAAAAGAACATTCCTTTTTTCCATACATTTTTCCTGCCCAGTGTCCAAATTGTGCCCCTTTTGCACAGAAACAATCAGTTGTTTCGTCTGCATAACTTTGTCTTTACATGAGTAAGCTGTGATTTTATGACGAATCTTTCAAATTACTGGTGCAGCTGCATAAATTTTCTTCCCTCAGACAGATGATCTAAGGGTTGCTTACCATCTTATTTTAACTTCATATAAAATTGTTGGAATGTAATCAGTGGGCTGGGTAAATCTGAGTGTTTATCATACACTGTTTGCCTGGTTTTGCTTATTTTTTGGGACATGAATGCTGTCTGCCCTACTATGATATGGTCACTTTCATTGTTTTTGATGGATTCAGCAGCAGTACTTTTTCCAAAATGCTAAGCTGTCCTTCCTCAAATTTATCTTGAATAATTTCTAAATTGATTTCATCATTTTATGCACCTTCTACAGATGTAGTAGTATCTTTTGCTTGTTCAGATTCTTTTTCTCTTAACTCCATCCCATTCTTTTGTGCAGTATTTAATTCCACTAGTCCTCGTGTAATTGCTATTTTTTGTGGGTTTTTTAACATAACAAGTATCCTCAGACATTTTTCTATAGGCTTAATTGTTAGTCTTACTAAAAATATTTGCAAGGAACCTTGATCGTCTGGTAAAATAATACCTGTAACCCTTTCTCTTATAATGCTATTTTTATTATTTATATTTCTGGACTTTGACTCTCTCTGATTTTCAGATTTATTTTTTTTTCTTTCACTCTCCTATCTTGTTTCAGAAGCAGCAATTAATTTTTCCGTTTTATCCATCCTTTCACTTACAACAGTATCTTCTTTTTTGACACACACTTTATTAGCCAGGTTTCTGAGTAATCCCAGATTCTGGGGATTTAATTAATTTGTGGCTTTCCAGTTTGAGGGGTTTTGGAGACACTAACTGTAATTCTATTTTTTTTTCTTTAAAATTGTCTTCTATTTTAGAGGTCTTCTAGGGTAAAAGTTCACATTCAGTCAGAATAATATCACATGACTGCTGTGTTGCTTTTATTGTAAATAAATGTCCTTCATAAATTTTTTTGGACTTGGATTCTGTTGAAGACTTTAGCATTACTGTGCCTTTTGAAGTAACGTACGATGATGCCTTCCAAAACTCAGATTAATGTTCTATCTTTTGTATCTTGCATTGTCATAATGGCTTGAATTGATAGGCCTAAATCTGATGACACAGAATAATATTTTCTCTTACTTTATCACATGTGATTTTTATATTTCTTTCTAATTTCTGGATTAGAACTGTCCTCTGACCCATTCCCTGGTACCAGAAGTTCATGTTTGGAAAATGAATCTTTTGTGTTATTTCTGCTTCACTTTTCTAATGACATTGCACATTCATAGGGATTTGTTCAGTTTGTAGCTTCTCTCCTGACAAGCTATCAGCAAGAGCATCAAGTGTTGTCCTATCTTCTACTAATCTGGCAGATTTTTTTTCCCCCTCCACTGCCCTGGTTTTGCATTGCCAGCTGAAGAGAAAGATTGCTCTCTTTGGAGGTATCCACATTACTGTTATCTGATTCTCATTATGTTTAACTTTCTGATTTGAGCTGCCTTCAGTTTCTTTTCCCCAGAGCAGTTTAGCATGGCTTATACTGAGGCCTTTTTTCATCATGGAAGCTTAGTTCTCCTGTTCTCAGCAAGCAGTTTTTATTTTCCATTCTGAAACTCCATTCATCTTCCAGGTAGCCAATTTCTTCTGAAGTTTTTGTACCTGTAAAACTGAAGCCATTAGATGAGGGGTGAGGAAAGAAAGGTTGGTCTGGAGTCAATTCTAAGAACTCCTCAGATTTCTGATCCTGTTCATCATTAAAAATATCCTGACTGAAACTGAAATCTTTGATGTTGTTTTCATAAAAACCCTGTGGCTTGTTTTTATTCTCTGGTTTGTGAATTTTCTCTTTCACATCACCATCCCTTTTGAACTGGCTTGTTGATGCTGAATTCTGTTGTGATCACAGCATTCAACTGGTTTGACTTTCTCAGATGTTTCCAGACTAAGACTTGGCTCACTGTCACATGGGGTCTTCTTGATACCCAGAGGATTATCTGCAGTTCCTGGCGGTTCCCCATAACTTGGTAATTCATTCTCTGAATTTACAGATTCTTGAATACAAGTGTTCAGGTTATTCTGTTCTTTATACACTTTTTCAACTCTTTCAATTTTGTATTTTCCCTGCAGACGAGTTCCAATTTCCACTGTATTTACAAAATTTAATTTTGAAGATAAATGTAGAGAATCTTTGGAGGCAAGGTCTTCATAACAACCTTTTATACTGGTGTTTTCGTGACTTCCACTATTCTAAGAAACATGATCTTCAGCACTGGAATAACTAAACAAGGGTACATGTTGTCTTTTAGATACTTCAGGTTGTACTAGTGTTTCAACAGATAAAGTTTGTGAAGCATCACTATTTCTAACTAATTTGACAAAATGTTTTGTATTGCTATTACTACATTCATTATTTTGCACAGCTAGTGAGGAAAACAGATTGCTTTCTTGGATTGCACCCTCATCTTTTTCCAGACAGCTCCTCACTAACTCTCTGTTTTGCTTGTACTTTCATTGCTCTGTTATTATTCCCTTGTAATATTTCATCATCACTTTCAGTTTGAGGGATTTCTTCTCTAAAAAACACATGTTGCTGCAAACTCTGCACTTGTTCTTCTTTAGGTGTTGAACTCCAATACATCAGTACGTCTGCAAAACTACTAAAAGTGAAAAAACGGTTCTGTTCTTCAGCTATGTCGGGCTTTTCTTCTGTGTTTTTTGTGTCTGAGGGATCACAATTCTGAGGTGGGCTAGGAGAAGAAGAAATCTGATCTGATGCAATTGATTCATGTCCCTATTGATTATCATACATGTCCACATTATAATTAATAAATCTATTATAGATATTTGTATACCAACCTGACTGGACATGTTTACTTTCTGACTCCTGATTTCTTTGTTTAGCTTCAGCATTTTTCAGCAGTTGGCTTTCCAAGACCAAGTCTTGTACTGAACTGTAAGGTTCAAGTGGCTTCTCTTTGTCACCTGTTAGTATATCAAAATATGATTCTGTGCTATTTGAGGTGCTTTTGGTGCCGTTAAGAGTATGCATACTTGCTGGTATCTTCCCAGGACTTGGCATGTTACTGTATGAATCTGTTACTTCATGTGCGTAATTCTCTTCATCTTCTTCACCTGTCACTGCTTTAACTGTTTCATGGTCTAAAGGCTGCACTTCTTCATTCTTATTTGTTTGATCCTTTGTCTCTCTGCTTCGCTGGTCTTCCAGAGCAAGACCAAAATTAAAAACATTACTTAAACCCAAATTAAACCAATTTGACTTGGATTCTTGGCCTTCACTCTTTCCTTCTTCATATGCCAATAACGCTGTGACTGCTGTTTCCTCTTCATTACTGGAATGTCCAGGCACACCGGAATCATCATGGTTTTGTGGATCACTTTTCTCTGATGCCAAACCAACATCTACATTCTGTTCACCAAAATACAGAAAGTCCATCAGTCCACCTTGAAACCAAGCAGATGCTGGGGGTTCTTGTTCCTCCTTATCGTTTGGCTCCTCTAAGTCATTTTCAGCAGCTACCATTATTTTTCTGCCTCGGTATATATATTCTTCTAAAGATTCAGTAATTGCTCTTAAGGGCTCTTCATCATTTTTGCTTCCTGTGGTGAACCATCCTGCAATCCAACTAGATTGAGTTGGCATGGGTTCTAGTGGGAGACTGGTTTGTGTTTGTGGCTCTTCATTATCATCTTCTCTGTTCTCATTTTTTCTAACCAACTTTTTGCTTGCAGACTCCTCTTGAGTGGGACATTCCTTGCAATCATTTTCAGAAGCTGATTCAACTCTTTCTTCCTTTTGCATGGAGTCCCTTGTATGTTTTAAGAGTTCATTTTCATGCAGCTTCGATTCTGCATCAGATGATGAATATTCCTTGTTGTGCTCAGGTAGTGCACTATTTTCATTTTCAAAAGTGTACTTATCTCCATGAAGACAAAGGAAATCAGTTTCCTAGAAGGACAGTATTAACTGTTAATATGTTTTCATGTGTAATTTTCTACAGTACTGTGTAGCACAGCAATATATCTTTATTCTCTTTCTTTCTGTGTAGTTGCACATGTGTATAACTTTACACAAAGGATTGTAAGTTATTATACTATTCCTATTCTATATTGTTTATTAAATAAAAATATTTTAGAGGACCATAAACATGCAAATGGACTAATAATGAAAAATATGTATTGAATTATCTGAAATAAAATATGTGTCAACACTTGGATTTCTAACTGGATATTAGATTTTCAATTGCTGTGAACTACATTGGAAAATCTGCTGATTTTTTTTACCTTAGTGAGCACTTCAACTTCTTCTGCAGTTAAAACTTGCTCAACCTTGACAGCATCTTTTGGGAAATATCCAAAATCCTTTCCTTTCTGTAAAAAAAATATAAAAAGAATGAGAGCATTTAAACTTCAGTATGTTAGGTGCTTGCATACATGCTAGAAAATTATGAATAAATAAATAATAAGTTTATAGGACTGTTCCCCAACCCCTTCATTTTGGTCACACACACAAAAAAAGGTTTCTTTTTCCTTCACAAGTTTTCAATTTGTCACTTCACAAAGCAAGGGGAAGTATATTACTCCATATTACTATTTTCTGTGTTATTTTTATGAGCATGTGTTTGTGCAGAACCATATCAGTAGCCTTAACTCTGCTTCAACTGAGGCAGATGGTCTCAGCCAGCTCCTACTAAAATCAGCTGCAAATTTCCTATTTACTCAAGTGGGAGAAAAGTCATGGCTTAATAACTAATGACACATAATATGTTACAAGAGAAGTAGGATATGAAATTCAGGTATGAGGCCAGCTGCAGCTGAAGAGAAAATGGCAGTGAAGGTGGCAATAGTACAGAAAAATAAGTTGATGACAATGCCTCTCCCAGAAAAGTAAGGACCAGTCTGACCAGGAAACCAACCACTAGCTTTATATTGAACAGTTGCACAGAGTCTTGAATGGAAGAATATGTCTTGGAAAGCAAGGAGGAGTGAGATACTTGCAAAGATACTCTTGGATTAAAAGAAAAAAGCAAGACAGAATTTCACAGTTAAACAATAAATGTGACAGAAAAAAAAATCACGTTTTGAAGCACACAGTTTTACTAGCAGTTGGATTTGGATCAATGCATCTGTTCCTTCTTAGCTATAACATAACTGCATGGTTGTTCTAATTACATTGTCAATTGTTCCAAATCATTAAATATGTGTGATAACTTCTCTGAGAAATTTCCTTGAACTGTGAAGCCAGGTCCCAGTACTAGATCACTGATTAAGCAACCATAGCACCTTCTTACCCACGGACCTGTAGGGAGGTGCTTGACCTGACAGACCTGGATGTTTTTAAGGGAACCAGAGCAAGTCATTGTAGTCAAATGATTACATGAAGGAGACAAAAAACTTGGATTCTGATCTTGACTTTGTTTCTCCATGAGTGATCTTTGCCAAGATGGGATTTTCCCTTTCTATATAACGATAGTAACAATGACGCACCTCCCAAATACTGTATTGATCCATGACTCGTTAATATTACGAAAGAGAGGGAAGATCCCTAGAAGCAAGCAGACTGCAGTTGTTACACTCTTATTATACTCACTAAATTATTTATGGGGAAAGTGTTTCAGATTGAAGTACTTACACTTCCTGTCCACAAATTTTCATTTTTCCTTGAAAGTTTGAAGTATACCGTTATCTCTTCCCCTGGTTTGAAGTTAAGATACCGGCAATCAGGCCCTAAGTAGTCTGTAGTGGTTCGAACTCTGCTCATTGCTGCTGGAATAGTATGTAGAAAGAAAGAAGTATAGCAGCCATTTTGTCTGAAATCAGAAGTCTTATGTATATAAATACATTAAAATGTTTGTTAATACATCAATATGTGCTTTGTAATGATACTAATCCATTTATATCATCAAGTGGAAAGCAACTAATGCAAAAAGCAGCCCAGACCTATCCTGTTTTCATTCTTATTTACTGCAGACATCAAGGGCATTTTCCAGTCCTTATTCAGACAAGCTTTCAATGCTGAAATGCATGTGGAGAATTAGCAAGTTCAGCTACTAAAGCCAGATCTAAACAGCTAAAGAATATTTCCCAGGCATATTTAAATTGTATATTTTATAAATTCTAAGTTAAATCTAGTAATTATTTTGGGGATTTTGTCCTCTATTTTGAATACATTGATATTAAAAAGAAAACAGGTAATTTTAAGCAATATAAACCTTAAGCACATTGTCAAAAACAAAGTTTCCAATTCAATTTGAATGACTTTAAGTTCTCTTTGTCTCCACCCATCTCCCCACAGAAACCACTACTGCTGTGCTCCGGTCAGTTTGCAGCCCAGTCCACCTGCTGTCCCACAGACATCTCTCAGCATCCAGAACCAGCTCAAGTCAGTGTGGCTCCACAGGAACATAAAGATCCATCAGCAGAGGAAACCTAAGCTCTCTTCCACTTCAGGACAAGCTGTCCACATCGAAAGTGCAACAATTAAAGCTGCCAAACCGATGGAGACAGCTTAGAAACTATGCATGATTATGACAGGTTTCACAATGGCAATCAATGAATAATAAGTGGGGCATTATTTATTGCTGCCCACTTGCGATTCAGTGGTTCCACCTCCCACAGAGCTCTTTACTCCCCAGGAATTCCATAAGCAGATAATGCTCTTACTTCACTTTAAGAAGAAAAAAATAAGTAAATAGGATATATTAACAGTGTCTTTTGTAAGAAGGGTTACAAAACCCCTATTCTAAACAGTTTGCTTACAGTAGAAAAAATAGAGTTTTGCAGAATGGGCTGTGAATGTACTGCAAACACAAAGTATATAGTCTTCCTTCTCAGCCTACCTTTTTTTTTTTTACATTTCTTTTGTACCTGTAACAAATGAGTTAAAAATACTTTAAAGCTGCTTTGTACTGCCTATTTTGAGTAAATATGAGAAAAACTAGCTATTGAAGAGTATTTTTGCTGACCTTTGATCTTTATATACTTACACAACACAATCCAGCAAGTATTTCTTTCTCATTTTGTTTGAAAAGTTTAAGTCTGTTGCTCATAAACTTAGTATATTTACAACTAACATTTTCTATGGCTGCTCATTTTCAGTCTATTTCATTGCTAATGTCGACATTATGGTTTGTAATACCTGCATATGCACCATCGCCTCCTTTTGAAAAAACAAACAACTTTTTTACTTACTCTCACATTCCCGATCACCACACTTCTTCCATTCTGAAAGTACCTTCGTACTCCGCAGACTTGTTAAAAATGAAACTACCAACAGGAAAATTCTCCCATCCAAGATCCTCGACATTTTAGATTAAATCTAGAATGCATGGAAACTGCGGAAACTGCATCAATGCGCATTTAGCAAGAATATTCTACGTTATTTTTCTTAGTCTAACAAAACATTGCAAATAAACTGCTCCTTTTCTTTCTCTCATCTGGTTAAACAGAAGTACACTATGCTGACCTGCTAACAATCTGCAAAGTCCGGTGTCCTGTACAGTTAATAATTAACTACATTCTGATAGCGAGACTGATGTTTTGAATACAAATAAACTAGTTCTGGTCACATCAAAATTAAGCCTTTAGCAGAAAAGTTCTTTTGTACTGAGTTTGTGGAAGGTTGTGTTAGGGGAAATTCAACAAGTATTAGGGTTTTTTCTGCATTATAAATGCACTTTTAATATACATCTTCCATCTGATTTTAAGATGGACTATGTTTATATTGATTTGAATGATTGTTAATATAGCTAGTGACAATTTCCTAGGGTTTGTTTTTTTTTTTTTTAATAAACGATATTTTGTGTCCACTGATATATTTTGGATTATTGACAGGTGGTTGTGTTGGGAACTCAGAACAGAATTTTTTTCCACATACTCTTTTGAAGTTTTCACACACGTTAGATGCTAAGTAAAATCCATTAGTATGGGGAATATATACTCAACTGCAAGTTGAGTTCTTGGAGATTTTCAGGCACTTGGGACAACTATAAAATCCATATGCTATCCCTACATCGTACATCACAGAGCAACATAACCAAGCTAAGCAGATGATCTGTCCTGCTTCTTAAGGAATACCCTCTGTTTCTTAGCAACATATTATCCAACAGGGAGGTGTAAATATTTTCTCAAATACAAGCTATTCTTTAAAGCAGTAATTATGCAGGGAGTTGTACACTGGTCATAAAGGTGTGAAGTTGTAGTATAAATGAAATGATACAGAGAAGTTTGTGTTAGAAGTAAGCTTTGCTTCCCATGCTTCACATTGTTGTCCTGCACTTCCTTAGTCACTTAATCACAGTACATCTAAATTGCCTGCAGAAGGGGCTTCACCTTTCCTGCTCTCCTGCATGGGGGTAGCCTCTTCTCCCTCCCTTCTTGATAGCGCCCCAAGAATCTCCATTCCTTTCCAGCCTGATAATGATTGCCATCATCTGCTTCCTAGCAGGCTGCCCCTCCTCAGTCCCCAGCGTGACTCAAGCAGAATTTGCTCTGTTTTCTCTTTCCATGAACCTTGGTTGGATCCTACTTGCAGCACAGTTCTCCTCCCTCCTGTTCCACATCCAATCCCACTAGACACTGGTGCTTAGCCTCATCTGCTGGGCCAGCAAACAGATCATCTACCGGAGGTCAGGAGAAAGAGCACAAAATGAGCCAGGGTCACCTTAACCAGCATCGTCCTGCAAACAAAAATATCACAGTAGGTGATATGTCCTCCAGTGACAATCTAAGACTTTGGCCCCTTCCTTTGCCACGTGACCTGGTAGTCAGACTGGCCCATTCTATGACCTTATGCACCAGCTGCCTCCGCTGTTAGATCATCCACCCACAAGCTCCCTGTACACCAGGGAAAACCATAGCTCAGCCCCACCACTTGCTCCTGACTGGCTTTGATGCTGCCACATCCCCAGCATCAACATTCTCTCCCCTTCACTCCCTTGGATTTTGTGTTGCTTAGAGGGTTGGTGACAGGAGACCTTCCCTGGTGTCCTCCAGCAGGTGAAGGGGGAGCAATGGAATACCAAGCAGCTAAAAGATGCCAAATGCAAAGAAACCCAGTGAGAAGAAAAGTAGGATGGGCATTTTTTTCTTCTTCATTCCCAAGTCTCTACAGGTTAGGACAGATGAATGAGAGGGAATATACATTTATATTGGAGGGACTGTCTCTATATACTCAGTGTTGTACAAAATTAAAAAAAAAAAAAGGACAACACTTTTATCCCACCAAGATTAACAGCTGGTCAAAAGGGTCTTTCATAATGTCACATACCAGCCATGGAACATGGGACAAAACCCAATAATGGGCCTAGAAAGGTTAACAGTACCTTTTGCGTCTGGCAACATGGAGCTGATTCATCTAAAAATGGAAAAGCCAGGTATTCTGACACCTAAAATTACGTACTTCAGCGAGTTTGTGTGGGAAGACAATCAGACCCGCACCTTGAGATCTGCACATTATTACTGTATTTGTCAAAAGAACACTGAAAATGGCTCTGACGTCAGTTTCATATGGACACCCAAACTAATTCTCAAGTCTTCATATGGAGATAAAATGTTGCAGCTTGTCCTACCTACTCAATTTAATTTGCACCTGCAATTTTCAAGTTATTCTGGGCACTGCTCATTGTGTAGTGTAGTCTCAACAACCATTCTTCTAGGTCTGAAGCTGTTAAAAGCCTGATGAGCACAGCTTTGATCTCTGTGTTATTTGTTCCTCTAGTAACTCCAATAATAAATCATATTTATATAAAATACTCTTTTCCTCTATGCTTAAAGCCTATACTTGCAGATGTTATACAAGCATAAATTCTGATCACCTTTGGACCGAAGTGAAAGATAAAGATTCATGGAGTTTATCATAGCTGCCTTCCAAAGGACAAAGTTGAAAGCTTTATAGCAGGCAGTGTGAGATTTCAGGTAATTTCTATTCTGCAGAACTGAAGCAACAAATGTGAGTACTATGATACATGCAAAGATGAACAAGGCTAATGAAAGAGTAAGATCTATCTCCAACAGCTTTCATTAGGATGAAACTATCAACTTTTTATTTGCAATAACATCTTAGTGACTTTAACTACCAAGCTAAAAATGCAGGGATCCCTTATGATATATTAAAATTCACAGAAGGATCAACTCAGAATTGATGGTGCAATTTAAATAAACCAAGTAGTATGGCCCACTGGATGGCTCTTCTAAAACGTGATTTTGTAGAAATACAAGAGATGTTGCATTTCCGAGACTATTCAGTATCTGCATTAACAATAAACATCCCAAAGCAATTAATAACTTGATAAAAGTTTTAAGCACATAAAAGTCAACATTTTTTAGATAACAACAGTATATCCAGGTGTGGTTATATTTTTATAACAATACTAAAAGGCTCCATACAGAACATAGGGTTTCACTGTGTGGAATATTGCAAAATATGGCAAAAGCACTTAAAAAAATATAGTTCTCTTGACTGAGGATGTTTGGATGAAAATACAGATCAACTTTTAATGAAATGTCACACTAAAAACTTTTTTTTTTTAAAAAACAAGTATCTTCTAAAAGTTAATAAATCCAAAGAAGAAAAGAAACACTGATTCACTCTTCTAGTTAGACAAATCTAAATGGGTAACAGTCATTCATCATCCAGATTTAAAACAATTGTTTTTAGCTAGGATAACAAACAGGGAAGCAATAATGGCTTTTTCTTCCTCTTATAAAAACAGTTAAAAGCATGACAACTAACAGTGCATTTCTAGAAAACCATGGAACTTGTGACTTACATTACTTTGAATCTTGATAATAGGTTTCCATGCTTTGAGTGCCTTACATTTTGCCATATGATAGAACACAGTCACCTAGTAACAACTGCCTGAACAGGGTTTGTGGTAAAACACAGGTTTGCTATAAAACTAAGATGGGAAAAAAAAAGTTTGAAAGAGTAAAATTATATTCTCCAAAACATAGATCTCTGTATGTTACTCATACAGCACTGCCACAGCATTTGATCCCATCATAAATACGTGTAGTTTCAGAGAAATTATTCCTTGGGCAGGGACTCATTTTAAATATCTGGGACATGCATGAAATGAATGTTTGTCATGTCATATCACTGTAATTGCTACAAAAATCAGCAGCTGAACCTGTCTCAAAATTGCAGCTGGGACCACAAGACCATTGCTTTCCTGATAAACAAAATACGCTCTAGAATTCTATTTGAAAATTTACTGGTTTTCGAAATGAATTTTGCCGATGGGGGGTGTTTAGTTCACCAATACCTACTTTCCACAGAAAAAATATTTTCAGGTTTCCTTTGAATACATACAGTGAAGCTGTTGTAAGCATAAAGACGTCTGTTTTGTTAAAAAAGCAGGGATTTGAAGAGGTGTACCTTTTATGTAAAGTCATGTTTCAGCTTATAATGAATGAACAATCCGTGTAAAATCTACTCTGACGAGGGCTGTGAGGGGACCATCATGGAAAAAAACACATTATTGGAGCTTTCCAGTTTGTGCATCAGGACTGAAGAAAAAGACAAGTATAGAGTCAGTGCATACAATAAAAGCTCTAAAAAAAAATCCCTGACTGCCTTCTGAAGTGATACCTGAAGCTGACAGGGACCATCTGATGGAAACACTCCACAAGCCAGGCAGAGCATACGTGCTATGTTGCACACTCACATAAGCATCTCAACTTCATTCTTAGTTTTTCCCCTTTTTCAATAATTCCTTTTTCCACGTTACTTGAATGAAAAATAGAAAAAGGTATTTTTCCTTTGATCTGTACTTTGAGCTGAACCCCAAGCTGTTGCATCGAATTCAGTCTTGAAGCCATCAGCTATCTGAAATAGGAGACTGCCAACAGAGGAAGGAAATTGCATCCATGGCCTCAGCCCTGTCCACAGCTGAAATTATTTCAGGGTAAGAGGATGGGACCTGGAGAGCAAATGTAACAATTACTAAAAATACTACTGCTTTATAAAGACAGGAGACTTTATGTAATATTATGCTAATAGTGTACTACTATCTTATACTGTTTCTGTAGTGGAATATTGGTTGGAATATCTAGCTTTTAGAAAACTTCATACTTATGAAGTTATCACACACTGATGTTACATTGAGCTGCTTAGATTTAGCAAAGCTAACTATTAATTAACAGGACAGTTTAACCATGGCAGTTTCTTCCAAAAAACATTAACTGTCAAGTACATCACCAGCTTTGTACTCAGAAACAAAACTTGTCAAAAATACATTGCTGGCTGAAATATAACCTGAAACAAAGTAATCAATCCATTCCCCAGTTCAGTTACCACTATGCACCACATCACTTTTATAAACCCTGTTCCTCTGAAACAGCAGCTGCTGACAAGCAACCTACCTCTCTAGCTTTGCATAACGACTACAGTGTCAGGCATTAAAACCAGCACAGTAAATACACTATGGCAGTGAATCACTCAAGCTTAAAACAAGAAACCTTAAAAATACTCAGAAAAAAAAAAATTAATCAACAAAATTAAAATGAATTCCAAAGGCAATTTGAAATGTGACCATTAGTTGAAACATGCAAGCAAGTAACATTTCCTCAACTACTTGGCATAAAAGTTTGTTCCTTGTGGTAAACTGCTGTGTTTAACACCTTCAATAAGGCATTTGAACTTTTGCTTGTCCTTCAAAATACAATCCACATTAAATCACCATACTCTTCTGAAGGGAATATGGTTGGAGACTACAAGAACTAAAAATGATCCTCAGCTGTAAAGAAACGGAGGCAGGTAGGATACTGAAGTAGCAAATGGCGTGAAGAATCAGCATAAAGTATTGAACTTGTTGAGAAGGGGGAAGCCTGAGGAGCTTTCCCACTGCGTCTATTTGTGCTGAAAGAACACCCCACTTCTTCCCTTGCTAGACACTTTTTTTTTAAGCCAGGAAGTTCAGCACTTCAGAAGTCTGTCACTGCTCTTGAGTTCAGATGGAAAATCCAAAAATGTACACCCTCCCAAACTAGAACTTTACAAAAGTCTGCTCTATGTTCCAGAAAAATGGGCTATATATGGCATTTCATACACTAAAATAAGCTTACATGTCACTTCCATTCCAAAACCTTTCTAGGACTTGTGATCTGTAATTTGGCATAAAAGATACAGGAGTTCCTGCCAAGACAACAGGATTATAGCAGTGTTTCAGATTCAGTTAATAGGCATTAAAGTCTACAAGAACAACCTCGGATATAGAGCTTCTAAGGTACAGACACTCGCAATTATGATTCATGCTTTAAATGCAGAAAGACTAAGGTAATACATCTGTGCTACAGAAAACATCATAGGCATTGAGTAGTCTACAAAGCCACATTTATTTGCACATGTACAGAACAGAGCAACAGATGTTATTGTTTTCCATACAAAATTATATAAAAACAGTATTCACCTTCATAGATAACACCATACCACCTTAAGTTGTATTAAATACATTCAGAAAGCATTCTTACACGCACACAACATCAGTATTAGGTAGTCCCAGGTAACTCCAACACTGCAATGTAACTATTCCTAGTGGTATGAAGGGATCAAATATTAGTCTGCAACTAAAATAAAGAGAATCCTGGTTGAGAAGCAAGCCCTCCACTGGCCATAAAAGCAAGCAACATCATTAAACAGATTAACTGTCTCCAGAACATAGACGTAAATACCACCAAAGCACCTGCAGAAGGCAGATAAGAGTGGTGTTCCAGACTGATGAGCTATCCTGGCCAGTGTTAGCATTCCCATTTCATCACTGCTTGCTATGGATAAGAAAAAAGTTTTATAAAACTGGAATATAGAATTGCATAAAAGCTTGTGATTACAGAAGAAAACAAAAGGTATAGATGCAAATCCATTACTTCCCCTTCCTACCCAGCACTGCAGAGATTACTCCCTTTACTGGGTCTTAAGATTCCCATTCTTGCAAGGAATAGAGGGGAAAAGCAAATTTTTATGTTTCCTGCAATGCTGCCTCCCTACATATGATCTAAAAGGGGAATTTAATTGTCAACAGGACATCTCAAACAATTTATTTAAAATGCACATTTATTTCTACCAAAAAAAAAAAGTGTATGATACAGAAGAAGTGATCACAGCTACTTAAAGGTTTACCTATTAAAATATACAGAGGATCTTAACGAGTACAGGATATTTAAAAAAAGATGCAAAGGAGTGTTAATCTTTTATTTTTACATTTTCAGGAACTTCACATAATTTTGGTAAGTAACCTTTTACAAAATTATGTAAAAAGTACAATAATGCCTGGTAAACAGTCTGCACTTTTCCAAAAGATTTTTTACAGCATGCAATTCTTAAGGCAGCCTTCTCCTTATAGGGAATCCTTTCACTCAAATAATCTTCCGCTGCAAAGATTAGGCTAAGGAAGCTTGGTCTCTTCTGTTAACGCCTTTTGTCTTTCCTGTCTGATTTACGGTCTCTTTCACTCCGAGAAGTTCTCTTGCCTGACCGACTACTTTCTGATATAGATCTCTTTCTATCAGATCTTGAACTTTTATCCTTTGAGCTTTTGGTATCTCTGTTCCCACCTTTTGAGGACTTGTGACTTCTATCTACTCCTGAAGCATCCCTTCGCTTCCTGTCTGTGCTCCTTCTGCGTTTTCTATCTCTGTTATGCCCTCTTCCTCGGCTTCGACTTCTACTTTCACTAGTGCTAGAGCTACTGCTGCTAGTGCCCCTGCTAGTACTTCCACTTGTAGTGCTGCTGCTGGTGGAACTACTCCGACTGCTAGTGCTGCCAGTGCTGGAACTACTTCCAGTCGTAGTACTGCTTGAAGTACTACTGCTACTACTGCTGCTGCTACTACGGCTATGACTCTTACCAGTTTTGTTCCCTGCCCTACCCCTGCTTCTACTCCTAGTCTTATTCTTAATTTCTACACTCAGTGTCTGAGTCTGTTCTGTCTGTGCCTCAGTCACCTTTACAGATACCACAGCATCTTCATCCTTGTCTGCCTGGGGCTCTGTATCCTGAGTGGACTGAGACAACTGAGGTGACTGTGGCAGTGGCACAGACTGCGGCTGGGATAGAGCCTCAGCCACAGGATCTGGCTGAGCTTCAGGTGCCTTCTCTTGTTTTTCTTCACATTCAGATTCAATTTCTGGTTTGATACCTTTATCCTTTTTGGGAGAAGGAACACTACACACTTTTTCTGGCTGAGCATCACACTCTGCTTCTGGTTCCACTTCTTTGCCATTTTCATTTTCTACAAGTTCTACACTATCAGCCTCATTAATTTCAGCCACATCCTGCTCATTATCCACTGGCTGAATGTTTTCACTTTCCTCTTTTATGACTGTGACCTCTTCATGCTGACCATCCTGTTGCTTGTCATTCTCCCTCACCTCAGTAGTAGTCTCTTCTACTTTCATCTCCATTTCATGTTTTTGTTCATCCTCTTCCTGTTCTTTCTCTGCATCACTATGCCCTGAACCTATTTTTCCCTTTTCCTCCCCTACCTCCTCCATTTCTACATCATTGTGCTGATTACCTGTCTCCAACTCTTCCACCTGCTGAGCCGCCTTACCCTCTTCCTGCTCCTTGTTCTGTTCTTCCTTCTTTTCTTCTTTCTGCAACTCCTGTTGTTCTTTCTCCTTCATAGATTGTCTTCTGGGCCTGGCCTCCATTTTGTTAATCTGCTCTGCAAATTCATTTCTCCTGCTTTCAAAGATCGCTAAGGAATAAATGCATAAATAATAATTTCAGAAAACCTACTGATACTGAAGTATATTTTCCCCTTAATAAGCTAATAAGTTACCGAATTATTTTAACTTATAAATACTGCATCCTTATTCATTCTGAAGTAGCAAGCCATTCATGCATAATGAAAAAGACTGCTAGTTACCTTAAGAAAACAAAGCAAAGGGGATAGTCAGCTCAGCTGAGTATCAGAACAGTAAAGCCCTAAATTCAGGCTAACAAAAAGAGTTTTTGACTTCATTAAAATCAATCCAACCAACAGTATAACAAAATAATACCTTAATTTCCTGGTATTTATATATTAACAAGGTTATACTTCCTAAGGTAAACAAAAGACAGAATCAGCAAAAAGCTGGTTAGGTATTAAGAAAGCTTAAATAATATAAGCTATTCAGACAGGTAAACTAGCTTATCCCCCAACCCCACACAATGAAGAAACATTTCATAAGAAAAAAAAAAAACAATACATTCTCAGTTTAATAAAAGAAGAACAGTAGGACTACCATCAACTGCAGTATTTTAATTTGTTTTCCAAAAAGAAAATTATAGTCATCCTGTGAAACAGAAATGAACACACATTAAGGAAAAAAAGTAAAAATTATCATCATCAAGTTTAGTGTTGCGCTTAAGAAAATGCTTCTCAAATCCCTTGTAAAAATCTGCATTTCCTTGGGTCTTCAATCCATAGAATCTGCCTTTTCAAAAACTAAGTTGCTGCACAGGCATATATCTAAGTACTAAAGGTAATATAAAGGACTATGTTTTAAACACATACCTCTGAGATTATTCATACACCTCTCTTGACTTCTTGTAAGAGAAGCAAAGCACATCCAACATAAAAATAAGTCACTGAAAGAGTAATGTTCACTTATGATGAACACCCATGCAAGAAAATACAGTTTGCCCTAACCATGAAATGAATGTATTTAAGCAGACAGACTTAAAATTAATTAATACAGCAAACAAAGGAAAGCAAGAACAAGGGCCTTTGTATCAAAGACAACTTACCATTCATCTTTCTCTGTGAGTCTTCCATCAATTTTTGCGTAGCAGGACACATTCTGCCAGGTATGTAGAATAAGTGGGGTTTTGTCTTCGTTCTAATGTATTTAATTATTTTAGCATTATGTTCATTCCATTCTTCTTGCTGAGAAATGAAAGAAAATAACCCTAAGATACACTAAAAATAGTTTTAAAAAATATTTAAGATCAAGAGCAAAACTAAAACTCACCAACTGCGCAAGCTCAACCTTTTGCTCCAGTAACCGCAGCTCTGTCTGTTTAGCACGTCTTTCTTCAAACAGTTCTCGCCTTTCATTTTCAACTTGCTTTCTTTCTTCCTCTGCCTGCACTTCAAGTTTTTGCTCAATTTCTTGTCGTCTCTTTTGCTAAGATAAATAAAGAAGTATCTTAAATATTTTTTCTAAATGAAGAAAGTGTTCCAAGAAAGTCTGGTCCAATTAAAACTTCCAATTATTTATGCCATTAAAGGCATTCCTAAAAACGCATTAAGAAACATCTCCTAAATTACAGGTAAAAGAAAAGAGTGTAATTGCTTGCCAGCACCTGATTTTTTGTGAGTCAGCTATAAAATTATGGACCCCTGTAGATTTCTGTCTGCTTTTTTGTCATTCAATTTGGATTTGAATTTTCAGTGCAAGCTTCAACGCTTTTTTCCCCCTAATGGCAGAAAAAAATTGAATCGATTTTGGGTATTACACTTGGAGGAAAAAAAAAAAAGTCAACTCCGCCAGAAACAAACGAAGGACTGCAGACTGGTGTTTGTGACCAACAAAACAAATTACATTGCGAATACTTTCTCCATATTCACTGCTAATTAGATATATTACTGTAATCCAGGAATGCCCTGTTTGTATGTCCTAAACAGCCATATACTCAGATTGTACAATAGTTGTCTAAGAAAAAAAATATAATTCAGTGCCTGGACAACAAAATAGCCATGTCATAAAACTCCTTAGGCCTCTACTTTGTTTGATTTATACTTAAGTGTTTTTTGTATGAAGAGAACAATGCCTATACAAATTCTCAAGAAAATGTTGCAAAGAGCAGTAACTCCTCAAAGTCTCTTCGTGCAAACACATACTACTAAAAATTAGACAAGGATTCTGTGTTTCTAGACCATCCTAATCTATAGTTTCTTGCTCTAAAGGCAAGCAGGCAACAGAGAACTTTGGTCCTTTCTCATGTGCTACACAAGTTAGATAAAACAGCCCGATATCCAAACACTGAATCTTAAAGTAATCAATACCAACACTGCAAGCCAGCTATGCTAACACTACACAGAAAAGGTTTTAAGTTTAAAGACTGCATCTGCTTCCACTGGACCGCTGAAAGCAGGACTTTTAAACACTGTTTTTAATCTAAAAGTTATAGTATTAACTGAATAACCCATTAAGGGCAACGGTAAACAAATACCATGTGCTCCACAATTTAAAAGGCCACACTAGGAATAAAGTTACTGTCATCCTATATACAAGTTTTTTGAAGTTACCACTAAGCTATAAAAAGCCTTCACATCAGTACAATCACATATGCATTTATTAAAAACAAGAACTCTTGGTTTTAATACTGAGAGGGGAAGCCATTTGTAATCAAACAGAAAACTTAATACAACCATTCATTTCTGTATACTTGGTTATAACTTACACATCTGGAACACAGCAGGGTTAGCACTGCTTTAGCAATACTGAATCACCATTACTTACAGAAGTAGCCCATGACCTATTAAACAGTTACCTGAATAAATCTCATTTACTTTGAAATGATCCCCAAATAATATACACACAAAGATAATATTTTGTATTTTACATGTTTTAAAAATGTACTGCAATTAAAAACAAACAAACTCAACAAAAAATTGCCTTTTCACTTTTGCAATGCTAAGAAATACTGTTGTATAGTCATGAAATTGTTATAGTCCCTCTCCTGCCAGCCACCACAGTTCCACTAAAGCAAACGAAAATCTACAGGCACTCTTGCCAATTTGTTGCACCCACAACCTAGACCGTGGGGAATGTTAATTCCTATTTGAAGCAGCATAACTATAGAATTTTACTTTATTATTTACAATCTAGATTCAGACAGAACTAAAAGTAAGTACCTTCTCAGTAGAAACTGTGGACTCCTGCTTAAATTTTTGAAGAGTGCCCATCAACAAGCCAAATATACGTCGATTCCTGAATAAAAACAAAAATAAGTTTGAGATTCAGTTCAAGTACTAAGATTTTTATTTGCATAAGTGATCAGAAGAGACATTTATTTTTAAAAGCTCAGTACTACTCAACACCATTAGCAATAGAACACATATTGACTGTGCCAAGAGTCAAGGATATAATTTACAGTGACATATCATATTTTGCTTAAGACATAGCTCTTACCCATAACACAGCACAGTTAGCACTGGGAAAATTGGAAGCTTGCATGTTTTACATCTGGAAATAATGACACTAATGAAATATTTAAAAACATAAATCCAAGAGCAGAGATTACTGAAGAAAAGCTTCAGTAAATAGAGTGCGAGTTATCAATACGGTAGTGAACTGGAAGGTCATTGGTCTTTGTGATAAACATAACCCCTCCACCCCACTCAGAGGATTAAGGAGAAATGGAGCCACAGGGAAGCGAAAGCTTATCTGTCACCGTTTGCCTAACAGTATCTGCTCCAACGAGACATGGCACTGTGGGATGAAACCAGAATTGCTCTCATCCAGTTCAGCGTTGTTTTGAGAAAGCTTAGTAAATAAAATTCAAGGAAATCCCTTCTTCTGAACAAGAACTAATGTCTTGAATTTCACTCTTTCTTTCTTTCCATTTAATCCCAAATGAAGCATTTACAGAAGAGGCAGACTCTTATTTGCCTTGACCTTTTTCCCAATAAAGAGTGAAAGGAAATGCTACTCTCTTCACTCAGTACCACTTTACTACTGTGGCACAAACATGACATGGAAAGGTAAAGGTGTCTGTATATTAAACAGTAGAAACAGGAAGAAATAAAAAATGGAGAGCTAGAGATTACTCAAGGTGAATGACATCCCAGAAGAAATGAAGCAAAATCAAAAGTTCAATGGATGCTGTCCTTCTAAAGAGCCTCTTTCCACCATAAGTCACACAGCCAACTCTCTACTGAAGTGCCAAACAGTAAAACAACAATTCTGAGGAAACGAACTTTCAGTGCCTGAAGCTCTAGGAAGTCCACTAAGGATGTGAAAGTCCTTCTGTAAGAAAATCAGTTAGAAACTGCTGATAGAAGTAACAGCAGTCTGTTAGTGGTGGTGTAACTGTAAAAGAAGGAAGGAAAGTGCCTTTTCTGTGCTAATTGATCTGTGGTCCCTGTCAAAGAAGATCTCTATAGCTCCTTATTCCAGTGATCATTCTTCTATTTATTTGAGGTGTGCATTCTTATTGCATCAGGTGAACTGCAGACTGAAGTGGATGGAGTTCAAGAGGTGGGACACAGTTGCAAATTCACTTATCTAACACCTTTTCCCAACAGAACTGCATTTTTGCAAGAATGTTTATGAGCTACCCTGATACACACACACAAAAACATAGGAAAAAGGAGGTACACATAGGAGGAATCTAGAAAGAAGCAGGCAAAAGGAAGTTTGGACTGCATACATAATAATGAGCCTGAAAGTAATAGAAGAAATGTGATGGAACTACTGCATTAAAAAAAGAGGAAAAACCCCAAAGTCTCCTTCAACCAACAAAATAAATGATTTACCAAGACAGTTGTAAAGGTCCAAAATGGTAAATAACCAATGAAGCTATATGTACTTCTGTCTTGACCAGTTACAACAGCACTAGCAAGCCTTTTCCTGTAGGTGGCTTGAGAAGTATAACAGAACCCACCAGTTACATTAACTATGTCTTGCTGTGAAGCATTTTTAAGAAAATATTTTTTAAAAAATCAATTTTATACCATTATGGTGCCTCTTCAATGTCATCTTTGATACATTATAGTATCTGTATAACACTTTTAAAAAATCTAAAGCTACTTCCTGTGCTAACACTCAGAAGTACCACATAAGCGCTTGAGAGATTTCTACATACCTTTGTTTTCCTTTCTCATCCATATTTTGATCTTGTATAAGGTCTCGACGTGTTCGCTCTTTGGAGGTAGCAACAACAGAAGATGGCAATGCTGGCTACAACCAAGAAAAACAAATTACTGTGTTCATGTTCAGGTAAGTATGTTTCTTCCCACACAACACCATTTATCATGTGTTACCTTTTTAATATCATCATCCTCTGCATCGCTTTCTTGGCGTGATTCTCTTCTTGTCCGACGTTCTCCACCCAGCCTGAGGAAGAGAAAGCATTAGTGGACACTAGAGAACATATGTATTTAGGACAGCATCTGGTCTAACACAAAAAACACAAGTCAGCATATCTAGTCAGAAGAACCAACACTTCCAATAAAAATCTTCCCACTGTTCTCATGACCAGGTGCTATTTAAGTTACCTAGCCAAATACCTAGAAACAGGTGAGATGAGGCAGAGCACTTAGGACCTGAGAACTTGGACGATCTGAGGCTTTAACAAAGAACAACTAGGCAGTGGGGTGTATAAATTATTTTCAGCTTTCACTCTCAGCTTTGTGGCACAGCACTTCACTACTGGTAAAGCCACTTTACAGTATTCATTTGTATTAACTCAAAAATACAAAAGCAAGCCTTGCTTTAGTCAGAAACTACCATTGCACAAGTGCCCACAGAATGAAGCTCTGTATAATTAGCCACATCTGAGGGATCTGTGTCCATGTGTGAAAACTCAAAATCTGATCCAACTGACATACTGTATGCATTCAATTTATTGAGATCTCAGTCATAACTCAATTTGTGTCTACTGTAAAACAAACCTAGGCACTAAGCAGAATATGATATGGCAGACTGTACATCAAACAGAACAGAAAATCCCAAGAGTCTTTGTATTACTACATTTTTATATTATTGCTATAATCATTATGTTGCTGTAACATATAAAAAAAAATTCACTGTAGTCAATTGCTATCATACAAATGTATTTCCAACAAGTCTCAAATATGTAATCTCTCAAGAAGACAGTGAAAGTCATCAATTATAAACAGTATTTTCCTTAAACAGTATCTTCAATTTCCTGTTATAAATTCTCATTCTGATAAAGGAAGTTATCTGCATCAGTTTTTGCACCCACCTACTGGTTGCCCCTTCAAGATCCCTCTGTTTGGCTGGGGGTCCTCCTCCACTATCCGAGAATCCACGCCTGAAAAGAAAACATTTGTAATCTCTGAACAAGTGAGGCTAATCCCAGGTCCACCTTAAACCTGCACAATGAAACAGTATTTTGGCTTTGCGGTCATGATAAAACAATAAGTTTTACTCAGCTCTAACATAATCTACTGTTATTTCTCCAATGAAGTGTTTAAACTATGCTTGCAGACCAACTAATTTAAACTTGAATTTCTGCACTTACTCAACTGAGTAGCTGCACTTGAATATGGAGCTTCATTATGTTCAAGTGCCTACATTTGCAATAACTTTCAAGACGTATTAAGACTTAACAGCAGTTCAAAATTGAAATTCAATTAAAAAATCCACTACTTACTCCATTAATAAAGAACTACTGAACAAAAATTGTCCTTTTCATTCTACTTGAGACAGGGTGAAGTAGAAAAAAAAAAGGGGGGGGGGAAGAAAGGAAAACCCATAACAAAACACTAGTGGCTTTACATACATGGGTTTTAAAATTCCCATTGAGTTCAACTCTTTCTATTCTCCCTAGAAAAGCAACTAGTTTCTTAATTACAGAGAGATTGATTTTGAACAATTTCAAAGAGACAAGGCTGCAAAGGTTAGGTGAAACCACCAGTTTAAACCTGGTACAATTCAGAACTAGACAATATTCTAAATATCAGGCTATGATATAAACCCCTAAATGCTCTGTGGGCCAGCTTTGATACCTGCTTACTGAAACAGCAGTACAACGAGCAGCAAGGTCAGAAAAGAAACACAAACCCCCCGGTGTGCGGACAGCAAACCAGGGTCAGGGTCAAGGTTGGAAGAGACCCCACTGCCCGCTCCTTACCTCAGCAATAAGCTCCCACGGCCTCTACCTCCACCAGGGCCTGTGAGGGCTAGCAGTCTGTTTTGAGGGGGCCTGCAAGAGACAACGGCCGCTGTTAGCGGGACCCGAGCCGCAGCACGAACCCAGGCGCTGCTGCTCGCCCCACCAGAGCTGACCGCGGCCACAATCGCTCTCTCACACACCCCACGGCTGCCCCCGTGCCGCCACAGCGGGCAGACGCCGCCAGCAAACCGCCCCCCCCACCCCCCGCACCAGAGGAGCGGGAACGGCCCACAGAAAGGCGCGGGGACGGCGGCCTGTAGGCAGCTCCTCGCCGCCCGCCCCTCGGGCCCCTCACGCAATCCCCCTCACTCCAGGGACACCAGCACCCCCGACCGCCCCTCGTTCCTCACAGCCCCCTTTCCGCCGCCGGCGCCCCCGCCTCACCTCACGTCATTGGGGTCCCGGCCCGTGAGCTTGCGGATGTTCTCGTCCACGTGCTTGAGGCTCTCCTTGGCCTTCTCCAGCTGCTCCTGCAGCGCGCGCACCGCCACCGCCATCCCGCCGCCGCGCGGCCTAGCCGGAGCCTGCCGCAAGGCACCGCTGGGTAACGGGGAGGAGAGGCCCCGCCCACGCGCGGCGCGGCGCGGCCCTCCTGGCGGCACAGCACTCCGGCAGCCGCGGGAGAGAACGGTGCAGCCAATAGCCCCTCGGCGGTCTCCTCGGACCGCCAATAATCGGGCACGAGAGGAAAGGGCACGCCCCGCGGGAAAGGCTCACTGTAGGCTCCCGCCAATCACAAAGCTCAGGGACAGACTGGCATCCCGACCGGCCAACTAGCGGAAGCCTCTGCCGCCAGAGAGGCGAATCACCAAAGGGGTCGCTGGAGTGACATCACTCGCAGCTAATGAGAGCTGACTACGTCATTTTCCCGCAGCCCAATCAGAAAGCCACCTCGAGGACGTTTATCTCCACCCACCCGGGACTCATCCTGCTTCCTCACTGTCAATGGCGCCGACAGGCTCGCACGCAGGCGGCTCGGGCGGGACCAATCACAGCTCCACTACAGAGGCCGCCGCGCCAGGGGAGCCAGTCAGCTGGGACGTTACTGGCGGCTGGCGCGCGGGCCGGCGAGCTGGCAGCGGGGGCGTTGCCGGGTCCTCCCGGTCGTCACGCGCAGCTGCGCGGGCTGGGCCTCGCCAGCCGGCCCTGCAGTGACGGCTGTAAAACTGCGCTACCGGGAGTTTCCGCGACACCGAGTATTTGACTGCGGCCTCCTGCGGCGCGCAGCCGGTGCCATGTTTGTGTGGAGGCTGGGGCGAGTCCAGCGGCAGGCGATGAGCGAGTGACGTTCTGAGGGCAATACCGCTCCCCCCCCGCCCTATTTCGGCAGTGGAGAGTTGCGTGCGCAGCTCCGCAGGGAACGTTCGGCCCCAGCGCTGGGCTCCCCTCCGGCCCCCTGACGGCGCTCGCTTGTGCGGCTGCCATTCGCGCCACCGCCCGAGGCAGCGGGCTCTGAAAGCGATAGCACCAAAGGCCCTTCCCCGCCCCAGGAGAGGCTGCCGCAGTCCTTCCCCGGGCGGCGGCGAGCGGGAACGCTGCGCGGCTTCACGCCTGCGAGGACCAGCCCGACCGCCGCCGCCTGAGTCGGGGCACCCGCGGCTGACAGGCCCGGGCCGGAAGGGGCGGGGCGGCGGCGGACAGCTGGCCGTTGCCGGGGAGCCCCGCTGTGGAGTGGAGATGGCGGACGAGGCGCTGTTCCTGCTGCTGCACAACGAGATGGTGGCGGGGCTGTACCGCGCCGCCGAGCAGGGCGAAGGGGTGAGTGGGGCGGGGGCCGCCCCTGGGAGACGCCCGGCAGCGGCCGGGGTAACGCGGCGGCGGCGCCTTGTGTCTTGCAGGAGAACGGGCGCTGCACCACCAAGCTGGAGAGCATGGGCTTCCGCGTCGGGCAGGGGCTGATCGAAAGGTGAGTCCCCGCCGCTGCCTCGGCCCCCGGCGGCGCTCCTCTGACAGCTCCCGGGCCGGCGGGACTTCGCGTTCGCCCGGCGCGGGCCCGGGCCCCTCAGCACCGGCCTGCTGGGGCCGGGAGCGCAGCCCGCCCGGCGGAATGCGGCCCCGTGGGGTAGGGGCAGGGGTTGTGGTGAGGATGTGTTTGCTTCTCATTAGGCGCCCTGGCATCTTTCCTTTTGTCATCTCAGTCTTGCGGGGACCTGTGTTCGAAGAGACAGGACGATTTTGGAGTCTATACTTCCCCAGTGCTTTCCTTCATGAAAACTGAGTCAGAGTATATGGTTACTTTTAATACATATGATCTTTTCAAATTCTACTTTTTGTAGACCTACTTTTGTGTATTTCCTGCTTCTGGTGCATTTAATTGCTTTCTTCTCTTTCTAATTTCTTTCTTAAACATAATTTTATGATTGGCTACTCTTGAATTTCGTTTTTCCAATGCACTCGCAGTTCCTGGAACTTTACCTCCTTAATTCTCCAGGCCCTTTGGTGCTGCACGATGACTTGCTGCTTATCCAACTTCAGCACCCTAGTTCTGGGGTTGTGCAGGGACTCTTGAGCTTCTGAAGATGATGTTTTCATTGAAAAAGTGGTGCTTTAGTGCCAGATAAAGACCTTTAAGGAGGATAAAGGGAGAGAATTCTGAAATGAAAAAGAAGGCCCTTTTTTGGGAAACAGGAACAAGTTTTACATGTTTGTTCCTATGTGTTAGTGCTTTTTTGCATGTTTGAAGGACTCCTGAGCAGTAGTGGAGGCTTGAGCTTTTTGTTTATCTTCTATTTAGACATTTAGTTGAAGATAAAAATGATGGAGTGCTTTGCATCTTTCTGTACTTCAGAGGTCTTTAATAATCTTATAATGAAAACCATTTATTCAGCTGTAGGGTTGTAGGTATTAAGGTACACTTTTGTGCTGAAGTTATAACACTTGATGAATGCTGAGTGATGCTAGACTGATACTGTACAATGGCTGGAAAACTAATTTTTATAACAAGTTACAGAAAAGTAATGTCACACAGTACCATATTTTATATTGTCTTTTTCTGTTGTTGTTGTTCTGTTGTTGTTCTGTCAAGTTGTTATGTGCACCTTAATTATTGATGTATTTCTCACTTATCTCTTAGGTTTACAAAAGATACTGCCAGGTTCAAGGACGAATTAGATATTATGAAGTTCATTTGCAAAGATTTTTGGACAACTGTATTCAAAAAACAAATAGATAACCTAAGGACTAATCATCAGGTACTAATGCTTTATAATAAGATTTAATTTACAAAATCAATCGTGCTGTTTTGAGTTACTACTGCATTTTTTTAATTAGTCTCGGTCTAGTATTAATTATCTGATCAGAAACCAGAAATACTATTTATTTATGTGTTTGGTTTAAAAGTAGGTTTTTAAGGTTCATGTTTCAGAACACAATTTAATAATTGCTTGTGATGTCTTTATTGCCACCCTCTTTGAAAAAAATGAGTGATTGAATTTCACATGTGCGGTTGCAGAGTTGCAAACTGACAGAACAGTAACAGTTGAGTCACCCTTAAACAGGAACTTTTTATATATCTTCCAACAAATTTTACTGGAAAACTAGTGTGAGAAAGTGCTATTGCTGTCTTAACATCTATTTAAATAGAATGGCTGCCTTGAAGTAATTTTTTATTTTGAAGAATATTAACAGTTAGTTTCACTCTACTGAACATACATGAGTCTGGAACATCTGAAAAACTTCCCAAAATTTGCATGTTGGTGACATTGCATTGTATCGATGTCTTCTACTGTATCAACAGACACGGTTCATAAAGAAAGATCAAAATAATTTAAGCAGCTATTTTACTAGAGTAAAAAAAAAATTCTTCCTTTCAGTAACTTGGTTTTCTTATGGCCACTTTCCTGTTGTATCAGAGTAAGGACAAGATAATTTGTACAAGGATTGTGCCAAATAAAATAAATTTAATTTTCAGTGAGCTGTTTATCAAGCAGTGGTCTTAATGAATAATAATTATCTTAGAAATCTTCTTTGAATTCAAAGAAAGCTGCAGTGTTGAGCTTGGGTCTCAGTTTTATATGCAACCTGAATGTAATCTCAAGGATTGTGAAGTTCCGAAGTAGCACAGTCATTATCAAATAAATTAGAATTACTCTGTTCATACTTAATTTATTAAAATGCATATTGTGGCACAAAATTGTAATGTAGAAAACACTAGACTTTTACTTTGATCATCTGCTGGGTGTTGTTGCCTGTATCTCTATTAAAGAAGACAATTCTCACTGAACTGAAGAATAAGAATACCAAATTATTATTTGAATGTAAAAATCAGCATATAGTTGATGTGTTATAAAAGACTCTTTAACATGGAGCTGTTGCTTCAGAGCGCTGGAAGGGCTCTTCCAAGAGGAATGCAAACATACAGTTTTTAGGATTATCATCTAGTTGTTTTGTTGTAAATTCACAAGTATCCTTTCTTTTCTTTTTATATTTCATATAAGTAAACAACAATACAGCTTAAATTGTATATGCCTTAATATAAATGTTCCTTTTTCAACCTGAGGACATTTATATTGTACCTACAGATCAAATCCCTTCACATATAATGTTGATTACGTGTTATGGCTACTCTACTGAAACGTTTTATTTTTTTTTTTTAACAGGGTATTTATGTTCTTCAAGACAATAAATTTCGCCTCTTGACACAAATATCTGCAGGAAAGCAGTATTTAGAACATGCACCAAAGGTACACTTTAGTTTTACCCTTGGGACCTACCAGTTTAATTTGAATTATCTTGGTCTATTAATAATAACTTTAAATTTTGTAATTGAATGGATACAGACTCTCCAAAAGGGCAGCTCATATTTAGTCTCCAAAAACTGTGTTTTTTAGAAATGCATCTTGTTTCAGATTCATGGATTTGATTTATGCTTCGAGAAATACTGTCATGCAATTTGCTGCTGTCATGTTTGAATTACTTGATGGTAGTAACTGGTATGTCACTGTTGGCCACTGTCACACAAATTTGTCCTTTCTCTTTGGAAAGCACGTGCTCTCAGGAGCTTTTTTAAATTTTCCAAAACATATTTGGAAGATGCTGTTTGTTACTGAGGACAAGCTTCTGAGATGATATGAACATTCAGAAAGATGTTCCACCAAATAAAAATAGTTTTGAGTGTAGATGCTGAACTATAGTTCAGGTATGTAAAATCAGTAAAAAGTGAAAGCACTTTGGTTCAGGTGGATGTAAGAAACGGGGCATTCAGTTCCATTTTCAGTTTCTTAATTCTTGATCTTCTTAGTCATCACAGTTACCGACTACCATCCTTGGGATTTTTTTGGTGTTTGGCGAGATGCTTCTTCAGTTTTATGACATATATCCTGAGTAATTACAGGCATCTTCTGCCCTCATATTCTAAGATGTGGCCTGTGCAAGGATGCTATATCTTGGACTGTTTCTCCTTCGCTGACTTTAATACTGGTTGGTAATTTCAGCCAAGTCGTGGGAGTAGTTGTTTTAAGGATACTAAGTTCCTACAGGTTTAATGGAAATAAGTAGGAACATGTGACTCAAGACAGAGTTTCTAACAAGAGAAATCTGTATTGTGAGCTCTGCTGTACCAAATATCAGAGCTTTCATCTATTAGAGATATGACAAGGTCTCTCAAGCACAGTAACAAAACCTCCACAGTTTTGTATTGTCCAAGTGTTAAATCTTGCTCTTCAGTACTTAGTTTAAATCTCTAGCAACAAGCTTTACACTTCACACTTACTTAAAGTGCAACTTTATATTTAGTATTTAGCATTTACCTGTGGACTAATCAGAGGAGGCCTATCGAATTTGGGAATAAAGAGTATTGTAACAGCTGAAGTTTCATCAATGCCTGCATGTAAGTAGCTCCAGAGTATTCGATTATTAGCTCACTTGGTAATTTTCCTTACTGAGTTCATTAGTGCCATAGGACTCAGTATGAACTTCAGGATAGAGCTTGTCACTAAATGCTTTAGCGTTCAGAAAATACTGTCAGAGGGTCAACCTCCATGATATGGAGTGGAAAGCAAAACTAAAAAGTTGTATTTACATTTGGAAGCATCCAGTGGATAAGGATGTATTTCCAGAAGGCTATTTGAACAAGTGAAGATAAAAACAACTAGATGCGTGCTCTTTTTCTGCAAAAGTCATTAAGAAAGTCAGTAAGTGAAGTCCATTGTAACTCCCCAAGATGCTTAAGGTAGACTTAAAAAATTCCACATACTTTGCACAAATTTTAAATTTAGCTGACAAAACTGTTGTGATGGATCAACTTAAAAAAAAAGAAAAAAGGAAAAAAAGAAAAGGCTGTGTAGTTGGAGTTAAATAATGGCTAGATTGTTCACAATTAAACAGTAAGATTGAAATGTCCCTTACTACTTCTTTTAACAAAATGATTACAAGAAAATAATTACTTGGAAAAATAACTAATGGTGATACTTTGATCTGACTTCGCTTTTTCTTTGCAGGTAAATTTCAGGTGATGATACAGAAGATGTAGAGCAAATTCAAATGTTGGTATCTACCTTAAAAATCCTTTGTGTGTGGATTCAGTATCTTGTTTTGGCTTTGTATATAGCTTGTAAATTATACCAGTGTGCAGCACAACTCCAAAATGTATAATAAATTTTCATCAAAATAACTTAATACTATCTTTGTATCTTGGTATGAAATTTATTCTATACCAAGATAATAATGTCCACATGGTAAAAACTGCCTATTCAGAAGTTTTCAACAGAAGATTTAAATTACCGAAACAGCACATATGGAAGACCGGAGGTGTGTTTTGAGAATAGAGCCTGAGGAAGACTAAATTGAAATAAGAAACTTAAGTGTTTCCTGTCACTTAACCTGAATGCCAAAATACCACCTTATTCACTGAACTGTGAGGCAGCGTTTGCTTTTGTATTCTGAGGAAGCCGTTATCAAATCAACCTAGTGTCCTCATTAAAGCTGTTAAATGGGAGGTTTAGTTCCTTCATAGGAATGATATGGGACAGTAAAAAAAAGAACTTATTTCTACATAGTTAAACAGTATCTCGTACCTCGCTAAAATTAGAGGCTGTTTTTCCTGTGTCAGAATAATTTTACAGCTAAGGTCATCTACTACTGGCCAAAGAAGGAAATTTGTTTTAGCTTGTGCATAAATTCAATATCAAAGTAATTGTTTTTAATTGCTAGCTACAACTCACTTCTGTAATGAGCATGTGCAGGAAGACAATTAGGCCTGCAAGAAGCTATAGACATCACCAAGAATCTTGAGGACATTGGGGTTTGCTAGATACTACTTCTTACAAGATTTGCATAACAATACTTACCTTGCTGTAGGTAAGCATGAAAACATCTAATGAATTTTGCTATAAGACTCTTCTTTTGGGAGGTTCAGGCCTTACATTTTTGAATGAATCACAGTAGAATCGCTTTTATTCAGCAGTGTGAGAATGCCGTGTAATAGGGACTCATTTTCTACTTTGAAACTGGTTAATAACAGGCTAACTAGAAAAGCTAACACATTAAAATAGCACTATTGAGTGTTGTAACTACCATCTGTGTTGAGAGAAGTGTATGTTGTCCAGTTGGGTGGTGGGCAAGAACAGTGGAAGCTGTTCTTCCTGGAGCTCTCAAGATCTGACATTTGTAAGGGTTCAGGCCTTTTCCAGATAGCTGTCAGAAGCTGGCAAGCTATAGATTGTACATGGGGTTTGTTATACTTGAGCTTAAGATGTGACCAAATTATCATCTTTTCAGGTACTGTGAATGCTAGTTCAGGTTAGTTGTAGCTGAATAATTTGACAGTTCTAGGAAACATCTGGAGCAGAACTCAAACCAGCAGCATGCTGTCCCACTGTTTGTAGAACTAGCAAGTAACAAATATGAAACTACTGTAGGATGGTATTCAGTGCGGATCAGCCGTTCAACTCATTGAAAGCGCTGGGCTCTTATACTGGTAGTTTATAGGAAGGCTGTGGTTGTCCGCCTTTGTAATTCAGATCTGTTCGAAATGGTAGTGCTAAAGAGTTAACTAGCTAGTACTCCTGCTGAGTGCACTTCATGGGTTCTTCAGTTGCCAACTCATCCTGTTTTTAACATGCTGAAAATATTACTAAAGAAACTAGGAATAACTTGCACTGTATGCCTAATAAATGGACATTTCAATGTTAAATTTTAGGCATCTGCTGTGTGGCAGACAGCGTCAGCATAGAGAACTGTTTTGTTACTTGCATCTCCAGAATTAAAACTCTAGTATATGGTAATTCACTTTGAGTTTTCAATTGATAGTTAAGACTACTCTTCCAGATGCAAAACTGCCAAGCATTCCAAGACATATTAAAGGTTTATCAATAACTGGTTGTGCTTAGTCATATTTTTTGTTCTTTTAATAGTGAGGGACTTAAATTCTACGATATACAGAAAGTAGACATCAGTTAATGGTATCGATTTGCCGCTATCGGCAGAATTCGCAGTTCCTTTAACATGGATTTTTAAGTATTGAAGATAATTAAAACCATATTCTTGGCAAAACACTCTACAGTAAATATATGAATAAGGAAGCTAATGTATTTGTCAAGATACCATACAGACAATACATTTGTTCATTCTGTTTAAGTAATGTTTCTATTGAAAGCATTGAATACAACTGCGTAATTTTCACTGGTTTCTGCAACTGCTTACTAAAAATGGTATTACTACTCAGGAAGTAGTAATGTTAGTTTTCATAGAATAGTTTGGGTTGGAAGGGACCTTAAAGATCATCTAGTTCCATGCTCCCCGTGCCATGGGCAGGGACACTTTCCACTAGATGAGGTTTATCAAAGCCTCATCTAGCTTTAACATTTTAACACTTCCAGGGATAGGATGTCCACAGCTTCTCTGGGCAGCCTGTCCCAGTGCCTCACCACCCTCATGGTGAATAATTTCTTCCTTATATCTACTCTAAATCTACCCTCTTTTAGTTTGAAGCCATTACCCCTTGTCTGATCACTGCATACCCTTGTAAAAAGTCCCTCTCCAGCTTTCCTGTAGCTTCCCTTTAGATACTGAAAGGCTGCTGTAAGGTCTCCCTGGAGCCTTCTCTTCTCCTGGCTAAATTACTAAAATAATAGTTTTAATAACTTATTGGTTATCATTGAATGACTTAGCAGTGCTTAAGCTCAGGACCAAAAGTTGAAAAAGCACATTCAGTCCTAGTTGTGTATGTTTCCACACAAGGTTGCTGTTATATACTATGAAAATTAAAAAAGCCACAGCATTTAAGAAGACTCTTTAAAATGTTTTGGTTTTATTTAAAAAAAGCCCTCAATAGGTGTATGTTAAAGAACTATCATTTGTAATGTAACCTCAGACTTCACCTAATTGCAGTGTCCACAGGATCACTCAGATGGTAGAAAAAACCAAAAACATAGTCCACAGAGACAGTAGCTTGTGAGATGATGCCAGACACTTCACTGACCATTTTACGATGATGGTGGTGATGATATCAGAGACACTGACAATCTCATGCTAAAGCGCAGCTTAAGTTACTCATCACTGTCCCAAATGCATCATCTTGAGGGTGTTCAGAAGGGGTTGTATAGTACTTCAGGTCTGAATGGTGCAGTGTCTTACTGTTAACTCTGATAATGCTGTTTGTACTCTGGCAACACAAAATACTCAATAAAACAGTCTAGGAAGGCTCATCAGCCAAGTCACGTTGATCGAAGTACCTAGTGGAGGGAAGTGGAATACAGTAAGAAGTCTCAAATGCAACATACTCCTTTGACCCCTGGCTTTCTAGCTCTTCTTTTTAGTGTTTTATCATATTTACAGCTTTGCAGTTTAGGGGGCTTATCTGAGGAAACCACTAAATTTACTTTATGCTTAGGTTTATCTTAAGTCCTTTCAGTGAAGTAGATATGCTACTTAGGTCCAGGGTACTTCATTTAATTCCACTTTGAAATAATCGAGGTTAGGACAAGAGTAATCACACTTTTTTTCTGGACATACTTTACTGGTTTTTAGATATCTAAGTTGCATTACCTGCTAACTAAGCAGATTATCAAGTTCAGAGCTGGTATCTGTTCTTCATTCTTGTTCTCCTGAAAGAGAAACACTAGAACAGTTCTTGTTACCTGTGTCCAATAGAAAAGCTGTTACATTGGAATGTTACATTCTTGTACTCTTCCCTTCACTTTCAAGCAAATTTAGCACATGAAAAATCACTTAGCAAGACTTAAGAACTGAAAAATCATCCTGATAATAATTTGCTAAGTTCAGCAAGTCCTTTGCACTATGTTATATTAAACCTTACCTCTAGTACTCTGACTTCTGAGCATCGTCTTGCCAGCTGTCGAATAAGGGAGTGAGCCTCAGGTAGCAAAGGTTTTTCAAGGCATGCCAACAGTGCATAAAGCCACCTACCCTGTGTGGATTCAAATAACCAAGTTTTACTTATGAGCATTTCCTTGATGTTTCATGCACTTCTTGTTATATAGAGCAGGCCTAGAGAGTAGGTCTCAAAATTTCAATTGTGGCAGTATCACTTAAATGCGAAGTTTGAAAGCCAAATTACACACTACACAGTAGAATTTTCTACCTCTTGACAAACTGCTTGTGAGCAGTATTCCTGGATTTCCTGATATTTTTTTGAATACTGACCAAAATATAAATTAACACAGCTGTTTTGGTTTAACCCCAGCTGGCAACTAAGCACCACGCAGCCACTCACTCACTCACTCTCCCCTGGTAGGATGGGGGAGAGAATCGGAAAAGTGAGAAAAGTTGTGGATTGAGATAAAGGCTGTTTAATAAGTAAAGCAAAAGCTGTGCACACAAGCAAAGCAAAACAAGGAATTAATTCACTCCTTCCCATTGGCAGGCAGGTGTTCAGCCAGCTCCAGGACAGCAGGGATCCATCACCACAACAGTTACTTGGGAAGACAAACACCGTAACTCCAAACATCCCCCCCTTCCTCCTCCTTCTTCCCTTGACCATGACGTAACATGGTATGGAATATCCCTTTGGTCAGCTGGGGTCAGCTGTCCTGCCTGTGCCCCCTCACAGCTTCTCATGTGCTTGGCACAGCATGAGAAACTGAAAACTCCTTGACTATTTAGCAACAAGAAAAATGTCACTGTGTTATCAACATTATTCTCGTATTAAACCCTCTTCTCTCCCCAGTGCTGATGCCAAGCTAACCTTGTGGTTTGAGTTAGTGTAGGGAGCGATAAAAAGGGGAGGAGGCTATGGCAGTACTTGATAGATCTGCATCTGGTATGTTTTGTAATTAGCCTCCAATACTAATCCTGTGCATACTCAGTATCTAATCAAGAAAGTTTTGAAAGTAACTGAATATGATATATGCATCTAGACAACTCTAGAAACTGAAATAATTTCATAAAAAACTATGAACAATTTATCCCTTGTTTAATGCATTAATGTGCAAGTAGTTATGATAAATTAAAAATTACCAGTTCTGGAGTGAATTTTTTCTCTCCAAACCAGCTTGTGAGGTACTCTAAGACACTGGTTACTGTTGCCTTCAAAAGAGGAACAGAAAGAGAAAATACAATACCTGCAATGTTTTGTTTTGCTGTCCTTCTAGCTGAAGGATTATATTATATAAAAAGTGATGTGAACCTTTAAAAATATACAAATTATGTATTTCTACACCACTGTGGTACTATATGGTATTTATTCCAGGGTTAAGTTACATATAAGGGTAAAGTAAGTGTTCAAGCACCAGTTCCTGGAAAGAACTTTATGTAAAAGGAAGTAATTTTGTGTTAACAAAAAAATATGAGTAAGTAGCTACACATTAGGAAAGAAGCATTACACTGACTGGTTGCTTCTTTATAAAGGTGACTAGTAGGAAACGTAGTAAAGGGAAGTGTTAGTCTTCTAGTCTTGTAATGTACATAACAGTTCATGATCAAGTTGAGGGACTGCGCTTAACACACTAAGTGAGAAACCTTAAAACACTGTCAAGCACCCGATGGGGCATTCAGCAAAAATTCAAACATTAAGATGTTCTGTGGAGAAATTACAAGGACAGAATATTTTTAAAACTAGTAGGATACATGTTCACTAGTAAAGTTATTTGTAGCTGAAGGTAAGAGAATGTGTTTTCCTTGTAAGTGCACAGTGAATAGCAGCTGTAATGAACGACTGCCTGCTCTGGCACAGAAAAATAGATAAGGCTTCTGCAACAGATAGAACATGAAAAATAATGATTTATGCAATGTCACTATGTGGTTCTAAGAGGTAGGCTTACCTGACTCATTCTGCTTACAATACTTAGCAAAGGCGGAAAGCCCACCTGAAAAAAAATCAAGGTGGAAAATGCAAAGACATTATCATCATCTTTTTTTCTAGTTTAGAACATACTAACATGTGATGTTTAGACATTTTGTAGAGATCCAAAAGTCTGTTCTGAGGTTTGAAATATTAAAAAAATAAAATCCTCAATCAATTTAAGATAAGGTCCAGTCAAATTTGGTGTCAAAAACATTGCTTTTACTGTTATTTGTTAAAGTTTGGGTGTTTTTTCAAAATGACACAGTAGAAGGCATATTTGTAGGATAGCATGTAGGAGGAGAGGAACCACAAATCATCATTCAACAAAACATGAAAGCAGACTATGCAAAAAGCTATCAATTCAGTTCAATGAGCAACAAGGCAGTGTGCTTTTGCTGAAAATGGATGAGGGCATGACTTAAGGGTTAGACTTGTTCTCTGCTTCACTGAGTTTCCATTTAAAAGGGAAGGAAAATGGGACTTTGTGGGCTCACCAGAGAGCCTAATTTTTATTTAGCACAAAGTGGTAATAAACAGTAGGATTGTTTCTGGCAGTTATTCTTGAAAATACCAGCTGAAAATCAGAAGTCTTATACTCACCTTTAGGTAATCAATGCCTAGATTTTCATTATCAGATAGTGCATCTATTTCTGAGTATGCTCTTTCACCCAGGCAAAACTTCTTCCAGCCTTCTTCATCCTCTGATTTTGGCTGAAGTAAATAAAAAGAAATGAAAACTGAAATGTTGCTATCTTGAAGACACTGAAGAAAAGACTTGGTAATATTCACAAGTTGTTGCATTAAACTGTAAAGCAAGATTAACCATGGATTTAATGAGTGGAAAAAAACCCAGCACTGTTATGGATTGTACTCACCATAGTAACATTGCTGTCCAAATGTTGTGACCGCCAGTGATTTCTGTGCTTGTTCAGGCTCTGAGTTATTAAAACAAAGCCAAATTACAGTTTAACTTTGCAGTTATTTTATCCTTGTCATAATTCCCCTTCATTATCTTTTAAATGTATAAAAGGTATATGTTATGATGTTCTATAAATCAGCAGAGGCGTAACTGGCTAAACATTTCCTGTGCCTCTTAGTATAATTGTAAGTAAGTTGCTCATGCTGGGTTTTTGGAAGTAATGTTAAAGCTGAATGAATTTTAAGTCTACTACACAAAGCTTTAAGTTGAAGTAGTGAGCTTTAATAGTCTTCTAGACTTTTCTTGGTATAACAAGTTTAAGAAAATAATATTTGGTTTAGTCTAAAACCACACAGCCAATATCCTGTTTCCAGCAGTGGTCTGTACCTGTATCAGATGTCTGCAGAACTGTTAGAAAGCAGGCAGGTGGGTGTTCCTAGTGTATTTCTTCTACCTGACAGGGACGCCATGTTAAGACAAACTTGCCTGCTTGACAGTTTCCTGGACAGAGGTGTAAATGTTTTGTAACAGAAGCAATTTTTCCCAAATCCAACTGTTATTGTAGCAAATAAATAAAAGTGACCACTAAAAATGCTGCAAGTAACAGTAGCTGATGCATAGTGTCTGAACAAGTGACTTCTGATGCCCTTTTTTTCTCTTAAATATTTTTAGTATATTCTCATATGTGTTAATTCTAGCAAAGATGAGGGGACAATTTATTTCTGTATAAAAGAAATACCTGTACAGTGAATATACTTTTAGATGTCAGTTTCTTTAGTTCTACTAAAACCTTGCATTATGCCTCATATACAGTATGCAATATGATACCTTGTAGAAATAAGGGCTAGCTCAATTAATATTTGCAATATAGAGCAGTAAATACAGATCTCCACCTTCACTGATTTACCTCCTGTAAATAAAACAGGGTAAATGAGCTCATGCAAAGTTCAGTGCTACAGCACCTTCAGTGCAGTTGCTTATACTTCAGTATTCCATTTTTACCTGACGAATGGCTGAGAAATTGGCCACTTGCTGTTGCTGCCACTTGAGTGTTGGAGCATATCCTTCAGGAGCAGGCTGACACCCAGAAATCTAAGAAAACACTGGCAATAATTATAATGTAAGGAAAGCTATATAAGAAGAATCCTTAAGAACAAGAGAATCAGTAAATGTTTACTATCAGGTAAACAATATCCTTTAAATATTCATTTAAGAAAGGTAATTTCATGACCATATCCAATACTGACTTAACTATTGGTTTAGAAAAAGTTTATTATGCTTGACTCTTCTCATATGCAAATAAGAAGGAAAACTAAGTGTTCAATATACATTGTCGAAGAATTATTTAAGGTCTTCTTTTTAGCAATTGTCCTGCCTTAATTCCCCTGTTTATAAAAAGCAGGATGTTGTTTTCTTATCTTGGATACATGCTTTGAATCTTAGGTGTTCTGCTTGCCAAGATAATAAGTTGAGGAAGACAGAAGACTGCAAAAATATCTTTTAGGAAATAATCTCTGACAGTTAAGTAAATATAACCTCTTTAAAGATTAGCATGAAAGACTTATTAAAAAAAAAATAAAAGAAAAGAAAAAAGAATCTTTCTACAAATGCTTAAGAATGCCACTACAAAGAGATGAGACAAATGTAGAGAATGGTTGCAAAAGTTACATGGTCATATGTCAGTACTAGAAATTTTTTTTGGGCAATCTAGTAGTGAAATTTCAGATTACATAATTTTCACTAGACCGAGGCAAACTTGAGCTCTTCAACTGTTTGAAAGTAGATTAAAAAACAAGCTAGCAGGGTAATGTGACAACAGAGAAATCTGCTTGGACAGTAAGGAAAAATTCCACCAAAAAGGAAAGAAGTGATGCTAGAACTTCATCTGATTTTAGCAAAGGTTAGCTGCACTTACTACCCTTACTCTGGATATATATATATATATAAGCCTAAAAATAGATACAGAGATATCTTACTTATGAAGTTTATGCAGGTTTTATGATTAAATAGCTGTAAAATTTAATGCAACATTTTACTTCCTCAGACATTAAAATAGTCTGCTGTGTATCATATAGTATGAATATTATAAATTTAAATCAGTTATAAAGACTGCTGTTAGCTAGCAGTTTAACAGCTGTTTCTTCAAACCCAGATTTTCAATTCTGTAGATGCTTTTAAAATCCAGCAGTGCTATTGTTCAGTTATGCCACTCACTCCCCAAATTAGCACTAACATTATATTAACAATATATGAACCAACAATATATTAACATATCTTCCCTTAATTTTTTTTTCCTCTCAAAACAAAACATGTAAAAGCTTTCAAACTTACTGAAATATTTACAGTCTGCTTCTTCCTTAATTTTTTGGGGTCTATTTGTGCCACAACCACATCTGGGCATCGAGCTGCTTCAATCCTACAAAACAAAATCCAGTGGCTCCAGTTTTTCCTTTTTGTAACAGGTGGTTATGGATGTCTCTGAAATACAGCACCGGTGGAAATCTTCAAGTATGTAAAACACTGGCTACACCGGCAGTTCTTAACAGAAGGTTTGACTTGAGAGTTACAGATCAACTATTCTCACTTTCTGCTCGACTGCTCTGGCCTCCCTGAAGCTTTCGTGCTTCCCAACCTGCCTGAAGTGCAGCTCCGCTTCCCGCAGCGAGACCTGCGGAGGCTTGGGCTGCAGGTACGAGCAGCCGAGAGCTGCACCTCCATCCTTCTGGGGAACAGAGCAGCCCCGCGCTGCTGATCGCTGCGCGGTACCGAGCCCGCCGTGGCACAGGCAGCAGCGGCCATCGCTACACGGGCCTGGAGAAGCAGAAGCCTGGCAGAACGCGAGTGTCGTACGAGATCCCACCGCACCGGGAGCGCCGGGGACACAGCTCTCCGGCTGCGGCTGGCAGGTCACCGACAGCTTTCAGCACGACACAGCCGCCCTCCCGCACCCACCACGAAGCTCGGCCCGGGCAGCACCGGCGGCCGCGCCGCTCTCACCCAGCTGGGCCCCTCCGCCCCGCCACTCACTGGACGCGCTTCAGATACTCCTGGGGCGTCCTGGGAGGCACTGTGGGGTCGAAGTCCTCAGACAAGTCACAGTCATCCACAGGCAACAGCCGCGGCATCAGCTCCTCCATTCCCGGCTCCATGGCCCCGGCGAAACCGCTACGGCCGCCCGCGCCCCGCCCCACGGCCGGCGCTGCTGAGGCCGCTTGAGCCTGCGCGCTGGAAGGCAGCGCGAGGCGCGGGCAGTTCTCGCGAGACGCGGCGCTGAGCGCGGCCCTTCCGAGGGCCTCTGTCCGCCCGGCAGCGGCCGGCGTGTCCCGGGGCACTAGGGCTTAATAATGCAAGGGACGCGTCCTGGGAGCGGTGCCGTGATAAACACCCCGGGGCCGTCCGTCTCCTCTCGGCCCTGGCGCCCCGATAAGGGCGCGTGGGTGCTGCGCTCTGGCTTGGGGGCGATCCCGTGAGCGCCGTGTGCTCGGGGCTGCGGCACTGGGAAGCGCCGGGCCCTGGCCTGCTGCGGAGGTTTTAGCTGCTCTGAAAACCCCAGGACGGGAATAAAAGGCAATATGACCAACGAGTAGTGCAGGAAGTGGTTGTGTCAGTTTGCTGCCCATCAAACTAGGCCTGTTTTTGAGGTGAAACGGTGTAAACCTTTAATAACCATTTTTATTAGGCCCTATACCATCATTCTAATATACAGTAGCTTCTGCAAGTGGCTCTTTAAGACTCACCTGTTAGTATTTTCTATTCTACCTGTGGACATCCAGTAATACTACTACTTGTCCATTCCTTGCAGTGCTTTGAGATCTATGCTTGAAATCAGTTACATAAAAATTAATTGCTATAAATTTAAACAATCATAATTTGGGAAGGGTCATTGCCTCAGTTCATATTTTGTTGTTGTATAGGTTTATCTAAATACTATTATGTGGGAGTACCCGTGTGCCAAATAAAAAGCAAGGCAGCATTAGCAGAAAGGGAGCTGCTTTTCAGTGAAGATAAAAAGCAGAAGGATAATGCTGTAATCATTTACATTGTGCATTATGAAATTCCTGTTACTCAAAATGTCAATTTGTATTATTTTTTCTATTAGTTCTGCTGCACACAAAGTCAGTTTATAGCTACCCACAGTCAATGTAGTAGATCAGAGCAGCTCTGAATACTTCTTACATAAGTTAAAAAAGAGCCCCCGCCCCGCAAGGCTGTATTTTAGCAGTTCTGAACAAACATTTACCCTAACTCCTCCTTTCCACTGGCTTTTGTTTGTTTTAAGGTGTTTCCACAACCACCTACGTGTAACAGGGAGTTTTAATTCTGAAAACGGATCCAACATCCTAATTGAGTATGCAACGATTGCAGTCACCACTAGAAATAAAACCTGCGTAGCTAGAACTACAGTGATACCTCTGGAAAGGCTGACCAATGGTCAAGACAAAAACTTTGGTGAGTCCAGCTGTAAAAGTTCTCTTCTAATACTTCAGTAGTATTCAGAACTTATTTTTCCTATTTGTTGTGAAGTCAGGAACTATGAACAGAAAGAGAATCCACAGATAGAAATATACCTTAAGTATACTTTCAATCTCTAGGTTACTTTTTATGGAACTTTCCATTTATACTTTTAAAGTGAAGTAACATATTTTTAATGATTACAGGTAGTCTTCCACAAATGATAAAAGTGTTCCTAACAAGTTTTACCAACAATGGTGATGCAGTGGCTAGCAAATATGACTCAGTGGAGGAAGAGGAAAAAGAAAGTGGAGATGAATTTTCTTTCTTCTCAGCTGCCTAGGCATTATGGAAGAGTATTTTTCCGAAGAAAGGGTGAGTTGCCATCACTGGATATGTCTGCTGACTGGAAAAAAAAAAAAAGTCTAACACGTAAACTAAAAATCTGACATTAAGAAAAATGCAATGCTTTCACTGTACATTCCGATACTGGGAGATAAAGTATTTTCTTATAATGAGCATACACCATGTTAGAATCCTATTTTCTGTTCTACTTTTTTGCTTTTCTCTGTGGTTTGCATCATCGTAACAGCTGCAAGACATATTGAAGTTTAGAGCAATAGGTTGAGTCATTATGCAATGAAATGTAATTGTGCTAATGGCTGCTTAAAAATACTGTATACCTTTTATTTGTAGTGAACTTTCCTGTTCTTTCCTCTTCCCTTTTTAAGTGTCAGTTGCCTCTTTTTCTCTTGTCTCTAGAGTTCATACTGAAGTTCTGACTTTGGGACTTGCCTCTTTTCAGTATAACTTTCCGAAAATATTTCACAGAGATATTTGAGTACTTCTGAAATTATAACACTGAATTGCTTTCTGTGCATGTTTGACGTTCACCCTGGTTTATTTTCATTTTCTTTTACTTTTTAACAATCTGAGGAGGTTACATGTCCTTGGCAAGCCCCTGCTCAATACTCCCACAACTGGCAGCGAGATTTGTGGACAAACAAATTTTAAATCCTTCTCTTTAAGTTGTGCTGTTGTTTACCTGCTCATGCTTTTACACTGAAGGACTGGCAGATGATACTGGGGATAATAGTAATGACATAGAAATTCTATCATAATTACATTTGACAGAAAAAATGATAAGGTTGTTTTAGCCATTTATTTGGTTGGTGGTTATAGCATGTTTTCAGGGTTGCAGTGAAGGAGGACATGGTGCTCAGCAGAATGTTTTTCAGTCCTCCCCATGTCTGGATTGGTTGCACTGAGCTGTCTCAGGAAAGGCAGAAATTACTGTTCTAGCCTTTTATGGCAGGCTTGTTTAAAACGATGCTGAAGTGCCCTGAAACCCAAGTGTCACTGTAATTTGGGTCTGGGGGGAAAAAAGATAAGCACAGTAACAAAAAAATTGAACAAAACTGTACAGTTATGACTTTGTGAAAGTTATTGTGTGGATAGTAAATGTGTTATATTTCTCAATATTTATAAATGTTACATAAAGTATTGTCTAGGACTAAAACCCACCAGGAATATACTTTCCATGTATTTTTTTCCCAGGCAATTCGGAAAAAACCACATAATCTTCCAAATTAAAAAGGTGCCAGAAATACACACGGTGGAAGATGGGCCACAAGCAGGGTGAATTGAGGGACTCCCAGGAGCCCGGCTGCCTTGTCCCGAGGGTCTCCCTGAAACGTGCCCTGGCAGGCGGAGAACAAAGCAGGAGCGGCGGTCGCGTCCCCGGGCGGGGTGCGGGCAGCTCCGGTAACCGCGGCCACAGCCGAGGGGCGCAGAAGGCAAAGCCGCCCCGGCGGTCGGGGTGTGTCCCGTGCGCTTTTAGGAGCGAGACTGAGACAAACGATCTTCAGACAGAAATCCGAAAGCCGAACAGGGGAAAAGCCACCGGGAGCAGGAGCCGTCAGGCGGTGAAGCGAAGGTCAGCGCTGTGGGGTGACTGACGCCGCGTCCCTCCGCTCCGTTCGCCGAGGAGGGCCGCGGGATACGGCCGGGGGCCGCGGCCCGGCGAGGGCTCCCCTTGCGGTGGGGGAGCCGGGGAGCTTAGCCCGCCCCCGGCCCGGCGCTCTCTGCCCCTTGACGTGGCGCGGACTCTCCCATCAGCCATGTTGGCTGCGTCGGCGGCGCCGGGGCGGCTGCGCGCGGGAGGGGAGAGCGAGAGAGGCGGCGGCGGCGGCGGCCGGGGCGCGGGTGAGCGGGCAGGGCAGGGGCTGAGCGGGGCAGCGGAGGATACGGGGAGCCGGAGTCGGCCGGCGGTGCGAGCTGGGGAGGCGGCGCGGGGAGAAGAGCCCTTCGCCGGCGCCGTGGCGGCAGCCCCCCTCCCCGCGCTGCGTGGGTACGGAGGCACCCCCGCCTTCGGGCCGTGGGACCCCAACCGTGGGGCCGCCGCCCCGTTTCTGTGCCAGGAGGGAGCGTGGCGGGGAGCTCCCCTCCTTCCCGCCTCCCCTCCCGAGGCTCCGGGCGCTAACGCAGCTCTCCGTGGCGGTGGGCCCCCGAGCGGCCTGACGGTGGTCTCGGGACGCCCGGGCGGCCCTGAGGGGCCGGGGATAGCACCGGCGGCCGGTCAGCGGTGCCCGCGGCCTCCCGGGACTCAGACCAGAGTGCGTGCGCCCCTTATTCTGGGTCGGGGAGCGCCCACGCTGGCCACCGCGGTGGAGCCCGGCTGGAGCGGTGGGAGCAGCTGCCGAGAGCCCCCTCCTTCCTTGGCTGGGGCTGCCGGCAGCTGGGTAGGACGGGCGGGGCACGGCCGCTTCTGCGCCGGGTGTGCAGTGCGGCTCCTGTCCCGGGGCTCCCTGCACCCCGTCGTGCCGCTGGCAGGGGTGCCTCGCCACGTAGATAAAGCTACACAAAAATTGTGCTTAGACAGGCCCTGCTGTATTCCAGGATTTTTTTTTTTTTTTTTTTTTTTTTAATTTAGGTGGTTTACATATACTAGTGTTTTTACTTTTTAAAAAAGAAGTCCTCAGTGAACAAAACTAGGAGAACAGGTATGGATGGCCGAGTTTGAATAGTGAAAATGAAATTCTTATGTTGTCAGTTTGACAACTTGCTTTAGAGAAGTACTAAGTCGTTTTCCTGGTATATTCAAGTTCCTTTTTGGAACTGAAATAGATATGTATCTGAAATGCTGATTTTGACATAAAATAGTTAAAGGTTTATTATTAATCTATTTTATTTTACTAGATTTTTAGTGAATAATAAATGGAAAGAATGGGTTTGTTCTAAGAAAAGTGCACAGTGAACTGTACTGATTTAGAGGTATGAGGGACTTTGATCCATCTGTGTTGGAACTCTTAAATGCTGTGGAGATAAATGTTTTTATTTTATTTGTATGTGTTTCCAAGGTTTAGTGGATATTATTTTAGTGATACATTGTATTGGGGTACATTTATGTGTGGTTTGTAGATGTTTAAAGGTGCTGAGATGAAGGAGGATCTTTTAGAATAATATATTTTGAAGAAACTATTGTTACCATTTTTAAGTGCTTCTAGAAGCTTTTCAACATGGTGCCATTTCAAAGTAATGTGTTTCAAACCCATTTATTCAGCTATAGGATAGCTTTCTGAATGGTATATCAAACATGTTTGATATGTGTGATGGTTAGAAAGCCCCAATTGTACTCTTGCCTCTAGTCAGAGTATTTACATGAATACTATTTACCTGAGAATCAAGCCTTTACAGTTAGGTATTGTCAGCCTGTGACTCTTTACGCCGTTCAGGCGTGGCGTTTTTGTGTGACACAGAGTGAGATTGCCATGGTGCAGAGATGTGAGGTGCATTCAGCCTCAGCCCCAGGGAAGGAGGAGCAGCTGGGTAGCACAGCTGATCTTGTCTGGATGTCCTGTCCTGCCGTGAAGCTGAAGCAGTGACACCCCAACAGGGGAGCCGCTGCTATTCAGCTCTTCTGAAAATCTCTTCTATGTGCTTTTCTGAGGTGGGCAATGTGTATTTTGTGGCAGTCAGGTGTGTGAGGTTTGGTAGGTGGCCTGTAGGTCAGGAAGGTTTGCTGTTCTGTTCTAATATAATGCATCTCCACACCTGTCCTGGAAAATGTGCCTGTATAGCTAAAACAGTGGTACTGAAACTGAATATAACTTGTCAGACCATGAGTTTGACATTTGATTAACGATGAAATGCATGAACATTATTTGCTTTCGGAAAGGAAAAAAGGATGGAAGAAAAGATGAAGGACAAATTGATTTATTAGCAGGTTCTGCCTTTTGAATAGGAAACACATACTTTTCTCTGTCTTCTCAGGAAGTAATTTTAAAAGGAGAGATTATTCAGTTTGTGGTTTTAGCTGAGGTAGTTGCTTCATGCAGATAATTGTATCAATATCCTATTTTTTCAGGGGTGATGTTCACTCACCTTTTAAAAAAAACTGATGGATTTTGATGTGTTAGGAAAGAAATTTTGTAAATTCTAGATCCTTTTCAAATACCAGGCTGTTTTTTCCTCTCTTAGCTGAATTATCTTCTGTCTATCCTCTGTACTAGTTATGATTTCCAGGTGTTCTCTCCCTTTGCTTTTGCTCAGTTTTGCCCCCTGCCTGATGGCCTTGCAGCATTTTGAGCGAAAGCACTGGTGGAAGCGCTCCTCTGCACAAAGTCCTGTGTGGCTTCCCTGTGTTGCAATTGCTGTGACAGGTAGATTTGCTCCTATATCACTAAGATGACATGCCTAATAAAATGTTAACAGAATAATTGTTGCAGTATTTCTATCACAATGTGGAGATAAGTGGCAGTGGTAGCACCTGTGGAAAACTTGAAGGCAGGGGTACTCTATGGAGTTAACTTTGCTGGTCAGTCTGTGTTTTATAGGAACAATGAGACTGCTCTTTGTAGCTTTCATCACATGCTGACAGTTGATTATTTCCAAATGATAATAACTGTGAAATGTGGGGCTTCTCTTTATTTTATGGAAGTTGTTAATCTGTTTTCTTAAAAGTCAGCATTGGAATAAAGCTATTAAGTTAAACTGTAGTTTAAAAAGACTTGTAAAGTTTTTAACTGTCATAGAAGTTCAATACCATTATAATTTCAGTAAAGAGAGCTTGTTCTTTACAAATTGAGAGTTCTCCAGGAGTCTCCCTTAGCATATGCAATTGCAGGACTAAGAAGGTCAGTGTGCTTGTGAGAATTCCTGATTTAAGTACCAAATGTAGAAGGATCTCAGCATTTCTAAAAGCTGTTAATTAACACAGTACAGTCTAAATTGAGACTTAAGAGTATTTTCCCAGACTACCTCTCAGGTGGTTCATATAGATTTATACTTCTTAACTGTTAGGCGGTGGGAGTTTAGATATCTTAGTTGCTGAGAAAACCTGTACAATAAAATGTGCTGGGAAGCATGCAGCGGGTATTCGTAAACAGAGCGTGTATAGCTGAGGGTTTTTAGGTTGGGAGGAAAGAGTGTGCTTCTTGCTGGCTTTCCCAGATGTTCACAGGGACCTGTTGAACTTTTCAGCCGTGTCTGTGTTCCCCAGCTTCTGAGTTGCTGTAGGTCAAAATTTTGAAAGCCTTAGGTCGGTGCTCAAAATGGTAAATTTGAGTTAAAACGATTGTTGAAAGGTGCATCTTGATAGATAATGTAGTGTAATATTACACTGGTACTTCTTACAAAGTTATTTCCTAGCATTGTTGCAGGAATGTACACTTGTGAAATATCGTGGTGTTATTCCTTTACATTTACATGTAGGATTCATTATGAGTTACTGAAAATACAGTTAGAAAACTCTTACAAAATTTGATACGGCAGAAGACATAAAACCAACTACATTTAGGAGAAATACTTTTTACTGTTTGATTCTTAAAAGAAGTTAGAGGATTAAACCGTTTGCAAGGATGAATGATTCTTGAGTAATGAACAGAATGAATAACTAGATGCATTAGTGAAAGTCCTCGAAACAGTGTGTATTTTTTCTTTGTAAGCAAGGTTTTTTTTACAGTGTTAGTGTGGTGCCTATTCTCTGCTCTGACCTACGCTAGAATTACTGCTTTAGTTATTCCTTGCCTGAGTTTGTTGTGTAAGTCAAAAAGGGATCATAAGATGGACTGTTTTAACACTGTGTATTTAACTTGCAAGATACCAAATATTTGTTATTTTGAAGAGGTTGCTGCATCCTAGGAGTCCTAGTTTCTTTTTGTTTCACTTTGGAATTCTGTGCATTGCTTTTTGGGTGTAAGAAGCACTACTCGGTGTTTATTGATTGTAACTCAGTCACAGTATTTGAATGTGTGACTGTCATTAAGAGCATTCAGTATTTAGTGGTTAAAAACAGTTGCGTTTTGACATTCTGCTAATGGTTATTTTTTTATTTTTATTAGTGATAAACAGAGAAGTTGACCATGACAACCTTCCTGGAATTCATCCAGCAGAATGAGGACAGAGATGGAGTTAGATTCAGCTGGAATGTTTGGCCTTCAAGTCGTCTTGAAGCCACAAGAATGGTGGTCCCGGTGGCTGCCCTCTTCACACCACTGAAGGAACGGCCAGACTTGCCTCCTATTCAGTATGAGCCAGTTCTGTGCAGTAGGACCACCTGTCGAGCTGTTCTGAATCCTTTATGGTAAACCTAATACATACATTATGCCAATATTTTACCTTACAAACTATCTTTAGAATAGTGCCAGTTAAACTGTGCCAAAGATTTGCTGTGCGGGAGTTCATGTACACTTCAAATGAGTATACAGCTCAATCTTCTAGAGTTTAGAATTTTCTGCACACAGATTTGCATATGTAACATATATGCTTAGAACATGGTTTCAATTTAATGAGTTTTTTCAACGTACTTAATTAATGATTAGTTATGTTATTTTTCTGCAACTACACATCTTGTGAATTAGTATGTTGCATTTTGCCTCTAGAAAATTACTTGGGTAAAAAGTTACTATGCTATATATTTTAACTATTGGGCCTTGGTATAGTTTAGTTTCCAAGTTAAATAAACTGTATTTATTACTGACCTTAGTTCATTTGTAGACCAAAACAGGTTAGCTGGTTTAGTTTACCAAAATAGAAGCTAGAAAATGTGATGGATGGATGGATAGATAGATACATACATACATCAGGAGTAGGACTGAGAGAGGTGAAAAGCTGTTTAAGGTAAAGGGTGATATTGGCACAAGCACATATGATTGTGGACTAGTCATGGATAAGCTTAAGTTGGAAGCAGAGGAAGTGCTTCATATGTCATTCCAGTAACAGAAGTATGGAAAAGAAACAGAAAAATTTCTAAGGTGGAGTTTGATAGGCACGGGAAAGGTACTGAGCGACAGGGAGAGATTGGACATGATGTAAAAGATTCTGTAGAACGAACTCAGTTTTATGAATGAGTTGTCCCTGCTTAGGAGAAAAGGTGATTTCAAAACAGATATAAAATTGTGTTTCAGTATTAAACAGACACAGTGGCTGATGATACTGGAAGTCAGACTTACAGGAAGCTAACTATTTCAGAAGCATTATCTTTTATTGAGGACTGGAAGAAAAATAACAGAAAGGCAAAGCTGTAAAGGGTCAGTCAGATTCCTGACATTACATTGAACTGTGTGTATTTTTCTTATATCATGTATGCAAGTCATGACCAGATTTTTATTTTATTTTAAAGATGTGATTAGAGACTCAGTTTAGGGGGAACCTTTTGAAGCCTGTGTGGCACAGAGTATTGGGCTGAATTTGGTATAGATCCTTTTATCTCACTGGAGCTGTGTTGCATATACAGCATGTTGGGACTTATCCAAAGATTTAATCATATTTTAAAAAGATCTTTGCCCTTGTGGATGGGAGAAGATATGATAGCAAGAAGTGCACATTGAAAACACTTAAAGTTTTCTTTCCCCTAAGATGTGAGTAGGACTTTGTAAGATGTCTATATGGCATGAAGTTGCATTTTTTAATTTTAACTATGGAGGTAGGCTCATAAATAGAAAAACTCTCTCACTAGGGAGAGGGCTGTTAAGTTGGAACCTGGTTTTTTTGGGGGTGTAATGTATATTCAGGCTAGTCCCAGACACTGAGAGCTGATAGGCATGGGCTGAGAAAGGAGAAAAATGCAAAGATAGGGAGAGTTAAAATGCTTTGCCTAGAATCATGCAGAAAATTTCTAATAAAGGTGTTGAGTCTATTATTGAATTTCTTATTTGCTTCTTTTCCTTGAAGGCCATTCTTACTCTCTAAAGACAATGATTTGCTTGATATATCTGCATAAGACTACACTTATTTTGAATTTATAATATGGGTGTTTAGGAGAAAGTATATTAGGAGGAAGCTTTTTGAGGTTTATGTGTTTTTGAAAAATCAAGCATATTCTGGTGTCAGTGGGGGGAAATGAATTATTCATGCTGTGTAAACTTTTTTTTGGTATTTTTATAGCCAAGTGGATTATCGAGCGAAACTCTGGGCTTGCAACTTTTGTTATCAGAGAAATCAGGTAAGAAAATGAAACATTCATTATATAGAAAATCTTTTTTATAAGTGAAAAGTGAAAATCCCCATTTTTCAAACCATAGTTGTGAACTGAAATTGACAGCAAGAGCATGAGTGTGCAGCTCTATCTTCAGGGATTGCCTTGAGCTTTTTATCATGATGGCAATAGTGAACATCTGTTGCAGAGGATGGTAGTCCATGCATATGTTTTTGTTTTTCCAGAAGTTGTTATATTTTGTTTATACTTAACTTCTGTGTTTTTATTTGCAGTTTCCTCCTACCTATGCTGGCATATCTGAAATGAATCAGCCAGCTGAACTTTTGCCTCAGTTCTCCAGCATTGAATATGTAGTACAGGTAAAATAATTAAATAAAATCTTTAATATCTATAGCCTTGCAAGATACAAGAAGAATTGATTTCTATTTTATTTGTTCACTGCATTTTAATGACTAAGAGTTTGTGTGCTTGTTAGTAGATTGAACTTTATGTCATCAGTGGGAAACTGAAAACATAACTTTTTGTAATAACACAAGGATGGCTAATAAGACTGGTTTAAAAAAAAATGGAGAAAAAAAGAGAGGTCTCTTCTAAAGGCAATGTTTCTATTAGGTCTGTTTCTTTACCAGGAGTCTAATTTGTGTTTGTGCTGGTGATCTGCTTACTACTGTTGCTTGCTCAGACTTTCTCAGTTTAAATTCAGCTGACTGTTGATTCATCTCTCACTAATAATTTGAATTTAATTTTATATTTAAATGGTTATGAATTGGGTTTAGGGTTAGCTGGTTTAGAGAAAACAGCTAACACATGTTAAACTCAGGTGTTTGAAATTTAATATTAATCTTTTTCTAGGGTAGAAGTTACTTGAATAGAAATAAAAAGTGAACCTAAACAGCAGAATTGCGAACAATTGCAATTGCAAATTTGTAACATCTTAATTCCCTTTTTGAGGATTAAAATTTGTAAGAGTTTGAGGCATTCAGATTATGAAAAGAAGAGTGAAGACTATCTCTAGTTTTTGCCAACTTTTGTAATGCAAAGTAAGGGGGGTATTGGCTCATAGTACTGCAAAATAAGTTTAGAAAGAATAAAAAGAACCAATGATCTATCTCTAGAGTAAAATTGTAAGGTGAAATGCCACGGAATATCATCAGGTTGGAATATTTTGTAATTCTGGATAGCTTTATGATTATTATGTTCACTTAGAGCAATATAAGCTCATTGTATGTTAAAAGATTTATATAATTGACAGATGCTTCAAAACTATCATTACTTCTGGAAAGGATTTTTTCTTTTCTTCTCTAGCAAGCATTTCAATTTCGTGCAGAGTTCATTGTGGTAGGGGTTTCGTTCCCCATTAGCCCCAGATACCAATTACTGTGTGAGAGGGAGCTAAGTTAAATGGAACATTGACATTATTGGTATGATTAAAATGAAAACTTTTACAAAATGTGCTTTACTTGTTCATTTTTGATCCTGTAAATATTGTGGGATTTGTTTTTCATGTGTTGACATTTGTGTTTCTTAAAGCGTGGCCCTCAGATGCCTTTGATATTTCTTTACGTCGTGGACACATGCATGGAAGATGAAGACTTGCAAGCTCTGAAGGAATCCATGCAAATGTCACTTAGTCTCCTACCACCAACTGCGTTAGTAGGTCTCATTACCTTTGGCCGAATGGTGCAGGTTCATGAGCTTGGCTGTGAAGGAATTTCCAAGAGTTATGTCTTCAGAGGAACAAAAGACCTATCTGCAAAGCAGCTTCAGGTAACACACAGAAGTAAACAAAAAGAAATCATCGAGGTGATGATGATGAACTTCAGATGGTTTGTAAACAAATTTTGTAATAAAATCTGTGTTTGACTACAGGAGATGCTGGGGCTTACAAAAGTAGCTGTTTCACAAGTCGGTCGGGGTCCTCAAGTGCAGCAGCCACCCCCTTCTAACAGGTAATGTGCTTAAAACATCTGAAAAATGTACCTCGACTACACCGATTTACTGGAAAACATGTTTTATCACAGTCAAGACAATCGACTGGCAGTTGAACCTTTTGATCAGGCACAAATTTACAAGACTAATGGTTATAACCTGCTTCTTTCCTACAGTTTGCACTGGGAAGAAAAGATGTAGTGAGTGGTAGTAAAATGATCTGGGTGATGCTTTGGAAATGTTATGAGAGAACTTTATATAGGCATATTATAGATATGTAAATAATGATGCTTCTGTTGGTTGGTATGCTGGAAAGTGTTAATAACTGCTTTAGTGCCCCTTCCTTATGTGGATATCCAGTTTTGCCTTCACTTTTTCTCCCTCTTCCACTCCTCTCCCCTCTTCTTTTGTCTCGCATTTGGAAATTGTGGATTGCTGTTTCATTCTCCTGTGTATTCCACTGTGACATCAAATAAACTGATGAAATGATAGAGAGACGGTTTTGCAGTCTCTGCCTTCCAACAAGTAGCTGCATTTGTAGACAGCCTGTAGCAGAGAGCACAATAAATGCTTCACATGTTATTATTTTTTCTGATCTTTGATTTTGACTGAAATAGTTAAACGAGTTTCTTTTTGAAATTCATAGGCCATCATCTGCTGCATTCTTTTGCCTAGATAGGGTTCTTTCTGGATAATGGCGAGTCAGCAAGTTTTTGGTTTACAAGCTCTTTGCTGAACTTAAGCTGAGTGTGCTGTGTGTGTAGTAATGCCAAACTGCATCGACTTGGTAATGCAAAGACATTGCTCTGAATCTAGAATGAGTCATCGCTAATATATGTCTAATATTATATATTGCTAGTGAGCAACTGATAAAATTTTTATTTAAAAATTTGACTTTAAACTGATTCCATGTATTTGTTTGCAGATTTTTGCAACCTGTGCAGAAAATTGATATGAATCTTACTGATCTTTTGGGTGAACTGCAGAGGGATCCTTGGCCTGTTCCACAAGGAAAACGGCCTTTACGTTCTTCTGGAGTGGCTCTTTCTATAGCTGTAGGGCTCCTTGAGGTAATAGCCTTAACTACAGTTGTGCTAATATGTAAATAGATCATTTTGTTGCAGAAAAGCTACTGCGGTCAATATGTAAAAACCTTAGTAATTGATGCATATTAGATTTGTGTGATGATTCTGATAGGTATCATCCTTTACATGTATAGAATAATTGTAGGTGTTCATGCATTTTAATGAGGCAAAATTGAGACTTGCATTTAACTGCAGATTTAAGTTTTGGGAGGGAAAATGTACAGTTACTGCTGGAATCCTATCAACGTGATAAATACCCGCATAACTATTTCTTTTGTTCAGTTTGTAGCAAAACCCTATGGTTTTATTTGTGTTTTATTTCCTGCAGTGCACTTTTCCTAATACCGGTGCACGTATAATGATGTTCATTGGAGGACCAGCTACACAAGGACCTGGCATGGTTGTAGGGGATGAGTTGAAGTTACCTATAAGATCATGGCATGACATTGAAAAAGACAATGCTAAATATGTTAAAAAAGGTACTAAGGTAAGAGATGTTTTTGGGTGATATTTTAAGCAATTTACCAGTGAGTAAACATTTACATTGTCTGGCACTGTAAAATACTGTTAGTAGTAGCAAATGTATAAAGAAGTGGGAATTGTGTGATTTTGTTTACTTGTCTCTGAATAGTGTTATGTCTTCAGGAATTTCTTAATAAATTTCAGTATATTGAGTTTGGGCTTTGTCTAGCTCACATTCGAGTTGTTTGGAGTGTTTCTCTGGTTTAAGTCAGAAAAGATTTATGTGACTAAATGATATCTCTAGAGTAAGGCTGTCTGCTTCTAATGCAGCTGCTCAAAACTCACTGTAGATGGGGAAGGGTTAGGCAGTAGAGTTCAGGCATAGTTAATTTCATCTTAAATGTATGTCTGAGCAGGTGAACTGCATCCAGAACCTGTGGAATTCATCTTAACTGTTTATAATGGGAGCTTAAACAAATAGCTCAGTCACAGGCACCTGTCATTATAGACACTTGAGATTAGAAAGGTACATTCAATTCTGTGTGTTGGAACTAGTAGCTAATGCAAAGTTTAAAAAGAAAAAAAATCAAGGTAATTTTCTAGTTTAAATAGCAACCACTGGTCTGTCTAGTGTCGGTCAGGTTCTCAACTGCTGAGGAAAAAACCCCAAAGTGTTAAAAATTGCTGACTTAATTTTAGCTTCAGGAAAAAAATATTCTTCTGGCTTGTATTAAAATATCATGTGTATAAAGTCTGATAATGTTGTCTTAGAAAAATTTGGGGAGTTTAGGATTCAATATGAAGATAAGGAGAGTTCACATTATAAATTGCTATGAACTGTTATTTTCATCTTGGATTTAGCATTTTGAAGCCCTGGCTAATCGGGCTGCAACAAATGGTCATGTTATTGACATATATGCATGTGCATTGGATCAGACTGGTCTACTGGAGATGAAGTGTTGTCCCAACTACACTGGGTATGTGCCTATTCATTTTTCAGTAGTATATGAAGATGCAGTTTCTAATTTTTTTTTGATTGATTAACAGGAGCACTTACCAAAAACATTCTTCTACTTTTAAAAAGAAAAATGCACAAACCTACTCTGATACACTGGGATGGTTGCATTTGTACTGGAGTTGTGAAATGTTTCAACCTCTGGCAAATTTGTCACCACAATTGTGGGTTTAATCAGAAGGGGATTTGCTGTTTTTCTGTTAATATAATGTTTGCGGCTTAAATAACATGGATGTCTTTTAAACAGGCAATTTATCCTATGCACTGTTTCTATTTTTCAGTAAGCTGCAGGTTTCTGTAAAGATAAGGACCTGTCATCCTTCCTTTTTTGCTGTTCAGAGTGGTACAAAACCTTGTGTTATTCTTTCTGTCTTGTTGATGCCCTTGTATATACTGTTGTTCATAGGTTCAACTACTGTCTTAGGCGACTATCAGGTACATATGTTGCTCCTGACTTTTGCTCCATCTGTCCAGTTCTACATTTCAGATGTGGTCTTGTATTCCTTCCAGCTTGTCTTGCCATCAGTTCGCTTTAATATGATCAGAGCAGGTTCTAGTCTTTCTCATGAAACCACTCCCCTGTTTTCTGTCACTGTGGATGACACCTTCACCCTTCCTGTTTGCAGATCTACAGTCTGGAATAGCTTTTGACTCTTGCTTGCATGTTAAGTACCTCATTGATTTTGTAAATCCTGCCAATTCTTCCTCCATATTTTTTCAAAGACTGTCTTTTCTTTCTGAAAGTCTTTCCTATGCTTATAACATTTCATCTTTAGAAGTATAGCCATGTGCTTTACATACCATTTGATTTTTAGGCTAGACTTCTGTATTCAGTCTGGATTCTGTTGCCAAGCTCATTTTTCTTGCTTGTTACTCTTAGCTTTGTCAGTACCAACTGCAGGTAAAATTAAATGTAGCATGTTTGCTATCAGTTTAATTACTGGTATATCTGCAGATAATGGGCCTTAGTTGTCTATCAGTATCTTCATACGAGAGAGAATCTTAAGCACATGCTACATACCTTGGCATACCAAGAAGAATGAGAGGTGCAGCCGCATGTTGTGGTGAACATATGCTTCTGAGTTTTAGTCCAGAGTAATCACTGCTGGATTGCTTCTTCTTGGAGTTGTGTGTATAGCCTTAACTTGGGAGTTTCCACTGCTCAGTATCTTTAAGATTATGACTTTACCTGTATATTTGATTCCTATTCCTTTTCTGCATCAAACTCAAGCTGTATTTTTCTATAATGTGCATAATTTTTCTGTCTGCTCTTGTGACTCCAGCAAAACTAGCCTTAATGTATAGTTTGTTTCTCCTACACCTGTTCCTGTTTTCTGTTTGGTTACATCCTACATACAGGGAGGAATTTCTGATTCTGCCTATGTCTATTTTCTTCTATTTTTGAGTATGCACCTGAAAATGATATAACCTCTTTTGGGTGTAATGTTTGACCTATTAACATATTTTACTAATATGGTTTAATTATTTTTTAAATTAATAAAAAGAATATCTCCCATTACTATTTCCTAAATGTAGTGTATGATGTTTTGTGATAAGTGGCAACTGTTGCAGTTACATCCACAGAATATTGCTAAGCATAAAAATAAATCATGCTTCTTGAGCATAGATTTAAACCTGAAATAATGAGTGAACTACACAAAATGGTGTGGAACTAACTTTGGAGTATTGACTATTAGAAGTAAGCTGACATTACTTTACAAGGTTACAAGACATTTGTAGTGTTTAAGTCCAGTATAACAATTTTACAGTGACAGATTTTGTTATATATTATAATCACAATGATCTTAAGATGCTGCTTTGGCAAGAAGCTCACTTAAAAATTTCATCTCTAACATTGCAGCAAAATACCAATTTAATGATAGTCCATTTTAAGAAGGCAAAAATGTGCCTCACAATAAACTGTCTTTAGTTTTAGCCTTTAATAGAAATAAGCTATATAAATCCTGTGTGCTAAATTATTGCATTATAAGTAATCTGTTTTAACTTGAAGGTTTTGTTTGTTTTGTTGTTGCCTAGAGGCTACATGGTAATGGGAGACTCTTTCAATACATCTTTATTCAAACAAACCTTTCAGAGAGTATTCACGAAAGATATGCAAGGACAATTTAAAATGGGATTTGGTGGCACATTAGAAATAAAGGTAAGAATACAAAAATGGAGCATGTTAGTGAAGCACTGGGAACAGGATGGCTGTGAACTGTGGAATCTTTGCCCTTTAAGAATTTTTGGGAACATGTTAAACAGATGTGTTGAGGTTGGATTGGACGTAGCTGTTACTGCCTGGCTTATCTCCTTGCAGTTTCATGATTCTGTAAATTGGAGTTAGCTATAACAATAATTCCTTCTTACCCTGCATTCAGGGACACCTAAAAGGGAGACAAACTGAATATGTGTCTCTGTTAGAAACTCACAATGATGTCTGCATAGACTTTGGTATCAGTCATGAGTGTTTCATGAGTGTAGGTCCAGGTTCTCTAAGTAGTCCAGGACAGCTTTCCTTCAATTTTCCATTATCAAAATCCCTTCTGGCACTTTAACAATGTTCATTTTCACCTCCACTGTTGTGAGAAGCTTAGAGATGCATGCTGTAGGTTCAGGTACTGTCTTCTGTGATGGTTCTTGCAAAATATGACAATCCTGCTGTGTAGAACATATATAGGATATATCTTCTAAAAATAGATATCTCTTCCAAAAGAACTCATAAGAGTATGTTCAGTAAAAATCTGTATAAGTTTTTTATTACTAGGACAAATAATTGAACCTTCTTTTTTTCGTGTACATATTCTTGTGGGTTTTGTTAGAAGATCCTAGAAAATGCAAAAAGGGAGTTTTAGAGGGATGTACCAATCACTACAAACAGGAAAATGACATCAGAAGAATGTAAATAACTGGATTTTGCTTTTAGCTAAATAAGTTTAGGAGATAGCGTAGAAATTAGTTGTGGGGTATGCACAGGGTTATTTTACCAGTCTTCAGTTTTAATTTTGTCTTGTGAATATTTTAATTACTTTGCTAGAAAATAGACATCTGGTATACTTTCTCTTAGGTTTATAAATAACAGCATCTTTTCCCCGTGTTTTAATTTATGCTCATACTGTTGTTTCAGATGTACAAATTGGCACAGCTAACATACATACTTAAGTGTAGGAAGTGAGCACATGAGAAGTTTCTCTAGATGTATCAAGCTTTGTTATATATGTAACCTTTCCTAAAGGCATCAAAAGTCTGATACACACTGAGTTTTTCTTTAACTAGTGATAAAATAGGACTGAATTCTTAGTGTGCCAAAATAATGTCTGTTTTTCTTCTAAATATGAAGACTTCAAGAGAAGTGAAGATTTCTGGAGCGATTGGACCCTGTGTGTCTCTCAACTCTAAAGGACCTTGTGTCTCAGAAAATGTAAGTAAACTTTGCTGAAAATGAAGGTAATTTTCTGCTGTGGAAAAATAAGGTTTTGGATTTCTGTATTTGAAGAGGAGCTGGAACTCTTCCATAAACGGAACAAATAGTGTTCACTTTTTACTGGTTTTAAATTAAATGCATGCAAGTGGCTGTTTTTTGGATAAGCTTCTGTTCACTGCTAGATTAGATTCGAGTTGTATTAGACCTTGCAAATCCTTTGTTACTTGTTTAGGTTTGTCCACTGAGTGGTTGCTTTAAAAATTATTACAGAGAAGTTATATGCTGGCATAGCAGAAACCAAGCAGAAAGTCAGTTAGCATGCTTTATTGTTAAAATCAGAGCTATGTCCTTTTATCCAAAGAGAACCATAAAAATATTTACTTCAGAAAGACTGAGAAGACAGGAGGACACCAGACCGTGGAAACATCCCCTTTATCTTAGTCCTGTCTTCCTGTTCTTGTAGCTGTTTCACCAAATGCCCATTGAATTAATTGGTTAGACTATCCAACTATTACAGGCTCCTGAAGTAAGTCCTTTAAATTTACATCAGACTTATATCATTACTTATTTTCTTATCTAGCAGTATTATTACAGCTTAATTTTGCATTTGATTACTAATAAAAAACAATTCATGCCGGTAACCAAAATTTCTTGCATTTGAAAAGTCTCAGTTTTGTTCCTAACAGTCTGCATTGTAGAGCACTTGCTAGTATGAAACCAGCTTTAATCAGGTGTTTTTCATGCCTAAATTTTCCTTGTATTTATAATTGCATCTTTGTGAACTGAAAGTCTCAATACGATCAGCATTTTTTTTCTAAGTGTTTTGGTACAGATTTTATTTCATCATCTGAAGGACTACATATGTTAGAATAGAAGTTAAAACCCCAAAACCCAGTAAATTTTACATCTTCTTATTTAAGCTATATGTCTAAATCATAGGAGGTAATAGAAAATTTAATTGTGAATTTGTGTGTTGCCTTGCAATTATATGATTAATTTCTATTCCAAAAACCTTTTTGTTGAAATGATCTGATTTAAAGTTTTAGAGGTAAAACATATGAATAAAATGTAGATGCATGCAGCTTGTTTAAAGTGGTAACTGGACAATTATTCTAGCCATAACTCTTTTAAGAGTGAATACAAGCACAGTGACAATATCGCCAGCATAATTTTCCTTGAATGTTTTGCAGTTTCTCTGGGTCCATTTTGGACGACTGATTATTTTAATTGGTTTCACTGGGTATTGGTGTTGTTTGGATGACAAAAATGAATTGTCACTTGAAATACATCCCTGTCTGTGTACAGTTACCTTGTTAGTCACTAGAGACTGTGTAACTACATACTATACACTGTGTAAGCCATCTACTTAAGTTTTACTGTGTGCTTTAGAAGAGTAATTTAACTTATATGTGCTTTTTATCTCTTCTCTTGGGGCTGTTTAAGCAAAGTCTAGTACTTTTTCCTGTTGCTGACCTTTTTTTTTCTGTTTTTCCAATGCCATCTCCTTGTCCTTCTAATGTTTTAATCTTTTTGCAACCACCTCCTTGTTTATTATTCCTGCATCTAATACTGCAGCTGTTTTTCGAGAGTGTTTGTCTGAGAAGCTGACAGAGTGAGCAGGGAGGAAACTTGTGACAGAGTAGTTATAAACAATTACCTGTGGTGACCACATGTTCTACTTCACAAACAAGGTAATACTTCTGATTTGTAAAGGTGTTATAAAATCTTTCTACAGGAGATTGGAACAGGAGGTACTTGTCAGTGGAAGATTTGTGGACTTAATCCTACTACAACACTGGCGCTGTACTTTGAAGTGGTCAACCAGGTAATGAATATTTGTCTAGTTGTCTACTAAACACAGTAATTTTATGTGACTGCTAGTCATGGTTTAACCCCAGCTGGCAACTAACCACCATGCAGCTGCTCACTCCGTCCCTCCTAGTGGGATGGGGGCGACAGTCAGAAGAGCAAAAGTGAGAAAACTTGTGGGTTGAGATAAAGGGTATTTAATAAGCAAAGCAAAAGCTGTGCACTCAAGGAAAGCAATACAGGGGGTTCATTCATGACTTCCCATGGGCAGGCAGGTGTTCAGCCATCTCCGGGACAGCAGGGAGCAGTGTAATGGTTGCTTTGGAAGACAAATGACATAACTCTGAACACCCCCCACCTTCCTTCTTCTTCCCCCAACTTTATACACTGGGCATGATATTATATGGCGTGGACTATCCCTTTGGTCAGTTGGGCTCAACTGTCCTGCCTGTGCCCCCTCCCAGCTCCTTGTGCAGCCCCAGCCTTCTTGCTGGTGGGGCGGTATGAGGAACAGCAAAGGCCTTGACTCTTTGTAACCAGCAATAACTAAAACATCCCTGTGTTATCAGCACTGTGTCCAGCACAAATCCAAAAGGTGCCCCCTTACCAGCTACTGTGAAGAAAATTAACTCTACCCCTGCCAAAACCAGCACACTGCTGAAGCCTGTATTTTTGTGTGGTTTTCTCAAGCACAGTAGCAGGCAAGAGGATAAAAACGTGATGAGCGGTTGCCCTGCTTCCTTCTCGTACTTTCCCTTCTTCCAAGTATTTGAAGCTTAGGAACTATGTGAGCTGTCTGTAGTTTCTATGTATTTAGGATGCTATATTGCATACTTTAAAACCTATGCAAAGGTTTGAAAACTTGAACTTACCTTAGCCATTTTTAATTTTACTTTTTGCATATTTATTTTGGTTTTGCTTTATTAGTAGCTCTAAAACTGGTCTGGTCATGGTATGTAATAGTTGATTTCAATTGTCCTTCTCTTTTGGAATTACTTACCCTGTTAGCAGCATATAAACCTTTATTTCTACTGACCAGAGTTTTGAAATTTCATTTTGCACCTGGATTCCAATCTTTACGATTTGATGGCACTTTCTGGGATTCATTAATCATTTTCGGGTAGTATCACTTTTGTTGCCCTGTGATTCTAGTGGATCACATGATGTTCAAAGAGATTCTAATGAAATCAGCAATAGTAACACAAAAGTATTGTCTCTGTAAGGGTATGTGGAAGGAGAAAGCATTGGTTGCTCTAAAGGTATCTGGTGGAGGCAGCAACTCCTTCTAACGTCCCTTTACAGTCTCGAAGTTTATTGGTGATGTTTAGTTAAGGTGCTCAACTAAAGCACCAGACAATGCATTTATATAACTTAACATTCCTCACAATAGACAGCTTATCTTTTTCTAGTGATATGTTTATACATTTTCAAATTATACTGTAAAATCTTGAGATTCCCCTCCATTTATTTTTTTTTTCCTCATGTACGTAGCACAATGCTCCCATTCCTCAAGGAGGACGTGGTGCAATCCAGTTTGTGACTCAGTACCAGCATTCCAGTGGACAGAGACGTATCAGAGTGACCACAGTTGCCAGAAAGTAGGTTTTACTCGCGATGAATCATTTTCGAAAAAGCAGGATATGTATTTGCCTTTTATCTCTGGATTATATAAGTAGTCTATTGTTCTGGGATACACAGTGCCGCAGGTGGTGAAGGCATCATTATACCTTTGAGACAGTTGCCTCTCTGGTTCTGTGGGCGGTTTTTTCTTTGGGAGGTGCAGTGGCTGTATAATGATGTTATGGGAGTGCTCTGAAGTAATATTTTGTTAACTCACATTGGTTATATTAGTAAAATCTTCTTGTCGACAGATGAAAAGGCAGATTAATAGGCCACCTTATAAATTGTAAAGAGCAAGCAAGGTGCACAAGAAAACTGCTGGTGTGGGAATGTGTGATTAGCTTAATGGACAGTGTTTTCTGTAGCTTAACCTTTCACAATTAATAGTTTTTAATATAATAATTGTTTTATAAGTGGCATTATGTTTTATTTCGCTGGTTGCATGGCATCTGTACAAATAAGGGACACCTCTAATGAAGAATGGTTAACTGAGAGGCTGCGTATTTACACCCAGTAGATTTTTGAAGTTCTAGCAGGAGTTTAACTGCTAACACTTCTTTCTTTGCCTTAATTTTGGAGGGATAGTTTGAGGTCAGACATCTTTCCTGTCGCTGTGATGTGAATACTTGTGTTGTTCTTTTGCAGCTGGGCAGATGCACAGACGCAGATTCAAAACATCGCTGCATCTTTTGACCAGGAAGCTGCTGCAATTCTCATGGCTAGATTGGCAGTGTATAGGGCAGAGACAGAAGAGGGGCCCGATGTGCTTAGGTGGCTGGACAGACAACTTATACGACTGGTAAAAGACTGTATTAAAAGAGTCAGATTGGTTTCTTGTCTCCAGATATGTATTTCTTAAATGACTAATGTTCAGTGATTTGTTTCTTTAAACATAAAAAAAAAATGAACCGAGCACTTCATTTCCACAAGTGGGTATGCAGAATTAACTAAGATATTCTATTTTAAATGAAAAAAAGAGCAGATATGCCCTTAGTTTGTTTATGGATGTTTCCTCAGTATTTGGTAATTGCCAACAACTGAGAGAAATTTTAGCATGAGATTAGCAGCAATTAAAACTTTCCCTACTTTCTGCTGCCTGTAATGACATCGTTGATGAAATATTTTTAGAAAAAAAAGAGCTGAAGTGTCTAGAAAACTATATGGAATTTCTTTATTTTCAAAAGTTGGTTTGTGTTTTTTTTTTTTAATTTTATTTCTTACTTGTAAGTAAGCACTTATTAATAACTTAATTTTGAACATGTTCTCTATGGCTGTTTAATCATCTAACTCTGTTTAGCAATTTTAGAGAAAAAAACCAAAAAGCCATTAAAGCCTCACACAGAAAGAAATCACTGCTTGTTAATAGAAGAACTGGTTTCTGTTTGCTTGCAAAGCTGTCAGCGCCTCAGATCATGTGTCTGTTAAAAACAAACAAGCTTACTTGCTTGGTCATGCCATTACTGTATGTTTATTAATTCAGATAATTTTTTGTTTTACTCCAGTGTCAGAAATTTGGAGAATATCACAAGGATGATCCAAGCTCTTTCAGATTTTCAGAAACCTTTTCACTTTACCCACAGGTGAGCAGAAGGAGCGTGTGTCTGGAAGGGATAGAGAGAGTTTGCTTAGTGAAGGAAGAGGCACTGCAGCACAGAGTAAAATAAAAGCTTTACACTGGATACTGGAATGAAAAGACCTCCCTGCCCCGAGCTACTGTTTGGCATCTGACATTAGGCAAATCACTGCTGTTGTCTGTGCTGCTGTGACCCATTTTGTCCTCTGTCCTTACAGCTAAATTAACTCTGTGTATTTTTTTTTTCTCCTGTAATGGAATCCTCATCTTAAGACAAGTTTGTAATTTGGATAATTACACTGTTTTTGGTTTTTTTTTTCTCTTTAGGGCAGTTTTAATGAAGAAATGTAGAAAACATGAGAAAAGATATGGTTTTGCTTTTTGTTTCTTTGCTCTTTGATTTATAGTACCTGAAAAGAAACACTTCTCTGGTGAAGTGAACTTGAGCTTGACTGTATTAGACTTTGAATAGTTTCTTTGCTAATAATCTGTTCTGATAGATTCCTCCATTCTGATAGCTCCAGATATGTTGCTTTTGGACTGTTCATAGAATTCCATTATATTTCTGTTCGAGTTACCTACCAATGTGTCTCAAGGTGTTAAGTGTTGTGGAGCGATTGATTCAGCAATAAGAGGATTTTGCTTTTTTCATTTTACTAACAAAGTTCGACTTCACTCTGTGGTTGGATGTTTTTTCTGTTCACATGCACAGCAGCCTCCCTGTTAGGAACATGAGAACTTAAAGGAAGGGCTTGGCAGTATTCAGTCATCCTATTTATCAGTTAGTACTGAAGAAGAAGAAGTATTGAACTTTTCTTTTAATTCAAAGCTGCTTTGTAGGCTTATCCATTCTGATGTCTCTGTCTTATTCTCACGAGAGTATGTAAAAACTGGCAAAGATGCAAACACAAGTTAAAAATGTTGAAGGACTTGGAATTCAATTTTTTAGTGGCACAGCTCTCATGTAGTTTGTGGAAAATATTTATCTCCTTGTACAATTCTCCTTTTGATCTGTGAAAGTTTGAACAAATGGTTTTTGTTTTGCAGTTTATGTTTCACCTGAGAAGATCTCCCTTCTTACAAGTTTTTAACAACAGTCCAGATGAGAGCTCCTACTATCGGCATCATTTTATGCGTCAAGATCTAACCCAGTCCCTTATAATGGTTCAGCCAATTCTTTATGCCTACTCTTTCAATGGACCTCCAGAGGTATCATTATATCTAACATAACAGTAGGTTAAAATATGCTATTTTGAGGGGTGATTATTGTCCTCACTGTGACATATTGTAAAATGTGTTAGTTTAAAATTTATTGCATGAGAAAGAATATTCATTTAATATAGAACATACTATGAACAAGGCATATCTCAGAATTCTGATTTAGCATAGTCCCGGGAGGAAAAGTCACTGTGTGAAATTATGTTTTAAACTAAGGAATGGTATTTCTTTTGTTAGGTTTTGAGAGCCATAGGAGTTTGGGGTTTGCTTTTGTGGTACCAGAATGAAAACATCAACAAAAATGTTTTTAATTCACAATGTACTCTTTCTGTAGAGTTTGAAAGAAAAGTTGGGTTTTTTGAAATGTACAAAATTCACTCTGTGTGAACACCTTCATCCAAAGCTTCTGATTCTGATGTGGTTACCATTATGTATATATTTGTATATACAGAACTTTCCAGCTGACCTTATTGTGGCACGTTCTGTATAAACCTAAAATAAAAAGATTGTTTACCAATTGTTTACACTTGTTTACACTTCTTTCTTGTGAAAGAAGTGTAAGATCCTGACAACAAAACTAGTCTGGCAGATAAGAGAGTGAGGAAATGATAAGACAGTGAAAATAAACATTGTAGGCAAGGATCTTGGCAGGTTGGAATTCTCACTGTTGTTAGGGTTTTGTTGGTTGGTTTTCGTTTTGTTTTGTTTTTTTTTCTTTTGTGTGTGTGTTTTTGTTTTGTTTTTTAGCTGTGTAAGTTTAAAAAAAGACTTTTAAAAGTGGAGTTTAAAGTAATGAGATGGTTTGTAAAGAGCTACTCACGGGTGTAAGATCGCTTTCCCATGTATGAATAACAATTAGTCATGTGGGTGATGCAATGGTGAAGTATGATCAAGCGGGAACTGTCACCTCAGTGTAGAATGAGTAATTAACTTTCTTTTTGATTCTTGGAATTGTCAATATTTTTGTTATCTCTAATTAGATTGATCCAATTCAATCACATGGTACTGATTCAGTTAAATAATATTGTGCCAATATAGTGTCACAGCCCTTAAAAAGGTGAATTAAACCTTCAATATTATGTTAGATTTCATAAATTCATAAATCATGAATGTACAGTATTGGTGGATATATATGCACACTAATAATAGGTGCAAGAAGACAAGACTAAAAAAACCCCAAACAACTCTCAACCCCCAAATCTTATACTTGAGTAACTACTGAATCTTTATACATTGAAATGTCATTCAAATTAGTGGCATTGTATCAGTAAATATGGAGGTGCTTGAAAGACTAGGAAAGGGCATAATAATGAGAGAGGTTGCAGCTCTTGAATTCATTTTTTTACTGCTTCCATGAAGTTATATTCAGAACCATGGTGGATAACTTTAGAATGAGATTGTGTGGCTTGCAGATGTATAACATGAAAACAAGCTATTACGGAGCTTTAGTAAGTGATTGAAAAAGTTCCTAAGCTTCAGTGTCTGATTCAAGAAGCTGGTAATGCCATTTGGTTGCTCATTTCTGCATCGGTTGGTAATTTTTTTTTTTAATTTTTAAATCTTAGCCTGTTCTTCTGGATAGCAGCAGCATTTTACCAGATCGCATTCTCTTGATGGACACCTTTTTCCAGATACTTATTTATCATGGAGAGGTAAGATTTGTAATTTCTTACGTAAATATTCTTTTTCTGTAGGAGTCTGAAAGTTGAGCCCCAGTTCTAATGCACTCCCATCATTGACCTCTCATCTGCATAGCTGATACCAGACTCCTGATTCATGGTTTGATGACCTGACATGCCTACACATAGACACCTGACATTGCCTCATGTTTCAGTCCTGCTTGTTATGATGGATTTAAGAGGAATTAACTTCAATATTCAGATTATTTGTTTAGATCAATAATTTTACAACTTTTGAGAGTGTTATGCCCTGCAAGCCTCCTGCTTTTCACTCATTTAATTTTGACCTTCTTCAGGGATATGGAGTCAGAACACCAAGTTCTGTAGTCATCTTTCATCTGCACTCTCTTGGAGGAATGAAACTGCTCCTGGCAGTTAGATGGACAGACATTCCCCTAGTAATATAAATATAAATGCTTGTGACTTGCTAGTGCTCTGCTTCCCTGGAGGAACCAAACTGCTGCTTTTTACTGCTTTGTGACTGTAAATGTTTCATAGCTGAGAGTTTGAGAAATACTGTTCTGGATCATGTCCTCATAGCTACACTTATTAAAATGGTTATTAAACTTTAATACTTCTTAAGTAGAAAAATTGTTCTCTGTATTTTTGTAAGATGCTGTCAGGAAGCAGCAGGGGTGGGCTGCTCCTGGAGCACGACAGAGCAGAGGAGTTTGTGGGCAGCAGCCAGGCTCAGCTTCCAGTCAAGATCATCAGACAGTCAGTGATAAGGCAGATCCCAGTTCAGGCTGGGAAGTCAAGTCCCCAGGTGAGGGTCCAGACGAGTGGGCTGCATGGGCAGGTACAGGCCTGGCTGCCGCGTAGCTCAGGAAGAAGCCTCAGCTTTAAAGCAGCTGCCAAACAAAGGAGGGGGAACCCCTGCTGGGGCTCCCTCCAGGTCTTTCCTAACAGTAGCCTGTATTGGTGAGCTGACCTTGACCACTCTCAGAATGTCGGGAGGCTGTGCTACAGGCCCTGAAAGATAAGCATCAGTATAAATATTTATTTCTTATATATCATAGATATTTGAACCTGCTTTAGCAGGTGGGTTGGACTAGATGATCTCCAGAGGTCCCTTCCAACCCAAACTGTTCTGTGATTCTGTGATATCGTATATGCATATTAGAGAACTGTGAATGGTATCCTTGACCTCATGAACTAAATATTTAGCATACAAAGGATGACAAAATAACAGACAGACCACAAATTGTTAGAGTTTAAAAAAAACCTAATGGTATGGTACTTCCACATCTTGGCTTTTCAAAGTTAATGTGCATACTATAGGACTGAAAGGGATAAATGATAGAAAAGAGGCCAGCAATGGCACATTTTCGCCTGAAAAGACCTTTGTATTTTCTAAGAAAGACTGGTGAATCAATTCTGAACTTCTTTCTTCCCCCATCACCAGACCATAGCTCAGTGGCGTAAGTCAGGTTACCAAGATATGCCGGAATATGAAAATTTTCACCACTTGCTACAAGCTCCAATAGACGATGCCCAAGAAATTCTCCATTCCAGATTTCCAATGCCCAGATACATTGATACAGAACATGGAGGAAGTCAGGTATGGTGAAGTATATATTACATAATCTAAGAGGTGCTGTATTAGTGATGTCATGAATTTTTTTTTCAGTAGTAAACATGCATTTCTGTGCTAAAATATGTGTAAATTACAAGTGAACATTTTGAATTTTAAAGCTTTTACAGAGACAGATATGTAATAGTAGGTTTTTGCCTAATTTGTGAATCCTGTTTTTTATTACTATTTTTATCATACTGACTTGGACTTTCAGATTCCTTGTGTGAGATGTGTAGGGCAAAAAGTTAGTGCATGTCAGAGTCTGTGGACCATTACCAGAGTTTTTCTTTGTGTTATTTTTTTTGAAACTTCTTAATTGCTATCTTACTGATATTCACATTTGCTTTGCTAGTGTTTAGAAAAAAGAAAAAAGCTTACTTTGTGCTGCATTGAAAAGTTGTTAGCAGTTCTCCATCATAGCTGTAGAATCCAGGGAGTGGCTTTATTTATAGTTCTCCTTGCTCTTCTGAATAGGTATCTGTGCACATTTTAATCTCCAAATAACAGAAATTACGTATTTCATACACAGGTATCTTTTCTTTTTATTATAAGAAACTTGTATTTGAGAAGGTTAATTTATTGCCTGTGTTTTGTTTTTTAAAGGCTCGTTTCTTGCTTTCCAAAGTAAATCCCTCTCAGACTCACAACAATATGTATGCATGGGGACAGGTAAGTAAGAATCTGTTGATGAAGCTTGTATGTGTGATTTTGTTTTTCACTGTTTCAGAAATTGAGTGACACATTGTGTACATATAAGTAATAATGCCAAGTTTTGAAACTGAGAAATAAATGCAGTTTTGGCCTGATGCTACCAAAATTGCAAAAGTTAAGAAAAATGGATTTCATTTCTTCAGACAAAAATGATCTGGTTTGGTCTTTTAAGCTTGTATTAGGCTGTTTTCATGTCTACCATATTTCCTGGACAGAGACCTTCATACTCCTTAGAATGAGAGCACTTAGCACACCTAAAGACTAAGGGACCTTTTTGCCATAGGGGAAATAAATTTTGAAGTTAGGTATAAGCAAGAACTGAAAAGTACACCAGTACTGATGTTTTCCAGAATTTTTGTGGCCTGGGTGATCCTGAATCAGTCTTTCAAATCTTCTATCTTTAGGAAGGAAGTTACATGAGAGCTCAAAAGTTAAACTTTCTGGAGCATTTTGTGTTCTTGAACCTTGCATCCCAGTTCCATGTTCTTCCACTTTCAGCTGTTTTAGTGGGAAGAGAAACACTGCTGTGGGTGAATGCTAGTGCAGTGTCATTTTCTTGTGAAAAAGTAATGGCATCAGACAGTTGAAGCTACATTCTAACTGTACTTGTAGAGTATTTTGCTAAAGGGTACAGTGTTCAAGTTATGAGGGAGAGAGCTCTGTAGCAATTCTATGGCAGTGATTTTTGTCAGGTAAGTTTTATTGGGGTATGTTTTTCACAGGGATGTGTTGGTTCTAATGAAGCTTCTGGCAACAAAGGGCACTGAGATCCAGAATTGAAAATACTTGAAAACTTTGTATTGAGTCAGGGACAGCATGATTTGAACCCAGCTCTTTTGCCTCCAAAGTTGATAACCTGAGCAGCACTTCATGTTTCCTCCACAGCATGCACACAAATGCTGTAGTTTGAAAGGTCTTTTTTTAATCTAAATATTACCTGGAAATTTTTGAAGTTTTGACATTTTCAACAGTACAGGACAACTGTTTCCTCCTCATTTATTAATAATTAGTAAGCAAATGAAACAGTATACCAAATATAAATGCAAATACAAAACAATTATTGAACTGATCTCTAATAAAATTGTTCATGCTGGACAAGTGAGACTCTTTGATACATTTTAGGAAGCCCAGCTTTCCCTTCTAATTTTGAAAAGAATTCAGTTCTGGGGTAACATAAGAAATGGTGTATTAATCTCCCCAGTAGTATTGCAGCGTGTGTGCTCAACATAATGTCCGCCAGTGACTGCAGGGTTTTTTGTTAACAAAGTTGAACCAATTGCAGATTATGAAATGAGAAATATAAGTGCTTGTAGAAAAATTTTAACTGAATTTATTTTGCTCTTATTTTTCTCATGAGCTACCTGGATTGTTTAATGTTTTTTTATTTTGTGCATAACCGAAAGTCTACAGAAAAATTTGCTAGTCCACATTGACCTGAAGAGGGCACCCACATACCACTGAAACCATGTTTCAGGAAGTCATTAATTTTGACTAGTTTGGGTTTTAATATTGAAAGTAAAGATTTTTTTTAAACTTTAGCAAGTGGGTGCCTTATATAGTATAGAAACATTTGCAGAAAATAATGGCAAACTTTTCATACACCTCTGTTATATTGGTTAGTCTTTGAAGATGCAGTTGAAATTTTCAGGTTATATTGGATATGACATTTATTTGAGAATGCGTTTTTTTTCAGCTTTTTTTAAAAATATTTTTTTGCCTTGGTAACTATGGGGAATTTGCAACGTGAAATGAAGAGGTCAGTGGGACAAATCTTATCAAATGCCCAGCTAGATGTCACTGAATCACTGTTAATTAAATTTAAGTTCTCATTTTATGCCTTAGCTCAATTTTTTTTTAAACAGAAAACAAAACTTAAGGTGGTCTCTGAAAGACTGAAGTGAATTCTCGTGTACTTTTCAGACTTGAAAAGTACATTGTACATTGTGACCTTACTGGATTTCACTTGATTCTCCAGCAAATCAAATACTCTGCTACCTTACTAGAATGAGGGATTCCCAGTCTTCAGAGTAAAGCTGCTGCTGCTGGGGGTAACCTCAGGAACAGTCTGTGCATTGGTTTTAATTACCCTGGATCACCACGAGCAGTCATTGGGAGGGATCTCTTTTCTTAGGGGTCTGTCAGTGCCTTTGGTTTATTTACTGGGGGATGATGTGCTGTTCTTCAATGCATAAGACACGAGGTGTTGAATTATATCCTGCTCAGAATTAAACTACTTGTAATTCCCTTGTGGCTTCTTACATAAGGGAGCTCAGGCTTAGCATTTGGCAGGCTTGGAGATAGGTAGAACATCCTTTATTCTTGTCTTGCCACCATCAGCTGATAGACAATTCCTGCCCTTCCCTGGGAGTGGCCATGTATTGGGTCAAGAATATTGTGGTGATCCGAGAACTCTTACTGCTTCTGGATTTGTCCTTTGATCATTAACCAAGGACTGGTTTTGGCCAGTTCTCAAAAAGGACTGGTTTTGGCCAGTTCTAAGCATCCTTGTTAAGACTTCCATGTCTGTATTTTGGAAGATTTTGTAAGTGTTCAGACAGCGTTGTTTTAATTTGGAAATGTGGGTGCTTACTACCTTTGAAAAGGTTGAATGTTTGAGATTTACAGGAATTCTTTCTACATCTGTAAATGGAAGTAATGGCAGATTGGTTTCAGAGGACTTAAGAAAGTTACTATGTAACAGTTGCAGAGTTGCCAACTGCTGTTTTGTTTAGACTGTAAATTTGTTTAAAAATAATAATTTAAAAATGACAATTTTGAACTTCTTGGAATTCTAAAAATTACCTCTGAGGTCAAAAAGTAAATTGTGAAAATCCACCCCAGAGTGGTGTTTTTTTTAATCTTTTGTGAGCTGATTTTGCAGTGCCATGACCTTCAGGTATTGGTTTTGGTGTTTCTCTGAGGTGGCACAGAGCTGTAGGAAAGGTTTGGCCAGGATTTCCTTCAGAAAGCCAGTTGACCTTCACTCTGTCAAATCAGACCCTTAGTGGATTTGTTTCTTCCTTTTGTAATTTTGATATGTCTGGAGTCCACTGACAGATACTGATTTGTTAGTTGTGTCACTTGGTTGTCTCTGTTTCTCTCGTCTTTGCTCCACTGAGGTAGGAATGATACGGGAATTGTGGTGTGGAAGTTCTATTTACTTCCAAACATTTGTGAGTTAGCATTTGGCAGCTGTCAAAAACTCTATACAGTGGTTGTAAATGTCTTGCTATACTGCAGCCCGTGGCTGTATGCATTAAAATGGAAGAGAGTGTAGTTATGGTTTATGCCTGAATTTATGTAAGCATATGAAAATTTATGTAAATGTATAGTCTGCTGGTTTTTGTCAGAGGATTTCAACAATGAGATGCTTCTAAGGTCTTTCTAAATATGTAAAGTGTTTATTTAATGGAACGTATTGTGCTTGAAGATGCTTTTTCTTCGCAAAGAGTATAATCAGTTCTCCTCATTTCCTTTTATGTTACAGGAGTCTGGAGCACCCATTCTTACTGATGATGTCAGCTTGCAAGTATTTATGGATCATCTGAAGAAACTTGCTGTCTCTAGTGCTGCCTGAGATTCTGCAGTGCAGTAAAGGCACAGATAAGCTGTAGCCATATTTCAGCTTTTTCTCATTTACACTTTCCCATGTCTCTTGTAACAGAATGCTCTGATATGCACAAGCTGCCTGACTAGATATAAAGCAGTGTTGTTTTCAAAGAAAAGCTTTTGTTATCAGCAAATGTTTTAATGTGAACCGCAGTTTGTAAAAATGACAGGTAGTAGATTAAATTAAGTTATAATTAGAGGAAAAAGAACAGTCACTTTGATTACTGTGATACTATAGTTACTTTGAGATCATTTATAACAACATTGAGATGTGATTTCAGTTTCCCTTTTAAATGGTTGAGGTTGATTCTTCTCTGCACTATAGAGACACATTGAATAATAAAGGAAATCTTTGGTGATGTCGGGCTTTCCAGACTGCCATATGACTACTTTTATTACTCAATTTGAGCACGAGGTGAACAAAGAAGCAACAAAAAGCATATAAAAATAGTATGAACTCAGTCTTTTGACTTAGGCTGCCGAACTTTTCTTCCCTGCAGAGATATTGTTCATGTTCATTTTAAGAGTATTTAATTTCAAATATTTCTTCCCACTTACCCTTCTTGATTATTTGGGAACAGAGTTTTTCTTTATTTTCACATAAAGAATTTGAACTGAAAAACTAAAAATGTTATTGCACAAAATTTAAATCCACATGTTGTATTTTTGACAAAAGTATATATTATCAAACATGATAACAGATGAAGATGCTCAAAAGTTAACATTTTTAGCTTGAGCTAAGAAATCCTACACTACCAAAATGAACTGACTAAGGGTACAGCCTTGATTTTTGTCTTGGCTAGTGTATACTTTAAAAAATATGTATATTTACCTTCTTTATTATTGCCTTATGATGTTATTACACTAATACATAACACTGCACATCTGCTTTTTGGTTTTGCATCCTTTTTATTATCAATTCAACAGGTTATAGTTCTTGTTGAAACAGTATTATATAGAATTTGATGTCATTAATTTGATATTTAGTTCATACTTGATTTTTTTTGGGTGTGGATGAATTAGTATGATTTCCAATTTACTTGTTGAAGTTTACACATAAACCAGATGTTTACATAAGTAATATGATATTTGGACAAGTAATGATGTGAAATGTGGTAGTGGGCAATAAAGAAATGTGCCAAGTCTAGAGAAAGAGGGAGAGTTTTGACATAGGAAATTAAATCATAAACTGGTGTGATAACATGAGGGTTTTTTTTCTTGTTTTCTGTAAATTCTCAAAAAGTTGATGAAATCAAATGCTCTCAATTTCTTTGGTCTTAATGAGATGGGCTCCTTTGCCTCAGTACAAATAAAATACATGTTTTTCTCTCACTTTTTTATTGTGCTGGTTTCTGTCAGTGCTTGAAATGGAATGTGGAAATAAAGGTAGTAATGATAAAATTTAGAATAACTTCACCACTTTGATTCATCTGGTAATTGGTATCAAACTTGTTTAAATTCCACAGATGCTGAGCTGTTCACACTAGTGGCAGTTTAGGAGATAAAAATTCGGTAGCCCTCTTGACCGTGTTTTTTAGCTAATAAACAGCTTAAAAAAATCTTGTAATACTAAATGTGTCCAATATGTTTGGCAGTTAAATATTGTTTGACTAGCAATTCATCGCCAAGTGATGAGTTGATTTATGATTCTACGATAAGTAATGATAATGGATGGGTTTTTTGTGCTTTCCTTCCTACCCTTTCATCGGCTTTCACCCTGTAATAGGTTCTTTTATCCAATCTCTTGACAACATTAGCTTCTTTTGTAGCTTCAAGTATTTAACATTGTCAAAGATTTTTTTGAAAATCCTAATATGTCTGAGGGATTACCTTTACCAACCTGCTTATTCATCTCTTCCAAGGAGTCCGTGTGGTTACTGAGACAGCATTTGCCTTCGTAGGAAGCATACTGACTCTTTCCCAAAAGCCCATGTCTATCCATAGGCTTGTGAGTCTTGCTTCTCATTAGAGCCTCCATCCACAATCCCAGCAGTCTGGAACTTGCAGGATTCTCTCAACAGTCCTTTTTGTGGGTGAGGGTGACAGGGGCAGCAGTCTGCCAGTCATCCGGCAGAGGGACTCTGTGATGAGTTACACATGTCCACTGGCTCCTCTGCTCTTCGATGTCTTGCTGCCTTCAGAACTCCTGTGAGAAAGCCATCCAGTCCTGGTAACTTGTTAACATCTCATTCATCTACTTGATCTAATACCTTTTGCATGTTTACATAGATCAGGTGAGCTACACCAGGGGAAGTAATCTGTTTGTTATGAGTGAGAACTGATCAACATTTAAAGTTAAAACAGTTTGTTGTAGGGTTGTGCTACAGGAGAAAGTGGTTTGAAAAAGATAAATGGCTGCTATTTGCAATCCTTGCTAGCATCTGCATTACTAGATTTCGTGGTGAAGAGATGCCACCGATCTGTGCAGTATCTGTGACACATTGCTGTCTTATCACAGGGGCTAGTTGACCTGTTTGACTATGATAGTGATTTCTTTAAATATTTAGTTTTGGCTAGACACAGATTAGAAATTGGAGGAAGAGTAGGTCAAATGTTCTTGTTGAAAAACACAAGGCCTTGAAAGAAGTGGCCTTCTGCAGGACAAGGGATAAAACAGATGCTGCCTGTTCTGTTAAGGACTGGGAAGCCGAAAACTGAAAATTCTACATGGGCGGTCAGAGGTAGGGGAGAAAGCAGTTGCATACTGCTTTCTCTGCTTTGTTTGGCTGGCTGTGAGTTTTAGAACAGAACAAAATCTGTTCTTGATATAAACATTCTCACTGGATGCCTATCTGCCTGAAGCATTGCCATCTGGGAAGGACTTTTGTCTCAGAGAGCAGCATGGGTGAATCGGAAGTTAATGTTTTGCCAGGATCATGAAATCAGATAGAGGCTCCTGGCACTGTAACAGCTGTTCATGTTCTTAGATATGCTTGTTGATGGTGTTTGGACATCATATAAAAAGGCACATTGTGATTGGCAGTCCTTGCATTGTGCCTGGTTGATAAGGCACTTATTTCTGGCTTGCTGCCTTTTTCTCAGGACAACTTTTCAGGCTGTATGTGATACACAAACATCTGAATTTTTCTTCTCTTTTCATTGCCTCAAGTCCTGTACTTAGAGTCCATTAATTATGTCCACTTACCCTCCATGTGTTTAAACGAGCCCACAACACAGAGCTCTTACTGCTGGCACATGAAAGATTAGGTAGAAGTTTGCTGAGCCTTGTAAGTGTGAGAACTGCCCTTCATTCAGGAAGAGAAATGGTGTTTAAACTCTGTTTTGGAATGAGCCACTTAGAGCAATAGAAACCATCATCCAAAATGTGGAGGATGACTCCATATTTAGATGTATAAAAGCCTCAAAGCTCTAAGTGTTTCTGACTGAACCTCAAAACCAGACTCTTAGCTGTCTGCACAGAGATGTGTATGCTAGAAAGAAGGCTGGGACATCCCCGACAATGCTCTGCTCTTTCACAGGTGAGCAGGCAGCAAACCTCTGCTGTTTGGTTTCTTGCTGACTGGTAAATTTTTTGCTGCTGTGATAAATGTCCTGGCATGGCCACTACTTGCCCCCCACTTCACAGGATTGGGAGTGGCACAGCTGGTATGTTAAGAACCTTTGGAAATAATTTACAGTAACTGAATCTATGTTATATTACAGCTTTGAGATCTCTTTTTTTTTAAATGAGGATTTTTTTAGGTTCCCTGTATTTATTTCATTATTATTTTTAAGTAATTTGCTTTCCTCATGCTTGGGAAAAGGGAGTGGATTGATAACTTTAGACTGACACCTCCTGTTTGGATGCAGTATCTCACAAGGTACCAGGTTTAGACACAGATTTAACAAGCTCAACAAAAAGCTGAATTGCTTAAAGGCATGTGGATTTGCCTAGAAATACAAATACTGTCAAATTCCTGGAACCTCACAGCTTGGTCTGTGAGACTGTGACATCTGTGAGTGCCCCATTGGCTGCCTCCAACACAAAATGGTGTGTTTGGAAAATTGCATTTTCCAATATTCTCTCTTTTCCACAGTTAGTTGATGAATACTGACCAGGAGCCTATCCTGTTCTTTTACCAAATCTGAGGCAAACAACTACCTTATCCTCCTGTCAGATTGTGACACACAATAGTATCAAGCTCACTTTAGCTTTTGGCATTTTGGGTTCATACAAAAGTTAAATGGTACATGAAAGCTAACAAGCCTGAACAGAACAGATGGAAAAAATAATGAAGCTGTTGCACTGCTCTGAATTGAATGTAAAATCTTGTTTAAAATGGCAGATTGTGTCTAATAGTGCAAACTTTTGTCCAAAGAAAGGACCATGATGCTAAAAGATAAACAATTACATCAGTGTCCATAAATTGATTTTTGGCAAAAATGAAGCAAAATAATCACTGTACCCTTTAATAGTGGAGCCTGTCCCCAACACGTGCAGATATTCCATCACTTGTGTCTTTCCATCCTGTCCCAGGACTGCCTGGGGCTATGCTGCTGTGTGGCACGTTGCCATGAAGTGGGTAAGAGTTTGCTTGGAAGCTGAGCTGATGTGTGTGGAATGAGCAACAGGCTGTCCTCTGCCTTCCTCAGGGGGAAATGCCTGTGGTGTGCCATGGTCTGCAGTCAGCTTCATGCATTATTTTCCCAAATACTACCACCAGACAACCGCCCAGGGGATTAGCCACTTTCGAAGCATGCACAAAAATTATGCTATCAGGGTAGCCTGGAACCATAATGCTTGTTGAGCTGGGGTTGAAATAATGCAGGAATAGCCTCTGTGGTCCCTGAACGTCTGCCTCTATCTAGGTTAGAACTCTCCTCTCTGTGGTTGCTGACCTTTCAACTTCGGGAGAGATGCCAAGTGACTCATGGGCCACAGTTTGTACTTTACAGATAGCATGTGCAACTGTATTGCTTTCGTAGGTTTATTAATAAAAGTTTAGCAAGGGAGCATAGCCATGTGTGAAAAATAGAAGCTAGATGGAGACCCAGAAGAGTTTGAGTGATACTAGGTTGGTATGAAGTAGCCAATCTAATAATTAAAGTACTGAATAAGAAGAGATGACATTTCTAGGATTCAACTGTGAGCTCCTTTTCAGCTGCATACTGGGGGCTGGGACGTATTTCAGTGTTTTTGTTAGTAGCACGGACATGTTTTCAGCCTTGGCTCTGGATGGGTATGAACTTTGTAAGACCTTATCCTGTATGACCTGAAAAGAGTGTTACTATGGGAGAGGGATTTTTTAAATTTTTCTTGCTACAGAGATCAGCATTACAGGGTGGCTTGAATCACTAACTGAAATGTGGACAGTTTAAACTGAGATACCCTAATCTGCAGACATGTCACACCTGGCTAATGCAGTAGAGTTATAAGTGGTTTGTAGCTCTGCTGATCTTTATTAATCTCAGAGCAAGTGTGTTTTTGTTAATGCTGCTTTTTAGAAGGACTTGTATTACATTTTTCGAGAAAACTTACAGGAAGTTTATAGGTGGGCAAAATACTACTTGCTGTGTCTTTTTTGTGTGCCATGGAACAGGTGAAAGAGCAGTGGGTGACCCTCCGATCTGTTCTTGTTACCACAGTCGCTGTGAGCCCCGCTCCTGTTTGCCCAAGAGCAGATGTGAAAGGCTGTAAGGAGAGGCACTGAGAGCCAGCCAGGCTGCCAGTCAATGGGCCAGGCTGGGACGATGAGTTGCTGAGGAGCTTGTGGTTTCAAGCAATGTTGCCAATCTAGTTAAGACAAAAATGTGACCCTCCCATGCAAGTTGCTGTAGTATATCCTCTTGCTCTAGGTATTTACACACTGCACTGAGGGGGAAGAAAGCGCAGCTGGACCTAGTGCTGTGGCGTGAGCAGTGCTGCCGTACAGGAGGGTACAGCTCCATGTTTCAGGCTTGCTCCCGCTCCTCTGCAGCAGGAGGAGGGAGATGGGGGTGACACCCTTTAAATGATAGCACTGAACTGAACAATGGAACTGTACTCCATTTTCGTCCCTGTAAAGGCAGAAAATGAGAGAGCTAACTTGTTACAGAACTTAACAGAATGTATATTTTTGTCCTTTAGAAAATGAGGATTTTATCACAGACTCTTCAAAGCTAAAATTGTTTGCAGAAGATACAGTGTTTCTTTCATTGGAGTAAAGAGGGATCCAGGAAGAGAGATTGGCAGCAGAGCTGATCTCCCACAACTGTACTTGTGCAACAGACACTTTGGTCAGTCCGGGTCTACATCGTGCCATTTCCTCTGTGAATGAGCCTTCAGACACAACAGATACTTTTAACATCTGTTGCAGAACTAATACTTTTCTCATAAAAATGCAAGATGAAATTTGTGCTATGTCATGGGAGAAAAAGCAGAGATCAAAAGTGTATGACAGTGTCATATTGTAGAGGTTCCCTGCAATAGCAAAGAATTTTAAGTGAAATGCCCAGGTGACAGAAGGAAGTTGGCCATGTGAAATGCAGTACCTTGGTAGACCCTGCCAGTCTAATTGGAGCTCAAAATCCTTGCCAGCTTCCAAGCAGGGAGCTAACTTAACCCCAAACACTAGCAAGACACCCTGGAGCTTTCATTTGATCACAAGCATCAGTTTGGCATCCTAGAGCAAGCTGTGGTTGGTGCCTGTTTCCAAGGAAGGCAAAAGTGCCCCAGGAGCAAAGCAGTGCAATGGCTGGGGGCAGGAGAAGACTGCTGCAGCCTTTGCAGACCAGGTTGTCGGTGTGTGCATGGCAAACAGACCTTAATTGTGTTTCCTGATTTTTGGCTCATCAAAGGTAAATTGAGCCAAGTACACTGTGATTTCTATTTTTATACTTTGGCTGACTAAAATTAACAAGATAGCTGTGCTGAAATTTTAGCATATAAATGTTCTGCTGTTGCTTCCTTTCCTTTGGGAACAACTGAAATTGCTTTTCTTTGCGCTTATCAGATGCGTTAGCCATGTGTTGACAGGACACTTTGAACACAGATGCACAAACTGATGGCTGCGCCTTTCAGTCTGAAGTGGTTGTTTAAGTAACTTAATAACCTAATAACCTCTTTCTGGCTAAGGGATATGAATTAATTTCCCTTGAGTAAGCCAGAATACAACCCTGATAGATAACTGTAGAAAATGAGACAAATTCGGTAGTTTTGTGTGATCTGCCGAGACGGCAGGATAGAGAGAGTCCCATTACTGTAAATGTTACTTTTGACAGAATCACAGAAGTGTTAAAGTTAGCAGAGACCTCTGGAGGTTGTCTTGTCCAATCCCCATGTTCAAGCAGGGCCATATAGAGCTGGTTCCCCAGGACCTTGTCTAGATGGCTTTTTTTTTGCCTTAAAAAGGAATTGAAAATTTAGGAATTTAAAGATAGGTCCTTGCACAGGCTACTTGCTATCCAGCATAATTGTAGCCCAAATGGAAAAAGTCTCATAAGCTGCAGGAGTTGGACTGAGAACTCTCAGCTCCTCATGTCAGTCTCTGTCTTTGTCGTGCTGTGCAAAACTACATGTATAAACATGCAGGGAATGCTTTCTGAGAGATGAAAAGATAATGTGGGCAGAACACTTTCAAAGGCTAAATCCATCTTACTAGACTGAATGCGGATTGAACAAAAAATTAAATTGTTCCCTGTGCATAAGTATCTGAAATCCATGAAGTGATAGGTCCTCATGGCAGGCCAGTTGCATCTGAATGAAAAATGTCCTTTGTCCTAGTTAAATAATGTGTATAAATAAGTCCGGATTTATTTTTTGAGATTATATATTTGGTAATGCATGACATAATGCCGCCCTAAGCAGAGCTTGAAATAACTTGGAATTAAGCTGAGCAGAATAAATAGGACATCTTTTTTAGTCAGGTCTTTGTAACATGTTAAACTATAGACACAACTGTCTTATTTGCTAACAGAAATGTACATTAAAAATATGTATTATTTGAAATACTGCATTGCACTTTGCAATTGGCAGTTCCCATGTCCTTACAAGAAGCAAAGCTTCTGCCTCCAATCTCACAAACAAAGGGAATAATTTGCTTTTGCGAATTTGATTCCAATGGAATAAACAGTTACTTTGCTGTGCGTGGATCAAACGTGCGGGCTAATCCTCTGCAGGAGCAGAGCTTTGGTTAAAGGAAGATGTTACCTGCTGAAATGAGTATCAGTACTTAATGCGACCAGAGACGCCATGCTGCACTTCGGCTGCAATTCTGTGTTGTTGTGGGATGGCAGGAGCGGGCCGGCTACAGAGAAATCAGCAGTGCGGATTCGCAGCTTCCCGGCCAGTGGGAGTATTTTAATTGCTGGCAATACCTTTGGCAAAACTCCAGAGGGCAGCAGATACGTGGCCTGATCCTCGTTCCACTTTTGCTGGTTGCTGGTGTAATTGAGTGTCTTTGATTATTCCCCTTTTGCATCCATATAAGTGTGGAATCACTTCAAATTCCGAGTTCTATCAGTGTAGAATTTGAGTTAAAAACACCTTCACTTAGAAAAACACAGCAATATTTTATTTTTTTATTTTTTCTTATTTTTTCAGTTTGAACTTTTATGATAAAAATAATGACAAGCCTCTAAAGTAAACAACATGTCATAAGCATTTTTGATGTTTTAAGAAATAATCTAGAAAGAAGAGCTACAAAGAGCTGATTTAAAATATTTTAATGGGATAAGCTGGAACTCCCCTAAGTGTATCAAAGCATCTTCTTTATAAAAGGTTAACTTGTAAGATAAAATGTGCACAAATAAACACAAGAGAAGAAATTCAGCAGAACGATCATCTTTTGATCCTCGTCTTCTAAAAAGAATATGAAATAAGCAGAAACTAAGTAAACAGGCACCGATTTGAATGATTTTTTTTTTTTCTTTTCTTTTTTTTATCTGTAAGAAAATAAAAGGGTGTAATTGACTAAAGGAAATGAGATGTGTTGTATCTATGTGGCTGGACTTGCCCAAAACATTCACCCAACTTGAACTAATGTAAGAAGACAATTATTTTGGAGGTGTAAAATATCCAGAAGAAAACTTGTTAAGTTAGGATTTTTAGTGTTGAATGAACACTTCTGATAACTCCACATTCATTTACTAATTGGGAAAAAACCCCACATGTAGTATACAAGGAATTATTAGTTCAGAGAAAAAGGGGATCATCACATCTAATCACTGTCCTAGGTGTTGTAAGAATGAGTTAAGCAGCTTTGCAGAATACTCAGCTGAGAGTATGGAACATGGAACAGCTGAAACAAGCAAACATCAGCAAGGAGATCCAAAGGGTCAGAAAAGAGAAGCGAATGATCTTGGGAGGCTGGAGCAGCCACAGGTGTCTCTGCAGCTGAGGAAAGGTACTTGTGACTCATGTTCATTGCAGGAGAAGTTTTTACAGCAATGAAACTGGTGGCTTTGATGTGTGAAGTCACTGAGGGCTGTATATCGTACTCATTGATCTTCCCTTGGCTGCATAGCAAATAATTTTGCTACAGAAAGCAATCAGATTGGTCAGGGCTGATCTGCCCTTTGTAAATCCTCACTGTCTTCTTGTCCTTTGTTTGTTTGTAGGTGGATCCTAAGGAAATGTGCTGCATGGTCTTTCTAGGGACTGCGCTGAAGCTGTCCAGCATTTAGTTCCTCGGATCTTCCTCTGCACCCTTCTTGAAGATGACTGTAATAGTTACCCCCATTCAATGGACCTCCCTGGATCATCACATGTTCTGAGGATGATGTGGCTTCACAATCACATCACATCACATCATAGGTCACATTTATCTCTGTAGACATGAATGCACACAGTTTATCTAAATAGTCCTTAACTCTCCTACTTTTGCGTTTCCTCCTTTCTCAAACTGTGCAGGTGTGTGTGTAGGTCTGGGAACTTTTTGAAGATTGAGGCAAAAAAGCCATTGAGTATTTCAGCCTTCACTATACTGTCTGCCACCAGGTTATCTCCCGCATTCAACAACAGCTTCACATTTCCTTTGCACCTCAGTTTGCTCCTAGCATGCTTACAGAATTATTGTCATTTTACCCTTTATGCCACTCAGCAGTTTCAGCTCCAACTGGGCTCTGTCTTTCCTGTTACCATCCCTAATTGCCTAAGCTATGCTTTTGTACCCCTCCTTTGTTATCTGTCTGTGTTTCTGCTTCTTGTATGTTTTCTTTTTTGCATTTTAATTCATTAACAGCTCCTTGCTTTGCCAGTTGGGCCTCCTGACGAAATTTCTGGTTGTATATGAAATCAGCCCAGCCTTTAATTAGAATTAGAGGATATTTTGTTAGTACATCTATCTTTTCATTATTTTTAGACTAAGTTTTGCCACCGGTCAACTTGTAGATCTTGCGACCTAGTTTTTATGACAATCCTGCCCTTCAGGAACCACTTGAAATCTGAATTATTCCCCTTTGTTTTTTCTTTCAGTAATTTGGAGTTTTGCCTTAACACAATGCAGATGTCGTTAAGGTGACACCCACTTGTAACCTTTGCAAGAAGCAAATATAGCTTAGGTCAAACTGACCTATCTTTATTCAGATCACTAACGCATACTTGTGTATTTTTAAGCCTGTATTATCATACACCATGGAATGTGTTTATTACACATGCATATTGCATAAGGGCATGACTTTTGGTGGACTCAGCTTTTGACAAAACAATGTTTTTCCCTTTGAACACAATACTTGAGGTACACTGATTGGGAAAAGGAAGCCTTTGTTCCACAAATCTGAAAATGCCTATTGTTAGCTTGGCAGGCTCAGGTCACAAGAACTTCATTTTGATAGGAGGTTTTTTATATGTGAGGAATTTAGAGAACTGGTGAAGTTCTTTCCACATCAGAGGTTTTTCTGGGGAAAAGGGAGCACTGAAGGTTAATGTGCTGAGGAGTGTGAAGGCCAGACTCATTCTGTACCGTAAGAGTTATGGGGAGGGCGGGATCAGAAATGAGAAAAAGATGTGGTTTTGACTGCAGGAAAAATCAATATGAACAAGGTAATAGTGATAACTTGTGATTACTGAATAAATTTTCAGATTCATTACTAGTAGTAAGAATATGTTGACTCTCTGTTTCAGGGTGATGTGAAATAGACTGGAAGATTGCATACTTTGTTTGTTTGTTTTGTTTAAGAGATCATTCAAAACAGAGAAAAGATGTAATCAATCAATCAAACAAACAAAAACCCCAAACCAAACCACCAAAACCACACAATGTAAAAAGTACCTTCTACTACAACATCATCCAACGATGACTTTGGTGAGGGCAAGATTCAATTTCACTTCCCAGGCAGATATTGCATGGAAAGGTCAGACTGCAGAAGCTGCTGCAGCCGTGAAGCAGCAGTTTTCACTGTGCGATTGAATTAGCTGATTTAATGAACTGCGTCTGCAGATGCAGAGGCTCAGGCTTGACTTACAGCATGAAGCATCTGTTAGAGGGAGTGAGCTGTGAACAGCCAACAGAGCTATGGGGATAGGCAGTGAGACAGTTGCTTTGTAATACCTCATTTCTGTTTATTGTATTGCATCAAGAGCTCAGTTGGAAATCAAGCTGTTTTATGTTGTTGTTCCCTAGTGAAGCTTCATTTGCCAGAGGAGGCAAGCCTTCTGCAAGCTTGTGTTGAACAGAATGAATGGAAATTTCAGAGCAATTATAAGGATTTTTCTTCATCAAATAAGGGCAACTTCAGCAACAGACAACTGGAAATTCAGCGTGGTTTTAATTAAAAAAAAAAAAAAGGTTGTGAACTTTCAAAATCTGGCATTTGCTATGGGCCTGCTTGCTAGCTCAAGGGTTTTGTTCACCAGCACCAGGCTCTGGGTGCTGCAACCAACTCACTGCAGGCACGGCTGCTGCTTTCAGTCTCCCAGCTTGGGCCTGGATGCACCGACATCCCTGTCGCAGCCACCTTCAGAGACACTGGCCCCGCAGTGATGGCCTTCCAGTCTTTGCCCCCTTGCTCATGCCCCAGCCCGTCCCCCGTGCTCCCTCTCGGGCCGGCTGGTGCTGCTGGCCCTGTGCAGCCTGGCCACGTACCTGCCGCCCACCTTCCTCCCTCCTGTAAGGGGCGCATGGGACCAGCGGCTCTGGCTTCAGTTTTGAGTGAAAGAAGCATTTGTTGGGGCATCCTGGCATAAATGGAGGTATTTGGTGTCTTCAGTCTCTCATGAAACACGGGATATCCCAGTCCCGCAGCACACCCTGCAGTGGATACACCTGAGGCCCTGGGCTCTACTGTGGATGCCGTAAACACAAAAATGCCCTCCCTGTTGGAAAGTTATTGCACCGCTACACCAGGGGCTAAATGGCAGGTCCTCTGCTTACTGTAGGAGGACATGTCCAGATACAGGGGTCCTCACTGGTGGGGTGGCCATTTTCTCCCTAGAGTGTGGTCACCAAAGAAAGGATCTGCCTGTACGTCAGGTGTCTTGACACAATGAATATCAAATATGTGAGCAAATGAGGTACATTTCTGGTGAGGCCAGACTTCCCACACCAGCAGGACCCAAGAGAAGGTTTTATTTAAAACTGTCTTGTGATTTTACAGTGAAGTGGAGGATAGAAAGCGTGTCTGTGAGGTCTGCATCCTGTGCCGCTCTTATGCTGACACCACCACCACTCACCTGAGTGAGAACCCAGCCCGGCATTTCACTGTGAGTTTTGTATTACAGAGCTCAGAAAAGACCACTCAACTTGTTATCTGGTGGAAACAAGGACGATGTTGGACGTTACCCTATCACCTGAGAAGGAAGGATGTCACTTGGAGAGAATTTAATGTTTTCTAAAACACTGATAGTTTGACTTTGTAGTTTTTGTACTGCTGTAAAATACCTCACAACTGTGGCCCAAAGCAGTACAGCGGATTTCCATGCAGCATTTCTCTTCCTTCAGTGTGGCTCCCTCATTCAGTGTGACTGCATCCTCAAATGGGATTAGGTGACAGCACATTCAAGTGCAATGCTGATTAAAATAAAAACTGTCTGCTGCCTTGTATATTGAGTATATAGCTTTGTGAAAATAGCCTGACCTGACGTTTCTTTAAATTTTATAAAAAGCAGAGTCATCAAATGGAGGTCTGAATTACCATTATCCAGGGTTTTCACCAGTCGTAAATGACTTTTGAAATAAATGGGACAAAACATACAAAAAGCAAATAAAAGCATCTAGGATTACAGACTTCTTGTCTGCCTAGAGCTACTGCTCTAAGCAGTCTGCTGGCTGGAAATAGAGATGGTCAAAAAAAGAAATAAAGGTTAATGATGTTATGTTGCTGCCACACTTTTTCACAGTAGAAGATAGAAGTGACTGAAAACCCGTAAGGTCTCAGATACAGATGGGTCAGGGCAACTGGTAGGTTGCTGCTTGATTACCTTCCTTCAAACAGTTCAAGTAATTGGGGCCATATGGTCCATGCAGCAATGCATTATCCTCTTTGATTTTCCAAATGTGTGAGCACCACAGGCAGCTGTAGCTCTAAAGCCCTTGGGACATCGTTGGCTTTGTTGGGCAGCGCTGTGCAGGTAAATTTTCAGCAGAATTCTGCAAATTTTTGTTGGGCAAAGCGGGTGACACTCTTGGTTTTGTGATCTGACAGATGTGAAACTGTTTTTTTTTTTGTTCAGGAAGAGCTGGAAAAAGTTTATGTGAATTTGAATTCTTATTTCCTGACAGACAAAACCTGTTATCTTGAGAACTCTGGCTTGTAGATGCTAAATGTTTAAGTAGACTGGCAGTGCAGTCTCTGGTCCTAATTTGGATAGTTATTTGTTGTGGTGATACAGCACTTTTCTGAAATGGTTAAAGTATTGCAGTGTAGCATTAGCTTGTTGACTGTGTAGTCATGGGTTGGTTAGAAATATTTTGGGAGAAAATGCTTATGGATATTCTTTGTTGGAGAAACTTTGAAGAGAGTTTCTGATTCAGGGAGCTGTGCCAATCCTTTAATTAAGACTAGCTGAATAACCAAGGGCGCCACATTGTCATTTGGGATCTGTTAATACTCTGATGACCCAATTTTTGCCTTAGTAAGGAGTAAAAGCTAACTTCAAAAGTTGTGTCCTTGTACTGATTTTCTTTTTTTAATGAAATTGATTTTTCTGTTTCGATTGAAGTTGTAGCCTGTTGTAAAGCACTTTCACAGTGGAATAACTGCTCAAGGGATTTTTTTTTTTTTTTAACCAGTACGAGGTCAAACCATCTAGATCTTTAAAATATGAATGACATATTTATTGAATCAATTCCTTTACTTAAGTGTAGGTAGAAGTATTTTGAATGCTTAAACAAGAGAGCACTAGAGCTTACAGTGTTGCTCTCTGTTCTATCAGTCTGCTCTTTTTTGTTTTTCCAGTAGATACAAGTGCTAAACCTATCACAAACCTTTGTTAAATGTGTCACTGTTATTACTTTGTTATTTTATGTAATAAAAAACTATTGCAGAAGAAAAAAAAAAAACAAACAACCCTAAATTTGACTAGGACAAAAGTTGATTTTATAAGGGCTTAATTAACATTTCGTTTTTCCCAATAGGTTGTTCAAAATGGCAGTAGCCCAGTCATTTTTGTAACGCAGTAATTCTGTGCTTGGACAGCTAAAGCCATACGTTTTTAAGTGAAGGTAAATAAAATCATGAAAGGGTAGAGATATTAGGAAAAGCTATAGTTGTTTTCTGAGTAGTTTCTACTGCTTTCTGTCTAGCTGAGTGCTCACAGGAACAACTTTTTGCAAAAGACCAAGTGCTAAATTGTTTGCACTGTCAATGTTTTCACCTGAGGAATCCTTTAGAGTTAAATGAAGTTACAGGACAGTAAGATTAGCAACAGGACTTGGAGAATAGACACCTCAGTACTTTAGTATTTGCTGTTCTGTTTTCACTTGCAAATGCCACTTATTTATAGTGCTTTGAAAATTTCTGTCCTAGTCACCAGATGACACTACAAAGACAAAGAAGGAGGCTCCAGAGCTATCTCACTGATTCAACCCACACCTGAAAGGAGTAGTGAAGCTACAGCTTCCAGTTATGAACTGAGTAGGCAGCAAACAGCAAATGAAGAATACGTCAACTTTTGAAGATATTATAGACACTGTTTAATGTGTTGCAACTTCCTTCTGGGTCTATGAATTGTTATTCTGTTATCGATAGTGATACTGGGAGGTTAACAGCCTTAACCAGGAGTCTGTCTCAAGACACAGCATTGCCAGACATGATGTTCTCATCTCCTGAACGTCAGTCTGCCACCTTAAGAGAATTGTCCCTCATGTATGCTCCTGTGATTCAGTTGAAAGGTTGCAAGCAATCCAATTCAACATATTGATATGGAACGTAATTCAGCATAATTCTGGGTCATGATTAATTTTCTGGCTATGTTCAGTTTAAATAGAACAAGTCATGAATACATTTCTGCAGAAATGTTGTTTCTTGGGAATATGACTCTGGCTATACCATCTTTTTTCATGTTAGGACAGAGTTATAATCTCATCTCTAAGTAATGGTAGGGGAAGGAAAATATTTTAAAACCTTTCTTAAGACCTTTGAACATCTGCCGCTAAAAGGCTTCAGGATACTAACTTCTCAAGGGTTTGTTTGGTTCTTTTGCAGTCAGTGGAAGGTGAGGAGGACACTACTTACCTTCAGTGTGGCCTTTAGGTTTCAGTAGTATCATCACGCACTGGGCAGGAGCTTCTATTAATGACTGCATTCCACACACTGTGGAATCCCAAGGTGAGCAGTCTAATGGCACAGTTGGATAAAAATATAGATTCTGTAAGAAGGAGTTTACCTAATAGCTCAATAAGCTAAGGCAGTCTACTCCCTAACAAGTGTGAGGCTAAAAACAAACAACAAAAAGACACAAGTAAAGCACAAAATCTTGTGCCTGCTGACATTAGTGGGAGACGCGCTGAGCCCAAATCCTCATACACTACCCAGAGAGTGAAGAGTGGAGCTAACTTTGGCTTTCTTGAGTAGCTGACCATTTCAGGAATATAAGACAACTAACTGTAATAGTTAGACCTTTGGACAAGGAGTCTAAAGGAGATAGTAGGTAATTGTGGTGTTAAGGGTACGCTTCTGACTGCTGCAGTCACTAGTCTTGCAGTATGTCTGCTCAGACTACCTCTGGCAGCTCAGGAGCATTTACCTTCTTTCAAAATCTGTGTTTTAGACTCCCTGGGAGCATCCTATTAACTACTATGGGTAAGAGTCAGCACCTCTTTCATCTTCTATCCATCTAAAATACATGGAGGGTTCTTCAGCAAGTAGCAAAATATGATAGGCTTCAGGCAATCAGCTTGTTGGAGGAACTGGGAAGGAGGGATAGCCTGTCAGATAAATGGAGTTTTGAATAGTAATAATACTAACAATAATGGTAACAATAATAATAACAATAACAACAACAACAATAATAATAATAGTGATGGTGATATATAGTGGGTTTCTTTGGAAACACTCTAGGAGATCTGTTTAGAGAAGTCGTGAAGTGGTTTAAATTCTACTGGATTTGAGAGGTTGAGGGTTTGTCAACAGCCAAGAACGGCTCGAGTCGAAAAGCTCTTCAGGTCACGTATCTGAAGTGAGGAAGCTTGAAGATACAAAATCAGTAGATATAGGCTCTGCTTTCTATTTTCAAATAGTTGTTCCATTGTTTCCTCTTGGACTGTAGATGATATTACTGATATTTGCCAATTGATATGTTGCCAGCCTCCCATACACTAAAAAAAAGAATCTTATATGCATATTGTCTCTTTATGCTGATGTGATCTTAAGTTGATTTTGAACATTGCACATGTCACTAAAGAACACAAACGGCAACATTAAAATGCATGCTGAGTCTTTAGCTTTGTGGTTGCTACAATGTGCATCTTAGCTGTGCTTGATATATAATTTCTCCTAAATTGGTTGATCTGTTATTACATCTGACCAAGTGTACCCTAAATCCTACCCCACTGCGGATGTTGTTGTTATGCTACATAGCACTACAGGAAGTTTTTTATAAAGGTGCATCTCACATTACCACAAGCCCCCATCTCCTAGGCTAATCTGCTGCTAAATATCAAACCTTTTCATGTTATTTCTTTTGCCACTAAGAATTCTAGTGTTCTATCAAACCAAGTAGAGCCAGTGCAGAATCATGTTGCTGCTGTTGTTGAAATCCTGTGACTATTGGTGCAATACACATTGTAGACATGCAGGAAGGTGGAAAAAAATCATAAGGCTCTGCAGAATTTAAGTACAATGGATTTTTTTTCCCATGCAGCACCAAAGAGGACTATAAAAGCTATGGGTTCACAACTGAAGTATTGCAAGAATGAAGAGTGACACTGAGGTAGCTAGAGAACAAAAGTGTCTGTGGACTTCAGGAAATATGCATGAATATCTGGGAAACGTGAGTCAAATTACTTCATCTGTCCAGGCAGGCTGGGTGGCTGGCCAGTTTAAAAAGCCTCAGTGTTCAGAATCAGAAAACTGTCTATTTTAACATTAGCAACTAGTTGTCTTAGATATCTTTTTGTTTAATAACTTTAGGATTGCAGGACACCTCAAAAGGGGCCAAAATGAAAGGCACTTTATCAGCTATGGAGTTTGAAAATGAAGTGGACAGAGAACAGGGCTTGGCTTAAAAAATCTTGAGCACTAGAATTTGTCTCACTTTTTAAAACTTCCAAATTTCTGCCACCCGTTACAGCTGAGGGCTCCTTAATGCCAAAATCTTATTGATTCAAGTTTATATTGGAAACTTTCAGCAGTTTAACTGGACTGTCCTTGGCATTAGCTTAATTCAGGATGACACTCCACTTTCCACAGAGTCTCTTAAATCCTGGGTGCTTCACCAGGAGAGGTGTCAGGAAGAAGCTCCAGTTCCCTCTCTACCTTAGGCACAAAGTGGTGTGGAGACAGTTGGATACTAATGGGATCTGACTCCCCATCTTTTAAATGACCATGTAAATTCAAGTAGCTTTACTAGGAACAGGCATTGATAGAGGTGTCCTGGAATTTTCATCTTGGCTTATGAGTTGTCTACATACACAAATCCTTTTCATCATTAAATCTTAACTGGGAGAGCTCTGAAACAGAAACTTCAGGTAGGCATCTTTCTCTAGAAATTGACTGCAAATTGTAGCACATTAACACACTGTTTGGAATAGTTTTATTTTTAACATCCCATCTAGACATCTACTTAGTATTCTTTCAGGCTTTCTTTAGCCTGGGGGCATGTGGAATCACAGACACATAGAAAACAACAAATGCTTTAAAATACTTCATTTTTTCATAAGATACTTTGCTGGGAAACAGTGATCCTTGTAGCATAATCTTCAGATTCAAATGTTCAGAATGTGCTCCAGGGACCAACTCTTATTACAAAAGCAATAAATGCACCCTACATTTTTATTGTGACTCCTCTGGCAGATTTGTAGGTACCAGTCAGTTCTATGTGCTTGCTGCTATTAGGGACCTTGGGATGAAATAGGACCTTTGGGAATTAATGGAGCCTTCAAAAGATCTGGAGTGCTCTTAAAGATGCTACAAGCAAAAATGATGAAATGGTGTGGAAGGAAGACAATATTACTTATCAACCAGAGTAGAATAGGAAGTGGTAGATGCTAATGATGACAACAGAAACAGAAAAAGATTAATGAAATACAGTGTAACTTTTTGTTAAGGAAATGCACTGCACTATCTTTAATATTTAATGAAGAGACCAGTATCTCAGCTGTGGTTAGAAATCCACCACATGTGTTTTGTGCAAGTTGCCTCCAGCTTAGTTGTGCAGACCAGTCCTTGGGCAATTCCTCTGAGTACAGTATGATGTGGTCGGCTAGAGGGAAAGTTTTATTTGTGCCACTGTAGATGTTCCCTGAGTCAAGGGAAGGATGGTGTGTGAGAGCAGGCCAGGGAAAAATTTGGAGCAGTTGCCACTTAGTGCTGGCAAGTAGTATTTCTTGAGGAATCTATGGAAATACTGTGTGGTCTTCATGCTTGACATGATGAGAGGAGAGAAATCTTCATCAGTTTCTTTGGCTATCATATTGGTGGTGACTTGTAGAAGGAAAACCAAACAAAAATGTTAGACAAGTTCCCCAGCACTACAGTTTTAATGTCAAGAGGAAGATAATCTGACCCCCAGTGGATGCTCCCTAACATGTTGAGGTGAGTGTCACACTTTGATATCCTGGCCTGACACATATGGTGATGTAGTAATGATCTTCAAATGTACTTAAACAAAGCTGAATGTCATTCTCTGCAGAACTTCCTCTCCAAATATAATGCTCTCCTAGGGTTATTAATGCCATATTATACACTACTCTCCTCTTACCCACAGTAACTAAAATGGCGTCACTCTGTTGATTAAAAACTGAGTGAAAGTTTAGAGAGTTAGCTTGTCTGTTCTCAAAATGGGTCTGTAGCTTGTGCTCCTGTGGCTTGGGGCGTGCTTTTTTTTTATTTTTTTTTTTTTTAGCTGTATTGGCAAAATTGATTTGAGAAACTTTTGATCTGCCTGCAGTTTGGTTTATGATGGAGTGACGCTGTCCCAGCTGCAGTAGCAAAATCACCCAGTATGTGTGTTGCCTACCCAGTGTTTTTGGGCTTGTTTCAGTGAACTGGCTCACAAGTTTAGTTATGCAGTGATTATTTAGATTTAGTAGTTCTTCTCCATGTATACAAGGATGTTTTAAATAGTCTCATAGTCTGGCACTGGACATGTGTGAGGTCTTCAGACTCCTCTTAGATCCTGAAAATATCATGTAATATCTGTACACTCATTTGTTTTAAAGAAAAAAATATTATAGTTTCAAATAACTCAGTAGTTCCGGAGGGATTTTCTTGTAACCTTGGAGAAACATAAGGCCTGAGCAGAAAACAGGCCAAACAGAAAGTTAGCTTCTAGAACACACCAACATAAAATCATTATGTTTCTTTAAAAACATTTATTACAAATACAACTGTACAACAGCAGGCTCAGTGGACGTGAAATGGTTTTTCAAACATATGGGGTTTTAAGTTACCTCTAAGAGTAATAGATTTCCTATCCAAATGTCTTTTGATATTCAGCACACTAATTTCATCTTTCCAGATGAACATTCCAGGGTATGGGGTGGGAGTCCTACTTTGTATGCTATGGGCAAGGGTCCCGAATGGGAATTTTGTCCCCTGGTGCTAGTTAAAATAATCCTAAGGTTACTTTAACTTGTGCTGGGTTCAGCCTGGGCTCTCCCTTTCGCTAGCTCTTGGAGATGAGGTGAGGTGAGGTAAAATGTGTGTTATCATTCATACCAACAAATCCTCCAGGATTTGTTGTTGCTGTGTCGCTGTCATGTTCCTGAAGACCTGTTGTTGGTCTAATTATACAAGAGTTTAACTAATGATGATAAAATGAAGAGCTGTAATCACTATGTTCAAATACAGCCCACTTTCTTAAGCTCAACAGCCTCAATTCTTTTCCTACCCAGGCTTAGATGATTTGCTATTTAACATTTTTATTACTGCTCAGTAGCCACAAAGGATTTTCAGTGACATGACATATAAATCGGTAGCTCTGCATGACTCCCAAATCTCACACCAAATTTCAGGCTATGACTTAAAATATCCAAATAGGTTCTGAAACTGCTTATAATAGTAACACTAACTGATTCATGACCACAGCTCTGTCATATAAGCTGTTCTGTGAAGTTTTCACAGCTTTAGTGAGTGAAGCAGACCTGTTTATTAGCTAATCCTATGACGAACTGCAACAAAGATAAGAAATATTCATGACAGTAAAATTTTCATGTAAATGCAAATCATGAAACTTCCACTATAAAAGTGCAACTAGATCTAGGACAATCTTATTACAGTAAATAACAGTAAATTATTTCTGTCCTTGTAACTCTTTCAGCCTTTTGCCTGGTCCCTCTAAAAGTTAGTGTTTGTTTTTTTCCTTCCAGTTGCCTTATTCTGGACATTGTGATAGCCTGAACTGATCCTCTCACATGGGGAATATGGGAAAATCTCTTTTTTCTTAGATGATGGCTGTAAAACATCATTACCAGACAAGATATCTCTTCTAAAGTAGTTGTCCATGTGCACGTTCCCACAGGAAAAAAAGGCAGCAATCTTCCCTGTGTGCTGATCAGACTGAGATCTAATAGATTAGGTCTTAAGTTTACTATATTGACTGAACTGCTTTAATAATGTTCTTTTCACTCTTTTCCTTCTTCCTATCAGCTGCTCTTTGTATCCATAGAAATGGGAGCATGCTTCTAGTCACAGAGTACACAGAGTCAGACATTTCTGAAGTCCACTGTTGAATGGAATATAGTATGTTTGACTGGTAGCTAAATACAATGATCAGGAGAAGGCTCAATGACAGGGTCCAGCACTACAGAAGTTATTTTGTCATGTAGATCGGGTGTTGTAAGTGATGGCATATCTCTGTTAATTAATTTACAAATCATGTATGTTAGAACTAATTGCATTTTGGTACTAGGAAGGTTTTAAATTCTCCAATAAATTTCCTTTGGGCTAACACAGTGTTACCTTTTATCTGGCACTGGTTTATGATATATTCACAAGAAATGACATAGAAACACTATTTTTATTCTTGGAAGTGTGTTGTGATACTTATAAATAGTCCATTTGCTTTTATTTTAATAAATTGATTTCTGCTATAAGGGAGTGGTTTATCAAGTTAAATGATGAAAAAAGGCACATTGATTTTTTATTTCCATCAGTTTTCACTGAACACACACGCACACGCACACACACACACACACACACACACAAAGTCATACACAGCTTTCTAAAGAGCAAGACTTGCAGCTATGGTATCCTTGATATAACTGGTATGTGTGTGTTTTGATGATCGGCTGGTCTTCAGGAGGTTTCTGGACAGACCTCTGTGGACTGATTCAGAAGCTGGAGGACTTCCAGATAGTGAGGTCAGACTTGGCACCTCCAGCACCTTCAACTTATTTGTAGATGTTGTGTTGTTCACCTTGGGTTTTTAAATTAGTGCTTTCTCATCCCCCTCATCAAAGGAGGCCAGTTGGCCCTGCTTATCTGCATGACTGGTTTCTGCCCCCACCCCACCAGCTCCAGTATATCCTGTTAAGAAGGAAAATGACCTTTTTCTTCTTACTGTCTCTTCTATTAGAATTAGCCCTGTCAACATTCACGTGTGGTTACAGTAAATATATTTACAAAGCAATAAATATAATCACAGTTTTCATGGTGACTTGAGGTCAGTCACTTGAAACTCATTTCTAGCCCTGAGTTTCATTTACCACTGTGCAGCTTCTCTTAAGAGGAATAAAAACCAGGCAGCGCTAACTCGATGTGTGTCTGGTTTGCTGTTTTGAGATGGAAAATGAAATTCTGAGTTCATTTCACTCACATAACTATGCAAAGTGTAGATGGCTTATTTCTAGCTGAGTAACCTTCAGGACAGCTACAGATTCTGTTTCCTGCCAGAATGGGAGATGCTTGCACTTAGCTATGCAAAGTGATATTAATATTTTTGGGAGCAGTGAGTAGCAAGGGGGCAAGTGGAAGGAGAGTGGAAATAATCTGTGTGCAGGTTTAACTTCAAAATAGCTTTTAAGGTGGCTGGCACAAGAAGAGAGAAATCTCTTGAACTGGATTGAAGGAAAGGAAGATGGAAATGTTTCATTTTTTCTGCCCATTCATAGAAAACATTACCTATATTGTAATAAATTATTATTTACTTTTAAGCATAACTTCTGTTTACAAGTGATTTTTCAAGGTAGCTGCAAAGTATTGATGCAATATGTTCTTGTACTGTTGTTTTTTGAGGGGAAGGGAAGCACTAGTGTGGAACTTGATAGCAGAGAAGCCTGCATGGGTGAAAGGTTTCCTCTAATAGGTAACACCAAGCAAAATGGCAAGCAGAAGGACAGTGTGTGTGTGGGGGTTGCTTAAACTGGGTGACACACAAGAGGAAAACTTAATAGGAAACACTAAGAGAATTGAAGAAGAAGTGTGGGTTGTGATATGTTTAATAAGCTATTTCTCCCGTATTGATACAGTTGGTGTTGGTATGGGAAAGAAACTGGGGAGTACTGTAAGGCTTACTTGTTGAATGGGTGTATCTTCTGCCTGCTGGCTGGTGGGTTATTCATCAAATCTAAATGAGCTCTGAATTATTGCGAAGTTACTACATCCCTCGACAGCAGAAAAGATAATTTGATAAAATGACTTCAGTAAACTATTCAAGAATGTGCTGAAGTACTTTGCTTCACAGCCACATGGGTTTTTTTTTTTGCTTACATGCTCCACTCTTTATGTATTATAATTTACAATTTTTATCTGCTTATGTCACTGCCAGGATTCCTGACTTCTGGTCTAAATATTAGAGTAGCATGTTGATCTGCATTTTGGGCTTCACCATAGATTAGCAAGAAAGCTGATGCTGAAGGCCACAGTCTCCCAGATAACACACCCAGTCTATCACCCATGACATCCATGGGGTAGCTGGGAATTTCTAAATGAAAAAAAGGCAGAAGCAGTAAATTTTGCTTCACTGAAACTTGTACTCAAGTATATAGGATTCTCTCTAGAAAACCTGAAATGATATATTTAATTGAACCACAGACTTTAGGTAGATGAAAGGTAGTGTTTTAATGACACAAAGTTCCACAGTTTATCCAGGGAGCTGTAACTTATGTCCCTATGGTCTTTACTAATGTGTACACCCTTGGAGTGATGAGCTTTGTGCTTTGTCACGGGTGCAGAGCCACGTGCTTTGGTGCATTACAAGAGACTGGGCCTGTTTGAAAGGTTTGACCCACAGAAGTGACAGAGGGTATGAAGTACCTAAAAGACCGGTCTTAGAGATGTTATGAACCACACATAAGGGACAGACCTTTTGAGTGGTCTCCCATTCATTGTAATGATCTCTTGATCAGGCATACCTGCCTTAATTCCTTGAGACTTTCTGCACTGGAGTCCAGCTACTGAACAAAACAAGACAATTGATGAAACTTGCTTACCAAAGCTTTTTTTTTTTTTTTTTTTTTTAATTAGAGAAATTATGGCACAACTCTTCATGTAAAGGCAAGAGGCAAATCACTGAAAAGTTAATTCCTCAGGGCTGCCCAGGCCAATGGAAAACTGTAGCATTGAACTAGAGTAAAAAAAAACAAACCCACCCAGACATCCTCCATCACCAGCAGAAAAGCAATTTTATTATAATTCAAAGGTTTTGCTATGTGGGGTGTCAGCAGATAGGAGAGCCAGATGCTAATGTTCCAGCTCATGCTAGATTGGATTGTAATTTAACATTTAGATGTGTTAGTCTGTCTATAAATCTGTTTGTGGCTATTTATCACCTTCCCCCGAGAAAAGCAAGGAAAAGTGATCTATAGATCATGCTATTACAAATGTCTTTTATTTTCCTGGCTGTTTTTAGGAAGAGAAAATGTATATTTGTTTTTTCATTTCCCTTCACTTATGCTTAAAAACCAGCTTTGGTTTTATCTTTGTTAAACAGAAACGACCTTTCTGTTAGTAACCAGGCTGATAATGTTGTGTAAGCATTTGGCAGTGACTGTGCACTGTGCAGATTGTGTCAGGAGTGGGTAGGTTTGCTCTTCCAAGGCACCAGTAGAAATGTAATTGCACATTTGCGTGATGCCATGTGAGAAGAGGCAGGTAGGTTTACAAGCTCTGCTTGTCACAGCATTGAGGAGTCTGTGCTGCTGCTGGGGAGCTCTGGGGTGGAGTTCCTGGGGTGGTAGGCAGGGCTGGCATTTGCCTTCTTTCCAGCTCCCTCAACACTTTCCAGTAAAATGGGTTGGTTTATGTTTTCTGTGCATCCCTGTTCCTCTCCTTCTGGCATTTAATAGCATGTTATTCCTTCTGCCTTTTACAGTGATCAATGTTAAGAAGCTGTATTATTACAGCATAGTGTTATAAAACTGCTTAATTTAGAAAGTGCAGATTTGTACTTGGCAGAACCTACAGAAACAAGCCCTTGAGTGGAGCACTGAAAACTGGAATGAAATTAATATTCATTTGATTAAATTTACCCAATGCCCCAGTTATGCCAAGCTGTGGCAGGTTGACTCAGAGGCACTCACTCCACCTCTTCTGGCACATCTTCCCCACTTCTGCTGTGACTAGTCAGAAAGAGCTGTGTGGAGCCAGGAAACCTTACATCACTAGCTGGTTCTAGATAGAGGACAGCTTGTCAGAGGCTATTTTTTTAAGCTAACACTAAAGAGGTTTTCAGCTAAATATATGTTCCCCAAACATATTTTGCTTTAATTTTCAAGATCTATTTATGGTGTTTTTTTTTTTTTTTTTTTTTTGAAAACAGACAGCAGGTTTTCTTTTCTATTAGTGGGTTTTGTGGGTTTTTTTTCCCCTTTTGTTTTAGAAGTTTTCAGGTACTGGTGGGAGGAAAAAAGGAAACCACTTCCCTTTAAAATTCCTGTTAAAAGGAGGAAATACTCTAAACTTCGTATGTACTTTCCGTGCTGGTATTTTAATGTATTGTCTGGCCAGTGGCTGTGATTAATCTCAGTAGAAGCATGTAACTGGAACTTACTGTGCTTTTTCTTGGATATAACAGATCTTTCAGTTTTGGCAGTGTTGTTGCTTGTTTTGCAAGTGGTGAATCTGTTTTCTTGTAGGCAGATTTCTTCTGTGTACTGAGACTGTGCCTTAAGGCTTTTAGTAAATTAATTCAGTTTGTTATGTGTGGTTTTAGGAGTGCTTCAACAGCTAAAAACTCAATCTATGGAGAAAAGAAGAAAGCAAACATACATCTTTGCTCCTTTAAGGGATAACAGCTGATTTGATGGCAATAGTGAAGACCATTGCTCTGGTCAGTACACAGCTGCAACCGTTCCTGTGAGACCTGACAAAGTTCATGAAACAGATGAAGCGGGAGGAAATATGAGCAACAACAGAATTGTATGGGGGAGCAGTAGTTCCAGTATGCCAAACCTATGCCAGGGTAACAGCAAAACACTAGGGGCAAACTGCAGTCCTGTAGAAGAACTTGTCCTATGGACTTGTATTCTTTAGAACACCATAACTCTGCTACTGAAACAGACCTGCAGAATTTCTTCTGCAAGGTCAGGCCATTAGAAATGGTCCACAACTTGTGAGGCTTTTATCTGGTCTATGAAGTAGCTAAGCTGAGGAAGTGTGGACTGGATGATAGAGTAGTGAGGTGGACTGTGAACTGGCTGAAGGAAAGAAGCCAGAGAGCTGTGGTCAATGGGACAGAGTCTAGTTGGAGGCCTTTATCTAGCAGAGTCCCTCAAGGGTCAGTACTGGGACCAGTACTATTCAATATATTCATCAACGATTTGGATGAGGGAACAGAGTGCACTGTCAGCAAGTTTGCTGATGACACCAAACTGGGAGGAGTGGCTGACACGCCAGAAGGCTGTGCTGCCATCCAGAGAGACCTTGGCACGCTGGAGAGTTGAGAAGGGAAAAATTTAATGAAATATAATAAGGGCAAGTGTAGAGTCTTGCATCTGGGCAGGAACAACCCCAGGTTCCAGTATAAGTTGGGGAACGACCTGTTAGAGAGCAGTGTAGGGGAAAGCGATCTGGGGGTCCTGGTGGACAGCAGGATGACCATGAGCCAGCACTGTGCCCTTGTGGCCAAGAAGGCCAATGGCATCCTGGGGTGTATTAGAAGAGGTGTGGTTAGCAGGTCCTTCCCCTCTACTCTGCCCTGGTGAGACCACATCTGGAATATTGTGTCCAGTTCTGGGCCGCTCAATTCAAGAAGGACAGGGAACTGCTGGAGAGGGTCCAGCAGAGAGCCATGAAGATGATTAAGAGAGTGGAGCATCTCCCTGTTGAGGAAAGGCTGAGGGAGTTGGGTCTCTTTAGCTTGGAGGAGACTGAGGGGTGAACTCATTAATGTTTATAAATATGTAAAGGGTGAGTGTCATGAAGATGGGGCCAGTTTATTCTCGGTGACAATCAGTAATAGGACAAGAGGCAATGGGTACAAACTGGAACACAGGAGGTTCCACTTAAATATGAGAAGAAATTTCTTCTCAGTGAGGGTGATGGAACACTGGAACAGGCTGCCCAAGGGAGGTTGTGGAGTCTCCTTCTCTGGAGACATGCAAAACCCACCTGGACACCTTCCTGTGTATCCTCATCTAGGTGTTCCTGCTCCGATGGGGGAATTGGACTAGATGATCTTTTGAGGTCCCTTCTAATCCCTAACATTCTGTGATTCTGTGAAGCAGCAAGCAGCCCTGCAAGAGTGCAGAAGGAATGCTGTGGTGTTGTTGAAAAGATAACCCTGTGTTGAGTAACACAGGCTTTGATCAGCTTTTTGAGAAGTGCTGCTTGTATATATTTATCTATAGAAAGAAACTCTTGCCATCCATAGAAGAGAACTGGTAGAATATCAATAAATATCAAGTGGCAAGGACAGGGAAAATTGGATTGTACTGTCAGTGGGAGGCTCATCTTCTCATAGCTTTTGCTCTGTAAAAATTCAGTCACAGATACTACCAGATATATTGCACATTCTGTAGCAGAAATGTGTTATTTTGAGTCTTGCCGTACATCTTTTCTAGTGCTCCTATGAAATTACAGTGCTTTTTTTCTAAGAAAGTAGAAATTTGGTGACAGTGTTCCTTGTTGTTTGTATGGAGTTTCTAGACCAGGAGTGTCAAACACATTTTCACTGAGAGCCACATCAGCCTCATGGTTGTCTTCAAAGGGGCGAATGAAAGTTTGGGACTGTGTAAATGTAGGACTAATTACACCTATCCAGTCCTAAAATTGCATTTGCCCCTTTGAAGACAAACTTGAGGCTGATGTGGCAGGGGGTAAAATGGGTTTGATAACCCTGTTCTAGACAGTTGCAACTAGAAAATACAGCCTGGTATTAGAAACAAAAGTGCAATGAAGCAGAAGCAACTCAATGTGGCGCTGTGAGTGTTTCAGCTTACAACAGATGTTAAAAGAACTTAGTGGTACAAGAGTATTAATAAGCTGATTAGTTCCTAGTAGTACTAAAAACATGGTGGGAAGTTTTCTGTTCTCTAGCCCAAAAAGGTTGACTGTTTTAGTAGACTTAAAATTGCTCTCTATCCCATTTGTGTTTCCTATCCTTTTCTTTCAGTTAGGACTGTTAGCTGTGGTTGTGTTTTTGTGTGTGTGGTGGTGAAAAATTACTGTAGCTGTGTGCAGCCAGATTTTTTTTTCCGGTATGACAAATAGAAGAGTAAGTAGCCCGTAAGATCACGCCTTAAATTCATAGCATAAGCTTCCCTTACCCAGGGGCCTGTAAAAAATTTGAAAATCCTGCTGAATAAGTCAGAAAATGTGAAACTGGGGTATTGTTATTTCTCTAGTCTAGATTCCCTACAACAGTGCCTGTGTCTTAAATCACTTTTCTCTAACCTTGGGTATGATTTTTTTTTTTTTTTTAAATAAAACCAAAAACCAACCAAAGTTGAATAGATGTGAAAGAGGGAACAAAGCTTGATGACCTCTAACTATGAAACTGCTTATTGCCGAACTTGTATAATGAGGCCCATGATGAAAAATAGTTGCTAAGCCAGAGAAGTTTACAATAAATGAAATTGTACAAAATTGGAATGGGAACAGAAAGCAACTGAACTTCTGAAACTGTATCATATCTATAAGAGTATTTGGTATTTAAAAGAACACATATTCTAGGAGAGTTTTGATTTATTACTTCACCTCCACATTTTTCTTTCACAGTCTTGTTGCTTCTCTAACTCTGGAAATATTAATATATGCATGACTGGGACTACTTCATTCTTATGACTTGATGACTCATCTATCAAACAGTCATCTACATTATGGCAAGCCATGTCATTCCAATCTCCTTTCACGGAAGAATTAGTTCACAAGGCTGAACAACTACAGGGTATACTAATTAGTATCGTTCTCTTCTCAGATCTCCCTGAAATGGCTTTAAGTTTTATTCCAAAGGATTAATAACTAAAAGTCTGGGAAGAGAACTGAATTTAACATTTTATTGTTGAAACAGGATGTTTTGACTTGATATTGGTTTGAGCAGATATCTTCAGAATCGACTCAGTTTGCACATGTGCTATATTTTCTTGAATGGAGTGTTGCTTAACAAAAACCCCTAAATCTGCTTTTTTGGTAGACAGAGTGCTTGCCAATAATCTCATCTCAAACAGCCTAAGGGTAGTCTGTTGTCACAGTTTTTTTTTAAATTCAAGGCCATGCATTGAAAACACTTGATCATCTGTGTTCTGAAGACCTAATGGTTGGATAGAAGCAGACTAGGGAGTCCTGGATGGCATTGTCAAACACCAAGGAGCTGTAGTTTAACAACTGGCAAATATTTGACTTGCAGTTTAATGAGTGAAACCTCCACTATTGCTCTAGAGTTGATACATGGAAATTTGTATCTCTTTTTCTAATGGTTGCAATACTACTAGAAACCATAAATGTTTTTCAAGTGATTTTGCTAAATGAAACTTTTACATAGATCCTTAATAGCTTACAACAGCAAGAAACTTGGTGGTTCTAAACAGAGAATACATATTTAAAAAAAAAATGCATTATGAATCTACAGTATTGTACTTTTCTAATACATATAAACATCAGTCTTGTAGTCCTTGAATCAAGGACATAAAGCAAACCTTACAAAATAGTTTTACCATTCTGTCGGTGAGTTAGTGCAGCACTTCTGTTCCCATTGTGTCATGATGACAACAACAGGTTCATGCTACTGATCCAGTGCAAGCAGTAAGACTTATTATTAGCTTTCCTATGCTGATGGACTCATGCTGGCTAAATCATGAGTTTGTTGCTAGAATAACTGGCAGAAGATGCAGCCAAATTTGTTTATCTTCCCATGCTTGCACTGTTTCATGCCAAGTCTAAAGAGCTTTGTTATCCTCAGCTGTAAATCTAATGTAGAAGTTCTAAATCATTGCTGTTTTTTTTGTTTGTTTGTTTTGGGCAACAGATGTAAAAGTCAGCATGTGTAAATGCTGTGTTTTGCCCAGTATGGTGAGGTAAACCTGTTTTTCATTAAATGGAAGAAAATTCCAACTTAAATGACATGTGCCGCTGCTCGGTTGCTGTATGGTCAGAAATTGGGGCTGTGTAGGCAGAAGCACCTTTCTGTAGAGGGGTAAGAAAGAGTCAGATGGCATAACAAAGGAAAGGAGAAAATTTAAAATTCACCTACAGAATCCAAAACCTCCGAGAGAAATTTTTTGCTACAATGTTGAGGATTAGGTATTGACTAATGGAAAAAAGCTGAAGCTGTGAAAAACACTTTTTGTTTCCTTTTGGTTCCTCCTGCACTCTGAAGAAAAAAGGATTTTGTATGTGCCTTGTAAATAATGATGTAATGTAATTATGATAGGGCCTCCTAAATTATCTCCTCTTTATGTTAATGCTAGTTTACAAATGGCATGCCCTGTAGGAGGCTTTTTAAAGGAAACTGTAAATACAGAATAGATCTGGAGGTGAAAGCTCAGGTTTTAAAGGTGGTTTATTTTCACTGTCTCTACAGCATTAGATAATCAAGGTATCAGCTTAATGCTTCTTTGAGTTTCTATTTAATATGTTTAGTTTTCTCACCATGTATTTAATACCTCTAGGTTTCTTACTTACCACTTCGTAAAACTACCTTTACTAGTTGGGTCACATTGCCGTTCTCACTTCCAGATCTGAAAATGCTTGGCTGAGAAGACAAGTGGTGCTTGCTAAAACTGCAAGTGTCGGAGTATCCTACTTGAGTCAGACGGTGGTCATGATTGAAGCCCCTCTTGCAGTGTGCACTTACCATTTCAAGCTTCTGAGATACTTATCTACCTTTACCCCTTTGCAAAACATTTACCTGGATGATCTGCACTTTTCAGGCAGATTTATCTTTGTTTTTTTTTTTCCTCCTGGAAGGAAAGTGGAATTCTAAGTGTTTTGTTTGTTTGTTTGTTTGTTTGTTTGTTTGTTTTGGTTTTTTCTTTTTTTTTTCTTTTTTATTTTTTTTCTGGTGACATAAAGAGTGGACCAAAGTTGTTTGTGATGACTGCAAGTCATTGAAATTACTGAGACTGAACACACGGCTGCAGAATGAATATCTCTCTAGAGTGTAAGTAGTTCAATATGGAACATGATGACTGGAAATAAACTGTGAAATTAGTAAGCAGGAAAAGATGACACGGTACAAACTTTCTCAGGGTCAGGAATTCTAAGCCAAGAACTCGTGTCTCGCAAACCTGTGAAAACTCTGTTGCTCAGCCCCCAGACAGTGAGATGGTTTGGGATTTGTCCAGTATTTGTTTATTCCTACTGACAATATGAATGGCTATGTAATCTCTGTGGTGGGATCTTAGTGCAAGGGAGAAAATGAAAATGAAAATAATAGGAAAAGCAGCACTATACTAAGGAAGCTGAAATTTGTTTTGGAAATATTCATAGGCTGAAGAAAAATATCAGATGATATTGTGAGCTATTAATAGAAGGAAAATTGTACAATCTATTGTACTGTGAATCTTGTGTATAGGTTATTCTTATTCTTGACCTACTAGATCATCCTGAAATCTTTCAAAGCAGTGATTCTTCCACTGGCTCACTAGGAACTCTTTCATTGTTGTCATGGCAAATGAAGAAAAGACACTGACAAATACATGAAGATGTTTCTTGCTTTGTGTTCACTCCTATGTGTATCTGGCCTACACATTTTGATTACATGAGTATGAGTATTGTGTAAATGATGCCTTGTGAAAGCAGTCAATTAAAAAAATATGTGTGTTGACAGGAATGCAGAAAGTAAGGGACAGTACAGAAACTTGATTTTCTCCTGAGTTCCTCTTTGGGAGGATATGGTGACCACCAATTTGCTTGCTCTCTTTGGGCATTCGAGCTTTCTCCTCAGTGGGTAGGGTACATTTTGATCATGTGCTTCTGGGGGCAGACTTGGGACAAGAAAATGGGGTGCAGTCCTGTAAACAAAGGCATTCTGGGCAGGTTACAGAAAGTGTTTCCTGCTCCAGGTGAAATAAGAGGCACTCGTAAGTAGTACAGAGAAACTCTATTCTCTTCTATCCGAATGAGTCCCTGGAAGAAGTCTCTGACACAATCCTGAGCTCCTCTAATTTTCCTCTGCTACCCCATGTCATGTTGTCCCCCAGCTGGTTGTTCTTGTCTGGAAGTTTTGTTAACTACCTTCTATGTTTTCAGTTTCTGCAGAGTTCAAACACATCTATGTGCTTTTTAATAACTTTGTACAACTTGATTTACTGATTCTGTGGGCTGAACTGTACAATTTTCTTAAAGACTGTACCCTTGTGAAAGTGAAATATGTTGTTTATTTGTTCACTGAATTTGTGAAATGGACTGGAGAGGCAGGTATATTTTTAGATCAGTCATCCAGTAGAACTGAACCTTGTGAATAACCCTTTCATATAACATAAGCAAAGAAGTAATTGGTCTGAATAAATCAATCTGCAGTGAAGAGCCAAACCAAGCTGTCATTTACAAATATTTAAAAGCTTAAGAAGAACAACAAAGGAATTAATCTAGTTTAAAGAAAATAAAATAACACATACATAAATTCCATCAGAAAACCATGGCTTGCAATCTTGAGATATTACAAGCTTTCTTAGCATTCTTGATGTGTTGGAATGTGTGAAACATCATTTCTAGGATGTCTGTGTTTAGACAATATGTCCAAAGGCAGAATCTAATATGCATTTGGGATGCCATTTTTGCATAAGTAACTGCATTCTTAGGTTGCACAGTAACTAATTACTGAGTCGTATTTTAATACTGTAGCATTTATGAAACCTTAGACACTGCTTTAAAATACTAAGCAAATGTTGTCTTAAATGCAGTTTCATGCCCTGGTTCTCACAGATGTAGAGGCCGGAGCAGGCTACTGTTGAATATATGGCATTGGCATATTAGCATCAAAGCTGTGTGGGAGGAAATGCCATCCTGTATCAACCTTTCAAATATGCAATTTCCACCACTCTGCCGCTAGCTGGAGTGTAATTGCATTTTAGTATGGTCCTTTACTTATGCCTTCAGTGCACTCTTCATTACAATTACAACCTTTCTGTATAAGGGAATGATGGTTGTTCATTCTGAACTTCATCACTCCTCTCTGCTAGTTTAAGTCATATCCACTGTAGTGCTTAAGTTGGGTAACTGGAGTCAGGGGAGCCTTGGCCTTCTGTTCTTTGTTGGCTCCCACTTACAGCTGAGATGGGCAAGATGGGAAAAGGATGAATGGTTTCAGGGGAAGAGACAGTCTCATGCTGGAAGGGATATGTTGTGTTGTTCGCTTCTGGCAACTAAGACAGGTGTCAAGGCAGAGCAGGTAGTTTAAGTAACACGTGTCAGTGCCTAATTTGGAAGATCCTGACCTGCCTGAGTGCTCTCCACAATCAGAGCAAACTCTCATATGTAAATGCGAACACTCCTACAAGCTACGAAACACTGCCTCTCAACAAATAATTTTTCAAAATATAAAATGCCTCATTTATTTGCACAGTCAGTAAATGTTATAAATGTGTTCGGGTAGCAAACCTCAAATCCTGACCTTTATTATCTGTTAGAAAACCTGGTTTAAAACCATCCCTTGAAAGCCATGGGAATATTTGCATTTAAAAATGACTGTCTGGTGAATCAAGGCCAATTGTGAAATTGCGGCCAAAATTATTCTCAAAATGTTTTCACTCCACCTCCCACCCAAAGTAATCAACCAGCTGACCAAACCCAGAAGTCATTATTGTTCTGTGCCCATGTAATTTTTTATTGAAAGAAATGCTTTGTTTATAGCAATTGTTTACTTTGCATTCAGTTTCAATTATTATAATAGATTTTTCTTTTAACTTGCATGTTCTGATTACTTATTTTACTTTTCTGGATATCAGCTACAAGAAAATAACATTTTTCTTTTCTGCAGCTGGTATGTCTTTCAATAGCTTTGAACAATAACAGCTAAGCCCCTAAAATTTCAGAAGTTTCTGTTAAAAAAATGCATTGCTACCTGTCTACATCCTTCTTCTGAGATCAATAACTTCTCATTACTTTTTCTTTCACACCGCCCACCACGATTTGGTATTCAGATAACCAAAGCATACCTGCTGTAAGTGAAAGCAAATATTAACACTACTGTGGTAGTTTTCTTTTAAAATAGCAAACAGAGACTCAAGCTCCCTTTTGTCTGTGACCTTTTCTGTAGCCTTAAATAGAATCCATCTCTTTCACTGAGTAATCAGCATGAAGAAATGATGAGGCATACATGAAAAAGTTAATATAATAAAGAAGAAGACTTTTTATCATAGCAACTAACCGATATTGTATCATATGAGACAGAAGTCTCTTGGATGTGTGTCTGTTTAAATGGCTTTATTGTTGTGTGCTTATGCATGGCACACTTCGTGCTAGTCAGATTAAGCAAGGGAAGCAATGTGTAACCTGAAGAGCATAGCATGAATGACATTAATGAAAACTTAATTGTGTAACACTAACTATCCTGTATTTTTTTAAATTTTTTTTATTTTCCAAAAATCACAAAAATAAATCCAACATGACTTCCACGATTTCCTTCAACAGTTATTGGACTGAGGTCGTTCTCCCCTCCTTTCTCCTCCAGAAACACAATTATTGTGATTCTTTAATGATCTTAGTCCATTACAAGGGCACATCTTCCTGTCTAGGCAGAACCAAAATAAATCCTTCAAAGGAAGAAGAGAGAGTGGAACTAGTAGAGAATGACAAAATTTAGAATAAAGTGATCTGCTAAGAGAACAGAGAATCATAGAATCATTTCAGTTGGAAGAGATGTAAAATATGGTCTCTTTGCTGTATGTGGGAAAATACATTTCTCTATCATAGAATCATTTCAGTTGGAAGAGACCCTCAGGATCATCAAGTCCAACCATAACCTAACCTTAACTCTAGCACTAAACCATGTTCCTAAAAATTTTGTTTAAACACCTTTTAAATACCTTCAGGGATGGTGACTCAACTCCTTCCCTGGGCAGCCTGTTCCAATGCCTGACAATCCTTTCTGTGAAGAATTTTTTCCTAATAATGAATGAAACCTCCTCTGGTCCAACTTGAGGCCATTTCCTTTTGTCCTATCACTTGCTACCTGGGAGAAGAGACCAACACCCTCCATGCTACAACCTCCTGTCAGGTAGTTGTAGACAACGATAAGGTCTCCCCTCAGCCTCCTTTTCTCCAGGCTAAACAGCCCCAGTTCCCTCAGCTGCTCCTCATCAGCCTTGTGCTCCAGGCCCCTCACCAGCTTTGTTGCCCTTCTCTGAATTCTCTCCAGCACCTCTTTCCTATGACGAGGGGCCCAAAACCGAACACAGGATTCAAGGTGGGGCCTCACCAGTGCCAAGTACAAGGGGACAATCACTTCTCTAGTCCTGCTGGCCACACTATTTCTGATACAAGCCAGGATGCTGTTGGCCCTTTTGGCCACCTGGGCACACTGCTGGTTCATATTCAGCCGGCTGTCAATCAACAGCCCCAGATCCTTTTCTGCCAGGCACTTTCCAGCCACTCTTCCCAAAGCCTGTAGCACTGCCTGGGGTTGTTGTGACCCAAGTGCAGGATCCAGCACTTGGCCTTGTTGAACCTCATACATTTGGCCTCAGGCCAATGATCCAGCCGGTCCAAATCCCTTTGGAGGACCTTCCTACCCTCCAGCAGATTAACACTCCCACCCAATTTGGTGTCATCTGCAAACTTACTAAGAGTGTACTCAATGCCCTCATCCAGTTCATTGATAAAGAGATTAAACAGAACTGGCCCCAATACCGAGCCCTGGGGAACACTACTCATAACTGGCCGCCAACTGGATTTGGCTCCATTCACTACAACTCTTTGGGCCCGGCCCTCCAGCCAGTTCTTTAGCCATTGCAGAGCACACCCACCCAGTCCATGAGCTGCCAGCTTCCCCAGGAGAATGCTGTGGGATACAGTGTCGAAGGCCTTACTGAAGTCTAATTACACAACATCCACAGCCTTTTCCTTATCTACTAGGTGTGTCATCTTGTCGTAGAAAGAGAACAGATTGGTCGAACATGACGTGCTGTGGCAGTTGCACACCTCCCTCTCTCTCCCTTCTCCCCCCTCTTTTGATGTGAAAGGTGCATGCACACCCTACCCTCTTCCCCAACACCTCCTGCCTCTCCTGCTATATGGGGCAAGTTAACGGCTCCTTTTGTTTAACCATCTGTCAGCTAGCCAGGAGAGGGGAAGAGGCGCCAGACAGTTGGGAAGTTTCTGGGCGCCCACAGCCAGAGTGGGGGAGGGGGAACAGAGAAGCTTCTGGAATGCCCACCGTCGGACCTGACACGACTATTACAACGGGGATCCTACCCAGGCATCTCTTTGTGTATGTCCTCTCGGAGCAGTGGGCCAAGAACGCTGTCATCGAGAGCCCTCCCCTTAGGCAGAATCGCCGCCTAAGGTAATCTCCAGGGACTGGGATTGCCTCACTGCACCATGTGGGTGGGTGATAACCTACTTAATAGTTCCTTGCTGCATAAGCCAGTGTATTTTTTTTGCCAAAATCAGACAAGTGTATTTCCTCACAGGATTTGTGGGTGTTTTTCCTCACTAGACAAAGTGAGGGTATCCCGTGCTTAAATATAAGCATGTGTATTTGTTTCCTGAAGTCAGGGATGGCTCTGATGTTGTTTTTGTTAGCGACATGTATGCACACTGTAGATCTCCATTGCTATTATTTGCTGCACCCCAATGATTTCCTCAACTCATAATAGAACCTGTATTTATGTTACTGGAGTGCTAACTGATTGCATAAATCCCGTTCCTTACTGGTTAATTTGCTGCACATTTTTGACCAGAATAAAAGTTTATTTTGATCCTTGTTGTCCACCTAAAACTAACTTCAGGGTGCCTCTGTGACACATGCCTTTCATAAACCCATGTTGACTGGGCCTGATCGCATGGTTTTCTTGCATGTGTCGTGTGATGTCACTCAGGACGATCTGCTCCATGACCTTCCGTGGCACTGAGGTTAGACTGACATGTCTGTAGTTCCCCGAATCCTCCTTCTGGTCCTTCTTGTAGATGGCTTGGATAGATTCTTGGATACATGGAATCCTCTGGCCTTGAAAATGGAGCTTTCTCAGAGCCTAAATTACTGTTTGTTCCCTGTGCCTATTTTTGGGGCCTATTTTCAGTCTTTTAGGCTGATTGGGTTAATTCTTTCCTTCTTGCATAGAAAGGATCAATTTTCACTTCAGTTACCAAAGCTGATTGTGTCTATGTTCCCAGGACTTCCTGCTGATAAACAAAGGAATGCAACAAGTGTGAAATGGGGTTGTCAAGTGAGATTGAACCCAGCGGTGGTGCATTTCAATCAAGGCTTCAATCTAAGTGTCATGACTATTAAATTCCTGTTGCTGTTTTTAACATGAGTACATCTTTTGTCAGAGTACTTTCAAAAGTCAACAAAGCAAACATTAGTCCAGATTTATTCTGCTGTGTTTTTTAAAAAAATCACATAGTTTGCTGTCCTTATCATGAGTACATCTTTTGTCAGAGTACTTTTAAAAGTCAACATAACGAACATTATTCCTGATTTATTCTGATGCATTTTTTATAAAAATCACATAGTTTGTTCCAAAGAAAAGTAAAGCTAGTTACTTAATTTGAATGGATTTTTTTCATTTTCTGAAATGTTATACTTTTCCAGATCTTGCAATGAATTTTTTACTTGTTTTATTCCTTTCTGCTTTCACATAGTAATACGAGACGTTGTGTTCCATATGACCAAAGTATTTATCTTAAATAAACAAAATAATAAAGTAAATTAGTAAATAAAGTAAAATAATAAAGTAAAATAATAAATAAAGTAAAGTAAATAAAGTAATTTTTTCTGGTAATTCACATCGTATGTTCAGTTACTTTTCTGTTATTCTATTTTTTCATGTACTTAGCTTGATGCAATGTTCTTCCTAAATACCACAACTTTTAGATTTTGACACATTTGCTTGTAGTCTAGATGCTGTCTTTCACCTTTGATTGATTATAGTAAATTTATTTCCTTTTAGCTTGGCTACTGTAGAGCTTATTTATTGTGTTTCCTCAACTCTGCCTCCTGCAAGGAGTGGTCATGAAAGTTTTTTAGTCTGATGGGTGATTTTAATAGCCATTTCTTGCATTTTAATCTATGTTATATAGTGTAATACCCAGGAAAGGTTTTGAAGTTTTTAGCACCACTGAGAGAACAACCTAATTTTTGTGAAACTGAGAACGTCTGTTTATTACAGTAAATGGAGTTATGAATTCATCAGTGAATTCTCAACCTTTTATTTGAACGGCCTTCTGAAAAAAAGCTAATCAAAGCTTTGTTTGTATATCCTTACTGTGTTCAATGCCTCTGAACATCCTAACCAATATGCAGTTATTTTGACTCCCATCAAATTCTATGGCAATTTTGTAGTGGGAGTAAATGTCCTGCAGTGCATGATAAGTGAGACTGTGCCAGGGACAACAGTTCTTCACTCAAGGGTCCACAGCAGGATTGTGAAAACACTCAGCATAGAAGTTGCAAGGCAGCTGACACAGACACACTGGTACCAAAAATGAAACAAACAAGATTTTAAAATTTAATTTGTGTTCTCACTTAATATCAGCAATTTCAGGAAGATCTTTGGTATTGTGAATACTGTGGATTTTTTTCGAACTTTCATAGGAAATTTAGATCACAATCTAATAGCTGTTAGTAGAGATACCCAGTGTGAAATATGCAGGACTTATTTTGCCTCAGGCTTCCTAATGTGTATGACACATGATAACTCATATTCTTAACTTAAATTCATATTAACTTAAATACAGAGCACATGGTTCTTCTTAAAATTTTGATATAACATATCTGAAATCAGACACTTAGAAAATGAGGAAGAATACTTTGATTTCAACAGCTTAAGGTTTGCCCAGTTTATGTGTGACAGAGACAGTGATAGACACTTCAGAAGTTGAATTACTTTAACCACAGAACCAATTTATCTCTTTGTGAGCATACTTACAATATTCAGTGTGCATTTTTTTTAAAAAAAGCAGAACTTGTACAGACAACTGTAACATATTTATTGTGATTCATCATCTGTAGTGAACTCACATTTAACAGGACTGTGTGTGGATCAAGGAAGTGATGAACTTCTGTTCCATTAACAATACAAATCCTAGCATTTTTTGAGATCTGTTTATTTGATGTTACAGTCTCAGTGTTCTGCTGACATACTGGCTTTGTGTTTTCCTAGACTGCAAACAATTAAAAGAAAATCTATCATGCATTACCATACTGGAGACTTTGAGCTGCATCCAGAAACCTGGACGTATTTCTAGAACTGAAAACTTGCTGGAATAGTTGTTATTCTTTGTGTGGACTGGAGGATTTCAAGGACACATTAATTTTTAAGGAGACATGAGACAAATTATTGGAATAGGAACCTGTAGAGTTACAAAATGGGCAGAAACCACCTCTGGTCTAGAAAACACCTGATCCACAAATTGTTTGGGCTGAGACAGTGGAAGTATAACTAAGCAAAGACAGCACCTCTGTTTTGTCATCTCTCCATATTTTTCTCAGTTCTATTTCTCTTATTCATATGATCCATAGGTCTTAATTCAATTCAGTTTTAATCAAACTGGTCATATGTACCCTTACTGCAACCTGGCTACCAGCCATAATAAGGTTTATTTTCTTTTATTTGTCATGCTAGACACCATAGCAACACCTATTAGTTGGAATACAAGCTGCAGGAAAAGTACAGTTCTTGCATTTCTGAGAGGCTCACTTCCTTCAAAGGGACGGCATTTTGCTCTGTGAAGATGGCACATGCTGATGCACTAGAGTTGTGTCCTTGGCAGATTTTTATGGCAAAAAATGCAACTGTAAGCCAGAGGAATATCCTCTGGACAGATTTTTTTCTTCAAGGCAAGGGCTAGAATTTTTTCAGCAAAAGGGAGGAAAATATTCAGTTTAAATGGGGCACCACTTTTTTTACTAGTTCCTTTTCAAAATGAAGGAAAGGTTTTAACTGAAATTTTCCATGTGTTATTCCAAGGCACACACTTGGTACAGGAAGTTTCAGTCCAGACTCTTAGAACTCAGGAAGCTTATCTGCATTGAAAACAGGACCTTCAGTTTGAAACCCCAAGGCAAGTTTTTCTAGAAGTTACCATCTCTGCTATACCCAGATGGAAACAAGCACACTAGAATGGAAGTGTGTGGTGCCAGTTGAGTTGTTTAGCATCTCATGAATTGCAAATCTGGGAGAAACATTCCAAGTAAAATATAGTTATTCCAAACCGTGAAAATTGTACTATTAACAGAGTGCTTCAGGGCTTCCTTAGACCTTTATAGCTGTCTTGATATGTTCTAGTTGAATATTATTGACTGCTACACACTATCCTTTCTGTCATATTCCTCTTTCTTGTGCAGCAGAAATGTAATGTTAGTCTGCCACAGAAGACAACTTTATTTCAATGACTGTTAGGCTTTTCATTTGTGAGTTGAATAGATACTCCTAATTACTTATTATTATACTCTAGTGATACTTAAAAAAATTAGTGACAGAGCATGACATAAGAGGGTTAGGTAGAAGTAAACAAACAATTTTTAAAATGTAAAAATAGAAGGAAACTATTCTCTTATGAACACTGTTGCTATTATATAGTTGTTGCTATGAAAATTGCTGTGCCGTGAATATGCTTCCCCCTGACTAGCAATGGTTCAAGTGCATACACATCAGGCAGGGCAATAGAGATAATTTAGTCTTGATGATTATTCCTTTGTGATTGGTAATGGACATACAAAGGAAATGACTGCTCTGCATTTCAGAAGAGGAGGAAAAAGACAAAAAAGAGTAGAAAAATATCAGAAGCTAGGGAAAAAATCGGAGGAAATTAACAGAGGAGGCACTTAAAGAGGGCTCTAGAAGGAATAAAAGAAAGGAAAAATAACAGAAGGTTTGGGTAGGTTGAAGTGTTTGGGCGTGTTTTTGAGGGAAGGGCTAGAACAAAGAAAGCAATCTGCTGGAAGTCCATTATGCAGAAGACATCCACATATTTGAAGTGGAAGGCTCCAGCCATTTATTCCAATCCTCCTTTGCCTGTTTCTTAGCCAGCTCTTAATCTGTGAGAAAATTTCTCCTCTCGTCCTATGGTATCTTTAGATTTTTTAGGAGCCTTAAAGAAATAAATTAACAAAGAAAAAGGAAAAGGGTGAAAAAAAAGAGACATGTTTAACAACATAGAGGATAATATAAGCAGACCCTAGGAAAGATCAGTGCATGGACATAATAATTACATTGTGCTCCTATGTAATCCTAGCAACTCAGCAGTGATGTGGCAAAACTTAGCAATGACACAGAATTTTCAAAGCACTCAGATGTCAGGTGACTGTCAAGAGTTCAAGGTTTTGTGTTATCATCACTTTCTGTGCATGGGTCAGGAGCTTTCAGCTGTCTATTACCATCCTGGAGAGATGTTGTCATCACTATTCTTTGCACTATGAAGAGTCAGTTCAGGGCTGAAACAACAATAAAAGTACTAGGGAATAATAGGAAAGAAGAAAACAGAAAATCTCAGATTACCGTTATGCTATTTTCTAAAACTACATCTCATCCGTCACACAGTTTGAGTCTCCTCTTCTCATGAGGAAAGTTTAAACAGCACAGAGGTCTTCAGTGTGGAAGAGAGAGGAGGTAGGTACAGGGAAGGGATATAAAATTTTGAATCTTATTAAGATGTATAAGCAACAATCATCCACTGCTGAGTATGAGGACTACCCAGCACCAGGTTTAAATGAACAACAGCAAAGTAGAATTTTTACATATGATCTCTCAGCAAGATTTTCCAAAGGACTCCAGAAATGAAGAGAGGCAAGAGCAGTTGTGCAAATTAACATCAGAAAGTTTTCTCATATTCTATTAAACACAATGCTACAATTTCTGGCTTGGGAACCAAGAAAATATCACTCAACTTGCTGCATTGTTACAGACTCTGCCTCCTGGGAAGTAATGGTCAGAGGTGGCTTCTGGTGGTTCAGTTAATCTCCACTTAGTGAATTGAGGTGAAAGAAAATAAAGGCAGATGAAGAAAAAAAAAAACAAAAACAAAACAAAAACCTGTCCTAGTTCATAGATCTAGCAATAGAAGGGAATTTTGCCTTTCTAAATATTGCTGTCACAGATTCCATTGCATCTTCCAGGTTAAGGCAAGCTGAGTGGGAGGATGTTATAGCCAGGCAATGTATTTTCTAATTGTCTGAATTCTTGTGTTCTTTATCTGATAAGAAACAGCAGAAATATCTTAGAGAATATGCAAAGCCTATCTGCATTTACCTTTCCATGTGCATCAATCAAATGCTTTCTAAAAATTTGAGCTACATGCTAGGAAGCTTGTACCTTTTGTGCTTACAAGCCTAAATTTGCACTATGTCTTTGTTCTTTGAGCCAAAATCAATGGGGAAATTTACATTGCAGGAAAGCAAGGGGTGGGACAAAAGGAAACCTGAGCCTCCCTCAGCTTGGAACTGTTATGCTCATACCTGCAGTGCAGATGGGCTGGGTAGGACACATCCATCTGGTCACACTCCTTTCTTTACAGACAGATGGGGAAATAGCTCTTGAAAGAGCAAAAGGTGCCCAAACCACTGAATGATCCTGCTCACTAATTTTACAGATCTAGGCTGTTGGGAAGGGGTGAAAAATGGGCTTTGGGATCAGGAGGGAAAAAAGAACAGCTACCTGCTCTCTAATACTTCTGACAATTTCTGCTGGCTGGGTTTATGTATCAGTTCTTAGGAAATATGGGCAGGTACCTTTGCTTGTCACTGAGGCAGGGAATAGCGCTGCTAAGACCGGACAATGTAGCTGACTTGCATGATTTCTCTGAATCCTGGACATAGCCAGATAGTGTTGCTGAGGTCAGACCATCCTGATATGACAGAGTGAGAGGGAAGCTATGACTCACAAGCATCAAATTAGTTTCCTGAATGTGGACGGAAGGTATTTGCTCACTTGTAAAACACACAATAAAAGACTAGGTTAGTCGTGAGGTAAGCGGTCTGCTGTGCCAAAGACTATTTGAGAGGGGTGGAGGGAAGGGTGAGGTACAGGGTGTAGGCAAGAAAACTGCATAAAGGGTTGCAAGAGGAAGCGACAGGCTTAAAGGAAGCAAACACATATCACGAGGCAGAACTAGTGTGGCTAGGTCTAAAAAGTTATTTTTGGTTGTTTCAACAGCAGGTCCTCTCTGCATGTACTTCCTACAGCTGAAGAATAGCAGCCTAGTGCCTCAGACCTAGGTGTTTGCTGAGCAGATATGAATGTAGGACATTAACAATGACTTTGCACATACCCATGCAGAGAGTTCCTTTCTGATATTTTCTTGCTAATCTGTGTCTTTCTCCACAGCCACCGAGCCTCATTTATGACATTTGCAAGAATATAGCAACATTTTTTTTTTTATAAAAGCAATCTGTTTTTCTGTGCTGGTTCCATGCATATTCTCTCAATTAGTGCTGTAAAGACAAGTAAGTGCCCACAAAAACACACTTATGCTTTCTTTTGTCTAGTGAAATTTGCAGTGCAAAGTAGAAATAACATCTTTAAAAGAGTATCTGCTAGTAAAAGCTGTTGTCAAGCTGAAAAATGAATGGAATTGGAAACAATAAAGTTCTTCACTAGCTTTCACAAAGGAGAAAGGACATGGAAAATAATCAATGAAGACAAGTAACACTTCTTAAGAGCTTTGCTTTTCATGATCAAAAGCTGAATTGTGGCTCATCTAATGTGTGAAGCTGCTCGGATTCTCATTCTCTTGCTTCTATGCTGCATGTATCATCTAACATATCGAAGAGAAACAATCTGATGGCACATTAGGTAGTGTGGAGCGGCTTCTTATGTCAACATGTGCAGTACATCATAGTGGCTGTTCATATGTTTTGCCTTGTCCTGTTTCTACTTTCCCAGCTGTGATTAATTTCAAGATTTTCAGTTGAATCCCTGACTTTGCAGACTGCTGGAAGAGCGCAACAGGATTGCTGTTGTAGCCTTCTACGTAGTTGTAGAGGGTTTCTTTTCCTTCCTCTTTTCTGTGTCTGCTCTGCTGAGGTAGGTAGAAACCTCTTTGCTTCCTTGTCTGTGATGAGAGCTGTGGTTCCCTGCTAACAAATAACTTTGCACTATGGCCTCCTCCCCTTCCTGCGAGAGCTTTCTGAAGTCACCCAGGTTCTGATGCCACCTTGTCAGTGGCTTTTCTATTCCTTTTACCCATGGGGCATTTCAGACAAATTCAAGGGAGGAACATGAACAGAGAAATGAATACTGAGCTGGTTAGAGAATCTATGGGAGATTAAGTGAATATGAGGCTGCTTTGGAGCAGAAAATTTCCATTGGCCTTCTATTAAGAAGAGTAGACTTTGGCATTTTGTTTGTGTGGATGCTGTGTAAAACTGATGGTGATAGCCTCCGTTGAAGAACAGCTCAGATTTAGTCCAGAGCATATGTGAACATACTGTCTCTCAGCAATTAAATCAGTGCTCATATGCTCTTTTTATGACAAGCAAATTTGTAAATATTGGTGGTCTATTGTGAAACAGTTTCAGGGAAGAAAGACAGGCTGGCATAAGTTTCTTGCTCTTTCACTAGCAGAAGTAATTAAGCATTAATTTTAATTTAAATTATTCATAGTAATAGTTTCTACAGAATTGCTTAGGGCAGTATTTAACCTTGAGAAATGTTTACTGTTTTCTGCTTTATTTCATATACAATTCACATATGACAGTAAAACAAGGAGTAATTAGTTTTGCTTATGCGATGTTCCTTAAACACTATATTTCAAACCAGTGTCATGGCAGTAGTGATAGTAGGTACAGGCAAACTGCACAGCACTCTAGTTGAACTTAGTAAGATTATAAAATATAAAGATCTGATTATCTTCAATGGTATTTAAAAAACAACACAGGTATAAGCAACTTAATGTTGATACCCAATGTACAAAACAAGACAAGGTTTAATAGAACCTCATCAACTGAGCATGTTGTTGCCCTCAAGTATGGTTAATTAACCAAGCAAAACTGGCATGAAAAACCTCCAGACTTGGATGATGGCAATGTGCCATCATTTTGATCCAGGTTAATAAATTTTTCTGGGTGCAGTGCAAAGTAGTGAGGCAGTGGACAGATTGCCGGTGGTAATCTGCAGATGAAGCATACTGACTCAATAACACTTGCTATCTAAATGCCTTTCAGCATTTTGTGTGGTGAAGGAAGTAATATTTCCTTCTTTTGATTCTGCAGATTTGAAAATTGCAACAGAGGGCTAAAGTGGGTTGTATGCCACGCACTTGGAAAAGAAAATAAGTCTCATAGCCCCAAAGAAGCAATTCTATCCAAGAGCTGCTGAAAAACTTCTCCATTTGTGAAGGAAAATGTTCATTGCATTAATAATTAGTTATAATTAAAAACATATTTATCCTTTTTTCCAAGTAGTTCACCCTTCTTTTCCTATTCCCATATCATGCTGTCCCAACTCAGTCCTGAGCTGTTGACAATTTCCTCTAAATATTATTCCTTACTTTCTTCCTATCCTCCATTCTGTGCCTTGTTCTCCTTCTGGGCTACACAACCTAATGTCCTCTGCTGGGACTAGTTTGAAGACTTCGCAGTGCTGGTTCTTGCAATGCTTGTTCTTCTTTAAAGACCAAAACAAACAAAACTCATAAAGGTCAAACAAAACAGAAAGGAATTGGCAAAATATTCAGAGAGCACCTAAAAATTAGTCACACTCAATTATGTTTCCTTCTTGTGGAATCTTCTTCACTGTTTTTATTTAGCCGTACTTTAGGCACAGATCACTAGGTGCCCTGTTCACATGTGCAATTCCTACTTAGGAAAGAAATGTCGTTCACTTGACTCTCCTCTGTGATGTTCTGGAGGCTCATGCTGCCCGTCACTGTGTTGCACCAGCGGCATTTTGTGCTCTGTTATGCTTGAGTTACCAGGTGCTATTTAGAGACTGCTAAAATTTGAGGCATCAGCTGAGCTTTTAAAAGTAGAACTTATAAATATTTCAAAACTTCTTGATCTTCCAGAATTATTATTGGCATCCTATGGCACCCTTAGAGACTATCCCAGAGGAATATTTTGCTACAATTTCACTGCAGTTCCTTCCCCACCCTCCCCCTTCAAATCAACAAAACAACTTTTTTTGGAAGAAAGTTCTTCATTGGTCTCTTTTGCTATTGAGTCATACTATGTAGCATAGTGTATTTTTAAACTAACACATCAGACAGACTATAATTCTGTGATAATTTCCAGCTTTCAGTTTTCCCAGGAATAGTCTCTTTCCTGTCCAAATGAGTGCGTCCTATATTACTGAAATCTTTGATATGCCAACACAGTAAATCACAGGGGTAGAACTCAGAATATTAAATAGGGTACCAAATATAAGAAGAAATAGAGCTGTTCTATAAATGGATTTCAACAGGAGGAAGAAAGTCAATACTCTCCATCCATATGTTTTGTAGGAGCTGTGATAGATAATAAAATACTTAAGAACACAGTGTATATTGCAATCTTATAAGTATTTTAACCTGTTGTTGTGTTTTTTCCCCCTCTGTTTTTAGAAGTTCTGTGTTTTACTTGACAACTGTCCTACTATCAGACTCCTTTGTATTTTACTTTATCTTGCCAATTGGAAGCTTAGTACTTAAGGAGATCTTAAAACCTCTCATGCTATTTTTCTTTTGACGGGTGATATCAGAGGCAACTCTCTCAGTTATTTCTGTGGATTTGGATTCCCAAATATGATGAAAAGTGTTCAGATGTCATCCCAAGTGGGACAATAATGATGATGAAGATAATGATGTAACACATGAAACAATAATAACTAAAAATAACCCTTCCAGTGATGTATGTCTCTCAAAGCAACTTTCTTGGACTGCTTCAAGTACTGTATTCTAGTCTTTTTTTTCATAATCTTGCAAAAGCTCATCCATATGAGCACCCTTTATTGGTATCCTCAGCTATTTACTGACAGCACGCTTTTTCCCCTTAAAAGCCTAATTTCTAAGAATTCCTTTATAGAATACACAATTATGCATGTTAAAGTGGTAATAACTCTTCATTATGTTTTAATCTGCATCATAGGATCAAGGTATATGAGCTTTGTTCTATTTTCACTCTTAATTTGGGGGAGACGCTCTTTATGAGTTGATAGATTTTCACTATTAACTGTTTAGCACATACAGGGCAGGGGCCAATGAATAATTGGAAACCGGAAAAGAGAGTTGGGCATTAGCAATAACAAGGTCAGTGCAAGACTTTATAGCACTATATCAAAACTTAATTGTCTTACATGAAGGCTGAAGCCTGATCTAACCCTAACTCTTGCTGTGGGAAGAGGAGCAAGGATATGAGCCACACAGAGCTTGGTCTGTTTCTGCTGCTGGGAATGGGGGAGGAAGAGGAGAAATAGCAAGCTTGATTCTGGCACTGGCTGCTGTTCCACATGTCCAAACTACTTCAAAACAAAGACCTACACATGCAAGCAAATTTCTTAGTTTCAGAAGTGCAGTATATCTAGCAACTCCCTCTAGAACAAGATGACCGATGGACAATTGAAAAAGCTTTAAGGTAGCTCAGCAGCATATTAGATCTTGCTGATTTGATTTTGAATTCAAATAGTTTCTTTCCTGTTCTTGCTGCTATTTAAATGATAAAGACAGTAATTTATACTTGATCTTTTTAACACCGACAGGTTTTAGTAATGTCAAATGCTCATAGAAAGTTTAAATGCATAGCTGAAGCTTTTAACATTACGATCCTGACTACTCAACATTTTACATGTCTGACCCAACTATTTTCATTAGAAAACAAGTGCAAATATCTGAAACAGTGGAAAATGTAGACTAATTTGCAGAACTTCATCTTGCTTCCCAAAGATCCCTTGTAAGAAGTACTAGTTAAATGAAAGCAGATTTCACTTAAATAATTTTCTGCTCTCGGGAGAATAGAAGCATTTCTAATGGCAACTCAATTTGCAACTTTTAAACTATATTTTATGTACTCTTTCCCCACATGATTACTGCTTACATTTTGAAAAGCAGTGTACAGAAAGTCATTTAACTCAATTTTAAGAAGTCAATTTTGTATCACCTGGAAATAGAACATGAATGCTACTTTAAACTTGATCACTAACGTAGATTCAGATGAAATTTGCTTTACTATCAAATTCTCAAAACTAACTCTGTTGTAAAACACAGAGCTGTTAAAAGACAGTAGGACAGATAGACACTGTGAAGCTCTGCTCGAATATTTGGATAGGCCTATTTTGGAAAAGGGGAATGAAGCGGAACCTTCTTTCATTTCAGTGGTCATTCGCTGTAGTCCTTTGTTTCTCAAGTGTTTCTGTGAGTGGAGCTATTTAAAACCTTGAAGGTATCCTGTTTTTAGGGGCATCCTAGACAATTTATTGCATTATTATCATGATGTTTGCCATTACAGAACCAGCTAAACTGATACAGTATAGGCAGAGGGAATTGTTTGGGTCACCAGACCATGTGAGGTGGCAAAAAGCTCTGGTACAGGCAATGCGTAGTCCTTGAACAGTCTAAGGGCAACTGCTGCTCTCGCTGTGGTGTGTGGGAAGGCAGATAATGCTTCCTCCGATTGCTGTGGCGGCGTGCTGCAGCTCTCCAGGGCTTTCATGTTATTCACTGTCACGCTTGCACCCTTTTCCAAGGCAGAATTAGCCTACTTTAATCTCCTCCTTGAAGAGGATTCGTGTTCTGGGCACAGAGCTATGGAAAAAAACCACCAACAACAACCAAAAAAAACACACACAAAAAAATCTCTAAGGAATTGCAATCTGAATGCCTGGAAAAATTCAGTGTGAGACACGGCTGGTGATTAGAAACGTCACGTCTGGCACAAACTATGAGATTTCTCAATTTCTCAGCTTCCCTTCTCATGAGCGCAGGCAGGTTCACATCAGTGTTCACATAATTGTGTCTTAATTGCTGCTTCTTCGTATAAGGAGTTCAAAAGGTGTTTTCCTTACCAGCTTCTCAGCAGATGCTCCTGTGGCACTAGGAGTTAGTCTATTCCTCTAATATCTTTGTAAACTGAAGACACCAACATGGTATGAAGAATTTCAGTAGCTTCTTTCCCCTTCTGCATTCTCTCTTTCTCTAAGGTTTTTACTCTTCAGCCTTAGGAAAAGGTTACATAAGTTTTGCCAATATTTGTAAATATGTTGTTTGCCAGTAAAACAAAAACTGGTCACAGAATCTTGTCACCTTGGTAGAAAAGGTTACTATGGAAAGTTCAACCAAGTTTAAGCAGGATTCTGCTAAACTTCCCCTGTAACCTAGCAAAGATATTAAATATAGCCCAGTTAGCACATGCTTTTCTAATATTGCCAGAATTTGAAAATAAGATAAAGCAATACAAGGGATAGCAGGTAACTGGAGGAACCTCTACAGAGAGAAAGTGAATCAGGTCCCTGCTGCTTTCGTCCTTTTGGTCGTTGTACTCCTTTGTCATGGGTGAGTAAAATGAGCATCTATTGGATCTATCTACTTTGGTCAGAAATGTGTATTATTGTACTCTCTGTTGCTGTGTCTTTCTAGTGAAGGTATCACCCTCTGAAGGAATTAACTTCTTTCAGAATCCTCACACCCCTCTTTTTTTTTTTCCTGTTTGAGGGATGTAGACTTGTAGCAATAATATTTGAATCAAAGTAGATATTTTAGAGAACAATAAACTATGGTATGAGGTGAAATGAAGATTACAGTAATTGCACAGCATTTAGTTATGTTCTCCATACTTATATAGGAGATGTATCTCTGAATACTACCAGATAGTATTGTGATGTGGGTAGTATAATCAATATCCTGGCCCTTTTCACAGTTCATTATTTTAGTATTTTGGTCAAGATTCCTCCATTTGTGAATATTTACTTTTATTTTTCTTCCCCCTCACTCAAATTTACTTATACTTGAATGAATTAGTGAGATTTTCAGTGGAACACGTTATGGATGTAGAATTTATTTTTGTAAATACGATCAAATATGAACAATTTGTTATTTTTCTTTCCTGTAGTTAACTAGATGAACTTACTGGGAACTGGAGCAGTCAATGAGGGAATGTTAGACCCCTGTTTATTCTCAAAAGGCACAACCATAATGTATGTAACTCTTGCCTCTATAAAATTCCCATGAACCATAATGAATACTGAGAATGCGCAGAGCAGCAGCATCAGTCAGCAGCTATTTGCATCAGGTAAGACCATCTTAATTTGTTAGATTTTTGCAATCACGCATAATCAGATATCTTTGCTACAAGTAAAAGCTTCTTAATTAAGCATACTTTAAAAACAAAGCTTTGGAAATTGAGTAGTCTAGTGCAGCTGCTTAGAAGTGTCATAAGAAAAAACAAGATTAACTTGGTACTTTCAAATAACAGGGCATTTGTATCACCAGAGGGCACTATCCTTCCAGGCTAAGATTAAACTATTGTTGGATGGTTTTACATATTGAAAGATTTTTTAATTTAAGAAAAAAGATTTCAGGCAATAGATAGTTTTTATGTTTTCTTACTTATTTAAATATTTAAATAAATATATTCTCCTTTCCCTTAAGTTTTTCATATTTATATAGGGAGAATATCCAGATTGATGTTAGAAACCCCGAACAATTCATAGAAACCCCAAACAATTTGTGGAAAATGCCAAAGACAAATGTTGTTGTACATTGTCACATACCTATTCGTTGCAGTCCAGCTGCTATTATAGGAACAGACCTGCTGTTGAAAATCTGTAGAGTATTCCTTCCTGTCTCCTTCCAGAGGGCTGGATTATTTAGGCTGACTGGTCTGTTTTCCTTCACTCCCACCAACCAGTAGCCAATAGCAGAGGTGGTTTGCAGGCTGTGCTGACCACACTCCAGTGTGAAGCGTCCTCTCTGCTGGTGGCTCCTGCTGGTATTTGTCACCTGCCGTCTGCTTTGTTCTAGCAACCAGTTCTGGCACTGCAAGGACTCCAGTTGCTCTTTGCCCTCCTCTCAAGGAAGATGCCTAGGATCCATAGGAGTGAGAGTAAAAGTTGCATCTGATACCACGTGGTGGCTACGCATTGGCAATAGGTTCCAGCAGCATGAATCTAAGGTGTTTCCCTACAGCTTACAGTTTCCTTACAGTGGGAACCATTTGCACAGAGCAACATATGGTTTACTTTTCCATAGGAGTGTTGCAAACAAAAGTTTAAAATAACAAATTCTTAGATGCACACAGTTTTATCTAAATCTGGCTACTCTTTGCAAGCTTAGGCATGTCCTTGCTGCTCAGTTACAATCTGCTTCTCTGCAGACTCTCTTTTTTCCATACTGTGGCTTTTCAACTGTTTCAAGTTCTGTTCAAAGTTTCTGCCTAAGATTTCCTGTTGAGGAATTTTTTTCTCCATGCCTTTAATCTCCTTGAAGAAGAAGCTGTGGGGAAGCACAAGGAACACATAACCTCCATTTGCTGCATGATTACGGCCCTTCTTCATCCAGTGGCTTTTTGCTTCAGCTCTCCAAAAGTAACTGAAGCTGATGCAGCTCCTTGATTAACTCTTATCTGATTATTGCGGTCCCCAAACCAGTGGAGATGCAACACTTGCTGAAAAAAATTAAGCCTAGGTTTGTCTTGCCCTACCAGAATAGCAAAAATAGAAGGGTGTTTTTTGATTATTTATAGCTATGATGCAATGAAATGGTTGTGGGGATTCTTACAGTCCTCATTGCAGCAACAACGGTAAAAATGAGGATAATTTTTTTACTCAAGAAAAAGCTCTAACTGATTCTCAAGAGGCCTAAACATCCATTTAGTTCTGCTATGAATAAAACTGGTGATATAATGAATTTCATTTGGAGAGAGCAGAGGTAAGCAAACTATAATAATTTCTGCAAATCCCACTCAGTTTCTGAAGACCTTCTAAACAATATAAAATACAAATATTACAGTATCACACATATTAATGACCCCAAAATGTAGCAGTTACTGGTATTTCCTTCAGTAAGGATGACACTATCTTCTGAAAAATAGCTTGTAGTTGGCAATGTGCATTTTTAGTGTTTTGAGAACAAATCCTTTCTAATGCATAGTAGAACTTGCAAGATCTTAGCAAACTGATGAGAACTTCGTGTCTTTAAAAAACCAAAATGATACAAAACCCACTCTTGTACAAAGGTATTGTTGAATTGTGACATCACTGTGCGGCTAGTTGTTCAGTTACTGAATGTAGCATCATAAGGCTGCATGAATGAAAAAGGTGTTTGGTGAAAGTCCTTTTACTGTTTAAATGTCACATTGAGGTTGGCAGACTTTAGAAAGGGAGTTTGATCCTCAAAGTAAATTCATTAAGAGTAGCATTATTATGTTTCTTCCTCAAGAGCACAGCAGTGTTGAGGGTTGCTTGCAGTTTTGGTGTTTAACAACTGTTTTGTGTTTAACAGATGAAGGGCAAAATTTCAGTTCATGGCATGTGAGCTCTTGGAACAACCTGGCTTGAGTGTGCCACAGAATTGTTAAGGATTTGAATACTTAACGATGGAAGATTTCTTCTACGTTTGTGTTTTCCTATGCAATTAGATATTGTTGATATATAATCCATCCAAGGAAAAGCAGCTGAGTCTGAGTCTGCAGCTTTCAATATTGTTTATAGATGCCTACTCTACCTTTAAATGAGGCAACTTGGATATTTGTAGAAATCTTGCTGCAGCAGCACAAGGCTTACCATGGATAATTTACTTTTCTCAGAAGCAGGATAAATTATACTCTGCTAAGCATCATGTGGCCATGTCTGTGCAGATTATGCTACTCAGACTTTCTCATTTCAAGATTGCTCAGATCCTTATACCACATTGTATTTTGTGGGATAGCTATAGCGCTTGAACCACATTTTTAGTAGAATCAAATCTGAATACTAGAAACAGAGAGTTTTGAGTGACAGTGAAAAAAACAACAGCTGAGGGGTTACTGGCAATGAGTAGATGCTGGAGGAAGCTTGTCTAGTTTTATAGAAGGCAGCTGTTCTCTTTCTGATGGGCATCTACATGGAGTAGCTACTCTGTGTGTGAAAGGCATAATGCAAAGCAAGACTCTAGGTAATCTAGCTTCCTTGGGCAAATGTTTGGCTAAAATATTACTGTACTTTTTGCCTACCTGTCATTTTACTTTATGCAACCTTAGGGGAGATGGCTTGGGTCAGAACTGCAAATTGAAGTAAACAGTTAAAATTATGAAAGCTGAAAGAGAGGAGAAAAAAACAGATAAATATTTCATCCTGCTACTAGTGCAGAACTTGTAGCTTGTAGCCCACCCACCTACTGGATTAGCATTCAGATCTAAGGCTTTGTATGTCTCAGAGTTATTCCCCCCTGTTCATATTCTCAGTTATGTAATAATAAGTATTAAATGCGATCTGTGCAGCTGCATAATTGACAGTTGAACTGAATTTGTCCCACTACTGAAGAACAGGTTCGTGTGCAAATGTGCATACCGTTCCTATATCTGTTCCATGTAACTACTCCTACATTTATACCATCCTAAAATTACAATTGGCCCTTTGAAGGCAACCGTGAGGCTGATGTGGCCTTTGGTGAAAATGAGTTTGACACCCCTGCCTTAGCTGAAAGAAACGCCGACACCGACTGTTCAGAACATTATCGTTCTTAAATTTCAGATGGCTACACAGCATTGAAAATTACATTCAGATTTTTGACTGTCATGAAATGGATCTTGAAATTAACTAAAGTCCTAAGTATCTTGTAAAAACAGCAACAATTCTGGATACATTCTCTAACACAGGTATTCAAGTGTATAGGGCCCTGATTCTTGCTTTCCTCCTGCCCACTCAGTTGTTTACATCTGTACAGGAAGAGAGTATCCAGTAGTATTGGATAGCATTTAGCTGAATACCCATCTAGATGATTACAGTATGTGAGGCTGTGGAGGGCCATGTATGGTGCTTATAAGGAAATATAAAATTATGTAATAATATTTATATGACTCATCTCTTCACCTGCACAGCTGTCAGGCTGTGACATATGTGACACACTTCTATGTGCTGATTGTGAACAGGTTGTAGAGTAACTTGACCAAAAAGTTCAGGGTGAGATTCACAGTTCTTTGCCTACCTCTGGTCTACGGGCTTGTTTACACTATTTAATTTATCCTCTACTGAATTGTTTTGAATAAAAAATTCTTGTCTGCACTGTGCAAGTCACTCACAATGTAGTAACTGATGCCATACTGTGTTGCTTGGAAGCAGCAGTTAACTTCATCTTCTGATTTATTATTGCAAACTAGTATTCATATGCATTGCACAGAGCTTTGGCAGGCCTCTACTCTCCCATGTTGCTCAGACTACCTGGCTTGCTACCTGTGTGCTTGTAGCTGTTCTGCAATCACACAGATAGAGTATTTGTTCCCTTTTTTTAAGCACTGGGGAGTAGTGAGGTTTAGTTCCTTCATGCTTTCAGGCTCTAGTAATCTATACAACTACCACGGTCTTGTTTTCTAGTCTCCATTTCTAGCCTGCACTCAACTGGTGCAACAACAAAAATGATCGCCAGAGAGTTGTGTGTGACCTCAAGATGTAGGTGGTACTATGTCAGAAATTATGAATGTGAAACTGTCTTGCAGTAAAACTAGATGTCTACCTTTTTTTTTTTTTTTTTTGTTTTTTTTGAGAATTGGAGCAATGAAGGGTTCAAATTCTGCTGATGAGGAATTATTAATAATGCAGTTTTAGCACAAGGCTCTAATAATTGATTATTTCAGCTTTGGCACTGCTGGTGCTCAAAATAAAGACAAGGATGATGGGTGAGGTCATGATTTTAGATTATCTCATAGCCAGGAGGCAGCCAGCACCCTAACATTTTGTTCATGTCATAGCCCTACAAGGCTGCCAGCAGGCTGGCAGAGGAACCAGTAAGCAGCATGGCACTGGATTCTACTGTAAGTCAGTCCTACAGCGAACCACAACCCATTCTTCAGTTTTTTTCCTGAAGCCAGAGGTACACTATCTTGTCCCATCGTGCCAGGCATAGCACCTTTCATGGTGGTTTTCCCCCTTCTTCCTCCCAGCAAGTCCTGCCTGTCTGTACATTCCATTCAGAAGCTAACTGTGCTGGTGCTAATCAAAGGAAATCTTAAAAGACAAACGTATTTGTTCAGGGCATGTCATTCTATAGTTCTGTAACAATATATACAGTACACAATGTATTTTAATTAAGCTGGAAATTAATTCAATTAATCAGTACAAATTCACCCACCCTCTGCTCCCTAATATCCTATGCTCCAACAGTAAGGAAACTCCAGATAGGAAAATTGCACATTGTTGTTAACAAGATATTAACACTGTTAACCTTTTGTATACTGGGCCCTCATTGAAAAGCAGCATTTATTGAACAGAGGCCTCTGAGTGTGTTTAAGAATGAGATTCTTAGACTCATGAAGTGCTCACATTGTCCCTAACTGTTTGCACTGGAGAAGCTGGCTGTCTCCTCCAGATAGCAGGGGAGGAACATTTCAATGTCTTGTAGCAGCCAACCTCAGTCTTGCTCCTTTGCTTGGGGGAGTCACAGGCAATTTTTTTTCCTTGCTGTTCCTGGTCTTAACCAATACGTTAATATCCATTCACTTGGATTTTGTGGGTAGGCACTTTCTTCACTTTGCTGACTGAGTCCCAGGTCAGGGATGTGTCCTCTAGTGTTAATGAACCTGCATGCAATTAATTACTTGTTTGCCTGCATCTATGTCACTCCTGATAGCACTGTCAGTAAATATCTCGGCCATGTACTCTTTAAAGCTGTGGCCACACACCTATTAAAGTGAAATGGAGTTCAAAAGAGAAGCCACCCAGCATGTCCCAAGCTCAGTGTGACCGCTACCCAACAGACAGTGTGAACTTGAAAGTTGTTCTTATTTGGAATGCTGGCAAGCCCAGGTATTCAAAGACATTAACCATTTCAGTTAGTTAAAATACAATATTCTAAGAATCAAGAAGAGAAAGTATTTGGTGAACCTCTCAAGTGCCACACAGCTCAAGATATGAGATGGTTTCTCAAGGCTGAGAGGTAGGAGACATGACTAGAAACACCAGAGGCCTACCTGAGATGGATGAAGTGACACGGAAGATTTTTCCTGTGAACAGGGAGAGGAGAAATAACCCCCAGTGAGAGGGTAGGGAATACTGAGGCAGATGTGAGAGAAGAAGAGGCAGATCTTATTGCTAGAAAAATATATTCTGTGGAAGTTGCTTTTCCAGTGAATGAAAGTGAACTTTTATTAGGAAATGGGCCCAGGAAAATGTCCCATTCTGAACCTCAGTGACCTATAGCCAGAACCTTGAATTTTTTGTACATATTTTCTTAAGACAAATCACCACACAGCCTCCTATGTTGCTCTTCTGTACAGTGTTGCATAAAGCAGTTTATTACCATCATCACTAGTTTACAGATGACTGTCCTTCTCCCTCAGTTTCCTTTGTGGTAAAACCTTTAGCTGTGAGCTTTAATAAAGGCTTTTTTTGGCACCTGTAGCTGTGGATGAATGTCAAAGGCCATATGGGAAGTCAGGGATTTGACACAATAAACGTAAAAACTCCCAAATCTTGTGTCTCTGTCTTAATGGCTGCTCTTTGTGACATGTGGAGGGAATGGTGTAAGACTAAGGCACATCTGTCTGACCTTTTGGTGGTCTTAGTGCAGAAGGGGTGCTCAGATGGCACAGAAACACCATGACCCTTCCTGCAACTGACTTTTGCAGCATAATTATTTTTCATTACTTCTAATGTTCTTACACATCGGGGACTTCCTATGAAGCAAGTGCTTACTTGGAGCAGTGAGTCAATAGATGCAGTGAGTCACAAGCTGCTGCAAGGTTGTATTGTAGGGGCCTGGATCAATAAAAGTTGACTACACATTTGCCTCCCTCTGTGCAAGGCAGAGTCTAACTGACCGAAAGATGGAGATGGCTCTCTGTGGGGCATTTCCCACGTCTTTGCCCTATTCCTCTTTAAGAGGTGCTGGTCTTTTCCTATGTGAGCAGAGTGAGCTCTGCCTTGGATGCTCTGAATATAAGCATGATATTTGTGACCTCATCATCTTTGTATTGAGTTATACCGGAGAGTTTCTGTTTGAACTAAGCAAAGGAAAACACTGTGCAACCTTTTCCATCTGATGTATCATTAACTTAATTCTGGCTAATCACAGCAATAACTAGGCAGCTGATTTTTCTTTGTTTGGGGAAAACAGTCACTTTTCTGATAAAGAGGTCATTTAATTAAATGGGTTAATGGTTAATGAGTTCTGACTCACATTAGATGAGAGATAAGGATTGCAAACAAAGCATAACCCTCCCCACCTTGATTTCATACCTGTTAATAGAAATTCACAATCATTCAATAAGTTGTATTACAAGTCATAGACAAGCTTTTTCAGTTCTGTATGCTTTTTACTCACTGAGCAATTTGTTTTGTTTTCATCAACCTAGACAAACATGAAACTGCAATTAAACATTAATTCAGTGTTAAGTTAAAACATGGCAGAATATATGTGCAGCTTCAGCGATCAAAGAAGCCTATGGGAGTGACAGGTTAAATTAGCCTGTTATGATAGGGATCGAATTTTCAAGACTGATGTGTATCATACATAGTGTGGCCAAGGATTATATAAACAACATTGAACAGTAAATCCAGAAGATGAGCAAGAGACAGGACCTGAAATCTGCAACCTCCCCCCCCGCCTCCCTGCACTGATTTTATCTAAAGATTTGTAAAAAACTCCCAACAAACAAACAAAAAAAACCCCCGCCCACCCCCTCCCCCACCAACAACCAACCAACCAAACCGGAAACTGAGACAAAAAACCAGCTTTTTAAAGGTATTTGCCCTGGAAGTTGCAGTAAATTCAAATACTCAAATCTGACTAATGTAGCTGTTCTGGCTATGGCGCTTTCACCTTCCACTTGTAACAACAGGAAACAGTGTAGAGAAATCTGTGTTATTGTTGTTCTACTAGGATCAAGTGGTTTTTGCCCTGCAATCTTTTTAATGATCTTCAGTTTGCTCCCTCTCACTCCTACTTTTTTTTTTTTTTTTAAGAAAAAAATTACTCACTGTAATGGCTTCTTTCTGGTTGTCTAGTTTGAAAAAAATATCAAGGACGGATCAGAATGCATAATTTCAGCGTATCTGTTAACCTCTGTGTAACTATTTATTCTAACATACCTACTGTAACATAATTATTGACATCTATTACATTACTGCATCTGACTTGGCAGTGGGGAAAAATAAGTTGTTTCTGAATTAAGTTTCCTTAAGGAACCTTGCTATCTGAATTTTTGCACTGTTTTCAAACAATGTTACTGGTGTATCTGAATTATTATTTGCTGTGATGCTGAAAGTACAAACCAGGTTAAAATGGTTATGAATGAGAGCTAGAACAAGAGGAAATGGCCTCAAGTTGCACCAGGGAGGTTTAGATTGGATATTAGGAAACATTTCTTCACCAAAAGAGGTGTCAGGTGTTGGAACAGGCAACCCAGGGAAGTGGATGAGTCACCATCCCCAGAGGGATTTAAAAGATGCGTAGATGTGGTGCTTAGGGACATAGTTTAGTGGTGGATTTGGTAGTGTTAGGTTGATGGTTAGACTCAATGATCTTATACGTCTTTTCCAACAGAAACGATACTGGTTCTATAAAAAGAAAATGATCTATCAGTGATATGTCCAATAGTATTTCCCCTGCCTCCTTCTTTCTGGTTGGTTTTGTTTTAAATATGATTGAAAATTCCTGTCAAGAAGAAGTTGTGGTGTTTTTTTTTTTTCAATACATTTTTATCCCTTTTGAACTTGACTCTGAAGTCCTGCAATAGCACAGCCCTGCTGCTCGGTGAAGAGGGATAACAAACCAACCACGATCTTCCTAGTTTTCCCTTGTGTTGCCTAAGGGCACTTAGTGTGTCCAAACAAAGAGGATCGACCTTTACTATTTTGTAAAGGACTTTTGACATTTTTATTTTCTTCGTTGTCCAGCTACTTCAGGGTTGTCCTGCCTCAGACATGACTTTTCAGGTGCTCAGAATGTATTGGAAGACAACAATAAGATATAATGCTACTGACTCTTCTGTCACAGGAGACAAAAGGAATATAACACAACTGGGATACAACTGGCACATCCATGCAGTTATGTTACAAACCCCATGAATGTAGAATATTCTGTCTGATTTCTTTGTAAAACAAAACAGTTGTTAGGGAGTCCAGCTATTCTGAGGCATATCTTCTCTTGAACTTTTTTTTTGGTATGTGTGTGTGTGTGTGTGTGTGAATACTGAGCTTCTTTATCTGCCTGTCTGCCAGTTGGAACATGCATGTTGCTGAACAAAACATGCAGCTCAAACCTACACGAGAATAGTTTAATTGGTTCACTCAATGCAAGTCAGATAAAATGAGTTTGGCTTTATTTTCCATTTTACGTAAGGAAAGAAGGTATGTTATTTGCACTTAAATTCTTCCTGGTGTGATCTCTGTTCTTACACCTGAAAAAGAGGAGGATTCTGGTCTCCGGGTTTTACTAAAGCAAAAACCAGCCAGGAAAATCTATTAAATATTCAGCCTGATTTCTATAGTGAAACATTTCAAATATATCAATGATAAGAGATGAATTATTTTTGTTATTGTGATACTTCTGTGTCCTTCAGGAAGGAGGAGGGCAAAGCTGTAGAGGGAAGGGGCAAGCCAAGCCATGAATGCACAAACCTGTTTGTGTGGTGAGGCACCTTTTTCATGATAGGAGCTGTAGCATCTCTTATTTATAAAGTGAGCTGCTCTGCTGCTGTTTTTGTTACATCCTTCACTCACATGCCTCTCCTGTGCTTGAGAAGAATCTCTGTTCCCTTCCCTTGCTCCTCACCAACAATATGTCAGTGATTAAGACAGTTTCACCAGAGCAACTAGAGTCCAAATGAAGTCAGTCAGTGTCAAGCATATGTCTAAAGGCTTGTATGAACAAAATGTTTATTAGAAATTCATTTGGAATAAGTAAATATGTTAATTTTAAATGGGCTAATTAAAATCACCTTTAATTCCCGTGTACGTGACACCATTCAGAAATAATAAAGCCTCACTGTATCTTTATTTATTCACTTTAAGATTAAATAAAGCTAAGTCTTTGGGTGTGTAATTCTAAGGAACTTGATTGAGGACCATTTCTGCTAGAACACAGAACTAAAAGCTATAAATACATCTCAATGCTGTTTTGCAGCATCCTTCTGAAGTGTACTGTCTTGAACTATCCTGCATTCACTATTCCTATGTCTGCCTTGGTTTTAGGATACTTTAGAGCATTTTTGGGCACATTAACCATTACTCACAGCTGCTTATGACCTTTCTGGGATACAGACATGCTTACTATGTCCCTGTATGGGCAGAGGGAATAGATGCTTTCTAAATATCTTCACCTGCTAACTGATAATTGTCTTCAAAAGGGGGACTCCTATGAATTTTTCTACCTTCTTTTCAGTATAAAAATAATATGAAAGAATAGGAGCAGACCAAGGACTGCTTCCAGAGTGTCCATATAATTGACCAAATGTAATCATCATATAGTCTTTAAAAGGAACACATGCACAGGTTGAAAAACTACTTCTGACACTATTTCATATCTCTTCCGCTAAACCTGAAAGTTCAGGCAAGGACCATCCCTCCCCACTATGATTTGTCATTGCAGCTCTTGCTGGTAGGTTTGGGGAATAATCTAGAAAATCAAAACCAGAAATGCAGAGATAAATAGTTCGTTCTTTGCCATCTTATTTTTTTTTTTTTTTTTTTGTAATTCTTATGCAAATAAAAAGAATATACACTTGGAAGCCACCATTTTTGGTGTTTTGGTCATGTCTGATGCAAATCACAACGCCAGGTGCCTCTGAAGATATATTTATTGGCAGTCCTTCAAGTGAATCATAAAACTAGATTAGTAAAGAATAACAACCAAATAAAGCTAGAAATAGCAACTCTCAGGGCAAGGTACACTTAAAAATTCTTAATTTGTATGTATCAGATCCAAGAGAAGCCATAATATGGCTGCCTGCAAAAGTATTTGCCTTTACTGTCCACTACAAACACAGATTTCAGGTGTCATGCAAGTGTTAATACTCACTGTGTTTCTATTTTTCTCACTTGTTACCTTACTTTGGCTGCTGTATCCTTGTCTTGGGTTGTTTCATTTTCAGCTGATACAGCATAAATTTCAGATCCTGTATGCTTGTTTATGTAAAAATATTGTCAGTTTGATGTCAAAGCTAAATAGGATCATGCTGGTTTTGTCTCAGCTTTTCCATACTTAAATAGATGTTAAACCAAGATGAAGGTAATTGTGTTAAAGAGCAGAGAAAGGTGTGTGCTATACTCGCTCCTACTACACCAGCTAGTGCAGAGCAGAAGGTGAGATGCAGCAAAGGGCAGTATTGGGAAGTCTCATGTAGGTCAGGCTGAGAAGGTGCACAAGCCTTCCCTCTCAGGACTGAGGACACTACTCCCTGCCTTGTCTGTGTGAAGTCTGAGGCCCAGGGAAACCGTCAAAGGTGATTCAAAGTGGGGTCTTTGGTTTCGGTCTGAAGCACAGTAAATGTACTTATGCTATTGCCTGCAGCTGTCAAGTGTTCTAGGAAAGTGCTTTTTACTGCTTTCTAGCAGAAACACAATACCTGGTTGTAAGAGTGTGTATGGATTCAGCACATGCTAATGCACCAAATGTTGATGCAAAATTGCTGGTTTGGGAGGTGTGCTATGAAGGAACATAATTATACAGACAGCATAATTATACAGCTGTTAGAGATATGCCTGTAAAACACAACTTACGACAGAGTGCTTCAAATACATGCTGTAGTTCTTTTTCTCTTTATACCTTCTGAATAAAGGCAGTATGGCCTAATCTTGCAATTTCAAATACTGGGGAAGGCATTTATCTCTTCTATTTGTCCATTTCTTTGGCTTATATACTAACTCATTTAGCTGATTTTAGTGGAAAGAAGACATCCAGAGTGGCAGATAAAATGTTCATTAAAGTATATTTCCACTGCATGGTGCACAGGGGTCTTAAGCAGAGGCTGTGAATGTTAAGTACCAGTTTGTACTGAAGTCTTATAGCCTCTACTTCCTTTCTGATGCAGACTGCCTGCAGTCAGAGAAGACTCAGGCAATGGTATTAAGCAGAGATAATCTGAGTTTTGAAGCAAAAATCATGGGTTCTTGTTCTCGCAAGCTAAGGAAAATGTATATTAGCTGTAAGAGTAATAAGGGCTTTTTTCATTTGAAGGTCTGGTTTGAGAACCCATTGATCTGTGTATCTGCTACTCTTTCCACTTAGGGTAGTGGAAAAATACTCTTTTCCAATACAACTTCCATCTCTTCTAGAAAGGTGTGCAGTGGACATGTGTATCAGACAGTGGACCATATGTCTTATTAAAACTGAAGCCAGGAATGTGCCTGAGGAAGTGTTAAGAGGGTAGGGTATATTCCTAATATTACAGGGAAATTTATGTAATACTCCCTTAAAGCAAGACACGATTCAATCCCAGTGGGCCAGTTGCAGTTTAGAAAAAAAAAGGCGGGGGGGGGGGAGGGTGGGGTGGGCAGAGGGTGACAATTTCTGGCTTTCCCCTAGTAATGACTCATGCACAAGGCAATTGATCCACACTGTATCCCAACGTAATCCTCTGTTGAATAAGGGAAACCACGACATTTCCCAAGGTTTATTCCCTCCTTTTTTTCTCCCAGCTGAGGCATCTGAACGCAATCCACACTTGATCAGACTGCCTAGGAGAATGCAGCATTTAATTGTTATGCTGAAGGGACAAATGCAAGAAGAACAAACAATTAGTTGAAAAGGGGTTGAAATTCTGGCAGAGAGGCTCAGATATTCTTTGCTATGTATAAAGATTCCAGCTGCCATTAATTTAGTTGCATTATCTTTTCATTGCAGATGTTTCAGGATGGGTTTTCTAAATTACAGAGAATAGAAGCATTTCTACTAGAAAAAACCCACAAATGTTATCATAAGAAATATAATTGGTAGTGTGATAAAAGCTTTTGATACTCAAATATCTGACAGAGTTACAGGAAAAGTAGAAAATTTTCACAAAGACATTTAACTGAAGAAAAGAGGAGAACACAATGACACGAACCAATGTATTTCCAGTTTTAATGCCTCTGAACTGAAAATGCTTAAGTGATTGGGTTGAATGGATATTATCTGGTGACACTGGTACTCAATCATAAGTTGTTCATTAACCGTGTTGCTACCACTAGTGCTAACTAGTTAGCACTACGAAAGCTTTAATGGAGTAGTCTGGTTAATGCATGCAGCATCTAACAGTTTTATAAATCATTCTTGCAAACAGATCAAAGCAGATAGAAGAGTAACATGACCACACATAACTTTTTTAACGTTTTTTTCCTGTATCTTAGTTATTGGCAACATGACCTTCAGCAGAGGTAAAATGCCTGATGGATTTAAACCTCTTTTTGTTTGCTAATTTGGCTGTATACCTGTTTTTAAATAAAAGCAAAGCCTGCACTTAAAATTTATTATCCTTTTTAAAAAAAGGTACAAAAAATAGGCACAGGTGTTAAACTAGAGATAAATCAACAAGTATACTCAAGCTCATGCTAAGTGGAAGCACAGAGCTCCTGGGGACTCATTTGCTCTGCCTCAAGGTGCTTAGGCTGTATCTGGTACTGGCTAACCTAGCATACACAGAGCTGGTTTGGAGGTCATGAGCTATGTGCTAGGATGCAATGTAGGTAAACCATTAGTTTAAGATTTATGCCAGTTATCTTATTGGTAATTCTTTAGAAAGGCTCATAAATCTCTAAGTATAGATTATGGTTAGGACTGCCCTGGATCGTGTATCTGTCAAGATTCATTTGCTGGTATGGTCATTGCCTACCTTCCTAGAACAGATGGAAGATGTGTTGGAAAAAAACACTTTTACTAGTAACAGAAGCTACCATGGCAGAACTGCCTTTACTGTTTAATACAAAGCTATGAAAAAAATCAGAAATAAAGGACTGACAAAAAACTTCATTTTTCCTTTGCCCCATTGAAATTTTAAAATAAACACTCATACAGGAGAGGCTAAGAGACAGAGGCTAAGTCCTCAAGCTGTGTTCAGTGTCCGCAGTCCTACAAATCTTTAAGAAGTGTTTAAGACATCCCATTTATCATGTTAAACATGAGTCAGTGAAGCTTATGCAAAGAGACGTGAAAGGAATCAGATTGCAGGTGTGAGCTCAACGTGTCTGCTATACTTTTTCCATGCCAGAACCTATGTGCAAGTAGTAGGAACTTCTCAGTAAAGCCTTAGGGAGAGCAGAGTGTTTCTACACCTGAGGATGTGGTGGGCTTTCAAGCTGAACGAGAGAGGCTTGTAATCAGACACAGCATGGTGAGCGTAGTAGTTCACCCCTGGCAAAAGGGAATGCTCGTGCACTGGGACTCTCATGACCATCTCCATATGGTGGTGTGGTGTGCCACATAGGCATATGAGCTCTCTCAGGGCAAGACTGGAGTTTTCCAGCATTTTCCATGTGATACCATCTTGATCTAGGTCAGCAGAGGAATTATGAGACTGCTGAAAAACAAAAACTGAAAGAACTAATCTAACTCTTTGAGCACCCTCTAAATGGAAACTTTAACATGGAAACATCACCAAGGAAGACTGTGTATGTTTGGCTCATGTGTGGTACAGAGAAATATTTGCTGACTATACTCCAGAGAGGGGTTCTAAACCTTCTGTTCAGAGCCGATTACATTTTCTAAACAGAGCTTGCTTGTGTCTTCCTCCCTGAAACTCCTAGCGTGGGGAAAGAAAAAGAATAAGCTTTATAGGTAATTTTAAATTCTTTTTGCTTTTCTTCTTCATCAATAAATTAAATAGACAAAGTCCAGAGTCTTCATGTTTTCTCTTTTCTCTTTTTCCTTTTTCCTCTTTTTTTACCTCTTCAATTTTTAAACCTTGACAATAATGTCAATGTAGTAGAATGGAACTGCTGAGAAAGTTGTGAAGTTACATAACCAGCTTCTGATCTTTTCTTTCTACTTGAAATTCTCCTAGAGGTAAAAAAAAAAAAAAAGAAAAACACGGTAACAACAAAATACACTCCGTTGTTTGGTGGAAAACAACCACACAAGTTGGAAATAGCGATTTTCCAGCTTTTAAAAACTGAATCAGGATGAAAGTTTTATACTAAGTGAATTGAATGTTGTAGTTTTATTACCATAATTAGTTAAGATACTTGAATAAAATTTTTCTAGGGGAAAGAAAGGAAGAGAAATACATTTATTTTGTGAGTTCCAACCTCTAAGGAGCATGGTTTTTAGATCATGGGTCTGCTTTTCTCCTTGAATTCCGTCTTGGTGTTATAGGGGATTATTGCTACATTAACCTTGCTTTTGTTTCTTGGAGTACCTGGTGGAAATAATGAACAAATAAAATCCATAAAGAATCACTTGATGGCACCTGCTGGTGTTTGTTATTTGTTCTTTGTGAGTCTTTGCACAGAGTAAAAATCTACATTCAGAGTACAGTGGTGTCAGAAATTTCCATTGCAACCACAGCAAAGGATTTGTTTATGAAAAGTGGCAGACCTTTATATATTTGAACCTATTTAAGTTTCCTGTTTAAAACCATCTTTGAGATGCTGGCTGCTGTTGTGCTTTGGTCTGCTTCATGCCAGGTTTTAACAAGCAGGAGTCAAACTAAGGCCTCAACAGGAAACGTGGGAATAAGGAGCCAATGTTCAGGCAGATAAGGGGTAGAACTTATCCCTAACACATGCACTAAGGAGTCTGTAACTTGTAGAAGTTGCTTATGGTTGCTTAAGCCTTAGTCTCCCACTGAGAGAAGTAAATATCTTTCTGACTCACATGGGTTACCAGCAAACTTCATGAGACACAGTGACGTTTTATTTCTCTTCAAAGGCAATCAGTAAAACTGAAAAATGTCACATTTTGTTTACAGAAGTACCTTTGTTTCATAATTTAAGGTGAACAACTTGTAGCTAGGTGCAAAAAGACACATATATGTTGTATCTAGTTTCGAGGTGAAATGTTAATTTCAAGTGCCCTGGAGTTTAGGAATTCAACGTGCAAGTTTCTTAATTATTACTCTCCAACAATTTTCATATATCTTTTTAATACTTCTGTATGATTGTTTTCTGTCATTGAATCATTCCTACCATGCTTTTGATAAAATTGGAACAATCTTGACTGAAAAAGAAAAAGTGCATCATATTTAGTTATTGGAGCAATGTCACATGACAAACTGAAAGATGGTCCTTTTCTGGGTGCAGACTGTAACTTTAGTGTTAAATAGGGCTTTCTGGCAACAGAAGGATCAACTGAGTGAGAGACCAGGAAAAAAAATGGCAGATTTAGTTAATCTACCTTGCATTGTCTTGCTGTAGTCACCCTAGCCTTCAGGAAACATTTTTATTTGGAGAAACCTCATTGACTACCTTAGAATCTGTAAATCTAAAGTTATTTACTGATTTTCCCCATTTATGGATCTAGTTGCTCCTGGTTTAGGGTATGATTTTATGAACACTTGAACGTAAGAGTGACTTTACAAAAACAACTATTACCTTGGATGAAGTTGCTCATGCAGGGGTTAATATTTCTGGATGAGGAATATCTTAATTGATTTCAAGATAGCTAATCAGTGCAAAACTAGGAGAAAACTACCAGTGACCTCATAATTTATTTTATTTTAGAAAAAAAAGTCTTCTACAAACAGAAACTTCATGCTGAATGTTTATTACAAAATGACATGGTTTGTCTTGAGATATAACTTTTTTTTTTTCCTTTGTTGCAGTAGGACCATAATTCTGACCAAGTCTTGTGTAGATCTGAGAGGTTTTAAGAATATAATAACTATTTTTTTGTTATTCATTGATAACTTGATTTGTAATGGTTAAGGCAGACAAGATGTTCAAGCTGACTCTTATGGTATCCTGTGGAATTCAATCTAGGGCTAGACTGAGACTTTATAGATATGCTCCAAGAATGAGATGAGACAGCATGTAAATATGCCACTTTGAGAGGAACTCGGGGAAAAAACAGTAGTTATGAATGGATCCTGTGCACTCTTAGGGAACAGTCCACTGGATACTGTTCACCTTCCCTGCAAAGTTTCCACTCTGTTGCAGAATGTTCTACAGATTCAAATCTTTGAATGATTCAGGTAAGAAATAGGAGAAGGGAAAGGCAAAGAATGAAGCGTATTTGCCAGAGACTTGGCGAGAAGCGAGGAAAATGAGCTAACAAGGTACAGTTAGGTTGTTCCAGATGGGAAAAGACATGGAGTAAATGAGCCTTGCCAGACCTGAGAGAAACAGAAAAGGCTTTTTTATTGCACTAGTGCAGAGCAAATGGCTTTCCTCCGACTGACTTAGTGCTTTTTATGCTGGCATGGTATAAGTGCAGTTGGTTGTCTAAAGTGCAAAAACATGGCAGATCTGGTCTAATGTGTGGGAGGATTTGAGCACCCACTGAGAAAAAACTTGGTTGCCTTATGGTGGGAGCGGGAGGCAAATAATTTGCTCCTTCTCCTGGAACTTCATTTATTGGTAGGATAGGAAAAACTAGGAAGAAATATCTTTAGATGTTAATGAAGTATGCTTACTCTTCCACTGTATTGCTATGCATCTCTTTTTTTCTTTTTGTTTCCTTTCCCCTCTATGTGGCTGACTGATATATTTTGTTCCTTTGTTATGCACAGCTAAAAAGTGTATGCATCTGGTGTTCGGTTTCAGTTATAACTGCAGCTTCACTGATGACTGAAGCCTCCACATTCTCATAAATATTATTTCTGTAGAGATAAACATATTTTGTTTGAGCTGCTTGACTTGGTTAAAAATAGTCACTTTTAGACATCAAAGGAGAGAGTTTGAAGGGTCGTTTGAAAATCTCAGTGAGAAATGATTCTGTTACTGAGATGCATATAGCTGATAAGTGTGTGATATTCTTTGTAGCCTGATAGCTGGGGAAATAGAATGCCAGACAACGTAGCTGCTTTGCAAAAAGATCTGCCTTTACAGCTGGCTAATTTAGATCATTTATTCCCCTCTTCTCCAACCTCCACCTTTTTTCCCTGAGGTTGTATTTTCATCATTGAATTTCTGTGTTTCACACCTTTCCTATAGACTAATTCCTTCTCTCTCAGTTTTTTAAAGGAAAACTTTTACGTATTAGGGCCAAACTCTACAAGTTCTTAAATAATAACAGAGAAGATATAAACCAGGGGACTTAAGATTTTAGTCCTAAATCTATTTCACTGATTACAGCGGGAAATCATGAGTGGAGGCTGATGGCTTGAGAAGCTCCTCAGTCTGGCTCACAGCCTTATTTCCCTGGTAAAAACAACAACATATTTGCTCTGCTTTTATTTCTATAGCATAATTCTCCACATCTTTCTGTGGACTGACCCGTTCTTTTGTATTCCCAGTCTAGAGCTTGTTCTTTTCTCTCACAATTAGACTGAGGTTGAGGAATGAGAATGGAGGGGATGTTTGAAGCTTTCTTATTTTCTTTACAAGAAGGGATTAAAATCAAACCCTCTTGAAAAGAGGGATTTCCCTTATATGTCTTCTTGTTCTCTGGATTGCACTGAATTATGCAGAGAGATTTAGTGGTTGCAGAATGTAGTATTAGGGCACAGCGCAACCAGATTTCCAAGTAAAATATTGAAAGTTGAGCAGGATAACACTGAGCCTAGAGTTTAAATAAGAAACTTGGACAGTTTTATTTTCAGTACACTAGTGCACTTCTCCTCCAAATTCTTTCATAGCAGATTATATGAGTTTATTGACCTGTTCATCAATATTCTTAGGAGTATGCTTTGTGTCATAAGTCCCTGCTGTGCTGTTTGCAACACTGAGCACTTGATGTTGCACAACCTCATAAGCAAAACCAGCCATTTTCATGCATTGTTCTAGTAAAATGGCTAAGGGGTAAAGCACTGCGGTGTAGCAATGATGCAGACAAGCAGAGATGGAAAGGATCTAAAGAGAAACAAATTTCAAACGGAAAAAACTCAGCCTGTTTAGGGGAAATGCCATGATCTTGTGGGCTACCATGTTTTGAGCCAGGTGCTGCCTAGAACAGTATTATACTGGCATGTAATGGGCCTCCTCTTCTCAGTATGTATTTGCTATATGCAGTTTCTCATCTTGGAGTTGTTTACATGTCAAAAACCATTCTTAACTCTTGTTGCTTCTGAATTAGAGTATGAAGGGCTCTTCGACAATCACTTACAATACAGTTTAAGATGTGCTGGTCATCTGCAGTTCCTGTAAAAACAGAAAGATTGGATCCTCAACATCACTCTGGATTTTGTTTCTAAGTAAAGAAGAGCTTGGGATTTCAGAAGGCAGATATCTCAAACTTTATCTCCTCTGGACTTGAACCAGTAATAAACAATTCTATTTTGTCACTTTGCTCATGCTGAAAATTGTTTAACCTCATCATACCAGGCCAGATGTAAGATTTCTATGTGGACATTACCACAGGCACTGGGAAAATACAATTACTTCTGTTTATTTAACTTCTTTAATTTCCAGTCTGACTTTTCTCAGCTGCACTCAGAACCAAGGTTCATTTGCAGTCTTAAAACACTTCTTTATATTTTTTCGTATGAGTGAAGAGATTTCATGGAATGACTTGAGCTTTGACTTGAGCTTTTACAGATATTTTTATATCAAAATCAAGAAATTATTCAACAAGGAGGATTTACCATAAAAATTCCCACAGGAGGAAAAACTTATTGGAGTTTAAGTATCTGCTAATTTTGCTTGAGACTTGGGATTGTCTTTTATTTATCCTGAAACTGTTATTTCCTGTAAACGCTGAAAAATCCTCTAGTACTTTATTTGGCACAAGAAAAAACCCCTCTGTGCAATCTCCCAAACCCATTCTCAAAACTCAGAAACTTAAATGGGTCTATGCCATCTGTTCCTCTTCACTTTGGCAGCTCTGACTTGGCATCTGGTAGTTATAGAACCGAGTGTGAGCTTCTAATTGTAATTCAGGGATCATGACAGATATCTCATGTTCCTTGTTTTAATAAAACTTCCCTATGCTGTGTGGTGTTGCAGAGATACTATCTGGATACTGGTGTATCCAACATGCTTGCATGTGTGTAGAAAGAAGCGGCTTTATAATGATTTTTGGTTTACTACTTTCAGTGGTGAGTAAAGCATATTTTAATGATGACACCAGAGTTGTTTTTGTTGATGTTATAGCCACATTATTTCTGTAATCATTCTCTAGACAAACAGGCAATATGACTTCTTGCACTGGGAGAGTTCTCAGCCATAGGACAGCAGGATTAATCCCCGAGGAGGTACTGTGTTCATCTGTAGTACATAAAATGTCTGAGAGATTCTAAAGAATAAAGCATCAAGTCTTTGGGGACTGGCAGTGTTATGAACCACAATATTGAACCCAGTTGCCAATGGAGAACAGAGGGGGTAGAAAAATAATACAGGCAGAATAGATTCAAAGATGAAGTTAGCTGGTAGGAGGTGGAGAACAGAGATATATGTAAGAGAAACTAGAGAATTAGTTAAGCAGTTGTACTTAATTTTTATTTTTTTATTTTTTATTTTTTTTTCCCCTGTAGGTATGGCTCTCCCTCTCCACTCAGGATTTCTGTCCTGAACACTTTCTGATGGGTCTTTTTAATTCATTTCCCCTATTTTTATTTGCTTTTTCAGGGGAAATCATTTAGGGAGTATATCCTTACTTCAGTGAAGAGAGTGATTTGGCTTTTTGCTTCAGTTAGTAGCTTGTGCTCAGTTCTGCGGGGGATCCTCAGAATGAACTTGAGCAGTGGAATTCGACTGAAAACCCAGGTGAATGTTCCTCTGCAGCAATTTGAACACATGCTGTTTAAGATGGTTAATAATTTCTAAGAAACGATCCCCACCCTTCATCCCTCACTTCTCATGTCTCTGTAGCCCTCTTCAGTCAGTGAAACTGAATTAAAATGTCCTCTTAAAGGCAAGATACTTATGCTTTTTGGAGGATGATGTTAATTTCCCCCTGATTTGTCATGAGGCTGCTTTTGTGAAAATGGTACACTTTCTTTTTGTAACAGCTTTTCATTTAATCCAGACTTGGATTTCTTTATATCCATTACAGTCTGTTTCCCTGTAACATTTCTTATACAGCTCTAAATTTGAAACAGAGTTGTTACGTTGACATTTTATTTGGCCTAGATTTTGAATAAAAGTAATTAGGCTTTGTCACACTTCTTTTAGACAGGCAATACAAAGTTATTTTTTTTCTCTTTGATATAAAAAGCTCTTTTAAAATGGTTCCCTTTTAATTACTCCTGAAGATATTAATATTTGAATAAGATTAAAAATATCAAGTCTCAATGAGTCGGACCTAAAATATTAGAAAGCAAACTATCTCCTAATGTTCTCACTCTGGCCCAATCCTTGTGAAGTTCCAAGAACTTCCTTGTACGTGCTGAGTGCTTTTTTCTAGCACCAAAGACTGAGAAAGCTGAAATTGCCTAGCGCCTTGCAACGTAATCCCATATCAAACAGGCTGCATAAACCTCAAATATGTCTGATCTCCATACAAAAGAATCTATGACACCTTTTCAGGAATTGAGTATCTTGCTATAATTGATGTATTCGTTTTTGAAAGGCAGAGCCAAAGCCAGGTTATGTTTCATGTGTTGCTCCCACGTTATTATCAATGTGGAGATAAAAATTAAATTAGCAAGAGCCACCCATGTAGGCAGATGCCTGCATAGAGAGGAATCGGTGAGAAGTACATGAAAAGAGAACTATAGAGCTATAAAGGTGTCTTTAGAAATGTGTACCTATACTATTACAGCTCTGTTAAAAACTTTCTGCTCCCTTCCATCTGCCTTGAGCTGCACTGTGGCATGTTAATTAGAACTCAGTTTTACTTGGAAAACAGATGTAACAATCTGTGGTAAGTGGGGAAAAGCAGCAGACCATGGGCCTGATTTTATGAACCTCTTCAGTTTCTAATGCTTCAGTACACTCAGAACATTACTATATTATTTAGATTGAGGAGGTGACCTGATTGTTCCACAAAATCTTTAATTATTCTTCCCTTTGTCCCATTTCTTTTTCAAGCACACGAGCTCTTAAGATGGGTCTCCTTTGGTTTCTGCCACCTGGCTCTCTTGCTTTGTTGTGGATATCCAGAGGGAGAAAACCAGCAGAGTCATTCTTCTTCTATGAACATCTGGTGACAAAGCAGAGAATACTCTCTCCTTGCTTGAGCAATTCTACCAGATCCTATTTTTTTCACAGAAAAAAGGTTTCAGCCTTATAAACTGATGGAGCAGTCTTTTTTGTTGCTTCTCCTTGAGATTTTCCTTTCGGTTTAACAGACAGCAAAGGGCTGGGAAGGTGGACTTAAGCTGGGGCTCCTGACAGGTGGAAATAGTCTCTCATTCCACTTGCATCTGCCCTTCCACATGTCACTGATAGTTTTTCACAGCTGACTGGCAACTACAGAAAGTTGAACTCGTGCAAGATCGCTGCAATATGAAACACAGAAACCCAGATTAGTGTTAACCCAATTGGTTTTGTAGCTATGTGACAATTCACATCAGAGTTTTGAACTCAACATTAACTTCCTCTCACTTGTTTCCACTGTGGCTGCACCTTTTCTGTGAGTTTTGCATGCTGGGATGTCTGGCTGGGGTTTTCTCTACCCTCTGGGCCTGTGCCAGTGACCTCATTAGCTTGTCAGCTACAGTCTCTGCACTGGTTTCCAATCAGAAGTCTTGTTCATGTCCCGGTACCAGCATTTTCACCTTGCTGGTGTGCCAGCTATGAGGTTTGATTGCTCAACTTCTTAGTTTTGCAGGTGGGAGGTAAGAAATTAGTCTGTGGGTTTAATGGGTTGACAATTTTTGTGACATTCCTGTGCCCACATTGAAAGAATATATTGCCTTCTCTCTGTTTCCAATGCAACTGTGCTTGTCTTTTGTGTTACTGTTTTACAGTGTGAACTCAGGTTTAATATGCTGTTCACGGTAACTCTTGCCAAACATTGTTTTCCAGGTGACAGCCATTCGATAGCTCTGCTTCATGCTATAGTTCTTGCAGTTGTTCTAATGTTCTGTCCAAGGTGACTCTCATGTTATATTGCAAATTGTTTTTCTCGCTTTAGTCTCCAAAGCATTTGCAGCTGTTCTTCCCTTTTAGTGGACCTGTGATTGTGATTTACAGGCTTTCCAATCTGTGTATTTCATTTTGTTTATCAACATTAGTAAATTTAGTTTTCCCAGAGTCACGGGTACATTCCACCAGTTCAAAATAAAAACTCAGCATCCATTTATTGCTTCATCCATTTTGTTAGTCCTTCTGACTGGATATATTTTCAAGTTAATGTAATTAGTTTTGTGAGTGAGTCAGGATATAGTAAACGTTGTTCAAAATGGTGATGTTTTCCATTTCTTATTGGTGTGCTAGGTTTTAAAAGAAGGAAAGGTAACCTGCCTTCAGAGGGTAGCAAATCTGAAATGGATAGGAATTGTAAAGACAAACTTCTAGAAAATTTGAATCAACATTCTTTATACTGCCACTAGATAACACAATAAAGTGGGTGGGGTTGGTGGAAATATTAGAGCTTGGGTTGTTAAAATAGTTGGGCATTCTGACTCAATAGATGCAGACAATCTCGAAGGAATCCTGAGATGATGGGCAAGATACCAGTAACATTCAACAGAGCAGAGATGATACCAGAAAACTTTTTTTTAATATTGTCTAGGGCTTCCTGATATTTTCAGTTGCTTACAGTTCTAGCACAGGATAAACATTCTGCCTGAAACTTTTCAAGTTGTTTTCTTGTCTCACCTTGAATTTTGATTTTTTTTTTAATCAAAGCCTTCTTACACCAAAAAAAAATTAATTGTTTAAGATAGAGGAATTAAAAATAGTGTTGCTGATGTCGAAAGCTCCTGTCATCTGTTTGTTTGATTTGATGCCATTTGGTTTAACTCCTTCAGCACCTTGCTTTATGATTATCTATTACTACATTATATTTCATCAGGCCACATGATTTTTATGGTTAGGTCTTTCCTTAGCAGTCAGCCATCACCTTTCATAACCCGGATGACATGTTTCTGTCATCCTGTCTCACATGAGACTTCATCTTCTTCCAGATTGTTTATGAATATATAAAAGAGAGAACGCGCTCAGTATAGATCCCCATGAGATTTCATTAATGACTACTTTTATTAGAAAAACTGACCAATTATTTCTGTCTTGTTTCCTAATTTCCAGGGAGTTTTTCCTAACTTTTTTGTTATTTATTTTTTAACACATGTAAGAACTTCTGTCTCACTGCTGAGCTTCTGCAGGAATGTACGGAGAGGGACACCTTCTCAAACAGACTGCAAATTCAGACAATCTGTATGGTCCATTCAAATGCTGATTGTTTTATTGAATTGTGGGACAGTTTTCACATCAGGTCTTGCTCTCTGGATGGTTGTTTTGTGAAAACATGATTCTCTGGACAGATGAGTCTCTTTGTCTAAAATCTACTCTTATGAAGTGGGAAGTGATCAAGAAGGATTCTTTTAAATTAAAAGCTGACCTAATTTGTTATTGCTCCACACATCTAGACATAGCTTTTCATCTTTCCAGAAGCATATATTTCTGATGTTTTTCTCCTTTGTATTTTAAAATTTGGTATATATGAAGTTCATAAAGGCACATTTGTGTTAGAAATACATCAGTTGTCAGTCTTTATTTTTTTGAAAAAGGGGAGCATTTTCTTTTTTTTTTTTTAAACACTTCTTACTGTAAAGCAATTTCCCAGCATTTCCCCATGTTTTCATGATTTTCCAGTCTTTCATCCTCCTGTTATAAAACACAGGCAACGGAATTGTCACTTGGTGTAGTTCATTGGTGCTGGACATCAACACATAGCCATTTTACTCATTATTTGGAAAAATTCATTTTGTCCTTTTTATTCTGAGCATAGTTGCCATTTCTATGAGATTGTTTGACAGAAATATTTACTAAACATGTAATTGCTTTTGTGTTGCAACTGTTTTAATAGTAAGCAAGTTTGATGACATTGTATGCTATTGGTATGTAGTGGTTTACCAAACACTGGGGCATTTACACTTTTTGTTGAAAGTACTTGTGTATCTACATTTGAATCTTAATTTTTATGTCGAGTAATATCAAGCCTGAAAACAAACCCTGAAGAATGCTACTAACATACTAAGTTATCAGACAAACAACAAAAGCAGCTACTTTCAGATACCTAACTATTGAACAGTTCTCACTTTATTTCATGTAGGAAAGATTGATTTTCATTTTTATTTTAGTGCTAATTCTTAAATGAGATCATTGCCAGTTAGTGGAGGCTCAAGTATCTTTCCAGACTATTGTACCTGCCCAGTTGTCTTTATCACTCTTGTGGTCTCATGCAAAATATATCTATTTGTTTGATGAGACCTATTGTCTGTAAAATTATTACTCTGTATTTATTAATTGAATTTCATATCAATTTTTGCTTTTCCTCTTTTTAATGGTAGGCAAGTGAGCCCATAAGTACCTGGGCAAGTGCCATTACTCTTGTTGCTTGTCAGTACAGCACTAACATCCTACCAAATATCCTTGCAATTCTGAAACCAGGGATACACTCATCCAGCTGTTTTGGGGTGTAAATTACCAAGGCCTCAATTTTAAAACTATCTATTCTTCATAGGGCTATTTGACTTTTCTAGTTACTAGTGGACTGTAAATCCCTTCAGCATCTTCTTTTGAATACCTCATTCTGCTTCCTTTTTAAACACATAACAGAAAATTAAATAAGCACTTTTACTTTTCCACATTATTGTGAATATTGAAAATCTATTTAATGGTGAGGCTATACCATTATTACAACATATTTTGCAATAAGTATTCTTTAAAAAGCTTTCATCCATATAGGCTTTAGCTTTGCTAGTTATGAGTTTTCATTTAACTTCCCTAAAACTTTTACTCCTTTTTCATTTGCTATATAAAAATATATATTATTTTAAATATTTTAAAAATTCCTACCGTCATTGAATTTCTCTCTTAAGCAGCTTTATACATATGGTCACATCTTTGCTTGATTATTTTCCTTCAAAATAATGGTCTTCTGATTTAGAAAATTAGCTCTATTGAAAACCTAGTTTGCACTGAAACTGGGATCTGTCTTCTCTTATGAAGTCTAAATCATGTTGTGATTATTGTTTCTTAGATATCCATGAAGTTTCAGTCCAGTGATTAATTCTTCCTTGTATATTGTGTGATTCTGATAACAATTACATCATGCCTGGTACAATGCCATTTACATTAGAAAATTATCATCTGTATTATTTAGCTAAAACAGTTTCAGATTTTGGATTCAATTACAGAACATGGTTAAATTAGTGATGCAGAAATATTTAGCTAGAAAAAACACAGGCTGGAGACCTGAGCCAGGCTGAGATAGAAATCTGAGTTCTGTGCTCTTTTCAGATTTTGAGGTAACAAACTGAACTTATCGCTAGAAGTGTCTGAGCTCAATAAATGGATATTTTGTTGTGTTTTGAAAATAAGATTTATATGTGTTTGTCTTCAGTTAAAATTATATGAAAGCAACTGTGTACAACTCTTCTTGAAACATGCAAGAGTTGAAAAGGGGAAAGCAAAATATAAATACCATAGGAGGGATGATGTTAAAAGCGCATTAAAAGTGTTTGTTAATTTTCATGTGCCCTTAGAATGATGGATTTGGATGCTCATGGTTGCCATAACAACTAGATGCATGTTTCAAGTTTTTTAATTCACTTAGACAGCGGAGGTCTGTTACGTTCATTGTCTGTGACTTCTGCATATGGCCTTGTCCCAGGTCTCACTCACCAATCACTCATGTCTTGTTGTCAGTCTGTGAAGCCAAGAAAGGTGAGGATAACCAGGGATTACTGCCAAGTCACTGAGAGATGCTGCTGACATTGGGCATGGGTGACAGCTTTTTAAGGCATTGCCTGTATAGGTGGATTTATTGAAGCATGCAATGTGATTGAAGAATGGGAACTTTTGACAGCATACCAAAGATTTCTTGTCCCTAACCACTGTAGTGTGCTTAACATCTCAATTATGTAAAAAGTGAACAGTGAAATAAGCCATAACGTTTTCTTGGTCTTCTGTGTAACTAAAACAAATACTGTAATGGCAGTGTCTAAAAAACATGCGTAGGCAGTGTGAGTTGCCCTTTCATAATAAACTTTATTGGTTTGGATGGGACGTTCCAAAAGGAATCTTCTTTGTAGCAACAAGTCCAACAAATTTACTAGATTAAATAGATCTTACAAACAATTCTAGATTCCATTACCAGGAAAAATGTCCTCTATATCAAAAACCTTCAAAACAACTCATTCAAGTCTGTTTCTTCAGTGCTTCTTTTTTTCTATGGAATATTTTTTTATTTGTCACTGGAGTCCTCTGCTTAATTTAAAGTGGGTATTAGATTGAGTTGAAACACTTGTGTAGTGAAGGAAAGGCTCGAGAGACTCTAGCAAATGACTACTGATACTTAAGAATTGTTAAGCAAAAACCTTGAGTGCTCTTTGTTTTCTAAACTGTTGTCCAAAGCAGTCACCCATGTAAGCACTGCTGATTTTGTCTTGATCTTGTTCACAGATCTGGTTTAACCAGAAAGACACAAGCCAACAATTGGAAAAGAACTGTGACAGGATTAAAGAAAAGTCACTCTCTCATTGATATAGAGGCAATTCGTCTGAAACCTGGCTCAGATAAGAATGTCTCTAGAATTACTTAATTAGGCTTCATTTGTAGTAACGGCTTTAGATAAGAGAATCATACACAGAAAATTGGTTTTAAAATCCTTTTTTTCTCTTGTACTTGTTTTAAAAAAATACTAAAAAAAAAATTACTTCTTATATATGAAGAAAGATTTTCTTGCATATCACTGTTTATGTTCTGAATAGAAAAAACAGTAGTGGCAGTTTGCACTGAATCCTAAGGACTGATTTAAGAAGAGAACCTAAGTATGGTAAAAGCAAAAGGCCTAACCTGTGAGTGAATGAACTTAGGAAGATCAATCAAAATTTCAATAGCTTTGAAAGGTATGCACTGTACTATATGCTGTGCCCCAAATCATGATGGAATTGGGATTACTCCACAAGGCTTTGCTGTCTGTAAATGTTGCTCCCTTCCCAGATTGTAAGGACACAATAAAAAATATGTTGTGCCTCAGAAAAGAGTATAACTAGAACAAACCTTAAAATGTATGTAACATTTCCTCCTCCTCCAAGGACCCTCCCCGCTTATAATCTTCTATACTGAATACATATTTTTAAAATGTCACCCATCTGCTGGGTTTGGCAAATCTGCCTGAATTAAATATTTCTAGGTTGCACAAGAAAATAATGAAATAAACTTTAAGCCCCTTCTGATAAGTGTGGGAAAGTTAGTGCAGCCTGCCTGGATTTCCTTATGAGTCATAAAATCTCTTAGTAAAGCCACGAAATATGTTGCTAACACGAAGGGGACAGAATCATAAAGTTTAAGAAAAACTAAAGCGAGTACGTACATGTAACTAACAAATACAACAGCTCTTCTTTCAATAACTTTGTCAGAAATCCAATGAATCTTTTCTCATCACACAGCAGGGGTACCCCACAGAAAGCATTACCTCTGCTTCACATCCTCCTCTGTAGAGCAAACCCCTCTCCTCTCTTGGACAAATGGGTAGGGCTAGACGAGGTCCCTCAGAGCCTACCTGTCACCAGATCTGAAGGAAGCTTTTCTCAGTTTCTTTCATGAAAAGCCATGGGAAAGTAGGGTTGATACTGAATTTCGATGTAAAGATATAATTCTAGGGCACATGCCCATTTCTGAGTCTGCAGCACGGTAGCAGAAGTGGACAGCTGGTGCAGAGGCCCTCAGGTCTCATTTTGCCCTGGTCTTTGGCAGAAGGGGACCACACTGGGCCCTTTAGATCTGTTCTTCCTCACTGCATGAAGCTGCAGCCATTTATTAACCTGAGGGCAGGGGTGGAGGCAGACACAAGCCTTCTTGGTGAAGGGAAAATCCACTGAAGACCAAGAAATAATCTGTTTCTGTCATCACTTAGTCTATTGCAACCACAGGAACAGTGCTCGCAGTGAAGCCTCACTGTGATGCCTAGTGTTTAGTACCTCTCAATATCTCTTTATAGCATCATAAAATGTCAAGACAGAAAACCATATTCTACTGCCCTGGGAGGTTTGGTTTTGGCACACATCTTGGTCTCTACTTCTTTGGCCAAATCAAGGATGTTTAAGATGGCAGCTGCTTCCACCTATCTACACTTAACACGCAAGTATACTCAGGGGAAGCCTGGAGTTCATACTGCCAAACCCTGGCATGAAAGATGGTGAACTACTATTTTTATTGTAAAAGATGATGTCTAAGTTTCTCCAGGGAATTTTTCAGAGCATTTAAATTAGCCTCCTGTTTTAAATTACCCTCCAGAGGAATCCACCTCTTCTATACAGGGAGCTGAAGGAGCTAAATATAAGGAAATATTGAAACTTACTGCACCCCACTGTTGTGTAATTATCAAATGATTTTCTCTTACAGCACTGACTTCAAAAAGCCTTTCTCATTGTACAGCTAGTGTCACAGAAATGGAGCTTTGTAATCATGCAAACTTTTCTTCCATGTAAATTAGCACTTTGTATTATTGAGTTGGGCTTTTGAAATCCTTCGGGCTTTTGAATTCCTTTTTTTTTTTTTTTTTTTTTTTTTTCTGAGTTGGGCTTCTGAATTCTTTTTATTTGATTGAAATTGGCTGAAAAGGAATACTTTATTTTGAACATTTGGGTGTAATTTTATTAAAGCTGTATTCTTAGAGGCATTATGTTAAAAGGGGTTGTAAACATTTACAGTACATAGCTCAGATTTAGTATAGCTGAAGTGGGAGTAATTTTTCACTTTATCACTCTCTGCCATGCCTCACTTACCTACTAAATGCAGACTGTTCAGTGCAGCCCTGATGGATGGAGCAACATACTTGAAAATAGCAGATATATTTATATTGCTTGCTGATCAGGAAAGAAACACATCATTGCCACAGCCATGTATCCATAGCAGTGTTAAGACTCTGCCAGTATTCTCAGTTTTTCAGTTTGCGTACAGAAAGTTTTCAATTTTCATATATTTCATATATTTCCAACATGGAAAATATCAGGACTACAATATGACATCAAAGTTAACTTTACTATTGACATTTCTGCTTTTTTACTGGACTGTGCTAAGTTCTGTGCAACAATGTGGGAAAGCTCAGTTAGGACAGAGTTTAAATCCAACTCTTAACTTTGCATTTCAGGCTCAGCAATATGTATATATCAATATATGTATATATCAATATATCAACATATCAATAACCTCTCTCACTTGTCTTAGCCCAGTGAGAGAGAAATCTAGAGGTCACTTAATCAGAAAACCTAGATAATTTTCAAAGGTCAAGATCTTCAAGGTTTTATAAGTAACTATAGTTTACTAAAACATAGATTTTGCAGTCTAAAATATGAGGGCTACCTTTCAGGCATACTAAATAACTTTCTGTTTTCATTGACTGCTAAATAATGCAAAACTGTTGACTGAAGCATTTGAACTGGTAAACAATCAAAACAGAACTGCAAAATGTTGTACAAAAGTCTAACTTTTTCTAAGTTATAGATGAAGAGGTGGGAAAACACAAGAGAAAAATTAATCTTGAAACATGCATATGTCTAATTCTGTGTTTAACAGGTTTCTAACTTAAGAGAAGGGAAACTGAGAGAAGGAAGATCAGAATTTTCCCAGTGAGAAGGAAGACTATTGCTCATTTTTCCAACACACAACTTGTAAGGAATAAGACTACAAAATCAGAATTTTCTTATATGTAGTTCATAGGCCATAGGTTTTGACATCTTAAAAATCTTTTGCCGCTTTCATGGAATCATCATCTGAAATTTGTAAGCAAGTTTTTTCTCTGTGTACCAGTAAATAATTGGCCCTTTTCTAGCTTAGGAAAAGAAGGAAAAAGGAAACTTTCCTACTAACAGCAGTAGTATGAGCTCATTAAAAAGGGGAGGAAGGCTCTGAGCAGGGCAGAGGAAGGCAGGCTGGATCAAAGCATGGACAGCTGTAGGGTGGTGTTGAGGTGGGGAGTGGGCTACGCACACATACAGCTGTCTGTGAATGCTCGGGCTGGCTAGGAGAGTGTGTCTTACTCCCCACTGGCAACAGACCTAGTTGTAGCACAGCTGGCTGTCCTAAGGAAGTATTCTTCAGCCAATATCAGGCTGTTATTTGAGTTGAAAACAGGTGATCTATTGCATTAATACATCTCCTTTAAGACTGCACACCAATGTCTTTCTCTAATACATTCCTAGACAAATGTAAGGAAACTCTTACCTGGCTGGGTCTGCTGACTTGTGTTGGCCTTCTAGCCAACAGCTTGCAAAGCAAAGGAAATGCTGAGAGAGTGTTTGAAGTAGATGTCTCCCCAAATTGTCCAAAGACTTTAGGGCATTAGGCCTCTGGGCTTAACAATGAAGATCTATACAGTGGTGACTATCAAATTTGTCATGGTTCTCACCATGCTGTCTGTAAGAATGAAATAGTCCTTCACCTTTTCTTCAGAGTCCTCTTGGAAAAACCTAGTTGACCTCTCACAGGGAAGCAGCAGGGAGCCCAGAAGAGGCTGCAGGCAGAGCCCTCTGTTTTGACTGAGACAGGTGGTCAAAGGAAGAGGGTCTGGTTGCAAGCTGGTGGTGAACCAAATGGGAAGTCTGAGGACTCTTATTGTTGGCTTGATCTGGAGTACTGAGGGAGGGACTGGATCAGACTGAGTCTTGTGTTTATTTTTGACCCATTGGGACAGCTGACCTGACAGTGCCACAATCTGTGTTTTTGTACTTTCTTGTGCCTCTTGTCACCTCATGGTGTTATTTCAGTGTGCTTTCTTGCTTCCTTTTTTGAGGCAGCATGACTTCTGCCTTACCATTTAAATTCTCCTACACTTAGAGAGGGGTAAGGAAGACCATCACAAAGATAACTTTTCTTCAGAAGATGACAGCCATATACCAGGAGGCAATTTCAGTGGATATTTTGTGCTCATGTACTATTGGAATTTCTGTCTTGGGAGAGAGGTTCTTACCACTCATTGATTTTTGAGAATCTCTCTGAAGCTGAGGGGTTTATCTGACTTTTTTTCCCCATTTAAAGTCAAAAATTTCTCCAGTTGAAATTTTGTTGATCAGAATGGTTTGATCCTTTGACAGAGCAGTTGGCATCCTGAGAGATTTCAGAGATTTTTGCTTTCAGCAGTAACAGGTGTGAAATTTGCCACTTTATCGTCACATTTCAACAAAAAGTGTCTGGACAAAATGTCAAGTGTTGATCTCTGGGGTATGTCCAATTCACGTTCGAATCAAGAGCTTGGTTTGAAGCAAATCCGCTCATTCGGCATTTATGTTTTGGTTTGTGCTTTGAAGCAGTCTCACTTGATCTTTTCAGTATCCTTTTTGGCTTTCTTTTGGATGAAACTGAATTGGGAGAGGTGCTCCAGGAACAGGTTCAGATGCAAATTGTCATTCAGTCCAAGGGGACAGGCTAGAGTCAGCCCAAAGCTTAAAAAGCAAACCTGACTGCCACTGGAATGAGTATAATGTGAACATTAAATCCTTATAACGGACTGTTTGGCTTTACAGGTCCACTGTGACATATCTGTGTTAGTTTGTAGCTGGGTATAGCTCTCATGAGACCCTCTGCTGAATAAACAGTGCTTGCACCACTGAGAGCAATATCCTGACAGTCCACTCATATTTTATTACAAGCAGATTGCAGATTGACGTGAACCTGCAAAAATCCAAATAATAATATAGTTTTATTTGTACTGTAACATAAAAACAGTAAGAGTGTATTTATTTGATGTTTTATGGAAAGAAATATTTAATAGGAGTATGTTAATATGAACATGGATATATTTTTCTGCATCACTCACTGTAGTCATTTAAATTAGTGGTTCATTGTGATGAATTTTAAGGTGTATCTTATGAAGAATGGAGCACCTGAAAGTTTTAGGTTCTTAAAGAGTTTATAATTAAACCATGAAAATTAGTTTAGCCATTTATAATGGATTGTTAATTAGTTTGCTAATAGGCCTGTCACTTCCAAACTCTTTGCAGAAGGTGAATATTAAGTTAGTTCTGTCTCTTGAGGTTTCAGGGAGGCTTATAACATTCCTTATGAAAGGTATTACTGTCCAAATTTTTCTTGTGAAGAGAACGCCTTTTTCCTGCCAAATGTTTAACGATTATTATTGTGAATGCTCATGATTTCTATTCTGTTATGTTTGTTTTTTGGCATTATTTCAACGACTTTTTTCCCCAAGTGACGTTGATTACCACGAATATTTTAGCAAAATGGAAATACAGTAAATCCCATGTAAAGGTTTACCCTGAGCTTGAAGTATTGCAAATACCTTCTAAATGAAGATGAAATTATTCTCTTTGGAAAGAGTATATTCCAGAAATGAAGTTACCTTTATTACAGAGATATTTGGTGTAAAATATTGTGCCTGCACCTCTATATCATGAAAATTACAGTGAATATTAAGTCAGGTATATTCTGCACAGAGGTCGGAGTGCATACAGTGTAACAGTATGTTCTGTCTATAAGCCCTTCAAAGGAACAAAGTGAGATGCTGCTTCCAAAAAAAAAAAACCATAAAAAATCATTCTGGTCTTTGTATAATAAAAGTACTCCCCAGTATTCCCCCTCCCTCTCTCTCTCTTTGTGTGTGTGTGTGTGTGTGTGTGTACGCTATCTCTGGTGGCATTAATGTGGTGGTATTACAGCTGTCATGCCTTAGGCTGAGCAGAGCTGCAGAGCTGAGGCAACTGACAGTTTAAAGATTTCTGAGTAATGATCCAGGTTTCTTCAGACTCAGTCTGACATTATGCTGATTTTAGATGCATTGAATAAATTAATCCTGCCACTGTAGCCTCTAGAAACTTTATAAAATCTATAATTAAAACAGAAGCTCTATAGACCCTATAATAGACCAAGATTTTTTTTTTTCTGTAGTCAGCTTCGGTTTGTTAAATCATATGAATTGGCTTAATCCAACCCTGGGCTATGAGATAAACTCAAAGTCCAAGTTATTCCAAGTATGTTGAGGCACATTTAGAAGATGTATTTGCATTTTTACTACAACTGTAAATTGCTTTGCCTTGTGGTTTTGTCAAAATAACGGTTACATAATCCATGACCGTAGGGAATTGCTCCAGTCAGATTTCATACTGTTGTGGTTTAACTTGAGCTAGCAATACGACCACGATAGCCACTCAGTCACCCTCTTCCACCCCTCCACCCCCCGCAACAGGCAAGAGATTCAAAAGGGAAGGGAGAAACTTGTATTGAGATAAACACGGTTTAATAAAATAACAAAATACTAATACACTACTAGTAAATGTATATATAAAATAGAAATAAAAGATACTCAAGGCAATTCCTCATGAACTCTGTCCACAACTGAGCAGCCAGTCCCAGCAAGCTATACCTTGTCCCCAACAGTGAAAAAAGAGGAAAAAGGCAGAAAAGCCCAGAGGCCTCTGCAAAATGTCAAAAGGCTGGGCTACACGTCCCAACCGAAAACTCCCCCGGCTGCTCTCCAGAGCAAGAGCAGAAGAGAAAAGGGGACGAGAAACCAGAAAGCCCCACTGTTAAATCCGGAGCATGACACTAATGGGATGGAATACTCTTATTGATCAGTCTGGATGTCGGTCAGGCTCTGCCCCATCCATGCCCCCCTTCCTCTATGCCTCATACCTAAGGGCTCAGAATGCCCTTGGCTCTCAGACCAGAGCAATTAAAAACATTAACTCTGTGCTGGGGTGTTACCTGCTTGTTCTCAAACTAAGACCAAATAATGAGCATGCTAGCTATGGAAAAGAAAGGTTTCTAACTGCACGAATAAAATTAACCAATTTTCAGCCAAACAAGCTCACATACCTGGATTTTCCCTACATGGGTTTAACCTGGTATTCACTTGGTGTAACATCAAAGAATCAGGCATAAATATATATACTGTATAAAGGATGTCACTGGAGTGAGATGGAAGATTCTCCAAAGCAGGAGTCATTCTAAAGAAGACCTATAACGAAGAAGAAAAAGGAGAGCACGGACCATTAGGCTTGGTTGGTGGGCTGACTTCAACAACAAAATTTCAAAGTAAATCAAATACACTTGGTTCTATAGAAGTCTCAGTGCAAATCTATTAACTTCATAAGGATTAATAAATATAAGGGGTGAAAAGCCTGGAAGGATTTCGAGGTTACTTTCTAAGGCTACACTTGTCCACTATTTTTGAATTCTTTCCATAAGAGTAACAGTACCATCTTAGAAATTTATTTTTCCATTTTGACTTTATCTTAAAACTATTATTGCTTCTAAAATTGCTTTTCCATAGATTCCTGTAGTCCTCATGGAAGGTTATACATCCTTGAATTCTTTATTTGTTTCAGAAGAAATAGCCTGAGAAATGGAATATATTAATAATTTCAATATCACTTACAAGAGAACTAAACTTGCCTTTTTAATGTAGATGTGTTAAAATGTATGGGATAGGATTGCTTATTTTGTACTTTGACTGAAATCCTTGAAAAAGATGGTAATGACATATTCAATGTCCCTTCATCTTACATGATTAAGAAACCTCCAATCTCCAGATCTCAGGCTATTTAGTGACAACAAGCCAACTGGCTTGTTAAATTATTGATATTCAAGGTGCAGCTTTAATCCCCTTTATTTTCTGGTCTATTAAATAAATGATACAGAATACTAAGGCACACAAATTCAGGTTTGCTAAAACTTCAATCAGCTGTTAGCATAGATCTGCTTTTGTTGTAACTTATTCATTTAGAAAACTTTACGAGTGTTGTTAAATAATTTTAACAGATTAGTGAAAATCTCTATAGAGACAGTTAAGATCATGTGGCAAGAAAGAAAATAGTTACACAAATTAATGAAAATTCTAAACCATGGAAATTGTAATCAACAGCCTGGTACAGTTTAGATTCTTTCTGGATTATTTATTTTTAGCTGAAATCTGCTAGCCATGTACCAGGAGGCTTCTTAAAATGAAGTATTGTTTACTACACCAAAATGAGGAATGCATGTTACACATATTACACATACAGAATTTAATGTATATGTACACTTGTTTGAATTACACATTTATGCCTTGCCATAGCCACAAGGAGAACTTCTTCAATGTTCTTCTCAACGTTTCCATTTTTAAAATTAAGGCACAGTATATTTGTGAGAAAGTGAACATATTTGTGCTGTGGGAGAGGGATTTTCTGTGTGCTCTATGTTTGACACTGATATTCCTCATTTCCAATCTCAAACTCAGAAAACTCTATGTTAATAACAAAGGTAGCTTCCTACCTAAAGTGAGGTGAATGTGTCATTAGAAATAGGTGAGGAAATGAAAAAAACTATGGGGTGCGGAAAGCAGAAACTTTATACAGCTCTTCTGTGTTTTGCCCTTTACTTCTTTATTTTACCTGGTCGTATTTCTGTCATTGCTTTGCTTACAGGTGCTGGATATTCATAATCTCTCTGCAGTCCCTTGCTTCATATTCTGTATGCTCTTTTACATAAGAGAAGTCAGTGGCCATTTGAAGTCTTGACTGGTTTTTTTTTTCCTTTTACACAGCAATACTTGGTCATCAACAAGTTCTCCCATCCTATAGTAATCCCCCTCATAATGCCCAAAATTTCAACAGACAAGCATGAATGCAACTATAGTTAGCTATTTTACTTCCAGGTCCAAGCCTTTTTTATTTTACCACAGTGGTCAAAAACTTCTGATGACTTTCTTCATGGCCACATTATCAGTGATTCTCTTGCTACAGACACAAACAAATACTCATGTACCATTATTCACACTCTGCACGAGAGATATCTGTCCATACAGCTCCTGTGGTGTCTGTGTTATAATCAGTGGTTTGTACTGCCTGAAAAGTTTTTGCTTCAAAAAGAAGTTTAATTGCTGCTTACATCTGTGGTAAATCAAAAGTGGCTGTCTTACCTACACCCCCAATGAGGTTTCACCTAACCCCAAAATAAAAGCATTTTCTTCCAACAGAAGCAAATGTAATATGAAAAACACTTAAGTATTAGGCATTGTACTGAAATAAATTATGACATACTGAGACATCAATGTTTATACCCCACAGCATGTCAAAATGCCTTTTATTTTAAGGCCTTGGATGAAGAACCTTGCTGAGGACCCAGAGGCTGAATGTAGCTCCACAGCAATTCTTTCTATACACCATCAGCAGAAGGGAAAAACTCCTGCTTCGATTTGGCTAAGACTTATTTGCTATGTCTTTTTTTTCATAGTCACTTAGTTTCAATTGCATTAAAATGTTCAAACTTGAATCTTAAAGTAGCTGCTTCTGTCTTCTCATTGTGCAATTTCTGCAGGAAAAGGAGAGGACACTGCATTGGCTAAAAGAAGTATGTTGTTATAAAATAGAAAGTAGCTGTTTTCATTGTAACCTGGATACATGCTTGTGTAACATTTTGGGCTTCTAAAATGAAGATACTTCTATCCATCACTGAAGAGATGATGAAAAGGTACCATATAGCTTTTAAATACTTGTGAGTATCAGGCATGAATTTAGGAGGTAGACTAAGGTGTTGCTTAGAAGACTTCAGTTCAGAGACTGAGCTACCATGGACTTTGGGAAGGGAGTCACTGTGTTATGAAACAAGACATTAAGGAAAGCAAAGGGTTTATATTATCATATAGTCATTCTTTCATTACTCTCTGTCACACCGCTTCTACACCAGGTATCTAATTGCTCTCTAATATTTTCAGAACTCCATTGCAAGGTCAAAAAAAAATCTGTATCTGAATTCTTCCCATGACCTGGGACATAAGCAAGGTACTTCTGCCTACTCAGGCCCAGTCTCTTTTCAAATCCTCTCTAGTAAGTCTTCTACATTTTCTGTATTCACATCCAATTTGACAGAAAGATGCTTTCAGCTCCTTTTACATCTTTCTGCAACTTGATCCACCACATTTCTCCTATGGCAGATTCTCTGGCTTTGTCCTTTGTATTTGTCCCAGATGTTTTCATCTTCTTTTACAGAAAAGACTGGCAGAGGTTTTCGAACCCTCCAGATCATCTCTGCACTTGTTATTAAATCCTTTTAATACCTAATCTTTTTCTTGAGGCATTTTCTTCAGGAGACATTTTTGTTATGCCTGCACTATCCTAGACCATAATTATCTTATTTCCTATTGTAGAGATCTGCTTTCACACTGCCATAACAAAGAAATGGGCAATATTACTAACCTAAACAATATGATCTCTACAACTCTGCCAGTAACTCACCTCTCCTCACTATGTCACTTGTGCTTGGAGAGGATGGAATGTGGTGACCTTGGTTCTGCCCCTCGCATGCACCGCTCAGTACAGCTGGCAGCGCAAGGGAAGGGGAGGAAGCTGCTCTCATCATGGCTTTTGCTGGATTGAGTGTAAGTGGAATGAACAAGCATTTATGAAGGATTTTTTTTTTTTCTTCTCTGAATTATTAATTTCTGAAGTCATAGAATTGTTTAACATTTCTGTCTTCTAAGAAAGGAAACAATAGCTAGAGGGATGTAATGAGGATATTTAGAGTAATCCCTCTGTAAATACAGCAAGTGTATGGTATAATCCATTCGAGTTTAGAAGCAAAAGATGGATTATTTTCATGCTTCATTTACATATGGGTTTATATACAGCCATATTCTTTTAATTTGTCACTGACAATACAGACATGGGGTCCTTTTTTTGTATAAACAATTATTAGAAAGCCTTTCCTCCTGTAAGCTGAGATAGCCATCTGAGCAAGGGTAGGACATGGACTCAAGTATGAAAGGCTGGCTTGGATGAATTATTTTACTGTGAGAAAATGCATACTGAAGGGAGAACTCAGTGAAACAAGGGAGAACTCAGTGAGACAATGAGGCCAGTGTCTGGCATTAACTTACGAAAGGTTTGAAGGGCAGCTCTACTACAATGTCAAATTTATTCTAAAAAAAAGAAAAAAAAATGACCAGTCATATAAAATACAGTCTACTTTGACTAACCAACTTAAAATATCAATGGAAACTCCTGTAGCTGAAATTTTACAACTGTTGAAAATGCAATTTAATTTCTTTGACTGTCAATGAAATTCCATCACTTAAAACTTTGCTGGCAAGGAGGAAGACAGTGTTCTGTTTATATTTTGTCTTGTCATTGTTCATGTAGTGATTGTCCTTTAGAAACTTTGAAATGGTCTTTGTACCTACTCTAATGATCCTAGTAATATTACTAGAGGTAAAAGTTATTGCAACATTCTCCTTAAATAGCACAGAAATAATGATTTAAGGTTATAATGTGCCATTTCCATAGGGATCTAATTTTGGTCCAGATGGCAAATGCTGTTTAAGCTGTTTCATGAATTAAACAGAGGAGACTGATTTTAGTTGTTAAAAACAAGATGAGTCTTGGCACAAAAAGAAAGTCAAATGTAGTTGTATTTTTATTAATAACTTCTCTGAAGTACTTATTAGCAAATACCTGAAATTTCCCAGAGGAAAGGTTTTCTTTCCTACTCTCTGAGACAATGCAACTTCTCTATCCACAGAAAGCAGAGTTAATATACTCCCTATTGTGATTTACACTGGAATAGGGCCACCGGCAAGGCTAACACAGGAGATCATATTTACTAGCATACCTTGGTTTCCTGGGCCTAAAAGAGAAACTTGTTAATCTGCCTTGAACTAGGCTGTCTGGCCTCTGATCAAAAACACAGAAAGCCTCTATATTGAGCAGTCACTGCTCTATATGATTTTTATTACCAAAGAGGGACTGGTACTAGTATAAAAGGGTTCATTAAAATCTATGTACGTAGCGAAGTCTAAAACCTCTCTGAGATATGCCTACTTTGACAGAGCAGTCATGAGCATAACAGCTTGTCTGAGCTCATATAGCTTTCTGCTATTCTTTCAGGTAGGTGGAAGCAGGAACTCTTTGAACTACTGGATCGATAATGCTAATAGTTACAAACATATTCCCATCGTTAGCAAAAAACTGTCTCTAGGAAAGAGGCCTGAAACAACACTAACTAATGCCAACTAGACAAAAGAGAAATCGTCACATTATCTAAAATATCTTATCTTCCAGAACCAAAAGTATATTGTAAAGATCATCAGAATTATGTGCACTGACACCCATTTATTTTACTCTTGACATTCTTTTTTTCAAAAACAAAATGTCATCTAATAAGAATTGTTCTATTTAGTGCTAGATTATACTCATTTTATCATTGCCTTTCTCAGTTCTTGGTCCAAGTGCAGTTGACATAAAAAATGGAATGAAAGTATTTTAATTAGCATAAAATTCCTGTTGAACTCATATGTACAATACAAATGCAATGCTTAATTAGCTCCACAGTTTTATTGCTGTTTGAAGTAAGGAAAATTAAAAATAGTATTGACTTGGCTCATACATTAAAATGTGTATATATATATTTTTTAATTTAAATGTCTTTTCCTGCCCTGCCAAAATGTTTTTTCTGGGAAGATTAGGGACTCTGTGGAGCCTTTAGGTAATCAAATCTCCCACAGAAAGGCATCAGTCCAGAGGAAAAAATGTATGTTTAGCACTCAGTACACGCAGAGCTGGCTGCTATGACGCACTCACTCAACAGCTGGTTTCTATTTGGTTTTAGTAGCTGAAAAGAGAGCTGGAGAAAAACCATGCAACTATCTGCTATTCCCATCAAAGCTCCAGTTTTAAAATGTCCACTCCAGTCAACCGTGCCTTTAAGGATGGGGGCAGTTAGATTTTGAGATTTGAGCTCGATTATTCCCTCTTGAAACATTCCTAAAGTTGAATGGTATCTAGTCTTTTAGATTTGAGTTTCTATTTAAGCTTTCTGAAGTGTTTGTATTGTCTATTCATGTTTAGAATGTTTGCAATGAGAAATGCACGCTGTTACTTCTGCCTTGCTACTTCAACCATTCGATGAGTTATTCATGTGTGTTCCTGCAAGTTGTCACTCAAAAAAAAAAAATCCAATTCTTGTCAGAGTCACAGATTTTCTATTTCTTTTTCCTCTCCTGCCATGGTCCAAGACAGACGACTATCAGATTTTTTTTTCTTTAAAAAATCCAATTGTTAATACCACATTTGTTTTTGTGTGGGTTTTTTTTGTTAGTTTTGTTTTTGTTGTTGCTTTTTGTGGTGTTTATTTGTGTTTTTTTGTTTGTTTGTTTGTTTTTTAATTTATCACTCCTGTCTGAGAGGAGCATTTCTGAAATTCCCTCAAAGCAAGATACTCCCAGAGGGCCCTTCACTGATATTGCTCTTGATGAAAAACTTCAAGCTTTTAAGTACGTTTGGAAATCTAGGTCAAAGGTTTGTAATCCTGACTAAATTTTTGACTGTCTCTAAATTCCATCTTTATCTCATCTATAGACTTCTTCTTTTGCATTAATATATCTTAGTCTGTGACGGAGCCACAAACTCTGCTTGGCTTCTGAACTGGTCTTATATTGATTTTGTGTGTTGTACTGGGAGCTTATGTTCTCATCTCTTTTGTACTCTTTTTTTGTCTTCAGAATGGGCTTATAGGTTTTCTTTTAGGACTTTAAAATACCTGCAGGTAGATGGTCTTTTGGGGGAGTGGAGGTAGTTGTGAAACACAATCTACATGCAAGCTGTGGTCTTACAGCTTTCGCTGTCTGTGAATTATTCCCGCAAAGCAAAGTTTCTGCTATAAGGATCTTGAAAGAAGGATATTGAAAGAAGGATCTTGTTTTGTCTATTAGTGCCAAAAGACAGATTCAAAATCTAGAAAATGTTTATCAGGAACTGGAAAGTCTCTTAACGTTTCTTATTCATAGTAAATGGCATAATAAGCATAATAAGCAAGTTGTATTTCTAGCAACTACGAATTGACCCCAATTTCACAAAGTGGAAAGGTACTATGATCTTTTTAACAAGGATGTAATTCTGGATTAATTAGCCAAATTGGGACAGATTTTGTTTTCTATGAAACTCATTCATCCCAGGTTTACAGGTTCACACTAGATATAAGGAAGAAACATTGGCAGAGGTTGTGCAGAGCGGTGGTAGATGCCCCGTCCCTGGAAACATTGAAGGCCTGGCTGGACGGGGCTCTGAGCAACCTGACCTAGTTGAAGATGCTCCTGCTCATGGCAGGGGGGTTGGACTAGATGAACTTTGAAGGTCCCTTCCGTCCCAAACTATTCTATAATTCTATACTACAAAGGTAGTAGCATAAAGAATCAAATAACTTCTTTATTTACGTATGGAAAGGTGGAGCTGGTTTACATTTTGTTTTATAGTTTATATTTTTTACTGCCTCCTGCCATGCTGCTTTCCAAACCAGAGGCCTATTCTGATTTTTCACGACGTGGTAGTATGATGGTTAGTAGAAGAAAAAATGGAACAGGAGATTTGCATATGGTATTAAACTACCAGCGTGTCACTCTGACCTGTGCGATGGGAAGTTAATGGCCCAGAAAATCACTTAACATATTCCATAAAACAATCAATGGTAGAAAAGACAATGCTGCTGTACAAAGGAAAAATAAATCCAAAATCTGGTTCTGACTAGTTCTGACTTTACTTTTGGGATATAACAGCTGGGGTCATGAGTGTAACAGCTGCTCAAAAAAATTAACAGGGAGAGATCAGGAGGGACTTTTATAATTAATTGATCTGACTGTTTCTGTGCAACAGATCTCAGTATTTCTCCTAATAATTCCAGCATTCATCCCACTGTCTTCTCTACTACAGAACATATTTTGGAAGCACGGCTTACCATGGTTTATATGACTAAATCCAACGTACCAAATTACAACCTGTATGTCTTATTGTGCAAGTAGTCTCCCATAATTCAGATGACTCAATGCATTGTACAGTTGGAGGGGCAGATGAGGAAATAGAGAAAGGAAGGAGTGGGAAAGATCCCAAACTTGGACTTTTTTGTGTTTGAGGAGGAAGGAAGAAGCAGCTGGACAGAGAACAGCTCAGATTTTTTACTAGCACATTAGCTGACTGTACATTTGTCTATCATTTTACTTTTGGCTTAATGAAAAGATTACATTGGATGGACTTTTGAAAAAGCTTGCTTCCCTAAAACTATCTCTGCATTGAGAAAAAACAATGGTTTAAAACCTGTTATAGTAAAGTACTGATTACATCAGCTGGAGCACAGAAATTCTAGGAAGAGGCAGTAAATGCCTCTTTTATAAGATGGCCCTAGGAGCACATTTTTCAGCTTTGATCATAACAGTGTTTTTTATTACCTGAAAAGAAGTGCAAAGAACAAGATAGGTTCATTCAAGTTAGAATGTAGAAAGTGAATGCTAGTTGATGGATATAAATCATGAGTCTATCTGAAGAAAGGATGGAATAGCCTTGTTGGGTTGTGTGACCTCAGGAAAAGAACAGAAAGCTTGCTTTCTCTCAGTGGGTCAGTCTTCTTGTAGAGTATCACATCTGTTTACCTGCTAGTACTGACTCATGCTTTTTTTTTTTTTTTTTTTTTTGGTATAGAGAAAAATACTGTATAAAGAACTGAAAAGAAATAATTTAGAAAAATCAGTTCATTTTTTAGTTAAAAACATTCCCTTTTAAGGAACAAATATCAGACAATATGTTTGAATGGACTACACTGAGCTGCCTGGCTACTTCTGCTTCAGTTACTGTGGTTCATTAGCCTGAAAAGGCACTACGGTTGATTAACGTATTTTCTTGGAAAAAAGCAGACACTTCAGCAGAAAAAAATTAAGGCATATTATAAAATGTGCCTCATAGTTTGTAATAGTTTATAGAAGAAGATTTTTTTTTTTTTTGGTCCTGTAAGAAATCCATATAAAAAGTAACTTTTATTGGAAAAATCTCATATTTTGAGGACTCACAAGAGACTATCACTGCTTCCCATTTCTGCAGCAGTGAACATGTGTGTCAGTTCTTGAGGTTTTAAAATCCACTTAGTAGCTGTCTATTTTTATTCTGCATATTTTTGTCAGTCATGACAGTTTTCGCTTTTCTTAACTCTCTGTCTTCAGGTCTGAAGGCCACTTCTCCCTCTAGGTTAGCCACAGCCAATCCTATCTGAAGAACGTTACACAGGACTTCCAAAAAGCCCAAGTTCTGGTTACCTTAATTTTCAGGTATTATGTTAATTAGTATGAAACACGTCTTCTCTCTTCTCTATAATCATACCAGTCCAGTGCCTACTATTGTCAATGGAAATCTTCATTTGACTTCAAGATACACTGAATGAGCTTCAATTGAGAAGTCCTATCAAATCAGTGACTATATGTTATTTATTCATCCAAGTAAGGACAAAGAGTGTAGGCTGGGTGTGGCAGTATTTCTTGAAGAGATAGACTGAAGAACAAATAAATATTACAATGAGAGATATGTGAATGAGCAAAATGGTGTTTACTGGTATTTGTTCTTGCATTCTTTGGCACCATGTTTCTGATTAGAAAACTTCTTCTGATAACCAACAATACATCTTAAAATGGTAGAAAATAAACTTTGACAAGAAATGGGATTTACACTGGTCCAGGGTGTAAATTGCTCTTTCTTTCCAGAGCCAAAATAGAAAGTATATTCTAGACCTTTCAGTGGAAGACCTTTGAGCATGAGAACCTAAGAATAAAAGATTCTGAGAATATGTGAGATATAATATCTGGTTTATTAATGGACACTAAAGTCCATGACAATTTTACTTTTGGGTACACCAAAAATGTCTGTCCTCTCTGTTGCAAAGTTATAAGCTATTTCAGAGTCGTTTATAAATACCATTCTTTTGGCAGTTATAGAGCAAATATCCCCTGTATCCTCTCATGCCAGTGGGCTGCATATCACCTTGTGCCTATCATTTTGTTCACAGCACTGGAAATAATATCTAAGCTTCCTGTCTCCAGTTTTCTTTCTACTGTTTGTCAGTTCATTTTGATATTATATACTGAACATATATGTGAAAAATTCAATTTTGCCTAGCCAGATAATGGCCACTTAATCCAGTTGGTGCCTAAATGAGTTCAGAAACTAGTGATCTGTCACAGCAAGTGTAAAGAAATGATGAAGGCTTTTAAAGTAGCTTCTATTAGCATAGCATTAATAATGTCATATGTGAAAGAGGGAAGTAAGAAAAAAAAATATTGTTTTACCAAGTTTTCCTTCTCCTCTACACATGATGGTTGAGAAGAGTTATTTTCAAAGGGGATGCAACATGTAACTTTATGTGAAGAGTATTTAACCTTATGACTGCAAATGCATTACTTGAAGTAGGAATGAAATCTTCCCTAGCCAGGGGCAGAAGATGAAAGCCTTTAGCAGATGAAAGTGAAACATTGTCTGGTATTTCTTTATCAAAGTCTGAGTCTAAACTATTAAAATTCAGAGGGCACCTGTTACTAGGCAGGACAATTCAGAATCACTTTTTCAGTAAACTTTGGAAGATAGTAGTTTGCTGAATATTTAACCCTCAAAAAAGGAAAGTTGAGTCTTCTTTTACCATAAACTGAATTATTTTAGCCTGAATCACGATCACTGTTGCTTAAATTAGATCCTTTCCTTCAAACATAATGTTTTTAAGAGTAGATTACCATTTCAGATCAGAAACTCAGAGGCATCTGGGAATCTGATCAAAGTCTTAGCATGAATATGCAGTTAGAGAATTTTACAATATATAAAGCACACAATTGTAAAATTCTATGAACATTAGGAAAAATTAGAAATCACTAAGCATCTTATAGTTAGTTGTTTTCTTCCTTTTATTCCTAACAGTTGACAGGATCAGCCCTTACTTAAGAAGTTCCATCTGGTAGAAGATACTACCTTTACCTACAAAGCTTGCCTGGCCTTTATCTCATTATGACACCGACAACGAAATCACTATTTCCTATTATTTCAGTTCCTAATTGGAAGAACATCAGGCATTTCATTTCTGGTCTGACTTCTTTAACCCTCCTTTTTGAATTTGCTTTTGAGAGACTGGGTCTGAAACCAGTGAATTGAGAAAAAATTTGTGTCATGTGTCCTATTGGAAACAACTTCCTTACTGCAGTTGCTGAAAGAAAAAGTAGTGAATATTTAAGTTAAAACTATCATAATATGACAGAATCATCAACACCACAAGTGAATACTGAAGGAATAAAACAGAAACCATGGCTGTAGAAATTGAACGTATTTTGGAAAGAGACTTTGAAAAAGCAAAGATTTTCTTCTTTTACGAAAAACAATGCAATAATACTAGAAGATTGAATAAATTGGAGTTAAAAGGTAAATTACTGTATTGTTGATGTGAGAAAGACTTCCAGTCCATTCCCCCAGATTCAGAGTGGCTTATCTTCTGGCCGGATAGTGTAGTCACTTCTTAGTGACTCAGAAAACATTATAATACCTTACTGAAAAGATCTTGCAACCATTACTCCTTTTTTTTTGTTTAAATATTGCAGTATATTAAATCAGAATAGAAATGTTCTCTGTCCACCTAGTGTGTATGTGGTATGTGCTTATTAATCTTTCCTGAGGATGTGTGCAAAATACGAAAATAAATCACATATCGAATCAATGAACAAAGTACCTTAATTTATTTGAAGTTACAATTTTGAGAAAAAATCTAATTAGACTAATGAGGGTTTAAATCTTCATTGAAAACACAAAATGTTTTCGTGTTTAATAGTTTGTGTTTAATTAAATTTAATTTTTACTGGAAAAAATTCAAGTAGTACGAAACAAACAAACAAGAAAAATGATAAAATCCAGTCTAAATGAAAGACATTTAACTCTAGAAAGGAATAAGTATAGAAAGCCAGCAATAATTTAGAACAATCATTTCATAGACAAGAATATTTATTTTGCTGTGGGATTAATATGAAATCGACAAGTAATAAAGGATATGGAGGAAGCAAGAAAAAGTTATCTTTGTTTTAGATTGTGTGTGTGTGTATATCTACATCAATACGCATATGTATGCAGTCAGGTATTAAACAGCGAAGGTCAAACTTTAGATTCCCCACCACAGACTTCAACACAGCATTAAGCCTTAAGACTCTATGGCCTCAGTAAGATATTTCCAAACTGTGAGTTTCTGGAGAAGCCCACACTTCACTTGTCTGGGCAGATGACCCAGCTGCATCTTGACTCTGAGCTGGGTGAGATGTAGCTGAGTGTCATACTCTCCTGCTGCCACCATTTCTGTGGAGGGAAATCCAAGGCCAGGGCCTGGAGATTTACTACTGACCTTGGCTGGGTCTCTGATTTGGATGACTGAAGGAACAGGTCTTGCATGTGCTTCATAGATTATATTTCCCCTATCATCCATTGATAAAATTATCATGCATTCATAACTTGTCCTGTCTTGAAGCTATTAGAAAGAATAGCTCCATAGCATGGCTTGAAGGGAAGTATGGCAGTGAGATGAGACAGGGTTCTAGCATTGTCCCAGAGCCATACTTTAGAAACTCCTGACATTTCAGATTTGAGCCATCATGGGTCAGGCATTTGGTTTAAAATACATTAATGTGATATTTAAAACAACATGCTGGTTTTTTATTATTTACCTTCTGTTGTTTGAGCTTTTAGAAAATGCATATTTTCATGTTTTGCTCTTCAAGTACAAAAGATACATCCTTTACTCTCACTTGAGCCTCCCATATTATCATCAAACTCTGCAGTTTAAGACTTTCGGGACAAGTACCAAGTCTCTGAAACTCATGATAAAAAAGGGGAACTAGCAACTGTAGAAAACCTGGGTATGGAAGGTCAGGCGTGCAGTTTGCAATGTTTGACAGATGGCTAGGAATATGTGCTGCTTTACAAACTATATATGTATTCTGTTATAGTCTAGTCACAGTGTTTGGGGTTATTGACTCTCCCATTTTGTGTCTGTCATTTGGATGTGCAAGATACACATTTTTTTCCATATAAGCTTTGGGGTTTTGCAATGGTACAATAACTTGAAAATTTTCACCTGCATTCTAACTTTAATTGGCTGTTGTCAGTCTAATGACACAGTTCAGGTGTGCCTGAGTCTGTGCTAGTTACTTACTGGTAAAGGGAGCAGATGGAAATTTGAGAATATGTATTGCCCTGTCTAGTAATTTTATAACTCATAAGGTTCAGTGAGTGGATCATAAATGTTAGAATCTATGTTCTTATTTTGTCATATTTAAAAGGAGACATATTTCTTTCCCCTATATACTGAACATCATCAGTTCTCTTTTTTTTTTTCTCACTATTTCTCATATACTGAGATCATACCATTGCAGCACCTGTCATGATCTCAATATGTTAAATTGCCTTTCAGATCTCTGTTAAGGGACACTGAGATAAATGTTGTAGTGGCATATTGCATTGCTAAGCTAGCTTCAAAAACTAATTAGGATGCAAACAAGAATGAATGCATAATGGTTTCATTCTAGAGCTGAGTAGAAATTTGACTGCAGTGGAGTTAAGCAAATAATTTCCAATGAATAATTGATTTCAAAGTCACCTTTTCTGTTTATGAATTATCCACTAGCCTTTTAGAAATTTCACTGGTTTGTTAATTTTATCCAATCTGTGCATTTTTAAATGATTGGTCATTTCTTGAATGGTGAAGGTGAATAAGGCAGATAATGTGTGCATATTTCTTTTATCAGACAATTCAGGTAACAACAATTCTGTGAAAAGTAAAAATGCCACATATAAAAAGTGTAAAATGCATACTTGGCAGATATGTCTGGATTTTAGTTTCCAAGCCAAGAAAATCTGAATGGTAAAAGTCCTGGAAATACATCAGTAGTCAAGTGTTCTTGAGACACTGTTCACAAGAGGATCACAAACAGAAGTGACAAGAAATTTTGCATCTGTGTAGATTTGATTGAAAGTGTCTTTCTATTTTTTGCTCTGTGCTAATGCATACCTCAAGCCATCAAAATATTCCCCTGTGGACTGGAACAGAGATGTGTCACATGAGAATATTGTATTCTTTCCTTAACATACAAAGCATTTTGATGAAGGCACTCCTTACGTGCTTCAAAATGGGATTGCAGCTGGCTCTTTGGATGGATTCATAGGATAAGTAAGGCTGGGTAGAAAGCCTTACTCCTTTGTGCGTGTCCAGCATCAGGGACTGATCCTCCTCTAATCCTTGCTGCATATCATGTCCCTCTTTACCTGCGGGATGTATACTAAAGGACAACTTCTCTTATCAGGAAGAAATTGGGCCACACTGGCCCCAGAAGTGTTGACCTCTTTGCTATATGCATTGCCAAAATCAGACAGTCTTTCAGTGCTCATCAAAACTGCTCACAGGGTATTGCGACCTTTAATTAACATGGCAGCTGGTGCAGAGCGCTGCTGCAGCCCTATTTGCCTTCACAAAGATGTTAACCCAAACCTGTAAGTCAGTACAGACTTCTCATTCCACACTTCCTTTGATTGCCTATTACTGTATATGAATCAAGCTGTTGACACATTTTTCCCTTGTAAAATACTTGAAAATACAGGGTCTGCACAACTGTCTTCTGCATTAGTGGCCTGATTTTATATCTAACTGATCTTGTTTTTAAACTGACATAACTTCATTCATTTCTGTGAGTAACTCAGTTTCACATGAGTAGAAAGGAAGAGTCCTTGATATCTTCCAGAAAAATGAAGAACTATGTTGTTATATTAAAAATAAATGCTGTGGGTGGAATAGCATTTGCCAAGGAAAGTCCTGAATTTGAAACTGAGGAATATCGCTACTCCTTTTAAAATTTATTGTACTGAAGTTATTAGGCACTTGGAATAATTGAGATTTTTGGGCCATGGAATAAAGAGCCAGCTGCCAAATTTCTGGATGTACATGCCAAATACAAATAATTCATGGGGCTTCTAAAACCAATTAGTTAGGTGACATGTTAGTTTGACTTTTCCCTGTACTGCTTTACAGGCAGTATTTTTGGTTACATTTAGGTGTTAGTTGTTAAGAAATATTGATTGGCAGACAGCATCTCTGTCTCTTTTCTCATTGTTAATGGCTTTAACAAAATGAAAAATGGGTTTATATTGGCTAAAAACCTCCTCTCTAATTCTAAAGCAAGCAAGGACAAGATGCATTAGCATGTTAATGAAACTTTGCACCCTAAGGTTCTGGTTTATCAGATATTAAGAATGCGTTAGTTATTCACAAACAGTAATGGACAGGATTTGTTAGCACGTTAATGCTACCTGAAAATATACAGCTATTGTATCAAGCATCAAATAGTATCAGTGAAAGAATATTTTAAATCTGAGATTCTCATTTTAGTAAGCTTTCCCTGTAACCTTGTTTGATAAAACATGTTGCAACATATTCACATATGATTGATGATTTTAAGCATCTTAAAACTGAGATATTATCTTAAGACTCTTTGAAAGGGACAGATTTTCAGAGATGCTCATGTTTAGATTATCTGTCATATTCAATCTAGTGATTCAATTTTAGTATATCATCTAGATACCAAGTGATTGGTATCATGTACCCATAATGAAGACATCTGAACTCTCTAGCCATTTCTGATTACACAGTAGGCCAGTTTAACCTCTTCATCAACTTATGCAGCCAGGATTTATTTTATATTGGTTTTCAGCTCACTGAGAGCAGCTCCCAGTCTACTGTCATATAGTGTGCCTTTGATGCATAAACATGTGGATCGGGCTATAGAAACTGAGTCAAGATAGGTGAAGTTGAAGTAAATTATATTTGGGGTTCAAAGCTCATTGGAAACATTTTTGCATGGCCTCAACTTTGAGCTTTTACTTAGTGTTTTGGTTTGTTTAATTGAGTGAGTGAGTTTGAATATACATACATTAAAACCACCACATTATTATGAAGCTGGCTGTTCTGAAAATCCTGAGATTCCTAACACTGTAATGGATTCTATTTGATTCTTCTAAGTGTTTGAAGTGAAATTAATAGCTATTTTAAGTAGAAACAGGCAGGTTTATCACTGTGCTTTTGGTATTTGCTCTTCTTTATCTTCTTTTCTTTTCTCTACACTTTTGATTCATAGTGCATCTTAAGCTAGAAGCTGACAGACTATTACTTGTAGAGACACATGCTACTCTGAAAATACTTCGGGTAGGTTTATGTTAAGGTGACAAGGAAAAATAACAGTATAAATTGTTGGTGAAAAAATATTTTAGATGTGAAAGCCAACCAAGAGAGCCACAAGGGACACTTCTAGAGCTATAGTTGATTGAACATATCTCCCTAGTATGATTTTTTCCTAAGAATAATAATGTAGCTTTCACTTTGTTTATGTAGATTAACAATTTCTCTTGGGACCTCTCCCATAATCTAGAGTCAGCAAAATTCCCAGTCTTCAAGTGCAGTAATGCAATTAAACATGACATTACCAATGAACCAAACAGCTTAGATCACAGTTTAGCCAATTCTGTATAGCTTATAACAAGTCACCATTTTTCAGATGCCATCTTAATATTTCCAAGTACAGGCTTATTCTCATCTTCATTCTCAACTCCCCTCTCCCTCACCTCATCCTACCCATCCAAGTAAAGGCTCCTGGTGTTTTCTGCAGATGTAACTTATTATATAGTACTTCATGTCTATGGAGTTAGGGACCATGCTTCTTAATCTCTTTTGTCTGGGTGGTGCTTTCAAGTAGGCATCAGTCTGCAATCTTCGACCCCTCAGCTTGTGCTGACCTGATATGATTGGGTCAGTGGGGTTCATGTGATGACAACGTGGCAATATCTCCAGGAGATTCCATCTCCGTAGGTAGCTTTTTCTGGTGTTTAACTACTTCACTAAGTACTTATTAGAGACAGTTAATCTAGATGCTAGAGTAGTATAGTTGCATTGGGAAGGAATAATGACAACATTGTTTCTAGGAACTGTGGATTTTTAGGATCTGTTTCCACAACTCTCTGGGCTTATCAGTTCCACCTCTTCTAGCTGAGCTACCCCTAATGAACTCAACTGAGTGGTATAGCATGCCTGTCTTTTTTTACACCTTTTTAAACTTTTCTGTGTGGCAAATCATGCAGATTTATTATGGATTTTTTCTCAGTGAACTAAAAGAACAATTTTGGGTGGTGGGAGAGGTCAAACTGCAAATTATGTGACATATGAGGATGGCTCATCTCTGGAGTATAAGTAGCATCTCTGGATCTTAACCAGCACAAAGCACTTCTACCAGAGCCGAGTAATTCAACATGTTTGTTGCTCTATCACCTGGGCTAGCATGGAAAAATCATGAGGAAGGGTACAGGTAAGCATTCTATATTATTTATATATGCAGCTGGTAAAAAATTATTAGTGCTCTCTCAAGATGTTATTTAATGATGCACCTGTAGATAAAGTTCACTGTTCTCTACAGGTCCTCCACAGCTAACTCTAACCATACCATATATCAGTGAAATTACTGCCCTTTGGTTTTATTACAACAGCACTGTTGGTATTGCACGTGTACCCAGAAATCTCTTCTTGTGATCACTGAGCCTTTCCTAATAAATTCCCAGCAATAAATTAATATGGAAGTACTAGGAAAGTAAGACTCAGACAAGGAATACTATGTTATGTACAATATATATATTTTATTATTTAAAATGTATTAGCACATTGTTTTTTCATCTAACACTTATGTTGAAATGGCCAGAATTTATAATCGGAATAGGAAGCCTGTCATTCTACTCACCATAAAAAATCCTATTAAGCTATCTTCTCTTCCCTCATGAAGCACTATTAATCTTATGTTCTTACTCAGCACATCTCATTCACAGATCTCAAAGCACTCTACAAAGAAGTTTAAAAGTAATTTTTTAAAAGTATTGGAAACAAGTTGCTTTTTTACGTGATTTAAATTTTCCTTTCCTTCTTTCAGCTGAAACTTGACATTTCTCCCATAAGACTGAAAGTAGCTGGAGATACACAACCTTGAATATTGGGTGACTCAGTGGTAAAGACACTTGCGTAAGATGTAGTTTAGGGCTTGTTCAAGTTCCTTCAGGCTTTGACTCAAAGCAGAGATTTGTGCATTTATAGTGAGCTCTTTCTGAATAACGCAGTGCTAAATGTAGTGAAACTCCTGGCTGCAAATAATTAATATGATCAGTTTCGGTCTTTTCATTTTGTTTGTGCTTTCTAAATAGACTTTGGATCTTATTAATTTGTTTGCTATTCATTATTGATTTGATGTACCACAAGAACAAATTTCAGTCTGTGTGAACACTGTTTATTGGCTGTATCTGCTATTTGGTATTGCTTCCATCACTGATCTGTTGGATTGGCAACTTTGTTTTTCTCCTTTGGTTGGTTTTCTGGTCGAAACATGAGGCCAATTGCTGCCTTGGGGAAGTGAAGGTAGTGGTTGTGATATTGTGGTATTAGAATTAAAGAACTCTTACTGAATAGTAGGAACTGCTAGATGATCTCTAAATGCAAAGCTGGATTGAGACTCTCCAGACCACTGGCAACAAAGGTGTACTGCCACTGAATGTGGGGTGGGCTGATGTTCGTGCTTCCATTTGCTTCTTTTCATGCAGATGAACCCTAAATGGCAGGCTGAAACAAATTACAATAAGCTTGCAAACAAAGCATGAAGTCTCTATTGAGCAAGGAAGGGAAATGAAGGAGTAGGAAGAGTAAAGTGAGCAGGAAAAAGCAGCAGAAGAGGAAAACTATTAACATGCTTTCTTTTCTTTCCCCTGTTTTGCTGTAGACTTGTGCCAACACTTTCAAGCTGCTCAGGTATGTAGGTTTTGGCTGTTCAGGACTTCCAAAATGATTCTCCTAATGCCTGAACAATCAGCTTTTATGCTCCCCAATACAGGGCACCATTATAAGTGATATCCCATCTCTAATGTATCTTACAAATAAGCTAGGCATTAAAATGGAAGAGGAATTGATGAAGATTGTTTGAGCAAAAATAGCCAATGTTCTCCGGTTTATTTTTCAATTTAAATTGAAGCTATTTTTTGCACATGTATGCCAAGACTGGGATTGCACTAGGCCTCTTCATCTTTAAATCAAGCAAATGAAGCTAGGTAATATCGAATCTCTCCTTTCTATGGTATCGCAAAACTGTGTTAAGTATTTAATACTGGAAATTATGTGGACAGGTTTCTGCAAATGGTTGAATGCTAAGGTCTATTTTGGCAGATTTGCTACCAACATTGTTGTGCTTGTTACATGAATATCCAGACTAGCTTAAGTACTGTTGAACTTGCTTGTGCTAACCATATGCCTCTAACTAATAAATTAATGAATTTACGGAAATTGGGCTGGCAGAGTACCTGAGAAATAAAGTTGATAAACACTGAAAACATCCATCTTCCAAGAGCAATTAATTTTGCAGCTGAACTTTCAGTGTTTCATGCTTGCCCAAAGATGGCCAGTGATGACAGGTTTATGTGGTTTAAGGAAGAATAATTATTTGCTCATTGAATCACAGCTCTACACCCAGTGTCTAATTACCTCTAGAAAGAGACAATAAGAGACTGGTAACTCTGTCTCAGCTGTAGTGACACTGCCATTGTACTGTCTTTGGTCCCTTGCCCTTTATTTGGATAAGCAAGTATCAGTTGGAGTGCATGAGCCAGCCCAGGAAACATAATTATTGCTCACATATTATTTGCTAGGAAAAGTTCTTTTTATTGTTCCTATTGTTTTTTCTGACATTACACAATTTCTTTCTTTAAGAGGAAACAGTTGTTAGGTTAAAGATGATATGCTGGCTGATGTACCATTGCGCCAAGCAATAAATGGCTAATATAAAGGTGAAGGTTGTTCATCTAAACAGAAAGTAGTTGCTTGTAGCTTTGATGGTAGGCTGTCTTCCAGCACCACCTCCATGTGACATTTCTGGCTCAATTTTCTGTGCTACTCTGAGTCATCAGTGACAGTCCTTTAACTTGTAGCACTTGCAAAAGGCATCTTGGCTAAGGAAAATAACAGAATGTCAGAAGAAAAAACATGAGTTACCATGCCAGCCATTTGGAAGTATACTTTCTAAAGTCTTTGAAGATTAAGTCCTCAGTTGCTATAAAGTAAAGTAACAGTTAGTTTAAGGAGCATTGCATTGATTTACCCTAGCCAGAGGTGGCCCTACGTTCTAGAAAGTATGCTCCTGAATCTCAGTAGAAAGTACTTCAGCAAGCACTGTAATTCCATTAAATACACCCTTTGCAGTTTACCAAATGATTCAGTCATGCTGAAATGATGTTGGGCTGGTTGTGTCCTGAGGGATAGCATTATTCTGTTTGAGGGGGAAAAAATCAATTTGAAGATAAATCTAAATCGCTCAGTTGTTCAGCAAAAGGGCTAATATACTAGAAGGATGAAGAGGCTATCATAAAGATACATGATATCATAATTATTTTATGTATTTAAATGCACCTCAGCAGCTGAACTGTGGCAGTATTTAGAAAAAAACACAAACTGATGTGAAGTGGCATGCTTACGGCCACTTTTCCATATGAACAGAAAATTTATGCTTTTTGAAAGCTAACTGATGTGGTTTAACCTCAGCTGGCAACTAAGCACTACGCAGCCACTCACTCGCTCCCCCCTGGTGGGATGGGGGAAAGAATCAGAAGGGTAAATGTGAGGAAACTCATGGGTTGAGATAAAGACAGTTTAATAGGTCAAGCAAAAGCTGCAGGCACAAGCAAAGCAAAACCAAAGAATTAATTCACTCTTTCCCATGGGCAGGCAGGGGTTCAGCTGTCTCCAGGACAGCAGGGATCCATCACCGTAACGGTTACTTGGGAAGACAAACACCATAACTCTGAATGCTCCCCCTTCATCCCTCTTCTCCCAGCTTTGGTTGCCAAGCATGACATTATATGGTAGGGATATCCCTGTGGTCAGTTGGGGTCAGCTGTCCCAGCTGTGTCCACTTCTAGCTCCTTGTGCACCCCCCACCTCTGTGCTGAGGAGTGGCGGGAGGAGCAGAAAAGGCCTTGGCTCTGTGTAAGCACTGCTCAGCAATAAGTAATAAAGTATCTTTGTGTTATCAACATTGTTTGAAACACAAATCCAAATCATAGCCACATACTATCTACTGTGAAGAAAATTTAACTCTACCCCAATCAAAACCAGCACACTGACTCAATGAAATGTGCTGCATTCCTTGGTTCAGAGTGTGAAGGTTCAAAGAGCAGTTGCCTTGTTCTAATGTATTCTGATAATGTTCCATTTTTTTCAGAAAATGTGCTTCCTGGTAAATTATATTAGTTGTCCTTTTTTTTTAAGTTCATAGTATATTTTTTTTCTACTTCACTTATTTGTTTTGGGTTATTATGCTACAGTTTCTTTTCCATTCTTTTCAAAACCAGGGATTAACCTGAGCCTTTGTCCATTTGGTTATTCTTGGCTAATACTCCAGCTGCCTATATCCTGTTGAGAAATCAACCATCACACTTTATGCTTTATTTATCTATAGGTTTTTGTTAATTTTGTAGCAGCCTCTTCACTGCAAATAATCTTGTTCCTGTAAAGGAATAAGGTTATGATTGAGAATAGTACAACAATGTGTTTGTGCACAGCACTCCAATAATCAGCATGTTATAACCATACAAATAAATATGTAGCAAATATTAAATTTTCATCCAATGCATGCATAACATTAAAAAGGTAGAATTTGTTTACTTTATCTTAATAGGAACTTCTGAGTGTGTAATAGAATTGTTCAGTAATTAAAGAATGAACCATCTGTGAACCGTCCAAAGCTTGGTCTCTTTTGAGCTGTAGAGGGAATGATATTCTTAAAAGGGTGTTTATATGTAGCCTGAAGTACTCAAATAGCAATGATTTTTCAACAGGAATTAGGTAATTCCCACCTGTAACTTCTATTCGTAACATCTTTCCTATTCCTGTATTGATTAGACAATCTCTCTAGCTATAGTGAGGTCCCAAACTAGGGGACCAAGTTCTAAACTTGTTTGGATACATTCCCAGTAATGAGATAATAGTCTTCTCATGAAATAGAGCCTCTTGTCCAAGAAACCTATGAAAAGAGCTCATCCTTCAGCATTTTCCTCTGTTTTGTTCCAAAACAAAACAGGAAATTCAGAAGAATTATTAAATCAGCTAGAACTTGATGCCATGTAAAGGGTGGAATCTAATTCATCATTGAATTCAACTAGCGCTTTGCCACCTTGGTCCATTCCTCATTAGTTTAGGGTTTGAAAAAACAGTTTTTGGCACTAATTTATATATGCTCATGTTATTACAGCATGTCAAAATAAGTAAAACCTTAGGGCAGCTTGGTTTATATTTCTTGACACTTGTGGGGTATTTGCCAAAAAAAAAAAAAAATGAATCAAAGGTGTGAGTTCATTACTGTCTTTGAGATTCCTGCCAGATTTTGGGTTCGCCCTATTTAATTTCCTTCCTTTCTCCCCACCCTCATTTGCTGCGATGACCTTTGAAACAAGAATGGGAACTGACAGACTCACGAGCTACAGAGGAGAAAATAATTAAGCTGACCACCTGCAGCACTGTCAAATGCAGTGATAACACACTGAAGGGGATAACAAGGAGAAAAATAACTTCTTTTTTTTTCCCCCCCCCCCTTTTGTTCTTTTCTCATGATAGTTCTTCTGGGCTATATATCAAACTTCCAAAAATATTCTTAAATAGAAATGTCTTAAAGCATTTTATATCTGTTATAAATGGCATATTATATAATATATTCTTAAAACAGAATGGACAAAATAAACTTCTGAATTGTTTTGATGCATTGCCAATGAGAGTCTGCAGTGACTCTTAACATAGCCACTTCAGAGAGAGTGTTGATAAAGTATTCAGTGCATTGTATTGTCTTGCCATGCATTTTAAATATCTGCAAAACATATTTAAATAATTGGGTACCTGTGCAATTAACAATAGCTACTACATTATGCATGATTCTTGGCTACTAATAGTAAGAATCGACTGCAGTGTTCAGTTAGTGATTTTTAAGTTGCTGCTATTAATAGGTTTTCTTCTACTTGAGTCTACAAAGCTGCAAAACCAAAAATAGTGTGCCTATCATCTCAAGGGAAACCCTTCCCCCAGACAAAGAATCTTTCCTTCACAACTAGAATGAGAGTGGGCCAGAGAAACTGAGCAGACAGGATCTCACATTCCTTTCCTGGCTGCCCAGCAGGCAGTGCCATTCAGCTGCTCCAGCCAGTTGTGTTTACAGCATGGGAACTTGCTCTGCATGACATGAAGTGGTCAGGATGAAGTTGTCCTGTACATATGGCTCATCCTGATGAGAGGGGCTTCAATGTAGACTATAGGTTTCTGCTGCTTAATTTGAGAAAGCATTTCACACCACACGCACAGTGTGGCAGGAATGTGGATTATGGCTAGTTTTATAGCTGGTATCGTAGGGGATCTGTGGAGAGAGCTTCCTCGTACCCCACTCCTTTGGGCTGTGTTCTGTGTACCTCTACAAAACACCACTAAATCCAGCTGTACTCTGAGCAAAGTCCTCATGCAACTCTGGGAAGCATGAGGTAACAACTTCTCCATATTAAGTCATGGTCAACAACAACTCCCACCAACTCTGAAGATGTGCCAAGACACCATGCTGGCCTGGGATGTGGCATCTGCTGGAAGCATGGCTGCTTAACATATACAGCTGGGGGGACACATGGGGACATGTGTTTGTAAATCTTCTCCACAAATCCCTAAATTCCACCCTCACAAGGCTTGCAATTGTTTTTTGCTGCCATGTTAATTCCAGGCACCTGTAGAAACTGCAGACTCCTTCCAGGCATGTCCCAACAACAGGAGCAACTGGGGGATCCCTGTGTGGGTCTGCTTACAGAGCTGGGATATTCCCTAGATGTGATATAGCATGTGCCCAAGCGTGCTTTCAATTTAAAAGACATGTGGATGAGGTTCTTAGGGACGTAGTTTAGTGACAGTGTGAGGTTAACTGTTGGGCTTGATGATCTTGAGAGTTTCTTCCAACCAAAACAATTCTATGATTCTGTGCTGCCAGACACACAAAGGGGAGAAGGAAATGGAGAACACAGAGAGGGAGGAGGAACCCTGAAACAGAGACATGTCAAAGTGTTGTCTCAAACAAGGCCTTTTCAAAATGGGCATTGCATAAGCCTGTTCCACCTTGGGAAACTGGCTTATTGATGGTTCCTGAAACAGAATCTCCATCAGCAGCTTAACATCAATTCTCTTGGGTCTGCCCTTGGGAAAAAGGGTTCTTGTCTGCCTCTAAGAAGCCAGATAGTATTCAGCACATATGATAATGCTAAATTTGGCATGCTGGTGATATGTGATCTTCCACTAACAGTTAGAGCTAACAGAATTTCTACTGAATCTTAAATCAGATTTTAATTCTGTAGATGAACTCTTTTGCACAGCCAAATTTTTCTTTGATGTCAACTCTGTGTTACCATAGCATTCAGGAGCATAGAACCAATACATGCATTAACTTTGCATGCTTACTATAGGAAAGCAATCTCTGCCCAGGAAATGAGTGCTGGTATGCAGAGTACAGAATTCCTCAAGCCTGAAATCCTCACAACCTGAATCAAAGGTTGCAGCTACATGTAAGCCAACAAGAATGAGAATCTGGTTTCTCAGGAACAAGACTCAGTCTAAAGCCAGTAAGTGGCAAGTTGCTAAATCCATTAGGCAGTAAGGCTGACTGCTGAGAAAATAGCCTGGGATAATTTCTGTATTATTACAGAAATGTTACCAGTATATTATTTCCTTTCACATACAAAACTACAACATCTGGCTCAGTTATTTCGCATGTTTCAAAGTATAGTGAAACATTAAGGCATATGCTAGTAAAATACTCAGTCATTCTACCCATTTTGCTTCTTTTGCTAGACATTCAGTGTAATTTGAAATGCGTTCTGTAGATCAATAGAAGTTATATATCTTCCTCCATGTTTTCTGAGTTGGCTGAATTTATGTTTTTGGTTTGTTTTCAGGACTGTGTTTTTATATATCAGGCTTGAAACCCCACACAAAATGGTTGCACAGCTTGAACACAGCTTACGCACAAGTACATTGTGTAATGATTTTCAAGGACCTCATCTTTAATAATTTTATTTGCCATACTTCTGAACTTATATATGAGTGATAACTCCTTTAAAGCAGTGTTGTATTGTCCACTAGTTCCTTAATTTCTGTCTACACTGGTGTGGGAGAGAGCTCAAGCTAGCAGATATTCTCATTACTATCTTATTGATTGGTTCAGTGGAAATGGTTGAGATAACTGAAATAAATTCCTTGTACAAATCTGGGCTTTTCAACTGGCCTACCAAAGCTGTCATTTGAAAGACACCACAAGATAACAACTAACAATACTGGCAGGCATGTGATATGTGAGAAATACCACCTCCTCGGTACAACCCCTGAAGTTGTTCCTTGGAAGCCCAGTACAATGCACAGGTTAATTAATAAGGCAAACTCTGGTGAGTGCAAGAGCAGAGTTTGGCAGGGTGGTCAAGTTGTGTTGTTGATCTGAGTCCTTTGCAGATAAAGCACAGCAGCCCTCTGGCTGGAGTTTTCCTGTGGGATTTGTGTTGTGAGAGGGGAGTGGTGTGATGTTATTGTCCAGGAGATTGATGCTAGGGAAGAAGAGGGGCATTTTCATACCCCAGAGCTGCAGAATGGAGATAGTGTTCTGAGTAGCACTGACTTCTGCTGTGACCAACAATCTGACAGCTTAGAGCTGCTGCATCTGGTGGATCCTGAATCTTGAACAATGGTGGGGCAAACCCTTCTCTACCTATTTCTTGAAAGTTGATGGTCCTGAAAAGCTGAGACACAAAATGTTGAGACACCTGACACACCTGAATTTGCTCCTGCCAAAAGGTAGATGAGACAAGGATAAACAAGAGATAAGATATGGCTTGTGGAGTGGACATATATGGATCAAGCTGAGGGAAGAACAACACATGAGCACATCCTTGAATATGGGGTCATGAAAAGCAATACAGGTATACCCATGGAGAGACCACATTCATAGTTGAATAGAAGGGTCTCAAGCAGGAGCCTTACAGGATGGTGTCACTCACAGTATGGAGTTATATTGCAAGAATCTTCTTCACCCTTAGACAAAATATACAGTAGCTCTGGTTTCAGTATATGCAGTCATCTTTACAGATGGGTGACTGTGAGTATACAAAAACAAGAAATAAAAATTTTTATTAAATACAAAATTTTATTTCAGGGAAAGGGCTGAGAGTTTGTTAATGATCCATATATATATATATATATATGTAGATATGCATACACACATATATTTTTTCTCTGGTGCCTCTTTATAATTTGAAGCAATACTTAGAGAGCCAAATAGTCTCCAGGGAAAAAGACAGGCAAGTGCCTACTCTCCCTGCAGGAATCTATTGCACTTGAAACTGCAGCACAAACACAGCAAGTGGAGATGAGCCATGTGATCAGAGCAAGGGCAATTGTTCTGTCCAGCATTCCTTGATGCCAAGAATACATCTGGCAGCTGCTCCTCACCTGTGGATCCAATATGTATACAGTACGTGCCGTACATCTGGAACATACTGAGCTTAGGAGATGCACTGACTGATGAGTACTTGCCCTCACAGGAAGTTCCTTGTGTTCAGGAAGCACTGAAGGTCTATTCTGAGTATACTGATCATCAGCTTGCCATGGAAAATAAGCCTGCACTGTATAAAATGGTCCAGATTCACAGCATGTGCTACACAAGGTTTGTGCACCTATTTGCATGCAGAACTTTCTGGGACTGAGGCACTAAAGTCCAGCTCTGTTCTCCTTCTACACCAATTTAGTAAAATGCCCCCAGGCTGCAACTCTAGTTTTCCTTATGCAAATTATTTTAGGAATTTTAATTTGCTTAAAATTAAACCACTTCAACAAAGCAAGCATAATTAGGGTGTAGTAGATTACAAAGCTGGGCAAGGTGTTTGTTTAGTTGGGACTAACAGGTTCTTCATGTGCTGATATGTTTTATAGGCCTCACAACTTTTGTGTGACATCAAATTACACATACAGAGTGTTATGTTAGTGAAAGGGATTGGTTCATTTGAAAATATTTACTTGCTATCCAACATTCCTCTCACAAAACAGGCAAAGAGGAACTGTTTAATGGAATAGAGAATTCATTGTGAAATATATAATTTTAATGGAGGATGCTGAAAGACTTTAGAATGAAAAGATCAGCAGAAGACAATTTTAAAAGCAAATTGTATAAGAAGCAGGCTGTCTGTCAGACAGCATCCAGATCATATATAATACCTTCCTTTTAAAGCAAAACCACAAAAATCAACCAACAACCCAAAAAGTCTGCAAAAAATATTTAATAATATTGAAATATTCTCTTTTATTTTTCAGAAAATCATCTATAGGTTAGATGATAAACGATTACAAAACCAGACAGTGCTTCATACCGCATCCCTGCTGCTGGGTAGTGATGTTGCTTAGCAACACTTGAACATGAAGCATCTTCCTGGACTTGCTTGTGCAGAGTATCAGTGCAGGTTGTAATGTGCGGCCAGAGAAAATACACGCTGGGCTCATGAGCCATCTCTTAGCTCTTTCCTTGAAAACTAATTTTCTTTTTGAATAGCTGTTTCAATTTCTTGCTTTATTTAGCTACTTGTCCGTGCTAGACACTTCTGTATTTCGTATACATGAGGAACTCTTTGACTGAACAGAACATAGGAAGTGAAGTTTTGAAGCTACAGAGGTAAAAGCCTATATTTTACTACCTCTTTGTATGATAGTTGCAAATATATCCACTCAGTAATGCAAAATCTCACATTTCTGTTCTCTGCTTATGCCACCCACACTACATGTCTATTAGCTGGTTTAGTGGGATAAAAGTTTACCCTTTTAAGGTGTATATTATTAGGCACTTCATTTTCTTCCCCCTTTTTACTTCTTCCCCTCCCCCCCTTTAGTTATATTTGATCCTTACTATTCATGTCTAAAACACATTCAAGGTGCTTATCTATGACTAGAAAAGGTTCTTAGAAACTCCCTTGCTTTTTATAGCCTATTACAGCAGAAAAGGTGTCCAGGAAAGTGCTTGTTGTTAGTGCCTAAGTACTGGTGCTTAGTTCAGTTCAGCAGTTTGTGATTTACACCTCTGCCAAATAGATGTAGAAAGCTACTATTCTGACTTTATGGCACCTTCTACGTGTTTTCGTAATTTATACTTTGCACAGTGTCTGCTGAGCGCTATCAAGCCAAAAGTCGCATTTTATATCCATTTTGCAGAAGTATAAATTTCAACAAAAGTTGCAGGGCAATGCTGGATTGGACATGAAGTATTGTTATGGAGGCTTATATGAAACAAAAATATCAACCCTGAAGTCTTTAAATGGATAGAACTCCTACCAAAATTATGGGTTACGTGAGGACTGCAGGGTATAGCTTCCATTACCTGTGAAACACTTTGGAAGTTTTAGTGCCAGTCTCTACGTTGATGACTTCCAGAGATCTACCACTCTAAACTAGACCTGTTGACTGTAATCCAAATTAAACTGAAAACTGGGCTGATTATCTGACAGAGGTCTGTTGTAGATGTCTAGCTATAAAAACAGAATATCTAAACCAGAACTCTCAAATGTCTTCCTCAAACCCTTTCTACTTCATGCTTTCTTACTCACTATTGATAATAATAGCAGTCTACTTGTCATGTAGATCCATTATTTGAGACGTATATTGAGAGTCTCTCTTGGTCCCTTTGTCCATCTTACATCTAAGCCTTTTATTTTTGAAACAGAGTTATTTCAACTTTTATGCCCTCCATCCTAAGCCACTTGTTCAAAATATTTATGTTCTGAATATTGCAGTGTCTCTTGACACTGACAAATGCAGTCTAGTTCTCTTCTCCACTCAGAAAGTTATTGCACAAGTTGTCTCTTCCCAGCCCTTCACTGACTGTGCCTCTCTCCATCACACATAAGATCCTTCTCTCCACGCTGACACTTAGCTCATGTTCACTCTTACATCGTTGACTTCCTGCTTCATTTGACTGACAGTTAATGAATCCTTCTAAGGTGTGTTTTAGTTCGGGACAGGAACGTTAGTAGCTGCGGAGTTTCTAAACTTGTCAGATTGACTCATTCATATTAGGGCTACTTAACAAAGGACTAATCATGTGGTTGTTCTCTGTGTTTGCTGTCTTCAAAGCTGACACTGAGGAACAAAACAAAGCTGTTGTGCTATGTAGTGTAGATGGTAGTATCAGAATCCCTGCTTTCATTTCTCTTTTACTCTGAATTCAGAAACTTAATGTCAAGTGCTTCTACGTTTTGGTGATTTCTGACCTGACGACTGATTGGGGCATCTGTCATCTGAGGGGAGGCTGACACACAAGTAGAGAGCCGGGATTGTGTAGTCTTGAGAAAAGAAGGCTCTGCGAAGATCTATAAATTTATGTGAATACCGAGTGTGGGCAAGTAAAGAAAATGGAACCAGATTCTCCTCAGTGGTATCCAGTTAAAGCACAAAAGCACAAGAGGCAAAAGCGAAAAAAAAGTACAAGAAATTCCCTTTGAACAGAAGAAGCAGTCTTTTCTACTGTAAGGGTGATTAACATTGGAACAGGCTGCTCAGAGAGGCTCTGGAATCTATGTTCCTGGAGAGCAACTTGCTCTAGATGACCTGCTTTGATCAGGGAGTTGAACTAGATGATCTCCAGAGGTCCTTTCTAACCTCAGTGATTCTGTGTCCTTCTGGTCAGCCATGAGTGGAGGAATTTCTGATCTAGATTTGTGTAGTTACCAGGCTGAGAGCTCTGAGCTCCTGCTCACAAGAGCAGCCTCCAAAGATTTAAAAAAACCAACCAACCCACCAAAAATACCCAATCAAACCAAAACAAAAAAACCCAAACCCCAAACTCCCCAAAAAAACCCCGAGTAGAGGGTGGATCTGGGAAGGAGCCCTTTCTTGGGAGGCATTTGTCCATCCTCCCTCCCTGTGAGCAGAAATGACCACAAATCGTGGTTCATTGGTTGGAACAGTGAGGTACCTTCCAGAAGGGATCATGGAACAGTTGTTGTTTTGAGTTACATGGATGAAAACCCCCATATGAGCACTTGGGGTGGGAGAAGTCTTTTGGGGCGAGACAGCCACTCTGTTATCAATAGGACACTGGGATGTCTAAACTCTCAGATGAACATGGCCCTAGCTCCTGGGACCTGGACTGGGACCTGGGAGCCGAAGAGAGATGGCAGCCTAGTATAGGGCTGGGAGGAAAAGGTTATCAGACTCCAAGTGGTGCTTGTTATAGGGCAAATGAAATGCAGGTTGGGCTGAGAAGTCGTGGGGCTTTGACCCTGTATACTTCTCATGGTTTCTGAGACATGCTGGCAAGGCTGTAACTACTTATTTTAGCTAGGCAAAATTATCCTACTGAAAGAGGCAAAAACAGAGATTCAGTTTTGTAATAATCACATTTTTGAAAGACTTTTTTCAAGTGACTGCTTCTGTAGGTTTTTTTTTAGAACAAAACTGCAGCCACAAATTCTCCTGCAGTGTTTTCTTTGCAGTTGCTGCTTTTATCATTTATTTCCTCAACTGTATGCATGGCATATGGTTAGTAGGCCTTTTTTCTTCTATGATATCAAACTTCATGCAGATTTCTTCCTATGAACCGGTCTTTAATTTTATTTTCTGTTTGTAGTACCTCACACAGATTCACCAAATCATGCAGAAAATCTAGATTTTTCTGAAAGCTCTCAATATTATTACTTAAAAGACAAGACAGAAAGTTTAGTGGTATTTTGGTCTTCAGTTTCTTAAAAAAAAAAACCAGTTAAAAGTTTTCAGCTAGACTTTGACAGCACTGAAACAGTCCCAGTTTTCTTTTCTTGTATCTTAAACTCTTAAAGGGTTGTAACACCATTGAGGAGAGACTAGTATTAGAAATCCCAAGATCACAACACCTGCTGCCAAGACTTCTGCTATATCTATGTGTTTGCTTATAACAGAGCTTGGTACAACTTCAATCTTAACATTCTCTTTGCCTAGATTGAATGGGCACATAAAATCAGACTACGTTCGTAGAATAGAGGCAAGTCTCTTGAAAATGTTGGCCTGAAGGCATATGGAACACTTACTTTCTTTGCTCTCTTTGTACAAGCAACTGATTGCCATCCCAAACATACACTTTCTCAGAAGGCTGGAATTATCACACCTTGGACATGCATTGTAGATGGATGAAAAAGAATGTGTGAAACAATCTAACAGAGTAAAAAAGGAAATTATTATATGCTTTTGGATTCTTCTAAGGATGTTCAAGAACTCACAATTTCATAGTTGCTAACTATATCTACTGTCATAACTACTGTCCAATCACATTATTTACATAAAGCTACAAGGGAGTAGGTGAATGGGTTTTGCAGAGCCTGAGAATACTAAAACTATTCTGTTCCTCCTTGAGATGATCTTTTCCCCTTCCAAATAAATACTGTGATGTATCTTTTAAATCACTAAGATGTATAAAGCAAAAGGAAGCTATGATTGCTTAGAAAATTTTAGCTCTGGTTGATGGTGAGTATCTCTGACACGGAATTATCTTTTATTGAACTGTAAAGTACCTCAATTATAGCAAAAATCTCAACTTTTTCAGTGCTATATAGCTTGTGGTTATTTCTGTGCCACGCTGTGTGAGATGCTGGTTCTAAGCCTAGGAAATTTGTTTTTCACAGCCTAGGGGAAAATTCTTTTCATATCTATTTTCCTACAAAGCTTCCCTGAGAAAAGATGCAGTGTGATTCAATTTTGGAAGTTTATTTATTACAATAAAACTGATTAATGTGTTTTAGATATGTATATAAATTTTACTAACAAATTATTGGATAAGAAATCTGCAACAGCATTGAAAAACTTTTGAAAAGAAGAACGTAATTTTTCTCATGCAACATCTTGAAACCAATTCTGCTTCAGCAGTATTGTGAGCTGGAAGTCTGGGCACCTTTAGGGAGATTTTTATTCATTTGATTTATATGATTCAGTCCTCCTATGTGCAGAAACCTTTCAACTTTATTTTCTAAATATGTAATCTGAATTTCTGAAAAAAAATATATATTATATATTTCTGAATATATATGTACACAATCACTAAAACTTCCAGTTTCTCAGAGGAAATCTTAGTTTACACTTACAGAAACTGAGATAACAGTAATTTAAAGTATTTTCTTTAGTAGGCTGATATTTTTCAGTTTCAGCAGCATTGCTCACTAAATGACACTTCAAAGGTATTGTAATGTGTTTTCTGAGTATGAAGGTGAAAGTAAACTGTGGGTTAAACACTTCAAGAGAAACTGGGCGAGGCCAATGTCCCTTCCACAAACGCATCTGGGAGGAGGAGTCAGCACATTTGTGTACTGATTTTTGGCTAGTAAAAAAAAAAAAAAAAAAAAAAAAATTGCTGCCTATCACTTATTAGTAAAATAATTAAAAAGAAGACATAATTTTTTTTACCTCTTTTTCCTAAGATATATCCAAGTCTTTTTTCCCCCTATTTTACTATGACAAATACTATATTTAAAACAAACAATCCCACCAAAAACAAAATAAAAAAGCAAAATCCAAGAGAGATAAGTATGTTTAAAGAAATAATGTATAAAAGATTGATCGCATCAACTAACGACATTTCTATTTATTAGACAATAGGCACAATTTGTTGTCAGTATGGGGAGTATTATACTGTGCCATTCAGCAAAATATGAGCCTTTCAGAATTTGTTTCTTTTTCATTTCTTTCTAGGTACTCTTTTGAGTCCTGCCAGAAGAATAATTGTAGCAGTCTGATACAATAAGACAGACCCATGGCATGGATAAATTCCATTTATCGTGGAGTCATGATGAATCAAATGTTACTTCCGTCTGCTGGCTTGTAAAGCAAACAAAAAAAAACACCACAAGAAAAACCCAATATCTGAAGTTGAAAACAATCCTACAAATACTCTCACTCATAGGCTTTGTCTCTGTGAGTAAAGACAGCTAGGCTTATAAGCATTAACAGAATAAATCTTCAGTTCATGAATCTATTTTGCCTTTCAGAGGATTTATGGCTTCAAATTCACATAGCACTACCATTTCTGATCACTTTTGAATATGCAATAAGCTAAAAAATGGCTCAGACAGGCAGTTATTCAACAGACGTACACTGTATTATGCTTGAAGGAAGAATTTATGAAAACCCTCAGAGGTGGCCTATCTTTACTCCAGTTGAAGCCAGCGGGCACCTTGCCATTCATTTCAATCGAACATCTGGGTTAATACTATGCACTTCTAAAACTCTAATAATGATGTCTAAAAAGAATCAGAACTCTGAAGCTTCTATAACCATATGCTATCATATTAAAAAATGAGGCCATTTTAATCATGGACAGAGGACAGTAAAAATGTTAGTGAGCATCCTTGTAAATTCAGATCCAAATAATAGTTCTGCTAAAGAAATATCACCTTCAAGGTCTTCTGTGAAAATATGCTATAAAATAGAAAAGTTAAAAAATAACAACCAAACCCTCAGATTAAAAGCAGGTTGCTAAAACTGGAATGAAAGCAGAATACAGTGTTATAGTGGTCAGCAAATAAGATCAGGCAAAACACTGTTTGCAATTTAAAATTATTTATATTTATTGCAGTTTCTCTATATGCATGTTAAGAATGTTTCTCATCATCTGACCTTCAAGAATGCTTAAACAATTGTATAAGAAAAACTTCTGCTCACTCACCTCGTTACGGTTAGCTCTGACCGTGCCCTTGAGAATCACACAGTGTTCTGGGACCTTTGCCATATTTATGCTGAATAGGTGTATAAATCATGGAGCATGACTCTGTTATACGTTTCTTTTGCTTTTAGCAGTTCTTATAGGATACTTTGATTCATTTTTAAAAACTGAACACAAACTGGGGTGAAAAAAAAGTGCTTGTATCCTTAGGAAACCTGACAACTTCTGATAATGCAGTGGAGATTTATCAACGTTTTCTCATCAAATAGATTTTGGCTACAATCTGTTAGATACCTTAAAAGAAGAAGCAATAATGACCCCAGTCTGAAATTAGGTATTTGGGTCAGTTTTCATTTATATGTTAGTGCCTGCCAGGGGGAATTTGACTGTTATCTAATCTAAGGATAAAATTGAAATTTCCAGGTTATTAAAATGTAAAAAGGTCATACTTCAGTCACTGAATAGCTATTAAAAGATTTCTGAGAGGGTACCGTATATTGGTGGTGTTGGCAACAAGAGACAGAACTGTTTAGAAAAGGAATGCTCTTTGCTGTCCTAAAATCCAGAGCTGCTGCCTTCTTTAATCTTACCTTACGCCAGTTCAGAAGTGTTGTACTCCTATATTTCCTTCTTCGGAATGAAGCTAGTGACTGACTGATTTTTTTTTTAATTATTAAAATTCATAATTGTTTTATTAGGTTCAGAAATGTGTGTTTTCAGCTTCTGAATGATTTCTTTGAGTGCAAAGCCTACAGCAGCAAAGATAAATTTTCAAATTAATAATAGGCATCTGAGTTTATTTACTCAACTAACTTCCTTTAAATCATATTGATATTTCCAGACAAGGCAGTTTAATTTCTTGGCTAGTAAAACAAAATTAAATATTAAATAGAATATGATCTCTTTTAATACAGGTCATCAGAAATGACCTTGAAAGCCAAGGACACAATATACTATATCTATTACAGTTAATGCATTCATTTTCTTAGAACAAATATTGTGAGGCATAAGGTAAGAATACTTTACAAAGATGGCCTGTGTAGACAGGATGCACACATGATCTAGGGTCAGTTTTAGGATTTGATAACAAGTGGCTTTGAGTTTTTGGCTGTAACTGACCCAGAATGTGAAAATGCTTCCTCTCTGTCAGGCGCAGGGCAGTAAACTGATGTAGAAGGTTAAACAGGGAACCTGGAAATCGCAGCTGGCCTAACCTTTTCCAGTCAAGAAAAGTCGTGGAATGGCTGCCCCTTTTCTGCTCAGAGGATCAGCAGGAGGCTGTGGTGGGGGCTGCATCCATGTTCACACAAACATTCTACAAGGCTCCACAGTGACAACCCATTTTGAACACTCAGCCTGTGCATCTAGATCACACAGACTGGAAGTCACACGTCAAGTGATTTACTAGTGGTAAGAGTGATCCTGTACTTAGCTGACATGGTCTGTGCTCTATTAAGCTGAGATCAATTACACTGTTGCTGTTTCAGGTAATATCTGTTCCATGTGCCCTGTTTTGTGCAGAAGTGGGGGGACCTTGAGATTTTTTTCTTTTTCCCATTGGCTAATGACACAAACCAATTTTTAGGGGATTATGTGAGGAACCTTGGAGCAATGCTGCCAAATCTCACTGTCAAATCTCAACCTGTAGGTCTCGTCCCACTGACAACTTGCCTTCAAAAGAGGTGAACAACTTCTTGAAAACTTACTGAAGGAGTGAGTGTAAGGACATGAGCTACAAAATTCCCCATAGGAAGAAATACCTAGCTGTGGAATATAGATACAGTTTCTCTGAGATGCTAAACCCCAGCAGAAGGCTGAGTAAATATGGGATTAGCTATGACAAGGAACAGCGAGGCTGTGAAACTGCACCAACAAAAGAGAGGGTTTGCTACCCCATTAGTTTCAAGTATCTATCTACAGGAAGTCTGTGGGTATACAGGTTGTCCCAGATAAAGTCATGAGCTCTATCACAAGATTTTTGGTAGTCAGATTTAGTACAGAGGTTCAGGCAGGAACCTGGACATCTGAAAACCAAGAGAAGGTAGAAGTGTAGAAGATGTTTGTGGGGCTCTCTAGCATGGGGCTCTCTAGCACAGTTTGCAGTTGCAGTCAGGTTTACAGTAGAGGAATGAGGGATTTAATAGAGGGTTTGTGTCTCAGCATGGATTTTGTCTGGCAGTGTTAGGGCTTGCGTGGCATAGAAAGGTTGTGATGAGTCTGAGTTTCTCCAGCAGTGTGGCTACACAAGAAAATTTGTAGAAGATAAAATGTTGTACCCTCTGTTTTTCTACTTTCTTTCACTCCCTTTTTATATGTTTAAGTGTCGCTTTAAAGGAAGGGAGGAATAACAACAATATGAGCTACTTTAACATTTTTCTTTTTCCGCAAAGGGGCAGATACTGCTTTTTCCCTATTAAAGGCACTTAAAATGGAAATATTCTCAATGAAAATTTCCATACAGTCAAAGTGAAAGTTTAATGTTTTTAAAATGAAATAATAATATTTTAAAGCTCACAGATTTACATATTTTAAAAAGTTAAGATATTTAAAATGATACTACAGTTGAAGCTAAACCAGAAATAATTTGAAACAAGTTCCTAGTGCATTTATCTATTTACCGTGGTAACAGAATTCTTCTTTACTTCTAATTCTTTTGCTCATGGGATATCTCAAGTCAAATAACCTGGTTTATTGATTTCTCTGTGTTTTGAGAGTTGAGAGGTGTCATATATGTTGTAGTCATGCCTGCACTGGCTTTAATTTACTGGGCCAATGCTGCAGTTCTTAGACTGCAAGAAGTTCCTAGTGAGGATTCTCTGTCTGTATAGTAAGACATCACAGTCAGAATGTGGTCTTGGCTGAAGCCTCGAACTCTTGTGTAAAGTGGTAAAGATGTCTTTAGAATTGTTTGGGCAAGGATTCCTTGTTGTTAGTCATAGATTCATTGAGGCCTCCAGACATCACCTAGTTCAGCCTTCTTTGACAATGCTTGTGGTGAAAAAACTCAACCAACCAAACAAAAAGCTGTTTCCTTATATAAGATTGGAATTTCCCAGCTTGCATCTCATGTCTGTCTCTCATCCTTCCACAATGCACCTCTGAGAAGAGTTTGGCTTCATCCTCTCTATACTTTGCCATTAGGTACCTGTAGACAGAGATATGGTCTCCTTTGAGCCTCCTCATGTTTCAGGATGAATAAATCCAGTTCCCTCAGCTGCTCCTCACATGCCACATACTCCAGGGCCCAACCAGCTTGGCTCTATCCTGGACTTGATTAACTGTGTAAGGGTTTTTGGAGAACTGGTCTTACAAATGCCACACAGAGGGGAATAATCACTTGGATTGCTCTCTGAACCCAGGATGCAATTGGCCTTCTTGGCTGTGAGGACACAGTGCTGACTCATTTTCAGCTTTCTATTTTCCAGGCTCTCCAGGTCCTTTCAGCTGAGATGTTCCACAGTCTGTACAGTTGCATGGGGTTATTCCATTTCAAGATCCAATACTTTGCCTTTATTGAGCTTCATGAGGTTCTTGTCAGGTCCCTGAATAGCAGCCCTGTCCTCCAGCATATTGACTGCTCTCTCTCGATTTGGTATAATCAGCAAAGTTTCTGGGAGTGCACTTCCTCCCATCATGAGGGATTAAGCTGTGTTTCACAGCGGCTTGGCACAATAAGGTGGTCACAACTACATGCTTGTTCTGTACAAGTAACTGCATGCTAATGGCAACAATATGCTAAAAGCTGTGACACTAAAGTGTGAAAATAACTGCTTTTGTTGCCAACCTATTTTGTATTTAAGTAAAGCATTGTAATGTCTAGCACATTGCAAGCCTTCTTCATCTGAAAACCAAACCAGAAATAACAAGGAATTTTGCATAGAAATATTAGAATGTTATAAAAGACAGAGCTGAGAAGTAATTCTCTCCATGGATGCAGGAGAAACTTCTAAAGATTTATGCTATCATGAAGACATGGGCAGCTTTAATCCTTTTAGAGTGAATTCACTGTTCCCATATGTGTGAGCCATTGAACTTAATGATAAAACTTAACTACAATGCCACCTCTGAGCTATCAAACAGCATGTCACCGTAGTGGTATTTTAAAAGCACTTTCAGTTCTATGTTTTAATAAGATTCAATTGCAATGTCATTCTGCACTTACTGTATATTCCAACATCTTTAACTTTCTTTTATTCAAATGTGACAGGTTTAATCTGCCTTCATCTGGTTGGATCCTGACCTAGCTTTGTAGGCTAGGTAATGCAGCAGTGTTCCTCATAGGGACAGCGTATATCAGCTTAAATACAGCCATATTCTAAGATGCTTTTATGGTTTCTTTTCAGCTAGTACAGAGATTGCTTCAGGTGTTTGCGTCCCAACTTCTGTATTAACAGCTCATGGTACAGAGCAGTAATGACAGAAATGCTGCCTCAGTCCACAACAGCAACTTTGATTTTGGTGGGAGTTCCTTAGAAGAAAGGTGCTAATTCCCTTTTAGGGGACTCCTCATGAGGTTTCCTCTCTGTATAGGAAATAACTTATTAGACAAATATGACAGACATCCTACAGAAGCATACCTTATTTACTTTAACAGAAATTTAGCTCTCATTTATACAGAACATATTTTTATTGAATCTTGTTAAGCTTTTGTCTCAGTGATGTTTGTTTGAAGGAGGTTCCATCTACAAGTGTGGTTTACACAATTGCAATAGCTTGTCCTGTGGATCAAGGTGCACATTTAGGGCTTAGGAAAACTATAAGCAATATTTCCTATTGTCATATTTCTTTTGCGCATTGCTACTTTCAGATCTCTGAGGGAGCAAAGATTAAAGCTTTGCTAAATTTACCCATATGCACATCATATGGGTAAATATACATGCGGGCAAATATACATGTTCAGTCTGCCTCCTGAGAGAAACTGTCTCTTCAGTTTTCTTTCAGCTGTAGTCATTTCTCATCAGCAGAGAGCTGTAGTCACTACAGAAAAAGATGGTAGAACCTTACCTAAAATCTATGTATTTTATAGCATTGGAATGCTTTGCTGCACTGTAACATCTGGCATAAGTATAAAGGGATTTCTGTTACTATTATTCTAATCAGATCCTCTTAGAAACGTAACATTAGGTACTTACATACTGGTACATCAAAGGCCTCATTTATCATTTATCAGGAAACAGAAGAGAAAATCTAATTTTATGTAAATGCAGAAAAAATGTTAATGAAAAGTGCTTAGTGAAACTCTTGGTGTTGCTTTAGGGGTATAATGACTAGCTTGACTTTTTTTTTATCTTACTGTTTGCAATGTATTACTAGGGAGATTCTGACAAGTATTAGGTGTTAAAATCTGATTAATGGTAGCTGGACAAACAGAATTTTTGTTCTGATATGGAATGAAAATGAGAGCTGTCACTGGGATGCAGTAAAGCAGAAGGGAATATATGGGGATTTATAAGTGTACAAAGCAGAAGAGCTGAAGAATAATAATGTATTTCAATTTGTGAGTCAGGATTAGGCAAGGACAAGAGATGGTCAGAACAGCAGTTACTTGAATCTAAGTCACAGAAGACTTCTGTTTTGTTTCAGAGAAAACAGGAATATGGACTTGAATCTCTAAGTAGTATGTTGGCTATTACAGTGTATTTTGTCCCTGAAATTTTGAATGGTTTCATTTTTACTTCAGAACAGAACAAATTCTTGTTTTCTATCTGTTCTTTGTATTAGGAGTCATTTTTTGTCTAATGTTGTTTTCAACAGTACAATAAGGATCACTGTGGAAGGTAGTACATCCTGATTATTTTTATGCTCAGAAAGCATGCTCTTAGGCTCTGGCTCAAACAGCTCATCGACAGAGTGATAATCTTTAAATATGGTGAGACAGAATCTAATACTATTCAGGCAGATGAGAAGCAAGCTATCTCTTTTTCAACATGCATGTTAAAAGTGCTTGATTTCCCAGTTGCTGCTCAAGAAAAGACATGAAGAGCTGAGTTCATGAAATGGATAATATGTATGATAATGTAATAAAAATTCCTAAACTGCAAAAAAAGCAGACAGTGGAACCTTCCTTCACTAGACACAGCACTTAACTGCTGTGAAAGAAAGCCATCAGTAATGTCGTACATAGTTCCTATGCCTGGTCCCTGATTGTTCTAATTTTACTTTCAAATCATTTAAGTACCACCTGCTTATGGATTCTTTTGTCTCCTTTGGCACAGAATATGATATTCAAAGTATTCATAGTCTAACATCCTGAGTCTCAAGCTCCAAGTACCTTTTGTATGGTGGTTACTGGGAGAGCCTGAAGTAACTAGTGACATTTGCACCCAGAGCTCAGTGCGGGTCAGAATAGCAACTTCTCAGGAAGCTGCCATTGCTGTCTGTCCCAGTGTGGAAAGAAAACAAAAATATTTTACATTTCTTCTAAGGCAATTAACAAAATATGAATTCTGAAAAGGTTTTAGGAATAATGTTTAAATACAAACTTTTGAAAATGTTTGCCTTTTAAAAGACATATTACCAATGCTATAGTCATGGTGTATGACATTCTGACACTGATGTGTTTTGCTGTTAGTAGTCACATTGTAGTAGCAACACTCTTGCTGTTGTATATAATACCATTCAAGCCATGCCAGAATACTTGTGTGCAATATGACATGAAATATAAAAATAATGGTGTCACAGAAAAGTTAAATTTGAAAATATGTATCTTCTCTGAATCTTTGCAAAACAAGAGCAATTTAAAAAATACCTGATTTTATTTGTATCATAATAACAGTTCCAAAACTGCTTTGACAATCTCTTATTTAAGATCTGATTAGACTGTACCTAAATTAATTGAATAGAACTGATGTAAAAATCTTTGTTTCTAGTAAGTAGCATCTAATGGTTTTAAAGAACCTGTGGTGTTTTGTATTGTCCATTTACAAGATGTTTTCTGTTGGTCTCCATTAAAACACATTTGCACATTTGACATTTGCACCCAGAGCTCAGTGCGGGTCAGAATAGCAACTTCTCAGGAAGCTGCCATTGCTGTCTGTCCCAGTGTGGAAAGAAAACAAAAATATTTTACATTTCTTCTAAGGCAATTAACAAAATATGAATTCTGAAAAGGTTTTAGGAATAATGTTTAAATACAAACTTTTGAAAATGTTTGCCTTTTAAAAGACATATTACCAATGCTATAGTCAGGGAGTAAGACATTCTGACACTGATGTGTTTTGTTGTTAGTAGTCACATTTACATTGGATAAAATTTTGGAAAGAGCACACCTAAATTTATGTACTTTTGTTTTAGCCAAGAGAAAGAATAAGCTTTTTTTCAGACTCTTCAGAATAAGAAGATACTGACTGAATGTCATCTGGTACTTTCACTGAACCTCAGCTGAAAGCTCCAGGTGATTGTTTTCTACTCTGTCTAAAGCAGTCTTATTTAAAATCTCTTGTATACAAAGACTTGGAATGAGATGGTATGTTTGGACAAACGGTATTGTAGTAAACAGCCTGTCTTGTAGAAGGAAATCAGTATAAAGTTGAGCTATTGTGAAACTATTGTTAAATACTTGGAAATCTTCACCTATATACTACCTTTGTCTTTTGTCATTCTCTGAGTTGTATAGGCAAGTGACTGTATTTGAGCTGCAGGCCTATGAAGACAAAAGATCAATGACTTGAACTGAAATTCCCGTTGAAGATTTTAACTAAGAGTTCTTAGAAGGACCATTAAGGCTGCATTCCAGTTGCCAGGTTGGTTTACTTGTACCTTGCAGCAGGTGTTTCACTCTTCTGTGCCTCAGGCATCCTATCTGGAACCTGTGGGTGGGCAGACTGGGAGCCAGACTGCTGTCACCCTTCCTGTGGGGCTCTGTGTTTTGACATTTATCCCTGTGCAAAGAGACTGAGCAGGCACTATGCAGTTTACAAATATTAGCAATTATTTGTTGTCTATCACTAGTCTGTTTCTCAATCTGATGGATGTGTAAATGCCCTTGCAATAGCTTTGTAGGCTTTGACAGTCATTACTGAGGTTTTCTAACATCCACTGTACTGCAACATTACTACTGAAGAGACACAGCTCTTAACTAATCCGAGGATAAATCGATTTCCTTGTGCCACTCATTCCAATTGTCATCACTTTTATGCTTATTTTGGGAATTGTTACTTGTGCTGACTCTTTCTGCGAAGGAAGGGAATGCATTGTCAGTGTAATCTGGTGGATCTGACTTGGAACAATCCAGATTGTATCGGCTATCCCAATCCCTGTCACATGGGTTGGTGTCTTCTCTGTGTCCTGCACACTTTACCTTACTTATCCTGTATCACTTTTTTCAGGGACTGAATTGTCTTCTGTCTAATTCACAGCATGGGCTACCTTTCATCAGAAGTTTTGTAGTTGCTTCAATCTCTTTCAACTGCTCATCTAACTCCTTGGTTCAAACTTCTGAAGAACTTGGTTTTCTATGATATTCGTCATGTTTTGCCTGAACTTGTTTAATCTTAGAGACCAGACATAGGCTCCTGTCCTGGTTTTGTTAAAAACAAGTTTCTCTTTTAGTGAATTTGCCTGTCAGCTAAAGCCTTCATATTAACTGCATTTTCCTGGAGAACCAGACACATGTTTTGGTAAACCTAGCAATGGAATGCAAGGTTATTGATAAGGACAGATTCACCTCTTGGGAGAGGGGCAACGAGAAACAGGTGACCAAGAAACTGACCAACTGTGTATAACATTCCATTCACGTGAATACTTCATATAAAAGTGGGAGATCACGAGGACCTTGCTCCTTTTTTTGCTTATGGCCAACATTAGGAGAGGACCTTGCTAGTCATCCCTGCAAACTGAGGCCTAGTGAGAGGCTGAATCCAACTCCGGTTGGCTGCAGAGTCCAATCCAGGACTCTGGGTGCCGGCTCTGCAGTTGCTGAGACTTTCAAGATTGGTTTTGTATATTTTGTATTATTTTCTCTATTCTTATTAGTAGCATTAGTATAACATTGTTAATTTTTCCAGCTTCTTCTCTCTGTCCTTCTTTCCCTCCTGATCGCCTGTCCTTAGTGGGAAGGGGGGAGAGGGAGGGGCTGAAAGGGGAAGGGGGGGAAGGGGGGAGGAGGGTTAACAATACATCTGCCATGGTTTTATTGTCACCCCGCAATCAAAACCCTCGACAGCTCCCTTCTCCAGTGGCACAATGTTCAGCATTAGACTTCTTTTCTTCCAGCTTAGCATAATGTTTACTTTTTTTATTCCTTACCTATGCACTAACTTGCCATTTCACCTCAGTCCAGAATCCCATCTCTGCTTTCGGACCCATTTTCTTTTTTTGTTCTTGTCTCTCCACATTCTCCATTTACTCTGTTTAATGGAATAGGTGAATCAGCTGCAACTCTCCACAAAGCTCATGGCTCAACTATCTGCCTCATGTGCTCTCATGGCAGATGGCAAATGCCTCTCCTGCCTCTCTCTCAATGCACCTTAGCCCTGAAAATCTTCCTGATCTCATACGGGGTCACTTCTGAATGACCCACACCCCCAGGCTTTCCTCTGGAAGGAAAGAAGTAATTTTATTTTCTCTTTTTTTTTTTTTTTTTTTTTTTTTTCTCTCAGATGAGTGATGATTTCTGGGTTTGGGTTATGACCTTCTGTGCAGTACAGTCTGAGCAGGACTCAACAAATTACCACTAATTACTCTAAATTACAAATTGGCAATGCTGCTTTTGGTTTCTGGCTCTCAGTCAAAAAGATATAGGCTGTCTACCTTGTCCATTGACCTGTTACAGCTCTTCTTTTGGATCACTGTGTATCTTCAGCCATGTGCAAAGAAACTCTGCAAGAAGGATATATACAGTTTATGAACATTAAAAAAAATGGCCAACAAACACTTAAAACAATTTTGAGAATTGAACAAACTATTAGTTTCTGCATTAGTATGCTTAGCCTAAGCTAAGCACCTGCTAATGCATCCAATGAGTCTTTGCTGGCAAGGCAGGCTTCAGCCAGTTGGAGAAGGATCAGCATTCACTGTTCCCAGGGATTACTAAACTGCTGTTTTGCACCAAATCTGTCAACATTAATAATCTGACAATTGGTCTGATCAACTGTTAATTTTACTCCTAGTTTTAATTTCTTTAAGAGGGTTTTACACCTTTTCCAAGCTGATCTTTCCTGTCCTGAATCCTTGAGTGACTAATGATTCAGCCTGTACCATCTTCTCTCTGTAACCACACCTCTCTCAGCTTTCCTCAGAGTATTTCACAGCTCACTCCCAAGCTGGCAGTGTTGTCAGCAACCCGAGCTAAGAGTACACAGCTGGGCCACGCCAGAGCTGGTGCTTGGGTCCTGGGAATATGCACAGCTGAACAGAGACAGAAAGGGCTGAACAGAGAAGGTTCCACAATCCATCACCACAGAACTCACTGCTTTACTGATGGACAAAAATACTCAGAGGATTATATGGAAGGGCCTATGTTGAGAATCACAAATGCGACATTCCACAGTGTAAAATTCTGTTCCCAGCAACCATAATCTCTTATGTTAATCATCCTACAAGTAGATGTTAACCTCCATAGGGCCCATATCTCCTCTTGAGTTAGTATAGATTGACCTGGCCGTGGCTACAACCTAGACAACTACTATATGAGGGAGGAGGAAGAAAATATCCTTGTCAGGCATTTTTCACCACATGTTGTTCTAAGGGAACTGATTTATGCAGGATGATGGCAAGATTCATTTTCCAAATGTGGGCTGTGCTGCCTTTCAGCCAAGGAATTACAGCAGCCATTGCATGTCATTGTATCTTGGACAGCAGCACAGGCAGCAGTGGCAGGAGAGAAGGCAGCATAGCTTTGTAGTAGATTTTATATACCAACTGTGGCTATGTGTCTGCCATTGCCTCTAACATGGAGGGGCACAAATATGTGCAACAGACCAGACATGGACAGAGTGCAGGGGGCATGCTGAAGAGGTCCGTGCTGGGTAGGCATAGAGACTGCAACACAGCTCTCACAGAGACACACTCCCAGGAGCACTTAGAGGAGAAATGGGCCATTGTCTCCCCAGAGACCTCCTATCATGTACCCCAGGTGGAATGCATGCAAGCCAGCTTTTAACACTCAGCCTGGGGAACAGGTCTTGCTCCCCACTGTAGATAACATGCTCTGCACCATTAAGGCAGTTTGCTGGATTACAAGAAAATTGCAGGTGCAAACTAACAGGGATGCGGTGTGGATAACTGGGAGTAGGAGTCAAGTGGGAAACAGGGAGGGTGCCTTGTAGGATGCTGGGGACATCTCTTGGGGTAAATCCCACTCTGGTCTCCTCAGAACTGCAGGGATTTACAACACACAAGTCCCGTGGAATTACAGAAAATGGTAGGATTAGTTCTTTTGCTCTAGATCAAACTCCTAGTACTTCTCTGCTATAGTTATGTAGTCAACAACTTCTATTTGATTTAAATGAAAACTGTTTAAATGAGCAAATATTTCACAACTAGTTCCTGACAAAGGTCTGAATTTGGTGGCACTGTCTGCATATACAGAGCATGAGATAGTCCATACATCTTTCTTTGACTGGATTTTTGAGTTGACGCTTTAGGCAAGAATCAAATCCTGCCTGGAGCTGAGAGGCTGTTATGTTACACACCATGCAGCAAATCTGGAAGGCAGAGCCATGCCTGACTGCCTTCCCCGGCCCTGTATACTTCAGAAATGTGGGGCTGCCCACTGTGCGTTTATTGGCCTGGTAAAACCACCTCTGGTTTTCAGCGATGCACAATGAAACCCAGCAGGACTCTGGAGGAATCCTGCTCTTGTGTCTTTCCTAAATATTGTGTATTCTGAGATGTTTTGTACAAAGTAGTTTTCTGGTGCACATCTAGGTAAGTTTTGTTTTCTGTGTGTTAAGATCCTCTTTTTCCTTCATTAAATATTAAGGGAAGAGAACAAGGTAGATATGAAGACTGTGTTCTTGAAAAATCCTCTCCTATTGTTTTACCCGAAGGAGTTTCACTAGCTTTTCTAATCATACTCCTTGGTTGAAGCTCATAGCATGACAGACTTACCATCTGCTTGTTCGGTCCTTTTGTTTTCTAATGCAGGAGTAGCCTTAATCGTATCAGTTACTCAGGCACTAGAATCTTCCCAGGCTTTGTCATTTCCCCATTTAAAACTGGATATAGCATTGCTTCACCAGCTTCTCAGAAGCAAAATGTCACAGAGCTACTGTCTCTCTCTTGCCTTTAAAAAGTGCAAAATATAATTGATGGTTCTAAGGACTTGGTAGGCATGTTGGGAGAAGATAATGTCATATTCCTGAGATGACTGGAGATTTTTGACGTTTTAGACTCCTACAGTATTTACATTATAGATCCATTACAAAAGATTTACCCAATTTATATTTTCAAAGCATTTTGCTCCTTCTAAAAGCAATATGAGACTATAACCATTTTGGATTTTTAAATACGGTTTGTGGACATGCTGTAGGAAACTCTGTTATTTTCCTCTTGAATAGGCACAGAAGTAAAATGAAAAACTCTGCCAAATGATAAGGTCTGAAAGATGTTGCCTCACAAAGACTTCATTGATTCTTATGAGATTGTGGCATTTTTTTGTTGGAACTTTGCAGTTCACATGGATCAAGATCAGTTCTAAAATGTATCTATCTAGGCTGCAGTGATGTCCTGCAACCGTGTAGTTTAAATAAAATTATAATTCATGTGTTTTAATTGCAGGAGGAATTAGAAAGTTTTAGCCATGAAGTATACTACCTGTAGACTTTGAATAACATACTAAGCTGTGGTAGCTTCATACTGTTTAAAGAGTGCTGTTTTGCCAGTCTGCAGTGTCCTTTAGGAATGACCTTTTTAATAGAACATGTTGTATTTCTTGAAAAGTCCAATTGAATTTGAAGACCTGTCTGTGCACATTTAACACATTGTCATTTTTTTCTCAAGGAAAAGTACCTTACCTTTTATTAATTTATGCCCTATGCTGCAAAGAGGTACAGACATTTAATAAATCAGTGTATAATATTAAGAATATACATGTCATTATAAGTTCATATTTCAAATGAGGATTAAATCTAACTCAAAAACCCATGATGAAAGTGACAATCTCCTAAAAAAGCAGACTCAGGAAAAATAGCAGGATTTATTATGTAGGACGGAGAAGATATCTTCCTAATTAATATTTTATAATGCTGAAGAATTAAGCTGAAAAATGTGTACTTTGTACAAGAAAGTAATTGGAAGGCTGGAGTTATGCACTGTGATTAATGTGATATTATGATTTATTTTATACATTCTAAAACAGATATAAACTTTGTAGTGGTAAAAAAATATTTGATGTATTAGGATTAGTCAACAAGACCCTTATTCAAGAAACTAACCCAAATAAAATCAGTGCAGTGCATTTTATGTGTGTTTGTTACTGCTTATAAAGGACTCATGAATAGATCATGAGACACACTTTCATGACATTATAGCGTGTCGGTTTTTTTCTTACACAAATTTGTGGAATGTTACTATGGTGACAGAAGACTCATCTGAATGATTGTATCTCAGTTGCTGAGCATTCTTGTATCTGGCTTCTCCAGTATACCTTTCAGTTTCAAGCTGAAATTTTGAAGCTAAAAGAGGTGTTTTAAATTTTACTGCAAGGAAATAATGACTAAATATAAGAAGTCCCTTGAACAGAAAAGCAAAAAACCCTAAGAAAAAAAGAGAAGAGAAAAAGTAGTTAAACTTTGTGCCACAACTAACTCTCTCTGTAGAACCACTTTTGTTAAAGTAAAATATAATAAAAATCAGACTTGTCAGCTAGCAATTTCAGAGTTTCAGTATGTTTTCTTTTTTTTTTCCCAAGCTAGTATTGCAAAAATATACAAAATAGGATCTGCTTCTAAGAAATTTGGCCTTCCTTACAGTAATTGAGTCATGAAGTTTCTTCAGCAATTTTATGACTGTTGCTATAAAGCTGCAAGGATTCCAGCTCAAAGCAAGATGATCACAATATGCAGATACTGGCTGTTCTTGGCACAGGTGTGTTACAGTAGTTGTGACTGGAACACATCTGAATGTCAACCCCCCCATGTCATTCCCTCTTTTGAAGAAAGACTTTGTCAGTTTACTTAAACTGATGCTGAAAGAAGCAAGGTCAAGTTCTCACCTTACTGCTCAAAGCCTGGTTTTCCAAGTTCTGGAAGGAAACCTGCTATGTGGGTTTTCAAATTCTTTGCCCTAGAATTTAAGTCCTCATGAACCTTGTAAAGCCTCACTGAGTTGGGAATCTTCACTGTCTGTAGTTATCAAAGTTTCTAGGCTCAGTAAGGATCTAAAGCTGAAAACAGCCTGAATTTAATATCAGTTTTCTAAAACTAAACTCTATTATTGTTACAACTGCTAATTACTGTAACTATTGTTATTATTTACTATGACATAACCTCAGCACTCTTTTCCTTGCTCAGGAAATCTGCTTCTGGCTCCAAACTGAAATTTTATTTTCCCCAGAAGTCTGAAGTGGAAATTAGGATTTTCAAAAGGTTCATCAAAGGAGAAGATTCTCTCACACATGACTGTTCGTGTACTTTGTGTTCCAAACTGAAGAGTAGATATATTCATGAAATGAGTTGGCCTCGGTATTTGGAATGGGATTATACCAGCTGCTCTTCTTCTTCATCTATTGCGAAAGAGAGGGTTGCACTTTTACATAGGTGAGTTGATGGTATGCTCTAGCATGTTAATTTATAATTAGCTACCAGTGAAGATCAGTTCTCTATGCAAAACTCTGAAGACATTATGAATATACCCTCCAGGTGTATGGTATTAAACTGTGTGGTACTCTACTGCTGTCAGAACCAGATATAAATAGTTTAAAGCTAATCTGTGTCTGTGTGCATGAATTTAGCATGTTGCAGTGTTTCCAATATGGACAGAACCTTGCTTTGAACCAAAGTTCCCCTGGGAGATAACTATTTCTAGCTCATGTGGGCTGGAGATGTTCAGACCAGCTTGGGATATTAATGTCAATAGGTCTTTAGGTTGCACACACTGCAATATGTCCTGTTTGCTTACAACTTGTGCTCACCTTTCACTTTACTTTGAGAAAGAGAAATTTTGACCAGCTTGGGTCAGCACTCAGGTATCAATAACTGTCAGAAATGGATCCATTTTTCCTATGGAGTGGAACAAGGAAAGGGTTAATAAATGAACTACAGCTTCCGCATTTGCTCAAAGCAGTATCTGTTTAGCTGGATCCCATGTCGAGGTGTCTTGGAGTAGTGTGAGATGTAAAGGAATAGGGATGAAGGTAGATGCTGCCTTCATGTTAGCCTGAACAGTTGAAACTGGGTTAGGTCTCTGGTATATTGTCCTCTCAAAACTGCTGAATCAGCTGCTCATGAAAATGGTGCCAAACCTTCTTCAGTCTATCAAGTGGTTTAGCTTAACAAGTTTGAATTGAAGAGTTTTTCTAGTTTTGCACTGTGTCGTTGTAATGGAGATATTTTTAACTGGGATTTAATTTAAAAGGAAGTAAATGTTTCATTTTGAATGAAATAAATTAGCACTTATGCTAGCAGATCCGATGTGGGAAGGTAGCAACCATATGGAGGTATGCAACTAACCTCTTCTATCACACAACTATTTTGAGAGGGCACATCTGTCAACACCCTCAGAACTGTCCTCATGTTTTGCAGTCACAGTCTAGGCTAGAGCCACTAATCTCTTCATATTTTGTGGAATTACTAATGAATAGGTTTATTCAGTCAAGGTGCATGACGGAGTGCCCTATGTCTGTACCTCAGTTAACTTCTAAGGTCCCAAATGCCACACTTTCCAAAACCTTAGGTGAGTCTAATCAGCATAGTTGAATGAACCTCCACCCTGCAATTTAGCTAAGTCTTAATTTTAGAGATGCCTTCCCAAGAATAAATCTTCTTGGCTGATATGTCTTTCCACATGATTCACAAAGCTAAATATGCTTTTTATAATCACAGTGCTCAAAAACTGTGAAAAGCTGAGTGCTTAAAACTGTATATTCAGCAGAGTGCCACAGACTAGGAATCTCAGAACACTGGCAGCAAAATAATGTTGGTGACTAAGGGAGAAAAGCAGGAGATGGAAGAAGTGATTTGTCTGAGCTATTGCAGATTTTTATGACCTAACATATTTCTATCTGAAGAAAAGCTCGAACCGAAATATTGCTTTTGCAAGGAAAGAGCAAAAATAATTGCATCAAAAATTAATCAGGCAGAGTTGCTTGTTGCTGAATGATGTTCGTGGCACAGCATCAGAGTCTCCCCAGGAGGAGGGAGTTGGTTAGTCCCCTCTATTCAGCACTGGCTGTAACCTGTTTGGAGTGCTGGGACATGTTCTGGGCTCTCTAGTACACAAGAAATGTGGACATATTGGAGTAAGTTCATTGAAGGGCCACTAGGATGAATAAGAGACTGGAGCATGTGTGGTATGAGGAAAGGCTGTGATATGTAAAAATATGTTTCCATAACTAGAGTCAAAACCTTTTTTTTGAGGTAATTGTACAGTAAGATTATTATTTTGAATATGCCTCCCTATTACATGTTCTGAACTTCTCTGCTTTTTCTGATCATGGCCCTAAGATGCATTTTGTCATGTGTGAATGATCAACTGGGAGACTAGGGTAGGAGAATAAGGTTTGCAGTATCATTTCAAGAGACTTGCTTCCCTATAATTTCACCATGGCAGAAGTGACCCATGTCACATGCTCTTTGATGTCAATTAGGGCTGGGAGAGGACTGTGGTGTCTTGTTAACAAATTGTTTTATAGATTTTTCTAGTGAAAATTTTGCGGCTTTTCTCTGCACCTGTTCTTGCTACAGCAGGGCAGTCAGGCAGAGTGTACTAGAAAACTAGAGGAGACCCAGAGCCTGGGGCCCAGTCCTGTCCCACTCTCATCCACACTGTCAAACTGTTACCAAAATTCCCAGTGAGGTTTTGGCTCAGGTTATACTTGGGGATCACAACATGATTCCCAGTTCAGTCTATTTAGAACAGACGTACACCTCACAGCACTGCAAATACTCCTGGACCAGAGTATTTCTGAATTTGACTAGAGCTGGTTGGATCATTCATTGGAAGCCTGTAAGCTCTTTCTTTTCCCTTTCCTTTTCCCCTCCCCTTCCCCTTCCCCTTCCCCTTCCCCTTCCCCTTCCCCTTCCCCTTCCCCTTCCCCTTCCCCTTCCCCTTCCCCTTCCCCTTCCCCTTCCCCTTTTATTTTGATATAGTCATGTTTCCATGAAGTAATGCTGGAATAGTAATAAATATTTGCCAAATAATTTTGTAAATAAAATCCACTGTAGACTGGTTGGGTGCATTTTTTTTTCCTTTGCTATTAATACTATGTTGGTTACATGAATCATGTGGCTGAATCCTAAAACTCTTTTGCTCCAGGCTAATGTCTTAACAGTTTAAAAAGAATGCATATCTAGTACAAATTTGGCCAAAATAATTAATTTACACTAACACTCATGGCACGTTTTAAACTGATCACTACTTTTGTGAATAAACTGGAGGGTGTCCAAAAAACTGCCAAAAATGCATGCCTGTGACCCTGGGGAGAAGCTACCCCACTTAATTGCAAAAATGTTCATGAATCTGCCTTTGATTGTTCAACTATGCTGTAATTACTGCAGTGGTTTGCAACTTCTGCTCTTGTAGTAATGTCTGTTTCATTGCATGCCCGCAACATTAATTTTACATGATGGAGTGCCATACCAGTGGTGCCTACTGGGATTTTATCTGGCCTCTAATTTGCAGCTGATGAGATTTTTTGAATCCTGAAAAAACTTGATGCCAATTTCATAGTGTGGATTTATAAGCATTCCTGCAATATGACCACTGTTCGATTAAATTGTTTTCTTTAATTTAGATTTAGCATTATCTTGTATATTCATTTTTCTTTCAGAATGTACCAGCCAGCCACTAATGTGGAATAAAACTAATGAAGAAATATGTTTAAATATTTTATACTGCATCTATAATGTGCACTATTATATTTGCTGAAGAAACAGTGCTTCTGAGAATTTCTTGTAACATCCCAGATAAGTAGGCACCACCTTAATCTTCAAGTTTATTCACACAGAAATTTTTAGGGTGAAAAATCAGTGGAATTAGCAAATATATATATATATATAATGTATACAGCTGGTGCTATCTTACATTGTATAAACAATGCTAAGCTTGTGTGCCAAAAAATTTATTCAACAAAAAAAATGGTGGAGAAAGGCAATGGATGTTCATCATTGATCTTGTTCCAGTTTTATCAATGTACCTTGGAAGTTGTCATGGCACAACTGTGACTAACCCTATTGTATAACACCATGGGCTCCATTTCCTGAATGCAAATCTAAAACTCAGTGAAAGTCTGTTTTCAGTTCTCCTGTCACATTTAGTCTGAACAAGAAAGAATACTTCAATCTGATGGACATTTTTCCAACAGAATATCTATTATGTTGTAACTATTTAATAATCATTATGTATATTTGTCAAATACGTCACAAACACACTTGTGTCGTACTGGTTATGCAAAGATTCTAGAACAAAGTTTCCTATCCTAAAACTACATTTATTAGGAGGTTCCCATCTTATGTGTATGTCTAGAAAGTTGTTGAGGGCAATATTTGTATGTTAACTGACAGTACTGTGTAAGCCTGAACACCCACATTTCTTATTTTTGAAAGATAGATTTAATGTTGTTGGTCAAGTTTAGCCTTAGTCCAGTATCACAACTGTTGGTCTCTGTGAAGAACAGGGATGTCCTGGCCTCTGGAAGAATAGGATTATTGAACACTACAAGATTAAATGAAAAGAAGCCGTATTCTGCATTTGGTGTCCTAGAGGCAACAGAAAGTAGGCACTTTTTCTTTTTTCATTCCTCAAGGAACTTCAGGTACCTCTTTCATCACATCGATCCTTTCAACGGTCTTCTGTGAATATGGGCACTTTCACCAGGCATGGACTGGAAAATGTTGCTTCCTATAAAGACTATTTCCTTGAAAGTGTTGTGTTGTTTTTTTTGTTTGTTTGGTTGTTTTTTTTTTGCATTTTTGTTTATTTGGTGGTTGTTGTTTTTATTTGTTTGTTTGTTTGGGTTTTTTTTTTTTTAATTACAGTAATCATTCACTAGAGGATTGTTAGGAGTCCTCTTCCTTGGTTCCATGCTAAGAGGTTGTTTCTGTGTAAGAGAGAGAGTTATCAAAACTTCTTAGTTACAATGGAAGAATTCTAAGATGTTTAAGCTATAGCTACACAGGAAGCAATGAAATTCCTCTGTAGCACCTGCAAAGCTTAGTTGCTCAAAACTTTGTTGTTATATATATCTGAATTAATTCAGGCTTCCTTCTGTGGAAGGTTCCAGATGTTCAGGTTTATATCTGTTTAAAACACTAATATTAAATCTTTGCTATGCTTATGTGAACAAATGCTAGAAGTTTTGCTTATCTTATCAACAGATGGAAACACTGTAAAGAGAAACAATTCTAACCTTCAGGGTATTCCTCCCTACAGCAAGGAGAGAAGAGAATCTGCCAGTGCATGCTGTTGGCCAGGCTGTAGTGATCACACTTTGAGCAGCCGTTAGTGTTTATTTCTGGAGAGAAGTTGAGAGAGAGTGCTAGGTTATTTTATTTTATTTTATTTTATTTTATTTTATTTTATTTTATTTTATTTTATTTTATTTTATTTCATATTTTTCCCTCCTTGATTTAGTTTTGATTATGGAAGCAGCAATTTGAAGACATAACAAAAACATATTGCCTAAATCTCTTTATTCTTTCTAGATTTGCAGTATCCCTCCCCGATACATCCTTTTTGACTCCTCTGTTGTGAAAACAAAACTTCAGAATGAAATTATATTTCTTGGTACTGCCAGCAATTAAATCAGCTGGACAGCTTGAGAGGTGGGAGGGAATAGTAACATAACATGGAGAAACACGAAGAAAGGAAACGTTCCTGGGGCATGTTGTCAGCTATTACAACCTTGGATTTCTGAGTAGCTTATTTTTTCACCCAGTACTAAGTTACAAAATAAACATGAAATAATGCTTCTGCTTCAGCTCCTAGATTGATTTGCAATGCAGGGTATATGTGTGTAAACAGGACAGACGGCAATACAGAGAAACAGCAAGTTTGGTAGCAATACCACTGGGAGTGAAAACTGTGTCTTGCCTCTGTCAGTATCCCTTAAACAGGATGTTTCTGCCATCAGCAAATCATTATTCACTTCTCTCCATCTCAATGATCAGCCTAGGTATGGCAGAGAAGTTTTGTTTCTGCTTTGCCAATTGTAACTTATAATTCTATTAGGAATTAATTATAACAGGAATCTGACACCTGCTTCTTCATGCTCTCAAACTCAGTCTTTTAGAACCACAGTGGGATTCCTTTCCCTCTTTTTGTGCTTCCTAAGAAATTCACACCTTGAGGTGACGAAATTTCTCATGTTTCTGCCTGTAATGCTTTGTTGTTAATTTTGAGATAAAGTGATACTATTGTGCTGTGACCAAACTATTTCAAAACACAATGTAAAAAAGTCTTACAGTACCAAATGACAAAATACCAAAATCATTCTTGAAAAGCACCTAAAAGTCTCCAAAATAACTGTGCAACCTGTCCTTTACTCATGCAATCTCTCTTATAGTAAGACAGAAATGTAATGTGTAGTGTGTATCACATTAAAGGGTATTTCTGATAAAATATCGGACTGCAATACATGTAAAGGTCTATTAAATTAGTCTGCACTTCCATGTATTGATTTGAAACTTCTCACTTTCGATCAATATGACACAGCATTGCACTGAAGCCCTTGAAATATTTCTCAAATTAACCACTGCTTGGTGAATAAAATAAAAAGCAAATGGTTCATGTATCATCAGGAAAAGCTATTAAAAAAGGAGAGAGAGATCAGAAGCAGTTGTGTGTTTTCACTTTTAAAATATATATTAAGATATATCCCATCTCAGCCAGCAAATTCTGGGAAGAAAAGATCAAAGCAATATAATAGCATAGGATCATAAATGTAAGGAAATTAATTTAAAATGGGGCTTTTTCCTCGAACTGCAACTTTCTGTCTAAAAATGTCTAAACCAGTGGTCTGAAAATAACTAATAAAATCCCCCTTTACTATCAGCAAAGACTGTAAAGTAATTTTGCAGACCATATGCACCGTTTATATATATTACTGCATATACTAGGAGTTTATCCATCCTACCTTGTCTGAATTAGACTAAATTCCATACAATTTTTACTCCTTATTTATCACTGAACATTCCATCAAAATATGGAAGTGGTAGCATTTTTTTTTTGCCTAATTACATGCCCAGACCATGAATTGTTTTAGTTGTTAAGTGAAATTTCTTTTCATATGCTAGTTGGGAAGGAAAGTGTAAGTGTTAGACATCCATCTACAGCCCTGCTTCATCCTGTTCCAATCTGACAGAAGTGCACACATTCACTTGTCTAAGTTATTAAGTTTTCAAAAACAGTATGGGTAGTTATGCCAAATACAGTTAAAATAAAACTTACAAGAGAAGCAATTCTGACAGGTAAACTCATTCCTGAGGTGTTTACAACACAAAACGTTCTCTCTGGTTTTCATTGTGCAAATCTAGACCATGCAGGTCTGGAGTGCCTCCGGGGAGTTGTGAATCTTCCAAGTCCAGGGCAAAAAGACAGAACTCTTTGCTTAAACAGGCATGGGAGAAGTACCAAAACACTTGTGTAGTTCTAGTTCTCTGGTTGTAAGGAAACAGTGATTGAAGTGATGCATCCAGCCATTAGCATTCTTTGGAGAACCATTTCCCATATGATGCTGCTTCTAATGCAGGAGTAGCCTGTTATTTCAGGGCAGGCAATGCAAACCTGTTTCTGGCTCACTGAGCCAAAATTGTATTGACTGTGATTACGATGCAAATCAGTGCAGATACTTTATGAAAAAAGGGAATTATTTACTAGGTTGAATTGAGTCACTGCATGTCTTGGTTTGGTTTTTTTTTGGTCTGTGTCTCTAGGGGTGGTATCCCAATCCAGAACACTTGCTGAGTTGGTGGTCGATGACTAGGCTGACCTACAGGCAGTCCTTCCAGGCTCTGAGTATTGAGTACCTGCAGTTCCATCACAGACTTCAGCAGATGGACTCTGGCTTTGCTTAGTGGAAAAAAAAAAAAAAGCATTTTATTTGTCTTTGCAGTTTTTGAATATATTCAAGGTTCACTTTTTAGCCTTTTACAGGCCAAGATTAGTTAAAGCACAAAACTGGGAACTGTAGGAATTTAGCTTGCCCTCTAATATATCCTCTTCAGTATTGTCAGATGGATTTATACATCTACCTTAGGGATTTTACTGACACGACTAATTTTAGAGTGTTAGTCACTCTTGGCAAATTCTTTATGTTTTGAAGAGAGGTGTCTGAATATTTCTAGCACTTAAATTCATCAAACTCTACATCGTCTTCTGGAAGTGCCATCTCTTGCCATTGATGCTAGAGGATACCTAGGATAATGGGATCAGGTGCTCACTTCCCACGAATGAGCTTTCCCTTGTCTGTATTCTTCCTTGCTGTTGTATAGGTTTTGCTCAAAGATTCCTAATGCACAGGTAGAAAATACTGAGTCACTTTAGCTGTCTCATCTCAGCTATATTTCTGGGGAGAAAAATTAAAAATGGAATCACTGTAGTTCAATTGCCAATACCATCTCTCTAGACAGTTGTGAACATAAACCAGTGTTACTTACAGTTAAAATTCTAAGATCAATTTGTGTCATGAAACTTCACTGTGTGATTACTGCTGTTAAATTTTGGCTTTGTAATGTGTCTGAATGTTTTAATATATATATGACACTGTAACTTATTAATCCCCTTTATTTTGAGGAGAGTTTTGGCAAGTGAAGGGAGAGTTATTAGTGGTATTTTCTGTGTTTCTTCTAAGTGGTTCATAGGAAAAAAAAATGAGAACTTGCTGAGGAAGTAATTATGAGGAAGATATTTTAATGAGGCTATGAATATGTATAGCTTCCTCAAACATTCACAAGTACAAAAAAGTAAATTCAACTTCTCATAGAATTGGTTCTGCAGGGGAACAAATATACAGGCATGTTTCAATGTCTGCTTTGGAAGAGTTAAGCAATTTAACTATTGGTTTGTAAACGTGCAGCAGGCTTGAAGGTTTGTGTGTTAGGAACAGTTCCTGAATCTAAACAAAAGGAATAATTAGCAAATGCATAGAAGGGAAGAAGACACCAAAATCTTGGTCCTCACATGGCCAAAATGTTTGGAGTTTGTGATGGGAGTGGGAGTTGGCTGAAAACTGACTGGTTCATAGTAATATTTTTTCTTAAACTTTTGTTCTGAGGGAACAAACAGATTATTTTTAGGAGTTACAATTGTCTGTATTTGATGCCCATCACTGATTTTTAAGCCTCACTGAATTACACTTTATTGAAATACAATCTCATGGTTTAAATCCCCCAAATGATCATTATGAACAAAATTTCTCACAACTAAAGTATACAGTATATTTTAGCATATATATTAATGTCTATTTAGTGACACAATAAAATATCTATTTTGTAGCAACTGTATTTTTATGTTAAAAGCTTTCAGTTGTGCAAGACTGGAATTGGCTTGCTATTGCCTTATGAAATTGCAGATTAACGATCCCATACACTATTTATTACCTGGTCTATCCATGTCACTCTTTAGAATAGAAAACATTCTCTCTGAAGATTAAATACAATTTAAAGCATTTTTCATTTGAAATGACATTTTGTTCTGTCCACTATTTTTATCTGGATAAATATAATTTTCTTACTGAACTTAAAAAGATTTTTTTCTTCTCCTTGTAACAATAAAATACTGATTAAAACCAAATAGGTTTCAGAACTTTTTGTAAAAAACAAAACAGCTGTTGTTGCCCTCTGGAAATACAGCACTTTTAAATGATAAATTTAATCCTACTTTTATAAAAAATAAGTGGATGTGATAGATGGGAAGAAAACATTGTCTATATTATGATGAGGGCTGAGTGTAAGTAGTGGCAGTACATGATTTGTTATTTATAACATGCTTTGTCTATTTTATCAAACTCATGATTTTTTTTCCTTATGTTTTCACTATATAGAACCAATGATGTGATGTTTTGATTGCTTACCTTTGAGCTCTAGTGCTTACATCAATAAAGAATGCATAGATTTTTTTAGGCTTCTGGAAGTGAATCGGTCATTTGCAATCTCTTTTTATATGCCTTGCCTTTACACATACATGCATGAGCACACAAATCTGCTTAAACAGCAAGAAAATTGCTATTGTAAAAGCCACACATGAAAAAAATGATTGCACAAACTTCTTATTAACTTAAGATCAATCAGTATTTTACCATTTATTGGAAAAAATAAGGTAACAGCAACACTAAAGATTAGAGCTTTTAATTACTTTCTCATTTTGTACATACGGCACTAAAAGGCAATTTAAACTATTATGCAATAGGTAAAATTGAAATTGCAGAAGTGCTGTGAAAATGGTGAGACAAATTCTCTGCGTATGTGCAGAGGTCTTCAGTGAATTTATACTCACCTTCAACAAGAAGAAGACAGCAGGGTTTTTGTCATAGGACAAAATTCAAAAACACCTCCTAGAAACAGTGCTGTTTATGACCCAATATTTGCAGAATAATGTTTTAAATATTTGCATAATATCACTGTGATTCATTTTATAACAGATGCCTTTCACTATACTGATATGTTACAGTACTGCTCAGAGATGGCTGTCTACATATATTAATAGGTTCTAAATGACTAAAAGAACACCTAAATTGTAGCTCGAAGAGGAATTCTGACATGACTGAAAGTAAAACCAAATGTTCTATTGACTTTGGTAGAGCCAAGAATTAATACCAAATATTATTTAGTAATGTTATTCAGTAGTTTTTGGGGGAGAAATAATAATACAGAGTATCTCTTGTTTTTGTAGTTATTCAATCTTGTAGCTCACTTTTACTAATGTAAAAGAGTATTAAAAAAACCCCCATACAATACTAGACATGGGGGTCCCCTTATGTATGTAATCTATTCCTAGAATTTGTCAGAAATTTGTATAACAATTAGAACAGAAGCATCCAAACTCTTAGACAGCAAGAGGCTGGAAGTTCATAGAAACATGTCAGATCCATCCAAGAAGCAATGTCCTTAGACCTGCCCTTATTTTGGGGTGCTCATTGTACAACAGCAGTTGTTTGTACTTGCACTGCAGCTGGAAGGTGGAAGGGTATTGCCAACATGAGTCTTCCTGATTTTGCTTATGACCAAAGTTCTGTTTAGAAATGCAGAATATTGTCTTAAAGTTATTAATGATTTTGCACTTCTTTCTGCACTAAAAAAAAAAATAACTTTATGTGGAAATTTCTGTAATTTGCTCCTTGAACATCTCTATAATTAGCAAATCAATTATTTTCATGAGTTTTGCTATGTTGCAACTTCAGCATAAATTCATGACCATAGAGAAGAAATTCTCTAGCCTTCCTCACTTTAAGTGTCTGTAAGGTAATAATAATATCTTGAATAACCACAAACTTCAACCCCCATCCACCTTATATCCTTCAATCTCCACCCACCCAATATCCTAAAACCTAAAATTCATTAAGATCATGTTCATAAGTAAAATAATTACAAGAAAGATACAAGTTTGAAAAGTCTGATTCTTAGCCAGCAGCTGTAAAGTCTATGCAAGAAAGCATATTTTTATTTTATTTTGGCTTTGAAACTTATACAGTGCATTATTAAACATACTAAAGGGCTAGATGAAAAAGTGAGGACTTCCTTCCTTCAGGATGACAAGGTGTTGCCATACAGAGAAAGAAAGCAGGTACTTTTGACATGTAAAATGTGTTAAACCGTTCAGGAGCTTGTTTAAAATACTGGATGTTCATTTTTCAACCCTTGACCGCTTCCCTTTTTGCTTCCTATACAGCTTCCTTTTTTGCTCCTTATACAAAGATTTAGCAAGAATGTGATAAGATGCATTGAAGAAAGCAGGCACTGCACCACTAGCTTAGGCTGGGGCACAGCTCGGTGCTGGAGGTGTAGGAGCAGCCAAAGGAGGAGGGTGGGAGGGAGGTGCATTTAGCCACAGGCAGAACTGACTTTGCAAAGCCTGGTTTTCCTCTCATGATTCTTCTCCTGAGTTGTGCAAGTTGCAGCTACAGGGAGTGTTTCACCTAATTTCTGTCTTGCTCTCTTACACCAACTTGGTCCATCTCTGCCATGGACAGGTAATTCCAGTCCTCACCGATTCCATTTTGCCCTGCTCATTAGTCCTGCACTGTCTGATGATCCACCTTCCCCAAGCTATCTTCCTGGGAGAAAAGTAGGATTTCTTTTCCTTAAGGAATAAAAAGGCAAAAATAAATTGTTTTCCTTTAGTGCCTGAATTCCTCTAGTCTGAGGCTGTGACTCTCAACACTGCTACCAAGTCATCTCACCAAATGCTGTCAAAATGCTTCCAGCTGATGTGCTGTTAGGTTGTAATTTTGTTTGACAAAATCTTAATCCTATTTCCTAAGGTTCCCTGTCCTACTCTTTGTGTAGCCAATTATCTAATTATTTTAAACTCTGATGTTTTGTGTGGCCACTGCTTCATTGTCACAATACACTGTTGAGCCTGGTGAAAGCTGCACTTGCCAATGAGACTTAACACTTCATATTATTTTTTTCTTTTTCACTTCCTAGGCAGACCATGAAAGATGCAGGGTTTTATGAAATCTTTTCTTGTGTCATTTGCTTTACTTAACAAGGTGAGACAAGGATAATAAAACAAAAACCCCAAAGCCAACAGCAAAAAACAGCCTGTGCAGATTTCAGAAGGGAAGATCTAAATGATCAATGTTATGCATCAGGATTGACATCTGACATATTATCCAATAGTTCTTTAGCTAAGGGCTTGAATAGACATAGAGTTCTTATACAACACCAGAATCAAGCTCACAAATCTTCTCAGAAAGAGAAATTGATTGCACTCCCCAAAAAAATCAATATCAGGATAAATCCTTTATCTTTTTAGAAAAGTATCCTTCTACACATATCTAAGTTTAGATCATAACTTTGTAACAGTCATAGTACTAGGATTACTAACAACTGTATTTAAAACTAAGTTTTTGTTACTTTTTCCATTTACTTGTTTGTGTTCAGTTGGATTTTGATTAAGAGCTGACATAATTAGTATCACTTTTTCTTATTGTCAGTTTACATCCTATTTTAGTGAATGAAAGTTGAAATAGGTGTTTTTGCTTAGTCTGAGTAATGCATTAATTATTTGACTTCAGATCTTTCAAAACTATTTCTCTTAAATATTTAGCCATATCAATTTTTATAGCGAAGTAGTTGAGACAAAGTAAGGTCGTTGTTGATGACCTTTGAAGGTCGCTTCCAACCCAAACTATTCTATGGTTCTATGATTTAACTTGGTGAGTTTACTTTGATTCTTTCCTAACAGTTCATAAGAGCAATTAATTCCACAATCCAAAAGATTAATAATTATTAATAAAATTAATTAAAAAATTGGAGAATTCTTTAGAAGTTCTCAATTTGCTACTAGGTGGTTACAGTCAAGGTCAATGAAACAAGACAGCAACAGCAGGGAGCTATTCCTTTGAAGACAAAGTAATTTTGTTTTACGTACCTGGAAATTTAGGTATAAAGTAGGTTATAACTCATACCCAGCTGAAGTGAAACTGAATATTAAATGAGCCAGAAGAAAAAATCAAAGCATATATGTTTGCTTTGGACCAGATGTGAGTTTCTAGGCCCTTGTTTTACCTCCCAACCTTTGTCCATGGTTTTATAGGTTCTGTCTTATAACCACTGACAGCAGGGGTGTTCTCTTATTATTGCGCCTATATTGTTTATTTAGTTACAGGAACTATTGTATTATTTAACTTGGTGGAAGTCAAGAAGAAATGCTGGAAGTTTAACAGGTATGCGTTGGAGGAGAGTTGAGTCTGGTGGAGGAACAAAATGCCTTCAAAAAAACCCTGGCATATGGGAAGGTGTTTATTGTCATTCACTATAGTGTCCAGTCTTTTATTAAAATGAATAATTAAAATGATCATCACACTGCAGTATGTCATAAGGTGTTTGCATCTCACAGTGAAGATGACAGGACGGCATGAGGCACACTAGGAGCTCTGTGTGTGTGAGCACCGTAGAAGTTACTAGGCAGAAAGGTCTAATAATTTCACATATTTAAAAAATCTGTTTTGAGGGGTCTTTACTTTCCATAGAGCATCTTTTCTCATGATTGTTACTCTTTCCTGTAATATGTCTTGAAACTGGGGAGTCATGGGCAATCTGTTTAACCTTATGCATATTAGAAATAAGAAATTGAACACTTTAAAATATTTAATCCTTTTTTATCAAGGTTAATAGCAAACGTTTTCAAAGCTTGATCTATATTACTATGTTCTGACCCCACACAGAACTTGCACTTTCATCTTTTTATATTCAGTTCTTTGCAGGGACAGGTAATGACAAAAAATTGTATCCACAGCACATTGCAGAGTCTATTTCAGTGCCTATAATATTGATTGATTCAGGTGATGAACAGTTCTGAGACCTCTAAAGAAATAAAAGCTTGAGATTTTACAATTTGGGATAAAGAAAAATGGACAGAAGCAGCCTCAGAGATTCCATGGAACATACCCCAAGTAGAAGCTGTTGCACACAATCATAGGAAAATGGATATGTAAGAAGCTCTGGCAGAATTCATTTGGAGTGATGTACAAAACTGAGCAGTTAAGTGACAGAAAGTGAAGCCAACTCTCTGGCTTCCTGGCTTTGAGTTATGGCTGTTTCAGAAATAAACTCTGAAAACATTCTGCATGTAGAAATAAGCGGTCAAAAATCTGGAACTATGATGGACAGAGAAGACTCATGCTAAACTTAGCTTCAAGCATTGGTGCCAATAAAAAAAGTCCATGGGCAGGATTATTTTTGCCAATAGCTAATCCCAAAGCAGCTGATTCTGTTTGATTGATTGTTCTAAGAACTTATTGCAAAATATGGTTCTGAATATATTAATATACCTCCCTCTAATCCAAACTACAATGGTAATTAGGAAAGGAACACAAACAAGTGTGTGCTAAAAGGACATACTTAGAGCTTTTAAATTACAAAGCACCTATGACATTTGTTTATTGGTGAGATTTTGTTCAATAATCCAAAATAAGTTCCTTCATGATAATTGCTGAGTTTAGCCATTAAAGTCTGTCCAGGTGCATAAGTTCTCTTTAGGTACATGCTCAATAAGATGGCTTTATCTGACTCAGCCAAGGTAAGGAAAATAATGCTTTTTTTTTTTTTTACATATTAGGTAGTATTTTCAGGACTAGTTTTCCCTCACCCATAATAAGTGGCATTGTCCAGGTCTGCAACAAAAATTAATTGAATTTTATAAAGCACCTCTGCTGTTTAGAATTCATGAACTTCAAGCTACCTAACTTCTTACAGTATGAGGGACAAGCTTGTGGAGAAGGAAGAAAACTTCACAAATAACTTGACTTTCAACAGAATTTGATACTCTTGCACAGCATTCCCATAGTTGAGTTATAGAAACATTAGGGAACTAGCGTAGAGTGGGTAAGCAAGTAGCTGAAAAGTCATACTGAGAGTAGCTATCTGTTGTTCACAAACTGAACAGAAGAGTAAAGAGAAGTTTCTCAAGGTCAGTATTACTTGTTGTTTTCATTAAGGATTTGGACAGCAGAATACAGAATGCCCTTATTAAATTTTCAGGCAAAAAGAAGCAAGGGCAGGACAACTACAAGCACTTGGGAAGATTAGAGTGTGAAATGCTGATTGATTGGAGCAATAGCATGAGACAGACAGGATGTTTATCAATGAGAGAAGGGGCAAAATCCCACACATGAGTATAATCAGCTATCTGCATGCAAGATGGAGAGTGTTAGAAAAGCAGAACTTATAAAGAAGAGAACCTACAGCTTTTAGAAGATCAAAAACTAAATCAGAGACAACGGTGACTTGGTGCCCTGCCTTGTGATAAAAAGCAAAATGTTTAAAATGAATGAGGGAACATGTTTGCTACGCTGTAGAAAAAAAGATTTCAAAACACTAAGGGTAGTCAAGCTCCAAAACTGAATGGTTATCACTGAAGACTGTTTGGTACACATTGGTAAATAAAGTGCAGCAGTAGTTTAAAGGCTCATTAACAATACCTGGTTTCTGTATTTCTCAGTCAAGCTGCTATTTCTCTGGAAATGTTGTTCATATTATTAAACGTATGCTCTCCTGGGCTGTTTATGATGAACAAATTAAATCCCAGTATACGAAGCAAGATACCTGGAACAAAGGATTACTCATTGTTTTAAAGATAACTGATAAAATGCTTTGACTGCTTTGAGATTTCAGATATTTCTGAAATTTCTTAGTATAGAGATGAAAAGCTGGGAAAGACAAAACTGGCTGACAATGTCTCCAGGTTGTTGGCCCCATTGTTGTTGCACCTGTGGGTATTGTGTACAATTGTTGAGTGTATCTGTATGGAACCTTTGCAACATGTGAGTGAGCTGTAAGGATAGCTCCAATTAGACATGCAAACAGTTTTAATGGAGTGAGAAGAACAGGTTCACACAAAAAGCTGTTAGCAGAGCTTAGGTCTGAATTCTGGTGTTCTAAGTCCCAGAAAAGCTCTTAACCCACAAGTTATTTCTATCCCTGCTATTAGAACTGAAGGTTGCCTTCTAGCATGGTTAGATGATGCTTAAGTATTAACAACCAATAAAGTATAAATAAATCCTGGGTAGCTGGGTTATGACTGCTGAGCAGAATTCCTGATATTTACAGGGTTATTTACAGTCTTCCCTTCAAGTTAATGTGTTGTGTTTGTTTTGTTTTTTTTTTTTTTTTGTCTGCTGATGTTTTCAGAAATCCTGAAAAAAATTAAGCATAAGTTTACTTTTTCACATATGGAGCACAATGAAGAGAGGTGAAGGAATTTGCCCATTGTTTTCAATAAGGATTGAGTTGGGCTTTGGAAGTGGTTCCAATGTCTTTGTGTATACATGTGTGTGAAACTAAGCATACAGGCAAGTCACAGCCAAAATTGCCTCCTGTATTCATTATTGTCAAAGAAAAATGGAGAATGGTCACGCAGTCCTTTTAACATCATACTTTCAGGGTTTAGAAAGTTGTGAAAAAGATGGAATAGCAAACCAAGAGAAGATCATAGGTATAACAAACATTCACATGTAAAATTGGCAGGAACTCTTTTTTTCATAAGGAATCTCATATTTCTCATTGCATTAATCCATTTGACTTCTGTTTGCTTCAGATGCAAAATGACCAAATTATTGGTGTAGGTGAAAAAGAAAGGCATTCATTTCACCTAATGACTTTATTCACCAAATACTTGATACTTTGTAGTGTCAAGAAACTTACCTAACAGGCTATTTGCAATAGAATATGGGTCTGAGATATGTCCTATCTTTGGCCAAGAAGAGGTTAATTAACTGCTTTGGGAGGAGGAAAGAGGACCAGCCTTTTCCTGTAAACACTGTCCAGTGCTCATGTTCTAAAGGGAAGGCATTATTGCTCTGGCTAATTAGGAAAAGGAAACAAAAGAAGGAAGCCAGTTAAATTTGTGTTTACACAGGAACGGGCAGCAAATTCACTGTAACTAATGATGGAGGAAATAGATGTTGCTCTCTTTAGCTGCAAAGTTTAAGTTTGTCAAGAGATGTAATTTGGTCATAAAGAGTAATTACCTGGGAAAAAGAAAAAAAGAACATATGATCAGATCTTAGAAAAGAATATGTTTGTGTGTTCTTTCGCCCTGAAGTAAAGACCTGAGGCTGGTTGAGGAGGTTTTTTTTTTTGTGATATTCCTGTTTCTTTTTTTTTCAAAATACATTTATATGCCAAAAGCACAACTGTTTTTCTTCTCTCTCTGTAACTCTAAAGGTTGAAGTACACAGTGTGTTCTGCACTGAACATGGAAACATTATGCATGCTGGCATTGGATTTGATGCAGAAATATTTGAGGGATTTATGAACTTGCTGGGCAGCTGTCAAGGTTTAAGGCAAGGCGACAATAAACCATGGCAGATGCTCTCTGTTACCACCTGTACCCTCCCTCCACCCTCTCATTTAGATTGGAAAGATGACAAGGAAGATAAGAAGGTAGGACAAGAGACTCAGAATTCAAGCTGGAAGGTTTTAAAGGGTTTTACTAATGCTACTAATAAATAGAGAATATGTACAAAATATACAAAACCAACCTTGAGTGCTCGATGTGGAGTTGGCGTCACTCCAGCAGCAGCGGAGCTGGGTGTGCAGAGCTGGCGGCTCCAGCAGGTGCAGGCCAGGCCCCTGGAAGTCATGGGTGGGACTTCACAGCAAACTGGAAACTGGATTTCAGGGATGCAGGACCTGAGGCCTTCCAGATCTCAGGCAGACAGACAAGGTCCTCTCTAGATGCCGGCCATGGTTAAAAAGAGACAGACCCTCGCGATCACCCTCTTATATAGGTCGTATGACAATTATGGGATGGAATACTCAGTTGGTCAGTTTTAGTCACCTGTTCCATCCACCCCTCCTCAAACACGCCCCTCTCATGATGGAACAAGGGAAATCTTATCAGTCTTTATTGGCCACAATAGTAATAAATCTAAACGTGAGCTTCTTCAGCATTCCGTTGGTCTTCTTATCGGCACCGAGTACAGCATCCAGAGAAAAATATGCAGGCTAAAACTCAGAAAAGTACAGCCACCTAGAAGAAAAGTATAGCCACCTAGAAGAAAAGTACAGCCACCTAGAAGAACTTAGCTGAAAGGAAAAATCACTAAAAGAGAACTGGTCTTTTTTTTTTTTTTTTTAACAAAACCAGGAGAGCAGCTGAAGATAAGGATTTTGATGGAATGCATACTCATGTATGCAGAAATCCTTGTGCTGCCCCTTTTTATTTTCCTTCATTGAATAAAAGCTTGAAGATACATGTTTCAGTCTTAGTACTTTGGATAATAAGAAGCAGCAAGATTAAATTTCTCTTTCCTTGACAACTTCCAGATCATGTTACAATCTGGTGACATTGTCATTAGATGGGTGATTTGGCCAGTCTACCAAGTCCAGCGACCTACTCTTAACACTGTCTAGAAATCCTGTCTAGCTGTAGACATCCTGATGGAACTGGGAATTGGTGGGCTTGGTGGAACAGTCCCATTAGTTCCAGCAAAGGAGGGAGGTTGTATCTCAATAGGCCATACCATGTCTTGCAGAAATGTTTGGATGTAAGGAATCCTTCACAGCTTTTACTCATGTACTCTTTTTTTTTGTTTTCCTATAGATATTCGATATAATATGTAACTGAGAGCAGCTTGGTTAACATTAGGAAGGCAAATTTCTTCCGGCTAAGTATAGTGGGTTGTTCAACATAGTATATCACAGCTATATGAAGGTAGGGTGACACAATAGGCACAGTCACCTCTGATTGTAATAATGCAAGTTACTGTGTGTTAATATTACATTGGAATAGATACTTGAGCCCTGTACTGTGATTAGTGGTGTTAAGGGAACAAGTAGTTATTTTTGTGTTGCTGGTCTAGTTTTGATGCTGATAACTTCATTATCTACCTTTCTAAGTTGTTCAGATATTTTACATTCCATGAAGATGATGGAGTGTTTCATATTATGAATAACCTAGCTAGCCACAGCTGCGACTGGAGAGAAGAGATACAGAAGCCGAACCCTTATCAAAAGACTAATAATTCATTCCGGTGAACAGTAGTCAGAAGGTACCTCTCCTGTAGAACTGATTTATTTTGGCAGTCCACCCTGATAGACTGGTAAAAACTGTGGTCTGTTTGTCAATGATGCATAGAAATCTTTGATCTACAAGTTACATTGTGCACACTGTGCATAACCCTCGAAAATACTCTCCTTTTGCCTGCAACAGACAGTGTGAAAGTAAAGAAATTGAGAGAATTGGTAACAGATGTTTTAGAAGGAACCTGTCACCATCTCAACTGTTTGCAAAGAAGTATTCCTCATGTCTTCTGACAAATGAGGAAAAAAGGCTGTTGCATAGAAGTCAACATACTACCAGCTCCCTTGCAGAGCTTTTATTTTTGTGAAGAATCTCAGCCATTTTTCCAGAATTTTTTTCTTCATGCTAATTAGTTTTTTTCTGTGTAAATCTGGCAAAACATTCTAAGTATGTAGGATGGTGAAAACATATTAAGTCTTTTATGTGTTTACAAATAGGCAAAATCAGATCTGATTATGAGGAAAGTATGGTTTTGTTAAATGACAGTCCTAATTCCATTCTGTTAACTGGCCTGTTTTATCAAATTGTCATAGCTGAGATGAGGTCCTTGACAAAGTTATATCTTCCAAACTTGTTTTAAAATGTTGTCTTAAGGTTGTATTTAGCACAAGTGATACAAAAAGGAAAATAGCTCGCTGAGAGGTAGTTGCTTTAGATCCATAGCTTGTAAACAAAAAACACCTGGCTGATATAATGTGCAAAGAATCCAGTTGCAGAACAAATGATTCAATTAATTGGGCAGTTTAGCATTAGTGGCTGCCCTCTATGGATGTATTATGCAGCAATCACAGTAGAGAACTAGCAGATGGCAACTTTGGAGTAGGATTTCCCACAAAAAAAAAAAAAAGAAAAAAATTTAAAATGGTGAGGTTTTGACTCAGTTGCATTGGAATTGAAATCATACTTTCAAAACGTGAGGACTAAGGATCTGAAGGACTGTGTGAAATTTTTTTTGTACTTTGTGCTAGGGAATAATTACATGGTAAACTGTGATGGGGAGTGTCTCTTAATTGCTGTTAAAGAGTTGTCCACTTTGTATAAACTAACCACTAATTTTCTCAAACAAAGAGAGAAAATGATTTAACGAGAAAGCAGATGAGAGCCTGAATCTCCTGGATTCTGGGGGATGGTCCCAGACAACAAATTTACCAGCTGAGGTGAACTTGTCTCTTTTATTTTTGAACAGACCTCTCATCAGAGATCTGAAATCATTCTAACAAAAGTTGGTACAGCTAGTACTGTACTTCAAAATTTTGGATTAGTTTGTCTGTAGAGATGGATTCAAAACTGTGAACAACACTACAAATAGGTATTTTTAAGAGCTTTGGCTGTGAAATTAAAGAAATAAACTATTAATATCTGATATGTATCTGTGAGGTATTAGTCTTACAATTTTCTGTTCTGTTCTTTGCAAATGCTTTGATTTTATTTATGAGTCTCCAAATAAGGATTATCCTCCCCCTCAAAAAAAATCAGTGAACCAATCTCGGCAGTCCCAGAAGCTGGATCTGCAAGAACCACCAAGCACTCCATAAAATTTCTTTCTGGCACAGAACTAGGTAATTTCATGGAGTCTTTTAGGTTTTATATCTCTTTTTGGACAGAAAACTAATCTCCATCACAACAACCAAGCTCTCCAGAGTTTTGCTGTTGGCTTCCACAGTGCCAGGTTTTCACTACTGGATATTTTTGTTGTCTTGCCAGATGCCAAATGAATAAGTGAACCACTGATAGTGACTTTGATCCCTTACCATTAATTACATTAGCTTTTGATTTCTGAGCTAAAGACTTTGTTGTGTTACTTAATAGGCTGCAGTAAACCAGTGCACCAGTTTTAGTGGCTTCTGGACTTCTACAGGCACGATGACACTGCCAAACGAAGGCTCATTTCTGTCAGGCTTATGACCACCAAACAAAAGCAATTTAATATCTATCTGAATTGCAAACACTTATGACTATTGTGACCCATTGTTGCTTTCTGTTATCCATGAGAAATGAATAGTTATACAGTGTCTGAATTCTGAGGTGACTGCTTGTGTTTATGTCTTTAGTTTGTGATCCTGTCAGTATTCCGCCTCAAGGTCTTAAAATGTGTGAATTTTCCAATAATAGCCTAAGACTGAATGTTTATCAGTGTGAAGCAGTCATTAGTGTATTTATGAAAAAGCAATTCAGTGGGGAGCAAGCAGAGAAAGAGCTAGTTTAAAATCACCTATTTTGTGTATGTGTTTTGCAATATTTGTTTAGTTCTAATTCTGATCAGTGTTTCAAAACGATGATATACAGATTACTCTATAACTTTGCATGGTTGGTTGGACCAGCCTATTTATTCTAATATTTTTGTTTCCAGCCCCAAGGTGACCATACATTGCATGTTGATTAGAACCATACAGCACTTTTAATAGAATGCCCTATTGCCCTGGCAGGAACAAGCACTGCTATATATTGGCATGGATCTAATAGTAAACTATTCAGGACTGAGGCTGGCAGAGGAAAATGTGATACAGGCCTGAAGTCTGTTGTGAGTTTTCACTGTCAATTTACCCATCTGTTGTGGCTTTTCAAGGGGGAAATCTCCAAGGATATGCTTGGCAACACAAATTGGTATAGAATCTGATTTTGCACTTTTCAATTGCTATTTTAATGGTCATTGTCCATCACAAAATAATTAGAAATGTTACTAAAAGAGTGTATTAAAATGTAAACTGTGCAAACATAATTAGACATTTGGAAATTGTACTTGTAAAAGCATAGGCTACTGAATATGATTTCTTTCCTTGTATTCTGTCAGGTGTTTTATTTTTCTTCATTATTTAACATCCTAAGTAATATATTCTTCTTTCCCAGACTTTCAAAGATTTTCTGTTATAATCATACTGTACTTAAAAGCTAGTCTACCATGCTACTCTGATAATGTCCTTTGTAAATGTTTAGAGTGAGTGAGCTTTGAATGGTATTCACAGAAAATGGTATATGCTAAAAAATCCTGCTTTGAGAGCACAATGATATTGAATATTTATTGAATTTACAGCTTGTATGAAAACGCAACTTCTGACTTATGAAAGGCTTTGTTTACCAAATGCATTTCACTGTGTTAAGTATTGGTTTGCTGTGGTATATCAGCAGCCATTCAGCATTAGAGTAAAACTTTTTTATTTAAGAATATCAAAAGGAAAAAGATACAATACATTTAATATATGCTGCAATTCAGTAGCATTTCAATATATTCTTATCACTGAAGGGAAGAAAATAACTCCAAGCACAAATCCAGGGCTCTTTATTTTGCCAACATTTTTGCAGTGTTGCATTTTTGAGTTACCTATATATTCCAACACTAAAACAGCTAAGGCCTGACAAGTAATTTTAGAGCAGAAAGAAAGATGTGATGGGCTACCTGGCATAGGGATCTTGTAGAGTGGAGTATAACTAATTTTTGACCACATCTTGATTAAGAATGAAAGAGGAGTCATGAAGGATCAGGATCAGTCTGGAGGTCAATCCATCTAGCCCAGTATGCCATCTCTGACAGTGACCAGAAGCCAGAGGCTTAGGGAATAGTATAAGAACAAGGTAAATGTGATCCCCATAAATATTCTCTTAACATCCAGTCATGTGCATCTCCAGGTCTTGTGGAGAGAGCTGTTTGTTTGAGAACACTAGCAAGTATCTCTTCTGTGAACTTTGCTAACCTCTCCTGGAAACCCCATAAACTTTTACACTCTACAGCATCTTGTGGCCAGAAGTACTGTAGCTAAACTACTGGCTGTATGAATAGCAACTCTATTTGTTTTGAACTGCCTTCCTTGTAATTTAATCCCCACTTCTTTTTTTTTTTTTGATGAATGGCCAGTCAATCCATATACACCCACTCCGTGACACGTCTGATCTTATATAACTCTTTCATATGCCCCTCAGTCATTTCTTTTTCACTTTGAAGACTCCTAGCCTACTTAGTCATTTTTGACACAGAGGCTGGTCCATATCCCTGATTGTCCCTGTGGTCTTTTCTTAAACTTTTCCAGCTCTGCAATAATCCTTTTGCAATGGACAGCACTGTACTACACGCATTATTCAAGATGGAGGAGAATTAAGTATCCATGGAGTGGCATAATGGCATTCTTTATTTTGTCCTGTCTTTCCCTGTAGTTCCTGGACTTTGCCTCATAAGCCTCTCCTGAGCTCTGAGTTCTATTTTCACTTTTACTCCTTAGTGGGAATGACCAGCTCAAAGACCACAATTGTGCATGAGAAGTTAAGGCTGTTTTTTTCCCCCTTAACTACATGATGTTTTGTGCATCTTTGCTGATATCTTGTTCTGCTGTTTTATTAGCTATTCATGTTGTGTCATAGATCTTCATGCAATTATTTGTGTTTCTTCTTCAGCTTTATGCAATTAAGAATAAGTTAGAAACCTCAGCAAAATTTGTCTCCTCACTGGTCACTCTGTTTCCAGACTGTTTATGAATATGCTGCACAACACACATCCCAGCACATACCCTTCTTCAACTCAATTCAAGGCCTCCTTCCACTGTAAGGACCAAGCATTTGTACCTGCTGTTCTGTTTCTTGCTTCTTCTACCTTTTTTTTTTTTTTTTGAGGCGGTGTGGGATCATGGGGGGGTGTGAGTGGGGGTGGGAATGGACAGGGCAGAAACTGTTTATCCATTCCAGGTCCTTCCATTTTATTCAATGGCAATTAACTTTCCTCAGCAGCCTTTTTCAGAGGACTCTATCAAAGTCAACAAGTTTTCATGTATATAAGTCCTTAGCAAAGCCTTCAAAGAACCCCAGTGAGCTAATAAAGCAGGCTTTCTTTTCACAAAAGCTGTGCTGACTTTTGCCCCAGTTATCCATCATAGTTATACACGTGTCCACCAACTCTACCATGCAGTGATGTTTCTAATAATTTGTCTTGTAAATCCAGATGTTGGCAAAAATTATGAATATTAAAAGTATGTCCCATTTCCATCAGGGTTCAAGCTGTCAGTACTATAGATTACTAAAAAGGCAAAGTTAGGGATGTTGTAAATGTGGACTATTTTTTAAAAAGGTTAGAAATCATTCAATCCCCCTCACTCACATGTTCTTTCACTACCAGGAGTAAACTTCCTTTGCACTGAATGCTAAATAAAAAGGTGACTAAATATTTGATATAACAGCAAGCATTGGAGACAATCCATTGAGTCTCATAAAGGTCAGCAAACAATTCTCTGTGTCACAGCAGTGCCCACAGACTACAAGGTGTCACTGAGATGTAGGAGAAGACATACTTCAAACTTGATAGCCTGCAGTCCACAAAAAAAGTCCGTGAAAAAATTAGTGTTCCTGTTGCTACCAAGACTCAGCCTTTGTTGCTGTCCTGACTGCTCTCACATCTTATCTCTCTGGCTAAAATGAATAAATGAATCAGTGTCTTTTATGGACCCTGAGTGATTTGATGGTTGGTTTTCATGAGTTGAGATTTTATGATTTTATGAGGTGATTTTGTACAAGTTCATGTGATTTTCAGTGTACAAAAGAGGTAGAAAGGGAGAACAAGGAAAATGTAAAAACCTCAGGGGAACCTGAAGTCTTAGTAATGGATTCCACAGCTTTGTTTTGGCACTCCACTTGCTAGGGCAGAACAGGAGACATGACAAATGCTTTCTGGGATTCATTTTCCCTTCACAGTTCTTTCCTGTGGATGTTTCTATAGCAGGAGATGATCCAGCTAATAGAGAATGTGATTGCCTATATATGATGACTGATTATGTAGCTATTAAAGTTTTCTGGAACTTGCTGTGACTATACAGTTCATAGTAAAAAAAAAAGTAATTTAGATCACATAAATTTCTGTAATTATCGTATGTAAAGATTGTGATGAGATGTAAGTGGAGGTATTATGAATAGGATTATTCCATGGCAGATCATGTTTTAATTTTTCATTTCACGAAAGAGAATGAACATGTATGTGTGCACAATTTTATAGGAGTGTATTTTATAATTGAGTGATGAGACTTGTTTCACCTAAAATGGAAAAAGTAACTTTCAGCTCATCTTAACAAAGTTTTAATTAAACACTTGTGACCTGAAAATAATATTGAAATGTCACTAAACAAGATGCCTTTCTTCTTGCAATGTCATGTATTTTTTGGCAAAAGTAGACTTATGTTTACATACAAGGACCCTGCTTGGAGCAAAGCCCCACTGTATCTCATGCTATTCAGTGAATTGGATCCAATTAAATAAAACAGAAAAAGTACAGCCTCATAATAATCTTTCTGTGCAGAACTTCATGTGCAATGCCTTAATAGTAAAAACTTAATTCCTACCATGTGTGCTGATTGCTTCCATATTGTAACAGTAAACACATTTCCTTCAGATACTGTACTTTCCTGCTATGCTTAATCAGTTACTATGGCTCATGTGCTGGGAATAAAATAGCTCGGCATATTTCCCACCCTTCTCAGCTGAATCTTGGTCCTTCTGTCAGGTGAGTGGTCCTCTGGCACTTCACACTTTCGCATGAAAATGAGAATTGGCACTAGTGCCTCCTCTGGTTTAGAGGTGGACTGTTAGGTTAACAGTTGGACTTGGTGATCTGAAAGGTCTTTTCCAACTAAAACGACTCTACAATTCTATGATTCTATGGTAGTGCTTTTAATGGAAGAGGAATCACTTTTTCTTTTGATGTCCTACAGCAGGTTGGAAACACAACAGCCTCATGACAAAAAGTGTTGATCTAGTCAAAACTCACTCTATCAGCTGAATCCTGCTTTGAAGCTGTGATATGTTAAGCTGGTATTGGAAGGCTTTATGCTGGATCATGCATAGTCCATCCTCTTGTAGCCAGTGTAAAATCAATTGAACCTTAGTTTTTACCATTCACTTCCAGAACGGGCTAGAATTTAGGACACACAGCTGTGTCAATATGCACCCATCGGCAAGGAACGCCTCAGTCAGAATACTGTTTTTTGTAGCCTGTCCTTTGTTCTCTATGTCCCTTTTACACATTGTAGTAGAAATATAAGCATATAATCTGGGACTCTGTATTTACTTGGAGTTCCAGCTACCTTAAGGTTAGTCTTGTGACACCTTTGCCCTTTTTTGGATCTTGTCATTAGCCAGTCCTATTCTGTTGATATCAAAATGTCGGTCCAGCAACAAGAATTGCTTTGATTTGTTAAGTGACACAAACATATCCCACAAATTCTTTTGGAAAGGATCACTGTCTCATTCTTAGTGAAAACTGTGCAAACAAAATGTAGAGCAGTTAATAATGTTCAAAACTTTACTGTCTGGAGAAATATAAAGTAAAAAAAAAACCCCTTACAATAATCTGTTGAGATGGCACATGGCACTTTGCATCAAATGTTATTTGCACCATGTGAATTTGCCTTTGCTCCAACACCTCCATGCTCCTCGAGAAAATAGTCAAGCAAAATTTTACACAAGGGTCTAATTTCAATAGCATGGTTCAAGCTATGGGTCTGAAAAGAAACCATCATATACTATATATTCAAATCTATCATGGCATGATATTATATGACATGTGCCGTCAAAAGGACACACAGTCATGAGAGTAAAAGCAAAACATAACCCGATCTGAACAGGCAATATTTGTACTGAAATTAAATGACAGATATTTGACCTATTAGCACTCAGTGTACACTGCTGGAAGGGAAAACATGAAGAAAGCCCAAAGAAGAATCAACACAAAAAACCATAAAAAGGTGATAAAAGAGGAGCAGAAATAAGAAAGTTTCTTAATTGAGCCTGGGAAAGAGAACTTTGATCGATGGCCTTGCTTTCAACTCTCTGATTATAAGAATGCCTCCCTACAGCAGTCCACGCCAATATTGGGTGACTGTGTCAGAGTGAATAATAAATCTGGCTGACATTATAGGCAGTTGTCTTAGTTCACACCTTTAATAGAACTGCAACAAAAAGCAAATATGTTACATTTATTTATTTATTTATCTATTTATTTATTAAATTTGAGGGCTTTAAATGTTGACAGCTAGTTCATTGAGTTTGATTTATTGGCTGTGGAAGCAGGAAGGAAGGATTCAGCTTTGATCTCTCATGGGCAGCTGAAAGTTTAACAAATGTCACGTTGTTGAAGTTATTGCTTTCTATTCTCTGAAATTCGTGTGTCTTGAAGATGCAGATCCCGAGTGCTCTCTGAGGTGCTTCAATTTTCCACTGAAAATTGTTGTTGCTCCTGGGAATAGAGTTGTTTCTCCCTTCTCAGCTGAAACACTGAACCCTTATGAAGAATCTCCTGCATGACATAACATCTGCTTTTTCTAGCGAACAACAACAACAAAAAAGTACTTAATTATTTTGATGCTAGATGTACTTTTTCCTCATGAAACATTACCAGGACATGTATTTAGTCTCAGGTAAATCTAGCTGTCTAAAATTTAACATGTTAGGAATCTTGCCACCTATTTCCCCATTCTATCTGGTATGAGACAAATGAACAGCTGAATCAGGAAAAAGGATCAGTCTTCTGCCTATAGCTGTAGAAGCCTAAATAATTGTTAGATCACTGAGTTTATATGAAGCTCACTAGAGATGAGATGTCAGGGAGGTGTGTTCAAAGTTGTTCAAGATGTAAAATTTTTAGTGTGTCTAAACCCCAAATTAGAACATTAACAAAACTCTGCTAAGAATTTTTTTAATTTTATTTTTCTGTGTGTACAAACCCCTTGAAATCAACGGGGTTTGTTTCCCCTAAATGCCAACATTAATTTCTGTGAACGTAGGTGTGGAAATCTAAATTTTAGAGGGTGTACATTGCTACAATCAAACCAAAACTTTATTTTAGCTTTCTGAAGGACTCTGACTAGCTGTTCTTAGTTTGTTCTTCTCTGAATTCTGCAGTTTAATTTTGTCCTTCTATAGGAATCGCTGTGACTGTTGTGGTTGCTCTATTTGCTCTTGGTGCTGTAGTAAAATGATAAGTGTCATCGTAGTAGATTGACTCCTGCACCAGATAAGCAGCTGCCCTCAAGTGTACAAGAAAAACTGTGCCAGGTCGTAGAAAGTCCAAATATGGAAACATCCCTAAATGCTATAGGTTGTTTTATGTGGGAGGTCAGAGTGGGTGATGGCAATGGTCCTAGCTGTAACTTGTTCTGTTTGTAGACAAATGTCAAACCAAACCTAGGAAACATAGAAGAATGTTGCTGTGACTTACTGTTGTAAGAAAAAAATTCCACCCTTCTCAATTTTTTGATCTTGTATTAAAAATCATAATCAAATTCAAATGTGAGATTACCTGGGCCACACAATAGTGACCAGAAAGATTTCATACCCATCATAAGAGTTCAGTATGGTCTGTCAGGAACAATGTGTTGAGTCAGTATGCAAAAAGTTACTAAATTAATCTTCTTATTAACTGCTATAGAACTATTGAGCACAATGAGCCTGTTCAAGTGAATCCAGACCTCCAGTTTTGACTGAATAGCTCTTGATTCATTTAGATGGCTATCAATCTAGACATAATGCTCAAGAAATGAAAGACTCTTAATAACATAATTTTTCTGTAAAGGGAATCTAGCAAAATAACACAGTGTAGTTTTGATATATTTATATGTAAATTCTATTTTAAGCAGTTGCTTTCAACTAGAAATCTCCTCGTGGTTTTAAAACTAGACCAAAGTTTTACAGCTGATTTATAAATCAGGGAAGAAACCTGACAGTGCTATCATGGCTGCAGTCTTCACTGCAATGTGAATGGTGTTACAACCAGTGCACATCCCAGTGTTTATTAAGGATGAAAAACTGGGACCACATTAAGTCTGAATGTAAGTTTGATACACAGGCAAGCAACAAAACAGGCAGCTCCAAAATAATTTTGAAACTTTCCCCTTGTATTACACATGGTGCCTGTTCAGGAAGTCTCTAAAAGTCACAGTGAGCTTAATGGCAGTGGGGTGGTTCACTTAGACTCAGTGGCACTGTACACTGCTTTTTACGTATGCTTACATATCTTCCTGTGCAGGACCTGTGTGTTTCTGCATCTAGTGGGGAAACATGAATGCTGTCTAGATGCAAAGTAAATTCTTCAGAAGCCAGACTGATAGACTAAATTTAGTAATATTGCATATGAGTGAAGTTACTTATGTGCCCTAATATTCACAGAGAGAGGAAGCTCTAATGGTACCTGAGGTATAAAGAGGAACCTAATTCTATAGCCCAAAGTGCATGATCCTTCAGGCATAATCAAAAGATGCTGAAAGCCCATGGCCAGCCTTCAGATCACCACGAGACAGAGCAGGCACTGTCGTTTTATCCAGAAAGATAGAGTCAGGGTGGGAAAGTGTGTGTTATCAGCATTTTGTTTGACAGATTACCGGTAAAGCCCTCTGGGAACTGGCAAACACAAGTTCCAGTGTCTCCTCCAAATACAGGAACGGAAGCACATTTTCTTGCAGAATCACCCAGCGCTAGAACTGTGTGGGTGGAAGAGGTGACCCCCCTTCCTTCCTCTCCTTAGGCCAGGCCTTTATAAACAATGAATTTTGTTGATGTATATTTGTAGCCACTAGCCAGACAAAGAGCCTGAAATCTAGTGTCCTGGCAGGGCTAGATGCCTGTTTCTGTGCGTTCTGATGCCACTGCCGCAAATTAATAAGGAGCCTGAAATTCTTTATAGTCTATAAATGCAAATACTGTTTTTTCTTCAAATATTAGTGGTTAACAGCTCTTGCACCATGATGTTTCAGAGGGAACCCTGAGATTTCAGTAACCTGAGAGCATGTTGTAAGATATGTATTTGCTCTGTCCTGCAAATGTTTCATTCTTCCTCTTTGTAGCATAATCTACAGTGTGAAGTGCTATATTTTATATGTAAAGGAGAAATGACATTTTGCATTGGGTAGGTTTGCTGAAGTGGACTTTTCTCTGCTTCTGGTTCCAGTATTTTGAAGAGAGATTGAGGGACATTAACCTCTGGTTTCAGAACTAAATCATCATTAACTTTAAATGTTCAAAATCCTAGCAAGAAACTGGCTCTGATGTATCATTAAGGATATGCACAGTGTTATGGTGGAAGCAGAAAGTTACACAAAGTTATTTTGGTTTTCCTTCCATAACAGTTAGCAGAGTCTTTTTCGGTGAATGTGAGCACACCACACACTGTCTTTGTGATAACATTTTGTAGTGTGCTCTGAACTTAGTCTTTAAAGCGCTCAAGGTCCCTGAAGGCACTGTGTAGTGGATGAGTTGGTCAAACGACCTTTGCAAATAAGCTGTATTAAGTCTTAGATAAACTTGAGTAGTTGTCGGCTGAACATTTGAATTTGAGGGCTTAATTCTGCCAGTCCTTGCTACTCTGTCCAGCTCTCCGGTCTTCTTGTGGGCTTCAGTCTTTTGGTGAGGTCTGCATGGACTGCTCCATGTGCCTGTGAACAGCTCTGCGAAGGATCACAGTTTTGTGAATTTCATGTGGAGGTTTCTTTTGGAAAATACCATTATCCTTCAAAATACTGGAATTTTCTTCATTTGTTACTTGTGATGCACACCAAAGTGATATTGTGTTCCCCCAAATTTAGTAAACGGAAAATTCTGTTGCTCTAATAAAAACAATAATGTATGCTACGTTGAATTTCATGGGAATAATTCAGCACCCAGCTGCATAATGAGGCTATTTAATTAATATAATATATTCTTTTCTGCATGCTGCTGTATGATTAACAGTCTCCACTGAGACATGTACCGTAGGTGAAATTGAAATGGATGAGCCTAATGAATGAGGATATTTGCATTTCATTACTGTGTTGTATAATTTCACTCAAAATTTTATGGGATTAATTTAGCATTATTTTCTGCAGATGATCATAACAATAACTTTTTTGAACTCATTATGAGAAAAGTTGATTCAAAACAAAAGGAAAAAGCACTTGAGTTCTACTTCAACTCAAAAAAGCTACAGAAACTCAGCTTTTTATATCTAAACTCTTTCAGGGGACTTCACTGATCAAGTACGGCCCTGACTTACTGTTGCTGAATTTAAAGGCTACATTCTTGTCAGCTTTATTCTCTCATCTCTCTAATCTCTAACGAGTTGCTAGAAGGAGGTAGGGGAATTTAATTCTCAAAGCAACCATTAGGTTGATGGAAAAGCTCCCTGCAAGATTAATTATTTCTTGCGTAGAAAATGATCCAGACATGTGTTGGATGTAAATGCAGAGTTAGTGTAATTTTCAGTTCTGTTGTTTGCAATTATGGATGTGATATGCTGAGCTATAGGACATAAATTATTGTTTCAGAAACAGCCATTAGGGACAAGGTCAGAAATGAGGAGGAAAAGGTTTTGGAGCAAATCAGCCATGTGTCCAGAATAGTCTACAAATGGCTGGACTCTGTAGAGAGGGACACACACTTTGTAGCAGACCAGGAAAAGGCATTATATTAATAGAAGCAAAATGACTCCCTGAATTTTGATCTCCTTCTGCAGTGTGAGAGTGTGTAGAGTTTCATTTTGTCTTTTGGTAAAATGAATACACTTAACTTGACATGAGTTTCCCCTTAGTGAAACTCATCCTTTGCTAGCAGCTGCCCCAAAGTGTCATCCACAGACAAAGCCATAGTGAGACAGTGATGGCCTTCAAGGCTCAGGTCTCTCCCCTCCAGGTCTGTGTCAGCTGCTCACCTGGCTGCCTGCACCTCTGCTGTCTGGACAGCGGGTGAGCCGAGCAGTGAACCTCAGTAATATATGCTCACATGTGCCATCCCTTCAAAGGCCGTGCTGACTTTGCTGCAGCTTCACTTAAAGACTTAGAGCAAATAAACCTGTGGGTGTCCTATCCAATAAACATCTTGCCAGGGCCAGCTGTATGACAGCACGGATATCAGAGCAAGTATAAATAAAGCAGTGACAAAAGAGCCATACAACTCTAAGGGGGAGGACTGCTTGCTAACATCAACTGTCAGCACATTTTCTAGTGGGAGCAAGGGAGAAGGCAGGGGTTACTCATCCCAGCATTTCCCACTGTTCTTGAAGACAATCTCTGCCTTACCATGAAAGATTCCTTCATGGTGCAGTGCTTTGGGTACTATTACTTAGGATTTGTCTGCACAACAAAGGTAAAATGAATAAAAATACTTTATTCTATAGTGGGTATGTACATGTTACACCTAACTTCTGCCCCTAAGCCAAAATGCCCAATTAAATTGTACCAATGCCTATACAGGAGTTGGCCTGTCCATGGGAAATCACCTATATGTAGTTTCCTGGGCATCATCACTAGCAACTGCAGTTTTGTATCATTTTCTGTTCAAACTACATTTATACTAACTTGTGTGGATTTAATGTGAGCATACATAAATCAAACAGTTCAGCAGTGATGATTTATTATTAGACAGTGGTAGAAGAGCTCCCATGCAACATAAAATTTCTTTATATGAATAAGTGAAGGCAGAGTTTTGCAGTGCTCAAGGCCAAATGAGGCATTAGCCTATTTTTTTTCTGAGTTCCATGCACAAGTTCTTAAATAAAACTCCACATCCTCTGAAAGAACTAGAGCATAGATATATTTCAGACAGCCATCTTCATGTAAAATTTCATCTCATAGAAGGAGAAATAATCCAGAGAGGCTTTTAGGCTGATGGTTTCCAAGGGGAACAGGAACTATTAGGATAGTTTTCATGGGAATAGAAGTAATAGAGTGCACTGTCAGCAAGTTTGTTGATGACACCAAGCTGGGAGGAGTAGCTGACACGCCAGAAGTCTGTGCTGCCATCCAGAGAGACCTGGACAGGCTGGAGAGTTGGGCGGGGAAAAATTTAATGAAACATGACAAGGGAAAGTGTAGAGTATTGCATTTGGGTAGGAACATCCCCTTGTTCCAGTATAAGTTGGGGAATGACCTGTTAGAGGGCAGTGTAGGGGAAAGGGACCTGGGAGTCCTGGTGGACAGCAGGATGACCATGAGCCAGCACTGTGCCCTTGTGGCCAAGAAGGCCAATGGCATCCTGGGGTGTATTAGAAGAGGTGTGGTTAGTAGGTCCTTCCCCTCTACTCTGCCCTGGTGAGACCACATCTGGAATATTGTGTCCAGTTCTGGGCCCCTCAGTTCAAGAAGGACAGGGAACTGCTGGAGAGAGTCCAGCGCAGGGCAACAAAGATGATTAAGGGAGTGGAGCGTCTCCCTGATGAGGAAAGGCTGAGGAAGTTGGGTCTCTTTAGCTTGGAGAAGAGGAGACTGAGGGGTGACCTTATTAATGTTTACAAATATATAAAGGGTGAGTGTCACGAGGGTGGAGCCATGCTCTTCTCGGTGACAGCCAATGGTAGAACAAGGGATAATGGGTTCAAACTGGAAAACAAGTACTCAACATGGCAAGTACCATGAAAAAACATCACCTGCTCCAGGATGCATGTCTGGTGAGGAGGATCTGACCAAGCCTCAACAGTTTTGTATCCTAGCAGAATTACTTTCCTCAAACACCAGAAGAGAACTGAGTCATTTCTTCCACAATGTCCTGATCTTTCTGGATAACACTTGCTTTGGTTTCCTCTCCCATGATGGTCTCCTGTATTACTGGCCTTTACATTCAACCCATTGTCTTTTCAGAATGTGCTCATTTCCTTTGTGTAATCTGAATGAAGAATGGGCTAATAGTGTTTGCCACTGTTTTGTAGGGTTTGTATCCTTTTTTTTGGCTAATGAAAAGCTCTGTGAAAAAACCCAGCTAAATTAAGTAGGCTTTTAATTTCTTAGATTTAAAACATTTTTCCCTGTTGGCTTGTTTATTTGATTTTACTTTTTAATTGCTGGCTTTTTAACTAAATTGAGCTAGATATGTTCTAGTTTACTCAGTTGGAATGACAAAGAAGGGATATGTACAGTTTGAGATAAAAAAAAGACAGTCAGCTACTAAAGCTGTATTTCACCTTTCTTGATTTCTCTGAATGTAATAGTTATTAGAATTCAAGTTCTGGATTTCTAGTGTTTGTAAGCTATGGTGGAAAGAAGCTGCTGTAGTAACCTGTAGCCTACATGTAAGGTTTACAAATTGTGAAGGAAATGTAACTGAACTATTCAGATAATTCTTCCCAGTGAACTCATCCAGAAATAACATGGACTAATGGCTGTGATACTAACCCTAAACAGAGGGTACATGGATTCCTTTACTGATTTTACCAAAAAAGAATGGTGTAGACTTGCAAAAATCTCTCTGTCTCAGTTTCACCCTCTGGAAGACAGAGATTTTGCTACCTTTTTCTCTGAAAACAGTAGATCAAAATGTTTACAGAAGTTACTGTGTTGGCACTGAGAGACAGAGACAGTATTCTTAGTCTGTTAGTGCTAAATCTAGAGACACACCAGATAAAAGAGATGTTAGAATCAGACACCTTTCTTACATTAGGTTGGCATCTCTGCAGGAGAAATACAACGTTGCAAAAACAGATTGGTAAAAAATAAGTTCCAATCTAGTCTTCAATTCTAATAACTGCAGTGAAAAATATTTCTCAAATGTAATGAGAACACATTTTTCTTCCCACTGTGAATATAAAAATGATAGTTTTTTATTTTCTATTTGAAGCTGAACACCACTTCTAGTGAGAGCAAAAGATACAAGCACCTCTCAGAGTTATATCAATGTAAGTGAGAGAAGACAGTAGGGGATGCTTAGAGCCAGGTAGAGAGAGGAAAAATTAATTGGATGAGGCAGGGGAGACTCCATCTGATAAGGCATCAGTAACCATGGCACTGCTGCTGAGGACAAATTTGAGAACTTACTGATAGGCATGAGGTGGGAAAAAGCAAAAATATCCGTATGAAGACTTAGATCAAAGAGTCTGGTGGTGAATGGTGCCTGGACAGTGGATGTAAGCACATTAAGAGCAAGATGAGGAGATGAGGGAAGGCCAAAGTGGAGATGGGGATGAGTTTGGTAAGAGCTGAGGGAGGTTGGAAAGTGAAGGCTGACATTGAGTAGATGAGAACTGGAACATATTGGAAGTGTTGGGAGACAGCTGAGAGATAGTAACAAATGCTAAATGCCCGCAAGCAAGTCTTCTGTTTTGTCATATCATGCCTTGTAAGCCAACTTATTTCCCCTCCAAAATATGTTTTTCTCTGTTTCTCAGGTCCAAAGTCCAGAGCAACCAGTTACAATACGCATATGGGAGAACTGGGAGCCTGGTTATAGCTACTGCTTCAAAAGTACTGTTTCATTTAATAAAATCACTCTCACCTTAGTGTATTTCTGCAGTCAATGTCACAGATTTTTGTATAATCTGCACCTTAAAGGGAAGATTTCTGTTGGCTGTACTGGAAGTAGTGATGAGGAGAGGGAAGTCAGCATCAATGTTGCTGCTAAGAAGAGTCGTATTCAGAAGGTTCTGACATCCACATAAATTTATGTTTTTAAAGTTAGACTAGTCTGAAATAGTTTCATAATTTAATTTGGTATTTTTACCTGATGAGAATATTTTTTGCTTGTCTGCAAATGTCATCTACCCATTAACTTTAGAAGAACACAGCATATTTCTGCTTTCTAGTTAATGATGGCATTTGATCAACATATTATAGAATAATTATTTAGTTTGTGATCTAAATTATTTATAGAGAGTACATAAGTAGCAAAACACATGGTTGTATTTCCTGTGGAACTCTTGTGCCTGTATTAATTGTTTCTTCTCATTTTTAATTACATCTCTTTCTGGATTTTCATTGCAGTTATATATTCATCTTGTTCCCTTCCATCTAATTTTCTCTTACTACAATAAAAATGCTTTTCTTTGAAGAAGTTGTTTAATGAGTCTAAAGCTCACTGCTTGCCATGTGTCCAGCAATCACACAATTTGCAATGTGTGTCTGTGTTTTGCAGATGTTGCTGAAGATAAACAGTCCATATGCTGGAAATTCTGTCTTTGGCAACATCACATCCATTGAGTGTCAATTCTGATTTTTCACTTTCTTGGATTTAAGCTGCCTCATAATTTTGTGGGTTTAGACCTGATCCTTTTCTTACGTTCCTCGTGATTCTGTCTCTACCTAAAGTTTTACTAAATCATTGGAGATCTACAATTTATATTCATAGGACTCCTTGTTCTGTGCATTTTAATTTAATACATTAATGTAATTTTATAACTTATTCATGAATCAAAATTCCTACTAGGAAAAGAAACATGGTAAGACCGTTACAACTATTCTGTTTGATATTTATTGCTGTTGTCATTTTCTTTTAAACAATAGAGTTTGTTTGTTAGATTTTATCAGTGGTTCTACACATTCACATGTGTTTCCACTGTAGCAATCTGTCAAACCTGTAACCAAAATATCTTCTTACCTTATTGAGTAAATACTTGTGTGACACTACAAAAGGACAAAAATACAGGGAAAGGTGAGAACTATAAGAAGATAAGAAGAAACAAATCTGAGGCAGTGAGAGACACAGGAAGCTAAGGAAATAATTCAGAGAGAAAGGTACGGGTTTATCATAAGTAGCATTTTGATTAGACTGAGAAAGAAGGCTGCGAAAAGCAAAGCCCAAGAGACAGGGCTATTCAGTTTGAAGTTTCAAGGTATGAGGAAGACTTTCACAGAATTATCTTTTTTTTTTTTTTTCAGCTGTAAACAAATCATTTTTCTCATACAGTTGATACTAGCACAGAAATGGAACATTCAGAAAGCAAGAATATCTCTTTTTTTTTTTTCCAGTAATGCTTAAAGCTGCTCTCAAATAGCTTGATTTTCTACCTTTAGCATAATCGTCTCAGGCGTTGCTATATTTGTTTCTTTCCCTGCTGCCTTTTATGTTGAGTTCATGAGTGCATGGAGAAGAACCATGAAAAGAAGCCATGAAGAAATTCCTCCACTCTTAATGGAAATTCTACAAAACACACTCTTCTGGCACATTTGTGGTGTAGACAGCTCTCCAGACTTCAAGTCATGTTATCCATCTTTGATGTAAACCCATTACAATACAGATGAGTTTTCAAAATCTTTTTGGTTTTTATATCCTGCCTGACCCTTTGAAAAATGGACATAGAGGGAGTTGTATAAAAAAAACAAGTACCTATTTGCCACTGTTGCTAACTGAAAAATACTTCCTTGATACGTGTAGCATGCTGGTGATGTATTTTTAGATTTTGCCAGGCTGTGTTAACTCTTTGCTGCTTTAGAACTGTTCTTAAGGGCTAGTCCACAAAGGGTCTTTCTTCTCACAGTACAATTTGTGAAGAGTGAAAGTGTGTCAGGCTAATTCATTTCAGAAGGACAAGAATCTGGAAACATTTAAGATCATTAACGTTTAGTGGGTGATTTAAAGGGAAAAAAAACAACCAACCAACCAACCAACCAAACAAACCAGTGATGTAAATAGAGGTATGATGGGAAGACTGAAAGGAAAAGTATAATTGGTGGAAAATCAGGAATTAGAATAAATTGTGCAGTTAAAAAGAAAAATGAAATATAAATCCTAGCAGAGATCAGATTTCATTGAAAAGAGATATTGCTACTGTTTGGGATCCTCTTCTCAGCATTCTATTAAAAGAGTTTTTACTGTAATAATCAGGGTAGGTAGCGATATTTCATGACATTTTTGCATTTCATGTACCCTATCAAAGAGTCCTGGGAATCTCTTGTAGTTTCGTAGGATCAAGGAGAAATTATTTACTGGGGTTTTATATTGTATCCCTGTCAAGAAAATCTATGCAATAAATATCTTCCTCAGCAACAGAAGCCCTACAACTGGAAAAAAATTAAGCAAACAAAGATGATACATTGTCCCACCCCACCAGGTGCAATTAGGGATGAGTTAACTCTGAACGCCACATGCAACCTCTCTCACCAGGTGAGATCAGGTGTGAGTTAACTCTGGGTATTTCTGCGCAGTAATGTGAAGTAAATGACAGACAATCACTCGAGAGGTCCAAGTCAGTTATGAATTTACTAAAAGCACTTGGTGGAATACAAATTACAGCAATTAGTGACTTGGCAAAATATATTATTATATCACAAAACTTAACCAGACTTTAGCAGCAGAACTTACAATGATGATATTAACTTTATGTGTTCAAGAAGAAGGAAAAAAGAGAGAGAGAAGGAAAACTAAGATAACAGAGAGAGAGAGTAAGATATCACCACTCCACAGGTCAGTGGGTCCCGCAATGTCCTCTGGAGGGAGGTGAACACATTGAAGGTTTTGGTACACACCACCACCTTATGTCACGCATGAGGTAATTTTATAACCCAGTTCATTTACATGTGAGAGAGGAGAGGGTGGTTTGTCTCCTTTCTCTATTGGCTCTTCATGCAAATTAGGAAGACTCTTCTGGAAATGGGTCTGGGGTCTTGTACTAGGGGAAAATTCACAGTACTAACCAGAAGTGAGTTGTTTTGCCTGTCAGGGGTAGCTGTTGGTTCATATTTTCTTCTGGTAATTCATTGTCCAACAGACGGTTCATCTTTGTCATCCTAATTAGGCCATGAGGCCTTCACAGCAACACTGTTAATTGCACAAAACCTTGGGAAAGACAAGGTGTCTGCCTCCACAGCTATCTATCTTTTCTGCCCAAAGTATCAAAAACTAGATGTTTAAGGCATAACAACATCCTTTGTTTTAATTGGGATGGGGGGAGTGCTTCAAGGTTGTCACATACATAAATTTGCATATTATTATCTTTGCAAAGCAAATAGAGAAACATGGAATACTAGTAACTGTATTTTACCCAAGTACAGTGTCTCCATGATAGCTTATAGCTTAGGTGAGAAAAACCTGTGGAAAGGGCATTGCCGACAAGTAGAAACTAGAAACAATAACTCTAAGAAGACAGAACCACAAATGTTTTTACATATGGAGTCTTAGACATCAGTCTTCATGCTTTTAGGTTGAATTCAGGTTTTTATAGCATTTATACTTCTTTCTATTTTTTTTTAATCACAGTGATGGTTTATTCAATAATAGTATCAATGTGCATCAACAAAGAATATAATGACTAGTGAATAATTTGAATGAAAAAGGCTTTCCTCTTTTCCTGAAATACAGAAGAGTGATCCTCAGATCCACATGCAGTGTATACTCCAGAATGTTCAATATTGTCAAATTGAACTTTGTAAGCATCAGACCAACAGCTCACAATCAGGAAAAGGACAGGTAGGAAACACTCTTATTTAAAAATAATAGAAGTTCTATAACAATGCAGTTCTGGAGAAAGGAGGCTTCAGAAGCACACCCAAAGCCAATCAATGCTGATTTTTTTTCAGGTAAAAACTACTCTGAAGAGAGCTTGTGCAAAGGAGAATATTATCTTGTTATTAGGTCTCATTTCTAACTGAAGATGGATTCAAAACCTTGGATCTAAACAATCTTGAATTAGTCTGGTCCTTGAAATCAAAATCCACCACTTGGAATTCTGCCAAACCGATTATGAATGTGAACAATTACATTAATCTTTACTTCTCCACAATAGGAATGAAGCCTTAAGGGAGGAAAATAATTTGTATGTATGTAGGAGGAAGAAAGAATTTGTGTATGCCAAAGAGCACGCACCAGTTCTTAAAAGAAAGGGAACATACTTCAAATGATTTAGCTTCCAAAATTAATTTTTATCTCCAGATCATGTGCTATTGTTTTCTGATTTTAGATGTGTTACTTTTAATTATTAGAATCCACAGGATTTCCTTCCTTAAGTACAGACTACTAAATGTTCAATGAACACAAATTAAACACTAAAGACTTTACAGCCTTGCAAGCATGCATTACCTTGCAATATGTTATATTTTGGAACAGTAAAATAACATAATCTAGTATGCAGGTTGCCAATAAAATACATTCAATTTTCTCCCATCTTAAGCCTAAGCCTTGTCTGGATGTGTTGGCAGGATATGTAAGGTATGTATTTAACCTCCTCAGGTAGAGAAAAACTTATGGTTCAGATGACTTATTTTCAGGAGAAGTACTGACTATCCAGCTACCCTTCTCCATCCTCTCCTATTCAGTCTGCACTTCATAAGGGAAAGCACGAGAGAGACTGAACTGCTGAATTCTTTCAAACAGATTTTTAGGTGCATACTCCCTTGAGAGGACTGGGATGTTAAACAGATGGAGGTGTTTACCCACAGCCTTGATTTAGAAGCATAATCTCTGGAAAGGACTGGACTGATGATATTTTTCCCTTGCTCTTTGTTTTCCCTATTTGCTAGCAGTATGTCTTCTCCATGCTCAGTATACTTCTTGTTCAGCTTGTCCTTTATGAGGCCTTGGCTGGGGTGCTTGAACACTGGGATTTTGCTTCTCAGTGAAGGACCAAGAACCAAAAACTTGAGTGCTGCAGCCCCAACAGAAAAAAATCTTAAAGGTTAGCATGAAATGATCCTTTCCTAACACATCCCTCCTACCTGGAGGTGGGGTTACGTGAGCAAGGATGAATATCTGCCCTCATGGCAAGGTGCCTGAGTCTCTTACGAGGTCTAGCTCCAACAGTTTTATGTAAAAAGTTTCTCTAGTGGGTGTGAGTCCTATCAACTCTTAATCAAAGTAATACACCTAATATATTTTTCCTCTATTACCACCAAGATGGAACTGGATCCATGACACCAAGGCATATAATAAACCTGATTTTCTATATGATGCAGTAATGACTGCAACTTGTCACAAGAAAGTGGTCATTTGCAAAGCGGACAGCTAACCAGTTGAACTGGTTTATAATATCTTTTCCTATTATGTGTGATTTTTGTACTGCAAAGTCCTCAGATCCGTAACTGGAATATAAACTTATTGTGTGTGGAGACAGTTAAAAGAAACTGACTGTCTTAATACAATTTATGTGTAAAACACAGTGGCACAGTGGGGAAAGATTAATAACCTGAAAAAAGAGACTTAAAAGATAAGTTTCTATTTAATTGTTAATCAGGTGTTATTAAAAAAAAAAAAAAAAAAAAAGACAAGACAAGAAAAAAAAAGTATTTTACAGGTGAGAACTTCCGTTCTTGGATAAAAGCCTGTTGTTGCTGTCTCCACAGCAATTAGGTTCTAAAACACTCCTTTGAGATAAGGCTCTTACTAAATAGGCCTGAGGAGCAAAACCACAATAGCAGGGGATAGAATAGCTGGGTTTTGAATGTTGTTGTGAATGTATATCTGAATTTTCTTTCACATTAGCTTGACTTCCAAGGGAAATTAGGTTTCTGGGATCACATTGTATCTGTCCTGGTATCTGCCAATATGTCATTATCTCCTTCAATAATGTTTGAACCCGCCAGTCACCTTCAACCAAGCTTCTGGGAAGAGGCATAGAGGGCTAAGCAATATTAAATTCCTTCAAGCTGCAGGAAAATTGGCTGCTGAGAACAGGAAGAAGAGTCCAATTGGCATCCCACTGTGGGGAACCTCACAGAGTGAGATCACTTATGTTACTAGAAACAAAGGATTCCCCAGAAGAGAGGCACTGTGAACACTCCAGACACAGGGGAGCTTAGAGAAGAACTTGTGCCTTATCAGACCTTAAATAATCCAAGCAAATCTCACATAAAATCAGATTTAATAGTATCTGCTCTTAGAATTATTTTTTTAGGTATTGAACCATGACTGTAGCAACAAATCAGTGAGGGAGTGTTGTTTATCCCATGACACATTCCTACTCTATTCTTCACATGCAGTGGAAAGGAAGTGTTAGGAATTGTTTAAGCATGTGTGGTTGGATTGGCTTCCATCCTTACATTTAACTGGCATTTTTCTTTTGTATGGGCAAACTGATTAGCTGTAAACACCAGGAGGTACACACTGATCCACAGAAAAGTTTTTTCAAGCAGAACTAACCAGCAGATGCATTCAAAATATTTGCAAGAATCCAGCAGAGAGATCATTAAGTCCATGTGAGAGTTAAAGCATAGTATAAAAAGAATAACCCCCAATTGATATTTGAAATAAAATTCTAATATTACAAAAAAATAACAGTGTTTATTAAATAGCATTTCAGTGACAAATTTCAAGCCAGCCTTTTCAGAATAGATAAGTATGACAGTCTGACAGTACATTGAAACAAATAGTTCAGAGAAGCCATTCCTGATGTCAGTTAAGCTTATCTGACTTCACAATCGGTCACAAAAATTTAATGTAACCAGTTGCATATAATTAATAGTCAAATTCACTGTAAAGAAATGTCAACCAGATGAAAAGAGAAAACTGCAGGTCCTTTCTGAGGAAAGTATGAAAAGTATGAATGTTTCTTATTGTTGTAGCACTTTTTGATGGGCTTTTGCACGGCCCAGCTTTCCTCTCGGTGTTATATAACATGCTGTGGCATGTGGGCTTCAATCATGTAATTTGATAGACCTTATGTATTCCTTTTAAATGAAAGATCTTTATAAATACATGCTTGTCTCTCAGACTATTAGAAATGTGACTGTCTTATGTTAAGGTAAATGTACATACATAGAATAAGATATACCAGGAATGATGGATCTTTGTTTTTTCCTTCATCCTCCTATCTTTTCATTTTATGCAATAAGTCTATAAATGAGATTGTTTCTTCATTTCTATAAACCTATAATGAACTAAGAGTAGAGTATTAATGCAGTCCTAAAATGTAAATTCTCCAAGTTTCAAAAGAAACACATTTCAATTCTCTATATTATTTTCATAACTCAGAAGAAATAATCACTTGTTAAAGAATTTTTTTCATGGCCTTCAATGTATTGCTCAGTCCTTTCAACATGTTATACACATCAGTTAAAACAAATAAATAACATATCTGTTGGCCAGCAAATCATAGAATGTAAGTGCTCCCAGTAGTAGCGTTGGAGAAAGCACAAAGCTGTGAAATGTCTGACACAATTTAAAGGTAAAGCTCTGTGCAGTGGATAAGATCTACAAAACTGAAATTTTTCATCCATATTTCCGATTCTTGAAATTTTGCTTTTAGAATTAACAAATCTTGGATGAATTTACTAGAGTGAACATGACAGGTGTTTAATTTTTCCCTTAACTGCTTTTGTTGCGTCTCTGTCCATGCCTGTAGGATGATTTCTAAACGGGTGGATGCCCAATGTAGGTCTCACAAAATGTGCAGAATATGTCTTTCTATTGATTTGAATCAATATCTGTGAGTACTGTGTAGTCTTTGACACAAAAGCTCTGCTCTGTTTTGAAGTTGATTTCTGTGAGGTTATGTGCTCAGGCTTCCAAAGGGAATTGTTGACAAAGGACCAAAATACTGTGTTTATTGACGAATGCTCTTTGCTCCCATCGTGCAGCACAGAGACTGACTGAATTACAGCATTGCAGTACCAAGACATGTGTGGCTTACAAGCCTGTCACTTGAAAAGCAGCACATAGAAATCTGGGAAGGTCTTCAAAAGGATGGATTGACAGACGTAACAGTAGAGATCTGTGAAAGCTAAAGAGAGGTGTTTTGGGATTTTTTTTGTTTGTTTTTGGGTTTGCTTTTGTTGTTTGTTTTAGTTTTTTTTCTTGAAGGGGAATTGGTGCAAAAGTAATTGCGGTTTTTGTGTTGTTGAAATTTGCCATTTGATATTGGAATACATTCTTAGTTAAATGTGGTTATGCTATACTTCATTTTAATGCACTTGCTTTATGTTTTCTTGCTACTGACTTATTATGTGCTGTTTCTTTTATATTTATTTCAGACTATGAAAATTATGTTGGACAAAAAGCAAATCTGAGCAATTTTCTTATTCAAGTTCAAAATGGGTCATAAAGCAGTGGAGACAACTCACAACATCAACAACACATTTGGCCCAGGAACTGCTAATGAATGCACAGTGTTGTGGTGGTTCAAGAAGTTTCACAAAGGAATTGAGAGCCTTGAAGATGAGGAGCATAGTGGCTGGCCATTGGAAGTTGACAATGACCAATGAAGAACAATTATGGAAGCTGATCCTCTTACAACTACACGAGAAGTTGCTGAAGAACTCAACGTCAACCGTTCTGTGGTCATTCGGCATTTCAAGCAAATTGGAAAGGTGGAAAAGCTCAGTAAGTGGTACTTCATGAGCTGACCAAAAATCCAAAAGAATGTCACTTTAAACGTCATCTTCTCTTATTTTATGCAACAACAATGAACTGTGTCTTGATTGGATTGTGCAATGAAAAGTGGATTGTATATGACAACTGGCGATGACCAGCTCAGTGGTTGGACCAAGAAGAACCTCCAAAGCACTTCCCAACGCCAAACTTGCACCAAAAAAGGTCATGGTCACTGTTTGGCGATCTGCTGCCAGTCTGATCCACTGCAGCTTTTGGAATCCTGGCACAATTGTTACATCTGAGAAGTCCGCTCAAAAAATTGATGAGATGCACTGAAAACTGCAATGCCTGCAGCTGGCATTGGTCAACAGAAAGGGCCCAATTGTTCTCCACGACAACGCCTGACCATGTGTTGCGCAACGGACATTTCAAAAGTTGAAGGAATTTGGCTACTGGGTTTTGCCTCATCAGCCATATTCCACCTGACCTCTTGCCAACCCACTACCTCTTCTGCAAGCATCTTGACAACATTTTGTGGGGAAAAGGCTTCCACAACCAGTGGGATGCAGAAAATGCTTTCCAAGAGTTCGCTGAATCCCAAAGCATGGATTTTTATGTTACAGGAGCAGACAAACATTTCATATTCACAAAAATGTCTTGATTGTAATGGTTACTATTTTGATTAAGAAAGATGCGTTTGAGCCTAGTTAAAATGATTTAAAATTCACGATCCAAGACCACAATTACTTTTGCACTAACCTAATATTTTCCTCATCAGTTATATACGCCTTATGTCTAATTAAGAAGTGAAAACTAACAGTGACTGCAATGTGATATTTAGGGGAAACTCAGATTTTTTTGTATTCTGTCTGTACTTTATTGAATGATGGTTCTGCTGAAACATTCAGCTTCTTACCACTCAGACTGTAGCAGTATTTCAGTTCCTTTAGTAGCTTTTGTTCTGCATTCTTTATTTCACAACACCTGTTTACAAGCAGTGTTTCTAGCCAGCTTTTTATTGCTGTTCCTTTGGTTACAGAAAATAACCTTCAATTAAAAAAAACAGAAGGGTTTGGCAGAGTAGGGAGACAGTAGGCAGTTTTATGTGGTGCCTGTTTTCTGAATAGCACCGTGTTATGGGTGCATCTATACTCACGCACCTGGGTCCAAGAGAAATGATTTCATAATTTCTTCTAGGTTTTCACTCCCTTTTTACATTCTTTGCCTTATTTTTACTCTTGCTTTATTTTAATTACTATTTCACTTATTTAAAATGTCCACATTTTAAAATTAGCTTTTGTAACTAGGATGGCTTTACTAAACAAAATTTTCTCTCAATAATAAGGTACCTGTTCTCATCCTTATTGAAGGAAATTTAACTTGTGAATGTGGATTCTCTTTGCTCAAACCTAGCAATATGCCCACTCTATCAAAATTTACATATATTGTCCCTGCACACCAGCATAGGGCATTTAATGTAAATTAATCTGCCAAAACACAAAAAAGTTCTGGAATTTTTAAAGCACAGTATTCTTTCTTTTTCACAGTAACCTCACTCTATTATTACTGCAGACAAACTGGATTCTTATGTTCATCTTCCTTTATTACTGTATATCCATATGCTTAGATTTGGACTCCTGTAACAACACTTTAGAGTTTGCCTCTTCTCATTTACTTCCATAACACTCAGAAAAAAACAGAAACTTTTCTGAAAGATTGTCCTTCTTAACTTCTGTAACTTCTGAAAGCCAGCAGCATTTGCAGCTCATTTTAAACAAGTCTAATTTTGCTCCCTAGTGAAAAATACCCCATTTCCTTGTCAAGTTTTAAAGTTAACATAAATAAAATATACAGTGTTCCCCATTGATCTGCTGGTCAGTGTTGCTCTCCGAATAATAAATCATACTAGTGCCAATGGTAATCTTATGTATTACACTAATATCTTAATATGAATATATTTATCTGGAAAACTACTTATCACCCGAGTGAATCAGAATATCCACAACATTGCAATGGCAAATTATGTGTTTAGCAAAAGCAAGGCTCACCTGAGATGCACTAGGAACTGAGACAAAATGTTTGTTATCAAATCATCTGTTCTCACTCAGATGAGAGAGAAGGCCACCTGACTTCTGCAAACAAAAGCAGAATGTTATATTAGGGAAATGATTATGTTTCAATATTACAAGCATCTTTTTCTCTTTCTGAAACCTTGTGTCAATGTTTATTCCCTGTGGTGTAATACTAATGGACTTGTTTAATTTTCCTTGCTCCACATTTTGCCACTGATGGTTTTTCCTGGCTATGTGTTAGCATATATTTCATTAGGATGGTCTTTGTTCCATCCTGGAAATACACAGAAGAATAGTGTTTCAGAACATGGATTTAAATACTGATTTATCCTCAGTGCAAAGCACATCAATTAATCTTTCATTCTCTTTTTAAGTCCAAATCTGCCCTAGCAACCCTGAGGAGGTCTAGATGAAGAGTCCAGTTGCGCTGTTTCTACATCTATACTACAGTCAGTCCTATTTTACTTAACTAGAAGAGTCTTATCTTACTGTTTAATCTATGACAATTTATTGAGCATATACCTATCACTAGACTTGAACTTTTTAATTCCACTATTCATATTGAATAAGCTGAAAAATTTGCCTGAGAAACAGGATAGATTAGTTTGCTTTTAGTTACTACTATTCTCTGAACAAACTATCTTAAAGGTGGCTGGTGTATGTCTACTTTACGCTGCAGTCATCACTCTGTCCTAAACCCTCAATAGTAAGCACATGGAATAAATATTAGGAACCTGATTCTTTTCCTAAGGTGTACAAAATAAGATCTGCTGCAGTACAGACATACTTACAATCACATTTAAATTGTCCACCTGTGTATTATTTCAGTAATACTACATCTTTGCCAAATTTGCAGTTAATAAAAAATGAAAGCAGGGCCAGATTTGGTTGACTGCTGAAGCAAAAGTGATAGTTTGCTCACTTGTTTGTGCAGCCAGCTGCTTTGTCAATATGGTTACGGCAATCTTGTGGGAAAATTTTAGCTAGAAGTATTCCTGTTTTTTGAGAACTGATCAAAGCTCTACATGTTCTTGACTTAATGAACAATGGACTGATTGAAATATGTACATAGGGACTTTGAATATTGTTGTGTTGTGGTAAAAATATAGAGGAAACAGAGCGAGATGAAAACAGCATATAACCCCAGAGGGATATTTGATGTAATTATATACAGTGAATTAAATAATTGTCTTATAACTTTGCCTGTTCTAAAGGGATGTAAATGTAAAAGTAAAGTTCATAGTGAAGGTTCATCAAGCTTGAAAAGGCATTGCAGGGATTTTTGAGTCTTTCAGTTATTTGCAGTGGAAAACACATTTATTTTCATATACTGTCAAAGGCAGCAGTAGCTAGGGTATCATTCTACAGCCTGAAAGGAGTTGCACTTCTGGTTTGGGGTTTTCATGGAGGATGCTTTGGGCTGATTATCAAAAATCCACATATGAAGGTTCCACTGACTTCTGTTTAAGAAACTGAGGTACTGACCATTAAAAGAAGCCTTTAGGGGAACCTGCTTTGCACACAGAATGTGAGAAAGGCTGGGAAGGATCTCTGTGGTGCTCAGGGTGAGATCCTGTTGGGCTCAGCAAGGACAGGGGAAGGCTTTTTGCGTACCTCCTGCCTTGCAGACCCCTCAGAGGTGTGTTGTGGAATCCAGCCTCAGCTGTACCATTTTAAAAGGCTTCCTCTCAGTTCAGTCTTCTCTCATTTAAATAGTGACGGCATGCTCGGGAAGATAAGAGGTGGGTGTTGTGCTTTCATACAGCACTAAATAGTATGCCTTAAAGATGATTTAATATGAAATTCAGTGGCCTGGCCCAAAACGCCTAACCTTCTTTGCACTTAAAATCATCAATCAGCCTCTAGAGTTCACCTTTTCACATCTCTCACATTTTAGATATGAGCTTTATCTCCAGGAAATAAGACTAGAAACCATTCTTCTCCTGTTTCCTCCATCCCAAACTTGTAAAGTTTTAACTCAGGAAAACAAAATGGGAGGAGAATTCATAACCTCTGTAGTATGAATTGGATCCGGAAAATGATGACTATTTTTTCTGTTCCAGCCTGGGTCTATTTTCAGCCCTGCCTGGATATGCTGAGAAAGATTAAGTCAGAAAACTAGGTACTGAGTAGCCAAGCAGGACAAATATTTTAATCCATCCTTACCTGTCATTTCTCTTTTGGTGGTATTTTCCAAACTTTTCTCACTGTGGCTCCCCAGGCTGCTCTCTTCATTGGTAAAGGTCCTTGTAAGGCAGATACATTATCCATAAACTTTCTATTAGAGTCTTCATGCCACAGTTGACACTGATGGGCTGTCTGTGGGCTGTATTATTATAATCAGTGTTGTCTCATTCTTTCCTGGCTCCCCTCGTCCACTTGAATATATCCGTCTATTCTCTTTCACTTCAGATCGCAAGGTTCTTGAGGCAGTGGCCACCTTTTCATTCTGTATTTGTACTTACAGAAGCTTTGTGGTACTGCAAATAAATAAAGATCAGGTACAGTATTTTAGGCTGTGAATCTGTTGAATGAGAATCAGAAGAAAGCACATATGTTTTTCGTGACAAGTGCTGCCTACGTTTAGAGGAGAAGAAATGATACTGAAGACATGGCACACAGATGCTGCTCCTGCTGACTGTACTGTAATAGCACTTGTAAGCCAGTGCTATCATCCCCGGTCACTTTCTGCAAGGCTTTCAGTCCTACAAGAGAGTCAGGAGAGACCAATAAGGACAGTGTCTAAAAACAGTAGTGTTTGTGGTTTTGTGTTAGTTGGGTTTTTTCAGCTTGTTTGTTGTATTTGGAGGGGTTTTCTGTGTGTGTGTGGTTTTTTTTTTTCCTTTTTTTTTTTTCCTTTGTGGGTGGGGTTTGGTTTGGTTTGTTTTTGTTTTTGTTTTTTGCTTCCCACAAAAAGTTTTCCGTGTTATCAACATTTTTGAAACCATGATTCTCATAAATATTTTGGGTGTGAGGGAAAGAAAAGGCTACACTGTAGTGATGTTGCTATATGTGAAGATTAAATTCTGCTTTCTGAAGGCTCTTTTAGCCTGCGTAATTTCAGATACAAAGCTTGAAAATATGACTTGGATAGGAAAACATTGGTACTTTTGCAGTTGTTCTTATTTGCTTTCTGGGTTAGTTGAAATCCAACATCATGAAATTCTGTGGAACCCAAGTCCCATCTTTCAGTATTCTCGGTATTAACAAATGTGACTCCTTGTCATGCAGGAATAAAGCCAGTGTGCAGCACTCCTCATCCAGCACCGTTAGAAACAGGCATCCACAGTAGACTGCAAAACAGTTGGACAGACACTTCTTAACAATCTTCTTATCCTCTGCCAATTCCTCCTAAGGTTCCCTTTTTATGCAACTAATTCCTAGAGTACATTTCTAGAAATTAGCCTTCTGGAAATGATGTCTTTAAGTTGCAGTGCTCCTGAAATGTTTTTTTCCTGCTTGCTAATGATGTTGCAGTGTTGTTTCTAGCTGCTACCACCTTAACTTTCTTCCTTTTTCCCTTCTTATTTCCAGTGAAATAACGCAGCTTCAGTTCCGCCCCTTTCTCCACTATACTATGCTGCTCTTATAGTGGAACTAAGCAGTAAGGAACTGAGCAGTAAGTAGACATTTGTCTACTCCCCTTTCTAGTTTGGGTTGGAAGGGACCTTCAAAGGTCATCTAGTCAGCCCCCTGCAATGAGCAGGGACATCTTCAACTATGTCAGGTTGCTCAAAGCCCCGTCCAGCCTGGCCTTGGATGTTTCCAGATCATTGCTCTTCCTTTTGCCAGTTTGTGCCCAGTGGCAACACAAATGTCTCCTGCAATGCAGTTCTTTACTGAGGTTTGTTCACTGTCACTGCTGAAAATTGCCAGGCTGTTCAGGACAGCCTAGGCTGCTCGATTGGTAAGGATAACCATGGCTACAAGAAAATGTTAAGTGCTACTAAACCTACCTGTAGGTCTCTGCTTCAGAAGGTCTTCTGCAGTCAGCCAGTGCCTTTCAGAGGTAGTTCAGAAATTAAGTGGCAAGGCAGATATTTCACTATCACAGATTCACAGAATCTCAAAATTGTTGAGGTTGGAAAGGACCTCTGGAAATTGCCTGGGTTAACCCTATTGCTCAAACTAGGGTCAGCTAGAGCATGTTTGACTCTTTGTTTAGTTCAATTCATCTGACACTAGTTATTCTAATGCAATTTTTTAATTTGTTTTCTTATTTCCCTCTGAAATGGGGGCTAGACATGTTCTTCAATTAACACACATGTGTGATGTTTATCTTATTTTTACACCTATTGAAATAAAATAAATTGTTTGAAAAGTGTTGCCTACATCGAAATTAACAAAGAACATATAACATCTGAATCATCATTTCTGTGTTGCTAGGCTGCAGACAACAAGTTCTAGTCCTCATTTGTGAAAAGGGCTTCTATGACCCAGGTTATCCAGGTAAATTCTGTGCATTTGCACAGATCTCCTGTCATTGGTAACTTACGTGTATATCAAAGTTCTCAGAGCACTACAGATATTTTCTACATAGACATATGAATAAAAGTTGTCCTATTGGAAGACATAAGAATTTCCATCATCAAAGACAGGTAATTCCACTAAGAAATTTCTTCTTCAGTGATGCATCTTGTTTAGCTGTTTCAACTTTCTGCTGAAACTTTTTCTCTTGGAATGCAACCTATTCAAATAAGATTAAAAACCATAAACATTATTAAATTTTCTTATTTTTTGAAAATAGTAGTACTATTTTTTTTTGTTCCTTCAGGAAAAAAATACTGCTTGGAAAGACACTGAAACTCAGAAATCCAGTGTAAAAAATCCCAAGCTGTTGAAATAGGGCTTATAATAGCGATATCTGAAATTACAGACAGTTTTAATAAGCTTAGTACATGATGACAGATATTGTTCATGCATTGTGCTGTGTGCAGCATGAGTAGATGGAAGGTCAGTTTTCACTCATAATAAGCGTCAAGGGATGTTATGATCAAGCAAATTATTTTTGGTGTTGAAACCAGATAGTCTCTATGATAAACTCTGCCATGAACTTTCAAAAAACCAGTGAACCTTTTTTACTGTAACTGGAAAACACATGTTGGGTGGCTCACTTCAGTAGCATTAGAATGTATCAAACCTATTTAGTAAAGTGCTCATTATCATAATACCTGAGCACCAGAGTTTCCACATTGCTGGATTTTGATTCTCCTGTCTTTTTCTTGTAAGACACTTTGTTTTACAGATACTACTGACTAGGCCTTATTCACTTGTCTAAATTGTATCCTACCTATACTTTTGAAATTAAAGGACAATAACTTCTGTGCCTATATATTAATATAAAGCATTTCTAGTTTTTCACATCAGATGTGCTGGAACTATTATGCAAGTGATGTGCAATTGGTCAGCTTCTTGCCCAAAAATCTGTTGCATGTAAATGGTATGTTTGCTGTATATGCTCAAATCCATCAGTTCAGGCTTTATTTAATAGGTCCAGCATAACTTCCTGTCCATATAACATAAAATGGTTGTATACATATCTTTCCTTGTTCCAGTAGTATGGGCTAATGTCCAAAAATGATTAGGCTGTGTACACTGTGTAAAAATAAACACTGTTCTACACTGGGAAAAGAAGGAGAATTGGCAAGTTTGCACTGTCCTTATAGAAAGGTTAAGCCATTTGTTTCCGTTGGATGTTGTTCTTAATTCACTAAATGTAAATACATATTTCCTCTATTTACCTTGGAGGTACAAATTACATTATAGTTTTGACTACCATATATTCCATGTGTCTTTTTTCGCTCTGTCAGTAACCAACAGTCTTAAAAGACAGCTAGGTCTCTGTGTCAGGATATGAGGATATCACTTTCTTGGACATAGACTCACCTCATAACAGTCTGTAAATGTAACATCTATTTTTCTTTTACTATGGAAGAGAGTATATTTTATTCTTTTTCTTCTCCCTTCAGTGTAAAAAAGTGTTTGTGGTCTAAGACATGGAATCTCTGCAGGAAAGATGCACTTTTATAGGCAGATGATGATTGTTTGTCACTAGTAATCAAAACACAGAGTAGGTTTTTGGTGTTTAAATGGGACTGATGCTTTCAGAGTACTAAAAATAACATTAAATAATTTATTATGAATAATTGCATCTGGTGAAAGAAACACCACTTTTTCTTATATGCAAGTATTTTGTGAACTGTTCCTTTTTTTTTTTTTTTTTTTTTTTTTTTTTTTTTTTTTCTGAAATATTTGGTACTATGTCTTTGTCTAATAGACTGGATGAGTGATTTTCAGCCTGTCCTCACTCAAACCTTGTTTGGTTCACTTGTGAACATGGGTAGTTACTCAAATCCCACAGTGTTGTCTTCTCTTTTGTCATCAGATACCTATTTCAAACAAACAAACAAACAAACAAACAAACAAACAAACAAACAAAAGGAATGTGTAAGAGATAATAAAGTGGAACAATCGGCAGGCTTTTCCATGTACAGCTGACTGAGTAAATAGTTTCTAAGCAGCCTAAGCATGGCTCCATATGAGCAATTTGGAACCTGAATAATAAACTGGAAAATGTTTGTTTGCAATGACTCATCACATTGAGTAACATAACTTACACATTTGGTATGATGTGAGAGTTGGGGTTGTTTAGCCTGGATACATAAAGGGGGCTTAAAAGAAAGATGAAAAGCATCTTTTTAACAGGGCCTGTAATGGTAGGATAAGGATGAAGAGTTTTAAACTAAAAGAGGCTAAATTTAGATCAGATATAAGGAAGGAATTTTTTATCTATGAGGGTGGTGAGTCACTGGAAGAGGTTGCCCAGAGAAGCTGTGTGTGCACCATTCCTGGTGTTGTTGAAGGCCAGGCTGGATGGGCCTTTGAGCAACCTGATCTAGTGAAAGATGTCCCTGTGCATGGCAGGAGTGTTGGACTAGATGACCTTTGAAGGTCCCTTCCAACGCAAACCTTTCTGCAATTCTATGTTTCACCATTTTTTTTTTCCTACTGCAAGAAGCAGTAACACATACAAATGAATTCAATTTAAACGTCTAGGTTTAATTTTGTTACAGCTATTGATAACATACTTAACATACATGAAGGCAGTTGATCAAGTTGTCTACTTTTAAGAAGTCATAGCCTGTTAAATTATTATGATAACCCACCATTTCACAGCTTTTAGCAAATCCCAGTTGCAAAATAAGAGGTTCAGCTTAGATCACTGCTGTTTTTCCCAGTTTTTCCAGAGATATTCTATGCATTAAAACATTGTTAAATGAAATGCATAAGGTGATCTCAAGCTGGGCCCACAACTGAGAAGTTCCTTTCCAGAGGAATGCAGTTGTCAATGGGCTTCAGAGTTTTCAGAGTTAAGTTTCTTCTTTACTGTTCTCCTTCAGTGCTAGGTATCATACATTACTTCATATTTAATGGCCTCACTTCAGCAGGCAAAATGAAGAGTGCTTCAGTTCAACCTGTTTTATGAAGGAAGGATGACCAGTTTCCAGGAAGGCTGAAGATGTTCTTTTGAATCTCAAGCTGAAGAAGGAATTGAGGTGCCCTGGTGAAGTAGTCACTTAACATTTACACAATAGAATTGGCACTCAGTTTATTTTCTCTTTTCAAAGAGGGGTGCTTTCTACTGAATGCAATTCTGACTCCGTCAGAGTGTTGCTGGCAAATTCTAAGCACACCTTCTGAATCCAGCCTTTCACCAGACTGGGATGTGGGATGTCTAATGTGTCAATGTCAGTTGGCCTTAACCGTTGTGCAGCCAAGCAGGCCACAGTTCCTCTATGAATGTAGTAAACTTTAGGTGCCTGACCTAAGTGATTTACTTGAGAAAACATAATAGGACTCCTGGTTGGCAACATGAGATTTCTGAGGGTCACTGTTCTGGACACAGATGTCTGAAACGTTATTTAGAAAGGATTATATAAATCTGCTTTTAATTTAGCCATGGCTTCTTAGCTGTCTTTTAGATAACATTTGGTTTCATGTCCATACCAAATCCTGTATTTGTTTGCAGCAGGCTATATGCCTGTATAGGCTGTCATTTTTTTCCTTGGCTAAAACTACTTTTGTCAAATAAGGAGTATCGTAGTTCTCAGGAGAAGCAAGCCATCCATACAAGAAGCTGCAAGGGTCTTGAGGGCTCCTTTTGAGGATGTAATGAAGCAACAAACATTGTTGGCATAGAGGATAGTAATGAAATGCAGCTGGGAAGAGAAAGCAAACCGGAAAAAGCAGATTCTTCCAGCTCTTGTGTTTTTCAGTATTCTGAGTGAAGAATGCATACTTCAAGATCAGAAGCAAAGAAGTTAACAAAAATGCCACCTGCAAATACATACACATGGTCATCTGTGCACCTCAAAAAGTAGTATTCAAGAAATCTAACTTTAGAAATGGAAATTAGGTTGTATAATTACCTGACTCTTGTAAGGAACATTTGCTCTTTGACTCAGCATGAGTGCCTTATTTGGCCTACAGAAAATGCCAGGTAATGTGAGTTAGCTTGGCTTTCAGTCACGAACCTAGTTAATTGAAAAAACTTTGCATTTTCTAAGGGCATACAGATGCAGATTTTCTAAGGGCATCACAGATTGGCTGACATAGGGCAAGTTTTTACTTTGTGTTTGTGTGGCTAATGCTTTTCAGTCAGAGTTTACTGATTTTCTCTGGTTTTCACAATATAACTTTTTTTTTTTTAAAGGGAGTCAAGACAGACTTGTAATATAACTTTAGATTTTCAGTGTCCTTTTTTTTTATGCTATTGATGCCATTTTACATAAATACCTCCATAATATGCTTATATAAACAGGGTATTTATGAACTGCATGAATAGAAACAGCTATAAAATTTCTTGGCTTACTCACAGATTGGATCATTTAGTTTGTAATAAAATGGAAATATTTTCAACACTACAGCTGATGTTTTCTGTTTGATGGAAAATTATATCTTTCATTTAGATTTTACATCGGCAGTGTATGTTAAAACTCCCTCTGACAATTACCCTAAATATACCTACAAGAAGTATCATAACAAAGTGACACTGAATTTAGTATAACTCTTTAATAACATCTACCAAAGGAAAGGCTGTTTTACCAGGTGTTGTAACAAGGGATTGGAAAATGGCAGACAGTTAACGTAATGAAGATCTTTCCCTCCCAGGTGTTTATATATTTCCTATCACATTAGGACAACATTAACTGATCACGGGATGCTATGCAAACCAAGTCATTACTGCTGCTATTATTCATGCTTAGCTAGCACCTCAACTGCTGGGGTGAAGTAAAATAACTAGTTACATTCACTTGTTGTTTTTGCTGTTTGTTGTTTCTGTTTGGTTAGTTTTTTAATATACGAAAAGCCCCTTTAAAGACTCAACACAATAAAATGTGGGGTTTTTAGAATTTTAATCTCTAAATTTAAAGTAAACTTGCAATTTTCATTTAATTAAAAGCAAACCAACGTCTTGAATTTAAAATAATTCCATTTATTCAGGGCGGAGCAGGAGAAATTTGAGAGCAAAATAACTGCAAGTAGAATGTCAATCTGACATCTTTTCCTCACCAAGAGGAGCACTCCCCCATTAGGATTGTGCAAACTTTTTCTCTTCTGTCTCCATGTTTTTTTGTCTCTGGATGATGAACTCCTCACTGATCCAGCAGCTGGTAATATCCAGGAATTAGCAGGCAGCCCCTCCTCACTGCTTCCAGCTCTGCGGGGAGCGAGCTTGGTGGATGCGGCTCAGCTTGCTCGCCCACTGCTTCCCCACAGTGCTCAGGCAGATGCACGGCCAGCGTGGAGCCAGCCACAGAAGAAAGCCTGGTGACATTCAGGTTTGTAAGGCTGCTTGTAAGTCAGGCTGTCCCTAGCAATCCACTTTTCCCATGGTCACTGCCTAAACTGCTTATTTCTGTAGCTGGCCATGCTGAGGTTTGAGAGGCTGTGGTCAGAAAGCAGCCGGGTCCAGAGAAGCAAGGCGGCTTCTTTCCATGGCCCTGCCAGGGAGGCAACACAGAGAACCAAAGCATTGGTGCAGTTCCTCCGGAGAGAAAGGAATGATTCCTGTTGAATTGAGTAGTTCTGGATCCAGACTCTGATTCAAGGCACTGGATTTAGTATCTGCTAGAGGGATGGCAGACGGCTGGGGGAGGCGGTGGGGGCAGTCACTGCATCAGCTGTTCGAAATTTATCTGTAATATCTGTAACAAGGAGCCAGCACTTCTGCACAGAGCAGCATAGAATGAAGTGCTGCTAACACCTCCAACCTAGGCAAAACCCAAGATCTTGGATGCTTTGCTTTTCATGAGAAACTGATAATTGCTAGTTATAAGGTAGCGAAAGCCACATTATCTTGAAACAAACTTTGAGAAATGTTTTCGCTGATACAGCTATCAACCCTCTTTTAGCATCAACCTGTGCAACGACTTATTCAGATTTCTGCCAGAGTTACACAGCAGGGTGGCTCAGGCAGTACTGAAATGTCCTTCTCTCTCTGAACTTGAAAGTAGCTCCTTGCTTTTCCACCCAAGCTGTCATTCATCCACCCACAAATCAGATTCCCGTCCAAAACAAAGATCAGTAGGGTTCCTCTGTTCAGATCATACAAGAAGCTTTCAGGTAGAACTACAGGCACAGACATATGTCCTTTATCACTATCATGTTTGAAGTGCAGTGGCTTAGACCTATGAATTTAAAGCAGTGTGAATTGCATCTTTATTCATTGAGGAATATATACACGGTCTCTTTATTTAAATGTCTAGTTAATGTACCTACCCTAATAGTACCCAGTGATACGTTTTTAATGTTGGCATCTGCCTGCACCAAGAAAGAACTTAGCAAGCACATAAAAAAAGACATCAGGTTCTGCCCAAATTACTTCTGTAAGCTGTACCATATGGTCAAAGATAAAATCTAATATTGGAAATACCACTTGTTTCACTGCTAGCTTGAATACACTGGGGGAGATACAATATTTACTGTGAAGGATTCATAATTTGACTTCATCTTGTCTGGTTTTACTGCAACAAATGTCAGTGCTACCTTTTCTGATCATTCAGCTACTCAGTAGTTATTTGGCAGATGTAATATTCCTGTTCTCTTGCACTTAAATTTTAACGATCAGACTTTTCCCTATTTATCACAGCCTTTGAGCAATTAATGCTATGAGCAGGAAAGGTAACATGTAACCGAACCAGCCTCACAGCTGAGAATTCTAAAGAACTTCTCCAGTAGCAAGGTTTTTATAAGGATTTCTGGATCACTTCTAAGCTACACAAAAATTTTATATTCCCAAATCTACTTTACTAAACAGATTTACTTGAAAGTTTTGTCAAGTCTGGTTCAAAAACCAAGGAAGCTGCAGATTAGTTGATACATGCTATTCTCAATATTAAATAAATTCATGAAAAGAATAATGGATGTTGGATGTTGCCATTTTACCTATATATAACATGAAAATGTTTTTATAGATATATAAAATGTAACAAGAGAATGTAACAAGGTGGATGGATGATGGCAGAGCGGTGGATGTGGTCTACCTTGACTTCAGTAAAGCCTTTGACACAGTCTCCCACAGCATCCTCACAGCTAAGTTGAGGAGGTGTGGTCTAGACAATAGAGTAGTGAGGTGGGTTGCAAACTGGCTTAGGGAGAGAAGCCAGAGAGTGGTAGTCAATGGTGCGGAGTCTAGTTGGAGGCCAGTATCTAGTGGAGTGCCTCAGGGGTCAGTGCTGGGGCCAATATTATTCAATATATTCATTAACGATTTGGACGAGGGAATTGAGTGTACTATCAGCAAGTTTGCTGATGACACCAAGCTGGGAGGAGTGGCTGACACGCCGGAGGGCTGTGCTGCCATCCAGCGGGACCTGGACAGGCTGGAGAGTTGGGCGGGGAATAATCTAATGAAATTTAACAAGGGCAAGCGTAGAGTCCTGCATCTGGGCAGGAACAACCCCAGGTTCCAGTATAGGTTGGGAGATTACATATTAGAGAGCAGTGTAGGGGAAAGGGACCTGGGGGTCCTGGTGGACAACAGGATGACCATGAGCCAGCACTGTGCCCTTGTGGCCAGGAAGGCCAATGGCATCCTGGGGTGTATTAGAAGGGGGGTGGTTAGTAGATCGAGAGAGGTCCTCCTTCCCCTCTACTCCACCCTGGTGAGACCACACCTGGAATATTGTGTCCAGTTCTGGGCCCCTCAGTTCAAGAAGGACAGGGAACTGCTGGAGAGGGTCCAGCGTAGGGCAACCAAGATGATTAAGGGAGTGGAGCACCTCCCTTATGAAGAAAGGCTGAGGGAGCTGGGTCTCTTTAGTTTGGAGAAGAGGAGACTAAGGGGGGACCTTATTAATGTTTATAAATATATAAAGGGTGAGTGCCATGGGGATGGAGCCAGGCTCTTCTCGGTGGCAAACAATGATAGGACAAGGGGTAATGGGATCAAGCTGGAACACAAGAGGTTCCACTTAAATTTGAGAAGAAACTTCTTCTCAGTGAGGGTGACAGAGCACTGGAACAGGCTGCCCAGGGAAGTTGTGGAGTCTCCTTCTCTGGAGACATTCAAAACCCGCCTGGACATGTTCCTGTGCGACCTCACCTAGGTGTTCCTGCTCCAGCAGGGGGATTGGACTAGATGATCTTTTGAGGTCCCTTCCAATCCCAAACATACTGTGATACTGTGATACTGTGATATCTGTATCAAACACAGGTATCTATATATATGGCATTTCACAAAACACAGGTATTTAAATACAAGTTAACTACCTAAGAGTTCCTATGTGGAACTCTTCATTTTGTATCTGGAAAATTCTACCCAAATTTCAGCCACGAAAGCCTGATAATCTATTTTAGATCCCTGTGAATCAGCATATTAATTTGTAGATAGGCTTGCATAAATTTATGAAGAAATAAAGGAGAGACATTCCCTCACACACACAGATACCACACAAAATAGGCTTAAGATTCTTTTTTTCTCCTTAGTTTGAGCATGTTATGTAAGACTTAAAGTTTTACATATGGTATCTACAGAAAACTGGGATCTGACATCACTGCCAATATTTACCATATTTTTTAAGAAAAGTTATTCAAACTAGTCAGTTCAGAATGTACTAGAGCTCTCATAATAACTCTTATCTCTATTTTTATCTTGATCTGTTTCAAATCCATTAAAAACCTGTTCTCAAAAGATTGACATGCTCTCACTCTAGAGGAATAGTTCTAAAAGCCATTTACTGATTCCAAAAGACTCATTGGATCTGGTCCAGCAGAAGGGTTCATTAAATATATGTATTCATATAGTGGGATTTGGGTTTCTACTTTTTTCTTTTTTTTCTTTTTCTTTTTTTTTTTTTTTAATGTTTCTAAGGCAATCAAGATATTGTAATTCAATATTGTAATTGTAAATCAAGATATGTAATTCTCTATGAATTAAGAACAAGGTGAAAATTGTCTATAACTAATTCATACTTACTGAAATGCTATTTGCTGTTGATTAAAAGGAAATAGCAGGTTGCTATTTGGAGAGGTAATCTGCTTTTCAGTCAGTGTCAGGGGGTGCATGGTACAAATTTTATTCAAGTGACCTTTTCAAAGCTTGGCAAACTGATGTTTCCAAATGTTTCCCTTGGGCTACATGGAAGAGATGAGACTGAGAAAGGATAATACTTTGAACTACTTTTTAAAAACATTGCCAATATATATGTGCTAGTACAGCTCCTTGTTGAAGCTAATAAGCAGGAGGTGTGAAGAACTGAATTTCTCTGAGATGGCAGTATATGAGATAAAAATAGCTTGAAAAATGCTTATGTAAAACATCAGAGTTCCTAATGTCCTTCGAAGGCTCTATGTGGACAGAACAATTGGCAGCATATTATCAAATGCAATTATGCAGTGATTTGGATTAGACCTCGTGGGGGCAGGAGAAACAAACTATTTATATACTTCCATACATATATACACACAAGTAAGCACCAACACAAGCATGTGCACTGCCACAACTTTATTCCACTAAAACTTGAAATGTTTATTGATCATTTACAAAATTTGAAAGCTTCTTTTTTTGAAAAAAAAAAACAAAAAACAACCCTACTAAAACATCTCACTCGTAAGTAAAAAATATTTTCTTTTTTGCTGTATTGTGGTATTGGTTTTAGTCAGGTTACAGTCTCTTGCTCCATCTTCATTTGATTTCAAAGAAACTTCAGTGCAGCGTTTACCAAAGTACCTTATTTTTTTTTTTTTTTTTTCCTCTGGAGGCTGATTAGGGAAGTTTTAATTTATTTTTTAACCCTAGTTTGTGATGAATGGCCACCTAGAAGTGCTTATTTGGCCAAATAAATCCCAAATCCTACCTATTTCCAGTTGTTTCCTCAGCCACACTATCTAGCTCCAGGGACTGTGCCTGTCATCAGCTCTTTGGGGAGCCAGGAGAATCTGGAGATCAGGCATCCTGAGGATGGGTCCTGAGGCTGGCTGGCAGTTTGCCCCATTTATTGGAGGTGTGAGACAATCCTATCCAATGCTCCCGGTTGTTCCTTTTGGTTACTGCTGTCCATCAGGCTCTTGTTTCTCTTGTCTCTGAATCTCTCATCTGCATTCCTGTTTGCATCTCCTCCTCCAGAGTCTTGGTTAGGGGTTAAGGCTCCTCTTCTGCCTCCATTTACTCCAACATCATTCAGCCCTGTCTTAGAGTCTTCAGCTTTCTGACCTTCACCCAGTCTCTTACAGTGCTGCTGTTTAGCTCTTCAGCTTGGTGAATTTGAGTTTGACCAGTTTCCTGAAACTTGGTTCTCTCCTGACTGTGTTTCATACATAGATATGCTCAGTGGTTTGGCTCAATGCTCTGCTCCTCCAGCAGACTGCAGATCCCATTTCACCTGACACCCTGACTCATTGCCTTCCTGTTCCAGTCTGGCTCTAACCTACAGGTGTAGCTGCTGACACTTTCAGGGATCTTCCAAAAACTTTAATTCATTCCTTCCTTCACTGGAGATGATTATTCTTATAAGCAGATATTTTGTTAAATTTCGGAAATAGGAAGATTTTTTTTTTTTTGTAGGAGATTTCCTTTTTGGCTTCTTAAAATAACTGCCAGACACGAATCATTGAGTGATGGATCTTTAGTGGCCCATTGTGGCAGCGAATAATTGATTGCTGTATAAAACTGCAGAAATTGGTATCACAAATGGTTGTCTCATTGAAAAGAGACAGCTGGTACCCAGATCAGCTATCCTGACTTTTACTGCAAATTGCAGGATGGAGACTTCAGGAATAAAAGTCTCCTGTTTTAGCAGTGACCGGTTAAAGGTTCTGGGGAGCTTTCTTTACTGAATGTATCCAGGTTTTTGATGTAAGTGATGAGGCTGTACATATTAGCTGTCATATGAAGATCAGCATTGCAGTCATATCAGGACAGAAGAAAGCAAGTAATGGACAAAATTTCTAGCATAAGTAGCTGTTTGTTGGGGTTTAAAAGTGCTAAGTGTGAGCATTTTCCATATAAATAATGATAATTTCCTATTTTATTCACCAGATGAACATCTATAAATGAATTACTTAGACCAGGTATAGATATTCACCTCAGTTTTGAGCGACTTAACATCCTGGCAAAGAAGTGTCTGAATTAGTGAATTTTGCTGATGTGTATATTTTGTAGGTTCTCTCAGTACAATCTTCCTGTTTAACTATATATCCTTGACATTTATTTGGCAAAGACTTTTTTCCTCTTAGAAGAGAAATGCTACTCCCATTTAATTTTTAACATGCAAAAATAATTTGTCACTGCAGTCAATGCTATAGGTTAGATCTTAAAACTGAAGAAAAAAATCAGTCAAATCACTTAAAAACCTACTTAGATGCCTAAAAATTGCAAAACTTGCATAGCCTGCAACCTTTACAGATGAAGAACAAGTTAATAGAATGAACTAGGTGATTCTGATTGAGATTTAGTAGCATAGCATATAACATCTGCGACTACAAACTGAATTTTGTCAGTTATTTGTGTGTTACAAGGTAGATAAACACATTCACATACATTTCAACCAAGCTTTTATGGCTTTGCAATAAAAGACTTATTTTGAAGATATGGAAAAGCTTTGATGTTTCATTGAAAACAGCACTGTTTTGAAATAGCCTTCCCTGAGGATCTCCCAAACAAAATTAACATCAAACGGACATCTGTGGTAAGCATTTATTTGCCCCATAATGTGTATACCCATAAGCACATAGATTCACAGTATCTTTACATTTCAATTTAAAATGCAAACTGTGGAAAAGAGCACTTGATAAGAATGATCCTTGTGGGGATTTTGCTGCACATTCAGCTGAGCTTTTGTAGCTGTTGGTTTATTCCCTGTGTGTTGTAACTGAAGTGCACCCTTGTTCAGACTGACAACAGATCTTCAAACCTACAAGAAAGTTAGACATCCTGCCCTCTGATAGCCAGCTGAGTAACTTGTGTTAATATCTATGTCTTAGGAAATTTTCTACTTTAATAATGATTTTAAGGGCCCTCATAACTTTCACAAAGGTTTCATGGCTATTATTAACACCAGAAAAGCATTGGATATTGAGGCCAGGGTTTCACAGTCCTTAACACTGGATCTTTGCACCGCCAGATCACCCATCAAAATTGGGTACATCAGTAAGTCCTTGTAAAAAGAGGTTTATAGAGGCTTTTATACCACATTTATGGTGCATGTAAAACAAAATGTGTTACTTAACCCACCATTAGTGTTACTTAATCCTCCATGAAGCTTCTTGGTAAGAGAGTATTTTGTCAAAAAGATTTAAGCAGACTTTACAAACAAACTATATTTGTCTCTTATGGATACTGTTTGTAATGCAGTTGCAGCATTTTTCATGCAATTTGTTTGGTTTTCATACTGTAAATCAGTGAAGCACTATCAGAACTAACCTCTCAGTTTTGGTTTAGGACTGAGATGGTGGGTGATATTCCTTTGCTTTAGTCAGAACTGTGCCTGTGAAAATGTTTCAACTGGATAAAACCACAGAAGTTAATGTATTCCCCCCTTGAAGTAACAGCGAGGTCTATCCCAAAGACAACTAGCCATTTTCTACATCCCAGGGAAAAGCTCAGCTGTGGAAAACAAACAAACAAACAAAACAACAACAACAAAGAAAATAACTGACTTCTACCACAGAACTTTATAACAAAAATTTCCAATAAAAGAAAGAGTTAAAGGCATGTGAGGAAAGAGAAGAATCCAACCCAGTATTTATAGAGGAACACCAGGATTACCCTCTTATACATCTGTTCAGTTTTTCCTGTTCTCTCAAGTCACACTGGACACTGGCTCAAGCAATGGTTATGTTTTGTCTTTTCTTGTTTTCGCTCTGCAGAGCATAAACCATGCTAAACTGTTGTGTATAGCTACTGTTCTCTTGTCCCACTCTACTCATTGTAATTCTCACTGTTTTTTCCTTCAAGACCTTGACTGTGACAAGCTGGACTATAAAGGTGGACCTGCAGAAAGAAGGAGGTCATGTAGCACTGGTCCTCCTGCTCTGTTCAACTGAGAGAAGCACAAGACCCAGGAAACTCATCCCAAATATGCCTTGGAATTACAAAAATGAGTATCCTGTCATACATAATTGTTTCAAATGACTGGAGAATTGTCACTAATATAGTTGGGAAACAACAAATCATAATACATGCTTTTTTTCTTTTATAGGCTTTATTTTAAGTTGAATTATAAACCAAGTGACTTTGGGATAATGATTTCAGCTGATTTTATAGATTACAAGAAGTTACGTTCCTGAGGCATTCACTCTATAGATTTCACCTACCTGTATTTAAGGATAATTTTCTATTTTGAAAAAAAACTTTAATTCAAAAGAAGAGCTCTCTTTTTATTTAACAGAACAAAAGCTGTTTTTACAGACAGGAGTAGCTTTAAACATCCTTAAACCAAAACAACAGAATGCGAAGTACAGAACTATATAAAAAGAGACAGAATGCAATTTGTCACTAGTACCACCTTCTGCAGGGTCATCCAGAAGGTGGCTGTGTTCCCAGGCTCCTCTGCATGCTTTTTCCTCACATAATCCATTTCCTGTGTCACTGAATATATGTAAACGTTATTCACTACTCTGTCTACCTTCATGGAATGTGTGTGGGCAAATGCTATTTGGTTATGCACCCTGATAGACTCTCCAAAGCTAAGAGTTGCCATCATAATGAAGCAGTTCCAAGTGAAGGAAGTCTTGTCGCAATCCAGGCCTACAAACACCTTTAAAATTTAAGTTTAGGAGATATTAAAATTGTGGAGTCAGTCAAGATGTTGATTTTATCACATACTATAATTTTCAGACAATCATTCAGTGGTTTAGAGGTGATGAATATCTGATTCTATTTCTATTTCTTCTAACCACAGGGGTTACCTAACTTCTGATGTCTTATTTTGCAAAAATCCCCTCCTGCTTCACAGCTACCAAGCACCTTTTTCCTCTCTATGGAGCTTGCTGCTTCTGTTTCAACCATAAAAATGGGTGGTATGCCAGAAAACTTACTTTTTAATTCTACTGTATCTATCAGTGCAGTAAGAATTAATAAGTTTTCCTGCACATACATGCTTAAGCCTTCATGATTATAACATCATTTACAGCTTTCTGTTTCCTGACATACAGTGAGTGGACCACTTGGCATTAGATGAAAAAGGAGACCATGTTGGAATTTGCATAAGAATGCATCCAATTGCTTTGTCTTGGTAGATTTTGCTCAACATATGTGGGGCTTTGATACTGAAGGAACTATTGCTGCATGGTGAGAGTAGCAGCAGATCTGAATGATGTCTTTTATACAGAAAAGAACTGCAATATTGTTATGCATATGCTAATCAAAGAAAATATAAGATGCTGTATACTAAACTTAGAAAGATTTAATTCACCTAGAAAGAATTGTGTTATATGTGCATATGCACATTTCTGGAACTCTTGGGTTTTCTTCTTGTCATTGTGTCAGATTAAAATGTTCGTAAACAGGCAGTGTTTTTGTGTAATGTGCCATGAAATGTGTGCTTGGGGAATATTTTTTTAGCCAAACTGGTCTCCAGAATTTTATACGGGATAGCAAGGAGATGGAGTCCTTCCAAAGTAAAGCAATTAGTGAAGACTGCTGTAACGGAGACTGATAGTGGCTTACCTTGCCTATTATACTGGAACAGCGATTGCTACACTAAGATGGACTGGCCAAGAGCCAGCCTGAGAGAAAGGGGACACTATTAAAGCAATCTAGCAGGGAACACTTACGGTGTATGGAGCCACTTGCAGATAGGAAGCTTCAGAATGGAGCCGGTACAAGAACAAAACAAAGCTGGAGCTGTTGCAAAAAGAATGGGGGTTTAGGAAGATATTTGTAAGAGGAGATCATGCAGATTTTTTGTTCATTTGCTTGGTTTGGGTTTTTTGTTGTTGTTGTTTGTTTGGGGTTTTTTTGGTTTTTACTTTTCATGATCAATGATGTTTTATAAAACCTGAAACTTTCTTTGGAAATGTACCAGCCTTGAAGAAAAGCAAAACAAAACCAAAACTAAAAACAAAACAAAACCCACAATGCTTTCTGACAGCCATGGGAAGAGGTGGATAATGACTAATGAGTAACTGAGAGGTTTGTGTGTAGGACGCTTGGGTTCTGAAAGACCTTGGGGAATGAATTCGCAGCTGTACCTATAATCTCTCCTTCCATATTGCACAGGAGTTCTTTGTCAAATGAATCTTGGGAAGATTGCCTCCATGAACTTACAAGTAGCTACATGAAGTGAAACATCTCCAGTAAGGGTGACAGAGCACTGGAACAGGCTGCCCAGGGAAGTGGTGGAGTCTCCTTCTCTGGAGACATTCAAAACCCGCCTGGACATGTTCCTGTGCGACCTCACCTAGGTGTTCCTGCTCCAGCAGGGGGATTGGACTAGATGATCTTTTGAGGTCCCTTCCAATCCCAAACATACTGTGATACTGTGATACTGTGAGTCAGGGGAGGGGTGACCTTATTAATGTTTACAAACATATAAAGGGTGAGTGTCACGAGGATGGAGCCAGGCTCTTCTTGGTGACAGCCAACAGTAGGACAAGGAGTAATGGGTTCAAACTGGAACACAAGAGGTTCCACTTAAATTTGAGAAGAAACTTGTTCACAGTAAGGGTGTCAGAACACTGGAACAGGCTGCCCGGGGGGGTTGTGGAGTCTCCTACTCTGGAGACATTCAAAACCCGCCTGGACACATTCCTTTGTAACCTCATCTAGGTGTTCCTGCTCCAGCAGGGGGATTGGACTAGATGATCTTTTGAGGTCCCTTCCAATCCCTAACATTCTGTGACTGTGTAGGAGCACAGGAGGCAGGGAAGGAGCCACAACCAGTGTCTGACAGGTTTTTTAGCTTAATCCATTATTGACAGACAGTGAGCTAACTCTGTCATATATTTGGGTATAGGAACCTAAACGGTGTTAGATGAGAAGAGTTTGGCCACTTGACAAGTCTGCTTAGGGCAGACTTTACAAGAGACTTTAAATTAGCACAATATTGGCTCAAGTTGCAGCTTCCAAGGGGTCTGGTAATTTAAGAGTAGTGCATACCTGAAAACTCATAATAGAGGAACTTGGTAAAATAATCCCTGAAAGGACAATGTGGAAGGCAAAATGGACTTAAACTTCCTAATGCAATTTTGGTACAAAGTGAAGTGTTTAATAGTATAAGAATGCATAGTGGGGGAGGGGAGGGAGTTAGGAGGAGAATGACTGTCTGAAATTATTTTTATATTTGTATGTTGTTCACGATGTTAATTCAAGTGCAAGTTAATTTTGGTCATTAGTTGAAGATAATTTCAGTTAAAACAGGAATGACACCTGAAAATGGAATGGAACCAGGAATTCTTGCAAAGAGAGGAATAATCATATAATTCAGGTATATGATTGGCACTCAGAAAGAAAAACATCTCAGCAACTGGAATGCACCTCTTTGCAATACCGTAAATTAGAAAAAAAATAATCCTGTTCATGCCTAGTGCTCAGTTAAAGTCCAAAGGTATGATGGGAAACCTTATAAAATTCTAATGCATTATTTATGTAAAGTAAATCAACTACTATGCAAGGAAACACTCCTATTAAACTTGTCTAGTAGCTGTACACAGGGGCTATTCAGTTAATGAAACACTGGCTGTCATTTTTGTTCTTACAACTACATTATCAAAGCCATCAATTCTCATTCTTTTTAACCCCCTTGCAGCTTTAGCTGAACATTCAGAGTACCCCCTTGTATTGCCAGCACTAAGGAAAGGCTAAACTAACTAAACTAACTAACTAAAGAATTATTAGTTCAGGCCTTCATTTTTTTTAACCATATAACTTGATACAATGTAAACAAAGAAGACAAGTCTAAAGAGCAGCAAAGATACTTGATTTGGCATAGCACACTCAGATAAGCTTTTAGCTAGCAATGACTTTAGAAGACACAAAATACTTGATTTTATTTCATTATTGTTTTTCATTAGTTCCTAGATGAGAGTTTGCAAGTTATTTACTCACATAATGTAGAATTTAATGATTTATGGTTTAATTTACTCTAATTTTGGTTTGCATTGTTGTTGTCTTGACTACTTGAATACATGACTACTTGAATACATTTGGACTCCATGTGGTGAAAAGGGTGTTTGAATTTTGTTTGAGTTTTGCTTTTCACTTGCAATAAACGATAAAACAACCGCACTTCTCATCTAACTTTGTTATTTTTCCTTAGTTTTATCTGAATTGGGAGAGGAGTAGAACAGCATTTAATGTTACACAGAAGCCACATTGCTATCTTCCTCTTACTGTTCCTGAAGCAGTAGTATGCTTTCAAATTATACATTAATTTCAGAAGTATCACTACATCTATTCTTTTTACATTTCCTCTTGAATATAAAAGCAATTTCATGAGTGAGTGATGAACCTGTCCAACTTCAGATTGAGTTTAGAGAATCCAAACTTTCGTGCTGCAGCCTTTCTTACTATGGGGAAAAGGACTTCTAGAGTCTCTAACTCAGATTCCAGCTCTGCTTTTTCACAAATAATTGATTGTCTTACAGAAAAAGAAATGCTGGCTCCAAAGAGCTTCCAGACTAATAGACAGGAGGTAGGAAGGCAGGCAGGATTACAAGTCTGTTCTAGGATCATTCACTGAATAAACTGTTTGCCGTCCTTCTCCCAGTCTATACACTTTCGCTGAAAGGAAATGGAGGGAAAGGACTTCCAGTTGATGGACTAGAGTAAATCTTTTTGAGGGAAAAATATATACAATTTGTTCTAACTTAACTAACTAATTCTTGGTACATTGCACTACTGAAATGGAACGGTGTATGAAAATGTTTGCAGTGTTTCCAAGGTAATCATGTGTAATCTGATTTAAATACAATAAATCACATACAAATAATAAACCCTGCTTTATCATCATCTTCTTGGAAGGAAATTTTTCCCCAGACAGGGAATGGGCCCAGTATAAACATGGCACAGCTTTTGCATTCTCAAACAAAAAAGCAAACACAAACAATTATATTAAACAGCACTAAGCCAGACAAATACTCTTTGTTTGGTGAGCATTGATCCCTGGGAGGAGATCTGTTGGCTTCAGTCATGTTGTTTGTATGACTAAGTGCTCATCCACACAAGCAGGATCACACAACTCTGTAAAAGCTCTTCATAACTTTGTCAGAAATTTTTTAACATTTATTGAAATGACTAATTTATTTCCTACAACACTGCAGAATACCACACAGGACATATTATTTCAGAGGTCAGGAAGACCCGAATGGTTTTGCCAGTCTGGCACGATGTACTCCTTTTTTTCTCAGTATGTGTTCTTTGGGAGAGGATTTATAATGTACTTTTTCTATATTAAATGAAATGAAAGAGGTGGCTTTTGAAGGCCCATTAGAGACCAAGACTGCTACTGGTGGCTTGAATGTTGCATGAATCATTAGTGTCTCTGTACCTGCATGCCTTCTCAATAGTAAGCAGCTACTTTAAACAGTGAAGCGGAATACGTAACTTGAGAAATACAACACAGTTTCATGAAGGCTGATTTGCTACTGAGAGCTTGGTTTTACTGTTTTAGTCCAATATACCTTTCTCTGGGTTGTCAAATTACTTTCAACTGAGAATTACAGGTGATATTTTTTTTTAAATTGGCCAAGTAGTTTTGTGCTTTTTTTATGCGAGAAGGTTCTGCTGCAGAACATCGTAAGCATGATATTTGGTACTTGCGACTTGGTTTATAGATCTGCAAGTGAGGAAAGAGAAGGTCAGCATCCTTCTTCAACTCCTCTTTTCCACTTGCTTGTACAACTTAGAAAGTCAATCTGGCTCATTTTCAAAAAAATATGTTAGGAAACACACAGTGGAGCAGCCCCATCACTAGATCAGAGATAGCAGTACGAGAGGTGAGGAAAGTTACCTTAGTTGCTGGCACGGCTGCAACCTGATTATGAACAAGCTGTGAGACTGCCTGGAGCCTGACTAGAAATGCAGGAATTAGAATGGTTTGCTTCCCATCTGGAGTGAGCAGGCACCTTTAACAGTGGCCATACAAGAGTTTCCAGGGCCTACACTGCTGCAGTGTACGTGCGAGTGTACTGTTTTTACAGAATAAGAGATGAATGTCCTTGTATTTTATAGGCGTATAGCTGTACTCTGCACAAAAGAAAGTTGCACTAGAAGGGAAGGAGACGGATGAGAAGTAACAGTTCTCACTACCTTTCTGTACCACTAGCTAACCTAGTAAGAGAACAGCATTAAAATTCTGCTGGGGTTGGTTGATAGTGAACTGGTACTCTCAGAAGAACTAGACAGATGTTCTGCCTCAGAGGTGTGTTTGAGTTGTAGCAACCTTCTACTCAAATCTCAAAGTGGTCCAATTTAAATGCCACACCTTGCTCAGAGGCATGTGTAGAACTGGTACTTACCTCAAATCTTCCTGGCAGTTTAGGACCATATTCTGAAACAGGTGAACATTTTGTCTGCAGGCTCACATAAGCCAATGACCTACAGGTATAGGTGTCATTTAATATGAGATGGGCCTCTACCCAGATGTGTGACACAGAGTCCTTAACACCAACGTGCAATAAGAGAGTTTCATTCTCCTTTCTGCGCTGTAATATGAGGTGAGAATTTCATTGGCTAGTTAAATTTGGCGGATAATTTTGCATGAACAACAGAGCAGGCTTACCCTTGAATTCTCTGGATATGAATAAGTAACGCTCAAATGTTTCCAAATATATTTCAAGGCATTGCTTTGTGTCAGCAAATTTATTTGAGGTGAACTGGAAAAAAAGTATTTTATGGTTTTCCCAAAACTTCTATGCCAATTGGTTCATCTGTCCATATTTGTGTACACGATGAGGACTCCATGCTTGAAAAGTAAACTGATGTTTAAAAGACCGAAACTGCAATTGCAGTTAGAATTTTGTCAGACTGGAATTCAGATACTATCTTTACATTGCCTTCTTTGGCAAATGTGCCAAACTAAAACCAAAACTGTGGATATATTCAGACTTGTTATGTTAATGGCTTATTTTCAGGATCTATAGCTGGAGTATCAAGACAATACAAAGGTATGTGAGTCAAGAATAGTTAAGGGCTTGCACATTGCCCAAAATAAAATAGAGATAAATGTAGCTTTTATTTATATAAATATATATATATATGGAGTTGTTTGCAAATAGCAATCAAGACTTGCCTATAAGTATTATCGGTATCCTATTTAACTGAGCAACTTACACTACAGTCATCCCTAGTGTTGGAGGGAGTCCAAGGTTCATCAAGTAGTCATGGCAAGACTCATGGACTTGTAGCAAGGTAGAGTTCGTTCCATGGCTTTTCATTGTGCTGCTTAGTATTCATGTTGCTGGAGAGTGGGAAAAGTGCATGTAATAATAAAGCCATAAGTTATATATTACTGCAGAAGGAGCAAAGATTAGACTGCCTGATGCATCTGGTCTCAAGAGGAAAAAGTGTAATTACTTTGTAAGTCCTCTACTCCCACAGTCTTGGCATAAACATCTAGAGGAATGTTGGAAAAGTTCTCTGTAACTGTGTCTTACTCTATGGGTAAGTAGGAAGGGGCAAGCAAAATCTTGTATTTAAGAGGTAAGGAAGAAAAATGATCAAAAGATAGGGACCTGTGCACAGGGGACATTGAGACATTGTAGTCAGTAAAACTGAGGAGAATCATTATGATTAGAGGTGCATCAGGTATCTGCATGTAATTTCATCCTGGCACTATGAGCAGCCGGGCTTGCAGAGGAAGAAAAAGTTCTAAGGCATTTGATTTTTGAAAACTTTAAATTCACACAGTCAATGTTTAAAATGTATTTTGGAGCAGTTCAGTGTTGGTAAAGATCAGTCATTCAGCTGATGCTATTCATAGACTAATAACAGAGCATCTGTGAGATGTGACATACCCACTTATTACATGCAATTCTGTGAAAAAGCTGAACGTCTAATTTGTATTGAAATCAATGGAAGTAGTGAATGTTCTGCTTCTTACAGAATGGGTTTTTATCTGAAAAAGGGGAGCTTAAGCAGTGTGACATTCACCTTCTCTGTTGTAAATGTTTATGGAATAAATCTATAGACAGCTCTGCAGTGAATGTTGCATCTCTGTTATGACCTGGGGGGATAATTTATTATAATTAAAATGGTTTATTATCCTACAAAAAGAAATGTATCATTATTGGCATGCAGTCACATCACGTTGTATGCTGCTTTGATAAATGTTATTACAACAAAATAATTCACTGTGAGGCTTCAAGGATCATCTCAGTGCTACCTGGTTCTCATAGAAAGGGCATGAGCAAGAGAGGGGGAATTTTAGCTCGATTTTTTCACCTACAGTGTCAGCTCACAGTACTCTGTGATGCTGGCCATTTGGTCATATTAATTTGTCCCTAAGAGATTGCATGTTAAATCAGAATGTTTAAGGTTTTTTCATGACATAGCAAAATTTGTTTTGGTATACATTTTTATCCCTGCATTCTTAATATTTTAATACTTTGTTTATTTTAATTAGAAAATACAGGATATAAATCCATGTCTGAACCTTCTGACAGTAGGCAATAAACTACATGATAAAGTTTTTGTACATTTCTTTCCAATTTGGATAACAGCCTTGCCACAATAATTAGCTGTTAGTCTAAATTTCCCGGAGCTCATTTAAGGCTGCTATAAACCCACTCAGAAATGTTGAAAGAAATGGAATAATAAAGTATTATGAATATTATTGTGAGCATAATTAGTAAATAAAATACACCTAGCAAATTATTTAGTCCATTAACTAATTTCATCCACTAAATAATTAACTAAACAGGCCAACATGTTTATGCAGTGGCCATTACCTGGTTTTGCTCCTAATTTCGTAGCAAATTAGCTTTCAGAGAAGCATGTTAAAGAATGGTTATAACCTAGTTCCTCAATATCTAACTCCCATTCTGTTAAAATCTGGACAGCCTTATATCTTCATAACAATCTTCTGTCCTTATAGATATTGTACATCTCATTAAAGACTCAGGATCTCTTCCTAAGGCTATGCAGCAGCCATCCAGCTGTGTGATACCATCACTTTACACGTCTGTTTTTCTTGCTTGTCTTTTTCTCAATGTGATCTGAATGTTTTTATTTTTTAGGTAATTCAGACCACTTCTGTCCCAAAAGTTGTGAGTCTCAATTAGACTAGGTTAATTTAAAAGACAAAACGTATCTAAATACCTTCTTTAAAGCTATGTGCTGAGTTATCAGAAGCTTTTCCACTGTAACCTGCCAGACATATTTTAAGCAAAGGACGTACAAATGACTAGCAGTAAACACAGAAACTTCAGCTGAAAATGTCTTTAGAGGCTACATATCCTCAAAATAATGTTTTAGAAGGTGCTTTTAAATGTTAACCAGTAATGGTACTCAGAACCCAACAAAATACACTGTTATGCTGTTATGGTAATTTATAAGCAACCGAACCTATACATATAAAACATAATTACTGTCTTCGTTAGAAACTTTTTTTTTTTTTTTAATTTGAGACAGACAGGTTCAAACCTTTAATTTAAAAATATCACCTTATTTTCTCCCTTTTCCAAACCATGAGATGGGTTTTGGGATAGTCAGAAATGTTCTTGCATGTAAAATGGACTGTATAAAAGCTCCCTGAGCATGAGCAGGCCAAGTTCTTATTTTTGATTCATTAAATGAAGCTCAGCTCTTAGCTGTATGGCTTTTGCAGTGTTAGGGAATTAACTAGATTTTCTCTTGGCTTCTTCATCAGCAACAAACAGCAGTCAGCATAGTTCTAATTACAGCCTGCTGTAAGACAGAAAGCAAATGCAGATTCAGATTGATTTACATACTGAATGAAGCTCATGTGACATTTTGATATTTTTTTCTCCTAGATATCTCCAAGTTTGTTTTATTTCTTCATTACTCCTTGGTGCTTTACAATTTCTGTGTTTACATGATTTTGTTATCACCTCTGCTCCAACACAGTTCAGTCTACAGGAGCAGCATCAGCCCATGGAACCTGAACAGTTTCTGAGGGGTTTTGCTTGCTGGCTCAGGCTCCCTCCTGCCCCCACTTCAGGAGAAGGCACAATTATACTTTGAGCAACCTGACATAGTTGAAGATGTCCCTGCTCATTGCGGGGGGCTTGGACTAGATGGCCTTTAAAGGTCCCTTCCAACCCAAACTATTCTATGATTCTATGCACATCTATTCCTCTACCTTGGTTTCCATGGGAGAAAAGCTGAGGTACAGAGCCGAGAGCTGCAGCATGATCCCACAGGTACTGATCTCAGCACCCAGGGAACCACCTCCCCTGAGGTGCTACATCATGTCTCATCATGAAGAGCATGGGAAATGTGCACTTTTCATGTTTCTGTACTTGTCAACGTCAACCACAAATAGAAACTGTGAAATGCCATGGGAGTAGTTGTTGCTCTGTTTTTGCAGTCTAAATTCTGAAACAAAGGTTATGCTTAGGAAAATATGTGCAAGAGTGTTCTGTGTCTGTTCTAAAAAGGCTGAAAAGCAAAAATAGCCATCCGCATTGCTAATTATCTACTAAACCACAGAGCACTTCTGAAGGGTACAAACTGCTAGTTGTTGCTTTTGTAGGAAACACAGTTTGAATAAAGCACCAGGGCATAATGGGGTTTATATTATTGTTTTGGCAAATGCAAAGTGGGAGGGAAGCCGTAACTCAGACACACAGGTTTCCTGTTGCTCTGATATGTGAATGTTGGAGAGGGACATTAGATCACTCACAAACTGGTAATAAAGGCACCTTACCCAACAGTTATATCTTGCAATCATCCTAGGCAACAGTTCCCAAAATAAATATTGAAAGATGTGTAGATAATTTTGATTTATTAATGGGGACGTGGTTTCTTCACAGGTAGGGTATATTAAACTTCCTTTCCCCTTCAGGGGATTCCCATTCCACTTAAGGGATCCCAGCTTCAGCTGCCCAGCTGTCTGGGATGCAGCTTTCCCACTGCCGTGCAGCTGGCAGTGTTGGGCAGCAGTAGGAACACTTCTGTGCTCTGGCAAGTCGCAGCTAATTCACCGTCCCTTGGGTCCTGCAACCCTTTCTTCTTAAAGAGCACAATGGCTTTTGGATCACAAGCTAAAACATCTTTGGCTTTATTGTTTCTTAACATTACATGTGTTAGTTATTCATACTTCTCTTTTTTGCAGTATCTTTTGAGGCATTCTGTGACTCTGGGTATCATTTGTGCCTTCACATATTTTCATATACAATGGAACTCATTAAAGAACAAATTCACACACAACCTCTCATTTTTATATGCTTTTCAGGTTCTTTGCAATTGCATTGTCTATTAAATTGTTGCTATTCTTGACTACTTCTTATAAAAATATATCAGTATTATTACAATTTAGCATACCAAAATTACTATGGAGTGTTTTGGTCTTTTATTATCATGCTTCCTCATTTCAAAACCTTTTTTTAAAGCCTCAGTGTAAGACTCAGTTTAGGGAACTGTGATGTATCAATATTTGATTCACCAAGTGATTTCTCATAGCTCCTGCCTTTCTGTAATTCTTTTCCAAATTTCAGTCAGAGGTCTGGGCAGTGGTGCTAAGGGAACACTTTTTCATTTCAGTTTCCAATGACTGTATTTGAAAAGCTCATATAAACCCCTACTATCACAGCTTCCTTCCAAAACAATTGATATGTAGATGTAATAGCTCAAATAGGTACTACTACCTGCACAGTAGTATCCATGAAAGTTTGTGGGGGACCATGCATGGTCTGTGTATCATTCAGTGCATATACATATACTACTTTATGGAAAATAAGTGTAAACTAATGTACTAAAATATTTTCACAAAACAGATGCTTTGGCCAGGACACTGAATCTGAGATCACATTACTCAGTCAAACCAGACCCGTATCCTTCTGCTGTCCCAGAAATCTTCCTCATAGATATAATATAATGTCCCAAATGTGTAAGTATGAAGAAAGAACAGGAGATCTCATTTGGAGCTAACTAAGACTCACCTAAAGGTCTACTGTATTAGTTCAAATACTGGAACTTTATTATTTGTAATTCCATTCAATAATGTATTGGGACTCACCCAAGAACCTCAGATTAGCCATTTTTAAGCATTAAACTTTTTGAACCTTTCATCAGTAGTTTGCATTATTAATTTACTCTTATGCAGTTAGAACCTAACTTACCTTTTGTTCATCAATGGTCCTGGATACCAAGAATTTTCAAGAGAAAGATAGTTGATCCAAAACCGCTAAATAATTTTAATTCATGCTTATCTGGAATAGCAGTATGGAAAACTGTAAGTAGGAGTTAAGTGACAAGTGCATAATTAGGTGCAAATTGCTTGCACATTTATATGAAGTAAAACAGTCAAATATCAAATAATGAAATAAAAGAGCTTTTAAGGAAGACTATCAATATTTAAATGCCATGACTGCCAAATAATCATTAGTCTTTTTCTGTCAGCTAAAGTATAGAAGCGAATTTTTGACAGTGCCTCTTGGATTAATTTAGATTTAGCCAGGATGTGAAAGTAATATTTCATGAAGACTAGAAGCAGCTTTTTCACAATGTTGTACCCATGGGTACAATAAAATGGGAGCTAGGGAGAATAAAAACTGTCTTCCAGAAGTTCTGTGTTTTGGGATAAAGCCAGAAGGGGCTAAGAGCCTTATAAAATGCTGTGTCTAGGCACATAACTCAGCACTGTAAATGACATTATGAGGGCTAGACGCATATGTTAGGTTCAGCAGTGCTGAGTTTTTCGGTGCCTAAATCTCAGGTCTCGATCTGTCAGCTTAATAAAGTTGACTTTGAATGCCTCCAAACAGCTTGGAAAATCAAAGGAATCATTAGAGCACCACCTGCATAGGAATGAATATATCTCTGGGATATTTTAGTGAACAGATGCCAACTTCTGCTAGTGAACAAAAAATATATTTTAATCCACCATGAAATTGAAAACACACAAGTAAAATACTTTGGCATAATAAGACAGAAAAGGCAATCAGTCATTGCAGCTATCTAAACTTATGTTCTTTCATAATGAAATAAACAATCTAGAAGAAGACATAAAAACCCCCAAACAAACAAACAAACAGTAGGTAAGTGTCCAGTGAAGACAGTTTATAAAATGTGTAGGGCATATAAGATAAAAAGGAAAGATAATGACCCTGCAGCACAGCCTTCATGTAACAGAAAGATGACAGAAACCTTTGCTCACTGAGTCATCTCTCTGAAGTCTGGGGTCTGTTTCTTTGCAAGTCTTTCTATGGCATCTATCAGATGCAAATATATTTATAGGTACTCTGCTATGCCTGGGCTGCTGAAGCCCATCAAGATGAATGCTAAGAGGTTCAAAACTGATTAATGAACCCTGAGAACAACAAGGCTAAAGGTTCAAATCAAGGCTTTTTGAAAGAGATTTGTTTTTAACTTTTAATTCTCAGCACATGTAGCTGCTTCCCTCACTATGAAGAGCAATAACCATGGCATTAAAAAAAAAAAAAAAAAAAAGTAAGGATGGATGGGAAGAGAAATGATGTAGCATTTAAAAATTATTTGCTGCTTCCTGCATATTCTGAGCTCCTTTTCTTGAAAAAACAGTTTAAAATGTTCCAAGTTAAGACACCTAAAAATACCAATTATGTTTTTAACCCTTGGCTTAAGCCACTTGCCCAAGATAACACAGGAGACCTGTGACAGAAGCGTGAGAAGAACCTGGATTTCCTGAGCCTACTACAGTATTGGAGCTAAGGCATCACTGTCTGAGTATATGTAGGATTTTAGATCTTTATAGTGAAAAATAGTGCTTGGTGAAAGATCCTACCTTTCTCAGTGACTGGTATCGTTCTGCTCAGTGAGACTTTAGAAAAACAACTCAATGGCTTCACATAGCAAACAGAAGGGTTTGCTTGCTTGGGCAATGCTGGATGTGTTTGCTTAAGGGATTCAGGAAGACAGTTACAAAGGAGTGCAATCTGTTCACGGAGGAATGACACTGAGCAGAGCTGATAGGCAGCTACAGCCCCAGAAGCCTTCTAGTAAATCTTCTCCTGTGCTACAGTATGCTTCACTGATATCTATTTTTGAGGACCCTTTGGGTTTATGAAACATACAATTATATGATGACTTTATTCCTGACATAATTTTCCTTGAAGAACTGCTTTTACAAAGATTTGTATTATAATAGGACTGACAACAGTGAGCAAGTGTTTTCTGGTTTGATTTAAATCAGCAATTAAATCCATCCAACACCTTTCTAATTGACAAGCAGTGATTTCATGTGGTGTAATAAAGGAACAATGATAAGACACGGGACATGGCAACCAGCTAGCAGTCACCACAGTAGCAACGGAAACATCATGGTATTTGTGGGGAAGGCTTTTGCTTACAAGGTTGAAGGTATTATCCTCTCACAGCTTTCCAACAATAAGTTAATTTAACAATGTAGTAACCCATGAGCTCACCCACAAAATCATATTGTCAGTGAGTGAATATGAAAATGATATGCTGTGTTGTTATTGAAGAACGCTCTATTACTTCTCGAAGTGTCTATACACCAACGTGCATAGCATGGGGAATAAACATGAAGAATTAGAGATCTATGTGCATTCATAGGGCCATGATCTCATTGGTATTACAGAGACATGGTGGGACAGCTCACAACTGGAGTGTTGGCATGGAAAGCTACATAGTTTTTAGGAAAGACAGGCCAGCAAGGTGAGGTGGAGGAGTTGCACTTTATGTGAGAGAGCAAATTGAAAGTATTGAACTCTGCCTAGAGGGATATGAAGAACAAGTTGAGACCTTATGGGTAAAAATTAAGTGGCAGGCTAACAAGGGGGAAACACTGTTGTGGATTTTTACTACAGGCCACCTGATCAGGAAGAGGAAGTTGATGAGGTTTTCTGCAGACAGATGGAAGTAGCCTCACAATCAAATGCCCTGGTTCTCATGGGAAACTTCAATCACCCTGACATCTGCTGGGTAAGCAGCACAGCTAAGCATGCACAGTCCAGGAGGTTACTACAGATCATTGGTGACAACTTTTTTTCACAGATGGTGGTGGAGTTCAGGATCCTGCATGGGGGAAACAGGGCAACAACTAGGACTAAAACCATGGACTTCAGCAGGGGTAATTTTGGTTTCTTCAAGGTCCTACTTGGAAGAATCCCATGGGTTAGGACTCTAGAAGGTAGGGGGGTCCAAGAGAGACAATTAATATTCAAATGTCACTTCCTCCAAGCTCAAGACCGATGCATCCCTATGAGCAAGAAATCAAGTAAAGGGAATAGGAGGCCAGCATGGATAAGTAAGGAGCTCTTGTCAAAACTCAGGTGGAAGAAGGATGTTTATGTAATGTGGAAAAAGGAATAGACCACCTGGAAGGAATACAAGGAGGCTGTTAGAGTATGCAAGGATGTTGTGAAGAAGGCCAAGCTTCGCTTGGAGTTAAATCTGGCCAGGGATGTCAAAGACAACAAGAAGGTCTTCTTCAAGTACATCAGCAGCAAAAGGAAGGTGAGGGAAAATGTAGGTCTGCTGCTAAATGAGGTGGCTGACCTGGTGAATGATGATACAGAGAAAGCAGAGTTACTGAATGCCTTCTTTCCTTCTGTCTTTACTGCTAGGACTGGCCCTCAGGAATCCCAGACTCTAGAGGCAGGAGAGAAAGTCTGACAAAAGGAAGACTTTCCCTTGGTTGAGGTGGATCAGGTTAGAGATTGTTTAGGCAAACTGGACATCCACAAATTCGTGGGCCCCAATGGGATGCACCCACGAGTGCTGAGAGAGTTGGCAGATGTTATTGCAAAGCCACACTCCATCATCTTTGAAAGTTCTTGGACAACAGAAGAGGTGCCTGAGGACTGGAAGAAAGTCAAGGTCACTCCAGTCTTCAAAAATGGCAGGAAGGACGACCCAGGAAAACACAGGCCAGTCAGCCTCACCTCCATCCCTGGAAAGGTGATGGAACAACTTATTCTGGATGCCACGACCAAGCATGTGGAAGAAAAGGTTAACAGGAGTAGTCAGCATGGATTCACCAAGGGAAAATAATGTTTGACTGACTTGATAGCCTTCTATCTGGCTGGGTAGACGAGGGAAGAGCAGTGGACATTGTCTACCTGACGCTGTCTCTCATAACATCCCTATAGGCAAGCTCAGGATGTGCGGGCTGGATTAATGCACAGTGAGATGGATCATGAACTGGCTGGATGGCAGAGCTCAGAAGGTTGTAATCAATGGTGAAGAGTCTGGTTGGAGGCCTGTGGTTAGTGGGATTCCCCAGGGGTCACGGTTAGGTCCAGTCCTGTTCAAACTGTTCATCAATGACCTTGATGAAGAGATGGAGTGCACCCACAGCAAGTTTGCTGATGATACCAAACTGGGAGGAAGAGCTGACACACCAGAGGGCTGTGTTGCCATTCAGCAAGACCTGGACAGTCTGGAGGACTGGGCAGAGAAGAACCAGATGAAATTCATCAAGGGCAAGTGTAGGGTCCTGCACCTGGGGAGTAATAACCACAGGCACCAGAACAGGTTAGGGGTTGACCTGCTGGACACTCTGCTGCACTGCAGAGAAGAATCTGGGAGTTCTGGTTGACCATGAGTCAACAATGTGCCCTTATGTCCAAAAAAGCCAACGGTATCCTAGGGTCCGTTGGGAAAAGTGTGACCAGCAGGTTGAGGGAGGTTATCTTGCCCTGTACTCTGCCTCGGTGAGGCCACATCTGGAGTACTGGGTCCAGTTCTGGGCTTCTCAGTTTAAGGATAAAGAACTACTGGAGGGAGTCCAGCAGCAGGCTATGAGTATGATTATCGGTCTGGACCATCTTTCTTATGAGGAAAAACTGAGACAGCTGGGTCTGTTCATCCTGGAGAGAAGAACGCTCTCCGGAGGTCTCATCCATGTTTATAAATATCTCAAAGGTGGGTGTCAAAAGGATGGGAGCAGACTCTTTTCAGTGGTGCCCAACAATAGGATGAGGGGCAACAGGCACAGACTGAAACATAGGAGGCTCCATCTGAATATGAGGAGAAACTTCTTTACTTTGAGGGTGACAGAACACTGGAACAGGCTGCCCAGAGAGGTTGTGGAGTCTCCATCTCTGGAGACATTCACAATCCACCTGGACACCTTTCTGTGAGATCTACTCTAGGTGAACACGCTTTAGCAGGTGGGTTGGACTAGATGATCTCCAGAGGTCCCTTCCAACCCCAACCAGCTTGTGATTCTGTACCTGGATTTATCAAAGAGTAGAAATTAAGGACTCGCTTTTGCTAATCACAGTTCATATCCATAAATATTTGCTATTGTTTTTTAATAGATCTAAATACACCTTCCTGAGTGAATATGTTCAATTAGGTGGAATTTTATTCTTCACTTCTGTCCTCAGAGAACATTATTCACATTTGCTTATCTGACTTGGAAGATAGTGTCTTTAAGCTTTGCATCTTCTATTAATGCCTTTGCTTCTGCCACAATGGCAGACCCCGCTCAATCACAGCACTCTCCACTGCTGACACTATCCCTTGAGCTCTCAGGGGCACAAACTGATGGTGTGGTTATATATCTAGTTAAGCAGACTTTCTTCTTCATAATTTTTCTTCAAGCAAGTATGAAAAAAAAATTCTTGTGCAGAGAAAAAAAAACAAAAATGAATACAGCAATCCATTCACATTGAGGCCTATTCTCACTGACAGTGTCTGGCATAAAGGCTTCTCAGATGATATTGCCTCTGACCCATGAAGCAACATGGCACTGGCTTATGAGCTGAAGGATGCAGCCAGTGTAATAAACCATGTGAGAAAAATCCCAGCTCAAGGGTGCTGCAGGTGAGTATGTTCATGAACAGGGTTTTTCTGAGCAATAGATACAGCCAGATGTCAAACCTTTGATGGACAAGGTCATGCGCATTTGGTCATAGGGGTGAAAGAGACTGAGACTGAGACAGTGCTCCAAGTGCGTGAGAGGAAGGTTCAACTGTGTGGCAGGAGAAGTCAAGGGTTAGTTATGTGAGATTGCTTGCTAGACTCAGTGTAATAGGGAACACAAAGACATACTCATATAGTGACACACATAGCAGACTAGAAAGATCATTACATTGCCCTCCCTTCCTCAGCCATTACCTCCTCTTCATCCTCTTCTTTCATAATGCCTACTCAGCACCTTTATAATTAATGTTTATTATTCAGTCTGTCAGAATTGAAGTAGATTAAAGAAGATTTAAACTACACACTGTAATAATATTGAAGGAAAACAGAGGGCAAAGAAATGCTTTCAAAAGCTAAATCTGGATGTTGATTAGCTATCTGTGTGATCAAGAAAAAATTAACCTTGTAAAAGTGGAGAATGTTAAATTATTTTCTGAAAGTTCATATCTAAATTACTTCAAAACACACTGAAGCATTTTCAAGGTATAGTTCACACCTTGTTGTCTTGAGCATCTAGCATTTTGTTTATCATGACCTGTATGAAGCATCTTTGATTTGGATCTGTACCTTGTTTCCCTTTTGCTTTCCTACAATCACAGGAAGTGATTCAGACCCCACAGCCTGTTCTGAGTACTTATTGCATGCCACATTTCCTTGTGTTCCCAGCACAGAAGCTGAATTGGATTCACATCCGTCTCTGGGGTTCTTGATCTTACACAGTGCAATCTGTGCAGAGAGACCAAAGGTACCATGTAGGTGCCTGGGTGCAGTATAGACACAGTAGCTTCTTACTCCCGCCCCAGGTAGGGAGGATTTTTGACACAAGCTAAGTGCCACACTGAAGGGTGATGCAGCTTTATAGATCTCAGTACCAGCAGATGGACTTGGGCTGCTGTCTTGCAGGGGCTTGCATGTGCAGGTGCTAGCAACTGGAGAAACTGGGGTCCAGGGACCACCTACTGGAAGGATTCATGCCATGTGTATGTATGCATTTCCCACCAATGGACCTTCATCCTGAACTGACAGAGAGGAAGGGAAGGATTAGGCAGTCTGTGTTTGCATGAGTTAATATGTGTGGCTGTCCATATATATGTATATATTGTGTATGTGCACGTGTGCCCATGAGGAATATGTGTTACTGACTCAACCCAAGAACATGGAGCTGCTGCAGCTCTGTCTCCATCAGGCTACTGGATTCAGTGGCTCCTAACAAAAGTGACCAACACCACATGTGTACAGAAAACAGGCAATTTATCCATCTATTAAGGCATTGATACATTACCTATATGTTTGAAATATGTCTGCATGGTTAGAAATGGCACTTAAACTCAAGAAGACTTTTCCAAGATTATACACATTTGAAAAATGTCTGTAACAGAGAAGCTTGTTTTGCCTATACAAATTATCATTTAAAGACAATAACGGCTAAAAAACATCCTTGTGGCCACTAAAATTATTTTGCTTCACCTAACCTGGACAGTCACTTCTAAATACTAGAAATCACACAAATATCCCTCTCTTGCTAATGGGAAGAGAACCCAACAATGTGGGAATGGTTGGAAGTCATCCTGTTCTGCACAAAGCAAACCAGAGTCCTTGGAAAATGCTACCTTTCATGCCTAGTAAGATGCTTTTATGTAGGAGTTACATATGCCAATAGCCGTGGCATCTGTAGATTAAAATATGGACCTTGGCTTCTGGGCTTTTGTTTCGTTTTGTTTATAAACTGAAACACAGATGAGCCTATCTGGACATTTATTTTTAATATCACAAGACAGTTCTCTCCAGAAATTTTCAACAATTAGGCAGTATGTGATGAGAGGTAAAGGCTCTCTGTGTGAAAAAATCAGACATACCCTAAGATTATGATCTTCAAAAATACAGGTCTAATCAACTGGCTTTTAAAAATCTTCCAACAGAGACTTGGCCTAAAGAGCAGTGCGATAAGTCTGTTTTTGCTGTCCTTAGGGCAGTCTAGACTCAGCACATATGTTTTATTTTTCAGTACTCACATGAAAAATTTTCCTCACTTATAAACACTGCAGAATTACAGGTATTCATGGAAATGTGTCTTGGTTTTGGCCATCTGGTTTATTCTTTTGACAGCGCAGGATTGTTTCCAGTACTGTATCTAAGCCATTAAGCAAATAACATTAAACATCTTAATAGAAACAGGGAGAATCTGCAATGAAAACAACATGAAACTTTTTAATAGAAGCAGGGAGAACCTGAAATGAAAACAAGTCTGATAAGATGCTAAGACTCGAGATGATAAAGCGTTTCACAATTTCCTATTTTTTAAATTTTTACAGAAAGTAAAACCTCAGGTTTAGACAAACTTTATTTGTTCCTATATAAACTACGACCCTGTTGATTTGGGCTACAAAAGTCATACCTTCAGAGGAACCATGCAATGGCTATGAAATAAACTCTACATATTTCTGCAGTCATGTTGTTTGTGGCAACAGTATAGAAAACACCATCTTAGGCTGAGATCAGTAAAGAGAAAAAGTGCTGTAACCCTCTTCCAGTGATCAGCTTATGTTATAACGTAAATGGTGACTGCTAGAACTCTTACATTTTCAAACTCAGAGGGAAACAGATTAGTTTGCCTGCTAACCTGACTATAACAACAAGTCTAAGGTCCTCAACAGCAATACATATTGGAAATCAGATTTCAAAGGACTAGTTGAAGGCTATCTACTGTAATGTTGTTTAACATATGTGTAAACTGAGACAACAGGAGGAGAAAGTATTTGCTATAGTAACTATGTATTAAATAGATCTGCAGCAGAACTGGAAACAGTCTTTAGTTGTTCTAAGTCCCAGTCCAAAACCCTGTCTTGTAGGTCACATTGTTAAGTTTATAGCAAATTACTTTATATAAAAATCATACTTGGCGATGTGATTGGAGTCACCGAGAGTGCCATTTTCCATGCAGTCCCATTAGCAGCATAGGTGAACATCTCTGCCAGTAACTTCTGAACCCACCGCCTAATTCCCTCATATTTGGCAGAAGTGTTGAGATAATTAAGTTCCTATTAGCATTATGCACATGGGTGAATGAATGGATAAGAGATACCTTGTAATTGCTCTGAATTAAGGAAAAGTTCAAGCCTGGTTTCACACATTGAGACTAGAGACTACTTCAATGTGTTCCTACTGGCAGAGGTAAGTTTTTTGGAGCTTGTCCTTGCAGGAGAGAAATGGGGATGTGGAACACAAGGAAACGAGGCAGGGAACATTGTCTCTCCTTTGCACCACTCTGCAGCTTTCTGCATGGCAGAAGAAAGAAATTGGAGGGGAACCAGTGTGCAGCTAAGGATTACAAGGATCTATTGGAGCAACCAGCTGTGTGAGTTTAATTGTAAAGTGACTCCTTCAGCCAGACAAAAATTGTCATCTAGACCCCAGTTATTCAGATTAAGCTCCTTTTAAGAGCTGGGTAAGGTTCTAAGTATGGGAGAAATACTATAAATGCTTTAATTTTAATTACTTTTTCAGTCTCTTCCAGTTTTCTTTTCACACCTTCACAAGTCATAGTGGAGGCGGTCAATGAGGAGACAAAGGCAGATACATAATTGAGAAAATATATAAATTATCTCTTAACCTTTTAAAGGTATAGGGAAAGGTTAATAGAGTAAAAAATGCTTTCACTAATTGAATACTTGTTCAAGTTTTCATTAAGCGAAGATCCAGACTGGTCATTATAGTTGCAGTGAAGTGTTTTCAGTTTGGCAGATATTTCTGAAAATGTTCTTTCCAGGCTGACCTGAACGTTTGAAAAAGAATTCAGCTGTTCAGAGACATGAAATGAATTATGGTGATTTTGTGTTGGGTTTTGGGTGGTTTTGGTGCATTTGTGTTTTGTTGGGTTTTTTTTGAAACTTCAAGCAAAGCAGATACTGTCACAATAGTCCTGACTAGCTGAGCTCAACCACATTCTTATCTCAGCATTTACATATAGCATTAGGACTCCTTAAGGGAGTAAAAAATGGGTAAAAAATACTGCACAGAAGGTGTGAGAGAGGAAGGAGAAAAATGTGAGAGAAACAACCCCGTAGACACAAAGGTCATTCCCGCTCCCATGTTGGAGCAGTCCCTGAAGGACTGCATCCTCCATGCTGGAGCTGGGGAAGATTGTGAGGAGGAAGGAGCAGCAGAGACAACGCACTGTGAGCTGACCGCAGCCTCCGTTCTCCAAAATCCTGCACTGCTCGCAGGGGAGGAGGAGGAGCAAGAAGAATCAGGAATGAAGGAGTGAAATTGAGCCTGGGTAAAAGGGGAGGTGGGGAAAGGTTTAGTTTTGTCTTTATTTCTTACTACCCTACTCTATTTTTAATCAGCAATACATTAAATTAATCTTCCTCAAATTGAGTCTCTTATGCCCGTGATAGTATCTGCTGACCAGTCTCCCTGTCTTTATCTTAATTAATGAACTTTTCTACTTCATTTTCTCCTGCTGTCCTGCTGCAGAGGTGGAGTGGGGGTCTGCCAGCAGCCACAGTCAAGGTACCACATCTCATATGGTGTGACATCAGAGAATCAAGAACAGGGGACATAGCACTACAGTAACAAAAAGTCTTCCCTTGTGATTGGTTGTACCTTCTCTCATACATATATTTCAGTTTCTTGTAGCAATAAAAGTAAAATTTGGAAATAAATACTAGAAGAAATAGGGAGGTTCAGGAGCTGACAATTGTTGCATGTTATTTTATTATCTAAAACTACATGCTTTTGGCTGAGACCAGCTCCATCCTAGCTCACTGCTTTCTGCCTGCAGTCTTATGTGAAGTCTAAGCATCTCAACCAGATGCCTGACAGTAAACTGCCTCTTCAAAAGAGCGCAAATATTTCATATTTCCTGTGTAATACCTGCAGCCCCTTGTGGATGTGTCAGATAGCCCAGAGATGTCTTGAATGGCACTTACATTTAGGCAACAAAAGTAGACTCTGCACAGCCCAAGGAAAGAAGACTCTGGAAGGAGCCCCAGTCCCCCTCTTCCATATGATTAAGGTCTAATCCAACACATAAGAACTGGAAAGAGGAAGCCATCAAGAAAAAAATTTACATTACTACATGTTTCATCAAAACTCACACCTTATCAATCACTATTAAGCTATTAACCCAGTGTCATGGGCTTCCTGTCCACCAGGATAATACAACTGACTTAATTTAATAGCTGTTCACGAGTTTAGCAAAATGTTATCCACTTATTTGTCCATTAACCATAGGTAAACACCATTCCCATCTTTTCCTGCTGTTCATCACTGCATTCTTGGCAACGATTTTTTTCCCCATTTTTCTCTTTGTTGGCAAGTTTTCAAGGGCAGTCGAAAACAATGTTGAGAAAAATCATAACGGATTCACTCGTGAGTGCTATGGCAAGATCTGCTGCATTATAATTGCATGAGGAGGCAAAGGCTGACAGTCTTTTTACATTTCAGCAGCCATTTAAAGCTACTAACCTTGAAGACATGGGCAGCCACTGACCTGAGAAGGCTGAATCCGGTTAGTGCTGAGCAAGAGAGGGAAGGGCTGAGCAGCTGTAACAGCCAGCAAGGTCAGCAGCAGCAGAAGGGCTCAGCACCCCAAGGGTTTGGTCCCTGACTGCTGATTTTTTTAAACTGCCTGGGCTGAAGCACTGGTTATTTGTTCTTGCAGCTTGTTTCAGGTAGCAAAGTAAGGCACTCCATGCCTGTACAGCTAATAACTCAGTGTAGGATCTGGTCTTGAAGGGCACAAAGTGCCTCAATTCCATGATACTTCCCTGGCAGCTGTTGACATTTGGCACTCCCTAGGGTCCAGTTCTAAGAGCAAATCTAAATGAAAAGCTCCTCAGTCAATTTCTCCAAAAGCTATGCAGTGAAGGTTGGATAGCAGTATAATAGATTGAGTTTAGCCAAATAGATTAAAGTGATAAAGCCAGCTAAAAATTATGATGTAATACCAAATAGCTATTTACCTGCAGTGTGTCATAGCTGCAATTACAAGGCATCTGGCAGAATTCTGTGGTGGGTAGGGACTAATCTATAAGGCTGATTAATTTTGCTGGTAATTTGGCTGAAGTAAGGCCAGTAAAGACGAATTAACTCTGTTATAAAGTTGTGAAGATACTCAGCTTTTAAGACTAAAAGATTTAAGCCATGCTCTTCTGTCTTCAACAGCTGATCAGTCCCTTAAACTAAACCTACTGGAAAAAACTTCAGTGTTACCATTATTGAAGCCTTTGCAATTTGTTCTGAGTCTTTGTTATAGGCTTCCCTTGGAGCTTTCTTTGCCTGATTTTGGTTAAGGATATATCTGAGCTTGGTAAAGTAACACCTGACACAGAAAAGATATTTGTAATGAAAACAGTACTGGAAATATTAATTTGTATTCAGAATATGGAACTGATGTGGGTTATTGCTAGCTGGTACCCTTGATACCATAGCCATTGTGTTCAGGTCTGTACAATCCTAGTACTTGTGCTAAAGTACTGTTGTTATTATTATTACCTGTATTTCTAGACAAATGCATTTCTGGGTTTTAAATCATGTGTGTATTTGAAGGCTTTACTATTTTGTTCTTTCCTTTGCTACCAGGGATTTCAATCATTTCAGCAGAAAAAACATTATTGGAAGGTTAGACACTGGCTCCAAGTCTCTCTCAGCTGGAATTGTCATCCTGCCAGCCCTGTGCAAAGAGGATTTTCATCGGCTGCTAATCAGCACAGGACAATTCGGAAGACTGTTTTCAGTTCTTAATCCTGCAGAAGTCCCCAAAACAATTTTGCCAGTCACTGGGCTGGGATCTGGGTGGTCTGCCCAAGATTTCAAAGATATTTTGTGGGAAGAGGGAGTGAAAAAAGGGAGGAAGACTTTGTTCCTCATCTTGTTTTCAACATAACTCTTTCCTAAAACTGGCAAAGAACAGGATGTGCTGAGCCTTGCACACTGTCAAGTTCTGAACACTGCACTTCCCCCTCTTTAGTTTTACCTAAGACTTACATGTAGTCTAATGAGACAGTAAGTGAGCAGCCATTAAAAACACCTAGTTCTCCTTAAATTAAGTATGTGTTATAAATTATGATTGCTATTCTAAATGTTCCTGCAGTTATTAGTATAGCAAAGGAATTTGAAATACTGTAAAACAATATTAGTAGATTGCATTTACTGAGTAAAAAGGAGATGATTTTCTTGTTTGTGCTATAACACGGATGTTTAACATAACATAAACACTGACACTTTTTAGCACAAAAAATAGGGGCAGCATTCTCATATCCTCTTGCTCATAAAATCTGTGAAAAGAACAGTATTAACAAGCAGTTTGAAAACAGTCAATGCCCGCACTCATATGTTTTATTAATCACCATAAACAGAACCGAGATCAGATACTCTGCATGAAGTATATCAATACTGTTTGAAGATACAAACTTGAAAAATTACATGTCCAGTTCTCATCTCACTCCATTTTTAATACAAATCATGGTAATAAGAGCTTTGTTGCAGTGTGTTAAAATACCACAGAGCCTACTTTGCTTATATCATTTGAACTATTTAGTGAGGGGGATACGCTCCAAAAACATGTGCTGATTCTGTATCTGCCACAAATGGTGCCACAGGAGACCTTCAGTGCCCAAGTCACTTGTCAGCCAGGGAATGGGAAATGGGGCTTCAGTTCCCCCTCAGGGGGGCAGTCACCATCATATCTCTCCTGGCAGAGAATCACAGCTTAACCATCTGGCTACCAATTAAGCAAAATGTAAGAAAGTGCCTTTGTTGCTTTCAGTTGAAGCTGATTTAGCCTCCCTGCAGTGCCCAAAGGTCTAAAGAGGAAGATGATGCACAAGAGCTGAGCACAAGACACCTGGCTAGAAGTTCAGGTGTTTATTAGAGGAGGAATAGCATTGGGAACTGACTTCTAAACCTGTTTGAGCATTACATTAAACAGTCATTTGCTAAAATATTGAAACAGTAATTTCAAGCAAGGACCGGAAAATAAATCTCCTCTCTCCCAGGAGCCTGGTTTTGGGAAAAGGTTAAGGGCAGTGACCTTCACCAGAGAAATGAAAGTCTCCTGTCAGGGCTATGCGAGCTACTGCTGCAGCTCCTTAAAGCATTTGGATTTAAGACAGCAGAATGTCCAGTACTGCCTAGTGAGTAAAACAGAGCTATATGCTAATGTCTGATCCTACAGTGTACTGGCATTCTCAGCACTTGTTGGAGTCATGATTTATTGAGAACTGAGAGTATTTCTCACCTTGCAAGATCAGAGTCCTAGACAACAACACATTTTCATGTTCACCAAGAAGCTCATCCACAGCTAAGAAATTAGAGGGAGAATTATTCAGCAGCACCAGAAACAAAAAAAGAACTGTGTGCAAGCCTTGGCAAGACGTTTCTAGGGAGCACCCTGGGCTTGTAGCACAGCCCAGCCATATTTCAGAAGTAAAGAGAAAATGTTTGTGTTCAGCTAAAGGGGAACAATGCTGCAAGAGTCTGAGACTGTGACCCAGAAACTGCTGCAAATGCTCAATTCTGATAGCTGCATAAACCCACGGGGATCCTGCCGTACCTGGGAGGAAAAAGAGGTTGAAATAAGAAACAGACAACAATTAGCTTTTGAAAGCAAAAGGATACATGAGCCTACAATGAGCATGTCCTTCTCCATTTGCCCAGTCTTATCACTTGACATTAGGGAAGGAAAATAACAGAAACAGTAATAAAATTGGAAGCTGTGGGGTCTAGCAGATCACTCCAGACTACAAAGATGTACAATGGGCTTGTAGCAAGTCACTGGGGTGGCCTGTGCTGGCAGGATGGGATGGGGGAGGCAGGGAAGCTGCCTCCACCGCCAGGCACAGACAGCAGAGCCAGCGGGGAGGAGCTGTGCCAGGGAGCAGAGCCCTGAATTCTGTTTTCCAAGTAGCTACATTTTCTACGTTTTCCTTCTCACTTACTAAATCTTGATTTATTTTTTTAAGCATGCTCATTTCTTTTACAACACTGTCTAATTTGATTCTCAGTTGTTGTGCTTCCTCTCGGGCTTTATTTCTTTCTGCTCTGACTTTGTTCCATTTTTCCCTCCAGTTAGCAGTACAATTTGACCACCAATGCATGGTCTTCTCCATTTGGGCAGCTCTGGCTTTGACTGCTTCCAGTTCCCAAATTCTTACTGCTTCAAAAATTTCCCAGTCACTGCTAATTTTTATACATATATGGGTAATGAGATGAACATGGGTAGAAACTTTGAGATGACAGATTTGAATTACACAGATGGCCAACTGGTAAGCAATCCCCAGCTTATTTATAAGGTTGTCTTGTTTGGCTCCCCAAAACCTGCATCTCTTCCATTAATTTCTGAACAGAGTTTAAATTCGGGCCACAGCACACGACCTCCAGATAAGCTCTTTTTCCAGTATATTTGGATTGTCATAAAGCAATTTTGATAATGTACCTGTGGTAACATCATAATTAGATATTAGTAACACGTACTTCATGAAGTAATACACACATATCTGCTTGTGGCCAAGAAGGCCAACAGCATCCTGGCTTGTATCAGGAATAGTGTGGCCAGCAGGACTAGAGAAGCGATTGTGCCACTGTACTCAGAACTGGTGAGACCCCACCTCGAATTCTGTGTTCAGTTTTGGGCCCCTTGTCTTAAGGGAATTGAAATACTAGAGAGAGGGCAGAGGAGGGCAACAAAGCTTGTGAGGGGCCTAGAGCAGAAGTCTGATAAGGAGCGGATGAGGGAACTGGGGCTGTTCAGGCTGCAGAAAAGGAGGCTGAGGGGAGACCTTATTGCTGTCTACAACTACCTGAAAGGAAGTTGTAGCATGGAGGGTGTTAGTCTCTCCTCCCAAATAGCAAGTGATAGAAAAAAGAGGAAATGGCCTCAAGTTGCACCAGGGGAGGTTTAGATTGGATATTAGGAAAAAATTATTCACTTAAAGGCTTGTCAGGCATTGGAACAGGCTGCCCAGCGAAGTGATGGAGTCACCATCCCTGGAGGTGTTTAAAAGGCATTTAGATGAAGTTCTTATGGACATGGTTTAGTGCTAGAGTTAGGTTAGGTTATAGTTAGACTCGATGATCCTGAAGGTGTCTTCCAAGTGAAATGATTCTATGATTCTAAAAGCACCACTGTTATACAGAGTGAACTATCAATGGCTCACAAAAAAAAAAAAAAAAAAAAAAAAAAAAAAGTAATCTGCAACAGGCTTCCTGAAAAGAAAAGCTGAAAATACAGACACAGGATGGCTCCGTGGGTTACACAGTTACACACTCAAACACACAATTTCTTATATAGAATAAGGTAATATTGAATTGAACCTGCTGTGTTTCCCTGATGTGACCAAATCATCACAAACCTTTCCTTGAGTTTAGGTTGCACAAACTTATTTTTAAACTTCCCTTAGAGCAGCAAGTCTTAAACTTCAGCTGATTTTTCTTTAAAGCTCTCAAGCTGTGCTTTTCATGTCTGAAACCTCAAAGCAAATGAACTGATACTTCTGAAATTCTGCATTAATACTTGTTTCTAAGCTTGTCAGGCATGAGAGAACACAAGACTTATCAGTGGAGTGAAGCAAAGCCGTATCCCTCAGCTGTATCACTAGAGTGTGCTGAATTGATGTTCAACAAAATTCTTTAATGCTACAGTCAATGACACAATTAAGTCTTAGTCTCACTTTTCATTTTCCTTTTTCCTGTACAAGCAAGAAACTTAGATATAACTGTTATGTTATCACCAGCCCCTGCTGGATAGCTCCTTAGTGAGGTATGACTGTATGTAAAATTTTGTTTTTAACTGCTCTGGGACATTCTATAGGTCTAAAAAGAAAAGTAAACTCTCCTGTTTTAAAGGAAATAATGCTTGAAGACATAAACATTCCATATATTCATAGAATCATAGAATGATTTGGATTGAAGGAACCTTGAAAGATGATGTAGTCCCATCTCACATTATCTAGTCCAATTTGACTGTGCAGAACTCTCTTTATTAGATTCACTAGCCTTTAATGCAAGGGTCTTTTTATTTGTCCTTTGAAGTATTTGGTATTGGCCACTGTTGGAAACAGGATATTGAGCTAGATCATACACTTGGCTAAGCCACTACAGCAGTTTCTGTGTTCCTCCATTGAGGGAAAAAAATATTGTGGGGGCGAGGGTGTGACTTGTATTCAGATAAGTGTGACATATCTATCCCTATAGTAAATTACTTTTATTGCGTACAGTATAATAAAAGTCACAAGCAAAATATGGCTTGGGCACTTCTGAATGTGTGGTTAGATGCAGTACTTGTCTCCAAAGAAAATACACTCTTCCAAATTATTCAGTTTTTAAGAATATGAGAACAGCAATGAGCCATAAAATTTATTTTCACTATCTGCCTGGTTAAGAAATACTTGTTTGACAAAATTGTCCGATGGTGTATAGTTTCTAAAAATTAAAACCACAGCTAAAATCAAATGAAAATATCATTAACCTGACACAGGGAAAAATAAAATGGCTCAGTATCAAATAATAAACTTTTTAAAAAGTCCTGAAAAATCCAAAGGCAGAATTTTTCATTTATTTATCAGCTACAAAACCCAAGGCATTAGCAAATTTAATTTAATTTAAGATAATAATAATTTTTATAAAATAACAAACCTACCTTAACTGTTGGAGATGCCATCACCTATAGATTATTTTCTCTGCTAGTGTTTCAGCCACAGGTCTACAAATGCACAACTCCCTCTCTAATATCTACATACAGACTTTGTTAGGCCATGGAGGATTAAAAATAGATTAAAATTCATTGAAGCAGGGGTGTTGTTGCTGATTTGAAACAAAGTGTTCACTTCTGCAAGGCCATTTTCTCCTTTGTTTGGATTTTATGTATTTCACGGGAAAGCCTTCAAGAGTACATTAAGCTACATGACAATCATTTGTCACTCATCCTACCTTGAGGAAGAAATTGAATGCACAATGTACTGTTTTGTTCATTTGGGAAAAAAAAAAAAAAAAAGGGTATGCCTACTGTTTGTGTTCATTGATTTTACTGTTATGAAGTACTACATTGTATGTCTGACATGAAGGTCATGGAAGTCAGTGCTAAACTTTCAGGGTTTAGCCCTTAAGGCAAACCTCAATATGTAGCTAGAAAGTAGAAGGGGTTTATCTTCTTTTTCAGCTTCTGAGTGTCTCAACATGGTTGTCTTCTTGTCTTTGGGAATCCCTTGCAAGGATCCGTAGGACTCCAAATTGGAGGTAGTTCCCTTCTGAAGTCACCTGGCAAATGTGAAATCAGCATCACCATTTCATGTAGCTGAAGTTCTCTCTGCTTATGCTAGAAGTTTTCTCACAAAGCCATCCAATATATGAAATTGTAAAAGTATCTGACTAAGCTTACCATAGCAATGAGGCATTTGAACTACAACTATTTTGTAACAGCCAGTCACTTGGGCTAACTTTGGTCTTCAATTTCCTCAAGACTTACTTCACCCTGTAAATTGGTTTCTGATTTTTCTGTCTCCTCTCCATCTAATTAAGCTTCTAAATGTCCAGACAAAACTGTGAATGGTAGTCAATCCCTTCCAGATACTCAGGAGTGAAACTTTTGAAGATATGTAACTGTGTGATTTAAAGACAAACCCCAAAGTTCAGTTTTTAAATACAATATTAACCAATTCAGGACATTCCATTTAATCCTGTTTCTCACAATGTTGAGGAAAAATCTCTCACCATCCTCCGTTTGTTACTCCCCAAAGTTTAAGTCTTCCCCCAAGGTAAAGTGACTTAATAAAAGTTTGCTTTAAAAGATAGGGAAATAAGCCTAGAGATAAATATATATTCTTGAATGTTCATGAATTAGGTTTACATTTTTATACAGAGTGTCTCCTGCCAATATGGAAAAATCTGAACTAAAAATCCTTTGACAGTATTTTAAATTGTTCTACGTGTAGCAAGAGCCGTTGAGCAGATACTGAATTTATAATACACTTATACTGTCAGCTGGAATCTGTGGTATTTGTCAGGATGCAAGGAAAAAGGAAATTTCCAAATAAACCGTTTAGCATATTGGATGCTTTAATCTTCTCTGTCTTCTTTCACTCCCACCATATCGCTGTTCCATCACATGCTCTGATGTTAATCAGAATGACTGGGTCATTCTCTTTTATAAATTTGCTGGATTTTTTCTTTTTCAAGGTCATCTGTGATTTGACTTTAGTAACCAACTATAAATTGGATGGTATTTTAATATTCTACCCTCTCCCTGAGCTTCAGACTAGAGGTGATGAGAAACAAAAAGAAACCCAAAGGAGTTTGCATTTTAGGAAGCAAGATGATGAACACAATTATCCAATACCTTTATAATTTCTCCTGCCCTGGACACTCTTATCTTTCCCACTGAGTTCAAAGGGAGTTGAAGGAAATTCAACATCTTCCAGAAACAGTACTTAGTCTTTTAGCTAATACGACTGCATATGATCTCTGGAGAAATCTGTCGATATTGGTATTTGAGGCACTTAAGCCTGACATTCAGAGTTCTGTACTATAATGAATACAACTTTATTAAGGCAAGAGAAGCAGCTCTCTCTCTCTCTTTGATGTTGCCTTTTGAAATTTAACATTAAAAAGCAAGATTTTCCTTCATTGCATTTTTAAAAGACTTTGAAACTGTTCAGGAAACTGGTTTTTGTCCATCACCCAGCTATAAACTATGCCAGTTGTGTAATCAAAGATGATTTCTTGGATTTTTTTTTTTTAAACCCTCTTAGATACCTGCAGAACCTTGGATTCAAAGGGCACAGCTTGCAAAGACCAGATGAAAAGGATTTCAAATCTACTGGTTAAAGAGCTCACAAGCATTTTCTGCAGGAACGCTTACCTGTGTTGGGCTGTGTTTAGGCCCCACCACAATGTGTGCTCTTAAGCATCTTTTGACCTGACTGTGCTAAAGCAATATTTTTCCCCTGATTGCCCCTTTGACATGCTTCCTATGCACAGCAAGCAAGCTATGGCTCTCCCTTCAATCCCTCACAGGCCAGCAGCCTCTGTGCTCCCAGACCAGTGCCTCCAATGTCCTCCAAGGTATCTCCCCCATCTTCTTTCACCTACTCCATAATAATCAGATCAGCTTGAGAATTCCCCAAAGGTTTAACCATATGCATACCTTCACTTAACTATTCACCTCTTCAACTGAAGCAAATAAATAGTTGAAGCAAACAGACACAGAGACATTGAAAGGCATCCACAATCACGCTTTCTTTAGTCAGTACAAGAAATAGATGCCAGTTAAAATTAAATGTGTTCTTGTTGGTTTTGTACCACCCTGTAGTATTCTTCAGGGTGAGTTATAAGCAAAAGGTCCCTTCCAACCCTAACGATTCTGTGATTCTGTCATCAAAGGGTCCTTCTTTACCTATTTAGAGATCTTATTCCAAAACATCAATGACTTGGTGAATTATTCAGAGTCTTTTTCAAGACCATGAGGAAAAGTAGACAGGAATTCTGTTGTTTTAAATTAGAGATGAAATGACAAATAGAATGAGAAATGGAGAACATGATTGTGATAGAATTTGTTTGTTAAGGAGAATACAAATGTTTGTCCATGAGGATTCTGCTAAGGATTTCAGACTGTGCTATGGAAAGAGGAGATAACCCCAAACTTTCATGGTGCTACCAGCACACCTGATCTACAAAGCCAATAGAAAACCTGGAACAAAAATTTGCCCCATTTACCTCCATATTTTGGGAGAAGAATGAGTTTTGTTCAGACCAGGGTACTCCTGAATTATGGTTTTGATGTGGAACTATGTAAAATTCTGGGGTTTGCTGGGCTTTTGTTCTAAGCCATAAATAGGCGGTGACAGCTGCTTAGTGTTTCAATTTTGCATTCACAAAAATTGCAAACAAAGAACAAAATAAACAGCTTATACCATGAACCTTTGTTTGTGTTCTGTTTATGAGTGTTGATTTCACTGCCATGCAGTCCTGCCAAGGCCTGATCCATATAAAATCAAGATAATAAATTCAGATCTTGCCTGTTTCATTTCTTTATACTTTCTTTTTGAAGGTGTGTGCCAAGCAGATAGTGCTGGAAAAATAACTGCTTGTTTTTTTCTTCAGAATTTATACATCACAGGTAACTATAGTGCATACTGCCCCGCAGTCATCAAGACTTTAGCCATTATCTGACAGATGACTGAAGGAATGAGAATTAGGCTATGCTCCCAGCTTAGACATGGGTGGGACATTCTGAGGCTATTCAATTTAACAATTGCGGGCAATGAAGCAGAGGAAAGTCTTAGGCTATCGTCAATACTCTGTATCAGTCTCTCTTCAGACTGTGTACACATCTTTTTTTAAATGCTTCTAATTTGCATATGCTCATAATCTGAAAATAATAGGAAAGTTGCCTGTAACTCTATAGAACTATATCAAATCTTTTTACCTTAAGAACAGAAATCAGGCTTAGAGTCGGGCATGCTGGAATGCTAACACCCAGTAATTTCACTAACCTGCTTCTCTGTCAGTAGATAATAGCCAGTTTTCACTTCTGCTGTGGGTGGTAACAAGACAATGACAAACTAGAAGATATCTTTTTTAAAATGCATTCTTCTAAAATAGAAATGCTGTTTTCTCTTTTTGAAGAAATATATTTTTGACATTTCCATTTCAATGTCTTTTCCAGAAACCATTAATTTATACTTTCTGTCATGCTTTGAGTGGCATTCCAGCCTTTCTGAATCCAGTGGAAAAATTCCCACTGCTTTCAATAGGAGCAAGGTTTTTCTTTTTCATGTATGCTTAGTTATACAGTTGTTCTTAAGTGCATACACTTGGGTAGACCAGTTCAGTTCAGCTTCCAAGCATTGTTTTACCACAATCTCTTCTCACTCAGACCCTTACCCTGCTTTTCAGGCACAGAGGGTTGTTTTAAGTGCTACCATTTACATTCAGCAGAGGATCTGTTGTTTATGTGCACTAGGGATAATCTATAAACCACATTGTGGAGTACAAGTTGGGGTCAAATAAGTCACCTTAGGCAATATGGCACTACAGAGAGAGTAAGAATGGTACACGGCTCCAAAATATTTGTCTTTCTCCAGGCTTCAAAATGAAGCCATTCTACCTGTGCTTGCTCACTCCTTGAATTAACTTTCTGTCAGCACAGGAGCAATTGAGTTTTACCCCTGCAAAGGTTAATTTTGTGCTCATGTGCCTGGCTATTTGAGGATACATTACACAATCATGCAACAGCGCTGCCACCCCCTGAGCAGGCAGCCATGCCAAACAGAGGAGCCACAGAGGTGAGCAGGCTGTGCCACAACCAGATCTACTAGTGGCCACTGCAATGGCCAGAAAGGCAGCAGATAGAAAACCTGGACATGACAGGGAGAAGACCAGCACCCATTGATTTGTCCTGGCCCACATCTGAGGTTACTGCCTCAGGCAGGGGGCAAAGGGAAGGATGTCCATGGAGGGTGGTAACTTCTCAGGCCAAAACAAGTTCAGGCTTCCCACAAGCTCACCTGCAAATGCCTTAACTTGCAAACACACAGACCAGGAGAGGAGAAACTGAGATGTGTCACCTGTCTCCCAGACAACCTGGAGGTCTTCCAGCCCTGCAACCCACTTCCATCAGCCTCCTTCGTATCTTCTAGCCAGGACTCTGAAGCACAGGGACAGATCTAGACTGGCAAGTTGCTTCTCTGGTGGCTTCTTCTCTTGACCAGGAGGTGCACTCTTGCTCCCAGCCACATAAAGGATGATTTCCAGTACTCTCTGCAAATCTCTTTTTTACCTCCTTACTTATTACTGAAATAGCAGAATTCAAAATTAAGACTTGACTGGGAAGGTGCATTTTCAGTCTGCTCAGGGTTTTGTACAAGAGGTCTCTGTCAGAGATGCAGCTGTGCTTCCCTGGACACAGTATAATATAGGGGCCTGTCAGGAACACATTTTGCAGTGCAAAATAAGTTATTCTTACTTTCCAACATGGTAAAGAAGCTGCAAAGCTGTAGAAACTTACACTATGAATTGAGTAAGCCCCAGGATATCAAAAACACAGAGAGGACTTAGAAACTCATTTATTTTCCCATCCCATTACTGGCCTCTTGTGAATTAGGGCACAAGTTTCACATTGCTATTCAGGAGGTCATTTGTCATACACAGAGAAATAAATTAGGGGAATATTAATGGTGAAAAGCCTACAAGGCTATGAACAGTAGAAGCATTTCAGTCCCTTTGGGAATGAGGAGAGCAAGGTTTCACGGCCCCCTGGTCCAGTTGCCATAAATCCAGCATATGAGCAATGAATGTATTCAAATACACCTCTGAGTTGGCATTGCATATATACATGCAATTAATATGTGTGACTACACAAGTTTAAACTTAAAATCTTAATTTAAAGGTCTATATAAAGCCTGCTTTTCAAGGAAGGGTGTTTCATGTAACATTCGCTTGACCTAGAAAGAAAGTAATTTAAATTATTGTGAGATTTCTTAATCCTGTTTAACTTATTTCCCTGAGAGAAACTGAAAATCCAGTGGCTTTTACAGACTTTTCCTGTGCTTAGGGGATACTCCTCTCAAATTAAAAAAAAAAAAAAAAAAGAAAAAAGAGAAAAAAACCTATGTGCGTTGCATGACCAATTAAAATGAAACTGGTAAGCTAATCTTTACAGTGGCAGAAGTACAGGATAAATTCTCTTTTTAGTGACTAGTACAGCCAGTCTGGCATGGGGATTCAGAGTCAGAAGCTTTATCTCATCTGCCTGTCTCCCACCAAACGACTCTGGCTAAATCAAAAAACCAACCATGCCTCCTTCCTGTTTCCCGTGCAAATGTTATCCATTGTGAGCAGTGGCTTGAAGTCACAATTACTTCAGGATCTTTATTGAAACATAATGTTGAGATTTTAGCTAAGATTAAGTATATTAATTCCCCTAAGTTTTATTACACTGAATAGAAAGTCTTTGGGAATTACTGAAGGAAGTAATTTTTTCCTGTCTCTTTCTCTCTCTCTCTTTTTTTTTTTTTTTTTTTTTTTTAATATTTAAACGCTAAAGAATAAAAATCCTTTTTTCATATAGTGGCACAAAGCATGAGTAAGACTAAAACCAATACATTTAAAAGTGGATGACTCTCACTGGCTTTGCAGCAGCAAACATTGGCATCCTGATCCTGATGTGGCAGGAGACTAATAGAGGACATTTCAGCAAAAGCACTGCTTCTCTAGATATTTCTGCAAGACATCTCTTTCCTTTGTAATGCAGTTTGAATATTGTAGACAGGCTTCCATTTGGTATCGACTTCAAAGGAACAATCTTTGTCAAATGCACATTTGAAGATGGAGACATATTGAAGCCCTTTCTGTCAAGGAAGAAGCAAGGAAGGAAGGAAAAGAGGTTTGTTTAGTCCAAATCCCTACCAGTTGACTTTCAATACATCACAAAACTGGGATGTAGTCAATCTCTATATATAAGAAAAATGAAAAAAAAAAAAAAAAGACAGTTCAGTGTTTAATACGCTTACTCGAATGTCAGATATACGTGTTCAAATCCTTCCTCTCTCAGACTGTGCAGCAGGGACATGAAGCAAAACCCCGTGCTTCAGGAGGAGATCAGGTAATCTTAGAAGGGTTTTTGGATCAGTCCCTCCTGACATTTTTTTTTTTTCAGTGCATATAAAATACAAAAATAATCACTGCAGCAGAAAGTAACTCTGCTTAATCATGAAAAATGACTTATTCTTCAGGCTACAGTGTTTCGCTTATCTGTCCTTTTACTATCTGGCTGCATTTTGTGCAAGACTTTATGCAGTAGGTGTGTTTAGCTGATTTGATTTATCTGAGATCAAAGAATAATAATACAGAAGGGTAAATTTTTGATTTGTCAAGTGTAAAGTCAAGCTGCACACACATGTCTAATGGGAAAAATGTAAGTTACTTTATAGGAAGGAAAATGGGTGTGTAGGAGAGCTGCCTCTAGAGGGTTAAATCATGGCATAGCAGAGGTTCTGAGATCCATTCTTTAACTGGAAGTGATAGCGTGATGCCTGAAGTCCTCAGTGGATCTGGTTTGGTGCTCTCAGGGTAAGGTATGAAGGACAGTCAGAATACACGTAGGGTAGAAAGTTTGTGTAGAGCAAATCCATTGCCTTCAGCCCTTCCTTTCACCCTCCATGTGGGGGCACAGCTGCAGTCCCATGAACCTGCCACCTCACCCTTATGCAGACTCCTTGTACCCAACCGCTCCTCCCAGGAGAAGTCTCTTTGGCACTCCCAGACTGCCCTGAAGGAACGGGCATAAGCAAAACACACTCTGCCAAATAAGCTTATTTGTAGCTGACACAGAGTAACTATTGTTCTGGGGTTGTTTATGCTTTATTCCCTGTGGCATCTGCTAATATATTCTTGGTCTGATTCTTATCTTTTACTGACAGACATCAGAAGCATTTCTAGACCTCAGGGTGGGGAAGGGATTTCTAGTTCAGATCAATCAGTTGAGATTTCTAGTTCAGATCAATATCACATCAGCAGGGATGGGTCAAACACTTGCAGCTCTCATTCCTTTATTATTCATTAATGTTCAGTTGTCTCTCACCTCTTATTGACATTGTCTATTCAACCAATGTGAAACCAAGGCCCTTTGAACCTGAGTGCCAGGTGGTACAGCTGGATTGCAGGCTCTTGTCCTGAGTCACGGGCAGCTAAAGCATCAGCGTGCAACACGTGCTGCTGGTGTGTGTCTTACCCAGGAAAATGCTACTGAACATGAACCAACCTCCCAAGGAAACTGGCCTGTCTGTAGAGCTTGTTGGTACCTAAAATAAACTCCTGCAGATTCTACCCTCTCCCAAACGTTGTACTGTATCTGATGAGCACCGAGGAACAAATTACTGGTTGAAATCTGAAAGCAGTGGAGCAGTTATGTTGGTCCCTCCCTTCATGGACAAGCTCTGCATACTGACAATCTTCAAGGGCAGCCTCTGGCTGGCACCACTCTAAATGATGCCAGGAGGTGAGGCCACTTTTGTTTTCACCTCCCATTATTCATGACTTATTTTAAGTATGATTACATGGATGTTAACTGTTTTTGTCTTCAGCTAAACAATAGTTAGGGCTCCATTTTATCACGAGTAGATGGCGTATCTTTCTGAAGGATTCCCAGAATATTAGCAGATGAATAATCACACATATGGGCAGAATGAGCACATGCATACCCGTTGCATACAGGGATGCAATTTGCATATGTGAACAGATTAGCTCTAAACTCAGGTGGGAGGCAGACTGCACAGCTCTACAGCAGACACATGATATTTAAATGTTGTCCACAGCCCTGAGGTGTTCAGATTAGTAATACAAGGACTGTATCTTTGCTGATATTGTATGATATACCCTTATAGAAATAAGACAAGGAAACCAAGGCCTGACACAAAACCATAACACAAAAATTAAAAAACAATAATAATAACAACAAAGCCTACTTGTGGATGAAAATGTAGATCAATTCTACCTTGCGCATGCATAATTGAGAATGCATGGAATTTGTGACTGCATGTTCTCAAATGAGTTTGCTAAGCAGAAACTTGTTTTATTCTTCATGGGAACAGTTGTTCTTTGATGCCTTTAGCATTGATAGACCTTAATTTTTAAGACATTGAAAACCAACATTCTCCTGTGTTATTACAGATGTTTATTTTATTCAAATTGTGAAAACTGTCAGAGGTGCTAGGATTTTAACCTTAGCACAAAAAAAAAGCATATAAGACACATCCACTACTAAGAGCATGAATAATTTCTGGAAAATAAAGGTAAAATATTTTAATCATCCTGTTTTAATTAGAGACAGACTAACACCCCAGTTCTGAATATCCCACAACCTGGAGTATGGGAAGTCCACAGGTAGACATTAATTTTATTTCTTGAGCCTATCTGCTTTCAAAATGGACTTTTTCCAAAGCATAAATATAAATTCCTTGTGGTTTTTTATGTCATGCAAAATTTCAGGATCCTAGGTACCATTTTATGAATATAGAGCCATTTAGGATAGCAAGAGTAAGTACTGCTGCACACACATTTAACATACAAGTGCAAAGAACAGGCCTGTTGGCCTTCTTAACATGATCAGCAGGAGAGGAAAAATGATATGTGTTTCACAGAAAGACCCTGTAATCTTCTCTCCCTTCTATAGTGTACAAATAATCTAAAGTCTCTGCTTCTATCTCTTGCAAGCAAACAACGAGGAACATTTAAAGCATTAGACTTTCTTGAGAAGGAAATGCTTCAAGAAAGGCCATGATTTTAAAAAGGGAAAGGGGGAAAATGCATCAGTAAAGTAAACTAAAACTTCTTTTGTCTGGCCAGTCTCACAAAAAGAATGGCAAAAAAAATATTTCTATAAAAGGTATGTTTACTTCTCATAACCTCCATGACAACAATTATTTCACTAGGCTCAGAATATTCTTCCTTCCTTTTATTTTTTTCATTTTGAATTGACTGCTTGTATAGACAGGTATCTGCTGCCTCTCCATCTCACAGCTGCTTTCTCTTGAATTTATTCTTACTTGTCTGTATCCCTTGCCCATTTTCAAGCAAATACTTCAAGGCTCTCCTAAACGGTCAGTTGGGCAAAAGACCAGGAAGTGAAATCACCTCTTTACCACTAGATTTCCTTCTATTTTATTTTATTTCCCTAGGAAACTTTGCCTCATCCCAAAAAGTCTGCCAGTCCCAGAAGTTTGATGTATAATTACAATTCCATAGGAAGTTATTAAAAATGTGGGGTTTTTTCTCACTTAAAATGAAAATTCATTAATTTCCTAAAATGTTTTTATTTAGGTCAAAACCTGATAAAGACTAGAAGCTTATAATATGATATGATGTAGGTAAATATGAATTAATCTCTCACTCTCTCTCTTTTTTTTTTGTTTGGTTTTGGTTTTGTCTAGAATGAGAGGACATCAGAACTGCACTCAGTGTTTTCCCATATCTCTGAAAACTATAATTTACATGGGATGCTGAACACATCCCTAAGGAACAGAAAGGAAATGACATAAAGAAAGTGTCAAACTCATTGTGACAATACCGCTTTATAAGGATGGTCTTTGAGCCACAAGGCAGCTTTAGGGCTGCAAATGTCTCTCAGTACACAGTGGGTCTCTCGCAGCTGCCTAAAGGAGTGTGTTTGAAGAACTGCATGCCATCTTTATGTGGTAACTGCCTTTTATTTTAGCTGTTATTGCCCTTTGCTGCCTGCTGACAGCCCTGCACTGCCTGGCATCAGGATGCTGTGAGGGCTGCCCAGCCGTGCAAACAGACCTGCAGTCACCAGCACGACCTCACACACCAGTGCCTGTGTCACACTGGGCAGCGGCAACAGGGACACAGCCCCTCGACTCCCTCTGCCGCCCTGGTACTTCAGCTCTGGTGAACGATCTTACTTCTCCTGTCTTTTCCTTTGGTTCCTTTCCTATCCTCTTCCTTTTGTGTCTACTCCCTCTTTTCCTGCCTACTCGTTCTGTGCTGCAGCTCTCCCTTCCCTCAGCTTAACCCTGGGCTGCACACTCAGCCTTATTCTAGTCTAGTCTATAGATACACATTTTACAGAAATATCTAAAGACAGGCACAAATAAACACAACTGAAAGCTCAGATTCTGCTGCACATGGACACTTCATATGGACAACTTAAAATATATCAAACCAGTCAAAGCTCTGACCACTGCTGGGTGTTTGTCATCCAATGTACAGAAAAAAGAGATGATGATGCAGGGAAACCTGATCATACCATGACACATTTCAGTGCTTTTACTCATTTTGACACTGTTAACTGCAAACTGTAACACATGGCCATACCCCACCTCGAGTTTCTGTGGATCTCCTCACACCAGCGTATACTCAACATGAAGCTCAAATGAGGCAACCAGGCAGTGCTACATAACAGAGGAGATGTGAAGAATTTGGAGGATGAGACAGAATGAGTATGAATTATCCAGTCAACAAAAGGAAGGAGAGTGGGCTAGAGTGAGAATACAACATATTTTTAGGGTACAGTATTTTTGGAAAAGATTTAAAATATTTAATTTGAGAGTTCTGGAGTTAATTTCCCCTAGTTTATTACAGGATTGAAATCTTTCTTAATAACTCATTAAAGATGAATGGAAATGTTAACAGAATACATTATTTTCTGCATAATTAGTAATGGAAACATGAACATCAAAACTGAATAGGCTTTAAAGGGAACATATGCATATTGGGTAAGGCTACAGCCACATTCTTTTATTTAGTTTTGCCAATGCAGTCCATCTATTAAATGTCTCTAGAGCAGGTCAGGATTAGTTATATTTTATGTCCATGTCATAAACATAACAGATGTACCACTGCGTTCACAAGAGCAGTTAAATATTATTCCTTATTTTTAAAACAGTCTGCTAGCTATGTGATAATGTCACTGGAAATTGTTATTACAGTAGACAGGAAATTGTATGACCCCTGCTGGGTTATCTTTTCCAAACTGTGTAAGTGAACCTTGTTATCTTCATAGTCCTTTTGTGAGATGAATAATTAAATTCTTATGATCATGCAAGTTGTTACAATAAGACAGGAACTCATATATTCATTTCCTATCCAGTTCCCTGGAAAAGTAACAAAAACATGCCAGATTCCACCTGGTGTTTCTACTCCCTGTTGCAAGTTGATTGACTAAATACAGGGAAATTCATGACAAATCTTGGTGTTCTGTTGAAACAATACAGTTTTAATTGACTTCAAGAGCATCTGATTTTTAACTTGAGTATTTTCTTAAAGAAGAACATAACCCTTTAGAAACAAAATACTTTTATTTGATCAAATGCAACTTGCATACACAATGTATGGTTGCCTTACTATTTGATAAACCATTTTTTAAATAAAGATAACTATTTCATGAAGCACTGAGTGAGGAAATGAGGATTTAACCTGTCATTTTTGAGGCACACTGTCAAACAACAGTGTTCACTTGTTCAAAACACTTGTTTTCATTGAGTTATTTACATCATTACTTATATCTTAGCAGAGAACTGAAAGATAGGGAATATGGTTTGACTTTGCCCACAATAAACTCAGCAAAAGGATGTCTGGATGCAGTAGACACATTGGTTGGGGCGAGGAGGAAGGATCAAGCTCATAGGGACAATACAGTCCCTTCACTGACAACTGGTGTCTCTCCGCTACAAACCAGTGCAGATTCTGCAAGGCTGCAGCAAGGTAAAGGCTGGAGCTACACAAACAAGCAGTGCTGCTGGACTAAGGATCTTCTTCCTTTCCTGCTCCCTCTCCAAAATTTTCAGCCCCAAAGAAATCTGTATCAATCAACTGCAATGGGTTTCTTTACCTGCACAGGACAGGTGATAAGGGAGGTGCACTTCAGCACCTTCCTTTAAGCCAGCAGAAAACAGATGCTGTAGCTGCTTCTGCTGTCAGACCCTGTTTCCAGGTTTGTGGCAGAATGGGTAGACAGACCCATTTCCAGATGTTTTCCCGTATCCCCTTTGGGGATGAGAAGTACCACCAGCAGTTTAGTGACTTTACTCATGACCTACACATTGCAGTGTTAGGTGATCATTTCACTTGGCTGTTTCCCAGCCAGGTAAATCTCTCTTATTGCACCATTTGTCCACCCCTACAAAGCAAAATACAGCTCTTGGTAAGAACAGGATTACTGTATCTTTCTACAAGTCTAGGTCTAATGAAAATAGGTCCCCTGAAGCCCTAGCAGTTGCAAAGTATGTGCTTCTATATATGGCTGACATATTTCCTGGTTAGTCGCAAAAAGAATAGTTTTAATTTACTTTATAAAAATACAAAAAAGATTCCACTCTAAAAGAGAAAAGTAGCTTTATTAATTTGGTACTCCTTAATCAAAATGTACCTATTATTATAGGGCAGATACAGTAACATAATAAAAAAACCTAGTGGCTCTTAGTCAAATTACAATTAAAGCAAGCTACTGTTTTTTCAAAGGCTCAGATCTCACAAGCAGAAAACTAAGGAAGATCTACAGCTAAATAAGGTTTTTGCTACTGAGCAAAACATCTATGTTAGCACTGACACATCAATCAGTCAGATAACATTCACATTAATGCAATAAAATCTTGTTTATATGTAGAAGTTTAGAAGCTGACTGGTTCTAGTATTTGTGTATGAGTAGCTAATCCTCTCTTTCAAGAAAAGATTTCTTCAGGACAAGTCCTGTAAAGACACTTAATGAAAGAGTGTTTTCTTATTTACTTAAAAGTAAGAACTAGAAGAATATTCAAAAGCAGAGGTGTTGTGGTTTTTTTTTCAGGAGACCTGGTAGACCTGTTATTTTTTTAATATTTTGCAGGACTCTCGGGGGCAGCTGTAGGAGAGAAGAGCAGGTACACAGGCAGATCAGGCAGACATACAGCTACCATCTCTACCTCCTGCTTGCTTTCATCTTTCTGTGCGGTACAAGTTCCTCTGTCAAGACTGGACTGCCTGGGACACTGGTGGCTAACCTGTTGTTTATAAATTCCTGGGTTAAATATAGCCTAGGAAATTAAAGTCATGGCCTGTGTGAAACGAGACAGTAGTACCCATCAATTACCTGGTGGAGAGGCGTTTACTCCTAAACAACTGCTTCAATCCCATGTATTTCAAAATGTTGCTTTTTCGACTCTTCCAATTGTGATACACAGAATTTTGGTATACGTGATATCCAGTGGGGCTGTACAAGCATAAGCAAGATGTTTCTCCAAAGCCAAAATGAAGTAACAAGTAGATACATACTTTGGGGAGAGGCTGATATTTAATTCTCGTATTGTTATATAGATCTGAAATAAGTATTTAAATCATTCTACTTGACATAGAATCAGAGGATCATGCAACAGTCCAAGCTGGAAGGGGCCTTGAAAGATCACCTGGTCCAACCATTCCTGGGAAAGGAAACCTAGATGAGATTATCCAGTACTCTGTCCAATTGCATCTGAAAACTTCCAGTGATGGGGACTCTATCACATCCCTGAGGAGGTTGTTGCAGTGAGTGATTGTTCTCACTGTAAAAAATTTCTTTCTTACATCAAGATAAAACCTCTCCTGGTGCTGCTTGTACCCATGCTCCTTGTCTTTTCCATAGGACTCTTTGTGAAGATAGAACCTCTGTCCTCTCTGTAGCCACCTTTTAAGTGCTGGAATACTTGAAAAGCCATAACCAATGCTTGAAAGTCCACTTTATTTGAAGAAAAAAACCCACAGTTAATTATTGATAATTCACTAAACTGGACAATAAGGTAAACCAGAATTTAATCTTTTTTAGTATCTTTTTTTTTTTTTTTTGCTTTATTGCAACCTCTGTGCTCATCTAGGAAATAAGAATGTCATGGCTATCCAAAATACTGTTAGAAAAATGAAAGTTCAAAGCATCTTCCATCAAGCTGCAGTTTCTTCACAGCAGATATACAGGGAGAAGGTAAACAAAACAAGGCATGGCTTGCACGTTGTCTCTCACCCCAAAGCATAAAAGATATGCCAGGTACCAGGGATGTACTTTGTACCAAACTTATACACATAGTACTTTTGCCTTTTACCACTTGCCCTTCTTCTGTTAATAAAAAAGAACTTTGTGAACAAAGACCACAGTGTGCTTCCTGTGTTCTCTGCTGCTCAGGACCTGGGGTCTGGGATGGGTGAAGAATTGTAACACTAAGCTTTTGATTTTAATTCAGTATGGTTTACTGCAGTTCTGGCAATACACTGGCAACAACAGAAGCTTCTGGGCTTCCCTGGGAAAGGAGTCTCTAAAACCCTTTGTCCACCAAGAAAATTTCCTGCTGTAAAATTTATAAAATTTACTCAATTAAGAAAACAGGGTCTGCTTCAGAGCTTCATCACACAGTGTGTCTGTACACTCATCTTTCTAATTCTTCTCTGAGATGTCCAGAGAAAATCAGCTATATCTCCGTGTAGGCCTAGAGTCAATGGGATCTGTGCAGGCTGGTCACGGGCTGGCTGAATGGGACTTGTCATCCACATTTACTCCCTCTGAAGAGAAATTAAATTGTTAAGAAAGGGCTCAGATGCAGAGCCTACTAGTGTACTGGAGCAGTGAGGTATTTGTGCGGGACTGAATCCACCTGGAGCCTCGATCCAACACTGTAGAACTCACCCCACCACAGACTGCAATGACCGATGAACCTTACTATATATATATATTTCTTTCATTCTAAATAGGCTATTTTCTGCTTTTATTCTCCACTTTTTCTGTGTATGAATGTGGTTTTGTGCCACATAAAATGACTGGGGAAGCGACTCAGATGCATACTGTATATGAACATAAACGTGAGGTAACAGCAGATATATATCACAGTAAGGAGTGTGAAAATGAGGCAGCGCATCGACTGCCTACAGAGGGACAGTTGCAGTGGATCAGTTAAACTCATTTAAGAACAAGCAAGTCAGTGCAGGCACCTAACCTACAATGCATTTAGGCCAACTTGCTTGAAATCCTAGAGCTGAATCCATTTTCCTGAGTGTTAAACTGGCTTGTGTATTGGGAACTAGAGAGGTCTGAGACACAGCTTCCCGTAACTAGGAAACCTTTAATGGAAGAGGTCACTGAAGCTAGCCCGCTCTTCTCTTGGAAGTTCCGTGACATAGGCTGGCAAGATCTCCAGGAATCTCCTGCACGCAAGCCTGAGGCTGGCCCCACCACTGCAGCTCTGGGCCTCGACACCCTCCAGCGGTGCTGAGCGGGCACCGGGATCTTCAGCCCTCGTCCTTCTCCGAGGTTGGACACCCGCCCGCCGGGCAGGGCAAACGCTTCCTGGCTGCGCAGGGAGCTGCTTTTCACCCGCCCGCCAACAAACGGAGGATGCCGAGGTCAGCCCCGGCTCCCGACACGTTTCCTCCGGCAGGCCCGGGGGAGGGCCGTGGGCGCGGGGACGGCGCTGGTCTGGGACGGGGCGGACGCCTGGGACCATCCCGAGCCGGGGCCGAGCGCTGCCACAGCCGCCGGGGCAGCCCGCGCCCCTCGGCCTCCCGCGCCGCCGGGATGAGCCGGGCCGGGCCCTGGTGCCTGCTCCTGGCCACGGCCTGTGCTCTGGGCCGGTCCCCGCCACCGCGGGCCGCCGTGCGCTGCGAGGCCGCCGGCTCCTGCTTCAGCGCCCACCTCGCCAACGGCTCCTACATCGACGCCCGCAGCGACTGCGGCCACCGGCGAGGCGACCTGGCGTGGGTCAGCGGCGAGCCGGAGCTTCGGCTGCTGCTGGGGCTGCTGGCGGAGGCGGCGGCAGGGACCGCGCCCTCGCTCTTCTGGGTCGGGCTGAAGAGGAACGCCTCCGCCTGCACCGACACGGGGCAGCCGCTCCGCGGCTTCTCCTGGGAGGGCTCCGGCGGCGGGGCGGCCCCGCGGGAGGTGCCGGCGGCGCTCGGCCGGTGGGCGAAGGAGCCCGTGCGGTCCTGCCTCACCGCCCGTTGCGCCGGGCTGCACCTGGCGGCAACGGCTCCCGGCGGCGGCCCCAGCTGGGGCTGGAAGGAGCGGCACTGCCAGCGGGAGAGCCACGGATACGTCTGCAAGTACCAGTACGAGGGCGCCTGCTCCGACCTCAACCCCGCGGGCGCCCTCGACCTCGACTACCGCCTCCCCTTCAAGGAGCGCAGCACCGGCCCCGGCTTCAGCCCGCCGGGCACCGTGCTCACCGTGGTGTGCCCCGGCGGGGCGGTGCGGCTCACCTGCCAGGCCGAGCGGGGCGGCTTCGCCTGGAAGGGCGCGGAAGAGCCCCTCTGCCCCTGCGTCTACCCGAGCCCCGGCAGCGGGAGGTGCACCGAGGCCGCCGGGTGCCGCGATGCCACCGGCAGCTTCGCCTGTGCCTGCGCCTCGGACGGGCGCAACGGGCCGCCCTGCGCGGCCACGGGGGCGGCGCCCACCGCCGCGGGCGGCTCCAGGGAGGCGCCGGGTGGCGGAGGAGCGGAGCGACGCCCCTCCGCCCCGGCACCCGGCGGCTCCGCGGGGTCGCCCGCGGCCGCCGGCGCCGTCGACGGGGACAAGGCAGCCGCTCCGCCGCCCTCCTCCTCCTCTTCCTCCTCCTCCAACTATGTTTTCATCCTGGTGACGGTCGCGGTGGTGGTGCTGGTCATCCTGGTCATGACTGTCTTGGGGGTCTTCAAGCTGTGCTTCAACAAATCCGAGGGCCGCGGGGACAAGGAACCGCCGGACTCCCGCAGCAAGGCGGAGTCCGGCTCCGCGGAGCCCTGCGGAGCAGCGGGCGGCGAGTAGCCCGAGGACGGCGGGGACTCCGTCCCTCGGGGCTGCCCCGAGTGGCAGCTCCCGCCGCGGAAGAGCACTCGGTTCCCCCCGTCTCTCTTGCCCCCAGCCTGGCTGCCGCGGGAGAGCCGGGGCAGAGGCGCCATGGGACGCGGCTGAGCAGGATTTGCGGCGTTGTCAGACATGGGGGCATGTAACGTCCCACTTTCAGGGGTTTGAAGCCTTTGGACAGTCAAAAGATTTTGTCGGTCTGAAAAAAAACACAGTTACTTAGGTGCTGACATAAGTAAAATATAAATATAGTGGCCTGGCTGACAGAACGATTGCTTATCTGCAGCTGCAAGAGTTGTGGAGTTTTTATCTTCTCAGAAACTGTTCTTCTGGTGCCTTACTGGAGCAAGTGTAAAGGGACCACTTTAGGTGCTCACGTTTTGTAATTTAGAAGTCACTTCTTGTCTGAGTGGTACTTCGAGGTTTTTGTTTTCTTTCTAATTGCTGGAACGTTTGGAGAGGTGAACAGCCATAATTTCAGAGGAAACTGTGACCCACACTCGTTCAGACTGACATTCTTATCAATGAAGAGCATTTCTATGCTTAGAAGGTCATTAAATTGCTAAGGAAATGGGAGGTTAATGGGCAGTGAGTTCTATTTCAGCTGATGAAAAGAATAAAGGATGATTTAAAACCTAAATCACTGCTCTTTTTGTTACTTCATACAATATTCATTTTTATTGTAGCAGAGCAACAAAATTTTCAGTTACAGATTTTCTCCCAAGGTGCATCTGTACACAACTTGTTTTCTGTGTGCTATATGTGGCTCCCTTACAATCAGACAAGGTGCTGACAAACTTCACATTGTGAGAGGAGTTAACAGTGGGTCCACACACATCATGCAAATCCCATTCCTTTTAGTTGGACATATTGTTTTCCATGTAGTCCCTTGAGAGTGAGGAAAGAATTCACCCTTTCTGCCCTTTCCTGAGTGAGGTAAACACTTCCTCTGTGATTTTCCTTGGGAACTCCTGTAGAGCAGCTTTTGTCCTCGCTGCCGAAATTGCTTTCTTTGCAGTTCAGAGTGCTGATGCTCACCTATTATTATGGTGTTATTTTTCAATTACAATGGTAATGCTAAATATTGATTCAAGGTTTTCTGTGTGCAGTAAAACACAACTAACTGGATCTCATCCAAGCATTTGGGTGCAGGGAGGGTAGGGAAATATTTTTTTTCCCTTAAAGGAACTTTAAGTTCTGAAATGTCTTTCTAAATATTTTCTTGTTTTGTTTTGTTTTCCTTTCTTTAGAGCTAACCTTCTGACTACTCCTTTCATTTTGTCACTTTCCCATTGAGTTTGGAGAACTCTGTTTCAAACAATATGTACTATTACCTACTTGTCTTGCAAGCAAAGACCTGAAGATTGATCTGGTGTGGATATCTGCTAAGGATAAAGTATGACATAGCATGGGTTTTTTTCTTTCTCCCCTCTCCGCTTAATGATGATAGGCTGTTGCTGCCTGGGAAACACTATTTTGCTTTTGTTAAGGGGATCCCAGACATTTGTGAGCCATCAGGCTGTCTGTAGCCATAAATTCCATTGTATCATGACAGGAATGAAATCCAACTAGGTCAGAATGCTACTCACTACAAAGCTGTCTCATAATCTGCATATTTTTCTGATCTGTTTATTTGACATTTTTATTTCAGAAGGTGAGCATTTTTCAGCCTTGGTAGGAGGCTTGATTCAGATGTGCACAGAAGTGGAAAATGACTCAGTCATTAACGCCTTTTGTCTTAATACCACTCGTGTTACTGTCACTGTAAGTAATTTGGTTTAGGGAGCAGTGTGTGTTGAGCTCTGTTCTTCTACAAGGGACTGTATAAGCAAATAGCAACTAAGATGAATGAGAGCCTCCCTAATTATTATCTATACATTTTCCCTTTTCCCACATATCAGATGAACTCTTAATGGAACTGTACAACTGTCCAGTTATGTTTTTCTAAGCTAAATATAAATACTCTCACTCTGTTTCAGGAGTTTCACCAAGCACATAGCTAAGTGCTGAGTTAAGTGTCCATGACTGACTACTTTTTCTGGTGTCTCTCAGGATTTGACTTGGACTATTCAGTTAAAATGTGCAAGTTCATGCCCTTGCAAGCCATTCACCTGTCTCATCTTATTCTCATTTTGCTCTTTGCCTTGGCTTCCTGTGAAATCACATTTTGATTTCAAAGTTCTTTTTCTCGCACTCAAGATTCAGGATTAAGCACTAGACATTTGTCAAAAGGACTTCACAAGGATTCTATTATGTTTTCCCTGGTTTATAATTTGACTCAGCTGAAACCAGACTATTTTGCATTTTAGGATGGGATTTGTCTCACCAGGTGTAGACATCTCTAACAGCTCATCTAAACTTGTCTACTCACATAGACTCCCTTACAGTGCATGGAGAGAAGTATGTACTTGCAATTTCTCTCATTTTAGACTAGATGCTAAAAACAGGGCCAGTCCTAAAAGTGCTATTTCTCTGCATCGACTGTAAAGAAAGCCTAGGGAGACCACTCATATTTAAATTCTTGTCAAGGTTTAAAGCAAGGCGACAATAAACTGTGGCAGATGCCCTCTGTTAATCCCTCCCACCATAAAAGGTGATAACAAGATGAAGAAGAGGGACTTCAAGTTAGAAAGAGTCTTGCAAGCTGAAAAAGTTTTAAAGGCTTTACTAATGCTACTAATAAATGGAGAAAATATAAAAAACCAATCTTTAATGCCCAATATGGAGTTGGCGTCACTCCAGCGGTGGCAGAGCTGGGAGCTGGCGGCTCCAGCAGCTGCAGGGCAGGCACCTGGAAGTCATGGGTGGGACTTCACAGCAAACTGGAAACTGGATTTCAGGGATGCAGGGCCTGAGGCCTATAGGTCACAGGCAGACAGGCAGGGTCCTCTCTAGATGCCAGCCATGGTTGAAGAGGGGCGAGACCCTCATGGTCATCCTCTTATATAGGGGGTATGACGATTATGGGATGGAATACTCAGTTGGTCAGTTTTAGTCACCTGTTCTGTCCGCTTCTCCTGGCAAAGACACCCCTGTCAGTTATGGGATGTTATCAGAATTCTTAGCTGTCATAGCAATAAACATGAGGTGCTTCAGCATTACGTTGGTCCTCTTATCAGCACCAAGTACAATGTCCGAGAAAAATATGCAGTTACTTAGAAAGCACTTAGCTGAACTTAGCTGAAAGGAAAAATCACTAAAAAAGAACTGGTCTTGTTTTTAACAAAACCAGGACACTTTTCTAAAAGCATGCTCACAGTTCCTTGTGTCTCTTCAAGGCACAGCTAAATGGCAATAACTTTGCCATAGTTTCTATTGCTTTTACACATTTTCTATTGCTTTTACACATTAGAGATTCTTGTTCTGTCTATTTGGGTTTCTCTACCTTCTTTTTGCAGTCAGTAGAAGACAAAAGCAACAGTATTTGGATTTGAATGGAACCTGAGCAGATTTGAAATGCATGAATTTCTCTTTCCTCTAATGATTCAGACCAAGAAGTGAATGGTTTGGGAGAAAGGATAAATAATTTTTGCTTTTCAATCTCAGTTTAAATTGTGTCTTTCTTAAATAGGAAACCAACAGATAACTGACCATCAATGTGGACTATTAGCTCATATCATAACCATGATTTAGTTATGATATGGAGTGCAGTGCAGTGTTTGCTGCTTACATCCATAGGAAGAGAATAAGTAAGGTCATAATGAGTACAGATAATCATAACAAGGCTTGATATAATGAAAGTGTCTGGTTATGAAATTGGATGCAACTTTCTTTTAATTACATAACACCTTATGTAAAACACACAATTAAATGTAAATATTTTTCCAAAACATAACAGAGATGGAGACTGATCTTGACCCTTTTCCTCATGTTACATACATGTCCTTTGACTGAACAAATTACATAAGCATTGTAACTGTTTTTTTCCAGTACAAGAAACATTATTTCATCCCACATTAAAGCCATTTAAATAACTTATAAACTTGGTGAGTTTTACAATGGATGAATTTGTATTGAGGACTTTAAATAAGTTAGTACTTTCAATTCTAGTGTTCGTATTAGTTATTTGGCTTTTAAAAATTGTAGTATTGTGGGCCACGGATCTTGTCTAGAAGACTGGATGTAATAATGCAGTGGTGATGAAATGGTGGACACAAGAATCTGTGAGTCCACATTTAAAAATGGTGATTTCTACAATGGGTAGGAATGTCCAAACCTCTCATCTATCACAGTGGTCCAAAAAGTGTCCCCTGTTGCCAATTATTAAATCTAAGTTTTAGACTTCCTTTATTCCTCCAAAGTCAGTTTGACTGGTAGGCACATCATTTGTCAGCTGTCCATTTTATTAATGAACATGTGATGAATTTTTAATGGTTTATATTCATCAAGTAATCAGGAATAAAATTTTAATTTTCCTGAAATTTGTAATAATGATTTATACTGCTGAGGGCTTGATTACGTGTGTTATGGGATTAAAGTGAAAACTAAAAGTGGACATAGGCAAAATTCAAATACTTCAAAGAACTTTTCTCCCTTTTTTAAGTGTAGTATGTAGCTTAAAGAGGATTAAAAAGTGAATGGATTCTGTGCTTCCCCCAGGAAGTGTAATTTCCTGTCACTTAATCAAATTGTTTCATGTTTTCAGATCTCATTTTTTTTCCTCATTTATTGCATGGAGCTCAGTCACTGGTATGTGCAACTTAGTTCCTTCTAGAAATAATATTTTCTATTTCTTTAGGATGTGGACATTTATCAAGGCTGTAGAGTGGTGGGTGATTCATAAATTTCACTAATGATAAATAACAAGGCAGCAGCAGTAACTGCTCTCCCAGGGCTTCAAAATTGGTTAAACCTCCTGACTTTCCTTCTTGCCCCAATACTCAGCTTTGCCTCTCTCATCTGGACTTTTAGAGTTCTGGCACTGGGAGAAAGTGAATGTGAACAGGGAGCCATCTGTTCTCAACAAGTCTTTTTCCTTGTCCGTACTGCAGACTTGAAGGACTATTGGGCTGTCGGTGAGGGCAGGGAAGGCAGAGGTGTCCTGGTGATCCCACATCTATTATGTCCTTTCACTCCTGCCCCTTGCCAGTCCTTTTGCTTTGCAAGTCTGAGGCAAAACAATGAGGAAAAATCTACTGTTGTGTGTTTCATGGGCAATGTAAAGAGCAAAAATCCTGCAGGTGTAGGGAGAAGATGAGCTGAAGAGGGAGAGATAAAAAAGATGGGCAAGTATCCATCTTTACCAGGATATATCCATCCTTAGCATCCTCTTGTTGCATATTTTTTCAGGTGTTTGTTACTCAAAATGTGGTGGTTTCGCGAACAAGTAAACATTTTCAGTCATTAATCTAGGAACAGCACATGGGCTATAATATGTCAGAAATGCATGGTTTTGTTTTTGGAATGTAACCAGCTGGTCTTGTGTTTTGGACTGATAAGAATGGCTTACACTGTTCCCTGAAGCAAAACATAAGAGCACAAGAACAGATAGTTTAAGTGAGATTAAAGGTCATCTAAATCAGTAATGTCTCTTTTATGGTACTTTAGGAACTAGAACAGGAAATGTGACATCTGCAAGTGACACTTCTCCTGGGTACTCTAAGGTTGCAAGGCTTTGAGTTTGAGACTGAGTTCATGTCACACTTGGTGGATTTTCATCAATTTGTCTAACAGAGTTTGGATATGATTTATTCCTATTGACATCAAACCATCCTGTATCAATTACTTCCACCATTTATTTCCATGTGACATAAAAAAGTAGACCTGTTCATCTTGATTTTTCCATACCTCTGCCATACACTCATTCACTCATCCCTATCCCAAGTTGCACAGTCTATTTATTTCTTCTTTTTTTTTTTTTTTTAGAAACAATTCTACAGATCTAATTGTTTTGTTATTCTTTTTGGCACCTTTTCTTATACTGTTAGATTCCTTGTGAAATCCAAATTTAGAAACTGTTGGAGATGCAGGTACAGTATAGTCTTCTATGATGGCTTAACAGTATTTTCTGTTTTTCAAAAGTTACTTACATGACGCTTCATTTGTTTTGACCACTGCAGAGAACCGTGCTGATATTTTCAAAGAATGATGCCTCCACTTTTTTCCAGATAGTTTATGAGAAATTTGCACAGCACAAGTCCCAGGACAGAGCCCTGTGGGCTTCCAGCGGGTTTCACCACAGTTAATAGTCTTTCATTAGGGAATTCCTTCTGAATTCTTAGGGGAGCACAAGCCTCTGCTAATAGTTTTGTACTATCCAGCTGTCCATTATCAGATTTAATCCAAAACTCCTGCAAATTCTTAATTCTGATGAACTTCCAGAGACTTACCCATTGTTCCTCTTACAAAAAAAAAAAAAAATCCATAATGAACAGAAGCAATAAGATTTAATGGCATTTTCCCTATGGCTCTTCTGTCCAGAAACACTCTTAAATACAATCATTATTCATCATCAGTAAGTGCATTGGTTGGTTTCCTGCTCTACAGTGTTTTGTATTGGTAGTTGTTATGTCTTTATGCAGATGTTCCTCAAAAAATTTTTTTGGCCTGCTTTAAAATTTTACTATTTCTTTGCTAAAGTTCACCCTTTCTTCTATTTTTTTATATGTACTTGATTTCAACTTTAAATTATGTCCTTTTCTGTTGTGTGCTGCTTAACCTTTTAAATTTTTTGATGGGAAAGTGGTCTTCCAATGCCTTGTTTTGATAGGTAATATGGTAATCTTATCCCCTAATATCATTAAATAGTCCTAGTGCCACCTGCATGCCTTTACCCTTTTACCTGTTCCTTTTAATTTCTTTTTAGCAACCTTCTTAATTTATATGCTTTAAAATTAAACATTAAACATTAGCATAGTGAATGCTTTTAGCTTTTTTTCTCGAAGTTGTTCATTTTAGGTATGTCGTAGTCAGTGTTCAGCCAAATGTCCATTTCTTAGGACAAAATCGGGATCTGTTTCTCCTGCTGTGGGTCATCTTACTGGTTGTGCCAAGAATAAATTATACAAGATATTTGGAAATGTAGTTACTAGTCAGTCTGTCATGATAGCAGTCCACAAAATAAAAATGTTCTTTTTTTTTGTTGTACTGGGTTTGCATCGCAAGGTTTTGGTAGTGGGGGCTACAGGTTTGGCTTCTGTGAGAAGCTGCTAGAAGCTTCCCCCATGTCTGACAGAGCCAACACCAACTGGATCCAAGATGGACCCATTGCTGGACAAGGCCAAGTAATGGTGGTAGCACCTCTGGGATAACATATTTAAGAAGGGGAAAAAAACTTGCACAACAGGAGCAAAAGAGAGGGATAAGAATATATGAGAGAAACAACTCTGCAGACACCAAGGCCAGTGAAGGAGGAGGGCAGGAGGCGCTCCAGGTGCCAGGGCACAGATTCCCCTGCAGCCCGTGGTGCAGCCCATGGTGAGGCTAGCTGTCCCCCTGCAGCCCATGGAGGTCCATGGTGAAGCACAGAACGACCTGCAGCCCAGGGAGAACCCCACACCAGAGCAAGCTGATGCACATGAAGAAGTCCATGACCTCATGGGAAGCCCATGCTGAAGCAGGTTTGCTGGCAGGACTTGTGACCCCATGGGGGACCCACACTGGAGCAGTCTGTTCCTGAAGGACTGCACCTTGCGGAAGGCTCCCAGGCTGGAACAGTTCATGAATAACTGCAAATCACAACATTTGTGTTTAAATTCTTCCCTCTCCAAGCAAATAATGAATTGTGCGTATGTAGTGCATGCAGCTTTTTCCTCAGAATACAAACCTCCTACATTTCATGGCAATGACCCTTCCAAATCTGCAGTGTTAGTGGCGGCACTTGAAGTGAATTGATTCTTTCAATCATACCTAACCACTGAGATAATGAAGGAGATTCTGGTCCCTTTGAAGTAATTGTGATATCCTAGGAGAATACATAATCATAAGGATCCATGCATTAGTCTTCTTAAGTAAAACAAAATTGGTTTTATTTATTTTCTAGAAGTGTAAATGGATGTGAACATAATATACAACATGAGCATCAACCTATTAATATACAACATGCCTTACAGTCTGTTCTCCCCTATGCTTAGTGACATTATATTATTAGACATCCAAAACTTTTACATCACAAGTCCTGTTTTGCATACAAATACATCAGGCAGATACTAATGAGGAGCTTTCATTACTTTCAGATAAATTGATGACTCTAATGCTGTTAACATCCATTGCAATTAAAAAAATCCAGTTTAGATCTCTCAAAAGAACTTCCTACTGGCCTGTCACATAAAGTCATCTTTGCTGCAGTAAAAGACAAGAATGTAGGTTTAATTGCACATTCTTCTTTTGTGTTAAAAATTAAGGTATGCATATATTGGTATACATTTACAGAGAATATGGTTTCCTAGTAAAATCTGAGATTGTGTGAATAGTTTATTTGATCAAATTCTGTCTGGTCAGGAGGAGTCCTTCTGTGAAATCTATGATCTATTTCAGTGCAAATATGACTGGTAGATATTTTTCCACTAATATGAATACATCAGGAGATTTTCTTCCATGCTTAGGGAGTTTATTCTCTTGCTTATTTTCAATTAAATCTTAGTTCTAATGAAAGGTTCTTGAAGGAGTACACTGAAACGTGCAATCCTCTGTAGACCGGATTAGCCATTTTGGGAACGTTGCTCTGTACCTTCATGATAAACTAAATTTAGAGTTTCAAGGTCTGTGGTGAGGAATATGTGAATATTACCTTTCATTCTTAAGAGTACATGTTTCTCTTATGGAAGGTAATTTTCCCAGTCATAGCACTGAAGTTGCTTTTAAAGTAAGAAATTCTGTACATCTCACTTCATTATGGTGAAAGAGCAGAGAAAATGCTGCTGTATTCCATTTCTGTCTTGTTGATTTGTGTAGAGTAAAAATTTGATAAGACTTTTTTTCCTATTTTAGTGATAAGAGGAAAGAAAATAATCCATAAAATTCAGAGCATCTGAACAATTGAAATTAAATTATTTTTAAAAATATATTATCTATCTTTTCTGCGTTGCTTTCCTTAGTTTCCAGTAATTCCATAAAGTACTTGAATTATCATCCGGGTCTCAGAAAAAATACCTAGCAGCTGATATAAAAGCAGCACTTCATTTTTTTTTCCTGAGTTGGAAGTTTATGTATTTGCTGTACCCTAAACAATCTAAATTATGTGAAAGAGCCAAGTCCTGCTTTATAATGCCTGTACTGAACTCCAGGGTTTTAATCTCTTTTCTTAACAAAGTGGATCAGCCTGGGCATTCCAGCCTTAATTTTTCTCTGTTTCAGATTCCTTCTTTCTGAGGCTGTTGGGTGTCAGATATCCACCAGTTTTCTCTTCCTACACATCCATTCTCCCCAAATTTTGCCCAGATGTGAATATATCTTGAATGTTTTGCCTGTTCTTGTATGACACCCCATAAAGCCCCACAACCCTTCCACCTTCTTTTCCACTGTAAATAACAGGAACAAGAACAATGACAATTAAAACTCCACCTGTCCCCCACACCTGTAACAAGTTCACATACAAGCATCTGAGAAAGCCATTCCTATAACTTTTCTTCCCAGTTAACTGACAAGGATTTTGTACAATCCTGTATTAGTGCAAGTAGCAGATGAGATTCCTATTCTTCTGAAATCTTTATGTGATCACTTAACACCTACTGCCATAGAATTAAAAAAAAAATATATATATACTGTGTTATTAAAAAAATACATTATGTTTTTTATCTTTCATTTCATTTAATTTTCTTTCATTCACTCATTTAGACCTGCAACTGGCTTGTGTAATTTGTATAAATCTAAGGCATGAACTATAGACTAGATCTTTAGCTCATGTAGCTGTTCTAATAATCACTGAAACCAGTTACTGATAGTAGCCAAGTGTCTTCAGTGGGTAAATAAGCAACTTTTCTTATGAAGATGCTTAAGTTTATCAGAAGAATGCAGCATCGTATAAAAAATACAAGGCATAAGATAAGCATGTTTAATATCAAAGTTGTTCTAATTTTCATGAAGACATATGGAACTCCTTAAAAAAAGCTTCTCTACGATATTGTACAGTCAGTTTAGCTTCTAAAAGTGTCTTTTCTCTTTCTGTGACCAAATGATATACAAAATAATTCTGCTGCAATGTTAGGAAAATAAATTCACTAACACTGGTATTGATTTTCTGCTCAATAATCCAGTGCTTTTCAAATTTTTCTTTAATCTGTGACTTGTCTCTGATTGACTGGATAAGGGGGCAAGACCCCTCTATGTCTGTTTTTAACAGAAACCAGACAGCAACAAGAACCCCAGCCTTTAGCTTGTGCTCTGGTAGATAATGCGTTTTTTTTGTGTACATTTACAATGTATTATAACCTATTTAAGCTAATTAAATAGGGAAAAGACCACAATCATAGCCTCCATCAGTTTTCTGGTTTAGACCTCAGATTAAGATTTTTATCCTATCCTGGCTGAGGAAGGCTGTGGTTGGTCATGTAGTAGACATGTGGGGTGATTCCTTAAGTGCTGGGCAAAGGCAGTTCTCAGTGAGTGCTAGCAAGCTCCAAACTTCCTCAACATCAAAGGGATTTCTCCAAATACAGCTACTCCAGTTCTAAATCAAACACTAGTCACTTTTTTTTTTTTTTTCTCCAAGATCTCCTTCTACTACCAGCTCCAACCTCCCCAGCCATGGACTCACCTCCATAGCAGAAGTAACACTTAAATATCCTCTACGCATCACAGCAGCATAAAAACGAAACACTACTGCTACCTAACTGTCCAGCAACTGGAATCTAAGTTTACTAATCATTACTTCCTTTATAACCAATATACATTCTAATTCACTCCTTTACATGTTGGATAGTGGACCAAATAGGATTTTTATATATTTTACAAGAAGGAAGCACATATATGTGCATGCACATTGTGTGTATGTGTATACACACATACTTACTTGTTTTGTACAGCTTTGACACGTTTTGAACTCTTCCAGCTGAACAGCAATCTCTTCAGCTTGCCCTTGTGAATGTGAATACCTCTATGTCCTGCATGAATCAGTTGAACTTGTGGCCCTTTGCTTTTACAGCTTTGTTGGCACGAGTACCAATGTTACTCAGCGGTGTTCAGCGATTTGAAGTGCAGGGCATGACAGCACCCTTGCAGAAGCTCACAGCTTTCCTCTGGGTTGATTTACAGGGTTTTACGATTTGTAGGGCCCACACATACACTGAAAACAGCATTGTCACCAACAAAGTAAGTGAAGCCAATACAATCCATTTCCAGTACTCCTTATGGTGATCAGCAGGTATCAAATCATAAATCCACTAATTCTTATCAGTCCTATAACCCCCATATGCTATGCATTTGAGCATTTTTATCTGACCCTTTCTAGTTAGGAATCTCAAGAACCCACTGAGCAACGCTTAGTCATATTACAGAGTGTAAGAACCTCTGTAGAAAATAATTTTGGGGGAAAAAGGAAGAGTGGAAAGGGTCTTCTTTACATTTATATTGCTTTCAAGGTGACTCTACCCATCATAGACATGATAGCATATAATGACAAATGCATTCCATCCACACTGAAGATGAAAACCTATAGACCTCAGGTAGGATACACCACCTTGCTGTCTCCGTTTCATGGCTGCTTACTGCTCCGCCAAACCCACATTTTAGGCTTTTGGGGAAATGAGGTTGGAAGAGGGAGGGCATAGCTAGCTTCTGTTGAAAAGCATCTTTCTCGTCAAAACTGTGATTGGTTTGTAGCCACCCAGTGACATACTTTGAAATACTCTCTGGTTCACCTGTTCTTGGCTATTTCTCTCTACAAAATATGATATCTAAAAGCATTATTCTCAAAGAGAAACCTAATTAGTAAATTACCCTTTCTTCCTGTGTATTACCCTGCAGTTATTGGTTCAATAAGGCTCTGTGTTGAAGCGGATGGAAGTGCTGAACACACAATGCAGTAGAAATATTTTATTCTCCTCTGGAGATTCATAATTCATGTTCTTGTCTGTAGAGCCCTGAAGTCAGATAAGGTTTCTAGGAGTTGAAATCACAGGCTCTAGAACATCAGATTGATGCATCTTTCTTGACTACTTTCTTCTGGCTTTTTAAAAAAATGTTTTTTCTTGGATATTTTTTGGCAGGATTTTAAGACACTAATTTAAGCTGCTGCTCTGGAAACATGGCAGAAAATAGTCAAATCTTACATAACTTATTCATCAGTCATGGATCATTTTATTTCAGTAAGATATAGTTCAAAATTTAGAATTAGGATGCTGATTTTTGGAAACTGGTTAAAATACAATATATTGTCACAGTGTTAATAGAGTGTGTCACATACATTCGAAATACAGACATTTAGTTTTTTAAAAAACATCCAGAAAGCATTTTATTTTATTCTGACTCACTGGAAACCTGTCATTTCAGAAATGATTACGTCACATTCAGAAATCTGATTCTCCTTCTCTGTGAAGAAATCAGGTGGATTCTTTAAGTGTCAAATGAAAAGAAACCATACACTGCATGATGTTCTCTGCTGAGAAGGATCTGCATGTGTCCATCACCTTTTTCATCCACAGCCCTCGTATAAAGTGCCTCTGCAACAAGCCTGGTTCCAGGTCACTAACTGCATATAGCAGTCAACGTCAGGATTATGAGATGTGTCTTCATCATTACTGCACTGGGAAGCCTAGTGAGAAAGGAGAGTAATTTCCCGCATACCCCTCTTCTGAGTGGAAAAATGCTGCAGGGGTACCTGATGTATGTTCCAGGTGAAGACCACTCTGTCTTTGTGTGTGACATGGGAAATGGTCCAGTCTGTTGACTAGATCATGTTGCATACAAGCCTTAGGTTAAACAAAGAACAAAAGTTGCATGGATCTCAGTGGCATAGGGCCGATTTCCATGAAAAAATGCATACAATATTTTTTAAATATTAAACTAATGGGTAAAATGCAGCAACATATTACTATTACTGGTTATAAATTATGATTTACCCATTTGTAGATGAGTTGTATTATAGCTTTTATAGCCTTAAAAAGAGGCAACATGTCACCAAGAAATATGTCACTGTACTCTTTTTTTTTTTACTTAATTAAGCATCAGTTCAGAACATTTCCATATGAAATCTGAAGACTTTTATTTGCAATTTGGAAAGCACTAAAAGAGTTCTGTTTATTTTCTGGTAGATATTATTTCACAAGGACAACTTTTTTTTTTTTTTTTTTTTTTTTTTTCTGGTAGTAACATTCTACTATTTAGAATAATAACACAAAATGAAATAACTTTTTCTTCCAAAGCAAATTAAGAGTGATGCACTGCTGTTGATCACTTGTCCCCCTGCCAAAGTCAAACTAGACTCAGTGTAAAAAATAACAGGAAGAAATGTTAGTTTAGGATAAACAAATTTTGCTTCCAGCTGAAACTACAGATGGAGCTTTAGCCAGCAATCATAGGGACACTGCTGGTTGGGAGTGAGTCAGTGTGTCTATCTGATGGGGAGCCGGACATCTACTGGAGTACCCACGTTCTTTGCAGCAGCAGCCCCCTGCTCTGGTCAGTATGAACATTACCCCTCTGTGCTCTGCTTGGGAGAACTGAAATGAAAGTGCATGTGCTGGTAGGTGTGCAGGTGTCCACCACAGCTTTGTTTAAAGGCAAACTGAAAAAAAAAAAAAAGAGAGAGACAAAACCAGGTTCAAATTTTCATCAAAGCTGAGTATTGAGTATGAATCACTGCTTTTTAACTTCTGCTTTATTGTTTCTGATGTTAAACAAATCCAACAGTAGAAAGTAGGCTGACTCTCCATTTAATCTGACCATACATAACAATACTCCTGGATGGAAAAGACCACGTGAGACCGTGAGATTCTTACCCACTTGAAGAGATTGTGAGTGAGATTTTAAGTGAAGCTCTATAAATAGCATCATGTGGTGTTGTGGGGCATTTTACTGTTTCAACCGATGTTTGGTTTCTGTGAAAAGTTAAATAAGCTTATAAAAAGATTTCATCCTTGTTTTTGTTTCCTCTCATATGTGCACGTAAAACATTGCCAAAATTGATATTTGCATGCTTTCCTTAAATGAGATCCACTGGGAAGTACAAGAAAAGAAACTGTACAATTGTTAAAGCTTTTCACAAAATATTTTAATAAGGATGTAACAGCTTCCACATCAGCAATTTTTAAACTAAGAGGAGCTGACTCACTGTCCATTGAAGTGAATTAGGATTTTTAATCTCATTTCGATGGGCTTTGAATCAGACAACTTTGAAATACTAAATTTACACATTCATTTAACAGTATCTAATTTTTGATGAAAGAATTGTACAAAGTAGTATCCTGCTTTTTGCTGCTGAGAAAAGTTAAAGGGTATAATTTAACAAAACCTGTAGTGAGTCCACCACTGCAAATGCTAGATGCCTTAATTGTCAGCTTACACTTAACACTGTACTTAAGCACCATAGCTACAAGTACAATGCTATGGGTATGATGCTACTAGAGATTTTTCCCTATCTCTTCCTTCAGATTGCCAGTAGTTATAAATAATACAACCACAGCATTGTGCTAGAGACTTGATTTGCCACAGCTACTGGGACACCTGCCACTGTGTGACACTGTTAACATAGGTGGTAGAAAGCAAAAAACATAGCTGCTTATTTCAACATGGTCTGTACTGATTCTTACGTCTGGGATAAGAGGGAACAGAAAGAGAAGGTTTCGTTTAATCAGCTGTTATTTATCAAACAAGAAAGCTTCATTTGTCTATACGAAAATTGTTCCGTCTAAGAGGGGGAGAAAATTCAAGAGAGAGAATTTTGTGCGGGAGACAATGTAGATGAAAGAGCTAGAAAAAGTGGCAGCCTTTTTATCTCTAAAGGAGCCTTCTTGAGCATCACTAATTTTAAATGCAACCTTGTAAGTAGCCACCACAGACATAAGTACACAGTATAAATTGCTTCAGAGAAACACATTCACAACACAGTGACAAGAATCAAATAAAAAAAAGTCAAACAAAAAGATGTCTGGCACACACCAAAAACAAGAATTCTCAGAAATGAAATATTAACAAGCTCTGGGCCAGTATATTACATTGGCAACATATAAAACCCATTTTATTTTTGTTAGTGCAACAGAAGAGACTGGAGCTAGGGTAATACCTATTATCAAACAGCTACCTTTTTTTGTCAAGTATTTATTTCAGAGGCTGATGAAGATTTTGAATCTAATCCCTCTTTTTTCTTGTAGGCTAAAGTGACTTTACAGCCACCCAGGTCATTCAAAACCGTCTCAGCTGCCTTCACCGCTGTTTCACAGCTGATGGAGCAGGCGCAAAACAATAGCTTCACAGTCTAGCGCTCCCTTTAAACTTTATTATTAACACACTTTATTGTATGTATGGACACATTCAAACATTTCCCAGCTGCGTGCCCCCTGCCCTGACTCCCCGCTCAGTGCTCTGCTCCCTGTCAGTCACGGGACTGTTTATCTCCTGTTATCAGTAACCCACTGTGCAGCTCTGGAGCACAGCAATAATCAGATTTTTTTATCCAAAGATGCTTTCTACCCTGCTTACCCCAAGCATAGCACAGAAAGCCAGAGCCCCAGTGAGATGGAAGCTGTTTGCAAAGCAAAAGACAGCTCTATAACTATGCTGCTGCTTTTCTCGGGGCCTTTTTGCTCCTCGCTTTCTTTTTTATTCCTGGGGTGGGGCAGAGAGAGGATACTTGCTCCTTCCTGGGGGAGGGCTGGGTGTGTGCCAGGGGGGACTTTTCCCAGCATTTCTACTCTCTGAGGGGCAAGTGTGTACTGGCAGGTGCTGAGCAGGGTTGCTTTCAGTCAGGGGGCAGTCTGAGCCTGAACGCTGGGGCTTGACTGAAGCAGGCTCGACTCAGTGGCCTTGGTGGGAGGGGTCCCACCAACCAAGGGGGAGGCAAACCTGTACAAAAGGTGAGGGGAGAGTCGCTGCAGGACCCGTATAGCCACTTATCAGACACAAAGAGGAGTGGCAGAGCCTGGCTGCCAGACCCTAAATTGGCCCACAAGTGCAACAATTTGCTATGTGGGTGTCAAAGCCTCAACAAATGCATCTGCTCTCAAAGGAGGCAGATAGAGGGGAATGGAGCAGGAGAGCAAGGACATGGGGTTTTCTTCGCTCCTTCTTGTGCCAAACACCACTGCTGGTGGGCAGGACTGAAACCCCCTCCCTCCTGGCCTCCCCATGCCACAGCCCTGGCCTCGCTCACCCTCCTGCTGGGCGGCAGTAGGGGAGAGTCAGGACAGGTATGCTTCCTCAAAGGGTGGTAATCCTGGAGGTGCAAGTGCCATTCCTGTACATGCTCCCTGACTCCAAGTTGTCTGGAGGGAAGTCCTCCACGCTGTATGCCCTGCTCTTCAGGGCAGTGGCATAGTAGTCGATGGGTTCCTCCGCAGCATTGTCCATCCAACTGAGGCAAAGCAGTCGCTGGAAGGACCGCTTGAAGTTGTCTGAGAGAAAGCCATACAGGATGGGGTTGGCACAGCTGTTGGCATAGCCCAAGATGACGGAGAGTTGGCTGATGGTGGCATCATCCTGCTCTACGAAGACATTGACCAGCTGCACGATGTAGAAGGGCATCCAGCAGATGACAAAGACCATCACCACCATCATGACCATGAGGGTGATCTTGCGCTCCGAGCGCTTGCGTTGCTGCCAGCCAGCCTTCAGTGCCACCATGCGCATCTTGGCAATGATGAGGATGTAGCAGAGGCAGATGGCCACCACAGGCAGCAAGAAGCCCATCAGAAATGTGTAGACAACAAAGACCACCAACCACCTCTGCGTGGGCTCTGGCATGAGCATGTTGCAAGCTACTGTTCCATCACTGTTGGCTGCTGTGTTAGAGAAAATGATGATGGGCAGGATGATGAGAATGGAAAGCACCCAGACACCCAGATTGACCATCTTAGCCACAGTGGGCCGTCGGTACCTAGCCGCCTTGATGGGGTGCACCACAGCAATGTAGCGGTCCACACTGAGCACAGTCAGACAGTAGATACTGGTGAACATGTTGATGGCATCCACGCTGAGCACCAAGCGGCAGAGCAGTGAGCCAAATGGCCAGTGGTGCAGCAGGGTGGAGGTGACCAGAAAGGGGACGCTAAGCATCAGCAGCTCATCCGCAATGGCCAAGTTGAGGATGTAGATGTTGGTGGCCGTCTTCATCTTGGCATAGCGTAGGATCACGTAGATGACCATGGAGTTGCCACACAGCCCCACCAGGCATACCACGGAGTAGATGAATGAGATGAGGATGGCGCTGCCCTGAGACTCACTCAGGGTGCTGTTCGGGGCGCCCGAGGAGTTCCTGCCGCCCGAGTCCATGCCCCCCGCCGCCTCCTCCGAGGCGCTGCCGGCTCCGCCGCCACCGCCGCCGCTGCCGCCGCTGTCGCTACCTGCACCGCCCGGAAGCCTGGTGCAGGTGCCATTGGGGAGCATCCTCCGCCCGGACCTCCCCGCCCCCGGCTCAGCGCAGCAGGCGGCTGCCGCCGGCCGGGCTCGCCATGCCGGCCGGGCTCCCGGCGCGGCTGCTCCGGGGCGCTGCCATGGGGAAGGAGGCGGCTGCCCGCGCCTCTCGCTCCGACTGGCAGTAATTGCTGCTCCCCGGCTGGTGAATGATTAATAGGCAGCGGCGCGTCACCAGCTACGAAAAGGAGGAGGGAAAGAGAAAAAAAAATCGCAGGAGGAGACGTAAGTGGGTGTCTTTTCCAACCCACCCTCCGCCCGCCCGCCTCCCATCCCGCCCTCCAACTGTTCGCAGATCTGGCAGCTCCCGGGCTGCCGGAGGGCAGCCTCCTCCCTGTCCCCACTGGTCCCCCACCCCTCAATGCTCCCCGATCCCACACTGCTCTCCCCATTCAGTATTGTTTCCCCAACCCCCCACTGGTCCCCCCAAGACAGCATCCTCTCCTCCCCCTCCATTCGGCACTGCTCCCCCTCCATGGCACCCGAGTCCAGGCCAGGGGTGACTCAGGCAAAGGGATCATACTTTCTCCTTTAGGAAAAAAGCCACGGTCATGGGTGAGTGGCAATGTTACCTGGGCAGGCATGCCTCATGCCTACACAGCTGCTGCAACCCTATTCTGTCACCACAGCATACGCATTGCCCACCCCATGGCACTGGCACCAGGCATGGCACTGACTACAGCGGACCACACAGCCTTCAACCCTAGGTGCACAGCACTGCCTGAGAACAGCTATGCTCATGCCTCCTACCACCATGCAGCTCCATGCCTCCCACCTTGTCCAGTCCTGCCACCACCAGACATCATGCACTAGCAGCATCCAATACTTTACAGCCCTGCCCCTCTCCACATGGTCAGTCCTGAAACATGTTCCTCTGTCCCATTCTGGCACTCCAGCACATGCTCTGTTTCTGTCCATCACATGCAATGGTGCAGTTTGCACACTACAGCTTGCCATCACTATTTATACCATGATGGTGCCAAGACCGTCCTAGCTATGCCGCTATGCAAACACACCATCTGTCTACTCTTCTGTCCCCTCACATACTGTTTCCACTCACAGGATCACTTCAAACTCAGCCATCACATACTGCATCACCAGTGCTACAACTCCCTCTCTTAATATTGTACTAAAAACATATGCATATCTCTGATAGGGATTTATCCACACAGAGTGAAGCTATAAACCCTCCTCGGCGCTATACAGTGACACAAAACATTACCACAATCTCTGTTCATACACTATTTCCACATATATGTAGCCGTCATTACATAGCTGACTTAACCCATACTACACCCATAAACCCACAAAACTGCTTCTACACACCGAGCCATATCATGTTATTTTGCACACACACCCTGATCCTAGTCAAACAGTGTCATTACACCAATAGCTGCTCATACTGTCATCTCAAACCAGACACTGCTACCTTACACACCTCATCTGCACCACCAGTTCCAAATACACATAAATGCCAGCAGATAGTCCTAAGCTTCCACTTAATACCCTGGCAAGCATACTTTTTTTTTTTTTTTTTTTTTTTTTTTAATGTATAACCTTTACGTACACCTCTCTTTCTAGGCAATATGTCTCTTATGTCCCTACCTAACCACTTAATCAGTTTCCACCATCACCACCTTCCCATTCTGTATTAAACAGACATGGTTACTCACTAATACACATACCCTCACACTTGCTCATGGTATCAAACACTCCTTCAGAACAAACATACACAAAAGTACTCAGTAATTGCTTATTCCTTTAGCTATAGCTACTTCTGTCTGTGAGCACACCACATCTGTATGGACACCAACCTGCCTCTTCACATAAACTGTCGCCTATGAGCACCACATACCTTCATCAAGAACAGCAGGTCCATGCTGCGTAAGTATCAACACAGTGCATATGCTGCTATATACTCCCCACAGTACCACTATACTCGCCATCACACGTGCATCCTTACAACCTACTCATTTTACCATACATACCCGTCACCTCCTACAGTTAACACATCTTGTTATCCCTGTCTGCCCACCATCATATTTATACATATTATCACTACTCACCACTTTAATATGCAGATACACACAGAGTTATCATCGATTCATTATAACTCATCATCGGGAACTTATTCTCTCTAGCACCATATATATCCTTGTATCCCTTATCACCACCAGCTGCTATTCCAACACATGCATGTAACCTCTCCGACTGTATGGTTTTCCTCATGTCAATCATCACGTCCAGTCAATATACACTTAGACACTCCAATGTGACCAGTGCGTGCTCTTTGGCAGCTTGTCAAAGATATTACATTTAACACATGTACACTTTTGCATGACCCTTAAGCAAGGTGTTTCCTTCTCTTCTATGACTAAAAAGTAGATTGTGAATATATATATACGTATATATACACCCCTACATATGAATTTAATGGTGTATAAAAATAACCCGTTCATTTTTAAGTAATTGCACATACATTCTATTTGGACAACAGTCTTTGTGACTTTTGAAAACTTTTTGTATTTATGTTCTATTATAGAAATGCATTTATTGAGCAACCTTTGCAAATGAGCTTACCATTCTTAGGACTGTTGCTGTATATAAGTGTTTTAGTGAGATGTTAGAGCACTTGGAGATGTCATACAATTTTATCTCAGAAAATACATCCTTACATTTGGGGTTTTAGTGGTTGTATGTTCTGATGTGTTAACATCAGAGCTTCTAGTATACAGTGAAAAAAATATATTTATTTAACTACAACATGCAAAATCCTTTCTTGCAGTACGCTATCTGACACTGCTCAAATCTCTATAATTATGTCAATTCAGCTGGAGAATGATTTTCTTTAAAATTTGTATTCTGGGAGAACATGAATCAGCTTTCAGTCACTGATATGAGAAGGAGCATAAGTCAATAGCTGCAAACCCGTCAGCAAGAACATCTGGTTGATTGCAGGATTTTAGTCTGTTTGAAAATCTATAGTTCAAAGATAATAAAATTTTTGTTTATGTGAGCATTTGTGCTAAGGGACATTTACTTATGGATCACTGATTGATGGGTTTCCTTCTTTCATATTGTTATAAATTGGCATTTAACAGTAGTATTGCTAGAAATGTGAATGCTTTTAGATTGTTCTTTACAAATATGGGAGCAAAAAGAATTTGTTTTGAAACTATTAATAGTAGTGTCATCACCACAAAATTTCAGCTTTTATCTGAATTGCACTCCAGCATTTGCATACATATAAACACACAGTCACTCATGGAGGCATTTTAGACATTTTGTTCATGCTTTGGTCCATTTTAAATAATTACTTTACAACATTTGCATTTGGCTATGCTGTGCACCCAAAAGAATCAGTAAAAGCTCTTCTGTTGAAATAGATGTGAACATAGTGTTCTTTCTTACTGCAATGTTTCTAAATGAATTACCTCTAAATTGTAACTTCTGCAAAGGTACTAATCTCATTTGGCATCACACACATACCTGCATGATGTACATTTCCAGAAAAAAAACAGAACACCATCATAGGCATCATTATAATGAAGTATGATGTGCTATATGTCCTATTCAGAGGATTTCTGTATCTCCATTCATTGAAATTTCCTCCAGGTACAGAAAATTACATTTGTATTAGAGAATGATACCCATTCCCAAAAAGGAATTGTTTGAATGCCTGCCTAGTCAGTTAGGCCGATTGCTCTAACACAGGTCATTTGTATTAATTTACTGAGAAATTCTAGCTACTGATCTTTACCAATACTCAATTGCCTGTTGGTGGTGGTTCAAAATCATATATTTCTAACCTCAAGCACTTGATAAAGTAGCAATGCTTTATGACTGGTATCACTGGATGTGCTGTCAGTCAGCAGAGATTTTAACTTCTCATTAGAATGTCAACCTATTTTTAAAAGTTTCCCTTTTGATACAGCTATTGTATCTTAGATGTCATGATTCTGGGTCTTATTTTACTTTTAGCAGAGTGCCTGAACTTGATATCAATTTTAGTTATGGTTGAAAATGCAGTGCCAATAGACAGATGGTATGGTAGAAACCATTTTCTCCTAAAAGGAAATTTTTGTAACTTGAACTTTACAATTAATTGAGAAATTAACAACTATTCTGTAAAACAAATGTTTTAAACCACAGTCATCAGAAAAAGAGTCAAGCTGTTGCTTAGTGAAGACATAAATGATTCTTTGTCTCTTGACCCAGACTCAGCTACTGAAAATATTAAAATCAGATGGTTGACAAAAGCTAAGTTACATGGCAGTTCTTCCCACTTCATCGTGTTTTCTACTGTAGTATTTAATAAGTGACACACAGTACCATTACTGAAATAAATTGTGTCAGAGTCATACAACAAACTGCTCTGTGACATTAATTTTTTTCAGGAAAGCTGGGGACTGAACACATGTGCTGACAGCACACTCCCTGAGTTCTCAAGAGCAAGGTTGCTGGCCCAGCAAATGAGATAACACATAGTGCCAGATTCTGATTTCAGATGTGCTTTTCCAAATCTGAGTAACTCTATTGACTTGTAACTAACCAGGTTTGTTGATGTATCAGTGGTTGGAAACTTGGTTTTCAATCCTTGCCTCCCTTCAAAAAATTACTTGGTGACAAGCGTCATCAGCAGTGGGTGCGGCAGAAATGCTACTGAGTATGTTTTGGCTGTAAACATAGCCAAGGACAAACAGTATTTAGCAGATTTTCATCATGCCCAGTTAAAACCTGCTTGGAGGGCAGATAGTTGTATATAAAGTCTTGTTACTGCTTGATTAACTTGAATATTTGAAAAGAATGAGGGCGTTTTATATGTTGTTTTCACTGGATAAATAACGCCTGAGAAGTCACGCTCTCCAAATAATACTACCTTGTTCTATGCTATAATGTATATTCCAACAGAAAAGCCTGGTGTTTTAAAAAAGTAGGGCAACCAGTCTCACCACTTCGAAAGGCATATGCCAAACAAATACTCATAGCAGGAAAACTGCATGCTTTGTTTCTTATTTGGAGGTAGGGGTATCTTCCAAAGGGGAATGCCTTAATGTAGTGAAAATTGCCCTGTTTCTATTGACTTCACTGAACATGGATGACTGTGTTAACTGAGCCGTGCCTCTGAGGTTTCACAGTGGGACATATTCTATCCCAGAGCAGAATGTTTATGACTCAGTTGCTAGTCATTACTGCAGTGTAACTGAACGGATGGGACCCCAGTGTGGTTTCTCAAAGGGAAATAAGGGTGGAGTTGTGATTTGGTACCTACAGACTTCACTGGCATCCGAAAACATCAAGTTCAGATTACAACACAGCTGTCAGAACTGATTTCACCTGTAATTACCTCTCCTTGGCAAGACTTGTATTATTTTAGGTGTATATCTTAAGGAGAAAATTAGAATCCAGTTACATTTTTGGGGTAACATTTAGAAGCATAGCTTGTCTAAAGCGCTTTATAAAACAATAAAATAGCTGCTTGTTTGAAATTTGTACCTATCAGCTGTCTTGATCTCAAGTCAAAACTGTTCTATGCAGTTCTGTGCATGGAGATTTGTCTTACAGGGAAACAGTATATTCTTCAGAGAAACAGACAATTTTCCACAGGGATGTGAGGGAATTTCACCTATTATCTTTACATTTAGTCCTATAAAAGTGCAACACTTCAAGATGCTTGATGGGTATCACTGTATTTAAACCAAAAAAATTGGAAATAATTTAGTTAGGCTTGACAGAAAGATAATCTCAAAAGACATTTCACATGGTGAAAAACTGTGATGCTCACAGAAGTTTCCTTTACTTCGTGTAGCTGTGCAGGATAAAATTCTTCAAACGGCTTCTGGGTAAGAGGTAAAATTCTGTTCAAACCAAGAGGGGCTACATCCCTTGAAGAAAATTTTGCACATGTGTCTTATTTCACCTGTAGAATAGAGTTGCTCTTATCTATTGTCTTTTCACTGCGAGGGATAATAATGAAATGAAAACAAATGAAAACTTGTTAAAATTTTTATTGTCAAATGGAAATCTCAGCAACGTCTTTTGATGGGACAAGCTTGTAATTTATTCACAAAATCATGTTATAATCCCTATGCCAAGTGTGTTGCATAACCACCATTTTGATTCTGTGCACAACTCTGTACAATTTTTAATACTGTGCTTGTTCTTGCTTCTTTCTAAGTGTTGCTATAATTTTACTGATTCCCTGCTGTGTAATCTTTGGGGTTTTGGAATTTTTTCATGTGGTACAAGTGACTCACTACAAACTCTCTGTTTTGAAGAACCACTTAATCTTTAAATAGTTGTATCCATACAAGTTACAAGAAGAATGGGAATTTTTCATCATTCAAGTAGAGATGGAAGTGCACACTCAAATAACATGCAAATCCATTGAAAGATTTTGGGCTTGAAAAATGTCTGTGAAAGTGAACTTTCCCAATAGTTTGATATATGTAGTTCCTTGAACTATTTCAAAACTGATTTAAACAAAGGCATCTGTGACATTTATGACTTCAGTTGTGTTGGATTGTGTCCATCATTAAGCATAAGTAATTGCAAATAATTATTGCAAAAGCTAGTTGAGAACAAATGTGTTAGGTCTTCTGCTCCTTGTCTTGTCATGAAGTATTTCCCTACAGCAGATACTGTTCCCTGGTGCTTTGTCCAGCCTGGTTTTGAAATGCCTCTGTTACTGGTCTTACCAACCTCCTTATAGTAATTGTTACGTTTAAATGGATGCTGTTTGGATGCTGTTTGCTAGTGCTAAGTATTTTTTTTTTTAGTAGGCCTGGATACAGTCAAATATTTCACAAAATATATGAACAAAATGAGGGGTGGATCAATTAAGAATAGGATGAACTGGGGAGAATGAGAGAATGAGAATGAGAGAATGAGAGAATGAGAGAATGAGAATGAGAATGAGAATGAGAATGAGAGATGCTGATTGCATGCAAAGACTTTAAACAAATCAGGAAATGTTATGATTGCAGAAAGCAAAGTGAATTTGTAAGATAACCATAATAGTAGTAGTATGATACCCACTTAAACTTTGTTACTTATTTCACCTAGCTTGTAGAAAAAATTCTCAGTGTGTGAGTTTTCATTTAAAGGTTGTATGAATAAATGATACTGATCTTACTGATGGATAACATCTCAGCCTTCATTTAATTCACAGTAAATCTTGTTAAAAACTATGTCTTTTCATAATCTGGCGTGTAATTATTTCTTTCTACTTGGGAGCAAAGGGAAGCTATTTCTATCATGGAAATGATGGTACACAATTAAAGGGAAATGTGGCTACTAACAACTGAAAGTAGCAGTACATGTCATAAAGTGACAGCACAGGTCTAGTTTCTGTTGTTTGAAGTTCAAGCCTACCTGCACAAGATTGACTGAGAAAAGCTTTGGTTATCTATGGTGCTTGTACATATCTGAAGACAGTTCAGCATCTGGACACACTAGATTGTACACCTAACAGTCACTGAAAATATTTCAGATATTTTAAAATCCGTTGTCTTTGATATTCTGTTGTCCTGTACTCTGAACAGCCACCAGTGCTACTGCAAAAGGGATATACAAAGATGCCATTGCGATCTTAAATATAACACACAACCACTTATGGTGTGAAATACTGGAAAATAGACAGTAAATACATAATTGTCAGCATATTCAAATATGTTTCATAAAACAGGGTGTGCTGTCACACACTCTAGCAAAACTCATAATGTGATATTTTACTGTGTACAGGCACCCAGTTCTTAAATTTCCTTACAATTTTTGTTCTTCTTTGAAACTTGAAGATAAGTTCACATTGTGACTTTTAATGGGGAACTTGCTTCTGCTCCCTTAGCATGCAATAGAAGCAAGATGCAGTACTTAATTAATGTTTTTAAAATATCTACATTTTTCTAAAGTAGCCTAAGATACTGAAGTTTAGTAAAACATCAAAGACCATCAGCCTCTGAATATGATTAAAAGTGTATTTGAAAAAAAAGTTTATTTTTTTATTACAGAAACTTTTCACTGAGCTGTTACACTGTAAAGCTATGCTGAGTGTGGTGCTGAATTTTCTATTTAATAATTTATCTTCATTTAGCATTCAATCTCACTTTAACAAAGTATCTTCTTTTGTACTTCTTCTATTTATTTATGCAAATGGTTCTTATTAAAGGATTCTGAAAGTTATGCAGCTTCCAAAAATGAAAAAAATGTGTCAACTTATATGTAACATTGAGTACATTTGAGAAAGTATCATGATGTGATGGAAAAACTCAATTTCTAAATCCCACTCCAATTGAAATATTTGATGCAGCCCCTGATGGTATGTTATGCAGTAAAACAGAAGACAAACCCTTCCAGTCTCACATGATCAAAGATTTTTTGTAGTTTTATCTTGCATATTTTATTAAGTTGAAGGGCTTTTGTTTCATTTCCCACATGAACTGAAAAAAAAGCCAAAGGCCAGGTTTTGGGTTTGGTTTTTGTGTGTGTGTGGTGATTTGGGTTTTTTCTGATAGAACTTTGCAGCCACCATGAAATGGTGGGGTCAGGACCTTGTGTGGCAGGAACAGAATATCAAGCAGAATTGCAACCCTGGACTTCAGCAGGGCGAACTTTGGCCTTTTCAAACAGTTGCTAGGGGAAATCCCATGAGCAAGGCTGCTTGAAGGTAAAGGGGCCCAAGATAGTTGGTTAGCATTCAGGGACTGCTTCACCCAAGCTCAAGATCAGAGCATCCCGACAAGTAGGAAGTCAAGGAAGGGAGCCAGAAGACCTGTGTGGTTAAACAGGGAACTGCTGGGTAAGCTCCAGTGGAAAAAGAGAGTATACAGATCATGGAAGAAGGGTCTGGCCACTTGAGGAGAATATAAGGCTGTTGTCAGAGGATGTAGGAAGGCAACTAGGAAAACTAAGACCTCCTTAGAATTAAACCTGGTGAGAGGGGCCAAGGACAACAGAAGGAGTTACTTCAAATACATGAGAGATAAAACTAACACCAGAGGCAATGTTCTTCACAGTGACAGTGGCAGAACACTGGAACAGGCTGCCTGGGAAAGTTGTGGAGTCTTCTTCTCTGGAGACATTCAAAACTTGCCTGGACACATTCCTGTGTAGACTCATCTAGGTGTTCCTGCTCCGGCAGAGGGATTGGACTAGATGATCTTTCAAGGTCCCTTCCAATCCCTAACATTCTGTGATTCTGTGAACTTAGTAGCTTAAAATGCAGTTGCAGAGTAAACAGTTACAGCTAAGTGAATAAATTTGTAAAATAGATTTATGCAATAGTCACCTATGCTTGGTATTCTAGGAAAAATTCCACCTTCTAACGAACAAACAGAAAATTCCCAATAACAGCAACAATAAAAATATTTCAGGTAATGCCTCTCTTCAACTACTTGTTTTCAATTTCTCACCTATGCATATCATCTTATTTTGACACAAGAAATACAAATTGTTGTTCACTTCCTTTGTGCTGTCTACTGTGCAGGAAAGTGATTTTGCAATATTGAAAACTATCTGAAGGAGAAGATGACTTGGTGAAGGTCATGAAGTAGGCAGGAATGGTAAATGGTTGCTTTGTCTCTGTGTCATGGTCAATAATATACCTCATGTTATCCCATCATCTCAGAATGAAAGCTGAATGTGATAGTATGTGACTGAGATACAGTAGGGACTTGTTAAGTATGTGCATTTGGTTAGATGTTCAGATATGAGCTCTTAGATTAACTTGAGTACGTGCAAAGAAAGTGTTATAGGCAGCATCCATGTTTACTTTCTTATATTAATAGTGACTCACATACTTTTTGACCCCTTTCAGACCTTATCCTTTGGTAGTGGGAGAAAGCCTGCATCTTTCCACTTTGTTTCCCCCACCTTTTCTGAGAGCTTCAGAGCATCACTCTGCCAGTCTCTTTCTGACCATGCTAGTAGGACTTCTCCCTCTACCTTTGTCCCTCCCTCCCTGCTTTTTCTCTCATCTACTCTTGTTGGCTGAAGCCAGAACCACTTTAGTAACCTCTTTCACGTTATCAGCATTTGCTAACACTTGCAGAAAGTGACATCTGAGGCCAAGTTTACATTAGTGAGTAGTGCAGACAATTATCAGTAGATATGTGAAGTGAAAGAGTCAGTGCTGAGGTCTGGATCTCACATTGTGGGTTATTTTAACTTTGGACTAGCACAAATCTGGACCACAGATTTAGTGCCTGTTTGTGGTGGCAGCACACTTGGTGTGCTCCTGGTGCACATATTCAGTTTCTGCACTCAGGCACCACTCCACAGTGTGAACCAAACAGGACTAAATAGTGACATTAGAAGATATACTTGAGGAGTGATCTAAATTGAGCCACTGATTTAGACACAACCTGGAAGCTTCATTATGGTATTTCATACACTATTTCCCTCACCATGACAAATGGATATTAAAAGGGTGATCCCTGTTTTCCATACATACAGAAAGCCACTTAAAGCAGGAAGTTTGTTAGCTTCTCTTCAAGCAATGAGACATCCTCTCTGTTTCCCTCAATCTTTCAAATAATGTGTTCTAAGAAACAAAATTTTTTACACCACCATCCAGATTTAGCTTCTTTTATTTTTATATGTTTTCCTGTTTTGCTGTCACCCTGTGTATCTCTTCCCCAGTATTTTGCATCATTCCCTTTTTCATGTCAAGCAGTTTGTGGGGTTTGTACTATTGGACCTGATGGGTTATAGGTCAAAGCACTTATTTAACATGTTTCTGATCCTGTGAAACCTGCTTATCCATAGGATGCTATGCCTTCATTTCCCTCTAATGCCTTTGTGGCTGCTGTTTCTGAGATCAAAGGCATGAATAACTGAGAAAATTAAGAACTGTGCAGTGTGTCAACAACCTTAGGAATAGTCTATGTAACCTAATATTTCACTCTCTGAATGGATAATGGCAACATGACTGCAGTGACCGAGTGCTGAGCCCTGGGACTTGTTCAGGCACCCAATTCCCACTGAGTTTTGTGCCTCAGCCGTGGGCAGCTGGGTCAGGCTGTGTTCTAGTAGCCAGCAGTTCTGCTCTCAGCTGCTGCTGGGCTCTGAGTTCTAGGAAGGACCAAAAGGGTGGGCTGGGAGAGCAGAGGTCTTTCTCTATGTCTTCTGTAGGCATGGCCAAGACAAATTTTCCCCTAGAGCTCAGATATCAGCAGAGCTACACCGGAGATGAGAACTGGGAGACAGCTCTGGTTTTTAAAATGCAAACAGACATACCAGTCATATCCAGATCACACTTGCTGTTTTGTTCGGGGGTTTTTCAGGATTCCCACAAGGACTCCTGGCAAGAGGAGGTCAATGAATGTAGATGAGGTTATTTTTTTTCTCTTATAGAACCTAGAAAGTGTAAAATAGGTTAATTATTTTAAAGTACTCAAGATAAGATGCATGATAGACTGATCCAGCTGTGGTAAAACTTCCACTGAATTAAGAGAAACCATTGTTTTATCTGGGGCAGACTATGGAGGATGAACAAATAATAACTCAGTGTTCTCTGTACTAATGAAAATAAACATCACATTGGGCTAGTACATGATTATCAGGTAATAAAACCATGACTGTAAAGATGGGGTTTTCTAATTAGATTAGAAAGAATATAAATGTTGTATGGTACATTACAGCTCATCTAGCTTTCATAAATTGAACAGCTATCTGTAAGTACAGGAAAAATGTGTGGAGGTAATTCTTAACTAGACTATACCATTAACGGTGGTGAAAAAAACAGCTGTGAGCACAGTTCCTTCCCATTTCTATCTCAATGTTCATTCCTGGGACAGTTTCAGATAACAGTGGGCAGGATCCTGGTGGCCTAATGGACAGAAAAGATCTGAGATTTTTCTTCTCAATAGTCATGGTGGATTAAAGATGCAAAATTCATTACAATTATCATGCTGTGAGATAGGCAGAATTATTTTCAGACATGAATTTGAGTTCATCATCGGCCAGGGAGGAATTTATTTACCACTAACTACAGAAGAACAGGAAAGGCAGGCTTTGCTGGAGGCATTGCTTGGCACTGTTTACTTTTGAATGCTCTTTATCTGTTTCCTTCTGTCATTGATGCCTCTTACTCCTACCAGCTCTGATGCTGCCATCTTCATGCATCTCAGGTATCACCTAATGCCACAGAAGCTGGTCTGAAACAGATTTTGAGTATTTAGCTCGACTATTTGTTGCAGAATTGGCCCTTTTGAAATAGGTATTTGGTATTGAATATTCCCCTGATGCTGAAATAAGGCCTTCCAAAAAATCTAAAGGAAAATGTTTGTTATTGACTGTGCATCATAAAACCCCTCTGCTCATCACTTGCACTGGCTCTGACATTATACTCATTAGCAAATCCCATTGCAGGTTTGTGATGTTATTGAATGGGAAGAAATCTACTAACTTTAGTCAAAACATTATCAAACTTACTTATTTTATAATGTTGAAAGAAAAATAAACAAGACTATTTTGGAGACTGCTAACTTTTATATGATGTGATCATTTCAAAGCTCTTGTCTTATCATCTTAAAATATTTCACAAAACAGATATAAAATAGATTCAGGACACTGTTCCAGAAACCTGTCTCATATTTTAATTTCTTGTAAGCTGCTAACACACACTTTGACAAAAATTTTGCCTGAAGCCTATGTTACTTGGATTCTACTTTTAGGAATAGAACACCAGTCTTAAAGATGCAGTGTCATCATCTTAAGGCATACAGATCTATGGAGAAATAACTGTCGTCAGTATCATTCATGTGTGCTATGTATTGATTAATGAGTCAGGTTCCTGCCAAATAGTGATTTACACCAGACGCAAGTCAGGACTTGGCATCCTAATGGATAAAATTCTCATTTCTCATGTGTAACTTTACAGGTCTATCTAAGCTCCCCAGTTTGGTCCTAATTTTTGTCTATTCTGTTAAGATTCCAGGGCTGAAGTGTTACTAAAATATGCAGTCCACATTGTTTCAGATATGCTTAATTAAAGTTCATTGTCAAGCACCACTATTTCTGTCTGCATCTCTGCAGACACCCATTGAAAACATCTGGGCTCTCTTCTACCAGGGTCCACATTTCCTGCTCAGCATGTTTCGGTGGTCATAACTCACACAAGCTTCCCAGCGAATCTCAATCTTTCCATCCTTGCTGTGCATTGCCACATTTTTAAGAAAACAAGATGGAGATAGATGCAATATTTCTTGCTATTCTGTCTCAAGAATGAAAAGATGATTTCATCTGCAAGTTCTGTCAAATTTTAAATTGGAATTCCAACACATTCTTTGCACTGGTGTGATTTTAGTTCTGCAGTCTCGTTGTTTGTGGAAGTCATTTTGAGCTGGACTGGACAGTAAGCTCTCAGTGACAGTCTTTTAGGATGCACAAAAGGAAAGGCTGGTGAGATAGGATATGTGTTGTAGTAACAGCTAAGGATATGAAGAATCATTCTTCAAAAAGTTGTGAATAAAGTAAAAGGGAAATGGATTTTGCAGCAATAGCCATTGACCTTCTTTCTCCTTCCTACCTTGCAGTTTAATGAAGTTGGTTATGAATCAGCTAAACACCGTAGTATTGAGTTCTTACTTCACCATCATTTTTGCTTTATGCATATTTCTTTTATTAATATATTCGGTCCTTAATTTTAACATTGATTTTACTCTTATGATTTCATAGTTTTCATGGATTTATTTTCTTTCTTATAAGAGAAGTAGTAAATAATCCTCCTAAGTGCAGTTTGTGTTTACATGTAGGTACAAAACTTTTAATGTTTCCCAGTTGTACTTGTCTGGAAGGCTTGTTCAAAACAATTTAATCTTTAATCTGAGCTATTTGGTCTGTTTAAGACGATTACGCCGTAAACACTACAAACCAATATGCTAGTATCGTCAATATATTTAAAGACTTATATAGGAAATTGTGTTTTAACTTTTTTTTTTTTTTAATCTTTTTTAGTTTACTTAACATTTTAACTGCCACCTTGACAAGCTTCTAGATTTTATGGGTGTGCACATGGATGTGGTAAGATTGACTAGTTTTTAGAGACCAAGATATATACCCTAAAAGCCTTCCCCCCTCCACTTTATAAGCAGATGATGCATTGACATGTACCCTGTACTCTAAGGGATGGAGGTGAAACAGATCTGTGAAACATGTAGCATAAATTGTCATGGAAGCTGTCACTTTGGCTTCTTATTCATCTTTCTGACATATTCAGAAATTTCTAAACTACAGGAAAGCCCTCAGCCCCCAGTGCTTCTTGAGCAATGTGAGAAAGAATATAGCCCAAAAGATAATTTAGTCCTGTATATTTTCCCCATTTAAATTCAGGATGCAAGGAACATGACCAAGGTGATCTGAGAACAGCCATCCTTCAATTTTAAGACTGGTTCCTTGAAAGCAAAAGTAATGGCAATCCTCTCATGACCAAAACTGACCAAAAGTTGTACAGATTATTTAGTGAGGAGAAGCCATGACTGTCCTGGCACTAATTACAGATGTAATGCTGAAAAGGTTGGTTTGGATCAAACAGAAATGTGAAGCTACAGTTTGACTACTGCACTGAATGATACTGACACTGTTTTAATTAATTGTTTGTTAGACCAGGTGATAGAGCCATGCTTATTGTTTAATTTTGGTATAATTCCAGAAGTGTCCTTTATTCTTCCATTACTGATGTGAAAACACAACTCCCATGCATTGCAAAGAAGGGAGCTTATTGGCACCAGGAATATTTTGGGCAGTCAGGTTGCCAGCTTTGTGTGGTAGTGTGCATGCTGGTTTGTGTTTTCTCATCAGCTTCAAAATTTGATCAAGCTTTCCTTCTATTAATCTTCATTCGTTCTTTGACTGTTGGCACTCTGGGAGAGTTTTAACCTCATTTTTATCAGCAGCCCTATTAGTTATACATTCTACATTAGGGATTTAATTTTAAATTCTAAATTCCTAATTGCTAAGATCTGACAGAGAGCCCTCTTTAATGACATACTACTCTTACAGACTATTAGTTTTACAGTAGCAATAATCCTGGTGAAATTGATTTATTACAGCAATTATGGACAGTTTCATGTTTGCTACCAAGTCAACTGCTGTCAGCAGCCCCTTATAACTGTTTCACGAAATCATTAGTTATAAATAATAATTATAAAAGAGAACATGCTTCAATATTGATAAAGAGTGACTATATTCTAATACTGTGTTATCAATGTGAGGGCAGTTATGGTAGTTAAGCCCTGCATGATCATTCAAGTGACCTTTATGCCTTGACAATTACTTAAGAAGTTAAATGTATATTTAAAATGCCCTGAAAAGCTTAACTCTCACCAAGTCTAGGCAAATATAAGAAATTGTATTTTTCCCCCATGTCAGCATACATGCATTCTAAGATTTTTTTCCCTATATTCCTGTAGAACACTAGGCCATCTGTAGATAGACAGAGAGTATGGAGTAGAATAGCCCAGCTCTTCAAAGACCAGAGATGACAACCCTTGTTTACGTCTACTGGCCATACCTGATGAGCTGACATTGTCACAGAAGTGGCAGGAAAAAGGAAATGTTCTCACTTTTCTCTGTGTTACATGCTGTTGTTCCCCTGCTGTGGTGACCTGAATACCCCCTGCTACAAAACTATCAAGTACTGGCAGTGCTTGATGATCTCCTATTCTCTGCCCATAGCATGCAACATTTAAATCTTCTGACAAAAAAAATACTTTAATTATGTTTTTTAATTTGAATATAGAGCTTAGCAAGAAGTCGGACTGGATGATCCCTGTGAGGTGTAATCTCTATGAATCTATGAAAAGATCCTGCTATGTCTTTTCCAGTAGTATCAGCTGTCCCTTCCTATGCTCAGCTCCCATCATAAGAGAGATGCAAAGGAAGAGGACAAAGTAGGTGAGAGAAGTACCTACCTTTCTTCCTCCCCTTTCACCTTCCACTGCAATACATGGTCCAGATGGAGGAACATGAGCAGCCATCCATCACAGCTTATGTTTGCAGTCTTCACAGAATCACAGAATGTTAGGGGAAGGGACCTCAAAAGATCATCTAGTCCAATCCCCCTGCTGGAGCAGGAACACCTAGATGAGGTTACACAGGAATGTGTCCAGGCAGGTTTTGAATGTCTCCAGAGAAGGAGACTCCACAACCCCCCTGGGCAGCCTGTTCCAGTGTTCTGGCACCCTCACTGTGAAGAACTTTTTTCTCATACTTAAGTGGAACCTCCTGTGTTTCAGTTTGAACCCATTACCCCTTGTCCTACCATTGGTTGTCACCGACAAGAGCCTGGCTCCATCCTCATGACACTCACCCTTTACATATTTATAAACATTAATGAGGTCACCCTTCAGTCTCCTCTTCTCCAAGCTAAAGAGACCCAGCTCCCTCAGCCTTTCCTCATAAGGGAGATGCTCCACTCCCTTCATCTTCGTGGCTCTCCACTGGACTTGGCTAGATACAGGCCTCCAACTAGATTCTGCCCCATTGACCACAACTCTCTGGCTTCTTTCCTTCAGCCAGTTCACAGTCCACCTCACTACCCAACCATCCAGACCACACTTCCTCAGTTTAGCTGTGAGGATGCTGTGGGAGACTGTGTCAAATGCTTTACTAAAATCAAGATAAACCACATCCACTGCTTTACCATTTTCTACCCACCTGGTTATGTCTTCATAAAAGGCTATTTGGTTGGTTAAGCATAACTGCCCCTTGGTGAAGCCATGTTGACTGCCCCTAATGACCCTCTTATCCTTGAAATGCCTGGAGATGGCACCAAGAATAACTTGCTCCATCACCTTCCCAGGGATGGAGGTGAGGCTGACCGGTGTATAGGTACCTGGGTTCTCCTTCTTGCCCTTTTTGAGAACTGGAGTGACATTTGCTTTCCTCCAGTCCTCAGGCACCTCTCTCATTTCCCAAGACTTGGCAAAGATGATGGAGAGTGGCCTAGCAATGACCTCAGCCAGCTCCCTCAGCACCTGTGGGTGCATCCCATCTGGACCCATGGATTTACGGATGTCCAGATTGCGTAATTGCTCCTTAACCCAGTCCTCATCAACCAAGGCAAATTCATCCATTGTCCTAACTTTCTCTGGGGCCTCAGGGGTACAGGGCTCCTCAGGACAGCCTCTGGCAGTGTAGACAGAGACAAAGAAGGCATTCAGTAACTCTGCCTTCTCTGTATCTTCTGTCACCAGGGCACTCACCTCATTCATCAGGGGGCCTACATTGCATCTGGTGTTAGTTTTATCTGCCGTGTATTTGAAGAAGCTCTTCCTGTTGTCCTTGGCCCCTCTCACCAGGTTTAACTCTAAAGAAGCCTTAGCTTTCCTAGTTACCTCCCTACATCCTCCAACAACAGCCTTATATTCTTCCCAAGTGGCCAGCCCCTCCTTCCGTGATCTGTAAACTCTCCTTTTCCACTGGAGCTTACCCAGCAGTTCCCTGTTTAACCACGCACGTCTGCTGGCTCCCTTCCTTGACTTCCTTCTTGTTGGGATGCTCTGATCTTGAGCTTGGAAGAATCAGTCCTTGAATGCTAAACAACTATCGTGGGCCCCTTTACCTTCAAGTACCCTTGCCCACGATTCCCTCAATTATTTTAGTAATGATTCTACTAACATCCAGTGAGCCTGCAAAAAATCAGTGTCTTGTTATCCTACATAGAGACATAATAACAGAGAATTCTCAGCCCCCCAAATTACTGTACAAAATGACAGAAAGCAGAGGGGTAAAAATCTTTACAAATAAATGAGAGAATGAGGACTGGATTTTTAAAGATATTTAGTTCTTTATAGATTGAAATATTGGTGGGCTAAGTATACACAGGAATACAAGACTCAGAGTCATAATTTCTCTAATGACTATGGATTAATTGCAATTATATTCAGAAACACTACTAGCAATTTTAAAAAGCTTTTAGATGAAAAAAGTTTAAAGCAAAGGATTGTATTAATAAAACTTAATGGTTCTGTGCACTAGCTGTTAATCAGGTGACCTTCTACAGGAAGGACTTTTGCATATAGCCCATCGTATGAGCTTTATAAAGGCAAGGCAGCAGAACAGTAAAAACTTGATGAGGCATTCCTTTGTCTCAATTTTGCTAAGCAGAAAAAAGACTCTTAATAATGAGTCACAACAATGTCTCTGGCCAACATACTTAGAGGGAAAAGGGATGTTCTGAGTGCTTGTTAGGGGAGATTAATTCAAGCTAAATGAAATTAAAATTTAAAAAAAATTACAGCTTTCCAAAGCAATTACAATTAAATCTGACTAGCACCAGATCTCACCAGTTATGGAGAGCACAGAGTGAATGTGCTCAGCTTCATGAGGTACAGTGGGGATACTTAATAATAAAACTCACTTATCCACAAATTTCAGGCTTCTTCAGGGCCAGGCACCAACCAAGCAGGGGTTTGGCTGTCTGAATTTAAGGTCTTGACAAAGGAAAGGGTTCAGATGCTGAAACAGAATCTAAGTGCAGAAAAGATACTATCAAGACCAGACTTGTAAATTGAGTTCCTGCAGTTACTCTGTGGCTATGTAGGGGAAACAAAAATCTGTACATACTAGACAAATCATTATTAAAATTCCATAGACATGTGGAACCTTTTTCATGCAAATGTGCAGAACTGCCCCATCTCTCTGGTCCAGTGCCCAGCACAGTGCTGAGGCTGGCAGGGTTCCACAACTCAGCCGTTCCTCTACTTAGACCTCCTGAGATCTCTGGGCAAGGACACAGACGTTATCTCAACATGATGAGAGAAAAATCTAATATGTGCTGATAAGACTGAATTTCCTCAGAGAGACCAACCTGCTTTAAAAAACAGCCATATAGAAGATTCTTGACATATAGTGCAATTCTTGCACAAGTGGATACACTCTGTCCTGAGCCTAGACTAATATGAATTACTGTCTGCTAACAAGATATCCGTGTGGATACATGCTATTGTGGATAGGGTAAGTTTCATGTCAGATTGGTCACTCAGTTTTAAATACGCTTGGAATGAAATCGTCAGCCACTGCTGTAATCTCAATTAATTGCAGCACAATGTATAGAAAAGAATCTGTGAGGGGACCAGTTTGCTTTATTTCTGACACAAAGTCTTTGTTTTTCTGCATATTAATATGCTTCAGTTTGTAAAGTGGATGAGGGTTCAACACAAACATGAGCTTGTATCCATCTGCATTTCCTTATCGGTCTTCATATAGGCTCTCAGCTTCTTTAGTTGATGCCGTTCATATTTTTAGCATACCTCTGCATCTGTATGCAACAACAATGATGCTAAATAAATATTTATGCATACAAATAGTAATTGAAAAACCTGAAAACAAAAACCTGTAAAAATACATGTAATAAACAGCTTCTTGATCTTTAAGGCTTTGCTGTTGCAACCATTTAAGCACATGACATTTATTTTAATAAGTCAACTGTATTCACTGTGATTACAGGTGTGAACAACATTAGCCACTTATACAGTAATGCAGGACTGAGGCTGAAATCTAGAAATGACACAACTGCATTACTAACTATTGTTGCTTGAAGCATAAAGGTATGGTATTTGTAAGGCATTCAAGGCATATTGTGTGCCCTGGCCAAACAGATCTTGAGGTACACTTATCCTTTTGTTGAGTCCAATTCGTAACTTTTTTTATGAAGTAAAAAAGTTGCTGGATGTCATAAATGTATCAGACATGTGTCAACACTGGGCTTTATTGAGGCACAGGAAAATGCTTCTTTTCCATCTCTGTCTCTCTATTATTATAGATGTTTTAAAAACACTTCTGACATTTTAAGAACACTTCTTAGCATCATGTCTAGCAGACCTCTTGATAAAAAGAGCTGATAATATGTTCACCAGCAACAACATGGGGCTTTCTTTAGTAGGAAAGTAATGAAAAAAAAACTGTCCTGTGTGTGTAACAGAATTTTGCTAGCCATATTCTGTAACTGGGAAATCTGAATTAGTATACTATAGTCTGAAAGGGAAAAAAAGATGAACTCAGGAAATGGAAGAAGTAATTGGTGCATTGTGAGTCTGCCCCCTACATCTTTCAGTCTAGAGCTGAAGTCTAAAAAATTCATCAGCTGCAGCCTTCATGCTCTCATGTTCTCAGAGTCAGCCAAGTCTTAAGGCATTAGAGATAAGGACCAGTGCATTGAATTAAAACCAGGCTCGAATGGGTGGCCAATGTACAATCTGGAGATTAGTATAATGCTTTTCATCTCTCTGTTCTGGCAGACCACTGCATTTTGAATCAGTTACTGTTTCCAGGCAGGCTGAAAGCTTGGTCCTAGCAGGCATCGCTGCTTCCTGTGACAAAGATGTCACCATCAATCCCAGTATGTGGTCTTGCATCTTAGGAAAAAGGCTGCAGCCTTTTAGCCTACCCAAATGGTAAAAGGCATTTCTGGCTACAGTTGCTATGGGAATACATGAGCAAAAATGAACCAAATCACCTTGAAAATTAGACCACTAAAGAAACATAAAATGTTCTGAAGCTTGAAATATCACCCAGTGGTGTTAAGTCTCACAATTGTGTTGTTTTTTTAATATCTGAATAACAAACTCTCAAATATCAGGAAGTAGTGTAAAGGGCAGCAGCAGCACCTTACTGTGAAGATGGCATTCACTGTATTTGTGTGGAAAGTGAAAATAATAGTAATAAGATTTCTATAAAAGGACAACCAAATGGAATGAGATGAAAAAGATTTTATTTTTTTTCTGAGAAAAGGAGTTGTTCTACTTCTTGCCTAATTAGCTACCACAGCTCAATATTGCCAATATTAGACTTTGCAACTACTAGGAGAGTAAAGTGCTATGGATTGGCTATGCTGAAAGTATATAAAGTCAAATCACAATCTCCAAGGTAAATTCCTCTCTTTGGTATTCCAGATGAACTTCATTAATCTGCAACTACCTATTGCACATTATATACTCATGTAGTGTACCTGAGCGGGGAGGCAGTCTAATAATTTAGTTACTGTTCTCCCAGATTCAAGAAAGTATTCAGTAATGTGACTCTTCTGGGGTTTTCCTATTTTCCTTTGTAGGTCTAGACCTAGACTGCTCTGCAAAAAACCTAGTTTAGTTTCTCAGGATGACACAGTGAGATGCTTGACACCAGTAGAGCTGCTGTCCTGGTGCTTAGTGGAATTCAGGATAGGTGCCAAATCACCTCAGACAACAGAGAGTGAAACATGCAATGAAAGAAAATGATTTCCAGAAGCCTGCTGAGGAAGAAACACTGAGGTTGTCAGACAGGGATGCTTGGGAGCAGTATGGCAAGCTGTGTCTCTGGAAGGTAGGTATGCATCAACACCAGAATTGTAGGATATGCCTGTTGCTGCTCAAGCACCACCTACTGAAGTCATTCCTGGGAAGATCCTAAGAAATTAGGATCCTCCCAAGAATATCTTGTTTCACAGGGATTAAAGTATGTCAATGGAAAGCAATAGAACCTCTTTCAAACCTTCCGAACTTTATGTTCAAATTCAGTCCCAGTCCCACCTTGTATTCTGAGACCAGAGTATCTCCTGCTGAAGCTGTCTCGCTTTGTATAAATAATGAATTACTCCAGCTGAGAAAAAAAAGAGAAGTTTGACATTGTATATGTTGTGTAGGATACTAACCTAGGGACAGTCATGTTCCAAGTCACTATCTTGATGAATATTTAATTGTTTCTTACAAATCGCTTCTTTCCACCAAGAGCTCTGGGAGAGGAAATTTAAAATGCGGAGAGAGGGTGAATTGGTAAAAGAGTCTGTGCTGTCCTCCTCATTAACCTTGAAGGGAATCAACGAGATAGTACTGATTTGGATGGTTATGTAGTTTCTGGAGAGCACATCTTGGGGCCCAGCTGTCACAGCCCTTTACAGGGGCAGCTGTGAATGCCAGCAGTATTGTACCAGCACCAAGGGAAATTCTGTGTCAGTGGAGAGGGGTAAGAGGTCCCACTCAGTGGTTGTTTTGTGGCGTACTTTTTAGGAAATGCCGCTTTACAAATCGTGCTTACTTCCTCAAATCATTTTTGAAATGGTTCCCTTACTACTGGGACACCACAGCAAATCTCAGAGTCCTAGCTCCTCTGTAGAAGATGGGAGCCAGGGTTGCTCCCAGGAGTGAAGAAGATGACAGAGAATTTAAAGCAGCTTCCAGGCCAAAAGCATCCACAAATCAGTATAGCTATTTCTGTTCTCTTAGAGAAGTACCCCAACTAATCAAAGAAATTACTTGACTTTTCCAAAATAGAGCACTTCCAGAAATGTGTGCCTGTGGCAATTTTTTAAAAACTGATGCATTTGATTCCCAAATAATCTGTGTTATAGCTGGAGTCGGGATTTCCTGAAAGTGAAAATTAGGCATTCAAATAGCTGTGCAGGCTGGAATCCTTTCGCCTATACACCAGCACGAGTGTGTTTTTCCCATGGTGTTAAAATGTAAAACACACATGAGAGTTACAGCCCACACAGGGCTCTTGCATCATGCTAAAGGACTTGACCTTCTAGAGTAGATCAAACTGTTTTCAGCTACTGCCATTGTCTCTCAAAACAACAGCTTTGTCAGTATTTTGAGCAAAAATGTTTTGAGTAGGAAATAATAGAAAAAAACTTGAGGTATGTTTGAGAACAGAATTTGTCCTTTTCAGTCACAGTCATAGCAGTATTGCACTTTGAAGCCTTTAAACATTAACCAAGAATAAAGAATGATTTCTGCTGCTTGGGGCACTTATGTTACATGATTATGGTCTCTTAGCAGTTGAGAGAATTATCCTGATTCTGTCTTTCATCCACCTCTGGTTTGCCAGGGACAGAATTATCACACACAGACTCCAAGTCTCCGTAGCGGGTGGATTGCCTTTCCCTTGAGTACTGGACATTCTTGATGTGCTTCTACTCAGCTTTTTGTCTTCTCCTGAGTATTATGTACAGATCACATAGCAATTTATGAAAGCAAGAAAAAAAATTTCCTGTCTTCGGTTGTCAGGGAGCATTGAGGACAGGCTGCTCCTTAGGGAGAGTGAGCCAGGAGCTGAGGGTGATCCCAGCCCAGGTAGAGCCCTCAGTGCAGGGTATGGTCCTACAGCACCTGAGCATGACTGACAGAGATGGGTGCAGGAAACAGGGTCCATCCACAGCCCCAGACAAGGTAAAGTGATGAACCAGGTCCATTCAGAGATGGACAGCAGGAGATGGGGCTGCAGACCTGGGGGTCCTGGTGGACAGCAGGATGACCACAAGCCAGCACTGTGCCCTTGTGGCCAGGAAGGCCAACGGCATCCTGGGGTGTATTAGAAGGGGGTGGTTAGTAGGTTGAGAGAGGTTCTCCTCCCCCTCTACTCTGCCCTGCTGAGACTACATCTCGAATATTGTGTCCAGTTCTGGGTCCCTCAGTTCAAGAAGGACAGGGAACTGCTGGAGAGAGTCCAGCGGAGAGCCACAGAGATGAAGGGAGTCGAGCATCTCCCTTATGAGGAAAGGCTGAGGGAGCTGGGTCTCTTTAGCTTGGAGAAGAGAAGACTGAGTGGTGACCTCATGAATGTTTATAATGGTCACAATCAAAGTTCTACCGCTGACATGTTTTTTATATCATTGTAAGTGTCGACCAGGCTTGATCCTTTTGAAGGTTCCCAAGTGCTGGAATGCCTCAGTAGGGCCATAGCCCTACAGCTCTGAAATGCAGGGCAAAGTGACCAAAAATTAATACAACAGGAAAATAGATATTTTGTGGAAACATAAGTGATTGTACTTAAGTTATGGATTGTACAACTCTATGTGAAGGGCCCATTAGATACTATTGAAAATTCCACTTATCGTCAGGTATAATCCATCCATTCAGAAATTGCAATTAGTATCCCTTTGTGTACAAGTTTAAATAAACATGTATTTAATGGGCAAATTTCCTATATATAAAACATATTTCAGTTTTATCTAATTCAGAGCCTGAAAGTCCTTAAATGATGTTTCTGTGCTTTTAAATTGAAAGCCAAATTCTGCCTAAAAGAAGTCACAAAACTTGAATTAAAAAACTGTGTGAATGGTGAGTGAAAAACAACAATGCGTAGAAGGAAAAATATAATTGACCTAATGAAACCTGTTCTAGTTTTTGTCCTCCTTGGGCCTTACAAAAATCAGAACTTCACTTTGATTTGTCTCTCATTCAGGGGAATTCTAGGATAGCTGGAAAACAGTTATAAGCTAGGAACCTGGCAACCTTTTAAACTGGGGCACAGGCACAGTTCTCAGGAAAATGGTGCTGCAACCCACTCTTCAACACTGTGAAAGTGATAAGGGCAAGAGGGTTAACACTCCCACCATAGCTACCTAGCTTGGGAGGAGGTAACACAGGTGTCAGTGATGAAGATATAACTTCTCATGAGTAGTCCTATCTGGAATTTAATTGGCAGGCAGGAGGACAGGGAAAAGATTTTCTGAATCTCATAATTCTCAGAAAGTGTTTGACAGTCACCTATGTGCAGCTAGAGGTATGCATGTCTTCTGATAGCATGAGGAAAGTCCTAATTTGGTGCAAGTTTAATTGTATTTGATCTCCAACTGACAGTTATTAATGATTTTTCCAACTGGAAAAAGGACTCCAGGGTTTTTTCTAGGAATATAAAAGAAAAGTGTGTCTGCAAAACAAGATTAAATTTGTTTATTTAAGATTTCCTGCTTACAGATTAAGATTGGTTACTTAAAACGCTTTGAATGAAATCAGTCCATCCACACAGGGTCCATTTGCCAGCATTCCTCATCATTGCATGTACGGACTTCCATGTCGGGAACTGGAGGCTACAGAAAGGGAAACAGGTCAGGAGCTTAAACCTCATCTTGGAAAAGCTTTCTCTTTCCATTTTGGCAGCTAAGACCTTTGTTGCTGTGTTCTCAGTTCTTGTCATCAATGATGAAATATCTGTGTTAAAAAACTATTTTATTGAGATTTCATCCAACCTGTGCTTTTCTGTTGTTCCACTGAGCTAATAGGTCACCTCTATTTGCTATACAATGCCACGGAGAGGGTAACAAGGTCACCAAATAAATATCTTAGTTTGTGAGCTAATTCATTTTCTCAACTTGAAAAATTCAAAGGTTGTACATTTTGATTTGTCAGCCAAATCTAGCTTTGCGACCAGGATGAAGTCTGAAAAACAGGTCTGAGGACAATCCATTCTCTATATTAAATATGCAAATGTGGAATAGATACTGTCCATGCTTCACACAAACATCAGGGATTTTGTGGTGCACTTACTAACACAAAGACAGATGGGGGCATCCATTCATGAAAGGTTAAACTAACCTTTCAAACTCAGTTTAAGGGATGCAGCTTGCTTAAATTAAAAATAAATGCTCTGAGTTTTACAGTCCACTGTACAGTAACTGTTTAACTGAGCAACAAGACACAGCACACTGTGTATCCCAGCCTCCTGTGCTGAATTATTGCTCAAAAGGAGCCTTCAGATCAAATGCTGCCAATCCACAAATCAGCAGGCATAAATTATTGCAGAAATCATTTGAACCCCTGATCATCGTAAGGTGATTAGATATGATTTATCATGTGAGATTTTATCCCAAAAAATAAATGACATTAACAAATATTAAATGCAAGAATGTGCATTTTATAAATATTACTCAAAATTCAAATCCTATTTTAAGTGAGGAAGCTGAAATTCAGTTTGCAAAGGGCTTGTGATTCAGACTCTGTGCTAACAGGCAGCAACCGCCATGGTGGCCCCGAGCGGGACAGGTATGTATGGGGAACAGAGCATCCTTCTCTCTGTATTTCCTCACTGCTCTGCAAGGGAAGGGGTGCTGTGGGGCTCTGAACGGTGGAGGGCCAGTTGCCTCAACTTCACAGAGTCCGAGTGACAGCTGGCCACAATACATGTCATATTCAGCCTCCACCAAACTGATCACCTCAGTTCCAGTGCTAGCACTGAAGAAAACTGAAATTCCCTCCCATCTCTCTAGTCTGCCCAGACTATACATCCTTTGCACATCATTCACATAGGTATGGGACAGACTTTGTACTAGCATTGCATCCATTTAGTTTCTCACCCCTCCACCTGTTTATAAAGAGGAAAGAGAAGATGTTGTTCTGTAGTTTGTTTTCAAAGACCTCGGTGAGGTTCGTCGACATGCTAGCACTACTAGTAAGAACCTCCTGTGGCAATTTGTCACTTATTGCTGCATGTTCCCTGATATAGCCTGAGCAATCACTCTGTCCCCAAGGTAAAGAAAAACAGAGAGCAGTGATGCCATTCTTGCAAGGCTATTTTTCTGAGCCTATTTTAATTGCTTGTGGAGTGTATTTTCTTCCATGGTTTTGTTTCACCACAGTTAACTAAGTCTGTCTCCACCCAAGCCTCAGGCAACCTGTACATAGGCTGCTGTTTATTACTGGCAGTCCTGAAAAGAGGACAAAAGTGGAAAATCCACGTGAACTGGCCCAATGGAACTGAGTGGTATACATGCATTCTCAAGCTGTTCTTTTTTTTTTTCTATGCTGGGGTTTGACCTGTCAAATGGAGTCTGCTGCTTTTACTTAATACAAAGGCTTTACTTTTAGGTCACATTTCCAATGTCATTGGCATAGAACTTCTAATCACAAACAGCTTGCTTGGTTTTGAGTTCCAAGAAACATCTAGGCAATCCCAGTCTCAGAAAATCATAGTTTTAATGTTGTCATCTGAGTTAGCTAAGAACAGCTTGAAGAACCTTATGAAAATCTATTAAGAATCCCTTCAAAGCAAGAAAAAACACAAGCTATTCCAGCGTCCTCCAAAAAGTAATTTTCATTTTGTTCTGAAGCCACTGAAAATGGGGCTATAGATTGCAAGTGCTATCTCATCCATGCCTATATATTGCCACAGATATGAGTCTCAAAACTCTAAGCTCTTTAAAATCAAATCTATTTCTTCATAGTATATAAAACAATTCTGATTTGTTCTTCTTTACTTTTTTGCTTCTCTAGATACTTGAAATACTTTAAGAGACCTCACAGTGTCTAAAGCCAGTAAGATCTTCCACCGATATTTTTTAGATAATTGGAGTAGTTTCTATCTTCTTTACGGTACTCACAAAGCTATTTATCTCAGAAGAAAACGGCATTTAAAACAAGTATATATTGAAACAACCGCTTGTCCTCACTGACCCTTTACTGACAGTTCTAGTACATCACGCACTAAAATGTAAGTGTAAGGCATTGTGAGATCCTAGATTTTATTTGGTTTCCAAATGTGTAAGTACAAAGCAACAAGGAAATTTTTCAATACTTTTCCCTGGTATTTTCTACAGTTTTTCAACAGTAAATTTAAAAGAATGTGATTTTTGCCTTCTTATGATCAGCTGAAATGCTGCTTCTTTCAAGTACTGTAACTATTGTCCTGTTACCCTCAAATGTATAGTGCTGACACGATGTATGTTTACTTTTATTAGCAGCAAATCCATTACTATAGGATAGGATTATCAAATATATTCAGCGTTTTACTGCAGCAAAGTTCCTCATGATTTTCACTAGTTGGCCCAAATTTACCTGCAGTGCTGCAGCACAGGCAGAGAAAGATGGGCCCGTGCCTTTCTGAAGGAGATGTTTAACATGGTTAACATCTCTGAGCTTTGCCAGCTTCAGCAGCTTCCCAATGAGGTGATACCTGCAGTTGCACGGAATGCAGAAGAAGGAAAGGTGGAAAGAGGTAGTTGTAGAGGGACAGTTTCAGTGCATCAAAATGCTTTGCTATGGTTCTGTTCACCAGAGCTAGAGGTAGCAAAACAGAGGTTCTGGCCACAGCAAGCACATCTGCTCAAGGCTGTTTCATTAATAGGATTGTTCTTGGTGATTAATACTATGGCCTATTCTTCAAGACCTGGTTTTGGGACCTGTTCACATGAAAAGACAGGTCTTGCATTAAAGATTGGAAAGTCCATGGACCAGCCTGTCTTTTGATTAAGTGACAGAATCTTGATGGAGCCTTTGATACTTTTGCTAGGATAAGAGTCTTTGTAGGATGCAGATATCCCCACAGTTGGAACTTACTGATATCACTTCCAGGACTCTTGTATGAAAATGGTGAGATATGAACTTGATAAAGTCTGCATTCAAAAACACGGATTAGTTCCTTCTGGATATTTGAGACAGATGGGCATGCACGCTACTGCTGCTGTCTGAGTTTGCTAGAACATAAGAGAACTGGAAGGATCCCACATGAGGTCTTTACAGTTCTTCACAATCCGCCTTTCTAGTCAACACAACTTACAATGTCCTTGAAGATATGTTAGATGCACATATGAAATTTGAAAAGAGCTTTGTAGAAGTCATCTCACATCATTGGTTACAGGGTTATGATGACTTCCTCTCTTTAGTGGGTAGATAAGTTAAAACACGTAACATTAGAACAACAAAGGTACAATGTAAGCAAGTTACAGATCTAATAATAACACCCAGAAACCCTAATTCTTAGCAAATTTTGTGCATTGGACAGTTAAAACCAACAACTAAATCTAGTCAGAGTAAATTTCACTGGAATTGCAGAGTAAAGGTTCCCTGGATGCTGAGAAGAAACAAATGGGAAATATAAGAACTGCCTTTCCCAGAAGGGCCAATTATCCTATGAAAAAAGCCATTAGCTAATCAAAACTGATAAGCATATTTAAGCAAGTTTTATGTTTTTCACTTACATGACTTCAAAGGGGATAATCATTCTGGTCATCTGTGAAGAAAGAGAATGTGTCTGGTCTGTTTTTTCTGCAGGCTGGTTTTTCTTTCTCTGTTACAGTGAATAGTTCTCAAAAGCAGCATTATCAAGTGAAACAAGAATGGGAAAACTTGTTATAAGCTATTTAATTATGCCAGACCTTCTCTCTACCGTCATTTTGATAATGTGGCTTTTAAAAAACTGCTGACAGTAGTAATGAAAGAGAAAGAACAAAAAAGTGCAACTCCCTTAGAAGTACTTCCTTGGAAATTTGGAACACCACAAAACCTATAGCAAGACAAAAAAAGATAAAAGAGCAATGTATGTGTGTGTGCATATATATATTAGGAGTAAATAGCAATGATAAACAGAAGACATTCAACTCCCAGAATTTTTGCACAGCAAAATCAAAACTGGTTCTCTAAATGCAAAGTTAATAAACTAAGCATTTCCTTAGTTTATTTGCTCCATTTATTTATTTACTCCATTCTATATTAATGTTGGTGATATCCACTTGACAGCATGAAATAATAGCTTTCAAGCAGTAATGGTATTTACAAAACCTTTGAGACTATGTTATTGATTTGTCAACTTTTCCTTTAAATGAAGACCATTCTGTAATGTTACAGATAGACTGGAAACATCCTCAGGCCTAAAATAGCCTCAGTTGTTTGGGCATTAATGGGCAGCCAGATATTCGTATCTCCATGACCCATATCGGCACCCACTCACTGCAGCCTGGAAAAAAAGGTGCAGCTAAATAGTAAGGAACAGAGGCAGGGTGGAAAGGTTGGTTAAGCATGTAGTCCAGTGAGTGCTTTATTTACAGAAGGCCAGGCAGAAATTGAAGCAAAAGACTGGAGAGTTAAGCTTTGTAACTCCTTCTTCCAGGTATCCTTTGCGGTAGCAGGGAAGGCATTTCAGACAAGTTTCAGACAATGATGCATTAACTGATGCAGTTATAACCATAAGGAGAAAGTGTCCTCCCTACAAGGGGATTACGACCATTCCTACAAACAAAATAACATTATTGAAAAGAGGCCTCCTGGTGAAGGGGAAAGCTGAAGCCAAAAATGAAGCAGGATAATACTCATTTGTGATCTTGATTTCACCTATTGTTTCTATAGGGCTTATAACAGGACAAGACAATCTACCTGCTTCGGTTTGTCTATAGATATTCCTTGCCTTAGTATCCAAGCAGAGTCTTTCTATGCAGCATTATTGCTACATGTTCCTTATAACATCTGTCTCTGTTAGAGTCAAAGCTTCACTGCGTCAAAAAGGCATTTAAGGATTTAAAAATTTGGGGTGGGAGTGGGTTGTAAATGCTCCTTCCAATCTTTTCCTAATTTCCTTTGAAATGAATGTATTAATATTAATTTTTGCCATCTTCAGTTCATATTGATTTATGAACCAATTTGCCTTGTATGAATTATTGCTCTTAAGATATGTAGATTGGCCACTCTTGATAAATCCAGCACACTATCTTGAGGATAGTTCTCTTTCCTTCTAAATTGTTGCACACATCTTGCTTGTTTTATTTCTTGTAGTTGAAACCTGGTCTTTCTGAACCTCACACTAAGCGTGTTTGTCCCAATATACTTGACAGGAACTACAAGTTGCTGTTGGCTCACTTTTAGTTTGGTAATCACACTATAGCAAATACAGGTAAAATAAAAAGCTATTGGAATACGCCTGACATTCATGTGCTGTTGTAGCTTGACAATCTCTTTCATTTTGACAAAAGAATCCAATACCTAATTTCTTTTTTATCTGTCTGTGCTAAGTTAAAATGAATGACCACAGATTCTGTCAGTTTTGGTAAGCAGAAAAATTAAGATAATGATTATGTTTCAGTTTTTAGATTGCATTTGACCTCAGTATCTTAAAATGAGTCAATGCATCATAAATCGTTCTTGCATGCCTTCTTGTCAAAGACTGTTAACACAAGAATGACATGTTACTGTATTTCCTTCCCAAATCCTGTTTACTTGGAGGAGCTGATTTGCTTTGATTTGTTGGGAAGTCATTGTCACCCTTCTGTCCTGACTTTGACTGCCAGCATATTCTTAGACTGTGCACTAAAAACAGGTGAATATTCTTAAGAAATGCCATTTAAAAATTATCTTTCTTCTGAGTTGTAATTATCACTCACCATCTCTCAGTCTTATCACTTTATAATTATAAACACATTATCTAAGTTATATCAGGGCCTATTTCAGAAGTGGGTTAATGAATCTCAGCAGTGATGCAGTTTTCATACAACATGAGGCAGTTTTCTTCAAACATTTGAATTCCAGAAGTAACTGTTACGGCAATTAGTGTTGTGACTCTATCAACTATGCAATAGAATTGCCTTTTTCTTCTCTTAATTTCCCATATTTCATCTCTAAGAGCATAAGGACTGTTAGACCTATTAAAGCACATCTCTTAAAGTAATCAATAAAAAATACATAGGGAAAGAAAGCAGGTGTTGATAAATACTTCTTAGGGAATCGTCTGTTTCTTACAGTTGGCAATTTCAGCCTGAGATGGAAGTCACATATGGCCCTTGATGAATCTGTCCTTCATCTCATATGTATTTCCTTCTTTTTTGACACATACATCTTCCAGAGGAACCAATTGTGATCTTAAAATAACAAAGTAATGGAGATGCTACCACATAAAATGGATAAGATGGTTCAATGACTCATTGTCTCCGTTGTTAAAATGTGCACCTTATTTTTACCTCAAATTTGTGCAACTTCAGCTTCCAACTGTTGACTTTTCCTGTGCTTGCTAGATCAGAGAGCTTTTTGTTATCTGGTAGCTCCTTCCTAGATAGATGTCCAGACATAATAATTAAGTACTTTTATATTTGCTCAGACAGCATCTGGGTGCTTAGCTATACAGATCAGGCATTTTTGGCTTGTTTTCTGTTTTGGTTTTTGTTTTGGGATAATGTTTTTTCTTCCAGGAGACTAAACTTGCAGTAGGTAAAGTACCTGCAGTTGAAAACAAAACAAAACAAAACAAAAATACATTAAAAAACCAACCATAAAACAAACAAACAAAAAAGGAAAATAAAATAAATCCCTTGTGAGCTGTGGATTGTAATTTTTCACTGGACCTTCAGGAGACTTACTTTTTCTTCTATTGTGGGTCTAAGCCATTTGCTTACCTTTATCTGGTTCTCACTTGATGTTTACTAGGTCTAGCAGGATTTCCTTATGAAATCATAAGTACCATATATGCTTTTATGCAGGAGTGCCCATTAATGAGTGTGTAAGGGTGAAGGAAAGAAAGGAATGTGGAACAAATAAAGTGTCTCATTTTAAAGACTGCTCTAATGTGATGTTGCTTTTAACAAAAAACAGACACTAATCATTGTATGATTCAGACTGAGCTGTAGTGTGGTGTACTATCACATACTAGTAAGAAGAGGAAGTGATTAAGAGATGTTAACAGCTACACAGTACACCTGAAAGTGTAAACAATTAATCCAGATGAAGGCTGTTTAGAACATAAACCCCAGCATAAAGTAGTTAGCTTCAGTCGAAATAATGCATGAGCTGTAGCAAAAAACATAGTCAGCATGATAAAACCCCAGGAACTGATGCAGATCCAAGGTTGGTGAAAAACAGCGTATTTATTGGTCTGATGCAGGCTTACCAAGTGACCCTAGCTGATGACCTGACTGTAAGTCCATTGGCAGATGCTGGGTTGAAGCTTTAAGCAGCGGTAGTAAAAAGCGATTAACAATGTTAGAAATAACCTTCAAAATGAAGGTGCAACACTTCTGAAAATTTTCTGGAGGTGGCTTAGACTGCTCGTTTATTTCAGTCTGTTGCAAGATCTGGGACTGTGAAAGACAGATACAGTTTCAATCTCTCACAAATTCTGATTTCAAGTGCTGGCAGTATGCAAGGAGGAGACACTAAGGATGGGAGTCTTCAGTTATACTCCCCTCCGTGTGCATCAGGAAACTATGGGTGTGTTTTGGTGTGATGGCAAGATTAAATTTGTAGACAATATTAGGGACTAGTATTGTCATTGACATTAGTCAAGTCATTCACAACAGGAGAAATTGCTCTTGCCTTGGTCATGAGTAGTGCAGAGAACTCAGTGCAAAAGTTATTATCCAAAAACCTCTCTGTAAGAATGACCTAACTGGCTTAGAGAAAACAAACAAACAAACCAACCATGACCAACCTCTAATAAAGTAATGCTGAACTACAAAAAAAGGAACTGCATAAACTAAGGACTGTTGTTAATGAAAAAATAAGTAGATGAAAGGATAAAAAGCTTCAGTTATAATATGGAAAGTGTAAAGACACCATGTTAGCAGTTCAGAGCAAACACCTACAACATATCAAATCAGTTATCTGAAAACTGATGGCCTTATTAACCAGAAGGAAAAGCGAAATCATTAGAGTAAAGGATCTCTCGAAATCATGGATAAAGAAGGAAAACAGAAAATAATGCAATCTCTGGGTAATTAAGTATAAAACAAAACAGAGCTTTCTAAAATGATTTGGTGAAAACTTGATAGAGATGTAGACATTAACAACAAATCCTTTTTTCAAACAGATCCAAGGAAGATGACTAGGTAGAGTGTGGTAAGACTAATAGGTGATCATCATGTAGAAGCACCATTAATATAAAATAAGGCCATAGGACAAACACTGTACAAATTCTACACATTTGTGCATACTGGAGGCTCCGGCAGGGGGATTGGACTAGATGATCTTTCGAGGTCCCTTCCCATCCCTAACATTCTGTGATTCTGTGATTCTGTGATTCCTATGACTGATACTTCTTTTCTTTGCACAAGTTGCTCTGGAGGTCATCTTTCATATTCAGTTGTCAAAGGGTTTAAAATAATTGAGGATGAAGAGTGCAGTGACTGAGCAGCAAAACTGAAAGTCATCTGAGTTGCAAGTAACTTCACAATACAAAATTTGGAGCAAAGGATGCTGCTGCTATTTTTTGCATTTAAAAGAACAAAACAGGACAATGTCAAAAGGCAGTAGGAACATTTTCTGAGGTGGAAGAGAATCTTTGGACTGCCAGAGTCAGCTGAAAGTTAAGGGACCTGGCTGCAGGTACTCAAGCATTTACATAAAAGGCACTCAAATGGAGGAATGAGATCAAGAAAAGGGGACCTAAAATCTGGTAGATGTTGGCCTTGCTAACAACATGCAAGACCAAAGAAAACTGAGACAACGAATCAAGAACCAGAGGTTTTTTAAAACTGAAATCTATGTTTTGGGTCATTGAACAGAAACAAATTGCTTTCACGGGAATTTCAAATTCAGGATTTTGCTTTGTTTTGTTTATCAAAGATGTGTCCCAGAAAGAAAATATGTGAGGACCCATGGGCTTGAAGTATTAGAGTTGATCTGCTAAAGCACTGGGGAACGTAGGAGTTGGCACTGCTTTTGGGGCTGAGGCAACTCTTCTGCAGGGATCCTATCACAAAACAGAGAGCAGGATTAACACTGCTGACTGAGCAAGCCCAAATGCCAAAGAAGCAGACCATGCTGGAAGCCCTCCATCTCTCTGAAAACAGAGACTAGATATTTGATAGGATACAAAGCAAGACTTGGCCCACTACATGTTTTTCAGTTCAATAGTTCATTTTTTTTTTCCTAAGAACCGTAATGTGTTATATTTATCTCAATGCTTAGCCTCCTGAAAAGGGAGATCACACACTATCAAGGAGCTAGTAGAATCACTAAAAAAAAAAAAAACTCAATTAGACAACAAGAGTAAGTCTACTTAGCTAAACATGTCTGAATTTCAAAAACGTAATACATGCAAAATTATTCAATTACTTCTTGGCATAATATCCAGCATTCAACTTTAAAGATCAAAATGTACACACATCTTATTTAATTGCAAGACAAAATGAGTCAGCCAAATATAAAATTAGTCATGACCGAAAGACTGTATCAGGACAATTACCTTCATGATAAAAAAATGTGATATTGTCGCAATATAAACTTGTAAATAATGTTTATTCATGACATTTATGGAACAAATAAATGGGAATGGTGAAGAGAGCTTTGTTCTTTTCTTTTGCAAAATGAAGAAAAGTTTGTCATCTCGCTCCTGCTTCTGAAGAAAATAGGGATCTGAAATAGCAGGCTGAGAGAGAAAAATAATTTCATTCCATCCTACAGAAACAGTCTTCTATTTTTTTAGTGAACATCAGCATGCACTGTCGGTCAATAACAGGTTACAACATACCTTCCCAAAATTCTTAATTGTGATTTTTTTACGAAAGAATTCACTCCAATCACAATATACACCACAAAATAATACCATCAAGATGATCCACTTTTTTAAAAACACATGCAGGAAAAGTTAAGATGCATGTGAATTCTTGCTCTCAAGCCACATACAAAAAGGCTCAACAGTTATGTCTAACCATCCTTTTGGGACAAATCCAATTATGAAGGCTTATCAGAGGACAATGCCAAAATGCCTGATTTGATGACACTCTTAATCTTCAGGCAATCCATCACATCTTGTGTTTAAAGGCACTTCTACACAGCACGTACAGAGGGCCACACTGTGTCTAACTATGCTAATGCCAAACCCACATCTATACGAGAGTGCGATGCAACAACTTCTGAGATGGGATGGGGCCAGAAGCAATAAATAATTTCCTGAATTAACAGAATATTTGATGAATGACTGTATGATTAACAGCTCCTTCAACAATAACTCTGCTGATGGAGATAGGACCACCCTGGTATTCCCCCTCTAGGGGATAAGCTTCTCTTCACAGCTCTGCCAATGGAAGCAGCTGTGTGAGGACTCCCATATTTGCTTCACCAAAGTCAGGAATATGATTGTGAACAGTCAGTGAAGAGGAACTAAATGAACTTAGCTGATTTTTCAAAGAAGATGAGTTTGTCCTTTATTCCCCTGGCAGATCTATAGGGACAGTGATGTATACCTGGCCAGTAATAGTAAGTAACTGGAAGAGGTAAAACCATCAATTAACATAGCTGTTTAATGCCCAGAAAGATTGTCTTTTCACTGCCTAAGGGTCTTACATCACTGAAAATGATGTGAGGAGATAAGCTTATTTGTCTCCGCAGTATTTCCTATTAGCTGCCACCCCTTCATGATGCTGACTTTTGCTGATCCTCATCTTCAGGTCATTTGATGTATTGTGTCAGGAACCTCATTGTCCATAAGGCTGTAGATCGTACTATGTGGACAGGTATGTGAAAGGTGATATGCTATCACTACCAAGATCTTGTGTGGATCTAGTTATAAATTCTTCAGAAAATAAGCTCTGTGAGTATACTTTAATGGTATCTGAAATCCAGTAGTGTATTATTATCAGTTTGTTAGCGTTCACTTTTAAATGATAGCTTTGCTTATACAATAGGAATGAAAAGAATTGTTAGAAGGTGGAAATTGGAAAAACAAATATAAAGAAAAAAGGAATTTTATCTTCTTTAGTGCCTTGTGCAAAGCTATGTATGTCACAGTGAAGTGTTGTACATACTGGTCTTTTACGAAATACAGTGTAGAACTTGTTTTCTGGGGAAAAAATATCTCGCTTCTCTCAGAACACAGTCATCAGCGACTACTTCAGGTATGAATACTTTAATGAGCCATTTGAAATAAGCAAGTACTGAGCTAATTTTTAACAACACAGTTGAAGGTGGCATGGTATAGATTCTTCCAGGAGAACTCAGTCCTTCTATAAGCATCCCTTCACATATTATGATTTGAACAAGAACATATAGAAATTAAAGTCCATCAGGATGAAAGTCAGTAGCAAAAACACCACTGGGGCAAGAATTTCAGTGTTCATTTTTGGTAGCTTGATATAAAGAGTTTGTCTGTTGAGCAGTATCTCCTTCTTTTGTATATGTGCATCTTTGTGAGACTGAAATTTGTTCTGCTAACAGAAAGATTGTAAGGAAGCAGGAGTTAAACTGAAAGGGACGCTGTTTAAGAAACTGTTTTCATGATTCTGAATAAAATTTATGAAATATCCTTTTCTACAATCTACAATCTTGTCATATCCGGAAACTAATTAGTGCAGGCAGGCTGAACAATTAAACACGCATCTGTCTACTTTGAGCTCAGATGTCTCTTTGCATGTGTAAATGATCATAAAATACAAAATTTCAGTGCTTAAATTTAAAAAAAATGTATTCCAACATTTTGTTGCAGAGCCTGATCTCACTTGTGCTTATAAAAATTTCTTCAAGTGCATCTGTTGCATAGGTGTTGAGACCTCACTTCTGTTCGTCTCAGATTTGAGTACAGAAGGGGCAAGGACTTATGAAATTTTACATGTGAATTCCATTTTCTATTATTGGTTTGTGGACTGCCATGAAACTTTTTCTTTTCCATTTTTTATGGTGGTACTGTTTGAATTTCAAGCATCTTATTAGGTACAATTGGTGAGACCTTGGGTTTGAGTTGTTGAAACTACAGCATGTTAATTATAATATGGATTTACTACATGTTTTCTAAAGGCAAAAGGAATGAAGGGCTTGCTTTGAAGAAAAAATTAGACAGCACTGTTGCTGCATAGTCTACCAACAATTAACACTTTGATTCTGAAATCATGTATTTTTCTTTTAAATCCCCATTTGAATACAAATACATCTAATTTCCAGCCAGCATCCAGCAGACATGACCTAGATTGGCTGCATGGGTAGACAAAGATTTCAGTCTTCAACTACATCAGATTAACAATAATAACAGAGAGAAATGATGAAGGACATGGTACAGTCTAAGAACACATTCAAGGGTGTAGGACTGCTTGTGGAAGGCTAGGTTGAAGCCTGCACTAACCTTGTCTTTGCTGTTGTTATTACCTTTGCTAACTAGAGCAAAGGTGCAGTGTGTAGGTCCTCCTGCACTGCCACAAAAACACTTAAACAGCTCACTGCATCCATGACCATGGGCTATCTGCAGACTTCAGCATGGCTGAAGTGACTCCAGGTTGAGCAGAACACCGTGCATTCTGCTCTGGCCTTCACTTGCCCCTGCATCGCTCTATTATGTATGTTATTGCTAAGGTAGTTCCTACAAGGAGAGGGTCAAGAGGTGCTGTATAGGGGGTTCTCAGCTGTTCTTTCCAGTCTGAACTGTGGAGAATACTGAGCTGAGCTGACAAGAATGAGTTTCTCTTGCAGCCTCAGTGAAGAGCTGCATACAGGTAGCATAAGGCCAGCACAGACTCAGCTGGAAAATCTGACTGTTCCTAGAAGTACTGATTCAAACAAACTATTTCATGGCTGGTTTTCCAGTGTTACTATTTGCAAACATGTCCTTGAATTTTGTTCTTTGTCTAGCGTATTGACTGTGGAGCTTCATCACCAAGCAGGTCTAACGTGTGATACTAAATTTCACTCTAGGATACTTTGATAAGTTATCTTATCTGGATAGACATTTGGGATGAAAAAGACAAAGTGCAATGTCATAGTGACTATATGAGAGTATCTATTAACATGTAGAGGTATTTCTATTTTTTTTTCCTTAATTATCAGTACCTTTTTTGTTTTGTATTTGTTTTGTTGTTTGTTTGAGGTTGTTCGTTTGTTTGTTTTAATTCATACCTCTTTAATCTAGTCAGTCAGTCTGGGAGGGGACAAAGGAGGGAATGAAGCCAGCTACTAAAAAAGCCTCATTGCAAATATCTTCTAAATAGATCCGTTGATTTGTTTCAATTTTCTGACATATGCAGTTCAAGTGCTAAATTGACATCTGACCATCTGGCACCAATGCTTCTTCAAAGTTGCTGATTACAGCTCAGATGGAGGTAATGTTCCTATTGGTGTGCTGGCATGACTTTCAGACATGAAGGAGTTTTGCCTGGTTTTCAGTGTTGTGACTGAGCCATGGCGAAGGGAACTATACATTAGTACTGGCATTTAGGTGGAAAGTGCTGAAAAAGCAATGTTTTTGTAATGTGTTTTGCAAGCAAGCAGAAAAGAAGAAACTTACTATTTATGAACATTGTAATGAACTGCATGTGAAAATGTAAAAACGTAAAAACCCTGCACAAAAAAATAAGACCAGCTTGCAGAGTTTTGTAACAGAAAGAATGACATAAGTGAACTATGAATGCAAATGTGTGTGTGAGAGCACCAGAAGAAACAGCAAAACAAGGGTTAAGAGAATCACCTATACTGATAATGAAGGACACCATTCCCAGGACACTGCTCCCAGGAAACCTTTCCCAGAAGCAAAATTGAGGCATGTGTTTTGTCTGCCAAGATCTGAAGGCCTGTGCACTGATAAGACCACAGCACAGAGGAGTTGTCAACCAGATGACTGCAGCCAGGTTGCAGCAAATCACATACTCTTGACTTATTAGTCCATCAGGAAAACACATATAGATTTCAAACAGACAAAGAAGAACAGATAACAAGACATGACTTTGCTTGCAATTTATAGAGACTGAAGTAAGCAAGATGCTGAAGCAAAAGACTGTGCAATAAGAACTCCTAAAGAGTGTATTTCACCATTGCCAGTCAAAAGAACATCAGAGATCTAACAAGGACTCAGTGACTCATGTCTTCTATGCCAGTGATCCTAGCCAGACCACTTGGACCCACATATTTATGGGTATGTGGGTCTGAGACTGTGAGTGAATGACATGTGAGACCAAACATATGCAAACTGGTAAAATCAACTTGCTTAGAAACCCTATAAATACATATTGTCTTCCCTTACACAAGATTTCACATTTATCTTTGTTGCACTACAGGGTATTTTAAAAAGATAGACCCTGTTTCACAGCAGCATTATTTAAAATTGCGTCCATCTTTTTGAAACACCCTGTACTTTCTTACATAGAGCATGGCTCACTGCTTCTTGCAACTTCAGAATACTGTCTACTTTACCATTCCTATCTGAAGGGAAAAACTACAAAGGATTAAGTTATTTTTATATATATATATATATATTTTCTCCTGCTAGAGAAAATACATCACCATTCCCTTGGTGTTTGAAGGCTGCATACAGAACATGCAAGCACAACTCCATGGCCCCTCACAATTGCTCTGTGACAGCCCTGGAAAACATTGAGCTGTTTTCCATAACTAAAATGTTAAATTCAGCATCATCATAATATTGGCTTTTGGGTTTTGTTTTGTTTTCATTTGGTTTTTAATTGGTTTTTTGTACAGGCTGAAAAGACTTCCCTTCAGGGGAACTGAACAACAAATATATGATAACTACTTTGATGGTTTAGTGGACTTTGTGCCAAGCCTTTTAAAATGAAAGCCTGCCTGATCCCCTTGTATGCTGCATGATCAAATATAGCCTGATGTCATGACAACTCACTTGGCCTTCTGTGACTTAGTTTCCAGAACAGCTGAAGGATAAATCCATCAGAAATGCCCACAGATTTATGCAAACAGAAATGGTAAAGTCACTTATGCACTGTTTCTGCATGCTGAAGAACTATATGACTGAGTTAAAGTAGCCGCAATGGTCCATAAAGAGGTGCTGTGCTGAACCATACAGATAGATGTTTTGGTAGTAACGCTGGCTTTAAGATAGAGGAATAGAGACAGTGTAAGTTAAAGAATTGCTTTTGTGTTCACCAGAACAAGAGATAATGATCCCAATTATGCTTCCAGGTCCTGCTGTGCATCTCCATTAGCTTTAGAGGGAAAAAATGAACTACATTTGCCTGACTGCTTCTATCAGAAATGTTTGTCAAAGGCAAGATTCTCTGCTACCAAACTTCATGGATTCAGCTCAGCTCAGACCCATCCGAATTTGTTGGTGAAGTGATATTAGATGTAAGCTGCAGCTGGGAGTCTGCGGATATTCAGTGGTTTAGATTCTCAAAGACTATGGTCTTAGTCCATGTTTATATGAAATAAGAGCAATAGTGTAAATATAGGGATGCACATATTCTCACCCTTTACCAGGGGCTTTCCTGTCTTACATCAAAATATGGATGCCTTCCAGCAGTGAAAGACATCTCCTCATTTCATGTTCATTTGCTCCCTAGTCATATGTCTGTCTTTGCCACATCTGTATCACAGGGAAGAACAAATGCATGAGATAGCATGTCACCTGATGACCATCTGTCCATGTGATGTGACACATACAAGCAACCAGTTACCTAGCTGAGCTGGATGTCATATTGCAGAAGATCTGATTATCTGACAGGACAGAGCCTTAGCATGTGCTTTTGAGCACCCCCATAGGCTGTCTGTGGTCCATGTTGTGCTTACTGAAGCTGAAATTTTATCTGTGATTTTTACCTAGTGAAGGAACAAAACACTTGTCACAAGCAACATCCCACCTAATGTTGCAACCAGGCTAAATACTTGATAGACTCACTGAACTGCAGCAGCTATGAGGGCAAGTAAAGTAACAAGTCAGATGTTGGGTTTTTCTATTTCTTGAATTAGCCATTCTAGTAAAATCTTTCATTTAATTATTGCATTAGTTAGTAGGTAGAGGCTGAAACTTACATCAGTTACTTGGACGACCAGTGACTCAGTTTCCATAATAAAAGCGCTCACTAGAAGCCAACTTTGTGTGAACCAGGTGTACCAAAAAGCATTTTTACACTGTCAGAAATTATACTTCTGATTTTAGTTCTCATAACGTATAGGTCAGTGAATACGGTCACATCACTTGAGCCACAAAACAGTTGAGATGCAAAAATACACTTTTTTTTATCCAACTAAATATCTCACTGCCCTAGCTTCAGAAGAGATATGCCAGAGACCATCAGTTATGGTGAGCATAGGTACTCTGAGCAGAAGTCTTAGTCAAAACAAAAAATGGGGCACTCAGTAGTTGAGAGGCACATTTTCCAGTGATATACAAGGACCAAATCAAGGCTTAGTATCATGAGATACAGCACCTCCTTAGAGAGAAACCTCCTTTGTCAAGTGCAGCCTGTGTCTGGTCATACATGGGGGATGAAGAGGGTTCACATGAAAGAGAACTGCAGAGAATGAGCTCTAGAACAAAACAATAGTTCTACAGTGCCGTACGCAAACATAGGTACAATTCAATCACAGGTGCAATTGTTAATTGCCAAGTCTTTTTCATCTGTTTTGCTTTTTTCATTTTTGGTCAGGTCTGAGTGTTTATTAATATTCTGAGGTTCCCTCAGCTTTACCCACTCTTTGCACTTTCATTTTCACTTTATCATTTTGTCTTTGATTATTTTAAACATTTATTTCCATCATGCAGTTTCTTAAGATTTAATATTTCATTTGATGGCAGTATGTTCCACCTTCTGTACTTTGATTTCCAGTTACTTCCCTGTGGCAAGAACTTTACAGCATTCTTAGATAGGAACTTATTTTTGGATTAAGCAGCAAACAAACCTTCAGAGAGCCTTTTTTCTCTTTTAGTTCAGTTTTCATGATATTATGAGATGACAAATAGTAAGTTCAACTCTATTAGTTAGATATAACCTGATCTGTCCAAGTCTGTATCATCTGTTATTACTTCCTAGTTTTTGGCTCTGCCTTGTTGACAGCACACAGGTCTTCTTTTTCTTTGTTTTAGGAATTTATGTCTGTCACCTGGAGTGAACAATCAGCCATAAAATGCCGAGGGAAGTTTGCTGCTTTGACGGCGCTCCTTTCCAAACACAAAGCAAACTGGTCTTGCTGAGTGAAGGCCCAATTAACTCCCCTCTCTTTGTTTTTAGCTTGTAAAGGGCAGCACCTCCTGAAATTACAAGCCAGCATACACATCGACCATTGGTTTCCATAATCAAGGACAGCCTCTGGCTCCATAGCATGTTAACTCTCCAAAAGTCTGTCCCAAATAATTTCTGCCTCACCACAGCTATTTTTTGGACTGTGATTGACAGAGGGTTTCAGAACACTCCTTATATCACACCCTTCTTTCCACTTGTCAAGAGTTACTGGATTGCACCTGACAAAAGAGATTTCCTCCCACAGATTGGCATCATCAGGCCTTGCACTGGTTCTTGCTGCTCCATGGAAAATATACATCTCAGCTCTTTAAAACCCTGTTACGTATTTTGGGTAATCGCTCCTCCCAGAGCAATCGGTGATAATCCACTGTTCCCACAGCAACGCAGCAATCTTCAGCCTGACCTGGAGGCCATGCTTATTAGCAGGCAGAGCTTACTTATAGGAATGCATCCAGTTTGCCACTGTAGAAGGTCACCCTTTCTACAACAGCATTAGCAACTAACTTACAGAAAGCTAAAAAATAATTAAATCTTGGTTTAGTGGCTACCCAAAAATTTCAAGTCCACTTTAATGTCTTCATTAGCATTTCTCTCCCAGGCATCCATTAGCCATGCAGCTGAAGATGAGATAAAGTGTTTTCCCTAACAGAAAAATCACTGTGGTTACAAATGGAATTGAAGGAGTAGCTATTAAATCTAAATTAATCTTCCTTGTGCTTATCACTGCCTTTTCTAAGACAAACCATTTTTTTTACCCAGTTATGCATCCTTTCACACATCAGCTAGCTCAGGACACAGTAACTCCATGTCCCAGTATCACAACAAAATCAGCTTGTTCTGAAGTTTATGGAATTAAAAATAGTACATAAATGTAGTAAGTGATGAAACTTGAAATGGAAGGTCTTGACTGAATATCAACTGCTCTGTCTTTGCTTGCTTTTCTCACTGAGCAGTGAATACCAAGTGTCCTTAATTGAGCTATTTTGTTTTCTAATTTCCTGTCTGTGCTGGCTACTTACAAATGTCAGAGAAAAGTACCAGCTCAAGGATTGAACCATTCTTTTCCAACAATCACCGAGGTTGAAAGCTATTAATTTCAAGTTGTTATACTTGGAAAACTCAGCAATAATAATCACACTCTGGAAACATTCATAGAGTCTTAAGAGGTATTTTATATCTCCATTTGTCATTCTTGGATAATGTAAATACCTTACTTTGAATATGTTAAAGCATATGTTAGAGATCATTGTGAGATAATAATTTATTATTTTAGCTCTGCTTCCTCCTAATCATCAGTTCAAAGGTTCTTTCAGACTGACCTTTTGAGATGTCAGTGTCCAAAGCAAAATGTAAGGGGTGTCTTAATGCATCACTGGACTTAATGTGCACAAAAATACTGACCCAAAGTCCTTTGAAACCCATTAAAAAGTTCCCATTGACTTAATAGCTTTAGGTCAGGTCAATAATTAGTAGAGCTGAGGCTAACTCAGGATGTTACATCAAAGGACTGACCATCTTTTAAGAATACCAGATCCAGAGGTGGTGCTAAGCTAGGAGCTCAGTCTCATCTTGAATATTTGCATTCTGTAAGGGAATAATAATTTACTGTTTGTATTTTTTTATACAGAGGAGAGATGCACGGATCTAGAGGGACAGTTGAGGTGAAGGTGCTAGGCGAGATCTGAGATTGCACAGAATGGCAAAGAGGGGTCGAAAAGCGAGCTTGCAGGAAGGAACAGCACTCAGGCTTCTGGTGGTATTTACTTTTTTTCCAATACCTCACAGACAAAGGGCTTTCTGGCTCTTCCTAGTCTTGAGTGAGTCTCTCAGTGCAAAGAGAAATGCCACGTTTGCACAGACTAAAGCCAACCTTCTTTCTAATTATTCCCAGAAATAAAAATTACCTGTAAGAAAATTACATACAAGGAATTGCAAAAAGAAAATGGGGTGATTGAATTTTTCCCTTATTACACTATTATTGAGACCAAAGAAAGTGAAAATACAGTGCTCAGCCCTCAGAATTCTGTCTGCTTTTGTCTTTAAACAGCTCTGCTGATACTGTGTGTGGAAGCAGAGATGTGCAATTTGGCAGTGGATTGCTTTTATATCAGATAAGTGGGTTTTGTCTCCCTCATAGAAATCTGGCTGCATCTCGGACCTACTGAATAACTCAAGATGATGGCAATTCAAGTAATAAGGCCCTTCAGATAACTAATATGCACAGTTCCAAGTACAGTAAGTGAACAACAACTTTGTGCTGCATCCAAATTTACAAGTAAAATCAGATTGTGGAAGTGAATGCTATTGAGCAACGGGGCTCTGCACAGCTGCAGAAGCTGCATAGGTGACTGACTCTGAGATCCTAGCAGTGGCGCACAGCACTATATTGCTATAACACAAGGCATAGCAGAAAGTGAATTTGACACTGGAAACAAAATTCTGGTGACCACCTTGTCAGAAACCTCAAAAATTTTCAGACAGCATAGTTCTATAAGTAAAGATCATAATGAAAGGACAGTGCAAGTGAAATAAAGATCACACTCACTTGTGCAAGTGATCATCAGAACCTCTGTAGGGGGTCACTGTTCTAAGTATTATTTTGTTCTGTGGAGATTTTCATATCATTAATCCATTTGATACAGGGAAACTTCTGGAAAACAAAAAGGCAACTTGCTGTTCCTAAGGAGCAAATTTTTACCTGCTTTCGGAAGTTTTACCTGCTTCATTAATCCAAACAATCAATAGGTTGTTGGGGTTTTTTTATGTGAAATACTAACCTCAGCCCAGATTTCTTTAAAAAAATTCAGGATGCTCAAAATAAAGACTAAGTTTCCCAAATGGTTCATATAGCTCAGCAAACCCTAAGGCGAACCTGTCCTCATCACAAGATTGCAATGCAATATCTCTTTGATCTGGCTTGCATTACAGAAGCATAATGTTGTGTTGTGTTTTTTCGCCTCACAGTTCTATTTCTAGCCAATTTTAAATGTCAACACGATAGAGGTTTTTTAAAAAATTGGTTTTGGTTAGACATAAAACAGCACTTGCTCTGTAGTTGTTCGCATTTTTCAAAATGTTTTGACATGGAAAAATGATTGTTATTATTTTTTCATCTACTGAATTGATCCTAAAATGTTAGCTATTATAGATCCAGTGCAGAAAATGTGGTTATTAAAAGGCTGGAAGGTGTTTTATTAGAGGTAAAGGTACATTTCAGAGACATCTTATTTCAGTGTGAAAAGGCTGTTACACATTATTTTGTCTCTACATGTCTATGGTGACATGTTACTGATTTTTCCTTTTAAGGTACTAATCTCATAGCAATTACTAAATAGATACAGTACAAAGAAGAAAACTTTCTAAAATTCTGCTTAGAAGTATTAAACATTAAATACACAAAGACAATAGGTTCTACTTTCACAACTGAACTTTAAAAAATGCTTTTAAAGAAAGCCATTCTCTCCAAGGAGGTGTCTTCAGTAGGCAAACGTAGGTCTACTCCTCACGGCTCTGTGTAGCTCAGGGTGCCTGGACTTGTTTGGTATCCCAAGGCAAGTCAGTGGCATCGGCACAGAATCTAAGTTGGCTAAACTGGTCTGAAAATCTGGTTCAGCTATACTGCACCATGCTACAGACATTGACTAAATACTACCAAAGGATCCAAAACAGATTTTTGTTTAGTGCTCAGTTTGACCACAAACAGGATCTGGGAAGAAAAGGAGGCATATGTCACAAAAACAAGTACCTTTTTTATTTTTACTTCAACAGCATTTGTTTGCAGACCAACAATGGGCTGAAGTAGAGCCTATTTGAAAACAGAGTGCATAGTCAAGGTGAATCTGCCTGGCTGTGAGGAGAGGAGAGGGGATAGCAATGCCATCTTGTCTCTTGTTTTGATGTCCAGCTTGACCATGTGGGTTCACTTTTGCAGAATTGTGTGGCAAACAACATGGTACAGGTGAAGGACAAAATGCCATTGTACTATCCAGGCTTGTGGAGCGGTTGAGGAACAAACTTTTGAGTAGTAGCTTTGGGGTTTGGTAATAGTTGTTCATTGTCCTTTGTATGTAGGCTGTGAGGTTCAGGCAGAGACAATTTGTAGAGGAGTTCTGAAAGCCTGCGAGGTCTGGATCCAGCCCCCACTGATTTGTTTGAAAATACTGTCATACAACACTGAGCACTCAATAGGGTCCTTGGTACAGGGCAGGGAGATAGGTCACAGTTTGGACTAGTCAGAGGTGGAAAGGAATGGCAGAAGAGCTTTGCCTGCTGGGCACAATAGGATGGATCTGCTCTCTGGAGGGGTTGTAAGGGTCTACAGTGTGGCTGTGGGGAACTTCTGATTTGAATGTCTTTCCCGGGTCAGTCCTCAAGAGCTATCTTGTAGAACAATGGGGATGTGAACTCCATCTTGTCTTTTGAATATAAGCCTGAGACAGAGTGCCTGCTGTCAAGGAGTACATAGTTCTTTGGGATTTTAACATCTAATTAGTATCAAAAGATATAAAACTCAGAGGAAACCTTGAAAAGCAAACTAACTAAACCACCAAAAAAAGAGTCTTAAAATGGAGGACTGACATTTCCACGAAACAAATATTAGAGGAATTAAGACACACATATAGTGTAAAGGTAGAAGTACATAGATGAAAAACACCTTTAACATACCAGCTGGAAGCAGATAGCTCCAAAGAAAATTCATTGATGTTTCTCATATTAAGTCTGTACGTAACACAATTAGAAAGGCTTACCCCACAGGCAATCTGTTCCTCATCAGTTCTTGTTAGGTAGAGTGTTAAAATTCTTGTTGCTTTTCATGAAGACAGCAGTGCAATGGTGTTGCAGGACTTCTTCATGTCAGGTTCCAGGAGGACTTTCTATTTTGGGTTAAGTACGTTGAACGATTCCCTCTTCTGCTGATTGCAAAGGTTCATCTTGCCTCCTGCTGTTTTGGCACTCATACTTTGTCTACCATTTTATATTCCTACTAGACATGCCACTGAGCTGTGTATGTGTCTTTCTACCATTGAAATAGCTAGGGGACCTTCTGTCACTCACATTCCTTATTGTTTTCCCTGTATTGTTTGGGTGCCCAAACTCTGGTTCTCTAAATGATTTTAGGTAGTTTCTAGTTAAAAACACTGTTTTAAGTGACTGTTTTGTTGCTAGCATGGTACAGTTATATCCTTCTTCTCTATTGGTTGTCCTTCTTTCTCCCTACTGTATGTTCGTGCTAATTCAGGACCATGTTAAATTAAAGCAGTAAAAGGACAGAGACTGCCTCATGTCTGTATGAAGAGAGAGACTTCACTCACAGATGCATTGCTGGGTGGATGTCCCATGGTGATTCTTCAGACACCTGCTTTTTCCCATTCCTTTCTCTCTGAAGTCTCTTACCTTCTTACCGAGCTATTCCAGAGCCATTGATCTCCCCAGCACTGCCCAGCTCACCTACTGCTCTTCAGACTTCCCAAAAACACTTCACCTCTCTCAAGTCTTATTTCTGGGTCCCCCAAGAGCAGTCCCAACTTCTCACAGACATCCCTTTCATCACAGATATCCCAAGTCCTTCCCTATTTTTCTCACTACTGATGGAATAACACCACCTTTCAAAAAACCTGCTGTAGATCCTTTCACCAGCTCTGATAGTCTCCACCAGTCACAACCCCTAGGCCCATTTTTATGTCTCAGCTCACCTTCCAATTTAGTCTACAAACCTGTCTGCGGTAGTGCTCTCTTACAGCTTCCTTTTCTTCACCTGCTGCTTTACCCATATGTAGTTGATGGACTTCTAATTTCACAAATATACTCACAATTTCCTGTTTGCTGCTCATATCTGCTGCCTTCTCCAATTGCCAGCTGCCAGCCCAGCTGCTCTGGTCCTGGCTTCCCCAGACCAGTAAAGCTTTCTGCAGACAGCCAAAAGCCCATGATCAGCATATACCACAATGTTGATTAGGACTTTGGGGGCAAAATTAAATACTTTACACACAGGAAATAGGTTTCTGAAGGGATATGATGTGTAGAAAGAGAAAAACTTTCACCCTTTAACACTCCACTTAAAACATCATGAGCACCTGCACCGGAGCAGTGACACTTTCCCAGCTTTCAGTTCAACATTCTTGACCGAGGGACATTCAGTGCATTATGAGAGCACAGTGAGAGATGTACGGCGAAGTGTATCACAGCACAGTATGGTGCAGTGCTTATTTGAACACTTGGGCCTTCCTCTCATAATTACCACTAACTGAGAGTTAATCAGCCACCAGATCCGATTCCAACTGTCACAGTCATCCAATGAGTAGCCTCAGAGGTGTCCCAGTTAAATACAATGTAAAGACTACAAAATATGTGCATAAGATTGGCTCCTAGTGAGACCTCTTGATTAAAAAGACATCATTATTTCACACCTCTGCTAATTAGCACTGACAGTACCTCAAATTTCAGAAAAATTTGATTGCATCCAGCATATTACCACACTGACAGGTGACACAGTCCTTCACACTGCTCCAAGTTCTGATCTTGAGAATAATACTGTAAAATGACCTCACATCACCTCTGATAGTTTTGCTAGGAAGCACTTTGATGCATAAATATTCAACAGAGCTAGGAGCTCTCATATCAAAGGAATATAACTATATAACTGCAGAGAGCAGAAATTTTTATTCTGTAGTTTACATAATTTTTAATTTCCTTATTGCCCTGGTCCTGTATGTCCTGCTCCAGGTCTTTTTGCTAGCTAATCACAAGGTGGCTATTAATGCACAATGTAAGAGAAAACAAACAGTATAACATTAAAACCAGAATTACAACTGCAGCCATGTTCTTTTAATTAAAATGTGCAAGCTACTTCACAACTACACAAAATCAGGAGAAACCAGTAAGATCTATTGTTTGCAATTACCATACTTAGACTCCACTAAACTGACAAATAATCAAATGACACAGATTACATCTGTCTGTAGGTTGTTTGATCATAATATAAGCAGAACAACTGAACACTGATATGTGTTCCTGAATTGCAGACCCATTATTTAATCTTGTTTTTCAATACATTTTAGAACCCCCTTCATTTCAGGTGTAATAGAAAGAGTGCCACTGTCTTATATGCAGAGTGTTATCCACACAGAATCCACAAAATAAGGCATGGCAAATTATTTGTATTTCTACCCTATTCACAGTCAGACCTTACTGAAATTTGCACAGAGCATACAGGGATGCCAACTATCATGTATTAAAACATATATCCTGCTGGGAATATCTAAAAACTCTTTTGAATGATTGTTACAAATATAAAATCCATGATTGAACCATCTAACTAGGTGGTTTTTCATCTTGTGCAGTTTTCTAGATACAGAATGTACACATAATTTCTGCCTTAAAGTGAAAAATACACACACAGATCATGGTTTATTTTTCCACTGCCTTTGGCTACAGGTGAACAAATCTAGGTGGATTGCAATTGTATACAGTACAATAATTCAGCATTCTTGCAATAAAATCCCCCAGTTGCTAATGTTGTCATTAAAAGGCTGCATGGCACGTCAGCTTTGTGAAGCACCTTCAGCAGTAACATCTTACCTAGACTGGCTGCTGACACTGAGCAGCACCAGCCTCCCACATTATACCGCAGAAAATACCTTCACAGCAGGAAGCTCTGCTGTTATGATGGAGTTTGAGCCACTGTGTGTGAAAAATTGATTGATAAGGCATACTATACTGTTCCAGTATGCAACACTAAACATACACAATTACACTGAACCATTTAATGCAGCCAGATAACTGAGGGAGCTCTTTATGACAACTGTGCTTTTATTCTTGTTGTGACTCAAAATTGTGATTGCCTGGCGGCTTTCTGTTTTTACAAATATGTGCTTTGAAACACACATTTGAAATGTCACCATTTCTTGTAACTGTATCTTGCCTGAAAATTAACTTTAAAGATCTAACCTTAATTCCAGGGTGACCCTCCCATTTGCTAGTTGTCTTTTGTTCTGTAAGTATTAGAGATCATTTTCTATATAACTGGTAAGAATTTTGGAAGGAAAAAGATGAGACTTTCCTAAGTTGTTTTGATCATGGTATCACGTTTTTGTTTTCAACCATAATGAGCTCTCAGAGTACAAGGGAGAGTCCAATATAGTTTTTACAGAAGTATGTGGCTTTTACTTGAAGTTTATGATGAATCAATTAAGTATACAGTACCAGTAATCATAGATGAAGTGCATGCATTCAAGCTAACCAAAATTTTGCAATCTTCACCCTCCAGTTATTCTCTTAAAAGTATGGCAGCCATGCAATCTACATGGCAATAATTTTGTGAACAGTGTGTTATTTGTATGCCAAAAATCTTAGTATTTTATCACACATTTCCTAGACTTCAGATAATGTGGTTTCCCTCCATGCTCTGACCTGGGAATAGTGGAATATTTTCAATTTGCTGCAATTCCAGAAGGGATGCAAGTCCATGTGATTCAGATTCAGACTAAATGTGATGCTACAAGAAAGCTGTAGCAACTAAACAGCTCTCTATGTCCTTCCAGTGACTGTAAAAGAAGTCAAGAGAATTAGCCCAGAAGTACATGCCTTCATTGCAGAGGTCCATAGTTAAATAATATTAATTCTATTTGAGTAAAAAGAAAAGAAAGACAGTTAACTGAAGCTAAGAAAGCCTTGATGTGACTGATACTAGAATTAGGTAGAATTAGTCAAGTGAGAGTAATAAAAGAGACAAAAAAAGTGGTAGAGGATATAGGGAGGAATAGTATGAGGGCTCAAGAAAGTGGTTTGTGGTGGATTATGTGGTATGAGTTCAGAATGCATGTTCCTATAGCCCATTCTGGGCTTCAAGTTCACATTTTCTCAAAAGGCAGCTTTAGGAGTGCTGAGAAATTCAGCTTTCTCTAACAGCTGCCCCAGACTTCGTATCCATGCAGGTTTCTGTGCATCAGCAATCTGGCCAGATGTGTTCAGTGACCCTTTAATCTGTCAAGTGGTAAAAAACAAAACCATCATAACTAATGAAGAACACATTGTCTTCAAATGGTCATTCAGGCTACGCTGGGTTTCTCAAATGCAGCTTCATTAGCATCAAAGAGCATAGCAAAAATGTTACACCATTGAAGATTACACCAAGCTAACTGCCCATCTCTTCAAGCTGCAGTGAAGTTCTGGAAAAACAAAATTGTGTCAGAGACGTAACACTAAGGATGAGATGCATAATTATTCTCAGTTGAATACAGTTGAATACATTCCACTGGGTAATGAAATTGTTTTTTGTTTAGATTGCAAACACATCAGAAACTATTTTTACACCAGGTTTGAGCTACAGCCAAGGTGTTACACAAATAGGCTCGAAGAGAAATAGTCAGTATGATCATCATTCAGAGTATTGTGGTTTTCTTCCAAGACTTGTGGAGGACTTGAACAATATCAATTTCATATGCCTCACAAAACCCTGCCAAGTTTAGCTCTGCTGAGAAGCTATGATGCTGTGCTGCTCTTTGGGTCATTATCTATACCAGATGCAAAGTATATAAAGAGTGAAAAGCTCTGCCTCAACAGAATAATCTTGTTTAGCAGGTGCCCTGCACAGATGAGAATTACTGCTGCAGTAGCATAGCCATGCTGAATGCTCCAAAAATACCATTGGCATAAATTAGCTCTGTACCCTAATTGAAGAGCAGGAGTAAAACCTGTCTACTAGTTCAGTGGCTTAGCTGCAAGATTTTAATTTTTCCTTTGCATTACATATTAACCTCAATACAAGTACTTGCACTGCAAACATTTTCAGGCAGAAGAGCAGTCCCAATGGAACCATTTGTGTTCTCAGGTTAAACATATGCACACAGTAAATCACAGGATGGGAACCACCAATTTGTATCTGCATTGAGAAGTACTGTACAATCAAGTTTTTGAGCAGGATTTCCCTTTGTAAACAGTGAAGGTTTTTGATTTATAATTTATTTGCATAGTAATACTAGGAGTATTTACTCAAAGCATGCCACTGAAATGTATGAAACCTTGGGTGTTTATATTTCAAAGCTGAATAATGAAATAAAATGTTAATACTGGAGACTATAGAATATGCAAACACATTACAAATGCCTCTTTGAGTATAACCATTAGTAACAAGTAAGAATCTTGGAAATACAGTGGACTGTAATTAAAATAAAAGCATTTGTTTATGTAGGTTGCAGTCATAACTTTGAACAGCAACACTTCAGTCAATTATTTCAAAAGACTCTGGCATATGTGCTGAGGTTTGCTGTTCTTAGTGCTTAGAGAACCTTATGCTCCTTGGACTGAAAATTCATGACATTCCAAATATGTTGCTTTGTGGTTTCTGACATTTATTTACAGGCTTGCCTCATAACCTTTATCTTTGGCTCAACTTTGTGAAATGGCAGGATGGGTACTTCTCTATTGAATTCAGAACTGATAAACTAATGATCTCTATCTTCCCTCACCATCTACCCCTTTAACATGTTGAATTTGATCCTCATTCCGTTTTAGAATTATCGTTGTAATTTATGTATTACCTATCACTCATTTTATGGGATGACAGGACAAGATTAAAAAAAAAAGGTTTTTTGGTTAACTGAAGACTAGTTGTTAATGCCTTTAATCAGTCTTGGAAGGATTACAGTAGACTCATGAAACAGGTACAGGGAAGGGGGAAGAAAATTTTAATATATATCAAAACAAATGTAACAGCCTTTGGACTAGATTGTCACAGACCTTACCCCACATGAAGGGAGCAAGGTCTTTTTGCATTTCTTGCTCAGACCAGCATGAGCTTTATATTTTTTACCTTGGAGCATCTCTCAGGCCTAGTTTACAGCTAAATTCATAGAATCATAGAATACCGGGTTGGAAGTAACCACAAGGATCATGTGATTCAACCTTCCTTGGCAAAATGCACAGTCTCGATAAGATGACCCAGCACCCTGTCCAGCTGAATCTTAAGTGTTAGGGAATCCACCACTTCACTGGGGAGATTATTCCAATGTTCTCTTCATGAAAATTTTCCTTCTTGTGTCCAGTCAGAATATCCCAAAAGTAACCTGCACCCATTACCCCCCATCTTTTCCATGTAACTCCTTGTAATACAGTAGTGAAAAGCATGGGCAGAGAGAACTAAAAATGTTCTAGATGACAGGAAGGGATGAAAAGGAAGGGAACTTTGTGAACTAGATTTACAGCTGAAGAAGATGGGTGGTAGACTGGTACCCTGTGACCTATTTCTGGAGATATGGGTAGATTTTGGTTTCTGAACATCCTCCCCTAGCATTGAACAGACCTAAAAATGTGGGAGGGAGTATGTAGATCATGTATAAGCAAGAGTGTGACAACTTTACATGTGTGTCTGCCAACTAGCTACTCATCCTGCTCTAACCTCAGCAGATGAGTCTTGTCAATGCACTCTCAAGTCAGGTCTGGCTGCCCCCCTCCCTGTCCCCCTTTAGACCTCTGTTACATCCCTCTTCCCTTTCATTCCCTTCTCTGAGACCTAAGTAGCAGGGCAAGGTGGAGAGGAGAGGTCCATGACAGGGGCAGCTACCCCCAAATCCAGTCCACAAATGAGAAGGGAAGGAAAAAGACCCCCAAAAGAGAGGGGAGGTAAGGACTCACTAAGCCGGAGAAGGCAGCAAATCTGCACATCCTTTTCTGCTTTGCATTTTCCTGAGAAAAGCATTCCTGTGGAAGCCGAAGAGAAAGTTCAACCTATGCCTTACAGGACCCTTGACTACAGCAGGAAGACACATGAATGAGGAAATTCTCAGAGAGCCTGGCTTAGATTTTCAGGAACTTGCTTGCTCACTGGTGATAAAAGGTTTGTCTTGAACCCTTTTTTGATCCCTGCCTGGAACACGGATTCACTGGGCCGTATGGCATTCAAAGAGCAACTTGAACATTTATAAAACGTGCTTACTGCTTTAGAGAGTGGGCAAGTAAGGTTAGCCAAAAAGGTTTTTCCACTCTCTGGCAGAGAGTATAAGTGGGCAGCCACTTCCTTATCTTTTGAAAACATTACTGTCTCTACCTGTAGCACAATGTGCTATTAGCAAAACTACAAACAGAAAATTTCAGGTTTAAAATTATGTATGTAAGACCTCAGCTAGTGAAAGGCTTATTGCAGTATATGTATTTTCCTGTTCATAGGTCCTCAAAAACAGTCTCTAAAGTATTACAGAATTAGAAAGATTTATTTTCTGCCAGACTGTTCAAGCCTTATTCTTGAAGAATGTTGATTTGTTCTTCTGAACTTCATTAACACTTTCCCCTGCTTTCTAACCTATTCTGTTGAGGTTACATTTAGCTTTTGAAGTGGGCAGCATTGTGCTTCTTAAACTATTTATCTCTTTTTCTGTTTTACAGTACAAAATTACATTTGATAAAATCCCAGATTTCTGATGATCCTGTGGAACAGTTACACAGTTTTGTCCTTGGTTAAATAAATGCAAAGTCTAGGATGTTGAAAGATAATCATTTATAGATGGAAAACAAACATTCTGACTACTCAGTGCCAACCCACTGATTAACTTCAAGGACTCAGACATGACACAGAAACAGCAATATTCAACTAACAACACCTTTACTCCAGCATGTTCTCACATTCTCCATTTCTCTGAGGAAGCCAGCGAACAGGTAAAACCATGGCTGTGCTGTAATTTTTACTCTGCTTTTCCATGTCCCACTTCCACCTGGCCTTCAGACATGGCAGTGAGAGGATCCAACAAAACTGAAGAACTCACCTGTGATACTTGGGTCTGGAAATTCAATTCTATTCTGCAAAGAAAAATGTATCTAATCTGCAAGGAGATGAGGGAAGTGTTCTACCAGTCCCATGATAAGTGGCATGAGCATCACCACTATACAGAACTGCACCAAAAAACAATTAACACTGGGTTCATAACTGATTTTTCAATTCAGCAAATGAACTAAAAAAACTGGAGGCTTGCATTCCAAACCACTTTGCTTTTTTGAGGAAAAACAATCAAATTTTTTTTGTTTCACTGACAGACACTTTTGTATAAGAACCATTTCAGGTGTATGCATGGGGAAAATAAGCAAATAAAATTATGCATAACATTCACAAAACTGTTGAAGGAATTGCTATATTTTGTGGTTAGTAATCATTTGAAGCTGAGCAAGCTTAACCAGAGAAGAGAAATCTTGAGTTGGTCGCAGGCTGAGGAGATCTAAACAGAAATCTTACTGCTTAAATGAATACCCTAACCACTAAGCAACAGGGCAGAAAAAGATGGTACCTAGTCAGTCTCAGCTGTTACATTTTTTTCTGATTTATACAAAATACCGACTTTCTCTCTGATATAGATCAAAAGAATGGTGGTAGTCTGGAAAGTCAGCCACTCAACAAGGAGATAAAAGACCCAAGTACTCTAGGGAATGTTTAATTGTGTTTACTAAATAAAACTGATAAAACAAAAGACAGTGAGAAACCGCCTATTTTCTCTGATATTAACACCAGAATACTTGTGGCTTAGCTGTTGTTCCCTGGAGAGGAAGCATGGGCAGGATTATGATCTTTCACTGAATCCTGAATTCCATTTTCTGCTGGACAAAAGGAAGACAAGAACTTCATTTTTGTATTTCTAACCCAGAAAATTTATTCCAACTTACACAGCAAATACCACTTCGGATCACAGTTTTAGGGTAAGTAAACACCAAAGCATAAATTTTGCCATAAGCTTAGTTTTCACTGAAAAGAAAAAAGGCTCAGCTTTAATGATAAGAATGATAAAATTGCATGAGGGTTAAAATACCGTTAAACAAAGGATTTGAAAAATAACCGTGACTAACTTACTGAGCTGGAAAGGTGTGGGAGTTTTTCATTATTATTAACTGTAGATTTTTGAGGCTGTTTTGGGAACCTGCCTTATTTGAAAAATGTTTAGCTGTTTTCATGCAGCTATCTAAAGCATATATCAGATTCAACAATAATAATTTGAAGGTGCACCTACTATTAAGGCATTTTGTGACTGGATTTTGATCTCCTATATCATTTGGCACAGAAATAGAAAATGCAATTTAATGAAAATGAATGTGTAATATTATGTCTGAGGTCAATAAAGTTAATAGACAGCATATACTTAATGGCACAACTATGGAGAACACTGACCACTAAACAGACTAAGAGTTATGCTATAAATAATCTCTATGCCACTATCTCAGCTGATCAATCATGGAAAAGCAACTCATAGGGGTACTAGGAAACCAAATGACCTTTCTTTGATAATACCAATGACATGTATTGGGGAAATGTAGTAACTTAAAATGAAGCCAGGCTTAGTGCAAAGACCATAAAGCAGATCAAGACCTAACTGGGAGATAACAAGAGCTATCACAAACAGCACACTGGTGAAAATGGATTCTTTAAAGATAGGTGGAGGTACTGAATTGCTTTAACATCTCCTGTAAAGACACTGGCACAAAACATTGAGTTGATGAAGTTTCCTGAATATTCAGTGATGGAAGTAAAATCAACACAGGAGCCAAAAGGATTATATTACAAGAAGTATAACTGATCTTGAAGACTAAAGTAATAGGAACAAGGTTAGTTAGCCATAGGAAATACAAAGTCATGTAGTAAAAGTGTGTTTACCAGGAGTTCAGGTGTCAGAGGAAGCCTTTTTTCCGCTTTTACATTGTTCCCAAACTGGTACATGTGCTTTGGTAGGCACAATCAGAGCACACCATCAGCAGCAGGCAGCATGGCAGTCCAACTGGCAATGTGTGCTCAGAAACCTGAGCTGGCACAGAGGGCACCCAGAGCCAGGCCTCATTTGCTGCTACACAAGATTGGCACCCAAAGCCATTTGTAATCCAACTGTTGGGATCTCTTGTTTGAGCTACTTTGTCTTCTGTGAAATAGTTCCATGACAACTGGAAGAGGAACAGGAATTCAAATCCTCTCTTATCAGACAGGTGCACCCTTGCTAATTTACAAGGCCATGTCCACTCTTTCTACAGCTCAGTGAATGCTGAATGACTGAATAGTTTATGTAATATTTGATGACAATTCAACAAGTTGACTGAGAATTACCTGCTACAAATTTGTCATGGATTGCAGCATTTCTTTCAGTGACGGCTGATAAAAGATTAAGACTGTAATTCATAGATAACAAATCCTTGAATCTATCTTCTACATCCTACATTAATGCTATCAACACTGAGCTCTCATGAGTACAATTCTGACAACCTAATTCAATTTCTGGGGAAGAGCTGAGCTCCAGGTGAAGCTGCTGTTTCTATTTAGTGCAGAGACATCTAATTACTTCTGCACTCATGTATATACCACTTTGGATTGGGCAGGCTGGGCAGCATCCTGCTCAGTTTGGTAGCTCCTAGGAATTCCATTCTTCAGTGAATATAGGCCACAGAGCATACAGATGACCAAACTTACAAAGTATTTTAAACAGTCATGGTACCAAAGAATGTAAAGAGCATGTATGTCTTTGCTCCTTCCCTATTTTCTCTGGAAGTAGTTTCCAGAACATCAGTTGTAGCAGTACTCCTCAACACACAAGCCAGTGAGCAGAATAGTTATGGGTCTTTCAGTATAACTCTATGAAGGTCTCTTTTCTGTCTTGCTAATACTAAATTGGAGTCAACTGTATTTCTTCTTTAACCAGTTTCTCTTTTCCAGCTAACAAATCAAATGGTGCCATCTGTACTTGTCTTCAATTCTCCTTCTTATTCTTCCCTCAGTTCTGTACCAAAAAAAGAAAAAAAAAAAAAAAAGAGTAGTTCTGTTTTGAAGTGCCAGACCACTAGACAAGGCATCTGCAAGGCATATTAGTCTTGTTATTTCTCCACCTAGTCTTTGGTCCTTACATCCCATTTCTCTACTGTCTTCCATCAGTGTCTATCTTTATATAAAAATAGAAGCCTCAGTTCACAAAAGATACAGGTGAGCAAGTCCCTGAAACTGTGTGGTGTCCTGCTGTTCACCACCAGTTCATACTCATACCCAAGGGGGTGTCTGCACTCCAGTCTGCAGATCTCAGGTCTGTTGAGTCTGAACACTGTGATTTAAACTCTCGCAATTGCTTTCAGTCTTGTGACGTCCTTGAAGCTACCTCACTCATCTACAGCACAGCATCAAGGTTTCTGTCCTACTCCAGGATCCCATATGTCTGTTGCACTTGGCTGGTCTGATTTGCAACCTACTTTAGAGTGCGGAGGAGTGATCTTCTTAACACACCTCCACATTCAAGGAGTCACTCCCAGGACTGACACAGGACTGACACACACTCTCGTGTTTGAGAAAGAAAGAATCTGAGGTCTCTGATTTAGAAGGTCTGGCCATTAGAGCTTTTCTTTTTGTCTTTGTCCTGGAAAGCACTATGCACAGACTCTAATTGCAGCCTGAATAACACAATAAGAAATAAATCATTTGTAATGACCCATGCTGTCCAGCATCAATTTTGAAAAACACCCAGATGGAAATATATAAACCTCTCCTAACAAAGTTTCTGCTTTCAAAGATGCCTTTAAATTGCCAGTTTGTCTTGAACAGAAAAACATTGACATTGCTTTCCAGACAGTTACCCAGAAGTGCCTGTAAGCACTGTGTCTAGATATGGTCTTGAGCTGCATCCCAAATACCTAGTGTGGCTGGGAGGCAGGAGGGGAGAACAGGACAAACAGTACAAGTCAAAAACAGACTTGCCACAGCTACAGTTTAAGTACACTAAATTTTTGTCCCCTTGGATTTAGGGTCATCTTTGGGCAGTTTGTTCAAGCAAAAATTTCTTCTTCCTTCAGGAGTTTTCCTTAGAGAAGAGCCAGAGTAGGACACACTAGCTAGGGAGTATTCTGGAGGGAAAGGAAGTCATCCCTCATCGTTTGCTCAGACTTGATCTATTTCAATTTTGCATGTTGGTGATCATGTGGCACTTTGGTAGACATCTCCAGGAAAAAGTTTTGGAAAGGCCTTATCTGACTCCACTGGAGCAGTCACATAAATATCGATAAAAACATGTATGCTTTTCTACATGTGATAATAAGGATCACTCAAGTTGCCCAGTGAAGTGCTGTCTTCACTGAGCCCGTCTCATGCCTTTCCCACCATTAAAGAGCAGTTCATTCTACCTTTTAATGTCCTCACCATTGAAGAACAATGTGCTCTACCTTTTAATGTTTCTCAATCTGCACTCACTGCTCTGCAAAAACACCACAAGAAAATACAGAAAACAAATCAAGCTGAACATCAAGAACTTTTCACTTAGAGTCATGTTTATTAATTTTAACAAGTATGAGATTTATGTTGATCACTTTTCTCTTACTCATGAATGCCATTTTATTTTATTCCACTGTCTTTGATAAAGACAGATTTATCTCCATCAATTCTTGGACTGGCCACACTACAATCATGGAGGTGAAATAGTGGCAAAGGAAATCTCATCTCACATCCCCCATATCAGTTAAATTCATGTGCTAGCAGTTTGAGCACTATCTTAAAGATATTATTTCCGTAATATCTTTCCTATATGCTGCATGTTCAGACAGTTAATTGATGAGGTCTGCTGTTAATAGTTTCCATATTTCTTTACTGTCTTCAATAACTCAGCAATATTTGCCAAAATGCGACAAGTACAGGACTCAGTTGTGAAGACAGAGCTGTTCAAATTTGTGTTTGAACATAATGTATCTAAGAATGTGGGATGTTACATGAATGGTATAATTTCTGATAATCATTCAGGACAAGAAAAACCCTTTTTTATGTTCAGATTAATTATGAGAAAGTCATCATGGTAATACATGCAATGTGTTACACTGAGATAGGAAGTATACCACAGGAAAATAAAGATTTGTGCTATAACTGAGGAACTGTTTTCATATTCAGTTTGGATTAATCTTTTTCCTCTGTAACAGATGTGCTATGTGACTGGGCATGAGAGCACAGTGATATTTCCATTCACCTGCCATCATGTCTCCCTAGATTTCAAACTCTTACATACAGAAGATCTCTTACTATGCACAAGTGCCACCTCTTACTTTATACAGTCCTTTGTGTTCAGTGGATTATTCATCTTGCTATATTTGCACCTGTTAAAGTAAAACACATATGGCAACTCAGAATCACCTGTGTTAAAAATATTGTTTTAGAAGGCTCTTGCAATCAGTTTTGCAACAGAAAAAATCAAAAGATGGCAACATTTCTCTCCTTTACAATGAGAACAACACCAAAGGAAGGAGCTGGATTCCAACGGTGGGTCTTTATCCTAGAAAACTAGTGAGCAGTGTCTGAAGAATTTCACTACTTTCAGGATTAGATAAATTTTAAATACATTCCAATGTTGCGAGAAAGACCAAACACCTGATGAGAAGAGGGAGTTGAAGATGTTCAGGGTCTGTCTGGGTTTGATGCAACAGATCTCTATAATCTTCACATACTTCAGAGCATAACAGGAATCATCTTGCTTCAGGCTTTATTCTCTCTGGGGTAAATTCTTTTACAGACTAATCCTTCACTCCTGGAATGAAACATGGGCAAAGTGGAGGCAGATACACGACACCATTACCCTACCATGTTTGCTCTTCATCCATCCTTCTCTTGTTCTTTCAGGATACTCTTACCATCTGTTCCAATGTTGCTCTTCTCTCTTCTTTCATCCACATCCATGAGGATAGGAATCAAGTTCTTTTAAATGAGTGAAGCTCCTGTCAAGCTTAGACTGGAAGGAGTCCTCATTTCATGATCAAGTAAAGGGAGGGAAATTCGCATATAAAGTAATGAAACAGTTAATAGTCAAACCTGAGCAGGTCAGTGTGCTTTGAAGTCTGCAGTTTCAGGAAGCTGCAAAAGTGAAGAAAAATTATATATTCCACAGAGCATTCAAGATTTGATTTTGAGGTCTGTAGGAAAACAATAAAGCAGTATGTCCTTTGGAGAAAATCTGAACCAAAAGTCTCAAACCAAACAGCTGGTTCTTCTTGTAATGAATTCTTAAACACACAATACTATTTTTACCTCTACCTCAGCCTTAAAGTAGAATTGGGAACATCTGAAAACTCATCTCTCCCAAACCACACACTCTCATCCAGCTAAACAGATTTCAGGGAAGTGCAGATGAAGGAAGAGTATCTGTAAGTCATTAGAGTGTCAGAACATCCTCAGTGCTTTGTGGATTCTTGGCATTATAAACTGGCTTCTCAGCATTATAGATAACAACTCAATGGCTAATTTACAATCAACAAAAACAATAAAAAGAATGTTATCTGGGATGTAACTCCAGAGAAGCCAATGAGCAGGGGCTGGAGTTGAACTGAAGTGACGATGTAAAATTTTCTATGCACACCTGCAATTCACCTCATGCCAACAGCATATTTCTGATCAGATGGAGATACATAGTACATCCACCCTTTCTGTTATCATTTGTGCTTTATCTTCCTCAAGAGTCCTGTTACAGTCAACAAATAAAAGTTATGGTATGAGACAATATTATTAACATTGAAATACTAAAGGAAAAAAAAAGTTATTTATGCCATCTTAGTGAACGAAACAAGGCTAGCTCCTACCCTTGCAGATGTGAGAGCTGAAATGCCCGAACTGTGCTTACACTTCCAGTCCCTCTAGCACTAAATTTACCGTGCTCTCAGAGAAAAGCATATCCAAAAAAGAATAACAGTGATGTGTTTATAAAAGAAAGAGCAATGCGTTCTCACTTTTTCCTGTAAGATCAGCTTTGAATTGAACACAAATTGACTCCAGATGATGCCATCATTCTGTGTAGCACTTAAAAGTTTATGGAGGCATAACAATTCTAGCACTTGACAGCATTCGGGATAGACATATTCAAAGAGTCACATTCTGTAAAAAGTAATATGGAATTTCTTAAATCCCACTTTTCCCTCAACACCCTGGGGCACCGTCCACCCTGCCTCCAAATCAGTCCCTGTGTCTCCCTAGGGACTCAGAGCTGAGAGTCTTCAGGCAGCCTGGCAGTGTCCTTGTGTTCTCTAGGAACAAGTGAGCATCACCAAAACAAGGCTGCGGAACACTTGGATTCCACCCACTCACCATTTTCTGATAGAAAACCATTCAGATGGAAACATTTTAATAAGCTCTACTAGATACAGAACTGTTTTAATATAGCAGTCCTTTAATCCTAGGTTTCTTTTCAAGCTTGGGACCATGTGCCAGTAACAGTGAAGTCATGTAGCAGTCTCAGCATTTGCAGAAATACTGGTGCTTTAATTTGCTTAGCCGGTCTGCATTGGATAACAGTATGCAAAAATCCAACCAGTCCTACTGCTAACGTTTATCTATTCCTGTCACTTTGATCATTCTGTGACTGGAAAGCAGAAAGTAATTTGTTCAGGTCTGAGAGGAGGAATTAACACCGTTATGGAAAAACTGATGTGATTCATACAGGACCTGATCCTGGAAGAGGTTAAACACCCTGGATTGATATCGACATCCAATGGCAGTCAGGAGATTTACAGGTTGATTATTCCACAGACTTTCCCTTGCTATAAGCATTAAAATATATCCATAATTCCCAACCTCTAATCCTCATATCTGTAGTACAGTTTATGGTCTGAGCTCAGCAGCCTGACCTAAAAACCTGACCAAGACACCATGTTTAAATGCCCAGTTGCACCTTGTGCCCTCTGCAGTCAACAGTGAGAGAAGCCTCAGACCTCCAGAGATTCCCTCTCAGATGTGAATCACTCCTTGAAGTGACCTTTCTATACATCAACTTAGGGAAGTGAGTTTCCTAACAAAGACACCTCAGTTAAGTGACCAAAGTTAAACACAATTATTCTAGGGCTTTTTTATGTTTCTGTAAGATCACGCAATTTGTGGCATCTCACAGCTGACACATAAACACCTCAAGTATGGTATGTCTTAAAGAACCCTGGTTAAAAGACTAATGTGGACGTTTACATTGGCAAATTGGCTTGCTAAGCTATAGGTTGTTTATCCAGACTTTCACAAATGCGGATGCTGGGGTGCCAATATTTCTCAGGTGTTAATATTCCTGAACATTAATGTAGGGCATAGAGCACTGGGGCATGAATTATCACAACTGTCGTTAACAAACACTGCCATCTGTTGTCATTGCATCGTTGGTCTCATCCTATCATTGCCACCTCTCCCCCATCTTTCACTCCTGGTACCAGAAAGTCACAGTGTGTGACTTCCTTCCTCCAAGCATTAGACAAGCACTGCTCTACTCCAAAACATACTTGTTGCTGCTGAGGCTACAGTGGCCACAGCTATAATACCTTTGACTGTTCCCTCAAGCCAAATGTTAAAGGTTGGAGCAAAAGATTCTCCAACATGCAGCTTTTACAAGAATATCCAAAAGTATTGTTCTGAATTTCACAAAGTGCTCTGAAGATCAGGAAAAAGCAACAGAACCTCTATTCTTACTTCTGTTTACACATCAAAGGATTGTGCTAGCCACTGTCTCCTGCCTAGACTCCTGGGCCCTTCTGAATGCTGAAATGTGGGATCTGAGCCCTGCAGGTCCTAGTTCAGATAACCTCTTTCAATGATAGTTCCTTACCAGAACCTGTGGTTAAAGTCTAACAGTTAACTAAGTCTGTGTATTGGAGCAAATCTGAACCAAATGTTTTTTAAATGAGAAAGCCCAGCATCTCACAAAAATAACATCTATTACATCTATGCAGTTACCTTTATCTATCCAATTTGCAGTCTCCTTAAAGAGTCTCCTATGAGATGAGATCTATTCTCCATATTACTCTTCTGGTAGGCATTAATTATACCCCTCTCCCTAACCCTCCCATGTCCGTGAGAAACAAAAACACATGCCTGGTTCTCTCAGGACTGTTTATTGAGCATTCTGCTTTTTCTGGATTGCTCTTAACAGTTTCACCATCTCAGCCTACTAAGAGAACAGCACCATTACTACACAGAATCACAGAATGTTAGGGATTGGAAGGGACCTCAAGAAATCATCTAGTCCAATCCCCCTGTTGGGGCAGGAACACCTAGATGAGGTTACACAGGAATGTGTCCAGGTGGGTCTTGAATATCTCCAGAGTAGGAGATTCCACAACCCCCCTGGACAGCCTGTTCCAGTGTTCTGTTACCCTCACTGAGAAGAAGTTTCTTCTCAAATGTAAGTCTAACATCTTGTGTTCCAATTTGATACCATTACCCCTTGTCCTACTGTTGGATGTCACCAAGAAGAGCCTGGCTCCATCCTCATGGCACTCACCCTTTATATATTTATAAGCATTAATAAGGTCACCCCCTAGTCTCCTCTTCTCCAAGCTAAAGAGTCCCAGCTCCCTCAGCCTTTCCTCATAAGGGAGGTGCTCCACTCCTTTCATCATCTTTGTTGCCCTGCACTGGACTCTCTCCAGCAGTTCCCTGTCCTTCTTGAACTGAGGGGCCCAGAACTGGACACAATATTCCAGGTGTGGTCTCAGCAGGGCAGAGTAGAGGGGAAGGAGAACCTCTCTTGACCTACTAACCACCCCCCTTCTAATACACCCCAGGATGACATTGGCCTTCCTGGCCACAGGGGCACAGTGTTACAGTTGGTTTTGTTTTAAAATTTGCTTATACTGGTTGTCCTAACCTGCTGTATATAAGGGAGTTTGTGTTGCCTTGAGTTTCCTTGTGAATTTTATCAGTCGTAACTTCTAGTGTCTATTCTAGGCTCACTTTCTATTTGCAACATATCAGTTGGTTATTCCTGCTGATTTTGTTTCTCACTGATCCAGAACTAAGCTTATACTTCTATATGTTCCTCTTCTGACTGTGAAGTTAGAACTTTTTGTTCCTCTAGCAATCTGGTCTTTAAAAATCCTGGTTTGCTTGACAGGTTTTTTCTTTCTTCTTAATCAATTACACTCAGTTTCACTCATGGTTTTCCTTGAATTTGGCCTTTGACGCAGCATGTACTCCCACATAGGTCTGTCCTTCATTTGCCTGTACTGAATGCTATCAGGTCTACTACAAAGCATTAACTTTCCTGTCCAGTTACAACTTCATTTTTGTTTGCTGTAACGAAACTTGAAGCAAAGTACAGGAAGCTAGATGTCTTTTTACCAGAAAATTCTGGTTTTATCAGTTTTAATCATTTCACAGCACTGCTTGTCACCATGTATCTACACCTTCCATACTGGAGTCCTTTGGCATACAGTTTTCCTTCCATACATTACCAAAGTAAATGCACATACCACTCAAACATTCACCCAATTTTCTAGTGCAGATCTACAACCTATTAAAGACTCCACTTTTTTTTCCTCCTGAGCATTTGAAATAGTACATTGATTCATATCCATTCAAGATATTGTAGTTCTGAGTTATCAATGGTATCCTTAATGTAGAATTTCATTTTCTCACTCTCTATTTCCTAAACAGGTTACAGACAGAGACTTCAACATTCTAGTCATACTGTTCCTCCCACTAGGTTTCAGTAATGCCAGGTAAATCAAATTTCTTCTCATTAGTGGGAATTAGCATGGGTAAATGATTTAATGAAAAATGCCTTGCCTTCACATTCCTTGCCACATCAGACAACTTTGTTTTAACAGACTGAGTTTAAACAGGTACTGTCTTTGCTGTCTTTATACCCCTTGCTCATGTTACTACTTCTCTTCCTACTTATTCAAGGTGGTCTCCATTTGAGAAAATTAGCTCCCTGTCCATAACATACAACCTGTTCTGGACAGCAGCACCAATTCCCAGTAAATTGTGATGAAGTTCAGTGTTAGACAAACCCAAAACTTTCTGTTTCCACCAGTCAGCTGTCCAGCCACTCACCTCCAAGATTTTTTCATAAAACCAGAAAGATCACTTGAATTTTTATCTTCTTTGCTTGTCTTCTGTACCTCCCACATCTTTATTATTTGTACTGTTCCACGTAATGTATTTTGTTCCTGTGTGTATTTTCAACAGAACAAGATTTCACTGACTGATCACCCCACCCAACACTGCTGTTACATATTTATATTTTTGTACTTAGAAAACAGGACATTTGCTGCTCCCTCTTCTTTTATTTATATTCTTTGTATTTATTTTTGTTTAGGCAACACCTCTTTCCATTTAGGACATCTTAAGAAGCTCTTCTTTCCTGTTTATTTTGTATAGTAAGGGAATTTGTTGGAAAAGTCCCTCTAAACTTATCCTCTCTTTCTCAGTAGGTGACTCAATAGGTATCTGATATTGAGTCAGTACCATTACTTGGATAAAGCATCTCCTAGTTACAGATCACTAGTCCACTGACTCAGTTTAGAAACTTACCAGTTCCCTTGCCACTAACCCTTTTACAGTGGAGTCTATGGCAATGAATTCCAAATCTAGGTGCCAGAAAAGCAGTTCTTTAATTCTGCACTATGCTGAACTTGATATTTCCAGATCACATATCCTCCAGAATAACCATCAATTTGTACTTTGTACATCATAAATCTCTTCAGCCTTTCAAGAGAATGGTATAATACTGTGAAGACAAGTCACAGTAAGGGTTTCTTTATCACATATTAAGTACATATTAAGGACACAGTTCCCCAGTACCCGTTCCCTTCCTGCATGAGCTCTGCATAATGTAAATATTCATAATGAACATTTCTGAGAAATCACATGTGCATGGATCCAGACCCTAATTGATCCAGACCCTAATTGATGCAGACCCTCATAACAGTATCAGAGAGGGCTGCATTCATAATAGTATTTTAAAGCACTGCTCCAAAACATTTAAATCAATGGACCTTGTTGATCTTTGTCATGTCTTGCAGACCACTGTGAAACTGAACTATAAATGTTGTTTAGAGCTGTTGGTGAGATCACCCACATGACCTCCACTCAGAGCAGTGCCTTTACATCTATTGCTGCTTTGTATGATTCCTGCAGGCCACTGACCATGTCTTGTGGACCAGAAACATTTTATAGAAACAGACTTAAAGAGCTACAGCTCTTCCTACTAACACCTGTGAGACACTGGGTCCTGAGGAAATTAATATATATGATTTCTCAACTACAGTCTGAAAAACTCTGCTTTACCTGAAAAGGAGATTTTATTGGACACTTTTGATTTAAAAAAAAAAAAATCATTTTTCACAAAGCAATACCTTAGTATGTAAGCTAGGATAAAATGAAATGGTAAAAACAGTGAACTTGAGCTAAAACCCCAAAAGCTAATTGTACAATTCCTGTACATTACAGCTCTGACGTGACTTTACTCTCTTACTGTCCTTGTTTATATAAGGAGGAAAATGACCAAAACAATTAAAGTCAGCAATGGTCCTGTTGTGAAGCAAGGATCAGTTTGGATGTAGAAATCACATACTACCAATTGCAGTAGGGACTCTACACTCCAAGATTTACCAGTTTAATTTAATACTTAGGCCAAAATCATCCTGCTTTTAATGCCAGGTTTCACTAAATGGGTTTAAGAACCACATCCTTAGAAAAACCTGTGTAGCTGAGCAGAGATAAGGGTAGTAGTAAGTGCTACCATTAGTGACAACCCAGCAGAGAGTAAGAACTAGGTGTAACAAGAAGCCCTGGAATTAACTCTTCAAGATTCCTGTTTTTTTTGAAAACACCAACAGAATGTACTGCACTTGTCTTCCACAGTCGTCTTCCATCTAGCATCATGAATCTTACAGCAAGGCTTGCAACTTGCAGATTTTTAAACTTCACACTTCACCTCTGAAAACATACTTCTGTTTTATTACCTGATTCATTCACCCAGTTGTGCCACTTTAAAACTATTTGTTAGAAGAGGTGCTTTATTGTCAGGCTGCTGAAGAAAACAGTACAATCCTTGGCTTAGTGACAAAAAAATGGAAAACCACTGTTAATTAACTCATGTAAGTTCATGCACTAGCTGGTCTTTGAAGGTCACAGAATTTCTTTATGGTAAAAATGCAGGACTTCAATTGTCTGTATATCTGTCTGTGCTACAAAAACCTACAAAAAGATGATGTAACAAAACACAACACACTCTGAATTTCACAAACAGAATTCCATCAAAGAGCTACCTACCTCTCCAAATTGTTTCTTTTTAATGTCCAGAATGTCTGAGTTTCTCCTCTCAAATCAAAAGGAAAATGAGTAATTAAAGGATTTTCAGGAATCAAAGATGTCCAACAGGAAGATGGGTAAGACCTGAAAAAAGTTTTTAAAAAGTGACTTCTGAAAATGAATGAAAACAATATGTGATATTTTCCTAGAAAGGCCTGGCTGATAGCCTACAGACAAAAGCAATGCCTTTGATGTTGAGGAAGCATTTAAAAGTGTCCAGACAGACTGGCAAATCCAGCTGCAGCACCAATCTGGGACAGAAGAAAGGGCCAAGAATAAGAACTGTCTCTTCAGGAACAAAAGTTACCAGGAACACTGCAAAGCTGTGCTGGAGGATTTCAAAAAGCACCTGAATCAAATTTAAGGTTTTGAATATTTTCTTTGAAGTACCTTTTTACCTGGGGCTAGCTTACCTGAAATATCTACCAAGATCTGGAAGCGCCCAACAGTAGCTTCTACAAGTGCAGGGTTTCCTCTCTCAGGAAAACATCATTGTCTCAGGGGCACATCCAGTCTGTGGGGTAAACTTCCCCATGAATAGGAAACTTAGAACATCAGAGACATCCTCACCTTCTGCTCTAAGGTCAAGGTAGATTCCCATCTATTTTTATATACTTATAAAAGTCTATCCCTCCCAAAAAATCCTACCAAAACAAAGCACTTTACTGAGCACATTACACTCCCTACAGAAAGGACCAGAGGACAAACATGTGACAGATGGCAGTTACAATGCTTAATGCACTGGTGAATGGTACTCAAATACTGCAGTGATAAAGGTTGTAGGAAAGCTGATATACAGAAAAACAGGTAGGACAGAGGATGCTGGAGTTATACAATAAGGCAATGACAATGGGAAGTGTGGCTGCCGCGTGACTTCAGTGTACGAAGAAGTACATGCAAAGGATTCAGTTACCTCCACCACAAAATCACACATTGTTGTTAAAAAAGTTTCAGTGATCTCAATCTTACTAACTATATGTTCAACAGGTTTTAAATGAGTGTGACATATTTGTTTAAAAGCTTGCAAAGGGGACTCTGCCTCTCAGAGATTTTTTTTTCCTTCATTCATTTCTGTATGTCTGTGATGTTGTCCATTTGATTGGTTTGTGGTATTAAAGGCTAACTGGTAACCTGGTAAGTTTGATGAATGTACAGCATGAGGTAAGTACATGCTCAGCCACTAGGTACTCTGATACAGATAGTATTACTTACACAAATATATTTAAAACATTTGAGCACTGCTTGCAGTTTAAAGCCAGGGGCAAGAAAAAGAAAGGGACAAGGAGAAAGACAATGAAAGGCAGTCTCCCCCTCCTGCTTAATTTGGAGATGGAAACAAGGTTAGAACATGAAGGAGAAAGGACAAGAGCCTCAGTAATATAGTGCTGGGCAATTGAAGCCATGTTATTCGCTACCTTAACGTTTTTTTCAAAAGAAAAATACCATCCTCTACTTCCGAGTGTTCCTCTTTTTTTTTTTTTGTAAAAAATCACTGGACACTTCTAAATCCCCACTGTGCCCAGAATCAACATCTATAGATCAGATTTATAGTAACCCTCAAACATTGTACTCTCTCCCTGCACAAATCATGACCCCTTTCCAAAATTAGTAACTCCAGCTTAACTTTCTGTAGTCAAAGTTCAAAGTCCATAAAGCAGGTATGGGATTTAAGACTATGGAAAGCTACTGGTTATTAATAAAACTCTGTGTTGAAAGAAATGTGTATGCTGCTATAACCCTGACCTCTGAGCTCTATATTGATTGAGTGTTAATACAGTTTTCAGTTCAGATAGCAGCATCTGTTCCTGATGAAATCACTCCAGCCTTGCACCACCAAACTTCCATGTAAATTCCCCATCTATCAACCATTCAGTTGATGCACATGTCCAAGACCAGCTGTGCAGCTCAGCACTGCAACCCAACCCAGTGCTGCAGCACAGCCCTGAATCCACGCTGCACACAAGCGGTAGGAGCCACAGAATCACCTTCCTCGTTTGTGTCAGCTTGGGGACACAGGAATGGAAGAAGCAGAAAGGGTAAAATTTGGAGATTTTTTTTTGTGACTATATATTCCACATGTTAAAGTTGTGAGGTGATGGCAAAAGAAATGCATCTTTTGTGGACTTGATTCAAAGCTCACTGAAGTCAATGGCAAGACCTCATTGACTTTAACAGGCTTCAAATTAGGCCATTGGTATTATTCAGTCCATTGTCCTGTGCTCTTACTGTGGATTTATATTATATTGCTATGATTTCCACTGCATATTGCTTTGACCCTGTTACCCTACTGTTATAAAAAATGTTCCTTTTGTACAATAGTATATTTGGAAAGGAAACTTGAATGTAATTTCTGTTCCTCCTGTCCATTTTTTTCTGACTGATCCAGCATACCAGAAAAAATTTAAAAGTTCCTGATCCTTTTGTGAATACATGACTTGTAATGAAGACACTGACACACGACTGTATCCTGAAACTAGATGTTTTAGAGGAAAAGTCTATTAAGAAAAACTAAAAGAAAACAAATTCAACAGCCCACAGCAACAATAGCTTGGTTATTGGTTCCTTCAACCTCATTTTTTTATTTTGCTCTGAATTCAGCACAGCAGGTAAATTAATATAATAACGATACTCAGGGGACCATATAATTAATATATTAATGTGTGACTTTATTGTATATGAAACTTAATGGGAAATAAGTCAGAATGTTGTCTTATGCCAATATGTACCCACAGTCTTACAGCCTTTTGTTAAATGACAACCTGAAAAGGCTCATACTGGTAAGAAAGGAAATTGTTCCAATAGAGGTGTTTCATAAAATTAGAATTGTTGTGTTTTGGTTTTTTTTTTTTAGCTTAAACTGCTTTCCTGAAGCAAATATACTAGCCTTTTCATTTAAAAGAAGCCACACTGAGGCACCATCACAGTTTCAGAATATTTGCAAACATGTTTAGAATGTGAAGACCCATTGACTAAGAAGAAGAAAGTAGGCAGAAAAGAGAAAAGGTAAGGAAAATGTGATCAATAACGAAGGATTTCCAAGCAAGAGAAATCAAGACTAACAACCAAACAATAACAAACAAACAACAAACATACAAACAAACCCACAAAAACTCCCATGTCTAGATGCTTTGTAAGCTCTTCCCGTGAGAGAAAAATCAATGGAACTTCCACTTTAATAAAATTTGAGAAAAAAAAATTATGTACTCAAAACAACCCATGAAGACATTTTCAGAATGAAGTTTCTGTTCCTCATTTAAGATAAAATCTGGTTTGGAATCGTATTTTTCATATATATATATATAAAGGGGGAGATTACATGAGATCTAAAGTACAGTAACATTTTTGAATCCCCAGGGTCATTTCCCTCCTGCACTAATTAATTGTTTGTGACAATTATGGATTCACAATCCCTTCCTTTAGGTGAAAGAGCGAAAGCATTTTTAACTTCCCACTCTTTTGAAATGAGAAAACTGGTTTTCTCCTGCCTGAGATCTGAAGAAGGACTATGTGAAGCATTTGGGTTTTATCCCCCAGTGGGGAGTTACTTGTTACCAGTGTTGCTCAGAAGAGCTGCTCCTTTTACACCCTTTGCTCCTGAACCTGAGTGTTCAGTACATCTCATACCTACTTCTGGAGCAACAGTTTCTGTATTAACACTCATGCAGTCACAGCCTCTTAACCTTCCTTTCCATCAAAAACTTGCCTGTTACACCTGCCCTGGTCATATGCTACGTGCTCCACAGAGCAGAGATGAAGTAAAAGAAGCTTAGTACATAGTACAGTCACACTGTTAAATGTAACTTTCAACACCTAGTAGAAGAGGACATTCCAGGAAAGCTGCAGCATTCTGACAAACAGCTCTGAAGGAGAGGGAAGAGATGAGCTGAGGGCAGGCAAAGGCAGGGACAAGAGCAATCACAGATGACTCACTGTGCTGTAATGAGCTCACACTCATCTCAAATGAATGTGTCACACTACCCTGGAATATTGTAAAATATTGCCTTAAATAAGCAATTAAAATGGAAAATTATAAATGATAAATTATTAATTTAATTAATTAATTATGAATGATAAATTGAAGGTTTGTTGGAAAGTGCATAGCTTGCTATTAAAGCTAAAATTTATAATTCTTAAAATGTCTCATAATTTGTTTTTTAAATGTTATATTTTTTTAATGAATAAATATAATGACAAAGTTTATACCAAATATAATTATGCTGCTAGACAGAGACAACTGAGAAATGTTCTACTGTTCTGTGGCAGAGCCTGTTTACTTTCAACAACTAATTAATGATTTAAAAGCTTTTACTAGGTGACATAACATAAAGGCACAAGTTTTCCCAAGTCTCTGTTGTCTCAACTGATGAAGACCATGACTTCTTATGAACAAAGCGCTAGCTTCAGCTGCAAAAGTCTATGTGATATTTGGTAAACATTTAATGAACCAACAGATTGTCTCGAACATTTTTGTTAAAAACTTTTTATGTCACCTTGCTCATAATTATGTCCAGTTTCACCAGGATCCTTGTTTTGTATTTTGCTCCCCAACAAAGTTGAAAAATAAATAATCAGAATGGGCTATTCTGCAAAATTTTGCAAAACATCAATGTCTTGCATTATCTGGGGTTTGTTTGTTCTATGACATTTAACTTCTTCCTATTTTTTTCAGGCTAGATGCTATTCTCAAGGATGGATGTGTCAAAAGAATTGACAGTGAAAATGTATGTAACACTTTATTGACCTGGTAATCATAAAGCAGAAAAGAAGGAAAATAAATACTGTGTACTTAACAGCACACTCTTAAAGCCTGGCACTAAGTTGTACACAGTAGGTACCAGAAAATAGCTTTTGTATTATGAACTGGCAGTGCTTAGGAAGACGATAGTCACGAATCACAACTTTAGTATTTGAGTGGTAGTGCTAAAACAATAAATCTTCAAATATTTGAGTCACACATTTTTGCACACAAGTTTGGAATAACCCAAGGGAGCAAAATAACATGCTTGGGTAAAAAAGATATGTGGTTAGGATTATAAGGTAAAACATAGACTGCCTAAAACAGAATTCAAAGCTACAGTGCTTGATTTTAACTATTTCTAAACAGAACAGGGTGAATGAATTAGAAATTAGAAGGTTGAATTAGAAACATGGGAGTTTGTTTGTTATTTAACAATACTCCATGCAGCTGGAGCCAGTCTCTTACCTTTAGAAAACTCCCAAGCATTTGCTGATGAACAAAAGGAAGGGAGGAGACAGAAGAGTAGGCGGAGGGATAAGTGAATCAGGGCTCAGGCTGTGATAGCTGTAATCATCTTGAAGGGCTCTGTGGGAGACACACAGTGACACTCATGACAGCTGAAATATTTCTTAATCAAGACATCTCTTGTAGCAGTTTACAGGCTTAGTCTTGCCCTGGCCACAACAAAATACCCCATTAGCAATTAAAATCACACTGTCCCCCTGTCTTGAATATCCATTACAGTCTGGAAAACTGAAGCTGATATCTGGTTTTGCCTTATAGGTCTGAAGTAACATGCTTTTGTGGCAATTAAAATTAAATCATAGGCAAAAAAAACAAGTTTCTCAGACCTTATAATGTTTTTATGTGAAAGTTGCAATTAAATGGGAATACCCTAAGCCAATGTAATTTCAAACCAGGAAATGCAGAGGGTGGTCATTTTGTCCAGAAATAGGATGATGCAATGATTTAGGTTAAAAAGAAACCTTCCAAGTTTTCAGATTTGTTATCTAGTTAGATTATTTTTATGGCTGCCAACCAGCTGGATATGCTGTGCAGCCTAAGTGCCAGCACTCTGGTATTTTAACTAGAAATGCTGATTTCCTAGATTTGTAGCGGCATTATTCATTCTTTCTCCCTCGGATACCCTTCTGCTCCACAGATCTGTTTCAGCAAGATCCAGTATCAGGTACTATTTATTACTTCTGTCTGTCTAGAAAGCAACAAGAGTTTTCACTAGGAAAAACATGTTGCCTCCATCAGTAATCAAATGTTTTATTTGCAGAGCACTAACAAGAATTGAAGGGGTTGCTGCCTTAGGAGTGTTGCAAGGTGAAAGCAGGTGTATTAACAGCATACCAAGCCCCAGAAAATTATAGGGGAAAAGGTTGGTTTCCCTTCAGCAAACAACAAACAGCAAGTATTACATAGTATTAGAGGACAGGACCTTAAAAGATATTAAAATGCCCCATGTCCAGTGGTTTCAAAGGAAATTAAATACCTGTACATTTATGTATGGATCACAGGCCCAGCAGATCCAAGTTTAACTGCAAAGCTGCAAAGCAAGTTAGAAAGCATGATACTGATGTCCTGCTGGAGAGCTTTTTCCTTAACATGAATTTCTCAGATTCTAAGCCTCCTACACTAAACTTTAAATAAAGTTTAAAAAACCTTACATTTCAATAACAATCTTGAATTTGTAAGCATAGACTTAAAAAACCATAGTAGTACATGGAGAATGCACCTTTTGAAAAGATAATGGGAAAGAAAGAGAAAACAAATAATGACATGCCTTTGATGGGAAAAGTGACATACTGTAGGTAGATTTATGTCCTCATAAACCTTCAGAACAACTTTCTGTAATCAGAAAGCCTCTCCAGAAATAATCCTCATGTAGCTTTATTTTGCTGCATGCTTGCCCTCTGAGAAATTTTACATTGGTCCACCATGATGCCTGGGATACTATTGGCTTTATGTATTGTAATTATTGCAGCAAACCACACTGCACAGAGCTAAAAGAAGTTTGTAGCTGGGATGTCACTGATAGACATATTTCTGAAAACTGGACATGGCAATATTTTCCTTACTATAGCAACTGCTCCCACTGAATCCTTGGAAACTTTACATAGTTCTTCTTTGGAGGCATTCACTTTTGTTGTGCCAGCTCTTACACTTAATATATAACAAATTTTATTTTGAGTGTTAGTCAAATAGATCAAGATGGTTCTTTCTTGTAGAAATTTGAATTGTGTTTGTAATCTAGTAGCTTTCTTCTTAAGTACTGAACAGCAACCTGCCTCTGTGTAGAATAGGAAACATTACAAATAACTGAAATTATGTCTATGGCAAATTCTTCTCGTTTGGGACAGGAATGCCCTCACGTAACCTTGGGACTCCAGTCTGCAGGTCCACAGTCTGACTGCAGTAAGGAGAGACAGGGACTTTATGGAATGAGTCAGTACATCAGCATGGACGTTTATCTCAGTCGAGGGTGTGCCACTGCCTAGAAATGTCTGCTTCTCTTCACTAATTAGAAGGGGATCTTGGTCAACCAGCTTAGACCAGATGTGGAATTTTTACACAGCCAAAGCTAGATGTAATGAATCCTACCCCATGTGAGAATTGTGATGAACTCACAGCAAAAATTGCCACTAAAATGAGAGCATGTAGAGACTCTTTTGCTACATCAACATGCTGTTAAATGGAGCTATAATGTTTATGCTTTAAATCAGCACCTCAGTTTAGGGCAGATTAAAATAGAAGATCATCTATCCAAGGATGTGAGTTCCACTTTCAGATCTGACACTTGTGATGTTATCCTCAGCAAGCCCCTGAACTCCAATTCCCTGTTGCTAAACTGTTATCTACTCATTAGTCTTCATTCATGATTTTTGAAAGCTCTTCTGAGCGCTTTAGGTCATGTAAGGTGCTACAAAAAAGGAAAAGGAAACAATAAGTAATAATAATTACCCACAACTGGAAGGAAATTATAGTTATTTCTTTGACAGCCCAAACTGACTTCATTAATAGAACTGCATTTAAAAAGCAGGCAACTACATTCTACTCTTTTCTCTTTTACATGTAAAAAGCAAATAATATGTGTCTTTACATTAGTTTTCCCTCAACTGGAGTTAGAGCTGTGTATTAGTGATTTCCAGGCCATTAGGGCACAGTCTGGACCAACTCTAATGAGATTTACGAGTGCAGCTTGTCTGCTTTGTTCGGTATTTTTAAATACATTTTTTCCAATTAACTTCTAAAATATCCATTTCTCATGCAAATAAAACATGATGCTGGAAAATCCAAAGGCTGTTTTGTGGGGGTGGAAAGGAAAAGGATCTGGGAAGCAAACGAGTCCCTGAACTACTTGCATCACTTATTGTGCTGGGTTAAGAAAGAAGCAGTAATCTAACAGAAGTGCAGAGGGATCAAAGTACTTCTTGACATAGCACATACTGCTCAACATAGTCTATACATTTAGACCATCAGTGACAACTGGCAAATATAGAAACCAGCACTCTACTAACACACAGAGCAGAGCAGGGAGGATTGTTTGGTAGGCAGTGTGCATCTGCGTGTGTGTATAACTCTCTATCATCTCCTCCTCTCCATGCAACTTTCAGGGACTGTAGACAAGGTCATGAAAAAGGATGATAAATGTGTTGTTATGAAAATAATAATAAAAATAAATTTATTTTAATCTTGACAGGAGCTGGCATCATTTTCCTTTAAAGCCAAAAAATAGGTTACTGTGTCCTAAGAATCTCTAAATTACAGGAAGAGCTGAAAGCTAAGATATCTACAGTTTGCAATCTTCATTTTCAAGAAGTTTGCTTTTCCACTGATTTATACAGAATACACTTAATGGAAATAAAAGTACATTGAAAAAGCACTCCCTTTTCAGAGGTAATTCAGTTTTGAAAGCCCAAAGAACAGATTTTAAGGTCACTCAGGCATTTTTTTTTGCTTTAATGGAAACCAGATGCACAAATGTATTTGAAAACGTAGCTGCTGATTTTGACTTTGCAATTGACAACAGAGACAAATGGACTCACTACAACAATACTTGTCTACATTTACACTGAGAATCTCATCTCCTTCCTCAGAGTTTAAATCAAAAAATGCCAACTAATTTTATGAACTTTTCTTGACCTTTTAAATATTCCCGTTTGTTGCCAGCATATATGGTACTGCATCGTGATCAGAAAAATCTGCTAAAACCAGTTTGGCAGTGCTCTCTGTTGTCACTTTGTGAGTTTGATCAAGACTATCGTTGCATGGTAGAACTTTCAAAACCAAAATGAGACAGGTATTCTTGACACCTCTCATGCCTGAAGTAGCTAGAAAGGCAGTGGGTAAACACCCTCTATTGTACATGCAGCTTTTTCCTTAGAATGTGTAGCTTTACAGTTTCACTATTGAAATAGAAACTCGCATCCAGATTAATGTCAATATTGCTCACTAGAGCCAGGAAATGACAGTTAGTAGTGCTGACACTTCTCATTTTCTACTTTTGGTAGCATTAAGAATTCAGCATGTAGAAAGTGTTGATGCATTTTATGCCTCTTTTATATGTTCCAGTCTGATGCAGTTGATGTTCATTATTTGTGTAGCAAAACCAACCACATATTTTTCAGCTACACTGTGATCACAGGACTGATGAGAACATAATGAAATATCGAAGACACAAGTCCAGATAAGGAGCATTACCTATTTCCTTCTATCTCACTTAAATATTGGTATGCAAAATATCTTGGTAACCAGCATACAGACAAACAGACAAATTAAATCCAGAAAAACTGAAACCTAGGAGGGAATCCATAGTATTGTGAGTTTTCCTTACCATTTACTTGTGATTTCAAGGTAGTTAATGTTTCTGTTTGCTTTTATTAATTTCTGTTCCTTCTTAGTCTCTGCACAGAACTCACTTTTGTGTGCTATAAGAATTAATTCATGAAAAATAAAGTCAAATGTAAATAAAGTGATTCCTGTGTACTTGTTATGCATCTGCATTATCTGTAGATTTGTTGAATACATTGTCAGTTCCTCACTTATTACTTATTACCTGAATCGTTCCCAGGAAGCAGGCAACAAAAACCGTATTCTAAATAGGCTTTGGAGCTTTAAAATCAGGTGAAGTAAAGAGGGATTAAGAATGTATGAGGGCACATTTCAGTGTCATCAGAAAGCAGTGATAAGTTCACATTCATTTTTGCTTTAAGGTAATATTTTAGCAGTAAGATTGCCAAAGATAGATCACGGTATCACAGTATCACAGTATGTTTGGGATTGGAAGGGACCTCAAAAGATCATCTAGTCCAATCCCCCTGCTGGAGCAGGAACGCCTACGTGAGGTCGCACAGGAACATGTCCAGGAGGGTTTTGAATGTCTCCAGAGAAGGAAACTCAACAACCTCCCTGGGCAGCCTGTTCCAGTGCTCTGTCACCCTCACTGAGAAGAATTTTCTTCTCAAATTTAAGTGGAACCTCTTGTGTTCCAGCTTGATCCCATTACCCCTTGTCCTATCATTGTTTGCCACCGAGAAGAGTCTGGCTCCGTCCTCGTGGCACTCACCCTTTATATATTTATAAGCATTAATAAGGTCACCCTTCAGTCTCCTCTTCTCCAAACTAAAGAGACCCAGCTCCCTCAGCCTTTCTTCATAAGGGAGGTGCTCCACCCCCTTAATCATATTTGTTAACTTTTCACCACAAGTAATGCACTCTACTAAAAGGGAGAAGCGGGTATCTCATGTATCTTAAAAATGTGAACATGTGTTCCCGAAAGTACAATTCTCCCTGGAGATATTTCAGTTTAGATAAATCTGAAATCTGCTTACATTGCCAGATCTGTGCGTGTGCCTCGCATTACTTTCCAACATATATTTATGTCCAGCAGGTAGCATGTGACAATGTCATAAGCCTAACTCAGCTATCTGGGAAATAACTTACTATAACTCCTAATCAATATGCTAGGAAGTGTTTAAAGCCTATCTATTGTGTTGAGCACAGTACATTTGTTGTGGGTGACGTGTCAGCTATGTTTATTTTCTCAGTGCATTTTTACAATGCATTTAGGTTGTCACTCAATTTGTCTCCTCTCCAGAAGAGTAACAGAAAGTCAATGGATATGTGTTTATCACCACTACGTTTCCTCTCATCAGCATTATGATTGATTCCATTTGTATTTTTAATCTGACCCAGGGACAAAACTGGTGATTGAGAGAAAAAGAGGAAGCACTATGGTTTTGTGTACATACAGGAAATGTGTATCACCAGATACACAATTACTATCAGAAAAGTAAAACATCTTGTATCTGCAGACCACCTGCATGGTTGGAAAAGGTCAGTGCTTCAGCAGATGTTAAAAATCATGTTGCTCAAAGATGTTTTTCTCTAGCAAAAATACTCTATTTTAGGGACTGCAAATTCCTTTTACACATACTTCCATTCAAATTTAGAGTTTATCTGATATGACCATAACGTTATAATTATAAAGGTTTCATTAATACCTCTGCAGAAGACACAAGGAATGGATGGCAAATATTTGGGTTTGTCATCAGTACTGGGGATTTTAAACTTGATTCCAGGTGAAGGTTCATAGGGACAACAAAAAATTTTGTTACACAGCCTTCTAAATAATGGGCAAAGTTTAACCTAGTTAAGTTATATTTTAATGACTTTCTTACATATAATGAGATTTACTCTAAAAAATTTGGAAATAGGGTCTCAATCCACATAACATTTTACAACCAAAGATTAAGTGTAGAACTCTCTACTCGTACTATTCAAAGCTCTTAGCAAAAAGGTAAGCAATGTGAAACTAATTAATCTGTATTGAAGATGGAGTGCAGAAAGAAAAGACAGAATAAGGAGACAGACACTATTATTTTACTTTCATTTTAATTTGAAATCTCAACAGCATATATTTCATGTGATGAAATAAGCATGCAGGATATTTGAACTATATATTATTTATCATTCAAGCAACGATTTAGCCTTCCATAACTTAATTTATTAGTACTTAGAAATTTCTGTACTAGAAACTGAGATTCATCTGGTGTACAGCCATGATTTTTCCTCCAATGTCTCATTTTCACAAGACTCTGAGAAATGTATTTCAGATTTGATAGGGGCATACAAAAATATCTATTCCTAGTCTCATACGGTTGCCTTTCTTGCTGCAGCTGACTGGTGGTTTCACTCAAACTTCATGAATGTTTACCTTGTTCACTCTTGCTGTGGTCTCACATGCTCAGTCTTCAAGGCATTTTCCTCCTTCAAGTCAGGCTTTCAGGGGAGACAATTTAGGTTGTTTTTACTTTTCTACTGATTACCATTGGGAGCTCTCTAGGCCGTGAATCCTAAAGCTTTCCAATCAAAGACATTAACCCATAGTGTTGAAAAGTAAAAAGTTAGACAAGTGCCAGTAGCTTGTCGCTTCACTTGAATCCTTCTTTCAAATGTATTAGCTGCGTCTCACCAGCCCAATAATGTGAATTAAGAAGGCTTTTGGCTTTTCACAGTTTGGTTCCCACCAGTGGAAGACGTGTTTGCCTAGAAGTACTACTCACTGAGATCCAGGTGGCAATCTGAGTTTTCAGAGAACTAGTAATTCTAAAAAATCACCCCCCTTGGGGGAGGGAGGCAGTACACACCTCCTGCGTGCCCACAACTGCTCCAAGGCAGAAGCACAAATATGCCATGTGCCACAGAGCCCTGGACGTGAAGCAGTGCTTGTGTTTGAGTAACTCTTCTGCAAACTGCATTCTCACATTCACATCTGCCTCATGACAATTCAGCCTTCAGATCTCCCCATTTTACTTCAGTGCAGCTTGTCCTGCTGAAAGAGTTCATAAAAGTTATTCAAGATTATAGTATGTTGCTTAACTCTAACGCAGGTTTTCTTTATTTTCTAAACACAACACTTTCTGTAAATTGTCCAAAATTCCATTGCTCTTGTACATACAAATTACCTACCTTTTCTTCCTCCCCCATTACCACTGCAGGTAGATGGCAGGAAATAGACCCTTTTACTCCAAAAAAAGCATCAGCTTTAAACATGTGCATGCTGGACAGCAGACGACAAAATCCAGCAGGGTTTACTTTTAACCAGGCACATACACAGAATTCCAGAGCTCTGTACATTAGGAGCAACAGGGATTAATGGGAGAGAAAAACTGAGTCCTAGGTGTGCTACATTAACAGGAAAGTTTGCAATGAAACCATTGACCAAGCTGTGGAACACCATGGAACACTATGTAACTGCATATCCCAGCATACTCAAAATAACTTCCAAAAGCATTTTTGACAGATATAGACACAACTATAAAGGGAAAATAAAGAATGGTGTAATTAAACATGTCATGGAGGCACCCCAAAGGTAAATTTAGGCAGACAACAAGTTCTAAAACAGACTTAATTCCAGCTGGAAATTTATAGTCAATACACTGACTAGAAACAGGGTTTATACAAATTATTTACCACTCTGACAACATAAAATACAGATTCAGATACCAGTTTGAGGAGATTATTGGGGTACAACCACATGAAAATAAGGATCCACAGCGTGCACGCATCCACTCACAAGAAACAAAACTAGAGGCCTCTTGCTTCAGGGTACTCAGAAGAAATAGTCACTTGCCTGGGTTAGGCAAGGGCTTGCTCAAGGATATATCCAGAAGAGGAAAACAACAACTCATCCCAACGAGGAGGTGAGGTTCTCTCAGTCCCAGGAAGCCTCCTTAGATGGTGTCCCAATCTAAGGGGAGGGCTCCAGTTCACAGACCCGCTGCTCCGAGAAGACCACTCCAAGAGGGTCTTCAGCAGGGACCCCGTTTTATAGCCTGGTCAGATCTGGCTGTGGTAATTACGACATGGTCCAGAAGCTTCTGAGCTTCTCTGTGTACCACCTCTCTTGACCCCTCAGCTGGGTTGAGGTGGAGTCACCCTGCCCAGAGCTGGGGGCGGATGTGACTGTCAGCACCATCCTAGGTGCTGGGGACAGGCACAGGGAGGAAGAAAAGATGCTAAAGAGCCATCAGCTGCCCTATTGAAAGTCTGAGAGTGTAAAATCAAAGGAAAAACATTTGGATTTTCTTCTTCAATATTGCTTTTTGTGTTCACAGATTCTGGTAATGACAACTCCAGAAACATGAACTCGATCTATACAGGATTATGAACCTGTAAAATACAATATACTAGCCATAGGAACAGATCTTGTGGCATCTGGGTCCAAAAGCCCACAGTTTTGTATTAAAAAAGCAGCCTCACTTATCTGCAAAATATGTTGGAAGTTTTTTAACAACATATTGAGTTTAAAAAAAAAGAAAGTCGTGTGTAAATGTCACCCTTAAAACCTGCTTTAAAAAAAGATTTCTGCTTGTGGCTCTGGGTGTGCCTACCAGCATATGGAGCATATTCATTTCCAACCTAGTTTCTGGCTTAATATAGTGAAGACTGCATTAGTGATTGTTGTCATGACATTTCCGTCTGCAAGATTAAAGTGTTTCCATTCTAGCATCCACAGCTATTATTGAAATAACATAATTTGTGAGTTATATGAACTTGCCCCTTGCCTAGGAGGATGAGTTGATGAGGCATTTGTATGAAGAACAATGTTTCATTATTAACGGTAAAAATATGAAGGTCTTCACAACCGGTTTCTTTGTAACTTGTGCATGACCCTCTGCTTTATTTTTAGGTTCAGATGTTGATAAGGAGCTGTTGTGCTGTGGCAGTGTAGCACTAAGGAAATTTCACTCTCATAACAGCTTCTGCAGCACTTGGCCATCACAGAGAGTAGTGGCAAATCCCAGCAGTGCCATCTGAAACACTCATCCAGTGACTCTTCTCTGCTTGGCAACTGCCTCTCTTCTCAGTACCTACTGTCTGCACCCCTTCCAGAGTTTCTGTAGGACACCAGCTGATTCCAAGGCAAATTTACTTTTTTAATAAAAGTGAAATGCACAGCCAGCATAACAGAGAAGGCACTGGATTACTGCGAAGCAAAACTAGGACATGTAGCAGAGTAGGTTCAGCAGCTGCAAAGGCTTCTCTCTCTGTTGAGTACCGAAGGCACGTATGATGATTATGTTCTATTAGATGCATCAGATAAATTCCAGAATCCTTCTTAATATGTTTTCCATAGATGCCTGTGCCATGCTGTTCTATTCCAGTCATGGATGCCAGTGGCATACCACATCTTGGGTGCTTAAGACCTTGAAAAGCCTGTTACAGCAAAAGATGAAGACTGTTTTGCAGCACACCTGGGAAAGATATTCCAAGAAAACAACTAAATTTTAAATTATCGGATGGTTATTACAAACCCTTCTGAGGTGATCCAAGGGTGTTTGCTAGTCTGCCTTTCTGAAAAAAAACCCTGAATTCAAAGCGATTGAAACCTAGCTTGCTGATCCATACTTTGTCATGCACATCAAATCATATTTCTGGTCATATTTTTTTATCAGAAGCCAGGACGTATAATCTTGTCTGTGTTTACTTTTGTTAATTCTGACTGTAGTCTGCCAGATTGTTCTGTTCCCCATATTAAAGTTTTAATTAAAAGGCAAAAGAAATGACTAATGTAAAACTCAGTAGCCAATAAATTTAAATTGACAAAGAAAGGGCATTAAAGCTCAAGTATTGCATGTTAATCAACCCTGAAACTTACTTTTCCATGGAAATAACAATATTTCTCAAAAATGGGTTTAGGAACATTGATTCAAATAAAAATCAAACATCCTGCAAAGGCATTTCTGACTAATATTGTTCACCCTTCAGGGGAACCCTCATATCAGTAAGGTTTTATCCATAAGAGCATTTTTTGAGAAAAAATATGGTAAATGAACACAAGTATGTACTTGCACAATTATTCACTTATACAGGCTGATCACGTAACTCAGAAGTTGTGAATTTAAAGGCAAAACCAATGCAATGTGCTTTAGGTGATCAAAGTGCAGCTAATGATTTAGAAGTAGTGAGTATCTGAAGTGAGTTTTACTGAGAAATTTACACATTTGGGATATTCCTATAATTTATTTTGAATATTGGTTAAAGACTTAAAAACTATTCATGGATTGTTTTGAAGCAATGAAGGTTAATGATACTTAAGATTTTTTTTTATTACAAATATTTCATGGTTTTCTACTTACAGCTTTCAGATATATTACTTTCAATTTGTAAAACATGTCATTCTGCTTGTTTGAAAGCAACATAAACATGCTACTTCATTTTACTTCTGAGAAATTGCATAGTCTTTCAAATGTGTACTAACTTTACATACCTCCTTTTTTAAATTGTCAAACTAGAGTAACCTAAGCGTCCTATAAGTATATATTAACTACCACAACAGAGTTAAAGCTGCAGTATATTTATCTCAAGCTTGGTGCCTATTAGGCAGTGGGAGATGCTCAGATAAAGGTTGTCCAAGGAGTGGGATTGCATCAGCCAGGTGGTGGGAAAGGTTTTGCGGAAAAGTGGCCAACTAGCTTGGGCAGGTCGACTCACTTACATCAGAATTTTTTGCTGTGTTAATCACAGCAGAGTGAAATGGGGTGTGCACTTCGTTGTTCAGTATGACACCGACATTTTCTGATGGTCTTCACTAGGAAATGGAGATTTAGCAAGCCTGAATCAGTATTGTTTACCCCTGTCTTTTGTCACTAGCTTCTCTGGTGCAAACCAGGCAAATTTTCTGCAGAATGGGGAACCTTGGAAATCTTGCTAGTTGGTGCTGGGCTTCTGGCATCTCTGCCATGTAGCTCTGGAAGCCCATTTGTACTGGAAGGAAACTGGAAACAGTGTTTCCTGCCCAGAGCTAATCCACCAGGCTTGTCATATTTGTTTCAAAAAAACATATTCTGCTTATCTTTCAAAAAGAACCAGGCCAGGGCTGCTATTCCATGGGAAAAATTGAAAAGGAAATAGGAAGCTTTCCCTTTGATCCATCTTACAAGAGAGTATGCTGCTCGGCAAGGTGGGAGGCTACGCTACCCTCAGTGCCACAGCTAGTTGCTTCTGTTTTGGGAACGGGATAAGCTAAATCAGCAGCAAACAGAATTTTGCAGTTTTAGAAATGTTCCTGCTGAGGCTGACAGTGTTTAGCTATCTTGGTTAAAAAGTTGATACCCTTCCTGAAACAGTGATATATAATACATACTCAAATGAAGTGTAGTCTCTCAGCTTTGTACGGTCATTTACTTCACACTTACCTCTAGAGAAGTCGATAGAGGAATTGCATAGGTCAAACAAAAAATATGCTGTGGCAGGTATATCTTCTGGTATGGAAAAGTTTACAGGAAACAAAGAAGCCTGGCAGAGACTTCAGAGGAAAAGAAGAGATGAAACCTTTGCCAGTCTAGGTGAATATCAAGGGAAATAATATGTTGCACAGGAAAACTCTTCCATTGTACAAGAGAATTAGCTCTGTCCAACTATTCAATATCTTGGGACAAAAGTTAGAACCCAAAGGTGAAAAATAATAACATTTTTCTTCCATTATCACCAAACCAAGTCAAAGACATTCAACATCAGCTTCATATTTGGTAGTTCTCAAGGACAAAAATTATTAGCTATATTGTTAAAGACCATGGGAAACCAAAATATCCAGATCATAAAATGTATATCTTCTATCACAGAACATGCAGTTCTATTTCTATTTCTTGGCTCACAACAAATTAAGAAAAGGCATATGGCATAGATACACCAGAAACATCTGCAGGAAATAGGACTGGAAAAAACATCAGGATTATTAATAAAAGATACTGTGGCCTACAGTGCTGGATAAAATGGTGATGAGCATAAGGAATGATAAACAGTTCTTGCTTTGTGCAATGTATCTGGTTTAGAAAAGAATCTATTTTACAAGCAAGTGCTGTAGAGAAACCATTTCAGTCCAATAACAGTCCAAGAGAAAGTTTCAAATGGTTCAAGAAAGATAATTTTAAGTATGGATTCTGACCGCTCCTGAGTGATCTGGCTTATCTTTAAGTTATCTTTAAGTAAGACTGTCGACATATGCCCTAAACCTAAAAATAATTAATACAAGACAGAATTGAAACAACTAGTAACAATGTTTACAGATGGAGAAGCACAGGTGACTCAAACATGTTTTGAGATTCAAAGCCATTTGGTCCTATTTCAGTGATGCCAGTTACCTCGCCTCCAGAACCATATCACAGCTCACATCATTTAATAAAACATATTAGATTCAGAGATAAAACTCAAGCCTCTGCCAAGTCTAAAGCCTTCAGATGGGCTCAAATCAAGCACACACGCTCAGCAGAGGAAACACATCTTCTGTTTATCTAGGGAAGAGGCACATCAGATCTAGCCTTTAGCCATGTGCATGGAATGATCACAATTATTCAAAAACCAGTTTAGACCCATCAGTTTCATGAGAACTGCCAAAATTATTCTCCTAAAATTATACCACTGCCTGTATTTAGTTGCAGGTGTATTAGATTCCAGTTTTTGGATGTAGTTTGGGTAGCAGAAGGAAACAAAGGCTCTTTCTTAGTTTTCATTAGATGTAAATATTATTGAAAATATGAGCATCCAATGGTAGGAACTCTGAGCTTTTTAGGAGGTTACACAGCTTCAGTGACCCAGAACATTTATGTCAGTAGCTTGGGAGGGTCAGAAAACTGGATTTAGTATCAGGTTTTATCCCAAAAGTCATAGGTAAACTGAAAACAGTTTTCTCAGGGTTTGGATAGAGGGTTTTGCAAAGATTTATCAAAGACAACCTAAATAAAAGTAAGTACATTTTGCAATTTCTGTCCTAGGGAAAGGTTAACATGTAGGTTAATAATTTTCTCTCCAAATCAGGAAAGTTTTTATGTGATGGATTTGAGTTTAAAAATGTTGGGAGATGTCTACATGATTTTATCTGTACCTGGACTGAATGATTCATTCCGACTGACTACAATGACCCAAATGCTCTGTGATTAAACTCATCATTCCACTGAGTTTTTCCTCTTGTGGACTTTGTACATCCAGTATCCAATACTTCCATTTATTATTAACATACATAAGTCCGTAGGACCTGAAAAGATGCATCCCAGAGTCCTGAAAAAATTGGCTGATGTAGTTGCCAAGCTGTATCTTGGGCTGCATCGAAAGGAGCCTGGCTAGCAGGTCAAGGGAGGTGATTCTGTCCCTCTACTCTGCTCTGGTGAGACCTCACCTGCAGTACTGCATCCAGATCTGGAGTCCTCAGTACCAGAGTGACATGAACCTGTTGAAGAGGGTCCAGAGGATGGCCACAAAAATGATCAGAGGGATGGAATACCTCTCCTATGACGAAAGGCTGAGAGTTGGGGTTGTTCAGCCTGGAGAAGAGAAGTTTCTGGGGAGAACTAGAGACTTTTCAGTAGGGCCTGTTGCAACAGGGCAAGGGGTAATGGTTTTAAACTAAAAAAGGGGAGATTCAGACTAGATATAAGGAAGAATTTACAATGTGGGGGGTGAAGCACCAGAAAAGGTTGCCCAGAAAGGTGGTAGATGCCCCATCCCATTCAAGGTCAGGTTAGATGGGGCTCTGAACAACCTGATCTAATTGAAGATGTCCCTGCCATTGCAAGGGGGGCTTGGACTAGATGACCTTTGAAGGTCCCTTCCAACCCAAACTATTCTACAATTTTCTCCTTCACTGAAGGTAAAGAAAAACCTTCAGTGTATCCTGGGCGGAGCAGTTTTTTCCACAACACATGCAGAGGCATGTGTCTCTAGTGGTGAAACGCCATTTGGTTTGAAGATATCTGCAACGAATTACAGGAATATTTTTTTCCTAGAAATACTACTTAGAGGAGAGACTGGGAATTTGAAAAACCCTTCCATAGGGAAATGAGATGCCAGTCAAATGCAGCTAGATGTTTTAAACTGAGTTGATATTATATGTTTAATATGTTGAATTAAAAAAAAAAAAACAAAAAAACCCTCCTGATTCATGTGAAATCAGTTTGATCTAAAATGATCCAGATTTTAACAACCTGAATGATCAGAGATCGTAAAAAGACTTCATTACAGCTAGAAAAGACTGAGAGGTATTGTTATTAAATGCTGTAAGTATCTCAAGGTTTAAACAACAGGGAGAGAGAACAGCTATTGAGCTAGCAAAACCAAACCAGAATTTAAACTAGAGCATATAAATACGAGCTGCTCAAATAAATGAAAGCTGTAATTCAGAGGAAAGTGTAATATGTTACTTCCAATAGGTGCAGCAGCTGCAAGAAATCCATCTCTTTTAAAAATTAAGTGGTATATATTTTTATGAAAAAATTGTTGTTTCTCATTGAATGATAGAACAGCCCAGGTTGGAAGGGATCTCGAAAGACCATCTGATCAAACTTTTCATGGGAAAGAAAGCCTGGATGGGATTATCTAGCATCCTGTCAAATTGCAGCCTGAAAACCTCCAGTGACGGGGATTCTACCAAGTCCCTGGGGAGGTCATTACAGTAAATTATTCTTCTAACTGTAAAAAAAGTTTGTTCTTATATCAAGATGAAATGGCACCAAAGAACTTCATAAATCAAGATCCCAGCATATCAACTGTCAAAGCTGGTTCACGTTCTTTCTTTCCTAGATGAAATATAAATTGAGGGTGTAAAATCAGTTTCCCAAGAAAACTGTTTTTCTGCAAAATTTGAAATTCTTATTTGAAAAGCCATTCTGATATGCCAACACCCCTACACCATGTATCTTAAGCCTTTGAGATTACTTCAAAACAGGCAGCACAACCTTGAGCTCTCTGTCTCTAATCCTTATCAGTAAAATGCAGGTAGTGAATTTTTCTTTCCACTCTCCTAACATTTTCATGTAACTTATCAAGGTGGATGAAGATATATATTAGGTATCTATTAGCTTTTATGTTCAAGATGAGTTAAATGGCAAAATACACCTGAAACCCTGGTCTGTATTCTTATAGCTGTCTCTTACTGTGTGTTCTGACAGTAACTAGTACAATGAAATTACTTTGCTGAGATTTCTGGTTTATAACGAATAAATGGTTTAGAGTTCTCAGAAAAATACATCTTTTATAATTAAAGTTAGAACCATCTATACATTAGGAAAATCTTTCAAATAGCTGAAATTATTAGATAGGTGTGTGCACGGATCGCTTTAAAAAAAAAAAATGGAAAAAAATATCCCAGTGGGATGACATCGTGAGACATCCTTTATACAACAAATCTTGAGCAGAAACTGTGGCTATTACTTGTAAACAAACAATGCTTATTGACCATTGTTCATGAACACTTCAGTATCAGTTTTTACATCTACTTTCTGAATCTTGCAACTTTGCATTCATCTGTTTCAGCTCCTTTGCCTTAAATATTCTGCACAAACTCACAGACAGAATTCTGGTAATACCTATTACCCAATCACAAGCTGTTACTGGTTGCGCTGAGCAAGCCAAGTTGCTTAGTGCTTTTTCCCCATAGAGGTAGATGTACTTGTGCATGCCTTGTGTTTCTCTTAGAACAAGCTGCTCAGATAATGTCACTGCTACTAAAAAATGTCAAGGACATACTTATGTCTAAGTTGAAATTTTCCTCATTAAAATGAATGATTGGCTCATCTTCGAGCAAACTGCATAATTGGTTGTCTCTGTGTAAAGCCTTCACACTCCTATTTTAAGGAAGAAGCACATTATTCTTAGTGCCCAAAACACAGATGCCAACCACTGTGAAGGTGACCCTAATGCTTCAGACAAACTAATATTGGCTAACCCTGACTTCATGCTGGCAGGTTTCCAACTCCATAATAAAGTTCACCAGTCAAGGACTTGCGAGCATTTCATTTTGAACTGTACGTAGAGGGCTTACTTTGTTCCAGTATTAAAAACAGAAAAAAAGAACAGCCCTACAGGGTAGGACAATTCAATTATACCTTTAACCTCTGAAGTCTTCTCTCCAGCCTCAGAGAAAAAAGTGCTGCAAATTTGATTTTGAAACTCCTGACATCAGAATAAATCAAAGCATTTTTGTTGTTCTGAAGAGGATGTGGCATGAAAGTGATACGATAAGCTACACCAAACTGGCAAAAGGATGAGTCCCACACTTAGAGATAACACACAGTTGATTTATAAAGAGCCTTGAAGACGCAGACAACAGCAGTATTTCCTAGATGCCACACAAGCCAGGCCAGGACACTAATCACCAAGACGTGACCCTGGTACCATGGAGTTAGCCCTTACACACTGTCCCACAGGTCAGTCTGAGTTTGAACTCTCTCTTTAGTGCCACATAATCCACAGGGTCCAGACACAGCCTGTGCAATGAGACAACAACCCACATTTTTCAAAATTCACTGTGTGCCCTGAAGGATTGTGTTTAGTAAAACTATGCTACAGCTTGTGACTTATAGCAATTTCATAGAAAGGGTCCATCCTTCTCAGAAAGGCTCTGAGAAATCCCTTCCAGAGGGCATTTTAATGCCCCTGAAGTCCACCAATAGGAGCAGGTGCTCATCCCTCCCCATGGTGTACATTTCAAAAGCAGTTCAATAATAAACTCAAACTTCAGAAATAACAAAGAACAGCACACCTTATTAACATTCCCATAAATCACTAAGAACTAACCTTAGTTGGATTTCAAAGGGCTTCTAGCATGAAGGAATTTTTTTTCTAATATGTCCACCTTTATTTTTGTTATAAAACACTTTCAGACACAGCCCTTAATCATGTCACATGTGGTGCCCTGTGCTCTGCCAACCTGGGAAGAGAAGCTTCTTAAGAAGAACAGATATAACTATTCAGCTGCTAACTGATCAGCTATGAATTCTAGATGAATAACATGCATTGACGTGGGGACTGTCCAAATATTTCCTAAAACTTTTGATTGTTTGACACTGAGGTGAATTTAGCCAATTTGCTAGTGAGCAATTGAGTTTCACAGCTGACATTTTTTCAGCCCTTGCTTGACTGCTTCTTCACCTTCACGAGACAGAGGTGGACATTTGTGGAGCACAGGCTTTATTTGCAGCATGTCCAGTAAAACAAAACCTTCCTTTGTGACTGTGAGCAATAAACAATGATGAAAAAGGAAGGGTAAGGCTCAGGTTGTGTTGCTGAGTAATTGCATTTATAGCTACATAAAAATCAGAGCACATCCACACAAAATCCCTTTCAGAGGTGAAAAATCACACAAAACCCCTCTGTTATCCCCTTTACAAAACCAATTGATTTTCAGACTTCAGCATTTCAAAAAGCACATGCATCTCCCAGGAATAGACACTATGATTCCTGACACGACTTCACTGAGGAGCAATATTGATAGCTTAGAACAAAGGAAAAATTAGAGAATATTCAAAGTAGGAAGGGCCCAGCGAGGCATGTAATTGGGAGAAAACCTCTGGTGAATGTCCACTGTATCAGTGGCAGGAAAGGGCATTGCTTTAATGATTTACATGAATGAGAAAAGACAACTTCATAATTACCAAACTATGCTGGTGTAAAAAACTGAAAATAAATTGTTAGAAAAGCATAGGACATCAATTCAGAAATTTAAAGTGGCAAATTGAGGAAGTCCATTTCTACCTGATTACTTGGAATATATGAAGGAAAGTGAGAAATAATTTATAAGACAATTTAAGATGGTCACATTTGTTTTTTAAAAGCAAAGCCTATGCATGCAGTCAGTCTATGCTGAAATCTGGGAATGCAGAAAGCTCTAATTTATGGCATAGATTTCCAAACAGTGCCAGAGCATATCAGCAGTTTCAGTCAGGGGAACATAAGCTGTTGCTGAAAATCTAGTCCATGATTAGTACCCTGTCTAAGCCAGGGTATCTTCAGAGACTATGGGTGGTTTCTTGTCTGTAAGCTCACATTCTCAGCCTAAGGACCTCTGCACTGAGGTCCCACACAGACAACTGGCAAGATATTTAGTAAGACCTTCATGTCCTGTAAACACACACAGAGTCATTTTAAAATGCAACAGTAATGAGTGTGCATGAGCTTGTAGATACTTCTTTCAAACCAGTTGTAAAAGGATGAGTCATCAGAGCCAGGCTTTTTAAAAGACACACAATTGTTCATAAATAGCATATTTAAAATGTCTGATAAAATATAGTTACAAATAATTCTACCCTGTCTTCTGATTTCTGTCCTATTTCAAAGATGTGAGATAAGAAAGAAGTGCTTTTGCCTACCATGGGATTTCACCTAAATACCTATGAATATCAGAATGAGAGAGAACTTATATTTAAGCCAGGTTCCCATACTGCAGAGAAATGGATTTTCTTGAAGGGGGTATTTGATTTTTGCACTGGCCTGCCTAGTCTCCAAACTGCCCATTTTTTTTTCCTTAGTTAGGAACTTAAAAACCTGTCACGCAGCCGAAGTAGACTATTTCATCTACTAATTTTTAGGTACTGTGCTCCTACACAGCAAGACAATCAGTAACTATCCTTTAGAATGAAATTAAGTATAGTAATCTTACTCACAGACCCCTTCTGTGCCCAGGAATTGCACCTTCCATCTCCCTTCTCAGAGCAGCTTGAATTCAATATTTCAGGAAAGGCTTAGCACATTTCCTATTATGTTCAGGTTTCCTGTTCATCCTCAGCCTCACAGGCAAGGGAAAGTAGTGTCATGAAGATACTTGGATAAGGAGTAGTCATAAAATGTTAAATCCCTTGTAAAAAGCTTCCTACATCCGTGGTGTTCTGACATGGAAATAATGGCATATTTAGGTTGATCTAAGTTCTTTCTGAACCACCTTACTTCCACAGGCTTCTTTCCAAACCAGGACAAGGAATGGTGCCAGCACTAACAACAATAGCTTCATTCAGATAACACATCCAGCTTTGATCAGCCATAAATACATTGCTACCTAGTAGACCCTGTTCTGCAGAGGTCACTCATTATGGGCTCCAGTTTCTTCCTTGTCATTATGTTTTAAAATCAGGCCCTCTTCTGCACCAGTATAGCAAACACATGGGCAAAATACCAGACTACTGGTATTCTTTAACCTAGTTTTTTGAGTCAGAGAAAATGCCAAATACCTTATCATCAACAAAACTATATTCAGAGTCTGGCTACAGTAAGGGATCTCTCCTACACTTCACATAAGACCAAGTGCCAGTTGCCATGTACCACTCAGAGGGAGGGTATCAGGCTTGCAACTTTCTCCTCTGAACCTACTGCAGAGTTGGGTGGTGGAGGAGGCAAAGGCACTCTGAGCTTTCCATTGTAGAGCAGAAAGCACATTTTCCATGCTCATGAAGGCGTGGTGCAGTTTTTTCTCAAAGTCCTCTGAAAATCTGAGTGGCAAAAGGGGTGTAAAAAGGGAATTAGACACTTCTCTGGAACCACCAACTGCTTTTTAGAGGCAACTAAGCAACAGTGAAGTCGGTAGTTCCCAGTAAAAAATATTTCAGGAGAGATATAGCCTCAAATTGCACTCATTCACAAAGTGCACTTAATATTTGGGTGGCTCTTGGTAAGAGGAGGCAAGTTCTGAAACAAGAATACAGGCAGCACAGTCATCTCACAGGCTACTCATATACCGTTGCTCCTGTCCTAACTGACCCTGGTATCTCCTGGGACACTGGAAAGGAAAGCAAAGAGCTTGAAGGCAGCGCCCTTCATTGATGCACTGACTGGAAAATACAGATAATTTTGCAAAGATGAGGAACCTTGCAGAACCTTTTTCTGTCACCCCAAACCATTCTGCAGACCTAGATATGACGGTGTGAAGCAGATTTCAGGAAACAATTCTGCTTTACTGTTCCTGTAGTACAGTGCAAAACATTATCTATGACCCTTCTAAACACAGAATTGCAAGAACCATTAAAATTGGAAGGATAGACTTCAAGTCACTGTTATTGTACAAATACCACATATATTAATCATTGATTGTGTCTGATGAACCCTTTCGGCACCATGGAAAGCCATAGCAAATACCAGTTGCAAGCTAAAGAAACTGGAAAATACATGTTAAGTAATTTAAACATTTCAGAAATCTTGTTTTTTTCTAAAGCTACAAAAGATGTCTAAAGCCTTCAGGATAAGCTATGAAAGTGACATCAGTAAAAGGTCATGGAAGTTACAGAACACAGCTGTTACTATGTATACTAACAGGACCCAATTTATACCTTGAAGCTGTCTAATTGACTATGCATCATATCCACCCATATGCCAGTTGCTCTCCTGTACTGTCCCTAGTTACAAATATCTCCTCTGACATGCAGTAATAACCCACATATTGCTATTGCAAACAGATACACCCAGATTAACGTAGAACATGAGACGCTACTTTTGTATTGCACAACACGCTTTCCTGTTTTCTGTTGGGGGCTATTTATAGTTGACAGAGGGACTTTTTAATAGGACTACAGAGAACTGGAGATCACACTCGTGTTTTACACCATGTGTTCTGGACTTAACAGCAAGAAATTGTGGGACTTATTGATTTGAAATGATGGAAAGCAAGCTTGTGTGTTTTGCTTGGTTATAGGATGTTCATAAGCCATCAATATGATGTTGTTGTGAAAAAAAGTGAAATGCAATTTTGGAATACATCAGATTAAGTATTTCCATGACATAAGCAACTTCAGTTGACGATAGATGAATCTAGAGAAGAACAGCTGCAGAAAGGGATTAATAGGATAATCAAGGCTTTTTCACAGGAGGAAACCAAAAAAAGACTTGGATATTGAATTGAAGGAACATCATCTAAGCACTCATAGCTATAAAATGTTTATGAATAAACACAGACTCAAAAATAGAGATTGATGAGCATTGGCTCTAAAAGAGCTAACTGGTAGGAGCTGTGAGAACAAAGATAATATTAGATCTAGATATTATCAAATACATACATGTCATATTACAGCAGAGCAGTTGGTTTAGTTATACATCCTGTACTAGCAATGGAATTTAGCATGCAATGACTAGCTTTGAAAAACATCACAGGGGAACCTCTACATCTATACCAGCATTTTCATGTAAACCAAAGCTTATAACTTTGTGTACATGCAACATTTGAACATATAACACAGAGCTGCCAAAGAGGACATTAAAACAGACTCAGACACTACTGTTGAGAGCATGACCAGCGGTTCTTCTCAGTGTAATTTGCAATTATAAGCAGAAAACCCTGTAAGAGGTGCACTCCTCCTGAGAAGGACAAACCCTTCTCTCCCTGTCAAAGACAGAATAAAGGGCTACAGGAACTATTAGTCTAAGCCTGCAGGGATCTTATGCCCATAAACAAGAATTTTGCAGCCTTTTTATGAAGAACTGATGTGCAGATTCTACAGTTCCAGTGTTTTGCAATGACAAGATTTCTTTGCAAAATCACCAAGAGTTATTATGCTTGATGAAGTACAGAGAACTCCATAAAATCTTCAGTAAAACCAGGCTCCAGGGTTTTCAAATTCATATCACAGTTCTACAATGTATGAAAGGTGAGATCCTTTATTGTTACTTCACCTTCCATGTTCTTCCAAGACAAAAGTAATCCCCTCCCCACAAAGAACTGTTCACCTAAAGTGAATCTAAGACTATTTCCAAGAAATCTTTTACAGAGTTAAAAGCTAGAAGCAGAAAAAGATTAATTTGCCACAGGAGTGGTGGCTGACTGACTGACTTGCAGTTGATCGTGCACCATTTGAGGAATGAGATCCGAAATTCTGAGACTCGTCCTCTGTATCCACTTTTCTCAAAAGTATCTCATGATGAATCTATCCTGCAGTTATGAAAATGCAACAACGAAAAACAGGTGCTCAAACTGTAGTGCTGCATATAGGAAACAAAAACACTGAAAAACCTTTTCCAATCCATAAGATCTGCACTACTGTGGAAATTGAAGAGCCAAGTGAATACTGAAGCACTTTTCTAAAGTTCTTAGCTAAGAAGCAGCATTCAGAGCTGAAATGTTTTATGAACAAAACTTGCCTGGATATAGCATTTCTTATAGCTAATGCACCTGTTCTACTTCATACACTTCTCAGTATGGATGTATATGGAGTAATAGGTTTAGGTTTACACCTGTTCTGAGAAACTTACCTTCTGAGATGAGAGCAAAATACACTTTAGAGGAAGAAGAGAAAAACTGGTGAGATGGAAATAGTTGCTTTACTGTTTCCTTTTCTGTCTCTATTATCATTTACTCGGAGTAGATTGTATTCATAGAAAATGGAAAACATGCACAAGGAAATTAATTTGCTTGTGTTGTTTACTACATTTAGATATCCTCATGCTGACTTGTTGGTGTATTATTGCTAGCTAAGCCCTAAGCAACACAAGAACTAATACTGATCTCTGCAGAGACAATAAAGTGCTTCCCAGGTATCCCTGAAGATCCAAAAGAGATTGCTCACATTGCAAATAAGTTTGACAGCAGAGATAAAATAGACACAGTTAGGAGCTGCAAACCAGAGGTCTATGTTAATGATACATCAAAAAGTAAAGTTTTCTCTGCAGGTGGTCAGGCAAATGAAACACAAATTAGCAAAAAAGAGCTCTGATTTGAGTCTTCTCCTCATTCCTGTCTTAACACCTCATGTGGAATTAATTTTCCACAAGGAGAACTGTGCAGAAACAAAATCAGAACGGCATGGCTTAAAGCCATTTTAACACTTCTTTATACATCTGCACTTTATGCAAGAAATATTCCCTGTTGCAAGCCTGACTAGCCCCTTTATGTCACTAATATTCTGGTATTTTATCTGATTCCTTAATTAACTGACTTTTAAATCCAGCTTTTAAAGTAAACAAGTCAAGTAAGAAGGAATTAGAAGGGCTTTTTCATATAGACACTTTCTAAGCATTATACCTTCTTCCAACCCCCAGACGAGCATGCATTTTTAGTGTTGGTCTGTGTATCTTATGCGTTATTTAAAGATATTACTTTAGGTCAAGTTGAACATAATGTAACTGTTTTTTAAAAAGTTTAAAATGGAGCTGCATGCTTTGAACGAGTATGACCACATTTTACTGTCACCTCAGCTTTACAGCTACTGAGATATAGTTATTAATTGATCTCTTCCTCTGGCCTTTAATAGAACTTGGGCCTATTGTATGCCTGGAAGAATAGTTCTTGAAATAATTTCTAATTGCTTTTCACTCTAAAACATGCTCTGATTAATTACCAGTTGCTTTACATGGTTTGCTGGACTGTGTTTTTCTTTTTACTACAATTAACTTTTCTTTAAACAGATGGATGCTAATATATCACACAGCCTTGAAAACTTCTGTTACAATGGATCTACCTGAATTAATCCAGCTTCATGTCAGTAACATTTGCCAGGTGGTACAACATTTTGATTATTTTGCATTTGGATTGTAAAATTATCTTCTTTACATGCTTAGAATTGTTCTGCAAAATTTCTACCTAATGTTCAGTTTATAACTGGGAACACTGAGCTTAGGAACAAGCCTCTTATACATTAACATAAAATACGATCATTTTAATCCCTTAACAAATGTAATTGCTACTTATGTGAAAAACAAGATGGTTGTTTAATTTTTGTACTTGTAAATACCTATTTGCTAAATTAAATACTTCAGTGTGCCCTTCTAAAGCATGCTCTCTGGAGACATCTCAGACTTCCAAAATGAAAATAGAAATATTATTCTACATTCTTAGGCTGATCCAATAAATTTAAATTTAAATCTAGGCAGTTGCTATCTATCTTTAATATAGTCACCATTAAAAAAAAAAAAGTCAAATACTCTGAAGTCTTCACAACTCCAAAAGAGGGAAACCAATGATGATAAATTATGATATTGTGAGCTTGGGAAATGGCTGGGCAATCCAGCAGAGAAAGATACAGGTCTTTCTGCACTGAGGTAGCCAAGAAAGTGTACCTCTGATTTCATCTGACTCTAACCACCACTGAGTCATCTGAGCCCAGAGGCCCTCCCACATTGCATCTGCGAGGACTTACTCAAGAGCAACCTCAGACCTGAGTTTATTCTGTGAATTTGTGTGGTTTCTAGATCTTCCTAGCTCTAGGTCTTTCCAGATGTTCCCAGTCCTGGAAACTAAGGGAAGAGATAACCCCAATGTTAGTCAATGGGAAGGGGCTGCACAGGAGTGTCCATCTTCCTGAGCCTCAAGACAGAGTCTTCTGCTGGAGGAGCTGAAGAGAAACTATGGTGCTGTGCTGCAGCTAGGAAGTATGTGAATTGCCACTGATGTGGGGCAAAAATCAAGAAACAGAGGATAATGTCCTCTTTGTCTCCATAAAATGCTTTCCCCAAGACATCAGTCTCTGACAGAAGTCCAGGGTTGACATTTACCCTGTATCTAGAGCAGTGTAAGCACCTTGTGGAGACAGCTAGTATATCCTGCCATTCCAAGTCTCCATGGTGGCAGAATAGCTCTTCATAGCCCTTCATCCTCAATTCGTCCAAAGTCTAGCCAAATCTTAGAGGTTAACAGCAGATAGGAGCCTCTGTCATGAGCCTACATATTGTGAGCTAAGTGCTAAAAAAATAAGAACAAACATGAGCTGTTCCTCACTGAAAATCAGAGCAATGTCAGTGCAAGGAAAATAACACATAGAAATGCCTACCTAAAATCAATTATCCACAGAAGCAATCATTCTCAGTGGCCTCAGAGACTACAGGAGAGAGAACATTCAGATCCATCATCTTTCCCCATCCCTTGTATTTTGCAGGCTGGATGCTTTGTGTTCAAATGAGGAGAGCAAGAAGAGCTGTACAGCTGGTGTGCTGCTGCGTCCCTGTGGACAGCTGAAATTCTCCTCATCTCCACATACAGGACTGGCAGCAGTTGCTGTTACACAGACCACTGCTATAAAACAGAGTTCCTGTAGGGGAAAGGCAGAACAGACACAATATTGGTTATTACTAAGCATCCATAACTGAAGTGGAAAAATGTTCTGTTTCACTGTTATAAAACTCATTCAGTGTTGGTGGAGACACTGCAGAGATTACACAAGATAATTTCTCTCAGCACTCAGGAAAACAGGAACTAAATGTTCAGCATCTCACTTCATCTCATGGAAAATTGTTAGCCTAAATACAAAAAAAATGCAGTATTTTTCTAAAAATATTCACAAAAGGATAGTGAGAGTTCACACATTCCCTTAATGGTCATCTTAATATATTAAGGTCAGCTGTATGAGAGGGGTTACCTGCAGCAAAACAACAGCTGGTATTGTTAAAACCAGGGGTGAGTCACTCTGAATTCCCCAGATGTTTCTGCATGTCTAAGTCAATTGCGGAGAGCGGTCTACCCCACTTCTCTGAGTCAGAGTAGTCTGTTCTAAAACTGGATATGTCAGTGGATGGCATGCTAACTTTTTTTTTTTGTCCTACGCTAGCCCTTGACAGCTTGTGTCCTTCATTTCTCTGTTCTGTATTTCTATCCCAGTCCCACATGAACACCAGGATAAGCTGGTATTGAAGTTACAGGTGCCTGAGCACACATAGCAACAAGAATATTGGACGTCCAAAAGCTGCAAAGTTAGTGCACTTGTCCTGTCAATAGTGATGTGCTGTGTCTCTGGGACATCTCTGCAATCTCCAGGTAAAAGCTTATGTTTGTAACAACCTTGCTGCTTATGACTAATCTACCTGTAAAAGAAGCATAATGAAGGTTCATCTACTCAGATTATAGCTACACATACCTGTTGCTACAGAGCCACTAAAGAGCTGGACCTGCCAGGCACTTCTGCTTCTAGAAGCCTGTAATGACAGGAAAACAATGTAATCAGATTCATGTTAGAAACCAACAGGCACACTGGCTATCGCTGATAGCAATCTTTCCTCCCATGTACACAGAGCATCCTCTCAGAGCACTAGAAAACCAGCTGAGTATATGGATAAAAACACCCCTGCACTTCAACGCTCTGCTGAACTGAGCCTTGACAAATGTCCTCAGACTCCCCATGCCTGCCTCCCAAGTGCATCTGTTTACTCTCAAGGATGCAGATGTAATAAAAGCCCAATCTGTCTTGTTCCACTGTGTCTTTGATACTTTAAAGCCTTAGCCTCAGTAACATTAAGAGTTTACCATTTACAACTCTGTAACCTTTTACCTAAGCCACTGATGCAGCATTTCCAAAGTCTCTGTGTCATTATTTTTCCCTTATCGTTACCATCCAATTGTACTCTTATTCTTGCTCTCACAGCCTTGCACTTGCAAATTCTGATGGCATTGTTATGGGAGGTTCTCATGTTCAAGTACCATGCGCACCACCAGCATCAGAATCAGCCTTCTCATTGCTTCCTTTCATTCCCTTTTAATAGATTTTTTTTTAATATATATATTAGAAAAATCCAAAGTACAGTGCACAAGGAAGCAGTTAATAGCCAGTGAACTCCTCTAACAAATAACCAATAATTTATGTGTACAGCAGCATAGCAACTAGTCAGTGTATAACTAATAACTAATAACATGATAATTGGGAACAACCCAGAAGGAGTTTGTGTGGGTCCTAATGAAAAATATATATAGCATTAGAGGTAAGATGTCAAAACTCATCAAAATCATCATCATTATCACAGCTTGCTGCACTGGAGAGACCCCCATATGCAAAATGGCAAAAGAAAATCATAATAGTCTTTTTGGGATACCCATCTGTTTCATTGTGTCAACTTTGATGTTTCAAGAAGAAATCCTTCTTTGACCTATTTTGACTTTTCTAGTGTCCTCTTTTGTCCCTCCTAACTTTATCTCAAACTTGTAAAGTGGTTGACACCAGATGGTTATGCAAAGCCTTTTTTGTTTGCCCTGATACATTTGTGAAAGTGAGTACAATATGCCTTCCTCAGGTTCCCCACGGCCACATATCCCCCTCTCTGCCCTGAAAAAAAATAACTATCTTTACCCAGTCTACTTTCTCTCTTCAAACTTGTGGTTTTGCAGTGTTACACAACAAACCACTGAACAAGTATCTGAAGATCAGCTGCTTCCTTTTGCTTGAAAATGACTGAAAACAGCACATTAGAGCTCAGTAAGTCAAATGCCAGTCCCAGATGATGAGATGACCACGGGAGCCAGCAGTGATCATCTATTCAAACCACTGTTCCTAACAGAGCCTTGTACTGCTGGAAATCCTGCAAAGGTTCCTTTGCAGTGAGCTTTGTGCTGCAGGCTGGGTCACCTCTACTATGGGTTTGACAGAGGCAGGTTACAGCAGAAGGGCAGACTGAGCAGCTCCTAGCCTCTGGCAGTCACCTGTGTTCAATAGACACCAGAGCCCAGAAACAGAAAAAGACTCAAATCATGCAAGTATTTCACCAGGGTACATGTTGCACAGTCTCTACTATGAACAAAACTGCAGCAGATCGACATACTAAAGAGATCTAAGTCTAAGTTTCAAAACTAGGCTGAAACCACAGTGAGGAGTCTCCTAACATGAAGACAGTACTAGGAATGATGAGAAGGTCTTAATGTAGCAATAATATTTCTGGCAATCATAGGAGAAATCTACTATATATGCACCTGCGAAGGGTCATTACAACATCCTACCTACAAGACTTTTTTCTCTCAAATGCTCTTCAAAAATAATTTAGATTTGAATGAAGATGGCCTAGAAGTCTGGTAATCATAGAATCGTAGAACATCCCAAGTTGGAAGGGACCCACAAGGATCATCGAATTCAACTCCTGTCCCTGCACATGACAACCCCACAGTTCACACCGTATGTCTGAGGGCATTGTTCAATTACTTCTTGAATATTGTCAGGTTTGGGGACACAACTACCTCCCTGGGGAGCCTGTTCCAGTGCTTCACCACCCTCTGGGTGGAGAACCCTTTCCTAATATCCAACCTAAACCTCCTCTGGCACATCTTCCTGCTATTCCCTTGTCTTCTATTGTTTGTTGCCAAAGAGAAGAGATCAGGACCTACCCCTCCTCCTCTCCTTGTGAGGAAGCTGTAGCCACAATGAGGTCTCCCCTCAGTCTAATCTTCTCCAGGCTGAACAATCCAAGTGACTTTGGGCACTCGTCATATAGCTTCCCCACTAAACCCTTCACCAACTTTGTGGCCCTCTTCTGGGCCATTTCAATGGTTTCGCAGTTCTGTTTTCCCAGTGAAAAAGAACATTGCTTCCCCAGCTGCTCCAAGAAAAGCTAATGCAATGGTCTCATAAAGCTAACTACTAATATTTGGTCAAACAGGCACAGAGGTATCCACTATCTGCAAGTTCTTTCAGAAAAAGACCAGTTGAAAAATAGAACAGAAGATAGGATTTCACTTGAAAGTCTTTGCTTAATTTAGTAGATTCCAAAGTAGCCAGTTGTACGTGAAGCATATAAGATTCTTTCAGGGTTTCTCTGGGGAAAAGCAAAGAGCTCAGACATTTCCTGCAGGCAAATGAGGTGTGCTTCATTTTAGATGCCTATAAAAGCAAGGCAATTTTAGGTTAGATTTCTGTGAAATCCTTCTCTGTGGGAAAGGCCATATTGTAATGTATCCTTCCCTGCCTCCTGTAGCATTTCATAAATCCTTCTCTGTAGGAAACTATGTTTCAGCTGTTATGTTCCAAAAACTCTCAACTGCTATGAAGTTTAACTCAATCATGATATATGCAGTCTTAGCTATTCCTTTCAATAAAACATGTTTTCTTACTCTCATATTTAAAAATAATATTTCTAAATGTCATGTTTTAACAAGAAAAATAATATTATAATTACAATCAAGTTATTAAAATAATTTTATACGTGTTTGCTTGTTTGCCCTAAAGGGATCGAAAACCATTCCAATAACATGATACAGCAGGCAGTTTCACAGAAAAAGCACTCCGCAAAATATTCATAACACCTCCTGTTTTTTTGCTAACATAGTAAAATTTGCTAAGAAAAGTATTGCCATACAATAACAACTAAAAAAATCAGATCTATGTCTACTATAGATTATGTTTTAAATAAATATCTGAATTCAAATAAGCCATCCTTTGGCAAAATAGCAGATATACATAAGACTTTCTTTTAAGGACCTTAGAGTCTTTGAAACCTATTGCCTAAGTCAGAGTTCACATTGAAGACCTCTTTGTGTTGCAAGGATACCAAATATGTCAGAAAGGAGACATAAACTGCTACATTTCTGTACCTAAGGATCTATTTCCTCCCCTTCTTGGCCTTGGGTAAAACCTAGTCCTATAAATTCAGCTTATTTGAGGAATGTTGCAATTTAAAATTGACTTGGGTCATGGACTCACAGATGAATCAAGGAAGTTTCTTTGCTGCCCAGGATAGGGAAGAATGATGTACAAAAGATGCTACCCCTCCCTTTGAGCTGTTACCTCTGCCCTAACCTGGCTCATTTTACCTCCATTGCACTGCTCAGATTTTCCTGGGCATGTTATCTTTTCCAGAGCTACCTGAACATTTGCACTCAGCAGGTACCAAGAGCAGTAACTTGCATACTTCAGTCCAGAAGCAACCTGTCTTAGGGCTGCTTCATTCATGTCAGTCACAGCTTTAGTCAAAATGTGTCCACAATAGAAATGTGAACTTCCTGCCTGCCAACAACAGAGGAAGCTGTGCTGTAAGACCCCACTGCTGCCTGGCATGCAGTCACTGAAACTGTTGGCAAAAAAGCCTTCTGAAGGCTTCTATTGCTTTAGTCTGTTGTGTGTTTCCACCTCTTCAGACAAGAAAAAAAAAAGAAAAAAAAAAAAAAAAAAAAAAAAACACAACACCAGAAAAACTTTCAGAAAATAGACAAATGAGGTGGTGTTTCTGTGAAGGGGGTGTTAACTGCTGATGAACACAGTAGACACTGTCAGCTCCACTCCACTCCTGTCCCATAGTCTGAAATCCTATTCATCAGCTTCTCACTTTGTTTTCATCCCATAAATCAAATACGGGAACATAAAAAATATTCATCTCACTAGTAATGCTCTGGATTGGGATATGATGCTTGCCTTTGCAGAGGTGATTGATTATGGCACTTTTGAGTAAATTACTGTTGTAGAGAGACAGCAGTATATGACATGCTACACTTCCTCTGATGGACTGCATTGGAAGTGCAGGATGTGACCACATATCTATGTCAGGCTATTGTGATGACTGTGAACCTCATTTAAAAGCAAAATCATCATTTTGAAAAATTTCTCCTCTCCTCCTCTCCTCTCCTCTCCTCTCCTCTCCTCTCCTCTCCTCTCCTCTCCTCTCCTCTCCTCTCCTCTCCTCTCCTCTCCTCTCCTCTCCTCTCCTCTCCTCTCCTCTCCTCTCCTCTCCTCTCCTCTTCTTTTCCCATCTCCATTCTTAGTACATTTACTTAGTTTGCTGAGGTAAACCAGCCAAATGTAAAATCAAATTATTTAAGGAACATTATAGGATATAAGATAGTCAGCATTAGTATAATAGTAATTGTAATGTGCAAAATATTGCAAATTCTGTGTTTTACTGAGGCAAATACAACAATACGTTAGCGAGTAAACTGACTAGAATTCAGAGAAGGAAAGTTGCAACACTTGATTGCATCAAAAAGCATCAATTTACAGAGCAAAGTTTAAGTCAGTATCTAGTGTGAATCATTCTGAATCCAATAAAAATGAACACAAGTCACTGGAAAGGATTCTCACTGCATTTTGTATGCTTTATATCATTACCTGTAGATCTCAATAGATAGTCCGAGCTTGGACTAACCCTCCAAGACATCAGTGAGTCATCATCATCAACAATTAAGTGAAAGGCTGATTTTTGAAACTTTTGCTCCACTGGAATATTCATATTAAGGCCTGTTATAGTACTAAGTTACTTTCTTAATCCATCTGCCTGCTACATGACAGTAACTCACTAAGGAATGGACAGGGACGATATCATAGAAAAAAGATTACCTGTGTAAATCATGGAGATGCATTGTGTCTCTCTGTGGAACTGTCTTACTTCAAAAAACAGGAGGGTTTAAAACATAATGGTCACTTATGTTGACCTTGTAAGGTTGAATGTATATAAAGTAATCCTGGATGAGAGTTACAAATTTAATTCTCACATAGCTGTCTTTTTTCAGTTGACTGATGAGTGACTTTCAATTTTTCTATTTTAAAAGGAGGCAAAAAAGTGTACAGAAAGAAGTAAAATTTACCACTAAGTACATCAAGACAAAATTCCCATTCCAGCCCTAGGTCAGTTTTCTCAATTTTGAACAAAGAACTGAAACAAATCCGAAACTGCATCACCATTATCAGACAGATCTCAAGGAATTTGCTGGGACTTAGGCACAAGATCAAAGCTTTCCTGAAAGGGATAGAATTACTTGTGCCAAAATACTTTGTTCTTTTGTGCTCATGGCTGAATTTTCTGATTCCACAGATGAAATGACCTGTATGTCACTATCCAATCCTAATGTCTTACCTACACAGTTTCCTCCCTTTGGAAAATTTTCAGAACCTGAGAAATGTTTGACATGACAAGTTTTTTTAAAAAAATTGAGAGTATGTGAGCTGACCTTCTTTATCATTCTCCTTTATTGCAAATACTTTATAAATACAAATATATTATTATACACACATATATATATGTTTTATGCATACATTTATTTTAATATATGTGTTTTGCATATATGTATATCTGGAATTTTCTTTTACATTCTTCACACGCCTTAGCTACTGAGTGATTTCCCTCTTTTTCGTCTCAATACTGAAAGAAAAGTCTACACTGAAATAGCTAGAACAGTGCCTTCGTCATCACATTCCTCTCCTCCTGTCCCCTGTCTGAGCTGTGTGTGAAACACAAATTAATACCATGCTCTATATAGTTCTTACCTTCTGTAGAAAAATACATCAAAAAACAAGGGTGGATGCAGTGTAGCAGCAACATAGAAACCACTTGAGCATCTCAGAAGCATCATACCTGCCACACAGCACAAAACAATTAGGAGATGAGAGATGATAAGAGCCAACACTGATTTTTAATATCATGCTGTGATTCATTGGGCTACAGAAGATGAAAAGGACATTGCCCAGACGGTCAATAAGTAGAACTAGACAAAGTATAGCACAAAGCTAATTTCTAAATAGAATTTTAAACAATCATTGTTTATCATCTTGCCAGCCACAGACTCTAATGTCTTTGGGGCCTGTCTGGAACAACTCAAGGGATCAATCAACAGCTATCCACTAAAAATTATTTGCCTTTTATTTATGAATAAAATTTACATAGACAATTCACAAGTCACAGAAAACCAGTAAATTAGGTCCTGTCCTTGTCTCATGCCAGATCTTCCCAAATAACACACTTGCTCTTTCTTGTCCTCATCTGTTTCCTGTTTGTTTGTATTTTTTAAGGCTATATACTCAGTATTTGGCCTCCAAACAAACATAAACTAAGCTAATCAGGAAATCCTAGTGACAGGAAACTTGAATCCATCAAGATATGAGTCAGTTCCATCTCTAAGTCAACAAATAAGTTGCCCTTGATTTCATAAAATGTCCAATTAGTCTAAGAAGTGGCTATTACCATCCTGGCACTTCCTCTGCATGATCACAGTTGCACAGCAGTTAAATCTGCCTTTCCTCACCAGTTGTCCATGCACACTCCCAATCTGAATACTTATTACTGAAATAATTCAGTGATTCATTTTCAAAGTCAACAGCAAACGTGAAACCAAAAGAAATTAAATTACACATATTTACATTGACTGTAACATAGAAAAGAAATGCCTAACCAAAGATTATTCCTGGAAGCAAAAAAAAATCTCCAATAACAGACATGAAAACATCCCTTCTATAATAAACAATTCAACAAAACTTTACTGGTTCCCAACTGCATAATTCATTGAACTGGAAAAACAAAAGATTGTGAATGTTACCCAGAAGTGTACTTCAGATGTACACAGATGTTTCTGCTAAAACTCCTCCTAATTCAGTGACAGGAATTATACTGATACAGAGAAATCAGTGATGTATGTAGGTAGGGTATCTCTCCTGAAACGAGAACAGCATCAACTAAAATTAGGTCTTTTGGTTCTTTTCAAGTAACATAAAGTCTTGGATGCTGGCATGGAGAACGGCTCCCTCAGAGATTATGCGTACCAAAAGATATCACAGAGCTTCAGAAAGCCTTGCAGAACATATGAGGACAAATGTATTTTACAGTGAACAAGGAATAGTTTATCCATAAGAAGGCAAACAAAATAGACTACTACAGATGAAGGGGAGGAAAGGGAAGGGAAGGGGAAGGGAGGAGAGGGGAGGGGGGGGTGGGGAATGGGATATTTGATGTCATTACTGCTCCCAAAATTACATTGTTTCAGCATTTCATTACTGCTCCCAAAATTACATTGTTTCGGCATTTGAACAGAAGTGTTGCAGAAAATGGAAAAAAAAAAAAAAAAATTTATCTTTCTATTTTCAGATGCTAATCATGGAGTTTTCTCCAAAATTGTCTCCAAATTATTCAACATTTCAGAGTATATATAATTTTGTCAGACAACCCAACCAAATGTTCATGTCAACTGCTATCTGAAAACCCCACGATACTGAATATTTGGAATTGGCATGCTTTCTTCTAGTGTCATGATACAGCATTACTATGCCCTGTGCTTTTTCGGGAGAGTGATGGTACACCTTGTGACTCTGCAATCATAAAAGATTTCAGTGTAATTTTTGCAGGAGTAGACACAGTATACACCAATATTCCATCCAATTATTTCTCTTTGATCTTTTGAGAGGTTTCAGCCTTTGCTCTAGAATGTTTTTAACCCAGCAGCTGTACCCTTCAGAAGAAGAAGAAACATCAGTTAATGGGTAGAAGTAGTGCCTTTGTCCAATTTGCCACCTTCCTTCTCCATGGAGAATGTGATGCAAAGACAAAATGTTTCTGTTGTAACCGAGATGGTCTCACTAGAGACTCACCGATAAACACTGTGAAACCTTCAATAAGTCATTAGTATGATTCTATGACTGTATGATTAGCTATATACAGCTTAGGTAGAGTATAGACAAGTGTGTTTTGGAAAGAAATTATGCAAGCGTGCTGATAAGACATTTAATATCACTTTGCTTCTCATGGCAAATAGCAACATAGCCCATTTCTAAGTGCACCTGTGTCTAGAGTATGCTATGTTCTAAGTAGGTTACCTGTTGAACAGTGTGAGTATGCTACATCGCTACATCTACAGTTTTCCAGTACCAGTTGTGCACTATCTTTGTGCTTTCTTTTCAGAGTCGCAGTAACCTGACAGAAAGCTGAGCAAGCTGAGCTGATTTTTCAACATGTGAAAGGGCTACCAGAAATACTTCTGACTGCCAGGCCACCCTTTAATGTGTGCCCCACTCCAATGTGTAAAGGACTTGGTAATATCTTTTGCTCGCTGTGTTTTGTTTATTTTCTTCCTGCAAATCATATATGAAAAGCGAAAGGAAGTATTTCTATTCTGAAATGACCAAGTAGAATGGGAGATGCATGGGTTTCAGTTATTTAAAAAGAGAATGTTTTCCAAGTTCATTTTTAAAAAATATGTCATTTTCTAAATATGTATGTCTTGAAGGGTTAATGTTATCCCCCAAATAAAGGAATCAGTAGTCCAAGGATTTGCTTGGATTGTTCTGAAATTGAATCTGTTTCTTAACAAAACAAACAAACAATAAAGTGGACCAAGTCAAATATTTTTTCCTTTTTTTTTTTTTTTTTAATTGTGCTCATGATGCCAAAAATAGTTATTATTCTCCCAACTGTAGCCATCTATCTTCCAGAAATAGCCTTCTTGGAGGCAAACAAACAAAACAACATTGCTGATATTTTAGAAAATTATCCTCAAAATTAAAAAAAAAGAAAATCAAAGTGATGCTCTAAAACCTCTACAAATGAATTGTAATTTATGAGTTTTTATGAGCCCTCAGGGACCTTCACAGTACCCTAGTACTTTATTCCAGAAATGTTCCCATTTGAACCCACTTGGATAAAGTCAGATGATTTAGCATTAAACTCATATTACGATCTTTATTAGTATTTTGGAAGATGTGATGAACTGCCTGTGAACTTAATCCACTGAACTGGAACGTACTTCATATTCTGAGAAAGATAAATTAATAATACAAAGTCATCCTTTCAAGTCTTAAACACTGTCACAGCTACTCTCTTGCTTCTCTCCAGCTCCCCAGTTTTCCTTCATCTGTGACGTGGTGTGCAGAGCACCAAAGCCCATTCCCAGCATGTGGTCCAACACACATCCCATATATCAGGACTACAGTGCTGTGACAGATGCATTCAGGCTGTCTGCAAAAGACTATTACTTTTAAGATGGTTTATGGACTGATTAGCAAAATACAGGATGGGGTGCAATGATGTGAATCTGAAACCAATTGGAAATTACTACTTAGAAAACATCAATGCAGGAAAGGGCAGCTGTAGTAAATAAACTACAAGAATGTGAGGGAGAGATTCAAGTTCACTTTTTGGCTTGGCTATGAATGCCTTGAATTGCTTTGGACGACTCAAATGGACGAACATTATTGAAATCAGAAATATTTGTGCATTAAAGTTCACAGATTCAACAAATCTAATACTTCCGCCTGTCTGATGGCCACTGTATTTTGACACCTCAAATGCACATTTAGAAGTCTAAAGCATACACACCTCCACTTGAAAAGTAACTTTTTAATCTTAATGTCTCAGTTTCACACGAAAGATCATGTAGTAGATGCTAAAAGATCTGTTGTGTTGGCTGAGAAACTGATGGATTAATGATGATAATGATAGTAATGATGACAAAACAAGAAAACCCTAAAATGAAATAATGTACCAAAACATCAGTGTTATGGCAAGCTTCACACTGAGGCCCTGAGGAAAGATCATTCCATTTGACACAGCATGAATGTGGCATTCGAGTGGAAAATGGAAATTATTTGTATATCTTCTGCTAAATGGGAAAACATACACCAACAAATATGGTATTTGTTAGATTAACAACTTGCATCTAGCCTTATTTGGAAATAAGAAAAAAAATATAGTCTGTAAGACCTAGGGTGCATAGTGATATATCATATAAACAATCTCCTTTTCTCACATCATCATGGTCTGTGGTTCACTTTGTGGTCCCACTTCGATTTTGCAGGTGCCATAGCCATGACCAGTGTGTAACCAGCAAAGATTGTCCAGGCTGTTGTAATGGTGGACCTTTACAGTATCATAAAAGAGAAGCATAAGCATAGTAACAGTTTTGCAAATAAACTGCAGACTAATTTCTTATGCCAGTTTTTATCTAAAGAGGTATTTCAGGTTTTCATGTGTCATTTCAACTTATAGCTGATACCTGAAATTTAAACAACCTTGCTAGCTGTAGTGAAAGTCACAGACTGAAAGGTACTTTTCAGCAGAAGCAAACAGAGAGAAGATGCAAAATAATGTAATGTTACAACTGAATATAATTTATTCCTCTAATGTCTGGTTATGCTTTTGGAAACAAAAAGTGTATGTAAAAAGTAAGACTTCTCTCCTGCTGACAGACTCCTATGCACGAGTTTCTCCTATGCCAATGTTATTTGCTATAATTACATTTACTGGACCTGTTTCTCCATGCTGACCACTTACCTGCTTACATGATGCTGAACATCATCCCAACAAAATTACTGGCAGCCATGGCCCTGGTCAAAACAAGTGAGAGAAAGTGGGGGCAAGGGTTGAGCTCAGTATGATGAAAGTGAACTTGAAGAATTAGTGTTTAACTTAAGGCAGTGTGAGCTAAGTAGGAGCAGATAAAGGGATAGCCCAGGTATGCTCCAGAACCGGGATGAAGAGGCTGCAGAGGAAAGAAGAGCTGGAATAAACTTCTAGTCCACATAAAATACGGCAAGTCCAGCCTGAACTGTCATGGGGTTTTTTTATCCTCTCACAGGAAGGTTCATTGCAGCTGCTTCTGCTCACTGAAGTCTCTAGCAGTCATCTATCTGCAGAAATTTTTGCCCACGAAGTTCATTTTGGGAGACTTCAAGGAATTAAAAATGTCAAATTGTGCTTTACAATAAATAAGCATTTTTTTACTAACTAGATCAAGAGCATAACTGCTCATACATTTTCCGGGTTTTGACCCAAAATTGCATGGTATCCTCTATGCCATAATTCAGGCATATTGCATTGGTAAGGAAAACATAGATATTAAAAACTGTAATTCAGTTAGCTATCGACAGACCTGAAATGACTAGATAACAAGGAAGACTGCTAGAGGAAAGGTTTAGAAATAACATTTTTTCCATATGTTTTGTATTCATAGTCAGGGAACTGGGTACTTGACTACTTCAGCCTCCATCTACTGGGATTTCTCACACAGAAGGTATTGGAAATCACATAGGTGTTCCATTCTGGCAATTTTCATTTGTAAAAAGACACTGTAATAGGTGTGCTGCCATCTACGATTCAGAGAAACTCTGGAGACACTCCCGAATTATGGTGGAGACTCAACCAGCCTCTTGCAGTGTCAGCAACCATTAATGCACATGGGGAACTAGGCTGTCCTTGCATGTCCAGCCTTTCCTCTGGTTTTCCAGGCAGAACAGCAGTTAAACAGAGCTGACCTAACCAGCTTGTTCAAAAGACACTAATGAAAGAGTACTTTAGAAATCAAAATACCGTGAAAAGAAATCCTATGGAGAAGATTCTCTGATCTTCAAGCAATTACCCACAAATACTACTATCTACAGAAAATAAACTACTTGATTAGCTTCTGTTTTGAAAAGGCAACTACTGGGTCATGTCACTGTAGCAGATTACAGAGAAGATGAGCCGTCAGGCAGTGAGGCTTGGGCACAATAAAGAACAGAGGATAACAAAGTTGCCTGTTATAAATGCTCCAGTTTTTGAACAGGTGCTTGGATGTTTAGGTTAAATTGTGTTTCTACTGCCATGAATATGCTAATGGATTTTAAAAGCCCCAAGAATGCTGGCATGAATAGAGCAGCCCAATGTGCACCAGTGAGAGACGCTAGTGCTTGCTTTCTTAGCATCCTTGAGTTCTACCAAACATAAGACGGATTTTTACTTCTGCCTTTTCTGCAATACACTGTGAACACACACTCAACTCAGAGTTGCTTCAGCAACTACTCAGCTTAATTTTTTCACCTGAATTTACTGACACGGCAATATACACATGCTTTGAAAACTTTTATTCTCCTCTCTTTTTAAATGTCTGTTTATGCTTGGCCTTCCAAACGTCAGTTCTTCAGCCTGCATCTACCCAAAGTTTCCTTTCTGAGCCTTTTCCAGCTCCCCCACTGTGAATTTTAATTTCTTTTTCAGATCGTTAGAACTTCCATCTTTATTTCTCAGACAGTCATATTGCAGAGAGTGTTACTATGTACCTACCACCTCCTTTTGCTTTCATTTCTGCTGTGAAAACACTGCAGTTCTAGCAGGGCGTGCAGAAAATAAGATAATATATTGGCCTTTCTCTATACCAGGATTCTGCTGTGCCTGTTCCCAGAATAATTTAGAGATCCCATGCACTGACTTAACACTTCTCCATAGTTAACTATTTCCCCTATTTCTAACCTTTCTTAGGAGTCCAGTAACTGAAATGTGTGCCACATTCATTCCTTCCAGCCAAATCTTTAACATTCCTTCCCAAATTTTGGAAAACATTGAGTGGAATATAAGCACAGTCTTATCAGAGGAAAATTTGGGTCTCTGCTTATTCTGTAAAGCATTCTTCACTTTCTTTTGTCATTTATATACTGAACACTCACTGCACAAAACTAAATTTGCTTAAATTTACGGATTAGTGTTAGAAAAGCCCCAACAACATTGTATCAGGCAAATCTATTCTCTTGTCAGTGCAGGACATTTCCCTGTAGTTCAGTCTCAAAGTACTTACCCACTGTAAGTTTCAAGTAATTCAGAGGGTATGAATTCCATCCATTACTTCTTAAGAGCATCTCATTTGCAAGCAGCCATTACCAATATAATACTATTAATTAACAGTTTGCCCAAATTAATTCTGAGAGTTGTTCTTGGGGTTTTTTGTGATTATTTTTACTGCTTATATTCTTGGCCATTAATTTAGACAATGAATTAGTGTTCATGTGCACCAATCTGGTTGTCATCACACAGAGAGATAGGCATAAATGCTGGGGAAGACAGAGGCTTCTTCTAGTGGGTGAAGATAAACTTCCCCAGGCAACTAGTAACCACATGAGCCTAATTTGATTGGCCTCAGCAAAAGCTCGTCTCCATTTGGCTATACTAAGATCCTAGGTAGATTAGGCTTCCTAAACTAAAACAGTTTCTGTGAATATAGTACGTATTTTGTAGAGACCTTCATAGTAAGTTTATGTACAACTGCCTCTTTAAAAAACAATTTTCTACATAAATCACCTTTACCCGACCTTTGGTCTTTTCCTGTTATTGTTCCACAGGCTACAATTGTACCTAAATACCTCTTCGTTGCTGAGCAATGCAGGTAGTACTGCCTGTGTCAGTCTAAGATGTTTCAGTATTTACACCTCAGATTTGCCATTGCTTTTCACTTTTACTCACATGTACCATTAAATTATCAGGCACTATGGACTCTAGTTTTACTTTAGCGTAACTGTCTTCCAGCTGCTGCTATTTCACAACAGTGAGTACATTTTCCAAGAAGTACATACCTCCATTTGCCACTTCTATTTCCGTACAAGACTTTACCGAATTGCTTTAACTTGCCAGGTGTTTTTACATTAGGTATATCTGTGAATTAACCCTTAAAGGAAAAGACAAATTAGCATATCTAAAAATTAGTATTTAGGAACTTGCCAACTGAATTCCTAGATCCTCAGCTTTGAATGGCCCAGGATGTTTAAAAGGCACAGTACAGCCACAGTGAAAGGACAAATCTCACTAAGGTGGGGGCCATCAGCCATAGGACCAGTCCAAGAGTCAAAGGAATATGGCACTTGGTAATAAGTGGGAAACTTGGGTCAAAGTGGGAAAGTGAGAGCAACACTGTGCAAAGGTGACTAATGGCCACAATGCAAAGTATATGGAGAAATTTCTGAACTGTTCTTTAAAAAAAGTTCCAGATGAAGAATGCAGCTGCAATGAGGATAATGTGTTATCACTCCTTGACCAGGGTGTTTCAGGGCACATGAGCAAGGCAATGTGAAAATCAGAGCAATTCCAACCCTTGCTGTTCATTGCTGGTTATACACAAGTTATTATCTCGAAGTAATTCACATACTAAGCTTATCTGTGAGCTTATCTCACAGTAAGGTATTAGTTTCTCACTACTCTGAGCTGGATTTTTTTACTAACACCTGCTTACTTGTGTTTTCCATCAATTTCTATCTTTTTTTCCCAGACAAAACCCTCTTTGTTTTTGTTATATCTACTGAAGGTGTGATGGATTTGCTACTCCACTATGTCAAACTTCTGTTCTGTTAAAAAATGTTTGTGTGTTATGTTTTACTAATGACACTTCTAGGGAGTAACTGTCAAAATATTTTGTTCTTTTTAAATAATTAAGAATATGCGTAAAGGCAATTCTAATTCATTACTCCTCACTCTATTAGGGTTACATTATCACTAATAAAAAGTGGTTGCTCAATGCACAGTTCAGGTCCCTGTTTTAGAAATGCAAATAAGTAGGAAAAAAATGTGCTCATTTGTGTAGTACTGAGCCAGTCTATCAGCTCCATAGCAACCCTTTTCCCAAGTGCTGTGCAGGAAAGAAAAACCTGTTTAGCACTAATCTGTATGAAGAATCAAATTAGTCTTTAGCTGGCTGCAACATGCTGGAGCCAAAAATCTCCATGAGGTATGTTCCATACTTTCCAAAAGCAGCAGCTCTAGAGGTGTAACTATAACTACCTGTGACTGCTTATATTTTTTACCAAACATCTATGGCCTGTGTTATAGAGGAGGTTAAATTAATTGACATAGTGGTCAGTTTGGGTGTTATAATTGAAAAATCTATGTTAACAAACTAGCTTAGAAAAGACAGTTAGTAGCCTCCCAAGAAGGATGACTAATGGTATAAAATAAAGTAAAAGACAGGCTGCCTTCTAGTGGAAGTTGTTTTAGTTATACTGATGGTAAATAATCAATAATCAGAAGACACTGAAATACAGAAACAATCATTCATTCAATATCAAGTAAATCTGTTGCACTTACCTCTGAGGAACACAAACCGTTTTCCTGGAGAAATAACAAGTTTAATTTGAGACTACCGCCCTTCTCATAGTCAACATGATTATCTGCAATTTGGGGGACAGTGAGGCTTTCAAATTCTTGATTAAGTTTTCGTTTGTGTACCGTTAATTACTCAACGCCTCTTTCTCTCCTGCCAAAAGATGATTACATTACCTTTTACTTGTACATTAACTTATTATTTATATTAGCTCAAAATCCTGTATGGAATCTGTACAAAGCCAAGAAAAACTGTAACAGTTTTAAATCTGAAGTATAAAAATGGATATAAAGTTGGCCATCTCCATCTGTCCATCTTAATCTCCCAGCTGAGTCAGAGGCAGATATACATCATCAGTTTCCCTTTATAGTTCATAATTATTCAGGATTTGGACAATATAACCATTTCCAATCTTGATTATAAAAATTATTCACTGAGTTCTGATCCTGTAAGGACACCTAGTGAGCAATTCCATCCAGAAACAAAATAGTAACTGCAATGTACTCTATGAACAAACATTTTCTTCAAATTTTGTATTGCAGGTAGATATTACTATTACTGTTTGTATTACAGCAGCTTCTAAAGCCAGTCAGTAGCTGCAGTAGGCTCCCTATATGCTCTTCTATAAGCACACAGAAAAGAGAAATCTATGTCCCAAAAGTTTACACTCTAAGGGAAAATTAGCTTGCATATTTTCACAAGCACTTATACAGTCTCCAGTAACATAACTTCTGCAGCCTGTTTAAAATATTTATCTTGATATAATTCCTGTAACTACCATTGGGCCATGACTGCAGGATTTTGCTGGAGCCGGAGCTTTCTAGAGAGAGGGTGCAAGGAGCCAGCTGCCAAGTATCTGCAGCTGGCACTGGGAGCACTGCACAGAGACGCCCTGGAGCAGCAGGAAGAACACCTGAAATGTAGGGGAAGTGAGAAGGAGCATTTTACATGCATTTCACACAGGCTGCACAAGGCTTCACAAGTCTGTATTTACAGATGGAAACAAAATAACACCACAATGCAGAGCTTAGTCCAGAAACCCCTTGGATTCAGTCAAGAACAAGGCATGGTATAAAGGCTGCCTTTCTCTCCCCTTTTTTTCCCATATTTTTCCAGGCAGAGTGATTCTCCATACTTTAATCTGCAGATAGTATTTCAATGTGATTGAGATCACTACTTCGTTTATTAGACTGAAGAAGAGGCATGGCAAAAAAGCCCACAAAGTTTGCAGTTTAGATAAATCATTCTGATGCTTGACCCTCTCTGGCCATAATATATACAAGCTTTCTATCAGAAGAGCAACTACAATATCATCAACAAATGATCAGCTATAGTGTACCTTAGCTACAAAATATACCGTAACACCTTAATGAAATTTTAAAGGAAGGAAACAACATTTCAAAGACAGTCTTTTACTTTGTGTCTAGTTGTAACATCTTCAAACTTGGAAGGTTTGGAAGAGTACTGCATTCAGCCTCCAGAGACAAAATTTAATTTTATACAGTACATAAATGACATGTATATTGAATTGTGCATACAACTGCACTTCCCTGAGGTTCTTTTTGTTCCCTGCAAAGGCAGTAAGTCTGTCATTGGAAGACTGCACATAAGAGACTCTGAGACTCTTCTAAATTAGTAACGCCCCAAACATTGTTAATACAGAAATATTAAATGATAAGGCTTCCAGTTTCCACCTAACTAGTGCACTAACCAATTTCTCCAAATCCTCACTAATATTTAAGAAGTTGTGAGGTAATGCAACAAGCTTAATTAAAAATAGGAATTAGTTACAGAAGGAATTTTTGCCACATCTCATGGCATGAGCATTGGTAATGCAAAATACCTGAAAATCCTGTGAAAGGAAGAGCACAAATAGACAAATGCTTTCGTAAAATCATTAGTTCCGACCTGTGCTAAGGTTTTGCATACTTGCCCTTTCTGAGTCATCCAGATACATTTACACTTTCAAGAAACTTGCAGTCTGGAAGTGGTAGCTCTGTCATTACTCTGAAATCACCCCCTTCTGTCAGTGGAACTGACACAGAACAAAGGAGTCAGATTTACATATTTGAAAAAAATTAATTAGGTATTGTTGTAGAAATATCTTCCTTAATCTTTTGTGAAAACCATTCACTGAATAAACAGTAACATGTATGTACAAATAAGCAGGATTTAAGAATAAGTATGGAAATTGTGAAAGTATACATTATTTTTTGCTAGCATATAAGCATTGAATATTAAACACTACTTACTGAAATTATTGTCTGAAAATATTTTGGCAAACTTCAGAAAAAGAGACTTTGTGTTGATTTGATTTCTGTAATTATGTTAAACATCTGAAGGACAATTGCCATGTTTCATTATTTGATGAGTTATTTTGTAAACAGCAACCTAAAATAAGCTTATTATTTGGTATTGTTTCTGCTCTGAGACAGTTTTAAAGTTATCCACAGACATTCATATTTACTTGAAAAAACTAACACTTGGGAAATGCAAACATGAAAAATTGTTGCAGAGGTACTTTTGGTGTGAATCTTCATGCCAGTAGTCATGTGCAGTCAGACCACTTAGAAATGTTAATATCATAGACCTAGAATGAGGGAAAGAGAACATTAGAACGAACAGCAGAGGAAAAGTTAAATAATTCTGATATCAACTCCAACATCCAGTGTCTGCACCCAGTTTATTAAAGGAAGAAAAATCCCTGTTAGTCACCAAAGCATCATTGATTCTGCCCCTTACAAATTCTATAGCATCCAAAAGGAACCTGCGAGATTTGAACAGCTATCTAGGGCAAGAGCTACTCACTCATCAAATTAGTGTCTCCTAAATGGCTTTGAAAAAATCACCCTTGACAATCATTATACAGAATGCATAATATACATAGAGCTGCGCATAAAAATGATAATGGCTTATTTTATTCTAAGGGAAAGGTTAAAACATGACCTCTCATTTTATGTAACAGCATTTACAAAACTGTTATTTGTTTAAAAGACTACTTAACATCATTTATGTCTAATTTAGTGTGTTTTAAATTTCCCAGAACAATAAATATGAAGATCAAATAAACTGAATAATTAAGGAGTGCTTTCTGTCAGAACAGCCAAACCACCCTTACTGCATTGGCTGATGTAGCTCAGGCTCTCATTTTTCTTCTTGCTTCTGATTTCATAGCATGGCCAGACACCCTCATCCAGACTCAAACACGCTGGATTTAACCATTCATGTCCTCACTAACATGTCTTCTCACCTGTGTTTGAAAAGGGAACACAATGAGTTACCCTTAAGCTGTGCAAGTCAGAATGGCATAGCTCAAATGACTATGTCTACCTGAAGTAGTCAAGGAAGTGCCTCAGCATCTGCTTCTATTAGCAAAGCTATGAAAGCTTCCAATGCACCCTCACTATTGAACAGCACACTGCCTTGGAAATGAAGTGTTTAGGTGAGTGGGGCTTAATTCAGGCACACTGCTTTGCAAATACAACTTTGTTACTTCCACAGTAGACTCAGATCCCTTTGTCTGATGCAGAACCAGTGGGGATCCCAGGGACTTCGTGCAGACTTCTGCACTCCAGACTTAGAATCAAAAGTGCTGGGAAGCACAGTGTGGGGAGGTTCTGCATGGGATTTCTAAAATCAGCTGTACCATCTCTCAGGAGGTGGTTTCCAAAGCCTCCCTGAAACCCGTTTCTTCACCTTGCTCCCTCGCAACTCCAGCACGAAGAGTTCACTAAAGCAGGTTCAGTCACACAAAAATGCAAAGATCCAGTTTGTGTTCATTGCTTCATCTGCCTTCACACTTCTCTTTGAAAGCACTGAGGAGCAGAGAGAGAAAGGAGATACTCGGTATGCCTATACAGGATCCAGCCTCTAATGTTGCACTAGATCTGAATCCAGCTCTTGAGACACCACTGGTGTAGGAGGGTTTATTTGCTTCAGTCAAGGGTGGGCCTTAGTCAGCCATTTTTGTTTGCTTCAGCAACTCTCCTGACTAAATCCACACCTGGTTTTATGAGACCTTTTATATTCATGCTCTTTGTCTGCATCAGTTCATCAAACTACTCATTTCAGTATTGCCATTTTAACACATCTGACATCCTGCTTCCATTTTGTTTGCTGTTTACCCCGTTTCCACTACAGCTGAAATGCCTGAGCATTCACCATTACAGAACCATAGACAAAGGGCTCCCTTTTACAGCAACCATACACACTGTAATGCCAGCCACAGGAAGTGGGAGAAAAAAGCAGTAATCCTTCCCTTGCTTATTTCCAAGAGCCGAATGCATATCTCCTCATTAGAAATCATACTAAATTAAGGCATAAAAAGATGGGATGCAAACACCAACCTTCAGTGTGACTTACAGCATGAAATAACATTGGTCTTTTAACAGTCATCATTTATGAATGTATTGATCTTAGACTTTCATTAATTTCAATTAAAATATCTTGCATCCAAGAAATGAAAGCTATGTAAAGGCTTTAATTTGCTCATTGCCAATGAACTTTAACAGATCTTAATATCAACTGCAACTGAAAAAAAATGCATGCAAAATTCAGTTACCAGGGAAAAGAACCGTGCTAGATTCTGAAGAAGTTTTACTTGGTAATTTCTATAAATAAAAATATTTTCATCAACAAAAAAATCCGATGTGTTTATCACAATTCAATTAGTTTGTTTTCATACCCCCATAGATATTTCCCGCTATGGAGTAAGACTCTTACTGTTTTGTTTGTTCTTGTCATCATATCTTGTTTTGCTTTGATTTTTTTTTTTCAGATAAACTCAATAAGGATTTTTTTTTCCCTACTCATTATAGTTAATTTTCTTTGTTAACTTAGAATTGGAGCTCATGCTTGAATCTGAAGAGAACCATCTGTATCACATGCCAGGAGAACTGAAGCATGAGGATCAGAGGGAAAAAAAGGAAGGAACTCTCTCAAACTTCATTCAGTGTTTTGCTTTAATTTTTCTCTTTCACTACAGCTGTGTTCTATAGCAGTAAAACTAAGTACTCACAGGAAAAGAGAAATGGTAAAATCTTCTAAAAATTACTCATAGGTTCTAGATATTAACTCCAAGCACACAAAAAACACATTCAGAATACAGAGGCAGAAAACCTAAAACATTTATCACTAGCTGGTAATATGGCACAAGAAAAATGATAAGTTTGAGTAAAATTTTCAAAAGAGAGTTGTCCCACATTGATTGATAGGAGATCCAGACTTTTTGTTTTTACAGGCAATTAAAAGAATCTGAAAGCTTTCTACAGTTTAGCGAGTAAACAGGAAATTTAAACACCCTTGAGAAATGATATTCCAAATGAAACGTTCTTTTTAGTGGACTAGATTTTTATTTTAAACTTATTAAAATATTATTACTTTGTTTAAACTCCTTTCGGTTTTTTGAGTAAAGTACAACATAACTTCTCAAAACAGAAAATAGCTGTTTCAAAGCAAAGTCAAATTATCTTGTTCTGTAAACATCAAAACAGAATACAAAATAATTGTTTTATTTTGCTGGCCTTCTGTCTAAACAAGAATTCATTAACATGGACATGCTTCCACAAAACATCTGGGTTTAACAAAACCACTATTTTTTGTCAGAGAAACCTTCTGTCCAAAAATTTATGATTAACATTAGTCATACTGTCTTTAAACAAAAGTTAAATTAGCAATCAGATATATTCCAAATTTTCAGATTTCTATAGACATCTAAATACACAGATAGTCCCCAGTTGGAATATTTTAAAATACATAAATGTATATATTGCTTTTGAAAATGAGAATTAGCCATCTAATCTTTTCAGATGCTTTTGAGAAATTAATTGACATCTAATTTTACTTTCTCATTTTGAACTATCCTTTTTCCCTTCTTTCTCGGAGAATATGCAGAAAAATCTCACTTTAAGTTCAACAGTTTAATTTTTTAATTATATTTTGTTTAAAGAAAAATTGTTTGGGGAAATCCTGGCAACTGTTTCCCAGAACAGAAGGTAGGAAAGCTTCACCATTCATGTTGGACTGTGTTCTGTCATTCCTACTTGACAACACAGAGTCACATCAGCAGCTGGACTAATGGATCATTAAGGAAGGACTGGGATATCAGCACAGTTAGATCTGTTCTACTCCTGACTGCCTTGTTTTTTCTAAACATCTAATCCATCTGTTGTTATTTTCCAAAACTTAGAGGAGGAACTAATGACTGCAGTGAGCTGCCACAAAACCCCCTGGCTGGACTAAAGTGGTTGCCCTACGTGCCATCCCAGTTCCTGGCAACTGCCAGATAATACTGCTAGGGCTTCTAAAATAGTCATCTCTCTTCATCTAGCTAGGTCTAGCTTTCATTTCTGCAATAGTCCAAACCACCTCAATACTTTTCAATGGACCAAGAGTATGTTATTCTACACTTTGCTATAGTATAACAAATACCAGAGAAAATAAAGCAGAACAAAAAAGCAAAGGATGTTTATATAGCTGTTATACCCAACTTTCAGGAAGAAATAATCACCTGTATGTAGACAGACCTGATTTACCTCACTGACTTGAATATCTTAGTACATAAATCATTCTTTTTCATTCTGCTGGTCTGTGCAGCTCCACCACTCAGAGTGTCCAATCTTGTTTTGGACAGTCAAATCAGCACACCTGCTAACACCTGCACCAGCTGTTGCAACCCAACATTTCTTTATGCAGCCTACACAATCTCACCAGGGGCATGTTATCACATCTTCAAGACAAGAAGCTACCTGTGTTCTTCCATTTGCATTCACTTGCCTTTTCTCAAAATAAGAGTTATATGGTCACCAGCAACTGGAAGAAGTCTTGAGTGGCTTTGTGCCTCCCTTATATCTGGGGGAGAACCTCTGAGCTGCCATGTGGAGGATGCCATGCCAGAACTACTTCTGTTTACCAAGCTGATGGGTTAAGAGCATTTCTGCACAGGAACCAGGGCCAGAAACTGACAGACAGAGAAGGACTGCTAAGAGAAGTACTAGGGCCTCAGGATTTCAAGTGCCAAAATAGTGCCTGATTGTAGTTCTTTTATGAATGCATCTACATGGGTATGGCTCAACATTGTAGATGCCTACACTCCCAAAGCCCAGATAATGGCAGCAAAGGGAGAAAAAATGAGTTTGCAGTCTGTCAGACAAAGATGGCAAGATATAATTCAGTTGTTAAAAGCCATCGATACCACAGCAACCTCTAGAAACAAGCAGTGTCACCTGGCATCTCAGTAGGTCTGCAGACCACAGCCACATCTAGGACTTGCCACAACCACCTCCAGCCCAATCTTAGCACAGCAGCTACATCAAGAGTTGCAGTCCTTGGAGGCTTTCAGAAGACTGTTGCCTGCTCTCCACTACAACATCTACTGCAAAAATGGCCTCTTCTGCTCAGAAATAGGACTGTTAGCTCTTCTTTGCACTGACCCAGCTCTTTTACACAAATCTCTGCAAAGACAAGAGAGCAGGAACCCCATCCTGAGTTGGAGAGCAATAGCTGGAAGAAGTTGACTGCATAAATACAGCACAAGACATACCCACATTGCTTGGATTTATATCTCCAGAAAGATAATACTCCATCTCCTGCCCTTTTCTTATATACATGTCCCATTTACTTTTTTTCTTAATATATGCACCGGAAGTCTCACATTTACATTTTAAAACTGACAAACTATCTGCAGTGTCCCTTGATACAGAAATAAACACTGTAATACTTAATGAGATTAGGCAAGTCAGCAAGTTTACAATATTGCTAGAAAATAAAATGTACTTTTTCCCTGTGAGCTCATGAAAACAATTAGGAGAAAAGAATGGAATACTAGATAATGTTATTATTAAGAACCAAGGCTAATGGCTCTTATACTAATGAGCTCCCTGTTGAGACTACCTTAACATATTTGTTCTGTCTGATACACAATTCGGTTACTAAAGAGCTAGTCTTCAGTGATGCAGCTTTTCTTTCTTGTACTACATAGCTTCTAAATAGCTTTAATTTGAATTAAAGTACTATTTGGAAAGCCTCTAGCTAAATAATTTCCATTTTTCTGAGATAACTGGTTATTTAAAGACTAGTGTATGAAGTTGATAACTCCATGGACACCAAGCTTATCACAGTCATTAGCATGTAAACTAGAGCCAGGCAAAAAGTTTAAAAAGCATAAATGAGATACCATTTGTGGGTTTTAGTACAAGTAGTTTCTTATTTATACTTTTCAGCTCTGTCCTGATGGAAACTAGCTATGAAAACTATGCAGGACATGAAGATTACGCAGGATACCTCCTCCTACAGCTGTAGTCAATATGACACATTTGCTGCCATAATTCCGTAAAATAAGGATCCTGCTGAAGTAATGGAAGAGTGTATTCTGGGGTTCATTTTGCAAACAAGAAATTATTATTTATCTCACAATGAGCTAGCCAATCAGTAAAGGCAATGCTCAATACATAAAACTGACCTTAGAAGAATTTCTCATCAAGATTTATGAGGAAAAAATCTTTTATGAAGTCTGGGAAAATGCAAACAAATGAGCTACGTTAAACCTGTCCACTGTTTTCTATAGAGATTTTAAAAGAAGCAGCATTAACCTGAAAGGTAACTTCTAATAGCTTTGTTATTTATTGTAGCAGTGTTTTATCCAGTTAGGATGGACTAAGGTAATTCTAAAAGGGTCAGTTACTAGAGACATGGATGGGGAATGTATCTATTTCTTCCATTCAGTAATTTTCCCCTTCTAATCAGGTTGCCATTATGACTGCTCTCACCAAAAAGTCCTCAGTCAGGGGCAGTAAGACCTGAAGGTGCCATCAGGAACCTGACAATAGGAGCTCAGGGGACAGCCATGCTGGAGGGACCGTGAGTCAGCTTGGCACACCTCTTGGGCCAGTTTCCCCTTCTTTAGGCATGATGGGAGGGAAAAAGGAAGGTACCTGTCAGGTACAAGTCTCCCCATGTGAACCATTTTGGAAAGAAATGTCTCCTTGCACTGCGGACAGGCAAAAAGGTTCATCTCCACCTGGAGAGCCTGTCCTGCAGAAATTAGTATAACAGTGTGAGCAGATGGGAGAAGGAAGGGCCTCCTAACTGGATGCAGCTGCAGTGGAACCAGGCATGCTTGCAGAAGGGCCACACCATGGTGATGTAGGAGGTGTTGTCCTCCACCAGCTCCATGAAGATGATGCATGTGGTATCCTTCTCCTAAAGCACCTTCATGGCCTTCTGCAGGTGGTACTCACAGTAGAAGGAGCTGGGGGAAGAGATGAGCAAGGCCAAGGTCTGCAGGAGGTCATCTACAGCCCTGGATGAGGCTTCTCCAAATGCTGGAGAGGTCACCACCTCACTGGGTCACTGGGCACATGTCCCTCTTACAACCTCTCTTCTCCCAGTGTGCCCCCCACCAAAAGGGCTCAACATGAGAGACTAAAAGGTCTCAGCAGATGTTTCTGTTCCCAGGGCTCAGGCTCACTTCCTACAAGCCCCAAATCCTAAAAAACAACTCATCACCTTCCATAATGACCACTTCCCTACATGAATGTTACATGCAGGAAGGAAGAGGCAGATTCCCCTCCCAGCAGCACCTCACTGGTACAGGCCCTTGGATGTATGCTGGAAGACAGAAAAGCCCAGGCACTCACCAGGCCAGTGAGACAGTAGCCAGCATGCATGCACAATATCTGCAGAAGCAGAACCTACTGAGGGTTGAGACCACATGTTGGCAGACAGTGCTGAATCACAGGCTGTTCAAGCTGCAGCGGTTCTCATCTCAGACCTGATCCTCCTCAAGAAGCACAAAGATCAGGAGAGGTGCAGCTCTGGGTGTGCTGTGACTCCTCAAGCACTTATCTGGGGCCATGGAGGGACCAGCCCTGCAAAAGGTAGCTAGCTGTGTCTTCTAGAACCAGGCAGATGCCATGATAGGGTGGTCACAGCGGAGAGCCAGTGAAGAGCTCAGAAAAGCAACCCCATGAGTCACCATGGGCTGGGGAATGTGCTTGAAAGGGCTAGATTTCCCTGCACAGAGGGAATAGGGGTCACTCAGTAGTACTGGCATGGAGAGACTGTGCTGGGAGTGCAGGGGGAGGAGGTGACACCCGCCAAGTGCCTGGGACAGGAGTTTCATGGCTACAGGCTTCAGATCCCCCTTTGGGTGTCAGGGGAAAGCTGTGGCCAGTCCCCAGAGAGCTCACCAGTCAGCAGATGTGTGCACACAGGCTGTCGTCCTGGCTTGCTGGCCCACTGGCATCAGAGTCCACATGTTGGCAGAGCACACACTCTGGAGTCAGGAAGGGAGGGAGCAATGCGGGGCAACCAATGCCCCCAGGTGCCTGGGAAAGTCATCCCTCCCGACACCACAAGCCTCCCTTGCTGAGCATAAGACAGGCTCTGCAACAAGGCTCCTAAAGAGCTCCTGCCCGGCCCTCTGTTTTCAAGGAGCTGTGGGGATTGTTGCTCTCACCATCTCCCTTGACTTGGGGCCTTCTTCTTCATAGCAGCCATGCAGATTGGTGCTGACAGCTCCTCTGCCAACCCTGAGGGAGAGCAGGAGCAAGGGGTGACTCTAGCACCTGAGAAGGTCTCCTTGAGGGGCTAGCCAGGGCTGCAATGAGCAGGATATGGCAGGCTGACTGCACAGCCCCTGGGGCTTTGCCTTCATACCCAGTGCCTGTTTACCCCACCACACATCCCACTCCTGCTGAAATGCCCTCACTGGGCTGACTGTAGCCCCACATTCTGCCCCAAAGCAAGTCTCCCTCCAGCACCCCCAGCCTCTGTGGCTCCCACTGTCTCCCTGTCCTGACCTTCCCCAACCTTCTCTGGCCTCCTTGTCTTCATCAAGCTCTGGACAGCACCTGAGTAAGCTGCAGGAGGGTGAACAGGGAGTGGGGGCTCACTCTGCTCCATCCCCAGGAGTTTTTCCTGGCACTCAAGCTTGTTCCAGGCCAGGCCAGGAGCAGACTGATGTGCCAGAGACTACAGGATTAGCCTGAATCCAGCTTGCCAGCCAGCTGCCAGAACCACACGCAGCTGCTCAGGCACCAGCAATATGCTCTCCCCTTGGCACCCACAAACTTCAGTTCCTAAGGCATCACCCCTCACCCAGCTCAGCCCACACCCTGGGAGCCAGCAGGACCAGGACACATGCCAGGACTGGGCATCAGAACCATTATCAAAGGTCTTCATAGGTGGTTGCATGGGTTGTGACTCCTGGATTCCTTTGCTGAGATGAATGGGTCTGGGCAGAGCCCCAGCAGCCCCGTTTACTGCTTGGATGAGCCTTCGGTCAGTGCCATCACATCTGGGGCATCACTCCTCCCTTGGAAGCTCAGTATCTCCCTGGTAGATCTCTGTCCTTCCCTTCAACACCCCCACTCCACTTCTTTGCAAGGCTTTCAGAGACCTGGGTAGACCATGCCCAGGCATTCACCTCCACTGAGGATGTGGCAAATTGCTCCTTTGGAGACTTGTCCCATCTCTTCCCATTGCTCCCTGCCTCTCCAGTACAGGCACTGACTGGCACTGCAGTGGATAGATGTTCACTGCAGAGCCTCCTCCTCTTCCTAAGCTGTCTTCCTGCAAGAGAAGTAAAGACATGAGTCTCCCCCAGCCCTGTCCTTGCTCAGCAAGTGCCCCTCCTGGAGCTGGGGTAGGGTTTGTGGCATCCCTGCAAGCAGGCCTGTCTCCTGCTCTCCTCCAGGCAGTCCCACTCCTGGGGACAGCCTGTCTGCAGGGACCATGAGCCCTTGGGCCATTCCCCTCTCCTTTAGGTGTGGTGGGAGGGAATAAAGGAACAAACCTACATGTCAGGAATAAGGGATCACATGTGTATCACTTCAGGAAGAAATCTCTCCTGGTCTTTGCAGTGGGGACAAGCAAAAAGGCTCATCCCTGCCCAAATAGCTTAGAATATCTGTCCAACATTCATAGCTACCTGACATTTTGGGGAAACAACAGAGAGGAGCAGAACCCCGCTCTGCCATGCTCTTGAGACATGTTTTTCCTCCCTTTATATCAGACATTTTAGTTTAAAAATTGTAGAGCCAGCATCCCACTAAGAGAAATGAACCTCTGTAGATACAGAGCTCCTCTACACCACACAGGTCTATTTGGGGAAGTTACTCTGAAGTACAACAGCATATGAGTTTCTAGTGCTTTTTTGTTTGTTTGTTTCATATTATTTTCCCACGAGAACAGCATTAGTAAACAGTACGCTAATGAGACCACTAAATGAAGTTGCACATAATACTCAATAAAAACACTTAATTGCGAAGTTCTTCATATGTTATAAATGTACATTTTAGGAATTGTAAATAAGCTCTTTTGCACACTGCATCACTATCAAACATCATGAAAAGCTGATAAATAACATTGTCTTTTCCAATAATGGGTCAATCACACCATTCTGGTTTTCACAAACAAGGGGAAAAGTAATGGCAAGGGAGTATTTGTCATTCTTCTGTAGCCTGTAGATTTGACTCAAAACTTAGTAAAGCACCTTTCACTGAATTTAATGAATTCTGAATGAGGATTTTAATGACCATTATATGCATATGTGCATCTAGTCACCAAAATATAGAAGACTGTAATTCAGTTAAGAGTCTCGCCCAGAAGAGAAACCATACTTGCAGCTCTGAAAACACCTGCTGTCTGCTTTCCTTTCATTAGAGTTGACAAAGACCTGCTCTAGAAGGTCACAACCTCTGCTTCCTATTCTAAGCTTGGGTTTGTTTGATTCTTTCCTCGGAGGGAAAGTGCTTTACCTTTTCCACTTGCTACAAACAGAGCTTTGTGTCCATTTTGAGAATGGGGCAGAAAAGTGCAGAGAGGAGGAATGTCGCATGAAGCCAGGTGTGGTCGCTTTTTAGCTTTTCTGCTTGAATTCCAACAGAGAGCAGCAATAAGCCTTTTCCCTCTGCAACAAATAGAATTTACTGACTCGGTAAACTGAATAAAAAGAAACATGCTGTAAAATATAACTGCTGAGAGCAGTTAAAAGATTCCACACTATTTGCCTTTCTTTTCTGAATGCTGATTTTTGTAAAACAGTATCACAAAACCAGATGAGAAAAAAAACAAAGGGGACAGGAAAGGAAAAGAGTTGTTATTCAGGGCTTGTGCTGCTTATTACCTGTGTTATTGCATGTGTGTGTACATATAGGGTTGTGCTTGTGCACAGGTTCATATACATATATGTTTACATTATAATATTACAGTTTTATGTTACGTAAGAGCTTGTGAGGTATGATAATCTCCATTATCATTCCATTATAAAAGAACTGTATATAACATATCGAAAAGGAAGTGAGAGAACGATAATGGCGATTAAACAAGACGCATTGCAGAACAGCGGTGTACCGGAACACCTCCTCGCAGCGGTTATCGGAGCCAGCGGCTGCTGGTGCCGCTGGTTTGTTATCGGGCACTAGAGCTGTTCCACTCGAGATTGCAGACTGCCATCTACTGGTGGTCTCACGGAAGATCACACTTTGTAAGAGCTGTCTTTTGAACACGTTTGCTTAAAGCATCACCTTTATTCACATTGACTTTTTCAGAGCACATTTTGCAAGCAGATTTATTCCAGTATTTTTTTTTTTCCTGATATCCCACAAAATTGCTCAGGCTGCATCTACATCGCTTTTCAAGGTTCAGTTCATTGCCAAATGAAATCCAAATTTGTGTCCACGTAAGCCCACTCTCTAGCACTGGCTTGAGGCTTGGGTTGGGGTGGGATGGAAAACAGCAGGCAACTAACATTCTTCCTACCTAGGAATGCTCTTACCTTAAGCATAGTAGATTGCCTAGGTATACCATGGCTCACCATACTGGCCAAGACCATCTGGTGTTTGATCTGCCCTTGTGGCAAGGGAACACAGGCTGTGTCACAAAAAGCAGACAATCATTATGTCCCATACTACTAAACAGCTTCTGTGTTCAGTCATAGGCAGCCTTTGCTCAGTAATGTCTATATAGCACCATACAGGCATTATACCACTGCTGCTTCTCGCAGTGTGCTCACACACAGTTTGGGCAGCTTTAAGGTCAGGCTAGAACCTGGTTTTGGCTCAGCCTTATAAAATGCAGTGTAGGTGTAGTATACACACAAATAACATGAAAAAAATGGCATATTTCTCATAGAAATTAGAAGCGCATTACCCATGGATTTCATCTCTTCCCTTGGGGTGTATTGCATTTGTTCTAATTTGCTGAAAATTACAAATCTGCTATCATTTGACTCAGCCTTCAAAACAAAACGAATTTCTGAGATATGTTTCTTAGGGAAAAAGTGTTGAGATCAAAATGATACAGAAAATAAGATTTGATTCATCTCCCTAACCACTCCAAAAGAAAATTCACTTTCATATGCACACCTGAAAAGGTAAGACTAAAAACTGACTGTTCTGCTCTAAAACTACTGTCTAGAGAGAATCCCAAAGCAGCAGCCATAAGGTTATCCTTCCCTATGCAACTCAATTGCCAGTCTTCCCTCACTTGGCCGAAGCCAGCAGTGCATTATAATCTACTGCATCCTTTCAGCCCAAGAAAAGTAAACTGAGAACACCACAAACTCAGATAAAATGATAGAGCACTTGCATTCATGACATTTTGACAAAGAAATTTCTCAAATTATCTTTAAAAGTAAAAGAATTTTCTTCTAGAGAGTATCATCCTTCTTGCAAGGCTTGTTTTCTACCATAGGGTTGCAGACTTTGGTTCCCTTTTACTCCTTTTTCACTTTCATTGTTACAGCAACCTCGTACAGCCCATACATTCTCCAGCACCAGCTACGAATTCTTACCTGAATTGACTGCATTTCTTGTATATGTGGCCAGTTGGGCAGGACTTGTATTTTTGTCAGGTATCCTGTCCCAAGGCCCACCTTATCAATAAAAACCAACCGCACCCATACACCCAAACTCTCTGAAACTCATAAGATCATCTGACACTGGAGTTCAGCTTAGAACACAACTTTTTAATTTGTTTTTGTTCTGCTTTCTTTACTGTCATTGAAGTTTTCAGTTTGTCACTTTAACGTCAATTTTCTTTCTTTTCTTTCCTTTCCTTTTCTTTGTTTATTTCATTTCTTTTCTTTCCTTTCTTTTACTTTCTTTTTCTTTCTGTGAGCTACAAAGAGCTATGTACATCTTGCTCATGCTAACCTAAATATTTTTCAGCCATTATTTTAAAGGATTATTTTAAAGTAAATTTTATCTACTTATTTTACAAAGGTGCAGATCTTAAAGATGTGGGAAAATCAATGACATTTGTCATTTACACTTTGTGAAATAACAAGCTGCAAAATTTGACACCCCTGCTTTTCACTCTCGGGCTACCCATATCACTGCCACTGATCGTCACACTCTCTCTCAGACTGGGTTATTAAACTGGAGATATACTACTGCTATGCAAATTTTTATCTGACTTCAGTTGTAAATAGATTATATTTAGTCTGATAAAAACAAATTTCTGAACAATAACTTTAGACAAAGGTCTGCTGATAAACAAGTGCAAAAACCAAAGCAGCTTCCCCAAACTTATAAATAAACTAGTTTCCCACTTTGTTTAAAAACCTAACACTTCCCTTAGCTTTTCAATGGAGGTAACAAAAGATCCACTTTATCGTCATTTTGGTGGTGTATGCCATCCAAAAAGCTTAAATAATAAAATACTGAAAGAAAATACTTTAACATTCAGTTGACAGACATATCTACTTAACTTACTGTTCCATGAAAGATTACTCGTAACTCCCTATTCCCTTATTTGGCTTCAAACAGAAATATTTGGTTTGGTCCTTTTTTTTTAATTACTTCCTCCCAAGTCATCTACTGCATTCTCTGTTCATCCAACAATATTACCTGTTTCCCAGTAATGCATCTATTATCAGTATTTTAAAGAGGGAAGAAAAACCCAGATGCAAATGAGCTTCCTTACTAACTCTATTTGTTTTAACTACAGTCTATCAAAAAGATTTTCTAGAAAAGGAAAATGAAAGCAAATAAATGCAGAAAAAAAAATGAAGCTCAGATTATCAGATTTTAAATCCAGAAATAACTAATTTCATCACATGGCAAGGGACAAGAGCTTCTCTTAAAGTGTGTTTTTGAAACAAAATTGCATTGATAATGCCCAGTGTGGAAACTGACTGGGTCTATTATTAGCAATGGAAGTAACCTGAGAGTTTAACACCAGTCCCACACTTAGGCAAAATTCAGAATACCACAAATCTAGCACAGTCCCTACCAACAGGGAAGGTCAAATGCTGCTGTTCAGCCTGCAAAACAAAATCGCAATTTATTAGTGGAACAGTGGTTCTTAAAGTCACTCATGAGTCTATCAATCTAGTAAAAAAATACATGAAAGAAGTGCCATTAAACAAAATATTACCACCTACTTTTAAAAAAACTTTAGAAAATATAAAATTTCCTTTAGGTCAGAAAGGAAGTTTAAAAGAAAGACTTGAAGAAAAAATGAGCTGATAATCTATTTTTCAAAGAAAGCAGTAAGTTTTGCTCATGCAACTCTAAATTTTCATGTTCTATTGTGCAAATAAGTTCTCCATCCACTTCACATTTTCTTTGACAAGCAACTAACATGGTCTCTGAATTGTGAATGAGAATGAAGTTAAATGTCGAGACTGGAAATACAGTGGGACAGCACCCATTTCATAAGCATTGGGTAACAGATTAAAAACTATAAAAATCCAAGTCCATGCAGCCACTTAATAAATACTCAGGTTTTAAGCATTAAAAAAATAGAACTACACCATCCAGAATAAAAAAATGCAAACAGAAGAGAGATTATGCTAGTCCATATTATTTAAGTCAAGTCACAATATCAATAGTGAGCCAGAACTGATTGCATTTGGTTTCATTAAATACGAAGATAAAAATCTTCTAAGTGTCCATTTCTGTTTGATGTTCAAGAGAGGTTAAGCTAAAGAAAATTACAGTGAATATCACAAGGAAAAGACTAAAGGGAAAGGTCTGACCACTTTTCCTTCTGATTTAAGTTTGATGATGCACTATACATGATAAAGGTACCATTAGTTCACAACCCATCAGCAGGTAATTCATAAGGAGGTCAAAGAAAGGAAAAGGCCATAGAAGCATGCATAATTTAGCAATTTCATCAATAAACAATTTTTCAGATAATAAAAAGAACACTGAAAGATGCACTTGGAGGAGAAAGGGATCCAAAGAACCACCAACACCATCTTGCAAGCAAACTTTGACTTTGTATGCATACATGAAACTGTGTAAATAATCAACAGCCACAATAATCATGCATGGAAATACAGACATGCGTGTATTTATACTTTGTATATTATACTTGATCCACTTGTGTAGGTGATGATACTGCAAAAATAAATAAGGTAAATAAGAAAAAAGAATAAGAGGGAAAAATCGTTCAATCAGTTTTAACTTGACAAGTGATAGGGCAAGAAGAAACTACCTCAAGTTGCACCAGGACAGGCTTAGATATTGGGAAAAATGTCTTCACTGAAAGGGTTTTAAAACATTGGAACAGGAAGCAGTTGAGTCACCATCCCTGGGGGTAGCTGAGATGAGGTGGTTAGGAACATGGTTTAGTGTTGGACATGGCAGTGCCAGATACTTGTTGGACTTTATGATCTTAAAGGTCTTTTCCAACCAAAACAATTCTGTGATTCTACGAAACTTTGCTTTAGTAGCATAATAATCAATGTTTAAGGCATAAAAGCAAAACCTCTGAAAAGTAAAACTCTTTACAAAAACTCATAGCCACAATGGTCTAATCAGACTTAACATAGCTACTCTGAGTCTTGAATTCTGTAATAGTCACAAAGAATTTCTCCCTTTTGTGTGTTGCAGTCTGCCAGAATCTTTTTTTATTGTAGTTATGAAGTGTGGTAAAACTAATACTCCTAATAGCTACTACTAGCAATTCATATTTCAAATTACTGGGGAACAGAAAAGCAGACATTGCTTTTTGATCATCTCATGGTCACATATTTTAATTTAACTTCAAGAAAAACTGTCATTCCAAAGAGATTTCTAGTAAGTAAAACTATAATGTATAATACTAGAAAGAAACATTAATATGCAACATCCTACAAGGTCTAGAAATATTTTAATTTATTGTTTATATTCACTTTTAAACATCAGAGACACAAACCATTAATAAACAAAAATTAAATACAGAATTTTTTTGAACTTGTTCTAGCTTTTATATGCTAACTGTGATGCACCGATTCTGGTCGACCTCATCATCACAGACCTTGCAAGTGCAAAGTCTGGTTGTACTAGATATTACAGAACAAGATAAGGGCATAGTCAAGGAGAGTAGAGATGGAGTCAAATGCTTTAGCTGTGATACTCTGGGTTTCCTTTCCACTGTACCTTTTTTCAGCCCAAATATCATAAGTGTGACAAGCATAGGAATTCTTACAATGTAATGCGATACTACAAAAGCAAAAACTTAAATACCAGAAAAAAGCTAAAATTCAAGTCATTGTCTATCACATGGTTAAACATACACTGCACAGGTATGCAAGAACTGATATTTTACAGAAATAGCATATAGCAATCTGTTAAGTACTCAGAGAAAATAAAATGCAGTTCTTTGAGACAAAGCAATGACAACATTTTTACTTTCATCTCAATAGCACACAAATGAAACAAAACAAAACAAACATTGAACTCTAGGAGTGCCAATAAAGGTCAGTTGTGAAGTTAAATGGACCAATGTAATTCTTTAACACTAATTTTATATAAATTAGATTATTTAATTTTGATTCTATTCTGGATTATTCTCTACTACCTAGGGATTATTCCATGTACAGAACATTTGGTAATTACAGGCACACATCAGTGTGTGTTAGGTCTATTGTTTTGTGAAGGCCCCTCTCATCTTTTCCTTTTGTCTTTTTTCAAGAGGAAAATTGATAGCCTTTTACATCCAAGGTAAACTGAAATTACACATGCAATTCTCACTGGGATACTGCATTGAAGTGCCACTTGTGCCTTTAGAAATCTTCTCACTGTCTCAAACCACAGGACTGCTTGCATGCTGAATAAGACCTTAAGATTCCTTCTATTTCTCTTTTCTGAGACAAAGATATCTGTTTTGCTTCATCCTTTTGCTATCTTCACCATACTTTGCCACACTTGGGGTTTAATTTAGTGCATTGGTAGGGTCTGACAATTTTTAAATGTTATTCACACAGATTCACATTTCAGTCTCCATGTTTAGGTGAGAGTCCGTTCTTAAACCAAATTCTTATAGCTCAGAACACAAAAGTATGATCTATTATTTATGCATTTTTACCTGCACCTTCAAGCTGGCACAGTGTAATCTATTTTAGTGGAAGTAAGTAACCTCAACTTTTTACTCACAAACTGAATCATGCCCTTCTGAAATTCAGTTCTCAGAGTAGTTCTCATACACTGCAACAGATGGACCTGGCACAATGGTTGTGAGTAGCAGGGAATAGGAAATCTTATGAAGAGGTATATAGAAGGAAGATCAGGAAGAGAGTGAGACCTAGTTAGCACTCATAAGCATTTGGTAGCCGTCTTGGAATTTTTAGTTCCCAGACGGCCCACATGACATACAATTAGCATCACTGTAAGCATTTATATTTGGTGGGAAGGAAGAGTGTAGTCTCTTTTATCCTTCCATAACCATTATGGTTCGGGTCTTTTGCCTCTTCTCTGTCCTTCATTTTGCATACAACACAGTCTCTTGACACTAACAAAAAAAACAATCTACAACTCAAATTAAATGTAGCGTTCTGTTCTTAAATAACTTTGGCTAGTTTTGCACAACCAAGTTAAGTATATTATTTAGGCAAATAAAATGTGTGTAGAATATACGACAGTGAAGATAAGTTATACATTTTTCTTGCATTTTGGGCTTCTTTATTAATTAGAGGTCTGAGAAATCTGCAAATAGAACACAAGTGGTATAAGAACTGTTTTATTTTCACGATGAATAAATCTGATCTTGAATGCTGACTGCTTGATTGTAGTCTTCTACAGCCTCTTTATTGAAACCCAATTTACCACGAATATCAGCTCTAAATTTATACATCAAGGCATCATTAGGCTGAATTGACAATGCTGTAAAAATAGGAAATAGAATGTTAGGGCTTTGGTTTTTTTTTCTTTAACACTATCACATTATTATGAAGGGAAGCATGGCGGGAAAACTTGTCAGTCCAGATCCCTCTGCAGAGCCTTTCTACCCTCAAGCAGATCAACACTTCCACCCAACTTGGTATCCCCAGCAAACTTATTAAGGGTGCACTCAATCCCCTTGTCCAGATCACTGACAAAGAGATTAAACAGAACTGGCCCCAATACTGAGCCCTGGGGAACACAACTCATGATCACCTGCCCAACTGGATTTAACTGCGTTCACCACAACTACTTGGGCCCAGCCAGCCAGTCAGTTTTTTACCCAGTGAACAGTACGCCCATCCAAACCATGAGCAGCCAGTTTCTCCATGAGAACACTGCGAGAAATGGTGTCAAAGGCTTTACTAAAGTCTAAGTAGACAACATCCACATTATAAAATTAATACAAACTAAACATAGCTTTGGTTACTACAAGAAGTTTGCCTGTATCCTGCTGCTGAATCTCATGTTAGAGCAGTGACAGAAGTAGCAATGTAGTAAAATAGCTCAGCTGTGTTGAAACTGAAGAAAATACTTGTTTTTTCACTAAGATCAGGATGAAAGTTTGATTCATCTCTATGATCCATGTCTATTCCCAACAGAAAAGCCTACAGACACCAAATACTCTTTCAAAATCAGTTCTACAAAGAGCACAATCTTTAAACTTCATGTTTATATATAAAATAAGCTACCTAAATGCTGTTTTCTAGGCACCTAAATACCTCAACACATACACACACAAAAAAAACCCTCAAAAATGTTTCAGACTTGGTAAGTATAGTATTTTTTCACAACCTCTTGCCACAATTTCATTTAGAATGGGGTCTGTTCAGCTGCTAATGACGTTAATGACATTATATGAGACAGTTTATATTCTAATTTGCATTTTCTTTCAATTTTGAGAATCCATTCTCAAAAAAAGCTCATGATGAATTAAATTCTTCTTTTTAATCACATCACAATATCTGATGAAATTAGGTATAAATTATGTTAGCAAAAATACACACATACTTTCTGCATTATGAAATAAAGCCAAGTAATTTGTTATCATAATTGTTAGTATGTTACCATATATAATCATCATGGGTAAATAAAGATTACCTGTAGAAATGTCTTTCTCAGCTAGTTCATATTGTTTTAATCCATTATAGAAATTGGCCCTGTTAAAATACACTGCTGCAGAGAATGGGCAGAGACAAATTGCCTTCTCAAAGTCTTCTTTTGCTTCTTCAGTATTGTTTAGTAATGTATTTGTAACAGCACGATTCATAATAGCAGACTCGTTTCTTGGGTCAAGTTGTAATACCTTGGAATAATAGCAATAGGCCTACAAAACACATGAATTTGAGACAAAGTACCCTGTTAAAATTTGAGGAAATGGCTTATGTACAACTTGTAAATTCCACTTTGTTTCTTTAAGCTGTTAGTATTCTTAAGTCTCTACTTGCTTTGTTTAATGTTCTTTGTGTATAGAAGAGAGATACAGCACCTGCATGTTTATCCACAAATAGGTCAATTGCTACCCAGACTTTTGAAAAAAGAACAGCTGTTTATGCTGAATTGTAATTATAGCACAGAAGAAATTAGCTACACACTAACATCAATTTGAATTAACATAGAAAATGGTTTATAACACAACACCAATTCTTGATCATCTTTCTTCAGAGTCAGACAACCTCTGTGAGACAGAGTAAGGAGTCACAGAAATACAGTTAAGAGGAAGAACAGCCTATACAAGACCATTCATGGAAGAATGATACTAGGTGCATAATAAAAGAGATTACACGATCACAGGAGAAGCCATATCAGGGCACTGACCTTGAACTCCTACAGAATTTCTGATCCAAGTCTAACGAATGCTCAAAAGCAACACAGAATCTAATTGAGTGCACTGTGGACTCCTTTCAGGGTAGAGGGGCCTTACAGAGAGATCTCTGTAGACTAGAGAGCTGGGCAATCACCAGCTGTATGAAATTTAACAAGAGCAAGTGCTGAATTCTCCACCTGAGACAGGGTAATCCTGGTTATACACAGAAACTGGGGGACAAGAGGCTCGAGAGCCTCCCCACAGAAAGAGATCTGGGGGTTTGGGTTGATGGCAAGTTGAACACGACTGTGCCCTGGCAGCCAAAAGGGCCAACTGTGTCCTGGGGTGCATCAAGCACAGCATCGCCAGCAGGTCAAAGGAGGTGATTGTCCCACTCTACACTGCACTGATGTGGCCCCAACTAAAGTACTGTGTGCAGTTTTGGGTGCCTCACTGTAAGAAGGACATAAAACTATTAGAGTATGTCCAGAGAGGGACAACAAAGATGGTGAAAGGCCTCAAGGACAAGACTTACAAGAAATGGCTAAAGTCACTTGGCTTGTTCAGCTTGGAGAAGAGAAGGCTGAGGCATGACCTTATCGCAATCCCCGACTTCCACAAGGGGCACAGTGGAGGAGGAGGTGCTGATCTCCTGTCTATGGTGACCAGCGATAGGACACAAGGAAATGGAATGAAGCTGCGTCAGCGGAAGTTCAGATTGGACATTGGGAAAAGGTTCTTCACTGAGAGGGGGTTCAGCCACTCAAACAGGCTCCCCACAGAAGTGATCATGGCACCAACCCTGTCAGAGCTCAAGGAGGCTCTGGGCAACATTCTTAGTCATATGGCTTGGTTTTAGGTAGTCCTGCAAGGAGCAGGGAGTTGGGTCCCTTCCAACTTGAGATATTCTACAATTCTATACAAGAACATAAAATTGTTTTCTTACATGATCTATTTCTTGTGCTGTATGAAGTACAAACTATCTAGGTTTAAAATCATATGCCAAACAAATACTACACATGACTACCTCAGTAAGTGAACTGCAAACTGAAGTGTTTACAGATGCAGCTCTAGGAAAGGATTAATTCAAGTAGATTAAATGTGCTGAAGCATCCATGTTGCCTCTGGGTTTCTGCAGCTGCTGGACCACAAAGCTCCAATTAAATAAAAGCCTGAGCCTGTATCCAGGAAGTGTGACCGGAAGGCCAAAGGAAAAATCATTGTAGGGACCTCCTCACAGAGAGAAAAATCAATGGTCCTTGCCTTCAAGCAGATTTCAAATTCACAAGAGGAATTTCAGTATCCAGCTCTTCTGTATTTGAAGATGCCAACTGTGTTCAAGCAGAATGAGGTGATCTAAAACTCTGAAGTTACTGTGGTAACAGGAGGAAGATGTGAGACTTCTTGATTAAAGTTCATCAGCAGGAGATTCTTTTCACTCTCTTTGTCATGGTGCTTATAGTGAATCTGGGCAAGTTATTTAATGTATGGGAGGTAGACTTCAGGGGAAGTTACTGAACATCCATGGGATTTTGGTACCTCATTTATTACAAATTTTTGTGATGTGTATCCTAGCTATCACAAATCTTAGTTCATTCATAACAATGATAAAATACATAGTAGTAGGGCAATTACTTATTATTACTTCATGTCCTGGTAGAGGACCACAAAATTCAATGTAAGAAATCTTTATGTTAAGTGTATTTAAAGATACCTTTATATGAACAGTATTTATTAAAGGGAAAAAAGTTCTGAAGGCAATATAAATATAGACTGTAGACCTACCTGTGAAAACTGTCGATTCTGGAAATAAATATTTGCTGCATTAAAATAGGCTAATGCATAGTTGGGGTCAACAGAAATCGCTTGTTGATAGTCCTTCATGGCACAGGTTAGATGTCCCATTAAATGATTGATGAAACCCCGATTTGTTAGCAGTGGAGCAGTGGTAGCAAGCTGAAAGGAAATAGAAGATGCATCCTTACTTGGGAAAAATTCGCACATCTCCAGTAACTTATTCTATTTTTCAAAGATACATTTACTTAAAAAGAAAAAAATGCACCTTCTAATGCAAATTGGCAACTATTCATGTACAGCACTGGCTGGCTTCATAGCATTAGGTTGATTTTAGTAAAGTCACTTTAAGCTAACATCTACCTTTAATGCAGCATTTGTATCTAGAAATGCAGCAAAAGTTTCACCCATTTGAAGACAGACTGAAGCTCGTCCATCATATGCAGCAAGGCATTTTGGATCCATGCAAATGGCAACTGTAAATTGGTTCCAAGCTCTCTGAAACTTTCCAAGGACCTAAAATTAATTGCAATGCAGATATAATAAGAAACATAAGAAATGCCAAACATACACATGGTGTACTAATTTTAAAAATTACAGCAGACAATGAAAGCATGCTTATATTTACAAATGCAGTTAACTGAATTACAGAAAAAAATAATCAAAATATCTTGTTAATTATGCAATACTCATTGCTTTGCAACTAGTTAACATATCTGTGACAACAGTTTTTACTGCAGGTATTACCTCTTCAATATTACAGAATCACAGAATGGTTGAGTTTGGAAGGGATCTCTGGAGATCATCTAGGCCAGCTCTGTGCTCAAGGCAGGGTCAGCTAGAGCAGGTTGCCCAGGACAGTGTACAGTTAAGCTTTTGAACATCTCCAGGGACAGAGACTCCACAAACCCTGGGCACAATGTGTTCCAGTGTTCATCTTTACAGTACAAAAAATTTTTAAAATCTGATGTTTAAATGGAATTTCCTATATTTTGGTCTCTGCCCATTGTTTCCTGTCCTGTCACTGGGCACCATTAAGAAGAGCCTGAATCCATTTTTTCTGTACTCCTCCATCAGATGTTTATAGCCATTTATAAGATCCCCCCTTAAGCCTTCATGTCTCTCTCTCCCTTCCCCTTGTATGACATTTGCTTCAAGCCCTTAACCATCTTAGTGGCCCTGCACTGGATGTGCACCTGTGTATTCATGTCTCTTTTGTACTGAAGAGCCCAGAACTGGGCACAACACTCCAGATGTGGCTTCGCCAATACCCAATATAGGAGAAGGATCATCTCTCTTGACTTTCTGGCAATGTTGCTTCTAATATAGCTCAGGGTGCCATTGGTCTTCTTTCTGCAGGGGCACATCAGTGACTAATCTTCAGCTTGTTGTTTGTCTGGAGCCCCAACTCCTTTTCTGTAAAGCCGCTTTTGAGTCCGTTAGCCCACAGCCTCTACTGGTGCATGAGGTTATTCCTCCCTAGAGGCAGAACTTCTCTCTTCCCTTTATTGTACTTCATGAGGTTCCTGCCCACCATTTCTCCAGGCTGCCCAGCCTGTCATCCCTCCAAAGGCAGCATCCCTCTAAAGATAGCACAACCACTCCTCCCAATTCTGTATCATTTGCAAACTTGCTGAAGGTGCACTCTACCCACATCATCCAGGTCATTAATGAACATGTTAAACAGTATTGGACATATTACTGACCCCTGGGAGCGCTTCACTAGTGACTGGCTTCCAGCTGGACCTTATGGTACTAATAATGAAACTTGGAGCCTCACAGTTCAATCAGTTTTCAGTTCACCTCACTGTCCATTTGTCTAGCCCATACTTTACTAGGTTTTCTATGAAGACTTTCTATGAAAGACTACTGAAAGCTTTGTTAAAGTCAAGATAAACAACATTTATGGCACCCCCCTCATCCATTAAGCTAGTCACAGAAGGCTATCAGGATGGTTAAGCCTGATTTCTCCTTCATAAATTCATCTGACTATTCCAAATTATCTTCTTGTCCTTCATATGTTTAAAAATAGTTTCCAGGGTTATTTGCTTCATTGAAGTGAGGTTGACCTGCTTGTAGTTCCCCAGATCCTACTTGCCATTTTTGAAGATAGGAGTGATGTTTACTTTCTTCCAGTCTTCAGGAACCTCTGCCAACTGCCATGAGCTTTCAAAGATAATTGAGGGTGGCCTTGCAATGATGTTGGCTAGCTCCTGAACACCCATGAATGTATTCCACTAGGTCCCATAGCCTTGTGTATGTCCATTTTGTTTAATTGTTCTCTAACCTGATCCTCCTCCACCAAGGGTAAGTCCTCCTTGCTCTGGACTTTCCCACTGGTCACAGGGACTTGGGATTCCTGAAAGCCAGTCTTAACAGTAAAGACCAAGCTGAAGAAGGCATTGAGTACCTCAGCCTTCTGCATGTCCTTTGTCACCAGCTCTGGCATACACTACATCATGAAGGACTCAGCACAGTCAAGAAAGTGCTTAGTTCTGGGCAAGCAGGTCACTTGGGTCCACAGGCAAAATGTAAAAATTTTACCTAATATATAGATGAACTGACCAAAGGTGGAGTGCTAATTGGATAAAAATACTTCTCCACATGTGTTTATGTTTGAGTTCCCAAAAGTATGAGGCTAAACACAAGGCATCTTGTGAGATTCAGAAATCAAGCACCTGCCATTATGTGAACTTTCTGGGTTTCCTCCTGCACCTAAGATATCTCATTCCTACCTACTCACTGATGTAGTCACTCTGGGTTTTTCTCTTGCACAGTACTTTCCAAAGCGCTGTGAAAGCATTAGTTAGAATTTAAGTGTATTGGCAAAGCTGTAAAAGGAAATTTGCATGACACCTATGCAAGACCACCTGAAAAAGGCTACTGATGTTAGTCCCTCGTTTACATTGACAAAAAATAATTCGCAACAAGATTCATGACAATTCAAGACGTTTAAGACGACAGGATATAATAAAGCACAGTAACTAAATAACAAATTAGACACACACAAAATTTTTCAAGTCATAATACATTCCTTTGCTAAGGTAGAAATTCATTTTCTATGTAGTTAAGTAGTTTTCAGAGATCATTGTATATAAGGCCTTTACCAAGGGATTCTAGCAGATTTGCTAACGGTGTAGTTTGGATAATTAGGACTGCAAGGTTTTACACAGTTCTGTCAACACTTTAGCTGTTTTTTCCTTCAATAAACAGCTCACACAGACAATACATGCCAGTTCTTAATAATAGCTTATCAGAGAACCATCTATGCAAGTCAAATGAGTGTAAGGCTACTTGATATTCCATTATTCAAGAGCAGAACTCAAACAAGATTGGGCACAAATGTGAAAAGAATATAACAGTCCATCCATTTACTTAAAAAGAAAGAAGATGCTATAAGACTCATCTTAAGTATATGGATTATCTTATGTTTATTACTTTTTTTTGTATTATTTAAATATATGCATATAAGATTGATGTTATTTTGTTTGATTAAACATAGCCTTGACAATGAATTTTGTTCTATTACCTGCAAGTTGTATGCTAAGCAAACTCTGGCTTTTATGCACTTTGGATTCAAGTGAATTGCTCTCAAGAAATCTTTTTGTGCTTGTTTACAACCAGCCTCATCTCCATTTTCCATGTACGAATTTCCTCGTCCAATGTAGGCATCCACAGAAACAGGATCTAGTTTGAGAGCCTGGTCAAATGATCTTACAGCGTCTTCAAACTCATGAATTCTAGAAAAAAAGAGAGATTAACGTTGCTGTTTAAAAATTCTATAAATAAAAATTCTCAATTTATGAGTGATCAGCAAATACTACCCCATAAAGCCCATTTAAAGTAGTTCAATTCTAACTGAATTAAAGTTTGCTTTCTGTATGTGTTCCCTAATGGTTATAACGATGAATGCAGTCAGCGTAGCACCTTGCAGACTTCAGTTTGAATTCCTTGGCCTGCAAAAGAAAACAGCAAAACTCTCATTAACTTTTGCTGGGCCAAGATTTCACCTTTTCAACAGGAGTACTCAACAGAGAGACTTTATCCAAGTTATTTGTGCTGTCAAAATGTCATGACCAAACATGGATTTGGTAGTCTATTCAGGTGTAGAAGTTTCAGCCACAAACAATTTACCTCTAATACAAGCCTTCTGTCTGATTTTTCTCATACCATTTCTTGAATTTATCCAAACTGTGCTAAACTTGCAGGGTAAAAAGAGGTTATGTTCAGGGTTCTAAGCATAGATAGTTCTAGCCTAAGAGTAAGACAAATGTGGAACTCCATCCTTAGATAAAACTTGATGCATCTGAGGTATACTAAGTAGGAATTAAAAGGATTAAATACCAAAAAGGTTAATGAATGCTAATAAGTACCTTTACACGTAAAGCAAAATCTTTAGTGTGTCAAAGTACAAAATCGTTTTAACAAGATGATACTGAAAGATAAGACGTTGTTTGAATATAAGCTACCTGTGTGTCTCTTCCTGAAATGTGCCCTGATGTCTTTACCAAAAGATGAGAGATTAAATATAATTAGCTAACAAATAACTTTAAGGGTTTTAAACCAAATGCACTTATTGCAAAAACAAATTAAGGCTTCATTCCAGTCCTGTTGATAGGCAGTCATGAAGTTAGAGACTACAGGATGGATCCCAAATGCATCATAAAACAGGTTATACAGTTGAGTTATAGAGTTACTAGTCACTCCTTCTGACTGTTGAATACAGATGTGGACATCAAAATCACATGCTCAGTTCTTGGAAGCAGGATTTCAGCATTCTTGTGTGAGTTCTGCATCATCCAGACACTGTGAAAGATGAAGCCAGTTATGCCCTAACTACAGCATACTAACACAACAAGTTTTGATGCTACAATCCTGAATATGTCCATCTCCACACTGCCTCAGCAGCAACAAGGTTAAGCAGTGATAGGTGGCAGAGTAACTGTAGAATAAAATAGATTAGGCTAAACTAATAGACAGATATTATAAAAAGGAAATTTTAATAGCTAAGTGTTATTTGTATCAAATAGGAGCTATCAACTCCAAGTGCCACTATGATAAGTAGGCTAAGGTACTAATGTACATCTTATTTCTTACAGTCTTAAGTGATTAACAGATTTAATTTAGTCTCTCTAAATAAATCTCATCTTGATGAAGCTACACTTCAGAATTTCAAAATAAAAAATTCAGTCAAGGAAGATCATTGACACTTTAGCTTTTCTCTAAAGGACAAAGTGCATTTTTAAACAGAAATTGCATCCTAACTAATTCTAAGCAAACCAACAGAACTCTATAGCTACTTCATATTCCACCGGAGGGTGTAGAATACTATCTTTGTGTATCTCAGAATTCTTCATTCTTCAGTCCTTCTCTTGGTTCTGTTTTATCATCCTAGTATTTCCTCCTGATGCTGTCATGAACATATAGTTGATATAGTTCCTTGACACCAGAAGATTTTAATATTAGTTGTTGAACTTGAAAAGTATTGAATTTTCTTTTTTCCATTCCTTTTTATCATCTTATCCTCACCCAGTCCTCAATATATTCAATATGAAAAGGTGAACAGGAATATAAAGCTCAGGAATGATTTCATTTTTCTACTCTGCATCAAACAAAACTACATATCTTACCTATAGTAGCAGATTCCAAGAGCTTGAAAGATCTGGCTGTCATCTGGACTAAGCAATGTTGCTCCTTTAAAGTCCTGAAAAGACGTTAAACCATGCAAATTGGTATTGTTTCATTTCACCTAAATTGTGGTTTTAGCTAAACAATTTTATACTTCTGTATAAAAAGGGAGATGACTTTTGACAAAGGCATTATACTTTCAGAAGTACTGGAGACGTATTTAACTGTTTTCATGCTTCTTGTTCCAGACCTTGATAGAATAAAATCTCCAGTTAGGTGGTATCATGGTATTTTTAATATGTTTTTTTTCTGGAGGCAACATTTCCAAAGAGAAAACCTTCCAGAATGGTATATTTTTTTTTGTATTTAATAGAAATACTGTACCTCAGCTGCTATCATTAAATACATGTATATTAAAAACGTATTTAGCTATATGCAATTTCAGTAGAATTCTTCCAGTAATAAAATTATCTAGATATCTTCTGCTTTTACTTTGACAAACCTAGTAAACCAAGCTCATATATGCATTGGGAGACCCTGTACAATATTCCAGTGAAAAACATCAATGGGCTTTTTTACTTTTGCTAACATTCAGAACACTTTTCAAAATGCTTGTGGTTCAATGTATGTCGTCCCATTGTAAAAACTGTATAGGTGCATTTTAAATCAAATTTCAGTTATGATGTAAGGAAGCACTTTAGACTTCTCCATGGGAAAGCAATCAGTATGTATTGGGAGTGGTTTAGCTGATGCATCCACTGAACTACAACTTAGAAAGCATTTTTTTTAAAAAACTACTGAGACACACTGTTCCCATCCAGCAAAGCCTTCAAAGAATAACCAGTAAAGCTAATGGAATTCTTCATGCACACAACTTGGAGTATGCACTCTGCTCTGTGTATGGAGCAGAGCAAAAGCAGGATCAGAATTCCAAGGACCAGGTTTGGTTTATTTAAATCAAATATGCTATCCTCATAAGTAACTGCACAGGTCACAGAACCAACAGAAAAAGACACCTCCATATAGCAATTCAGAACTTACATAGCCTGAATTGTAACTTTTCCTTTTTCTTCCAGTGTAACTAATTCAGGAATACACTCGCTTCTAGTATGTATCTGTGCTTAAGTAATTATATCCTAACTCAACTAGCACTATACATGTATAGCGATATACTCCTTGCAATAAAATATGAGAACTGATACTCAAGAAGGTCTCAAGAATTTGTTTTCTTAAATTACCTGTTATATTTTTGTGTCTCTTGTTCAATTACTGTTTTGTAAATTTGTCTTCACTACAATCCATTCAAAGAACTTTTTGCTGATCTGCTTGTTCCCCTCCAGTCTCTTTCTACTGGCTTTACACCTCCATTTGTACCACCTCAGCCTCTTTTCTGAGCTACTCTGATTAACTGCATCTTGAAGCATAAGTGACCAATAACACAGTATTTCTAATTGATTTATTTCTATGCAAGGTCTACCAACAGTAAAGAGCATTTGCTGTGCACTTTCAAGAACACATTTCTGGGTCACTGGAATGGGATTCATATTCATTCTTCATTTTTTATTTGCAAATAAGAAATATTGCTCAATTTTTACAATGCTTATGCTGAAATTATTGCTATCACATAAAGAAGATAACACATTTTACAGTTACTAGTCCACAATGAATGTACTAGTTATACTGAAAATAAATACCCTTGCTTTTAAGGCAAAAAAAATAAAACTTTTAGAAAACTTTAAAACCTATTTAAAATTTTAAAAGAAAACCCATGCGTGTTAAAGAGTAATGTTTAACACTTTTAGGTTTCAAGCCTGTATTGCTATACCAGATGGAGAACAAGAGTCATCTGCACTGTGAGTCAGTGTCAGAAGCACATGCCATTTTCTTCCACTTAAGAAAATTATCTTTAAGTCTGACCCTTCCTGCCCTTTCAACAGAAATGGTCATTTACACACACACACGCACAGAGAAACAGAACAAGCCCACTCCATCAGAACCTCCATTTACTTAGGCTTCTACAATGAGATAGTACTCATTTGGACTGAGCATAAACTACTTCAAGGTTGAAAAAGAAGGAAAAATCAGGTTCTTGCTTGTTAAATTTTGTGCAACTCCCATGTTTAACTAACTGCATAAACTTGTGAAACAAGTAAGACTGCTTTTTATTTGCATCCTCACTGCCAGACTGGTATTACACGTTGAGCAAATGAGAACTGGGTACAAACTATTTCAGAAGAACATAAAAACAGTTAAGCTGGTCTTTATACCAGCAATGGCTTAGATTTAACAGAAAACTCTTAATTTCCTTTACTCGAAGAAGGATTTTGTACCTCACATGCATTAGCATAATCACCAAGTTCCATGTAGAGTACTCCACGATTAATTAACACTTTAAAAGCTATTTCCTCACTCAGTTCAAGCAGAAGAATAATTCCATAATCTTTCAAAGCCTACAAAAACATAAAATGTTATTTTAAACCATAATTTACTCAGAGGGATACAATGATACTTCAAAATTTAAGGCACGCTTTCAATTTCCTATAAATCATGTGCATACACACAGACTTCAGTGTGGTTATTCCAATGTTTTCCTGTTTCCAGATTGAATTTAACTGAATTTGGAGCCTTCTATAATTACATAGATAACCATTCTTAGACTACAGAAGCAAAGATGGTGAAAATATATTAAACAGACAAAGTTGGTGAAGGGTTTGGAGGGGAAGCCATATGAGGAGTGACTAAAGTCACTTGGTTTGTTCAGCCTGGAGAAAAGGAGACTGAGGGGAGATCTCATTGCAGCTACAGCGTCCTAATGATGGGAGGAGGAGCAGCAGGTGCCGAACTCTTCTCTCTAGTGATCAATGACAGAACCCAAGAGAATGGCAGGAAGATGTGCCAGGGGAGGTTTAGGTTAGACAACAGGAAAAGGTTCTTCACCCAGAGGGTGGTGGAGCACTGGAACAGGCTTCTCAGGGAGGTGTCACAGCCCCAAGCCTGACAGTGTTCAAGAAGAGAGTAAGCAACACCCACAGACTCATGGTGTGAACTGTGGAGTTGTCATATGCAGGGACAAGAGTTGGACTTGATGATCCTTGTGAGTCTCTTCCAAATCAAGGCATTCTATGATTCCTACTATAATTAAAACTTATTTTGTCATCATATAAATTGCAGAATTATAAATAAATCTTCATTACTTCTGCTAAATTTTTAGTCAAAATTCTTATTTAAAAAAAGGTATTCTAGACTAATTAGTCATGAATTAATGTCAAAGTAAGGTATTTTTAAGATTAAGAATCTCCAAATATAATTTATTGTTATTGAAAAACCTAAGCACCAGTTGTATTAACTGAATGTGGGTGTAAATTTTGTAAAAGAGCAAATAATGACATGACTAGGAAAAGCAAAGAAGCCTCAATTCTCAAGTTTCTCAAAAATTAACAGTAGCTCAACAATGTTTGATCTGAAGAAGTTCTAATCCAACTCTTTTTTCACCTGAAGAATGAACTTATACAGTATACTTTAGAATAACTAGACCGTTTAGAGCTAATATGACAAAAATCTCCTTGATTGCAGTATTCCATATACTAGCCACTTTAAAAAGTTCTGTTCTTTATCACTTCTAAACTAAGCTAGATATTACAAACAGCTTTAAAGAAAACAACCCAGTTCTTGTGAGATCTAAGAAATTTCTTCTGACAATTACATACATTTTTTCTGCAACTTCCCTTGTACTTTAAGTGGCTTTTCTGGAGCGTGATAGCAAAGAACAGCTTCTATACCTTATTTATGAAGAAACTATCATTTTCACGTCTTAAAACTTTATCTTCAGTTACCACAATTATCTATTTTTCTTTACCCATGGCATCAGTTTTGGACAATTAACCTGTAAGCACAATTGGCCTCTGCCAAGGTCGATTTGACTTCGGAAATCTGCGCTCAAATACATAAGAACTAGCATTATCTCAGTAAACAGGCCTTATCGAAAAGGCAGATCAACATGATTGTGTTCCAAATCTGAAGCTGCACGGTGCCTTTGTGCACCTTGTTGTGCCTTTGCTTTATAACGAAGGTAGAAAGCTGAAACACTTAGAGACAGGTCACAGGCAAGTTGACGGATGTATAAACACATCCAGAAAAACAGGGCTGCGAATGAGGGTTGGATATAGTCCAAATCCCTGTTTCAATGTAGTCTTCTTCTGGATATAATTCTTATGTTTTCAAAGGGATATCCAATGCAAGTAACATGATAATAGAGACCAAAAAGCCATTTTTAAAACAGTTTCCTGAAGAGCACAACCATTCAGGAAGACATTGCAAGAAGTAAGAAATTTTGACCAATTGTCAATAACAGGTTACTAGCTAATACAAACAACTGAGTGCTCATGTGATGTTGGAAAAAAATCAATACCATACCTTTCTGAAGTCCTTTATTTGATAATAACAGACAGCTCTGTTATAATATGCCAAAATGCAGGTTGCATTGAGGTCAATAGCTTCTGAAAGATCTTCAATTGCAGCTTTAAATGTCTGCACATGAAAAACCACTATGTAAAAATTGTAATTCAGTGTTCATGACACTACATATTCTTCCTCAAATAATAGCCTATTGTAAAATTTCATTTAATGGTTTAATATTTTGGTTCTTTATCAGTACTGGAAGTCATCCAACCATTTCATTATGTCCTCTCTGAACTATTTACTGCACTCCTTACTCCAGTGGGAGTACTTCTTCAGAAGCTCTATCTGTGCAAAGGCTGGGCAAACTAACATTCTTAGTGTTTTCTTATCTCACTTCCATATATTGCAATACAGAATCAATCCTTAACTTTATTAGCTTACATTTTATACCTAAACATAGCACTATCTTTTGTGGAGTTTTGGTACTTCTATCATTTTCAGTTACACAGAACAACCGTACAGTATCTTCAATGGGGAATGGAAAGTATCATAATCTAGTGGAAGCCCTTGTTTCCATCAGCAACACTTTTATCATTATTTCACTATTATAAAGTGTGACATAACATACATTAAGTTCTAAGGGAGAACGCAAAAGTACAACAATAAAGACAGTCCCACCTTATTTTGACACTTTAGAATTCCTCGGTAAAAATAAGCTTGCACGCTGTTAGGAATAATTTTGATCGCCTCACTGCAATTCAGAATTGCCTGAAAGTATCTACCTTGACTTCCATAGTAAGTAGCAAGAGCCATGTATGCCTGTAGAGATGAAGACAGAATAATGACATAGTTAAAAAAAAAAAAAAAAGCTTTGTATAGTATTATAAAGCAAGGGTTGAAAAGAAGACTAAAATTACAAGTTTTATAAAAATATACATCTTACGAAGCTTGTCATTTCTTTTATTTGATGTTTGCCATGTGCTTTCTTGCAGATTGCAAGGTAAGGCCGTCATAAATGCAAAACCTATCAGTCTTTCAACCCATCCAAACATGCCCCACAGAAACGATCAAGAGTCTTTATATTACCTGGAAATGTGATGGACAAAGGGCAAGTGCTCGATTAAAATCTTGGATGCACTTAGCTTTTCCGAGCTGCATTCTACACAGCCCTCGCTGATAAAACGCATCAGGGTAACGTGAATGTAGTCTGATAGCCATACTAAAAGCATCACGGGCCTAAAAAGATAACATGTCATCTGAGTTAAATATGGTCTATTTGTTCACCTGAAATCATAGGCTAACTAACTGATTCTTTTGTACAGTTAGGTATGACCTATTTTTGCAGTTGGAACCTGCCATGTGCCTGCATTGTTTTTTATAATTTTCATCCATTCACTGTTACTTAAAATTTTGTAATATTTAACACCTGAACCAGACAGAGAATTCATGAGTAAAGTTAAGCTTGGGAAGAAGGGAGGGGTAAGAGGGAAGGTGTTTTAAGATCTGGTTTCCTCCTCCCAATGTAATTCTGGTATTTCAAATGTTTTTATTTTCTATCTTGGGCCTTTTAGTAAATCAACAACTGGAACATATTTACCAGAATATCAACATAGAAAACATTTGCGTGAACTTGCACTATGCCTGCCACAAAGCTCACTGATAGGCTTTCAATAGTTTTCAACAATGTCTCTAATACAGCTTAAAATGTTGATTTTGTTAAAAGAAGGAAAATATATTATTCTTAGGCAATGCAGTTTATTTCTTAAATTTCATACATAAGTGCCAAAGAGAACCGGCTAGGGGTGTTCTGAGCTACAAAAATATAGAAAACAATTAACAAATTACAACCAACTCCATAATACAATATAGAAATTCCTTTGCCCAAGTTTAGTACCAATTCACTAGGCCACCAATACTCCTACATGACTGGCTTTTGTCTGTAAGATCTGTGAAGACATTGATAAATAAATAAGAAATTCATGTATTTTTTTTTATTCCATCAGAATGGCAATTAATGACATACATTAAAAAAAATCATAACATTAGCACTGGAAAAATTACTCACAAATTTGCAAGCCAGTCTAACATACATCATGAATTCAAAAGAAAATTGCTAAAGGCAGTGGAAGATGGTTAAAATACTGAAATCATTTGCTCAGTTATCATAGTTGTTGTCTACAAGCAGTGGATTCAAAGGCTAATATACTCTATATAATTAATACCAACCCTTAATAAACTTTTTTGCTCCATGTAACACAGGCCTGTGAGATAATATATTTCCGCATTTTCAAATGTTTTAGGCAGAATTTTTTCTGAACTCATCAGGAGATTAATAGCTTTTTTGAAACTTCTCACAGCATCCTGCAATACAGAGAATCTTAATAGTTGTAAAGCACTTAACTGAAAATCCACAAAATTTGTTAGACATTCTAAATTTTTTTCCAGTTTTTTTTTTCTTAGTCTTTGGAACATTATAGTAAAAATGCCTAGTCTAGTGTTCCTTGATGTTCCTGGAGTTAGACACATACTTGATCTCTGAATGGTTCTAATAAGTGACTAGGAAAACAGAGAAATATTCCTGAGTTTTACTTATATATGACAAAGTAACTAATGTACATGATCTAGCAATAACATACAGTTCATTTATATTGTTATTTAGGTACATAGTTAATTACAGTGGTTTTTTTAGTTATATTTATTTCCTTGGGAAGAAAACGTATATGTTTTGATGAAGTCTGATGATAATTAAGTACTTGCTACAGGTTTCTTTATGTAAATAATGACAAACCATTTTTTCTATAGGCAATTTACATAACTTTAATAACCATTAAGAAATATATTGAAAGGATCAATCCTGTATAGGCAATGAAGGACATTAAGTGAATAGCGTCTCAGAATCTTACCACATCTCATAGATCTGGGCAATAATTTATGCATATTTAATAATACTTTGGTTTAAAGGAGAGTTTAAGGAAAACAACCAAAAAATTAAGAACAGTTCAAGATAAGCTGTTCCTCAGCCTTTGAAGATTATGAAGGGGCAAAGTTGAAAGTTTCAATATCAAGAAGAGTAAAAGAACTATAGCATTTTTTACTTGAGTCTTTCAATATAAAGAAGTATATGTTTAGAAAAATCAGTTTGGAATACCAGTGCCCATAGGACTGTCTGTAAATACAACATGTGCCTTCCTAAGTTGTCAATGTAGTAGAAGTTTTAAATGAAACAGGTCTGCATTTACTGCTATTTAAACACATTTTTTTCTCTATTCCTACAGTTCAAAAACACTCATATTTTAAGAGGAAAAAGAAATGGAGCTACTCGAACTCACACATAGTTCTAAAGGCACAGCTGATTCTCAGGGCACTATTGCGGGCAGTCTGATCATTTTTCCATGCTGAGAGTTTGGTGCCTTTCCTCTCCAGCAGAGGTAGCAGTGCAAGTCCTCACCTCTGGGTGAAGCACTGAGAAATCAGGGGATTACTCTTATACACATCCTCTTCACCATGACAACTGAAATGTGTTGAATTGGAGGACACTAACAATCGCTGTCTTTGACTTAGCATTTTTTCAAATACAGCAGAATTAACAATGTCCCATTACGGTTTGAGACAAACAAAACATCCAAACCTAACACAAAAAGACTGAGTGGATCAAGAGTTTTTATGTGGTACAAGCCCCGGGAGTAGGAGTATAGTTTTTGCAAAGGGCATACCTTTTCATTTCAAAAGAACCTGCAAACATAAGGCTAAGAGGAAACAGAACAACTGTGCATTTCAAACAGAGAACACAATATATAGGTAGATCCAAGGTCTTATGAATCTATCTATTGTGCTTAGGGAAACGGGACTTCGTACATTCTGTATAAACAAATAGAAGAGTACAAAAAGAAAAAGCTAATCCATACTGCCAATTTCAACAATTCTGCAGGCCTCAAATACCAGCTAACTGCTGGACTCAGAGAAGTGATAATATTGCTCAAACCCTATGACATATGAATATTAACAAAGCTGAGAAAATACCTGTAACTATACATTATATATTCAGTTCACATACACGAATTAAACTTTTGTACTGCATTTTGTTACATTAAAAAATAGACATACTTCCATATCATTTAATTTCAAAAGGAGCAAAATTATTACATATAATGGACCTCAATCTATATAACTGTATCATTTAGCTGATCATCATAAATGTCTTAAAAATAAAATTGCCTAATTTATGCTGAACTATCAGTGCTGCTCTGTTGAAAATTCTTACTCAGGTCTTCCTATAATTTAAAAAGAGGTACTCTTAAGGTTTATTTATATATTAACACATTTCACAAAATATTAAAAGAATACAGTAAGAAAAACATTGTCTTGATTGGCATGTATATAATGTAAAGTTTTCTGACCTTAATTTTATTTGCTTTCATTTGTATTTTTCCTAAAATCACCAACGCTGAAGGCTCAGGCTTAATTGCAGTAGCTTCATATAAGCACTCTATGGCCTTATCATGATTTTGACAAAATGACTGAATGAGTGCTTGCTGAACAGGCTGAGACATAAAGGATTCTGGAAGGAAACCACAAGAAAAACAGTAATCTCTTTTACTTCAACCTATATATTTTCCAATATAAAATACCTTTCAATGGTATGCAAACTTTAAAATGCTATTAAAATATTTGGAGTATCAAAGCTTGTTGTAATATCCATAAAAATACATATGTAAACTGAATTCCTACAAAAGTCTGAAGCCGAACAGTTATTTATCAATGACTGTAGTTCGATTGCTAAACATCTGCAAATATTTACCCTCCTCTCCCCACATGTCAGAAGGTATTGCTCTGTGGAAGTATCCCAATATTCCTGCTTTGTTTTTATACTCTTGTGCCCTGTGTATCCACTCTCGGTCACTAACAGACAGGAAATTAATCTTACACAGTGTGGCTATTCATATGGATTCACCAAGAGCTTCAGGACTAACACTGTGCCCAGCACATAACAAGGAACTACTATACTGCAACATTTTTACTGTTCAAAAGAAGGGGGAAGGTTCAGTTCTAAAGCTTATTTGATTTTTTGTTAGGAAAGACTGCATATAAGTACAGAACAGAATCCTTATTCAATATTCCTTTAAAGCAGAAATTACCAATATTGAAGTGTAGACATAATTACTTAATTAATTAAATGAAAACCAAACAAGAACTCAAAAGATAAAGGAAATTCTGAAATAACAGCTGATAGTACAGGCAATAGTTTACACCATTATTAACTTTAAAGGCTTCAGATATGCAAACAAAATACTCTAGATAAGTTCCTTTATTTTAGCTGATTCATAGTAACTAACCTATTTGCATGCTTGAACTTATTTTTTTTGAACAATTCCTTGGTTACAGACTGTTGCCATGGTTCAGAACAATCTAGGAAAATTGATGGCAAATTGATGTTACCTTCATCCATTTCTGCAAATTGTTGAATACATAAACTTGCTAGCTCATCTTTCTTCAGTTCCACTAAATACTGTCCCCTATAATGAAATATTTGTTGGATGTAATAAGTGAAACTATTTCCAGGCATTTCTTTCAAAGTGCAAATACTACTTAAATAGGTTTTCATTAGTGGAAAAAGAAAAAGGAAAAATAATACCTTCCAATAAAAAAATCTCAAGTTTTTCCTTTCTTTTATCAGAAACATCTGCCATTTTTTTTTCTCTCACATCACACCGACAAGAAATTATATGCTTATCTCTCTTCAGATAGTAGCAGTCACAAAAATACATTTTCTGTGGATTCCACAGATGGCAATCCTTACAACGTCAAGAACTGCAACAATAATCTTAATAACACTGTTTCTAAAATCAACCACAGGTCAACTTCTGCCTCTTCAGATGTCATCATCAGTATAAGAGGTAATGCTAGCCAAACCACATTCCAAGAGACAAGCTGAGCAAAAGTTTGGAGGGGAAGCCATATGAGGAGCAGCTAAAGTCACTTGGTTTGTTCAGCCTGGAGAAAAGGAGACTGAGGGGAGACCTCATCATGGCTACAGTTTCCTCACAAAGTGAGGAGGAGGGGCAGGTGCCAAACTCTTCTCTCTGGCAACCAGTGACAGAACTCAAGGGAATGGCAGGAAGATGTGCCAGGGGAGGTCTAGGTTGGACATTAGGAGAAGGTTCTTCACTCAGAGGGTGGTGGAGCACTGGAACAGGCTTCTCAGGGAGATGTCACAGCCCCACACGTGACAGTATTTAAGAAGAGACTGGACAACACCCTCAGACACATGGTGTGAACTGTGGGGTTGTCATATGCAGGGACAGGATTTGGACTCAATGATCCTTGTGGGTCCCTTCCAACTCAGGACATTCTATGATTCTATGAAACCCATTCTAAATCTGGGAAAATACCAAATGGCAGTTAGTAACTAGTTCTCCTAATACACCTGAGGAATAATATCAAAGCATTTCCTTCTTAGTTCTTACGGTTTTTCAGAGTAGGAAACAGCTTTAAGTACTAATTTGTTTATTAGTCTTGATAATGGCCACTACTTCTCCCTGGTCTGAAGAAGAGATGATAGGGAAGAAGAATACTTCAAACCTAAATTGGCCTGGGCTCAATCCTTCACATTCTTTGCTTTATGTGGATTCTGCAGACAAATCAGGGAAAGACGCAAGCACTTGGGGAAATCATCTAAAATTATTAAATTTTTAAAAGCTCAAACTTGCTTTTTTGTCATGGCACCTATTTGCTTCTTTTTCCCCAGAAACTTTATGTACCTAAAAGAGCAGTGTCCTGTATATGAAACAAAGTTCCCCCACTCCAAGGTAAAGATTACAACAGTTAGGTGACACTACACAGATACAGTTCTTCAGGCTTGAAAATGTTATGGAAATACTACATTTTTTAAAATCCATTCAGAGCAGGTTTCAAAGAATACACGAGTAACTACCAACAGCATTCCAATTTTTTTTAAGTGGGATATCTGTGAAGTCCTCAACTAATTACTTTCCTACCTTATTATGTAAAGTTGTGATTTATCCGGATAAAGATGAATGGCTCGGTTTATATCTTTCACAGCATTTGGCAAATCATGATTCTGTAATTTATAGAGCAAAAACATCAATTTAATGGCCAATACAAACACAATTTGGAGGCACAATTAGTATTTACGAAAATGTGGTTCTGCAGGACGCAATGCCCACATAGTAACACCTCACAAGGCACATATACCCTCTGCAAAGGAGCTCAACGTGTTTTTAACAAAGGTCTGAAATGTTTACCCTACGTATTTCCATAATCTCCCACAGGGCAGATCCAAACTCCAGTTTCTTTTCCAAAATCCAAAGAGTCTGGACTATGGGGAAGGAAATTAGGTCATCAGATCCACATGCACATAAATCCTGATGAATCTTCATTGCTGCAAGGAATTTGCATTTATTTTTCAAGTGTCTGTGCATGAGGCCCCATTCACTGTGTTTTATATGCTGAGGAGAAAGATTATTACAATGAAGATCCTAAGGACTGATTCAACCTGCTGGGAGAGCTGCTAACTGGAACTCTAATTGAAGAACAGTATTGATGGAATGCATGTACTAAGCTTTTTTTACTGCTTTACATTGAAACAGATTTTTAAAAATCCCCCCCCAAAAAACCAAATGCAACTTGAGCATTCATGGATGGCGTCCAATACAAACTATCTGGCACAAGTTCTTAAAGACAGTATCAGAAAAATAATATAATCAGTCTACCTAGATGGACTCTGAGTTAAAAGCCATTTCCTTTAGTTGTGGAAGAAAACTGACATTGTAAGCAATTTCTCAAAATATTTTGAAAAGCAACTAAGCACTGTGAGACACAGCAGTTGTTTCAATTCTGCCAATGACATTTACAGAAATTAGGTCACAATAAATACTTCATTCATTGTACTCCTGAGAGGGTCTCAGAAAGCAAGCACTAGCAGAAAGAATTCTCAAATCCCATGCAGAAGTAGAAAACATTCTGTTCCACAGTAAATTAAAATATTGAAAATATTTTCACTCCCATTTGGGAAAACTCTGTTTAGAAAATACTGTATTTCAAAACGTGTTTTTTTTAATATTAAAAAAATACAGATTTTCAAAAATATTTTTTAATTTTTTAAATTATTAAAACTCAGATTAAATGGACAGTGGTGTAGAAAAGCAAAAATGACACTTGGAATATTTTGTGTCATTGCATGACATGCCAACAATATTTTACAATTGCAATGTATGTAATTCCATTATGGTGACAAGGACTACTTGAAATGTATAGCCATAACTAGGTTCTAACATCTGTATAACACCAAGGCATAAGTATTTAAATACTCACAGCAATGATATATATAAATAAAGCTATACTAAGTGGCAAACAAAGCAAAAGGAAAGTATTACCTTATGATATGCTTGCGCTCTACATACATAGGCTCGAACATTGAGAGGATCGATTTCAATGACATTAGTAAACTGTTGAATAGCTTCATAGTATTGATCAAGATGCAACAGCAGTATCAAACCAATATTTAGGTAAGCAAAGATTACAGAGCTAAAAACAGAATTTTTTCCTTTTGTTATTGCATGAAATATGTCATTGTATTAACCAAAACTTAAACAGGCTTCATCTCCTCTTATGACTTTTACCACGTATCTATTTTGTGATTGCACTGAGCGAAATAATTGTAATTGCCAGCAGAGGAGACAGCTCCTTAAAAAACACCATTTCGGTAGCTTGTGATGTTTGGCTGCACACTAGAGTCTCTCTGATCTCCAAAACCAGCACTCAAAATGTGAATTGTGAAAAAATGAAGACAAGTGTCTTTGTCATGGAAGCTGGAATAGAAATAGAGCTAACTGGTAATTTTATATATACTGAACACACTAAGAAATACTGAATTGTTCAACACTAAAAACACATTGCAGTTTTAAAGGACTGACAAAGTTTACACATTTTCCATCTAGCATGCTCCCTTATTTTCTGCCATTTCACTTGGCCAGCTGCTGAGGAGACCTGGCTTTCCAGGATCTGCAACGTTTTGTGCAGCCCACTCTTACAGATTGTTTCTAAGCAAAGTTCAAGACTTCCTAGAGCAGAGCCAAGACAAAGGACAATCTGAGGGGTCTTTAGGCCTGCGACAGATTGGAATGGAAGCCTTTGCTCAAGACAGGGCTGTTGAGGTTGCCCAAGGCTGAAAAAAGAACTCAGCACCTTTAGAGTAAGGTAATTAATACAGCAAACTGGTAAGGGAGACTAGATGCATACTGCAAGACCATTTGCATGGCAAGGCTGCTACAGGTAAAAATACTTCAAAAACAGTTTATAAGTAGTAGGAAGAAATGCAATTCAAACTAATCACATCAGCTTCAGTCACCAACTACCAAGGATAACAAGCCACCTTTTTTTTTTCTCATTATACAATTAACTGGCTTTTGCTAAAGAAAATATTGTGGTATTTTCTTTTGTAGAAAAAAAATAGTTTGACTTTTTACCTGCATTAGGGACACATTACCTCCCAAAAGACAAATTAAATTATTATGGCATGAGTAGTCAGCTTTAATTAGGACTTCAGTTTCACCTTTCGTCTGCCAAATCTGAATAATTTCTTTACCAAGTTGCCATATAAAGCAAAATAAAATTTAATTTTGAAGTACATTAAAAATTAATTTTTTTTATACTTAGACTGTAGTAAATGAGGCAAAAGATACTAAAAGAAGACAACATTTTGTATTCGTGTGGTTTAATTCAGGCTGTTTGCTGAGTAACTGTTCTGATTCTACTTTCCTTTGTTAGTACTTTTATGCCCCCAGGCAATCAGAATATAAACAAATATATTAAAACTCTCAAGTCCAATCACCTGTCCAAAGCGAGGACACTTTCAAAATCACAGATTGCAAGTGACCATTGACACTGTTCTGAGTAAACGATGCCACGATGAAGAAAAGAATAGATATTTTCCTTGGTGTCATTGATGAGTACTGTGAGAGAGGGAGAAAAAAAATCAACTGTTCAGATATTCACATATATTACAGTTACTCCATGCAACTCATTCGCATATTACTTTTTACTCTAGTTTTCTTAGAGTTTTATAAAATATCATAGGTAAACCACAACAAAACATGTTAGATCATAATTAAAACTGTTCAATGTGGCATGAAACATCTTCAAGTCATATCTATAATTCTCAGTTACACACACTTGAATTATTAAAAGTGAAGTAGAGAAGCTTAGGAAGCAAAGGTAAAATAACTGAAGAGTAACAACAGCAGCAACTGTCAAGGTCTAATAGCAAACATAATAGAAATGAAAAGGAGCAAGTTATTACCAAACACTGAAAGACAACAATACATTTCAATATTTGCAACATGAAATATCTGTGTCATACTGCAGGACAGCAGTTACTGGTGAATGGTCATTTCTCTTTTTAATGATATACATATACGCCATTAAAAGAAACAAACAATACCAGAAACACTGAAGTCTTGCAGAGCTCTTTTCGGATCGGCCTGTCGTAGTACGCAACCTCTATAGTAGAACGCTAACCAACATGAAGGCTCTAGTTGAACCGCTGCTGCTAAGTCTTGCATTGCATTTCTATACCGGCGCTGCTTAATATATGCTCTTCCTCGATACAGCCTAACAAGGAAGAAAGTTTCTGTTTAAATATAATTTCCCTTAGAAAATTATACCTACAGAATGAAGTAATAATGTGAAGTCATGGGCTATTATTCATAACATTAACAGGTTGAATCAAATTAATATCAAGAGCTCTTCCATTGTTTTTGTCCTGCAAACTTGAGGTAATTATTCAAGAAAAAATATTGAAAAACAGAATAAATATTCAATTTTATTTTTGAGTTTAATAAAGCAAGTCTGAAGTAAACAAGTCCTGTAATCTATATCATAGAGGCAGATCACTGCAATTGCATGAATCAAACTCAATATAATAGAACATCAGAGTAGATCACAGTGTATCAGCTTGGGCATCACAGAGTTGGAACTCTCTCCAAGTTCTATAGTCAGCTCGTGCAACTTTTTCTGTATGGGAAATACTAGATTTTGTTAAATCAGATTTAAAAGAAAAAATATAAATCTGCTCTCATTAATACTAAAGCTTTCTGAAAACATCCAAAACATCTGCAATATTTCTTTCAAACTGGTATTTTACAAAATCAGATCCTACTGTTTTACACTATTCCTCTCTCAAATTCTGGAAGCTAGCAATATAAATCAACATAAATCAAAAGCACTGGCGAAAAAGTGTGAATAGACAGCAATGGCTGTAAAATCACTTTATTAATGTAAAATCTAATATATAAAACTTACATTTTTGTATAATTGAAGATAGCTTTCACTTATTAAGCAGGTCTTATCCCACTTCTATGCAGAGTTATCATGCAAAACATATACTCTTCTTTTTAAAACCTAGCACAGTAAAGTCAGTTCCTCCAGAATTTAAATCACATGCTTAACTACACAAACACAAGGCACTGATACTAATCATAGTCACTAGGATTATTGGCAGAGCCCACTCATCAACATGTGAGCCTCAATGAACTAGTGGATTTCAGGAAAACAAATGCAGCTTCATGTTGCTTCAAGATTTTATTTCAAAGTCAGGGTTTTAAGGAGTGTTCGTAAATTACTTTAGTAACACAGGACACTTATGTCATAAGAAACGCTTGCATGATTTTGTGGTTCCCTGTGAAGGAGATGGACTGACAGGTAGAACATACACACAGAGGAACCCTTCCCTAGTTGTTTCTGTTCAGTTTGGATGGGAATTATTTTCAGAATAAGACACCTAAACTTAGGTGCCAATTTGTAGATGATTACAACATGTTAGGTATCTGAGTTTCCACTACAGTTGATGAAGATCTAGTCAACATAATACAAGGAGATGAGAGCAATTATCTTCATCCAAAATTTACACTTACTGGCTGTTTAGCTGAACAGCTCTTTAGGCTTTATAGAAGAGTCTATATGCAGTCAACCTAGAGTCTACTAACTGTATTGAGTCCTTGCTGATAATGGCTGCTCAGACACCTACTTCCCATGGATACAACGAGCTGACACCTAAATTCAGGTACCATAACCTGCTTTTATTTTTATTTTACATCTATTTTCATGAATCCAGAATAGAATATAAAAAAGAATGTAAAACTTTGCAGGACTTATATTAAGAAGAAGTCACATTTTCTAATAGGGAAATCATATAAATTTTTGTGTCTTTGTAAGTCAAACCTCAAAATCCTCATTACAGTTCAAAAAATAAAGATGCATCTCATTCATAATTTAAATTTCTCACAGAAAACATTAATTCAGCATAATGTTAAAACTAGAATTGCCAAGGCAATCATTAGAAATTAGGCATAGAATTCTGCATGCTCCACTCCCACAGAGCAATATCACTTTGAGCATGTATTTAAATCCATCTCTTTAGAGCAAAGGACATATGCCTGTGCTTAAGTCTAACTGGCTCTATATTTGCATTACTCCAGGGGGATTGGAGCACATGCTTCTGTGTTTAGCGATATTAACTTCTAGAGACTAATCCAAAGTCATTAAAGCAATACAAAGATTCCCCAATGGATATCAAGGCCTAGAAGTCTTATTCTATTTCTATTAGACACCTCTTTGGAAATGCAACTGCTGTATTATTGTTTTATGCATATTCAGTCCTTTACATATTAAGATTATTTTAATAATCCTCTTAAAATTCAAATACTTTTGTCAAACTATATATTCTACCTTGCCTGAGCATTGGTGGGGTCTTCCTTGATCACAGCTGTAAAATCCTGAATTGCTTTCATAAAAACTGAACAGTCAAAGAAATATATTCCATGTTTCATAAGCGCATCTGTTCTTTTTGGATTATACTGAAAACACTATAATGAAAAAAATAAAGCAGTAAATGGTGTTATTCCTAATGGTTATTATTTCTAATGATTAAAAGTCTTAACCAAGCCTAAAAATAATATATTCTTTTATTCTCAGATTCCCTTTTTATTCCCTTTTTCTTTAACGTCTATTGCAATTTCCATTAACTGTAAAGTGAAATAAAAAAATAGAAATGCAAGCTTATTAGCAGGTGATAAATTGTAGACATTCAGTAATTTATTCAATTAGCTGGCAGGAATAACACAAATCACATATTTCTATGGCAGAGATTTTTTTAAAAACATAATTAATTTGAAAGGATATCTGTTCTCCAAGCTATTTATCAGTCATATCCAAATACAGTTTGCTTTTAATAAAGTTACTACACATTTCATTTTTATTAAAAGTTACTACATTACTGTAACAATACCAAAGACTGAACTTACTTTGGCATAATCATCCATGGCCAATAACAACTGATTTTCCTCAAAATACAATTCAGCTCGTCTGAAATAAATGTCATCATCTGTAGGGCTGCACCGTATTGCAGAGTTATAACTGATGATTGCCAAAGCATTATTACCCTGTTTCCTGTAAATTTCAGCCATTGACAGGTGTGTATCTGAAACAACCACCCCAAAAATAAAAGGCATTATTTGATATCCCAAAACAATAAGTCATCTCCTTGTTACACAGTAATGAACACAAGCAGTAGAAATAAAACAGTAGATTATACAAAAGGTCGGGAAGTCCTGTTCAAATCTAAGCAACAGAATTCAAAAGTTTGGAGCTGTAGCTGTGTACAACTGGCCTGTTGGGGAATAGAAAACTTCCTTAACATGGCACATCAAGCCATTTAGTGTTGATCAAAAATATAAAGAAGATATTTAGTTTAAATGGGCCCACCCAATACTTATCCCACTGTATTGGGTCTCATCAGGACAAAATTAACTTTCTTTATAACAGGCCACATGGTGGTGTGTTTCAGATTTGTGGCTGAAACAGTGTTGATTACACAACAATCTTTTAGCTTTTGCTGAACAATGCCTGCACAGTATCAAGGCTTTATTTTTTTTTCCTCCACTTTGCCCTCTCGCCAGCAAGTAAGCTGGGGGTGGGCAAAAAGTTGGGAGCAGGCACAGCTGGGACAGCTGACTTAAGTAGCCCAAATGGATATTCTATACCATATCCCATCATGCTCAGCAACAAAAAAAATAGTGATAGAGGAAGAAGAGTAGGAGAGGCGTCTTCCAAGTCTGCATCTAATTGAAATTTCCTTTGTTGCAACTTGTGACCCCTGCCCCTTGTTATGCATCTCTCAAGAGAGTCTGATTCTTTCTCCTCTGTTACCACCCATTCTGTAGCTCCAGACAGATTTCCCTCTTAAGGAGGGAAAGGCCTTACCTTCTCCAGGCCAAGCAACTCATCTCTCCCAGCCCTTTCTTAAACAACTTATGCTCCAGACCCCTGAACATCTTAATGACTTTCCAATGGACTCTCTCCAGCTTGTCTCTCTCATACCAGAGGTTCCAAAACTGGACACAGTACTGGAGATGAAGCATCACAATCAGGTAGAGGGGAATCACCTTCCCTGACCTGCAGCTCCTGGTCTGTCAGCCAGGTCATATCTTTCCCTTTCAAGCTCCTTCCCAGTTTTAAGTGTACAGTAGAACGGGGCTGAGTGAGCGCACAATAGCACACACACAATCCCCATTACAGGATTGTTATCAGCTTTTCCTGTGAAATTAATGGATACAATTCCCATCAGTTCTCCTTTTTTTGTTTTTCGCCTTTTTTTTTTCTTTTTGCATTTTTTAAAAACACACTAAAATTACGTGCTTGGTTTTGCATTAGAAATCAAAATTTTGTCCCAGGCCTTTGAATCATAGAATCATTTTGGTTGGAAGAGACACTTAAGATCATCGAGTCCAACCATAACCTAAATCTAGCACTAAACCATGTCTCTAAGAGCCTCATCTACACATCTTTTAAACACCTCCAGGGATGGTGACTTCACCACTTCCCTGGGCAGCCTGTTCCACTGCTTCACAATCTTTTCCATTAAGAAATGCTTCAATCTTTTCATAATATGGATAAAATAACCAAAGTAACATTAAATAGGCACATAAACATTTGCAGAACTAGGGCCAAAGGCAACTAGAGAAAAAAAAAAGAAAGAAAAATTAACTGTTAAGTTACATTTCAGTAGATGCTTACCTGCTTTATTTTTGCTCCATTTAGTTATAAAATTCAGGTCATTTAAAGCAGCAGAAATCCTGTCTTGAAAGAGGTAAATCAAATGCCTATGCCAGTAAGCATCAAGTAGTAATGGTTCTAAGCTTATAGCCTATAAACAAAATAAGCAAATAACTTATTTATATTGCAGAAGGAACTTCTCAAATGTGCTAACAATAGTACACAGGAAATGAGAAAATTTTTGCACTGAAATTATTATTTAAGAAAATTCCTAGACTGACAGCTTTTATTTATCCTAAAAATCTGAAAAAAATGATTAATATCACTATATTATTTAAAAGCATCATGTACTTACACATATGAAGAATCAGAATCCAAGCAATCAGGATATATAGCACAAAATATTAATCAGTTAAGATATTACTGTGTTTCATGATTTCTTTAAAATACTTATCTGAACTTTTTCTAGAAATCAGAAGTAGTCCTAGGAGAATCCCAAGCAAGAGATGCTTAGAAACAATCTTGTTCATTGTTCTTCTATTTAAAAGTAATAAATAAATAACCTGTCCCTGTGAAAAAGGAATCAGCTTTTCAAACCATGCTGTTACATGATTCCTATAGAAAGCACTTCACATTCCCTACTAAGAATCCTTTGACAGATATTAACAATCAAACAAGATATTTTACATATATTCATTATGCATATAACACCCACTTAGCAGCCACATGGAAACAGAGATTGATACAAATCTGGGACTGTTCTTCTACAACAGTAATTCTCAAATTTTGGTCTGTAAACTATTTCTTAGATCCATAAACTACATAGGGACCATGTTTGTATATCTTAAAAAGTCAATAATATTTTCACTAAAACATACAAAAGAACTGTCAAGCAATTTTGACAGTTGATGTTGGCCCATTGGTCAATGAACCATTTGGCCAGGGTATGGGATTTTTAGTCTTTCAGATCTTTGACAGTCTGTTTCTAAAGTTTCAGGCGAACAAAAATGACACAAGGTAATAATTGAGTTTCTACAAATATGGTCAATTTTCTGGTCAGATAATTTATGGCATTTGGAAGGTAATATGTACAGATTGGAGGTGCACAAAATAGCTATATATGTCCCATTAAAAATGAATATATAGAGAGGGAGAATTATGCTCAAGAGAAGCATTAACAGAAATTGTGTTATAAAAGGAAATTTCACCCTAAGGCAACATGCATTTTGGGAAAGACAAACTCTGGAAATAAAGTAAAATCTGAAGGGCAGATGTCACTGCAGGACATCCTGTTAGCCTTCAAATTTATTGTGGCTTGAGATTGTTAACTGAAAGGAATGCAGAAACTAACATGAAGCCAAGCTGGTTTGTATTTCATTGTTTCATTCCTCTGCACATTTCCAAATATTCCGACTGAGCTCTGCGTTTTAGCAAAAGAAATGCTATTTACCTTATTTAAAGGTGCCTGTTGTTAAGATTGTTTTCACGAACACTGGCAGACTAACAGTGTTCTACCCCCACAGAGCAATATCAATGCACAAGATCTGGTTCAGTCTTGCATTATCAAGCACTCCAGTACCAGGATCATGAACCCAAAACAGTTGCTGAGCATTGCTTCTCCAAACACCAAATGCTCTGTTAAGAGCCAAGATGTTGGTTAAGGAAAGAAGGAAGCCTTTTGCTGTATAACGTTATGCACAGGATGAAGTACTTTGGGGTCCCAACCTGGTTATGGTTACCCGTGTGTAACATAGATGTTAAATGACAGTGGAAATACCATACCCAAAGTACAACACATGACTTCTCTACGCAGGTTTCACAAACGTATAGAATCATACCATTGCTTAAAGAATGCCTTTGAAAGCTTTCACAGCTTCCATGTTTAAATTATAGACTTTAAAAATATTGTTTTCATTTCTGTTTTTTTCAGCAATGTTTTTATTCTGTTTTGGTTGTTTCTTTCTAGTTGTGCAGGGTCTTGGGCAGAAGTAATGGCAGGTTTGTAGCACTATAAAGGGAACTCAGAAGTGTTGAAAAAATAAACATACATAGAAAAAAATAGTATTATTGTATAAAATATCAGTGTCGAATGATAGTTCAATTATAAACAGAAAATACATGATTTTTCAATTTATTTGCTCACTATGTTTTTGTAGAAATTAAAAATATATTTGCCAGCTTTGCCAGCAGCAAAACTTGAAGCAAAATATTTTTTGTCCTTTTTTCTATCCTATCTCCAGCTCTGTTTTGGAGCATTGTATTCTGAGTAAGGGTCTCCAAAGAAACATTACAGTGTTTGGAAAACACTAGGGTAAACAAACACAGTATTAAGAGCCCACATTTTCATTCTTGCAGGACTAAACTTGGATCACACTATCATACAAAGGTAAAAAGGTGGCAGCTTTCAGCTACTTATCAAATCTCTTGCTTACAGTTCTTCACCTGTTCAAGAACTCAGATACTCAGTTTAAAAAAAAAAAAAAATTAAAAAAAAAAATTTAAAAGGGTGCTTGATTGAAGTAAAACTTGGAACTAAACTTACTTTTTCCAAGTCATCCATAGCTGACTTTAACTTCCCTAACTTTCTTTGTATTGCTCCACGTCTGCAGTAATGAAAAGCTGAAGGATTCTCTTCCTTTTCTATTAGCTCAGTCAATCTTCTTATTTCTTTTTCTAAATCTTCAATACTAACTGTTGCACCTTCGAGAAGAACAGGCTGTACTGAGTCAATTAGTTTTATTTGTAGATTTGATTCTTGAGAGTCCACTGACTCAGTTCGTTTTGGTAATTCTGCAGTCTCACGAGAAGGGAAAGTTTCACAAAGCCAGCGGTTCCATATTCCACAGACCCACATGCGAACACAAGTTTCTCTTGGAATTCCACCCCTCGCTTTTGCAAACTTTTCAAAATCTAACAAACAAGGGACACTGGGGCTCTGATATTGTTTGACTGCTGAAGACACCTTGATACTGAACTGATCATGAATAGGAAGCCTTCCCAGAGACACAGACCTGAGGAAAAACATACTAAAATTAACAAAAGATTCCCAGATATATTAAATGATACCAAATTGCAATCTGCCAGTCAACAGCTATTTAAAGCCTATTGTTAGCTGTCTTGTTAATTATAATTTTTTAACATCAGACATTTATCAAAACTCATTATTGAAGCCACAGGTAAGCAGAATTGTTCTGAAATTATTTCTGTCCCAAGAATGTCCAGCAGCTATTCGCAGTTGCACGCTTATTTCCTCCAAAGCTTCTACCTTCTGTTTACAAGGACAATGCTAAATCTAAGAAGGGATGATATTTCAGACTGGACAATTACCAGTCTGGTTAAATGGTGATAAATCCTAGATGAATTAATATATCAATGATAGATCCCAATAATATTAGGAAGAGGCCATAAGAATCTAAGCAGAAAAAAGCACCACCGAGAGGTAAGCAAAAGCACTTGAATGTACAAGGACATTTCCAAAATTATCATCTGGGAAAACTCATAACTTCCAAGATGGGAACCTTCACAAATGCTCAATATCAGCATCTGCTTTGAGATGTCTAAGTGAAAGAAACTGAAGTCTTTAACAGAAACACTTGATCTTTATCACAGACAATACTACCCTTGCTAACACAGAAGTGAATACCAGAAGGGAATACAGAGGAAAAAAAATATATATACATATATTTATAATACTATGTACCTAATATTTATTATATTTTATACATAAAAATCTTGCTAGGGAAAAAAAAAAAGAGAAATTAAATAAAAAATGTAGTAGGCCCACGCATGAATGCCATGCAAAATAGTACAAAGATTAAATCCCCATGGTTTAGCAAAACTGATATGAAAGCCTCAGACAGCAAAGAACATACAGTATCCCTGTCTAAAACAAGACTTCAGGAAAAGGCCCTTAGTCACAGCACACTATACCAGCATATCACACCATCTAAGTATCTTTGATTTTCTTAAGAATAAACCTACTGAAAAGTGCCTGAAAACAGAAAAAAAGGAGAAGCTGAATGGAAAAATGGCTTGAAGGACCAGGCGTGAGCATCAGTGTAAGTATGATGTGGACACATAACATATGACTGCACACAAAAATAGGCATTTTTTTCAGGTCATATTTCAAGCGTAAGTAGCTAAGAAATATTAATATCAAAAAAAAACCAGCAAAAACAAGAATTTATTTTGGTTTTTTTTTAATACTTAAATATTTTCTAAGGTACCCAATATCTAAAGTACATAAATAATAACCATTCACTAGAAAAATATTTAGAGTCATACACGAAAACAAAAGGTAAAAAGCGAACTACTTCTTTGATGTAATCTATGAAGTTCGTGGTAGAAAGGAGGTTAGTCCAGCCCAGCATTTCAGTTTCCTAAGAACTTTGAATTTTGTCCTTGTCTTTTAGAAGATAGAAGTTTGACCACTTCAATCATTAATTCATACTTAGCTAAACTTCTTCTGTTGTTGCATGCAGCAACACCATTTCCCATTTAAAGTGCAGTATATATTAAATGTCCTAAAGAGACCTGAGCAGTATTTTTTTTTATTTGCATCAAAAAATATATTATTCCTAAATAACTAAACTATCATTACTTAATTTTAGAGCAATACTTAATATTTAAAAAAATAAAACCTGTAATTAGATAATAGAACTACAAATTAAAACACATTCTTTAAAAAGCAATACACATTAATTAAAGAAAACCTTGTAAGAATCTTTGGAGGCTGACTTAGTTTCTTAATCACAGCTTCTAATTTTCTAGGGTTTATTATTTTCTTTGATTTCTTTGTTTTCTTTCTTCTTGGTAAAACAGTACATTTAATCCCAGCCTTTTGAAGTCGCTCCACAAGAACAATGTCATTCTCACTATCCTCTTGTCCACTCAATGTAGTCATCTTTTCTACTGGTATGTCTGTCTGCATTGACTGAGGATCATCACAGATTTCATTGAATAGATGCTTGGTAGGGGAGCTTTTCCCGATCTCTCTCTCAACCTCTAGCTCAGCCATCCATTGCTTCATAACCTCCAACTCTTTCATGCTGGTTTTGAAATTAGCTGATATATTTAACATAATTTCATCTTTGAAAGCTGTCATCTCCACAGCTGAGACTGATCTTTTAATGAAACCTGTCTGTTTAAAAAAAGGAAACTTAATTGATCTCATGTTCATTTGAAATAAGATTTTTATATCACATTTCCTTAGTTCAAAGCACTTTTTTAATGCTTGGTTACAGACATTTACGAAGAATTATTTAATTTATATATTTATTAGAAAGACACTGCATCAGCCTCTAGTTTATTTTAATAATAAGTTAAAGCACTCCATTTAAGCAATAAATATCTTTCATTCTTTATTTGTGGTAATGCATTATACCCTGTGAAGTTTCGAAAAAAAGAAAAAAATCTTAATGTCACAAGTGTGTCACATTTCTTTAGGAAAATGATATTTAAAAAAAAAAAATCTAAGCTTCAAACTGATTTATTAGAAAGCTGAAACTCAGGGTAAAGCGATCATTTATCAAGCGATCAAATATTAAATTGTTACTCGATAAATTATTTTAAGGCACTATGCATAGTTTTGCTAAGGGATTGTTAACTGAATTCAACAAGAATGCTTATTTTTGAATGTGAAACTAGTATTTTAAAAATCAAGCATCAATGCCCAGTTCAAATTGCAAATCTGGTATTTAAATTACTTTATCATTGAGTACAAACTGCTGCCATGTTTATGTCTGTCTTTAAAATAACATGGTCACATTTTAAACAGGTCTTTATAGACTATATAGAAGTTTTAAATAAATACATACTCCTCAAATTCTTACTCAAAATCAAAGTTGTTAATAAAATATTACTTGTGTAATGGTATCAAGGTCATCTTTGCCCAAGTGTAAAGCTTGCATGGTTTATTGCTATTTTACGTATTTTGTGAAACGGCTAGCATAACTTCAATAGCCGTAAAAGTACCTAGCACTTTACAGATTGGAAAACTTGACACGTTCTGCTCTGATATTTCTGAAATTCAAGGACCTGATACCGCAAATCTTTACTCAGCTATGTTGTTCCACTCATTTCAGGTGAGCTGGAGTACAGAGTACTCACACTTATCTCTGCCCAAATGCCTGTAAAGTTAACAGGGGTTCTCACTGTAGAGCTATGTTCTCCCATTTAATGCAACTAATCCACTGGAAAAACACCTTTGAGACTCTCACTTTTGCACTTAATACGAAAATATTAAGCTCAAATCAGTCCAGTGGAAGAATTTCTTCCAAAAAATCACAGTTCAGGAACAAATACAAGAAAATATAAAATCATACCTCTGAGCTCTCACTGTCAGAAAAATCAGGCAAGGATTGGCATCTTCTCAGTAAACTTTTTGTCTATACATAAAACAAAAAGCAAAATAAGTCTGAATTACTCTGAGCCTAATATGAATAGAGCTTTCCAATACATTCTGTTTTTAAAAGGAGACACTGTGAAAATCAGAGCTAATGTCTAAAGAAATCTGCACTTTCGCAAAAGAAAAAACAACAACAACAACAACAACAACACCCACACCTTTGCCAGAGTGAAGTAAAAATTGCATTTGTCTGGATTTCTGGATGCCTTCAGCCCATTACTCTGCCAGATGTCAAAAAATCCGAGACACATTCAACTTAGTCATGTAGATTAATGCTAAAGAGCAAGCATAATCAGTGGACATACTCTATATATAATGTGCTGTAGATGCTCCAATCTCAGAACGTGCTCTGAATATGCCATACTGTTTATCATCTAGTGAATTTACTGCTTGTATGGAGACATCTTTCCAATGAACACGTTTCAAGCTGGACACTTCTTAAAAGTGTAATATTCACTCCACATTAAATTATACTAATTACACATACATTCCTATCTTGGGAATCTCAGACACAAAAATGGCCACATACCATCACAATGATCATAAATTCCAATGAGAATAGTAGTTCTTCCTGAGCATCTTCTGGTTCTAATTGGTTTTGTCAACAGACCTACTTGTACCATAGCAACAGTTTTCTTTTTCACTAAGACACGTTCCCAATAAGTCAACAAGTAAATATGGAATAAAACATAATATTTTAGTAACTGCAGACTTTATTACTTCCAATTATTATATCTAATGGCCCATTCAACCTGTAGGCAAAGGGATACTAGCACTCTAGCTGAACAATTCCAAACCAGTTTATAGTTACATATACAGCCATAACCTCTTTGTGCCTGGAATCAAACACGATACAAAATTCCAAATAGTTTTCAGTCAAGCACAAAATAACTATCTTCATTTGCTGTTGCCAGAGGATGTTGGACATATGCAAAGCTGATTGCAGAATTCTTCCTTTTTGACAGACCGAATAAGATTCTCCCCACTACTTCTAGCCAACTCCTGCAAGAAATGTTCAAACCAGCAAGTGTTCCTTTATCATAGTCGAATTTATCTTTTTGTTCCACTTCCATGTCATCTACAAGTCACATACTCTTGAATGACATATTCTCAGATAGCTACAGTCACTATAGAAGAAGCTTCTTTCAAGGACAAAAGCAAGCACATGTTGCACAGTATGTTTCAGCTTCAAATAGGAAACACACTACCCAGAAGATCTTAACTGCTCTAGTAGTCCAAACTTGTAGATGAGAGCCCTAAATTTTAATATAAAACAGTGCATCCACTAAATCATACATAGTGCGTCCACTAAATCATACATGGAAGCTCAGCTGCAATAATAATATGCTAGCCTCAGTTTGCCCATTTCTGACTGTGGATACATCCACTCATGCATTAGTTTTCCTCAGTTCCAGCTGAGGTCCCAGCAACAGCACTGGCCAGTTCCAAGGTTTCAGCTGTGGTTTACACTCAGTTGTACCTCAAATTCTCTGGTAAAGAAAAGTTTTCAGCTTACTTCCCATGGGACTTGAGTAAGCTTTTACCCACTTCCATCTCTCGAATCAATTCACTTGGAATAGTTAAACCTGTGCAAACACGTATCACCGAACACCATCATGAGGCAGATCAGGTTCTCTGTGGAGCCTACAGCTCCTATTTCCTACATTGCCTCCACAAACTAGATCAATGGTATTTGAGTTAGTCAGGATTCTGTAAATGGAAAGACCCACAGTGCAGCTTAGAGCCACACTTCAATCTTGCACTTGCAAATCATCTGCACAGAATTATTTGCCTATCCTTTAATATTACATTCAGAAAAATTCTAGACTGAAAAATGTACACACTTTGAAACATCCTTTTCCCCCTATTCTGCTTCTTGACCCTTTCAGTTTTTTAAATGTCTGGGCATAGTAGAACATCCAGAACACCGCTCCACTGAGATATGTCATATTCCTCAAAACCTGTTATTTATATCACAGACCCTCCCCTATATCATCACCTAGTGCTATAATCGCGCAAAATAAGAAGCATCTTTAAAATATGCAATTTCACATTTCAAAGTCAGAGTTAGCATTTTCTAACTATTAAAAAATGAACAATACCTAACATAAAATTGTTTCTAGAAGTTAACTTGCAGAAATTTTTTTCTCTTATGACTAGATCTTCAAACCGTGAGTAGTTTTGCTAAGCTTTATTTTTAATGTTATATTAAAAAATTTCTACTGTAATACACACCAGTCTATAATCACAGAAATCGTGAACGTCTTGCTCAACTTCTAACTCTTCTTCTTCTTCTTCTTTATAATCAGTGAAAAAGTCCTCAGATACAATATCCTCAATAGTACTGCTCTGAAATATTAATATATTTGCACATTTTAATATGTGCAATACTATTATTTTAGTCAGCTATAGAAAACATAGTAAAAGATAAATAAATAAAGCCTCAAACATATTTGAGCTAAAGATTTATGACGATCAAGATCAACATCACAGAAGCCATTTATGCTATGTTTCTGATGGAGCGTATTCTTTAAAGTCATCAAAAACAACATCGTCGCTGTTGAGACGGACATAGACCAAGTCCTTCTGTACAAACAGCAATCTCCTTTTATTGCCACAAACACTTTTTTATATAGTCTTTACCAGCTCAATTGTCTTTTTGCTATTGGTTACAGGCTGCAATAGTAACACATCATTGGCTAATTTGCTACTCCATCAGGGAATCCACAGACCCACAGTAGTTCCCCACACTACATGGTGCACAGAGGAGTAAAAACCTGAGGAAACTGATTATTGCTACCCAATTCTCTAAAATTTTTAGCTTTGGTAATTTATGTCAGGTCACAGTAGTCTTTATCGTAACAAGAACACAGCTCCCAATTTGTTCACAGTAAGGCTAGGAGATGGGGAACTATGTCAGGTTTATTCTTGCTGTCAATTAATCTACACTTAAGTGTGCCTTATTTCTTGCACAGGAGTGTGAACTGGACGTGAACTGGACTGAAACGCTACCTTTTCTGTAACCTTTGCATATGAAGATGCATACAATAGGCCTGCCATTTTACATGAATGGCTCATCTCTCACAGTAATGTAATGACAGTGGAGATTTTACATTCAAAACATTTCAAAACTCAAAAACATTGACATTTTCTAAAATCAACTTTGTTACACATAAGAAATATTTTGTTGTGTTTTAATAGAAATCACTGCTAGCATAGCATAGCAGAAGAAAATTAATGCAAAAGCAGCTTTCAACATAAATGTAAAGACTTTAAGGAAGACAACATAATAGCAATTGGCAATTAAGAATAATTACTATCAGAAATTTTATTATTGTGGAAAATGAAATTAAACAATAGTATTCAATACCTATTACTATAAACTGTACAATGATGTATATACAGTGCTTATAATAAAAAAAAAGTTTTAATTACTACCCTAATATATGACTATTAGAGTTAACAAATACAATGTTAGAAAAAGACATGTATTTCTGCAAAAGATGGGATCACTAAAATACATTTAATATATTTACCTCATATGTAGGAAATAAAATTTCCTTCAAGGAAGAAATTGGAGCAGAGAATTTTGGAGGAGCCGGACCCCAAAACTTTTTTAAAGCTTCTGGATAAATGGAAACCTTCAAAATCAATACAATTCCGTTATCAGCTAATATAAATCCAGTTTATAAACATCTGTACTGAATCTGAACTATTAGGAGATAAACTGCCATTTTTTGCTAAACATGATTTTGTCAAAAACAACCCTACCAAATACAATGAGAGGTATAGGGCTCCACAGCCTGAATGAAGTACCTAGTCTGCTCTTTTAGTGTTGGTACTTTTTTTGTTATTAATTAGCACATTAGCATATTTTATTACTTCAGCAAAGGAATTAGGAACTGAGACATGACTTGCAGAACAACACTCCCCATTGATTAAAAACCTCCACATCCATTTTTATATTGCATACTGTAAAATGCTGAAAAATCAGCAGAACTTTATTTCCGAGGTGTTCTGTTCTTTTGTTGCATGACACAATTGAAAAAAAAAAAAAGGAAAACACACTTTCCCCCCCCCAACTTTTTGTCTTCATTTGCATGATTATGCACATACAGCACACATTTATTAAAATTATTTCTTACTTTCTCTCCTAATAGTTGCAATTGTGGCTTTTTAAGACAATATTCAGTTACTTTTTGGCATTCAATTAGACTTTTTGATGTATGAGGAGGAAGAAAGTGAATCCCATCTGTCCGATTATTCTGGAATTGCTCTGAAATAGGAACTCCTTCATAAAAAATTCTGCAGCAACACAGAAAATGAATAAATTACTCTGATTATGTCAGGTATTAACAATGCAAAAATAGCTTGGTTATTAAAGACAAATAGGTAGAATTTAAATCAAATTAGAAATGAATAATCAATAATTTTTTTTTCCTAAAGATTGAAATGACTTAATATACAATGAAACCTAGCATCAAACTTGTAATTTCTGTAGTCACACCCCAAATAATTTTACGATGACTTTCATGATCAGGTGTATGGTGTATATCAGAGAAGTCACAAGAAAAGTGTAGCACTAAGCTCTGAATTAGTATGAAACGTATTACGTGCATAACTTCATGCATGGCAAATACACCACTAAAGTGCTGTGCTTACAGTCAGATACACTTAAGTGCCAAAGAGAACTGATTTCAGCAGGAATGTCTGGCTGGTTTTGAACAGCACCTTTGTGGTCACTTGAGGATTGGTTTCTGATTATTTTTTGCTTGCCTTTTTAAAAAATAAATCTACCAATGGCAAACAACTCACAAAAGGAATATTTCACTTTACAAAGTTGTTGTTTGAAGTAATTATACTTCCCCATTTCCTATCTATCTACAGTTTCAATTTCCAAAAACAGTGAACACTTTTACACGACACAGTAACTCATTAGTATGTTTATATATGCACGTGCAGATACACAGATATATATAAAATCCCATAATAACTGTTCTACCTTTGTTCCTGGCACCTCTGAAGGGAAATTCAGATTTGAAGAATGTATTACTACTATCAGACTTGTAAAAGTATTTTAGATATTAATAGCAAAAACTGTTACCATTTATCACTTGAACAGATATTTTACAGGATTTATATATAAAATTATAATGAATATTGTTAACAGAGAGTAGAAATTACATTTATATTTTTTTGTTATTCTTCTTGTAGCTTGTTTTATAGTGCAATTACTCAAGTTCTCACTCATCTAGTTCTTACTGTACTAGAAATTACAAGCATGGAATGAAATAAATGGTGAAATATATTATATATATATATATACAAAAGAACAAGAAAAAATTCTCAATATTCAGGTATCCAAATATGTATGTAAATTAAAATGCACATTACATGCAACATTTGACTTTTCTCAACACACTCTCACATTGGTATGTGCCAACACTGACATCTACTGGTGTTAGTCAGGTGTGGGGTAGTTTTTCTGCAAACACTAATAACGAAGTTTCTTTATGCATTCATGGAACTAAAATATGTAAGTTCTGTTACTTGCAATTTCACTGTCAGATTTGTATCTGCTATAGTGGACTTCATTCTCATTTATGTTAAATGCAATTTCCATTTTAAGACCTATTTAAATTATCAGAATGCTGTGTAAATAGGGGGTCTTAACAAAACTGGGAACCAGCCATTTGATTTAGCAAACAAATGCCTTCTGAAGTACATTTGGATGTTAAAAAGGAATCCTTAAAATGTAGCACCAACCCAGAAGCTGTACTTCTTACACAGAGAGAAAGATTATAGATCTGGGAGTAGTTCTTGAACTCTTTCTGGAATGTTCCTTTCTTCAAGTGGAAGCTTTGACAAAAGATGAAGAAAAACAAGAACCAAAAACCTAACTTTTGACAAGTGTTTGGCCTTCCTAGTTTTTCTTTACATCTAAGTATTTGGTGGTTCTGACTCTACAAGGTGAGTGTCTGCAGAAAAGGAATGTCAAGTGAAGTTGTACAAGATACAGAAAGGTATCAAACAATCAATTATTCTTTAGCATCTGGCAGTTAAAAGTGTTTTAAGTGAACAATGTAAAAAGAGCTATCCCTCCTTTGGCACACTTCTGTCATAAATAGTTTTCAGTTAAAGGAGTTTATACTAAGCAATCAACTATGAGTTAATGCAAAACAACATTCCGAGTTTTCATTTCTGGAAGAGAAAAACAACATGGAGAAAAGCTCGAGTAATAATAATACTGATCTAATAATATTCTGTTTCCATTTGCTGGTAAAAAAATGTAAAATCAGAATGTCTGAGGGAGATGCAGGCACTCCTGCCTGAAGGAACCTTAGCAAGCATAACATGAAGCTACAAATCCCATTAAGATGTTTGTAGGATATCTGCCAGGAACAGGTTTGACTATCTATATATAACCTTCATAAAAAGATATTTAGCTTAATACTTCTCTTCATGGCTAAAAAAGTAGCTTTTTTAACTCTTGGATAACAGATGCCTGCAAAGTGTGCCAAAATTAAACATGAGAGCAAAGCAAGGCACCTTTGCTATCTGATGAAATGAACTTATACAGTCAGTCCCAGAAGAGAGTTGTAACTGACCTTGGAAATTTATAGCTTGATAAATCAATACACCCTGCTCCACATGACGATTTTTGCAGATGTGAATGAAAAGTTCTATAAATTTTTAAGCCTGTGGATATTTTCCGCAGTGAAGACATGACTTTAAAGAAAATTGTTGCTTTATTAATCTGTTCTACCTTAAACTCCTACCACTGTAGGCTACCTTGAACTTTGTTACAGTCAGACATGATTCTTTCACAGAAGAACTCAGAACTAGTGCAAAAAAAAAAAAAAAAAAAAAAAAAAAAGTACATATAGATCTATTGCTATTTCAACAGTTAACAAAGACAATTTTCTTATCCACTACACAGAAACCATTCTTACCCCCACATAGATCGCCTGCATTTGTAAAATTAGCTAAATGCGGGGAACTGGTCAATGACAAAATGTGAACAGCTTCAATGGACCTAAATTAGTGTCAGGTAATTGATACCTCTGATCTTTAAGGCTCTCGTAAGGCAACCAGTTTTAAAAATTAGAACCAGAAGATGATGGTAAATGATGCCACTAGATGGCAGTGCTCCAAAGGACTTAGACTTCGAGGATTAAACTAACTCGGCAAGGAATTCTGGTATGGGCTTCTTTTTAAACTTTAATTCTCTTCATCTCTGGGAAAGGTAGCTCTCAATTTAAAAATTCCTTCCCAAAAATTTCTACTGATTCATAAAGCTCAGACTCACTGCCGATTTCCTCAACCTGTTGGCTATTTCTTGAAAACTAAAGCATAGTCTTTCAAATCCTATCCTCCTACAGCTTCTACAATTCATCTCTCCTAGTTTCACTCCCATCTAACCCCGTCAGCTTTCTGGGTATTTCAAGGGGTTCTCTTCTCTTCTCTTCTCTTCTCTTCTCTTCTCTTCTCTTCTCTTCTCTTCTCTTCTCTTCTCTTCTCTTCTCTTCTCTTCTCTTCTCTCCTCTCCTCTTCTCTTCTCTTTTCTCTTCCTCCTCTATGTCTAGGAATGTTCTAGTCAAAGACCATGTACAGGTTCCTTCTCTATAGTAATGAATCAGAGTGTGATTCATGAGTTTGTTCTGCAACAACAAAAATATCAGATGATCTCACTTCTTAAGGATGTCAAGCTGCCAGTGCTAGGTCAGCAAGGCTGAAAGACAAGGATCTTATGTGCCTTTCCCTTAACCTTCATGGCCTCCTCACTACTTTTTTTCTTCATGAGTACGGCTAGCATCCAATCATTCACACAGACTCAGAGCACAGGTATCATTCACAACATTCTAAAATTAAAATATTTTTCTAATCTCTCTACAAAGCTAGTCTGGTGTCTAATTTCATATCTCACTTGCTGCAGCATCTGTTTCTTTAGCCTGGACAAGCATCACCTTGTCCTGTTCACATTCATTTGAAGTGCTACTCCAAAGATCATAGTTGCTTGCTTTGAATGTTATCCCATTCTTTGAAGTACTAATAATAGGAAAAGAGAAGCTCATTCAAATATAAAATGCTCCTCAGCTTTCAGAGTCTTCACTGTCTTTCATTTTTAGTCATGTCTTGATCACTAAAGGGATAACTTCTATTTTTGTGACTTCTAATGACATCACTGACTTCCTAGGGTTGCGTTTTTTTCCGTTTTGAACATCTTCTTGCCTGCTCTCATGTTGCCTCCCAGATCTGAGAAAAGCTCATTACAGCAATCAATTTATTCTCTCAGAATTTCCTTAAATCCTCTTCCACCATGACCTGCAAAATAGTTAACGGCTGGGCTACTGGTATGCTGAAACCCTTGCTTACAGTGCTGATCAATGTCCTTTTTCTCACTGAGTCCTTATATTCTCTGTCTGTATAGGTCCAACAGCCAGAAAATGCTGCTGAATCAAAAGCAAGCACTCAAATTATGGCCATGAATGATACTGATATGCTACTCAAATTCCTGACAGAAGCAGAAGCTCATAAAAACCACAGGAAAACATCAGGGTCTAATCCTGTACCCTGAAATAATGCCATCTTGATGGTTAGGGTAATCTTAACTACATCAAAAGAATTCAATGACTAAAAACTTTCATAAAGCAATTTATGAATTCATATATTAAGGTCAGAAAGAAACATCGTGGTTACCCAACCTGACCTTCTAAATAATACAGATAATAAAACTTCATAAGTGTTCCTGCATCAAGCTCACAATTTGCTGGGTGAAACTCAGGATATAGCTCAGAAAGAAATCCAGTTTTGATTTAAAGGCTGTAAGCAATAGACAATTTCAGAAGCTGCTGCTCTCATTACTATACATTGAAATCTTACTGCTACTCTCAGATTGTCTAGACTGAAACCTCAGCTACTGGGTCTGTTGTGTTTTCATTTAGGAAATCCAGCCGCTTGCATCAGAAACTACCATGCAGGTAAATGTTCAAATCAATTCTATACCTCTTGCATAAAACCAAGATAATGATATTTTAAAACGTCTTTAATACAGAACTGGTATTCAAGAAAAAGATGGCATACAGGAATCGACACTTCGGCTTGCTCTCCTAGAAGGACACTTGGAACACCCTGTTAAGTGCATTAAGTGCACAACATTTCTAGAAACCTTCATATGGAAGAATAATCACAGATTTAACCAATGGGAAATCTGCTGCCCCTCTCTAGAGCTTTAAGATGTTTCAGGGGCTGCAGGCAAAAATTTCCCTCCACTTCAAATCCAGAACATGGAGCCCTCTTCTAAGGGTGGATGCATCCACTCTTTGAAGGAACAGCAAAGTGATTTTTTTTTTTTTTCTTTTACAGAAAAAAACAGAGTGGTGACTTCCACATCTTTATGATAATTCATTATTGAAGCACAGAGCCAGGAAATGAGAATTCGCTGCTTATCTGAGGAGTCAAACCTCACTCACCATTAGATTACTTGACCATTCTGGGTACAGGAAGTTGTGCTGTTGAGCAGAAAAGAATGCAAAAGTCATGCAGCCCAGAGAGAGAACAAGTGGTGACATGACTATCTCACTTGTTAGAGCACTTATCTGGAACAGAAAGGCTCCGTATAATATTTCTAATTCCAAAACCTTTTTCCTATATTATTTCTAATGTCTCACCTCCTTTATTTTAAGGTAAAAATGTTTAATTTAAAGTTCAGAGAGTATTACACAGGCATCTTCTGTTGCTTATCTTTCAAGACTGTAAAGCTCCTTTCAGAGTGACTGCTTTTCAGGATACAATCTCCCTTCCTACAAAGGATGACCCTAAATCCCTATTCTTATCCTTATGACCTTGCATTTGGCTGCACTAAAACACATGTTTTTCAAGTAAGCCCGAGTTAACAAGCTACACAAATTGCCCTGTAAAACTGACCTAACCTTATCCTTATTTACCACTCTACCATTCTTTAGATCACTACAGACTTTATAAGCAATAATTTTGTATTTCTGGAGCTGGTGAAACACAGAAACTATAAGTAGCAAACTGTAAAGTCTGAAAAAACATCAGGAAAAACTTGAGAGGCTCCAATTCTGATTTTTTTGACATTACTATAAAAAATAGAAAGGCACAAGAAAGCGAAATTGCAACCAAAGTAATAAGCAATGAAAAAATAATATGCTTCATATTCATTCTTATGCACATTATTTTAGTGCAAAACATGTTTAAAAAATATTTAGGAATTTACTACTATCAAATATACAAACTGGTAAAATAATAACATGATAAAACTGAGTAGGCTTATTCTAAAATCCATTTACATTTCCTCATTACTTCTTACAGAATGAAGTTTTTTGACACATCTTGTTACATGCTGCATCAACCTCAGAAAAATTAACTATCTTGCATTTTGTTCTACTTCAGCTCCTCATTCTTTAAAGATGCAGGATCCTGCAGTTATCACATGACTACCTTTTACGTAGGCAATGAATACTCCTGACTACAAGTTTATCTAGGTCCCAGTTCTGTATGTGCTTAACTTTGTACGTGTTGAGCTCAACAGAACTACACTCAATTACTTGAAGTTATGCTTGTTCCTAAGTGCTTGTAGAATCAGGATTGAGGTAAGATTGTCTCTGTGATAAGGGGCTAGTGGGTGTGCACTTTAAACCTTTTACTATTGTAGAATTTTGCATTCACAGAAAGCCTACTCTATTTGCTCAGTATTTCTTGTTATTTCAATGGGACCTCTCATAAGTAGAATGAAGTATAAAAATTCATGTATTTATAACATAAATTGTGACATATAACTTAAAATACGTCTACAAAATGCAATTTATTTTAAAAAGCAAACAATACTTTATACATTTTATGCAAAATACAAGTCTTTTCATACCCTTGTTCTAGTTATTTTAAAACACACCTACCAAATATGGCCATTTTTTCCAAACTTTTTCTTTGCTCCTTCTTTGAAACTGCTAAATACTGAAGCATCACGAAAGTTATTTCTCAACATATAATCTTTTAACTTAAAAAATTAACTACATCACAGTAACTCTGAAAATAAGTTCATACCTTTTCTTTTCAGCTTGCTCTTTCAAATTAATATACTTGGAACATGTTGGTCCTTCCTCCTTATTGTCCATGTCCTCTGCTGTAAGTAAGATATTGTGACCTCTTCTGTCGAAAGTATGATAAATTCTAGAAACCAGTTGTAAATAAGGAGGCAATATAAAACCAGGAAAAGCAGTACACAGATGATGAATGCCTGGATAATCTTGACCTCTAGAAAGGAAAACAAAGAAATCAAGAATATTAATATCCATTCTCTATATTCTAAAGTACATAGTTTATCAAATACTACGTTGTAACATTAATTGCTTGCGTAATACTTGGTATTCAGTGCCTGGTAATTTCTACTAAAAGTAGAGATCATCTTATTTAGAAAAGAAAAACAGGTAAAAGCTAAAATGTTGGTAATAATTTTAAAGTAAAAAATAAGTGCTTTTCCAACTCAAGTAGAGCTTTCACTTGCTGCACTGAAAACTTAAACCAAGTAATGATGATTTACAGCTTAAACTGGGTAGGTGAATAAATGTTATGTTCAAATATTACATGTACATTCATCTGCGAATTCTCTCCCACAATGAAGTACCTTCTTAAATACCTTTAAAACTTTGAATTAGTTTTATGATATGCTATCACTTGAACAACTTCTTAGCTTTTTCAATTCAGCTGTTGATTTTTGAGGAAACACGGGGTCTTTTACTATCTTTGAAAAGTTAATAACTAAAAAATTCTACCATTTAGCCCTCCAATCTAAGTTGTACTGAAGGTGATGAAAGTCTATTGACTTCCACAGGCCATGGATCAAATTCTAAAAACAATCTCTGGCTACTGTATGAACTCTACAAAGTTAATAAATGTCTAACATCCAGACAGTTACAACATGAAGAGCAGAAAATGTCTGAGATGTAAAAAAACTCAAAACTGACTACCCAAATATATGCTGCTGTTAATTAAAGCCCACAAGTGCCTTCATACTTTAAGACAAAATCCCAAATTAAAATGGTTTAAATTCCACTTCAAAATTACACTGAAGAGTTTTTATGTTTAACTATTTTTTGAGGTTCTCCTGAGACAATGACATCTTCAACAACTTGGGTTTTTTATTTTACTGAAACCTACGGTTTATGCAAAAAGAAGTACGAAAATACACAAGATTCATTTACCATGCAATACATATTCAAGTTAAAAAATTCTGTTTCATACTTGCTTAAATTTTCTGAAAAACACCAGCAAAAAAAAGTAAAATATAAAAATCACACAAAAAGAAAAAAAACACACGAAAATCAGTGTAATATAACAGAAATTTTACTCACAATCAAGAAATTGTCATATCAAGTATACACCAGAGGTATCTCCATTACATTAATATTGTTTGAGCCCCTAAGTTTATAGGCACGTGAAAACTAAACAAGAAAGATTGTCACTAAGTCTTTTTATTTTAATTAAAGTTGCTCAAAATATTTTTTTTTCAAGCCATACAGCTTTCATATGTAGAAAACAGCCTAGTTATGTTTCACCAGACTGTATACTCCAAAGTGTCTACCGAAAGCAGTGGCATTTTTGCTTGAAAGAGACCAGGGGCAAGGTTATAAAATAAAATGTGGAAACTGAACATAAAAATTAAATATCCAGTTTGAAAAGCAACTCAGTCACACAATACATAACACTGATGAGGATTTAAGGCATGCTTACAGCAACCCCATTCAATGCAAAGGATAACTTTTTTTTTAACTAATTGGATACATTTATAGCATAAATGGAAATAACTGGTTTGGAGTGTGAAATCAGAGATCAGTGCTTTAATAAGTAGATCACATTAATTTAAAATTAGAAAGCTATATTTCACACTGCTTTTTTAACTCACTAGAGAGTATATAAGCTTCATAAATGTTTATAATCGTTAATCTTAGGGTGCTCTAACACAGTTCATTTTCTCTGAAATGCAATTAGCAACAATTAAAAAAAAGATGGCAAACCATTTAACTTTGAACTTACAATATTTTGAGTGATTTCTGTAAACAATGGCAGGCAAAATAATTTTAACATTCTCTAGGAAATTTTTCTCTAAGTTTTGTCATTTAATTTAAAAAAATAGAAACAATTTGAATGTTATTTTAATTACATTACCATTACTGCTCTTGTATAGAAGTTTATAACTTAATTGAACAAACTAACTGAATGCTTTATCAATGTAAACTGAAATATTTGGGGCAAGATGCAGGTAAAGGTGAATGCTTTTACAGCACACATTCTCCTAAAACAGACTATTTATCATTCTTTGAAAAAAAAAGGACATGAAAAAACAATACTATGTGTGTGGCCTACATTACCTTCACTTAATGCACTAAATACAGCTTTTTTAGAAAATCGTGCAGTTTCTGCACCATTGATAATCTGACAGTAAGTATTTATTGAAGGTAAAACACCCATTGTCTGTTGACACTATTTGTTTTAATATATAATCTTGCTAACCAAATGAGCTTTAAGCAATGCAGATAAGCAATGGCATGCAAAGGGTCACTTAAATGCCAATTTGCCTGTTTCATAAACTTAAGCATTCTTTTCCCATGACTATTCTCAGCTACTTAATTGAAAGTATTATCCATTTACAAACTTTAGGTCTGCCATAAAAAGGCTCTTTTTCTGCATCCAATAGACCTTTTGAGACCCTAAGAACAACAAAAGCTAATAATTAAAGCTGCTTCTTTTTTTTTTTTTTTCCCTCCTTTTCTCAATAGAAAATTGAAGAAACAACCTATGGTACATCTAAACATCGCTGCCTATAAAGATCATATTAGCAGTGAAGACCGTAAAACTGAAGAGTCTCACTTGACATAGGAGGGACAGGATCAGCTAAATTAGGACACGGTCTGTACTACTTTTGTAATCTGCACTCCTACTACAGAATGACAGATACAACCTACGACAAGAGCAAGGTAATAAGCAGTTGTCCTTAAATTATAGCTCTCCATGTAAAATCTCCTGAATTTCAGACAAGCACTGAATGTAATACAAATTCAACTTAATGAATTTTTAATACATCTTCCCTATTTAAAGATGATGACTTACAGCTGGCATTGCTTATATTAAATTTGTGGTATTTTCCATTGTTTGTTTTTAATTATTTTGATTAGATTATGCTTGGAATTGTACGGACAAATTCAGCCCACACATAAGCAACTTCAGTTTCTGCTGCAGTCAAGAGAAGTTTCATTTGCATACAACAGAAATGAATAGGCTCTTCAGATTTTTTAAAAATGTAAATCAGAACTATTTCAAGGAGACAAATACCAAATTAAAACTAGAGATAACAAACTAAACTTGATACTTTAGATAAGAAATTGCAAGTGATCAGATCCAAAGTTGAGGGGATGGCATCATTTTTTCACCAAACTTATCTACCATGCTATGCACTAATAATTTAATATCTTTTCAAGCTTTTTCTCATATTAATGAAATAAGATTAAAAAAATTACTTGACATTTGAAGCCTGAAGAGGCAAAGACTGTTGCAAGTCATGTTCCTCTTGTAGCTCCTTCTGAACTTCATTTGGCTTAATTTTTGATATTGCTTTTCCTTCCACCTGTAGCACATCCACGGACAAAGCCTAAAATGTTCATGAAGCAGACAAATTTAGTGTCACAAATCAGTAAGTTACAGGGATATTTTCACACCCACTCTGGAGTAGAAGAAGGAGCAATGGCACACAAGCAACTCTGACCATCAGAAACCACAATTCAATTAAACTAGAGTAGTTCAGAACTGTTGTGACTACACCGATCACAGCAGTGCCCACAGCTATTCAGGATACAGAATAAGCAGAAGGGTGTGATAAAATAAAATGTCCAGTGTGCCCTACCTAAATTGCAGTTCTGAATAGTGTATGAGTGTTTTTCAATATATTACAAAGATAATAACAAAAAGAGCACCAAAATTATAATATTACTATGCAGAACTACTAGAAGACCACGAACACAACTAGAATTTGTATTATATTTATATGAAATTCAAACAGATACACATGGTTTAAAGGATGATTTTTTATAAAAGTTTCTTCAAGGTTATGTTTATAAATACAGGAGCTTCAGGAGGAATGCAGATGTGAGGAATTCCTACCAATTCCACCCACAGCTGGTCATTCCTATTTATTAGAGCACCACCTGCTTAGTTGTGCCAAGATTTTTTTTTTCACACTGCAATATAGATCAGATGACTGATCCGTGTTGAAAAAAGTAGTAAAAAAATAAGTGTGGAAGGAAGACGGAAATTAATCTAGATCTCTGATTCCCTCTGAAGAGTGTCACCACATAGAAATTTAGCTAGGGGCAGCTCACTGTAATCCAGGAGCAAGAGCAAACAGCAAGGGAAAGGAACTACTGAAGTTATCATTGCTGCCAAAGTGTTTGCATCTGTTTCATAAAACTCAGGTTCAGAATCTATACCTTTGTGCTGCTTTTTCCATATTGTGATGACCTCCAGAGGTCACTTCCAACCTCAACCATTTCACAGCTCTGTTTCCTGCAAACTGTTAAGCATCTTCCTAGAACAGACTGGCAGTGCCATCAATGAAAGTATTCTTCTGAACTCCACTTAAAAGCTTGCACACATAACACAGCAAAGAATGTTAAATAAAATAAAGAAGTATAATCATAGCATTACAGAGACAGAAACAGAACAACACAGTGGGCTAAATTAATTTTAAAGTGCTTTGTCTTGAAAAAAATGTCTGTCTCATTATGAAAAGCAAGTCCTTTTCTTTGTCCGGCTCTTCCTGATAAACCATAGTAATAACTGAGCTAGTCACCCTTATGGAAGTATATAGGAACCCAAAGAATACAACTGTAATGACCAAATGCCCTTCTAATTAAGATTTTTCAGGCACATATCTGGTTAAATGAATCACAATAGTATAAGATTTTACTCTTCTTTGCCCACTCATATACTTTATTTATCCCAGAATATAACTGAACACACTTACTCTCTTTACTGATATATTCAGCAATATTTAAGTTCTTCACTGCATGAAAAAATTATGGAAGCTTACAGTTCATAAACAAGTATATTAATCAAGTAAAAGATACTGAGAACTGTAGAAGATGCCCAGATGAGTCATTACCTTCTCAAAAGGTTGATTCAAAATTAAAATGGTTTAATCTACTGCCAGGTTGTTTTTGAAACCTACACCACCATTTATATCAGAACATATATGAAAAAATATGAAGGACTGAAATCAGCTATTTCATGTTTACCAGAGAAACTGGAAGCCAATCAAAAATTTACAAAGAGAAAATAGGCTAACAAAAATAAGAAATACAGAAAAGTTTGAAAGCAACATGCCTACCTGGAAACATATCATTAAAATAGGCCAAATATAAGGCCATGATTTGTTGCTTTTGAATGTCAGGTAAATGCTTCTATCAGGACCTCTTGTCCAATTAAAAAGAAAAAAAAAGTACCATATTGGATGCATTGCTGTTAACAGCTTTTGGAATGCCCAGACACTCAAATTATTTGAAAAACATGCTATGTAAATCACATTCAAAGTAACAGAGATACTCACCAACACAGCTAATGAAAACCTCCAAAACTAAAATTACAGCAGCTACTATTTTAAAATTAAAAGACGAAGGTTCTGTGGTCTAGTATTTTTTGTGAAAAACAACATGTAGGGAAACTTCAACACAGTCTTGCTAATGAATTATGAAGACTATACTAAGTAGAGAGGAGTTCCTGTAAGCCTAAAATCTGACAACATGAGCCAACATACTTGCTATTAGATGGACATTTTAAATGTGTGTAATCTCATATTTTATTTCATTTTCTTTATAGAAATATCAGTGAACTAACACACAATGTTTTAATCAAAATATTTGGGTAATTCAGTTACAGATGTAATGTAAAATTACAATAACTAAAGCAAATATCGGCATTTCTATATCCGACTTCTTTGTATACAACCAAACTGCAAGTTCACCTGCACAACCAATTGGTTTATCTTGAAACTGCATGGACCCTGCAGCCCACTAAGCAAAGTAAGTTAAAAAAAAAAAAAAAGATGTCACGAATCATGCCAATGAATAGTAGTCTATAAAAATACTAATACACAGTACACTGCCATTACTCTGAAATAAGCAGTAATACTAATATACAGTACACTGCTATTAATTCTGTTATAGAAACAGTTCTGCTAAGGATGCAACGGGGCATTTAGTTAATACATATGCATTCTTAAAACTATTTCTCCTTTTTCTAAATTTTTTTCTCCATTATTCCTTCCATGTGTAAAAGTATGCACTTTGAAATTAAATATTATCTTTAAATTATGTAGTAGTTATGTTAAATAGAACCACATGTGTTATCTTTTCAGGTGCCATTCTTCAAACTACTTTGTGTTGTTAGATCACTGAACACACATTGATGGGTGTTGTTGCAACAGTATCACCTGTGCATTACAGAAGTGGCATGCTGCCCAAAATAACACTGTCTAAAAAACGTAATCACCGTACCCCAGTACTGTTTAAATAACTGTGAAACTGTTCTGTTGGCAAATAGTATATAATTTAGAAGTAATAAACCATCTTACTATATTCTTGAATATTATAAAGATTACCATCGTTGACATTGTACTGTGTACTGTTTGCACATCATTTAGCACATTTAGTTTAGTAACTAACTGGTGTTCACAGAATCACAGAATCGACTGGGTTGGAAAAGACCTCAGAGATCATCGAGTCCAACCCTTGGTCCAACTCTAGTCCGTTTACTAGATCATGGCACTGAGTGCCATGTCCAATCTCAGTTTAAAATCCTTCAGGGACGGCGAGTCCACCACCTCCCTGGGCAGGCCATTCCAATGCCTGACCACTCTCTCTGTAAAGAATTTCTTTCTAATATCCAGCCTAAATTTCCCCTGGCAGAGTTTAAGCCCATGCAGAGCATACTCTTAAAAACTACCTGCAAACACCATTATAAGTAGTAATGATACAAAACAGTATAGCCACGTACAGATGGCACATGAGACTTCAGTTACTGAAGGATTAGAAAAATTTCTGACCTTTAGACAGATAAATATTGTAAGGAAAATTTCAAAACACAATTACTTTTTCTAATTTATAAGATTTTTTTTAAGTAATAGAATTTCATTTTCACCCATTTTCTTCAACAGAAGAACTCTAGCCCATCTAACAGAAATAATTTTGCTACCACGAAATGTGCTAGGAAATCCGAATCCTTAGCTGTAGGAGAATACCTGCCAACTGGAACCTCAGGCCAGCATCACCTGGTCACTTAGGGCACTACTTCATGTATATTGTAGCCCCATTGCAGATCACAGTGCCAGGACTGATGGGAAGCTTCTGTCTCACTCTGTCACCCTGTAACTCACTCCCAGAGCTCCCCTGACCCTTAGCTCTTCACGGTAAGCTGTAAGGATCTTTAGTTCTTCCTATCCTAAAACTGATCAGGAAAGCTGGTTGCTAATGCTCTGGAATTCTAGCCACATGCCTACTCCTCTCTAACCCTTTCTCCATGCAGATTGAAGAAACAATCAGGGCCAAACTACAGTCAGTAGTTTGACTGTAGAAGCAGCTGAAGAAGCTGCTGCAGCAAGGCCCTTAGACATTCAGAAGGTTGCTCATTTTGACTAGAACTCTGCCTTATGATGACTAGACATTGAAACAACATACTCCCCAATACCAGGCCGTCAACATGCATCCCACGTGTGTCTTACATCTTCTTTCCATTTTGGTCCCTTTAACTCCTTCTTTCCAACACCTGTATATGTTTTCCCATGTAGCTTTGTGTACAACCTTGTGTCCATTTCGTTTATTTAAGTTTAGGCCAAGGCTACCTGGTATCTCTGCCCATAACACAGCCCAGGGGAAACATAGCCGATTCTTGGTTGTCCTTCTCGTTATACCATTGTAAACATAACACATAGTGTTGTTCTCTTTTATAATAAGCTTATATAATAACTTAAAGGGAAATAACCTTTCACATCGAAGCTGCAGAAGGAACTAGGTTAGGGTTTTATTTTAGTATCTGGTTATACGCTTGAAATACGAGAACGCTAGAAACTGAAAACATATTGGAAAAGACATTTAGTCTTAGCAACAAATTTCTCTTCTGTGGTACTGTCTCTATAAACTCCATAAGTGTTCTCTACTAAACTTCTGAGCTTTATAAAGCTAATAACTTAACGACAGTTTTTTGTCATGTGAAATATCGCAAAATCAAAAGGATATTGAGCATTATGCCATTTTCCAGGAAGGCAACCACTTGTTAAATGTAGATTAGGATTCTATTTATATGTTGTTTCATTTGTAATCTTCTTTCCAATCTCATAAAGAAAAGCCTAACCCAACATCTGACCGAATGAACCTTAATTTGTTTTTTCCTCTAACCTTAAGCTGCAAGACCAGTATGAAGACCTGTTTTTACAGAAAATTTTCTTTTAAAGGGCAGGTGGTAAGGAAACAGCTTCTAGATCTCTGTATGCTCTAAAGCACCAAAACTTTAAGCATGAGAAAACTAACACTATCTCATGATAGTACTAAATCTGCTTACCTGATTCACCTGTTTATCATGTGTTAACAGCTCATCTTTAGGCCAAGATTCATTTTCCGCTGCTTGAGATTCTTTCTGAGGGAAACGGGAAAAGGAAAAAAAATATGTAAGAGGTGAATGTACAATATTTTTTTTGTAAACACCTTTGTGCTCTCTGACAGGTACTTCAGTATAATATTTATTATACGCAATAATTCTTTCATCATCCATGCACTTTTATGAAGCACCTAGAAGGTGTAATCAATTTTATTTTCAGTCAAATATTTCCTCAGCAGCTAACCGGATTTACAAAAAAAAGTATAGTAATAGACAAAGGACCTACAACAATTAACACTAGATAATAATTTTTCTACATATTTCTTATTGAAGATCTGGTCTGCTTCTTCTACAAATTGCACTTCCAAAATGCAAGAAGAAACATACATCAGAAATTTATATCAAAACATCTATGATCCTTTAAAGCAAATAAATCATTAATATCTCTAAACATTAAGTACCCCCAACTATACCTAAGTTTAAATATTTAAATTTTAAAAACAGTCGGAATGAAAGGCATAGAATGATGAGCACTAATATCTATGAATATATATGAATGTCTTATGATTCTATTGCCCTAACTGGCACACTACTTAATAATTATTAAGTGAAATTCTTCATATACAGCAGTTGGACAATCAAACACCACAATAAAAGGAATGAAAAAGAACCACGAAAGGGAAAGAGAGAAAAATAAAGGTATACTTATAATTTATGAAGAACCAAAATGTTTTCGAGGACTATTTCATTTCCTTCCCAGTTTTGTCACTTTAAAATATGAACTATTAATAGCTATCTTAACAATTCTGCAAGCAAATAGAAACACTATTAACTTATTATATTTTAACATTCCTAGATAATGCAGAATGTTACTAGGCTTGCTTGGTGAAAACTTGGCAGGGCTTGAGACTCAGTTTTTATTTCCTCATGTTCAATTGGTGCCTGCTGTATAAGCAAGAGAAGAAAACTAGTGTCAAGCAATAATGCTAAAAAAATAATTATTCATACTACCTTGCAGAACAATATCAAAGCAATATATAGGCATAAATTAAAGTTTGGATCTTCATTACACAAATTAGTTTGAAAGGAACAAGTACATTCAGAGACAAATTATCTTAGGCTCATCTTTTACAAACATTTACACACATGCTTAACTATAACTTCTCCACGGAACTGCTTCTATTAGAGAAGTTCGAAAGCTGACTGCAATTTTCAGTTAATAATTTTCTCCACAGGGGAAAATTATAATTGCTCCACTAGCAGAAAAGTTACTACGAAATTTGAAGTTGTTCTCAGTTCCCAGTCTCATCAAAAGAATAGGCCAAGTAGACCCTTTTTCATTAATGTATATCCATATTTTTTAAAAGGCAGAAATAAAAGCCAGCAACAACTCTCAAAAGAGCTGATAGTTTTAAGGACAGTGTGCTTCCTAAGCACATGGTTGGCATACACGTACGTAACTCAGCACACACGTACTTTACCCTTTGTGCCATGTACTGGCTTGAGGAGCCAAGTTTTAAAGATAACAGTAACAAACTATCACATCTAAACTACATTTCATTTTAGGATACAAAAATGTTACAGAAATTTTAAATATTTCTGGGTAAAATATTTCAGAGCCACAAATCAATGCAAGAATGCATTAAAGCTATCAGCTGAATGTGTGTTATTATAGAAGCAGCCCATCACTTCAAAAAAAAAAAAAAAACCACCCTTCTCTGGCACTAAAAGTGTCCATTTGCTCTTTTAATGTAAGAATCTTCCACACAGTAGAATTTTTATTCCAGTGAGTGTATTGTCCACCTGGCAATCTAAAAATATTTGTGATGCCTAGGATATTTTGCATCTAACACTACATTTCATTTTAATACCACTTAAGAGGCATATTCTGACTTGTAACACTGTTTTTCTTGCATATTAGAAAACAAAAAAAGGAGGAGTCTGCAGGACAACAAAAAGTGATAGATGTATATGCTACCCCAAAGATGTAAACTATGAAACAATCAAATACTATGGCCTTGCAGAAAAATTGCACACATTGGTGTTTTGCTTTTAACCAAACCCTTAGTAATTTATCTACTTTTGACAGAAAAGACAGCCTAAGGAAAAAAAAATATATTACATATTTTTTCAGCACCATGAGGGCAAGGAACCAAATGTGTGTGGTAATAACTCAGATTAAAGAACAGATTCAGCACTGTCTTGTCAAGCTATACTGAATAACCTTCCACTCTTTGCAATACGTGCATGTTTTCAAAAATGGTGATTACCATGGACTATTAATTATTACAGTCCATCTTAGCCAACTGTTAACTCTTTCCCCATGCAATTTGTTATCCAGTTCATGGAATCAACAAGAAACTTTTACAGTGTCTTTCATTCAACCAGACTGGATCAACTTACCTTTCTAGCTATGACATAATATGTAAATTAAAACTTTGCATATTAATTTTCCTGTTTTGTCAAAACCAACAGAATTCTATTAGCAAATATTATCTTAAATTCACTTTAGACACCTACATGTTATGTGATTGCTTTCCTTCGTTGGGTGTGGTGTTTTCTCTTTTGTCCAGTCCCCATGGGAGAATCACAGGCACAATGCTATTGTGTTATTTTAATAAAATTATATGTACTGTGTATATATGTACTGTGGGCTGTGTGTTTACATTAACAAAAAACAAGGTCAAAGAGGTGTGATCTAACTTTGGGAAATAAAAGACCTGAGAACTGTGGCAACTCTTAATTCCTGTGGGAATCTGTTCCTGACTGTTCTGCCCATTTTTGAGGAAGTTGTTTCCTGTACGTCTGTGGTATCCTTTGTAACTGTTGTGATTTAACCCCAGCCAGCAACAAAGCACCACACAGCCACTCGCTCACTCTCCCCTAGTGGGATGGGGGAGAGAATCAGAAGAGTAAAAGTGAGAAAACTCATGGGTTGAGATAAAGTTTAATAGGTAAAGCAAAAGCCACCCATGCAAGCAAAGCAAAACAAGGAATTAATTCACTCCTTCCCATGGGCAGGCAGGTGTTCAGCCAGCTCCAGGACAGCAGGGACCCATCACATGCAACAGTTACTTGGGAAGACCAACACTGTAACTCCAAACGTCCTCCCCTTCCTTCTTCTTCCCCTGCTTTATATACTGAGCATGATGTCACATGGTGTGGAATATCCCTTTGGACAGCTGGGGTCAGCTCTCCCGCCTGTGCCCCCTTACAGCTCCTCGTGCACTTGGCACAGCATCAGAAGCCGAAAAGTCCACAACTGCTTAGCAACAACTACGACATCAGTGCGTTATCAACATTATTCTCATTCTAAATCCAAAACACAACACTACATTAGCTACTCAGAAGAAAATTAACTCTATCCCAGCTAAAATGTAAATATTTTGATCCGGTATTTCTTTGATTCTTTATTTGATAGTGACATGGTATTAAAATAAATTATTTTCCTCTCTGTTTTGACAAGAAAAATCTCTATTACCAGTGCAGAAAAGACCCGGACAAATGACAAAAAGCCAACCTAGATGTGTGAACATAAAAATATTTTAAAACATTGTTTTAACATTGTGAATTTATACAAACAACTTATAGACAAATACAACCAATCACCCTGCACTCCTTTGACAAAGCTTGAAACTCTGGGAGATTACAATCTACCTGATTAAAACCAGCTTGTTCTCATATTATAACAGCAGCTTACTGGCATAAAGTGGATTAGTCTCCCATTTTCTTAAACTTCAGGGTAAAAAGACAGTCCTTGCCTCATAAAGGCTGTGGCATTTTTAAGACAAGTGCAAATTATGTGGGCCAAATTATCATAAGGAACTGGAAAGTTGTTGATAAAACGTAACAAACTGCACAATTGGATTGTTTTTAATTAGTTACTTGCACTGGTAAATTTGAAGAAATAAACAGACAGATTTCGGAAGTCAACACAGATAAACCATCTACCCAATATCTCTTCCCAGGCACTTTCTTGCAATGTTATGAAAATAAAATGTCTTAAAAAAAAAAAATCTAAAGTAATATGAGTTAACTGTTCCAGAAAAAAAAGTTTTCGTGTATACAGGAGCGGCAGTGTCCACCCCTGAAGACTAAACAGCTCCCTTCAGCAAGTGGCAGGAAGAACCACAGCTTTTGCCATGATTAACCATAGTCAACAATGTGTGCTTCCTGAATTAATAACGTCATAGCAAACTCATGATAAAAAGCACCATGGTCTTGATTTACCTACATTTTAACAGATGCTAAGACTATGAGAAGAACATGCCACAAACCACTTGTAAGACGAAAATAAGAAAACCAACAGGAAGAGCTAGGGTTTTCCCATTTAAAGAAAACTGACTGAAATAAATTCACGTCTCTTATTCCATTCTATTCAGAATGCACCTTATAGCACCTAGAGGGAAAAAAAATTAAATAGTTTCAATAAGCCACTAAAGAATACTACTTTATCAGAAAACAACACATGATCTGTTGCATAATTTTCATGTCAGCTGAAATATAAAGCACATGTAGAGCAACTAGGTGGAATATGGTAAAGTTATGAGCAAATACTTGTTTGTATTTGCTTATAAAGGCAAGTCTATCTCTTCTTGAATTTTAACAATAAGTGATCTCCATCAAACCACTACTAAGACAGTATTAATGCATTACAGAGAAATCTTCTCAAGACCTTACTATTGAGATTAGCTGACAAGAGCTAGAGATTTTTTTTTTTTTAACTAAAGTATATTTTATGCTGGCTTGTTGCTATTACAGTGCACTGTATAGCCTTATTTAATAAAAGCATTCAAATTTGATGGTATTTTACGAGAACAAAAATGTTGATCAGTTATTTACCACTCTCACAAGCTCATCTGAGATATCAAAGAACTGATCTGCTGAAAACAGTTACTAACTAAAGATGAGTTGCAGGCTCATCACCAAAAAAGCTGAACATCAAGCTGAATAGCAAGAAAATGCATTTCTGAAAGGAATATAAACACTCTCCTACAGATACTAAATCCAGCATATAACTTAATATACTTCAGGGGTAGCAACAAGCCTCAAGGCAACAAAATTACTCCAGACATTGGAAATATTATTCTTACAGTAAACATCCTACTTTTTAACAGAAAATGTGGTAAGATTCATTATTCATAACTGATTTCCCTCGAAGGAAACAGGCCTAAATACTAATGTTCCACTGAGCTAGTATTCTGTTCCCCAGATAATGCTCTTCTCAATGCAAGGGGAAAAACAGCGCTCAGCCCCCACAGCAATATCGTGAACTATCAGTCCTAACCAGCCATTAATGCAAGATGGAGAATAAAGAGAACATAATTTTTTTTGTAATAAATTAAAAACACATTTAATTCTGAAAGCTTGTTTTTGTTTTAGTAGTTCTGTTCTTTTTCTCATCATTTATTTTTTATTTAAAAGAATACATCTCTTACTTCATTGGAGAAGGCAAGCCTTGAAGTTCAGTTTAAAGTAAATAAACCATGTATAATAATAATAAAGAATTGCTAGAGTCTTCATCCTATTTATAGGGTCACTCAAGTTCAAAAGACACCTGCTGCAAATGCCTTTGATTAAAAAAAAAAAAGTAATCAGCAAGGGTGTTATTCATCCCCACTAAGGTCCATATGTCTATACCTAAAAAAAAAAAAACAATATTGAACAACAAATAAGACAAGAAGGTCATCACCAAGTTCAAATTTTCATTTTACTTTGAACCTGATTGATGTAAGCTTTAGAAATAATTAAACATCACAGTACTCCAGTGGACAGATTTTGAAAGAGCCCAGAGCCCAGTAGCTTCCACTACAAAAAGCAGAAAATCAGTTCTCTTCACTAGGAATTGCTAGAGGGCAAATGCTTAAAATCATACCTAGAACACAGCAATATTTATAAAAGAGTAAGAAAAAGCATGCAATGCTGCACGTTACTAATCACTAATAATTATTTTGAATAAGCTGAACAAGAAATGAGTTTCCAGATCCAGGATCTTCTGTAGCCTTCTTCCCATCTGCCCTGAAGTATTTTTGTATCCAGTTGGCAAATTTCAACCAAAGAGAACAGTCCCAAGTTATTACATTCCTAAAATACAAGTCAAGCAATGAAAAGAGATCACCTCAATGCTGCCACACTGAGGAAAGTGTCTGATTTCAATCCCAATTGAAATACACTAGAAAATACACAGAGAGTGGGAGACACCATGAATGCCTCAATCACACAAACAAATCTCAGAAGAACAGAAGAAAATCAAATCAGAGGATACTAATCTATTGGGAATGCAGTTTCAGACTATTGCTGCTTGTGGACTCAGTTCAGGATTCCTTTTTCTCCTAAGTTTTGTAGCGAATCAAAAGACATTAGGGAATGTAAGTTACTATGCTTACATTCTACGAGAAATATTCTATGATCGTAAAAGGTAACATTCTGGCAATTGTGGGAAACTATGTTCTTTATCATCTCCTAAAACACAGGTTCATATGCTTTTCACCTGTATTCCATATTTCCTTGCAGGGGCAGTTGCTGCTGAAAAGGAGTAGTTCACCTTCCATGGGTCTATTTGTTCCATGGCATCCTTAACAAGCACTAGCATGAACACCACGTGTGACAGTGATTCTTGTTACATGTTTCAGCCCCCTTGGAACCAGAACAAAACTATCGGTATTGCTAAGAGGTGACAAAGAGCCATCTTATAGTAAGTTACTAGTCTAGTTAACAAATGAATCAGCAAGCCTTTGGTGAAAACCTCAAAGTTTTCTGAAGCATCTATCTGATGCCTATTATTACTGATATCCCCTCCTGTAATTAACTGAAGGGACCATCTTACAGATGCTTACACAATCTACATAACTGTGACAACAAAAAAAAAGTCTTGTCAAGACCTCAAAAGCTAAATAATAAAAGCAATACTTCCAACAATTTCCCAAATGCATTTAATGCATTTTTTCATCAGTTAGACTGGAATATGGCATCTTAAAAAAGAGAGAGTAAGGAAAAAGGTGCATTATTCTACATGCAGTATAATAAAGTAACACCCCAAAAGAGCTTAAAGTTGCATTATTCTACATGCAGTATAATAAAAATAACACCCCAAAAGAGCTTATGTTTTAATATATTTTGATATTGGCTCATTTTCATTTTTAAAGGACATTAAAAAAACTGGAAGAAGAAACAGTGAATAATATTCTATGATACATTGGTGTCTTTATCCATTTGTTTTGTCTGGCTTCTGTGTTGTAACACATCGTAGGAGCTAGAAAAAAAATATACAATTCTTATAAAAGTAATATTTACCCAAGAGAAAAACATTGCTCTTGTTCTGGTTCACCTACTTCCATTTTTATATTGTAGTTCTGGCCAAGAACACCCTCCAGGAGTGCTTTGATCGTCTGGTCTGAGGGAGATGGAGAAGTACACCGCAGGGAAGCAATTATTTCATCAACAGACCTTGCAACCACTTTCATAGGCAATGCTGGTGTGGAAGTAGGCTCTTCAGGTTTGCTCTGCTGGAAGTTCTTGTATATTTTTGAAGTGTCTGGTCTAGTCACATCTCTTGCCTCTTCCAACCGTTCTCGAGCAGACCTCACACTTGGCTGCTTGCTTCCTTGTCTCAGCACTCTTCCCAATTCAAAGTCTAAATCTTGTTGATCTGCTTTTGAAATCACTCTACTTCTCTTCTTACAGCTTTCTGCAGTTATTCTTCCCTTTCTTGAAATGTTTTTACTTGTATTTGTATCAGTACCTGTAGAGCTAAATCCATCACCATCTTTAATCGCAGTATCTGTTTCTTCAGTTTTGTCTTTTTTTAAATTCTGGGGATCCATCTGTAGCATATGCACTCTATCCTGTACTTTAGTAACACCTTTTGTCGTTTCTAATGAGATAGGGGAGCTATTAACATGAAAATTAGACCTGCAGTAACTTGGCTTGTGAGGATGTGCTGGGTGCTTGACCATTACAATTTTTTTAGTGGTACCTGCAAATGAGGCAATTACCGGCAGTTTTACAATTGTACTTTCATTATTACAAGTGGCATTTTCTCTGTGAACTTTTTCAGAGCCACTTCTCCCATTTTTGTCAGCACTGTCTTCTTCTACAGATTTATTTCTTTGAGTCATCACCCTGAGATCAGGAGTTTGTTTTTTCATGTCTCTTACTTCAGAAGATACCCTCACTTTCTGTGAACTTCAGAACACCCAATGAATTAATTAGGAATATTTTTATTTATATTCATGACAGGCTTATGTGGACTCTTTGACCTCTGGAGAGGATAATGTTCTTAACTGATGTGATTGATCTGGTGTTAAATCTTCCAATAAGGGCTAAATGCTCACGTTTCTAGGAGCAGCAACTATTGCTTGTTTGATCTTCAGACTACCCCACTGAGATTCCCTGCATATAGTCTCACGTTCCTTAATCATACTCAGCTCTTCCACAGAATTCAGTCTGTTCTGTAGCACTTTTCTCCTACTGTATGCAGCCTGTAAATTCAAACAGAAATTAGGCTTTTGTCTTTTATATCCCAACGCAGAACCCAGTCTTACTTCATTTTGCTAAAGGCCCCATTGATTTTAACAAGACTGTTCTGAATGTGTATAATTAAGCACCAGAAATGGCTATTAGCATTTTACCCGAGGAAACAACTGAATCATTTCTATCTTTGGGAGCATTAATGGGGAGTCAGACAGAAGCTCCCAAAAGAGAAAAAAACTGAGAAAGGATAAAGCTCAACGCTTTCTCAAAGTAAGCACAGAAAGCTTTCCCCCTGCAAAAACTAGTGACCTCGAGCCCCTAAAAGCCCCACTTCTTCCCCTCAAGGACGTAAAGGGCCTCCCTCCCCTCAGAAAAGTACCTCACAGCCTGACAGGCCGCAGCCAGGCCGCCGGCAGGAGCGGCAGGACACGGGGAAGCACCCACGCCACGCACCGGCACAGGACCCACGCAGGGCAGCTCGCGTGCCCCCGCACGGCGCTGGCGGCCTCGAGGGCGAAGACACGCCGGGCCCGCAGCCCCAGGGGAGCCGCCGCAGCCGCCGCTCCCTGTTGAGCCGGCGGGCAGGGGAAGGACGCGCTCCGTAACCAAGCAACGAGGGTGCCGCGGGTGGGCAACGCCCGCTGCCACCCCTGGTGAGCGCCCCCTGCCGGCGGGGAGGGCTCGGCCGGCGCCACGCCGCGTCCCCCCAGCGCGTCCCACGCCGGCGGCATCGCCCGGGCGCAGGCGACACGCGTGACCGCCCCACCGTCCTCACATCCCTCCCCGTGGGAGACGGAGAAGTGAGGTCTTTTACATGTGGGGCATCGGTGGCAATTTACTCCCCTTGGTGAGGTTGTATCTGAAGGTCTGCGAGTTTTAGCGTCATCTGGAGACGTCGTTATAAAGGTCCAAGCTGAGCCACGGGTCTCTGAAGGGCGTGGTGTGGGCGAAGGTGTCTGTACCGTGGTAGCCTTGTTTCTCTTCTGTGTATGGCATCCCTTGTTCTCCTATCAGTCACAGGCTCTTTAAAATTTTGCTCTAAAACCCAAATGTAGGAATGGCGTTGTTGGGAATTCGTGTGCATGCAGTGCAGTCGCCTCCTAAATGCAGTTACGGATGCATTTTTCCTGTCAAACTAATTTTCTTAAGCCAGTTTGGAGATGAAAGCCCAACCCAAAGTGTTTGACTCGTTTATCATCATCAATAAAGTTTATGTCATTGGGATTTAATTTACAATACTGGGGATTGCCTGCAACAGGACACACTCCATCTCAGACTCCATAACTAACCAGCTTTGCTGTATTAACATGAGCAAAATTCTGAAACAAGTTTTCTGAGATAAATCCTGACTCCATGTCTTCCAGTTTTACTAGCATGTCCTTCAAAGAACAGAGGTATCAAATATATTTGACAGCTGTCTGATGAAAAGCAAAAAGAGTTTCCTGCATATAATCTGAGCTCAAGGCACTAGAATTTCCAACTGCTGCAACAGTTCACCGAATTATATTTGTGATCCACTTATGACTCTTCTAGGGAGTAAAAATAAAGTCACTTTTTTTTTCTGCCTGAGTTTGGGTTCCCAAACACCAGTGTGAATACGAGGAACTGTAGGGACTAACTGCATATGTTGGATTCAAATATGTCGCTCAACTGATTGAAAGGCTCCACTGATCTAACAGGCAAATGTCTTCTATTGTCTTCTTTCTTTGTAGCTTTCAGCTACAGCTTTATAGCTTTTTTTCTTTTTTTTCTTTTTTTTTTTCTTTTTTTTCCCCTACCTAGTTGTATTCCTGGAGTTCAAGGGAGTAACCAGTGTACTTCTTGAAAACAGTGCCTCTTACACTGGGTTAGCTGGCCCACTTTTAGCTTGCTAATGCAACTAAAAACTTATTGAAGATGAAAAACTGATTAGCCAATCACATTACACACCAATTAAGAGCAGGTTTTCTTCTTCTGATAAAGCCCTGTAACACACCCTAGGAAGCTTATCTGTTTGGTATCTAATTAATTTCCTCCTTTCTCTAGCAGGAATCCCAGCATAGCTGGAGAAGCAGAAGGTGGAATATGAAGTTGTTGATCTGTATTGAAGGATTCCCATCAGCTGTCCAGGCCATTGAAGCAGTTCAGGAAAGAACTGTTCGATTGCCTCATTGAAGATGAATCCTGTTAGCAGTCTGATGCAATTGTAAGCCTAGAGAACAGATCCATTCCAAACTAAACAGTAAGTAAAGCCTCAAGAATTTAATTTACCTGGAACAGTTTGTCTCTGCAGGAGTCACAGTGGGATGTGGAAGAAAAGAACCTGCATGTGAAGAGGTATGTGCATCAGGAAGTTCCAGTAAGAAGCAGCTGAATGGCAAGAAGTATTTGCATCAAAAAAATCTTGGGAAGAAGGAAAAGTCCTTACACATGGGTTTCCTCTTTAGTTTAATAGTTGTGGTAAAATGCAAAATTAGTGTGCTGTGTTATCTTACTGTATCTGTTGTCTGCCAGGTCTGCTTGTAGCAAACCAGGGGCTTGTTCCTGGAGAACGTAGTTAGGTTGTAAGAAAGGTTCAAACCCTGGTTCATAAACATTTATAGTTTTACAGCATTAAGACTCTAGGTCTTGCAAGCCGAGGGAATAAGCACCCAATGGGAGCTGTTGTCAAGTTAAATCCCAAATGCTATATTTTTTCCCTACTAACACACACACATTGTTAAGCAGTCATTCCAGAATTGAATGTTGCCCAAATATCCTCTAGATTCTCAACTTGAGCTTCAGAGGTGACATCTGCAGAGATTCTCTGATTCTCTGATACGCATGAAAACAGGGAAATCTTTTTCCCCTTTCCCCAGGTATTATTAGCATGTGCTCTTCTCTTAATGATCACAGTGATGCTTGAAGCCTGGAGCTGGTTTTTTTATTAACATTAAGTATTTAGTTAAACAGGTTAAGCCTCATCTCTGTAGCTTGCAAAGTCCAAAATTTAATCAGTAGATGAATCCTTATACTTAGCAAATGGATCTAGATTTGGAAAACCTTGTGCAAGTTCAGTCCCTGGGTACACATTATTATTTTTCTTAATTAGCCTCACCAGATCCCTAAGCTTTCTAGTATCACATAAATTTTTTCATCTAAGTTATTAGTCTGCTAATGTTACAAGGAAGGGCTTTTTATTTTTTTTCTTTTTAGAAAGAAAAGCAATCATTAAAAATGTTCAGTTGATTGGAGAAAGTCTGAAAACAGTTTCTTTTCTCCTAAATTAGCTGAGTCCACACCATGTAGGAAATCTCAGCACCAGTGCACATCATTGCTACAATCCAAGTTCATGCTGGACTGAGGCTGAGATGCACATGGGGCCCACAGGCTTTGGGAGGAAACCAGAGCATATCCAGGAGGAGCTGGTGATACCCTCAAATAGTCACCTTCATCTAGGCAATCAGGAATCAGGACAGCATGGTGCATATGAAATATATACAGCCTGGTATGAGCTCTCCAGAAAATGACAGAGTTATTGGGAAAATTAATAACAATTACTTAAAGGAAATAAATGAGGCAAAAGTATAGATACTTTGCTAGCTCTTATATGGCTTGCATCTAGTTTGTCACTAGACACTAAGCCTCGCCTTGGCATCCTTTTCCAGCTGGCTGTGAATCTCTGTTCGCACGAAACAGTCCAAAGGCCCACCAGCCCTGCTGAGAGATGCTGCTCTCTACCTTTTGGTGTGCTACAGCCAAAGTACCAGTCTAGTCTGCCTCAAAATGGCAGAACATTTGCTCAAAGCTATTCACTAATGCTGTAGTTCTATCAAGGATAACAGCATATTTACAAACAGAGTTTCACCATGATGCCCAGGTAGCATTGTCCCATTTTACAGACTGGGAGCTAGAATGAAAAGAGTTTGAATGACTTTCCAAATTCCCCTAGTAGAACCGGTGACAGATTCATAACTGAGTCTGTGCTTCTGACTGTGAGTAAGTAGAAAATCAGAAGTGTGTATCCTCAGGCTACTGGTTACTGTTTGCTCTTTCAGTGCATCAACATCTTTGTTTTAACATTTCTGAAACTTAAATATATGTAAAATGGCTGTAAATACTCAGGGAAAATAAATTAATTTTAAGCTAAAATACTGAACTGTGAAGTGTGGCCACTGGGAATACAGCACACAAACTTCTCTGACAGTTACACATTGGGGCAGTAATCTGCAATAGAAGAGTGGAGTAAACAGGTTGGGGGGAACTAATCTCTTAAATCAGACAGTGTCAATACTGAGAAGCTTTTTGGTTAGTTGCAAGGGTTTGATCCAGCTGAGCTGAAGGAAATACTTTTTTTTTTTTCGGTGATCAATCCGTATTGAATCCTTTGTGCAGTAAGCAGCAATAGAAAGGTTTTGTGGAATTAGTATTATAAATCACACATTCAATCCCTTTGTCAGTGTTGAAAGCATTGTCATTGTTCTAATCACTATATCCTATCTTTGATCCATAACAAATATGCACACCCAGCTCTACTAATCTCCATTATGATTGTGAGATATCTGTATTTGCCAGCACTATGCCAGCAGAAATAGTTAAAATTTTTCTTCCTCCTACGATTTTGGGCTTTGTTTTCATTTTTTTTTTTTCCCCACCTGATTGAAACACATTATTTAAATAGTGGCATTTCCTTAAAATTCAACATAAAAATAAATAAAAAGTTGGAAACAAGATGGATTCCTTTTATTTAAAAAAAAAAAAAAGTAATTACAGTGAGAAAATAATTTGGTTATTTTAAGTCATTATGAATCCAGATTTACTTTTTAGGATGACATGACTATATTTTATTATAGCTATATTATATATTATTTTTATATGTGTATATATATATATTTATAATATATTATATATATATTCAGATATGTGCCATTATATTATGTAGCCCAAGAAAAATTACATTAGTTACTTCTAGAAGCCCATCACACACAGCCTTTATTATAGGCACAAGGTCAGAGACACTCCTGGCTTTGAAGAAGGCTGTAAGCAATAAATGGAGAAATTACAGCTAAACTCCTGCCAAAGTCTTTCCTGGGCTTGGCCATTTACTTGCTTTAGTTTAAAAATTTTATCATATTATCTCTGCTCTCCATTGTCTTTCAAGTTAATACAGCAGATTTTTCAGTTAGCTTTTCCAGTCCAACTCTTCTGTTCTCTTAGGACAACAGCTTGGCTGTGGATATATAGATGTGTGTTTGTAGATGTCATAAGTTTCACGTCTGAAGATTCAGGGTTGGGGGACATAGAAATCCCATTCAAACACAAGAAAAGTGTTTGCATCTGATCAGTTTCTTCAGCAAAAGGAAATGCCCTGAGAGAGTGAGAAGAGGTGTCTGTAGATGTTGAAGTTCCAGCTGTGTCTAAGGGTAATGTTAGAAAAGATTTAAAGGACTTTTGTCAGAGGATAGATGGTGAAGGGAATATTCCTAGATAGTGATCCTGAAAAGAGGAAAAGGATTGTTTGTTCAGTGGTTAATAGGAAAGCCACCCAATCCATCTATGAAATTGTTGGAATGAAAGAGAGGATCTCTCTCTTTTGGAGGGACTGATGGAAAGGTCAGGTGTTGGATTCCCTCCCTATCATTCCACTTTAAGTTGCTTCCTAAAAAGGAGTAAACCTGAAACCACATGCACTGCAGAAATACTTATACAGCTGCCTTGTTGGCTGGGGAGGGATGGAGGAGGAATGAAATAAATCTGATTCTTCCTTGTCTCTCTGGTAGCTGCACAGGGAACTGAGCCCACGTGATGGCAGAAGGGAGGGCATACAGTGAGTTAAGTGACCTTCCTGATGTCATTCTCTTAAATCTGCTCAGCGGGGAGATTCACCCTTAAAATACTTGAAGCAGCAGCAGAAGGTTAGGACAACTGCTGGGAGGAACAACCAGTCTACAGAACACTGAACAGCTGCTGCCTCTGAGGAGTTCTAAAATGTTACCAAATCCAGACCTTCTTCAACTTTCCCATAGGTGCTAATCGACTATCATTTTTATGGGTCTTGCTTTTGATATTAGGGTGTTACCAGTTGATATTTACATTCTCACATTTCAACGTAAAACTATGGGATGTCTTACACAGGGCCTTTGGGCATCCTTTTCCAGAACAAACATCGTTTTTACTGTATATAGGTTAGTGTATGTGCCCCTGATGAAGTATGTGTGGTCATGCTGCCATGCATCCCACAATTGCTGGCTGTCCATGTTAATACAGCTCAAGAAATTGTGCAGCTAATGCAGCCTGAATTCATTTGTGCTCTGGGAACTGCAATCTGGGTAAAGCTGTGGAGCTGCTCCCTGGAGAGGAGTTTAAATAAGCCAGCCTTGATTTTGTACATTTGATTCTTCAGAGATGAAGCCAGCCAAGAAAGCCTTTTGTGATGGATACTGGTCTCTCCCAACTGCTATAGAGACAGAGACAGGGAAATGAGTAATTCTTTACAGGTAAAGAAGAACAGAGCAAACAACTTGAAAATTATGATGCTATGCAGTAAAAGAAAGGTAGTGGTCCTCTGCTCTCCATTGCTCAAAATCCAAGGTACAAAACCAAGTCCACCTTCTGCATAGGAAGGCCAGTTTGCAGAAGAACTGAAGTATTATATTGGCATGGGTATTACAAGCGGTTGATCAACCTTGCATCTCTTGCCCAGTAAGATGTTTGGTTTACATCAGTAAAACAGATGAAGATGTTTGGTTTACATCAGTAAAACAGATGTTCTCACTGAGAATTCACTGCAGGTTTTGGAGAAGCAAGCCTCATGGAGAGTGGAAGTACCTTTTGTTCAATCAGTATATATTGGGTGGTGGGGAGGAAAGGACAGACTTTGGTCCATGAAGTCACTTGGGCAACTTTAATGAAGAAATAATTCTAGGATTCATGCAAAAGTATCTCTCCTACTAAGCTTTGTTTCTTCTCCCAGTTTATATAGATTAACCCCACTCACTGTCTCAGTTTGCTTTCTTGCTTCCTTATACATGTATTGCAAAAAATCTGTGTATGTCTTGAAATACCATTTTTGCAGTTTGGGTGAGTTTGTACAAAGTGGGTGCCATTGATGTATATGTGTTTATCTCTGTGCAGAATCTAATTCCCTCACCTCTGATACTGTTTCTTCCATGCCATATCACTGTAGCTAATTTAAAACAAAACAAACAAAACTTTCAAAAATATATGGATTGATTGCATAAGACTTGGCACACTGATTGAAATAAACAACAGAAGCCTTTCCATTTATGCTTCAGTAAATCATAACATAAATAAACACCGAATAGTTGAAACAAATACCTACATAGCTGCTCTTGGATCAAATGAGAAATATCAAATGCATTCAATTTTATAATTTTATATAAAGTAAGTAAAACACACTTGGTCAATCACACACTGCAGTGTGGACATCCTGCTAACTGGACTTCTGCAAATAGCATACACACATCTAGCGCTACTAGCAAAAACAAAGTAATTGTATGCAATGGGTCATGATTTACTCAGTTAAGAACGCCTTTGCTACAGTAAAGAATAAATAAACAAGAAAACAGTAGCTTCCTTACTCTCATCTCTTCAACCATCGGCTATTAATTTATTTGGAATTATTCCTTTCGTTATTTGTGCTTCTTTCTCCTTTCACTGATCTGATACATGAGTATCGTTGCGTGGGAGGTAGTATTTTTTACATCGGGAGTCTCGCTCAAGTCACCACATGTTAAATGATGCCAATAAAATAAAATCAAATAATAAAATCCAGCAACGGAAAATCGCTAATGCAATGAGCCACACAACGTCTCCGGAACCTCCTACAGCGCCCATGAAAGGAGCACACTGAGAGTGATCCGTGAGAGCCCGGCAGGCCCGGCACCCCCGGGAGGGCAGGCCTGGGACTCCGGAGGCGCAACTGGCCGCTGCCCTCCTGCTGGCAGCAAAGCGGCACCTGCCCGGCGGCCTGGCCGCTCTCGAGCCCCCTGCGCCCGGCGGGGGCGGCTGAAAGGGAGTAAAACCTGCGGCCCAGACGCAGGCAGCGGGGAGGCAAGGCCCGGCGGGGTGAAGGGTGCGTCCCCCCGGCCCACCATGCCGGGAACGAGGCAGCAGGAGGGCAAGTCTATTCTGCCCGGGAGGATTCAGACCACGGAACTTGAGGAGGAGGTGCAGCAAGAAAACAGGGTGCCCCCTCCTACCTCGGGTCGGTCAGAAGAAGGGAGTTGCTTGGTCTTCACGGTCGGAGATAAGAAAACGTCACGCAGAAAAGGTTCTAAAGCAAGTGTTGACCCCACGCAGTGCCCTCACCTGCCCAGGCTCCGCTCCTGAACGAGAGGAAGGTAAACGCCACCTTAACGCACCGCACCAGCAGGAGAACTCCGGGGACCGGGGCGGCAGGAGCCACCGCCACGCCGAGGGTTGCTCCGGGCAGCTGGAGCCCGGACGGGTCGAGGGGGAGCCCCGCCGGTTCTTGTTGAGTGCTCAACGGCAGGAGCACAGACACAGACACAGAGCTCTGCCTGTGTGAGGGTGGGAAGAAAGCCCCCCGTCTCGACGGGGTCCCTCCGGAGTGAGGGGCACTCCCGGCAGTCACCGACCTCTGCTCCGGGAGCGCCCCAGGACTGCCCGGGCTCCCACGCCGTCCAGAGGACCCGGCTACCCGGACACAATTACTGTTTGTCCGCTTGGGTGGGAGACAATTCCGTGTTGGAAACAGATGAGAAGAGGGATTTCCCACTGTTGGGAAGGATGGATGAGTAAGGACAAGGATAGGATGGGAGAGGCTCAGGGATCCCACGGCGTTTGAGGCGATCCGCAGCGCAGGGTTGGGCCTCACTGGAAAGCCGGGTACCAGCGACCCTCGGCAGGAGACAAATCCGCGGAAAATAAAATAACGCTGTACACTGAGGAACAGGGAATGCATTCCGATGCGGAGCTCACTTCGCAGCTCCTTCCCGAGCTAGACCTCTGCCTCGCACAACTATTGCCGAGAGATTCCGGCCAGGAGATGATGACGTTTAGGTAAAATAAAATAGGATCCTGAAAGTTAAACCGAAAGGGTGACCGGCAGGTGCTGCACCTATCGCGAAAAGTCGCTCCTAGGCTGGAGCGAACTAAAATACCTCTCCAAAGTTAAAATTAAAGCCCACCCTGATTCCTACTGCCGCCCTCGCCACGCGTGGGGCAGTACCTGCGGGCGGCGCCCCCGAGCAGCGCTGGGCAAGGGGGGCCAATGGGCTCCCGGGCCGTGGCGGCTTCCCGCGTGGGCAGCGCTGCATCGGTGCCGGCTCCGGTCCCCGCAGCGGAGCCGGATTCCCCTTTCCACGGGCGAGTCCCCTCGGCCCGGTCTGACAGCCGGGACCCCGCAGAGGTGCGCTTCCTAAAGGTAGCCGCTTGCTGAGTGCTCTCTGCGGGGCCCAGCTCACCGCCAGCGCTAGTAACATGGGCTCCTGTGGACGTCCTCCCCTCGCTGCACAGACACACACCCTCTAACCACACACACATACTTTCCTCTTTTAGGTCAGTTATTATGAGACCTGCTCCCTTTTAGGTGGGGAAAATACAGCCCACCTCAGCCTGCGCTTTTTTCCAGCCTGCACAAACAGCTCGTCCTGGAAAAAAAAAAAAAAAAAAATAATAATTAAAAGCCGGTGTAGGGCTTGATCGGAAACTGTCACTACTCTAGCCAGAGCTGGGTAAAGACTCTGTGTAAGTCGGGCCAGGGCTGCTGTCCTGAAGTCTAGCAGACGCACAAACAGCTAAGCGCCTCTGGAGAGCTCCAGCTTGCTGTTCCTCTTGCTCTGTCCTGAGACAGTTCTTCCCTTCTCAGTGGGCCAGCTGCAAAGGGTACGAACAAATTGTGTTGGACTTTCGGATCATTCAACATATAGTTTCGCAGAGGCTCAAGTGCAGGGAAAGGGCAACTACCGAAATACCGTATTTTTCCTGTGGCCGTGGGCAGAGCTGTCATGACCCTCTTCTTCCCACACGGAAGGGTTTTCTCCCTAAGGGCTGCAACACGCCAGCCGGAGCTGGAGGTAATTTTCAGCAGCGGCTGACTCTGCCTCGGGCTTGCTGATTTGTACACCAAACCCAAACGCTCTCTAAGAAGATTACGGACAGAAGCCGGTTTGTGCTCTCACCTCGGGGAACCGCCTCAGAGGGCGCTGAGCCCGGAGCCGCAGCTGGACAACAGGAGGCGCTGCGACTTTGCACAACCCCTGGCCTCTCCTCTCTCCCCGCCCGGCGCGGAGCGGCCCGGCCGGCGGGCACCCTGGTGGGGGCGTCTCGGGGGGCCGGCCGGTGCGGAGAACGGCTTTGCCAGGCGCCACGTCTGCTCGGCCTGACGAAACGTCTCCGCGATTTGTAGCAGCATCCGAGGAGCATGGCTGGCTTCGTGCCTGAACTTTCTTTCGAGGTACCGAGTGAGCCTTGAGTGGGCTGCCCGGCGTCCCGGCGAGTATTGCTCCCGCGGGGTTGGGCTCCGGGAACCGGGGAAGCACCGCCCCGAGGTCACCCAGCAGGTAGGCGCCGCCAGTGGGGTCGTTGGGACCTCTGCCTCCCTCCCAGCCTCTCCGCATGCAGCTGCACTACCGGGGGGGGGTGGTCTAAACAGATGTCAGGTACTGAAATGAACAAACCACCGCTTAAGAGTCTCTGTTTCCAGATGTATAGACCGCTTCCATGAGGGAAACAGGGAGCGTGAATACAGAAAGACCACAATTTTAATGCATTTTATATGTTTTCACTGGGTTTTGTTCCAATGTGCATGGGTGTAGTTTGACCATTTGAAAAAGTAGAGTTTAATCCAGTGCTTTTATCTATTTTGTTTCCTTCAAGACACATTTTCATCCCTTGTTCTCGTCTGCTGATTCCGGAGTTTTGTTTGTCTCGAGGATTTGACTTAATTCTGTTGCCATATTTAAAGAAAGAAGGACGAGGAAGGAAAGAATAAAGAAAGGGATAACAGAAAACGTATTTAGAGGACAAGTTAAAACATATTTGTCGAGGTGGAGATATGCTATATCTCGTTATTTGAATCCTGGGTCTCTGTATAAGAAGATTTAAAATCGAGTTAGTGAGAGTGACGTTTTCGCCGATCACTCGAGGACAAATCACCGTGGAAGCAACAGTGATCCTGCTGGACGATAAACATGCCAGGCAGAAATTCAGACCCAGATGTGTATTTTATGTTTGTGTGGGATGATACACAAGCCTTTTTCAAAATCCCCAAAAATTTTATTTCCCCTTCGAATCCCCATTCCCCGTAAAGTTATTTGGGGTTGGACGGGGCGGGGGTTGCTTGAGTGGTTGTGAGTGGGTTTTTTGATTTTGCCTTTTTTTTTTTTTTTTTTACTATCAGGCGATAAAAGTTGTAGTAGCTAGGTAGGAACAAACTCATAAAGGATAGGGCAGAGAAACCCAAGAAAAGCCTGTGATCTTGACATAAACTCAAAGAGCTGGACAGGGCAAGAGCAGAAAATGCTCGATCCGTCTGCAAAGACTGAGACATTCTCTCCATAATAATAAAGAGTGTTGTTCAATGTCAATGTTTTATTGGTGTTGCCTCTTTTTACCTTTTACCAGCCTTTGTAGGTTCCTCCTCCCCTGTTCTTTGAGAGAAATCAGGTCAATGAGCAAGAAGTTGGTAACGAGATACCCGCTACTTATTATTGCTGCTTCGGGGTGCCTGGCATCAGAGACGGCTTCCAAATGAGCCTTCTGGGCTGGAGGCTTTCCACAGTAAAGACATAAAATGGTTCCAGTGACTCACCTGATGTTTGCCAAGTAGAGGTTAATATCGGTGGATCCGCATTCAAGCCTCTATCCGCATTTATCGGGTGCCTGTAGTGTTATGTCTCAAGGCGATGACTCACATGGTTTCTAAACGTAAAGCACTAGAAAAGAAATATCATCATCACCATCTACATAGGACGGCAGCCCCCATGTTCAGCCCAACGGGAAAGCGGAGGGCTTTGGGAAGCGCGGAGCCGAGCCCTCCTGCTCGCAGCCCAGAGCATCGAATCCCGGTCCCCCACCCCGCCGCCCCGGTGGCGGGGGGGCTCCTCGGTAGGGGCTGGGGGCGCCGCGGATGTACCTGCACGGTAACCAGCTTTGAAGTGAAGGGCGGGAGCGGGGAGGCCGCGTGGGCTGCAGGACTCGGGACTTTGGAGCACGTCCTGGCCATCAGGTTAAAGGCGCATCTACCGGACTTTAGTAAATATTGCCCCTAATCTCAGCGGTTTAAGGCTGGATGGCCTTTTGCATTCTCTTCAAACAGAGTGGGCTGCCCTTCCCTTATCTACCTCATTTCATTTCCACCGATCCCTCCTAGCATTTGTCCTGTCCATCTGAATGGGTGGGTTCCTCCCCCCCGCTTTTCTACTCTCTCCCCCTCTCCCACCTCTGTCTCTCCTTCTTTCCCCATAAGCTTAAACCAATTACGCCGCTTTGCAAATAAAGTGCCGCCCCGGGGGGAGTTGCAGGCGAGGGGAACTGCCTTGTTTGCAGGTGCATCTCCAGCTTTGTAGGTGCGAACGTCTTTGTGCGACGGACAAATGGGGAGAGGAGGAGGAGGAGGTGGGTACTTCTGCGACGTAAGATCCACATCAGCTCAACTCCACTCACATCCCAGCCGGCACTTCCTCACTTTCTCAACTGTCTCGCCCCACACCTCTCCCTGCCTGCTTTTTGGCTGGTTATAGAGGAGAATTCAGCACCCCCCCGCCCCTTCTGAGAGCTGGCTTCCTGCTAGGTCGGGCTTTCGGGCTCTTTTCCTGCTGTCCGTCGCTCGCTTGCAAAGAGGGCTGGATGGTTACACCGGGCAGGTTGGCTCCATAATGTTAGGGACTGTGAAAATGGAAGGGCATGAAACCAGCGACTGGAACAGCTACTACGCCGACACTCAGGAGGTGAGTAAATCCCAGGGTCCGGCTCCGCTGCTGCCCCTCTGCAAGGGGGTGGGGGGGACGAGACGGGGGGAGGGCTGAGGATCTGGAGGGGAGCAGCAATCGGAGGAATCGGTTTGCACTCCAGATCCTGCCAGCGCAAACGTGCCTCCTGCTTCCCTCCGGCGCTGAAGCTGGTCAGGCTTCCCCGAGGAAAACAAGGCTTCCGAGAGCCCCGGGAGGCATTTGAGGGAGACCCGGGGCGGCTCCGGGCCCGCTGGGAGGGCCGGGGGTCCGGAGACAGCCCTTGATCTCATCTAAAAAGGCATAATCTGCGTTTGTGGCGCGCATAAAAGCGCCCCGTAAACTCTTGGCTCGGGGCAGAGCACTCGCCGCGCTGCCGGCCCCCGGCTCTTTCCCGGCAGATGGCAGGGGGCGAGGGAGCCGGTCGCTAGCGCGTCCCGGGGCGGGGGCAGCGCCTTCTCCGAGCTCCTCGGCGAGGCGGCCGGCCCCTCCACTCACCGTCTCCAGGGGCCTCACCTGTTAAGGCCGGTGAAAAGAAAGGAGGGCGCCGGAAAATCGCCGTTTGTTCGTACTTTGTAAGACCGGTTGCCTGCGGCGTGCGCTGCCGCAGCGGGCCGGCGGGCGGCGCTGCCGAGAGTGGCCCCGGGAGCCAGCCAGGGAGGGGGGCCCGGCCTCGACCCCCGGCCCCGGTCCGGCCCTGACCGTGGCGCCCCGGAAGGAGCGTCCGCCCCCCGCGCCTGTTTGAGAAGACGGTGTAAAGTAAGGGGGACAACCCAAGCGCCAACAACTAGGGCAGAGAAGAGGGCCACGGAAACGCCCGGAGCCCTCTCCATGGCGCGCCTCGGCCCTGCCGGGGCCCGGGGTTCGCGCTGTGCCGCTGCGGCTCTGCCCGGGGTTTCCCAGGAGAAGGCAGCGCCTTGCAGAACCGCCAGCTGCCCCTCGGATTCCCGCCTGGGAGCGAGCCGTTTTGAGGAAGTGTGGTAGCGAGGCGGTCACCTAGGTGTGCGCACCCGGGCGTTGCATCAGCACACCCGGACACAGGGCTCCACAGTCCCCACGCCTTGTCCCTGCACCCCGGAGCTGGCACACAGCGCCCATAAGGCCACGCGGGCACAGGCAGATAGATACGTGTCACCCTACTGGCACCTTATTTAACAGAGGAAAGTCAGCTAAGGGCAAATAAGGGTCATCCTAATTATGTGCCGTTTCCAGACACATTGATCCTCGCCGGACTCATTATCCACAAATATAAAGTTAAGCGACCTTCGCTTTTGCCATTTTTAAACTTCAATCTCTTATCTTCTCCTGCTATTTAATATTAATCAATGCATGGATGCAGGGTGGGAAACCCATCCACCTTCTACCATCTCAAATAGTTTAATATGATCTTCTAAAATAAAAGCACATTATAAGCCTGTGGAATTTGTAGTGAACAGTAGTGAATTTTATACATTTAACCGCCACCTAAACAGCTTTTTCTTAGCCGTATTGCCTTTGTTCGAAGTAAACTGAGAATATCTTTCTCCCTCCTGTTAAATTAGATGCCATACGGGAAAGCACAATTTCAGGCTCTCCTGCCTTTTTTAAGAGTTGTGTTATGTGGTAGGGTGCTACAATTTTTGCACATCGGGCAATTGTAGAAAACCTCAGGCAGGGAAAGTTCAGGCTTTTCGTACTTCGGGAAAGTTATAGATATTTATTGTTTTGTTTTACTTAAAGACTTTATGACTGAAATGCAGACAAGGCATAAGCTTTCCACAGATAAAACGCGTGGACGTGAGCTGCCGTTTTGTTGTTTTGTTTTGTTTTGTTTCTGACAAGACGTTATCGTATCTTGTGTAGGAATAAAACCGCGCAAGGTGAGAGAGATGCGTGAGATTCTAAGAAAGTGCAGGCAGACAGTTTACACCCGTGAATTTCAGTAATCTGAAGAGTTTAAATATTCAGGTGACGAGACGAGACACAAGATCAGCTAAAAGGCCGGAATACTCGGGAGGAAACCTCCTCCCAGAGCAGATAAAGCCCGCAGCCCGGCTCTGCGGGAGTGCGTAGCTGCTCCGGGGAGGCCGTCAATCTGTGCGCCCCCGTGATCCCGGCGCATCCCTCGCCAGCCGCGCCAAGCCGGTAAAATGGGAGCGCGTGGGGACCGAGCAGCCCACCTCCATCTCTATTTATAAACACATACAAATATGAATTAGACCTTTTCATGGCGCCAGCGGCCTTTCTGTGCAGCTTTGACAAAGCACTCTCCCGGGTGTCAGGGAAGCGGACAGTGTCCCGCGGTAGGACGTTTGCACGGCTCGCAGGGCAGGCAGGACGGGTGGATCCGGCTCCGTCGGGGTCCTGCTTGCCCCTGTCTCCCCCCACTAACCCTGTTTCTCTGCCCTAGGCCTATTCCTCGGTGCCCGTGAGCAACATGAACTCGGGGCTGGGCTCCATGAACACCATGAACACCTACATGACCATGAACACCATGACTACGAGTGGCAACATGACCTCCAGCTCCTTCAACATGTCCTATGCCAACACAGGGCTGGGGGCCGGGCTTAGTCCCGGTGCCGTGGCCGGCATGCCAGCAGGATCAGCAGGGCCTGTGAACGGCATGCCAGCTGGTGTGGCAGCCATGGGCACGGCACTGAGCCCCAGTGGCATTAATGCCATGTCAGCCCAGCCAGGCTCCATGAATGGGCTGAGCCCCTATGGCAGCATGAACCCCTGCATGAGCCCTATGGCCTACACCCAGTCCAACCTCGGCAGAACGCGGGATGCCAAGACCTTCAAGCGGAGCTACCCCCATGCCAAGCCGCCCTACTCCTACATCTCCCTCATCACCATGGCCATCCAGCAGGCACCCAGCAAGATGCTGACGCTGAGTGAGATCTACCAGTGGATCATGGACCTTTTCCCCTACTACCGGCAAAACCAGCAGCGCTGGCAGAACAGCATTCGCCACTCGCTCTCCTTCAACGACTGCTTCGTCAAGGTGGCCCGCTCCCCCGACAAGCCCGGCAAGGGCTCCTACTGGACCCTGCATCCTGACTCTGGCAACATGTTTGAAAACGGCTGTTACCTCCGCCGGCAAAAGCGGTTCAAGTGTGAGAAGCCAGCAAACAGCAAAGCCCCTCAGGAGGGCAGGAAAGATCAGGCCGGGGCCTCCAGTTCCAGCTCTAACTCCCCCCTGCACAGAAGCCACAATAAAACCGCACAGCTGGACACTTCCACCTCCCTCTCCAGCTCCAATCCATCCACCAGCCCCCAGTCTATGGACCACAGCGGATCAAGCACGGAGCTAAAGACCTCCGCCTCGGCCACCTCCTCCACCATCAGCTCTGTCCCCACCTTGGCCTCTGTCCCGCACCCCCCTCACTCCTTAGCCCACGAACCCCAGCTCCACCTCAAGGGTGATCCCCACTACTCCTTCAACCATCCCTTTTCCATCAACAACCTCATGTCCTCCTCGGAGCAGCAGCACAAGCTGGACTTCAAAGCCTACGAGCAGGCGCTGCAATATTCCTCCTACGGGGCCAGTATCCCCAGCGGGCTGCCCCTGGGCAGCGCCTCCATGGCGGGCCGGAGCAGCATCGAGCCCTCGGCCCTAGAGCCCTCCTACTACCAAGGTGTGTATTCCAGACCTGTGCTAAACACGTCCTAGCTCGGCATCCCCCACCGCCGGGGGCGAGCCCCTCTCTGCCCCCTCTTCCCCTTTCCTGGCTTCTCTTCCCGCTTTCCCTCTCCTTGCGACAAACCGAGGTGTTTCCGCACGCTGCGTGCAAAGGACTGTTACTTTTTAATTGTCTCGCAGCGCGTTGTGTGTTGTTACGATCCACCACGACCTCCTGCAAAGCCGGCCGCGTCCCGCTTGTACATATCCCCTCCCGCCTCCCCGCCCAGTCCTCTTCCCGGAGATCCCCTCTAGCCGTTGCAGGGTGTTACTAAAAAGAAGAAAAAATTGTTGAGCTTGTAAACTACTTGTTTGTGCTTTCCGCCCCCTCGCCTTCCCCCCCTCTGTGCTCTATAATCTCATGTAAGTTTACAGGTATGTGGCAATACTTTAACAATACGGAGATGAAGAAGCGAGTAGACATTTAAGGCTTTTTTTAATTAAAAAGGCTTTGAAGGACAATACTGCTGTGAAGTAGCAAAACACTAAGAGAATCTCTAAGCAACAAGAGGACTATTTACTTTCTCGGATCATCCTTTTGATACTTGCAAAATAAACCTTCGGCTAGTACAACCTGCATACACCCAGATGCTGCGGGACGGATCCTGCACTCCCGAGGGAACCAACTGGAGCTTTGGAGTGCAGGATGCGACCTTTATTTTTTTCCAAGTGTTACCTGTCTTGGGGTGTAAGATAAAGTTACAAGAGGTCACAGCCAGTTGGATTTTTTTTTATTTCCTTCCCATCTGTTACTGAAGATTCTCGTTCATCAGGAACTCTCATCAACATGTGGATGACATGCTTATTTAATTTAAGTGTCCCTTCATTGTGTGCCAGCTAGTACTGTGTATCTATAACAAGTTTATTTTTCCCCTTCCCTGGGAAGCGTTGACGATTACACCGACACAAGGAAAAGAGGAGAGCTCTTTCTCTCTCCCCTTTTTCCACTTGTTAAATAAATTCCACATTCATTTTTTGTGGCCGTTTAATTTTTGCCACCATTAGCTTGTTTCATCCAGTGTTAATGCACTTTCCACAGTTTTACACGGTGTTAGCATAGCCAGACGGGTTTTATTATTATTCCTGTACGCTGTCTCAATGTTCTTAATTTATTGCATGGTTTATATTTTTTTTTCTTTCTTTACAGCTGGAAATTGCTTTAAATGACAGTTTAAAAAATAATTACACGTGAATTTAAGAAATTTTGTTAATTTTATAAATGTGATTGTAATTGAAAAAATATTTTGATTTAAAACGATAACTGAGAATTTAATGCGTGAAGTATGTTTTTGATCATTTGCAGTTAAGGACTTTAAATAAATCAAATGTTAACAATGAAATACTTCTGCTATTTTATTTCAAAATTTCTGGGACCAGTTAAGGAGGACGGAGCCGTGTACCAGAAAAAAACGTAGCACTAAAGCGTGGATGTAAAGAGGAACGATGTCTATGGCCGAGCTTGTGCAGAGGGCCTGGGGGGCCGGCGTAGTTGCGGGAAGGGGACGCGCCCGCAACCTCTGTTTGCGGGACGCTGCGATGCCACCGGATTGTGCGGGTCTGTGTGACGTAGTGTGGTTTTGTTTGTTTGTTTGTTTTGTTTGTTTTGTTTCTTTTTTCTTTTTTTTTTTTTTTAATTCACGGTGCCGGGTTCTGTTGAGAGAGGGACGAAGAAAGCCACCCGAGGCGGTGTAACCGCCCGGGTGCTTTGCAGCCGGGGTTGCCGGCGCGGCGACAACCAGAGCTGGCGTTTTCCCACCGGACGGGGAGAGGCCCGAGAGGAGCACCTCTAGCGCTGCTCCGTCTCGCCCCAGGCCTCTGGAAAGGCCGAGACGAGCTCCCAGCTTTTGTAGCCCCGTCTCGTATCGACTCCGGTATTAACTGAAGCCGCGCTGGTCGCCGGCAAGAGGCATCGTCGCGGGGGGGCGGCTTAAACGTGAACAGATTTCGCTGTGCTCAGCCCCCTTCGTGCTCGGCCGCCAGATAAAAGAACTATGTAATTCTTATAATTATCACATAATTGGCCCCTGACGGGCTGGGGACAGCGGCGGCAAACTAACTTTAGGGGTCGATTTAGAGAAGACAAGACAAGCCAGCGTCTCAGGAATCTCACCATATTCCTCCAGCGCTACTATCAAGAGGAAAACGGGAGAAAAAGCATATTGGAGAGCCCCTCTGCTGTGGGTTTTAGAGGTGTGACTGGATCGGCCTCTGACAGCCGGGTAGTGGGTGGCCGAGGTGCGGGCATGGAGCTCCCGGCAAGAGGCAGCCGTCGCCGGAGCTGTGCTACGCGAGTGCGCTCGGTCGGGTGGAGATTTATCGCGAATCGCGCCCGGGCTGTCGCCTGCGGGTCCTGCGGCGTGAGACAGCGTGGTTTTGTTCCCGGGACGCCGGGTTTGGGCCAATACCCCATGACTCGGCTGTGCTGCTCCTTCGCCCTCAATATTGCCTGAACTGGCAAACGCCAACAAATCCCCTGTAGCCAGGGGCAGCTGAGGGTTGCGCGGCACCAAGTCCGGACAGGTGGATCCTATTTAAAGTCCCACTTCTTCCGCCAAAGGGAGTTTCGTGCGAATCGAGACAGGATGAAGCCCTTTTTCAGCAGGACTTCACTTGTCTCCCACAGAGTAGTCTACAGAGAATATGCCGCTGCAGAGTGGAGACATTGATTTAATGCCTTGGGCTTGTACACAGAAAATATCAATCGACAGACAGCGATAAGGCAGCAGGTTTCACATATCAGCTGAGGAGCACAGACCGTGTGTAATGGAAATATTCGGGGCGTGGGTAATAAAAGGGTTTAAGCGGACCGACGCGGCTCCAAACCTCTCATAGATAAGGAGCGGAGCCTGTCACGGATATAGCCTGTGCCCCTTCGCTACTCGTCATCAAGATTATGTTCCTTCCCTTTCTTCTCACAGGCAAAAGGTGGCTGCAGTGGGCAACGATTCACTGCCATAACAGGGGTGCGGTTCATACTAAGAATGTGGGTCCCCACCGCAGAGGGTGCAGCTTTCTGTCCTCAGTTTAAGACTTGGAAGTCTTAAACTTGAGAAGAGTCCCGTTTTCTGTCCCACTTCTAGCTGTTCTGCTGCTGCTTTAATCCTCTGCCCAAGAAGCCCCTAGCCACAGTGCAAAAATAAACTAAAAGTAGGATCCATAGGAAAGAGGATGCACCCCCTCGGCCCCGCAGTATGTAGAGGGGAAGCTTACGAGCATCTTCTTCCAGCCGGACCCCTCGCTCTGTTCTAGGAGGGAAGGAACTGGCGGGTGTGGGGTGGTTTGCCCGTGTCGGAGATGGTGTCTCAGCCTCGCGACCGGGACACAGGTAAAGCGGGGACCCGCCAGGCTGCAGGCTCCGGCCGCCGCCGCAATTTATAGGGGAACTTCGCCTTTTCCTACACGGCAATTATCTCCAGCCGGCCACGTGCGAGGAAGCAAAAACGGTTCATTTAACTTCATTAAATACAAGCGGGGAGTAATTCAGGACGACAGGGGATCTCTGTAAAGACTTACGCTGAGTTTGGACGGTGAGGAGGCCCTCGGCCTGGGGCGGGGAGCGGGTGTAGGGCGCGTTTGTAGGGCACGCCGGCGGGGCAGGGGACATCGAGACAGCGCGGCGGGGCCGGCCGGGACTCCGCGAGGCTGGGCAGGGGCAGCCCCTACAGCCGGAGGTACGAGCCGCTGTGGGTCCTACCCTGGCACAGCGGGGCCCTCCTCTGTCGCGGCGTCTGGCGGTCCTGCATCCCCCGGCAAGGGGATAGGGTAGGGCCCTCGCCCGTGGCACCTCCTGGGAGCACCTGCGGACAGCGCTTTCCCTCTGGAGAAGGGGAGAGTCGATGGAACAAAAACAATTTCAGTGGCCCAAGTCAGGGGGGAGAAATAAAATCACAAGTACCTCCTGGGTTGTTTTCTGAGTGCGAATGGACAACACTGACACCTACATCGGCAAACAATTGCAGGGTGTTCATTCATTGGAAGGAATTAATTTCAAATGTTCGGGACAGAAAGATGAGAAGAAGCATTTTCCGGACAGTTTTCCCCTCCGAAACTTAGTCGTGTCAATAAAATATAAGTAAATCATAAAAGAATGGCACGAGAAAACAATTCAGCGGTTGTCATAGCTTCAAAAATTGTTTAGAAATGTTGAGTAGATATTGAATACTTGAATCGTACTGGTCCGTCAAGACAAACCCGAAATAAATGAATTCTCTTGCTGTAACACCAAATAGCCTTTAAAAGAGCCATTGACTTGATTTCAATTTTACAGCGATATTGCAGATAAAACACTTGATTGTGATAACAATACACCTTGTATTATTTCTTTTCTGCTATGATAAAAAGCGATCTAGGCATATCTGCGTGAGTATATGTGATTAATCACTCTGAAAAAAGTATTTAAAAAAATCAACTCAATAAATATTTACTTTTCTTGTGCATTTTCGTGATAATTTTAATTCGTGAAGAAGCAAATTATCTTCCCATAAACAAAGGATAGAAAGTTCTCTCGGGAGCCATATAAATGCATATATTGTATATATTAACATACATATAATTAATATGTATTTGTTTCCAGGGGAGACAAGTGGAAATATACGCAACACACAATGACCAGGCAAAAATCACATAGTGCATAGAGAGTGACCGGGGTACGGATTGTACACGTAAGTTCTCGCAAAACTCCCACGCTGCAATATTGTGTTAGGAAATATAGAAGAATTGTTAACAGCTAAAATAAAAAGGCGATTAGTTTGATTATTTAAATGTCAAGGGTGGTGCTGCAAAATGGGACTTTTTTTTTTCTCTCTTAATGCAATCCCAGACTTCTCAGCTGCTACCTAACGCAGAGTAATAACTAAAAAATAATAATAATAAAAAAAAGATTGTACATTTTCTGCGATTTGCAGAGTCGAAGTCTTTTTCAGCGGGAGAAAATAATTGAGGGAAGAGAAGAGTGGAAAACGGGAGGCGATAAGAAGAAAATCTGCCTTTGTTCTCTCTGGCTATTTTCTACTAATTATTCTGCCCATTGTGACAAAGTAGCAGTTAAGGATAGATTAGTGTAAATAACCTCGCATTTCACTCCCAAACCCTGCAACTTTCTGGCCCAAGCTGTGCCATGGTGTTTGTGTTTCTCCCCTTCACCTCAAACAGAAACTCATTGAGATTTCAGATCTTTGAACTTTGGACAGATCAAACTGCCAGCGCTCAACTTTGTCTCCAGTCATTAGGATTTCAAACACATGTAGCCTCATGGCAGAATCCGTTTGTTTCCACGAGGGGAAAAAATTCCAATCTCGTCTCTTTTCCCCATCCCCAAACTCCTACATTTAGTTGAATTGATTGAAACGAGCATTTCCCGGAATGGCGTCTCTGCTGCGGGAGCATTGCTAGAATGGGTTTTTGCACAGGCGGCTTATTTTAAGGGAAGCCCCTCGCTGCTTGTCGTCGTTATTTGCGTTATTTACTGTTTTATTGTTGGTAATCTAATATTTCCCGTGAATTATTCATACACCTGCTCGTTATTCCAAGGGGGGGATACTGGGAAATTATTATTATTATTATTATTATTATTATTATTATTATTATTATTATTATTATTACTACTACTACTACTACTACTACTACTACTACTACTACTACTACTATTATTCCAACCGGCAGGTGGGACGCGCTGAACCTGAGCATTGCCGTACCCCCTCTGCCCTGGGCGCGCCCCGCAGGTCCGCCCGCGGCGGCGGGGGAAGCTCTGCAGCGGCGCTGAGGCGACACGACAGCGGGCGGGATCGGGCCCCGGCGGCCGCGGGCTGCTGGGTGCGGGTGCCGCTTCTCTCCCCTCCTACTCCGCTCTGCTGCCCGACCCCGGTAGCCCGAGCCAGCGGGCGGCGGGCAGCGTTGCCCACCTGTGGTCCAGCCCAGTTTGGGTTTGCGACCTCTGCTCTTCGCCTGCACTGGGTCTCTGGGGGGAATAGCGGGGGGCGGGGCTCCCCGGGTGGACATGTTTCGGGTGTCCCCATTTCTGCTTACGAAATCGGGCCCGTTCACACACCTCTTGGCAGTGAAAGGGTCCCGAGACCGCCGTCGTCCGGGGGAAAAAACACCCCCCCGCAGCTAAGGCCGAGGCATCTCCTTGACGGACGGGGCCCACCTTGGCCACGAGCAGTCAGGTGGCGGTGACCTGTGCCCCAGGGCTGGCTTCAGGAGGGCTCCAGGGGCTGCCCCGCGCCACTGAGAGTGGGGCCCGTATGATTGCACCCCACGCCACACTAGCGGGTCATCTTTCTCCCAGACAGCCCGGGCACCAGGGCGCAGAGCCGCCTGTCCCGGGAGCAGGATCTGGCTCGCTTGCAGCCACCATTTTTTCGGCCAACACCGCCTTTGTGCCCGATACCTCTACGTGCTCCCTAATCATCTACATTTGCAACCTACTGCGCAGTAGCTGAAATACATTTTTGCCTTTTATTCCTTCTCTTCTCCGAGCCTGCCCGGCAGGTTGCTAACACACATTTCCTCCAGTTATGACCGGCGGAAAATGTAAACATCTTGGTAACTAGGAGGTGGGCCTCATTCTGCAAACCGGGATCTCTCCATAGTGACTCTCAGTAATGACCTCTTTAGCATAATAAAACCCCGAGGGCGGGGAATCTTTGAACTGCGGGGCAGGAGATTGGAATAAGAGTATGTGTGAACTTATTCAAATGTATGCAACAAGTTTTCTGGTTCTAACGTTGTCTGTTGTAACTAACAGACGCTTTCCCTCTTCACTTTTTCTTTGCCTGATTGCTTTATCTAAAACAGTACTTTACAAACTTCAGGTATGTCATTGCTTTATATGAAATGGAAAAAGGAAAAAAGCGGGCAACAAAACCTAACCGACCCCACACTCAGTGGGGAAAAAGATGATAAAGACTCCTGTTCGGAAAGGGGGATGCCCTCGCTTTCAAATACTTGGCAGCAGACAACATCACGACCCAGTCACCAGGAACCATCAGAAACTGTGAGTGAAAGGGAGCCCGCACATCTCTTCCGGGGTGTCCCTGTCCCTAGGGCCCCGCACCCCCACTCCCGGCTGCCCGGGGCTTGACCCCAGAGACACCCGAGTAACCCAAGACCCACAGCGCATCTCCTCGTCTCTCCCTTAAAAACACCCTCATCGAGGCATCGGTGTCCAGAGGACAGGGGAAAAAAAGCCAAAAAAGCCGCTGACCGGTGCCGAGCAGAGCTCTCCCTCACCCCACCCCCCAGGCAATTGTTCTCTTGAGACCCTATTAATGCGGGACATATGTTATCCACAGGCAGTAGGCAACGGTAAGACTTCACCATCTAACTTGTTGCTCAACTTACGAGGCGGTTCTCATCTTCTCATCAAAAGCCGCCGGTCTTTCTTCAGCCGTATGGACAAAAATGTGAACAACAATGCCCGCCTCCCTTCACTTCAAAAGCTGCCATCGCGGAGGCTACCCAGAGAATTTTCTCTCTGCTTTTCATTCCCGGTTTGAAAAAAGGCACTACAGGGCCAAGGCGCTCCTAATACTCTTTGATGGGGATTGAATTCATTATCTCCAATAACACAATTGTGCTTGGCCAACGAAAAGAGCAAAGTAATACTCATCTAGAATTAGAGAGCGGGGCTCAGAAGAAAGGGAGCGGGAGGGTGAGGGGGGTGGGGGCATTTCAAAGCGAAAAAGGGGGGGTGAATGAGAAAACACCTATATCGAAAATCGGCTTGGAAGGAGGGGGTCCCCAGCAGTTTAAATTACAGAAGTGTATTAAGTGGGGCATTGTACGGCCTCAGGCACGTTGGTGGTCCGACTGCGCATTCCTCCCTCCACCGGCCGAGCCGGCACCGCCTGGGTTGGAGGTTCTTGACATTTACCTCCTCGGGACGGCCCCGGGGCCGGCGAGCGCCGCCGCTCCTCCACCTGCCCCGGCGCACGTCCCGGTGTCAGCCAGGCTGCGGGAGGGGGGAATGGACACCGGCCCTTGCTCGGCTGCAGCTGCAGCACCTGCGGTCCCCGCCTGCTCACGCTGACTTCACGAAGACTGAGCAGAGATGGGGAACCGCCGCACGCACAGAGCAGACGAACAGCCCTCTCCATTCTCCCCCCCTCCCCGCCTCCCGACACCTCCAGGGACCGCAGGGACACCCAGAAGCCTGTCCTAGCAGGTATCGGCGGGAGGTGTCTCAGTGTCATCACACCCCGACACCGTTCACGGCAACGGGCGTACGAATAAAACTTCACCAAGGGTTACCAGTGGCAGTAGACACAGCCCGGGTAACCGCGGATTCGGTGTCGTCGACGGAGGGCAAGAGGTGGAGGAATGAATGAATGAATGAATGAATGAGGGAGCGAATGAATGAATGAACAGAGCGAATGAATGAATAACACACACCTAAAGAAATAAATAATCGTGCATAAAAAAAATCAACCTATTGGAAAACCGCTATGTTAATATGAGAGATTAAAATATTTGCCTGTTTGGCTTCCAGCGTGCATGTTTTTACCGGGTATTATCCAAACAGGCTAATTTTCAAAGCCAAGGAAAATATAGCAATGAGCAGTTAAGGGCATTGCAGGTGCGACGGACGGTTACGGGGCCCTGTGCGGGTGCTGTGCGGGCGTTACACGCGTGTCCACATGCACATACGGAGCGACGGCGTGATGGGCTGAAGATGCAAATCTCCGTGTCTCTGCGCACCGGTGCCCATGCATCCATCCCACGGCAGAACCCACTTGCCTTTCCAAACTTACCAGCGCCCACTGCAGTGACCCGAAGGAGCCTACGCGGGCGTGGAAGACCAAGGGGGAGCGTCAGGACCGCCAAAGATGAGCCCGCGGGGCGTCTGGGAAAGGCGCAGAGCCCGGTCTCACACTTTGGGTGTTTGCCACACCTTGCAAATGATGTCTTCAAAACTGCTTTTTATTTTATTATTATTATTTTTTTTTTCCCAAGGCAATGCCTTTTAGGTGTTAGCAGTTCCACGGAAAGGGCCCAGCAAAGCGTCATCGGTCACCCAGGGACCTTCTGTCTGCTCCGGGGAGCAGGAGGGCACCTCAGTGCCCAAGAGTTAAATTACACTCCGGGGAGCAGGAATCCTCCCACCCCACCCTAAACGGAGAGCAGGGAACCCTGAACTGGCCAGGTGAGGAATTCGCACCTGGAATAAGGAATCACATCGCCTTCGGTGGGAGGTTTGCCTCAACAAGGGACGCATTTGCCAAAGGGATACGGAAGGAGGGAGAGAGACCATCTCTTCCAACCTCCATGAGGATTACCTTGTGCAATAATGCTGACCGTGTCGCCTTTCCTCTCACAAGACAAAGCTGACCTTGACAGGACTGGTTTCTGTGCATCCACACTCCTCCTTTTAAACACTCCCTGGGCAGGGAGCAGGTTTTTTTTTCCTTTTTCTTTCCTAATGAGTGTGGACCGAGATTGCACAGACCTCAGCAGAGTCCGAGGTTCAAGGATTTCAGGATATTTCCCACTTTGTAAAGTGCCTCAGGGGTTTATTTGTATTTGAGGGTTGGGGGCTGCTTATTAGTTTAAGAAATTAAAAATATCTAGAATAGGTGGTTGTTCACAAGGAAAGAAGTAGCGAAATACTCTTGTCTTCTGCAGAAGTAAGAGTAAACCTCACGTTGTTTCTGGTGACGTCTTTTTAGACCAAGCATACATATTAACTGGCTAACTAAGCATTTTACTGTTTGTAGTTTACCTCCCCGTGCATAATGATTTCTCCAAAGTATACATTAAATGACCACATACTTAATGTCCAATAATTACTTGTTATAAGTCAGTTTATTTTAACTCTCAATGTACCATTTATACTTTTACACAATAGATTTTAATTGTTACAAGGCAGCCCTTTGGTCTATGAGAAATAATTTGTTTTGTGCTGCAGCACAAACAGAGGATTAGGAGTTCAGGTAAGGAATAAGCAGCACCAACAACTTAATTCCTAGGCAACACGGATCCTGCTTTCACGCCACATTTCTTTCTAGTAAAAAGAAGGACACAGCACCATCTCTAGTTCGCTGGACCAGTCAGACATCAGCTAGCCCGCATTTATTTCCGGTTTAAATCTGTCCAGGGTTTCCTGTCCTTCAACCCTCTCAGGGCCAAAAGTTGCATGTAGTGCTATGCAGCATTAAGTAAAAATAAGCGTCAGAGACTCATCAAATTAAAAAGAGTTCAAATTAAAAAAAAATACCACTATTTAACAGGCGAAGGTCGAAGCCAGCTCTGTGGATTCAATTTTTAGCATTCCGTATTTCCAGTGAAGCCGGTACAAAGGCTATTGGATTTTAAAGTATCTCTTTCATTTGGACTGATGGTTGATTTTTTCTTTTTTTTTTTTTTTTTTTTTTTTCTTCCCTCCCTTCAGTCACCGGCATACCCCCAATTCGGGTAGAAACTGTGAAAAACAACCAGGTTTAGGACGGAGAGCCCCTTTCCCTTCCAGCGGTTGGGCACTGGTAGAGCATCACGATCTCCCGACTCGTCCCGCACCTCCGCGGAGGGGCGGGTGGTCGGGAGGGGGTGAACGGGGCACCCCTTGTTTCTGAGTTTCTGTATTGCTCAGCGGAGGGGACAACCTGACCACAGGCGGTGGCTCCGATCGTTCCCACTTTTGGAAACAAACGAATCGATAAACGGTCCCCGAGCTCCACCCAACCGCCTCAGCCTGTACCGAAATGAGCTTGGCCTCGTCTGTGCCCGGCGGCCTCGAGCCGGGGGTTGGGGCGGGGCGGTCCTGTGGGCTCCCACCGCTGCCTTCGGGGCAATTTGCACCGTGCGAGGAGCTGTGAGCAACCTCAGCCCTGTTCCTTCACCGTCCCATGCCCCGGCTTTTCACCCCGCCGTTCCCGGCTATTGGCACCCTTTGACAGGAGTGAAGGTGAGAATGGCTCATTCAGACCATGGTCTCCTAAAAAAATAAGGAACGTACAAGTTGATGCAATAGAACCACTTTTGCATAGTTGCATGAATGCAAGCCACCAGGTCAAACCCACTTGAGAGCCAAGATGGATAGGAGTGACAGCCAAGAGATCCATGCCCTGCTGAAAGAAAACCATCTCTGAACACTTCCTCTTGCCTTGGCACTGTCTTTTCTAGACTCTAAGCATAGAGCCAGCTGAGATCACCCTCCTAACACCACTAGGCAAGGCAAAAAGGTGTCAAAGGATGCCAAAAGATGTCTGGGGGGACTCTGGGCTGCAGTCAGTTTCTACTCTTCCATTATCAGCAGCGATGATTAGCTGGCCAGGTTCCTTCTGCCAGTTCTAGGAACCTGGGAGAGACCGGCTTACACACACTCCCACCCCTGGACCAAAAGCACCCTAAGGGGGAAGCTGGACTGAGAGGTCAGCCGCTCAATCCAGGTCCACTGGGGGACAACTCTGTGGGCCTTTGCCATGCTTGAGCCAAATGAATGCTGGCACTGCCATTGTGGCAGAAGCAGGGGGCCTTTGGAGGTACTTCTAGCCTTTGGTTATCAGCTCTTTAAAACAGAGACTATTGTTTCACTGTTACTGAAAATGTTACAATTCATGTGTTACTGGAATGCAATAAGCAAATAAGACCTAACTAATTAATAGCAATTCTAAGTGTCTCTAAGAGATGCAGAGCACTTTGCAGGGTGGAACTGCAAAAGCCACTAAATATTTTTTAGCAGTAGCCTGGATATTCAAAGCTTGGGAAAACTGTGTGCATTTCCAGTCTCTTCTTGTTGCTATGAAAATTCATTTTGTTCACTATAAATAAAGAAGAGATTTGGTATTTTTCACACATTGTCTTATAACAGAGATTCTTTGCACAGCAGTTCTGAACTTTTTGGCAAATACATATTCAGATGATAAACCAGGACATTTTGGTCTACTGTACCAGTGGATTTGACAGTACCTTTAAGTCTTGGGTAGTGTGCAAGACTTTAATATGAATTAGTATGTTTTTGAAGGCATAAATGTGTTCCCACGAATTTGTATTTCCGTATATTTGTACATATTATCTCCATTCTAGAAATGCTGGAATAGAATAAAAACTACTGTGTATATTAATCAGAAAATACATTAATGGAAAGAGGTTGTTCCTTTTCAAATCTGTAATTTCAGAAGAAGGAAGGTCACTGTACTTAACCAGATGGATTATTTGTGACGGGGCAATATAAGAACAAACGATCAATGTATATATTTTGGACTGAATACTTCTAAACAGCCAGATACTCCAGACTGCAGCACATACACAGCACGTGTCGATGGGGCTGTGAAGTACAACAGTCCTGTTCCCATGCCAGTAACCTTAGTAAGGAAGAAAACAGAAAAGGGAAAACCACACGGAAAACATCAGCTGTCATTATACTTAAAGAAAAAGGAAAAAAAAAATTCTCAGTTTTCCCTGGAAGTAATCAATAACGCCTTTCAATATTGAGCTGCAAACCACAGCTAAACCACTACGAAAATAGTCAACATACAGACACACGAAGACATAGAGCTCTTTACTGAAGGCACAGGCTGGAGCTCTCCTCATCTGCAAGGACCTGTGCTCTATAGGCTTTGCGGTTTGGCACATGTAACACGCCTGAGCCGGCATGAGCGGAGCAGGATACTTAGAAAATTACAGACCTACGCGAAAAAAAAAAAAAAAAGAAAAGAAAAGAAAAAAGAAAATTAAAAAAAAAGTTTTCCAGAATAACACTGGTTTAATCACAAAATTATTGCTCGGCTTACTAAACACGGGGGCTTCTCAAAATGATCACAGGAGTAATTAAAGCCGAAAGGCGTACGCAATTACAGCGGGTAACAGGCTGATTCGTCGGGCGCCCTCCTTGTCTCGCCGGTTCCGGAGCCGTTAATGGGGCTTCGCCTCCGTTTGGGGGCGGCGGGGCTCCCGGCCGGCTCCGGCGCCCCAGGCGGTCTCTAACGCGGCTGCGGAACGCCGGGCGGGGGGACCCGGAACGCAGCCCACGCCCTCAGCAACGAGCGGGGATTTCCCCCCTGCACCGTCCCTCCCCGTTCCTCCGGCACGCACCGGTCCCGGGTGTGTGGGCTGCCACCGGCGGCAGAGGATTATCGGTTCCGCACTGGTGGGGGCGGGGAGGGCGAGCTGGCCGAGGAGACGCCCCTTGCACAGCGCGGGGGCCGGTCGTGCCTCTCCCTTGACAGCCCGGCCGCTACAAAGCACTGGGGAGCGAGCGAAGGGTCTGGCACATTTGTCAGCCTGTAACTGTGCTGAAATCCGCCGCCCCCAACCCCCCGAGCTCCTCCAGGCAAGGGCATAGTGCCCCCCGCCCCGCCAAACTCGGCTGCTGCGCCAGCCCTGGCCCATCACTACGGGCAGCGGCCGGCCCGGGGAGTCCCTGCTGGGCGGGCAGCGGCTGGAGCGCTCCCCCACGCCGGGTGATTTCCTTCTCTTCCTCCTCCTCCTCTTCCTGCTGCCGGCCAAGCCCGGGAGCGACCCGGGGCAGGGGCACCCGGCAGCGGTTCGCGGGGCAGAGACAGACCCGCGCCCGCGCTCCCCCGCAGCGCTCCGCGGGGCTGCAGCCGCCTTCGCTCCTCCGTGGGGTCACTCGCCCTTCCAGCCAGCGCTGAGGCCCCTGGGTTGCAGTTCCGCGTCCGGCGGGTATCTACTAAAACCTGCCTACCTGCCTGTAAAGTTATTTATTTATTTTTTTAAGCACGAGTAGCTGTTCGTCTGATCAGTGGCTTTCTGAACATGGAGGCCCCCTGCTCCAAGCCCCCTCATCTAAATTGGGCTTAAATATAGGCCAGTGGTCTCTGTATTATAATAACCATGAAATCAAGCCTCTTGCACGCCAGCGGGTTTGCAGTGTGTCTGTGAAAATGCCAGCTTCATCAAGGGTGGATGTGAAATCTGATCTTACTTCGTGTTCGACCGAAATGATTCATGCTTGACTGTGTCTCCTTGATATTTCTTATTTTGATTTTTCCTGCTTCCTCCCTCTTGTCTCCTGGTGCAAGCTCATTCCAAGGGATCCTTCAAACACTGGAGGAGTATAAGAACAATGCCATAAGCAGTATTTTCTTGAAGGGTTTTACTAGGCTATCTAGAATGGAAAAAAAAAAAGCATTTGCAAAATACCTCTTAGAAACAAAAGCAACCAGCGGTTGTTAAAAAAGGGGAGGATACATGGCGAGCCACTTGTGCATTTAATAGCGTTCTCTCTTTCCTTCTGAGCTGCACCATATTTGGTCTTTACTTGAAGTAGTTGTTGCGAATGCCAGATTCCTACCTTCAGTTTTAAGAAGTTTGGTCCACAGATGATGGACGCCTTTTTTTGTCGTCAGTGGTGGCATCACCCATTGCCCTCTACCAGGTGTCTGCCACATCTGCCTGCAGGTGAAGGGAGACAGCAACAAGGGCCATGGACTTGGGGAAGCCACGCTCACGCAGGACCGTGGAGATCCAGTGAGAGGGCCTGTGATTGTGGAGCACAACAGAAACACGGATGGGAATTATGAGCAATGATGGCTTGGAGATAAGATTGAGGATGTGGAAAGAAGGGGTGTAAACCAGACAGTAAGTGAGGGAAGGCTGACCAAGTGGTCACAAGTCAGGAGAAACTGAGGGATGCTGGGAAAGGGATGGCTGCAGGGAGCAGATGGCTGATGAGGGATAGGAGACGGCAGGAAGGTGGACCACACCTTGAGCAGCTGTCTGTCTTTTCTAGGAAGTTAAAAGTAATAGGAAAGCAATCTACTGGCTGTTCTCCCCCCACCCCATGCAGATGATAGGAGACATACAGTGGAAGTCCGCTTCTGAACCGCAAACAAGGAAGCTTGCTTTTTTATGTGTGTGTTTAAGGCTGAATTTTGACCCCAAGCTGACATCATGCAAATCAAGGTTTGGCTGCTTCCCTCTAAAGGCAAAAGAAATCCAAGGAATCAGGTTAAAACAAAGAGTTACTAATGCTTAAGTATCTCCAGGTTTGGGGTACAGGGAGAGGTTTCCAAGCTGCTCTCATCTTCGCCAGTGGTCAGAAATAACCACAGCTGTTTATTTGCTGTATATACCAGGCCCTTTGTAAACCCACAGAAGGACAGTCCCTGTTGCTGTGCTGTGCAGTCTAAGGACTTGCAAGATAGGATCATTAGGTGTTTCTTGGTATTATAATGCCACAGTGTCTCAAGGTTGGTTTTAAAGCATGTAAGAGCATGTGGAGCATACTGCTGCAGAAGTTACAAAGCTATAGGCAATAGAGGCTCAGGTTAGATAAGGGGCTGGCTGGGTGGAGCCGCTGAACAATGCACGAAAGTGCTTTTCTTTCACTGATCTTGGTTCAAATTAAGGTTAAATTCCAAAGGGAGTGTATTTTTGTTTCTCTATCTTTCAACCTCTCTCTCTCTCTCCAGGAAGAGATTTTAAAGGGCATCATTTTAAGTTAAAAAAAAAAAAATCACAAAGAAAGATACATGTTAATACACATGTAGCATTCCACAGAGGGGAACTAAGAGCTGCTGGTGTCGCACCCACAGCTTTTATTCCGCTAAAGCGTGTTCAACAGTTTCAGCACCTGGCAGGAGTAGCACTGATCCTGCTGTCAAGAAACGGCTATAGCAAAAGCAAGACTTCATACAAGCCACAGTCTATACAGAAAAAATGCTGATATACAGGAGTGGAAAAGGGGATTATGAAAATAATACAGAGTTCAAGGTTCAAGTGATTTTTGCTTGAATACCATAATTCTTATTTTTTATGGTTTGGAAATCCATACCTTTACCCTTGGAAAAAAAGAAAATTAAAATCTCATCTATGCAAGTATATAACAGAAAGAAATATACAATAATATATAATATATCATTTGCTATTAAATCTACAAAATTAAGTGCTGCATCTGAAAAAGTCAACAAGGCTTCCAGCTAGCTATTTGACACCTGCTTTTTCTAGGGGAAAAAAAAAAAGGAAAAAAAAGTTGGATCAGTTTCTTTGCAAAGTAAACTTCATAGAATTTGTTTTGCAACATGTTCATCATTAGTTTTCTGCTTTAGAGCCAATGTTCCAGGGCATTGTAGCAAAGTGCAACAGATTCTGTGTCCTTCCAAAATCTGAAAGCAGAAATGCAGACTCTCCTGTGATAAGAGGTCCCCAAAGTGCAGGGGCAAAGGTGGCACACATTTAATGCTGGCTTTTCTTTGGTATGACAAGAGCTCTTGAAAATCAAAGGGGATATCTGTGGTCTTGATCCCATGAGATAGTACGAGTTTGCTATAGGGGAGTTCTTGGCTTGCAAAGGAGTCCACAGGACCTTTGCACAACTCTACTCTCTAACTAGAGGGGTGTAGGCAGCTCTGCCATGCTCAGGGCCGTTTTTCATCCCTGTGACTGCTTTTGTCTTTTAAGAAATATGAGATATCAAAATATGTTATATGCCAACACAAACTGCCATTTCTTCCCCCCTAAGATTCATTTGCCACATACACAGTACATAATCCAGAAATACAAAAACCAGCCTGTCTTTTCTGAGCTGTACCTCTTTTTCCCCATCTAAACAAAATATTTTTCCCCATCAGTGAAATAAGTGTTCTTAATATTGACCTTCAGTAGCTCCTCATTACCATAAGAAGGCTGCAGCATGGATTCAAGAAGTGATTGCTTCATGTGTCTTACAGGGCTTTCCAGTCGAGGTAGCCATGCTAGGTGTACTTCAACCTAAGTGTTAACATTCCTAGGAATACTTCGGTCAAAAACTATTGCCACTCCACACCAGTTCACCTAAATAGCATTTATTTCAAGTGCTGCAGAGCACACAGCTCTGACAGCAGTGCTTAATCAAACAGTAGTCATTTAGGGTCCATCAGTGACATAGCTGATGATTGAATGCACCCAAAAGCTGAGTTACCAGCTGGGTACCCCTTTATCTGTGAGGGCAAGGCACTGCTGTCAGGTAATGCAAAACTCAAGTGAATTCAAGGTACAGCCTCAGAGATTTTTTGTGAACTGTTAGGGAGCGGGGATGCTCAGTGCTGGCATTCATCTCTGCAATTCTGTGCTTGTGATATCCTTCCTCACATCTTTGAGTCCTGTTTTTGACCTCCTCCTCTTTAACCAGCATCAGTGCAGTGTTTTTCACCCCCTTTTCATGGTCAGTGCAGTATCAGTCTTCCTATCCAGCAGCTGTCATCCCTCACTACCAGCCCTGCCCACCTCCTGGCATGGCTCCCTGTCATGCTCATGCCAAGAACAGCCTTGTCCCCTCCCCAGGAGCAGAGCAATATTCCTGCCCATCAGATCTGCCCCCAGAATCACTTATTTCCATTTACATTCCACTAACCTGTACCCAGCCACTATTCTTACCATCCTTTGACTTAGCTCAGATTACAGTGTAATTAAAATTACCATGGAACACAACTAGACCAACAAGATTAACTACACAATCTTTTTTTTTTTTTTTTTTTTTGGTAGCAGCATTACTAGACATTTACCTGGCTTAAGTGATTTCAACTTTCAGATGATTATGTCAGGATGTATTTCTTTCTGTACTGGGCAAGATTCATAGTTCAGCAACAAAAATAGAGGAGACAGGCGTCAGCTTCCTATTTTACCATCTTTCTTTCAACTTACACTACCATTATAATTTTCTGCCTCGGACCATTTTCTGTCTTGTCTATTCCTTACACAGAAAATTTTAGGGAGGAGTGGACCACAAATACACATACTTGAACTCTAGAACTGAACCTGAGCACAAGGCCCTAGGGTCATGCTGTGCCTTAGAGAATGAGCATGGTCCTTGGAATCAGGAAAGAACATAGTAAAGGGAAAGAGAGAGATCAGCTCCATATAGACCATGCCTGAGAGCATGGAAGTAGTGTTGTGTCCAGTTCAAGTATCTGCATGCCCAAGAATTAGAAATGCCTCACTGTCTGAGCAATACCTGATAAATGATATCAGAAACTCAACTCTGTTCAGTTTATCCAAGAGGTGATTAATGGTAACCTGTTCATGGTCTCCAGTTATCAAAATGGGGAAGGATTTGGGATAGTTAATTGCTCTTTAAGTTCTCAGGAAAAAGCAGTGTAATGAAACCTTCTGGTCTGAAGGTGAAAGAAGACAAAGACAGACTAGAAAACCAGCTCAATAACAGCGTCAGATTATCTGTGGAGTTCTTATCAGGGATCTGTAATTACCCACACACCTGTAGTTCCACTTGAAGGTCTGGGACCTGTTTTAGGTGTAAAAGACCAAGGAGTGCTGGAGTTAAGCAGTTCTTCTTGGTATCCAGCTTTCCTAGGTTGAGTGCACCAGAAAAGCAAGAGTAAATCAAGGATGAGGAGCCTGCCATGTGGTTTTATATGTTGAACCGCTCTACAGGGGTTTTTCCCCTTACAATGCTTCAAGCCAAAGAAATCTTTTTCTTTGGGTTGAACTATATTATAAGCACATATTATAACCACCATAAATCAACATGGTAGCGAATTAGATATGTGTGTTGTATATGAATCATTTAGGTAAAAGAGTAACTGAATAGGAACTAAAGACATAATTTACAGGTTTTGCAGGCAGGGGGGTGGGGTGGAAGGAAGGAATGGGCCATGCCTATGACAGGTGGTGGTATATCTCCTACACAACCTGGGCTACTATGTGGTTCAGCTTGCCAGACCTAGGCTCACTTTACTGCTAGTGGAAAGCAATAGTCACAGCACCAAGTTAGACATCTGCAGCAGGTGGTTTTCAGAAGAGCCCCAGGAAGATAAAATGTCAATAGCACTGAAAAAAAAAATAAGACTTTTAATGAGATAGTAGGTAGCAGGTCATCCAATAACAAATGGTTGGCTCTACAGGAAATGAGGCTGTGAGAGAGTGAAGTTCTGGATGAAACACCTCATAACATATAATGTTAGTCATTTGCAGACCAGATTTTGATGACTGGAAAATTACAAGGATAACACCATTACTGAAAATCAGGGTGGATAGTTACAACAGACAGTTGTGGATTTTCTATATTAGACTGTCGAGAACAGTCCTGTGGGATTTCACAAAAACACACACTGATGAAAGTATATTTTCTTTAGGCACAGGCAGTTCAGATTTATAAGAGTTTTACTCTAGTGGCTGTTGGAGCTCTGGGGAAATAAAGCTATCATGACCAGACAAGCAAAATGTGGAGGAAGCAGAGCATTTAGCTGCTTGAAAATTGAAAAGAAATTGAGCTGACTTTCTCCATTATGTGATCAAAGAAGACTGAAACTGTGAAGCTTTCTGGCCTTCATTCCAGTGCATGCTGTGGTGGTTGTTGCTGTATTCACGCTTGATGCTGTAGTTGTGCAGATACAAGCAGTCCCTCTCGCTCTCCACAGACATCCCTGCACAGCAGCAGCACAACCTTTTCTGTGCTTTGGTTTATGTCCCAGAGCCACCTTGATGCACTCAGGATCCCACAGAAATGACAAAACTGAGACGTGCTTCTACCAGCCAGCCCAGCCCAGGGACCAGCATGGAGATAGCCACAAAATGCACCAGAGTTGTCATGAGGGGCTCCACGCCATCTTTTTGCTCTAGGGATCTGCTTCTCCTGCACTGCCTGACCTCATAATCTAGACTTGGTCTCAGCTCTCCAGCAGAGGTGCAGCCATCATTTAGGCACAGCCCTGGTTCATGCACCTGTGAGGCACTACTGTAGCAAGGCTGAGCAGAAACACTGAGTGTACTCAAACAACTGGATTCTGTAAATGGCTTAGGCTGAGATTTGGTTGCCTGAATAAAACAGAAGTGACTTCAGGCACGGACAGGCGCTAGTTATTGTCAAGAGTGGGAATGATATTAAAAACTTGCTTCTAGTCTTCTGTGGATACAGAGGCCAGTGGTTCTCTGTCTGCTGAGACCCCACAGCCAGATAGTGTATCAAGACCCTACAAGGATCGACAAAGCACGGTGTTATGTTTTAAACTCAGGCAGCAGCTCAGTCTCACACATCCACTCACTCACTCCTCCCTGGTGGGATGGTGCGGAAAATCAGAAGAGTGAAAGTGAGAAAACACGTGGGTTGAGATAAAGACATTTTAACAGAGCAAAAGCCATGCACACAGCGAAGCAAGACAAGGAATTAATCCATACCTTCCCATTGTCAGGCAGGTGTTCAGCCATCTCCAGGACAACAGGGCTCCGTCGCGTGTACTGATTACTTAGGAAGACAAACAGCATAAGTCTGAATGCTCTCCTTCCTTCTTCTTCTCCTGGCTTTATATACTGAGCATGATGTCATATGGTGTGCAATATACCTTTGGTCAGTTGGGGTCAGCTGCCCTGACTGTGCCCCCTCCAAACTTCTTGTGGACCCCCAGCCCACTCACTGGTGGGATGGTGTGAGGAACAGAAGACTCTTGTGTAAGCTTGCACAACCATAACAAAAACATCCCTGCATTATCAACACTGTTTCCAGTGCAAATCCAAAACCTGGCCCTGTATTAGTTACTATTAAGAAAATTAACTCTAGCCCAGCCAAAACCAGCACACATGATCACCCTCCACTGTTCCTCCCTCCCTTTCTGTCTTGACCTCTCCTTTCCTACTAGGCTCACCAGCATGTGCAGCACCACCCTTCTTGGTCACAGCTAGTCTGGTCAATATTTATTTGACTGGCTTTTATGGGGACCTGTTGAATTTAGAAAGAACATACCTCAGTATTGGAGATGTTTGGGCCCAAGTGGTTGTATGATCTGAAGGGTCAAGTGAGCATCTCTACCATGGCAGTGCACATGTATGCACAAGGTAAGGAATCCTGTACCTCTAGGAAAGGGGGAAGATGGGTAATCTAGTCAGCAGAAGGCATGACTGCCTGCATTGTGTTGCTGCTGAATCTCAATTACTGCACACAACACAGCTGCCCCCACAGGATAATATCCCTTGGGTGAACAGTTGGTCCCCCTTTCTGAGCCGCATTCCCAATAACAGATCCCCTAGAAATCCACTCACTTTCACAGTATCACCCCTATATCTTTGGATGCTCTGAAACTCCACAGCTTCCCTTTTGCCTTTGAGGGAGGCCCTCTCCCTTCTGCAAAGCTGAACATTACTGTTACTGGCAAGAAGGAAAAATAAAGTACATTAGGATGGTAAAATTCAGTTTTGTTGACTGTTCTGGGAAACTGTAACCAGATCCAGAGGTTTTTCCATGGCCCAGTAGCCAAACATTAGTCTATAAAGTAGTCCTACATGGGTATTATTTTTCTTAAAGACTAGAAAATTTGTTGCTGATATGATTTTACAGCTTGACTTAAAGCAACTACTGAGCAAATAAGGGCACATGAAAATTTAACCCATGAAATGACAACTTTGCTTTAGACATGGCCCTTTTATTCACATGGTAGTAGCTCATTATCTTGGACTAATAATGGAGACAGCCCAGAATGAATCCCTGAGAGCTGTAAATCAGTGAGGACAAGATTTTCTAGATGTTCCCACTGGTCACCAGTCTGGCTCACTGAAAAGGCTGCAGCTCCTCTTAGCCTCCTTTTGGCAAAGCCAAAATTAGCCAGGTTAACCAAGCCCTGCTCATCCTCTACTCACTTGGACAGAAGAAGCCATGACTTTCTAAGCCAGAGTGTGGGAACCATTAGAAATGTGATAAAGAGCTGTGCATGCCTAGAGGTGGCATTTCATGCGTACACCTGAGTCAGAATACTGTTTTGACATCTGTGAACACTGTTGGCACAAACAGAGGTGGTAAGATCTGCCTGGAAAATCCTCAGTCTAGTTTAGCCAATTCTAACCAGGTCCAGCATGAAGAAATATAACAAAGAGTCAAATGCTCATTTAGGCATTTCTTTTACCAGTTTGGGGACAAGGTACTATTATTTTTCATTTTTTCTTTTTAATGTGTGCTGAGATTAATTGATGAAAATCGTAGAAGTTATCAGATTCTATTCAATATAATTCAATATTTACTATTTTGATATCATAATTCTTTGTGTCATGTTTATCCTAAGAAAGCCTTAGAGACAGGACAACTGCCATTTCTATTGCTCAACCTGTGAGAAGTAGAGGGGACACTGCCAATTTTCATATTGGTTATACAGTGACCAAAACAGCTACATGTTAATTAGAAATGTTGTTTCATTTTAAATTTAGAACCAAAGTAGATTGCCCTATCAAACAAGAATTCTGTGAAAAAATGGAACACGACCAAATTTCAATGAATATCCTAGCCTTTGCTCACACATCAACCTTAACCTTAGTGAGACACCTGCTTTCAAACATTACAACAGTAGTATCTTGGACTTCCATGAAGTTTTCAAGACTTCTATGTGTAAGCAAAGCAAAATATTTCTGTCACTCATTGTAACAACTTTTCCTCTTTTTCTACATCTGAAGCAGGCAAAGCTTCCACACTCATGCATTTTTGGATTTTATTCAATTCCTTTCTGCTGTTCTGTTCAAAATTTAATTTCTATCTTGCACTTTTTTTCTGTTACACTGCTTTAGCAACAACAGGGCACTCTGGGTTTCCTGATTTGTGCCTGCCTTGTCTAATGGGAAGAATAGTCCTATTCAAACTTATGATTTATCTGCATCTTTCTCAGTTTGCTGACTTGACCTTGTAACCCTAGGCCCAAGGTATTTGATATGGTGTTTCAGGACCCCACAGATCCACATCCAAAACCTAAACCACGGATATGGAGGTCCACATTTTTGGACTGTGGGTGAGAGTTGTGTTCCCACTGGTGAAGATACGGTTGAGTGGTAGAGCTGGTCTGCTATACCACAGTCATAGCTCAAAGCATTTAATTTTCTGCACTGCCATTTTAAAACAAACTGATACAACAAATGCTCTAGCTGATCACATTCTTAATCTTTATTTGTGTGTCTCCCTGTCTTGCTTAACTCTACTGCTAATGTTTAGTAACCATCATCTGTAATGTTGATGCTCTCCATGCACTGATAGAAAGAAAGAAAGAAAATGTTCCCTATATAAAGTGGAAAAAACAGGGCTGTTAATTTTATATAGCATGTTAAGGCACCAAATGGGGTGATACTAGTGCTATGAGCATGTGTTGATGGAGATTTCCTGCTGTTTGTTATTCTATTTCTAGTCTACTATACTTTCACAGAGGCTGCATCTGAGTTGAGTATGTTCTCTGAATAAACTAAATATCCAAGTGAAGAAATCAATCAACTTTTTGAAAAGCTGATTCTCACTTGCCAGTATTTGAAATCTTGCTTCTAAGTAAGATTTCAACTTCTAAATTGATATCTATATCAACTTAGACACCAGTAGCCTCGTTTCTTATAGACTAGTTTTTGAAAACAGTTTACCTCTTTGATCATAAAGCTTGTGAAATAGTGGCACTATATCAGTGGAAATCAAATACTAATCAACAAAGTCCTGAAGCTTCAGACAATGAATTAGAGTAGTACCAATTAGTTTTTAATTTTAATTTTTGCATCTTAATATTTTGATTTTTTTTTTCTTTTATAAGTTTGGTTCTGGAATTAGTTCTGCTAATACTTAGTTAAAGAACAAATATACCATAGCTTCCATCTTTTGAATTCTCTGGGAAACCATTCCATTTTTCAATTTTACATGAAATACAGTGTGCACATTCATGTGTGAGTATTAATAATTTCAAACTCATGCAATGTATTCTGCAAGCTTTATCACAATCTTGCTTTAGTATGAACACTGGGAAGCAGTTGTGACCAGTTCTACCAGGCATATTGCTATTTTACCATATGGCAATGGATCTGCTTCTACCACATTCAGAAGCCATTCAAATAACGATGAACTTCTGCAAATGTGACACTGTTTGGACATTTGGCCCAAGGTAACCATGGAGGGAACATGCCAAACTTGTCTTGGTGACAGCGTCTCAGAAGGAAGTGTGACCCTTTGCAGCTGATGGCTGGCTGGGCAACACACTAAAGCACATGCACAATTGTAACATTACACTTCAGGACCTCTTGAACTGGGGTTCTGTCAGGATTTAAACAAAATATGGTGGTTTTGATTGACACGTTCTCAACTTTAAAAGTTTCAGTACAAATTTCAGGTTAAAACTCGTGAGAAAATAAAAGGTGAAAAATATATATATATATATATTTAAATTAAAAATTAGACTAAACATTGCCCCTGCCCTCCACTGCTGCCAACGAAAAGAACAGAAAAGCAACTCCAAAGCAAAGACAGCTTTTCCTTTTCCCTGAACTACTCTATTTTATCGGTTCAGTACACCTTTTCAACCTGTCTCATTTATTACCTGGCCCTGAACTCACCATCAGGGTTAGTATTTACTCATCACAGTGCACAGCATGACTAAGAGTAAAGCATTGCAGGATTTGGCCTCTATTCCTGTATTTGATTAATTTTACAACCATGGATTGAGGCTACCAACATGAAGTCCTAAATTCTGAAAACACTTCTGGATTTGCATTTCTGATGTTTAGTTGCACAGACTTACCAGGTAAATGTAACCTTAAAATTGATTAAGTTAATGGCAATATTTTCCAATTAACAATTAAAAAAAACCAAACTCAAAACACAACTCCTTTTGCAAAGACTACTTTAAATAAAGGGATTATAGAATACAAAAGAGAGAGAGAGGTAACCCGAGATGCAATTTTGGAATGCAAACTTTTAGTTCAAATGTGCAAGCTTGAACTTAACAAATGTTTAAAATATTTGAGTTTTTAAAATGGTGCCAAAATAAACCACGTCTTTTCTAAAGACTACATCTTTAGCTAGGCACTAGCAATGTAAATCTTTCAACCATTTCAAGTATTTGTTTAAAAGCCTCCCAGAACACGTGTGCTCCCAGTAAAACTGAAGAATGAAATGTTTAGACCACTGAAGCTCAAAAGCTGACTTATAATCAACCTAATATGAGAACACCAATGCATTGTTTTGGACTTGTGAATACATTTTATTTACCAATGAATGAGAAGAAAAACCAGAAAGTTTAGTTCTGCAGACCTAATGTGAAATGGTACAGCAGTGAGTCAGTACATCTTTGTTGGCAACATGGACAGTGGGGTTGAGTGCATCCTCAGCAAGCTTGCCAATGACACCAAGCTGTGTGGTGCGGTTGACATGCTGGAAGGAAAGGATGCCATCCAGATGGATCTTGACAGGCCTGAGAGGTGGGCCTGTGCAAGCCTCATGGAATTCAACAAGCCCAAGTGCAAGGTCCTGCATGTGGGTTGAGGCAATCCCAAGCACAAATACAGGGTGGGTGTAGAATGGATTGAGAGCAGCCCTGCAGAGAGGGACTTGGGGGTATTGGTTGATGAGAAGCTCAACATCAGCCAGCAATGTGTGCTTGCAGCCCAGAAAGCCAACCATGTCCTCGGCTGCATGAGAAAGAGCATGACCAGCAGGTTGAGGGAGGTGATTCTCGTCCTCTGCTCCACTCTGGTGAGACTTCACCTGGAGTACTGTATTCAGCTCTGGGGCTCCTCAACATAAGAAGGCTCCAGGGAGATCTTCCAGCAGCCTTCCAGTACCTAAAATGGGCCTACAAGAAAGCTGGAGAGGGCTTTTTTACAAGGGCATGTAGTGATAGGACAAAGGGGTAATGGCTTTAAACTAAAAGGGTTTTATTAGGGTTAGATTAGATATAAGGAAGAAATTATTCACCATGAGGCTGGTGAGGCACTGGGACAGGCTGTCCAGAGAAGCTGTGGATGCCCCATCCCTGGAAGTGTTCAAGGCCAAGCTGAATGGGGCTTTGGGCAACTTCATCTAGCAGAAGGTATACCTGCCCATGGCAGGGGTGTTGGAACTAGATGACCTGTAAGGTCCCTTCCAACCCAAACCATTCTAAGATGGTATATAATGCTGCAATCATAGCAAGCACAGTATCAGAGAAACTGCTGGTCTGTGATTTCTCGTGTCGAATAGTTTATTCTTGTACAGGAGGAAAATCTTCTGGGGTACAAATTAAAAAGAAAAAACCCAACAATCCTAACAGCCTTCATTTGGAATTATTCTAAATGAAGAAAACACAGGCACAGATAAATCCTGACATTTAGATAGCAAGTTCATTTGTGTAGATGGATTAAAGATGTTACAACTCTTGATCACCTGATAAGAATATTTCTAAAGCCATTTAATTTGAAAATTAAGGTATCTTGTAAAATGTCCTGTGATTTGGAATAAATAAATGAATGTGTCTGTAACAACATATTGACATTACTAAACTATTTCAATATGAAGGCTTATTTGTAAAAGCAGTTTTAATATTCTCCTACATTAATGATTAACTAATGAATCTTACTTTCTTATGAATATATTTAAAGAGGAATGAAACTGACTTCATCTACAGGATTCCACTAACAAGACTGAGCTGGCTTTGAACTTTTCAAGTATCAGCAGTTTTCCCAAAATTAGTACAGAAAACCACGCCACCAGTTTTGGGCTCTGGGCTGATTCAAAAACAGTACTAAATGACTAAAGGTCCACAGTTCTTTTCTGTTAAAGTTGATTTGTCACAATATTGTTAATTAGTGAGGGCTTAGGGAAGGCTTACTAGGAATATAATTACAGTACTGAAAAACATTAATAACACTCTTATCCCGAGCCAACATGATGCTATTTACATATTTTACCCTGGCATACATCAGAAATGGCTCGCAATGCATAACGTCCTGCAGGATCATCAAGAGAAACACAAAAAATCTCACAGGGGAAGGATCTTTCTGAGTATCTCAGTGTTCTTCAAGACAGCAGGGACACTAATTTGACCAGTAATTACAACTGTCACTATAAGCATTGCCTATGGTGAGCCACCTTTCATCATGAACTGCTGTTCCATTGGGAGGTAAATGAATTGCTACTCCTGATACATAATCTGATGCAATCTCATCCTTCTCTCATAAATTAGGACAGAAGTGACAACTGCAGGCTTCTTTTCACCTTCAGAGCTCTGTGCAGATGTCAGTCAGTTCTCAATGAATAAACTATATGATAAAAGCCAATTAACCTGTGTTATCATTATCACCTATTTCCACATGCCAGACCAGAATTCATGCCCTCACTACACTGGGTTCAACAGGGCCAGAAATTCATCTGAGGGCACAAAAGGCTGGGCTTGCATTACTGGACCTGTGTGACTTTTGCTTTCCGCTTCAGCGGGTGAAGAAGCAAAAGTGTTTTAATGTTAGCCACACAGATGCTTTTGCAGACTCCCCCAAGGAGCCTATGCACCTCTTCAGGGGCTGCATACCTTCTATGACTGTCACTAAGGGCTTTGCCAAAGACCACACACCAGGTTGTTAGCAAGAAATAGTGAGAACCCAACTGTTTCCAAATATTCGCCTTTCAGTACAGGTAATTTCCCAAGGTCTTTTTCAAAGATGACAAACATTTCTAGGCGAATTTAAAAATCAACACCCAATTTAATTATGATTCAAAGTCAATTATCTACTGGATGAGAAAATCCCTAATAAAAATCTCAATGAATTTCAGGCAACTTGATACAAGACATAAGAGTCAGGAAATATTTTTTTCACCTTAGGTACAATGTGTCAAAAGGAAAATTATGAAGAAAAATTATCACCTAATTTTACTGCATCAAGAATTACCCACAACCAGATGTATCTGACATTAAGCCTGCAAGATGGCTTTTGCCTGGCTGATCCTACTTTCCTAAACAAAGCCAGCAAACACAAGAGACTGGAGGTCAAACAGTCTTGCTTTATGAAGCCTGCACTCACAAGATTAGTCACTCGAAGGTGGAATGACTTGGGGGAAGGTGAGGAGCTCTTGACGCTCCTAGGGGAAGAAGTAACTTAGCACATTCATGCATGGAAAACAAGCCCTGATTTAGTAAACTTGCATTTCCAAAGCTGTAAACAAGCTTCCTCATCAAAGCTGCCAAGGAGTAAGAGGCAAGATCTTTACCTGGAAAAATAAGTAATTCAAGTTAGATTAAAACCATGGATAAGAACAAATGTATCATTTTCACAGAGAAGGAAACCTACCTTACTGTCCTACAGGGACCTTTGCACCAGAACCCATGCTGCTGAACTTAACTAAGAAATCACCTTGAAAAGGGGGTTAATTTGGACATGGTGGCATTTCATATGACCATATTCAGCATGGACTTGCTGACAATACTATGCTACTGTGAGCAGTAAAGATGAGCTCCGAGAAGTGATAAGAATAGGAGCTCATGGTCACCAGGGAATGCATGGTAAAAGCAACAGATGACATTCAGTACCCATAAATGTAAAGTTATGCATTCAGAAAACAGTTCTGACTTCCTATACCCTATGATGAACTCTGAGACGAATATTGCAATAGAGGAGTAAGATCTATAGTTGTGGTTATTATCATGACATCAGCTGTCATAAAGCAAATCCAATGCTAAAAATGATTACAAATAGCACAGAGAATAAAACAGACAACTTGATCGTGAAAACTGGCAAAGTCACAATTTGCCTCTATCTTTAATACCAGGCATGTATCTGGTTGTATCTCAGTAAGAGCACTGCACAACTGGAAAAGAAATAGCTAGCATGACAAGGCAAATTAAACAAACAAGACAGCTCTTTACAAAAGATCAGGGGTTCTCTCTGGAAAAGAGATGGTGAAGAAGGATGCCAAATACATAAAATCACAAGGGACATGGAAAAAAATATGAACAGGGAATGGTTGTTCACTGTTTCTCTAATACAAAAACTAGGTGACAGCAAATGAGTAGAGCTGGTTCATAACAAAGAAAAAGAAATATTTCTTCACTTAATGCATCACAAACTGCAGTAGTTCTCATGACAGGAAGAGGTATATACTAAAAGTTTAAATGGATTCAAATAGAAGTCATGAAAAAAGTGCTGCTAAATACAAAGACATCACCTCTAGCTCAGAAAGCCCCTAAATAAATTGCTAGGAGACCATTCGGGAGAAAGGTCACTAGTGCTGTCCTGATTTTGTACCCTTTCCTAGTCACCTATTACTGGTCATTGCCCAAGGCAGTCTTTGGGCTAGTTGGACCTTTGGTCTAGCACAGTATGGTAGTCCTTACATTTCTATCTTCATTCCTTCCTCACCATTTCCTTGGAGCAGAATTGGTCCAACAGCACTGACAGCTCAGGAGACCTTATCTTTCACTTAGTGTAGTAATGCTCAAAGAGGACAGTAAGAAAAAGAGCAGTTGAGTTGCCCAAGCACTGGAGAGCAATACATGGGAGATGGTGAAGGGGCAGGGAGCTGGGGGGTGACAGTCCTCTGGTCTGGAAGCATTAAACCTTCTTCCCACTGAGAAAGTCCTGGGGAGAGATTCCTGACTCACACTTTATCTTAGGATTCACCAAAGGTCCAAAAGGAGCATTTCAGAAGCTTATAGAATTGACTTGGGTAAATCTGGCTTGGAGGAATGCTGCTCTTCTCCCTGCAAGAGGTTACGTTGGGTCAACTGAAACTAGGAGGAGCTTAGGTCTACAGATGATGAAGGTTTAACATGAAAGTGCTTGAAAGGAAAAACAGCCATTGAAATGTCTCTCCCTACCCAAAATTAGAATTTTGTTTTCTTCTGCTAGACTGCCCTATACTTACATTGTTACAAGCAAACATTAAGAGAGAAGACAGCATAACAACATTAAAGACAAAGCAGAGTCAGCAAGTGGAAGCCTTAGGAGATACATCTACCCTGCGTAAGCTGGCTGGTCCTTGGGGTGGCTTAAGGCCCACTTTGCTCCTGAGATTCATTACTGTATTTGGGCTGCTTAGAGATTACAGCTGCCTTCAAGAGCAGGTTTTTGTGAGCACTGAGCTGACCCTTCTGCTCCCCTTTGGCCATGTGACAAAGACATACCAAATATAGAGAAATGTTTAGGTCACAAATGTAACTCTAGGTCCAACTCTCCTGCATCTGTAAAGTCTATAATATCTCTATACCCCAACTTTTCCTCCCCATCCCTCAGTTCCTCCTCTTTCTATAGAAGTCTGTCCTTCAGCCTTTGAGTTCAGTCCCAAAGCACTACAGGAGCACACAAAGCAGAGGGCTGGCAGTCTGGCCCAAACCCAGCCCAGATGGTATGCCTGCATTGCAGAGCAGAGGTCTAGAAGAAGCAGGCAAAAAGTCTTGTAGAAAAAAGGTGAGGGACTCACACTGAAATGACAGGTTTTGACTCTATAAGGTGGCTTCTGAATATTTGAGAGATTTCCCATCATAGGAAAGGACAGAGGAGTGACTAAAAACAACCCAGGAAACCTTCCCCACTGTCTGGGATACTGTACAATGTCACAAGGCTTTCACGCAGCAATTTATAAAGCTGTTCCTCCAGTGCAACCTAACAGTACATTTCTTTTTATTGTATGCTGAAAATGCCAGGTACTAGCAGAAGCTATTCAACTGTTGTATAAAACTCTACATCTCCTTCTCTTAGATGTAGCCATAGTTACTAGCTGCAATTCAATGGCCTATGAGTAAGGAGGAAAAAATCTCCAATATACTAGCCAGACACATCTATTGAATGTGAATCTACTTTATCAATTAATATATCTAACATACAAATACTGGGCTATTTGCAGTCTCCCAAATAACATAAGGCATTTAAATTTGAAACTGCTTTGCAGGATTTTGCACCTGAAGCCTGCAGCACTCGAAAACATTATCAAGTTGTGCCTTGCAGCAGACTATAGTCTAGTAACACCCAAGAGGACAGACTGTTAAAATAAGCATCTACATCATTTTTCACAGTACACAGTGCCACAATGCATCTGCTTGAAAACAAATACATGTTTGCAGTGAAACATTTAAACAAATCACAGAACTCAGCAGCAAAGTAGTTAAACATTTATGATTTGATTTTATCTCGGCTTGGAATGTCGCTGGAGTGTCCCACTTCTAACAACTGTTTGCTAAGTTAAGGCTTTAGTGTTTACATAGTGCTGAATGAAGCAGCCTGGTCACCAGATGTGAATGCTTCCTTAGACTAGAGCTTTCAATCAGATCACGGTCCTAATGGTCCCTGCTCCAACCTTCTTCCTCAGGACGTCCACCAGCCTTTCCAACCTGAGAGGGGGCAGGGGAGAGGGAGAGGAGAGAAAAAAAAAAGGAAGCTAACGTTAGGAATGTTCTGGCTGAAAGAGACAGTGTTTGCACTGAACCAAGCTGTCCTGGTGGTGGTCACGCTCAGAAACAAAGCACTACTGTAAGAGACAGACATTAAGGGAAAATGCAGACAACTTACGGAAAACTTTTTAACCTACAACCCAACCAATTTGCAGTCAGTGGTATATATCAACTCGCTTTTCTTTTGTAGTATACGTAGTATACGAGGTCCTGGTAAGGCATTAACACAAAACCCTGTGCAGCAGTCCTGTGTCACATACAGGCTTTGGTGTAAGCAGGACATTCAATTCTTGCACTTTTAAAAATATGAGTGGTCTATGGCTCTTGTTAAACGTAACACCTGTTTTTTTCCCCTTAAAAATACCCTGCCCATTATCCAACAGAACTTTTATTGTCCAGTTTATAAATTTATGCCTAAAACCCCATGTGTTTTATGCCAAATTAAAAAAAAAAATACTCAATAAGCCAAGTTTCTGAGGATGAGGACGTCAGTATTTTGAAGGTAGCCCCTATGATTATTATGTCAACACAACTACAGAAAACTTAACAGTCTAAATAAGTAGGACAAAGAGCTGTCTAATCCACTTTTAGTTTTAAGGCACAGACTATAAGCACATCCAGAATCTCACTGGCTTAATTTTTTTCCTTCCTTTTGTTAAAGTATGTAAGCAAACGCAAAGGGCTAAATTTGTTTAGAGTTTTCCATTTTCACACATTTATCTTCAGCACTCCAGTAATCATGCATTCAAGCAATTTCTTCAATTTATCTGAATTTTATGGAATTCTTCAATGAAAGCTCTCCCATAAATAAACTTATTATACAAAAGCAGACACTATGTGTAAAACACTTTCAGTGTCATGTCCAGCATATTATACATACAACTTCCATAACAGATAAAGACAGTTGGAGGTTCAAATAGCTGTGTTCACTGTTGCAAAGCTGACCTTTTCTCTTACTTGAAAAAACAGGTTTTTTTTTTTTAAATATATTACACAACATGAGGAATGCAGATAGGAAATAAAAATAAAACTGCTTTATCGAAACTGTAAAATTAATTTTATCTCATGGATGCATTAGTAACTTCAGTGCAGGAAAACTAGTTAACACATCTTGGCTTTATTGCCACAAGTCATGACTAACACACATGGTACGTATTGAAACACTCTTGTTTTCCAGGAACCACCAGGCACCATGAAGCTACACCTTTCATTGTACTCACCAAGTGACTTAATTCCTGAAACAAGATTAAGAATTCACCACCCTAAGGTAGTTATCGGACACCAGGAAATGTATGTGGAAAGTTCAGCAGGTTCTAGCTGTTCCACAGGCATTCGAGGAGTGAAAGTACGGGTGAAAAACTACTGCTTAGCCACTCCTCTCCCTTCAGTTTTCCATGCATTGCTTTTTCTTTTTTAACCCAATATTGCATTTTTCCAGTTTTTGTAACATACATCTGCTGTCTTTATGGAGGCAGCATCCAGACAGGCATAACTCAGTGCAGTCAGTGCATGCAAGCATAAAGTCAGGGCTTTCACAACTTATTTGCTCCTGAAAGTTTTCTCATAGTGGATAAACCAACGTTTTCTGAGTTTCAAGGGTTTTAACTCAGTTACTGATAGGTCATAGCTTCCTCAGCCTTTCTTACTGAGAAGTTTCCCTGTTTAATCAGTTGTTAGTCCACGCACCATTTCAGAAAGCAATGGCAGATCGCTCCTACTTTTAACAGCAGGTATGTTCAGAAGCATTTCAGCTTTCTCAGCCATTTTAATTATCACTGGAGGTCTCCCTCTCTCCCACACTAGCACCCTCTCTAGTGTGCCTCAGAGACATAAAGCACAGGAGAAACATTTCAAACTGTCTGGACAAACAGAAGGTTTGGGCTACAAATTGTTTTCTGGGCGACAACAGAAAAATCTGAGATCATGGCTTATTTAAATCACTGTTCAGTTGAAAAGAAATACTGCATGGTTTATACAAGCAGGAGAAAAATTACTTCAATAGTTGAGGTTTAATTTGGGGAGACTTAGGTTGGAAGTAACTGCCTAGCCACTGTCCTGCAATTGGGCTTAGATGTGCACCACTCTGTGACCAAGCAATGACACTGCACACCGCGGCAGACAAGTTAGTGAAGAGCTGCCCCTGTTTGAAGATAAATACCACTGGGATGAAAGTAGCTGTCTTCTGTTTAACCTTGAAACTGTCAGGCTTCATTGAAAATAATGAGGCTTAACAATCATAGCTTCTGCTTTTCAAACAAATGATGACTGAAATCATCAAAATGAGGTATCCTGCACCAAATACAAACCATGCAGGACTTTTTTGCCTATTGTTTCAGTCACGTGTGGATTTGCAAATTTGTTTATTCTTTATTAGAAGAAAGAGGAAAAAAAAAGCTGCAGGGGATTAAGAAACCATACCTTTGAAAGATATTTAAACAATAAAGTAAAAGAGAAATTGTAACAGCTATTTATAAGATAAAATAACAGAGGGCAAAATTCACCCCTACACAGACACAAGACCCAATATAGCACTGAAATCCTACTTAAGCCTACAAAATAATGCTGTGGGCTGAATCAGTGGTTAATAACTCTTGATACAGGCCTCAGGGGGCTTTTCGGAACGATAATCCTGGACTCTTTGTTCACCACAAGGGCCCAACTCTGCCATCCCGACTCACACTAAGCAACATTTATCTTTGTGAGTAACAAAAGGCAGCCAACAAGGCTGTTTGTGTCAGTGGGGTACTACCTGCAAGTGGTGAGAGTGGCAGAACTGCCCCTTGTCAATAAGGCTCTGTGTCCAGTCCGGTGGGATGCTGCAGGCAGCTCCTTGTGGAGGCTGAGCATTTTAATCTGCTGTGAACTGATGGAATGCTCTTACACCACAAAATCAAAGACAACTAAAATATCCAAACAAACAAATGCTAGGATGCTAAGAACTACCCTATAAGTCTCAGTGTTCACAGAGTTTTATTCAAAATATGAAAGACACTGACCTGAAGAAAGCAACTTTTATTACTTTGTGCCATCATGATGTATCTGCCAGTATAATCTCCCCATATTTTACCTAACTGAAAGCAATACTGACGATGTGTGACTGTATACTAAGACACAGATTTAACAAATAACATTTGTCTTTCTGCTTGTGAAAGAAACACTCTTCATAGTATAAATAAAATGCACAATATGACACTATCTTGTCCTGAGATGTGAGTATGTATTCTCACTGAATTTGCATCTCATGAAGCAACCAAATGAGTAATTTAAGAAGAAACTATTTCAGCTGGTGTTTTAGGTCAGACAGAAGCATGATATGGTGGGCAACTCTGCTGCAGTGCTGAAGGTCCAAATACGCAAGGAAAGACAGACCTTTAGGAATGTTCAATAAATACTCTTCAGGTCACACTCCTCATTTTCACGGATTTCAATTTCTTGCTTAGAGATTTTGGAAGTCCAGTAGGTGACTGTTGCTATTTCTTGGTACTTAAGTAACTGCAGAAAATATGTCCCTAAACAAATAAATTCTCTTAGCAAATGCCACTTCAGCATTTTCTACACAATTACTCTAAGTGTGCATGCAAAATGAGTACAAAATGGCATACAAAATACTGGAAAAATCTATGTGTTCAGATGGATAGGTACAACTTTTGTTTTACTTATATTGATTTGCACATAGCCGAAGTCAGAAGGTCCTGTGTTTTTTGGCATAGATGGAATTTGCATCCATGAAGAGCACAAAGATAGAACCAAATACTACCTGTTTATGCAATGCTCATCTCAGTGCTTCCGTGAAATGAAAAAATAAAAAAAACTCACAAATTAGGAAAGGGGCACTTGGTCCATCATTATTTGTAAGTTAGTAAAAGACACATCACTGTGAAGAGTCTTGAACTGCAGTGGCTTAATGCTTCCTCAATACAAGTTTGGAATTAATCAGGTGAATCTGTGTTTTATTACAAAAATAAAAAATATGTCCTTGAGAGACTTGCTGCTATGATATAACCAATTTGAACATGTACTTTTCAAAGTGTTGCTAAGCTTTAAGCAGGTCCTCATCTTCAGAGGAAGGCTACCTAAACAAGAGTGCTGCTAGATATGTCTTCCCCAAGACAACTTCTCAATCGTTCTCAACTTCTCCTCCAGTTATTTTGAATTGTGTTCTCTTATCATCTATGCATACATCTGACAAAATGCCTGTATGGAGTGTATGTTGTTATATGGAGAATCCTTACATTGCTCCTGAACTGTTTGACAATCTGCTTTGATTTTTAGCAAAGCCTTACAGAGCTTTACTCCCTTGAGTATAAATTGTTTTGGATTTAGAATCAGTCTCCATAAAGCAAACTTAAAATCTTTAGTGACATAAGTTTTTTTCCAGGTGTCCACAAGCTGGATGTATAGTTACAAAAATGTTATATATTTGTCTCTACTGCTGATTTCTATGCACATTTTTGGCTTGCTTTCCTTTTTCACATGTTCTGCTGGAGAAATCTATCTCTAACCTGTAGCTTGGGATTAGTAAAAACTCTGCAACTGTGTAAATCCACGTAGATCAGTACATCCTCCCACACCACTCCATCTCTGGCCAAAGGAACTCACCCCAAAGGAGAGCAGTGGCCTTTATTAATGAGTTCTGAATATGACAGTTGCACCATCACAGAGTGATCTTCCAGGGCACTGTGCCCCAGATATAGCCAAAATGGATACCCAACTGAAAGAAAAGGGCATCCTTCAAGTAGCCTACGTCCTAATCTGCAAAGCAATATATAGACTAGCTGAAAACAATAGCTCCTACCTGCAGATGGAGGAGTTAAGCGATAAAAACAAAACCCTCCTGGATTTTGAAATGCTATATAAAGGCTTATAAACCTAAACTATAACCCTTGGTTATCTTTCCAGTAGATAAGATTAGGCTCAGGCTATGAAGATGGCCTTACTTTTGTGATTTCTGGCTTCTTATGGAATGTGTTTTGCTAGCACTAATTCCCTTTAGAAACCAAGCATTTGAAAATATATTAGGTAAATAAAATGCATTGGACAAAAGCCTTACAAGCAGTTTAGCAGCAGAGCTCAGTGAATGACTGTTGGGTGAGTGGTCATACAAACAAATTCACTTTATTTCATTTCAGGATAAAAACCAACCTCCTTTCCTGTCCTTTTCATCTCCTTTCCTCACCAAATCCTAAACGGAATACTCATTTTCAGGCTTTTTCTGTAGAAGTCAAGGAAACAAATGACACAGAGGAGGCTGCTATGATACTAGTCTCACCCAGAAACCAGTCACTTGGACAGAATCATTTACTCAAGAGGCTGGAGGAAACTGGTTCAGCTCTGTTATCTGCATGGAACTGGACTCCAGCTGATTCCCTCTCATGGGAGCAGCACTGTGCTAACACCGAGTGCTGGGGTGGCTTGTTCTCAGTTTCAAATGTTGAGGCTGCTCTGACTGAATAAAATGCTTAAGTATTCACTGGATTGAAGCCTGGAATGTAAGGGTATGACCTTGCAGTGAGTGGCCCATCTACCATGCTACAGAGGCATCACCCTCTTACCCCTGAGTGCTTCAGTGAATCTTTTATTATCCTGATTCCTCAATTCAGGTATTATTTTTGCCACCTCAAAAGCTTACCTTTTGAGCAACAACAATTTTTGATCGACTCACTAAAAAACATTACTGGTTGCATTTAATAGGAACACACCAGTCTGTAACTATTCCTTCATAAATCACCATGGTGGTAAAGACTACCTGTGGTTCAGATACACCAGGCTGCCTCTCTCTGCTTAACACAGTTCCTGCTGCATCTTTTGGACTGGAGACTGGGCATCTTTCTAAATGACATGCTGGAGTTCAGCAGTGGTTTTGAACATGATGCAGGAATTGCTGAGTAAAATTCAGTGCCCTGTGTTAGACAGGTGGCTGGACTGACTGGTATTAATGGTCCTTTCTGGTCTTAAAACACAAGTCTTAGAGACTGATTTAGCAGCATCAGCAAGCTCTAAACTGTGGTAGACCACAGTGTTGAATCTAACCACTCCAGGCACTGCTGCCAATTCCTGCCTGCCCAACACTGTTTGTAATGTCACCCCAAAAAGTATGTTCCATTAAACTTACAGGCCTTGAATTTGGCAGGGCAAACCATTCTGTCTCTGAAAAGCACTGTCACAAAACAAGCATTCCTATTAAATCCCTTTCAGCGTCTTCTCAACCCAAAAAAGTAATTCTGTATATGATTAAACTTAGAAGTAAATACAGCCAGTTGGGCTCCTGACAGTAGACATATTTCAAAATAAACCTGGCTTACACAGGCCTTGGCTAAAATATTAAGCCTTTATCTGTGGTCCACAATAACTAATCTTGTCAAATTGTTTGCTCTCTGCCTTCTGTTTGGAAGATTATGAGCTAGCTCACCACTGCTATTCACCTTGTGCCATCACTAGCAGAAGGAAAGGTGAGTGGTAAACATAGTTGGTCTATTTTGACAGTGTTTCATCCTACTTTGCATTGATCTAGATTGACACACAGTACAGGATAATACAGAAACAGGACTTTACACCTATGCTGGATTTAATGCCATCTTGTGAAAGTTATTGCTCCTTTGCTTTTAAATGCTTTCTCAGGACAACATACACTGATAGCCTAAAAGACATCAGCTCATAAGAAAGAAAAAAAAAAAACCAAACTGAGACAATTATTCTATAACCTCATTGTATTTCAATAAACTGAGATCTACAACATGCTTATCATTTAGACCAGGCAGGGACTCTTACTATTGGAGGGACCATTCACATATGAGCATTTGGCTAATACTAAAGAGTTTTAAAAGTAATAAAAATTGCAATAGAGGATATATGGTCATATTTAAGGACAAATGATACTCATCAGATTACTTAATGAGATCACAGAATTTCACCTAATTACTCCAGCTTGAGTCCAACAGCTTATGTGCCAACTTTATGCAAAGTTTACCAGTTCCATTTCTGAAAGAAAAAACTTTTATATACCTCCTTCCATAAGCCTGAATTACTTTTAGCACTGACAGTTACTGTTTCCACTCATTCGATGTCACAGCTGGTCTCTTTTTTAGGAGAAATCTTGACGTGAAAGCCTACTCCTTACAGTGACAGCATTTCCACAAAGCTTGTGCTGACATGAATAGGCAAAGGTGTCCTCAATTTTCTTGCCAAATACTTCCTGGAAGTCTCTGTCATCTGCTTAGGAAAAGCTAGCAGTTATACCTTACGCTAATATAGCTTTGCTATAGAAAGCATTCTGTCACAGTATTTATTCATTTGAAGAGGGAAAAAATATTACTTCCTATTAACTCCCAATGAATGCTAATCCTGCCCGTTCCTAATGATGTTTGGTATCATTAGAGTGCCATAAATCACAGGCAGGCTTATTCTGTCTCTGAACTGTTTCCCGCCTTCTCCTGGAGAGCAATAGTACCTCTGAAAAGAAAATATTATTTGTTTTGAATGCTCACAACATGGAGGAATGGGCAGAACTTTTACATAAAGTGTTCAAAAGGCAGACAGCAGCTCTACTTTGCATTATGTGTATTTTGCATGTGGCAAAACAGCGTGCAGAGAAGTAAAATGACTTACTGAAGCTCAACCAATCAAGAAGATTGAACAGACCCACAAACTTTGTTTCATGTTTAATTTGTTTCATATTTAATTTTATGGTCTTGAGCTGAACTGGGTTCCTCATGTGCATAAAGAAAAAAATGCATAGGCATAAATACCTGCAGAATTAGAGCCTAAAACTGTTGGATATAGAGCCCATCTCTTTCAGCTTCTCAGTCCATGCTCTGGACCATGTCAACTGGTAATAAATAGCCAGTTCTCTTATTCTATATCCAGCTGTGATGTATTTCAGGAGATGGAAAAAGGACCTAGTTTTTAGATGATTTTGTTTTGTTCTAAATCTCCCTTAAGGAATATTTAAAAACAATGTTAAAAATTTATTATCTAAACCAAATAGTATTTCAAACCTGCCCAAAACAAACAGACAGGATTCTTCATGAAATGCAGCACCAGCAGATCAATACACATTTAAGGATCTGTAGAGAATGAGGTTACTAACACACTCTGAAAGTATCAGTCTAAAACCACCACACTGCACCTTTCTACATGTTTCAAACAAGCCTTCCTATAAGGCCAGGTCTGAACCTCTCAGCTGCCGATTTGGAGCCAGTCTCACCTCTTTCAGGCATGTTGTGGTCAAGTCTGTTCACAGTGAGTTTGTAAAATCGCAAATGCTGAGGTACTACTCAGGTTGTTTCTCAAGTACATCCCATCAAAGCATAACTTGGCAGACTCCTCTTGATATCATAAACAATAAAGACAACACAAGTTTTTCTTGATTTCACAAATACTATACAAAACCTGATGCAGACCTACTGGCTCTGGGCAGCTCTCAGTTACGTTTCTCCACCCTGAGATGTTTCCATCCTTGTAAGCAAGAGTAATCTGGGGCTTGTAGAGAGAAAAGTATCTCCTATAAACCATAATCAAATCCCTCCACTTTACATTAAAAATAATTGTTTCTACATAGGTTTGATGTATTTCAGTAGATTTGCCTTCCTGTAGTAACTGATGTGATATCACCCAAGCTGGAACAACTTTTATGATTTCACTGGAAGATTAGGTAACAGTGGAAGTGGGCTTGGATGTAAGAGGAAATAATTTAATTAAGCTCCCGCTTGTGAGCTTGTAGTCCTTCATAATGGGCTCAGACTGGTAGATGAACTCCTCACCCTTGCAGTGCAATCCAGAGATGCCCACAGACTTCTTCTGGTTTCAGGGAGGCTCACAGTTATACTTCTGAAAAGTATTCATAGGCAAAATAAGAGCAGTCTTCCCTCAGTAGTGGACTAACAAAAAAATCCTCTCCTCCTCTTAATGTTTGCAAGATATTATAGATGGATGTTATCAGCATGAAGCTTGTCTACTATGGTGATGTTGTGATGGGGTCCCCTATGCATGGATAAAAACAGAAATGATGCCTCACTGCTTATCTGTACACAAAAAAGGGGTTTTAAAATACGAGTTGAGATATAGCATCACAGACCAAAGTGTCTTCTACACATGTGTAGTGCTCCTTAAAATACTTCATAGGCTTTTTACTAAGTTATCATCCATTTAAGGCCATTAAGGTAAAAGCAAGCCTTCCCACTTCTAAGCTTCAGTAACCTCTAGCAGCCGGCAGACAGACTGTCTCCAACTGTCTTCTGTACCATTCTAGCAAGACAATTCACATGAGATTTTTTTTTTCACTGGCCTTCTGGGCCTATTTTACTCCATGTTCCTGATGTCCAACTGGGAATGGGCTTCTCCTCCTGCTCCTGGGAGGTGAGTGAATTCCTGAGCAAGGCTGACTCAGGAGAGAAGTCAAGGACCCTCAGCCCATTTTGAGGACAGCTTTAATTCTTCTGAACTGGTGAGGCTTGCACACCCAGGTCTTGGTGGCAATTCTGCATGGTATTGACATGAATGGTACTGATTGTAGGAGTAAAACTTTTTAATTTCTGATGAAAGTATAAAATTTCAGATTTACATCAAGAGTTATGGAATTATTCAAAAGCATAGAGTAAAATATTTTCTCAATGTTTAAAATTGGAGAACTGTGAAATGTCTTTTGTGTTGAGTTCACAACTTAAAATATCCTTTTTATGATATGTAGATGTGCATCTCTTACATCCTCCAAATAATTTATATTATTATCTTATCAAATAAAAGATTGAGGAGATAGAAGTGGATATATGATGAGGCATAAAGTGCTAAACCTGGTAATTTTATTATACACATCTCTAATACCTGCAGTGTCTTCCATTCAAAGGATGAATTCTGATACTTTCTGTGGGCAAAAAATCCAGAATGTGAAGCTGAAATGATAAAATTTCATCCTAAAGATTTATGCCTTCCAACAACTCAGTGTTTAGATCTGTATCTTTACGCCCACATCTCATACAGCAAAAACATAGAACAGGAAGGCTGAGGAACTTGCCAATTAAAAAAGTGACAATGATGACGTTAATGCTGTTCTTAGGTCTCACAAATACAATTGATGCTGCATTTCTACAAAATCTCCTTAAAAAAATTAGAAGCCCTACAGAAAACTCTGGCTATTAACTAATGACTATTAAATTAGAAACATGATCTGTAATTTTTTCCTCAGAGAACTAGCCCCTGCTTCAGTAAAGGTAATTTTAATTTTAAGCAGTGGAAAAATTTAAATATTTTCAAGTTTGCTTAAAATTAAATACTTTGCTGGCCTAGGCAGTTATTGCTATTTGTTGCTGTAAAGAACTGTTCCAGCAATTCTCTAAAAGATTATGCGTAATTCAGAAGCTTCAGAAAGTCTGGGGTTTCTTGTTGAGCTTCTGCACATACATTTACAGCATTCAATCTTTTGCATATGTTAAGAAACAGTATGAGTATTAACAGAAAGAACCACAAATTTATTTTTATTCCTTCAGCCAAGCCACAAATAAATGACTCTTGCAAACAAATCAAATACTATTTAGTAACGGCAATGTAAATGCCATAGACTTATTTTATTTGGATATAAAATATTAAAGTAAATGATTATTTGCTGTGACACTCGTTTTATCATCCTGGAAAAGAAAGCAAGGCAGAAAAAGTTTTCTTGCTATTCTTCAAGGAGCACTCAATCTGCTTTTCAAAGTTATTTAATAATTTGTCAAAGAATAGTTAACTATAAGCTTACAAATACTGTGTCAGCATGCTTTTTCCTATTGGGCAAACAACTTCAAAATCTAATTTGTTTGTGTTATTGGTTTTACTAAATATTAGTCTTTGCAAGTCTGGTTTACACCATTGATGTTAACTATGCCAACATCTGATTTTGTTCTAAAGTATTCTACAACAAGCTGGTATTATACAATACAAGCCCAAGAGCTAGCTGATCCAGTTTACTGAGTATACTTAGTGTATTTTGCTACTGATAAATCAATAAAACCATGTTGTAATCTACAAACTTCCATCTCTGTGAAGCAGCTATAAGCAAACTGTAAATGAACACACAGGTCAAAAACTGGGATGCTGTGATTATGTTGACTCTGAAAACATTTGACTTTCATAGAATACATTTTAGTGTTTGAGAGAATGAAGTTTCAGCACTGCTTATATTTTCTTGAAAGGCTGAGATGATAAATATTCAAATGATGATAAATATTTGTGTTTATATTGTAACTACCCATACTTTAAGAAAACAATATCTACACTGCAATCCACAATTTACAGAGGTTAAGTAAATGTAAACCACAGCTACACAAAGAAAATAAATACTTGACTTAGACTGTATGCTCAGTTTTGCATTCTTCACCCATGTGAAACTCCTTGCCGGCAATGGGTAACAAAGAATGCAGGAAAAGCTTATCAGTCATCCTCTTTGGTTGGGAGTTTTTGTCTTCATTCTGTTAAGTACATCACTGAGAACAATCCTGGCACTGATCATAAACCATCAGATGCTAAAGGCCTCACTATATTTATGATACCCAAAATATCCATGAAAATGACATCCCATAATCTGCTCTGGCGACATCAGACATTATAACTGTATGATACTGTTGGTACTCATACTACACACTGCTCTATTAAGGGTTGTCTTCAAATGAAAATGGAATGTCAAGGGATATTATGAACCATGGGTACTACAGTGGGTCTCAGTTGCAGTAATTCTGAACATCACCAAACCTGTCTTTCAGGACTCTGGTACTGAGAATGGGATCTGCAGCTCCATGTGTGTTCTGCACTGGTGCATTCCTCCTCCAGATTGCATAGAGAGCATGGCGGCATCTTGGGATGGGATTTGCAACAACTAGTATAAGAAGAAGGATGCTCCTAAAATAGGCTTTTTAAAAAAAAAAAATCTCAGGCCCTCAATTTAAGTGTCTTGCTCCTTTTAGAAAACTGGGGCAGTAGGACATGGATGCCAAGGAAGCTTTTGAAGGAAAATGTCTGAGGTCACACTGCTTTGCGTGGGTCTCAGTGCAACCAGCATGCATCACTCTGGTTCAGCACCTGCTTCTTCATTTGGGTCTCCAAGGAATACAGGCAGAAAAGACAAAAAGTCAATTGTTTTGTATTTTTCCAGTCAGAAGTTTCCTGTTTATGCTAACTCAAGTCCTCCCTTATTTGGGCTGGGAAGTTATCAGTTTAGTGGTACTAATCAAGCGCTCCCTCCATCACGGCCTGAAAATTTTACTTGGGCTGTAACATGGAGTACACAATTCAAAAATTGGCAAGTGAATCATCATCCAACAGAAATCATATAATCCAATGCAGAAAATACATTACATTACAGCTTTGCAAAAGTGATATATTCCCTTTTGTACAGCATGAATAATAGGTTAGCCTTACCAAGGCTAGTGGTGCCTGGTGATACAGAAATGCAGTATATGTACAACAGTCCAGAGAATATGCCACCAGTGACTGAATTTATTCAGCTCACCTTGGCTTTGAATACTAGTTCAATATTTTATTTCCTCCAGACCCAGAAAACTGATTACACTCCACATGTTGAATTTCTCAGAGTCTGCACATAACCTCACTGGCTTACTCAGTTCTTTTATTACAACAAACAGGTAACTTTACAAGACTTTTTAATTAATCATTTCACCATGCATATTAGTACAGTCTGATGGGAATTTTTCTGAGAGGAGTCACTGGCGTTAGCACAGAATTCCAAGTATCTAAATAAATTCTGACCCTACTATGTACTGCTTTCAGTTAGATGACACATCTTTATTCACACATTTCAATTAGTGTTAATTCCTCACTAAATTCCTAAAGTGGGCTACTTCCAAGCCTGTTGCCCCTAAACCAAAAAAATTCACACTGCCTTTTTTGCTACCCTAGTTAATGGCAATATTTTCACATGATACGATGTGATTGTTACTACATTTTGTATTAGACTTTCTCATGTTCTTATTCATGTTGTGCACGCCAAAGAAATTTTGCATCAGCTCTGCTGCACTCTGCAGAATTCTTTGGGGTATGTGGTAGTTTTGCGTGTCTGGGAATCTTCCATCTGGCTAGTTTGGGTTTCCTAAACACCATAAAACCCTGCCTGTGGAGATTGTGTATCTCTTATGGGCCCCATGGAGCTTATAATCTGCTTTTAATCATTGCATGAGGCAGCCAACACATCAGTCCTCATCAAGCAGTTTTTTCCATGTTGAATCTCCTTTAATAATTTTTATGCAGTTCTGAAAGTCCAGAACTATTGCTAATTTTCATGGTTATCTTAGACTGCTATAAGAGTTGTCTTCCTCAGTTCCCCATTTCTTTCTGTACAAACTCTCATAATCACTGACTTCTGTGGCTTGCTATAGTGAGTAAAAGATTCTTAGCACTTTGCCCTCACTCGTTCATCTTTTGAACTTACCCACCAGCATCTGTTTATTAGTAAACTACAGGTCACACCCTTAACTGGGACAAATTAATGCAACTCAGTGTGACATAGCAAAGGTAGTTTGCTGTAACTAAGAAACTAGCTCCACATCTACATTCTTCAACAAGTCACCAGAACTTACTTTACATTTCAAAATGCCAGCACCAATTAAATTACTCTCTATATGATATTAAAAGATTACCAACTATTCAATCCCAGCAGAACTTCACAGCACCAGGCAGCACGGTGGTTTTCATTAAAGCAAAATCACTTTTGACATCTGCTAAATTGTTAACTGACACAAATCATTGAAACTACTAGTATCTCTGAAGCTGTACTCCTAGCCTCTCGTAGATAATGTGCTGATCTGACATTCATCAGAATACAGTTAAAAAAAAAGCGCAGCCCAGTTTTAGCAGGGAAGTCTGAACATTTAAATTTAACACCTCAATAAAGTATGACATTAAATTGTATTTATTGTTTTGAAATATGAAAATTAGAGAAATGTATCTCTAAAATTTTAAATAAAGCCAGACAAATTATGTGACATTTGGTGGTTCCTCCAAAACAAATAGCTTTAAGTCTCAGTGAATGCAAAACTTGTTTCTTTTGTGTAGTGCTTCTGCCTGCAAATTCTAATTAACTAGCTCCATTCTTATCTACAAGGAGTGACTGAAAGCATACAAGCTACAATGTATACTTCAACTAAATATATGTAGGTATGATTTTAAAAGGGAGATAAGTAGTTAACAACATTTGCATGTTGCAAAGAGGCTCAGTTTGTACAATAATTCAGAAATCTTGCTTTTAGCCTGTTCCCTTGCATAGCTGTGCTGTACTGAATACAATCTGCACACTAAAGATATCATGTTTGCAGTTAAAAATCTCCAGGGACTTTAGACCCATACATAAAGATACTTATTTCACTCTTTTCTGAGACACTGACCTGTATCCTCATTTAAAAAATGAACACCACATCTTTATGTTATTAAATCTTTGTTTTGATCTATTAGTATTCACCAAAGTGCCATTTTACACAACCCCACACTGAATAGGCAAGGCTGGAGGTAACCATCTGCAGCTTTAGAGTCTGCGTTTGAATTGATGAAAAGAGCTTTGTGTTTTCATTGCCAAGTTTGATTCTTCCAGTCATTAGACATTCCCCTCAGATCGCATCAATGAAGCGGACTCTCTTACACCCATGTGTTAAATTCTCTTCTCCTCATGGTTTCCTTTGCCAGTTATACTCCAGAAAGACTACTGGGTCTTAGCCACATTCTTCTCACAGCTGTGTCAAAAAAGAGCATCACAGCATCATCCCAAAATCCATATGTGTATCTGGTCAGTCCCCTGTCGGAGGGTCACCTCACATTGTGGTGCGATTATTCAAATATTCATTCTTGTTCTTGAACAGCGTTGCTCAGATCGTTCTGGGAAAGATTAGGTCCTCCAGCCAGCACTGGAGAATGTCTTGGACGTTGATGTGAAACACACGCAGCTCCCGTACTTGGAAGGCAGATGAGTTTTACTTACAGAAAAGGGGGACTCTAACCACTTAATAAATGCTTGCTTCTTAGTTCTTTCTATTCTTGTATTCTTTTCAACTGTGTCAAATACTGGTAAGAACTGCTTGTTTTTGTTGTGTCATTGACTGACTTATTTATCAGCATCAGTTAAAGATCAAACCTAAGTGAGCAACTACGAAAGCAGAGAAAGCACGTTCAGAAATGCTGGACAGAAATCCAGGGCAACTCAAAAAAGGGTGTGTTCCAGTAACAATTAAAGTTAGGTGGCTGAAAAATCACATCTTAAGAGGTAAATCTAATGTTATTAAGGGTAGTACGGCAATTTCCTTTGATAAAACTATGTGCTTATTAAGAAGACTGCTTAGTTTTCTTTTGTTTTCAGTCCACTGAAGTATTTTATGCAAATCTGTAACTCTCCTGACTCCTTTCTTAAAAGAAAAAAAAAATCCAGTCAAAAGAAAAGGTGTCTTTAATAAACAGTTAAGGACAAATGAAGTAAGAATTTCTGCCTTACATCACCTACATATTTGCTTCGTTCATAGTAAGAACTACCTCGATGCAGCGCACAAGCAGGACATTTCTCACCATTTATGCTTATTTTCATACCTGTATATTTTAGCATCTCACCATTACTTTGTGGATTTGTGTTTACTTTTAGAGGATTACACAGAAATTCTACATGCGCACCCTCCGCTGCCACCTTACGCAGCTGCATGAGTGAGCAAGTGTGACTGTGCTCCCACCCAGAAAACTACACTTTACTGAGCTAGAATCATTTGATTGTGAGAAAAAATAGAAGCCCTCAATACACAAATTGCATTAAAATTCACTCCAGCTCCAAAGCTGTTGCAGAAAACCAGAACATTTCCTGGAGAAAACACATCAAAAGTGGCCTCAGCCTTTACTGATAATTGGCTAATATTGATTTGGTATTACATTAGAACCTCCTCTGATCTCACTGACATCACTCAATCCCAGAGGTTCCAGCAGGAAGGACGGTTTTAAAATGTTTTGCTTCCTCTGCTGGCAGAGGCATTAATTAATTCATAGGCTTTTCCAGGCACCTTCTCCAGGTCAGCCCCATTTCCCTGATGGGGCTGCACCAGCTGGCTCCTGGCTTCTCAGGCAGGACACTTGCAGGGGGCCTGTGGCATCGAGCCAACACTCCCGGGGAATTCTTCACTGCTGTCATAATTCTTTGTTTGTAACCATGAATTAGAAACATTAATTAAATATTGAAAGCTATAGTCATAGCCATTCTACAGAGTATAGGTTAAAATATTAAATATCTTGCAGATCTTCATAATTTCCTGTTGAATAAATATGTCCTGTGTTATGTGTGTGCATACATGTATTTATTTGCATACACCACACAGTTAAAACGTGTATTTGCTTTATAAACTAGAATAGAGCTCTCTAAAAAGTCTAATGTGCATTTTGTTAATGTTTCAAAATCAAAATAGATTCAAACAATGCTTTTACATCTGTGGGGTCATTCCCTGAACAATGTCATTTTCTGTTTCATACAGGACGGCGAATCATCTTCACAGGCAAGAACACACAGTCGCAATTTATATCTCACACTGCAGTGAGCCTTTGTGAGATTTCACCCTCCCTCCATATAAACAGAATTTTACTATATCCAAGTTCTCTATAAGCAGATTCCAATATATCCCCCTTCTGGTTCACAGCTGCTGTTTCATGTGGGAGAGAATCCAGAAATTTTTTAGATGCTTTGTGTCCTGACGGAAAACACAGGACCACTATTCTGACTTGGATCTCTCATTTAGAAAGCAACAACTGCAGGTGGGTACACAAATGGCTGACATGATGGCAATGCTACGGAGAAATTACAGCTCTATTTCAAGCTCTGTATATGATGCTGAATGCAAACCCTGAAGTTTTTAAGAATATTAAAAATTCTTTAGTGTTGCCAGAGAACAGATTAGCAAAGGCATAGTGAACACCAGTAAATTATGTGGTATGAAGATACAAAATACAACCTTTTTCAACATTATTTTAATTATTATAATTATATTCTTTCTTAATTAAGCTCATAATTATTTTCCTCTTCTGATTTTTAACTGTTGCTATATTATTCAGGTATTTTACTAAATAATACTCAGGAAATACTTTGCTCGTATGTCAGAATTCAGTTTTACTTGAGCATTTAAAAGAAGTCGAGAAAACAGATGTTTTAGAACCCTATTTAGGCTATGAATTGTAGTGTCACATTTTAAATCACAATCAACATCCTCTTAAGACAGTGCTAATAATTAATACTATTGTAATTAATATCAAGAAGCTTTTCCATCGACAAGTTTATAAATTGTCAGTTCCCTTTTTGAAACGTAGAACATCCTACATCTTTGAAATAAAAAGCTAAGCTAACAAATGAGTTCCTGCCTAATTGCCAAACACTGATTTGTATGAAGCGGTTGAGGTTACAAAGAAATTGGGAATTCTCAGCCTGGTTTCCCTGCTGATGAGTACGAACTGTCTGTGTAGCTCTCCCAGAGGTGTCAGAGGAATCTCTATAGTGTCACACAAGGGTTCTTAGCTCAAAGTAAACACACTTTCCACAAACTCAGCTGCTTAATCTGTTTGCAGGTTGAATTATAAGATGGGGGTGGATGACTCTGGGTGCTGGGAAGATGCACAGAGCATTTCCACAGTTTCTTGGTAGAAAGGGCACGCCATTGTCATCAAAAGACTTCACCCAATTGTTTAATTTTGCTATAGGCTCAATGGTCTGATCTTAGCAATAATGAAAACTAACCTGACCAAAATTTTCCCAAGTAGAGTAGCACGTTAAACTGTGTAAATTCTTTTCACTAGAATAGTGCATGACCAACACTTTAATTCAGGTTGTGGCTGCACTTCTACTCTAGCCACCCTGCTTACATGAGATTAAATAAGACTGTTTCACTAAAAAAACAAAACCAAAACCCAAGAAACCAAATATCTTCACTTAAATATCTGTGGTTAGGAGATGTTTATAAATTAAAGAAATCAAATAAAATAACAACTTTAAACAATGCACAAAAAGGTTTAGTCAATATTCTCTTTAATGTGCTGTAATTATTTTTCATAGTTTTTTTTTAATCAAGTATGCACCTGCTGAAGTTTCATATACACCTAAGTGTTCAGAATAAAGATTTGAATGATTCTCAAACAAACACTGGAGGTTTTAAAGAGGTGATGGGAAATATGTATTTTCATATATATATATAGCTATCGAGTATATTTTATGTAGTTACAAATAAATTAAAAAGTTAATAGATAATAGTATTAAAATAATAATTAATATTATATTCTATATTTAAGAAAATACTAATATAATAAGGAATAATGAAAATAATAAAATAATTTTATATGTATTTTATATAGAAAAATATAATATATGTTTTAATAGGAGAACTCAGAATGTATTTTTTTTAAACAGGAGGAACTCTTGTTAGGTTCTTGCAACATATTATAAACCAATTCCTGGCTACTCTGGAAATATGCTGCAGACATTTAAGTTAAAGACAAATATGGACTTACAGGAAAATTCGCATTAGTTCAGCATCGACCACCTTGGAAGGGTCCAAGAGGAGTATTTGGCAGCTGATGAATGTAATGCAGAGATGAGAAGTGCCAGACTGTGAAGAGGCTCTGCCTACACATTTGCCTATGTCCCAGCAACCAGACTTTCAAAGGCTTAGGTGATAGTAATAACAATCATGACAATAAAGACTTCAGGAGAGATGAACTTCAGGTTTTGGAGTTCAGTAACTTTTTAACAGGGACTCTTATGATGGGAAAGAGAATACAACCCCCATTCACCAACTCAGAGTTTTCCAGTTGGTTTCAGTGAGATTTTTGAAGCCACCCCTAAACAACCCCATCAGCATTTACCTTGGCGTGAAACTTGCCAGCTGTGTAACAGACCAAAAATGAGAACCTTAATATTCTACTATGCAATTATAAAGGCAAATATTCTGTTGCCACAGGATTGCCATGAGGTAAAAAGACAGTGGAAACCATTCATAGGAGATGGAAACTTTCTCTGTGCCTTGCACATGTAGAAAGCAGTTTCCATAACAGTAATGACAGGCACACTGAATTGCGTAATACTTTAAAAAGTAAAATTATCAGCTTCACACTGAGTAAATAATGAACTGAATGGCTGACAAAGAAGGAATAATTTTAAAGGAACTTTCCTGAGTATTGCCACACTTTCAGTCATAGACAAAATACCAGAAGAAACCACATTAATTTGGTTTTCAACTGCAGTTTTTCTTAAGAGAAGGCAAGTGACTTACTTCTGAACTTTTTCATTGGCCTCCTGTGAAGCCTCCAGGGCTTTCTGGAGCTTCAGCTCTGTGTCCCTTTGCTCTGACCGAGCTTGCTGCAGCTGAGCTGCCAGATCTTCAATCTGGCCATAGGTAAGGGTCACAACATCCTCCCTGCCTTGCAGTCCACCCTCAGAAGTACCAAACACACAGCTATGCTGGTCCTTCAGACTCATTCCTTCAGACAAAGATTTGTATAAGCTGGAAAAAAAAAGTATATATGTTATTAAGTTTCAGTCTAAGGTTGAGCTGTAAGAATACTACAGTCAGTTCAATTACTATTTTTAATATGATCATATATGGATCCACATGCACTAATACCAAAACACGTTTTATTTCAAAAGTAACAGAGAACAAAAAGATCATCCCATTTCCACATGGGTCTTCTAGAAGTATATAACAGCTATCAGAATTTTAAAAAGTCAAAAACCTTTTCAACAAAACTTAAAAGGTAGTATTTTCAGTTGTAGCATCTTCCTGATCACCTTTGAGCTGCAGCAAAAGTTGTCAGTGTGATTTACATGAAGCTGAATTAACCACTGTAAGTTACTGTAACTAACTTGTGTTACACAGGACCCTCTTTCAGCAAGCAGACTCACCAACTAGAGTGGGTTTATTTGCAAAATTGCAGGTTTTTTCAATATAATGAAAGGCATAAAAATGTTACAATGCAAAAATGAAAAGCATTAAATCAGCAAGACTACTTAGAAATATGAATGTTTTGCACATGCTAACCAATTCTAAAGGTCCTTGGTCAATACTTTTGTGAGAGAAAACTTAAAATATTTCTTGATGCTGGTATAAATAAGGTAGTAACACTCGTACTAGAATACACTGTGTCTTCAATAGCCTCTCTGTAGTAGAGCATCCTACTTTTATCACAGGACATTTCAATATCTGTAGTGTCGTCCACCATAATGTCTTGCAAAGTCCTTTCTGACCCAGTGTTTTGGCTTCACTCAGGCAGAAAGTAGACATGCTTATCATCTGTTTCACACTGAAGTGCCATGGATTGATATTCAACCCATTCATTTTCATACATGATGTTGAGGTACAGTCATAGAGATACTAAATCATAGAGCACAAAAATAATACTCTTTCATTGTACAAACCAGAATACAGCACTATATGCTTTGTACTTGTGTGCCAGAAAATTCTGGACAAACCAAAGGAAGACCAGAAATTAAAACCAAAATTGAATAGGGTCTTAAGGCAATAGATTCATGAAGCAAAAAGCAACAAATATGCCTGGATCAGCTAACAGTAGGTGTGGAAAATAAGCAAAACCAAAGATATTAGACAGATAAATAATGAGAAGTTGAAAAAAAGCAGAATAAAGAAGAAGATGGTGCATCAGGTAAAAAATTCTCAATTAAGCCTGTTGACTGTGGAATTATTTCCCAAGGAAATGAGTAGATAGCCAGTTGCTCAAGTTATTAAGGTGCAGTGGTAGAAATCACGTTAATAGCTAATTACTAGGGGAGGAGCCTGCACCAGCAAGCTCTTTGTGGAATTAGCAACGATTGCTTCCCATCTCTTCACGGCCATAATTCATTGGTGAATTTTACACCAATGGAAAAGGACACTGGTAGTAGAAGAAATTCATGGAAGACATTAACAACAAAAGTGATGGCAACAGGATATCATAATGAGCAGTGTTTTTATAAAAATAGTTGAAGTAATTTCAAAACGACTTCATGAATATCAGAAGCTGTTGCTGCATTGATGAATATGACTTGAGACCATTCCTCTGCCTGATGACCATGCAAGTATCAAACACTACTTCAGTGTGGATTTCTAGTAGCAGTGCAGACTGATTGCAAGACTCAAGACACAGTCTGCATGACAGCTGCTAGTATGCGATAGCGTATTTTCTTCCTTTCCAGTTTACTAAGGTGTTTGTATGGAAAACACGCTTCATTCTGACAGCCCATAGAGGAAAATCATATACAAGCTAAAATATAATATACATAGACAAGCAAAATATGGATGAACTAACAGAAATCCAGAAGCGAAAAGGTCAGAGTGTTGATATATCATTACGCCTACTACCTGCAGTTGTCTGAAAACAATGTGAAGAACCTTTTCAATTAAATGAAGACATATTGAAAATATAAATATTTATAAAGGGACATTAAAATCCCTGGAACAGACTCATTAAAAATAAAATTACTTCAACAGTGTATAAAATTTACTGACTGAAGTTCCACTATGGTCAAGCATTGATCACCATGGAAAAATACAAAGGCATGCAAATAATGCTGAAAGCTGGTTACCGAAATACCACTGCTGCCCACTTCTTAAACACCTGGCACAAGATTAAAAGAAAAAAAAAATAGATGAGAACCTGAACTATTCAGTGAATATATGGATCCCTGATAAATGATACCTTTTTTTAGTCCCTTTTGATACTTATTTTTAAATTCCTTCACTAATGTCCTGAAGATTATTTCTTCAAAGAATATTGATTCTATAAGTCAAAAATAAATGGGAGTTCTAGGCCTGAAGAATGGGTCACAGAAGCATTCAAACAATTCCTTGACTTAAGTAATTCATCTTCATAGTAAGCCTTCGGCTTTACTGAGGCAGCACGGCCCCTTTCCTGCTTCAGCTTGGGTCTGAGAGCCTCAAGGACCCACCTTAACTGTGTCCAGACAAAAGAAAAAATGACATGTGACAATGTCACATATGCTGTTCCTGCAGATAGCAAGAGGTTTCCTCAACCCCCAAAGTCAGAGCAGCTTCAAGCCTGCTAAAAAATTTCACCGGTTGTAACTGCACCCAGAGGGACTTGACTTTGGCTGAAAATCAACAGCATGAAGTGCTGTTCTTATAACACTTTTCTCCTTGCCAGGCATACTTTTGCTGCAAGGTGGGAAATGATTTTCCACCTGAAGCAATTACTGAACAACACAGAGAAACCTTCCACCTAAAGGAGGAAAAAAACCCAGCAAAAAACAAACATTCCCTATCCGTTCCCTCCCTCCTCCCTCAACCCAGTGATAAACATATCCAATGTTCCCAAAGGCATGTAGGTCTGACCTTGGTTTGCACCACAAATGTTTCTGACACTCAAGTTCTGGAGACCTCTCAGACCTCAGCCTGCACTCAGGATGGCTTTGAAGAGGGTCCCTTCACATCGCTGAGTGCACTCAAGGGCCAGGCAGCATTGATACCCTGAAAACACTACCCCAAAGTTGCTGTTAGGAAACACTGCAATAAGACGATATTAAAAAAAAGCCCATAAGACCTAGAAGGACTTTGACATTTTGCTGTAAAGCAGAGGATATAAAATGGTCAAGTTTGCAATACATGTGAGTCAGGAGCCTGACAGCTGGTAGACTTGTAACTAGATGGCATTGCCCTACCATAGACAAATATTTTACTAGCTTTCCTTCCTCTGCAATTACATGAGTTAAGAGGACTGTGTTTTCTCTTCAGTACAACCACCCAAACATCTCTCACTAATTTAACTGAAAATAGCAGCTGTGTTAGACTGTGTGACACACAGGCCATGTTACAACAGTAGTGCAAGTTGCACATAATGCAGAGTATGTTCTTTGCTCTGTCACAGTCCATCACAGAGTGTCGCTCTGTCATGTGTGATGTACCCATGTGTCCTTAGTCTAGGATGAGTTCAGGCATCCTCTTTCTTTTATATTCTCTCACCAAATCCCATAATAAGCACTTACTGAGCAGAGCCCACCACTGATATTCTTCTCTGTGGCCGTTGGTAGTATAACCTCATAATTTTACAGGATAACACGTAGACAAATTAGTGCTGATCATGCATGTCCATACCATCGAAGCCCAATGGCATGTGAACATGGATCCGCAGTGAGCAGTAGGTTGAGTTTCAGTCCTCTTTCCTGAAATGTTCTAGAGACTCCTGTGACCCATACAAGTGTCCAAACAGCCTGGACACAAGATGATTCAAGCACAGGTCCACTATTTATAGTGAAAGTTTGAAATGATTATCACCCATCTTAGAACTTGCATTTTTCAACAAATACAAATTAAAGACCACCAGCAAATACATTTGCCCTCCTTGGGCCTCAATGTCTTCGTCTTCAAGAAAGAGCAATCACAATACTACCTTTGCAAGGTGCTCTCAACTTCACTACTAAGAGACTCATCACTGTTGAAAGAGCTGAGTTAGATGCAGCACAGTCTGAATTTAAGACAAAACTAAACCCAGATGTTCTTCTCATGACACCAAGCAGCAAACATATTCTTTTGGGCCACATTTTCACTCTCCAGGACCACAGCAGCATCCACACTGTTCCCCTGTGACTAATTTGGGAGAGGTAGTAAGGACATGGAGCAAGTGATTTAATCATCTGAGCCTTTCTTGATATTGAAGTACTGCTGAGACATGGTCTCAACAAGAAATAATCAGAAACCATACCTCCATTACAAACCCTTCATTTACAGAGTGGCACATTAATCAAACGTCTCCAGACCAGTTTGTGCAGCCACTGGGCAAACTGCTGAGATCGCACAGCCTCACGTGACAGTGACACACGCATGACACCACCTGTCATTCTTCACATTGACTGCACCATTAAATGGTCCAGGCCCCCACAAAACTAGTTTCTGGATTAATAACATCTGATTAAAACAGAGCAAAACATGTGTGATACTGATGAGTAGAAAGAAGCATTTTTGAGTTTTTCGCAGCTGTGGTACTATCCTCTTCAGCTGGATCCACAGACCTCTATTTAATAGTTTGTAGCTAAAAAAGGCACCTGAATTTCCTGAGCACCTGATGCACCTAGAGCTGGGGCCTCTGTTATCTCTAGTAGATTAATTAGAGTCTGGAAGGTGATAACTTCGTATTAGCTTTTTTCACACTTACATCAACTCTCAGATATAGTGCATCTGAGTTGACAGAAGAGACATACTTGATATACGTTAACATTAATTACCTATCTTTAGGGTTCAACAATGTACCTTGTGTTAATTGCAAGACACAGACTCATAGGTTCTCAAATTTCTTCCCCGAATTAGGGGACCGTGTTTTCAATACAACTGCAAGTATTGTGTATACTCTTCACAGTTTTACTAGAATACAATTTATTTCTAGAACCAAGCTTGCCATAAAATTTTCCTGTCATGTTTTGACAGGGAATTGGCTGTACTAGCATAGCCTAGCCTAGGCATTCACACAGTTCAACTATCCAGCCCTGAAGAGTTGCTTCTAAGTAAAATTAATCTGAAATTTCAAAAATAATCTTATTTTGCATGGTGTTTATTATAGTAGAAGTTACGAGAAGGAATTTTGCTATCTTGTATCTTTTCTTTATTGCCAATTCATATGCTTTGGCCATTCTTAAATATTTGCCAATGGCTTTAGTTAACAAAATAACTTTAACTTACTATTTGTAATCCTGTAGTTATTCCCTACAGTAATAGGTAGGGAATAGGTTTAGGTAACACTGCAAATACAGAGGGAACCTTATCTATTAATCGAAGATAGAACTGGCATCAAGTCATTGAGAGTGACCTCAGTATTTGAATATAAAGGATGTTTAAGATGGTGCCAGCAACTCCATGCTTTACTGTGTATCACCCAGCCCCGTCCGCTTTGCCCAGGCAGTGTGAGCAGCACAGCCAGAGGCAGGGAGGGGGGGCACAGCCGGCTCCAAAACAAGAGGCATTTATTTTCAGCTTCCCAGTCCCCAGGGTTGAACTGGCAGCCCCTGTGCCTCTTTGCTGGCTGCCGGAGGCCACTCGGTTGACACGGATCACTGAAGGCGTGTGTACGTGGGTGGTGCAGAGCCAGCGACTCTGGCTTTGGGCCAGCAGGGAAATTGCCTATGTCAGGGATTTGCAGAAACACAAAGTTGGTGGAAAAGAGATGGAGGATCTTGTCCTAAAGGTCACGGCCATTTATTTTTTTTATACTTTGAGTATGTTTTTGACAACATCAGTTTTAAGAACAGTGCACATTTTTCCTCAAAGCTAAAGTAGATTAAGAAAGCAATCACTCTGGTTGTGCACTAAAATAATAGAGCTGCTGGTATACCAACTAAAACAGGTAGAAAATAGATGCAGTATTTATTACTTCTTTCCTTTTTTTTTGCATCATCTCTTACACTGAAATCAGGGCATTATGACACAGGTGAACATCAGGTCTTCTGAGCAGGTGTTTCAGGATCAGCTACTGCAGCTCCATATACCCACCAACCAACCTGGCTCAGGTGGCAACACCTTCAGCTCCCACAGACCTGACTGTGCAGCAAATCGCTGGCTTGAACCTTTACTCTCCAAAATGCCAACCACGGAGATCTTTCCTGATGACAAAGAATGTACACATTCAAGGGTCAGGCATTTCTGCTAGGAGCCTTAAATGACATCTCCTGTCACTGTAGTTTTAATTTAGATTTTCCTGCATAACTAACAAAAAACTAATACAGACTTCTGTGTTGGAAATTATGCATGAAGTTAAGGCTAATTTGGTTTGTGTTTTTGCAGTTTCTCACTGGTGAGGATAATGGCTTCTAACTTCCATTTTACAGAAGTGACTTACACACAGACCATTTTATTTGAAATGAACAAAATCCTTCTGCAAAAAGTAGTAATACTAGTGAGTCACCTCTTGTATTATATAAACTGCAACAATTCAGATGAAACAAATAAGAATTCTGATCCTGAAAACTGAAACAGCCAGTGAAGCATCCACTCAGTGCAGAGGGATACTTCATATATACATCCATATATACATCTATACTGACTAAATCTGATAGCACTGATATATATCATAATGCAGGCAACAGAATCACCTGAAAACAAGCTCAATATAATGACTATGTGCTGTTGACTTTTATTTTTGTCTCCAGGGAATAGTGTTTACTTTGCTTTGAAATTTATATGAGTGATTTTGTTATGTGCCTTTTTTAATTAGTCTGAAGGAAAGAGTCATTTGAGAAAGAGAGCGGAAATCAATTCTGATTCGATAGTGATTGCTACTGTGCGATGCAAACTGTGTGTTCTTTCTAATTAAATGTAAACATGTGCAGTTCTAAAGTCCAGCAGTGATGACAACAACTACTAGAAAGGGTTGCTTAAGCCCTGGTCAACTGATACTTGTGAACCTTTTGTTCGTACCGTAGGTGAGCTTGTGCAATCTGTCGCAGGGTGAATGCCAGTTGTAACTGACTTTATTTTAGGTCATCTTCAGAGAAAAGACTTGACAAGAATGTGGAGCGCTCTGTAATACCTCCAGTTACCCATTAACTATGTCCTTCTGATAGCTAATCAATAGCATTGCATGGAGCCAAACACACTGCACTGAACTGCCCCTCTTCCAAAAGCCAAGTCTTGGTAAATATTTAATGGCAGTAAAGGTGTTTTGACTCTTATCAATCTGATACGTTAAAGAACTCTTGAAAGAAACTTTATCTTGCTTCTCTCTGCATAAATAATTTGTTCAGTTACAATTTTAGTCCTATGCAAAAGCACTTAATTTAATGATCTTATGCATTTAAATCAAGGCTTTGGACAGAGAAAATGTAGTTGCAATCCACGAGTCACAAAATAAAGAAAAATCAAAGTTTATTTCCTTGACAAAATGCCAACTAGAAATATACATCAAGGAACCAAGCCCCTTATTCTGTAGTAGTAAATACTGTGCCAGACTTGCTCAAAACCTGTTATACAAGTGCGCATTTGAGATTTTCTTACAAGGCTTCAGTTTCTGTAAAATTCTTAACTCTCATCCACATCAAGATGGCGGGGGATTTTTAGCTTCTTTTCACTATAGGAAAAACATCTCTAAAATAGTTATACTAAAATCCAGAAACTTTTTGCTCCCATACAATGAACATTCTCATCTTCAAGTGGGTATATTCCCAGCTAATGAGTTTTATTAAGTGTTTTCCATTTTCTATTTTTCTGTGCAAAGCAGTTTGTCGGGATCATTAAGCAAATACTTTCATCCTGTTCCTTTAACACCTAGTGCGTGTGCCCCCTGCTACAGCCAGGTAGGATCCAAATGTCTCCTTAGAGACTTAGATAGGTTTATTCCGTGCCTCTGTGCTAATGTCACAGGACAGAGGATGGAGGAGTCTCCTGACCTCCTCCCCCAGCACAGTATTCCAGCCTTCTCTGCATGATCCAACTTCAGTATGAGCCTAAGTATTCTGAAGAAATGATTCAGCAGTGGATCCAAGCTTTTTCCTGGAAAATAATCTGGGAATAAAACATTGATAGTGTTTCAGTTTCCAAAATGTGAATCACCATAAATGTTTTCCCAGAAGTATAAGCATTATTTTTTCCCCAGTGTTTAAAAGGCCTCTTTAGTGCTCTTGATGCCATTCAATAGATTTCAAAAATAAAGATCAGGGGAATAATTCCCAAACACTGGCATAGATAAACTGAACAGCCTGGAGTTTTCAAATCATTAGTAATTGGCTTCAATGAAAACAGTATTAATTAAAATCATAAAAGCATATAAATCAATCAAGCAGTAAAGCGCATGGCACCATTCAGGCATGACTGGCTGAAGAAAGCCTGTTACTAATAAGCTCAGAAAATATCTTGTACTTAATACAATGTTATCTTTCTAAATCAGACATGATCATGAATTTTATGGCTGTCCTGATCTGCTATTGTGATCGCTTGGCTTAACTCCCCCACTGAACCAGAAAAGCATGAGACGAAGCTGTCTTGTACCCAGGGCTGGAAGCCAGCCCTGCCTTCCAGCATGGCCAGGAACATCCAGCTGAGTAGATAGAAGAGTCTCTCCAGAAGAAAGCAATTAAAAGATACACAAAGAATGGAAACGTGTTTCAAAGATGGAATAACCAAATACATATGGAATTTGAGAGAGGGATGATCTCACGGATGAGCTGAGTAGCACTAAAGTTAGAAACCCTCAGTGTGACTGACCTGGGAAGCGAATTCACATGGGGCTCTGCCCTCTTAGCATTCATTTCTTGCTGAATGATTCAGCTGGTTAAAAATCTTCAAATGACTTTTAGAAAAAGTTCAAAATATACCATGTTTTTAAATTTGAGGAGACTTCATTCCTGCCCTAGGAAAATGAAGCAGAGACTATTTGAACAGTTTTGTCTGCTTTTTCTCAAGGTGTTACTGAAAAACATATTAAGCAACTCTGACCAAAGACAAACAAGGTGTCCTGTGCTCCAGTATAGGCCCAGCTGTGGTCACCAATGTGCTAAGAAGCAAGGTGCCCCCATGAACTCTAGGTGAGTGTGCCTAGCGCACGGCTTTCCCACTCTTCTGGTACCGTGCACAGCAACACATGCCACTCTGAAATGGCAGGTGAGTCACTAGGAGGACTGCATGTGCTGCAGCCTGAAAACCTTCCTCCAGACTGGTGCAGACACCCGTAATGTCTACTTCAAAGCTATCTTGGCTTCTGCCATACAGAAATGCAGTTGGTTTGGGGATTGCTATGCAGATATATGCTTTGCAATTCACCTCCTGAAAGCCATGTAAGTAGACACAACGGCAATGTATCGCTACTCAGTAAGCCATGTCCCACCCAGCTGCTGCTGCCAAACCCTTATTCATATAAATCATACAACTCCTTGGACAGTTAAGTGCTACGAAACAAGGCAGTTAAAATGATGGCTTAAATGATAAAGGGAACGCCTGGGAAATTTAATATAGGGGAAGTCTGCTTCCCTATTGTACCAATGCTTACTGAAGCAACTGGGCAGACTTGTCTGGGCCATTCTCCTTAATGTGAAACAAGGACACATGCTGGGGGAATGATTTAGTGGATTTGGGATCAGAGTTCTGTCTTGAATTCCCTCTTCTATTTCACATCTTCTGTGTGGTACTGAGCAAGTTATAACATGCCAACCTTAGCTTGCCATGCTAAAACTCTGAGTAAAGTGCCTTTCCCTTGCTTTTTGTCTGTCTTAAAGTCTAAGCTCTGTGGGCCCAGGATTGCTTCTTTGCTGCATCTGGAAACCTGAGGCCCTGATCGTGGTTCAGGTCTCAGTGCAAATTGTTATTCATGGGAAGATACAAAATAGTTAATTAACAGTGTGCATGTGTTGGCAATGCACATCAGCCTGGTTAACCTCAGCAGACAGATTAAGGTTCAGAACCTTTATGGAAAAAAAACCAACAGCTTCTTACAAGGAAGCCTCCTGCCTCCGCATTGCAGGTTCAGCCACTGTTGGCACCATGGGGTGCAGGCAGTGATAGCAGCCTCCTGTGCTTTGTTGAGCTGCTGTGAGCCCAAGGTCCTTGTTACCTGAGAAGATGCTCTTGGCTTCCTTCCAGGCAGAAGGGGCCATAAGCTGGATACAGCTCACCGACTGGAAGCCGAATCACACAACTGACATACCTTTTGAGAAGTGAGAGGTTAGACTGGCAGCTGCTGGAGAAAAATCAGTGAAGAGAGAGCTCCAAAGCATAGGGGTTGGAAAGTGGCTGAAAACGGATGCTGAATTGATTGCTGTACCCGAAAGCTTTAAAATCAGCTTCCCACACCTCTCTCTTCTTTTACACTCATGAGTTTTGACCAGTGGGCTACTGAAATCAAATCTGTAAAAGAATAATACTGTTGTGCACTTTAATTTAGCCTGAGTGAAGATTAAAACAACAGTTTTAACTTCATGAAGCAGGAGTTCACATGAAAAACTTCAGCTTTTTCTTTTTACCAGCATATTATTTCTCCACAGCTAGCAGGTAAAAGTGAAATACTGTAGCAGGAAATGTATTGGTTGCACTGAACCAAAGAATTAATTATTTTCTCAGAACCTGACAAGGAAACTGAATGAGTATGAAAGCTGTTGTGAAATCTAGCCAGCACTGAATTCAACAGTGTTCAATTCCTTATTTATTTTTTGAACAGGACAAGATAATTATTAGTATGAATACTGCTTACTGTGCTTATAACCATTGAACCAATATTATACTCTCCTCTGATAGAAGCAGTAACATTGCTTAAGAGGGAGAACTAAATTACTGCATCATGATAGTCCTCATTTTACTGTCACAACTGTAGAAGTATAAAAATGGATGATTTTTTTGGTAAAGACAATAGAGAAGAAGAGCTAAATGGAAGAATAAGTATTTCTGTACCTCCACCAAAGATCTTAGGATGGAAGTCTAGGTCTGCACTCTTCCTTTTTACAGAATATGATTGAAACAAACAGAATATGATGTTGGACAAGCCTGTACGACATTAAGATGCTGCATAGCTCAGAAGCAAGAGAAAAATAAATAATAAAATATGAACCTTGTTCCTCATCCTTCTCCCCACTCCTCTGGGTAAAGGACAAATTCACAGAACTTCTCCTTCCTCTTTTGTGAAAGCTCCTTCCAGTTCAATCTTCTTTAATGACAGTGGAAGTCATTAGCACAGTTCCTGCTGAAGACCAGGAGAAAGCCCAGTGAAAAATGACTTGAATTTGTTTGTATCAAGAAGCTAACAGCTATGGCCATCAGGAGGTGCTTCCACTGTTTTGAGTGTCTAGTACAACCACATACTTCCTGTAAATCTTTCTGCTTCTGGAACACCAAAAGAGGAAGAATGCAAGAAAATATTGCTTCATACACCCAAAAAGAAGAAAAAGTTCCTTCAAGACTAAAATGAAACAATAAATAATCTATATATTTGAAATTTTGACCTTAACCTTGCTTACCTCAATGACCATGGGATACGTGTGACACAAATCCTTCAGGGTAAATTTTGAATGTGATGTACAGAGTTTTTATCTTAATGAGATATGTAAGATCAGAACCTATGAATCAAGCCTACGATATGCCCCTAAGTTATTTTTCCATTGACAGCGGGTGAGAGGATGTCATTCCTCCATTTAATCAGGAGTTAAGGCATGTACAGCAATTCCTTATTTTCACAATATTCCTTCTGACAAAGATAACAACCGTAAGAATGATTCCTAGCTGGCTAAACCTGACATACAGGTTTTGTTAATAAAAAAATGCATGACTTAATTAATGAAACGGATCTATTAAGGCTGTCCCCCCCAATCTACCACAGTGGCCCCACCTACAGCTGAACTTCACATGACCTATCTTATGCAAAAAGAATTGTAATAACTTGCACTGGAAGCTGTTATAGAGGAGAGGTTTCTATGAAGAAAAAACTGACTCAGAAATGCATACAATGCCCCTAGAGGAGAAAGCTTAGTATTTTCACTTTTACTCAATGTTTTCTTTTATAGTGAATAATTGAAACAATTTTGCTAAACTGTGTAAAATTATTTCATCAGGAGTAATTACGTTTGATCTATTAGCACCTGATACTATCTATAGTCTAAATTGCTTGCATTCAATCCATGAGTAATGTCAACAGTATTAACGTCCATTATGGAAGCATTAGTTGAGTAAAAATAATTTTTAAATGTTAAACATTCTTGTAACCTTCCTACAGCATAATGTTCAAAAGATGTATCAGTATACCAACACCTTGTAGAGTTTTTTAAAGGCATGTTTTTACTTAAGTCTTCAAATTCAGGGTCTTTAAACTCACAAACAATTTACCTGTTTTGTTCTGGCAAGCATAAATCTATAGCAATCTATTCATTTTACATTCTTTTCTGCTCCTGTCTTGCTGTCCCACGCTAAATGGCTATCCAAATTCACCTCCATCAACTTTGGCAGGCTCAACACTTTCGCTAAACCAGTTTTTTCCTCTCAATCATAAAGAGCTGCATTGTTACAAACAGAAAGAAGGAACCCTATAACAAACTGGAACACAAGAGGTTCCACTTAAATTTGAGAAGAAACTTCTTCTCAGTGAGGGTGATGGAGCACTGGAACAGGCTGTCCAGGGGGGTTGTGGAGTCTCCTTCCCTGGAGACATTCAAGACCCACCTGGACATGTTCCTGTGTGACCTCATCTAGGCGTTCCTGCTCTGGCAGGGGGATTGGACTAGATGATCTTCTGAGGTCCCTTCCAATCCCAAACATACTGTGATACTGTGATTTCTACAACAAAGTTATATATATATATACATTCACTGATTTGACAAAACAGCTCTCCAAACCTGATCTAATGCAACCACTGGACTCACCTACCTGGAAAGCAGATACTCTTTTTCTCCCTGCACCCTCATACTTATTTCAAAGCTTTCCAAATTCTTGCTGCCTTTTTGCAGAGGAAATATTATGAACTGTTTGAGATTACATTCTCACTCAAAGCGATGAATGCCACAGTCTTCTCCAGAATAAAAAGCTACTTTCTCTCCTTGGAATAGTAACTTTACAGTAATTTAGAGGAAGCGGGAGAAACAGTTGGTCATTAAACATTAAATGTATTAATGGGGCACTCACAGTGTATGGTTTGTCTGGAAAAGGCAGTTCTGTACTTGCATTTCAGAAAGACTGCTGCAATACAATAGTTACTGTGATAAAATTAGGTTTACCCCACTTAACGTTTAGCAGAATCTAATAACGAAAACTTAAATCAATGTATTTTCAAAAAAATGCATGAGTAGCACCATTCACATCGTACAGCTTACAGCTAGGGGAATCGAGAGGCAAAGAAAAAACATTCCAAAAGAGGCCTTTTTATTCCCACTCCCCAAATGGAGACCTTTAGGACTTGGTGTTTTTCAGGGACTTGCAACTCCAGATGAAAATAATGACAAATCAGGATATTCCAAGCAGGAGCCCCCCAAGAACTTCATCAGCATGTAAAAATCATCCACTTCTCCAGACTCATGTCACCCTTGAATTGCTGCTCAGTTCTCTGGAAACTTCAGACCTCTGTATACGGATGGAGCATTCAGCAGCACTTTCCGGTTACATGGCATAGTTGGCAATGGAGCTTCTGTTCCTGTTCCAGCAGGGGGATTGGACTAGATGATCTTTCGAGGTCCCTTCCAATCCCTAACATTCTGTGATCCTGTGATTCTGTGATTCCTAGTGCTAGTTCTTCATGATCTATTGAGACTTAAAATCATGACACTTTGGTGAAGGCTTTGTGGATCTCCTTACTCTGAAGTTCTGACTCATTTAGGTGACAGGTCAACTTCCTAAATTTTAGGAGGTAGAACAGTAATGAAGTAACGGGACCACTTCAGAACACATCTAAATCAGTAGAACTCTTGAGTCCAAGGTAAATATACCTGTTCATAAGGAACTCCAGAAATGGATACATGTTCACTATGTCCTGAGTTTTCAGTGTAGACCTTTGTCTTGTGTGGCCTACTCTGGGGAAAATGAAGTATTTGTTTTGTCCAAGGAAATAAATTAGTTCCCAGGAATTTGAAAACCAGAGGTTAAAACCCTATGTCTAGAGCTATACATGTAGAACTAGGAAGAATGTGACCCAGTTCAGAATCCATTTTTGAGAGTAAAGTAGATGACAGGATGGTTTAAATGGTGGACAAAAAGGTTTTTGGGACACACAAAACAGATATTTTACAACAAATGAAAGCAAAAATCAGCTTGCAAAAATAATCAGAACCTAGAATTTGATGTACAAACCTTCAGAGGGAGACTGTTACAGAATCACAGAATGTTAGGGATTGGAAGGGACCTCAAAAGATCACTTAGTACAACCCCCCCACCAGAGCAGGAACACCTGGATGAGGCTACACAGGAATACATTCAGGCAGGTTTTGAATGTCTCCAGAGAAGAAGACTCCACAATCTCCCTGGACAGCCTGTTCCAGTATTCTGTCACCCCCACTGAGAAGAAGTTTCTTTTCATATTTAAGTGGAACTCCTTTGTTCCAGTTTGTACCCATTGACCCTTATCCTATCGTTGGTCATCACCAAGAAGAGCCTGGCTCCATCCTCGTGACACTCACCCTTTACATAGTTATAAACATTAATGAGGTCACCCCTAAGCCTCCTCTTCTCCAAACTAAAGAGACCCAGCTCCCTCAGACTTTCCTCATCAGGGAGTTGCTCCACTCCCTTAATCATGTTTGTGGCTCTGCACTGGACTCTCTCAAGCAGTTCCCTGTCCTTCTTGAACTGAGGGGTCCAGAACTGGACACAATATTCCAGATGCGGTCTCACTAGGGCAGAGTAGAGGGGGTGGAGAACCTCTCTTGACCTACTAATAAGACACCCCAGGATACCATTGGCCTTTTTGGCCACAAGGGCATAGTGCTGGCTCATGGTCATCCTGCTGTCCACCAGGACCTCCAGGTCCCTTTCCCCCACACTGCTCTCTAATAGGTTGTTCCCCAACTTATACTGGAACCTGGGGTTGTTCCTGCCCAGATGCAAGACTCTACACTTGCCCTTGTTATATTTCATTAAATTTTCCCTGCCCAGCTCTCCAGCCTGTCCAGGTCTTTCTGGATGGCAGCACAGCCTTCTGGTGTGTCAGCCACTCCTCCCAGCTTGGTGTCATCAGCAAACTTGCTGACAGTGCACTCTGTTCCCTCATCCAAATCACTGATGAATATATTGAATAGTACTGGTCCCATTACCGACCCTTGAGGGACTCCACTAGATACAGGCCTCCAAGTAGATTCTGCCCCATTGACCACAACTCAGCCAGTTCAGCCAGTTCACAGTCTACCTCACTACTCTATCATCCAGTCCACACTCCCTCAGTATGCTGTGGGAGACTGTGTCAAATTCTTTACTGAAATCAAGGTGGACCACATCCACTGTTTTGCCATTATCTATCCACCTCGTTATGTCCTCATAAAAGGCTATGAGGTTGGTTAAGCATGACTTCTCCTTGGTGAAGCCATGTTGACTGCCCCTAATGACCCTCATATCCTTGGTGTGCCTTGAGATGGTGTCAAGGATAAGTTGTTCCATCACCTTCCCAGGGATGGAGGTGAGGCTGACCAGTCTATAATTACCCGGGTCCTCTTCCTTGCCCTTTTTGAAGACTGGAGTGACATTTGCTTTCCTCCATCCCTCAGGCACCTCTCCCATTTCCCATGACTTAGCAAAGATGATGGAGAGTGGCCCAACAATGACCTCAGCCAGCTCCCTCAGCACCCATGGGTTCATCCCATCTGGACCCATGGATTTATGGATGTCCAGATTCCTCCCTAACCCAGTCCTCATCAACCGAGGCAAACTCCTCCATTGTCCTGACTTCCTCTGGGGCCTCAGGGGTACAGGGCTCCTCAGGACAGCCTCTGGCAGTGTAGACAGAGACAAAGAAGGCATTCAGTAATTCTGCCTTTTCTGTATCTTCTGTCACCAGGGCACCCACCTCATTCAGCAGTGGGCCTACATTGCCTCTAGTGTTAGTTTTATCTGCCATGTATTTGAAGAAGCCCTTCCTGTTGTCCTTTACCCCTCTTGCAAGGTTTAATTCTGAGGAGGCCTTAGCTTTCCTAGTTGCCTCCCTACATCCTCCGACAATAGCCTTATATTCTTCCCAAGTGGCCAGCCCCTCCTTCCGTGATCTATAAACTCTCCTCTTCCACTTGAGCTTACCCAGCAGTTCCCTGTTTAACCACGCAGGTCTTCTGGCTCCCTTCCTTGACTTCCTACGTGTCGGAATGCTCTGATCTTGAGCTTGGGTGAAGCAGTCCCTGAATGCTAACCAACTATCTTGGGCCCCTTTACCTTCAAGTACCCTTTTCTATGGGATTTCCCCTAGCAATTGCTTGAAAAGGCCAAAGTTTGTCCTACTGAAGTCCAGGGTTGTGACTCTGCTTGGTATTCTGTTACTGACACATGAGATCCTGAACTCTACCAGCTCATGGTCACTGCAGCCAAGGCAGCCCTCAACCTTTACCACTTCAACCAGACCCTCCTTGTTAGTGAGGATGAGATCCAGCAGTGCTTCTCTTCTAGTTGACTCATCCACCATTTGTATCAGGAAGTTATCATCGATTCACTGGAGGAACCCCCTGGACTGTGGCTGGCTGGCTGAGTAGTCCTTCTAGCAGACATCAAGGTAGTTAAAATCCCCCATGACAACCAGGGCCTGTAATTGCGAGGCTGCTCCCAGCTGCCTGTAGAAGGCCTGATCTGGTGGCCTGTAATAGACACCCACAACAGTATCACCCCTGCCAGCCTGCCCCTTAATTCTCACCCACAGACTCTCAAGCTGCTCCTCATCTGCCTCTGGACAGTACTCAATACACTGTCGCTGCTCTCTCACATAAAGAGCAACTCCACCACCTCGCCTTGCTGGTCTGTCATTCCTGAAAAGGACATAGCCATCCATGACCACATTCCAGTCACGTGAGCTGTCCCACCATGTCTCTGCAATTGCCGCCAGATCATAATCTCCCAACTGAACACAGGTTTCTGACTCCTGCTTATTCCCCAGTCATTTATGGACTGAATTCTTCTATCCCATCCCATCCCATCCCATCCCATCCCATCCCATCCCATCCCATCCCATCCCATCCCATGTCGTCACCCGAAAATGGAAGGAGAGAAAAGAAGACAACTTGCGCCCCCGACTCTTCCACCAACCGTCCCAAGGCCTTGAAATCTTTCTTCATTCCCCTCAGACTACAGGATGCAGCTTCCTCCCCACCTGTCTGGAACATCAGTAGTGGGTAGTAGTCCGTTGAGTGCAGCAGGTTGGGGAGTGCCCTGGTGATATCCCTGATCCGGGCTCTGGGTAGACTACATACTTTTCTATGATGAACGTCAACTCTGCATATTGAGCCCTCTGTCCCTCTCAGAAGGGAACAGCCCACTACAATTACCCTTCTTTCTTTCTTATCGGAGGGAGTCTTGAGGTGTGGAGTCAACTGCCTCTTTCTATGTGACCTTGTAGGTGGGGCTTCCACCACATCCTCACCTACCTCTCCTTCGAGATCCAGGGCCTCAAACCTATTACAGAGGGGCACCTGGGGAAGCAAGGCAGGTAGGGAGGGGGGTTGCCCGCGACACCGAACTAAAACTTGCTTCTAACCCTCCTCATCTTTTTGATCCCCTACCTCTGCCTGACAGAGACAGGGCAGGGGGTGTTCCAGGTCTCCCCGCTCTGCCCAACAGGGCAGGGGGGTCCATCCCCTTTTAGGGGGTATCCCCCTGGGGCCTTTCTGACTGGCATGACAGGGAGTTACTCCACCAGTCAATCTCCTTCTCACACTCCCTGATGGTCCTCAGTGTCTCGACCTTCTCCTTAAGTTTCACCACCATGCTGAGGAAATCTTCCACCTGCTCACACCTCACTATGGGAAAAAGAAATGGAGTATGGCATTCTCTGGGTAACTATGGTGTGGGAGAAATTCAGTTGCCAGCCCCACCAAGTCCTGACAAAAGGAATGTGAGAGCTGTTCCCAAGGTGAAGGAAGACAGGCTGAACAATTTGGCTAACGGGATCACATTGAGCTAATGAGATCACCATGACTTGAGTTGCTCCTGTTGGTGTATGTCAAAACTCTGATGTGCTTTAAAATACATTCTCTTGATGCATTTTCGAGAGATCTTCAGATTTTGAGACTTGCATGGAAAGAGTCTATAGGGCAAGAATACTTCAAGTTCAGAAAGTTTACAAATTGTGAGATCAGTTTCTCCTCTGTCAGAGAAAGAAAAAAAAGAAACAGAAGGCTTGGATTTGTTAATATCTTCTTAAACAGACATTTATTACTGCTGCACTCACATAGATATGCAGAGGTTACAGACACTTCACATTTGCATAAGCCCCTGGTTGCTACCTCTCACAAGCTGGGCGTAGACAAGAGAACAAACCCAAACTGCGCAGCAGCACTGAACAATACTATTGTGTGTTCACGTTTGGCAAGCATTGACAACACTTGGGAATGCTGTAAGTAATATAACCGATTTCTAGAAGATCTGGAAAACTTGCTTAATGATCTTGGTTAAGGTACCCTGAAAATATTCTAAAGATGTTCCTGGGTCAACACGTAAGGTTCTAAAAATAAAATAAAAGCGGTCAAAATGATCAAACTTTGGTTGTTCCAGGGAGTGAGTGGCTTTCCAAAGGGGCATTTGCAGATCCCTTCTGACCTCCCTAAGTGCAAACTCAGGTGCATAAACTTACATATCCGAGACTGAAAATTTTGGCCACACTTTTTAATAGGCAGATCTGCTGGGAGGCCTCTTGTAACCAGATTTTTTTTCTTAAAGCCTTATATTATTGGACAGATACTGGCCCAAGTCCAATCCACAACTGCAAATCCAAAGAAACAGCTCAGAGCAAACCAGCAGCCTTATTAGCTTTTAAAGATTTCATTTTCAAGAACTCAAGACCCTTTATTGACTAATGAAAGGTTGGGTCCCCAAGCCCACAGACTGATGTTGCTTGGAACATATTTTAATCATTTTGGAGTGCTAGCAGCCATCTGTCTAAAGAGCTTTGATCACATAAATGCACTCTGAACTGCAGCTTCTTCTGACTACAAACCCTTTCCAAAAGTCAAAGGGAACCCACAGGCACGGCAACTTTGAGACAATTAAAGGCCTTGAGATGTGATAAGGTTGTTTTTATTATTTGGCACATCATTAGGTTTAATGACACTGCAGATAACAGGTACACTAAAAAGATACCATTGTCATCTGCTATCTTGTAACCGTAACATCCAACTGTGACTTCACTTTGTTTCTAACCAACACTTCTAATTTACTATGTTATTTTAAAAGAATAGATAAACAAAATACAAGGAATTTTTTTTCCTGCTGGAAATGCCAGAAATACTAACAACATAAATAAATAAAAAATAATACAAAATATAAATAAGCACTCTTTTTTTTTCCACTACTTTTTTGTTTGCTTGTTTGTTTTGTTTTGTTTTAATACAGAAGACAAGGAAACAAATCCCAAATAAACTATTTTATTCATAGTTCAGGCTACTGGCTTTTAGGCAGATACTACTTGAACGTAAGAGTCTAGTTTGACCATCACTGAATCCAAATTTACATTGAAAGGAGAGAGATCCCTTGCAGTTACAGCTTTTATAATGTTAACATTTATGAACAAATTTTACACAATTGCCATCATTATTTCCTACTCTAGCTCTTGAAACAATTTGGGCATCTCAAAACTTATTTTGTGGTGATCAGTGTTTTCAGTCTGGTGTCTACTGAATGGTATATACACATGCAATTAACCCTGAAAGCTTGGAAGCAACAACAATGCTGAGCATGAAAAAAAACTATTTAAATTATGAGAGCCATTTCTTTGCCATTTCTCTCAAAAATGGAAGCAGCAGCCTTACAAAAGTGGCAAAAAACTGCATAAAAATAGCTTTCTTGATGACAGGAGACACACAATGGTGGATTCTGTGTGGCAGACCATGACTTAGTTTGCTCCAATCTTCACTATCTTCAGTGGGTTCAACTCTGAGATTGCAGGACTTGCAGTTTTCTCTTCCTTCTGAGATGTGATTATTGGCCCTTTTACTCGTTTAGGACACTAGTCACCAGTTGCCTGGAGAAAATTTTACTGTTGTACAGTGAAATATTGTATTTTTCAATTCAGTAGTCTTCATACCAAGTGTGGCTAGTTAGCAGCATGAAGAAGGTGGAAGAATGAACTAAACACAACACTTCTGTGTTGCTCATGAAAACATCTGTAGGGTCGCCATGTTCTAATCTGCATCACTGATGCTGCACAGACTAAGAATAGAAGATAAAATCAAAATATGAAGTGGCTCAGGTAGGGGAAGAACTTCTTTAAACTTGCTTTGCTGTCAAAGAACATACACCAGTGATGATTCACTCAGCCTAACTGCCCCCATCTCCTGTGGCTTTTCCTTCCAAAGTTACAGCCAGAAAAGCTTCTCCGCTGTTGAGACAGCAGCTCTGTACAGCTGCTCCCATGCTTTCTTGGTGATGGTAGTTCTTTCTGTCATGAACGTATGAACTGCCGCTTATAAAAGCAAACTATTACTAATATGCTACATTTCAGTCAAATATTTCAGAGGCTCGGAATTGTTCAAATCCCAGCAGGCCCTCTTCTTCACTGGAAAACCGTGGCTGGAGCTTCCAAATCAGACCCTACCCTCTCTGACAATGACAGCCTTCACACCTATGTTAGAAGAATTACCCATACCAGATGAGTAACACACCATTATGTGATGCTGGACATAAAGTTAAAAACCTTCAGCTTCCAAAACACAAGCTTTCTATCACATGAGCTAGAAAAGCAGTTCATGAATGGAAAGCAAAAAAGGGAAAATTTTCCAGTAAAAGGCATCACGCATGTAGCAATTTAATAAAAGCTCTAACTTAAAAAGCAACTGAATAAAGAAAACACCTTCCTCTCAGCTTCTCTCTTTGTAAACAAAAAAGGTGGGGATTCTCATGGCTTGTATTTGGTGACAGGCATTTCTCATGCTATCTGAATTCCTAGATACTTCCTAACACAAGTTTTCTGTTGACTCCACTGCAAGCAGGGTTAAGCTCCAAGTAAGAAAAGTAATGTTATGTCTAGCACTGGCTGAAAATTGCTCATGTGGAAAGTCTTCTCACCAAACATTTTTTTTTTTTTTTTTTGTTGGCAGATATTAATTCCAACATTAAAAATATGTTGGCTTCCTTTGGCAAGTTTCTAAGTGACAATTTTCCTTTCACCTTGACATTTCAACTTGAAATGCTATTTTGTTTCAGTTCTTCAGCTGAAGAGAACTGAACTGAAACACATCAAAAATGAACATTTTTTATTATTGAATTGACATTTTAACATAAAAACGTGTCTTGTGAAAAATCAACAAAAAATAAAAGTCCTCCTGACAATGTTATTACTTTTTTTCTAAATATCATATTCATAACAAAAGAAATTCCCTTTCATACAATATTTATAGGGCAAGCTGAATGATTTTTTTTTGCAGCTTTAGATTTTCTTTCAAACTTCTCATGGGAAAATTTGTCTTTCAAACAGCTCTTATTACACACAGTTTTCCTGCATTTCTTTAACTTGCTCTAGAGAGGGCTGCTGCTTCTCCTTTATCTGTTTTCCTCCCTCATTTTAAAGTAGAAGCACCTGCATTTCCATGGTCATAGATCTTGAAAGGTGTTAGGGAAAATGGTAAAAATTCTTATTCAGTTTATACAAATAAAGCAGCTGGAACAGAGTTTAGTGATGTGATTTATCTATATTCATCCAGCATTCCAATGGCAGAATCAGCATATGTAGGCTCTGGTCACATACCCCTTCTACCAGATAACAGATTTCATAACCCTGCATATGCTCTTTGCAGATTTTTACTGTTTCTTTTGAGTATCCTTGCATTATACAGAATAGACATTAACTCTACTGATCTCAACATCTGAATTTTTACAAGTATTTCTATAGGAGTGGAATACTTTGTATTACTAATCTACTCCAACCTATCAGTAGCAGTCAGTCAGTTATTCACAGGTAGTTCATCCAGAGACTTTAAACCTTTCTTCCAATAACTCAATTTTATTAGGCTTTAACAAATTTGAAAAACAGTTCCTAGAAACCTTTAGCTATATACTTATTCCAAAAAGCACAGAACAAAATTACACTTCCTAGACTTTTCAGCTCACTGAGAAACCAAGGAAGTCATAACAGAAAACCACAGACAGTGGAGGTAAAAGAGAAGGAGAAAGAATCAGCCAGGCAAAGGAGAGCTGCTCACAGAAAGCAGGGTCATGTATACAGAGTCGTGAGACCATATCAGCATCCGATGGCAAGGAATTCCTTTCTGTCAAGCAAATCCCTGCTCCTAGAGAAGAGCAGAAACTCATCTGAAAAGGTCCATCACAGCAAAATTGACAAGGTAAGAGTTGTTTTAGTTCACTTTAACACAAGACAGCAAGTGGATAGGGAAGAAGTCTGCTCAAGTGTGACGAAATAGAGTATAGGGAGCTGTGGAGTGCTTCTAGTTTTAATGTGCTTGGGACAACAGGTGACTGGTTGGTCCTCAAATAATCTAAAAAACTCGAGAATGTTTGGCAGTGTAACCCACCCAATAGTAGCAGAATGAGCACTGTACACAGTACAAATTAAAACTGCATCACAGAGCGCATTAGGCACTTCAGTCCATATTTATGCTGCCCGTGTTCCTCCTCAGACCTGCTGCTTAGTTTCCTATTGGCAAGGCAGCTCTGAAGGCCAAGAGCCAGCCCCTGGAAACATTAGGCACAAAGACTTCATAAAATGTAGGTCAGACCAATCCATGCCTGAGTCAACAGCAGCACACGGCATCTTCAGTGTACTACATCCATTCACCTCTGTGCTGGGTGCAGGGATGGCGTGGGATGACTTGTTATTCCATCAGGTGGCTGGGATCTCTGACAGTTCAGTGCTTCCTCTCCCTCAAAGTTTTTATAAATCACTAAAGCTGAGCAGGAAATTGTTTTTCCATGCTACACTGGAAAAATGTTCAAAATCATGTCAGGACAAAAAGAGAAATATTCAAAAGTATTTTTTGTATGTGTCTCTGAATGAATGAGAGACAGAGGAAGCTCAGAGAGCATTCTGATGGCTAAGATACTCCATTGGGAGGTGAAAAAAGGACACCCCCCACCCTCTTCAACAGGTTCAGATACTGCTTTGCCTTTTCATTGCCTGCCAAACAGGCACTGTAAACACCAAGGCTACAGTATATACTGGAGTCTCTCTCTACCATCCCTCTTCTGTGCAAATGGTCAAATATTAATTGGAGTACAGATGCGAGTCTGCTCTGCTGCACTCCCAAGAAAGTTCCCTCTCTGTCGACTTATAAAGTCAGTCTCTCTGATATTATCATTGCCAGAAAGTAGAGCAAATGCAGGAGAAACAATAATCAGTTCCAGGCTAGAGAGCAAGAAGTCTGGGAATGGGGCATGGGGAAGAGGATAATAAATCCAATAAAGTATGAAATACATAAGGATAACAAGGTAGGACTCTGCCTCCATTGCTCACCTGCACCAAGACACTGAAATACAGCTGTCTCTGTAGCACCAGTTAAACTTCAGGGGGCTGCTTTGCCAAAGCAGAGCAGCTTACTGACCTATTTTCCCCACTTCAGCTGTATGATTCAGTTCATGAAATAGCCCCCAAACCCATGGCTTTTATCTCCTGTAACACTAACAAGAGCTGTGATCACACAAGTAGTCAAAGAGACAAAGGGAAAGAAGACAGAGTGGCTTATCAGCGTGAAAATGCTTATGGGACTAGAGAGTAAGAAAGACCCAACAACCTAAAATCCCAATTCCTTCGGGGCAGCAGCACCCCACAAGAAAGTGATGTGACAACAGAGGAGAAGCTTGAACCTGCAGATTCGAAATCTCAGGTCCAAATTACCAGGGTGCTGTCTCCCCTTGCCCCCACAAGTTGATTAAAATTTACTGAAAACTCCATGAGTTGCTCAGAGAAGATACAGTTTTAAACAATCTGATCTAAAAGACATTTTTTTTTTTTACTCATTTAAGCACTCAGTTCAATAAACAAACAGGAAGAAAACACGCCCACTAAAAAACCCCAACAACCACCAAATCACAAACAAGGGCTAAATCTCCATTCCTTGTATATCCAAACCTCCCATAGAAATCAGTGGGACTTTATATGTAGGGAATAAACTAAGAAATACAGTTTGGATAGTACCTGAAGTTTTTTATAATAATGAAAGACAAACAAAAACCTTAGGGCTCCCTCACAGAGCCATTGTTTTCCATATGTTGGGCTGTATTGAATAGCAGGGGGTTACGTTCCTTGACAAGAAGACATACCTCACTGTCTCCCACTGTATAACAAATGCAATCACCTCATCTCTTTGATATAAAAGAGAATTTCTCCTCTGCTTGGAAGCGGGAAATTTAATTAGCTCAAGATTTACTTTTGATGTCAAGTGTCTGAAACTCTTGGCTAAAATAGAAAGCACTGCTGCAAGTAGAGAGAATACTTAAAACACAACTGCTACCTTCTCCCTGATCTCCCTAAAATTGTTTTGCAAAAACAACACAAGGCTTACAGTGATATAATTATCTGGTCATTCTTCTTAATGACTGTAATTATACCATGTTATGTCTAAAGCAACTAATATTGAAAGCAAAACAGCAACTGCCAGAATAGGAGTGAGCAGACAGGGTGAAAAGAGCAGGAAAATGAGTCAATGGCCATAACTGAAAAAGTGAGATAAAAAACCAGCCATTTTTCTGAGGTAAACTGTGGGGGCAGGTGCTCAAGGTATCCTGCTATGGCTTTGGAGGAAGGACTGAGATCACCACTCTGCACTACTGGTTGCAGCCTCACTAATTCCACTGTAAATGGGTTCCAGTTCCTTCGGACTGGAAAGCTTGGTGTTGGAGCAGCCCAATCTTCTGCTACATACCATGTCCCCCTGGACTGGAGAAATCTCTGAAAACAACTGAGAGATGGCAGAACAAACAGGCTGAAATATTTGAACAGGGTTCAGTCAGGGAACAGGAGACTGAATATTCAGGCAGTTGTATTCTGACTTGCTACTGCAGTGGCTGTGAACCACATAGAATACAAGAAGAGGAGTAATACTGACATGCTAGGTGGAATAATTTATAGCTTGTAATAACCAATAAAACTGGAACAATTCTTGCCATTCTCTAATGGCAAGAATTACACCACTATATATTGATGCATAGAATCCATGGAGCATGGTTGAAATGGTACCATCTGAACATTATATACCATAACATCAGCCATGAAACCAGACATGCATCACTGTATTCAGAGCTTGAATAGAAAACAGCCTTTTTTCCCAGGACTGCAAATGCCTTGCAAAGCATCTTTTTTAATCTATTTCTCCTTTTATAGGGTGATTTAATTCTGTAATTAAAATGAAAATTGAGTTTGTCCCTGTGCTTATAAGTGTTTCATCTGAGGAAATAATAAAAAACTCTTGATTATCTTCTCTTTCACATCTATCAATTTCAGTCTTTAAAAAGATGAACTTCCACATCATTTTACAAGAGACTTTGCGGGAAAAATGTATTGACATCCATAAAAACAATTGTTATTTATACTATCTGCCTGCCACTTAAACATTAATTCCAATTTAATTAAAACATTAGAAGCTTTTAGATTAAAATTGCATTAAACTTCTTCAACAGTTTATAACTTTTTAGAAACTATACAACTCATTAGGAAGCAACAAACCTGCATTTCTGATGGAGAAGTTACCCATACTGACTGAACATCTGATTCTAAAAATATTTCAGGTCACAGTACCTACTATTACAAGGGATTTCACTGAAGATACTCTTTCATTTCGTTATTGAAAACTGTCACATAAGTGTAAAATAAGCTGTCTTTTTCTCATATGCTGGTCCCAATTTATAGATTCCAATTACTCTGCAACATGCAGCTCCTAGGACTATGACATGCATCTGCCATTAAAATGCCATCTCTCCATGTTACTATGATCTTTCTTTCAGATCTTCACTCCTCCTCAACTTCAGGAGAGTGAAAAATAATTCTAAATTAAATTTCATTTTGACACCGCTAGTTTTTTCAAATGTATGCTCACTGGGAAATTTGCTGCAATAAATGTTAAGTTTCTTTGCATTGTGACTTCCAGTCTGCAGCTGTTTCTCTGTCTCACACATTTCAACAGCAAATTGGAAGAACCTTTGGATAAAGATTTTTTGCAAAATATTTTCACTCTCTCTCCTCCCCTGTGAACATCAGACTTGGCAAATATATGGCTTTTAGAGCACTCCATTAAATCACAAAGGAGCCTCTTATATTGTCACTGAAACAATGACTCAAACTTACTAAAAGCACCCCTAGATTTTACTTTGGAGTCTGGACCAATTCTTATCCTCAGCATACCTCACCTCAGCACACCTCAAAGGTGTGTGAACTAACACGGATGTACGTATCTTACACGGCTGAAGAGTAAATGATAATTTTATTGAACTGAGCACCACTGCATCTGACCCCAACATGAAACCTATCAAAAATATACCTTTAAGTAAGGATAGACCTGTATTTTTATTTTGCTCTCTTATCTTTCTTTACAATGGGGTTGATGTTAGAAGTGTACCTTTTGCTGTACTAGTTAGAATTTGTTCAAATTATTTGTGTGTCAATACTCCTGTTCCCACAGCTTTTCAGTGAAAAAATTTTAGAATAAAAAAAAATAATTGGAAAAATATATATGTATATAGAGATATATTTATTTTACACAGTCGTTTTAGCTAATATGTGAAAAATAACCAGTGTGCAACAGCATGTCTTTGTCAACAGTTTAACATGTAGGAGAGCTATACTTCTGAAGCATTGCTGAAATAGAAGGTTACAAGAATGGACAGACCATGTAACTGAAAAATATGCAAATGAAATACTTGTGATGATGTTCAAACAACAGAGCTATGTGAGAAAGAGGTAATGGGATTAACACTCCTACATATTTCAAAACTGATGATTTGGATACAGCCTTCTTTGGTCACTGAGGATCTATGATTTACATTAATCCCTAGCTTAAAGTGTACTGTGTTGAAGCAATTATATTACTAAGCTAGAAACTCTATACTGTTCCTAACTGTAATGCAAATTTTCATCTCTGATATGTATTTTAGGGTTACTATCCAGAAAATGCAATTTTCCTTTTGAGACACGACACGGAAACAACACAAGAACAAACAGAAGCAGAGAACCCGCCCAACTTTATTCAGAGCCAATGTCCTCTCCATTCTGTATCTGAACTAGATTCTTCCTCCTTTTCTTTTTCCTCCTTTTCACTTGTTTTTCATTTTAAAGAAGGCTTGAATTGTTCTGGGATAGGCTTTATTTTCAGAAAGTAAAAATTCATATGGAAATCAATGTTCCATCATTTATTCCCCAAAAGCTCATTTTAATTTTGCTTTGGGTCTTTCAGGCTTTACATGAAACTCCAGTTTGAGCTAGGATTTACTTTCCACTTCATCTGCAAAGAAGTATGGTTTACAGCACAGACTTCTTTCACAGTTGGAGAAAAAAATCTAATGGCTCCAAACAGCAGCACCTACCAGATCACGTAACTGTAGAATAATTCAAGTTGGAAGTGACTGCTTGAGGTCTCTAGTCCAACCAAGCTTCCTCTCAAAGTGATATCAACTAGGAGATCAGACCGGGCCACTCATGGGTTTATCAAGTGAGGCACTGGAAATCTCCCAAGATAGAGATGGCAAAACCTCTCTGGGCAACCTGTTCTAATGATGGACAGCCCTCATGGTGAAAATGTTTTCACTTGTCTGAAACTCTCTTGTTTCAGTTCAGGTCTATTGTCTCTCACCCTCATCATGCAGCACTGTGAAGAGCTTCTCCTTCTTGATAACCTCCTCATAGACACTGTCAGGCTGCTGTTAGGTCTCCCTGAAGCCACCAAAGAAACTTTTTTTTTTCAGGTTGAACAAGAGCAGTACCCTCAGTCTCTCTTTACAGTGCAAATGCTACAGTTGCCTGACCATACTAGTGGTCTTCTGTCAAACTCGCTCCAAGTTATAGATGTCTGTCTTTTACTGGGGACCCAAAACTGGATGCAGTATTCTGGAAACCAGGAATCTTTCTCCTGGAGAAAAAAGGGGAAGATGTTTTTTCTGGAAGGTCTCCACTTGTTTCCCTCTTTTGAGCATGCCTGTGTACCTACAGTGGCATGTTCACACATACGGATATTCTGGGCATAAATATCTCTTCCCTGATTTTGTATAATAAAATATTTAGCTTTTTCTGGATTATATGTTAGTGAAAGACAGACCAGTATAAAAATACACATTTTGATGCTACTGTTTACACATGTATTCATTAAAGAATTGTTAATACATGCACATAGCATGGCTTTAGGTATCCCTTGTATATTTCAACGTTAGCCTGTAGTTTTTTTTTTTTTTTTTCCCCTTAAATTTGTTTCTCCTAAGTTAAAGGATTATGTAGAAATCTCAGTTAAAACATTAAAAAAAAGAAAAAAGAAAAAAATTATGAGAAAATACTTTTTCTAAGGCCAAGAAAGACCTAAGAGCAGAAGGAGGAGAAGGCACCAAACAGAGCCAAAATTCCCAAGCTGCTGTCATGCTGGCACCACAGAGATGATAGAAGGTGGGAGAAGCTGGCAAAGGGATGAGAGAACAGTAGGTGAAGGAAATGTGCACCCTGCATAATAACATGTCTCATTACAGCCCTATAGTTCAGATGAGAAGCAGAGCATGTGTGGAAGCCTGTATTTCACTCACTAGGGAGCTCTGAAGTCCAAAAGAGAAGTAACTCTAGGAAAACATAGTCTTGAACAGCAAATTGTCTCGCTAACTCACTTGGATCAAAGAATGAAACTTCCACCTCATTCCAAAACAGGCTGTCTGAAAAACAGTCTCAGTTCTTACTCTAGATTACCACAGCACAGCAAACAGTGAAAGGAAATAAAATGACCCAGTAGACATCTACAGAGGCATTCCTTTAACTAGCCTCCACATACAAAAGAGAGAGTAAATTTTCACTCATTTGGGATGGCCTGGGAAATGCACTCTCTACTTTGTCATTCATGATTATTGTGGCCAGCCACCCTTGGCCTGATACAGTCCCCAAAGCTTTATGCACACAGGCCATATACTCTTTTCTTCATCTAGCTGGTTTGGCATGTGTTCAAAATGCTGCCACACTGTTTCATGAGAGAGGCTGCAGATGTTCACGTAATATGTGGGAAAGAGTAAAAAAAATGTTATGATGCTCATAAGAATCCTCATAATGGTGTGAATAATTTCTAACTAAGGCAAAAGATAGGCATGAGACCTCAAACATCGCTACTCAAGAACTTATAGGAGCCCTTCTTGAACCCAGTGAGGGATGTATAAAGCAATAATTCCAGGTGGCCTTTGGCTTTCCTAGCCATGTCTCCGCATGCTTGGACAGTGTCTCTATATGGACAGGTTGTGGAGTCTCCATCCATGGAGATAATGAAACCCCATCTGGATATGATCCTGGGCAACTGCTCTAGGTGGCCTGCTTGAGCAATGGGATTGGACAAGAGGACCTTCAGAGGTTCCTGCCAACCTCAGTCAATTTGTGCCTCTCTGTGTCCACTTCAGAACGCATTGCAAAAAACATTGTCTAAGAACAATAAGGTAGGAGATAAAATCTTTCATTTTTGATGTTCTGAACCACTATATAACTTGTATAATTTAGTAGTGATAAAATAGTTCTTGTCCCAGGGGATATTCAGATAAGTATTTCTTACCTTATGACTAAATCTTGCAAAACACCATCATTAAACTTACAATTAAATTCTGCCTGTTCAAATTAAGTGCCCTAAGTTAATAACAAGGTAAAGACTAACGGCGATTTCTGCAAGTCATTATTGTTAACATTTCTGAGATTAAAAGCATTTCCATCAATAAACTAAGGCTGCTGTCTACTACACTAGTTAAATACTATATGTTAGTGAAAACTTGACACACTATCTCAAAAACATAAGTCAGTGAAAAAATCTCCAACACAAGTAAACTCTTAATTTCTTAAACATCAATACAAAAAATGTTTTTCTATTTTTAAATTACAGTACAAATCCCATTTAAGTGAGTAATAGGGGCTCTATAATAAATTCTTTCTAGTTTGGCAAATCATACCATAATATGTGCACACACTAAATGCTGACCAAATTCATTAAAAGCAATAATCACAAATTGCTTGGGGTTTCTATTCACTATTAACAGGTTTTAAATAAATGCCTATGAGATTTAGGAACAAAAGTTGTTTTGAAACTTCCTTCCAAGGTTTTAATAAACTTAATGAGAAGAGGAAACTCTAAAAACCTCTAGAAACCTGAGTATTTTTCACTTGTAAATGCTGGAACACTGAAAACATACACAGTTTTGCTACTGCAAATGCTTTTTAGTCATAACTAACTAGTCCTCTTTATTTCCAATGAACATAATATTCACACTGCATTTATTATTTACCTCTGCAGCCCACATCCCTCATCACAGACATTCAGCCTTCAGATTCACAATTTTCCGCTGTGTTGATGCCAGTTCTCCTGCCTTTAACCTGCTGGCAGCTCTGTATCCCCTCTCACACAGGAGGTCAGGATGAAATGAGAACTGTAACCCAACATCACTCCATAAAACAACCTAACTCCTTCACTGGACCACACAGAGCTTCTCCCTAGGGACTAAAACCCACTGATCCATGCAAATGTTCAGTGCAGTCCACCTAAATTAATGAGAGAATGGCTATTTCTCTCATTCTATGTATTGCTACAGAATGTAAGGAATTAAAACATACACATTATGCTGAGGATGAAAAGAAAAATGTCTTTTAGAATTGAAGGTTTTATTATTTTAAAATCTATGCTATTGAGTTAGGTATGTACAAACAACCATGGAATAAACAAGCACTTATGTCAACTGGTTCTTTTGTCCTCGAGGTTTTAGGTGGACGCATTGCTATAACACGGCTTTTTCATTTATATGAGAATCAGCTGCCAGTAACCCTCCCCTTCCCTTAGAAGAAACTAACAGAAAATTTAAGCTATAAGAAAAGGACTTCTATTTCAAAGAGACGGTTGGTGAGCAGTAAAGCAGAAATGCAGGTCTTGATTCATTGATGTATTCACATTTCCAACAAATACCTATTTGATAAGGCCATTTCCTTACCCACAGTCAGACACAGTACAGAAAATTTCCCCTGTGAGTCACTGATTTATATTAGTATTAATTATTTTACCTGTAATAAACACGCAATGTCTGGATTTCTTCTTCTAATTTTTTGCACTGCTGAAGAGCAGCCTCTTTTTCTTGTTGCAAGGCTATCAAGTCTGCCTGCAAAACAACGAACAAATGATAAACAATTTATTCAGAGTACCCATATTGATTTGAAAACATAATGATCCTTTGTGCATTCATTTCAGTTATGCTTTATTATAATTACATATATAAAGTTATACTGTTTTGTAATACCACCTATTTAATTCTTAAGAAAAACTCCTCTCTTGTTCTAGCATTGCAATTTCTTCTAGCTTTTTTTCCCAGTAGGATGATGTTTTGAATGGCTTCCCTCGTGTATACGGTAAACTTCTTGAATGGCTAAGGCCAGGCCTTTTTGGTTTAGCCAAGTGTTTCTCAGCAAACATATTTCATATTGATACAATATTCCTATAGTGCAAAACTGTTGAACAATATATAGAGAGCGAAACAAGGCACTCAGGTGTGACTCTTGGTCTGGCAGCCACCGGCTGGTGTTACTGGCAGGAAAGCTGCTGGATAGCCCGCACCCTGAGCCTGCTGAGATGGGCACTGCCAGTTCACTCTGGAATCGGGGCACATTCTCACCCAGGATCTGGTTTACAGTGCAGTGAAGGAATCCCTGAGAAACCGTTGTCATCTCCCTGCTGTGAACCGTCCCGGATGTTCCCCCTCCCATTGTTTATTCACACCACATTGCAAAGGGTTGGTGACTCATGGCCATTCTGGAAATTGCAGCATGTGGCTTGTAAGCTCAGGAAGGTAGCCAGCCCCGACATCGCCTTAAGGTTAAAGAGGAGGTAGGAGAAATAAGTACTCATGTATATTTAATATGGCTCCATAGCTTAATCACCACAATTTAAAAATGTCCAGTTTAATTAGCACTGCAGGACACCCTTGAGGGCCCAGGTACCATATACATGATCTTAAAATCAATGGATGATTAATTGTTGTAACAACAAATAAGACCGGGCTTGCACAGCAATTCTTTGACACATGAGCCTGAGCACTGGGCTGCTTTCCAATCGTTTTAATTCATGGTGTACGTTATTAGTTGTACAAATTGTAGAGCCCCAAACCAAGAGGCACATGTGTGAGAAATGCTGACTGCGGATTCTGCCAACTCTTCAGGACAGTGTTGTGGAAAAGCTTCTTGGTAAATTAAAGACCTGTTACATGAGCTACGAACACATGAAGGGAAATGCACAGAGCTCAGCCTCTAGCTCTGCCAGACTTGCTGTATAATCGTGAACGACTCTGTCTGTGTGCCTCAAAATCTCTCTCCTAAAACAGGGCACCCACTTGCTTCTGTTTCCTGTTTGTCTGTTAAGACTGTAAGTCTTCAAGGCAGGTGTTTTACTGTTTACTGTCAACTCCCAGTCATCTATGGGCAATTTATTCTGCTGGTTGATTAATCATGTCCTGGATACATGGCTGACTCCTGGCAAATTTTATTAAACACCGCATTGCACAAATGCAGCTACACAACCAGTCTCTGCACCGTGCTGCTCAGTGTGTCACGTTGCACCCAGGGTTTCACATTGCTGGGGTACAGGACCCACCACAGTAATTGCTCCTGGAACAGACATTCATAAAATTTTAACAGGAAGTTCCCTGGAGAATAAAAACAAACTTTCTTACTATATGGAGGGTTCCTTCAGCTTTAAAAGCAGAAAGCGTTAATGTTTAACCTCTGACTGACAGTGGTTTAGGGCTTCTGATACTGAAAACAATGTACTGGATGCTGGCAAGCCCTAACTCCTGTCAGCAAGAGGTTAAACCCTCTGCAGGTGAGCCTCTTGCCCAGCGCTGCTTGTTGCCTTACAAACAGAACTCACAGAACACAAGTATGTTAGCCAAACCAAGCTATTTTCTGTAATTATACTGTTCTGTAGGTGAAACAACATTCTTAAAAATTGGAAAACACGCTTGAGTCAAAGTAGGTGGTTTGTTCTAGAGGCCAATAATTAACATCCTTGCCAATTTTCAGTGTACTGTGAAGTGTGATTGAAATGGTAGACTGGAAGGAAATGTTTGCAGCTGACACACCTACTCACGGAGAGATTAACAGCTAGTCTCTTTGGAGAACTATCATAAAAAATACACCTTATGTTCCACTTGCTTTTCAGGACAAAAGTCAGAAGGCATTAGAGTCTGAAGACTCTTATTTATGTCAGTTTTTCAGCAGCAAAACTGCACTGATTTGACTGGGTTTGCACCAGTAAAAATAACAGCAGAATTGAGTGCTTTGGATTTAGGAAAATAAAATAAAACAAAACAAACCCCAAAACAACGAACCAACTAACAAAAAAAACCCAAACCAAACAAAAAAAAACACAAACAAAAAACAACAACCAAAAACCCAAACAAAAAACAGCTACAAAAACTGAAGGGAAGAGAAATAGACATTTGATAACCTCCTCACTAGCAAGTAGTGTGGTTCACACTAGGCAGCTGCACAACACCAAGAAAAATTCAAGCAGAGGAGTTTTTGTGTACAGCATGCAGCCATGTGACAAAATGACCCATCATTCACAGGCCTGAAGAGTGGTAAACACAAATAAATGACTCAAATATCCTCTCAAAAGAGAGATGCATTCCTTCACTAGAAGGAAGGCAAAACAGTGTGCATCGCAAAATTAAATTGCTAACTAAAATGAGGGTGCCTGCACCACTATAAAACATTTGGAGGACTCCTATAATGTACATTGAAATCCATTCATAGTACACATGGCAAAAATCCTACATGAGCTCACCTCTAGTAATAGCAATAGTTACTTGGGTACTTTAAAAAAAATATTATTCCTTTGGAAAATGTCAAGCTATGGAAATCAGAACTTTTCACAGAAATGTATCAGTTTGGATTAATTTTTTTTTGTGAGGCTGGGTAAAGAAGGAGCAACAAGAAGAAAAAAAAATACATATTCAGGTTCTTCTGGTGGAGGTTTTCCCTGAAAAGGTGAATTTAGAGATGAGGTCGGTCACTACTTTGGTATAGGGGCCACCCTCAGTGAAGTTCCTGTTTAATCCTGAAACGGTGTTCTGATCAGTGGGATATGGCCTCTTTCTGACAATTTTGTTTTGCCCACAAGTTCCTATGCTTTCATACTTGGTTTAACGTGGGTAGGTCCTTCCCCCTTCCCTGTCTCCCACCCCACTTTCCTGCAAAAGATAATTCTTGTTTCTACACTTCTTTCATTTTACATTTTAGCAAACAGTTACTTGTTGAAAATTTAAACTTTACAATTAAATCTAAAAGCTAATTGCCACATATGAAACTTGAAATCGCCAGATCTTGACAAAGAAAATCTCATTATTGATATTATTGATCCTTCTGCTGTTGCTTTTGTTTCAAAATATTTAAATGAACATGCTGTTTTTTTTTTTTTTTTTTTTATGTGAAGGCTGGAAAGATACAAGACTTAAGCAAAGGAAAACAGAGGGTTAAAGCTAGTTTTTATCTTTTCCCATTTCCTCTAGGGCAATCATGTACACCCTCTCATCCAAATCAAAAAGGTAAGAACACAGAGCATCCTATGGTGTCAGGTTCTCTGTGGGTGAGAGATAGCTTGTATAATGCTTTTCAACATCCAACAGAAGGAAAAACATACAATGAACTTGAGTAATGAAGCTTCATAGCTTTATCTTTTTACTGATTTTTTTTTTCTCATGCATTTGTAGAGAGCATATATATTTTCACCTACATATGTTTATGAAGAACATATATTTTTCCTTCCTTACACAGGTTAAACAAATAACATTTTCTGTTACCTCTCAGTAAGCAGGTTCTCCATTCTCCTGATCAATTCAAATCCATCTCATCAGTACTCTGCTAGCAGTACCTCCTAACTCCAGTGGAAACATCTTGCCTGATACATTCTTGCAACCTTTTTACTCACAGTCACCCACCGATATCTGTGTGTTCTCTTGCCATGGGTATTACCCAGCTAATCGTGGAAATTCTTATTCATCCTGAAATGTTGACACCTTTCATTTGGTACCACTGAATTCCACCCCACTGCTTTTATTTTTCCAGTACTTGATGCTATTCCAATCTTTCTGCAAGACAGCTTGAACTTACTTTGTATTAATGATATTTCCACTTAGTTTTAATAAGATCTCTCAGCTCTGCATCATCAAGAATTTTCGTTGGTATGCTGTTGCTCTTCATGCCAAAGGTTCTCATTAACGGCATTGAAGAAAACTGGTTTAGCACCAATTTGTGAGAAACTGGAGAGAAATTCCACTAGTGAAATCCTTGGACCTTAACGTTTCTTCTTTCAAAGCTGTTTGCTGTTGCCTTCCTGCTAACTAGTTCCTTATTGCCTTTGACTAATCCCTCATCTCCTTCATGGGTACATGACATTTTGCAGACAGGCATGAGCTCAACATGCCCATCCTTCCAAACAGGAGATGCTAGGTGAACCAGGCTAACAGCAAGCAGTATTTCCCTGCTGCTTTTACAAGAAAGCTTGTGCCTGCTTGTAAAACAACAATATACACATTTTCCACTGTAATTAATAATTTTCCATACAGCACCACATATAACCTTTTGTGTCAGCTTATATTTAACAAGTTTCCTTGTCTAAATAATCAGTTATCATAATAAAAAAGAACTCTTGCATGACCTTACTTGGGTGAAAGTTGGACGTCAATCCACTGTTGATGGGTTCATGTTTTAAAAACCTTTTCCCTTCAAATTTACTCTGAAGCCTCACAACAAAGACTAACTGGTCTAAAATGGTTAGAATTGCACTTTTTGCCCTTCTATATACAGCTGTTGCCTCTACTAAGTTCCTGCCACATGACACTGTACACAGCCTCATAGGTTTTATTGAAGAACTTTCCTATCACTTCTGCAATTTCACACACCAGCTCTCTTAGAACTGGGGATAAGAACCATCCATTATCTCAATCTGAGCACAATAATCTATTGAACAGCTATGAAGTGCTCGTTTACATACACTCACTCTTCCTAACCCCATCCTCATAGTTGACATCAGCATTGACCAATGGTGAAGAGGAAAAAAACATCACACAATTTCTGACCTAATCTGGATTATCCTTGATCTCCATGCTGTTCTCAGAGATGTGGCACATTTCCTCTTTCCTTGTTCTCATTTCAGTCGTTACACTATTGTTTGTTTTCATTTCATTTCCAAGGGACGATTTAGCTTAATCTCTGGCAATTTGCATTTGTCTCTATATCTCCTGTTTTTTAAGACACTTTCTTGCTTAATAAGTACTCTTCTTTCAGAAAAGTTATTATTATTTTATTCTTATTGAGACTATAATCAATCCAATTAGAACTGACACCATTCCCACGCAAAGTACATTCCCCTGGCTTGACTGAGATACCTGTTAATACACAGGTATTCCTTAACTCGGTCATAACTGCTACCAACAGCTTGCTTTCTGCTGATACAGGCTGGATGAGAAGTCTGAAGAGACTAAAAGGTCATTTCTGCAATTTATGGACTCAGCCATTCACACTCAGTAGAGCTTTATAATGGGGAAAGATGGCAGCAAAACATCGTTCTGCTCCTTTGGTCCGATGTTATCTGGAGTCTGAAATGGAATTTGGCCACAAATGGTCAACTGAGAATTGCCTCCATTTCTGGTGGGGCAGAAGTATGTTTCTGCTGATATTTAGCAGCCTAGTTGGACAGTAAGAGGTCAGGTGTCTTCTTAGGGCAGCAGGACACTGGGAGGGGGAACAAATGCTTCTTTCTTTCTGAATTAGAATGAATAAGCAAGAAAAAAAAATCTTGAAAAGCATTTTAAAACCTTTGAAGAAATCTTTTTATTTCACATTATTTTTAATGCCTTTACGTTTTACACATCATGTCAATAAGAGAAGTACATACTGCATGATAGAGTAGGTCATGTTGTGACACATAATGACATCCAACTTCTAACGATTGTTATTTTTACATTAGCAGCTGCTATTTAGTGCAGATTACAACAGCTCATCTTATTTTCTGTATCGAAGTGTCAACATATCAAACTGTTCCACCAACAACAGAAGCAGGTGATGCTTTGATCTAGAAAAGCATATAAGCACTTGTCTTATTAATTAGGGGATCAGAGGTTTTCAGGGTCAAGAGAAAGGCTCCAGCTACCATGAGGGTACTGAAAATGCCTAGCGCTCTAATAACATACTAAGTGATCACCTTGTTTCTTAAATCACAGTACTAACGTGTCAAACCGTTTCATTATAATACAAACAGGGGACATGGTGACCTAGAAAATTGGATAGAATGTTTCAACTTGCATTTAAGTATCAGCTGCCCTTGATGATTTAAAAAATGAAAAGTGAAAATTAGAACTGTACTACAGTAGATGTTATAAATTATTGGCACATCCTGAAATACATAATTAACAAAAATAAATCCAGATTTAAAAGGTAAAATTAAAACTTTACATTGAATTTTTGAAGTTTGAAGTGTAGTTTCAAATGTCCATCAAATAACACTTCTGGAAGATAAAATTGAGTTGGAAAAATTTGGAATATTAACCGAAACCATTAGAAATAAATGAAAAGGTGTTACTCAACACATCATTTTCTAATGGAAATAGTCTTTACTAAACCTATCTTAACTTTGAGTAAATCCAGCAACTGTATTACTGATCCCCGATGGATCAGTGCTGCTGTGGAGGGTCAGTACAGCTGCAAAACTGCCTTGAAGAACCAGCTGAGGGTTTGTGTGTGTGAATTCCAGGGCAACAGTGGCGGTGGTGTGAACTCTAAGAGCCTTTAAGCTACATCTTCCCCCAGCACACCACCACAACCACACCCAGCTTGACATTCCCTCTGGGCACAAAGGAAGGGGATCTCAAGAGCAAACATGACCTTTATGAGTTTGCATCAGGATCAAACAATTAACCATAATAAGATTTTACTCTACAATCTAATACTGTTGTTGGTCAGAATAAATATGAGTTAATGAAACTTTTTTCTTTTTTTTTTTTTTTTTAATAAAAAGCATTGTTTCACTAGAACAATAATGCCCTGTCAAGATCCACTGGTTTAGACAGAAACATTTCTGAGGAATAACAGGCAGAGTTTCTATCAGAGGAGAGAACTCCTCCCCAGCCATGTGATTAGGTTATTCGTTTTGGATGCAGAAACCTAATGTTGAGTCCCACTCTCAGAGTGTTAACTCACTTTGGACCCGGCTGACTCCCACCAGTGAGAATACTTCCCTTCTCTAAATTAATGTGAATTACTCATGTTTCTGGTGACTTCCATTCATTTATGTCTTCTCTCTATGACTGGCACAAATATTTTTTTTTATTAAATTGCTATGTATGTGAAAAGCAGATCCAGATAGAAGATGCATCATGGGAAAGGAGACAAACTCCACAGCCCAGCCATCAAAATGTTTGAGGGTGCCCAACTTGGATCAGGGAGTTCAAATCAGAGTTTTCATGTATGGGATGTGAGTGAATCAAGACTGTCTTTTTAGCATGTATAGACACATCTTTTTCAGTTCCTTTACAAAGAATGTTTTCTCTTATGGGTATTAAAAATGGTAACCCCCTAATCTCCCTTTCATTCCAAAACAGAATTGTCATTTTCAAGAGTGTTGTGCTGCAAGTCTACCTAATGCCACCTTCCCCAAGTCAGTCTTTATGCTATGCCTAATTTACTATTTTTAGGGAGCTTTTCAGAAGACTTGAAGAAGGTGTCACTATCTGAGGTCCAGACTCTCGTCTTCATCACAATAACAAATTCCCCAGTAATAATACACAATCATGCCATATGAATGCTGCTTGTATGGTCATTCATTTCTGAGAGGTCCTGTTGTGACTGGGATGACAGCAACAGGCCACAACAAATATTATGCAGATTGTGCAATCAGGAAAAAAAACATCACCAAAAAGTTTTTTCCTGCTCTGTTGAAGAAAATCAAAGGATCCAATAGCATTTCTGCCCACACTAGGTAAATATTGGGTTCATTTTATTACAATAAGAAGTGACTTAATATCTACTAATCTTCTTAAAGAAGTATCAGTTGAACCATTATGCCTGAGAGGTAAATGTCTCATTCTTGTACTGCATGGTTACATCACACTGGGAAGCACACTGTACCAGCAGTATTTGACATGTAGTTTGCCTTTCACCTAGTGATGTGCCCAGATGAGTACATATTACAGGCAGATTTAGTCCATTAACACATTATGCAAGAAACAGTCTATATGAAGTGCTCATGATATTTTTCAATGAGAATAAAGAATTTGCTCATCTAACCTTAGATATGATGTTGATACAAAGTTTCTTCATTATCTGCAGTATTATTTTGTAATATCTTATACTTCTTTCGACCAACAGAAGGTATATTGAAATTGCAGGAAAATTTAGATACTCAAAGGATAACGCAAGGCACGTGATGAGTGTGTGAGACTAATATATGGAACCATTTTATTGTAAAGAATGATTCATAGGACTGAGGAAGATTAATTTGAAATTCTGTCCCTGTAAGGTTGACTCGAAACTGTAATTGACTTCCACAGGTCAAGATTTCATTTACAGTTTCCACTTGTTTGAGTACATAGCTAAAAAACCCAGAGATACCACTATACATACCTACTATGTGCATAAAGATAACTAACTAAGGATACTGCAAAGTTTATTTCAGGTAAGATATAACCTTAGCGACAACAAAAAGACTCCTGAAAACTTTAAAGGATGATGGCATTCATAGCTGGATTGGGCTTTATACATAAATAATGTCACATGCAGAGATGCTGACCTTTTAATAGGAAGGATTTATTATGAACACAAGCTGGAGGAGCTTTAAAATAGCAAGTAGTAAGGCCTTTGTATACAGAGAGGCAGATATTTGTCTCACTGTTAACTATGATGCACACTTCTAAAAGAAAATCAAAAGAAGACAAGAAGGCTTTGTTTTAATAGAGAAGCAAAAAGCCATTCACAACAGTTATTTTTGCATAGTAGCTATGGCTTTAGAATCTATATGAAAATAACAAAAGTAAGTTAATTCCTTTACTTGTCAGATTAAAGACTGCTTACAGCTGTGGGCATGTGGAAAGGGCACATTTCTCCATGTTCTGTAATTCAGGTTTGGTCTTGGTGACATCACACATTTTGTTTCAAATAAATAATGGAAAGACATCAGCAATACAGAAAAACTTGTCTTATTTGATGTGAAAATAAAGCATGCATGGTTTTTTGGGCATGGTGTTTACTGTTTATCTGAGGAAGCCTTCTTATGTCCTCCTGAATAGGTAACTGGACTAGAAAACAGACTCATCCCTACAAAGGCTGACCAGGTTATCAAATATTTACCTTAAAGCAAAAAAGAAAGAACCTCTCTGATCTACTTTAATAACAGGCATGTTTCCCTCAACTTTGAGAGACCTGACTTGCTTCACACGCAACATGAAGACTATTACACTTTATAACAAACTTTCCTGGCAACCTCCTTAGGGGAAATCAAGAAGGAAATGACTGCATAGGCTGGAGTGAGCTGAAGAAGCCTTCCAGGTGGAGTCTGAGACCTATTGGCAGATCATTCTGGGAAAGCTTCAAACTTCAGCACCCAGGATAAACCTGTTGTCCATGCAAATGACTTTGGCCACTTACATTATCAAGTCAGTATCTGCCACAAAGAGCAAGTCGTCAGCACAGGATCCAAAAGGTAGTGTTGTAATGTTGTCTCGGAAGCTTTGAGATAACAAAGACCCTATTCAATAAAAACAACGTTCCACTCAGCCCCAGAAGTGTCCTATCCAGTTTGGGGCGGAACTGAACTGGCAGAAGAACAGAAGAAAGTTCGTGTTGCAGCCAGGCATGTTTTATCTGCACTGCAGCCAGAAACAGTGTGTGCTTTCAGGGCTCCCTGTCTGGTTCATTTTCAGGCTCCACTAACAGACCCCAAACTGACCACAGCAGTGACCTCTCTGGGTCTAAAAAGAACTGACCAGAAATGATGTTCCAGCCTTGAGATTGACTGGCATCACCTGCCTTGTGTTACCATGTCAAAAACTCTCTTTCTTCACCCCTAAAAGGAAGGGCAGCTAACACCAGATTGCCAGAGGGGAACCAGCCCTGGCACACAGTATCGTTCACATGCATTCTCACCGAGAGTGGGTTAAAACTGTGCCAGGGAGCTTTCTAACAAAAAGCACAGATGATTGCATGGCACTGTTCAAGCCCACACCCCGATCCTATTTTAGTTACTAGAGTAGGTAGAGATAATTGGTTTTGCCAACTAATAAGGGCTTAATAAACTTGACCAAGACTGATAAACCTGACTTATATACATGACTGTGACTGACAATTTGTTTCTTGCACTTGTAGTAGGTGGGTGAGGCACTCTTGAGTGTTCAAGAGGTGTCACCCACAGCTCCACTCCAAGGATGCAGGAGTAATTCTTGCTTGGGTAAATCTTTCTAGCCTTACTTCACTACCAGCCTCTATTGCAGATTCCTCCTTATGATAAAGTCCTTGGCTTTGACCTTTGACCAGCCATTGACCATGCCCTTCCATTGCCATTTGGACTTGGTTATCCTTTGGCTTCTCTGCTATGAGACTTTGACTTATTTCAGTTCCTTATCCATGATTTTGGCCCAACAGAGACACTTAGTCCAAATGAGACACTCTGCAACATTTCACAAGTCTCTTTTCTGTAAGAAAATATGTACATTGAAATCATTCATGCTTCATAAAAAGGGCAGAAAAAAGAATGCAAGGCAGTAACTTGAGCAATAAAGGAGTTAACAATATACGCTCCAAAGCCTGTAACTGATGTCAAGTGATAATATAGTCCAAATTATAACCTTTCATTCAAAGAGACAGAATGACTGTTACCTCTTGACAGACAGTACTTCTGCAGAAAGCAGCAGTGTCTAATCCCACTACCAGAATTAAACTACAAATCTTTCATAAAAGCCACCAGTGTGTACAGAATTATAAAAATTAATTGTCCCAATGACTTCAGTGGGACTGCTTTGGTCCATAACTCTTGCACAACTTGGAAGGAAAGGCAGGGAAGAGCTTGAGTTAATATTTAGTACTCCGCCTTGTGGTCTTCCCTTTATGGAAAATGAATTACTAGCAGGTATACACACTCAAATTTATCTGATATTTTCATACACGCAGAAACTCAGAAGCAAAGAGCTGAGCTCAACAGCAACTGTTACACTTAAGAATAAATCTTTATTGAATAAAAGTATCTGTTAGCAGGAAAATTAGGAATAAGAGAGAATCCATGAGTATATACCCCACACTGACATGTCCATACCTTAACTCAAACCAACTTTGAATCTTGCAAGCCTGTTAGTACTCTTCCTTTGATTGTCTCTCATCAATGTAGCGAGATAATCTGGGCTCTTTCTGCAGCTGGGTTAATGCTGTGCCTGGCACTTTTGGGAAAAAGACAGAGCTGCATGCCTGCTCCTGAGGCTGCTGCAGGCTTCACTACTTTGAGCCACTTGCACAACTGGGGTGACCGTGAATTTCTGACACACTGTGAACAAACTACCATCACGTCTCCTGTGATGAGAGGATCCTCCACAGATAATTTAAAACAGTTTAATTCTCAGTCTGTGCAATTCTAGATGTGTAAAAGGGATCAGTCATACTGAGTCTGAATAGCTGGTGCTGATTTTTGCCAGAACAACCCCCTGAATCTTGCTTCTCCACAATCTTACTGTAACATTTTCCACCCAAGTAGAACTCAGACTACAGACTACTGTAAGAAAGCAAGTGGAGATGTCTGTGAGAACACACATTTAAGTCTTCATAGGAACCATCTGTCTGGTGGAAAATGTACAGGAGAGGATTCAATAGGCAGCACCTTTGAGTCAGCAGAGGACAGATGCCTCCATGGATTGTTGTGGATGCTATACTGTTGGATGAGATCTGTTGATATAGGTGAGTTACCTTCACTCAGGACTCAAAAGTATGTTCTCATACTAAAGATTTCTGATCCTTTCTGCTAAAAATCCATTTATTAAATTTTATACGAGGTAATAATATTTCCCCCTACTGCATATCTGTTCCGTTAGATTCTATTAGATATTTGCCTTGGGCAAAAGCATTCTTTTCACTTTCTACCCGAGTTTTGGTTCTCATTGCAGAACATAGTCTAAGTTTCTGTTGCGACTCACCCCAACTCAACTACATTTCAATTGGAAAAAAAAGGGTAGTTGCTGCATATCTGATAATTCTTGTAATCTTCAGAGGAAGAAAGAGGAAGAGAAGGGAATACGAAGAGTGGTACATTACCCACAGCTATTTTCTTTAAAATCATAACTTGCAATATGAAACAAAAGAACCCACTGTAAAGATAAACACTTTTGTCAATATCAAATGCTCCAGTAATTTTCCACAGTATAATCTAATGCAGACGGTGTATTTCTTTTTTTCTTGTTTGTGCAAGACAAAAGAAACCATTTCAATCACTACAGATTCTTATGTACAAAAATCATGCCCTTATAAGCCCAGACAGTAAATACTCCTCTACGCTACTATCCTACAGTTAGAATTTTAGCCAACGCTTTTGGTTCTATTTGTTCAAAGCATATCTTATAGTTTTTCACTGCACCTATTATACATTTCTTCACCTGAACACCTGTTGAACCAAACTTGTCTTGCCAGGCCATTTTTAATTATGCAATCTGTATTCTGTCAATGGCAAACACTTGGGTAGAATTTCTTATATACCTTTCAACATACCCGGCAGACAATTAAGAACTCAGTGTACCGAAATATTTGCCCCATGAAATGTTAGTGAGACAAGTGTAATCAAGTCATCTTGACTAACTTTCAGTGAAGAATCACAATTTTTTCATCAACAGTTAACCACTTCAAAATACCACTTTAAATGCTATTTCTTAGAATTTTTTATTGACTCGGTCATTCACACAATTTGCAATACATGCCTGACTTGGGTAATACTTCAGGCAATAGTTCCATTAATACTTGAACACTTTCTTTTCATGGATAGCATAATGAATGCCAAATTTGTCTCCAGCTTTTAAGAAAATTTGGTTTTGCAGGGAAAATCCTGACTTACTGAAGCCAACAGTTCACTATTACTTCAACGGGATTAACATTTCCCAGTACTTGTATACATGCATTCTATTTAATGATGAGTATCCCAATTATTTATGTGCTGGACATAAGGATAACACACAGAATAAGTCTAATTAAGAGAAACGTCTTTGTGTTTGCTGACTGATACTATAAATGCACATATATAGACATGAATTGTGCAAAACCTTTTCCAATTCTGTAATGATAAAATGGGGAGATATTTTGTGCAGTGCAAGGTGCTAACTGGCATTTACTGTTAAACTGACCAAAGTATGCAAGTTTCATCAGAGGAAAGAAAAGCACCATCTGTGCAACACATTTTGCGAAGGATCTGAAAAAAATTCGTCAAGTAACCACCACTTTCAGAAAGATGACACCTTTTTGGGGAAAGGGTGCATGGCTATTAAACTCATACACAAACAGGGAAACCCATTACTTTCTTTTGGAGGCTGCTGGATTGGCAGCCCCATTGCGTTGGTGTACTGCTGCGGATTGTAGCTGTTCTCTGAAACTCCACAAAATGCTTTTGATCCATTTTATCTTGCAACTTAGCAAAGAAATGTTGCAATAAGAAACACCAACAAAGATCTGAAAAACTTAAGCTCTGGATTACCATATTGTGTTCTCCTGCCATTCAATGTGTCAGACAAAGGCAGCGGTGTTCAAAGTAGAAAAAGAAAAAAGAAACTGGTCACAGAAAGTGCAGAGCACAGAGTAAATAATATTCCTCCACATCCCTACTCTTTCATAGATGTGTTGTTAAAAGAGTTGCAGCAATTAGGCTTTTGTTAATTACCAGCTGTTGAAACAGATGTGTTGACTGTCCTTATTAGCCAACAGCTGGGACAGGAGAACAATTGATGCTCTCTAAAACCAACAGCCAGCTGCTTTGCAGTAATTATCTCCTATCGATAATACAGGTGATAAAGGCAGCAAAAAGGTTATGAGCTTCAATAACCAAGGTACTGTTATTGAATATCACTGAATTTATGGTTAATTTTAGAAAATGAGTAGAACAGTAAGTTGATATGTCCGCTTCCTTCTGCATTGTCTGAAGGTCAAGCAATATGCAAATAATAAGCGAAATATAAGTCCCCCAAAAAACTTTTTTTTTTTTAACTCTTTTAGTATATTTCAAATATCTTGCTGATCTTTTAGATGACTATGACTAGATGGTATTTAACATTAAGTCCATTTCCCCTTATGCCTTTCCTTGCATACATTTTTACCACAAATGACTTTTTGGAATATGCAGGTTATTCCTACCTGTTGGGCAATTTTATTATACAATATATAATAAGACATGATAAATAAATAATTGAAGAGGAGAGCCATCCGCCTAGAGATTTAGGTCCTAGTCTTGGGCATGCCGTGAATTCTTAAGGAATTTCACTTCACTTCTTGGAATTCAGTTTCCCTAGCACTAAAATGGGAGAACTATGTTCATCTTGATCGATCACTTTGTGATTGATGACTGCAGCATACTATTGAAATGCAAAGTAATGCTTGCACAACACATTACTGTAACAAGAAAAAAAAAATGCGTGCTTTTCTAGTATTGATATATGTCAAAAGCTATAAAATGAACATTTATTTTAGAAGCATGGGGCCAGACTTCCATGAACGGGAGCTCCACTGCTAATCTAAATGGTATATAACAACATATGTAGTTGGATGGTTTGTATTTAATTTTGCTCCTGCTTTGATTTATGTTTTCTCATCTCCATACCCTATTTAAATGCACTAAAAGAAAAGCAAAGCAGAGATTTTAAACTATTTCTATTAGCTGCTCAGTTCATCTCAAGCCAACAAAAGACATGTCTACAAGAATCTACAACCACGTCTATTCACTAATTAGTCTGCACTTAAAGACACTGCCTTTCTGAAAACAAGGATTAAGGCTGGTTGAATACTCTCCCTTTCATAGACCTCCCTTATGTCTCTGTCGGGTCATCATAAGCAGCTTGTTCTCTGAGCTTTAAGTAGGGGAGCTTGACAATCAGTTCTGGGCCCATCAGTACGCACAGGGACGATTAACAGGAGCTACCAACATCTTAAGGGACATATAAAGAAATCAACTAGCCAAAAAGTTTCAACAACAGGAGTGGGTAAAAATGTATCATACTCCCATGTCAGCTAAGTTTTAAGAAAGATATGCTGCAGGATAATTTTTTGTTTTTATTTTGAGATAAAGCAAAACAATGTACTTCTCTGTTCCTACTTCAGATTCAAAAGAAAAAAACATGTCATTATAGCAAGAAAATTGACATGGGTCCTTGTACACACATCCTCACATCTATTAACAGGGATCCACAGCATACTGTAAAAGAAACAGAGGACTTGAGCCTAGTTGTCAATTTTCTACTTTTGGAAGAATGCTAAAAAGGATGAGAAAAGGGAAGAAGAAGGAATGGTTTCAGGCAACGGCTTTTCATTCTTTCCTTATTTCTCCAGCTGCTTCTCTCTACCCTTGCAGTGTTTTCAGGCCGTTACACTGGGTTTTCCCCTGGAAGGCAAAACTTGGCTCTTTGCCTTCTGCTTGTCATCCATGAATGAGCTGGCAGGGGGTGGGGAGGGGGGGTGCTTGGGGAGAGGGGGAATGTGGTTTAGTTTTGGTCTCACTCTGCTTTGGTGGGAAGTTAAAATTTAGACTGTGCCAACAAGGAACTAATTTGGGCAACAGACAGTACAGGGCTCCTCTGCCTTAGGAAGAGATTTGAAGAAAGGTTTGTATCCGATGTGGAAAGATACTAGCTAAATTCAGGATAGATATCAGGAAATTCTTCAGAGCTGGTGTTCTGCCTGGGTTTCCATGGCAGAAACTACCACAAAGCAAGCAGGAACTTGAAGCCTTGAAGAAGAAAATGACAGTGAACGTTGTTTCACCTTGGCCAAGACATATTTCAAGAGAATTTCAACCTGTATGAATGCAGCAAGGGCCTCTGCTGCCTAAAGCCTACAGTTGGGAGGACCAGTTCGAGCCTGTGAATTGGACACAACGGGCACTGGACCTCTGTAGAACTGACCCCCAGCCCCTGCTCTAAGAGCAGAGAAGCAGCCCAGGGTGTGTGCTGCCTGGCCACTGGCACGCTGTCAGAGCTGCGAGCACCTGGACTTTGGTCTCGTGTCTTGCAACAGTCACAGTCTGGTGACATGCAGCTTCATTGGACTCACCGATTTCAGCAACACTTCCCAGCTGAAAAACAGACCTAAGATCTGAATTAACACGAGAATCGGACGCATTCTGTCAGCTGAGCACCAGGGCCACAGCAAATCTGTCCCAATGAATTTAATTCAATGTATTTCAATGTCTTGGTATCCACCTTGCTAATAAAACCTACTGTACACAACCTGGTATCAATACACAGTGCACTTCCCTTTGTATTTTGTTTTCAAATAAAACATCTAGAGACAGCACAGGACACTTCCCTGCGAATATAAGGTTGAAGACTGCTGCCTGAAACAAAACTTTCCTGATATCTCATAAAATCTTTGTAAATGTGACAATCAAGAGCTCAAGAAAATTCACCTGGCAACAGCTGCACTGAAACAAAGTTACTGCAGCAACAAGTAACGTCACAGTGTTAATAATTGACATGGAAAGAATGAAAAGGTGAGCATGGGATAAAGAGGACAAAGGAAAGATTTCAGTATAAGCTTCTACTGGTAAGTAATCAAACAAAATTAAGATTGAAAGAGTCAGTATGAATGTTATATTGAAAGCTGAAGTTAGTTCGATATCTTGGACTGCTGAATGGGGCTTGTAAACCTCCATTTTCTGCATCTTGATTTGCAAAATTTGACAAACAAATCCCCTGCTGATTTGAATCTACTTTCATTCAGTTCTCCCAAGAAACTAAAGTGAATGCAGGAACAGTGGCTTCTCATGTTTGCTGTATGCAGGAAAAGCGACATGTGGTTCCTGGTTCTGCAGGTTAAGGCAGGAATTAGCAGTGCACTGGTGATGAATGAGTCTCTCGATTTACATAATCTAATAAAAGACCACTCCCCTTGGAGGGAGGAACTACATCCTAGAGACACTGTTTAGAAGAAGTTGTTTCGGATGACTAAATTATCAACAGCCTCAGGTGAAATGGACTGCTATCTTAATATCCACCACTACTACTGCTAGAGGTCAAAGCAGCAGGAAAAGCTTTTGAGAATACAAGTTAAATATTAAGAAACCAAGATTTGTTTCCTCAAATCATGTTTTATTCTGTAACATGACTAACTTTTAATTTTTATATTAAAAACTATAAATTATCACTGTTTCATTTGCACCAATATTGCTTTGCCCTTTGCCAAGAATCTTGGAAGCTTGTAAAATTCAACGGTTTTCTATAAAAGATGTTACCTAAATATAATTCGAGTATCAGAGTTAATAAAACAAACAACTCATACACTAAAATCAAATACTCCAAAAGAATGTACTCACTAAGTTAAGGAGTTTGCAAATTCAGCCCCAAAAGATATTGCTTTTCAGTGGTTGGTAGGCAGTCTTGGATCATGATTTATGAAGATACACTGAAGTCCCACCATTGCTCAAAGATGGAAATCCAGCTACGCTGCACCTCTTGAGGGGAAAGTACTAATTCATCCCAGCTCTTAGGGATATACTAAGAGCAGCTGAATGGAGATGCCATCAATAGGTCATGTTTTTTCAAAATGTCAAGTAAAAACTTCTAGCAAAGAGTTAGCGATAACTTATGACATATAAATAAAGATGGACTGTAACTGTCAAAATTACATCACAGGAATATTTACAGCTCACTGGACTTAATTACACAGGGCCTGACACTGCTCTCACAGAAGTCAATGAAAGTTGTCACAGTAAATTCAGTAGGGGCGAGAGGTTTCTTTCTGGTCTAGTCACGAACAAGTTGTCAGCGTTGGCAAGAATTAATGAACTTCTTATTTCCTACAAAGATTAATTAATTTTTCAGGCTTCAAGGAAATGATACTTCTACAGTAAAAGAAGCATTATGTAATACTCAGACTGTCTGCTGAGGCTCCACAGTGTGACGCAAATTAGAAATACAACATATTATAAAACTTAGATTTCTTTTCAATTTACTGCCCTGTGGTTCTGAAAAACTCGGAGAACTTTATCCAGTATCTAGGTGGTATGTAACCTTCCACAAAAAGTCTTACTTTTACATCATCCAGACTGTAGCTGAATTGCCACTTTCTCTGAAAATAAGCCCTTTCATATAAAACAAAATTTCTGTCTCTCCTCCTAGATAAGTTGCTAACTCAGAGTCTGTAATCAGCAATGGTTTTTCAACTCTAGGAAACCACTCCTTTGACTGAGTTACTAGCAGACCTCTTTGCTTGTCCTACTTGCTTCAAAAAATTCTTCATTTTACAGATATATTATTTTTAAGGATTTTTATTGTAACCCTTGTATTATATTTTGGAGAACTGCGGTCAGGAAGAATTGCTTCCTAGTAGCTACAATTGTCATCATCACCATTATTGTAATTTAGCATTTAGATTAAAATATTTTTTGCTACAAACACTGAAATTAACTTCACAGCTCAATGAAAAAACACTGTAAGTAAATATTGATTGGCAAATTCAGAGTATGTTTGATAATTTCATTATTCCTGCACTGAACCAAATTATTGTTATTAAAAACATAACTTTTCAAAAGTTTGTAAAAAATAATTTAAACCATTCATAATATTTCCTACAGCATAATTGTAATACACACACATTTTGTAGCTATTATTCCACAGAAAGAAAATAAGTAACACTACTAAGAAACAAGGATTAAATCCCACATGTTGACTAGAAAAATCTCATATGCCCACTCGCATTTTAGGAATTTAATTTTATGAAGAACGTTTTGTTAAGAAAGTAAGTAATGGTTTACACATAATGTTTTTCAAAGAAGAGAGGGAAAGACAATGCTAGGGAGCCTGTCTCAAGGTTGGCCTAATCTCCTAAACATGTATCTTAAAAAAAAAGTAGATATAATTAGCAACTGATTAAGGAAAAAAAACCCCACACCCTGTGATTTCCAGGGAACACATCTTTAGCCTGTTTCATTATAAACAATGAAGGACAAAAGTCACACAACCTCTCACCATTCAATGCGTTACCAAGCTTTTGACAGAACCCATTAAACACACCATGCCTTGAGAAGTTCTTGGTGTGCTCGAAGTGCAAGGAGCCGATCCTTGCCAATCAGAGGTATCTCTGTATCATTGCTATAGCCCATTTTTACTGAAATTATCTAGGGGACAAGACCACTAGCTCTCATCAGTGATTAACCAAGCAAATTAAGACCTGGTCCAAATTCAGTAGCTTGATTCAGAAATGCAACTTTAACAAACCTGAGGCTTGATTTAAGATGTATTTGGAAGCACTATAGGTAGAGGGAAAACACATTATTATGTACAGCTACATGTTAACACTGTATATATATGGATGTATAGGGCTACACACACCTAAATACATCTGTGAGTGTACCTTTCCACACAGACCTGTGTGTAGAACTATACACATAAGTACTAGACAGAGAGAAATGATGACATTTATCTCCCTTGCCTTCAGTCACCTAAAGTTTAAGTGAACCAGGCACTTCCAAAGCACATTTCACCTACCTTCCGCATTTACCTTTAGGAAAGAACAACTGCCTTGTGGTGATATGTCCCTCTCTTTGTACTGATTGTAAATGGAGCCCCAACAAGTGGCAGTTAAAGCTAAAGTTTAGCTAAAGCTAAACCCCTTCCTTGGCAGGACATTAATAAGGTCATGAAGTCAAGTAGAGAGATATTAGGAAATGCCAGAGGTAAGGTTACCAGCACACATGCCTTATGATTCTACTTTTAAATGCATGCTCATTTTTTTTTCCAGGCTTCTTTCTAATTGCTGTTGGTGGATCTATACCTGGGCATGAATCATCCCTGCCTAGTGAAAGAGCCTGTTACCTGTTTATTCCTGTTTCTTTTGTTGCAGCCATTGGAATGGGACTGCAGGAAGAAAGCAAATACGCTTCATATTTAATGGAGCTGAATGCAGCTCAGCAGTCATGGAAACTATCCATCCTTTGGTCAAGGCACCTTAGCATGGATTAACTTAAAGTTTCCAGACAGATTCAAAGACGTTACCTATTTTCTGACTGTGCAAGATAAATCCCTCATGTCTAATCTGCAGGAGTACCATGCACTCACAGCTGCAACTGAAGTCAATGGAAGACTGAACATAAATGCTATATAATGCCTCCACATTAGACCTCAGATGAAATTACTGAAGGCTTCAACTGCACTGAAAAAATTTAAGAGGAAAATTAAAATGTAAGTGGCTATCCACAGATACCACAAGCAAGAAAGTTTATTTCCAGCATTTCCTGCTTGTCATCCATGACTGAAAAGAAGCAGATTTCAATCCGCGAAACAGCACATCAGTGAAAGAAGGGACTGTATGAACAGGACAGCCTACACCACACAAGTAGGAGGCTAATCTTCTCAGTTGGAAACTAGCTGGAGCAGCCAGGATATTAAATCAGCAACACAAGGGGAGGTTATTTGGAAGGCAAATGAGGTACATGCTCAAATTCAGCACCTAACGAGCAAGTTGAACCAACATAGCAAAGAATATAATGAAAAGAATCTCTTCAATTGTTTATGTATTGATCCGAGGAATCCGGGTAAGCAGTCAGAGGAAATTCTCATTGATGTGAATAAAATTTATATAACCAGCATTACTAAAACCTGGTGGACAACTGGCATGTTAAAATCTCTGATTAACAGGAAGGATAAGAGAGGCAGTAAGGGAACAGGATACCTTAAAAAAAACCCCATGCCATTGTTCCTTTTAGAGTGATCAGTAACACAGGACCACAGCTCTTGAATACACAGAGGCCAATTGATAAGAGTAGCTAAAGGCATCAAGGAAAAATGCAGTTGTCAGGACTACAGATAATAAGGTTTTTTTCATTATGAGAGGAACAGTGAATGTGTAAGCCCATTCCAAGTTTGGAATACCTATACTACAAATTGTAACACAAAAAAACTCCAGGAGTGTGCAGTATATACGATGGCCTATATTTGCAAAAACCAGGATGATATAGTTACAGTTCTTGCAGAATTAATAAGCACTTTTCAGCTCATTAGAAATCAAGAAGGGATAAAAGTTTTACAGATTCAGACAATTTTCACTTTAGGTGTCACAGGGTGAAGATCCCCATTGATCAATCTTAAAAGAGCAAGACATTACCAAAGACTACAAAAGCACTAATAATGTGTCAATATTAAAAAAAAAAAAAAAAAAAAAAAAAAAGACTAGTGGGAATAAAACTGGGCCAAATAAGTGAAAACACTGGATTCAACTAATACAGATTTTAATGAAAGAATATAATTACTCCCAGTCAACATATTTTTGGTGTAAAATAGGTCTTGCCAAACAAATTTCATTTCCTTCTTTGATAAGATTAGAAGTGAATGTTGTACAGAGATTTGTTAGGCTTTCACTTGTCAGACATAACAGACTGATAATAAAAAAAATCCTATGCACCATCAAGAAAAAACCCAAGTTATTCAGAATGGCCTGACAGTTAAAAAAACACCAAAACCTTTCAGCATTCCAAGAGGCAATTGTCACTGAATAATGCTAGAATACTAGTAAGACTGCACAGGTGTCGGTACTAGGCATACTCTTACTCGACTTATCCTTCAGTTACTCAGAACCAGGTAGACATGGCTAGTAAAGTTCACGAACAACAAAGAAAGTAAGTAAATAATGATGATGAAACAATGTTCTGGGCCGCTTGGTAGCTAGGTGTATTCAAATAAAGTGTGTTTTAATAAAACCAAATGCAAATCTTTCAGTCTAAGAACAGCGAACACACGCCGCACTTCCAGAAAGGGTAACCTTAGTCTGAAAAGCACTGACTCTGAAAGATATCTGGGATTACAACACAAGGTCACAATATAATTCTGTGGAAAAACTGTAAAAATGCAATATTTTGGTGTATACACAGTAAAATAGTATCTCCACAAAGCAATTAGGGTGATTTTATTTTATGTATGACACTAAAAAACAATGATATAAAAATGCATATGCATCTGTGTCCACATTCTGAAACAAAAGGATGTTAAACCAGAGAAGATGAGGAAGAGAACCATAATGGTAATGCAAGCACTAGAGAAAAAGCCATGTATTGAAAAAGTTTATTCTGTTCAGATTATTAAAAAACCCCCGAAGAATATGCCTTCTCAGTAAACATCTACAGAGACATGTGCTAATTCTGAACAAGGTAAATCAAGTACCAGGAATGAAACAGTTTTGTGTTGCTACTCATTCTCATTATACCTTGATAAATTGACAGAAAAGACTGGATATAAAAGAATTTTTAATCTAGTTGAGTAAGGGTAACTGGAATCACTGGAATAAACTATCAAAGGCAAATGAAGGTCTCTCCACCTCCTAGAATTTTTACATCAGACCTAGATACTTTTCTGAAAAGCAGGTTTAAACAAACATAAATTTGTGGGCTCAATACAGGGACAACTGGTGAAATCAGTAATCTGTGATATTCAGAAGACCAATACATAAAAATATCTTTGAGGCTTGGCCTTAAATGCTAGGAATTTAAGAATGATGAACATTCTAAAAGGTAAAGTCTTGTACATCACAAATAGGCATGCTTTTGACCTTAATTTCTTCATGCCTTGTTTTCCCCATGAAGCATGAAGAAAACACTCTTGCAGGAATACATTAAATTATTGTTTATTAAACCTTTGGTTCTTATAGCATTGACTACTACAGAAAATCCCCATTATGTTTACTCAAAATTCTGTTTTCAAGGAAAGGTTTGAATGGTATCCAGTAAACAAGAGATTGGCACACATAATGAACAAAGAAGATAAAAAATATATATTGATTGGTGTTCTCTGGATACTGTGTGGAGCAAGAATGCTGTGAAATAAAGCACACATGATCCTATAATAAAAAATGTTAACATACTGTTTCAGGGGAAAGGGCAGTAAATGAAGATGCTCACTTCAGAAATGCCAGAACTGAGGTTAACTCTTGATTAACTGGCTATTTCAGAGTAGCTTTTTGCATGTATAGCAAGTAACACTGTACAATTGTGCACATACACAATACTCATAATTATTGTCCAAATAACCTGCCCCTCTGAAAGGACAAATGTTCTGATGAATAACTTTGCTGAAAGCAAGACCATTTGCTTGCCCTATCATGCACTCCTTAAATCCCCTGCAATTTGTCAACTTTGAATGCAATACTTCTCCAGGGGCTACCAATGAGCTTTTCACATCTTGCTCATGTCATCCATTTTCCGCTTGATTAGTGGGGACCTGAAGTAATCTTTCTGCTTCACAGAACAACTAAAGCCAACATACACGAAAATACCAGTATCTTAGGTACAGCTCTTAGCATGGGACAAAGGTCTTTGGGGATGTTCAGGCTCTTGTTGGCCCAATGAAGTGGCTGAGACAGATGAGAAAGAAACAAACATCCAGGCTTAAAAAAAGGAAGGATAAGTTAGGAAAACAATGAGGAAAGAAAAAAGAAAAGATTTTTCAGAATGGGGAAAACAAGAAAGCTGCATGATATTATGAAGCTATGGTGTAAGATGCGAGAAGAGAGAAGTAGTAACTTGTATGGAAACATGAAAGAGAAGAATGCAAAGCTCAATTTACTTTTCAGAGGTAAGTCAATAGATAGAAGGAACCAAACATAATATGAGAATAAAAATAAAGATAAATATTTTTTCACATTCCATTTTCTTTTACGTGACAAGATTTCTGTGATTGTTTGTATATTTAGGGTTTTTTCCTAACCTTTGTTTTGAAGTATTTGTGTAAACAACATGCATCTAAAAAGGCTTTAATATTGAAGTATTAAACAGATTATTTGTCTAAAGAAAAATAAGTGAAGTTATTCTAAGTATCTGAAAATAAGACCAACTTGTCTTTGAGTTTGTCAAAAAACTGAAAAAATATTTTAAAATATTTTTTTCCAAGTCAGAAATGTCACTGAATGAATCTTGGACCACAAAAATGAAGGAGTTTAAAGCAATGAGAGTTTTTGGTGCCAGTACCTTTTCAACATCAACTTAATTCAAGTACCATGTCTTTTAATCCTTACTACTTCCCCCCAAACTGCCAGAGAGCAGTTGGTGTTCATGCTATTAAAAACTAAAGAAAGGTGTAGACTTCAATTTGATAAGTTAAAACCTTTTCAAGGTTTAATGTCATCACTTTAAATGTAGCATAAAAAAAGCAACAGAGAGAAATGATTGAAGCTCATCACCATGGCTAAACTACTCTTGATAGATCTAAAATGTGCAGTTCTGCTACTAGATGGAGTATTTTGATATACTAAAAAAAAAAAACCAACAAGTTTATATTGACATTAAAATGTGCTGTCTTCCTTGGGCAAAAAGATCTCTTTAAAAAACAGCATAAAAATCAAGAAAGTTCTTCTGTACCAAAAATATTAATGCAGCTCTGTCTGATACTGATCCTCACCCTCTCTCTTCCCTTCTACCACTTTTTTTTTCATAATAACCATCTTATATTCCTTACAATGTCCACATAAAGTTAATGGATTCTACCTATATCCTTTATAGCTTTCTACCAAAATACCCTCCAGTTCCCTCTACATACCTTTTTTGATCCATCGTTTGGACAGTAGTGATACCCTATTGCACAGCTGTCTGCTGCTCAACAGTAATGGCTGCTGATAAATTTCTCCTTGACTTTTCTTTGAGCGAGACATGAGGAGTTTCATGAAAATTGGCAACTGAGTATAAGAGAGAAACTCTGTTAGGGATCAACTGTTATTCTTCTGTCAGTTTTGGTTGAAAGTAGCTAAAAATTGGAAGGTGAAAACAAAGACTGCATAATCATATATCCCTTATTTTCTTAGGGAAACGAGGCTAAAAGATGTGCTTGCTAGCTACTTTGTACAAAATCCTTTCTCTCTTTTTTTTTTTTTCATATTAAAATTATAGTACATTCTCCTGCAGCGTTCTCTTGAGAAATCTTTTCTATCCAGGAGAGACTGCGATCCAAAGACCACAGAGGGCTCCCAGTCACATTGGTACACAGGAAAAGAACAGAACAATGAAAGGTCATCAAGAAGATGAAGATGAGCCTCAGATTTGCAAACCAGGACATTTTGAAACAGCTGTTTCCCATGGACTGTATGTACAATTGCTACAAACACAGGCACAAATGTGGAGCACATGTGAAATTCACTTCTTTTCATCCTTGTCAAGACTCTGACTAAAAAGTGAAGAAGGCAGACGGATTTCTGAGCTTTTACAGTGAGTGTAAGACCCACAGCTTCTATAAATTAAGTATTATATACCAGTAAAGATTTTGCAGGTGGCAACCTCCCTGAGAGGATCAGGAGTAGCAGCTGATGTATTAGGTTGTTAGGAATTCAACTTTACCAGATCAAGCACTGAATGGAGAAACCAAATCCACTGCATGATGTTTACAAATAAGAATTGCTTCACAAATCTTGGATATTGACATACTTTAGGAACAAGCCAAATAAATTGTTTGGCTTCCCTCTGACTGCTCCTTGAATCAGACCAGGTGAGACCACAGCATGTGGTTCATGAAGAACCAGATGCACTAATGCCTGACACTTGTGCACTCTTCTGTATTTGTGATATCCCCTGGAAACACAGTAAGAAGTGATGTTGAGGCTGATGGAAATGAATCCTGCCTTTAAGAGGTTTCCTTAACCCTGGATCAGAAAGCTGTAAAGTGACCCAAAGCAAGATGGTACAGCAATCTTGCCAGGACACAGGCCTTGACCAAATTGAAGGGGAGGAATCCATGACATTTCAGTTGTAGCACGATTTACAAGATCTGTGGTGTCAAATACATTATTGAACAGGACAAAAGAAAAAAAGCTGCAGAGACTGTAACTTCTATATTTGTCCCTTTTTAGCTGTATTTTCTTAAGACAGAAGAGTTCTGTCAATATTGGTATGATTCCAGTACAGGATCAGGAAAAAAACAAAGTCCAGTATATTTAGGAGGGATCCCAAAAACATTCTTTGCAGACTCACTACAAACGGCCACACAAGCTCTTCTAGAGAGTCTGTGTGAAAGTGTTCCCAGGTGAGATTCTGGGTATGGTGGATTCAGTGCCACCTAACAAAGCCTAGATCAGAGACCTATAGCTGGTCTGAGTAACCATGTGAACAACTGTACCCATTTGTGTACACATTCCTAACAGGACAATTGGTCTACAGCTCATATAATTACACCTTCTCTTAGATAGCTGGCTGATTTTATCTTATATCTGTAATGAATGTCTAAAAACTCAGTGGTATTTCCCAGATATTTTATTGCTAAAAACCCACAAGTGAGCAGGTAGAGTGACTTATGAGATGGTCACAAAGACAAACTGAATACATACGTTTCATAGAGGCAATGCCATTTTTAAGGTCACTCAAGTTTTAACTGCTAGGAAATTGCTATCTTTAATTGTGCTCTTATTTAATAATCAGCTTTTACAGGGAGCAGAGAGTAATTTTAACAGAGATTGAAAAATGAACAGATTATCAGATTTCTAGAGGTGCTGTGGCAACTCAGAACAGGTACTCAGCGGGATTCAAAAATTGTAAGCGCGTTAGATATACAACAACCATTAAAAGTCTTGAGAGGTAGGCATTCAAACTGCTTAGACATATTTTGAATATTAGCTCCTTATTTACCTCTGTCTTATCAAGATCTCAGTGTTGCCTTCAGAAAAACAGTTGCTTTCACAAAGCTTTTTCTTCCCTTTTCATAGGTTGATATTATCCAGTTTGCTTTTAAAACACATCTACACGTGGTAATTTAATAAATGTGATGACCTCCCTATCTTTTAGACGTATCATTTATTTACCCTTATGGCCCCCTAGAGTAAATTTTGTGAGCTCTTCAGGTCTCTTGTGCCCCCCACTTCCTAGCTAAGGTCCTGGCTTACCTCCTTTACTGATATGAAACAGTACTACTATATGGATTTCAGTGATACTATTGTGCAGATATTCAGGTGAGGATCCAGCTCACAAGCTCCCAATTCAGATGAATACCTCCAGATTTTCTAGCTGAATCACTCAAAATGGGCAATGTTAAAAATCCTCTATTTTCTGAGCATCTTTCCTTGCAGGTGGTTGATAGCATGCTATGTGTTCTGCAGAGGGCAGCTTCATTGGAGCACATCCCTGCACTGTTTTTCCTGCCCCTTGAGAAAGCCATGGAAAGGTGGCTGCTCTGCTATGTATCACAAGGGAAGATCATTCTGATACAACTTCTCCATTTATCAGAGGTGCCTCGCCTGGAATGGACTGGCATGTTTCCACTTTGCTCTGTTGAGTCATCATGTCAGACCAACAGTGTTAAAGGAATTGTGCTCCAGTTAGGCTAGATATCTTGGTTAAGGGGTTTCACATCATTCACCTCCATACACTGACCTTGATTGTGTCTATTAAGGTCACAATTCTAAAGAGAAATCAGTCTAATGGAGGAATCACCTGTGCTCCTTTAGAAGTGCTGTATTTTATTTTGCCTCTTCTTCCTGCTTCCAGAAAGCAAAATCTGACTTGCACTGAGTGATCCATAAAGAAAAACAAACACAATTATGAAGCAGACATATTTTTATAAACAGGAATGTCAGGCACATCATCTAGTGTAGAAGGTGGAAGAGATGTTAACATCAATTAAAAAATGCTAGAGGAAGCAGCTGAGGTTTTCTTAAAAGCCAAACAAGTTTGTAAGATGTGAACAGATTTTTAAGATAAAATAAATAAATTTGGAGCAGTAGTAAAAATACGCCTCTCATCAGAGGAATATCTTAAATACTGTCCCATAAATGATTTTAAAATTTCTAAGGAAGCACTGAAAACGTGATATCTCAGCTTGTCTTTTTTTAAAAAGCGTTCAATCTCCATTACTCAGTTTTCAAGAGATGTCTATTTCACACCTGTATTAATTCTATAAGCCACTGCAGGAGAAGGTATTTACATGATAAAATGCAAGCTACCACATTACAGAAAGTTAATACACATCAAATACTAGGATTTTATGAAGCAAAACTGTGCTCAGAAAGAGTTGTAAGACAAGTTTTTTGTTTTTTTTTTTGTTTTTTTTTTTTTTCAGGGAGAGTGGCAGAGAGAGGGTTGTGCCTCTTTATTTATTTTTTTTTTTAATGCAAGCATATTTCCAAACGTTGGAACGAAATATAATTTTGCAACAAAAATACCAATTTTTGTTATTATTATTATTTACCACTAAAAGCCCCACAAACAAACAGCAAAGATAAAAATCGAGCTTAACAGATCAGGAAAAAAAATACAGGTACTATCTGATAGGCTATAAAAATTTAGAAAAGTTCCAAATGTTTTCAGTTAAGCACAAAAATGCTGTTAATGATTAGCTGCATAACAAGAGATTTATCTCTGTCTTTTTTCCTGTCCTTTTGTGTGTGTGTGTGTTGCAAAGGCAACACAGCCATACTGCAGGTCTGTCTGGGCCATTCTTAGGCCACTTTCAGGCCGATTGAGAAAGGCTGGAAAGTAAACACAGGTGTTTTAAAACTGGAGCCGCTGTCATGGACAACCACAAACACCCTTAACTCTGATGTGGCAACGCCTCTTTCCCGCCCTCTCTTTTTTACAGCATTGCCCAAAAAGAACATGTCAAATGTTTCACCTTTCACCACCTCAAAATAACTTGGAGCTTACAGCATTGTTTGGGAAACCCCAAGCAAAGATATCATTTTTTAGTTCCTTTTCAGATGTAGCCAACTCAAAATTAGTCACATAAAATAAAGAGCCATTCTGTTTCTAATTATTTTATTTTCAGTGTCCACTGATTTACCTGCAAACACCATGTTTCACACTGGACATTTCCTTCCTCAAATGTAGTTCAGCCTCTTTGTTTTCCTGATTCAGGTTGAACTAAAAAGACAGCGAGGGGATTTTGCAATAATTAAACAAAAGATTTAATCCAGTGGATAAGAGGATAAATAAAAGAAAAAATAACAAAAAAAGAAAGCTACAAATCTCCCAAACCAAAAGAATAAAACTTTTTTTTTTTTTTTAATTATTGTGCAAGAATACATACAAAACTGAAAAAGTACTTGCTTGTGAATTAGCTGTTCCAGGAAACAGCACATCCTGTTTAACAGCCATGAAGTACTGACTAGCTAGAGAAAAAGCATGGAAGGCAGGACACATCGCCAGAAATTATGTACTTAGTCTTCACTTGTTCAGTTGATGCGGGTGGTGGGGTGTGTGTGTATGTGTGTGCAAAAAAAAATAAAGGTATTATATTAACAGAAATGAAACAGCTATTGACAGCTACAATTTGATTCTGAAAAACTGGTAAACTAAATAGAGATGGTTACACTTAGACTGAAACTAACAGCCCCAGCAACACTCCTCACCCCAAAACGCAGAACTAAGTCATAATCTAAATATAAAAATCTGGATCCAGCAAAAAATCCTGAAATTTTATATTCAAAGTGGCACGACCCTCACATCTATACCAATAGCAAATATATTGCAAACACACAACACTGCTGAAAAGATAACACATGTCAAACTCAGGTCTTACTTATCGTAAAGGACAATTTTTCCTGTCAGTCTCAGCCTTCAGATTCCAGAACGATTTTCTTTTTGATATAGACACTTACACACCCTGGTTTCAAAAACCAGACACCAGACTTACTGTGTGCCCTGTGCTCCAACATAAACAAATATGAACGACTTCATAAGATAGACAGCGCTCATGCATACATTTATTTATGTTAAAGAAACAAGCAGGGTTTTTCTTTTTTCCAGATTTTGTCCGGTGTGGTAAAGAGACAGTATTATTTATCAAAGGATCTGTCTGAACAGCCTTGAGCCTCCTCATCCCCTGTGAACTTCACCAGGCATTCAAAATCATTCACGATGTCGGAAAACAGGTCTCAGAAGACAATTTGCAACACTGAACTTTACAGTAAAAATATTTGTTATTTCTTTTGGGCCATTTTATCTTGTTTTTGACAAAAATTATGAACGATTTTCTATACCTAATTAAAAGTCTAACTAATAGTACCTTTAAAGCTTTACTGAATATAGACAAGAGAACACAACTGTAACGAATGTAAAGCACCAAATTTATCCCATCAGACTGTGTCATTCATGGTGCTGTGCATTACCTAACGAACACTTAAAAGAAATCACACACACAAGCACACTTATTAACCTACATATGTTAAGTTCACAACAAAAGCAATAAAGAGCAAGCGTATTCACAATTGCACCTCATTTGTTGCTATTTCTGGCCTCTGCATTAAGCACACATGACTTGAAAAGCATATACTGGTGAGACTATTGCACATAATGGACAAATTAGATGGAACAATATTGTGTATAAATTAGCTCGTTCATTGGTTTGCATTAGAAATACTTTTCTGTTAAAATATGAGGGATTTATGCTTGGCTGTAACGCAAAAGCAATAGAGTTTGATCCACGAAAAAACAAGTGCACACTAATGGAGTAAACCATTAAACATTCTGATAGCAGCAATTCAGAGACAGCTAAAAAAGGGAGAGAAAAGCTTGCTGTAATAACCCTTTTAAAGTGCAAAAATTTTACCCAATACAAAGATGCAGCAATAACGGTGTTATGTGCTTGCAGATCTGTGAAGTTTCAGAAAGTATTTTTTAAGCTAACAAACTCAGTTAAGGGGGGCTTTATCAAACCCTTAACTACCATTAAACAGCAATGATAGATGTATCCCTCAGCACTACGGTGACCTCCTGGCCAAAAGCTAATTTCTCATTCTTCTAGCCTTTTGTATTCAAAGTTATTACTCAGTCACAAAAGGAGTTGATTTTTGAAGGAAGAAACTTGCGTCTACATTTTAAGAGATAAGGGGCACTTTCAGATGCACCTAACTTCAAGAGAAGTCGTGGACACTCAGGTTTGGGCATATTTTATTTGATGAAGCTCCGGAGAGCAACTTCTTTTTTTCTACATGTCTTAAGGAACTGGCAGGGATATGCAGTAAAACTGTAAAAAATACTAATAAGCTTTAACTGTGAAAAAATGAGTTTCACTTAATGACACAATTTGGGAAGCTGATTTTATTTTTTAATAAATGGGGAAAAATCCCATAAGAAACACCAAAACCCAATCCTTAAAGTTCTACTCAGATGAATAATAGGTACTCACAGAAGTAGTTTCCTGTGTGAGACTTACTGGCTTAGGCCCCAATTTCTGAAAATGTTGTTTCTGGCCTGAGACCTGCTATTCTAAGTTTCAGGCTGGAATGAAGTTTTCAGAGTGGAGCTCTTGAGTCCTAAAGGTAGGGGTCAGAGTGGAAACAACACAAGGGTGTGAAATATGCTGTTGCTGCTGCAACGTTAACTCTGCTTGGTAATTTTTCACAAATTACCAAAGAAAGGAAATATGAATTCTGATGTCACTGTCTTCAAACATAAACACATCTCAGCAAGACTGCGAGTCTTTTTCTCCTAAAGAATAACTAAAAAAATACCCCAAAATATAAGAAGCAGACATTCTTTTGTGAGGAACAAGTTAATAAAACATTTTATTTGGGAAGCAGACATGATACAATTGGAGTTAGAAGGTGTACTTAGCTCTGTTCTAATGTTTTAAATTTGACAACGCTTGTCAAAAGATGTTAAAAATTTTTTTGTAGTCCAACAAGTCACTCACAGCAAGAATAATTTTTAAGCAGCTTTCCTTTTTGTTTCAGTTAAAATTAAAATCCATGCTGTGTAATCCTTGGAGTCAATCTGTAATTAAGGGGATTTGAAGAGAGACCACGCATCGCATTAATGATAAAATTTAATATCTGTTTTAATACTCTAACATGAGAAAAAAACCCTAAGCAACATACAAAAAAGCAATCATCTCCCTGTTTTCTGTGAATGCAGCATATATACACCAAGTCTAGCAGCAATGCTGCATTTGATGTCAGCTTTTTGTTTATAGACCAAATGTTTCAGGATTTAGCATCTACAGAGCTTAGAACTGCATCTGCTTGAAAGCTGGCACCCAGAGTTAGTAAGTTAGATAAACAGAATTCATTTTATCTAGTTTGGAAAATGAGTATTTTTGTTGTTACTGTTGTATAGCGATTCCAAATGGAAGGAGCTATTGGCAGCATTTCCAAGGTTTCAGTCACTCCCAGTCACTCAGCTACTCTTTCCTGCAGCATCTAAGACAATTACAGCTAAACTGTAAGAAATAGGAGCAGATAACCAATTAAGCCCAATTCATTTTATGTGATATTCTTAAATGTTTAAAAGTCTAATACAATACCAAAAAAGAGATAATATTCAGTATACTAAGTCTGTCCTCTAGACTATATGCAAGGAAAAAGTTTGAAATCTATGTCTCTTCAAAATGCAGCTAGTTGACACCAAGTAGTGTATTCAGATTGTTTACTGAGTTGTTTAACAGCGGAGCAAAGACAGTTCCATTTTAGAACTAGAAACCCGTACTAAATATTTTAATCCTTTCAGAAAATGGGATGAAGCATTAAAGTACCAGGGCAATGAAATACTTTATAATTCATTTTTTTTCAAAGAACTCAGTAAGAAGAATAGTTAAAGCAGAGGTGCTCTTAATGTGATTTGGGGTGGAGTGGTTTTGAAGGGATATGGTGTTTTTCACATGGAAAGGATAATAGATTCTTTTAAAATGGGCATAAAAGATGTTTTTCCTGTTAAAATGTCTTCTTGCCTTGACTCTTCTGACAGAACTAGCAAAGTATCAATGTATTCTTACCAGATCTTGTTGTATCATATAAAATACCTAGTTGATGAAAACAAACTTGATCAGAATTTCCTTCGATCTCTGAACATCATTGTAACAGCCTAAATGTGTGTTTAACAGCCTAAGGCTTCACAGATTTGGGACCTATTCACATTAAAATTTAAGTGCATGTGGAACTCACAAGCTTCAAGATCAAACCAAGAAAGTGTTCACTTCTCAAAATTTGGATCCTATAATAGTCAGCAGGACTTCTCTCCAGTAGTCATAGATACACAGAATTGGGCCTAATCTACAAAATTAGTTTCAGTGTTTGAAAGACGGGTCCAAATGATGCTTCTAATGTAAAAAATACTTTAAATGGTACTGATTTTTTAAAAATAAGTTCTCTCAGTTTTTCACAATGCGTGGCCTAGATATTTATAAAGAAACAACTCTATGTGCAAGTCACACTGCCACCATCTTAATAACCCCTCCGGCATAGCAGGTATTTCTTTAATAAACAAATCAGCATTGAAATAATAATCTTGACTGTGATCCACAAGGAAATGGCCAATTTATGAAACCACATATAATCTGAGTATATCTAGTAAAACTGAAAGATGACATTTGTTCTTCAGTGGACAATCACTTTTGGAGATGGAAAATCCAGTATCAACGACACAGTTCAGAAAATGAAGGCCCAGAAGGTTTCTTTATATATTGAATCTAACTACAAAACAACATTTAGGTCTTGGAGTTTAATTTTAAACTGCAAATTTGGCTGCTTAGCAGCTTAACACAATCATCAGTACACATTATACCATGTTCAGGTCATGTGACACACCTTATTTACCATTACACAACAGCATTTGTTACTTCAGCTTCCTATTCAAAGTTTAAAGACAGCTCTTGTCTAATCTCACCTTTTTATTGCTTTTTCTTTGTAAGATATATTTACCTTACCACTAAGACAGGCTGAATTTTGGAAGTAACAACACAGCTAACTTAATTTTGGAGGCATAAGAAATTGAAGTTTTAATTGCAAATGTATTTTACAGGAGAAATCAGACCTTATTTGTATGCTTTCAGTGAATAATTCATTTTTTGAGTGAGTGTAATGAGCAATTTTGATTCAGCTACATGAGAGAGCTATGCATGCGGTGTTTCTAAATATGAAGATAAACCTAATATATGTTGAGTTGAATTCCTAATGCATTGATATACTTCTGCTGATGTGAATCTTACTTTATACCTTTCAAGTCTTCAAATAATAAAAACCAAGGCTATGTATTTCATGTGTCAAAATTCTATCCGTGGTTTTGTTAATCAGTGAAGATAATATTAATGTACTTTCTGAATAGGTGGTACACCAGTGTGCCTGCACAGGATTTTTTATGGTTAAGGTCTGGAAACTCAGAATTACTGAATTAGTAAATTTACTACTTGACCCCTAATGTATAGCTTACTACTCTAAAGCTTACTCCTAGAGGAAAGCTGTAGTCCAGCTGCCAGTCCATAATCTCATGAGAAAAGCTGTGGAGCTCCACTGGTAGACAAGTGAATATTTTACCTCATAAAACCCACTTTCATATAAGAAAAAGGTAAAAATCCAAATAAATCCAAGTCCATTTGTTCCTTCTGCTCTTTAAGTGTTCTCCTAATGACCTGTATACGGCTAGGATAGAAATACACACCTACTGCACACAACAAGTACATATCTTCCCCTTAGCAACCTGAATACATGAACAGCACTTTCTTTTACACCTCTGCATGGTCATGTGTGTGGAAGTTAAATCAGGATTTTGCTCTTATTTATGGGGAAAAGTAAGTGATTTTCAAAAGCCTCTTAGTGTTCTGGGAGTACAACTGTCCTAACATCAAAAATATACCTCTGCACCAGAACAAGTAAGTAGATGGGAATAGAGGGGAATCAAAAAGGACAGGCAAACTGAGTCCTGACTCCTCTGAGTAAATAATGGCAAAGCACCAAACTGCACTTTCTGGACATGGGTTCTTTTGACTTCACCTCATTCTAAAACATAAAGTTTCTCATCTGGGAACAGAACAGAAGAGACATTCAGATTACAGTAAAAAGATAAATAACAGCAAACATGTAGCACCTTGAGGCTTCTGAACCAAGACTAGTCTGCAGCCTTATGACCACACTAAGGCCCAATGTTTCGGTGTCTTTCTTTACCATCTGTCTCCCTTCTACTCTGAACCATACTTCATATGATCACTTGCATGCAAAATGTTAGGAAAGGGTTCTCCAATTCTGAACAGAAATTAGGATAAACTTAAACAAACAAAGACCAAAGATTCCTTTTCAGTAAATACTTTAAATTCTGAAATATTTATATTGATCCTTTATCCTATCCCCAGTTTCCTTTACCCAAGATCTAAAGTAGATTCTATCAATTCTAAGAGGCATTTCAGATAAGGAGGTCATGGATGGGTCAGAGCAAGACCTTTGCTATTTAATGACCCTGTAGCTTGCCTTTTGCACAAGAGCTTAGGTTACTACCTTTTATACATTTTATTGTAGGACAAATAACTCACATGTCATCATGCACTCAGGCTCAAGATTTTGTTTACAGTTGCTGCTCAAACAGAAGAGGATCATTTTTCTGTGCAGCATAAAAAATGAAGGGTGTACAGTAAGACACTGAAAAAAAGGATTGAAATTTAGGATTTACCACACTTTTTTTTTTTTTTTTTTTTTTCTGCATGTATGAGTAACAATTTTCATATGGATAAATAAACAAGATTTATGAAATAAAAAATAATACATAATGTCACTCCATTCATTAAATTTGATATCTTATCTCCTGTAATATTTAATACTCGGTACCCCTGAGAAAGGAGAAACTTTACTTGGCTAAATATGTTTGGAACTTTCTTTGTTTTATTATGGTATCTATTATGCTGATAGATACTTCGAAAACTACACCAGTGAAGATTCAGGGTGACATTATTAATAGAAACTAATGCTAAAGTTTTATTTAAACATTGCAGAAAACAGTTACTATTTTGTGTACAAAAAGGCTTCAGATTTAGAATCTCTTAACTAAGTTTGGAAATATGTTCTACAGTGTCAGAAAGTGGCAAGTGAAGAGAGTCCTAGTTTTCTTATAGTAAGTCTGATATGATATATGAGGCTCCATGATTATTATACAATTAGATTAACATATGCCCTTCATTCCTGATCCATGTAATCCTGAAATGAAGCTCCATGCTAGTGGGAAAGCAAAAGAACATTTTTATAGCTTTTTGAAGTGCAGCAAGGTGACACCTCCTCACACATTACAAAGGTTCATAGTAGTATGACTATTGACATGTTACTGGGCAGAAGGAAGCAGAAATGAACCCGTGACTGGGGTGATTATGGGTTGCCATTGGAGATGGCAACAAAGCTTATCATTTTAGTTAAATAGAGTTCTTGTTTTTATAAGAACTCATCCCTCCGTATAAGTAGCTTTCTTAACATGATTGTGGTTTCTACAGTATGTTTTGCTTACATATCAGATTTTGCAATTGTAGTTTACAAGATACTAATTAATTTCAGTATATTTTAGAACATGAATTTTTCATGATTGGTTTAAGGCATAGGTGTCACCTGTATGAAGATAAGGAGTGAAAAAGCAGGTAGCAGACATCTTTCTATCTGGCCACAGGATGCCTGCACAGTTTGTTCCATCTTCTACAAGTTTAGCACGTTTCTTTATTTCAGAATATGTATTTCTAGAATACCCAGAGGGCTATCAAATGAATCAACCATACAACGTTGAATCTATCCTGTTAGAAGGAAAAACAGGTGTGTGAAAGTGCAAAGTATATGTCAAATGCTAAGTTAATACAATATGTGCAACAGTTAAATGAAATACATGAATGTGAGGGCCTTGTCAGCAGGAAGTTCATGGTCACCGAAGCCTATTACCATGAAAGAGATGATTCTTTGCATACCAAAACTGAGGATGTGGAAACAGCTCAGATGACTGTGAGAATTATAATCCAGATTTAGAATAACCTGAGACCAAAATATTGCATTCCAAGAACCTGTTGCATTTATCAGAAATAATACTTCTGCTAATTGGAAGTAGTAACACTGACTGACCTTGTGGGAAAACAATTTCCGCCTGTGAACTGGAAACCAAATATAAAAGACTCAGCCAAAAGGTTTGAATGAGCACATCATCCCCAATGACAAAGGAATGTTTATAGTATATACAGTTTGTTGGTGTTTAAGACTTTCAAGAGTAATCTGGTGCCAAGAGAGATTTGAAGGCTCTCAAGTAAAAAGCAACAGACCTCCAAGGAAATTTTAGTGGAGCAGATGAAAACTAACATCAAACACAGAGTGTGAATGAGCAATGAATTCTTCAATGCTTAGAACTGAATCAAAATTCAATAAATATATCTGCTTTGGTTAAGAGACATTCAGCATCTGTTAGGAGAGACGCAAGACTTACACTCCTTGGACAAACTATTTTGGACAAGACACTGTTCAGTCTATCAAGACACATTCAGTGCTTTTCTTGTGCAGCTGTTTACAGGCAGTATGATGCATGCTAAAATTCCTTAAGACATACAGTGCTTTAGACAGGCATAATTAATTAGACAGATACAGCTCTTCTAAGGATCATTTTCAGGACAAATGTTGTTCTGTCAATAAATGTTCACTCTCATCCATATGGCTTTGAACCCATCCACTTGGCTTTGAACCAACTCTGAAAGTCTTGAGGTCAGTGTAAGTAAGAACCACCACTGCTTGGTCTTCTTTCATTTTAACAGAGTCCAAGAAATCCCAAGGAGCTGCTGTGCAGAGAACACCATACACACAGAGCTGCCAAGCCCAACAGTGCTGTCAGTGAAATGACAGCCTTACTGGCCCAGGAAGGTGGCACGGCCAGTGCAACCAAGGAAGCAAAGTCGAGAACTTGGGTCCGTCTATTTGTTTCCTTCAATTCGAAAACAGGCCAAGGCTTGAACGTGTTTGAAATTCTCACCCACACTGATGCCTTAGTGAACCAAGAATAGCACAAATGGCCCTGCCGCCTGTCCAGCCACGTAATAACATCACAAGCTGACCACTGAAAATCAGACAAATACTAATGTTACCAAACATCATTTCTCTTCAGCTCCCAGGTAGATGTTTCATATAAATCCAATTTATCAGACTCTGGAAGCCTGTGTTTCTAAAGGGACTCTGGACAATTTCACTCTCACCGAAGGGCAAGTGTTTAATCTCATAATTTATTTCCCGTGTTTTCCATTGGGGAAAACATTGCATTATTTTCTCATGGCACATTTCAGTAATTATTTTAACTTTCAACTCCCCATACCAATTAAGGTATTTTTGGTCAATGAATATAAATGTCTACCAGTGCTAAAACATTAATTACCAGATGGGAGGAGACCATCACTAAGAATGTAGTTGTCACTCATGAACAATTATTCTGCCAAGATCTGCATAACTAAATAAAGCATACAGGTCTGGATGGCTACAAAAAGCAATCAACAAAACTGGCTACTGAAGGTGATACTAGTAGATCAAATTTCTGAACTTCGCTTTTTGACTCATGGTCAAATATATGTGCTAAATTAATCACTTCATGCCTGTAGGGGATACATATAAGCAAACTGTTACACTCCTAAATATTTGACAGCAGATGAAGGAGAAATCCCTAGCTCAGGATCTCCAGAACTGAACTGATCAGAAGACCGGGTTATGACATCTGGCTCAAAGGAGCAATTGGGTTCAAGGAAACTTCAAATGACTGCTTTAAAGACCACTCAACCAGTGCTCACATTTCCACTGGGATTGGGGGGGAATACTGGTCACTGTAGGAGTTATTTTCTCCCTCTCAATACATACAGGGTTGTCAGAAGTGTGTAGCAATAGCTTCTGGAGACACTGCAACTTAAGCAGAAAGGAATGCAGAAAATTAATATTGGTGTGGAACATGGACAGAATTATTTCTGCAGGAGTTGTACACTGCCTCATTTTAGTGCTCATTTATGGCAGGATGCACCAGATTACACTGATATCATCTGAGGTGTACCGTACTATTTAGTAACACCGGCCATAAAGTGACTAATCAAGTTTCTAGCATGGATAAGAGCTGAACAGACTTGGGTCTAACCTTACTGACACCCTTAAGACTTTGTGATTAAGTGTTTCTGGGTGCAGCACCAGAAAAGGATCTATTCAATGCAATTAAGATTGCAACTGTATGTGCTCTGTCTGATAAATTATCTAGGAAGCAGCAACTGAAGGAAAGTGTTTGTGCATTTTTATCCACATCCAGATCAACAGTAGCTTCTTCCAAGTTTTATAAGGTCTTTTATTTACACCTCTGCTATATACTTAAAAGCAATTTGAGCATTCAAACTTCAGCACACTTCCACTCTAAAAACTGAGTCATCTCATGTGCTTTGTAATAAGTTTTACTGACAGGGTAGCAAATTTGTCTGTCACATTGCTCTCGCACAAAGTTAGAGATGCCAGCTTACTTTGATAAATCCTCTAGTATTTTATTCATGTGTAAGTTATTGGAACATGAAGAATCTTTCAGGACTAGTTGCAACAACATATTATTTTCTGGAGATAACCTCCAAGAAGCCTGTTAACTGTTCCCATTTGTCCTGAAACGCTCCTGTAGTTTCAGAAAAATAAAAATAAAAATAAAAATAAATATAAATATAAATCATAAGTAAATGCAAGGGCACAGTGTATCTCCTCACACCGAGCAGCAGGATCTGCCATTGAGTTCTTCCTTTCTACTTCCAGTATGAAACTGGCATCCCAGTCTTCAGACATATCTATAAATTAATTTGCAAATGCGACAGCAGTCCCTTTTATAGGTAGCAGCACATGCCATCCAAAATGAAAAGCTTGATTGCTTTAGGGTTAAATACACAAAGTGAGATCTCAAGCTGAGCTTTCACACATTGATATTCTGATAGATACAGAGAGAACAGGGCTTACTGGTCAGAGGAATTAATAGCAAAATGTGAGAGAAATGGGTGGATTGTCCAACATATGAATATTGCTGACCTGCTTCATTGAAAAAAACCACCACTCTGAAGTAAGCACAATATTTTAAATCATCTTTTACCAAACAATAACACCCTACCAACCTGTGGATCAACGGCAAGTTTTAAACTCTTTGCAGAGTGATGTCTAGTTACTTTGTAGCTAGAAACTGGGGAAAGGTGTTACACTCTCTCCACTAGTGGGTAACATTGCTATTCAACTGTTGGCTATAAAATATTGGTAATCAGCAGCTGTTTTCTCAGCAGCTGGTTTCTGTCACTCAAGCAGCACTGCAGTTAACAAGAGCACAGGAGTTGAAGTGGCTGAAGTCAGCAGCGGGGTGTTCTGCATGGGGCTGGGCCTTGCCACATTCAAAACTTATGTTTGAGGTTTCTAATGTAAAATTATTGTGAAAGTACTGAAAGGCTTTTCCCTAAGAGTTTTGTATTATGCAATTAATAACTGTACCAAAATGTAAAAATTGTATGCTGAACTGGAATTTGAATAGAATTGGAATCTCTCCGTTTCCCACCACTGGTTCAGGCAAGTTTCCCTGGATTACAGAGCATCTCAAAAGTGTGTGGCTCAGAGGCTTTATAGCTATAAACCAGCTCTCAATTCACTAATATGAAACTCTGAAACTCCAGCTCTGAAGCTCTAAACATAAAAGCACTGTTAGAATTACTTCGTTTTTGCAGGTAAGGGCCACAGTAACTATCTTCTGAATGAAGCATTTTATTTCACACTCAACATTATACGCCTAAATAGCATGAATACTCCACGCTTTTTAACACTAGCAAACATTTAAAAAATCATGTTAAAGTTTTTCTTGGTTTTTTAAGCTCTTATGACTTCAGATTCTCCTGGGACCGTGCTCTTCAGGGATGATATGTTGACTAGTCAGCTGGATTTGTTTTTGTGGTTGACATTGTCAAGCAGATTTGGAGAAATGGTTTCTACTCTAAGAATCTCGGAAATTCTGGGAATCAAAACAGAGCTTAATGCAACTGATGACAGGCATTAGGGAGTATTTAGATTAAGTCTTCCAGAGTGGCTTTTTCACAGGCATCATCATCGGAACAACTACCAAACTGTCAGTCATTGCGGATTTCTTGCCCTTGACACAACTCCTATGTGTCTGCAGAAAGCAGATGACATCAGCTACAACTGCTTTATGACACAACTGTAGATGAATTTCTGGCAGCTACTTCAGGTCACTTTCTTGCCTCTGACCCTAGATTTATGATATTCCTAATAAAACCATGGAAGCATGTAGGATGAATTCTACAGAAAATCATAACTAAAAAGATCAATTAGTCAGAAAAAACATAACAAGTCAATCATAACCAAAGATTAAAATCTTAACGGCTCTGAAGGAGATTAATAACCTTTCCAAGTTCTAATAACATCATACTCAGCTGGAGTAAACTCAGTCACTAAAGGGCACCCGATTTGTGTATCATCATCATGAAACAGCCACTCCTCCATTTGAGAGTTAGGCTTGGAAGAAAAACTAGTATGTTTCTTTGGTCTTTAAAGCAGATTAATAACTGCTTCAAGAAGAACACACCACCTAACTAAAAATTACAAAATAAATCAGGTCTGTGAAAAAAAGTCACCTCTCCCTATGTTTCATTCAAATCCAGTTACATGATTCCTGTGAATTTTCACATTAAGTTATTTATTTCATAAGATTTATTTCCTATTCTTCAACTGAGTGAAGAGGACTTTCACACTGCCAAAATCTCTATTTTTCCTTTAGGAAAATGTATTACTTAAAACTCTGCATTTCAAAACTGCATGCTACAAAGCCAGCAACAATAAAATGATCCACAACAATATTTGAATACTCATGAAAAAATAGCAATTCTTCAACTTTTCTATGTTTAATTGAATCAGCTATTCCAGTGTATTGTGGGAATACATTCATCAGAATCAGTAGAGACCAAATGTTAATTATGAAGACCAAGCAAAAATGAATAATCTTACATATAGACCCTGACACATTAGAACTGCAAAGCACTCTGCAGATCTTATTTTATGAAAATGTACTAAGAGCGCAAATGTATAGGCCCTTAGGAAGCAATTATCCCTAAAAGATTTAGCTATAATTCAATCTGAAATATTATAAGAGATTTTTAAAAACGGTTTCACAAAGAAGAGGATTATTTTACTTTAACTATGGAAATAGGGGCCCACACGCTCCTCGGAATGACCTCTGTGCAGTTGTGGGCATTGTCTGGAGGAAAGATTTGAAATTGTCCTTTTCATTCAGTTAGTACAATCCTCTATGACCCATAAAAACCCTATAAATACAGGAGTACTGGATGGCATTGTGGGACTGAATGGATCACATCACTATAAGGAATGTGATAAATACATTAAATACAGAAATTTTAAATCACATATTGCTGATATATATGCCAGAGATTAGTTAAGAAGAGCTATCTTACCAAAGATGTGCAGATGTTATAATGCATGGGAAGATGAAATGGCACAGCATAGGTCTATACAGCGTGCCTTATGTGTCATATGTTTTATTTGTCACATGATCCTCAGGTGGGATCTAAAAGTGTGTAAAAACAAGAGTATGCAAGAATGTTTACATCTTCTTTGCAATTCCTAGGTCTGGCCAATGTACTGCCAGCACACCTCTCCCACAGGTACAAGTTGTCTGTCTGCTACTGTACCTTCCTCAGGTGTCTGTGGGCTGCTACCGCCTCAAGGAAGGGTGGCAGCAGCCCTGTGAGCCAATATAACCAAAAATAAAGCTCAAAGCTTGCAGGTCATCTTACCTGTTTAGACCATGCGATCAGCAGAATGAAATAGGTTTCTTGAGAATTGGTTTTACACTTCTTTCCTTCTGAGAAAACTCACTATTGTGAAATGATTTTAAAAATAAAGAAAAAAATAACCCGTTGGGTTTTCTTGTTAAGCCTATTTCAGGACCCTATAGAGGCAGTGACCTCATCTTTTATCACAAACTTTTGTGTCATCCTTAATCTAGCTGATTACTGTATCTTTATCTAGTTAAGATTTCAAGTATCCTTGCACCACATCTGATATTTACACTTCCATTACTCCTCAAAGAAAAGCTAAAGCAGATCAAATTCCTCATCTACCACCTATCACCAAAATAAATCTTTTGCTAAACTGAATCAGACAACATTAATTTAGTTTAAGAAAGTAGGGAAAATTATATTTTTTAAAAAGAAAACCTTTCTTAAAAGACTTTGTCCTGGATAGACACAGAGAGAATACCTGGACTCCTTCTGCAGGACAGGTGTTTACATCCGAATTAACAGCACATAGTGCAGTTCCCAGTTTGCACGTGGAAGTGGTTAAAGTAAACACAGTTCTCTGGATCATGGTGAAAATAAAAATGGTTGTGTTGCTATTTAACCCTGCGTCACAGAGACAAATGGCCTGTCCTATTTCTCTGAAAATGGTTGGATGACCAGGGGGTGATCTCCAGCAGAGACGAGACAGGAGGGGATTCTTGGGTCTGTACCCCCACTCTGTGTGTAGCTCTGACGACAGGCACTGAGCACAGCACGTACAAGTGGCAGGAGGTGGCAGCTAAGAAAGAACAAGATGGTTTCACAGGGAAGGTGTGTGAAGCCCCCACTGCACATCGTTACCTGTCGGGGGCTCTGGTTGAATGTTTCTCCTCCAGGGAGCTCTGCCGCCGATAGCAGCAGGACAAACCCATTCTAAAGGAGTTGCTGACACGACTTCTACCCCTACCAGCCAGTCCATATCTTCTGGGCTGTAGCTACACTAAAAAGGGGTAGCAAGCTTTTTATTTACATGCATGCTTAGGTCAGGATAAGTGTTCAGAAGCTGTATATCAAAGCTAACTATTGCCAATATTTCATATAGGCACTCAAAGTTTTCAAGGTCAATGACTCAACTCATCGGGCTTTTAAAAGGTACTCTGGTGGACCTGTTCCCACTCTAGGCAACAGTAACATGAACTGAGACAAACTCTACAGAAGTACAATATTAAAAATTTCAACTTTATCAAGAATAGAAAAGCATTCTTTTTTTCTTCCCCAGACTCTCATCTCTTAAAGACTACGACCAATTAACCTGTAACTTTGAAAAATCAAAAAATGCCTGTGACAGCCAGAAATTAAATTCTTTAAAGATTAGGTGCTGAGAGCAATATCAGGCTTAGAATGAAATCCTAGTAACACTCTGAACTCTTAAGTCACTTCTTGCTCTGAAATTATAATTATTCTGTAAGCATTATGTCAGGCACTATTAAATGTAAAAAGTGTAGTTCAATAAAACATTGCTGTTTTCTACCAGAAAGACTCTCTGCATAGTATTTTCAATGACAGAAAAAAAAACAAGTCAGCATGCAATTAATTAAAAACAATAGTACGTTCAATAAGTAGCTTTTATTGACACCAGATAATAATAAGTAACTTTTAGTGACACCAGATTCAAAACAATACTATTACTATGGTCAGAAACAGTCTTGAATTTTTGCATTCTCTATTTCTAATCATCTGAGAATAGGTTGCTTTTGGTATTGCACACCTGATTTTGTAATATTCACCATAGATTCTGATGGCATTTATAAACTCATGGAACATACAGCATTTGTGTGGCACGCAGCCTCTCTCCATTTATTCATTACACTTTTTTTTTACTGAGAAATGTCAAACTACACAAGGATTTACTTTAATTCCTATACTTTGCATCGGTCAAGCTGTTGCATGAATAATGATGTTTCCTGTATATGAAAAAAAAAATGAAAAAGGAGGCAGAGGAAAATCTGCCTATCAATAAGATATGTTTGGATCTTACTGCCTAAATCAAACACATTTTTAAAGTGACAACACAGTAACAACTGAGCAATTTCTGTGTTTATATTGTCTCTCCACTAACCATAAAACACATTTTTAAGAATATAGTGGTTGAATAGGTGTGCAGAATGTTTGCACGTCTTACCTGGCATAATCTCTTACTCTGGCTAGCGGTGAGATTGCTGGTTATGTAGCTATCAATTCCACTGACATTACAATTTCCCTTTCTCAAAGCAGCAATAACCTGTCACTTTACGCTGTCCTTTCTCCGACCCTCTCCCTCCTTTCTGCTCATTTCTATTCTTATTGACAAGACTTATTATTCCTCCTCCCAATTCCAACTAGCTACCCTTTTGCAAATAGTAGTATCAACTATGTGGTCACTAGTAGTATAGGTCAACAATGTTATTAATATAGCACACACTGCTGGGAGCAGATCAAACAGCCATGCTTTAAAATATTAGTTTTGCAAAGGTACCGTGAGGCAAACAGTTGCAGTTTTCTTCACATTTTAAAACGTAATATTGCAAAGACACATCCTAAGAATTTAGTGTTAATTACCAGCCCAATAATTTGGAGGATATGTTATTTTTTTCTTGTTTTCATACACAAAATGAAATAAAAGCATAACAGAAGGGTGCTGTATCTGTGTTTAAAGAAGGGGTTGTTGGCAAACACCATAGCTCACTTCTGCCGAAATGTACACAACTGATATATGCAGCCCAGAAAGCTGGCACCAGGGGCTTACAACCTTAATTTGCCTGCAAGAAGAAATGGAGATTTACCTTCAGAGCACGTTCTTGATTGTTTTCAGCAGTCAGATGTCTCGTGTTGTTTGCTGAAGTCTGGTTCTGCTCTTTCAGATGATGAAGCTCCTGCTCCAGCCGTTTGCACTGCAACGAGGAAAGAATCCCATTAAGTAGAGGAGTGTGGGCATATTTTTTTCAACAAGCCAAATGAATTAACGTAAATAACCCCATCACCACTTCTGCAGCAGAGAAAGCATCAGACAAAAGCAACTTACAATCCCAGCCCAACACTAGGGCTATGTTTTTAAAATGTACATCGTTATTCACTTTCTTCCTAGTCCAATTGTATGCCAAAAAAAAGCCAAGTTTAGTATCAGATGAAGATATTTCACAGAATGTTTTAAAAAGTCTTAAAAATTAAAAAAATGTCAGGTTGAAATTCTGCTCCTATTTATGCCAATAAAATGATGTATTTTGGCTTTTAAATATTAAGTGGATATAAAGGAAGTAATACATGCTCTTAGAAAAAAGCAAGTAAATTAAAGACCCTCCTCCCAGATCCAGCTCCCAGACTTTTATTAGAAAATATATGTGTAATTTTTATACTTGTGTTTTTCAAGCTAAGAGATTACTCTAAATCCCAAACACACATCACATCTTGAAAGAAAAGAAGTTTTAAAATTGTTGTGTTTAAATATTTAACCTAATGACAAAGAATTAAAAATTTAACAATTGCCACTGTGTGCATACACACATATACTTACTGCTGTCAGCTGAACATCTATTTTAAAGATTAAAGATCTGCAAATCATGAAGTAAATTACATTTCAGTGTTTTTTACAGTAAGACATCTTGCCCAGTTCCCTTGGTTTGCAAGAGCAGTTAGTTGTCAGCAGACAGTTAACTGTCCTGTTTTACAGAAAAAGCAAAATAAAACAGACAAAGTACCAGGAAGACATAGAGGAACAACTGTTAGAACTAGGTAAAAACACAGTATTAACAGGAACATTTTAGAACAGCATATTACAAGCAGCTAGTTTGGATATCATCACCAAACCCCAAAACTGACAGAATCTGTTGGAACAATTAACTGATAAAAAATGTTTTATTAAATACGTTCTGAAAACACTGGTAAGAAAGGAATAAGAATTGTGACATAATGCCTGTATAAGCATTACTGTCTCAAATGAAAGACCTGGAAACATCTTAGTGACTGTGGAAGACACAGGACTGAGCTTCTCATCAAGTGTATACAGCCTATTCCTGAGCAATTCAGTACGTGGGACAATGAAATGTGGCTCATGTCAACTCTAAGAAAAAGAAAAACTGAAAGCGAGAGGCAGCAAAACTCTCTGACCTAGTGCATTCTCTCAGTGTCTGTTGTTAAGTTCCTTAATGCAGAGTTTCATTTTTATTGCAAGAAAAAGAGAAAAAGATATTTTCCCATAAAATAGGGAAATACAGAAAAAAAGTTAAGATACATTTGACTGCAAATATTTCTACCGATTTAAGACATTTAATATCTATGTTTATCTCACACACAAAAAAAAAAGACAAATCATAGAATCACAGCTGTAATTCTTTTTCATGTCCAGCCTGAAAACAATGTGTCTGCAGACATGAAGGTGCTAATAAAACTATTGAAAAACCCAACCCAGATTATGCAGCTTTTTTCACCTAGCAGCTTTTTTTTTTTTCCTCTAGCAGTCATGATCTAAGCACCATTTTAAAAAATAAAATCTATCTACTACTTCAGGCATTATCATGACACTTTACGCATTACATCATGTAACACTAGCAGGCCTCTCACTTTTCTGCTTTGGCAACGCTCTTCTACAAAACAGTGCTTTGGAATTCCCAACAGCACAGGTTTCTTACAGTAAATATTATTTAAAAGGCTAAAATCTCAATCTACCTTTAAAACATGAATTTATATTAATGTTGTTCTCTTGAGTCCAAAAGAGAAGTGAAAATACACTAAGAGCAAACCTAGTTACAGGACCACGCAGAAAAAAATCTTGATGTATAGGGTGGGTTGCACAACTAAAGTGCAAACCTGTTCTGCTTTCCACTCCTGTGCAGACAGGACAGTGGGACTCCAGTATCATGCAGCATATAGAGCAAGTATGATAAAGAAGCAAATAACACGAAATGGATCACAGATGGATGGACCTCCCTATCAACTCAGCCTTGCCATGATTATTACATTTACATCAATCTTGATAGCACTTTGTAATTAATTTTTAATTTCATTTCCACTAAGAGTCTTGATATTTTAAAAAAAATGGATGTATATAATCAGCATACTACTGGAATCCATTTTGAGGGTATCTTTAAAGAAATGGTGATCTAATTTGACCTTTGCATGTAAATGTCTTAATAAGCTGGAAACAATATATTAACAGAGGATGTTCTGAAATATCAATCAAAATGTATTTATTCCTAGCTGTCTAAGAAGTAAAATCTTTAATTATCTTGTTTGAGAAAGTATTATAACAATAGACTTACATGGCAATGTTGTGTATGTTTTACTAAAATTTCATACTCTACGACTCTTTGATATCTGAAATATTTTTAAAAAATTAAAATAGCATCATGAAAGCAAGCACTTTTTCACAAGAACAAGAGCATATGAAATTTCTGTGTAATCTTGCAGTAAAGCAAAGTTTTAAAAATAGAATTAAAAACAATGCAGCCCTTCTATCGTTCAAGCCAAGATTTTTTGAATTCTGTGTCATTGGTTGTTAGCAAGGTCCAGTAAAAATAGACGTTCTTTAAAAGAACATCTGTTTTTATTGGTTCACTCTAGGGCTCTAAAATGCCAACAGCTGCAAGTAAGAAACTGGATTTCCTTCTGAAAACATATATAAAATATCTTTTGGAGCACAGTGAAGAGAAAGCATTGGCCAATTCAATACTGGCAAAAAGGAAATGTTTGATGTATCCTTTTAAGAAAGCTGAAAGCTAAAGGAAGTGTTTAATTTTAACTATTATAAATATGAATATCTAAATTCCATTATTCCAAATTTGTCAATATTCATACTGAGAAAAAATTCAAACAGAATCCTCTTAAAGTCAGAAACAAAACATTTTGTGCAATGCAAGTTGCCTAAATGTCTGATCTGAGGCGTAACTGCACACTTAAATGGAAGTTCCAGTGAATTTAACACTTTATGAAAGGCAGGTTGTTAATTGAGAAAACTGCTTCTTTACCTCAGATACTTTGAGCACATCAAGGAATACAAGAGCAGTGTAGATGAACGTGAACGAGAATATGCCTTGTTCAGAACACTAAAGACTTTGTTAAGTAAAAAACATTAAAACCTCACAAATGGTAACATGCCATTTTATGAAGGTTTCACACAAAAAATTCACCAAGAATTAGCATCGTTGTGTGGCCTAGTGTGTGTATTCAGAGTTCAGCAGCCAAACAGGCAATACTGAAGATACATTAAAAAAAAAACCCAAGCAACCCTGAAACAGAAAAAGCTTTCCTCTCTTCCTTCAAACCCTCATGCTTGTTCTCCTCTCTGGATGTATTTCCCTCAAAAAGTCTCCTACCTTAGCTAGCCTCATTCAGCTGATAATGTACTTGTCAGGCAGTGAACCTCTTCAAACCTATTCCACATGTTCCTTGAGCAATCACCTGTACAGTTTTCACTATAACATCACCCATTCCCAGCAACAGGCACTCAATCTTCTCTTTAACCATGATTACACAGGGCACTCCTCTAAATGCACCATGATTCCCAGCTGCATTCCTCTAAATGCACCCATTCTTTCCAAACAAATACCCCTGTATCCAGCACAGGCTATATCACAAGGAGCTAAGACACAAAATGAAAAGCACAGCAGGTAACATACCAAAAGGATAAGAAGAGATTCAGACAGTAAAGAAAGGATAGACAACAAGTACACCTGTTCTTCCCCCCCATTTTCTAATTTAAAACATCAGGCTACTGGTGAGCCTTTTCTAACGAGCATCAGCTAATGTGATTCAGAAGAATAAGGATGTTTGTTGTGAGAGGTACCAGTTCAACATGCAGTGGATGCTGACCCCTTTCATTGACTACGCATGCTGGAGGATTGAGAACACCACAGGGAAAATCCAGACAAATTGCAAAAAGGGACACTTGCTAAAGGGGATGCTGATGGAAAGGTCAAGAAGCGGACCAGGACAATATCACTGAGTAAACTCCTTGATGTTCGCCCAGAAAGAGACTGTTAAAAGATGGTCCTAGTTCCAGGTACACAAAGGGAGTAAAGATGGTTTAGAATGAATTGAGTATTTGAGAAGATAGAAAAATCGATGCAGATAACCACTTAATAGTGTTAGGCCTTTACCAGAAAATGAGGTTGCATTAACATATCAAATATAACTTTAGCACTTGTATAAACAAATCATCTTTAACATGCTGTCAGCTTTTCAGCATTTTCTTCTTCGACTTGTATCTACAACATGTTAACATGGTGTTATGGTGCCTGCCATGTCTACACAGATTGAAGAGTTATTTTTTGATCATTACTTCATGTGATTTTTCAGTGAGGTGTTCTGAAACTAAAAGGTGCAGTCATTACACAAGAGCAAGGAAAAATCTGCAAGCCATTGGAGAAATAACATTAGTAGGGACAAAAGTGGAATACAGCAAAGTGTTAAAATCCAGCAGAACAAACCCCTGCCCCCAACCATTTGGTGCCCTTCCAGTTTGTTTATCTGAAGACAACACCTATCCCCAGAGGCCTTATGCAAGAGCGTATTTAACTCTGTGCTACTCAGGGCAATCAGACTGTTCACATGCTTTCAAACAGACATAAATGTTTTGCTACAGCAGGGTCCCTGGCTCTCATCTCACTGAACTAGATAGTAAAGTCAGGTGCATTACTCATTTTGTATTTCAGCGCAGAGAAAGGGTTCTGTGACACTTCTTGGCTGAGGAAGCAACAGCCGAAGCAGCAGCTAAAGCTGAATATAACAGAAAAACATAACACTTCCTTACTACTAATGCAGTCTTGGTGGCTATTTAATCCCGTAACATCTATATTTGCTTTTAATATTACTATATAGCATGCAATGTTTTCCATCATCTTTCATTAAAATGAATCCAAACTAACCCCTTCTGGCCTTATGGCAATATGCTAAGGAAAAAAAAGAGTCAACACATTATACCACTTATATGCTAGGAAAAAAAGGCAATTGATTTGTGTCTGTTAATACAGATATGAGGGTCAAAGTCTAATGAAACAAATGTACTAGACTAAGATGAGGCCAAATTCTGCACAAAGTTCTTTCCTGAATTTTGAATTCTGAACTACACTGGATTAGTACATCTTATTAGTATATATAAAAGGTAGCATTTTATGAAAATACAATTGTTCATCTAGAGTCCTTGTCAAAACCTGCAACGCTTATAATATTAAGAATCAGCACTGGCATAAACACACAAGACTCCACTGCTGAAAAAAAGGGATAATATGTGGATGGAGGCACTGCAATGTGCTTGCCCTGCTCTTGTACTCTTCCTGAAGCCTGGACTATCACTGAGCTGGGTCAGAGTGGTGAGTTTGGCAGATCTCTGGTCTGATCTGATCCCACCCAGTCAGTCTTATGTGGTCTCTGTAGTTTAATAATAGATCTTGTACATAACCACATCATCCCACAAATGGCTTCATTCTGTTGTTACATTTAAGGTAACGTATTTTTATTCAAGTCAGACAAAAATCAAAGGTGAATGCATAGTCACTTATCATGGGTCAGCTAGTACACTTGATTGCATATCAGGGCCTTCACTTTAAACAGTGAGTAGTCTGTCACATTCTCTGTTTTTTTATGCATGAAGATCTTGCTGACCTGGTATATCAATTACTGAAGTAGTGAGAAATAAAAATAACCTAATTCCTACTGAATAACTTAGGAAAATGGTTTATGTCCTCCAAATTATGGGAAAGTAGGAGTCAATTGGAATAAGAGATGAACTGTTTTCCAGCATACATTTCTTCATTTACGCATTTTCAGTGAAATGCTCATCAGCAAAGTAAATGACACACCATATCTTGATGGAAAAATGCACAAATATCATTAAAAGGTGAGCTCATGGGATACCAAGATCCTACTACTGCACAGCATAATACTTTCAGAAGTGATGAATTTCAAATACATTTTGAAATTAGTTAACATATATTCACTGAAATAAACAACTGAAGTACAAGTAATTATTCTAGACACCAAACATGAAAAAGAAGAAGAAACATGGCTACTTTTTTACCTGTTATATTTTTTAAGTCATTATCTGTAGAATCATGAATGCAGTAAACAACCATGTGAAGCAAACAAAAACAATTCAACTGACTCTTCTTTTAGTTTATTATTCTTTGCCTCTTCTTACTCTGTTTATAATGATCTACTCTTCTTAGAAGCTCTCAGCTCAAAGATGCTAAATGGAATGCAAGTGTTCTCATTTCAACAGCCCTTCTGTCCCCCTCCTCTCAATATTTTTTTTTAACAGTCTACCTCTTGTCCCAAATTCATCACCATTTCTGGAGAGGCAAACATCTTGCGCCACTTGGATGCTGCACAACTCTTTCCTTTGCAGACAAAAATAATACCAAAGTCATCCAGTCAAAACACAAACCAACCTTTGGTGTCACTGTGAATTATGTACTTTGAACTGCAGATGTTTGGAAGCACTTACATTTATATAAATAGATTTTATCCTTTTTCTTCTAAAATAATAATTTCAAAAGAAATAAATGAGTTTCTACATAATGATACTAGAAAGATTTTTCCATTAAATTACGATTTTGAATTAAGGCTTTCTAACCTCTGAAAGAAAAGACTTTTCTTCAAAGTTCTGGCAAATGACCAACAAATGTGTTTAAATGATTATTTATACAATGCCCAGCAGCTTAGAAGTACTGGGACTTCAAGAAAGAGAAGTGCTTTTGTGGAGCTTAGGCCTCAGAAATATATGCATCTTTAAAAATGTATATTCTATTAGTAAGAGAAACACTTAAATGTAAACACCTTTTTTTTTAAAAAAAAATATTTTTTTAATTCCTAGCAGTGCAATGATGTCCTGCTCCAACAGAAGCCACAAAAAGAAATGCATCAAAATACAAATGAAACATTTTTGTCTTCCTTGTCACTATGAGCCAGCTGGAACCTGCAGCATTGAAGCAGATAAAATGCTGTATACATGATCTGGTTTCCTCCTACCATTCCTTTCCCCTTCTCCTGAACACTTCCAAATGCAGCAAAACAAGCTTTCATTTATTTTCATTTGAACAGTTAAAGGAACTGTAAGTGCACAGACAGACATTCAGAAAATTCAGACAATAAAGTTTAACTGCTTTTACTCTTTATGTTATAAGTCCTCGCCACAAAACAAAGTCAAGTCAAGGGACCTGCACAGGATATCCAGTTTTTAGGGATAAAATGCCAAGATGGACATCATCAGGTCCCAATGGATGTGATCAACACGATAACAGCTATGTTTCCACCAGCTAGCAAAAAGGACTGGTGTGGTTTAATCTGGCAGGCAGCTAAATACCACACAGCCATTCACTCACTGCCCCTCCCCCCACAGCGGGATGGGGGAGAGAATTGGGGAAAAAATGTAAAACTAATGGACTGAGATAAAGATAGTTTAATAGGGGAGAAAAGGAAGGGAAAATAAAGATAACTATAACAACAACAACAACAATAATAGTAGTAGTAGTAATAATAACAATATTATATACAAAACAAGTGATGCACAATGCAATTGCTCACCATGCCCATCTCCAAGTAGCATTTTCCCCTGACAGCTTTCCTCCTAGTTTATATACCAAGCATGACATGATACGGTGTGGAATATCCCTTTGGTCAGGCGGGCCCAGCTGTCCTGGCCATGTCCCTTCCCAGCTTCTTGTGGATCCTGAGTCCACTTGCTGGCAGGGTGGTGTGAGGAGTAGAAAAGGCCTTGGCTCTGTGTAAGCACTGCTCAGTAACAACTAAAACAGCATGTTACCAACATTATTCTCATCCCAAATCCAAAACACAGCACTGTAACAGCTACTAGGAAGAAAATTAACTCTATCCCAGCCAAAAGGAAGGCACATGTGCAGCTATTCAATAGCATGGCCTAGCCCTATGATACTTAGCCACCCAACTCCATTCTTTATATATTCTTACACTTTATTTCAGTGATGACATTTCAAAGATTAAGACAAGCTTGATCTACTTCTTAAAGAGTTCAGCACACACAGATTTCCCTAATTAATGACACCCATTATAGAAAATATGCAAGAAGAGGAAGAGAAAGGAAAATATGATGTTCTTGAGCTGTGACTACAGGTCGCTCAAGCAGGGTCCCTGTGCTGGGGGTGCCACTGGACGACTCTGCAAACGGGGTGCAGACAGACTCCCGACCTGCAGGAGGAAATGTAACAGCAAAAGCTGCTGAAGCCACATAACTGGGTCATCTTTAGACTCTCCTGTATCTGTTGCATGTAAGTTACCCATCTTTCCTTGCCTCTTAACCATTCTTTATAGCTGTTTCTAATGAGACCATAAACCCAGTAACTTGGAATCAAACATTTATTCATGAGGCTGTACTGCATCTGAAATTAAGCAAAAATGCATTCAACTAACCTAAGAGGTTTTTTTTTTCCTTTTTTCTAATTGCCTGTCATACATAAATAAGTGACTTCTGTTTTACATGGAAGTCACATTATTAATTCAATTTCTTAATTTCATGCCTATAAGACTAATAAATAATGTATAAACTAAGCAAGTAAGCTGAGGAGTAGTATGCAAGGTTAATATGCTTGCTCACACATATGCCTCACTGCAGCGTTGGAGAAACACTACGAACTGGCACAGTACAATGAACTTCATATAGTTTGCATGTCCGTGTGTTATATTAAAAAGCCAAGGAAATTACCAATACTTGCAAATAACTCAGGAAATGGAAAATACTAATTAAAATTTTATCATAAGAGGGAAAAATCATTCAAGAGTCAAGACTCTCTTTAGAAAGCAATGACAAAAAATTTTAAAAAGTAAATATTTTAGCTAAATTCTAAACCACTGAATAAAGGTCTGTAAGTACCATAATACTTAGACTTAGCTATTCTAGCATACAGATTCAAGAGACTATTTCAGAGTAGAAGCTTCTGCACAGAAAAGAATTCAGCGTAACTAACCTCAACGTCTTAAAAAACTTAAAGAAAATAAAATAACACCAAAGACACCTTGGAATGAATTTGCCATTAAAGCATGGCATATATTAGTACACTACTCACAAGAGAACCAGGACTGAAAAACCCTGACTATCTGAAATAACTTCTGCCCTGGTTGAGTAGTAAGTAGTGCTGCCAGAAGGGTCTCAAAGAAGCCAGTCAAAGCAGCTGAATATTAAAATATTATACTGATGTTTTACTTACAGTCTTAGTATCTGTTTTCCAAGTCAATGCATCTCCTACATGCTCATTTACACACAATTTTGTAAGATAGCTTTCGTCATTCTAATCTCTACTGCTAGCTACTGTGTGATTCGTTAGCACATTGAGCTATAATATTATGAAATGGGCTACTGCAGTCACAATACTTAGTAAATGCAGATAACCTACTACACCACTGATTTTCTGTCTTCAGTTAGATAGGGACAGATTCCTCAGTAGCCAGCCACATCTTCATCACATGGGTTCAAAAAACCCATTTATTCCTGCAGATTTGTCGATCCTACGCATGTTCTATCTAACATGGCAATATAATCACAGAATGGTTGAGGCTGGAAAGCATATCTGGAGGTTAACCTTCCTAATTGTCCTGCTCAAGCAGGCCACCTAAAGCCAGCTTCCCAGGACTAGATGGTTTTTTAACATCTTTTAAATATCTCTAATGAGGGAGACTACAAAAAGACTATGTATTCTGAATAAAAGAAACATAAATTTCAGAAAGCCATTAACTTTATTTTTTACTAGCTATTTTACTTTTTTGTTTTATTTCCCCTCTGTTGCTAAGAAGCAAACACAGGTCTTCCCTCTTCAGTTTCTTTAGTCTCTCCCTCCTCAAATGCTGCATCTTTCTTCCGTTCTTTTGCACAGCAGAATATACACATACTCTAATTCTCAATTATCATCTTGGGCCATGTGAGGTTCATTCCACTGCACTGTCTCATTTTTGTCTACAGTTTTGCTTCATCTTGTTCCCATAAATATTCTCTTCATATGCAACTCTTCTCAATAACTCTTATTATGCAGGTGTTTGCTGATAACTCTTGATGAACGTTGACTAGTCGCTTTTTCTAACATTAAATGAAGTCAGTAAATAGGACTTTCATATTTAATGGCATGAGAAATTAGGTCAGAAAGTTTAAGAAGCTTACACCTGACAAGATGATGTCAAAACTGGGATTACTATACCCCAAACCTTTGCTTTACTGACTTGACCAAATGATATAGAGCCATTGCTTCCCATGGCCATGTGTTTTGCTGGCTCCTTAGAAGCGTAGTTAGTTCCATTACAACCAGATGGCCCATGGCCAAGAGACAGCTTGTCAAACATATGACACAACACATCATGACAGATAGCTGATAATTGCTTTTGTTTAAAGCCTTTGCCCCACCCCTAGTTAATAATCTGCAGTGTTGGTACTCAAAAAAGATATACAGTAGAATGGTGGTAGTTTTGGCTGATACACCTGAGTTTTCAGCAACATAAAGTAGTGAAGGTATATGACAAGAAGAAATTTTATAAAGAAACATCCACAGCTTTCCAACTAGATCTAGAAATTAGTAATCTGATTCTCAAATACATGCAAGGCATTCATCTGCTGACAGAGGTATGTTTTCAGAAAGTGTAACCTTGTTTAATTGAACATAACCAATATTAATTGACAAGAAAACAAAATTTGGTAAACAATCTGCCATTCTAATGAGCTGGTTTTCAATTAACTTCAATGGATTTTCTTAAAATCCATATGCAAACAAGACTATTTCCTAAACGTTATGTTGATATTTACTGCACAGAAGGACAGGAACACTTCTGGTACATTTTTAAATATCATCAAAGTATTCAAGAAAATAATATCATGGATCACTGTATAGATGACACAGCTTTTTATTCTTTTTGGATACTGTAATAATGGGATTGCAAGTGTTTCTCATGGTACACACTGTTTGTCCTGACAAATACCACACTCTCAATAGAGTAATCAGTTGCTTAAGTGGCAGTTCTTCAATTTTTTGTGGTGCAATGTATTCTCCCAGAAATTCTATTATGTGTAATAAAAGCTACTTTAAGGCAGAGATTTAACACACTAAACCAGCTAACTAGGTAGATGAAAGCACAAAGCTCTGCAGATATGTCAGGGACAAGAAGTACTTTTAGAATAAATGACCTGAATCAGTAGTATTTGCTCCTTCTCCATGGAAGCAACATGCCTTTTTAGGAAACTTTGATACTAAAGATCACTACTATCTGAAAGCAATATCTGTGTTTTAAATGTCTGAGAAAAAGTGTGAAAACGGAGTAACTAATTAAAAATCTTCAAATGTTATTATGAATTCAGTTTTTTTTCTCACTGATACAGAGATCTAGGTAACAGCAAATATAGAAAATGTACATTTCAGACATATTTTCAAATTTCTCAAATGCATTGAAAAGTGGAATAAATATATTTTAAAAAATCAAGAAATTAATCAGCTTTGCACAAGCTTAAAATGAATCACACATAGAAGACAAAGACACTATAAATAAATGTTTAAGAAAGTAAACAAAAGCTCTGTAAAACTAAAACAAAACCACACATTTAGAAATTATATATTGTTCAGCTTCAGTAATACTGAGAAATGTCTGTATGATTTTGGTACATGAACAAGACCTTTCAAATATTAAGTGGCGATTGAATGTGAAGATTTCACTTCTGTAACAAAATTTAGTTTTAGCTTCACTGAAGTGAAGCTTCACAGGTATTGATATGACCAGCGACCCAAATAGATGCACACTAGAGGACTGACCATGCAGCTTTGAATTAACAGCCACCTAAAAGCTTTCAGATATATTACTGAAACCCCGAAATGCTTAAACCTAAAATCAGCTGCTTTTGATATGTGCAATTACCAACATTGCTCTCATTCAACTCAAAGCTTCATGGCAATTCCATCCCTCATGTGTGGAGGGTAGGACGCCCTAAGAAAAAAAAAAATTTAGAAAAACAGAAAGATAGAAGAATGTTATGACAACTTTCTGAAAGCAAAGTGATGGACCTGCCTGCCAAAACAAACAAAATGGGTAAATGTATGACTACTGCTGAGAAGTGTCTGGATACCACAGAAGACAACACACATGACATAAAGAGAACATGTAATGAGACACACAGCTGCTGGCTAGCCCTACAGTAGAAAGCAGGCTGATATGATTATTTGGCACAAGGGATTAACAAAGATTTTGCTCTTTCTGCTGGGAGGCACTGAATGCTTTCATTTTCACTGTGAGATTTTCAAAACTAGTTTTGCACACTGAGATTGAGGTAAAGTCCTAACATTTTGATTGTGAATGGGACCTCAAGAAATGATGCTAAAAAAGTGCATGCAGATTGAAAAAGACTTTGTCTCAAAGCTACAGAAGATGAAGCAGGTAAACTCAAAGAGAGGGCTGGTGTTCACTCCTGTAATGAACACAACCCAGCAGAGCTCTTTCAGGCAAAAAATAGTGAAATCTATTGTTCCTAACATTGCTGGGATCTGTAATACAATCTCTGTCTGAGGCATGAAATTCCTCATCATGATTACAACATGACTTGGAAGGAAATCTTACCTGTTGGTGACAAGTCATCTTATGAGACAACTAGGAGCAAAGTGTTCATAGTAATTCTTCTGATACAGACCTTTACTCTTGTTTTTTATGTTCTATCTAAACTTCGGTAATACTCTGCAGATAGCAGAGAAAGGTGTTTCAGCCAATTAAGAAATAAACAACTCAGCATAACTGAAAGATGAACAGTTACTGCTGCAGAACTTTGGTTAATACACTTAGATTTACATATGTATAGCTGCTCATTCATTAACTAGAGGTAATGTTAAAACTCTCCCCTCTCTCAAAAGACAGTACAAATTCTACATTATCAACAATAGAAAGTATACATTCAGAAGCATTACTGCATTGGCAGTACATAACTTCCTGCATTGGTACATTGAACCAATGAAATATCCTGTAGTTAACCACTTGTATTCTGTATTTCTCATAACAAATCCAGAATTGCAAAAAGTTGGCATACTTTTATGATTTATTACTCTTCTTCATCCACTTATTTTCAACACAAAAGTAAACTATAAATCAGAATATGGTATTTTGTGCTGACTTTGTGCATACCCACTGCAGACTGAACAATAAATACTTTAAAAACACTACTGAAAAGAATGACAACAAAACGCTAACATCAGCACTAACAAGTTCTCTGACAACAGCACCTTGCAGTCACATGCAGACCACACACAACAGGAAAGTCTGTCCTTCATGTGCAATAGAGGGTAATGGAAGCTAATTTTTTCTTGTTCTCAAGCAACTCAGCTTGAAAAATAATTAACAGTGAATAAACAGAACATGGAAAAGAGGGTAAATCCTAGATACTCACCATCTGAAGCACGAAACGGTAAAGCCATACAACAAACAAATGTGGGCATACTTGGTGAATGAGACATAGATAAGTTAATGCTACTGTGAAATCTTCCTTTCATAAAGAAAATATTGATAGATTTTCTTGTTCTTTTTTTTTTTTTTTCCAGGGCCACTACTTACTTTAGACCAGAATATATAAAATAACTTCCTCAAGCATGAGGACTTCTAGAAATTGATTAATGCCTTCACAACCAAAAAAAGGTCACAATGTCCAGACCAAAGCAAGAGGAAAAACTGCTGTTGTGGTAACTGTTACCTGTTCATGTAAAACAACTAAAAATCTAGAGAGAAACTGAAGTTACAAAAATGTTTATTAAGTCCTGCATTTCAGCCACAATCACCTACCATTCCATTGAAAATGAGTAATCAGCTTATCATCATTACAGTGATATTTCCTTACATCCACTGTTAGCGCCAGATCTTAACTTCCTCACTCACCACCTCTCTTCACAGCTTAATGCACATGTTGAATCATAAGGCTGACTGTGGAGGGTATCGCACTGTTAGAAGATAGGTCAATATTTCACTTTAAGGATTCTGGGGGAAAAATGAACTCAACAAAATGCAGCTCCATTTATTCTTCTTAGCTCCATGTCCCACACTATTCTTAGTCAACTACTGATGTCCTAGTAGTGGCATGATCAGCCATACAGTTTGGCTGCTATTCTTTGAAGACATCTCCACTGTCCAATTAAATCAAAACTTCTAATTTGTGTGTCGTTTTATTTGTGATCTGTGCTACCAGTTTGAGACCTATTTTTCCTTGAAGTTCATTTATGTTTGTGGACAGGTCCAAAATCTTCATCAGAAAAGCCTGCATATAAAGTAGTCTAATTATTTTCAAAGTAAAAAAGTGGAATACAAACATACTGGAATATCTTCTCCAAGAACACTGATAGCTTTTACTTCTCTTCAGCTATTTTAAAACATTTTTAGAAATCTTGTTCTCCTTCTTGAAGTCATCTTTCTCGTTTTTGTCTTTAATTTCATGCAATACATTAGCAGAGCTTTAATGTAATTAATTTTTAAAATATTTTCTTGGATTAAATAGATTTTTTTCCCTTTCTATACTTACAAATAATGTAGCTTTGAGCTTCTATCTAAAGTTCTGAATGACTCAAATACTTCCACCGAAGAAACAACATTTGCATGCTACTTTTCACTGTGGGTGCTATTTGCAATGTATCTAACTTGCCTCTATTTCTTATGCTTTGTTTTGCATCATGGAGTGCTATCTGAGAGCATGAACTGGATTCCTTTTTTGATAAAGCAATCTCAAAGATACACTCCAGGAATGCACCTAGTGCACTCTGATACAAATGTGTATTCAGCTCACAGGACTTGACTACAACTAGTTCAAAGTAAACAAACAAGAGAAACAAAAAAACCCAACATACACACACCCTGAAACATGTTAATGTGGATGTCAGATGCTGAGAACTATTTCATACTCCAGATCAATTCCTATTTGGTCACAGTACTTGCTAATACAGACATAATACAAAGTTGCAACTGTGAACATTCCAGAAGTCGCAACTGGGTAAAAGCAAGGAGGGAGATGAACACATAGGTCAGATACATTAACCTTTTCAGGCTCCACATTAAATATAAATACGAAAAAAATCTTGCTTGCCACCTATCAAAATAATTTTTATGCAAACTCATCTGGGTATCCAAAATAATATTTTTGCAGAAAGATTTCTTAAAAAGTTGCCTAAAAAAGCCAGCTTTTAATATGAAACACACATATGGATTTTTTTTTTTAAGAAAATCAGAGATATTTTATCCCACAGATAAGCAAACTGAAATCTGATTCAACACTCGGTACCTAACTTGTAACCGTGACATGTTAAATACTGTGGAAAACTCACTTTAGGTAAGTCTACAATAGTTCTCACACCTACAGAACTTACTGCATGCACAATGATTTCAGTCTCCTCTTCAGAGGGAATACTATTTGAATTCTTCTTGTATCACATTGGAAGTTTCCTCTATGAGTTGTTGCTACTGAAGCAGGCAACCAAAAAGCATACAAAACATTTTTCCTCTCTTTCATCCTTGGGTTTTGACATTAAATATTTAAATTAATTCTAGAAATTGGTTTGGAAGTCTAAGCTGTGTGAACCTAGAGCTTAGCACCATGACAGATGAGTCAAATAGCAATTAATCAAACAAGTTTGCGTTTAAATTTACTGTCCTTTTCTAAGGGGTGAGGAGTTCCTAGGTACTGAAGAGAAGATGAATGTTCAACTGAAAATTGATTAAAGTTTACAATTAAAGACACAAAGCTTGATCATGCCCTCAAATACTATGCAGACATGTATTTTCTGAATTCTGCACAACACACTGTTTGCAGAGGAACAACAGGTGATTTAAGAATGCAAACAATGATGTGTCTCAGGGCATCATTCAGCCAAAATCTTATCGTAGTAAAAAGAAGACATGTACTATCAATTAAAATTTTGCTTCCGAAGTACAAAAAGGCAAATCATAATCCCTTTCTTCAAGGAAACATTGCATTAACATTTATATATTTACTCATACTTCACATTCATGGACTAAATACAAAAATCCAGTATGAGAGCTCCTTAGGGTAATTTCCTTCAGATCCTCTTCTGCCTCCCAAAAATGACCCACCAGCCGACCTGCACTCCCAGCTGTGAGAGGCATTAACTCAAACACTACAAGACTTGATGCAACCAAAGCCTCACTGAAGTCAAACTAAGGAATAAGCTGCCAAATACTCACTTTCACTAGTGAAATTCTGACTCCAGTGAAATCAAAGGGAGTTTCATGCCCTTCTAACAGATACCTGCCTACAGAGAACCCTGTTACATCAATGCAAGAGACCAACTGACACTACAGACAGAGATGTGTAATGTCCCCAAATCTTCTCCTATCATCTCGTCTGAACATCTCGCCTCTCCTCAGCTTTCTTAATGCCTTGAGAACCAAGAGTTACATACAGTGATCAAATTAAACAGAGCACCATGATGAAAGATAAAATAGGTGTTATTCTTTTGGGGAATATTCTACACAAATCAGAAAACCCAGTGCAAGACATCAAAAGGATTCTGTTTAGCCGGTTTCCTCTCTATTTTAGTCTCCAGAGGACCAAAATTCCTACTTCAGAAGAAAAAAATACTTCATACATCTTCTGAATGTAGCCAAATATTTAGCAGAGTATTCCCCTGGAAAATATTAATGCTACAGCTAGCATAAATATATCTGATGTAAAGAGTCAGAGCATACCTGATCATCTCAGAAAGTAAAGAATTATAATTTTCCAATCTGGGTTTGTTTATAGAAGAAGCAGCCAAGTAGGGAAGAACCTGCCTTTTCGTGAGATACAAAGGATTCTTGATGCTCTTCAGCATAATTCCCAACAGTTTTACTCCATGCCTGACAACTACAGCAGTCCCTGGCTCTGTTTGGTGCTTTGAAAATACTGCAGTCAGTCAGTTTCACTTCGTTTATTATGAGAAGCAGTGAAGAAAACAAAGATTTAACCGTGTTCAGTATAACATGGGCTTCCTAAAACATGGATTTTGTCAACCTTTCAAAGGATTATCTTTATTTAGGTGCACAGGAAATGAAATGTGACATTATGAAGCACCATTCCAGTGCAACACAATCAAATGGAAAACTAATATTGCTCATCACAACAATTGCTCGTATAACTTGACTTTTTGTGATCTTTCTTCAGGATCCCTTTTTACTCAGTTTTACCTCCAGAGACGTCTGTGAAGTTTACCTGAGGACATTGATGTGAACACCAATAAAACTAACAAACATTTCTTCAACTCTTGTTTCTTCTCTCCCTGCAGTCACAGTGCAACTTGCATTGTTAAAACGATTTTTTAAAAGCTATTCTATATTTTATTCAATATCCTTATTGCTTTCTCTCAGGACTTGGAATAAATTTGCAGGGCAAAAGAGGCATCTGGCAGACAGCTCATCTCTCTCTGTTTAACCATCCTGCTGGCAAGTAATTTCCCCTCACCCATTCATCTCCTACCTCTCAGAGAAAAGCAGTGCAAATAGGGCAACAGGAACTTGCTGTTGCCTGCCCAAAGAAACCAGCCGTAAGAGTGAACCAGCATGGTCCTTGGATCCTCAAATTACAATAAACATCCCCTCTACCTTCACTTCCCTCCTCAAATAAGCCCATGACCAAAATCATCAGTATCCCACAGCAGCTGCCTGATTCACAAACAACTGTGATCACAGTGTCCTACCTTTTCTCTTTGTGTTCCCAAATATCAGCAGGGAAAGGGAAAAGGTAGCAGGGGAAGCACCCTGGCAGAGCAGCTGTGGAGGACACTGTCAAATCTGCTCCTGCCAACCAATAACTTGATTGCTATCCTTAACCAGGAAGTATCAAAGGCTACCAAAACACAGGGCTTAAAACTGATCTGCTAATTCAAATTACTAAAAATAACATCCCAAACTGTGGTTTGGGTTGCAAAGGGGTCACGTTTATTCTAAGATAGAGTCATGAGGCATTGTAACCCATTGTCTGAGTATTCCCCATTTAAGGGCCCAAGATCTGTAGGTTATTTTTTTCATTTACATATGCTTTTGTTGTTTTGACTCTTAACACAGCTCTGGAGTTTATAACTTCAATAAAACCTGTTCACTCACGTGTGCTGAGAAAGTCTTAATGCTCCGTGAATCACAGATAACACAGAGCTTTACACCTTATTTGGTGTAAAAGAAGGGCAATTGCTTGAGTAGAACGTAAGAAAAAGAGGTAGCAAGAAGTCACCTTGTTTTAAGTACAGACATTTATCGGTTATTAGTCATTAGTCGAAACTGACAATGTGGGGCAGTCAAGCATAGTGCTTCTCATCTTTGTTTTCAATGATGATAAAGTGCTGCTGCTGCCAAAGAGTGCCGCAAAATGGAGAAAGGTACTTAAACTTGCTTCAGATGAGCAACTGGGTGTATGCCAATTTTTTACATGAACAGTCATAAGCATGTTCCTGCACAGCAGGATGTGATCAAACTATTCAAAGCTGTAAAACCAGGTTTGCTTGTCAGTTTTGTTATTGCTTCAAGATTCGTATATTACAGATGATACTTTGCCACTGGTTTTCCTTAACAACAAACTCTACACCTTTAATATTTTAAAACTCTGTATAAAACTGACTGTTCCCAGTTTAAAAAAGATATTTACAAAATGGAAGCTAGGACTGAAAATATAAAAAATACACTATCTTCTGAACTATAAACCATCTCTTATTTATCTTTTAAAAAATCACTTCCTTCAAGTTGTACCAAATAAAATGTCCCCTTCTCTAAACCAGAAGAAAAGTAATTGTAATGACTTACTCAAGTCCTCAGCTTCAGCTGCCAACCCTGTAATCACATTAACATTCCTGTCCATAAGGTGTGATGCAGTTAATAGGTTGGTAGTTTGAGACATTGCACTGTATTGCCTCCTGCTGGAAACCACTTCTTTAAATATTTTATGAAGATCACATAATGTGACTATGCCATATGTAATCTTCATTAAATGTCTGTCACTAATTGGATTACTTAATCAAGAAAGATTTTTGAAGAAAGGCAGACCTGTACCAGACCCAACTGCACAAATAATTTTTTTCCTTGAATGGGTTAAGGCAAAACCACACATTATAGACAAGAAACTGATGTCTCATGACAGTCAGCATCTTTCTCCATTTTCCTTTCAGAGGATTAGTCATAAAACAGACTCGAGCTCCCCAGTATAAAACAATATCTGTTCACTAACAAACATATCTTAGCAAATACAGCCAAACAGTTGAGTTTGTTTTATTAAGGGGGTTGGTACAGGAGAAGATGGATGTCAATGTTTAGCCACGCTTTAGTTGTTTGTTTTTTATTCACTTGAAAATACATACGAAAAGTAGTATCAAATATTTGAGTTTATATCATTTTATTTGTTTTCACACATACAAAAAGTAGTTTGCATATTTGCTCAGCAATCTAGTGAATGATCTAAGATTACATACACATGCACAGCTCAATACAGTGATACAAGTGCTTCTATCTGCTTCCAAGTAAGATGTAGCATTCATGTTTGAAATATCAAAAAAATATGCAGAGGTTCTTGGGTGATATGATTCAAGAAAAACCATTTTCATGACCTTTCCGAGACATGTACAGTGTTCCTCATATTTTGAAGAATAAAAAAAAAAATATATTAAAGTAAAATTCAAATAGAAGAAGCACAAATAGCTAACCATTGTCAAGTATGCTGCAATAGATCCAGTTAAATGTAACTCAATGGTGTAACTACCAGAAAAAAGTATTGCAAAACTGCATTTTAAAGACTAGTTGAAAGTAATCTGTATTTACTTGTTCATAGGAAATACAAAGTATATAGAATGTCCATTCTGTAGGAACAGAATGGACAATGGACAATCAAAGCAATGAGTTTGAGCTGTGAAGGCTTTTGTGTTATTGTTTCTTACTGAGAAAAATCAGAAATCCTACAAGTAAACCCCCAAAAGCTAGATCCTACTTGTATTCACTGTGCTCAACTGTCAAATATCAGGCCATTGTGAAGGAAACCATAAAAAAGAATAACAGCTGCAGCTTCATTAAACACAGGCAATCCAAACCCTTATTATCATATAGGCAGTTCTCTGCCATATGGAACTGGTTATGGTGGTCACTCAAAGGACATTGCTGCCTCCAGCACCGTGCAACAGCAAGTAGGAACAGAGCAACATGGTGTTCACACAATATGCCATGAAGCATTTACCTTCCATTGCCCAGTGACCTCTGAACTTTAAAAATGCCTCTTCCAGAGGACAGCCGCAGCACACTAATGGCTCACCCTATTCCTGCTTCATCTCAGTTTGTTCTCATCAATTGCCTCCTCACATTTGATGTCACCTCCATCAAAACCAAAAACATTTTAACTTGCAGATGTTATGAACGCCTGAGGCAACCTCAGATCTAACTTCCAATAATTTGCATTTGATATGCTAAGGATATACATCCCCTGAATTATATCTAGTCCCTTTGTGGTCTAACATAGGAATCCCTCTCCTATTGTTCTTGCTGTTAGCACTGTAATAACTACTGCTATTGCAATGTTAACAAAAGACTACTAATAATTCAAGTACAGTACCAATTCCCAAGGAATCATCAAGTGAGAAATGCAGGTAGAAATGATAGCTTTGATTCCAAAGACATGTTTTCTAGAGTCAAGAGTTACAGCCATAAAAGCACCACATACGTGAAAACACAGCACATGATCAATAGAGTTCTATTAATAATAACTAATTAAAAACAATGGTATTATAAGTTGCAAATGGTATCACAGCAGTACAGCCTTATCCTGAATACTTACATTTTCATTTGGTGAGGATTTTTTTTCCATTTATTTTTTCAGCTGCACTATCTACTTAACATTACCTGTGCTTCTTGCTGACAGGTCTAGAGGTGTCTTTGCTAGTTGTGGCAGTTGAGCCATTACCATATAAAATAATTACCTTCATTAAGATTACTTGGAAAAGATTACTCCTTAAACAGGTAGCTTAAAAATGTATCTTAAAATGCCCTACAACAACATTCTTCTGACATTCACAAAAGTTTTATGGTCCAAGCATGCCTGAAAGTCCACATCAACAAAGCAGCAAAAACTGACAAAACACAAATCAAAATATCAAAAGATCCTTCTCAGTTGCTGAAAGCTTTTATCTTATAAGCTGCTCACTTTTCAAATACATTGTGCAATAAGAAGAACCTAAACTTGTGGCAGGACTGCTGGATGTTTTCCACTAGCTATGCTGCCCATCTTTATTTTAAAAGCAAAAGAAAGTAGACTGAAAAAGTTCCACCATTAACATCCTTTGCAACACATACTGAATAGACACACAAAAACCATTAAGCACCAGGCAGATGGGGCTTTCAAGGTTAAAGCAGAGAATGCAAAAACAATTATTGAAAAAAAGTGAAAAATACAGGGTGTGTAGATGGGACTCTTTTACCAGGAGACTTCTCAATACAACATAAATTCAATTATCAACATTATCAATACCACTCAAGATCACAAACATGACTTTAAATCTAATAAAAATTAGTTGGATGTAGGATAACTTTGGTAACCCACATTAAAAATCTAAATTTTCAATATTGGAAGAGTCAGATGAAATTTCTTGCCTGGGAAGAATACATAACGAGTTTCATCCAGTCTAAAATTTTGTGTTTTCCCAGGAGACGTATGCCCTACTTGGGCTGCGTTTCCCTACAGACTGTTCCTATTGGGCTAAATTGAGGTTAAAAGCCAGGAAAGAAAACTGGGGGGGGGAGCGGGGAGGAGGTGGGAAAAAAAGAAAAACTCTTCCATGAGATGGGAAAAGCAAAGAGAGTCTCTTAATTGTGAAGAGAATGAAGACAATATTGTTCTGTAAAAACAGGAAATTGTAGCTAATGAGTGATCTGAGCAGGAAAAAGACCTCAAGTTCTTTCAAGTCATGTAGCAGAAGCACAAGACTTTGAAAGTCAAGGACTACATGCTCATTTTCATCTCCTGAATGTAAAGCAACAAATGGAAGAATTACTTGCATTGTTGCATGTGGTACCATTATCTTCCTTTAAGGGATATTTCTGCCACTTATAACCCTTTATAAATCCTTGAGTCCCAGTTAACTGTCAACCGATGCACTACACGAATACGGCACACTGCAAAACTAAGCCCTTAATAGCTTTTTATATCGGTCAAGACACTGAAAACTATGTTGTTTTTAAAAAGGAGACAGCTAGTGATCAGGTGAAAAAAATACGAAAATAACTTTTTTCATGAAATGCACTGATGCCATTTCAATGGGCAATACTACCATGAAGAAACAGTTGATCATTAATCAGCCATTTACTGCAAGGGCTCTTTTTGAGATTTTTAACAGAGAAAAGTAAAAGAAATAATTTTCTCTCCCAAAAGTAAAGAAGGAAAAAAAGAAAAAAGAAAAAAAGACATTTGTCATTGAGTGATTATATACTTGTAGAGACTTACTTGAAACAAAGCAGCATCGCGTTGTTCTATTACTGCATTCATTTCCTCGGCTATTATTTTCTTTTTACGTTCTTTGGTCCTGTGTATTCGATTCAGAATTATAGCTCCATTCTTCAGTATATCTATTCCTGTGTCTGCATTGTTTATTCTGTTCAGTAATTCCTGTAATGTCTACCAACAGCATTATATGTTAGTCAGACATGAAGTTTTAATATATTTTATTTAATATAGGGTTTTAATTAATAGGCACATGTGAATTGTAAATTGACTGAGTGAAGTTATTGAATTTTCATATTGCAGCAAAGATGTACATTATTAGTGTGTCAATTCTTCTTTTTCCCACATCTTAGTTCTTGAAACCCACTCAATTGAACTTAAGCCTCTAAGATATAAGACTGACATCAAGAAATCTCCTCAGAGAATGGCTTACCATGTCATTTTCTTCAGGGTTAATATTTTCTAGCCTAGAAAAAAGGGACACAGAAAGCCTGATCAGTAGCATTTCCTTAGTGCAGCAAAATGAGTTCGCTTTTTAAATCTTTAGAACCTCAAGTAATTTCATTCTACTAGTCTTTAGAGTCAACCATGACACTGAACATATTAAAGTGCCACCTGCTCGACTCCATCTTCCAATAATGCTCCATATCTTCAGCACTGACTTCAGACTGTTAAGTTATTAATGTTTACTGCTATATATGACTACAAGGATCAATTGTTCATATGTGCTTAGATGAAGAAAGTTCCCCAGTGATAGAAATGACTGATGCTCTTATTTTATTTATTTCTGGGCTTACAACTTTTACCTGACGTTGTATTTTTGTTATTTTTACTACACCCCAAACGAAACAGGACAGGAATTTTCCAGATAATTTTTTTTTGTTTTCATTTTAAAGTCATTCCTTTCCACCTCTCTCTTCCAAAATTAGGAAAAAAAACTAGTTGAAGTTTCCTTAAAAATATTTTGATTTTGTATCTTGCATAAAATAGCAAGCTAAGCCAATTCTCTGCAAGGCCATTATTTAATTCTGTAACAACACTCCTCCCTTTCTATTTCAACAGAACATATATTGACCTGTCAAATACAAAGATGATACAAGGAATTTAGTCATACAGCATTGAACAGGGGCTGTGCAAAAGCAGTGAGCGATAGCACAAAAATCTACTAAATGGTATAGTATGCATTTTATTTTACCTAAGGTTAGTGATATGGACAGCGTATTATTTAAAACACTTATGTGTATTTTAAAATGGAAGAGACCTCATTTCTGGATAAACAAGCATATTAAAGTTACCTTACCACTCCATTACTCAGTGGTGTCTTTGGCTAAAGGTAGGTCTGTCACTAGATATTTTAAAAGACATAGTACCATTAAACATCTACTAAAAAGCAACACACACTTTTTCAACAGTGCTGTGACAGGTGCTGCTCTGAAGTCAAGATTTTAGCTAGCAAACATCACAGAGCACTTGACAGCACACTAGCACCTTCTACATTAAAGCATTAGTTTTACCAGGTTACAGTACATAAGGTATAGTAAATTAACCAGTACAGAAATTCTTTAAATAAAAAAGAAATTATTCAGAATGTACTACCAGTGTACAACAGCTGGTATATCTGGAATTCACAAGTAGTAAATACTCCAACATATACAGGCAGCACCAGAACTAAACAAAACAAAGTAACAGCTAACCTTTGCTAGGTTTGACTTGTATTCATGAAGTAACACAAACCATAAAATAACAAACATACTATAAGTCCAAATTCTCAGAACTGGCTCCTTGACTCCTTGTAGAGTTCCTGTTTTAGATTTTTACATTGCTCTAAGTGTCACTTCATGTGGGACTTAAAAATGGATCTCCAGCTAGTTTGTATTCACAATGAAAGGAACGGTATTTGTCAAAGTAAATTAGCAGGACTGACCCCGGCTTCTCCAGAGGACTTCTACCCTGCTAAAAGTGTGGGTCAACAAAATCATCCAGCCGACCAACAGGCTGGGTAAGCAAGAAACCTTAGGGAGAAATGGGGCTGGGAAAAAGAACAGGAACTTCCACTAGAAGTGTAGCCCTTCAGCATACTCCTGCCACAAGGGATCTGTCTGTAGGTGTACATACACCTCCTTAGGTGACAGTATTTTTTAAAAAGCAGCATCCGAAGCTGTGCATTTTCCATGCTGCCTTTCCCTGTGCTGTGCACAGGCAATAAGTGACCTTAGATCTCTCATGATTTTGAACAGCAGTAACCAAGGATTCCTTGTCCCCATATTTCTACACACATTCTGTTAACGTAATACCTAGGGCCAATAGGACTGAAAGTATTTTGGTTGTTCAAGTTAAATAATGGCAACAGAATTTCTCCAGCTGCCGATTTAAAGAAAGCATTAAGGCGTTTGAAAAAGGTTGGCAGGATGTTCAGTATTGCCCTCTTGTAAAGATCTGTGATTGGAATAAGTCCAAAGCAGATGGAAGGAATGACCTGTGCTCTAAAACTCAATGACTGTGGCACAAGTAGCCAATATTCTTAAAAAAAACAAAACAAAACAAAACAAAAAACCTTTACATGCTTCACACCTGAGACAGAGAAATTGACCTTTTGAACAACCAGGATCAGGAAGAAAATATTAAGCATGGCAATTCAAAAGTTCCAAGATTCCAGAAGAAACTAAAAAATTAAATAAAATAAATCAAGTCCCTCATGGCTCATCTCATCACCTCTGCTCCTTTCAAAGGATTAGTGGAGTGGTAAGGCGAACTCCAAAAAAATTTTAATTCACCCATAGTAATAAACTACTTATAATAAAGAAGTTGAGAAAAGTAATTTCCTCATCGGGTTGACTCTGCTTCTGAGAAAGCAGCACCTCAATTTGACTCTTCTCAGTCACAGTCCTGGCTTGTTCTTCCCATTGCAAAATGACAGGCATCCAGATATAGAAATGCATGTTTGCACCTCAGCTGAGATGTTATCACAGTTAGTAAAGATGCCCCATGTTCTGAAGAGCCTGAGTGCTCGAGCCAGGCTGGTGTTCCAGGTGTTTGCAAGGTGTGCAGTTGCATGAATAAGCATCCTGTAAGCTCAGAATAAGTGGACCAGAAGAAAAGCAGCTGAGCCTGATGGAGGCAACCTGCCTTCTTGGTTCTGTAATGCCCAAAGATTTCAAAAATAGTAAAGAACTTTCTTGAAAAAGAAAAACACCCCTCCCCGCAGCCAATAATCACAACATTAAATGTTTCCCTGTACCATACCATTACACTTTTTGGAAAAAATATCACATTGTCCAGAAGGTGCTGTCACATAGATGACTGCTATGGATCAGGGAAGAGCTATGGTTAGCATGACCCTGGTCAGGTTGCGCTAATGGATGCAAATCATTGTAGGCTGATGTAATACTGAATATAAATTGGTGGAGTGGAGCAAGATATCTTTGAAGTTTCTTACGTTGTCTGATATGGCTTAAGAAGATCCTATCAAACTTGCAATTTGGTTGAATGAGTAGCAAGGTGTTAGGTAACAGTTGCACTTCATAATCGTAAAGGTCTTTTCAAACATAAACAATTCTATGATTCTATTCTATGACTCCAAGGTAAGGAAAGAGCCAGATATTAAGACATTTGATGTAGTGAACATGATGACTACTTTAACATAAAGAATCCCCTTCCAGAAGATTACCTATGGCAGTTAATGCCCAGTAATTCATTACCATTAAGTACTTGCTGCATGGATGATAAACAAATTTTAACGAACAGTGGAAACAAACAATGCTTTTGGGCACTCTACATTTGTGGCTTTGTCAATTAGGATTTTTCTTTTACTGCTCTGATGACTGACATTAAAACTATCAATGAAAATAAAAGCATGTAACATTTTTCAGAAGCCTTCAGCAACATCTTTGTAACCTATGGGAGGCATAAGCCTGCTTGGGATCTGCCTAAGGATTTTGTTCATGTCCAGGATGCCCTCAGTGACAGGTCCCACAGCACCCACCGACGATGTGCAAGACCTGAGTGTGACTCTTCCAAACAAGCTGCCATTGCCACAGTCAGTCTCTGTAATGCAGAATGGGAGACCCTGGAAAATACTGGACCTACGATCTTACAGTACATATGGAGCCTTGGCAGGGACAATTCTTCTGAATTAAATTGGTTTTGGTCTCAGTCCTGTGTCCTGATGCTGGCTGTCATAACAGCAAATATCACACAGAAGCCTGACCTGCACCCTTGCAGCACATACAGGAAGAGATACCAGCTACAGACAATGGATCACTGGTTTAGGCAAAGATGAACACATATCAGGTATTGAACCAAGCGTAGCTGGCTAGCCCATGGCAATTTTTACCCGTGTTGGGTTGGTTTTCTCCATAGGGAAATCTCCTATAGAAATTCTAAGACTGTGAATGGCATCAAGGTATCATGCCTCTTTATAAAGCATCAGAAAGAGCACTCAAGTGGATGACAGCAACAATAACTGCTACTCTCTAAAAGATAGAAATAAGTTATAATAGCTTGGCCCCAAGCTATCAGCCAAGGGAGTTACTGACCCTCTACTTGGAGCAAGTACCATTTTTGTCATTATCAGTGTATCCAGTGCCTTCTGCAATTACATTCTTTTGGGGAAGGTAGTGCGCACATTCTCCCAGAAATGGAATTTCTTCTCTTTTCTCATCCTTCTGCTTAGAATAGAGTTGGTCTTCCAGTACATGAGTGAAGCAGACAAAAGGGGGTGAAGGGGAAACAAGCGATGGTGTTTTGAGGGATTCATGTTTAGCAAGACCTGCTACATGTGTCTATGAATTCCACTGCTTAAAAAGCAATATGTCTCTCACACATTTAATAACCTGTTATTTCTTCCAGAAACCCAAAAGTCATTGACTAGGTCTGCAAACCAGAATAATTAATTTGCTGCAGGACTTGAGCACTTTAACTCCAAAGATCTTCAGTTTATGCTAACAGCTTATGCACAGTGTCATTTGATGTTTGCGGCCATACGTAACTTTCCTGCTTTCTTAACTCTTGGAACGTACAAAATTAGAAGAGTGACAGAAATAATTGGAAAGATTAGAGTAAGGCTCACAGCTACAATGTGCAGATTATTATAATTTATTTAGATAGCATTCTCTGGCCTTACCTACAAAAATATTCAAAAGAAGAAGACTGGTTTTCTGTCATAAAGAGGAAAGAGTGTTCTTAGTAGAATCAATTTTTTAAACATAATTGCCTGCCATTTAGTTGACTAATGACTATTCAGTCTCCCACCACGAAAAACTTCTGTTTGCTTTGTATTTCTCTTGGCAGAACAGTAGGAGAAATTCCTTAGCCACTCTAGACTTTGGGAGACTACTCTTCAGGGGACTATCACACACAATAACCAAGATGATCACAACTTGGAGAGAGAAGGATAGGTAAACTGTACCTTCAAAGCTGCCTATATCCTGAAGTGAGAAAAGAAACTGTTCTTGATCTTCCTCTCCCACCTTAACAGTTTAGTTTAATATGAGACTCCCTATTTCTGTTTTGTTAAAATGGCATACATTAAACTCTATGAAGTATTTATTATATCCTTATTGCCTTACAGGCTGCTTCTATGCTAAAGATAAGAAAAAACCATATATTTTGACTACATCACCCACATCATTAGTAAAATTTTTGCTGAAGGAAATGTCTAGCGGGCTTAAAGGCTTGATTGATTTCCTATACATTGCAACTTCTGACTGACACTCTTGTACTCCGTGTCAAAAGATCCCTGTAAAATGTCACATTCATCTTATTCATCCCTGAGTAAATCAATACCAAAGCTTTTGATTATATTTTTAATTGTTGTGATCAAAATTATTCACCTTGTTGTGAGTCTCCAGAGAAAAATATGGTCTTATAAGATGGCTAACAAATTAATCAATAGCACAGTTAGACTAACACTAGGTTAGTATTTCATCATAGAGAAGTTTGTGCTAAGCTTTCCTACATAACCACTGTTGAGCAGCTTATGATAGTCACAGAATGACCCAACAAGCTTTTTGCACAGGGCCGGAAATGTATACTTACTCTTTGAGAGACTCTTCTAAACGCTGGACTCGTAGAAATGCTTCATCTCGCTCTTCATTGGCTAACCTAAGCCTTGCCATGACAGCTTCATCACGTTCCCGTTGAGCAGAATAAACTTCTTCCACCAGAGCTGCAAAAGTAACCAGTGTGTTTAACAAACCAGTTTGACAAGGAAAGACATTATTAGATGCACTTATATGGGCCTTTGCTAGTATTTCCTAAAATCAACATTTCTCTGCTGGCCTCATTTTACTCCAGGTAAGGTCTATATTACTCTTCAGACACAACAGTAAATTGCTGTTGATTGCTAAAATTAATACTTTAAGGGAATGAAATAAAGCTACATGTTTTCAAATTTACTCCAGGTATAATCAAACAGGGCAAGGAAGTGAATTTGCTTTGCATTTTGAATACTCGCTTAATGGAAAAGTAATTCTTTAAGCTCAGAATCATATGAGATGCTTGTATATTTCTTCTAGAACACAGAGTTAAAAGTAATGATCCACTAAAACGACTTCTACCATCACACTGCTTCCTATCAGGGCAGCACACTGATATTAAATATTAAAAATTCTAATATTTTCATAGTCTGTCTCTGCTATCACAAGAGTGGCACAGCTGGCATCTCTCCTTCTCTGCCAAGCCTTTGCTTTATTGTGTAATATAGTGTTATATTATCTGTTACGGCATACACGGACCTTGGAGCATTAGGTGCCAATAAACTAAGATTTACTGTCTATCCTTGGGAGCAAACTAACACCTTCAAGCCATTCCTCATCCCGAGCTTACGTTTTCTTCCTGCCTCTCCCCTGTCAATATGTCTAACACCATCTCTGGCACACTGCCAAAATCCTTACCTCGCCCCTGCCTCCACTAAAATCTTTATTCATACTTTCATCATTTCCCTCTGCAATAGTACAAATCTCTCCTTACAGTCATCATAAAACCTTTCAGTTGAGATGTCTAGGGACTTTCAGGATGCCACAGTAAGACCGCTGTCTCTCCAAGACAGAGGACTATATCCTCTCTGATTGTCACAGGCACCTGCAAAACACTCAGCTGAACTCTGTAGGTCCCAGAGTTCTCCATGCTCCCCTTCTAAGTCTGCCAACCTGGTGTTTAGCCAGTCTCCAAACACCATACTACAGTCTCGTTCAAATTTCGGCATTTATTTCTCAAGAACCATCTGTATTAAGCCATCGCTGCTGGGCTTCCTTACCCCCTTCAGAACTCTCTGCTCCTCTCTGAACCACTGCTTAAATCATTAAGTTAAGATCTCAAAGAAAGGCTTCCTCTCTGTTCACTTTAGCCTGGAGCTTTTATCCCTCCATTCTTAGATCAATTGACGTCAACTTTGTTGCCTTTATAGGTTAGTTTACGTTTACTTCACCTTTGTACATTATTGAACAAAAACTTCATAGTGTGATATAACATAAAACACTTTATGGGACAATAGAAACACGGTAGTACATTTTGGTAGCAGCTATATTGCTGGCATAAAATACATTTTTTCAGTACTGAAAAAAACTCAAAACTCCCCAACCAACCAAAATACAAAGTGTTACGTTTCTGTACAGTTCAGAAGCAGTTCAGATAACCAGGGATTTAAGAAAAGTGATAAGATGAACAAAAAAAGAGTCTGTAGAGATGAATTAGGAAGATGTTCAAGGTAGGAAAGCTATTCTCTTGTCCCCAAGCTGCGGAGAAGAGTGTTACTGAGGAGCAGGGAAACATTTTTTGCAGGTCTAGAAGAAGGCTGCAGGATAAGAGCAGACTGGATAAACGAAGACAGGGAAAGAGTAAATGTTACTTCTGGAAGTGCAGTCCCTTCTCTCACAAAAATCTGCAGAGGAGCTACAAGCCTAGTTATCAGGCTGGATTTAATTCTCTTCTATTTGAGTATATACTTGTTCCATAAGTAGACTGTATTTTTGTCTTGAAGATCTATTTCCCCTGTTCGCAACAAGAAAGCTTTGCTTGACATGGAATGGAAAAACTAAGGCATGAGTAAAGCAGCTGCAAAACTGCATGCACACAGATTGGTGATCAGGAATAAGTTTGCAGCACTTGCAGAAAATGAGTCCAATATTTGCAAAGGCAGGTGGCTCAGCAAGAACAAGTTGTATGAGGCGGGCTGTGCGCTTCAGCTCACCAGACTTTCCCCTGTTTTGCTGAGATCTGTGATGGCACGGAAAGTAGTGCTTCAGCAGTGACTGCCTGGGTAAACTACAGTGCAACTGCTTTGTCCTGGTTGGATCTGGAACACACAAGCAATTTAATTCTGTATGGTAATTATTATCTATCGGTACCTTAACATATTTGTTTACTATAGCTTTTCCAGTAAATTACATCAGGTTATCTGGCACCATGCCAGGGACACTGGACAGAGAACGCTTTCCATAAAGCTGCAAGTGGAAACTTTATGCAGTTTTCATAATGAAAACAAATGCTGGAATGAACAGAAAGCTGTCTAAAATAACTGAAGATGTGGCACTTATTACTATTCTGGGGTTAATTAATTTCCAGATTAGCTAACTTCTTTCTGGTGTCTTTGTGTGCATCCTTTCTTCTGTCAGACAATATCCCCACATCAGCACAGAAAACCACAATTTTGATGACAGCTACAACAGATCACAACACAGAGGCACAATGTTTTGGCATATCTAATTCTCTTTCTGCCTAACTATAACCAATGGTAATAATAACTATACAGGGTTTTTTTTTAAGCAGATTATTGTTTATTTGTCCTTAAAGAAAGTAATGTACATACAACAGTATGAACATATTCAGAAAAAGAGATCTTTTAAAGTTACTTAAATATCCTGCTTATCTCAAATCTTACCATCCTTGATCGCAGTCCAGAGGCTAATTGCCTTGAACAGTGAACCCTTCCCCCACACAAAGGTCCATTACAAAATGCTGCCTTTTAACTATTAGCTGTGGAAAAGTGACTTAAATTGAGCATTTCTTTCTTGTTGTTTTCTTATTCTTCCATTAAATTAAGCCATTGGAGTAAATATCCCAATGACCAGGTTCACCAACTACAATAAAAAAAATAGTAGTTTCATATCTACTACAAGTGTTTTGCTTTTGCTTCTATTTCTTAAAAGTAACACTGCAAGTTAATTTTTTTAATATTAAAACTGACTAGGGAAAGCATATAAAATAATGTAAATTGCCTGTGTGATAATCTATGTTGAAAAAGAAAAAAAAAGGAAAACAAGAAAGATACTTAGCTACCCGGTGTTTTAATACCATGTAGCAACACTGACGCTGCCCACAAGAAATTACCCATTTAAAAAAAACTTAAAGTCTTCATCTAACTCATTTTAATGGTCTACAGAAGGCTAACTCACCTGATCCCTTTACCAGCCAAAGCTTCTGCTGAATTTAGACATTTCTGTTATCCAATGCCTATACATTTCTGACTCTATTTAATCTTTGACCAGATCCTTTTTCAATACTATATGGAATATTATAACAGTTAAACAATTGCAGGTAGTCGGAAGTATGATGTTGTTAACAATAACATTGGCCATTCAGATTGACCTACAGATGAGTCACACGTAAAAGTTCAGGACCATAAGGATCACAAGATTCCTCAAATAAGCCACTGAAATACACATGCCTTTGGGCTGCAATGCAGCAGAAAACCAAAACATTTGCTGTCATATTTAGGAAATATGTGAAGTATAAGCTGTCCAATGAAAAGTCTACAAGAGAGAGTGACATAAAAATCCTCCTTATTAAAAAGAGTAGAGTATGCAGATTATCATTCCTATGCTTCTTAAAAATGCCAGGCAAAAGTTAACTGAGAGTACCAAGTCAGGCTGCTAAGTCCTGTTCAACACATGGCATACCCAGCAAAACACCAGCCCCGTGCTGGCACACTGACTTGGTGCCTGATTCAGTGAAAAAAGTGATCCAGCTACTTAGTCACCAACTGCTCTGGTCGATACCACAAGGTTTTTCTTGGAGACCTTCCAATGGCACAGCAACCAACCCTATCCTGTTTATCTTGAGGCCTGACCAACAAGAAATATAAATTCTCATAGAACTCATGTTTCAAGCAAGAAAATGACGCACAAAAATGAAGTATGAATAGTCAAGTATTAAGGTAAAATGAATTGTGTTATTTACTAATCCATATACATACAATGACATTGAAGAGTTAAAACATTTAAATCCCCTACCGCTAAATTAAGAAAAAAGGATTATTTTCCAGTGTTTGCAAACATTGTAATATGCACAAATATGACATTACTATTTAGTTGCATAAATTTAATTTGCTTTAGAAAAATTTAATAACATCTTTCTCCTCATAACTAAACCCCCTGCATACTCTAAAAGAGCTATTTTAAAAGAATCATTATACTAAACTCATCAATTCTAAAACATTTTTAGTTTTTAGTAAAGAAAACAATTGTAAACAGAAGAGCTTTTGTAAGATAGCTAGCTATTACAAAGTTCACTTAGAAAATCAATATAGCATTTTAGCTGGAATTTGCTCATTAAACACCCACAGCTCTAATGCAAATTATGATGGAATGAATAAAGCAAATACATATGCTTCTTTCTTTTTATTAAATGTAAAATCTACTGTTAATTGCATCTGGTATGTCATATAAACTTTTCTCCTTAACTATTAAATGGAAGCTTTTACAAAAGTCATTAGAGATTCTCTTTCTTTGACTTGTATAAATTTCAATATTTGTTCAGTAAAGGTTCACAGCAGTTAAATTACATTAACAAATATTATTAGCTACTATGTAAGCCAACTAAGTAAAATACTTATATTGCAGGTAAAACAAATCAATGGGTGTTTACAATAATATTTGGATATGTCCATTTTAAACAAGCTTATCAAATATCATGTAATTCTTAGTCAAATGAGAGAGACTCAAAGTAGGTTTTTTCTTCCCAAATACTCAAATTTGTTTAGTAAGCTAATTGTTTTCTAATATGGGCAAAAGTAAATATGAAGAAGATGAACCATACAGAGTATGAGTTTACAGAGTCAGAGCAGTGTACATATTTTCTTAGTTGAACCTGATTCTTTCAGCAAACCTATCTTCTACACTTCTTAAACTACCTTTAAAATACAGCAGTAGTGAGAAGGTGTGTTGGAAATCAGTCTAGTTTAAACAGTGGTTCATGATTTTCCAAACACCACAATTGTGGGGGAAGGGAAGGAAGCACGGTTCCCAGGAAAAAAGTCTGTTTGCTGATTTCCTAGCAGTCTTCTGTGTAAATAAAAAAACCTGAATAGCAGAGGCAAGAAAGAAGAAATTGTTAGGATTTGAAACACCTATGGCGGCAGAAATCACTTCACATTACTCCTTAAAAAATGTAAAATCCAAATATAGGACAGATCTTATAAGTAAAAGAGATCACCACCCACAGCTCTACCACAGAAGATACAGTAAATATTATGACATTTATAACACTGTAACAATTGGCTTTCAAGATAAGTCAGTTTTACAGAAATGACAACAATATTTTGGACTTTTCAAGGTGTTTGAGAGTAACAGAGGTGATGAAATACTGCTTTTGGCTTTGGACTACACGAAAAAAAGTGATCAAAGAAATAGTACGATTAAAATTTTGCTAATAGTTTTTGTAACAAGCAGTAGTTATAGTGATCAGTTACTTCCCAGAAAAAGACATGGTGAGAAAGTTTTTCTGTTAATAACAATGTATTGTTGCAGAAGGTCAGGGTTTTGCAGTTTAAGATTTAGTATTCAAGATCAGTGGTTGCTGAACAGTAAGTGACTTGGGATTTTCTTTGGCATTGATTCTGGTACATTCAAAGTAATTTTACTAGTTACTTGCAGCATTTGAGCAACAAGAAATACAAATGTGATTGTATTTTTTTACAAAAAAGCCTCTTAGCATCTTAAATATTTAAGAATTGACTGAAAGAATAACAATTAATGACTCAGAAAAACCTTTGATGCATGATTCGACTTCTGTTTCACACAGTTATAGAGCTCTAACGTAGGAATGAATGTTCAACTCAGGAGGAAAATGAGGCAAAGAGTATTTTCTACCTTTTGGAGATGTATATTATTCCAAAGGAAAGCAGAAACATGAAAGAACTTGCTTGGCCAAGTCCCACTTGGAATTCAAGATTCCTGTAATGAACTTCTTGTTTATCTTACGTGGTTACTTGCATGAAAAAACTCAGCTGAAATTTATCCTACACAGAGGCTTAATCAAAGCTTTTTGGGGATTTTTGTTGTGTTTTCACTTTGGATTTCTGAGTAGCAGCTACACGAATGTGAGGCATTAGGGAAGTATACTGGGAAAAGAGGTTCAATGATTACCTGCCTTGTCTTTTTAATCAGTTTTCCCATTCTTGCCCATCCTTGCTGTGTCTCTGTCTGTCTAATCACAGAAGGACTTGGAAACTATCCTTGCCATTTCCAGATAGACTGATGTTATGAAATTTCATTTAACCATATGGATATATGCTTGTATTCCTTACAGAAATACAAACATGTATGTATTTGTTATCCAGTCATTTTAGAAATCAAAATCCTCTGGGACCTCTTTCTGATAGATTTAATGGCTGTGTTTGTGATTCTTAAATAAGAAGTCAATCTTATCATAGTCATATACATAAACAAAATAAACCCACTCAGATTTATTGCACTTCTATGAAAGACCTTAAAATGTGTCATTAATTTGTTTCTGCACATACATGTTACAAAATGCAGATAATCCCTAGAAATGTTCAAAGCCTAAGGCCCTTACACAGTTCTCATTCAGGTTAATGGCAAACTACCACAACCTCCAGGGCTGACTGTCAACTTAGAAATAGTGCTGAAACGTTCTATTATGAAACATACCACTTAAGTTCCTAGATCTTTTTCTGAAAGCTACCATTCACTTATTTTCAGTTATGACTTATAACTGAAAAGTAAAAGCAAAATAGTGATAAGAAGATCACAGGAAAACTAGATAAGGGTTTTCACTAGTCTATACCAGCAATTATAGACTACAAGTCATTTACACCTAAATGTGACTTTATAGATACAGCAATCTGAACAAACACTGATAGAACACAGTGACTTCTTTATTGCTTTGTGTTTGTTGTATGTATTTAGTGCATAGCGTTCATCTGCTCCTAAATTTCCAATGCTATAAACGGAGCGTTCTTAATAAAAGGCTAAAGTTGCTTCATGGCAGCTCTGCATACGGTTTTCTTTGTGTACTCAGATTCCAATTCAATTAAAAAAAAAATAAAGTGGGAAAGAATAGGAGAGAGCATTACACACAGACCGCAAGGCAGTTCTTGTGAAAGCCAATCCCTGTACAATACTTAAGCCCCTGCTTCTAATACACTAAACACAGCTGACTTCAAAATTCAAACCATGACGCTGTTAAACTTTTTTTTTTTTCAGTGAATAATTGTTGATACCTGAATATTTACTTTAGGGAAAAAAAAACATAAATGCTGCATTAAAGTTTGCAAGTTATAACTTGACAGATTAAAGAAAAGTTTTTGTAATACCCTGAGAAGTAGTTTATTTGCAGACCTTTTTATTCCTGAAAAAAACAAGTTCTTTATGTTCATCTAGCACCATCGAGGGGAAGAGAGAAGGGCCAGTCTAATCACAAAAATATGCAGAAGATACTGGCTTGCTTTTTACATACAAGCTCCACCCATAAATAGCTTAGTAATTTACTTTTTAACCTAGGCCAGCACTTTGCATACTGTACCTCACTGAGCTGCATGCAAGTTTTTTACAATCAACAATTTTGACAATCTGAAGGTAAAATTATATTATTTCAAATTAAACTATTAAAAATTAAGCCAAAATTTTCTCAGTCACAACACCCCCCGCCTTGTTGTTTTGGGGTTTTTAATTTTTTTTTCTCATCCTTTAGATGGCCTGTCTACCTTTCCATACAGAGGATTCAAATCCTACAGTTATTTTCAAAATTCTGTTATCTACCAGCAAATATTTTGAAAATATATTCAGGAACTAGTTTTGCATAGTGAAGCATTAATAGGACAAAACCCCTAAGAACTATATAGGCTATATATACAAATGAATTATGCACAGAAAACTGAGTTAGAGAAGTATATGCATTACCTACTTAAACAGTAAAATATCTTTCATATTTAGGTTTATAAACACAAGGGTTGGGAACTATTGAGTTCTTTTGGCTAAAGCCCAATATTGGCCTTATTTCAGTTTAATTGGAAGAGGATCTTGAATTCATCTTCTCCATGAGATATCAGGAACCTGGATTTCTGTTTGTACCAAAGGTTAATAAGAAATGTGTCTGCAAAAGTCAAACAGCATTAAATACCAAAAACTGATTATTATTCTGCAGGAGTTGTTCTGTCATTCATAATCTCTCCATGCTCCAACCTTCCACAGCTAATCTTTAATGGATGACATGCAAGAAAGAAAAATAACATCTAAAAAGGCACTCTAAAGTGAGCTTTGAAGAAATGGAAAATACTTCTCTTCTGTGCTGAAAGTTATTGCCACCCGAAGTTTATTACTGGCAAGATTACTTATTTCCTCTTACTTTATGGGATATTAAATCAAACTAACTCTAAGCTAACAGCCACTTGGATGTTTGTCTTCATTTTTGCTATTAAAACTACTGCACATACATTCAGTAATCATTTTTCAAGTTAATTTAGGAAACTTCAAATAATGTTCATGGACATTTCCACACCATATTCAAGAATTCCAAAATATCACAAATGTTAATTTTCAACACTTTTGTAAGAACAGCCGTGAAAAAAAGAGTCTTCATTGTAGGTATATTGCCAAAGCTTCCAAAAGACTGAAAGCTGTGTAACAGATACAACAGATAAAACTGCTTTCCCTTTTTTTCCACACTATATTGCTTGTCACTACCCTGGTCTTTCAGAGAGCATCTGCAGTATGCTAACACAGTTTTCAGGGATTAAAGGTGGTGTGCAACACCTAAGAAACCTAGAAGGGCTTGACTCAATCCACTTCTTCCTGTTGAGCTGACTTTAATTTTAAAAAGTATTCAATTTTGGTAACATTGTTATTAGATATTGGCACATTCACCCCTCTCCCCTCCCCCTCGACAGAATAGCCCTTTCTACAGAATAGATTTTAAAAGAAATATTTTTTATTCCACTTTCCTTCATAATTATTCATAGTCCCAATACATAGCACTGTGATAGGGACAAAAATATTCCAAGAGCTGATGCCAACTATGATATAACTTTTTGCAGTAATGGTGGGAGTTACTGTGAGAAGACTAGGACTTTGATATTTTTTCCAGTCTAGAGAGGTTACCACTATGCTCTACAATCCTCACTTAATACACAATCAGCTCTTTCCCCTAAAAGTTCCTATATATCCTCTGTATTATTCTTCTGTTAGGCAAAAATGAAGTCACTTATTATGTCCATCAAAGGTGAGATCTGCTGTCTCTGCTAGTTCTTTCGAAGATGCCTCCATCCTTTATCTTCCAGTCTGTTCTCAGAAGATGTGTGCTCCTTTTCCCTTTCCCTTCCCGCAGAATGCACCCCTTCCCTTTTCTGTTCAACACATGAACATTCTGCAGTCCCGCCTTTCAAGATTTGTCTATTCTTTATGCCCAGTTCACATGTGGCGTTCACTTTTTTCCTTTCATTATCCTAGTCTCAGTTCTTTTATGATGTGCTCTTCCCTTGATTGTCCCAGTGTTACCTACACCTCTGTTCTCCTCTTCATGATGGGGGGGTTGCAACTAATGGTACCTTCTGGCATTGGCTTATAATGAAAGGAAATCCAGCAGAAGAATAATGAAGAAACAGCAGGAACGTGTGGCAACTATGACTGCCAGAAACAATCATGCCTAATGCTTTAAAGCCTGCAACCAAAACTATGAATTCCATAATTTTCCTCACCTGACACAGAGATAGGGACCCAAGGAAGATCTAAAATACATCTCCCAGGCTAGTCAAATTTTAAAATAAACACCTTTTGAAAATAAGTTATTTACTGCACACAGTATAAAACATTCTCTTCAATCATGTGTATCTTCTGCCTCAACTCTACTTTTTCTTATTATTTCATGAAGCATTTAACAAATTTACACTTTTCCCCTTCACTTTTTCCTTGGAACAAAGTAAAACTCGTAAAGCAACAAGCTTTGGGTTTTTGTTTCTGAAGACTGTTGAAGCTTCATTTTAAAATGGCTTTTGTCTTCAGCTTTTCTGCTCTTTCCACAGGTCCTATTAAGGTAAAAGCCATCAATTAGAGTGTTGCATTTTAAAATATAACTGGAATATTCCTCAAAGTAGACAACATTTTTACGGTGTACTTTTCTGATGTCTTACAATATAATTTGTGGAGTCATTTTCTTATCATAAAGTCAGTACCAAGTAATAATAAAAATGCAAACACCCATATTTACAAGCTTCACTCTACCATGTGTTATACACTACAGTAATTAAACATTAACTAGCAACATGAAATCACAGGACGCATGTGTTTGTTCTCCTTTCCTCAAAAGACTTAACACAGGGGAAAAAGGTTTTTCCATAAACACACTGAGTCTTCTTTTTTAGGGTCTGCTTGTCCATTGGAAGTCCCCTCAAGGCTTTTATGTGAGACACATAGACCTCCACAAATTCAGATTGGTTCACATCATTCTAGATTTCAAAACATTTATCCTAACTTAACGTTCTTAGAACTGTAAGACAGGAAGCAAAAAACCTGTGAAATATTAATGATGCTTCCTTTTTGCAAACAGCTTAAATAGTAAGGATCCTCTTGCCCTCCTTCTCAGCATTTAAAGGATATTATACTTCCTGAACTTGTAAAAGGAAAAAAAAGGGTACTTTTCAAAGGTCATCTGTATTACACATTGTAGCACTCATTACATTTTGGCTTATTCTTCCTTTTAAAATGGAATAATTATGTTATTTATTATATTCATATTCATGCCATACTATCTTGAAGATAATATTATGATTAGGACATAATTAGAAAGTTGAAATAGTAATGTAGGAAAAAACAATTTACTAACAAATATTTCAACTGTATCCATAAAATAAAGTAAACATGTTTTTGACACACCTTTTGATATACATTTCTTTCCAGATTTTAATGAGCAATGAACAGCTATATCAAAGAGAATATTTATCTATTATAGGTATAGAAGTACAACACTGTGCAAATATTCAGGAACAAACACAAAACTTGGGATTCAACCCAAACAATTTACATTAGCTTTCAGCCACTGGATATAACTGTGATATGCAGTGCTGATTGTTTTTCTTCTGAAAATAAAGCAAGCAGCTTATGAAAATGAAATAAGAATAAAATTATGCCTGTATTTCAGTTTGTTTCCTAATACGTATATTATATTTGCCTTTCCCTTCCTCCACCACAGAAAATGTAGCAACTATCTTCCGTCTAGAATATATACAGGATATTGTATTCTTAGGAGTTTGACATTAAGTGGAAAATCAGCCTTCTGGTTTTTCAGCTGGAGAGTTTATTTCTACTCCATTTGCCTGAAGACAGTTACTCCTCCCTTCAGTACCAATATTTTGGGGACAGGTATTAGTACTATTAATATGTGTATGTGATTGTGTATGAGCACACAATTTTACCTAGCTTACACTATAATTATGAACAAATTATATGACAAATTTATAAAAGCAACTTGGAGAAAAACCTGAGTATTTCCACTGGGTACATTGTATACACAGTCAGTTTTCAATAATAAAAATACCCAGCTTCATTGGAAATTTCCGAAATCATAAACACAAACTGTCTCCATTCTTGTATGTTGCTCCAAAGAACAATTAAGAACAAATATCAGAATGCATTCATGTTCAACAATAACTTCAAAACCTTTTATTTTGGGTATTTGTATAAACTTCATTCACTGGAGACATACCATCATCAGACAAAAAGTCATTAAGTACCATAAGAACAGATTTTTCAAGAAAAATGCATGTCTCTAGTTGAGGTGAACGTGCGGCTATCTCCATACACGGGGAGGGGGGAGTATTGCTCTGAACGAGCTAAAACAATAAGTGGTATTTGAACTGCTGGTTGAAAGGTAGAGGCACTGGTAATCATTATTTCCCCTTGTTTGTTCAGGACCTTCCAACAAAACAAACAACCTTTTTGTGATTGGATTGACATGGTGTTAACAATGCATTTAATGCCCAAATCAGTATGAATACAGGTAAAGCTCCTGCTAATACCAGTACCAGGATGTTAAAGCCACCTATTTTCTAAGCAACTCTAAACAGCCACACATAAAAAAAAGAAGTCAAATCTTCCCTCCTTTAGTAAATAAAGCTAACATTCACTAGGCCACGTCATATAGCAACCGTGGGTACTCTATGAGCCATACAGCCATCTGTTAAACGCTTGCCTACTGTACCTGCAATCTTTTCTGCAATCTTAGCTTCTGAAGCTCTCTCTTGCAGTTCTAAGTCCAGTTTTATTGTCTTCAGCTCCTTGTCCTTTTCAGAGAGTTCATCTTGAAGCTGAATTGAACAAATGGATGGTAAGATTCTTATCTAGCTGAAACAGTCAATAAGCTTTTTTAACCACAACAAAATTTTAAATAATAGTTTCTTACCTCCACAATACAGACACTAAGCAACACAACAGAAGTTCAGTTAATTATATTTACTTATTTGAAAGACAAATGTTAAAAATCTCTTCTTTATAATCTGCTGTATTTTGCTCTGTGAGACAAGCAGCAATGTGTGCGTCACTGTTTTCACTTGGGATTCTCTTCTTCAGGTATCACCAGCTGTGGTCCTTCTTGCTAAGGAAATTCAGAATTATATGGAAATACAGTGCAGGTGGTGTCTGCATGAATAGCCCATTTCCTACCAAGAGTACTGATATCACACATCACTAGTGTAAATGCGTAATTTTTCATGTGCATTGCCAGATAGAAACTGAGATTCTTTCATGTGTTGAGGGCTTTCTTTTAACTGGGAATTCAGTAAATCTGTTCTTGGACAGATATCTGAGCTTGCCACTGAACATTCAATCACACTTCATGGAAAGAGTATAGACTTTTCTGTTGTTTAGACACATGCAACTACTACTAATGCTAGAAGCAACACAGTGTGCAAGTAGGATAGAATTTTCTTCCCTTCAACAAAGAGGAGGTATCAGGGCACATTCATTATCTGGATGACACATACAGAAGCATGAGCTCCAGATTCTATTAATGAAATCCTGGCCTTGGTTTTGGTCCTCCTTGGTTTTCATCCATGATGCAAGAGTCTATGTCACCGATTAAGAAGGTCAAAGGGCAGGATGAAAGACTTTTTTAATTTCAGAGAAGTAGTTGTTAAGCAGATACTAAGAATCCAAAATGACACAAAAGCTATTGATTGATGCACTAAAATAAATAACAAAACTAAATTAGGAACAGTTTAAAATGTATGTTTTGTAAGACAACCATAAAAAAGCAAATACTGTGATCTGAATATCTCAATTGTACCTTTTTATTTTTGGCCCTGAGAGTGTCCAATTCTTTTAAAAGGAATGCAGTTTCTGTTTTTCCTCCAAAATCCACAGCATCCTTCCAGGGGGATATAAATTCAGGGAGCATCCTGTTAGCCTTTTTTTCCATGGTGCTGTGTTTAGAAGGGAAAAAAAAGAAAAGACAAATAATGCAAAACCAGTATCTCTGTCACTCCCCCAAAATCAAAATACACAGAGTTATCAAAAATTGTTATGCATTGCAAATGTATTAAATAGCCAGTAAAAGGGATGTCCTTCTACCACTTCTTAGATCTGTAATACTGAAAAAAAATCTGTAAATCTGGAATAGTAAATAAATATACTACATTGCTAAGACATAAAACAGATGAATATAAACCAGCTATGAAACTTAGAAACAGAAAATACTTAAGGGAAGCAAATACTAAAAGCCTGTGCTTAACATGGAACAGCAAAGTCATGAACCATTTGGTGATCCAAATGATGCTCAGGATAAAAGAAAGCAAATTCTCCAGTAGGACAGACAATTCCATATGAAGCTAGATGAAAATATCCAGAAGATAAGATCTAGGAGCTCACCTTGCAGAAATCTGTAAAATGATGGTGTTATTCTAAACATTATAGCTGGCAACTGGAATTCCATACTGTATAGCACTCACAGAATTTTAAGGTAACTTATTTGGCCATAGACAGAGAAAAATAAGCCAAGATTCAATTGTCACAAAATTCTGTCTCAAGGTAAGACACTTAAAAAACCCCTTGGCTGTCCATCAACCTCAGAGATAACTCAGATCTCACTTCTAAGATGGTAGCAAAATCAGCAGATGAATGGATTAAAAGGTGCATTAGCAAATATTTTTAACATTCGTTTCCCTTAAGCATTTTCTGTTTATAGGCTTCATAGCCAATGAGTCATAAGAAGTAGCCACAGAAAAGCTACACCTTCTGAACTCCTATTTCTACTGCATGCATTACTTTCATAATGTGTAATCCACATCCTGGAAAGAAAAGGAAAGCTATCTGTTGCTCCAAAGAGTCATTCTCTAAGGCAGACAAGTGTTTGTACTCAGTTATCCTTTTCTTCACCTGCTTCCTTTGGATTTATTTTCTCAACAGTGTCTTAAGGAGGAGGTTAAGATCTGTACTCTGCAGGCAAACTATGGTGCAATCTAAGGCATATCACATCAAAAAAGCAGTTATTTAGTCTCATACAGTGTACACATGGGTTGGAACAGTGCTTAAACTGCTTGTCTTCACTTTCAAGATCCTTCAAAACCTATTTAATCTTTGCTCTATCTAGCAAACTTAATTTAGTATTGTTTTGGACTGCAAGTGATAGATAACTCTGAATACAATTGCCTAGACACTACAAACCTTAAGCTTTTTTTGTGTATTTTCCATGTTCAGGAGACACTTCCCATGAACAAGTTTGAGTATATCTCATCATCATCTCTCAGTCCCCCAAATGTTCTGTTCCTGATGTCTTGAAGAGAACTTGCAAGTCACATTGGTGTTACACAAAGACCATCATCTACAATGCAAACCAACACTGACTCTACTTTTTCTGAGTCATTCTATATCAAAATATTTTCTCATCTTATATGCTAAATGCGATCTATTTGGGGAAGGAGAGATTTTGTGCAGTTCGTATAGTATCTATGACAATCAGGTTTTGGCCTACGGCTTTAGGATCCTGCACGCAATATATTTGCAGATGAGATGGCTCAACACACTATTGTGGGAGGTTAATCTTATAGTTCAAGACCAGCCTGATTGCCAGTGTGAGTGGCACTGGTGAAGGGAGGAGCAATAACCTTGGGTTGACTCTGTGCTGTGCTGTTCTTAAGCACTTGGGATTATATTTGGCTTTTTGTGCAGGATGCATTGCCCCAACAGCATATCTCAGGCCCTAACACACACAAAAAGGGCAACAAGCCACATGGAAAAGTACTACGGACTGGTTTTGGCCCAATGGATCACCACTAGATCACGCTAAAGATAACAAAAATAGGTGTAGACTCTGCCAGACAGGTGAAGAATTAAAAGCATATATTTCAAAAGTATATATAAAAGTATGCATTTCATCATAGGGCTCTGCAGCCTTGATCCCATTTTCGAAAGGAACTCGGTCACTCTCGGTTAAGACTTGGGCTTCAGAATGCTTAAGTCACTCAAAACTGGTAGCAAGTTCCCTAGTCAGCTGGGTATACCTTTATATATTATGTCACATATAGCATGAGTGCATACATGTCTTAAGACTGCAGTAGAGGGCCATAGCTCAGTATGGAAATTAATAATAAATAATAAATGACCAAAATTAAGGACAGAATAAAATCTTCAGCTTGCCTTACACTTTTCAACCATATTTGCCCTTCTTCAGATCCCTTTCACAGACTGCCTGCAAGGTATTACAGCTCATCTTTACTCTTCCAGCTTCACCTGGACTTCACACTGCTTTATTCCTGCTTCCTACTCACTCATTTTACTTGGGCTATACTGTGCTTGCTGTGTAAAGTCACAGATACCACTAGACTTTCAGATCATCTTTTCTAATTCTGTTCAGTATGCATTTCTACAATTCTCTGGAGAGATCACAATCATTGAAATAGCTGCAGTGTGTCACATAAGCCACTACCATTATGGTATTTTCTATCAGTGCTAGAGAATACAGTGCTGAACTGCTGCATTCCACAAGGAAAGAAGGGCAGATATGGTCAGTCAAAGTGAAAAAGCTGACTTACTGATTCTCAGTTGGCAAGTAAACTTCCCTATCTTTATAAAAAAATCTCTATGTATACGATCTATCACGCGAATCTAGAAAAACTATATATCGGGATATTTGGTTTTACCTTGATTCTTCAGGACTGGAATTACAATCATTTTGGGCTCCTCTTCTTTGACTGGTTACTGGCCAATCTGAAAGTTTTCGTACTTCAGCTTCTGCCTGGATGAAAAACTCTGGTTTTTTTTGAGAATTCTGATGGAACTGAAACTCAACACAAAAATCTTCTTTTTTCTGTTGCAGGATGTGTGTTTCTAATTGGAAATAGAAGCAAACATTTTTTCATCTGAAGAAAGAAACACAAACTTGAGATTTCATATTCAAAAATTGCTTGCTATATTCTTGTTTGTAGTAGAAAGGAGAAAGTACTCTAGTTTCAGATTCACAGCTTCCTCATCTCACTAAGGAACAAAAGCTGTGTTACCTAGAGCACGAATGTATGAGTTATGACCTATTTACTGGATTTTTCTCATGGAAACCTGAAAAATACATCACCACTTCCTAATACCTCTTTCCTTACATGAGTACTTAAAATGATGTTGACCCTAGGAAATTATCTACCTATCTTTTGTAAAAATCAGCTCTACCCTAGTGAGACACAACAAATTTCTGCTGTAGACAGGTAAATTTGCAGGTTATGAACTAGAGTCACAATGAAGTCTTTTTCAAATCCATTTTGGCTACAAAAGAAGTATCGGCAAGTTGCAATTAGCAACAACAAATTTAAGGCCCCATTATTCAGTCCTGGAGTGTGCAAGGCACAGGCTCATGCTACTAAAGAACTTGAAGAATGCAAAGCAAAAATTGTGCCAAAGGGAAAAATTACTTGATTAAAATGTTGAGTGTGATGGTTCTCTTAAGCTTGGCTACTAGATATTTTTAGGACATATTTCTGATATTAAGGTATTTAAATGAAAGAAAGATCTACATACCACGAATATTTTTTCATAAAGTAAGAACAAGTATGTTTTAATTATAGAACTCTATTAAAAATTATGAGGAAGAAGCCTAAAAAAGCTGCAAATGGAAAATGTCATATATTGTTCATTCTTTCATTTAGATTAGTAGAGAACAAACACTGGAGTTTTTGCTCATTTAATAAAGTCCATGTTTTCAAACATTTTTGATAAATTATATGGTATACATTTTTTGATCCAACTTATTACTTCCTTCTCAAAAATAAGAAACTGTCTATTCAGTTGCAATCATTTACAAATAACCTGAAAATACACATCAATCAGTATCGAAGTGTCATGCTGAATGTAAGAAGCAAAAGTACAGATTCCATGTAAAAAATGCTGAAGACTGTCTCTAAAATCTGTTGCAATAGATTTCTCTTTTCTTGAAGAAGGAAAAGCAGAGCCAATGGCACACAGAGATGACCTGCAGATTGTTTGGAGTCTGTTTAACAAGTTCCCATACAAAGCCACGTGTTACTACCTTGAGAAGGAAGTTATTGTACCTGCTGCTCACCTTTATTCTGCTCACCTACTTCAGCACAAATCCATTTGAATCCACTCTCACAGTTCCTCTGAAGCATAAGAATTGATTTTTGTACTAGAGGAACAACAGTCAACAGCATATCAGAATCTTTGTTCCTGAGCAGTAATAAACATGTGGGGACCATAACTTCATAAAACATTTGCTAATATGTATAACCTAACAATACTTTCAGTAGTGATTGAAATACGTTCCTCAGATAGTTTCACAGCTAATGCAGAAACCGAACACAGCCCATGGCCCCCTGGATTCTTTGAGCAAATGTACACTGTTGTTCACTGGCTCCAAATCCTGCAAAGATTCCTTTTAAGTGCTGCTACATTTCAAAACAGGATTCAACCTCTTGCTCCTCCTTAAAGTAAGTAGCAAGTATATCTAAAGAAACAGGCATTAAAACACTCACTATGCATACTCTAAGAACCTGCCCCAACTTGGGAGTGGCAACATACAATGGCAAAATTCTGAATCCTCTCCAGTTAGTACTATCTGAAAACTAACCTAGTCCCGGATTTGAATACTGGCATAGCTTTCTATCATGAGGCATACACTTGGGGCTAAGATGTGTTTCCCATTTGATTTATGTTATAAAGAATGGGCCATCAAACATCATCCTGTTCACTTTTGCCACTTCAGATGCAGTGATGTCTCTCTCTCTCTCTATATATATATATATGTATGGTTGCAAGTTATGGTCTCACACATAACAACTTTTCTTCCTCTTCTTTTCCAGGGCATCAACATTTTCTATAAGCCACATATATCTGAAGTGCCTCAGGTGAAGTGTGTTGCATTCTGTGGAAGAATTCAAGCACAACATACCCGTTGCAATAACCAGTGACTGTATTGCCATGAAACTTTGTTCCTTGTTTAGCATTACTGCACTCTCCTTTGCCCACAATATATGAAAGTTAGAGAAAAAAAAAAAAACAACAAACTTCTAACCCCAAAATGCTAAGTAGATGACATTAGCTACCACAGTTACACTGGGACAAATCAAAAAAAGGGATTCTACCCCTTTAGCACAAGAGTAATCAACTGAATAAGTTTTTCTTCTTTTCACAGTTCCTGTTTTTTACTTTTCTGGTTTTAGTGTCAGGACTCTAAAAAGAGTTCACAGAATTGTCGCAGTTGGAAGGGACTGCTGGAGATCATCTTGTCCAGCCGCCCAGCTCAATCAGGGTCACCTACAGCAGGTTGTCCAGGCCTGCGTCCAAATGGCTTTTGAACATCTCAACAGCCTCTCTGGGCAGCCTGTGCCAGTGTTTGATCACCTTCATTGTAAAAAAAAGAAAAAAAAAAAAATTCCTTGTATTCAGATGGAATTTAATGTATTTTAATTTGTGCTTATTGACTCTTGTCCTGTCAATGAGTACTACTGAAAAGAGCCTGTCTTCTTCTTCTTCATTCTCTTCCATTAGGTATTATTCATATTGGTAAGATCTACTCCCCCACTCCTTCCCTTCTTGAGGCTGTGTCTCAGCCCCTCCTCATACATAAGATGCTCCAGTCTATTTGTGGCTCTTTGTTAGACTTGCTCCAGTAAGACCATCTCTTTCTTGTACTAGGGAGCTCAGAACTGGACTTGACACTCTGGATGTGACCTCACCAGTGCTGAGCACAGAGGATAGACCACGTTCCTCCGTCTGCTGGCAATGCTCTTCCTAATGCAGCTCAGGATGCTGCTGACCATCCTTGCCATGAGGGTGCATCGCTGACTTACGCTCAACTTGCTGTTCACTAGGATCCTGATGCCTTTCTGCAGAACTGCTTTCTAAATAGTTGGTGCCCAGCATGTACAGTTACATGGCATTATTCATGCTCAGGTGCAAGGGGTCACATTTCCCCCTGCTGAACTTACGAGCTTCCTCTCTGCCCAATTCTACAGCCTGTCGAGGTCCCTCTGAATGGAAGCTACTCGGTTTTGTATCATCAGCAAACTTGCTGAGAATATAATCTCTTCCATTATCCATTTTTCACACGGGGAGTGCACCACTAGGGACGTGCCTCCTACTGGGCTTCGTGCACCTGATCACCACCATCCAGGAGCAGACATTTAGCCAGCTTTCAGCCAATCACACTGTTTCCTTATTCAAGGAAATTAAATTATATTTCCTTATACTTGCTTTTTTGTTAGGATGCTATGGTACACAGAGTTCAAAGCCTTTCCCAAGTCAAGGAAAACAACATACTTCTTGATCCATGCTTAATTTCCCACTTGTCAGGATAAACCATTTTTGAGATTCGATGAGGTGATCCTTGAATACCAATCAGGTCTCTTGGATCCCTTTTCTCTCCAGAACTGTGTCCTAGGGAATTCTTCCAAGCAGATCTCTGAAGAGGCCCAAGTCTATTCTCCTGAAGTCCACAGTTGAGGTCCTGTTTTTTTTCCTGCTCCCTCCTCTCAGAATCCTGAACTTCACTACTTTGTGGTAACTGCAGCCAAGGCTGCCCCTGACTTCAACATCCACAACCAGTTCTTCCTTGTTTGTAAGTATCGACTCCAGCAGAGCAACTCTCCTTGTTGGCACCTCACTTGTGTCAGGAAGTTGTCATCAATAGACTCCAGAAATCTCCTAGATTGCTCGTGCCCTGCTGTTGTCCTTACAGCAGATTATCAGTGTTGTAGTCCCCCATGAGGACCAGGACCTGTGAACAAGAGGCTTCCTTCCAGTTGTCTGAAGAGGGCCTCATCTACTTTATCCGGTTTTCCTCCATGACCTTCCCTCTTATTGGCAGGATCAAGGATAACACCTTTTGGGTCCCCACAGTCTTGAACATCCTCCCCAGAGCCGTGTAGTCACATGTAATACTTGCCAGGTCACCCCAACAGTATCACTGGTACAGATGTGGAACAGCAGCAGGGGGGTAACAGAGGGCCAGGTGAGCCTCAGCAGCCTCACTGTAACATCCTGACTATGAGCTCCCAACAAGCAGCAAAGCTCCCTAGAAGATAGGTCAAGCCAGCAGACAGATTTTTAATTTTTTTTTTACACAACAGAATGATGTAAATGTGTCTGCATGATGAGGTAAACATCTGCATTAGCAGCTGAACTTCAGGCTAAATCCTTAGCCCATGTCAAGATATGGATTTTTATGCCTTCAACTGTAAGTTACAGCAGCTGGAAAAAAAAAGAATTTAGAATGGAACTAGACCTGTGCTGACATTCATTAATGCTAATGCTGCTTCTTTAAGCAACTTACATTTGCAGCACACCTTTTCATCCAGATTCAATTCCCTCAAGCACATGAGTAAGACTAAGCAGCATCACAGCAAGTCTGTAAGTGGCATTCCTGGAAACCTCAGGCAAAACACAGATGATCTGTTTTGTTTTGGTTTTTCTCCCTACTGGCTTTGTAAAAGAGAAGACAATGGCAGCTGCCTCCACTCAGAATTCAAAGCAGACTGCCCAAGGGCATTAAGGTGAGAGGTTTTTACTCATTTAATAAAGCTGTAATGTATTTTTTTGGTCAACATGCTAAATCTGTTAGTAGAGTGCTTTGGGGAAGACATTTTGAATACTGTCAGATCAATGGGCACAGCATTTTTTTTATTTTTAAAACCACTTTATACTCCATATAGCCCACGACCATCACCCCAAGTAATTTAGGCCTTGGTACACAGTAGCTTCTTGTCTTGCTGTTAAAACTACATAGCAATATTAATCAATGCACTTCAGTGCTTTTCCTCATGCCTCCTGCAAATTGTGTTGTGCACTAATTACCAATGCTGCAGAGACACACTGGGGACTAAGTAGCATTTGCAGTAATCAGGCTGCACAAGGAAGATCAGAGAAAGGGTAAAACAGCCTTACAAGCTTTGGAAAAAATGCTGTAGTTTCCAGTAAGTGGTGTCACCACCATTGCTTCTGGTTCTTGAGTATACTAAACAACTTATTTTCCATATAAAATAGAACAAGTTCAGTAGCCCAGATTAATATTTCACTACATGGAGAAGCTGAACAGCTGATGTTCTGTATGTATTTATCTTGAATGAATAGCTCGTTCACACTGAGGGAAAGAAAGGCTAATGTTAGGAAGAAGGAATATAAAGACACTGGAATTAAAGCAGGGCATTTATTGTAAGGGATGCAAGAGGAAGATAATGCTGTTGTGGCTTGAAACAGTAAAGGCAGAACAGAATTAAATGTTGTTAAGCTAGGAGTGTTTAAAAAGTAAAGTAAAAACATTGAATCTATCACATTTTGCAGGCAGTCACTATTTCTCATAGCTTCTTCTTAGAGCAGGGCATTGGCACCGAGAAATCACAGCATCAGACAATCCTGTACCGTCACTGATAATATGGAAAGAAATATTGAAGATGTAAGTGCACAGAAGGTGCAGATTCACCTGGAAAGCTAAGGAGGCAGTAGCTTTCCCTTGTGCACTGCTCTGCATATTCAGCAGTCCTGTCATCCAGCAGGAGCTGGGTGGGCGCCTCCTTCCCTCTGTTTGCAGTCTTTCAGCCCCCCACATGCTAAACCTTCCTGATAAGCTCAGAGGTTTGCAGGGGTTCTCGGAGGAATAACAACAAAGGAAAACAATCCAAAAGCAATGGAACATGCACATAGCACTGTAAAACACATGGTGGGCTACAGATCTGCTTGTAGATGATTATGGGGACATTGGAAGCCCTTGTTGGTGCTCCAAACCAGCTTCAAGTGTAATAGTACATACCACTTGCTATCTATAACTTCCTAAGATTTGTTTTAAGCTGGTCTGTGGCACAGACAAAGCATGTCCTCATCTGCCTGCAAAAGACTGCATGAATGAACCCCTCGAGGAATGGCAGTAAGAGGCAGAATACGAAAATGAGCAAAACCAGGAAGGAAGAGAATGAGCTAAACACACTCTGGGAGCACGAAAAGCTGACTGCAAACTCAGTAGCCCATGGTTCCTACATGATACTATCAGATTAAAAACATTTGAAAAAAATGCAAAACAAAACATGGTGCTACATTTGAGGAACTAACTGCAACCTCAGTCACTGAAAGGCCCCAAAAATTCAGTGATTGACAAACTCTAATTTACTGTTAATCATGTAGGTTTTTTTCTCAGTCAGAACAACCATAGAGCTTCAATTTATTTTTTTTTTTTAATTTATTTGTACAATACCAAAAAGACGATTTTCCTAACACCAAGAGGAAATATTCCCTATCCAACAAAACTGTCAAAGCAAAAAGCCATTCCACCCCTATACAAAACTAACCTGCTCCCACTGCAATAAAAGGACACACTTACTATAGTTTAAAAACACTTGCTCTTGCCCTTGCTTGCAAACCACACATCTAACTCAACTTGCTGCAATAGCTGTCCAGTGTGTAAGAGCATTATTCAAGAACTTCACTTTCTTTTTATTTTCATTAGACTAATTGCTACACTTTATTATTGACTTTCAAGTTATCTTGATATTTTTTGTACGTTAATAGAAACATTTCTGAAAAGAAAACTTTTGGGCATTTGTGTATGAGAATGCATAAACAACTGTATGTGTTCTAACAAGCTGTTAAGATAAGACAGTTGCTGCATTAATAAAAAGCAATTTCTAATAGCTTCATGTGAAAAACAGAATATGGAATTGTCTTAAATTCATAACATCTAATACCAACTGTTGCATAAAAATGGTTAATTTGGCAAAAACTAAGCCCCATTGCATTCCAGCTTGTCCTCAAGGTATCAGAGGGACTGGGGGCAGCTGAGTTTACCTTCTGAGTGATGGCCAGTAAAGCCAAAATAACCTTAGGTCACCACAATGAGTCTGATTGTGCTCAACAGCCAGTCTGGCATTATGTTGAAGTCAGATGATTATGGGTTCACCAACAGTTCAAGGTCGGGTCACGGTCATTGAACTTACACAGATTCACAAATAGTACAATATATATACTATAAGTCTGAGCACATCCAATGAAAAATTCTCACGACTAGATCCACATATGAGATTTACTAAAGCAACACCAACAGATTGGAATTCTTAGATATGTCTAATAAATGAAAAAAAATTAAATATTTAGGTCTAATGGAAAACTTGAACCTGATAGCCACTAACTTTTCAAGCTATGCAAATGAAATTAGTACTATGGCCAAATATTCCTTCATGAGTTGAAAATGATGAGTCAGCCTTTTTGGCAAAGACAAACATTCATTCACTTGGCTGTATAACTACTGGAACTTCTACCAAACAGAATGACTGTGAAAGACTCAGGCTGCTCAACAGTTCACCCCTTACTGAATGATTAAAAGACATAAATCCTGAAAGTCAGTGGGAAACCAAAATTAAAGGATTTTATAGGCATAAAAAGAAGAAAATGAGGCTGGTGGAAGAAATCTGATCCTATTGCCTGGCATAAGTGGCAAGAAAAGAGTTGTTTTAGGTTTTATACGTATTCAGAATGCCTGTTACTTTCTTTTTCATTTGTATTCGAGCTGACACAGATGCAACACACGTGATTTACGTGCATATCTCAATGGCTGTTCGTTATTTTTGACTTTTTCCTCACTATTCTATCTTTCTCACAATCTGCAAACAAGTTTTCAGAGTTAATCCCAAGAAAAGATTCTGTACTTAATTTTCAAGAAGTAATTCCTGTTTCTAGAAAACAATTACAAAAGCTCACTACAAAAAGTACAAGGTCAGTATACATTTTCTCCAAAACAAACAAACAAGATAAACTGCAGCTTTACTCACCTTTGGATTTACTACAGATTTATTTACATTACCAACTATTTAGGTCCCTTCAACGCAGTGTAGTATAATGAGAAACAACAACCTGCAACTAACAGCAAATGGCTGTCCCTTCATGACACACTTTTTCTGATGTTCAAAGAAAACTGGGCAAACCTTAAGATGATTATTCAGTAGGACTCTAAGATCTCACTAAATCACTTCTGTAGCATGGCAGAATGGCAACCACAGTAACCTGATAACTAGTGAAGACTGAGCTGAGAGTTGTTTTGTAATACAAGGGTAATTCCTTTCTTTCTCAGTGCTCTGCTCAGCCAAAATATTGCATATGACCAGCTAAGGCCTTGGCAGTAACGAAGAGGAAATCACCACGTACAAGCACTGTACACTTAGTGCCCCTATGATACATAACTGTGGGCCCTGCTGAGACCACCATGGGTCAACACAGAAGAATGCGGGCTATTAACTCCATTAACTTATTCTTAAGTAAATCTTACTCAGAACTGTTCCATATTTTATACCAGGATAGGTTATCTGTTCTTACATTAAGAAACAACTGACTGAGGTTCACTGAAATAAGCCTTGAGAACAATGCTTTCTGGAAACTCTCAGGTATTTTACAAAGGATGCATAAGCACTGTGTTAGTCATTTTAAAGCCATCAAGACTGAGACACACAGTTGAGGTTGCCACCTCAAGGTTACTGAACAAGCCACGGTAGAAGACAAACTGGGAAGCCCAGAACTGCAGAAGCTGTATCCATGCTGCATCTTGGAGCCTGTGCTACCACACTGGTGGCCCTTCCTGCTCCTGTCTCCTTCTCAGAGACCTCAGATTCTTCTCTTTTCTGTCAGAGAGGCTTTAGCAACTCATTTCCATTGGACTTCAAGAAAAAAAAAAGCAAATATTTCTACTTCTGAATGATAAAAAACTAACAGAAATTTCAAATAACTACATTGGTATCTTTCCACACTCCTTTATGTTAATTTTCATTCACATTCACATGGCATTTCTATATTAGAAGACAGATATGCAGTGTACAGTATAGACCAACTTCCTCTCATTTCAATAGTATGCAGAAGATATTAAATAACTTTTTCTTTTTTTTTAATATACACTGAATATCATTCTAATATAGAAAACTTCTGAACAATTAAAACTGTTTTAGAAGTCAGTCAGGCTAATGGAACAATACAGTTCCAATGCTCAAACTCTGGCCACAGCTAAGCATTTAAGTTGTCCAGAATCATGATCAAAGAGAACAACATATTCTTATTAGAATTTTATTGAGAAAGTTCTCTGCAAATGAATAAGAACAACCTAAGTTATATTTTGCATGAATGTCTTAGCTTGCTCTATATTCCATGACACTTAGACACACACACAAAAGACTTGAAAATATTTTATCTGCTAAAACACAGAAAAAATTAAGAAGTCCCTTAAGGAATCTAAAGAGAACAGTGAATTCATTCTGTGTTAACAATTTAAGCAGGGGACACATCTGTGTTACTTTGAATGCTTCTTTATTCACCTGTACTTGTGTGGAAGTCTGGCAACACCCCTCATAAAGAAATAAATTGAGAAGGAGATTAAGAACAGTTGGAGTTATTCTGGCAAAGGCAATTTTTTACAATTCTCTAAGGATTCTGATTATTTTAGTAATGATGTTTCCTTTGCCTGTCTCTCTCACTAAGTCTTTTGCCCTCCTATTTTGCATCTAAACAGCAATTGTGTACCAACTGGTGAATATGTAAAGCAGAAAAATGCTTCTAAGTCTTTAAAATGCACGGACAATCATTATTTTGGTATTCACTGTAGTAAACAGAGATGCATTTATTAATGTGTGAATATCAGACATTTCCTTTGGCATTCCACTCTCCATTTGCAATCATTAACACTGTTTTTTTAAAATATTAGTCTCTGAGAAGGCACCAGATTTTTGTTGGATCGGTCTCACACTTGAAAAAGCATTTTTATATTCCGAATGCATCAAAACAGCAGAATCTCTGGGCAGATACTAAATGGGATTCACTGAAACACAATGTTAGTTCTAATGGATGGATGATTGTGTTTGGTCTTTTGAAACTTTGAAGTATAGGTAAGTCTTGATCACACAAATTAATAAATCCTAAAGCTGGAGTTAACAATAACCATTACACCCAAATTCTGCAGCTTAGCCCAGCCAATTTTTCAAAAGGTCAGGTTGTGAACTGGAGAAGATCAGGGAGGTCCACCGCATAGCTTTGTTGCCAGGCATCTCTCGTCTGGATTGTTGCAGGCATTTATTAGTATTCGTCAGCAGACTCAACAAAGCAAACAAGAAACTCAAGCACGAATAATAAAATGAAATGCTGCTATATAACCCTTTGTCATTCAGCAAATATGGGACTTTTTAGCTACATTGTTCCTAAACCTGGGTTACTACTTTAATTTTTCTCCACAGTGCTGACTGAATGAGTATGCATGTGTGTTAAATGCAGAGCTCCCTTAACAACTGCAGGACTGCCATTTAATCTGTTGGTAGATGGACCATTTCCTGTGGGAACTCCAGCTATGATTTCCAGATCCACCAAATAAATCTCAGATTAAGATTCCAAATGAAACCTGCCTTTGGCAGATAAAAAATGTCAAGATGGATATAAACAGTAAAATTATAAATTATCTAGGTGTTGCACGATGACTTGATGTGCGTTTTTTGTTTACACTTTCCCCGATATCACAACTATACAAGGCATTCATCAAATGTCACACTTTCATAATATTGGAGGCATCATTAAAACTGTTTGGCTAAGGACCTTGAAGTGTTTAAGCAGTAGCTCAAAAGTATATTTGTGCAAAGTAGAAGAATAAATTTACATATCAGCAGCAGCTCATAAGGGATGGGTAAATATTCTGTTTATCTCTCATTGTAATTCAGGTTAGTTTAAATACAGGGTTTCAGGATATCATTACAGCCTATATGGAGTTATTACATAATTTCTAAACATAGTGTCTGCTAGACTTTTACTAAGCATGCTGTGTTTATGTTTTCTAAACCAGCTGAAAACAAAGTAAACCCTCTCATTCCGTTTTTCTTTCGCTATTTTCATACCAGACAATTGCTTTTCACATATAACCCCTTCCATTATCTAAATCTTAATGATCCAGAACTCTCTTTTATCTAGGCAGGGTCATGTTTCCTCATGCTCATTAATTATAGTGAAAATTCTCTTATCCAAATGTACTCAACCTCCCCTATTGCAAACAAAAAACTAAGGCTTTGCTGAATTAGAGTTTAAGCAAAATCCCAGAAAACAACAGCTTTAGAAGTCAAGAAAAATATTGCAATTTTAAGTATCCAACTTAAAAGAAAGGTCACTTTGCATATAGTACCAGTATGACACCTTGGCAATGCACCATTTTCTCCAAGTAAATGGGCTACTGAAGATGCAGGTGAACTCTCAGATAAAGAGTCTCCAATGCACTCCCTGGAGAACCTTTTTAAAATGTTTTTAACCTTTTTGTTTGTTATGTTTTTGCTCTGAACTTGAGTTTCATTCTAGTTGTCACTAAAATAGAAGCAATTAAGGTTTCTAAAGCAGAAAATAACCTAATTCTTCCTGCATTTGTGGTAGGCCTTCTAAAGCTCCTTCTGAAGCCCTACATAAAATTACTGTGGTAATGTGGTAAATGTGCTCTCCTTGAAGCATATTTCAAGACATTCTGAAGTTAGCTGCACTCATACTTTAAACACTTAAGTGATTTGAAGTGCAATAGTTTAAGGTTTGCATTCTCCCCATTTGTAGTGCTTGCAGTACTCAGTGCAGATAAGGCACTACAGATTTTCAGTGTACTTTAAAGGGTCTAACAAAGTCATATTCACAACACTCCAATGAATCAGGAAGATACTGGATACTTAATTGTGCTTCATGATGAGGAGTCCTTCTGCATGCAGCCTGGCCAGAAATGCACTGTATTTAACCATTCAAAACGTACAAGGAAAGACATTGGATGGAAAAAGGAGACACGAGAACTTACATACATGAAAGTGTAATTATATTTACAGGAAAGACCAGAAAGTATTTGACAATTTTCCAGCTGTCTTTAAATCCTTTTTATTTTCTAAGTCATGGCATACTATTCCCTCTTTCTCCATGCAAGATATTTTCTTCATCTTCCATACTTAGTGCTGCTCAGCAGTTACTAGCCACTCTTCCTACATTTGACTCACGCATAATCATCCGCCTCTTATGCTATGCAGAGAAACCTGCAACTGCCCGTGCCGCTTTCCAAAGGGATCTCTGCCAGCTAGCACACAGTGAGTTCAATGCTGAAAGCACAGCACACATGGAAGACGCTAATCAGTTCAGCCACACATGTGAAGAGGACTCTGCCTCTCCACATATCACGTAGATTCTTCTGTACGCACACCCAGGCGATATCCAGCTCTTCTTTCTTTCCCAGGTAAACAGCATTCCTTATTGATGAAAGAGGGAAGGAGAGGAAGAACAGGCTCACAGTATCTCCTGTTGAGGCATGTAAAAGCAGCAGCACACTTCAATATGGCAAGTATGGTTTACTCTGCCTCTACTAGAGCTTTGGAAGAAGGGCTTCAGGTCGACTTTAGAGAGTTTACAGCTGTCGTGGGTGCATTCTGGAGAAAGGGGAAACAGCACCTTTACAGTTAGTTCCTTTTTGATCCAAATAGAGTGTCAGATGAAAAAAATCTTTACAACACCACATTACTCTAAAAGCTTTCTTTACCCCTTCATCATTGTGTGCGTGCATGTGTGTTAAAGTCAGACAATAGTAATTCAAGGCAAAAAGTCCTTGTAATTACTATTACAAAACCAAATCAACAAAAAAGTATGCTAATATTATTATGCAACTGGAAAAACTTACTACTTTTAATAATACAAATACATAGGGAAGAACAGGAGTTTCATTTCTAGGAAGTTACCAAGAAAAATTATTCATTCTACTTAACCTTAATTAAAACATTAACTTAAGCATTCCCATAAATTAACTTAAAAATATTAACCTTAATGACTGTACATTGCCTCAGTTACAAGGAATGCAAACGTGATGGCTGACAATTAATGGAATTTATAAATGGGACTAAATAAATGCAAAAATATTTTTAGGGAGGTTTTATTTCCTGAATATTATTCGCTACACAGCAAAAGAATTAGAAATATTTTTGTAAGCAATACACTGGCATATATAAGGCATTACCATGACAATACAAGGAAGGCTATGGCCAGATTCATAACAGTAAGCATCATGAATTCATACAAGACCAATGCATGCACAAACACACCCTGCAATTAAGACAACTCTCTATTCATTAGCTTATCACACGCACATGTGTCTGAGCAGCTGTATATACATAAGTTGTTCATTGGTTCTGAATATCTGTTTCCCTCTTCTATTTTTCTTGAACAGAGCAAGACTGGAAAACAACAGCTCACCAACAGATAAAACACTAACTTTTCAGATTTCCCTGCACAAGCTGATTCTGCAGTTCTGTTCCAATTTACATTATCACATGTCTTTAAAACCAGAGTCTCCTCTGAACTAGTTTCCAGACATGCAATTTTGAAGTATTTTTACAAGCCACACAAACATTCTTTTGAAGGATAACAAGCTACAGTGAAAGTGTCTATATGGATCATAACTAAGAGTTGACATCAAATTCTTGGAGGTGAAATTAGTTCATTGACTTACATTTCAGTATGTGCTTCAAGTAGTGGTTTAGAAACATTTATTTATTTCTCTGCTTGAAAAATATAATAACCATCTTTTAAGGAGGTAAACCACTTTGTCATTAAAAAGAATCAATCTATTTCCTTGGTTTTGGAAATTCCAAATACTAATTATACAATGCTTTTCACTTTGGAGTCAGCAAAATTATAATTTTATTGTCAAAACAGACCAAACAGTACTTGATATTCAAAGATTTCACCTAATTTCTGCCCTGCCTTTAAAAATCATAGTTGCTCAGTAATATGACACAAGCAAAATCATTACAATAGTGAAACACTATATAATACAGAACAAGTATAGAGCTGCACCCACTCAAACACAGTACATGACATGAGTCAAATGAGACATAAATTTAACTCCAGTATTTGCACACTCGCCACTTTCTTATCCTGCTAACTCTTTTGGAAAATTGACATATCAAGTCCTGAATGTATATGCAAGTATGAAAAGCACCCAATTTCAGGTTCCATCTTGTGTTTTCACAGTATTAACATTTGCGCAGTTTTTGTCATGCATGTAAACCCTGCTAAAGTAACAACTCCACCTGGGCACACTGTGCTTCCCCTCCACCTCATCCATGGAATGCAAAGTTATGCACCTATTTGCCAATATAAGTTTATTTTTATGATGGACTACAGTCCTAGGCTTTCTAGCTTGGATCGTGAATATTTTTCATTTGGGAATTACACAGTTTTTAGTGGCCTGTTGCCAATGCTTCTGATACATTCTCTCAAGTATTCATAGAGAGAAATGAAAAAAGTCACAATCCTCCTTTTAAAACAGTACATTTAAATTAGATACAACCCCAAAATAATAAGCCTTAGAGATAGACTGTTCTTTAACTCTTCCTAATACACCAGAACAGAGACAGACAAATATCTTCAGTCCACACAGACATAATATATTCCAAACAACCTGTAAAGTTAAAAATATCAAACAGTTCAGATACACTCTTCTTAAACACTACCTTTCTTTCAAGTATTTTATTTTATAACATCTTTTAACAGGTTTCATATTATTCCACATAACTGCCGTAAACCTACCATTTCTCTGGACCTAAGACCTTGTTTTATTTTAAATTCTCATTGCTCGACTGAATTTTCATCTAGTCAGCAGAATTCCAGCTCAGATGTGCTTTACCGTCTTCATTTTTCGACGAATAATTTCATCTCCAACATTTCAGTATGTTATTAAAAAAAATATTTGAATAAATAATTATAGAGTTATTCTAAAACCTGCTTTTAAACTTCCAAGTTACAAGCAAGGAACAACTAGAGACAGCAAAACTAGAGACAGTTGCAAAAAGGAAAGATACCACGGATGACAAATCAAGCAGAACATAAAATCGTACACACTTCAACACAGACATTTAAACGGAAGATTAAAAGTTGCTTTGATTTAGTAGTTCAATGAGAATAAGCACCAAAATTTCTACCACGAGTACATATTGAACATTATGTTGCTGTAATTTATCTATTAACTTTATGATAAGCAAAAGTAATTTAATTGTTAATACTCAAATAAAATTATAGGAAAAAAATTCCTCATCCAAACCAGTGTGATGATATGAGATTTATTCGTAATTTGTTTTTTTAACTTAAAGGCTCAAAGAATTATGTGACCTATTAATGACTGATATAAAAAAAGTGCATCAATTTTCCTTTTGTCTAGAAAACAACTTCTGTGGGATACACAAGTACGTAAGTGTTAGCCTGGACACAGTTAACAGCACAAAATATTAACTTAATGCATCAGAAAAACAATACACATGAAACTCAGTAACTATCTAGTTTTTAAAGTGTCTGTGAGCAGAATAACACCATCTCTTGCAAATCAACAGAAAATATTTCCCAGAGAATCAGTTTATGATACTCACTTGCTTACTTTGGAAAAGTTAACCTTTTGAACTATTCTTAGGGTATGCTGACCCCTAAAGGTCTAAAAATACTAAATCTGATTAAGCCATTATACATTTAAAGTATAAGTTGTCAGAACACAATTCTCCACTAAGTTATTGCAGCACGACTATTTTTCTGTTTCCGAGTATATGATTCAAAAACATTTTTAACTTCACTCAGTAACAGTAACAGCCCAAAATTCCATGAATTAAAATGGGTCTACAACTACTTTATTTTTATACAAGAATATAGATAGAAATTCCTTTACATGTGTAAGAAATGCATCATCTCCAAGATGGAGTATTTCTTATTTCTTTTTTCTTCTAAACAACAGGCTCTTCAGGAGAAACTTGACATTTATTTTCTTTTGAGAAAGAATACATAGTATGAACTTCAAAGAAAGAAATCCACAAGATACTATTAGGCTCTGATATAGGATGCATCTTCGATGTTGAAATACATATTCTTCTTTTTTTTTTTTTTCCCCAGCCTTTTATGACGTACTGATTGTCTCCTTCCTGTGTCCTTCCCTTTCTTCAATCTGCACATTATTATTATTATTATTATTATTATTATTATTATTATTCCCTTTCTTCAATCTGCACATTATTATCTAGCCACTTGCTGACAATTCTCTTCTGTAAAGCCAGTCAGTCCTCTAATGTGCTATCAAACTCAACACCTTTTTTTTGTTTTGTTTTGTTTTGTTTTTACATAGAATGTATCTGAGAGCAACATTTTGGTTATCCAAATACAAAAGGATCGTTCCACCCTGGTGGAGATTAAAACCCCGTGAATCATGGTAGTTCCAGCTAACCAAGGCCACCTCTACCTCCAGGCTTACCTTACTGTCTATATTCAGTTGAGGTAATTTGTTAACAAGAAACTCATTATTACTAGTAGATGGCTTCATCACATTCTAGCCTGGAGTGAATGGCCAAAGAACTTACTTTAAGACAGACTTCAGATTTGTGGTTAACCCATTTAAAAAAAAAAAAAAAAAGTTGGAAAGTAATACAATGGACAGAGTAAGAATTTAAATAAGACTTCTCAAAGTTATACAAAAACATTTTTAATAACACAGAAAATAAAAAAAAATAAAGCCGGTGATTTACATTCCTGTAGCTGCTCTCCTACTGCCTCAAATACTTTTAAGAGGCAGTATGTGGTTCTGTGGCTTTTTTTTTCTTTTCTTCCAAAGTCAGTCAAATATCGGCAAGAACAAATACATTCCAGTCACTGCCTAGCACTAGTACAACACCTGAGGTTCCTTATTAATATCTTAAAAGTCCTTACCTTTTGACCAGTTCTCCATTTGTTCTTCTGAACTTGTTTGATCTGGCACAGAGTCCAGTTTTTGCTTGAAGCTTTCAGAACTAAAATAAAGCAAACTCTAGATAAATAAACTTGAAACAATATATTATAACACACCTATACTTTGCCTTCATTCAACAGAAAATTTACAAGACAAATGATTTTAAAGTATTTATAACAGACCAATAAAGTCTGTGTGCTTTAATAGTCAATGCTAAATTAGACTTCTCAGTAAAATATTTTTTCCTCACACATCTAATTTTTACAATGGTGTGGTTCAGCTTTCTGTTATGTGTAATGCCTTCTTTGAAAAATTCATTAGTTTGTCTGCTTGTTCTAGAGTCTGATCTTGGAAGTACACGCTACTGAGCACAGCCCAAATCACACTGAGTCGTCCCACCAGAGGCGAAGAGATTGCTCACTTTGGTAATTATTACAGATGGTGGTATGCGCTTCACTTTACAACATTCTTTCTCCCACTTTATCTGGATAAAATACAGGTGAGGTGGCCCAAGACCACTCCAACTCTGAATTTGCAGTTTTTTCTAAACAGCTAAATAACCCCTCCTAATATTTGCACATATATTGCTTCAGAATGTACATTTGCAATATTTCATATAATCAAAGATCTTAAAGAAACAACCTGCAACACTCAAAAATAAGACCTACAGTAAAATATTATGCTTATCGGGCAACATTTTGAGTGTTAAAACATACGTTCTCCTATCTGTTAAAAATTCAACAACATTCTATATCTCAGGGAAATTTACATCAGTAATCTCGCTAACATAGTAGCCTTACCACAAATTTTGTTATTTACTGAAGCACCTTTGCATTATATGAATGAATAATTTTTCATAAATTACATAGTTGTGCTTATTTTGTATGTTTTCCCTGCTATATTTTTTTTCTACTTTTACTAAAAAAAAAATATATATATACCTTGAAGAGGCAGTGGCTGGATCATGAAAACACCTAGAGAGTTGTCATTGTGCTGATAAATGCAAGATCTCAAAAAATAATTAAGTACATATTTTAAAATTCAAGCATATTATACCAAGACATATGTTCTAACTAATAAAGCAGCAGAAGTACCAAAAAGTAGGTGTTTTCATTTTTATATTTTAGATTATAAAAAGGTAAAATAAATCTGCAATCACTTAAGATTCAACACTCACATTTACATTAAGTGTTTAAGAAATAAATATTTAGCTCATATTTGTTGTTAACTATAACTGTGCATGATTAAAAAAAAAAAAAGTATGATTTGATGTGCTTAGGTCTTAACAAAAAATAACAACTTCACCTCATATCGCAGAACACTGAGTTCCTTACAGGAGCCTTTCAAATGAAGCTGTATGCTTCTCTTTCAATTCTGTGTAACTATGTTGATTTGGAGTTGGCAATCTTTTCCTATGTTCCTCATTTACTTTTGGATTAGCTGAAAATATAGAAGGTTATTAATATCAAGAAATAGGTTTCTGTCAATGAAGCCATTTCCCTACATATTGCACAAAAAGGTTCATAATAATTGCAGTATTTTAATAAGATATTCATATAGCAGGACATGAAGAAAATACGGTATTTAATAACCTCTGGAGTATTTTAAAACATGTTTTAGGGCCTTAATGTGCCTAGTAATATACTATTTAAAACCATAATTTTATCCCTCCACAATATACAGTCATTCTTCCTCGCCATTTACCCAGCTAATGAATGCCAGCAATTAGTAAAATGTAATCCCATTGCACAATCATTTTAATGCTTTTAGCACTCAGAAAAGTAAACACCAAATTAATACTGCTCAAGCCATATCAGATCCTAGTTGGAAGCAAGCAATTATAGTTCAGCTCCTCAGGTGTAATTAAATGATTGGAATGATTTAGTTCCATAAATGCAAGTTAATTCATAAGCAAGCAACAAATATACTGGGAGTAATTACAAGAAACATTGACAGTCTAAGCAGGGCATGAGCCTTTATGTACCTGATGTAGGAAAATGCTGCCCTCTGCTGGAAATAATAGACTATGACACGGGAATAATTGGAGACGAGGCTCATTTTACAGACTTTGTCTTCATAGGTGAAACATATTCTGCTAATTAATAGGAATTTTCTAGTTTGCACATGCAGAAAATAAAAATACTGTTGATAGCAAATTAAGGCAACCTATCAATCAAGTCAAACAGAAAGACCTTTTCAGGGTCCCTAGGTTTGCAGTATACTTTCCCTATAACTGGAGATAGAAATGTTAGTAAATATTCCATACATTATTTATGTAAATTGGTTGTCCTAAACACAAATGCTGCAACATGTATCTAATCTACGCACAACTTTTACATATAATTCAAGACGTGCCTTTACAGTAGACACTTCAAACATAAGTATTTTTAGAGCCAAAACTTATTGAACCATCATTATTAAGATGGTGTTAAACTTTGCCACATCAACAACAATCAGAAGCTGACCACAAAGATTTTCCCAGGACAAATAATCAGAAAAATTAAACACAATTAAAGCTTTACTTTTCGCTTGAAGACAATCTGCTAATAATCACTCTGTCTAACAATTGAAAGATATTAAAGCTGAAGATTAAAACAAAGTATAATGGTGGACTGATACAGACGTGAAAATGCAAAATGAAACTGTAACTCAAAATCTGGAGTTAATTTTAAATACTAACTTCCTTATTCACTACCTATTATTCAGCCTGAGTTAGTGCTAAGACTACTACTTGAACATTATGCATAAAAAGAAAAATAAAAAATAATAAAAAAAATAAAGTCCTTACCATTGAATATGTAACGGTCACATAAAAGTCACTCTAAATATTTAAGTATACAACTATCTACACATATGAATATAAATTAACCAGTATCTTCCTACTAAGGAAAGAAATCCCAGATCTACCCCTTTGGCGCGGTACAGAAATAACAAATCTTTCCCAGTGCTGCATATAGCAGCATGGGAGAAAAATCATATACTGTGGACAGTATATGATTGTTTTCTACACACGGTAATTGACTGTAAGAAAGCTCAATTCAAAAGCACATGATCACTGTAAAAACCTGACATTGTTCTTTACCAATAGCACTTTGGCATCAAAATATTTCTTTTTTCCAGATCTCAGTGTATTTCAAAACAAACCCGGGCTGTACACCAATACTTTCACTGTTACTTTAGCTATTGTGAAAATGAAATGAATTATTTTAAGAAGTCATATCATTAAAAGTTTAAAATGTACAGCACATTTGCTTTGCCCTTTGATGTCACAGTCCTATTTTTCTATTCAAATCTTGTACACTGTAAGTTAATTGCTTTTGGAAACTACTTATTATTCATGTAAAAATTAATGTGCCAATGTGTTTAAATCCTTTTAAATGACCATTCATGCATCTTTCTTCTTTAAGTACCAATGAAATCTGTCAAAGATATCAATAGAAGATGGTCTTGGAGAAAGTTCTAATAAAGATTTTTTTTCTGCTAACATAAGATTTTCATTTTCGTCAACTTTACTTAAATTCCATTAATTTTTTAAGCTGCTTTTAATAAATTCACAAGTAAAAAATTTTAGGCTCCATAGTCTGTCATTTGTGTTCCAGCTGACTTTATGAATATTAATAACAGTGTTATCCTGATTAAATAGGCTTCATATAAAATCCCTGTGAATCCTATAGCTCAGACATCTCATTTTTCCAACTCTTTATGAATTTGGATTCAGACATTAAACTGGAAAAAACCTTAAAAAACAGATTCAATGGTACATTCGTGTACCCTTAAGCAAAAAATTAGATGTTCTAATGATTCAAATAATTAAAATTGATAGGACCACATATTGAGATTTCAGGCTTTCTGTAAACATGCAACATATTTTAACTCTAATGAAAACATCAACACTTCATAGAACAAAGGATTAAGAATCTATTATAACAGAATAATAATGTCTGTCCTTATCCTTACTTTAAACAACAGATGATATGATCTTTACTTTTCATATATGAAGTGTTGATTTGCAGGAGTATTTCCGAAAGAGAAAGAAATCAATGGATGCTTAATTACATAATACACATTAAATACATGAACATCCTAGTTTAGCGTAGGTGCCTAGTGAAAAACAGCATTAACTTTTAATCCATTTATACTTCAGCAAAAAACACCTTTATCTAAAGAATGTCAAATTGAAGCACACAAGCAATTTTAACATTACCCAATGAGACTCACACAGTCAGTTTCAAACTGGCAACTTCTTCCCATGTTTATCTTTGAATTATTTACACCTATGACAGATAAAAATGGAAGACCAAGCTCACTGCACTGCTTTTTTTTAATATACAGTGCTAACTAAAATTACTGCTTCCTCATTCATTCAGGGATATACTCTGCAAAGATGGCCATCAAAGTATTCTGCCTTCCAGTACCTTGAAATATGAATGGATCTCAGGAGAAAAAAAAATCTAAACAAAATAATACTTATTCAAATGATGGCATTCCAGTCCTGGTTCCAATAGCTCATCAACACAAACACTTAATAGGAATAAAATAAAAACAGGATGCATATAAAAATAGCATACATCTGCAAGCTAGGGAGAATACAGTGCTTCACTTGTGCACTTCTGAACAGCTTTTATTACAGCTGTGGCAGTATTTCCATTTTCAGAGGAAAAAAACCTCAGGAGTCTCTGTAGAATATATGCTACACAAGGGAGCACCCCACAACAACAGATTAATTAGATCAGTGACAGTCTGCTGTAGCTGCCAGTGTTTTCCCTGCCCAGAGATAGGGAAGACCATCTTCTAAGCTGGAGTTCAGTTACTGACACCCCCTCCCCAGGACCTGAAAGGCTATTGAGACCCTTCCACGTGGAGCCCAAATGACTGCAAACCTCTGTTTCTTGGTTTTGCTTTTACAGGTTTTGAAGGCAGTTATTGAATCACAGCCTTGACCGAATTCACTTATTCTTCAGAAAAAGTCCTCAGGTTTTGGGGGGTTGAGTTTCCACAAGAAGGGCTACCCCACCTGCTCTGCCTCTGGTGGAACAAGACACCAGTTTCCAGTACTCCATGGAATGGCACCGAGCCAGTCTTTGTTCCCTTAATGATGAAGTTGACAGTTGCCACTGACAGTTCAGAGACAGAACTATGTACGGGAGGGAACACCATATGCTTTATGTACAGGGGAAAAAAGAACAAATTTTACTATTATTTTCATAAGATTACTTAGATTACCAAGATCTCCTAAAATATCCTGACACATTTTGTCTCAGGCCAAGCTAAACTAAACAACTCAATTTAGGAGGATACACTACGGAAAAACCAGTTACCTTCTAGAAGCATTTCCCTGGGGAACAGACCCTTTCTCTTAACCCAGGTGGATGCCAAGTTTTGACGCAATGATACACTTCTCCACAAAAACGTCACATATCCTCACTACCTTAAGAAACGTTATGACAAATCAGAAATCTAAGACATCCCAAAATAAGTTAAAATTAGTTTTGGGCAGTTATAAAAATACTAGTCAAATGATAACTGAAATAGCCCCTTCAAATATTTGTCAAAGGTGGAATAACAGTCATCTGTTAGATACCTGAAAGCTGTGAAATGAAACATACTTTGATATTTGATTACAGAGTTACTTATTTTATTATAGTATATTACTTCTATATGCTTTTAAATACAAATAGTTCATGCAAAATATTCAGTTTATTTATAAAAGAACAGAAAACATAGGCAAGTGGATTAACCCCATAAGTGGATGAATGTAACGTGTAGTACTTCAAACTTAAAACTCTAGCACTGCTACGATGACTTCAAGATTTTGGTTTATAGAAGTAATTGCATTATCTGGAATCTTTGTAAAAATGTTTTCCAAGAAGGCAGAGTCATGTAATAATCCCTGGCTTTTCTTCCCTACTGATTTTTGGCCAGAGAAGAGACATTTGCCATGGGTTCCAACTAACCTGCATAAAGCAGAAAATACGGACAACCAGGGCTCAGGTATTTTTACTCCGTTCCTTCAGCAGCTTCTTCACATTCTCATTAAAGAATTTGTAATTGATGCTTTTAATGATGGCATACATTAAGTCAAAGAGCGCTCATTCTCTATGTCATGCTTTTGACAAAGGCAAGTGAGAAGGCATAAAAATGCACCTTCAGCTGGTTTACAATAGGTTACACATATTCCTGAATCAAATTTAATTGGATATAGGAAACATACTTTCCTCTTTTTTTTTTCTTCTCCCTAATTTCTACTACTAGTTCAGTGTCTTCAAGTCTCAATTCTCTCTCTGCACACACCAGGAAGTGTTTTATGCGCATATTAGATCACTGACTGCCCCCCATCTCTTCTCCCCTCTGTTATACTCTCTCTTCCCCATTAACAAGCAAAATAACAATCTTTGTTTGTATTTTATTTATTAAACAATCTTCAGTCTGCTCCTCTTTTCCATTTTAACTGTCCTTTGTCCTCCTTTTTTTCCTCTTTTCCATAGTTTTGTCTTCTCTTTGACAATACATGCCTTTTCCTTCTCTCCCCACCCACCACATCTTTGAAATGTAAAGAAAACTGCAGAGGATCTTGTCAAAGACTGTGTCTCCTTTTTTTCCCAGCTTTTCTCATCTTGTTGTGCATTCTATGAAACAGCTTTCTTCTGTGACACCTCCATTAACATTATTTTCACTCTAATAATTAAACTATGATATGTTTCGGTCAAGTGTGGAACAGCCAATTCATTTAGCCAACCTTCAGCTTCATTGTAAACAGTTGGTTTTACAACTCAATTATTACATATTGCATTGGCAGCCAGATCTCCATTTCTAAACAGTTTACAACTAGACTGTGATTTCCATAGCCTTTAGGCATAAGGGTATTTACATATATTTAAACTAACTGTTGTCTTATCTGGAGACAAAAGAATACTTAGTAGAATATTTTAATAGAAGCAACCCTATATGCTCATGGTGGTGAGGGCTACAAGCATGTTACGCTCTGTTCACAGGATCATAACCATCAGACAAAGGGAAGTGATTAATCCCCTTTATCTGGCATTTGTGAGACAACATACAAAGTGCTGTATGCAGTCTGACTCTCTCATGGATATCCTGAAGCAAGTCCAGCAGAGAGTCATCGAGATGATTAGGAGTCTACAGCATGTGACTTTTGAGGAGTGAGTTGTGTTAGTTTTAAGGAGAGAAGGCTAATGGGGGATTTTATTGGTTTTTAGCTGCCATGTGATTAAACATGGAGAAGACAGAGACAGATTCTTCTCTTGGAGATGGGTTATAACACAGAAAACTCTGAGACTTATGGGTAAGAGATTTTCAACAGTGAGGAAGGTCAAAGACTGGAACACGTTGCTCAGAGAGGTTGCAGAATCCCCATGGCTAGAGATGTGCAAAACTCATCTGGACATAGCAACCTGACCTAACTTTGGAGATGACCCCGCTCAGAGCAGAAGTGTGAACTGGGTGATATTCACAGATCACTTCCTGCCTATCTATTTTATTATTTTAAAGATTGCAATAAAACAAAACCACCAGAACTAGTATTCTTACAATACACTAAATTCTGGGTTGCTTTTTGCTGTACAGGGTAGGATAGTACAGCAGGGAAAAAACCAAAACCAAACCAGCAGGTGAGGCCCAACCAAAGACGACGCAGATGGCAGACAGGCAGAATGCTGACAGGGAGGAAACAGTGCAACAGCCGTATCAGCGCAGTGCTTTGAACACTACTTGTCTTGAAATCTCATTTTTTCCAGTTTGCTACATGACTGGATGATGTGGCATTAGGCTAAACATAGAGTGCTGGTTTGCACACCATCCAGAACTGGACTGCTGATACAGATATTTCACCTACCTTTCTGAAAGCATTTTCCTCAAGCTCCACAAAATCCCTGTGCCCACCCCCAAACTTAAGAAAAAGTCCCTGTGACTAAAAAGCTCCAAAGCTAATTATGGAAATGATTCAAGAAACATTTCAGCCTACAGTGCTTATGTTTGCAAAATTCATTAGACAGCATATTCATATTGAAATCCACAAATCCCAAATCGTAATTTATTTTACCACAAATCTAACCTGGATTCTAACAAAAAAGTAAAAATAAAGTCACAGAACATTATGTGCCCATAAAAATAAGAAGCAGTAACTTAGTGCTAGATTAACAAGTCACTAGTATAAGCCACAACATTAAGCAGAAATTAAATTTTTCTGCCAAAAGTGTTCAAATTTAATTGTTCATCTGCCTTCACAGAAAGAAGATTGTACAGGGACTTAGTGAAGAAAAGGAGGCAACAAACCACACTGAAGCAGAGAAACTCAGTTTATCCAGCCAGCTCACATTTCTCCAAGTATCTTCAATAGCACCATTTTTCCTGACAGCAAACGCACTAAAAATAAAAAGCACAAGGGCAACAAACAGTGTGGATGTTGGAGCCTGACCAAGAACTATCATGGGCACTGAACATGTAGAGGCCTGTCAGAAACGTGCCAAGCTTTCAAGACCCAGTCCTGTGCATGGGGATGGAGGGGGGCCCGTCGATCTCTCACAGGGAAATACAGCTGCACCAGTTATGTATCTGTCAGACTGTTCTGAATAGCATGAAAACACAAGTGAACCTTCACTGTTGTCATAAACCAACATACCCAGTGCACTGGATCCACTCCAAATTAGTTATCCACTCAAATTCAACAATGTACACTTGAGCTGCTGAAGAGAATCGTATCACCTGAAATTTCACAAGCTAAAATGAGCACAGAAATAAAACACTGACTCCATATCAGACAGTTTTGCTCTTTTTAAGAGAATTAACTAAACTGTCATTTTCTTAGATGACTATCTGAAGAGAAAGCTACCCTTTAAAAGCATAATTGTTCCCTAAACAGTGCTGGCACAGCATTAAGAGCATTGGAACATATAGTTTTGCTCAGGTGTGAACATAGACATACTTTTTGATTCAATAAACAGACATTTTAATTCAATAAACTCCTCAACTTGTGATTTCTTTTTAAATCTAGCAACTAGATCCAGTACATAGTACCTTCGTTGACTACCAGTAGTAACTTCATATTTGTGAGAAGTGGAGGGAGTTACAGAGGAATGCTTCAGGACATGTGTCCAAAGAAGGGCAAGAAAGTTGGTGAAGGGTCTGGAGCACAAGTCTTATGAGGAGAGACTGAGGGAAGTACGGTTGTTTAGCCTGGATAAAAGGAGGCTGAGGGCAGACCTTATCACTCACTACAACTACCTGAAAGGAGGTTGTAGCATGTAGGGTGTTGGTCTCTTCTCCCAAGTAGCAAACAAGAGGATGAGAGGAAATGGCCTCAAATTGAACCAGGGTAGGTTTAGATTGGATATTAGGAAAAAATTATTCAGAGAAAGGGTTGTCAGGCATTGGAACAGGCTGCCCAGGGAAGTGGTTGAGTCACCATCCCTGAAAGTATTTGAGACCTGTAGGTGTGGCACTTGGGAACATGGTTTAGTGGTGGACTTGACAGCAGGAGGTTAATAGTTGGACTCTATGGTCTTAAAGGTCTTTTCCAACCTAAACGATTCTATGATTCTAAGCTCATGCTCATTTCGGTATGACTAGTAGGCTAGTGTTTTTAGCAACTTAATCCACATATTTCCCTCAAATGTATTGCAATATCAAATAAACCTGAAGGCTAGTACAACTTAAAATAGCAAGTTACACATCCAGAAATGGTCTTGGATCATCAGAGAGGAATCAGGTATTCTGAGGTGGGCCAGAAGTCAGTGAAAACCACACATGAGTCAGTGAAATCAAGTTCATTGAGAATATCCAGAATTTAAATGGAAGCTAAAAACTGAAGAGGCTAAACCTGCAAACATTGAGTACTATGTAATTGTTGCACTGCTTCCTTTTATTGCACTAGCAAAGGAAGGTACACAATTAAAGAGGAGTTGCCATTGACTCTGAAACAGTGCCAGGCAGCTGGGAAGAGAAACCACAACCAACCAACCAACCAACAGAAGCATTAGCTAAAGTTAAAGAAGTTTAGATCATCAGTCACATCATCACATATATTTCTGGAAGTGGCTTGATTGATCTCCCTGCCAAATTTTAAGAAAGAAATGCAAAACATACCAGCTTCCCAATCAAACTGCTGCAGTAATTTTGTTTATATCAGGGAAACAATATATTTATCTTTAACCCTAGTTTGGAAAATATTCAATATCTCTCAGTTGAAACTTATGAAAAAATATAACCTTCCCCTAGCAGGAAGGAAATGCCTACTATGGAAAAAAAAATATCTCCATCTAAAATGTTGAAGTCACAAACAATGGAAACTCAAATAAAAAAGGTCTTCCAAAGAAAGGTGTAGGACAACTTTAAGCACAGGCAAACTGCCAGATCACCCATAATGAAAGCTCTGTCATTTCTCTTCTTGTTCAACCAACCAAATGGTTCAGCTTTTCTTTGAAATACATGTTTGAATAAATAGATCATTCTCGTTCCTCAATCCTGTCATCATTTATAATGACATACAACACAGGGAATAAAGAAGCTCGACAGATTTACTTTTAAAAAGACATTTCTTTACTGAGTTTTGAAGAAAGGTCATTTTAAACTCTTGGTAAGTACATCATTCAGCCAAAAACACAAAACTAATTTACAGCAAAAAAGCACTAAAGAATTCCTCCAAGAACATAAACTACAAAGAGGTTGATGTAAGTTGAAGGTTACACAACTGAGAGAAGAAATTCTTATTAGAGGTTCTGAGCCTTAAAAACAGATTATTTCCACACAGACAAGTGGAAAAAAGTCCTGGAAAAATTCAAGACCTAGGATTATCTAGTCAGTTTCAACAAGATTATTCTCTTCAGTTTTTTGCAAAACAAACAGATGGATGTTCTCATCTTTCTTGCAACATTATCATAAATTCAGGTATCCTGCATTAATTATTCCTTGATTCATCAAGCTACATTAATGTTTTTATTGCCAAAACACTTGACACCAGAGGTGAAAAGAAGAAATTATGTGAGATTACAGAGAGCTGAGACAGCAGCTGAATCTTGGCCCCACACCAGTTATTCCTGGGTAGAGCAAAGGAACTCTAAATCCACTTACTATATGAAGAAGGCAAAATCCTTCTTTAGCACTTCTGAAAACCAAGTTTATTTTGATGACCGCTTTCTCTTGCACATAATTGAGCTGAACAGTTTGAGGCTTGTTTGTCAGATGTTCTGGGCATTACAAATTGCACTGCTTGGCATCACTAAAAAAATAAAAATTAAAAGAAATAAAGACGTCATAGCTACAGAATTATAGATAAAACACAAGATTAAAAAACAGAAAATCAGGCCAACAGTTCAAATATTCAGAACAACTCTGAAGACATTCCTGGATATTGTGAAGCTGAAAGACTTGTAGTCTCCAGAGTTTTCCCTCCCCTTTCACATTGAAGGTCATTTGACAAAGTTAGGTAGGCGCTAGGATGGCTTCTGTGCCTAATTATAGCACTAGAAAAACTCCTAAACAGCTTCCTATTTCACAGTCAAACTGGGAGGAAAGAAGGGAGAAAGTCTTCTGGAATACTTCTTAAAACACATTATGAATGAGGCAATGTTGTTTTAATGTTGTGCTTTCATGAGTCCTTGCTGTCAAAAGCAAATCTTAACATGTTCAGACTTTAATGTAACAAAAGGCATAATTTCTCTGATAAAGTTATACCACTTTGACTTTCAAAGTGGTCTTTAACATTCTTTTAGATTTTTCAAGACTCTTGTGTTTTCCTGTTATATAAAAGAAATATTTCACCATACTCAGTTTTTCATCTGGATTGTGCATCTGCTGAGCAGACTGGCTTGGGAAAAGAGGTATGATGGAAAGGTTGCATTTTTTGCCATAACTCAGCTTACTACAATATGTTGTTCCTGCCTGAAAAGAGTTAAGTGAGTTCCATTTAGTCATCACTCTGAACTTCACTGAGGTTAAGATTATTTTTGTTTTTATCCAAGATACTCACTGAAAAAGCTACACCTAAGAAAAAGGTAGTTTAGTACTTAAAAGGGTTTCAACAGCTCTTTCAGGACAGGTTGAAAAAGCACACCTACTCTCAGACATCCACTAATAGACACCTCCCTAAAAACCTGTTTCTCAAGACATTTGAGAAGTCCTGAGACCCTACAACTAGCAAACTCATGCTCTGATCACATTTTTTTTTTCAATCAGATGAGACACAGTTTTGTTTCAAAACATCTTGGATAACAGAGAATTTTTATGAACTTCTTTATAACTGGGGTTTAACATCAGTCTGAATGAATTTATACGGCACCTGGAACAAAATGTCACTTTTATTTACAGTATCACATTCCTGTATTAGTAAACAGTGAGATTTTTACATAGAATTCTATTACAGAGAATTATATTAAAAAAAAAAAAAGTCCATCACTGGGTTGCTTGTATTACATGTGAGATTTTTAAGACCTGCAGATGGATAGACAATTCTTAATTTCCATGATCTCTTTAATGGACTGAATGGCTGTATTACTGGGGGAAAAAAAAAAAAAAGGCATGTAACACTAAACGGGTTCTCAAAGTTTTTTGGTTTTCTTTTTGAGGTTTTTTGGTAAGTTTAAAGATAAATGTGGAAGTGTATATTACACCAAGTAGAAAACAACCTACTGGGCAGATACAACTGGGGAACTTCAGTATGATAGCAGCATATGCTATTTTCAGTAAGTTTTTTCTCATAAGTGCAAGACAGTGAATGTTTACCAAAAGAATTTTACATCCGGGAGGGTTTTTGAAATATGAAAGATACTTTTAAACTATGAAGAGAATTCTAATTTTTGCCTAATATTTAGTAACCTTCAGATACTGTAATTCCACTTCAGATCCTGGAAAAACATTCTGGAGACAAATATTAGTCTACCACTGGATAGTGAAGAGGAGGAACAAAATTACATTTCAAGGGGAAACTGTTTTAATTAGTTACCTTGTACACCTGCACAGCAGTCACCTTCAGTACAATGTGAGAAAAAGTGTTACACCCCACAACTGTGTCCATGCTTTCTACCATCAAATTCTGAGTCCATAAAGTAAGAAGCTGAAGTTTGCTCCCGCGGATATTTATATCACCCTGTATTTATGCAACTGCAGTGCAGAAAACTAACTGGTTGACTATACATCCCAGGGTAACAGTGTCTTGATACATCCATTGCACACTAATCCATAACATTTATGACAAAGAATTCCTTCCTGGATGCTCCATGCTTTCGTACTGGCAAGGTGCCATGAATGGACTAGAGGACTGGGTCCACCAGTGCCCTTTCACAGTTGTATCACATCAGAAATGACCTCAGTATGATTCTGAAAGAAATCTCATCGTATCAAAAAAGGAAAGGTGAGTCTATTCTCACAGGGTGCTGCATTTCCATTTCTGTCCTCCTGCTGTCTAATTGATCTTTGCTACTTGGAAACCAAGCCTCATCACATGAGCAGCAGACCTCAGTGATCTGATCACCAGCCCAGCAAATGAAACCTGCTGGGCTACTACCTATGCAGAAGCTTAACCAGTGTTATACTAGAACTTCACATTCGTTAAATCATTTGGATGCAAAACACTTTACCTTGTGGCCTACCTGAGAAACCAAAGATCAGATGCTTGGCCCTGTTGCAGTGGCCCTTCCTTTGCTGAAGTAGAATGAGTTACAAGCTTACAAACAAACCACAACTTCTGAAGAAAACAAAACAACATTTGTAATCCCCGAGCTTACCTAGAAGGGCTGTTCAGTGGCACCAGATGAGCACCCTAGGGCTGCTGGGTCACTACTCACCACCACTACTCTCTGACACGATCTAAACTCGGGTAACAGTGGCTGATCTCAGTGACACAGGTACATTTACAGAAGCCCAGAAAACCTGGTGTCTGTAAAAAGCAACAGATGTAGAAATCACTGTTTCTGTGCGCAGTAAGGGCAGCTGATCAAGACATGTTTTGGAAGCCAACACTTCTAAAAAATATCCAACTAGACAAAATACCTGTCAGGTCTTGTAACATTCTGTGTGAAGTGGATGCCATGCCGAGAAGTGTATTTCTTATCACCCTAAGACTCAAAAGCTCCAATACCCTGCATATGGAGAAACCTGTCAGTGAACATTACAGCTTATTTATTAAATATTTGTGGTAAAATGAGTGGCAGTCATTTCAGTCAGCTACACATGTGTTTCAAATTTTGGCTTGCAATTTGGTTACTTGGAGGTTGTCTCATTCTTTAGTTCAGACTGACACAGAGGGTCAGCTGAGGTACCTGAGCCACCTCCTTTCAGCATAAAATAATCAACAGTGTATCGTCTCTGTGAGGATCTGTCCTGCCACATCTGATAAATACTTAAATTCCTTTCTCTTAGAGACATACCAGAGATCCAATTCTGGATAAAATAAGTCTTCAAGACAGAAGATGCTCCTGACAGGAAGCAATTTATTACAGAAATGGATTCTTAAATCATGGGCTCCATCATCTACACAGCATTTGGATCCCATCAACTACATCTCCAGCACATGCACTACCATCTGAACAGGGCCAATCTGATTTCTCAATGCTATTGTAGCACCAGTTCCATTTCCACCCACAGACCTCAAGCAAGCTTTGCATTAATCTCTTCTTAACAAAGACATGTTAATTTGGCTACAGGTGGGAGGACACTGAGAGCATTAATACCTATTCACTACTTTGAAAACCAAAAATACTCAAAGCGCTAAAATTATAATGCAAGTAAAGAATTAATAGTAGGAAAGATGGTGCTAATCAGTTTCATTTTATTCACTTACTATTTTCCACAATAGTTATGTGTTTTGCAAGTGAAGGGATTTCCATTTACTGACCTTGGCATTCATTACGACCATACTGTGATTTATATTGAGAATTCCAAGCCTTTATCTGATCTTATAAATAAATGTAAAATACATAAAACAATTATCCTAGTGTAAAATTGAATTTTATCTCACTGTAACCAGCTTTTGTCTATGTTACATACTTCTATGTTTGAATACAATTCAAAATTAATAATAGGTATAATTTATTTTCTGACTTTTCATTATCTTGACATTTTAAATTTTTTTTTTATATATATACTCAGGCTTTAATTTTATCTAGGGCTTCAACCCCACAGCTCCTTTTTAGACATGTACAATGTGTCTTTCAGAATATCCGTTCAAGGAATAAGACTGCTAAAGGGACATATTGAACATTTAGCAGGCCAAAAACCAGCATAAAAAATAGCAGGATTTTGTAACAAAGAAAACCACCAGCTTAGAAGAGAAAATGTAGCACTGCATGTAAATGACCAAAAAAAAAGTAATTACTGTGAAGAATTAGACACAGAAAGCAGAGTTCTGAAGTTGGTGGTTCTAGAAAATTACTAACACACAGCTTAAATTTTTTAAAAATTATTTTTAAATAGCTGAAAAAGATAACCAAGGAAGTCTTTTTCCTGTTAAAGGGCAGTGGCAATTTTATATTGAATGCCATAGCATTAGCAGTTTAATACAGAGATTAGTCTAAGCTGAACATGAGCCTTTCAGTGGTTCATGAAATATCACTTTACCATGCAATTCTTTGGGCTTAAATATAAATTATACAAATGCACCAACCGAATAGTTTATTTACTTAGCACAATTAATTAACATCACTTCAACTAAGTATCCCCAATGTTTTACTACCTCAGTCATATACACATTGACTTCAAAGAAAGTCAACTATGTCTCAAACCAAGTACTTGCTACTGTGCAGGCTCAAGTATACTTTGTATGTAAGGGCTACAGTTTACAGAGAAACTTTATTTTAAGGAAAGCTCAGGATTTTTAAGAAAGGCTTAGAATTAGAGAAAGTCAGGGAGAAATAAAAAAAATAAATTAAAACCCAAAACAAAACGAAAAACAACAAGAAAGTTTTATTTTCTTCAATGTGGCATATGTGCAACAAAGGCAGGGAACCCAGTTCAGCCATGCTGCTTGTACACAAACATATACAGTAAAGCATGAAAAAAATCTCAAAGAGAATTTGATGAATAAATATGAAGAACGGCACAGCTATAAGGGCTGATGCAAAACGGCCACTTCCCATACAGGGCGAGCGCAAGTCCACAGCTGTGGCCACTGTGCACAAAGCCAGACTGGCCACACCAGTGCTGCATGGACACCGGCACTGGGATTCCTTCACGTCTGCAGTAACCAAGCTGCTCACTGGGCCTTTGTGATTAGAGGAGGAATGTCATAACCATGGTGGTCTAGGCTGCTACAAGCAAAACCAACACATCCCAAAATGAGTGGTCCTTGATCTGAAGTGACTGTGGTCAGGATGAGGCATGTTTCAGGAGTCCCTTGAATACCTTGTGATAAACGCACGTGGAGAAAATAACAAGAAAGAACACTGTAGTTAACTGAATAAAAGGTTAAAGAAAATAAACAATATTTTTGCAGCTTAGCATTTATTTGTGAACTGCTGGGACAACTCTATGCTTGACAGAAAAGCTATGAGGCTTTTGGTAGCTTGACAAGACAATCTACAAGCTTGAATGAAATGTTCAGCTTAAGGAATTAAAATAAATCTGATGACTGATGTGCTACTAAACGTGACAGACTGTCATCTGTTTTAAACAGGATCTCTGTAGGATGGACTGAAAGCAATTTTTTTTTCCATTACCTTAAACATACTAAGACTTTTTCCAATGAATTCTGGCTAATCTATTAAAACAAAAGATCTTCTCAAACTCTTACAATTTCAATAAAATAATGAAATAGCCACTTTGGTTACTTGCATAATTAATCCATGCTGATGCTGTACTTCTGTGATTAATTTACATCCAGTCCACAAAAGCATACAACAAAAACAATTACTTCAAAATTAACTATAAAATTATAAGATACAAGCAATAAGTGATTAACGTAGGTACAGACATTCGTCCGTAGCTTTTAAAATCAAGAAAAACTGATCAACAAAAGTCCTACAGTGAAAAGATACTGCAACAGCTAGGAATATATTAAAAAACCACAAACTCTAGTTTTAATCCGGCCAAATCCTAGAAAACATTTAAAAATCCTAATACATTATTTTAAGTATATACATTGACAAACTTATATAAACAATGTAAAATAAGATAAAAATATTTGGAAGGCAATTTATAGTATTTTAAAAACACTGGCAAGATGTAGGCTTAAATGGGAATATCTTTCCTCTCTCAGACTGTAAATAGTTTCTGTAGGAATTATTGAGGTGCTTCATCATTTCCTTATCTTAGAGATGATGACTCAAATCTGTCCTACAAATGAAAAAAAATACAGAAAAAGTGGTTTTGTGACATCCACCTGGAATCTGTGCCTTAGATGTAGGGAACAGGCAAAACTGCTCATTGGTAAAAAAGAGCACTTTGAACCACACTGCATTTACAAAACTGAACTGCGAAGCCAGCACAGCTCCCCAGCTTGTACAATCCACTTCCAAAGGGGAATAAGAATCAAACTACCACCAAAGACATCCAGCTTTCAGAAAAGGTTACATGTCACAGATACACACCATTTAAGATATTTTAGATATTGGGTTAATTTCCCCATTGGTTGATTTACGTCCAACTAAAAATTCACACCACACACATATCTAGGTGTTCCTGCTCCAGCAGGGAGATTGGACTAGATGATCTTTCAAGGTTCCTTCCAATCTCTAACATTCTGTGATTCTGTGTGATTTCGTGATTTCTAAGAACAGAACAGTCCATATTGTTTAGCTCATAATATCAGTTTTAGACCAATTTACCTTATTAGTTTCCCTTACTGCAATATAGGAGTACCAAAATTAGATTGAAAATTTAAGCCATAAAAAGTTCAAGTACTTCAGTGTAAGACTGCAGTTACCTAGTGTCCCATCTCGCCCCCATTTGCACTCAGAAACCACTCAGAAGACCAACACACCTTTTTCATTCAGTTGCTGTGTTATAGTTGATCAATACAGAAGATCACAAGCCTCTGCACATCCTGATGATTTGTTCTGTGTTTTGCAGGAGTTCTTTACATGGCTCAGTTCCCATAATCTCCTTCCCCACTCAGTGTACCCTGTTAACAAAAACAACTATAGCAGTGATGAAATCATGCTGCAGGAAGTTATCAATAGGTCTTTGAGGTACACTATACTGTCAGGAGAAAAATCTATTAGTTCTGCTTATATCAGAATTAGAAATTAATCTGTTACCACCTGAGATCTTTTGGATCAAAAGAAATGGAACCAGAGCCTAGAAGCTCTGAATATTCCCAAAGCTTTTCACAGTTGCTAGCTCTACACTTCTATCATCTCCCCTGGTCAAAACATCAGACCTCACTACAACCTCTGCTATTTGACATGTGTTATATTTCCCTGCTAAATGCTTCAGGCACTATGTAAAATCTCTCAAAAGAATCAGGTGCTGATACACAAAGAATGCTGAACATACACAGAGGTGGTCTCCACTTTCTTGAGGGCAACTGCCAAATTCAACTGATGCATCAAGCACAGAAAACCCCTTTGTTATCAGTCATCTTGTCATGATGTTCTCTCTGCACTGGCAGGTGTAAGACTTGATGTTTCTGGGTTCTGTTTTTTTATAAACATTTTAAGGCGAAGTTTAATGAAGGCTTGTATTTTTTTCCCCCCACCTTTAAATGACCACTAAACCCACTGTATTGATTCTACCACTCATTTCATGTTTCATACAAGATTATTGTGCTCTACTTTTACTTCTAAGGGCATTGGAATGTCATTTTCTGGACATCTTGTCTTTTCAGCTCTACCCTGCATTTCATTGAAGGCTTTACTGCCAAACTTTTCCTGAAAATTCCCCATCCCTCTCCAAAGAAAAAGCTCCTTTAACAAGAACATGACCTAAAATGTTGTAACCACTCCCTTGAGGAGGAAAAGGCTTATTTTTATAAACACTCAAGTCAAATATTTATATTCATCTACAGCTTCCTTTTTGTGCTAATATCCCTGCCTCTGATCATAACTAAATAAAAATTCAAATAAAACAAAAATATGGCCACTCTATCATGCTCTAACAATCCAAAGGTGCTTTAAGATACATTGTTAATGCCAAATCTACATGCTGAAATTTCAAAATGTCACTGCAGTGATCGACTGCTGCATAGAGTAAATTCTTCTCAAAAAAAGTATTAAAAAATTTAAAAATTGATGCTAACAGAAGTAGATGCTATTTATACAAATGCATGTGTTCCTTCCTCAAAAACTTAAGGTGTACGTCCAACTAAGCTTCTAACATCAATATATGCTTCTATGAAATTACAAAATGCTTTTCATAATAGATTCTAAAATAAAATAGACTGCTTTTACAATTAAAAAATAAGTTACTACTTGTACTGGGTCTGGTTTGTATGGAGTTAATTTTTTCCCACTGTGTTTTGGATTTGTGGCTAAATTAGCCCTGATAATACACCAAAGTTTTGCCTCTTGCCAGCAGTGCTTGCACAGCATCCAGGCTTTCTCTTCTTCCCCCCCACTCCGCCCTCCAGAGAACAGCCTGGTTGGTGGGCAAGAAGTTGGGAAGGGACATAGTTGACCCAAACTGGCCAAACAGGTATTCCATACCACATAACATCATGCTCAGCAATAAAAACTGGGGTAAAGCAAGACGGGGGTAAAAGGCGTGTGCAGTTTTTTTTCCAAGGCCCCTGTTGCTCAGAGACTGGCTGGGCATTGATATGCTTGGGGGTGGGAGGTAGTGAGTGACCCTATTTGCATCAGTTGTTTTTTTTTTTTTTTTTTTTTTTTTGTTTGTTTGTTTTTTTTTTTTTTTTTTTCCTGGTGTTGTTCTTTTTCCTTTGCTTATTAAACTGTCTTCATCTTGACCCATTAGCTTTCCCACTTCTGCTCTCCCCATGCTCTCCTCCATTCCACCAGGGGTGGTGATGAGTGAGCAGCCATGGGGGTAGTCAGCTGCTGGCTGGGATCAACCCACCACACCACTGCTTTTCTAGTTTCTCTCCAAAGCACAAGGATGCTCATAGCTGTGGTTTGTGTGCGTTTGTTTGTTTTGTTTGTTCGTTTTAAAACGCACTAAACCAGTAACAAGTTGGAACATCAACTAGAGCTCCCACTCGAAAGTGCAACAACTACTTGGGTGTTAAGGACTGGAGTGCTGTACTACAGTTTGCTAATGTGCCATGTTAAAGAAAACCCATAATGTCATTTTTGCAAACCATAAGCACTAACCATCAAACTAACCACTAACCATCAATACAAATCAAATGGCACCATTTCAGCAGAATTCTAACTCAATAATTTATTTTTGACAAACGCTTTCACAACCTCACTTTTAACCCCATTCCTCAACATTTGAATGCTGGTTTCACATGTGTGATGAACAGCAGGCAGAAACATGTTTCCAAAGACTGCAACTTAGCTCAGTATTCATATCGTCATCAGAAAAATCTGCAGGCTTCAAGAATTCCTTCATTCTTCTTTTGGGATCTAAGGTACTGTACAGGAATGTTACTGCACAGAAATATTAGTCAGCACAAGAATACCACGGGCCCACACCCTTTCCATTGTTTTGAAACGTAAACAAAAAGTAATCTAGAATTTCAAGTAAGAAATGCAGGGTATACATTATAGAAATTGTGTACCTGTTACAATTACAGAGTAACCCTAATCTGGCAGATTTTTCAAGTAAATATATACTTATTGTCATAAACAAAACAACAAAACCCCTTGTAACAGAATAAAAACTTACTGCCCTCTTATTTACCTCTAAAACTTACTACCTCTTTATTACCTCTAGAACATTATCCTCCTTTCTCTCTTTAAAATTCAAAACTGAATCTCACATTTACAAATGAAATTAGCACCTTGCTGTTTAGCAACAGTTCTCACACTAGAGAAACTCCACATCAACTAATTTCTAAAGGAAGTTGTTTGCAACTTGCATGTTCTTCATAGTTTTGCAAGCAGCCCATAGAGGCCAGCAAACCAAGACCACTATATCAGTTAGTTGAACTGCATATCACAGCACTGGGCTGAGGATGTAGGTGGGGGAATGTGCAAGATCAGCTACTGCTGATTTTGAATTTATGAACTGCACTGTTCAACAAATTTCAATAGTCAAAAACATAGTTTCAAAAGAATTAGTAGTTAGCATCAGTGAGAGACAAAAATACTAAACCAAATCCTAAACCCCCAAATCCTAAAAATTTTAAAAGTAAATTCTTCTGCTTTGTAATTTTAAGAGCTTCCCACAGACTCTGTTTGCGATGATCTCAATCAAGATTTGCCTAACAATAAGCAGCTGACTCAGAATTAACTGAAAAATGAAAACGTGATGTACCAGACGACTTTCAATACCTCCAGGTCTCTAGAACAGATCAGGGTATTTCACCTGATCGCCTGTCCCTGAAAACACGGCAAAACTGTCCCTAACATTCTCAGCACATGGTCACTGCCTTGGCTTGCACCGCTAAAACTAGACATTTAGTTTTAAAACCATGTTCATTTATCACATATGAAGAAAACATATTACAGATGGATGCTCAAGAAGCCTCTCCTGCCTGGCTCTCTGGGTAGAGAGGCTGCAGGTACCCTCACCAGCCCCTGTGAGGTGGCTGCTGCCACAGGGCTCCCTCTACTGGTCTGTGATCCTTCACATACGCAGGAAAGGCTGGTGGGAAAACAAAACAGAACGAACAAACAAAAACTCAAACCAACAAACAACAACAACAAAATAAACCCCAAACTAAAATATCAACAGTTATTTCACATCTCTGCTTGCTAGTCAGACCCGGATATTCAGAACACACTACTGCTTCATAGGAAAACAGTCAACTGAATACATGCAGTCACACATGCTAGGTGGAAACAGTTGTATATATATGAAATCTTTTATTATGCTTTAATATTTGTAAAATGCATCTCAAAAACTGTTTTAAAGAGCCACCATTTTTCTACAAGATGCAACATACAACTACACACTCACAATCCAGATGTAAAGTTTTAATTCTTCTTTCTTAAAGCAAGCAAATAAGCAAACACAAGATAACTCAGAAAAATTACTGGAAATAACTGCATAATATCTGCACAATTTAAGGCATCAGAAATGGTTTTCTTTTTCCTTAAAAAGAGGATTCCTCAAAAGTACATAAGCAAAAAAGTTTCAGTAGGAGACTGCCATCAGTTTTCAGTAAGGGTATCTCTGCACTGTAGCAATTGCAGCTCACACGGCTAAACTATGTCTAACTTCAATTTGGTTACTGCTGTCATAGGCAGCATTTCTCAAATTGAGCCATTTAATCCTCACGTTACTAACCCCACTCTGCCTCCAATTCATGTTTGGCAGGGAAAAAGTGCAGTATCTTTTCCTTCTCAGGACCCTCAGTGCCCATGAGCCAGCCCTGCTGACCTCAGGCTGCAGCAGAGGAGCTGGCACAGAAAGCAGCGGCAGTGCCACCACTTCTGTTCAGCAGCTCAGGTAGCACCTGAGCTCCTTTTGAACAAGTTCACTCTGGTGACTGTGGAGCGATGGCTGAGAAATTCAATGGCACCTGTGCAACCAGCCATCACAGCTAGGTGGCAAGGGATAACAAATTGCTCACTCCAATGCTGTCCTCCAAGGCATGTCTACCAATATCAGAAGCTAACTCAAGACCTGGTGCAAGAAAAGCACGGCGAGCTTCATAACTCCTCCCCACCTCTTTTCTTAAACACCCTGCCCCACATTCAACATCAAGTTGAGGGCAGCTAAGTGGAGCTCCATACTGTCAGCAGCACAAGAGCAATGGGATCAGGGTAAGGAAATCACAGAAATACCCACATCCCTCACACCATACCTTTAAGTAGGAAAAGATGAGAATAATTTAGCCAGGAACACCTGGAAACAACCAACAGATGGTCACTGCAAGAAGGCAGGAATGGAGGCAAGGAGTAATAAAACGTGGGCACTATGGGATATTCCATAAGGCTGGAAATTCATGCAGTTTCTCCTGGGGCCCAGTTTTACCAATTTAGCTCATCCTCCTAAAATGACATTTGAAGAGACTAATAGACAAAATCTCCTACAATGAACCTGCATAACAATAAAGAATGAGAACAGAATGCTGTCTTTTTTTTTTTTATCTTGAAGAAAAAGCTAAATTTAAGCCTCGAAGGTGGCTTTTCACTTGCTAAATTTAAATAAAACACATTTTAAAATACAACTGAGCAGAACTATGGAGTTGCTGATGTCTGTTTAAGGAACAATGACATCAATGCACAGTACACTTGAGAAGGATATAGGTGTGGAACTACATCCTTCTTCATCATACATAGTCAGGTACAAAAAGAAAAGTTTAACATCAAGATTCCTGTGGTCTAATGAAAATAAATACCATTACAAACAGACCCAAGAATACAGACTTATTAAATACTGTTTGTTTTTATTCAGATATAGATAATGGGAACTGAGATATTTAACTACTTCAAGACTAGTTTTTATTCTATCTTAAACTGTTCACACTGTCAGCAAGCTCATGGCATCCTGACAAGCCGATAGGAAAAAAACAAAACCAAACAACAAACCAACCAACCAAACAAAAAAACTTGAAAAATGTCAACAAGCATCTGTGAAAACAGATTTAGATTGGTATCTGAGTATTTGATTGTTCTACTCTGACTACACCAAGCAATTGATACTACCTGTATCACTCACATTTGTAATAAATTCAAAATCAGAATACATTCTTCTAGCTTTATAAAACAAGCTACAAAACATTCCAAAATGTTAAAGTCATGGGGGATGTTTCATAGTGGCATTTTCCTCATTACAAGGAAGGTTACCAAGGAAGAAATTGGTCATACAGTATTTACGTCAAACTCCAGACAAGGAAAACCACATCCTAATACTCTGCTACAACATAAAATAGAAAAACTGCCTCTATCTGTGCACACATAAAATCACACTATAGAAAAACATTGTAAAAAATACTGCTTTGTTTCTCATGCTTGTATCTAAAAATGTACATAACCAAGTTAACACATTCTCAGTTACCAAGTACTTAATTTTGCAAAATCCTACGGAACCTGAAATTTTATTTACCTGAATGTGAATCACAAGGACAATATATTGAGAAACAGAATCTTAAAGCAAGTCTATCTGTAAATCAAAGAAATTTGAAATGAACTGCACTTGAGAAAACAGAATTGTGCCTCTCTAAAAGCAATGTTAATAACTTTATCAAACTATTATACTGATACCAATAACTTTATTGTATCAATACTAACAACTTTATTATAGGGTGTGTATAATTTATGCAGCTACAATAAGCATAAATGACAATATCCATACAGATCACTGCATTAGATATATATCTTCACATTTCACCATCTAATCTCTCTCAAAGAGGACTACCTGCTTAAAACAAACAATCAAACAACAACAAACAGAACAACAACAAAACCCACACAAAACCCAAAAACAAACAAGCAAAAAAAACCCCAACGACAACCACCACTCAAGCCACTATATATCATACCATTACTGAGAAATGAAAGTTTAAAAAAGAACACATATTTTTGCATAACTTCCTTCAATGGTATTGAAATGGGCACTGGAATGTCTTAGAATAATTTTCTAATTATGCTCAGTTATATTCTCGGTTCTCTAACTACACTCGGCTATGAGTTACCGTTTTTCTTGGTAATTAGGCTTATCTTTTTGGCAGTCAATTAAGTTTCTAAATTGAAGTTAAACCTGTAATATTTTGGAAAAAAAAAAAAACACAACAAAAACATAGTACAAATTGATGTTTTATTTCGTATCAGATGTAAGATGTAGGCAGCAAAATGGTTCCACTTCCTCACCTGTTGATACATTAGAATTAACAAAGAGAATGAGGGCAAATATATACATTTGGAAATAGCATAATGCAAGAAAGCTAAAGCAGTGCTGATTACTCCCAAAGGAAAGAAGACACGGACATCTAAAATAAGAATTAATTTTCACAATAAAAAGATTTATACATGTATTTAGCTTAGTGCATTAAAAACAGAAACAATGCACAATAATATTTTTAATTGTGTAAACACTCTGCAAAAAATGAATATTTTAATACTTGTCATTTCCATACACATCAACTGCCATGTCTTGGAAAGCCCTGTTTCCTTTTCACAAGTCAGTCTAAGCTTAGTACCATTCATTTGTTAAATTGGTAACTAATGACAATTTTTAGCTCTGGTCCCACTGAGTGTAATTCACACACACACGCTACCATGAAGCAATTCTTCAGCACTAAATATTCTCTTTACAAGTGGACATTTTTAAGTTGGAGTACAAGTCAACATAAATAAATCGATCTGTACGCTTTAAGAAGATCATTAAAAAGTCAGTCTGGTTGCTTCAAGTACAGCAATGTCCGATCCCATATTAAATTCTCTCACAGCAGATCATCATACAGCATTTTCAGAACACTTTCAACTCAGACACAACCCTGCTCTCATTCCATGAATCCTGACAGGAAACGTCACCCCCTCCCTCCAAAGAGCTAATCAATAACCAAGTATTTCAATCTTTCTTTGTCCTAATAATACATTGCTGAAGCAGATTAGATTTTTCTAATTTATTTCACATTTAACATTTAAATTAGTGCATAGCTACCTGGAATATCACTATTTAACTGAATGTATAACTTAAAGATCAAATTCTGTCTTCAACAGATTTACATAAATGCACAGAAAGGATAACATTTGCCTACCAGCATGTTATGTGGATCTCCTTAACTCAATTTACTATGGATGTCATGGTCCAAAATTAACGCACTCCAGAAGCTGAACTCGGTTTACTTACTGAGTTACCAGTTACTTCCAAATTCACAGTGTAATCCCACACCACTCTGACCAATGGAGGCTTTGCCATTCACTTAAAGGCAAGGTGGATCTGTTCCTTGGTTTGCTACTCCACCAAGTGATACTGAGCAAAATAGTACCATAGATGCTGCCTTGACATCTTTCTACTAAGGAAAAGATACGTATTTTATTCCCTGCTAAAATTGAGAGCAACATATTGATAATTTTAACTACACAAAGTTGCCAACAGAATTACGTGCCTTTTCCAACATGAATTTCTAGAATACATTTCAGCAATGATAATGGCAAATAGCCTGTAGTGTGGACCCTGCTGTTATAGTTTCTGTACCATGGCTGATGAAGCTAGCAGTGAGCATGCAAACTGTCCTATCACTTAGAAAATTGCTAGATCAAAGCAACAGAGATTCATCTTATCAAATGGGCATACACACTGGTTCTTTCCATACCTCTATCTGCTCTGCAAATAAGGATTCAATACTCTTTCTATTATACCTTTAAAATTATTTTCCTTTAAAAGGAAAATGCAAAAGCCAGAAATCATACTTTCAGGAATTTTTGTCAGTTGCAACATCACCCTGTAGTGAAATCAGCTAACAGACTGCAGCTGGGATGGGTTGCTTGGTTGTGTTTCCAGTAAATTTCAAAACATCTATCACCCATATAGAACAATATATGTAAAAGTGAAATGAATCTTCTGCGTAGATTTGGAAGATATGTCCTAAAGTGAACACCAAGTCAGATCAGCAATTCAAACTTCAAAAACATTTCACTACAAGCATGCTGCTGTTAACATGCAGCACCTACTCTGCCATATGTATGATAGCCTAAAAATTTGAAAAAGAAGTAGCAAAAATATTCATTAGGATATCTCTCAAGTGCATGTGACAGATTGTGCATAAAACTGCGATCAACATGTAGGCCCCTCTCCCCCTTCACCCTCAGCTCACATGTTATCTTCTTGCTTTCAGTTCTAGTGATGAGTTGATAATTTAATGATTCTTTCCACAAAGAATCAAAGCCATATTTTTCCTTCTCTTCTAAATCCTTCCAGCAAGCTCTGAAAACTTCCTTACATTTTTATTAACCTAGGCACCCTCAAAAACTAACCCCCCCCACCCAAACTGCAAAAAGCTAGATCTGGACCATGGGGCATCAGCACTGTACGCCCATTACTGCCAGAAATACAACGTGTTGGGTTTGCCTCACTGTGAGAGAAGTAGGAAGCCTAACACAATCATTTTGTTTCTTGGTAATCAAGAAAATAAGGTAGCATCATAATAGTGCATTCCTAACTTCGCATGATCTAGAATGACTTCTCACAAGAAGACATATAGAATAACAGAATGCAAAGAATGAAAGTAACATTTCCTTCTCCAGAATGGGCAAACTAATAATTAAAAGGGAAATTAGGTGAATCTAGAAACAAAACAAGAGCCAAGAAGTCTAAATAGTTATTACATGAAAACAGGAGAATTTGCTACCCGCTACTATGGGACAGAGTAGTCCTCATTACAAACTGTAATGAGAATCAGGCTCCAAAGAAATTGTAATATCACTATATGAAAGCCTGTAATAACTACAAAATGGGTATACACAAATGCCTACAATAAGGAATAATTTATTAAATCTAAGAAAATACACAATCTTCCTGACTACAAGATTTACTAGTTTGGGTTTAGCCTTATCAGTCTAGGTATTTAGAAGTAAACTAGAAAAAAACATCCAATACTAGTGAAGAAATGGCCAGGAGGGAAAACAGATATTCTGATACTTTATGTCTTCTCCATAGGCAGATTTACCAAATCATAGGAGGGCTATAACCTCCCTGATAATGCTGTCACTCCCAGTGTTCGGACACAGCAGTGACTGGATAGCCTCCCAATGCCATCTCCTTGCCCTAAAACTTGCAGCAGCAGCTGTTTCTGCATTCTCAGATCCTGTACATTATGTTACCTCCCAGACTCTCTCTTTGCTTCCCTATTGCAACTAGAACTGCAGTAGCTTCTCCTTAGCTGAACAAAGCAAGACAAGTTTATCACTTTCAAGAGCCAAATATCAGTGTTGATCCCTGGACTGGGTCAGGAAAGCTCACAGCCAACAGGCCAGTGGTACTTTACTGGTGTACACAGCTCAGTCTCACACAGTGGAAGGACCTCGCTATGAATAACAGCATTTCGCATACCTAAACAAAAGCAAAATAATAACAGAACTATCACACAACAGAGCATGTTTACTTTAACTGTTATGACTTAGTTCTAACTGTCTCTAAACATCACAAAAATATTTTAGTGCCACAGTATATTTAAATAAGCAAATAATTCAAAACAGATGGTTTCAGGCTGAATGGAAGTTGTATATTCCCAGAGCAAAACAGTGGCCAAGAACAGATACTCAAGGCCAGGTACAAGAAGAAGGCAAGCACATCACCATGTTTCCCAAATACACACAGGTCCCACAAGCTCCAGAATTCGCAGCCCTGAGACCTGCTGAGCCAGAAGCACATCTTTGTGGTTAACTGGTTTTTCTTCCATGACTAAACCACAGCAACTTACAACTGTTCCAACAGTAGTCACAACTTGCTGAAGTATTTAAAAACAAAACCAAAAAACAAACAAACAAAAAAACCACACTCCAGCACTGCAGGACACTCTGAATTACTAAACTCAGGGTCAGCAAACTCCTACAGCACCCAGTTTGAATCACCTCAACCCCTTGAAATTGTACCTAGACCCAGTTGTTTCAGGGATAAACACTGAAGTGTGTGCTGTCTCAGATAGGCCTCTATGTCCACATACTGCATGTTTTTCCTCCAAACTCCTCACACTGAGAAGCCATAGCCTTTTTCCTCAAACAAAACAGACCTTCACAACACCACCGAGAATGCAGATTATTATGGAACTTACATTACATTAAGAGCTGAGGTATACAACTGATTGGGACTTCACAAGGAACTTTTTTAAAGTCATAAATGTTCAAAGATACCAGAGATTGCAAATGTGATTTTGGCAGGTTTTTTTGTGTGATCTATTTTGTCTTGAGGTTTGTTTGCTTGTTTTTTAGCGTATTACTACTATTCTGGGTACTCTCCACAGCTTGTTCTCACCTGACACCAAAGAAACAGCACCGACCGCCTAAATTTGCTGGGGACAGGTTTCACCTCCGGTTCTCCAAGCCGCCGTGCCCGGCGCTGCCCTTCCTCCCGGGAGGCGGCAGCCCGTCCGTCCCTGCCCTCCCCGCGGGGCTCAGAGCCTCTAAAACTCCAAGCCGCCCATTCCCGCCCGGACAATTCGCTTTCCCGTCTCTGCAGCTGCAGAGCGGGCTGTAGGTCGGGACAGCCCGCCGAGCAGGGGGGAGGTAGGGTAACACAGACAAGAGGCTGCGCGAGGGGCTGCCCCGACCCACGCAGCCGGTACGTGGAGGAAGAAGCCGGCGGCGGCAGCGCATGCCGGGAGGCGGCGGCCCGGCCCCAGAGGCGGGGGAAGTGAGGAGGCCGGGCAGGGCCGCTTGCCCGTGGGGAGGTACCGAGGGCAGAGCGGCCCCTACCAACAGCCACCTCGCCGGGAAGCGCCGCCACCGCCCGCCCCCCCCCGCAGGAGACGGGGCAAGCTCAAACCCGAGCGCCGCGGGGCAGCCGCCGAGGGAAGCGCCCCGCCGGTCCGTTACCTGCGCGCTCCTCCCCCGCTGCCGGCGTGCGGGCGGCGCCGTCGCCTCCACAACAAAGCCCGCGAGCGGGCGGGCGCTGCGCTCCGGACGGTAGCAGAGGCGGGCGCGTGCGGCGGCCCGGGGGCGGGGCCAGGCGGCGGGGGCTCTGGAGGGGGCGCCGCCCTGCGGGCGGGAGTAGGCGGTGCAGGGCCAAGCGCTGGCAAGCGTGGCCGGGCGGGGGGCTGTGGGAACCTGAGGGGCTGGTTTGCGGGCGTCTCCCCTGCCCGCCTCTCCCCACGCAGGGAAAAGCTATGCCCTTTCTGGGGGGTTAGCAGTGGCACGCTGCCCAGGCTGGCCAGGTGGGGTGTTGCCTATTAAGGGATGTGGTGATCACAGATGCAGAGAGAAACCCTGTCAGGGCAATTAAGGAGGATGACGTAGTGGTGCACATGTACTGTTTTGGGAAGAGGCCATGTGAAAATGGGATTAAGCCCAGAAGTGCTTCAGGAAACCTGCACAGTGGGAAGGTCCCACTTTGCGGGGCGGTAGGGAGGGGTGGATGGAGAATGAGAGATGTGCAATATACAGAAAAGACTTCCAACAGGAGAATTTAATTGTATTGAGGTGAATAGATTTGGGGTTTGAATACTGTGAGACAAACTTAATAGTTTCCTAACAATAGCAGAGTTCATTTTTTCAAGAAGGTGTTATGCTATTCTGTAAACATATTTCTCTATGTAAATTATACACTCCGAGCATTTTTTTTCATGTAAATCTTTTTGTTGTGGTGACACCTTCTGCAGAAAACAAATGTAACCAACCATTTTCTTCACCTTCTGATGAACTCCAAATTCACTTTACTGTTGAACTACTGCAGCAAGTCAACCTTAATACTAGATTTGCTATTTGTATCAAAGGGAACATTGTGCAGGGAGACCTGCATCTCTGGAACAAAAAAGTAGTGATGTTTCAGCATCTGCTTTTTGGTGATACAGGACACCATGGACTTGATGATCCTGGTATATTTATTGAGCAGTAGTCTCAAAGAGCCAAACCAAGGGATCTAATGCAAATGTTAATGAAACATTGAAGTTGAGATTTTAATTACTTAAAGGTCAGCACATTCAATGTTTATTAATTTAAGGGAGTTACTCTGTATTCCCACAGCAATCTCCTCTCTGCTCCTACATAGATCAAAGAATTCAAGTTACTGTTTATTTGCTGATGCATGTGAATTATATAACTGAATTTTATAGGTGAATATTATTCCTTTTTTTGCAACTATGGTCTCAGTCTTAACACTTTATTAACACTTCTCCACAAATTTTCTATGTTTACATACTTTTCAATAGCAATAAAAACATTGTTTTTCTCTAATCTTTGTTCTAAATGACTAAAGGCTACATGTCAAGTTTGGCACCTTATTCAGTTAGCAACATTGTTGCTAAATTATCCCCAAACACTTGCAGGCACTCTGTGAAGTAACATATCAGAACAGTGTTATGACTTCATGAAAATACTTTTCCAAAGGCACTTTTATAAAGTTTTGGCTTCCAAATACTATGGTGCCTGCAATCCATTCTCAAAACAGGAAACCGCGTTTGGAAAGGTTTGACAAATGATTCCCAGAAAAGCCTGTGAGGAGAATGAAAACACTGTAATTTCAGAACCTTATGCACAAAACCCACTTGTAGGCTGCTAAAGGATCCTTCCTTCTCAAAATACTCTGCATGTAAAAATCATTAGGTTTTGTTGGTAGAAAAAAAAAGGTTCTTTCCCAGTGAATGAGGGGGACAGTTAAATTAGGGTAATCTTGTTTTTAATAGGTTTTCATTATTTTCCTTAATTCATTTTCAAGTTCTCTCCCTCAGTCTAACAGTAACCCCTGTCCAATCTGGAGAGCTGTGATCTGAGAACTCTCTTTCACAACACTATCTGAAACAAATTGTCTCTGACTGCACAGTTTTCTGCCTGCCAGTTTTTCCACAGTTTTTCTGTATGAAATAAATAATGGCATTTTAATAAAAATATAAAATATATTTTGTCTTTTATTTATTTTTTTTCCCACTTACTATTAGATTTAGTCTGACTTTGTGAATTCTGTCCATCAGAATGCTGGAATATATTTTTTCCTATCTACTTTAGGTATTTCCACCTGCACTTTCATAGCAGTCAATTATGCCTTTGTTCACAATGGAGTTTCTTTTCAACGTTTTTCATGTCCCTTGAGGAAAAGATATGGTATTATTATAACAAACCCAGATTTCTCTTGTAGCCCAAAGGTACCTTTCCAGGACTGGAGGGTGAGGAAAACCAGCTTGAATCCTCTTCAACTCTACTGTGCTACATCCTAGAGTCAGGGACTCCTGATTTTAGCGCAACTCCTCTGGTGTGCCTAGAATTCACTGTGCCTAGTATTTTAGCTTAAAGTCACTACCTCAGAGGCTTTAAATGAACATCTGGAAGACTCTCTCTTACCAAATGAAAATGTATATAGATAGCAGACTGCCATTAAATACCTATCAGACATGGAAAACAGTGCAAAAATATACTGTTCAGACTTAAGAAACAGATCAAACTTAATATTTCTTAAGAAACAGAGAAAGAACTAGGTACCAACACTTGCCTTTGGTAGCTGTGCTACAGGAATAGATAAATGCACCTAGTTACAAATTATCTGTGCTTTGAGTTTAGCATAAGCTGATGTCCTTGTAAGGCACCAGCAATCTCCCTTTTTTTCAAGGGAGAGAAGTTAAGAAACAAGGATGTAAAAACTACCTTTATTTTCCTTCTCTTGAAGACGTGCCAGAAAATCTAGGCTCCTTGTTCTATTTCAAGATGCTCAAGATCACACAAGGTATTCAGAATTGCTTTGAAGATAACGTGAAGGATTTCTGATTCAAAATGAATATCCTCATCTGTGTTAACACTGTAGGGCTGTTAACAAGAAAGAAAAAAGGAAATAAATTATCCTTGTGACAGGTTAAACAGTCTAGCATCATATTCAAGAGCCATTTCCTTGAGTCTATCATCTTAACTCTAATAAATGGGGTAAGAAAAATCAGCAATACTAGAGGCTATGGGCTACATGCAAAAGGAGGAAATAGAGAAGAGTATGAGGAACCACAGTACTATTCAGATTTAGGGAGAGGGGAAGTAATGGAGACAAGGAAAAAGTCTTTGCAGCTCTCTTGGTAACCCAGTGGTTTGACTAGTAGAGCAGTGTCAGGGTTACAGCAGGGAAAAGACTGTCTGCAATACTGCATTCACTCCCAACTTTTGCAGGCTGCATATCCATAGAAACATTCAGGTATTCAGTTGTTGATTAAGTGCTTAAGCTGTAGTTTATTAACCTGAGTGCCATGTTGAATCTGGCTCTAAGTCAAAAATATTATGTGTGTACTAGTAAACATAAAGGATCTATGGCCATTCTCTGACCCTGAGAATAAATGTCCGTCTGTGCTCTGTAGCCATATGGTTGAACTGTCTTCAATGGTGCTGTCTCTGGGGATGAGCCCATGCTGTCCCTCATGTTGTCCCCTGATGTCTTCTGGAAAAGCACAGTTTGGCCTTGGCAAAAACCATGTTGGAGACTGTCAGCAATGGCACTGACTGTGTCCCAGTGCTTGAGGCTATGCCTTGGCACTGTTTTGTTTACTAAAATGGGCCAATAGGTTTGTGCAACACATACAATAGCCACTCTCCAAAGGACAAAATACCCATGTGTCCCTTGAACACCAAAAAGCTGGAACCAACGTCTGAAAGTTTTAAAAGAACAACATGCTTGAGAATGACAGCCAGTGAGCCAAACGGCACCACTTCCTAGAAGTGGAGCACCAGGGGATCTGCGGGTGGTAGTAAGGTCCCAGCAGCAGTGGGGAGCAGGACCGCAAGTGTGTGCTGTACGGCACCACCCCGAACCGAGGAGTGAACGGCACAAGCCTGCGGAGGTGACAGGCCGCCAAAGCCTTGCCCACCCGCCCCAGCAGGGGTGCTCCCAGCACCGACCGCCCCAACTCTGCCCGAAAGAGAGAGGCTGCCGGTTTCCCGGCTGCAAGCAGTCAGAGAGCCCTTTACCCTCTGCGATCGCCATCAGCTGCGAGCTGGGCCCCATCCGGGGCCACCCTCTGTCCGCCGGCTACTAAAGGCCACTGCGCGACCGCGCGTTTTCCTTTAACGCGGGGTCCCAGCCTGCCCCGCCCGGCCTTGCCGCGGCCCCCGCCCCACAGATAAGCGTGGCTCCCGCCTCCCCCCAGCTCTTCCCCACCCGCCCTGCGCGGAATCGATCTCGTCTCGGCAGCCGCTCTCCAGGCGCCAGCTTCCTCTCGCCGCCCGAGAATGGCTCGGCAGCCCGGCAGCTTTCTGCAGGAGGCCTCTCACCAAGTCGTCGCTGGAGGCTCGGCAGGTAAGTGGTCGCGTTCCTCTGGGGCGGGGAAGGTCTGCCCGTCCCCGCCGGGGTTCCGCCGCCCCCTCGCCGTTCTCCTCAAGCGCAGGAGCGGCGGCAGGGAATGGCCTGGCTCGGCGGCGGCTCCTCCCCCGCCGGGCGGCGCGGGCGGGCCCCAAAGGCGATTCGGGGGTCCCGGGGGCGGGAGCGGTGGGGCCGGGGCGGTAACTTGCGTAACGGTGCTCGGCCCCCCGGAAGGGTGAGGGGGCCCGTCCGCGGGTCTGCGGTGTATCTCCCTTAAACACACCCTGCAGCCCCTCGGGTGATAAGGCTGGTAGACGGGCCCCCTTCAACGGTAACAGCTGTCGGTGTCCCCTCGGAAGCCTCTCTGGTGGGTGGCTGCTGGTGTTTTCTTGCTTGAGGTGGAACCAGTGCACAAATGGAAAACAGTACACAAATATACTGTTCAGATATAAGAAACAGATCAAACTTAATATTTCTTAGGAAACAGAGAAAGAGCTAGGTACCAACACTTTACAAGTGTACTGTCTATGAGCCTGTGCAATCCGCTAGTGGGGCAACAGAAAATGTTCTCCTTCACGAAGGTGTTCCCTCTGCTGCTCTCCGTTGCTGCCTTATAGAGAAACCCACGAAGGGCTAGAGTGGAAATGTATGTTCAAGTTTGTCAATACTTTTAGGAATGATGAGGCTACTAATTCATCCCAATATTTGACTGTAAACGTCAAACCACCCACATCTGCCTTGGAATGAAAACACTGCTAGTTGATTTCTTCAGTTTGTTTTCCCTAAATTGGAAACAATCTGAAATGTTTATATCATCCTGCCTTGCAGGGAGTATTTACACACTATCTTGCTTTTTTTTAGTGTATATGTGTGAATCCTGTTAGCATTTCAACTATGTAGTGTGTTATTAAGTGTCCTTTTGGGGGGTCAAAATTCTGTTCGCTGTGTTACATTTTAATTGAAGGAGGAAAGCTGCATGGTAATACAACTGTGTCTTACATAATGCTTTGGCACAAGCAAAATTCTCCTGTGGGTGAGTATTGCGTGGCTGTGCCACTGCATGTAAGCTGGGGCTCTGTTCCCTCTAATTCCCCTGCTGCTCCTAAATCCACTTTTATACATTCCTGCCACCAACACACATTTGAGCGCTTCCTTTTTATGCTCATGACTCTGCCTGTCCTCTGTTTTCAGCTTTCTGTTTTGACAGAGGGAGATGTCACAGCAGAAGTGGAGAGGTCTGCTGTCCTGGCCCTTCAGTGTATTGTGTGACTGTGTTTATGTAGCTCTCCTGCAACCTTGGAAATCCTAAAGCTTTTTAAGATTCTGCTTGGTACCACTCCCCATGGTCCTTAGGAGAGAAAGAAAAGGTTTAATTTTACTAGGCCTGTTGAAGGCCATTTGTACCTGAAGGGATACTGAGGTGTTTTACAAGATAACAGGTTCATCTGTCAATAACAGTGGGCCTGTGCCTTACTGATTCAGATTGATCAAACTCAGTATCTTCCCCTCCTTTGGCAGTAGCATGTTTTCTTTACAGGGTCTCTTTGTTGACTGAAGCACAGACAGTTTTGCTAACAGACCAGAGGGAAAGTTGTCTTTTAAACAGAGTTTTACGGAAGGATTAGAATTGGAAAATGAGTGTGTTTGAGACTGGCGTAGGGAAAAGAAAGCATGAAAACTATTTGCTGATCTGGTAGGCATAAATGTTAAGGTGAAAGTATTCTCAGTTCCAGGAGACAACTGATCTGTACCTAACACTTTTTTAAGGTATAACATGGGAAACCTGCTGAATCTAGTCTAGAAACATACTGTTAACAGATGCTTGTATCCTTTTGCTTAGTCTCCTGGCAGGCAGGTTCCTTAGCTCTATCACTAGCCTTAAACCTGTACAGAAATTGCTACTCATTGGTTTTGAAATAAACCAGTAGCAACTGCTGTCTAGGTCTGAACAACAGTAAAATTGTACCAGAGAGACTGGTAAGCTTATGGCTCAAAGTGGGAGTTCTAAGGTATGAGAGAGAAATGGATGAAACTTGAAAACTTGATTGATAGACGCTTAAAACTCAATGGTGTTTTTCTTGGTGATTTATAGAGAAGATAGAAGAGGAAGACTGTACCTTTGAGGTCTTCAGTTACGTTAAATTTCTCAGGCAAGTGTGAATCCTACATGGAAAAGGTAGAAGCAGGAAGGAAAGGATGAAGGTCATTTGTTGTAGAGAGTGTACTTAGTATTTCATCCTAGTGAGGGATTTGATTGCCTGAACTTAGTTTTCCAGCATCATTTTAGACACTATATTGCTTTTGGCTGCCTCTTCAGAAAAATGTAAGGGTTTTGTAGGTACTTTGTCATGTTTAGTGGCCTCATGGGAATGTCGCAGGTATTTTAGCCTGCCTTTGCTACCTGTACCGCAGCCTGGTATTTAGAAGAAAACTGGAAAAAAAATCATTGAGGTGAACTAATGCTTAGATTTTTAAGAAGTTCTGATCACCTTAACTCACACAATAAAGCACAAGGAGTGTATGATGCTGTTCATAAGAAAGGTGCTGTAAGTTGGTGTCATTGTCAAAACAATGACAGGAAAGCAGTGAGGTTGTTGGAGAATGAACTGCAGAGCAGAATAGGTGTAATTGAAGGTTCAGAAATATTGGCTGCGTAAGTAAAATGAGAGGTTATTTAGCATCTGAATGTCTGATGCTAAAGGATCTGGTAAGAAGTGGTTCTGCTGGGTCGAGTGGAAAATGATTAGAGATAAGCCTAAGCTGTCAGAACAGGAAGAAAAGGATTTTTGAAGCTTTATTGGAAGATGACAGGACTTGTTCATGGACTTAGGAAGCATAAAGAAAAAAAACAAGCATGACCCCTAGTCTATAGGGCTGATAAAATGGAAGATACTGGCATGCTGAAGGATGGAGAAATGAAAGTATTCCGTGCTGTAAATAAAAAGATAAAAATAAAAAGATTCCAACATACCATTGGCTGTTTGAGGCATTTTCAAGTCAAACTTGAATGGCTCTCTGGTGTCATTGAACTGCCTGTTTTGTGTCTGTGGCAAGGGGTGCATCTCCTTCCATGTGGCTTGTAATTTGAGAGTGAACTCAATTGTAAACATGAACAAATTGTTACACAGTCTTGGCTTATGTTCTTTTCCACTGGCATTCATTTTACTTCTGTCTTTCAGATTCCTGAATGGAGATTAATAGCATAATTGAAAATACTCGGTTTGGTTTACTTGCCTGGGTATATGACAATAGGGACAGGACTCTAGTTGAAATGTAATTGGGATACTTCATTGGTAAGTTTGGTCACTTTTAGCACAGTGAGCTGCAGGCATGCTCCTTTTCTCTAGTGGTTAATTAGTAAACTAAAGCATGTGTGGAATTTATAGAAAAAATAAACAGAAAACAAACTCTCTAGACTCTAAGAACCACTGTGAAAATATCAACTTGAGAATCTCTAATTTCCCTAGATTTATAAAAATTCTTCAAAAGTCTATTTGAGAAGTCCATTCAATGCAGAGTTCAACTCACAGGAAGAATTGTTTCTCTGATTCACAAGGATCAGAAAATCCTTGTTTTATCTGCCTGTATGGAAAAGGCAGAAATTAAAATAATAGTGTTGCATACAAAGTGAATGGAGAGTTCTTTCCTCATAGAGAGGAATTGAATACTGCAAAGTTTGTGTGATACTCAGGTTGATTTGCCAGGGTATCCTTGTAATGAGTCTTGAGTCATATTCAATGATGAAGTGCAAATGTCATCATAAGCAGTTGCCCAGATGACTTTTGGCTGAGTTAAGGGAAGTGACTGAATATAGTTACCCTGAAGATTTTAGGTTGCTGCTACTCAGTATAGGTGTGTTCTTGTTTTTTTTTTAATAACAAAAAGCTGCAGATGGAGACAACTACCTAAAACCACAGGTAAGATAGATATAATTTCATTTGTATTTAATTTGCATGTTCACCTCTCTTGCTTCCATACACTTGCAAATAAATAACATATAATAATTTTTAATTTTGAAGTTAAAAATTTGAATAATTTAATATGTACAGTAGGTCATAAATACAAAATGTCTTTTTTTTTCAGATCTGTACTATTGAACTGATCTATAAGTACTTTCTTGCTGTAATTCAGCATGTTTCATTTCCTAATTCATTTTAATAAATGAAAATGAACTATTTGCCCTCTCTTATTGAGAAATGAATATGGGGAAATGAGAATAATATTGTCTTTTTTTTTTTTTTTTAATTCTTTGTATGAATAACTGGGGCTAGTCTTTTTTTCCCCATTCTTCATATTTTTGTGAAAGAGCAGGATTTCTGCCTGTTTGGACTTCTTGACTTCATTTTTTTTTTTTTTTTTTAAAAGACCTAAGTTTCCAGCTGCCTTGAAATCTAATAGGATTTGGGAGTCTAATTCTCTTAAGCTCTTTTGAAAGTCCAAACCTTTTCTTTTGAGAGGTGTTTTATTTCTGGAGTAGACAAAGTTGATCATCCTAGATAGCAGTAACTCCTTTGAACCAGATTTATAAGCAGAAAAGCAAATCGTTGGAGTAAGACTATAGGATGCAAATACAGTAATAAAAAAGTGTTTGGTCTTCCTAACACTATAGACATTAGGCAGACAAACGTCATTACAATGGATGATTGCCAGCATGTTCTGTGAAGCACCTTAGGTTATTTGATCCCTATGAATGGAATAGGGGAGTGTGACAGATGTACAGGAAGCACTTTAAACAGCAGGAAATTTATCTAATTCTCCTGTTTTCTTTTTTTTTTTTTTTTTCACCCTAGGAGTTTAATTTGTTTTATTTTGCTGACATTTTTCTGGGAATTAAAGTTTTCTTAGCTGATTTTTTTTTTTTTTTTTTAAGCCATGCAATTGTCATTCACATGTTACTAAAATAATCACTTAATACTTAGAGGTAATTTAAACAAGCTAAATACTTAGCTAAACCTTGTAACTATCTTGACTTGAAACCATAGTATTTTCAAGTGCTTAAACCTTCTTCTTCTGCAGGCTGAAATATTGTCTAAGACCGCAGTACATGCTCATTATCTCTCACTGCCTGTATTTGGCATTTCAGATGTTAACAAATACCGTTCATGTTAAAAAGCAAAGTGTGCAAAGCAGTCAAATAGTATTAGTTTCAAGGAAGCATCCTACAAGTTAAAGTACTCTGGAGGGATGCACTCGCTTCTACCAGTGAAGCCAATTTTCTCTGCTAGGCTAGAGAAATTGATAGTGTGTTATCTGGTGTTGAACTTAAAACTTTAGAAAGGAGTTGCTTGGTTGGCGATATGGTGAGGAGAACTTTTGATGAAGGGAAGACCAAAAGAAGGTTTTAAGTGTTTGTAAGCTGAGATGTCAGATATCCTGAACCTCCTCAAGTATGTTCTGAAGAATCCAGAGGACATAGGAACAGTCAGGAAGTTAAGAGTTGGAAAGATTTCTGTTTCTGCTCAGAAAACCATCCCCCCACACTGTGTTTGATTAAGCATGCTGACAAGAAAATGTGAAAAACTTTTGCAAAGTCTATGCAACCCCTATTGCTTTCATCATTATACATCTCAGAGAGGGAATACAGTATTCAGGACAGTTTGTGACTTTGGTGTGTCCCTGGAAATGAGGAACAGCCACTGGGGAAGGTCACAGAAACTGATGCTAGTTTTGAAGTCAGTATGGTTGAATTGCTGACTTTGGTCTCCTTGGTACTTAAAACCCAAGTAAAGTCATAGTTTTTATCCCATGGGAAGGTACCTCCATGCTGCAGACCAGTGCAGTGACCAGCTTACTGAGGGTATGCAGAATGCCATGTTGTGAACCAGTTGCTGTTACATTGTGAACTTTCCCCACTGGAAATTTTTAAGAGTATCTTCCCACCTACTAGAGCATTTCGAACTTTACTTCTGTAAGTAGCATTTTTAAGTATCTGAGCCTTGCCTTTTCTACTGTCTAATACTAAAATTTCACCCCTGAATCTGGAAGATTGAACTGTTTGCTTCATATACATCTTCATTAATTAAAAGTGTTGTGGAGTTGCCTCAGAAAATCTTGTTTAAGATGGAAACTAATGAAAACCTCATGGGCTTTCATATACTGTGCTGAATATGCAAAGCTGGCAGCTAGCAAAATTTCTATAAATTTTCAGACAGTTAAGTAATTGGAAGAAACTCTCTTTGCAAAAGAATTTTTATTTAAATGGAACAAAGGAAAAACCTCTGCATGTAGTGTTTAGGGTGAACTAATATGGTTCCAACAGGTCATTGCAGTGTACTAACAAGTTATGAACAATGATTTGGAACTGTTAAATGCATTTCAAGTGATATACTTTTAAAATGTAATAATTTTTATATGAGAGTTGAGATATGAAGAAGTAATCCTTACGTGTGTGTATAACAGTGACAAAACCAAACTATCGAACTAAGACTTTTCATAATGTTTAACATGTCATGACACCTGTTGTATGCTTAGTACTTTCTGTAGAAACTGGGACCTCAAAAAGTATAATTTTTTTGTCTGTGGACTTGGAAATTGTCAATAACAAACTGCTTATTGAACATGGGGCTGAATTTCAAACAAAGCTAGTGTTGCCCTGCTCTGATACTCACTGGTGGTTTGAACATCCCACAGCAATGTCATGAGTCCCATTCTTTGTTCCAGGAGAAACAATGGGGAAAGCTAGTAGCTTGCTGAGGTTTTAGTCTGACAATGGGGACAAAATGGGGACAAAACTTCCTATGCACAGAATCCTCTATGGGTGTGTGATAAGACACTTATCCTTAAGATTTTGTACGTATAGTGAGCCTGAGGATTTTGAGAAAGGTTCAGCACTTTGTTGTTTTTATTGTAATAAGTCTTAAAAAAAAAATTCCTGACAAAATGACCAACCCAAAGCCTCAGAAACTAAGTAGTGAAGTTATTGATATTCCTTTGCTCTGTTTCCCACAAGATGGCAGTGTAATCCTACAATAAGATGTGAAATATGGGTGGAAGATGAATAAAAATGTACATTGAAGCTGTTGTAGGTAAGAAGATTAGCATGTGCCATTTTGGTTGACAATATGTGAAAGCAAGGCTTAAAGACATAAAACAAATATTGACCAATAAATGCTGGTTTCATATATGTACTGCAAAACCAATGACACTAAATTTGACTTCACCTGAATTGACCACAAAAATTCTAAACTGTGATATATCCTTGGTAAAGGTCAAAAGATATTGCTAAGGCTAAGACACTACACATAAATCAGAAAACTTGGGATAAACTTTTGGCCCAGTGGAATCAATGTGCAACTAGTTACTGACTTCCACAGATTGAGGAATTTTATGTAGTATTGCAGAAATCTCTTCAAAACTCTCAATGCTCATCTGTAAACAAAGTGAAGATGGGCTGTATTACAGGCTGCTGTAAGCTTGTGTTCACTTGTTTCAAGTATTGGCAGGAATGACAGCTGCAGCAAAGAATGAAAGCTTAAAGATATGTACTTCTTCAGAACAAACACTAGATATGATGTTGTCAGGTTTCCAAGTTAAAGAATATTATGGGATAGTGTGCATTATACATGTAAAAGTAAATAGGTAGTCAAAATAATTAATACTGGAGCATGTCTGTTGTGAAGTTTATATGCAAAAAATGCTTTGTCTGCAGAGGCAGTTCTGAGGAGTTGATACACTGTTGCGAGCAAAGATTTTATTGGGGTAAAGAACAATTTTTCTTTACAGTGTTTGTTTTGTCAGTTGTGCTTAGTGATGGATGTTAGTGTTTGATTACATTAAATTTTCATAACACAAGGGCTAGTTATGTAATAAAAAAATTCTAATGTATAGAAACAAAGCATGCCTTATAATTACAATGTATGTGTTTCTGTGGCAGTGTTCTAGAAAGGAAAAAGAAAACTGGTACTGGTTATTTCTGTGCAGAAAATCTGGGTGTTTTGCCTGTTAAGTGATATTACAAATTTTTCCTTAATTGTAGCTCGGTGCCTGACATTACTGTGGATGTTCTTCTTATGCTTGTAAACATTATGCTTGTTACTTTTCTATTTCAATGTAGAACAGTGTGAGACACTCAAAATCGTACCACTGAGACTGGAAGAACTTGTCTGTTACTACAGGATTAATTCTGTCAAAATTCTTCCTGAAAAATCGGTGTATTAACCTAAACTCCTCAGACTGCCCTAAGTATTATGATTAGGGTTGATGTGAATTAAAAGAACTAAAAGAACTAAAGACAAGTAGGAAAAACTCCACCTTTTCAGATATTGTTGTGACTCCTAGAACTTGGAAGTGTTTAAAATTAGTATTGCAATTAATTGAGAGAACTGACACTAGTTCATTATAGGTGTGCTTCTAAGTATTTTCAAGTATCATCTGTGCCTTTATTAGAGAAAGCTTTAAATCGGCTCAACATCAACTGCAGTTGAAAATGTGTAATTTTTTTTTTCTCCTCTTAGGGGATGGATTGGCACTTGCTGCCTATGGAAACAATCACTGGTCCTGTTGATGCATAAAATAAATCAATAGCTTTTTTATAATTGGAAACTATCACTCTGCTTAATTATCATTTGTGCAAGTGTTATACATCAGTCATAAAACAGTAGTTTCTGTGCTGAAAGTCTGTAGTACAGGTCAACTGCTTTGTTGTGTTGAAAGCTGACAGCGAAATAGTTGCAGGACGAGTACCTGCCATTTTTGCTACAGCGTGTCTTGTCCTAGGAGCCCATTACAACTAGGTATAATTTCACCAACATCTGAAGCATCTAAGAATTTAATCATCTATAGTAGTGAATTTCTGATGAGAAAATATGGTCATATGTGAGAAAGTTGTAAAATTCCCACCCATGCAGCAGGAGAGAAAACATAGGAGTAATTTGCCTTTAGGTCTACTTTTCAGTCATTGAACTACACTGCTAACAGCTGCTTTTGTGTTGGCATAGTGTGTGTGTGTTGTGTGTGGGTTTTCCTTTTTCCTACCCCCGCTCCCGCCTCACCTCTGGATCCTTTTCAGTCTGCCAATTTTTGGCAGGAAACAGTTTCTGGGTTATCTTTCAGCCTTTAGTCAATGGATCATCTCCCAGTTCAGGGTGTTACCCTTGTTTCTTGGGCTTTTTGCTGTTTTTATTACACTGAAGTTTGTTGATGTATAGCTGTTGTCCCCAAAGAGCAACAGTCTCAAAAGCAAAATGAGTCCTTAGTAGTATTTTCAGTTTGATAGAATTATTTATGCTATTTATTGCACTTCCTGTTAGAGCTAATTCTTGCAGCAGAGTTAAGTTTTATTTATTTTTCCATTATCATAACTTCTTAATATTTGGAGGCTTAATTTTCAAAATGAGTACATATTTTGAATGTATAGTAAATATTGCTCAACTTTTTTTCAGCTGATTCCAGATGGCATGCTGAACTTGGTAAAACATGAGGGCATGGTTAAAAAAAAAAAGGTTCTACCATAAACATAGAACACAAATTTAACTCTTTATTACGGGTTGTACAATATTTGATGTGTCTTCCATCTTGTGGAGCTATGTGATTTAGTTTCAAAACTTGAAAGTTTGATTAAAACTTGAGTTTAAAAAAATATTATTGTTAATGTTGTGGCATAAAAGCTTGAAATTAATTATAAAGGCTTGAAGAACCTAAAAACTGAATAAAATCTAAAGACAGCTCTCTGCTTTTAGATGAATTTGGGATCTGAGCTGTGAGGGTTGTGAATGCTCAAGGTTGGTGATGGTACGCCAGCCTTTTTTAGGCTGGTTATATATATGCTCTGTACAGGTTTGTTTGCAATGCTGCCTGCCATGGGATGGTATATACATATGCTTAAATTAACCTCACGGTTATGAGTAGAGAACAAAGCACTGGGCTGCTTATAGATTGCTAGAAGGATTTGTTTTTCAAAATGGTCTTATTATAGATGCCGACAAGTGTCAGTGTGATCATTTCCAAGTTTGTGGTTACAGAGCCAAAGCAGTGGGACTTGTAAGAAAATACTCAGTTGTATGGATGCAAGCTTCATTTGCTTCTCCCAAATGGGATTAAGATTCTCAATGGGATTGGGGCTGCTGAATTATGCAGAAGAAACATGACTGCCATTTATTTGTTATACTTGTTAGTAAAAATTTTACATAACAAAACTGTGGGTAACAAGGCAGTCCTTGCTTAATACAGCCTCTACTGTGTTTTTTCTAAGCAGTGAAGAAAATTAGTATTAAGATGAAATATGCTTTGTATGACATATTCTTCCTTAGTGCGAAGTATGATGATGGCTATCCTAGATGATAAAAAGGAAAAAAATCAAGCTTTTCTGCTGATTTGTCAGCAAACTTTTCTCCTTTCTGTAAAGTTATACTTTGTAATACGATAAGGAATATAGCTATATTGACAAGACATTTCTAAAAGGAAGGAAGAAAGCATATGGGCTTTCTGTGAATATAAAACAATGAATATTGTTAGAGACTAGAATAAATGGAAAGAAATGTCTTAGAGTATGAAACTCTTCTAAGTTAATGCCCATGAAGTTTAAATTAGTTCAGACTTTTCTTATTAGAATAAATGTTTCCTTTAAAAAAAGCAAGATAATCATAATCAAGACTAAATTTGTTCTGTTATTTATTTTCAAAATGATTGTACATGTTTAGCAGACTTTTGATTTAAACCCCTAGGGATATATTGGAGACAGATGTTTAGATGACCTCATTCTTAAAGTAAAGTTATATTTGGACACTAGATTAAATTTTCCTTAAAATCTTTCCTTATATGTTAGATTGTGGAGGGGTGCAGAAAGTATTGAAAGATTTATGTTGAAAAGGTACTGCTTTATTTTTAAAATAAGTTCTTAGTGTTCAGTAGATTTTATTTCAGGGGACCCTCAAAAGCACAAAATGTCTGATTATGAAATGATACGTTTACAAATGAAAATATTGTTTCTTACTGGAGAGCTAAATGGGAAACAGATTTCTTTAGAAGTTCCTTGAATTCAAAAGCAAATTTACCATGTCATTTATACCTTCCCCCAAAACTTGTTAAATATTGTGGTAAAACTTAAAATGTAGTATCAGTACAAGACTGCATTATAGGACATAACAGTAGCTAGTATTTTTACTATGTTCTGGTTTTGAACAAGTAATAGTTTCTCTCAAGCTGCAGTTAATATCATAGAGTGGATGGCTGTGATGGTTTCATATGTGACAATGAACAACATTTTGGAAAGTCTTCAATATTTCATCAAGTCATAATTATCCAAATTGACCTGTTGAAAATGTAGTGATTGATGGATTAAAAAATAATTCTCTTCAGTCTTTTAAAGTTCATGTAGGCTTTTAATGTGTTTAGTTATATAAACAAGTTACTGAGTTGCTGGAATTCTGCCTTTTGTAATTGTAACTGAAGTGTTGCACTAACAGATGTATAGCTATCCTTGTTACTGCTAAGTATCTTTTTCCTAATTACTAATTTACTGTCAGAATAATAATTTCTTTGTAGGCTGATGCAAAGTTTGCACTAAAACACTAGTTGGATGCTTGGCACTTGGACTGCAAATACCCTGTGCCCATTTGTGATATAGGTTGATGTAGCCAGCAGAGCTGGAAATATGTTCTGTGCTGAGCAGACCTTGTTAGGTTGAGGTAGCAGATGTAGCATTTTTGAGTAATCTCATTGAGGTCTGCTGGGTTAGAACTGGAGTAGCCCCCTCCTGGAAAAAAAACCTCAACTGCTTTGCAGTATTGGGAACCTTTTCTTTCATGTAAGAGTAGATATTGGGCCAACACTGGCATAAAGGTCATATCTCTATTTCACAAAGGGAGTGAAAGGAAGATATTTCATCCTCTTCCTGAGAAAGGAGCTTTCATTCTGTCTAGCTCTTCTAGGGCTTGTTGCTATTAGGTGAATGTTAATAGACAGGTGTATATTAGGCAGGGTCAATAACTGTTTTGCACAGATCTTATAAAAACCTAGTGAGTGAATGTGTTACCTATGTGATCCCATTTACTGTAAGCAGAAATTATTTGAAGTTTTTCCTTCCTGAATCAAATAAATGGAAAAGTTTATTCTGAAAATGAATGGAAATTAACACTGTTTTGCATAAAAACAGGATGACACCTGCTAATCATACATGAACTAAAAGTAATGTACCTCCTTGTTGAAGTGGTATACAAAAGGCCCTCCTTTTTATATTTATATGCATATGAATTCAATCTATGTTTATAGACCTGGAAAATCTGTAAAATGTATAATATACCTTACATTGAACTTTGATATTTTTTTCTGTAATATTGTACTTATCTGAAATTCAAATATTTTTGGCAGTTAAATAATAAACAGAAAAAAATGTGTAAACCCTAAGCAAAAGTAGCTTTTGAAAACAATTAGGGAAAAATTATTTTAAACTAAAGTTTATATGAATGCAAGTATCGTCTGAAGACTTCTGAGAAGCAAAAAGTAGTCACAGAATTGGAGCAGATAGCACTTAAACATCCACTAAAAATGTCACTTGTAAAAATTCTTGGTATGAAGAGAAGGGGCAGTGTAGAATGAACTTCCAAAAATTTGTTGATAAAGCACGTTTGTAGTGTTGTGATTAGATACTGTCTACACACAAATATTTTCTACAATCAGAAATGTTCTTTAAAAGTGTTGCAAGAATATTGATCAGTTGATACATAACTTGTAATTGAACTATTCATTTACTTAGTCTTGCAACCCTGGAGTAAATGCTTGGAATCGAGCTGAAGTAACTTGTGCAATAACTCTTATGCTCATGTAGTATGATCTTACCTTTCATTATATGATAGCCTTTTCCTTTTTCTCCATATTAATGTGTACTTCAGTGTAGACCTCTCTGGTGCCTAAGGATAGACACCTGCAAGTAAAGTAGACATGTTTACTGGGATGTCATGAATGTTTTATCATAATCATGGGAGGGAAGCGGAAGGGATAGTTTTAACTGCCCTAATCGTGATTTATTAAAAAAAAAAAAAATCTCCCTGCCTATAGTCCTTTATATCCTTATCTATACATCTTCCAACTGTTTTCAAGAAGTAGAGGAGACCCTAAAGACTGAATGTTACTCTGTTACTCAGAGCTCAGAGCTGTGTGCATTCTGTGCACTGAATGGGGGTAGCGTGCTACACGGAAAACCACTATGGTCAAGTAGAGCTAGTATCAAAAATATTACCTCCTCAGTATTAAACTTTTTTTATGTGTAGTCTTAATCTTTGTTTCTTGCATTTTAATTAATCTCTAATTTCACCTAGAACCTTAATTGAAAAACCTGCAAAGAATTGAAAAGCTTTGATAGAAGAGTCAGTATCCTATACACTCCTTTTTCAGGGACATCCATAGGGCTGGAACCTTATTTAGTGTAATTGGAATTAGGGGTAGCTTTGTCTTTGTTGTGACTGCAAACTCTATGGTCAGGAAATTAAATTCAGACTGAGAAACAAGTAATTGTGTTACATTTTGTATGATGGTTGAACTGTTTGTAGAACTTGAACATATAAAATATGTTTGTTAATTGTTTTGTAAACCTTTCAGTATTCATGTTTGTAGTATAAATAGTTTTGACTATGGATGAGATATAGACTGCCTGCATTCTGCATAAGCAAAAACTGGGTGCCTCTGGCTTATTGAACAATTCATAACAGATCTAGGATATTCATGAGAAGACTGAAAGAACTGGGACTCTCCTTGGCTTAGCTTGTAGCTCAGGAAATCAAGGAATCATGAAAATTCTCTTTTCTAAGTGTTGTTCTTTGTTTGTTTGTTTGTGTTTTGTTTGTTTGTTTGTTTTCCACCAGTCTACCAAAGTGTCATTCCTCAGTTTTAGGGAAACTGGAGATACCTGAATCACGAGACTAACCAGTACCTATATTCCACTGAAATAAATGGAAATTACTCTTTTCTTGAATCTCTTCTGAATTGTACTAGATCTGGTATCCTGTGGTGTCCAACATGTCAACATACTCCTGACAACAACTGACCTGTTGTTGACTTATTTCACTGGCTGTGGGCTTGGGTGCTCTGAAATCTCCAGCTGAAGTCAGGCAGCAACTTTCTAGGCATTGCAGTGCTTAGGCTGATGCCCCTAACGTATGTAGGCAAATAACTTGAAAAATATTTTTTTCTATTTTGAGTGTCTTAAAACTGGGCACCTCAAAACATATATCAAGTATTTCAATAAAACAGATCTTATTTTTAATGACAACTCACTGAAGTCTGCAGGAATAGACTGGGGACTAGTCAAGTAAGCTATCTGGTAAGACAGGCTGGTAAAGGGTTCCTGTCTGAGTGACTTTGGAAGCTTTTCTTAGTGAAAATACACCAATTCATTAAAAATCATACTGAAGAAAAAAGCTATAATCATACTGGTGGAAATTGTTTTGCCTTAACTTTAAGCAAAAATTTTAAAATATCATTGTCAGGTGCTGCTTGTAGGAAATTTTTTTAAACTGAAAGAATATTCACTTAACACGAAGGCAGTTAAAAATGTTACTTTGCTAACTATTTTTAAATAACCTTGAAAAATACTGAATTCCAAAATATAAACTTTATCACAAAAAATTACTTTTGTTGTAACTATTGTGGAATGGAGACTAATTACAGCAATTAAGGACAAACAGTGTATAATTCATATGTAAGTTGAAAGCTTCAGTCTTCCGCACAATGTTATAAAAACCAGAAAGAGTAACTAATGGACTAGACAGAACCTGGACTAGTCCGTATGAATTTCAAAGTTGTTCCATCTTTGAGAACAGGTTGGACCAGATGGCCACCAAAGATCCTATATCAAGTAAGTTACTGATTCTAACTATATTAGAAATGCTATTAAAAAAATACTTACAAATCTCAGACAATTTCTTAAGTTATGACTTTGTGAAATCCTGTACAAGATGTGAATTTTTATCCCATCTGCATTTGGACATTAGGCTAAAATATTGGAAAATTTGCTATCATTTAAAAAAAATTCTTGTAAGAAATGGCTTTTGTGGTAGCTAATTAACTATATTTATTTTATAGTTTACATTTTTGGTTTCTATATGTGGTGGAAAAAAAGATTTTTGTAATAGGCTGTAGACCTCAGAGCTGAAAAATCTAGCCAGCTCTGAATTGGTAAAATACTTCTAAAATATGCAACCTATTGTCTGGTCCTCGTGGATGAGGTGTATTGTGCTTAGTGTTAATAGCTGTGTGGCACACAGAAGAGCACCATCAACCCATTTTGGAAAACTGATAACCCTGGAGGCTTGTATAAAACTGTTTTCCATCCAACAAATTCAAACCTTTGCAGGGAAGGAGGAGAGGAATTGTTCTACAACTTTTATTCTCAAACTTAAATATAAGTATTTTACTTCCCTTACCCCAAGTTATGTTGTAAAGTCCCATTGACACTGTCCGTATTTCAGACCTGGCTTCACTGACCTTTTACCTAAGGGTTTGGGGTGCCTATCTGGAAATATTTTCCTATTTGAAACAAGTCTGCTGAGTAAGAACCAGGTTTTTACAGACTTCTCCTGAGTTTGTTGTGCTAAGTGAGCTAAAACCTAAGCAATCTTCTGTCTGAGCCCATTTATGTTCATATAACAGCATTGCTGTTTCACCTTGACTTCCTAGTTGGAGGCTGAACTCTGTCTTTGGGGTCTGGATTGAGCACAAGTTGCCTTCCATTGTTCAGTGCCCAGCACACATTTTTGTTTCTCCTTCATTTGTTGAAAGATGTAGGTTGGCAGTGGTCTGACAGTGTTAGCATATTTTCCAGATCTATTTCCATTCAATGGAAGGTCCATTTGTTTTGTTTTGCTTCTACTCAGTAGCTCTAGCTTTTTCTAAAACTCTGGTTGTGCTTTGTATGTAGAACATCAGGTGAGTGAGGTATTTTTCTAAAACATGCTCTGTCCCAAGCAGGGCCTAAATGGCAGGATGCACTGATTGTCTACAATTGTATGCTTTGTTTTCCTGTGTGTTTGTGCGAGAACCCTGATAGTACGAAACCTGTGGATGGGGAAAATATTTGCCATCAGTGATATCCTCCAAAAATTCTTCTCTTGTATGTAGATCTGCAAGCTACGTAAATAAATGAAGGCCCTGAGCTTTTTTCCCCATCTGTTGTAGCCGGTAATTATATCCATTTAGTTCCTTCTGTTCATTATGATGCCTAAAGCAATAAATTCCCAAGCTGTATAGGCTCTTCCTTGAAGAAAGTTCCCTGTTTACTAAGCATAAATTTTCTGTATGCTGTACTTATTTCCTGGAAGTTTTCAGTTCAAACTGCTCTTTGATTGGGTTAGTCCTGTGTGCTATCTTATTGAATACCAACACTTCGTAAAACTAAAACCCGCAAAGAGTGCTTTTTTTTCTGATATTTCAAATTTTTTTCTGTTTTTTATTTGCTTGCATTATTGGTAGGGATAAAACTGCTTGTGCAAGCCCCTTTTCTTTCTTTAGCCAAAGGTTACCTGCAAGAATGCTTTTCTCATTTTACATGTTGCTTTCAGCTCAGTGGATTTTGTCATTATCTGGGTTGAAAGCTGAACAAATTCTGGGTGTGTTCTTCTGTTGCAATATTCCTCATTGACCTATGAAGAAGAGAAGCAGTTTTATCTATGCCTGTTATCATCGTTTTAGCAAACTCTGAAATGATGCTCACCTTTTAGGAAAGTGATCCAAGGAGCTTAAGCGACAGAAACATAATAGCTTTTGGTAGGGTTAGATTTCTGTCAGTTTATTTGCCTGAACTGAGGGAGCTGGCAGGAATTCCCAGTCAGTGGAGAAAAAGTAGGTAATGGTTCTGGTAGCAGCTAGCTTGTTGGATTCCTTGCTTGTTTTATTAGGCTGCAGTGAGTGCCAAGAACACTTCCATTTCCAAACTTCGCTCAAAGCTTAACAGCCATCAGCAATTTTATTTGCTTGCTCTATTACAGTAGCTAATGAAGCTGTTTGTCACCTTCCATGTTTTCCCTCATAGGATCTGCTTCTCAAGTAACCCGAAGCTTTAACAAACACCATTAAAGGAAGATACATATTCAAATAATTCACAGCAGGAAAAAGCACTTTACTTGGTTTTGTGTGAGGATTAAGAAGGAAGGTTCCACTCTGGTTTTAAGGAATAGCTTGGTAAACACTTTGTACTACTGGTGTGCTGATGAAGATATACTAATACTAAATAGAATTTAGGATCTGGGGAATGTATTTCGAGCTTCATATTGCACTTTGGTCGGAGTACAGCCCACTTGACTGTATGTGTGGAAAAAACAGCAAGTTGTGGCTGTGGCAGTTGAGTTGCGGGTTGTCTACTTCCCAGCACATAAACCATCACTAAAACAACTGTCATGGTTTGTATTAATCTGGAACACTGCCAAGTAAACCAAGGCACAGGAACAGTTTAAAGTATGTTGTCTTCATTTCTGATCCTGGTCACTTGAGGGCAGGGGCTGAGGCTGGAAATGTGAGGGGAATTTGAATTTTCAGCTCACTTGCTCTATCCCCTCTAGGCTTTGAGGCTCTTGATTTTTGATGTTTTTCTGGTACACTACTCTGGCTGGTCAAACTTAATTTTTCTGCTTGTCATTATTTTTCTTCATTTGTAAAAGTTTTAGAAGCCTTTACATGTTGTTGTTTGCTGTGTTTGGTAATATTTTTGTGTGTGATACTTGTACTTCAGCATTTAAGGTGGAGATGGCAGTGTTGTGCTTCTCCACTGTCTTGTTTGGAGACAAAGCAAATTGCTGACTAGGACACTCAGGCTGCTGCATTGTTGCTGAGTTCACGTGCCAACACAAGCCTAATGGTGCAGGGGGATTTGCTATGTGCAGTCTTTTCTATAGGAAGATGAGTGTGTCTTACAACAAATACTGAAATTAAGAAACTACTGGAAGTAGCTAAAGATCAGGCTTAAAGGTGTTGCAGGAAATTATGGTATTAGTTGAAAAGTTCTGTTACAAACCCCCGACTGAAAAATATTTAAATTAAGAATAACTTTACCACATAGAATATTGCCTGCGTTAGTTCCAGATTAAAATGGAGAAAAATTGGCTTTTGAACTATTCATAGTCTGGAAGTTACAAGCTTTCATAGGAATTAGGAAAATTTTATAAATGCTCATAGAAACTATAACTTTACTTTCAAGCATTGTCACTAAGGTTATAGGAAGACCCCCGGTGTAAATGTGTTCCTGGTGGAGCTGGAGCAGTGCCTCCAAACATCTGGAACTTTGGCCTTGTGTTTGGAAAGCAGCTGGATGCTGACCTCAGTGGTTCTGCACCTGTGGGCATTGTGCCCACTTGGATATTGTCTGCTTGCACAGTGAAGATCTAAGCTCCACTGACTATTTGTGTTTTCTTCTTGTTTTCATATTATGTTAACTATATAAACAAATATTTCTTGACTCTTTTGCTAACACGGTCCTGCAGACGACAAATATATTTTATTCTCAAGTGCTTTTACTTTTAAACCTCTAGTTCTCCTTCCCTCTCCAAAAAAACCTTTTATAGTTGCATGGTTTCATTGTACACTTTTATTCTAACTCTGAACAAGAACGTTCATCTGTTAATAAGCTATGTCCTAGTGACTCACACAGCTGTTAGAATTCAGTGGCAACTGTGTAACTTTGAGCACCTGTGGAATCATGAGTGGATACAAATATTTTGGGTAATATGAAGGCATATACAGTATGAAAGAGTAATATACTGTATATTAGTGGTGCATACATTTTTAGTTCTTCAATCCTCTTGAAACTCACATCAACAGTGTTAATTTTAGGAGCATAACCCTTAGTAAATATGTGGTAGAGCTTGTGTTACTGCCAGAACTTACCTATTTTATGCTATAAGTGAAGACTTTGATCCTTAAGGTGTTTGAATAGCTGTCAGAAAATGATGTGAAACAGGATGGAAGAGAAGCCACGAATGATATATTTGTGTTCTATGAATGCTGTCTGCTTGTTTCTTTTATGGCTGTGACTGCATTTGCAACTGCAGATCTGAATTTTGTTCCTTAAATTGATATTTAAAAGATGACATATTTTCTAGTACTGATTCTGTGTTGTCTTTTGACATTCTATTTTACTACTTTACTTTCTCTTCTTCTGAAGCAGGAATTTCCTCAAAACTGGCTCCAGACCATGCAGAGCAAGATGCATCACTATTAAAACATATATATTAGATAACATAGTGTGATGGCAGTGCTTGTATGTGTGTTTGAAATCTATCTGCTCGCTGTTACCAAGTAGATGGTTCATCTTCAGTGTTTTATCATTTAACCTTTTTTAATGAATGATGAAGCTCTTTCATGGGGTAATTACTATCATTTTGTTCCTAAAATTCAACTGTTCTAGTACTAGGAAAGCATCACGTCTGTTTTTGTTCTGGGGTTTTAAATCCTTGTATATTAGCTGTGAATATTGTACCTTATTTGAAAATTCTGATACATTGATTTTATTTTTTTTTCCCTTGGCTCTCTAAAGTAGTAATTGATATGCACTGATTACACTCTTGGGTTTTTTTAAGTATTAATTAACAGAGCCTTCTAAAACATTTCTGTAGCTTGCATAATTAATGTCACACCAAAGGAAATTATTTGAACCATGCCTCCTGTAGAACAGAGATATCAAAAATCAACCAGGAAATCTCCAAATCTTTATCACCCTTCTCTATAGCTGCACATAAAATCCTCAAGACTAAAAGCAACCATAACCATTATAGCAAGGTCTGCATTTTCAGATTAGAAATGGTGGCATGAAGTGTTTGTTTGACTGTGTGCTAATGATGATGCTTGTAGGTGCTAACAATTTTGCTGCTCGCCAAAGCACAGAAAAATAAAAAAAAGTATCATATTATGAAGACATATCCCAGTGTTTTCTGAAGCTTGTATTTGTCTGTGTTGGCCTGGTAAGACTGCAGCAGGTCAAAAGTGAGTATCTAAAAATGTCTCTATTTTTAACAGTTCATACCTGTGCTTTGGAATGACTTGATCTTGTTTTCAAGGAGGGGGTATCAGTGTCCAGAAATCTGGAGTCCTGCCTTTCAAACATGACTGCAAACAGTGCAGGTCATGCTAATCTCTAATTTAAGACTTGTTTGAATTTAATATTAAATGTTTAAAACCACTTTATTTAAAGTATTTTGGTTTTTGTATCCTTGCTAAGCCTGCTCCCATACTGATTCCTTGATCATTATGGTCAAGATATTACTAACAAAGAGGAAGATGTGACTTGCATGTCCTCTCAGTGTACTTGGTCCATTTTTATTTACAAGTGAAATTTTAGTGGTTACATTGATTATGTGGTATGGTCTGGCCATTCTGTGTTGGGAGCAGTATGTTCTTTTCTGAACAGAAGAGTCAAAGATTTTAATATTGGAGGCAGAATAATTGCCATGCTGCTGCTGAGGTTGTTTTTCTCATGAGAATAAATCACTCTTTCCATAGGCAAATGTGTTCATACAGCCTGTTAAGCACAGATGTGATGTTTCCATGTAATATAAGTACTAGATATTAGCAGATCAAGGGAAGGTGAGGATTAGTCAACAAAATGAGGGTTTGTGTAACCTTGATTGTTTAAAGTTCTTTTCTTTTAAAATACAGTGCCTGTTTAGATCACTAATGTATTTTAATTGTTTCCATCTTTCCAAATATGTCTAGCAAGTTCAGTTTCTAGTTGTTGTTACACAAATAAACCGGTATTAGATGCATTGTTTTCTTCCTTTCAAACATACTTTCAAATTAGTGCTTAATGTGGTTTGAAGATTCTGCCAACATATTCTTCAAGATCCTTCTCTTGTATGAGGGTGGTTGATTACATCTTTCTTTTTTTCGTTTATAAATGCCAATATATTCCAAAGAATGCAAACCCTGGGACCATTTGTCATCACACTTTGATTGTAATTCACTTCATTATTGTATGTAGGAGGAAAAGCAAACAATTAGATGCCTGAAAGGGGGAAGGGGGAAATTGGAGTGTCAGGGCATGCTAAACATTCTTACTGCATTGCATGCTTTAACCTCCTATTGTTTTCCAATTGCTTTTAACACTTACCTGCCTGGATGTGACAGATGTAGATACATTTAAAAACAGAACAGAACTGTTTGGCTAAAATATTAGATGTAAACATTCTTGAATCAAATGGAGTCTAAGGGCTACAGACCTTTAGTATTGAAATTAATGTTGTTTTTGTAGATGAGGTGCCTAACTTTTGGATTCTGAAAAGTTCTTTCAGTTTTCATTTGGATGAGAGCTCAGTCTTCAATAATTGCATTTGCTAAGTATAAATGTTTGATTTGCAGACTTGCTCATGTCGAAGCTGTAGTAAGTTTAACAGTGTAGGTAGGTGTCCTTCATCTTCTCTGCAGGCCTCCATTCAGTAGATGTGTTTAGAGCAGATTTATAAGATCAGACTTTGTATAAACCCTTGTAGGAAGAAAGATAGTTCCCCACAGTATTGTCCTGCTTTATCTAGCTTTCCAGAGTTAGATCATTTGACTGTGACTTGAGATGTGGGTTCAGCTCCTTCTCCACCCGTGAAAACTCAAGCTTGCATTATTCACTCCATGGTAGGAATATGGTCCCCACTCGAAGTTGTTGTGGGGAATGCTCTCAACCTTTTGTATTGAACATCTTTGCATGAAAGATTAAAGGGCTGAGGAAGGCGGTGTGCTTGTTAGACTAAGTATGACCAAGGAGCCCACTAGCAAGAAAGGAGGTTTTAATAAGTGTTAGTGTTTCCTCAGATCTGATACTTTAATCTGGATTTCCTAGCATGACTGCTGATTCCACTGGGGCATAGTGTACAGCCTTTGGTCAAGTGGATCTTTAATGCGAAATGCTAATTGTTTTAGCTGTCTGAAGGTGACAAATGCAGGTTTAAATCCCTTTTGGGAGAGGCAGGCAAGGAACCACTTCCCTTGTCTTGATGTTGTAATTTAGTTATCTGACTTGTTTGCCTGTCAGCTTACAGGTACAATCACCATTATTACTCTTTCTAAAGAGGGACAAATGTTAATGCATTTAACTCAGGATGAGGTTGCAGGTTGAAAATACCAGGTAGAAAGATATGTCTTACAGCTACTGAGAATCTAGGTGTCTGATACTGAAGCGGGAGTTTCTCCCTTAGCATGCCCCAGTACTACTCTTCAGTTGAGTGCTTTGGGTTTTGGCTCTTTTGAGGAACCTCAATGGTATTTCCCTTGTCTGTGAATTGAGCATTCAGGAATGCTACCTAACCCACTATATGTTGGACAAATGAGGCAGAGAATTTAGTGTAAGTACAATAGCATGCAGCATTGTTTTAGCATATTCTTCATGGGTTTAGCCTCAAAGCAGCAGTTCCAGACCTTTAAAGCGTCATGAGTGTACGGTGAGTGGATATTGAGACCAGGATAAATGCCCTGTTGTGGTTTAACCCCAACTAGCAACCAAGCACCACACAGCCAGCCACTCAGTCCCCCCAGGTGGGACGGGGAGAGAATAAAAGTGAGAAAACTTGTGGGTTGAAATAAAGACTGTTTAATAAGTAAAGCAAAAGCTGTGCACACAAGCAAAGCAAAACAAGGAATTCATTCACTCCTTCCCATGAGCAGGCAGGTGTTCAGCCAGCTCCAGTCCAGCAGGGCTCCATCATGTGCAAGAGTTACTTGTCAAGACAAATGCCATCACTCAGAACATCCCCTCCTTCCTTCTTTCTCCAGTTTATATACCGAGTATGATGTCATATGGTATGGAATATCTCAGCTGTGACTCCTCCCAAATTTTGTGCACCTGGTACAGCATGAGAAGCTGAAAAATGCTTGACTACATAGCTATAACTAAAACACCAGTGCATTATTAACATTATTCTTATTGTAGATCTAAAGCATGGCACTATACCAGCTACTAGGAAGAAAATTGACTCTGTCCCAGCTGAAACCGGGACATTCCTCTTCCTCTGATAAACTGAGAAAAGCTCAAACAAAACAGTAGGATCAATGAATCAAGTAGAGCATCCATTTCAGTGGCAATTCCTGTTCTTCAGTTGTGTGTCTTAAAACGAGCTGCTTACTGTAAAGTCACTAAAATGGGCAGTAAAGCACCACAAGATAAGTTGTATTGCAAACATAAGAGCTGTCAATTGGTTCTGTGCCCACTAAATTAGCCAAGGTGACAATTCCAGAGGAAATGTTAAGTCATGGCTGATGGGGTACACACACTGCACAGAAGAGTAGAGCTGAAGACCCAGATGTTCTTGAACTCCGACTGTTCGTGAGATACTTCTACAGGCTAATAATGATTAGTTCAATTTCAGGGTTAAGGCTTGAAGAGTGCTGTCCTCTGCTTAATCTGCCTCAGTTCTTCATAGTATTAGAACTGTAAGTAGTGATGGTAGCTTACTGGAAGCCCTGTACCTGTCCCTTCTTTCAAGACTTTTTTTCTGCAGGTGATCTGTCATTTTGCATTCCAGTGACTTTAGAAACTATTTTCTTAATTGAACTGTGTGGAAATAGGAGCTATCATGGCTGTTTAGTAGTTCATTTTGGAGCTTAAAGACAGTCCCTTACTTGTATGGCAGAATTTAAGTGAGAGGGAGATATCTGAGACAAAAGAAAATACATTGGCTTAAAATCCCTCTCCTGCTTCATAAATCAGTCAACCCAAACTGAAAACACAAATTTCAGGATCTTCCTCTGGCTGACACTGAGTGCCAAAAACACCTATGTTAACTGCGTGGTTTTTAATCAATATTATTTGATTAACCAACTTTTAACGAGCATTCACTACCTGAGCTGCTTCAACTACCCCTTAAATGAACATCCATATGCATGCAAAGATATGTTAATAGTCAGATTGCAGGCTTAGAAGCAAAAACTGTTCATTTACTGAGGCTGCAAACCTGAATTTTCCTATGGATACACCAAGCTGGACAAGTCAATTTATGCTAATATAGGAACTGAAAATTTAGGAATAACTGTCAATGGATCATCTGACAGTTTGTTTTGATGCAGCACTTAGGTGAACTTGGTAGGAAGACCTCCCATTCACCTCCCTGTTGGTTGGATAGCCCTTAAATGCAAGAGCAGGAATTTCCCTTGTTCAAAGAACATCTGTCAGCTGGGCTGAAATTGTAAACAGGCTTTGGCCTGAGCCCGTCTTTACTGCTCCCATTGAGTGACAGGTTTTGCTTTTTAAAATGCATATAAGTGATTTTTCTTAGTCCAAAAGCTGGCCTTCCTCCCCACCCATGGCTTAAAAAAAACCCCAATCAACCAACCAAAAAACAAAACAAAACAAAAACTAAAAAAAAAAAAAAAAAAATTTTTTTTACAGTTATTTAGGCCCAACTATGGAGCTCAGCTGCACTGAGAATCAGGACTCTCATAGTCTGGAAAGCATTTGCACAAGTTGTCAGTTCTCTGTTCCTGACCCCTGGTTTTGGCAGCTCTGCTGCTCCTGACCAAAGAGCAGGAATGCTTTGGCAGCTTTTTGGATTTTCCTGGTGCTTCTGTTAACTACAGTGCTTCCATCTGTTGTCTTCAGAGGCTCATGCAACCTGGAAGGCATAGATTTTTCAGTTCTGGATCACCTCATTAGGCTAAGAGTGACAGAAAAACTTTATGGTTTTCTTTTTCCTTAATTTTTATTCTGAATAATGTATTAAGGACTGTACTAAGCCAGACATAAGAGATTATGAGAAAATAACTTAGATTGTCTGTTTTATGATCCTTTTGATTACCCTACTTGAGAAAGATGTGTATAAAGAGAGCATAGCAAACTTCTGCACAACTGAATGTAGCAAGCAGTGTCTCTTACCAGGCTTTTACACTTATAGTCTGGTAGGCTGGCATTTGTTTGCCTACCATCATTTACACATCTTTGAAGCTTTGTTTTTAACTCTGTAGCGGTTGTCTTCTCCATTTTCCTAACTAGGGCTGTTACACGAGTGCTTTTCTCTTTTCATTTTTTGAAGGTGTTACAATGCAGTTACATTTTTAGGCATGTTTTGGAGATGCAATTCTTGCCGTTATGGCCTCTTCTGTTTAGTTTTTTTTATATGATTAGGTGTAGCTCAGATCAACATAATTGCAGCTTTTTCACTCCATTTCTCACTTAAGAGTTTCTCTATGTAACTTCCTGTAATTCACTTAAGAGTAAGAACTGAGATCAAAATCATACCCAAAACAGTATGGTGTAACAATAGTTGGCTGCAACTCTTGCTGTTTGCGTGTGAAAGGTTTACTACTGTTTATTTTGCTCAAATTTTTAAAGTAGAGTGAGATACATTATAATACTTTTTAATGTCTGTTGCTGTGATAATCTTCATCATGGCCATTTTGCCATCATTTGTGGGTTGTGGAGTAAAAATAGCACTTATATGTAGGAAGAGGAGTTAAAAATGAAATGCCATGCTTGAAAGGATGACTATGGCTATCGCTTTCAAGCAATGAAATCTACAAACTGTGAAAGAAGCAAGTGGTGAAAGTCTTATCAACTGGGTCCTGTAGCAACTCATTAGAAAGCAAACTAGACTGGAATAGAAAGAATGATCCTGCTTGGCCAGGAAAATGACCTGTTAGTCACATAAACTGAACTAGAAGTGACCTAAGTAACCCTACAGAGTGAATTCCTGCTCTCAACCATGCATGCATGCACATGCACAAATTCAGGAAAGCACCAGCTAAGCAGGAATAGTAGATCATAAAAAATATATTTATTTCAAGATACTTAAATATTGAAAAGACATAGCATATGAGCATGAGAAGATGGTGAATTGTAATTCAATTTTTAACTGTAGTGTGATTTCTCACTTCAGTGCTGTTGTGAGATAAAGTGAACTTCTCAGTGGGGACCATACAGCTTTTGCAAGGCAGAAAACTGCTTTGTATGGGAGAACCCCTGTCTTATATGCCTCTTCCATGTTTTGGAAACGTGAGTTAAAAAAGCTTTAAAAATCAGTATATGCAGCAATGTTAGGCTAGTTGAAAAAGGGCATCCAGACCTTTTGTGAATAGATGTTCTTTTCATGTGAAATATTAAGTTGTAGATTTTAGGAATAACAAGATAAGCTCTGTGTGACTTCATAAATCTGGGCAATGTCTTTAATACACAGAATGTTCACCTTTTGTCTATGCAATGTGAAGATAAAATGCATAGTATGATTCATAGAAACCAGACTTGCTGCTAGCAGACTTTCAGAGCACACAAGATGTTCTACTGCAACACAGCTTGGGGTTCTGGTTTGTGAGAGCATCGCTAACTTTGGTATTTTTGGTTGACCTGGCTTTTCTACCTCTCCAATATAAAATCTTTGTAAATGGACAGTAAAATCGTAAGTGAAAAGAAAGTAACTTGAAAACTTAATATATTATGCTGTGTAGTTTAACTTTTTTGTTCATGCTCCAAAATTTGTGTTTATTGGTAGAAAAATCAAAATATACTGTAGTCTGTCCTCATGTCTAATGCTGGGTAGTCCAATGTTGTCCTCATATGAATCTAAATAACCATTTCTATAGGTTTAAAATTATTGTACTAAAATTATTCAGAATTTTGTTTAAAGTTGAAGAGAAACACAGAAAATCTTAGTGTTCTATAATGTCTGTGTATTTTTCAAAGAATAAAAGCTATGCAATATTGAATGACTTTGACCTCTCCATACCTCTAGTGAGTAATGCAGTGATGGTACATACTGCAAGAGAAATGTCAGAAGACTTTTTAAAACAAGTTCTCAAGTTAAAATAAATTCTGCTCTGAGGATAAATGAGAGAAAAGGATGGATCCTCCTTTTTACGCAGAAGCAGTCTACTGGAGTTGTCTGGACTACTTGCATTTTAATAATCATCTGGATTTGTCCCAGAGTATTACAGATGATGCTCTAAGGAACATGGAGCATGCTTTGTTCACATAAGCAAGACCTGGGTACTTTATTGACTGAGATTAATTCTGAGGAATGTAAGTGGGAATCAGTTGCCACAGTACTTTAAGTATCTAATAATTCATTCATAGTACTCTTTATTTTCTAGTTATTTCATGTTCCACAGTGTTTATAATAAAGCTAGTTTGTTTTTCCCATGAAACTCTTCACTGTTTGGAGAAAATATCTTTGAAAACATATGCTGTTACCTAAGAGCGTGTTTGTGGGAACTTGTGCAGACTTGCTTAATCATCCTCTGGAGAGCAGCAACACTTATTTCCTGTCTGCTCTATTACTTGATGCTGTGCTTTAAAAAGGCACTGCAACCAGGAAGAAAACATCTCTGAACCAACAGAAAACACTCAAACATGTAAGGAAAAAAATAAATAATAGCCACATGGGAGCAACTCAGTGTAAATAAACTAATCTTCAAATGTTGCACACTTGATCTATATAACATAATGGTAGAAATACAGTATGCAAGTTTCTCTGGCCTTCAGCATAGCTCAATGAAAGCCTGATGCCAGTTTGTAAGTAATTTGCAGATATGTGATATAATAGTTATTTTATTTGGCTCTAAGGCAGTCATATTCACATGTACATAGCTTCTTAAAAATAAGGGGAGTTTTGTAGCTGTTGAGACAGCAATTGAAACTGAAGATTTCTGTGTGTTCTTGTATATTAGATGCTCTTTAGATGCAGATATGGAAAATGTCTTTCTTAATGGCTGAACCAAGAAAAGAAAAAGTGAACCGGAATATGCAACTTGGTATTTAGGTAGCATACTCATATACCTTGTGTTCTTTTCAGTAATGTAGCAAACACTGCTGGTTGATGAACTGCTTTGAGACTGTCCTGTATAAAACAACCCCTGCCTTAGAAAATCCTTTTTCATAGCAAAGAGAAACTACTGGCTCTTTAAGTGACATTCTCCTTCCTGTGTCTGTGGTGCACCTTCAGTTCCTGCACTAATACCCCTCAAGTATTCAGTGCTACTCTGTCCCTCTGAATCTAATTTCATGCCCTGCTTTCTAGACCAGAGTTATTCAGGTTTTCTTTAAGTGGATGTCAGAAGCAAAATCATGAAGCTATAGGAGCTGGGTACAATCCTAAGATTTTGTTTTCACGCTATACTTCGGTGTTATAATAGAAGTCAGTTTTCATTAATATACTCTTTCTTTGCATTGATATATTTGAGATTTAGGTACTTCCATTATTGAGTAGCTGAAGAACAGTTCAGAATTATTCACTTTAAGCCAACTGCTGTCTTGTTAAAACACTTCTTATTCCTCTAGTCCAAAGGTTTTTAATATCCTGTTCCTAGTGAAGTTGTTGAGGCGGTATTCCATCTTTCTTTTTGACTTTTCAAAACTTACGTTTTTCTTGAATGCTTATTTCTGAATGTTTTCTGTGGGGTCACCCTTCAGATTTTTCTCCTGAGTGTTTTTTGTCTTCTAGTGTTAACAAAGGCAGTTACTTTAAATTTCTTCTTTTACTTTCAGCCATCTGAGTTTCTCAGATCTTGTTTCTTCTTACATCTGCATCTAGCTTTTGAGCAGTCTTGTCTACAAATATGAGTTTAAGTATTGTTTCTATACTGTGGCTTACATCTCTTTACTTCAGACCTCAAGTGTTTCTGTCTAGTTTGAAATCTTGATTTGGTATTATGAAGTATCGTTTTTTTCAGGATGTTTAAAACAGATTTTTAGTCCTCTTGCTGTGTAAACCCCTTCACTTTCCTGTGATAAACATGGACTTCATCATCAAATCTCTGGGTCAATCAAGCCCATAGCTGTGATATAATTTCAGACAAGATAAACAATAGTCTTTGTCTAGGTACCCTCTTTGAGATGTCACCAATCTATTTCCATAATACTTCAAGAATCAGACTTTCTGGTCAGTACAAGTGTGTGAAGCACTTTTCAACAGTGGCTGTCATGTCTTAATGAGGGATCCTTTATTGGGAAGCAAGATATAGTATCTTGCCCTGTGATTCAGAAAGTGTATCACCACGGAGGCCTCTGAGGATCTCTGTTCTAATTGTTCTGCTTCCCATCTGTATTGTGTGCCTGCAGGCCTCAGAGGTTTTATCCAAGGGGTAAAAGCAATTGTGTGTACAGTCAGCAGTGAGGGCCAAGCCAGGAGATCCTCCTTCCTTCTGTCACCCAAAGACAAAACAATATTAAATTCAGGCTACACCTTTTTATGTGTTCAGGCCACAAAGGTGCTACTGCTTGATTGCATTACCTTCCTCAGACAAAAGAAAAAAAAACCTGACATACCGCAAGTGATTCTGGTAAGACAAAATTAGAGCCAGGAAGAAGTAGCAAAGGAGAGAAATGAAAGAAAATCAAAGGAGAAATGATGGGAAAGTCTTCCTCTTTTAATTCACAAAGTTCTAATTACATATTCTGCTGTTCAAAGGGAACTGAGGCATTAAGTAGGAATTTTTGTATATAGATTGAAAAGAATAACCCAGTTCAGGAAATAGCTCCTCACCACTTATTATCTCCAGTATCTCTGTAGTTTCCAAACTAAATCTGCCAGTGTGCATGCTCCTAAAAAACAGTGGTGGATAATCCCTGATTTTGCAGCTCTTACTGGAAAAGACTTATTCTTATGTCTACACAAAATGTCGAATACCTGCAAGACAGGAAGCCCCAGGCTTTAGTGTTCATTTCTTCCTTTCACCAGATAGTGAACTATTTTACCGAAATGATGAAAAATGTCTTAGCTTTAGCACAAAAATCTTAGTCGTGTATGGAGTGGGGGATAAACCTAGTTCTTTCTGCATCTTGGAGAAAGGGAAGAAAGTATTTAATTATTTTGGCTTTTGAAATAGTCCAGGGATTGCAGTGTTAAGGAACAATTGAGCTCTGTGAACCTCTCTGTTTTCCTTTAGCTTAGAGGTGTCCTTTTATTTGTGGCACCTATGGAGAAGCCAGCAGTGACAGCAGCGCTCCCCTCCATGGCCTCGCAAGAGCACTGCCTCTGTGGCTTGGCTTTCCTCACTGAACTGTTCTCGTAGCTGACACTGGCATAGCTGTTGCTTCTGCGTGCTTGCAGGAACATACAGAACATGTAATTCCAAATGAAATCTGAGATTTGACCTGTACCTAAGCAATAATTTTAATAGTTCCAGTTCTAGGTGTAAGATGCTAATTGGATGGTATTGATATTGTATTAAATGAACATGCATTGTTGAAGCCTATTGTTGCATTGCTTTGTTTAAATACATAGTGCGTTGCCAGCAGCAGCATATGCTGACGGAAAACTGTCACAACAGCCATCGCTACAAGCTGGGAGTTAAGTTTGACTGAAACATATGTCTTCAATTTTAATAGCTCAGCTTCCCAGATGCCCTAGAGGAGAATATTGCCTGAGAAGGAGCTTTTCATGTAAGAATAATTTGTGTTAAGTAGCTCAGTGATCTGTTTGTTAGGTTAGAGCTGACAGTTTGTTTATATATCTGAAGGGGTATGATGAATGGGGGAGAAGTTGATGCTAATTAGCCTAAATTGTTCCTAAGAATGCAGAGCACTTTGCCAGTTTCATTGTTTCTGTTTCTTTGCACATTTTCAATAATTGAATGGAGCTCAGACCATTCATCATAATTTTAGGTAAGATGGAAATAAATGAATATAGCACGGGCCAGCCTGTGTGATGGAAGGTATCACTTTAGAGGTCAATTAGGTAAGACATCAAACTAGGACTATTGTAGCATTTTCTAATCCATTTCTATAAATATAGCTAATGTGAGTGTTTTCATCTAAGAAATTAATTATCTCAGTCATGATACTAGTATGAAGTATTTCTTGCGAAGCTGCTTGGTCTTACTGGCATAATGGTTTTATTTTGGACCTGAACTGTTACTTCAAGGTATGGACCTCTGACACTCATGTGACAAACTGTGCTACTTTTCAGTATACTTTGTATTGGATACAATAAATCTAAGAAGTCTACCCTTGGGAGAACAAAAGCATTGGTTAGGTGTGGTATGCAGAAGGTGTTAGCAAAAGGGGCTGAAACGAATCAGAAGTATGGTGAATGTAACAGCAGAGAAACTTTATTATCCATTTAACTTCATCATGTTGTACTACCCTATTTTTTTTAGGTCCAGGGAACATAGCTCTGCTAAAATTCAAAACATCCTATCCATACAGAAAAGGATAATTTTATAAGAAGGTATATTTTGTATCAAACGTTTTCCTTGATAAATTAAAGTTAGATTTGGGGGGTGGGGACTTGGAATGTTCTGTTTTCAGTCCTTATACAAGACCATTCTTTTTTAATTTATGCACATATAATACCACAGGAAGAGATGGTATAAATTTGTGGACTGTGGAGAATGAGTGAACATTTTTGAATCAGGATCTTTAAAAGGGGTGAAATTTGAGTATGATTAAGTTAGGAAAAAGGCTCGCTTACGGCGGAAGTCAGAGACTCTGTATACATTATAGGCATGTCATGGCTTTTAAAAAGTTATGTTAGACTTCTATACAAATTGTGAAGGAATTTGTATAACCCCAAACAAAATTCTGTGTGGCTCTGAACTCTTGCACAAGTACAAAATAAAGTAAAAAGGAGTGAAATAATAATAGTAGTTAGTATTCCGGTCAGGAGTGAGTGTTGCTGTAGGGCAGGCTGGTAGTTTACACTGCATGGGTGTTTTGTTGGTCACTAATTTTCTTGGAAGGAAATGATCCCATGGCTTATGCTATCCGCGTTTGTGCATATTTACCCTATAATTGGCATTTATTAAGGGGACTTTTGGTTTGATGGATGACTGTCAGGGTATTGCCTGCTAGCTTTGATGCAGATTGCTTTTTCATGAGGATTTTTTACATTAACTCATTAGAAACTCTGCTCTGCTTCAACATGCTCTTTATTTACCTTCTGAAAATGCGAGACTTTTCAGACCAAGTTTCAAGTGACTTGATATGGTTTTGCATACCAGTGTTTTAATTTGAACAGATGAAAAAGGTACGTAGCAGAAAAATAACAAACTTTCAACCTGTGAATCTTAAAACCTGTAAGAGGTTCATTTAATCTGTTTAATTAGTTATCTTTGAAATGCTAAGCCACTAGCAAAGTATCTTTGGTTTATAGCACTAACTTCTGTGTTCCTAAATTTTTTTTCAGGAAAAAAAGGCAAGCAAAATCCAGTGCCATAAAAGCAGCAGGTATAGTAATATTTTCACAGCAGGTCAATATTCAATGAATGTTCAACAAATCTAGGGTTGGTGTCTGAGATATATTAGTGGTTTCGTCAAGGCTGGATTGATTTGGTCTTTTCCTGTAATGTATCTGAGACATAAGACTGTTAATTAGATTAATTAGCTATAATGTGATTTATAAGGCAGTTATAATAAAACTATGGTTAGCTGTGTATTTAATCACATCGCCATGTTTTGATTTGACATTTAGAAAAGCATACAAAAGGAACAGAAGTTGTATGTGCTGACACTGTTACTTGGAGTGTTCTTTTAATAAAACATTTCTCTCCAAATAGCTGTGCAAAGGAGAACATCACTTGCTACACTTGGGCAATGCTTCTTTTAACATGAAGGAATAAGTGGAATATTCAGCAGGTTAAACTCTTCCTCTGAGTTTATGTTGCAAGAAGAAAATTTGACAGAGAACTTTCTACTTTTTTAGTTTTCCATTGTTTACTGCCTTAATGTTTTAGTAAGGCACTGCATATCTTGTGCTTGCCACCCTTTAAAATAAACAAACAAAAAGTCAAACATTTTGCGAACTCCCGAATTGTTTTCTTGTTTTCAGTTTATGCATGGACAACATTGTGTAACATTTCTTATAAGGCATAGTAAATGTAGACTAAAAATAACATTGAACTTTGTAATTCAATACTTGGATCTGAAGATTTGATGTGAACAATTGAGAAAGTAACATGACATGGGTCCCTCTATTCTGCAATACAGCTAGCTAAGCTTGTGAAGGATCTGAAATTTATTTGGATTGATCCCAAAATGAAATGATTGATTTGTTCCCAGCCCTATAAATTACTTGTGCATGTTTTTGACTTGCTTGAATGGATTATCTGGACCAACTGACATGCTGGAGTCTAGTCATTTGTTCAAGTGTTTCCAAGTTCACAGCTTTCTTGCTTGTACATTCTAGTTGCTGTAATTAGCTCTTGCTGTCTGAAGCCTGTTTGAATGTGATTTTTCCTGTTAAATACAAGTAATCTTGACTCTGTCATGAGGAACTAATTTCTACTTCTAGTAGTAAGACTTAGATAAGTATATAAAGAACATATTAACCAAATATCCTGTTCTTATGAACTGATAAATTAAAAGGCTTATTAACCTCACTGAACTGGAAAAAAATCACTGACAGTGTTTGAAATGTTCAGCTCCCTGTTATTTATTTTTCATGGCTTTATATAGTACCCACAAGATATCAATTCCAGAAGAAACTGAGACTAAGTGACAAAATGTTTTGTTTATTTAATTTTAAAAATTAACTCTGTATTTTGCCCTTCCCCAGGGGTGGCAGGGAATGGGAAGCAACAATTTTGGCAGAAGAATGTTTATCCATGATTTAAACTTTTGAGTTCCATCCTAAGAGAGGTTCCAAATACAAACTTGAGTTTGAATTACCAATGTTGTTGTGGTTGTGATGTCAGTATAAGAGAAGCAAGGTTTATAGTCATGGAATTCCAGTATGGAAAATAATTAATTAGCTGCTTATTCTATGCTTGTTTTGAGTAAAATTCTGAGATTTGATTTTTACCAATAAATAAGTTGAGTAACACAAAATCAAGTTCTTGCTATCCAGAGAGTTTTATTTTCCCCACAAGTGGTTCATTATTGAACTTGACCAGCTGCAAGTAGCTGGTGACAGGAGTGACTGGGCATCTCCTTCCTTAGACATAATGAACAAACAAATGATGAAGAGGACACAGTTTGTTTACATTCTTTTACATGACTTATTTGACTAAGGAGGCTTGTCTGATAATAAATGCAGAGGAGTGCAAGTTGGACTTTCTGGCTTCTCCTGCTAGTTCAGCTGCTATTCTGCTCTGTGGCTGTTTGAGCACTGGTACAGCTAGTTAGAAGAGGACATTGGAATTTTTAGGAGGACCAGTGGGAAAACAGATCTGTTTCTATCCTAAAACATTTCACGAGGTCCATAGCAAAAAACATAGGGCTTTTAAAAGGTATCTCCCACAAGCTGTCTGGTAGAGAAGTTTCTCATGACTGATCATTCCATCCTTTACTGAACTAATGGCTTTTCAAAGCTGATATAAACATGAGGACAACAAATCCCCTTTGGCACCACAGGGCTGAACTGAACTGTGGTCTTCAAGTACACCCTGGTATATACTGATGTAGAGAGAAGAGGACTTCTGTCACCTATTTCCTTGTGAGACACAGACATTGACAAACTTACCAAGATTATGACTGTTCACTCAAGATATTTTTTTTTTCTGACCCCCAGCTGGCTTGAACAGGCACCTTATACATAGCTGAAGTGGATGATTCCGCAGCTAGTTTTCTTCAAATAGCGGACACTAATAATTTGTTATGTAACTGACTGAAAAAAGCAAACCAATGCTATACTATGGGAACAGAATCTGCGTCTTTGAAATTAGTACTTTAATTCCCAATAAACTGAACAGACAACCCACAACTCCCTGCTTTTGGAGAAGTGCCTCAAGTATTAAGATTAGTCTTGGGTATCCACCCTCTCTTTGCCGTAATAGTCTTTGCCTAAAAGATTTCAAGCTGATGAGTTGTAGGTGGAGAACTGGAGTCCACAGATAGGTGTGCAATAGGCAATCTTAAAGCATCACATATAGAGGAGGCAGCAGAGAAACAGACTTCATCTGCCTATGTAGCCTGTAACATCTCAAAATGTAGATTCTAGTGTGTGTTGTCGTATGTCTTGGTGGAAAGTGTGAATCATTTTTGATAATCTAAATATTTAATTCTCTTGCCCGTGCCTTCCTTAACTGGGGCTGGAGGCTCCCCTGCCAGTCACTGAAGGTAAGAGTATGTAAGCACCTAAAAGGAAGAAGCCTATTAAAATGCTTTTTGGGGATCTGAGTGTAAATTGCTGGGTGGGTCTAGCTCTCAAATCATTGTGCCAGTGATCCTATGTCAAGGATTTTCCCTTGAAAATTTCTGGTGTTCAGGTAACTTGCTACCATGGTAACATGGTAAACTGTGCACCAAAAATATTAAGCCTACCCGCTGGTATATATGTGTGAAAAATCTACTTAGAACTTTATGCAGATATTGCTAAATCTACACCTGCATGGCAGTAGATAAGCAAAGACTTGTAAGGTAAAACATTTAAAAAGTTTTTGCCAAAACTGGGTTTAGAAATGGTGCAAATATTTCATAGTTTTTGTTGAGATGAAGGAAACCCAGTGTGTGAGTAAAGCTTTGAAAACTGTTTGAAAAGGAAAATTTGGGATGCAGACTTGAATTTGATATAAAATCACCCAATACACATGAATTCAGCCTGAGATGACCAGATCTAGAGGACTAGTTGCATCTCCACTCCCCTGTGAAAAAAATGTTACCAAGTCTACATATCTGCATGTGCTGTGCTGCCAATGGCAAACTCCATGTTTCACTGGCTATTCTAGACACTGTTACAAACAAAAAAATGCCTTTAAGAGGAAAGTTGCAATTAAAACTAAACACTTAATATTATGGCACTAGAAAAAGAAGCATCATTGCTATGCACTGAACATGCTTTTCTTTTTCCAAGGACTATGCATGAAATGTTTGTGTTCTCTGCCTTTACTATGTTTAAGCTAGTAGACCTGGAAGCATTTCCAGGCTTTGGGGTCTGGACATGTCCAGCTCTGACCTCATCTCATGTTGCAGCAAAACTTGAGTACAAACTAAATTTTCTGCATCACCCTGCAGCCACATACCCCAAGAGCAGTCTGAGACCCAGCTTTCCACCAGTTCTTTTCCTCCTTCCTGCTGTCCCACCAGGTGCTGTTGGTTGATGGGAGAGAAATCTGAGCATGAGTCCAGATGGGAGCCAGACTATGCAATAGCTGATCAGCCCGACTGGGGTGATCAGGAGACCAAGGTACATGGTAACATAAAATGTTCTGTAATAGGCACCCAGCTTGTTAGACTAGGCACAGCCAGAAAGTAACTCATGAGTGGGAGCAGCTTGTGCACCTCTAAGCAGGTAGAGAAAGTTACTTTTGATGTTGGTGTGTGCTTATCAAATAATATGTGATCATATACTTGAAGCCTTTGGATATGACATCTCACTAAATCACCAACGGCTTTAATTTTACCTAGTGGAGGAGAATCAATAAAGATACATATAATAGTGCATACTCAAACACCTCATGGTAAACCTTTAAAAGTGATACAGATGCATTTGTTACATGTTGATGTCTAGGATTACAGGTTGAATCCTTTTTATAGATAGAAAAAAAAATGGTGAAGGAGAAACCCTTTGGTTGTACAAGGTTGTAGTCACTTCCACAAACCAAGCCAGTGAAAAGAATTGTGTTTATTGAAAGGAATGTTTCTGCAGGTTATAACCAACTGGGAGACAGTAGTATGAATAAGCAGCATGATATCTGGTTAAAAAGAGTTAGCTACATATGTACATCAGGAAAAGATAAAGATGTAGGAATTTTAGTCTTCTGAGGAAGAATAATTCCTAGCAGCTTTCTAATATGCTTATTTAAAATGTAAGTTATGTTAAATAGTATTTACCACTGCTGGAAGGCTGCAGAGATTTTCATATGGCTGTATTAATATGTGAAAAATAGAAAATTGTGTGGAGTAAAATAAATAAGGTGAACACTTACAAATTTGGTACCAGACAAAAGAAAAAGTTGCCCATTTGAAATTCGGAGAACTTTACGATGCTGCAAGTAAGTAAAAGCAGATGTTGTAAAGTTTAGAAAATCACGACATTATTTTCCTGTTTCCACTGAATATTTCTAAACACATTATAAATAAGCTTTGAAGTAGTATAAAATACTGTGTTTGTTTTGCTGATAGCATCTTTTTATAAAAAAAATCTTTATCAATGGTTGTTTAAGTTATAGACTAAATGATATCTGTGTGGTTAAACAACTGACTATCTCTTGCAAATACAATGCTAAACTAGCAGTGTCTGATCCCTTCAAAAGCCTATCTGATCTTCTGAGTTTAATTTTAAACAGATTAAATATTGTCTGTTTACAGAATATAAAAATTAAACTAATCTATTACAAGCTGCTCAAAAAGAATTATTTTCTTTTGCTGTGAAAAGTAGTTTTAAATCAATAAAATGTTCTAAACCACTCTTCTAAGTCAGTAAAACAGTCATTTTTGGCACCCGGCTCATTGTTTCTAGGCATATACTTTGCTTTCAATAAATGGTCAGAGGCTTTTATAAGCAAATAAATCAATTTTGATCTATATTTGTGATTCTAAAGGTACCTACTACAGATCACACACATGAAATAGTTTGTGGTTCTTTTAAATAGCAACCACTAGACAACAGACTTGCTGAATTGCAAGGTGTGTCTGTCAGATGAAGCAAAGTATTTCCAAGTAGCAGTCATGTCTTTTTAGGTATGTGTATCAAAATAGCATGGGGATTACTGTGAGACTGAGATTGCAAATTAAGTTACATACAAGTAGTAGCTAGCTTTAGTTTGAAAAACAGTCCCAAATGACAATATTGTCATTCCTGTTCAGAATGACAAAGCACTTCAGCAGTCTTTATATTTGTCGCGCTATATTAATATTCATCACACCACATCGATATTCCTTCACACTCAGTGAATTCTCTTTTTATAGTGCTACGGTCCTGAGCCTGAGAGGGGAAGGGGAGGAAATATTTTCTCATTTTGCCATTTCCAGTGCAAGTTTCCTGCTGAGCAGATACACAAACTGCATCAAGCCCTGGTTTTGAGTGGCTGATCATGTGAGAAATACATTGACTTCACCTTCTGTACTTACCTGCTTCATTTGACTACAGTGTCAGAAATTGTAGTCTTAAGTCTTTTACAAGATTTTTGTCTGACATTTCAATATGCGGTTGAAATGGAACAGTTTTGGTTGATCTCTGCAAAATTTTCATGCGTGTAGATTCATTTGCATTCCTAAATGGCAGAAGAGCAAGCATCCATGTTCATTGCTGTTGTGTTCCAAGAGCATATATGTAAGTGCAAATAGCCGATGTAACACATTAGCAAATTCCTCTCAGGTTATTTTAGATGGCTGTATTGGTGTTAGTCATGCTGGGCTTTTTAGGATACTTGTCATCTGGCCTGTTTTAGCAGTCTTTCTTAGGATGAGTCAAACCATGCAAAACAGTGCTTGTTTCTCTGACTACGAAGTGAGTCTGAATAAACTCACAAATAGACATATGTGTTGGTTCAGAGGAACTTCCTTACATGAACCCACACTTTGAACAAGTAGTTTTCTCTATTGGCTACTTTTCCAAATTCCTCTAGTTTTTAAGCAGAACGATAGTACATTGTTTTAAATTAATCAGTCTGTGAGTTGCGTGAATGTAAATTGCTATCGCAGAAGTTTCTTGTGTATTAGCACATGCAGATGTGTGATGTTAGGCTCAGGATTCGAGACAGGTCACTTCCCAGGAAAAAAATACACCTATGTGAACCCTTATTTACCGCCAGAACCAATCATGTTTTGATATAGAATCGGCCCTTAATTATCCAAGGTAACTTGACGTAGGGAAGAGGAAAGATTGGAGCAACTCCAGTAAGCAAAGCCATGGGGAAACAGGTAAATTAAGCCTTAAGAATGTACACTGAGGGTTTAATGGAACAGTGAAAGAAAATTTTGATGACCACAAAGGCGGATGTAAAGGCACTTCGCCTAAAGATGAGACAGCAGTCTGCACTGGCGAAGCTCTTCTGGATTAAGGCTCTATCTGAATCCAAGCTGGCTCAGACCTGAATTAGTTTGGAGTCTGTGCAGCCCTGGTTCTATTAAACAGCTCACAGATGAATGGCTATTGACTGCTATCAGTATTGCTTCATGCACAGTGCTGTATACATTGCACCAGAGAGAATGCAGTGCATGGAACATAAAAAATGGGAAAAATTGTATTTTTTTTACATTCATGTAATTATCCCATCAATATTCTTTTAACTCAGAGTAAATCTGAAATCTGCACCTTGGGGCAATTGTGGTGTGTCTGCAGACTGCATTTTGTGTCCTTTAATTTTTGTTAATCCAATTATGTACTTTTCTGAAGCTAGATATTCACCTGCAAGCAGCAGGACCTTTCAATCAAAGCATCACCTGTACTTCATTACTGACCTAGTCATATTTCCATAGTTTCTATTTCCATTGACTCCTTTACCTCAGGGATAAGAAGCTTTACTGACATTTCAGGTAGGTCGAACTGTATGTAGCAAGTTGCTTTCACTTACCAGAATTGTAAGCTCCTTTGGTCCTTCTTTCCCGTATATCTGTAGACTATTTAGCAGTAGGATCCCCGAGTCTGTGTGTTTTTGTTTTTTTTTTTTTTTTTACTCTAGATGCTAGCATAATGAAAATAGTCCAAGTATCCAAGCTGACTGAGAACTTGAATGAAGCACAGCTTGTATAGCATATGCCAACTTTCAGCCATCAAAAGGTAATCTAATTTGGCCTTCTGAGAAACTAAATTTTGGTTTTAGAGCCATAATAAAATAAATTTGGGAGGAAGAGTGTTCAAAATATTTATGAAAACCACATACTACTAGGAAAATTTCCATCACTGTATTTAAAATTATTTTTTGAAACTGGAAAAGTTGTATAAGCAATTTTGTTGTAATTTCTTAATGAATAAATTCTATTAGCATTCTTTGTCTCGCATGAATTAGTTCATTGCATGGTTTACTCTTGTTTTCAGAAAGTCAGGATTCAGTTAAATGAGAAGAATATGTAGTTCACATGTATTAATAGTCCTCTTCTCACCTTTAATCTTTGCAAACAAATGTGAATCCACAGTTATTGACGGTTTTACAGGATGTTTCAGTTATAGATACATAGTTGTTGCACAATAGTGCATTTTTAAAAAACCTCTGAATATTTGGGAGTTAAGAGGGTTGCTATTACATTCAAGAGGTAGACTTATTAAACTGCAGTGGTAACAGTACTCAGACTAAATTCTACAGAAGTAGAGCACAGAATATTTTCCTTTTTGTAGTACGTTATAGTAGATATCCTCAGCTTTGTGTATTTTTCATATATATTAATGTTTACATAGAAGCTGAAATAAGCACTGATGGCATATGTAATTCATACTGGTCTTCAGAAGGATGGAATTTCTTTTCAGCCCAGTGTTTCTTCACAATGGGCCAAATCCCTCTGTAGCCCACAGTATAAAGCAATGCAGTACATTAACTTTTTCTGCAACAAGACCTGCTTCTCGCCACGCTTCCTGAAAGTGTTTGCCTGTCATTCTGGACTGTTCTGACATTACCCTTCTATTTATTGTATTACATTCAGCTCTTGCCTTGAAGGATGTCTCTAAAAAGCTTCCCATACAGAAGACTCTGCTATGACTTTTGAAATGCAAAGGACTCTCTGCTAGAAGTAAAAAACATGTCTAGACATTGTGGTGTGTCTTTCATTACCAAAAATCTGTGCCTCAGTAAATGATACAGCACATTTTTTAAGAATATACAGTAACTATCCATGTTCTCTTTCATTGACTCTTTGTGAATGATGGATGGATGATGGCAGTGCAGTGGACATGGTCTACCTTGACTTGAGTAAGGCCTTTGACACAGTCTCCCACAGCATCCTTACAGCTAAACTGAGGAAGTGCGGTCTGGACAATCGGGTAGTGAGGTGGACTGCGAACTGGCTGAAGGGAAGAAGCCAGAGAGTCGTGGTCAATGGGGCAGAGTCCAGTTGGAGGCCTGTATCTAGTGGAGTGCCTCAGGGGTCAGCACTGGGGCCTATATTATTCAATATATTCATCAGTGATTTGGATGAGGGAATAGAGTATACTATCAGCAAGTTTGCTGATGACACCAAGCTGGGAGGAGTGGCTGACACTCCAGAACGCTGTGCCACCATCTAGGGGGACCTGGACAGGTTGGAGAGTTGGGCAGGGAAAAATTTAATGAAATATAACAAGGGCAAGGGTAGAGTCTTGTATCTGGGTAGGAACAACCCCGGGTTCCAGTATAAGTTGGGGAATGACCTGTTAGAGAGCAGTGTGGGGGAAAGGGACCTGGAGGTCCTGGTGGACAGCAGGATGACCATGAGCCAGCACTATGCCCTTGTGGTCAAGAAGGCCAATGGCATCCTGGGGTGTATTAGAAGGGGGGTGGTTAGTAGATTGAGAGAGGTTCTCCTTCCCCTCTACGCTGCTCTGCTGAGACCACATCTCAAATATTGTGTCCCATTCTGGGCCCCTCAGTCCAAGAAGGACAGGGAACTGCTGGAGAGAGTCCAGCGCAGGGCGACAAAGATGATGAAGGGAATGGAGCATCTCCCTGATGAGGAAAGTCTGAGGGAGCTGGGTCTCTTTAGTTTGGAGAAGAGGAGACTGAGGGGTGACATTAATGTTTACAAATATATAAAGGGGGGTGAGTGTCACGAGGATGGAGCCAGGCTCTTCTCAGTGACAACCAATGATAGGACAAGGGATAATGGGTTCAAACTGAAACACAAGAGGTCCCACTTAAATTTAGAGAGGAAACTTCTTCTCAGTAAGGGTAACAGAACACTGGAACAGGCTGCCCAGGGAGGTTGTGGAGTCTCCTTCTCTGGAGACATTCAAAACCTGCCTGGATGCCTTCCTGTGTAACCTCATCTAGGTGTTCCTGCTCTGGTGGGGGGAATGGACTAGATGATCTTTTGAGGTCCCTTCCAATCCCTAACATTCTGTGATTCTGTGAAAAGATGAATTAGAACTCATAACTTAGAACACAGCTGCTTAATACTTTGTATATATTTTTTTGTGTCATGTTTTCCTTATTTAGGATGCATTTTTTGTTTTTCAAGCTTTCAGTTTAAAAATTGATTTTTGATGTAATAGAAAGGGTTTCTGCTTGTTTTAGTGACCATGTGCCATTCTGGCGCACACTGTTCAGGCTGCTAGAAGAGGATTATATTATGAAGATGGAAAGTGGAAAGTTTTAAGGCATACAAGTTTTAATGGATTACATGACAAGCAAATATATGGACGTGTGAGGAGGAAGATATGTCAGAAATAAGTAGTGATATTGTTTTGGAGCCTAGGGTTTACTTTTTTTCTCAAAAGGGCAGAGAATTAAATTTGAGTACATCCCACTGATGAACAAAGATGCACATAATTCAGAGTTGGAATGTTAAGAGATCTTTGTTTATTGAGGACTGTGAAGACATCTCCAGTTGCTAGGTAGGAATATGTGAAAACAAATCAATACCACTTTGTAATTTATTTGCCATTTTAAAGTTTTCATTTTTGTAGATTATACAAGCTGAGACGTAGTCTAGTATCTCTGTTTGTATACTTTTAAGAGGAGGATTCAGTTGTGAAGTGTTGTTTGGAGCACTGTAAGAATAGCTTACAGAGCAAGCATACAGTGTGAATGCTGCTACTGCTTTGCTTCATTGAGATATGCTTAGTTATCCATTCTTGTCTGAAGTCCTAAGAAGTCCTGTCTGGGAGACCTAGTTATGAAATACTTTGACCTGTTTCTCATCAACACATAATAGTGGTGCTTTCACACTTTTTTATTTTGGTTCCATTTTTTCCCTAGAGGTAGAACAAGATAATATAACATTCCTTTTACATGTTTATTTCTTGCTTGCCCTGTGTGAGAAAGATCTTATAAATGATAAAGTAACTCCATAATCTTGAGCCATGAATGAAAAATTATGGAGAACCCAAGAGCGCATACTAACTTCTAGGTAGATGTCTTCTCAGTTAAAAACAACAACAATAACCCCACCACTAAAAACAAACAGGCCTAAACAAAACAAAAAAAACCCCAACCAACCAAACAAAAACCCCAAAGAACAACAACAAAAAAACCCAAAACAAACAAGCAAGCAAGCAAAAAAAAAAAAAACACCAACAAACCACCAAACAAAATCAAACAAACCCCCCCCCCCCACAAAACCAAAAAAAGAACCAAACAAAAAAAACCCCACACAATAGAAGGATCCCTATGATAGGAAGCTCTTGGATACAACAACAGTACGTATACATCTTGTTTTCCACTGGTGTCTTGGTAGTTTTGCATACTCAGCTACACACTTTATTTTCCTCAAGGTAGTTAAATTTACCATCATTATTGAAATCAGGTTTTCCAAATTGCTATATAATACAGTTCCATCCTGAAACTGAGCCAGGACCAGCAATGTTCCTGTCAATGAAGACCTTAAGTCCTGGCCCTAGTGGTAATAGTTGCTACCACCACTGCTGGTGGGGTGAAAAACCTCTTGCCTCTAATATGTTTGTGCACTAATTTACTTATCTTGCTTATCTACTTGTTTATTAAACCTATTGGATAAAGTATGCAGTCTAGCAAAACTGTTATGAACATGCTGCAATTAATATAATGAGTTTGTAGTGCTACTGAAGAAAACCTATTTCTACTAAGGTAGAAAATTTTAAATTCCCGTTTTCCTCCATTTAAATTTCTAATGGTAAAAATTAGCTTCTTCAAGGAGATGAAGTCAGTCATCAAGTGTGAAATACTTCAGAAGAGTGGAAGTAACTGATTCCAAAAACAAAGAACCCTTATTTGAGAACACCTTTCTGGTAACTCCCAGCCATTTGTATCAGCTGGACTTCAAGCAGAGTCTTCTGCTGAATGGGGATGAAGAAAAGGGGAGGGAGTTTCTCCAGACCCTCCTACCCACCAGGATGGATGGTGTGTATGTGAGCATTGTTCGGTCCTGACAGATCCTTCATTCATAGATGGCAAACTTCCAGTCCTTACTATATTTCATCACAACTTAAACCAGCATCATATGGTTTTATTTGTATGGATGGCGAAAATGGGGTTAGGACTGTAACTCTAAATGAGACTAATGAGGATCTTTGAGGAAGAGACAGACTTCAGTATTTCTTAGGCAGTTCTGAATAATTTATTCACTTCCTATGGAAACAGTTGCTTCTATGGCAGCCCATATTTCTGGCCATTGGACATGTGAGGTGATATGGTAATCTTTATCTATAGATGTATAAATATTTAATATGTTTTGCTAAGTATTTATGGTAAATAAAAAAGATCAAAGCCTGGTATATGGTATACCTGGTATACCTGGTATATGGATAGTAATGTCATGTATGTTCCGCTGGATTTTGTTTCAAACTTTTGTTACTGCAGCAAAGATGACACTGCACAAATGAGCCCAGTATTCTCGGGTAACTAATTTAATGACAGAGCAGCAGTCCCTTGATTTTATTCAACTTTTCAACTTTTTTTTCTGGAAATACTTGGCATATTGAAGACAAAGTCCATTCCACTGAAGTTGATCTGTGCTTGTCTGTAAGGCCAAAAAAAGGCAGCAGAGAACACACTGAGAGACTCCTGGGTGATTTTTTGCTGAGAAGAATACAATATTTTATACTAAGGATATGAGCCATGACTTCATGGATATACTGCTTAGCTGTGGTATTGGGGATGACAAAGGAGAGTATAACTGAGGTAATCACCAATCATCCAGCAGGGTAGGATGTGTTTTCAATCAGAAGTGGTAGAAAGCTTCGCCTACAGATACTGTGATGTGAGAATTGAGCACCTGGGGTGAGTCTAGGAACATATTTGAACTATTTGACCTGACAAACTGGTTGTGTTATGACTCATGCTTAGTCTGAGAGCTGATGTTTCCCTAGCTTTGCTTGCCAGTTGTGGAAGAACTTTTTTTTGTTGTTTGTTTTTTTTTTTTTTTTGAGGCGGGGGGGCAGGAGGCGGGGAGGATATGTGTGCTTTGGTTTCAGGGGTTGTTTGTGGTTTTAGTTTATTTGTTGTTGCTGTGGGGGATGGGGGTTTGTTTGTTTTTGTGTGTGTGTGTGTGATTTTTTTTGTCTGTGTGTGTGTGTTTTGTTTTGTTTTTTGTGTTTTGTTTGTTTGTTTGTTTTTCTTTTTTAGTAGAACCCCTGCTTGTATCTTTTATTGGCACAAGAATGCACACTGTAGATTATTTTTTTTTTTTGTAAACTAAGGAGTAATTCTTGATTCCTTTATTGTTAGCACATCCTTGGATTGCTGTACAATTCCTCTCTAACTATACTGGCTAGAGGAATGATGTTCATTCTCAGTTGCCAAAGCTTTTATATATGCCACATGTGCAATGGTGATACCAATGTGACAAATTGCAGTTGTCTGATAAATTGTATTTACATCCACCTTTGACCACCTCACCTGCTTTCTGCCACTAATCTATCTCCACTGGGATTTATTCAACATTCCAAACCTCGGAGCAGCTTCAAACATCTGCTAATTTTAAGAAAAAAAAGTCTCAGTCTGTGAGAGAGAAATTTCTTCCTTTCTCCTACCCAATGAAGTACTCTCTTCCTCCAAAAAATACAATGGCCTATGTATTTAAAAAAAAAAAAAAAATCTATTGGAAGCCAGTTGAATTTTGGTTCACATGTGCAAAGTTAGCGTTTGTGCCCACTGATGTCGGCAGGGAGAGTATTGGGCTGCTGAGAACATGAAAAAAGTCTTCAGTTACGGTGCAGATAATTTTGCTGAAAGCTCTGGCCTGTGATTACTTTGTGTTGAAATTATATTGGTATCCATTATTAATATTGTCTAAAGGCTTAATGACTATTCATTTGTTTGGAAGATTATAATTTAATTCTAGCAGGACACTATATTGGCAGTGTTTGCATTTAAGCTCTGGCTCCATGTGATTAACCATAGACCTATATTTAAACTTGATATGAGGCATTTACTTAAAAAGTACCCTCTGAAATGAGATGTGAGTTGGCTTTCGAACAACTTTATCGACTGAAGTCACAGGCCATTTAGTCCCTGATAATGGCAGATGGCTGATCTTAAGGGGAACATGAAACAAGTGGCTTCACAAAGCAGTTATATGTTTGCAGCTGCATTTGAAAACAGACTTTATGAGCTGCTTGCTTAATGCTACTGAGGAGAACAGCTAAATACAGGACTTATAATATGAAAAACGAGAGCACCAGTAAATATGTGGAATGGTTTGGGATAGCAGCCTGACATCTGTGGTATGAAGAGTTGGCCAGGAAATATGCTGCAACAGGCTGTGCTTTACAGTCTACAGTTTTCTTGGCTCCGGTATCTTACTCAATAAAAACTGGTGTGCAATATAATGTTTGATAGTCACCATTATTGTGAAAATATGATCACATGTGGAAGTATTTCATAATTGTTTGCAAGCATCTCTTTGCTTCTAAAAATCTACTTACACACTGGTTTAAAGTATTTCTTATTGTCAAATAGGGAACGGACTTCTAAATCTTTTCTCCAAAATGTTCCCCCTGCCTCTTCAAACAGATGCTTTGAAGAGATCACCATTTCTGTGACTCACCAAAAACGTGTGAAATACCTCGTGCTGTATCAAGCTGTCAAACAAGCGTCTTGCCAGCTGAGCACATTCTTCTTAAAATTGCTGAAAATACGGGGACATAAAAAGAAGTAAACAAAAATGAGCCACTTTAGTGACAGAACTACTCAATGCACATTTGCCAAATAGTCACTAGAGGGAAAACACATTTTTTCCACAATAAAATGTAGTTATTGTCAAAAATGCCAGACCAATAAAATTAGAAACTTATGTTTTCTAATTGATTTGTGAGAGTACAGTGAGAAACTGTAGAAATTACTCATTATTGCTGCTAAATACATTAAAGATTATAATGGAGACTGCCAATAAATACCAGCAGTGTTTTTTGAAGAGATATTTAAATTATGTTTTTAGAATTAGTTTTTCTATATGAAAGTATAAATACTGTTGTGGCAAGAACTGGACTAATAAATAAGGATTTTATAAATCTTATTTAAGTATCAGCCTCTGAAATTCCTGTTTGTGACATACTTGCATGAAGCCTTCTGTATTATTTAAAACTTGTTTTAATGTAATGAATTTTACTTAAGATGGATAGCGTCTTGCACAGGTGAATGTGGCAAACACTGAGATTAAAAAGTAATTTCATTTATCTTCCTTTAAAAAGAAGGGGTGGGGACTATGGAGGAAAGGGAGAGCAACATTATATGAACTGATATGCAGATGGTACTTTATTTTTTTTTCTTTCACTTCTGTTGGTTTACGGTCCCCTGAGAATTAAATATCTTTTAAATCTATTTTTGTCAAAGATAAAATTTTCCTAATAATAACATGAGGGAGTAATTGCATATGTGAGGAATCACTTCTGTGTTTAAGAAAACATTTATTTATCTTTTAGTATTTGTTAATATGCTTTCTGTTTCTCTGAAACTGTTCTCTACTCCTTGCTCTGCTTTTTTCATTAAGTAAAAAAATCTGGAAAGGCAGAAAGGAAAAGGTTATTCTGAATTATTTTAAATTGCTAACTGTTTTGAATATAGTATTTAACTTTGGGATGCTATCATATATAAAAAAGATATGTATCTATATGTGTATACATAGACATATATACTAATATCCCAAAGTTAAACATTATAAATATAGTGCATTACATTATATAGAGATGTGGTGGATAGTAGTTTCAGAATTAAATTTTTATGTATCTTTTTTTCCCTCTTTAGCATACATTTTGGAAAGGGAACAGACACTACTGAAGTAAATTTATAATGCCTAGATTTTTTTTTCTTAGGTTTAATGCTGCTTAAAATTGGGGGAAATGCTTAGCTATTTATCTAATTGTGCTGTTAACCTGCCATGTTGTAGCAAAGGAAATTCACATTCTGCACTCTGCTGTCTGCTTTAAAAACACATCAACAAGTATAGGGTGTCAAATTCATGCCTGTTTTTCCATAGCAATTAATGCATATGCAGAGTGTAATGTTAAAGGAAAATCAAAGTGATCAAAACTGTTGAAAAGAATCTGCTTTTAGCAGTGGCTTCTCTGCACCTATATTTCTTGATTGCCTCTTTCGTAGTTGCCATCTGTTAAAGTAATTTCAGTTATTTGATAGAAGAATCCCTAAAATTTTCTGAGCTATCTCCCAGCTAAATGAATGGAGTAGTTCCATAGCTTATTGACCAGTTCATCTTAGTTCACTGTAATGTAGTTCACTGAGAATGTTACTCAATGCATAATCATCATAAGCATTGCAGGTCTAGGATGTGCATGTGTTTATGGCTGTGTCTTTTTTTACTGTTGTTTTGGATTATTTGCATCTCAGCAACCTTCCCAACTGGGTTTACACTTGACTCACTGTGAATAGGTTGGCACAGCTACAGCATAACCTCTGAGTGTGTGTGCTCCTGGCAATCTTCCTAGGAAGCTAGCTAGATTTAAAACTACTCTGTTCAGCTGCAGCCTGATGTTAAATGATACTAAAAAAAAAGTTAGGGGAAAACTCTAATATAGGATTAAGTGTAGATCTGGGTGGATTTCTGTTTAGTATTTTCTATTTCTTCTGTGAAAAATGGCTTTCTTCACTGGGAGCTCCTGCTCTCCTCTACTTCTCAGATATGCCCCCTCCAAAAAGTGAAAAAGAAAGAACAAAAGTGCAACAAGGCTTGCAAGAAATAAAAAGGGAATTAAAATGGAGCAGAAAAAATATAAAACCTGTTTTCTTTGAAGTATTTATTCATTTTGATTACAAATTGATCCAGCTTCTATGGAAATTAATGTAAGTCCATTAGAATTACTCTTACTGAAATCAGATTCATTTGTCGCTTGCTAAATTGCACTTATTTTCAAATGCTTTCTCTGTCTTTTGGAAAGGGAAGTTGTGAAAGATTTTGTTGATAAATGTTGATTTAAAGTGGGATACAGTCAAATTTAGAACAGTATTGTCAACAGATATTGAACATTTTGTTTAAATTATTGGAGTGTCTTTTAAAAATATGCGTTTTACTGTCACAGAGTTATTTTTCTCAAACAGCAAATGTTGAAGGATCTGACTTGTTAAATGCCATAGTACTATGCTTAGAAATACTGTGCAAGAGTCTTTACGCATGTTCCATTTTTTGTTACATTAAAAGAAAACATTCTGGTTGTAGATTTTGGAAAACTTGCTTTTTGTACATATGAATTTAGGGACACAACTGGAGAGTCCTCCTTTAAGTCTGCTAATAAATATGTATGTATATTTCATTCAACAGTATGATGGTTATTTTGCCTTGAGTTTCAATTGGTGCTCAGGTAAAAAAAGCACACATAAATTATTTCTTTAATATAACAAATTGTGGGTTTGGAAGAAGAAAATGGGGATGCTTTGACAATAAAATGTGTGGCATTTCCTGTTGGTTGAAATGTTGGTTTGCTTACTAAGTTAATATTTAATGTTATCATTGGCAAGATAAACTTCTGTAGGAAAATATCAGTGTGAATTTTACTAGTGAGATGGGAGTACAGGCCATAAAAATTCTCAGTTTCCCCTTAAAAAACTTTATCCATTTGTCCAACAGGCATGAATACAGAAGTACTAGAGGTTTTGAACTTCCCTCACATCTGGGTATAGCAGTGTATTTTGACTCCAAGCGCAATAAAACAATCGTACTTGCTGGTGGTATATGACATAATGACCCAAATATGTTTTTAAAAAATCATTTATTGCTGTACATAAACAGCTAAGTTAGCACAAGGGATGATAAAATAACATTGGTAATTCTTCCTTTAGCTGGGAACCATTGGTGGCCCATTAGGATTCCAGATGTAGCCATGTGTGCTTTTCCATTTGTTTTCTAATGTCTAGTTCTTGGGCCCTAGGTACCTTGGCTATGGTTGTCAAGCATGTTGGCTTTTCAGCTTGAGGTCTTCCTGGAGAAACACTCTGGCCTGGTTAATGGCTATAAAGCAGCTTATTGTCTTGGGCCTAGTTTGTTGGGACTAGCCAGAGAGAGGGCAGCTGCCTGTCAAAGGTCAAACACCAGCTTGACCGAGTTTTCTATGGTAAACACTTGCAACTGGACCTCAAGATCTAGATGTTAAAATATAAATGAAAACAAGTTTTAAAACATTATTTAATAGACAGCAATCTGTGACAATTCATAGCTACTAAGAGTATATTAGATTATGTTCAAATATTATATGGAAAACATTTTCTAATTTCTTTTGCAGGCAATAACTAAAACGGAATAATGAAAGAGGAAAACAAATTACTAGAGAAAGTAACAATGAGCTATTTTCGTATGAAAGCTAAAATAAAACCTTTGCTTTGTTTTGTACGAGTCAGGATTCATAGCTGTTTAGCTACTGACAGTCTTGTGATGTTGACTTAAGACAAAATACTTAACACATCAGGTTAAGTGCAGTAACATCAGAGCTGCTGTTAAATGAAAGTCAGTGTGTTGGTACTTGTTTATAAATATCCAGATTGTGAAAATTGTTGACTTGCTTAGTCCAGCTGAGTTTCCTGGACTATTTGAGTAGCTTGCATCTAGAAGTAAATGTTTATCATTCTGCCTCTACCTGATTTCAGTGAGAATATTTGAATAAACACTATTCAGTGGCATTACAGCCTACAGTGCCTCTATTGAAACAGAAATTTAGTGCCTATGTCAAAAGTATATTGTGGAAAACGTTGATTTATTTTTTTTTAATCCTTTATTATATGTGTTTGTTTGAATAGAACTGAGCTCAAAACAAGGCAGGCTGGACATTCCTAAACTGTTTGTGAATATGTATGTATGCATATCCTTGTTTTCATATGTGTAAGTATTTTGTATAACTACTTAGCAGTATAACACAAACTTATCTGAATTTACTCTCTTTTGAGGTCCAAGAACATTGTAGAACTCTAAGGTGCCCTGCATTTTCTATACTAACTACCCTTACCTGACATCAGGAACATTTTGATTTTCTTAGCTTTAAATCCATGAACTTTAAATGCCAAAGGGAGCATTTCTGAAATGTGAACAGTTTTAAATATAAGCCAGTCTCAAGCTTTCCTTTACAATTAAATTAAACATCCTAGACTCAATAACAAATCTAGGTGTCTAGCCCCATTAGGAAATACAGAACAAACAAACAAGATTAATTATTAGAGATGCAAAGCACAAAATCATTATCACAGACCAGCTGTATCCATGTGTCTGAGGAAGTGCTGGTGGCAGCCTATTTGGCTCCTGCTTGTGACAATCCAGATTTATTATATTCCTGAAGCCAACTGGTGGAACTTTTTTCCAGCTGGTGTGAGTAGTCCATCTGAAGGTGTGAGGACCAGTTGTGTGCCTAGTGTTTTCTGGAAGATCAGTTTGAGAGGGTTCAGACCCAAATTAGCTGCAGCCTATCCTCTAACCACAAGACTGGGTTAGATGGGATGAGAACCCTCCTGCACTGCCTGGTAGAGCTCCATTTGCAGCAAAGACTGCAGAGTTCCTGAAGTCACAGCAAAAAGGTGGTTGCTGGGAGTGGTTAGGTCCTTCATGTGCAATTGGAAATGTCTTTTTTGTTTTCCCTCTCTCGCTACCAAAATGATCCTCAGAAAGAAGTCTTGCTGACATTTACTAAAATACCTCAATGACCCCTTCAGAAACAAAATGAAACTGAAAGCAAATGGCTGTAGAGGGAGAGTGTAGACTGAGGGCAACAAAGTGAGAGGCCCGAGCAGATGAGACGAGCCTAATCTCATGCAACAGTAATAAAGAGCAGTACCTGAGTGCTGAATTCTTTTGAACAGAACTGTTTGGAGTTCCTGCTTTTATAGCTAATCAGTGCACTGAACTTCTTCCCTGAGCTCTATATATTTTTATTATGCATCAAGTTGTTTTCTTTTGTACCCATTTACCATGTTTATATTCCAAATACTGTAATCAAAAGAGGGTTAGATTTCCAAGAGCAAAACTATCGGAAGTTTATGAAGTTTCTTATGCTAACAGACAATCAAAACAGTATAGTGAGAAACATCTACCTTAACAGTTTCTTATAATGATAAAAAGTTTTCTGGGCATGTCTGGCTTTAATTTTTTCGTATGTTTGACTACTTTTTGTCTGCACCATTAGATTTATGTAGTAAAGTATCTGGTGCATTGTTATGGAGTGCTATGTTTTTACTTTTCTCTGCTTGGAGCATACTAATTGTAAAATTGTAATAAACACAGACATTTTCTTAAATTCTTCATTTTTATGTAACACTGTGAATTGTAGTGTAGCTAGTCCACTTGACCAGCTCATTCCACAGTTGAATCAATCAGATAGTTCCTTTCTGCTCCAGCATTATGTTGCTATACAACGTCAGAACAAAGCAATTCCTTTAGCACATGAAAGATTGAAAATTGGCAAAATCCCAGCACTTCGGCTTTGCCTTTGCAAATTAGGAGTCATGTACCTGTCAGTAGAATGTTATTTGAGAAGCCATTGAGACTGCTATGTCAGCAAAGGTCTTTGTGGATAATTCCATGTCCTTGTCGAGGTAGGCTACTGAAATCTGCCTGGTTAACAGCTTCTGCTCTCTCTGCTTCATGCACAGTGGCATCCAGTGAGCAGCCTGAAGATACAACTGTCACGTTTACAACTGCTTCTCATAGACAGAGACTGCTTCTCAGAGACAGATGTTAAATAATTTCAGAAATCCAAGGTGAAGGAAAGTGGTTTTCTTTTTTTTTCTTTATTTTTTTTTTTAATTTGCGTTTGCATTCTGTAGTCATCAAAGATAAGCACAACAAGCCAGCAGTACTTTGAGGATTCATATCACCCTTTACTTTTCCTGGGCATTGACTTGCAGTATGTGTAAGGACACTTGTGTCCTGCCACTGCTGATAGCTACATACTGAGATACTGACAGTAGTGTAACATTTTAGTAAAGCAGCTCAAGACTTATACCCCCATTTTAATCACCTTCTGTTGATGTCAAAGAGAAATTCAGAACAAGTCTTTCCAACTCTGGCTGGTGAAGAGTTTTAAAGAACTCACCTCTACTCTGGATCCTATTACAAAAATAAGCTTTGGAAAAATTGTAGTGCTAGACACTGTTCCAGCTGTGTCATGAATCGGGGGGGAGAACTCTATAGTGTGGATGGCAAAATGGAAGAGGAATCAATATTTGTTCCTGTTCATTGTAATAGACAGTCCTCTCTTTTTAGTATGGTTGTCTCTAGTGCAGCTACAGGAAAGAAGTTGGATTACAGTGCATACAGATATTAAGCAATAGAGGTCAAATATTGCTGGATCTTTTAATAACTGTTTAAGAATTTTTCATTTGAATTTTCACAATACTTACTTTAAGATCAATTGCATTCTGACTGCATAGATTTTTGGTGGTGGAAGAGCTCATCTTTAAGTTTGTGTGTCAGTATGTGAAAGGAAAATTTAATTAAGAGGAAAATGTAATTGATCTTGAAATTAAAAATACAATGCAAACAGAACACCACAAAATAAAATGTCAACTGAATGTTGTCAGGGATTAAAATGATTGTTCCTGCATGTCTGATTTATTTTCTCTGTTCAGCATTTGAATATTCTAAAGACAGAAGAATTCTAGGGAACTAATTCATGACAGCATGAACTAGTAAATAGTTTCCTCAAGAAAAAATGTAATACATGTTTTAAAGAACTAACAATCTACTGTATTGCTGTTAATATCAATAGAAGTTGTGTCAGACATTTTTGTGGAGCAACAATTTGCATTTAATGGGTATCCAAACCAAAGCTTTGTTTTTGTTTTTTTACTGTTTTTTAACAAAAACAGAGCTCAGCTTTGTACAATAGCAAAAAGGATGTTCCCATTGCATACACCATGTATGCCAGAGTTCAAAGAGGAAGGATCTAGCCCTTGTCTGTAAATGAACAGTCTGCACTGGATCCTCTGCCCTATGATAGCCACTGTTGAGGAACAGTCAATTTTATCATGTTTCAGAAGAGATGATTACTTTGATATGACAGCAGTCCTTATAGCTGCCTTGTAGAACTGTTGCAATGAATATTCAAGACTATGTGTTGCCCTGCAAGATACAGAATTATATAGTGGAACTTTATTAAACAATGTAGAATGGTCATGCTAAAGATCTTTTCTGTAGTCCTGTGTAGAGACCAGATCCAAAAGTGGCTAGGTCACTTGTCAGGAAGTGAACTGCCCTGTATTGATTCCCTCCCTGCTAGAACATAGTGCTCTGTACTTTTAGGTGAGTGTGAAATTTTAAGCAATAAAGGCATACTTTGTCTCATACAGTCTACTTCTGATGCTGTGCATTTTATTCTTTCTGCATAATGACATTCTCCAGTGCTACTACTGAAAGGCAACCTCATACTGAAGCTCACCTGTACCTGCTTCTGTTGGGTAGATGATGTTGAACCACTTCTGAGGAAAGATTTAAATTCTAAGATTTGAACCAGATCTCTAAGTTTTCCAATAAAATAGTGTCTGAGACTGAGCACTACCAATACCTTCTTTGTTAGTGTGTTTTTTTAAGTGCCCAGAGACAAGTTTTCACAAGGTCCTGGTCTGTGTGTGCATATCAAGTATGTTGTGGGTTTGCATATTGGCTTGGGCCCCTCATGTGGCTTGTGTGTTGCTCTACTTAAGTTTTGAAACCTGAATAGATTTAAGCAGGAACTAATTTAGCTGTGGAAGACAGATCTTAATGGGCACAGAAGCATCACCAGGAGCTTGTGGAACATTAAGCTTAGAGAGTTACCTTCAGGGTTAGGCAGCTCCTGAATAGAGTTATTCAGAAATGTGTGTGTAAAGTTGTCCCAAGTCTCATTTTAGAGGCTTACATCCTCTGCTAGTTACTTTATATTTTTCATGGAAATCAACAGTCAATATATTAAGTCAAGTTTATTGAATTTAAATGCCAATGAAAGACGTTTGTCACTTCTATCGAGAATAAGCATGACTCAGTCTGCTTAATGACAAGGAGTCCTTTTTTCACCCTCTTCTATGTGTATCCTCTCCTTTAAATGGAATATTTGTTTACAGACTTCTAGGAACTGAAGTGTAAGAAGAAAACAGTCTAATACATAGATGAAAATTGTCTTTAACTATAGTAGCACTTGGTGTCATTCATGGGTCCAGAATGTGTTTGTGCAAAAGATGACATGTTAAGCAGCAGGTGATGTGACAGTTTGCGTCAGATGCTGGAGCCAATGAATGACTTGCAGGTGCCCAAAGGTTTCTTTGAGCCTACCCTGTGTTTTCTAGTAAAGCCAAACTCCTGAAATCGGATGGGTTTGGACTCCATTTAAACTGAGAAGGAGCTGGAAAAATGCTTCTAAGGGGTGCCTGGATGTGTATAGGAGAAATCTCTGCTTTGCATCCTTATGTAAGGGGAAAGACTGGATCTCGCTGTACTCCGGCTGGTAGTTAGCTAGTGAAGTTCTCTCTGTTGCCTTAAGTGCAAAACATTTTGAGATCAGCAGATCAGATTTATTGTGCACTCCTATTTATTTCTCTTTTAATTTAGCTGGTTTTGTTATGGTGCCCTTCATTCAAAACAGTGGGGACTTTACTTCCAATTGCTTTCTCCTGCAATGCTGCTGGGGTTCTGGCTGGTTGTGTGTCTTGATGCTTTGCATTGCCGAAGCACCTTTTTTTGGCTTCTATTGTATGAGTATTTAAACAATGTCAATATGGAAATTGCTCCCTGGCAAAGAATATGCAGAAGGGATTTCAGACTGTCTGCCTGTTTTGTGTTACATATTCAGAAAGACTTGCGCAGAGCCTATTCTATTTTTAAAAAGAGTAAACAGCCAGTTTACTACTATTCCTGCTTGAGTCTTTCCAATCTTTGTTGACATAAACAAATTATTAGCACTATGGTATTTTCAAAGTGCTATTTCTGTGGCATATACTCAGTAATTATCACATTTTTAGAATGTATACAAATTTTATTTTGGCAAATGCAAATTAATTTGCATATATCTCAACTGAGAAAATGGGAAACAAAAAAAGAGAATGGTGTGTTGAGTAAAGTAAGGATACTCTTGAAATGCCTGTTTGCAATTGATCTGTGATAACTCACTCTCCAAGTAAAATTATTCCTTCAGTAATTTACTGAGCTGAATTCAGCGTTTACTTGTAGCTGACCTTAAATCACCTGAAACACTTGATTTGAGGCTTCCAGGTAATCTCGAAAGGAAGACTAAGAAAGAATAAGCACTTTAATTTGTAATAATTTATGAGGATTGTATTATTGTTTAATAAAATATTTGTGTTACGCTTGTGTTTTTAGAATCAAAGATTTGGTCTAGCAGTGTACAGTAATTGGTACTGACTCAAAAATTGCAGCCCGTATGTGAGGGAGAGCTAAGTTTTTTGTTCAATTTCCAGAACAGAAATCCTAGTATGCTGTTCACAGAACACACATGGTGTGTCTTCACTTTTTAGACATAAAAAATGATACTCTATCCAATTAAGCATTTTCATGAACTTGTACACTGTTTGATGTCCAACAGGCAGACCAACAATACTGTAGTGATCACATTATTATCTTAGATTATTGATTCATGGGTTTTTGATAATAAAGGCACCTAATAACCTAAATAAAAGCAACTAATAAAACCACTATATACTTTGGAATTAATGGAGGATCAAGCATTAGTTGAGTGACTTCAATTTAAATTAATCAAGTGTCTCTCATGACTTCTTTAAGAAGTTTTTTGACTTTGGAAAATTAAATTCAGTAGCTTTGTATCTTGTGCTGCTATTGGTATGAGAAGACCTTAAAAGAAAATTTCCTGTATAGGAATGGTTTATTACAAGAATCTGAGCAATTGTTCTGCATGCTAATCTAGAGCATAGTATTCCAGAGAATGTGCTATTAAGCCAAGATGCTGTATCACTGACTCCAAGTTTGTAGAGTTGTTTTTCAGTGTATTTATGTGAAAACATTGTTGGAACGGCTACAGGTGACATATAATTTGTTTGGTAGTAGATATTCTAGTCAACTATAATTAAATTTTGTGTAATTGTATATCAGAAAGATAATTAAATGGCTATTTAAAAGCTCCATAGGTAAGTTTTTAGAAGGTTGTGTTTCTGGCATATTTTTCTATAATGGAATTTTTGATGCAACAGTAAATTAAGAAGTTGGATGATTTTCTTATGCTATCCTATTTCACTAATACAGAATAACCTTGAGCCACAGTAGGGCAATAATTACCAAACTTAAATCAGAGCAAAGACCTTAGCCAAACAGCTGTTTTCAGTTTGTTAGGAGATCCATTTGATTTACTCTCTTGGTCAACTTTCATTACTTTATAAGACAAAATTTCACTGGAGATTTTAACCCTGAATTCCCAGCCTTGTTTGCTGCCTGCTGTAAAATTGCATGCTTGAACTGTCATGACCACTCAACATGTGGGGGAGCTACTGTTGTGTTTCGCATTGATCCCAGTTTTCTTAAGTGGTTTCAGATCCTAAAGGATGCGGGTAGAATTCAGTCCTAGACTTATTTCTAGATGACCTTTCCTATGGCAAAGGAGGGGAAAATGCCTTATGTAAGGTATTGTGTCTTGTACTTTGGTGGTTTGTCAGCTAAAGTGGTGGATAAAATCATTGTGAATATTTGGCATACAAATTGTCACTGTTTTTGTCGTTGGTATTTTTCAAGGTCAGCACATCTCTTCTGTCTTACCCTGAAGTTTCATATATGTCCCAAGTTTTGTTGCTGTGAAGTTTGCATCTTAATGCTAGCCGCTATCTAGCACTTAACTGACCTGAACTCAACTCTGTCTATATCCAAACACACAGTCTTTGTGTTTTACAGGGTTACCTTAACACCAATGTGACGTATCCAAAGTGTAGTGATTGTCAAAAACTATCTCAATGGCATTATGCTTTACAGAATTTTTTTTTTCCTATGTTTTGCACAGGCTTTCCCATTGTTATGCTATATCGCTAATTCTCTGGCTTTTTTGTCTGGTACACTATATAAACATTTTAGCACATTTTCAAAAAAAAAGGACAATTTGTGCTGCAAACTGAAACAGCTGGCAAAATCGAGAAGTTTCTGATACGTTTATTTACAGCATCAGTTCTGTTATTGCAGTCTGTTTTCTTTCATGGTAGTCTAAAAAGCAGGCATGGGAAAAGGAAACTGTTAAGTGTATCTCACATCTTTGGAACTAGTTTAAAACTTGCTTTTGTATGAAATTGTTTATATTTTTTTACAGCTTCACTAATAGCATTTCCTGCTCTTTCTGGTTATGTTTTTCCATTTAGAAAAGATAGTGCTATGCCTCATTACTCGTGCTGCTCATTGAGCACACTCAGCAATTCTGTAGTCTCTCCCTTACTGTCCTGCTTTGGAAAAGTCAACACCTCTGAAAAATGGGGGCTGCGAATGTTGCACTTTTTGTGGTGGCTGCTTATCTGTGCAATTGTGACATAGAAAATAATACTCTGGTTTTTGTTTGTTTGTTTGTTTTGGGTTTTTTTTGTTGTTTTGGTTTTTGTGTGTGTGTTTGTATTTTTTTTGGTTTTTTGTGTGGGGCTTGTTTTTTTTTTTTGCATGGCCTTTTCTGTATTCAGAACAGTTTGCAATAATTAATTAGATGTTAGCCTGCTCTTAAAAAGTAGAGTTGTAGTCTCAGCTCATACACATATCATATGCAAGTATTAGTTTGGGAGCTCAAAGGTATCAAGATAGCTGCATCATAACTTTAATCAGTGGAGTTTAGTTGTATAGGAAATATGAACCTGTTCTGACTGAACACCAGCCAATTCACCCTGTCACCAGTGGCTGGGTTTTAACTTGATAAAGCACTGTTCTATTATTCCAATGAGGCGAGAAACAGCTTGCAGCAAAATTAAAAGTCCAGAATCGGAAAAGGCAAGCAGGCAGCAGATCATGGTGAAGTGAGATTTACGATGTAACTGTCTTGGAGCCACAGTTTCACCAAGAAGATGTCCACTCCCAACATATCGGCTGGTTGTCAGGCTCTGGGTAGTTCTGCATTGTTTTCTCAAAGCTGTTATGCCAGGCTTATCCTGTGTAGTTAATGAAAGGCTGAAAGTAAAAGGCTAAAAGGTCTGTTCTAAAAGTGGATGTGGTAGGAGATCTCTTTTGCTTTTGAGGAAAGTTAATGTCCTCTAAAGCCAGGAAATTATTCTTTCTGAAGGACTGTTTCTTGGAAAGAATCTCTATAGTGTGCTTATCCTTTTCATTAGGCTTTTGTGAAAAGTCTTCATCCTATGTTAATACTGTTGTATGTTATTGATGCTATTGCTCATATATTATACATAAATATTTAAAAGAGAAAATAACTGTGTAGTTAAACATTTGCAGCATCCCATACCACTGTTGTGATAAATCCTTGTTCAATATCAAATGACATAAACCAACATATATAAACTGAAGTTGTGCAACATATTTATGAACATACTGACAATGCTGCCCAAGACATTTTCCTTTTAGTTTGTTATTAAGACCAGTTCTTTCAGACATTCATGCAAATTTTATATGTTGATGTGTAAGCAAAAGAGAAATAAAGATAAGCCACTGAAAATGGATATCTTTTATCCTCATGCATTCAACCTAGATAAAAATGTCCTTTATCACTACAATGAAAGGGAACGGGCTGTTGATCCATCATCTCTGAAAATCCATCATCCCTCTGAGTGTAAAATAGCTTTTAATAGGAATAGCCTTGAGCTGGTTAGAGAAGAGAGCAGCTGTCCTCCTCTGACTCTGGAACTTTTCGTGTGCTCACATGGGCAAGATGATGTGATATAGGGACTCCAACTTCTTTCTTTCTTCTGCTTTTGTGCAACTGTTGTGTATAAGGAAAGGCTGGGAAGTTTCTTGAGTGCTTTTATTTTTCCAGTTACATGAACTGCAGAAAATAGCCATGGTTTTGATCCAAGCCCCTAACTCTTAATTCCTTATATCTTTTAAAGTACGTTGGGTGGAAAGACAGTGTGATCTTCCCCTAGTGCTTATTCTTAGGCTACTCTGAAGCCTGAGACTGTTCCACATGCCTCAGCTAACTTCTGCATGTCAAGAGGAAGTCTAAACTCATGGGTTTTTTTGTTTGGTGTTGTGTGTGGTTTTTTTGTTTGGCTTGCTTTTTTTTTTTTTCCCCTCATGTGCTGTGAAGTCCCTTTCCACTCTTCCCGCCTGCAGTTCATCACTCTGCAGTTGCCTCAGCCAGGATCTGAGGGCTTTTTTTTGTTGTTTTTTTTTTTTTTTTTCCTTTGTTTCCCATATGAGACCTTTCATAGTGCAAACAACCCCCAAAACAAACAAAGAATTCTTGTCCTGTTTTTACTTAGCCAAGATACCTGTGTTTTAGAGTTTCTATCTTTGCCTAGAGCCAGGAAGGAAAAAAGCCAGTACACTTTAGCCCAGAGGGGCCTAAAGAGGAAATTTTCAAGAAAATAGACTTTAGTTTTTGTGGTTGTGTGTGGTGCAGTGTGGTTTGTTTTGTGTTGTGTGGTGGGGTTTTTTTGTTTGTTGGCGGGGGGGGTTGGTGTGTGTTTTTGTTAGGAATGCTCATACAATGTTTGATCTGATATTAGAAGATTCACAGAAACCTCCTTTTCAGAGATATGTGGACACACTCCACTAAGGTTATAGAATAAAGAATTACTCAAAGTTTCACTGACATTACCTATAGTAAGAAACAGTTACACATTATTTATGTACTTTCTCACTTATAGAGAAGGTATGTTCTTGTAACCTTTCATCCCTGGCAAAAACCCTTTGCATTTTTAGTCAACATACTGTAGAATCTCACTTCATCAGTGAGGCAGGTGCAGACTTTACCAGTTGCTCAACTTACTTAAGGTGATAGATCAAACAAATGCTGTCTGGGGTTTAAAAAAATAAAAATAAAAAATATTCAAAGCAGAAAAGTTGGAGAGTGAGCTTCTTTGTGGGAGTATTCACAGTGGTGACTGAGCATTCTCTCGGCTCTCAGACCTAGAGTAGAAAAGGAGAAGACAAACATTTCTGTTGTCACAGCTGAACCCACTGATAGCAAGTTATTTGGTTAGTGCAGATGTAATTTGTCTTTGTTTCTTAGTGACAACTCCATGCCAGAGCTATTTTATGATCCTCAGGAGCCATGTAATGTTCTGTTCAAGTGATGTATTTGCTAAGTTAAGCGTGGTTAAGTTTGTCTCTGTAGCAATGATACTCATATTTTGTGAAAATTACAGGCTAAGGTAATGCCATACTCAAAACTAAACAGGAGGCATTTGAGGGCGGTTGGAGAGGAAGAATAGAAAACAGCAGCATATCCTTATTATAACTGCTTGATGGTGCCCATCTAAAGATGGAAATTCCTGGTGATATTGTTAAATAGTTAGTGAACATACAAGCAATATACAAGTTGAGTTTGTGCTCTAGTTTCCATGTTGTGCAAAAAAACCCCTGAACTATGACTTGGAATAGATCCATTTTGGTGAAGGAGCTCTGATTTTCTGAACAGTAAATGATGAGAAATGCTCACTGAACTTCTTGACTGGTAGGAAATGTCTATCACTGATACTGCAGAAATTTGGAGTTTTGGCTTTTATGAATACATGCATATTTCTTGTGAGGCACTAGATGTATAGAGGGTGATGGCACTATTTAAAATCCCTTCATGACTATCATAAGAACTGCAGAAATATCTTCTAAAATCATTTGATTCTGCACTGCAGTCTTTGATTCAACAATAAGGGAATTGGTGAAAGTTTCCATGTCGTGCATTTGATGGCAAATGATGGGATGCACCACAGAATGTTTGTGAATTCTGCAAAAGGCAACAAGTTTCCTAGTGCAGGTTTTGCAACTCTAGAGGAACAGATTTTGGCATGCTTTGCAGAGTAATGCATTCTTAGTACTTTTGGTACAATTTAGTCACCTCCCGGACACATCTGAAGTGGGATCTTGTAGCTTCTGTTGTTCGATGTCTACATATACGTATACTTTTGGTATTTAAAATTTTCCTGTTCATTCAGTTCTGCTGTTTAAGGTTTTCCCATTGATGCTGTTCATTCCACCTTTCCTGTCTGACATAAATTTAATTGTATAATTTTATTGTTACTATTGCATAATATAAAACTGGTAAAACCAACAATAATCAGGTAGGTGCTCTCTTGCTTGTTGCTTAATGCTGAATACATAAAAATGCACTTCACCAAAGAGACTGTGAACTAATCAATCCTCTGTACATTTGACAGGAATACCCTTACTCAATTAGTTTTATGATTGTGGAGCCTCTTTCATGCAAAAAATCAGGGAGGGGAAAAGGCCATAACAGGAGAATAAATACAGATGGCTGATGGGGAGGGAGAAGAAATAAACTTCATATGAATGATGCCCTAATGATGATTGCTGATCCCTTTACTTCTGTGTGCCTCATGCCTTATGAAGCAAATGATGGTATTCAGAGAAGTCTTGGGCTTAAGAGTCAATTATATCAAATCCTAAGTAATAGCACTTGGAATGAACAAAAGATACTCAAAAGGCAGTACAAGAAATATTTAGATTCCACTGGCTAAAAACTATGATAAAGTTTTTAGGGGATTCCCATCTGGAAAAAGTCTGCAATGAGAAAGCAAAATCACTGAACAAAATGTGGCAAGTTAACTATATCACAGTTTGAATAGCACAAATGAAAAAAAAAAAAAAAGCACTTTTCTAAACAGAAAATGAGAGCTTCACTAAAAAATCTATAGCTGTATTTCAGAAAACCCTGATACCTGCTTACAGAATTACAAGTTGTGGAGCAAAAAGCCCATGTAATTTAGGTGTTGGTAGAACTTTATCCACTTTATGAAAAGTATAAAATTGCCTTTACTTAGCAGCAATATCCAAAAAAAACACATAGCTGTTTATGAAGACCTTACAAATATCAGAATGATGTTACAGTGGAATTAGCAATGTGTTTGTTTGTTGTACTTTAAATAGTTCTGTCTACTCAAGAAAGCAAAATTTGCTATTTTTTCTCCACTTGAATATCGAAAAAGTATATTCAGGTTGAATGTTGGAAGAGTAAACCAGCTAATGACACTTGGAGGATAGTTGAGTGTGAAGCTTTTCTTATATGTGAAAATTTTGCATTTTAACCAAAACAATAGCTTTTTCTAGATTAAGCATACTATTTTTAGAAGCTATAATAGAAGAACCAGATAAGATTTATGGTTGGTAGAAGAATTCCGGTTAACAGAGCGTGGTCCTTCTAAAGAAGGTAAAGATTTCTAGGAAGAAGTTAGCTTTGATTTGTTGCAGAGCTGTCTCCAAGAATGGGAAATTTCCATAACTTCATTTTGTATGTTTGTCACTATTAAACTTGGAATGCTTATATATATGGCTGCAATGTTATGATTTTAATGAGAAATTTTGTGGGGAAAATTTTGCCTAAATGACTACATGTCACAGAACACAATCAAAATATGATAAATTATAATTTTTACTCTCATGTGAGTGAAAATTGGGGAAATCTGAGGTCATAGTCTTTTTTTCCCATCTTCATGTTAAAAGCAGTACAGATATAATTGTCTTTAAGATAAAAGAAGGTAATTCTCAAGAAATATGGTTTCTTCCTGAAATGTACCTAATTCATTGTGCAACCATTTCAGTAAGATCTGCTAGCTGAGTATTGTTAGGAGTTGTTCTTGGTAAGTCAAAGATATTTTCTTCTAGAACTCCTACTGCTTTACAAATCACTTTTTCTCTGTAGTACTCAACTAAATCTTCTTTTTTGTACACCAGCAGATTTCTCAGATTTCTTCATAAATACTTAGCAAATGTAATAGATTATGGATTTTAATAGAATACAATCTCAATGACAGTGTATTAATAGCTGATTGCAAGTTGAAATGATATATTTATATACATAAAAGTCTGTGTACATATGTACTACACAACGTAGATAGAATAGCCAATAAAGAAATAGAAGATCTCAAGAAATGTCTGATTTAACAAATGTATATCTTTAAATTGGAAATCTAATTATTTGCCTTAGATTTGCACTGCTTGAGAACTTCATGCAAGACTATGTTAAATAAACTCATTATTTCCGTTTTTAATTTAACCTGTGGGTTATGGTATGACCAATCTGTTTTATATCCTCAGTCAACAGATGATTGTATTTGGTAATAATTTATCAAGAATAAAAATCTGGTTTTGAAACTAATCACCCCACGTTAGGTCTGCCCTTTTTCAAAACCACCATCTGATATTCATTTTGTCTGCAAGACAAACATACTGATGAAAATGCTTCTACCACAGGATATAGTGAGTGGAACGAAGCAGTTCTACTCTTCGTATATATTTAGAATATTTTGTTTTCTCAACAGATGGACCAAATTTTAGTATTAAAGAAAAAAATCAGTTTTACATAGCACATAAACAATTTTGAACAAGTACATTTTGCATTTCTGATTAGTTTGTCGCAAAACATCCCATGGAATTTGAGGGTCAACTTGGGCCATATTGGAGAGAAAATATGTAAAGGTTACTTTAGAGGCTTTCTGTGTTTGACACAAGAAAGCTGTGTCTGGGTGTCACAGTTCTGAGCATCTCTTTGAATTTGGCCCACTGAGTTTAAATGCTGGGGGTTTCTTTTGGATGTTCTCCATGTTCTTTCAGAAGTGGCCATTCTTTGAAGAGACACTGAAAGCACAGATGCATTCAGGCACTAAATGACTTCTGTACCATGTAGCCCCTGTCTGCTGAGACTTCTGACCGTTGCCTAACCTGATGTGTTCTTTTACGCTGTCAACTGAGTCTTGCAAGTATTTCTTGGATCTTTCCTGATCAAAGCTTCCCATAATACCAAAATATAGGCTTGATCAAGCCAGCATGCAAGCCACATGCGTGGAGCACATGGAATATGGAGCACTTACACTATTAACTCTGTATACGGTAGTCCTGTGACATTAACTTTTGTCCAAGGAGGTCTGAAATGAGAACACCAAGCCCATTTTAATTTGCAGTGCCAGCCAGATTTAGACTTTTTGACCCTACTGAAATTCTACCTGGATTTTTTATAGTGCAATAAACTTATTAAATTTTAAAGTAAATCTCAAAAGAGGCAATAAGCCACTACAGTCATTAAAGTATTTTATTATTTTTAATTTTTAAGAACTGCACGTACTGCAACTGGATTTCTTCCAGTGTTCTTTCTTATCCAGCTGCTTTATTAAAATAAATCCAAACAGTTTCCCAAGAAAGCTATAATTGTTGTCAAAATTAGGAAGCTAGGAATTCTATGGTGTCAAGTTTGTATGATAGAGTATTTTTTATATTATCTTTTAACAGTGAGTTATTCAGTGTAGTGATTTGAGAATTTGAGATTACTACAATAACCAGTATTTACAGTTCCAAGTAACGTAGAGTTGATATTTTACCTACAAAATAAACCTCAACCGGGGGCTTTCTGTTCTTCTAACTCTCCCTCTTCTTCCACCCAAATTTCACTAGTGTGTTGGCCACCATGACAACAGGGATTTTATCTGACAAAAAGTTGAAAAAGCTTTGGAAAACAAAGAGGCTAAAAAATGAAATACAGCTGTTTTGCACACAAATATAAACCAGAAGGCCTCAAATCCTTTCTGCTGATTGGCTGGATTACTTGAAATGTGGCTCATTGTTTCATAATAATCAGCAGTTATTTTTCCCTATTAAAATGTACACTGGCAGTGTATTGGAAACAGCTTTCCCGATCCATTTCTATAAGGAACTGGGAATACAAAACATCTCAATAATTTTTACAGCTTGTATGTTAAAGGATCCACCAAAACAAAACTTCATAGGTTAAAAATCCATTTTATATATGCATTCATATTTAAAATGGATTTATATACTATTTTTCAATACTGAGGAATAGAAAGCTCTTTTACAAAGTTGCATTTTTGGTTCCTGGTGGTGCAGCGAGTAGGCAGCTATGGCAGCCACCGTAAGTTTAGTTGTAGCTCTCACTCATCTATAGATGTATTTAGATCCTATTTTATTGCAAAAGGAAATGTTGGCCAGGGTTCTGGAGTTATAATCAAGCTTTAAAGAAAAATGACATGAGATCAATTTCCAGCTGGACACCTACCAAAGATAGGCAGAGATTTACAGCTCCTTCATATATCACATCTCAGCAGGCTGAAGTCTGGCATTGAACTCCTCATGCCCAGTGTGGTTTTAATTTTTTTAACTGTGTAACAGTAGTTCACTTATACTTAATCATAATGAAATAAAATACTTAAGGTGCTGGTTTATGTTAATAATATTACAGTAGTATCAGAGTATCCAGAGAAATGGAGTAAGGCTACTGTGTGTGTATGTATGTATATATATATATATATATGTATGAAAATTAGAATAGTAACAAAGGGAAGGTGGGTAACTTCTTACCTGCCCTGCAGCCAGCAAGATTTGAATCTACATCCACCTGCTCCCTAGCCAAGAAGGAAGATAGGTAGTTTGTAGTAAATATTTGACCTTGCACACACCTGAATTATAGAAATCATTTAGAGAAGGCAGCTCATTTTGTGTTCTGTGCTGAGGTCCCTTGGGTATGACTGTAAACAAGGAAGCACTGAGCTCGTACTCTTTTCTTGGATGTCATCCAGACTGGAAAGCAGAGGAAGATCGGCAGTGCTTTATCAGTGTGTGAATTGCTTTTGCTTCTCTATTACAGATCTGTGTTTTTTTTCTATAGATTTTTTGAGAATGCACTTTGAGTTGAAGAGTTATTTCATGCTAACTTTTCCAAATGCCAATATTCTTCTAATTTATTTAATTTTGGTTGTTGTTGTTTTTCCTAAAGCAGTCCAGAAGTCTTTCATTTCTGCAAGTGTGTTCCTACTCAGTTGAGAATAAATGACTGAGGTGACAATTCTGAGAAGTAATTACTTAGATTTCTTTCAAAATTTAAATGCTTGCCAGTGTGGAGAAGTAAATTTTTCAGTTTGTCAGGAGCATGATAAAAGCTGACTGAGTTGTTGAACCAGATAATCGTCTGATACTCTAACTCATGAGCATTAGAGTCTTGAAAATTATCTTCCTTGTCATGTAGTGCATTGATCTACCTAATTCTGGAAGAACTAACAATTAGAACAGTAGTAACACCTCTTTAATGATACTTCTGTTGTACCTTGATGCTGTGGGTTTTTGTAGTGAACAACAGATTAGTAGGTTAAAGCAAGCACTTTGAAGATGGGTAATATGCCTTGTATTTTAGTATATTTTATCTCCTAAATGTTCTCAAAGCATTATGAGCAAATGAATATTTTATTTCTTTATGTGCCTTTCTACACATATAGGATAGTAATAAAGTGAGAGATGCATACGTTTGATGTAGAAAGTAGCATCTGCTATGCTGTCATTGAAATTTGCTAGGGGGTCTTTTAACAGAGGAGAGAAGAAAGAGCCAGGGAACAAACAGACCTTTAGAAACCTGCCCTCACCCCATGACCTTTTTGGTTTCAGTGCACTATTGTGCATTTGGGTCCCTGTTTCTCTTTTGCTTCTTTCCTTGCTTTCCTTGAGACATGTTAAAAAAAAAAAAAAAAAAAAAAAAAGACAGTAAGGGAAGCTGAGAAGAAAAAATAACCTTCATTACTCTCAAAATTTTTCAGCTGACTCAGAAAAAATTTGGGGAAAATGTTTTGCATAAAGGTCCCAGTTTTCTTGCTGTTGCATATCAGTTTTTCTATATGCTCTATTCCCAAGGAGTTTCTCAAATTAATGTTTATTTCAAAACCATCAGATTAAAATAGAATTCTCATCTTCTGGATTTTTATTTTGGAGATCACTTTTGTAATTAATCCTTAGTATCGGCTGTGATAATGGCATTAAAATTGATGTAAGTGTATTTGTGCATGCCCAGATTAAGGAGCATTATTCCACATAATTGAGATGTGTGTCTATAAATACTAGTGTTGATGTCATATTCATTTTCCAAACCATTTTTGAGAAACATGATTTTGGTTTGCATTTGTGTTATATCACTGAATTTTTAATTACATGCTACTTTTAAGTCTCTCAGATGAATCCTTCATTGCCTGTCAAGAATATTGAAGTTTTTCCTTTTATATATCACTCTACCTATCCTTTTTTTTTAGTGATGATTGTAGAGTAATAAGAATGTGATGTCTCTTTGTACTAGGCCAAACTGCCTGTTATGTTTTTGTTTGTTCAAGAATAATATATGCATGTAGATATATAGATATAGTCATAGATACAATACCCACTTTTAGATGCCTTTTTAGGTTGCAGACAGTATGTTTCTTATTCTTAAAGAAATAACAATTTCATTTTGAACAAGAAAAGATTAGGTGGAGAAATAGCCATTGTTTCTTCCAAGTTTCTTACAGTGAGAGCAGAGTTCTGAGAAATGTTGTATCTAAAATTATTTTGCATTAGCTTATTTTTTGGGGGGATGAATGTTCTTAGAGCAGCAGACTTGTATTCATTTCTAGTTATCACAAGAAGTAAAATTATATATTTAAAAGATACACATACACTACCTTTGTATAATATGTATGTTTCTTGGTAAAGAAGTATTGACTTCATACACAATCTGTTTTAAAAAATAGAAAACAGAAACCAAACATCAACAATGAATGGATTTGGAGGTTTTGTTTGCTTTAGCTCCACTGATTTTTATCTGTCTCTCTTGATGAGATTAATATAACCTTACATTCAGTGGTTAATTCCACATTTTGAAGTTTTCACACATGGTTCGAGTTTCTGGAGGTCTCCTTAATTTTAGCCATGTATAAATTCATTGTCTAGTCTAAGCTAGTTATCTAAGCTTCCTGTATTAATAAAGTGCACAGTAAAAGACAACTTGTCCAAAACTGTCCTAAGATTGGTATCTAAAGTGGGGACAAATGTTCTCCCATGGAGCTTTTATCTGTTTCATTTGAGCAGGAACTGCTTCCTTACACTAGATGTCTGACATTTTGCCTAACACGGTAGGTGAAATAAATTCTACCCTATGTGATAAGTATAGTGGTTTTAAGTCTTTCTCAGTGCAAGGAAAAGAGGCTAGTGATTTTGGAGAGTCTTATGCGTTTAAGTAGCCCCACTAGCCCTGGTAGGCCTACTCATTATTTTAAAGCTAAACAACTGAATAAATCCATGCAAGACAGACCCAAAAGAATAAATTAAAACAGTAAGTTGACTTCTGTTTACTACAGAATAATTTTGAAGCATGTTAGTGTGTACTCATCCAGCTCTTGAAACATCATATCAGTGTTGAGAGAATCAAACATGAGTGTGGTATATTCCTTAGCTAGTGAACTAGTGAACCTCAATTTTAATTCTAGCTCAGACTTTGAAATCTCAATGTTAAACACATTTTATTACTGCTTTACAGATTAGCCTTCCATCAATAGTTTGGCTTGTGAATCAATCAAGCATGTATTCGTAGGACTAAGAGTAGGTACAAAGGCAGCTACTATGGTTCAGCTGATGTGCGTTAACTAGTTGAATTGAGATAACTGAACTGTATATCTAGGCCTTTTTTTATTTTTCTAGGAAAGTCATATAACATCTCTGGTTCTGCCTTGCTTAGAGCCAAAAGAAATAGAGGTAGGGACTGAGGCAGACTAGAAATTATAATCTTGGCAGTGCACAGAAAGTCATCTATTTAAGTACAAGCATACTATGTAGCAGTTGCTCCCAACATAATTTGAGGCAGATGCCCTCAGTCTGTCCCTCTCAAAACTCAGTTTGCAGTTTCTCTCACTATTTCTAGCTGTAGCAGAGGGAAGGAACAGTTTGAAGACTACAGTATTCCCCTTTTCAATAGAAATGTAGGTGAAAATCTCATCTACCTCTGAAACACAGTCTATTTAATCTATTTTCACTATGTTTGAATTGCAACTTGCGTGGAGCTGTATGTTCTGTTACTTTACTTTTAATATTGGATTTTTGATTTGTAGTGTTCTGAATCCAAATATGCTTGTCTCTCTCATCCTGCTGGGAGGGTGGGAAACTGATTGCATCTCAGATCAATTGACTCAGTAGGAAATATTCCTCCCTTATTCTCTAAGAAGATGCAACTATTTAGTACCAGCACATTCTCAAAACTTAGGTCACAGTCTACAGTATCATGTAGAGGGAGGGGGCATCTGAAATGATGTGAAGCTTGAATGTCATGGGAAAACATTGGAGTGTTTTGGTGTGAGCATGTAGGAACCTGGCAGCTGTTTTCTTCCTTGGTCACTGCAGTAGAAGAAAACAGATGTAAAATGGGTAAAAAATGATGAGACCTGTTGAGAGAAGAGGGACTGTGGACATTTTTAACAGTGAATTGAAAATAGGGTGAACCTGCCTACTTTTTGCATAATTTTACTAGGATTCAGAAATTGCAGTGGGACTGCGAGGTCACTACTTAACTAACAACTGGGGTGGACATTCAGAATACCTTCAACTCTCATTAAAATTAATTGGAACCAAGAGTTCTCAGCATCTGGAGTCACTGGGCCCATCCTTAGCACCTTTGTGAAAGGCCATTATAAATAACATTTTTAGTAGATGTATTACACGTGAAGTTATGAGGTTATATAACATTGAGGGTATGTTGTATTTAGTGCCTGAAAAGGGAATTAATTTATGCCATCAGTTACTTCATATGTATGTTTACTTTTTCAGCTATCCATTTTTAATGTGCTTTGGCAATTATTGTATTAGCAGACAAATATTCATGCTGAGACTAAATTTAAAGAAAATATAACTTTATAGTGAACCCCAGTAATGATTCCCCATGTGAAAGGAGAAAGTGTTACAAGACTGAGTTGTAAGTTGGAAAGTGTGACATGCTGGCTGTGTGTCTCTTAACTAAATGAATAAGATGGCAGTTGAGGAAGGGATGTGCTTTTAGCTGAGAAACAATTGGACAGAAAAGACAACTGCTGTGCCAAGCTGAATGAAAAGCCACTAGAGAAAAAGTTCTGTGGCAGCTGCTTTTGAAGTGAGTTTCTAGATCTTTGGAAGGAGCTTGTCAGGGCTAGACTGAAAGTTCTCTTAATTTGACAGCCAGAAGTTGAACTATAGCACACATTTACCTCAGGAACAGACTTGAGATTCAGGAATAGACTCAGAATAAAGTAGCCATGTGCTGTTTATGGTTATTTTGTATGGCACTGTTACAAAATACTGTTTCCCTTTCTCTTCCTTTGAGGTATAATTTCTAGCAAATCCTGCCATCAAACTCAGTGTTCTCATGCACTACAACTGGAACCAGGCATCAGCAGCTCTGTGTGGCTGCAACGTGAGTTCAGGGGCTGACAAAAGAAAGCCCACCATCTCAGCCTTAGCCTAACAGGATGTCCATAACACCTACCTGATGCCTTCAACTTAAAAATGACAATACTTAAAAATTTAGGTGTCCATGTATCAGAAGAGCATGAAGTTGTGAGAGTTAAGCAACTGGGCCAGTCAATGGGAGAATTAGGTGTATCTGAAGGGAGAGTCAGTACAAAACAGCAGAATTTTGAGGGGGATTCTTGATCCTTTTTTCAGCGGAGATGAGTGTATTAGAGTTGTACAGTGAGTACTTCATCCAGCTGGAATCCAAACTGAGAATGTCTCTCCTGAGAGCGGGATATAGCTGTGCTCTCTGTTGGATAATTGCTATTGACAAGCACACAAAAAGTAGGAGATGTGGTTTAAATTCTCTCCAGCCTGAAGAGACTCATCCCCAGCCTTCTCATGTGCTAGATGAGTCCCCCACTGCCATGTTCCAGAGAACAGAGGATAACTGTGCCAGTAGAGGGTCCTCCTTCACCCTCACTGCTCTGAGTGGGAATGTTGTCTTGCCAGGAATGCAAGAGAGCAAAAATGCACAAGCCAGCCTGAGTTGTTAAACTGAGGGCAAAGGAGGAGCCAACTCATTTCTCTCTTTATCTAGTGAGCATTTATTACAAAATTCCAGACTGGGCTAAATCAAAAAAGAAAAAACAAAAAACCCAACATAACCAATAACAATTGGAAATAAATTTCCAGATCCTACATTCTCAAAAGTGATACAATTGTGAGCCAGTGTATCCTCTATGAAATGACAAAAGGAAAACTACACTGGGTGAATATTTATTAGTGAGAACATGAGAAATGGTTCCTTGTGAATAAGGTAGCTAGACTTCAACCATTTCCTGCCTCATCTCAGTGTCGAGGCCATGGTGCTTGCTGCAAAATGGATTAGAGCTCTTTTTAAAAACAGATTCTTGTGGAAAAATCAGCTACTTGCAGCAGAGGCTAGCTCTACGGTAGAGTCCTAAGGCGATTGTCCCGATGGCTTCGAACTTCCTCTGGGGTCTGTAACGTGATTATATGGCTGTGGGGCTGGCTAGACTGCTCTTCCTCTGGGAGCAGTTTAACTTTTAATTTGGAGGAATTTGTGCAGTTACATATCTGTGTACAAAGGTAATACATTGTGGTTTGTGCTTTGGATGTGCATTGTCTGTTTCCACATTCACTTTAAACTGAGACTGTGTTATGTGAAATCAACATGTTGCCTTCAAAGACCACCTACCATCAGGATCCTGATATCATGTTTTTCTTGAGAATCAGTGGGCTAAATTATACAGATTATGCTTTCCAGCTTTCACTAGTCTTATAGCAAGTGGTTTGCTAATCAGGCAGAGCAATAATAGTTGAAACACTGTTCTTTTTAATATAAAAATGTTCACATTTACATATGGTTTATCCATTCTTTTATTTTATGTATACAATTGGGACTTTTGTAATGTTCTCAATCCCCTCTGGCCTTATTGACTTTGCAATGATTTAAGGATTTAAAGATTTTAATTCTCCTAGTCCTTTCTCTCTCCACTTAACATTTCTACCTTAGGATATTATTTCCCTCAGGAAAAATTAATAGGCAATAGCTTTTTTTTTTTTAATAAATCTTTGTTTTATTTCCATTGCATCTATCCTCTGCGGTGTGAAGAACTTTTTTAGGATAAACACTTTATTTTATACTTGTTCTCGTACAACTATTGGTATTAACTATCAAAATCCCCTAAGTACGAACATGTGTCATGAAAAGAGAGCTCTTAATCAACTTTTTGCTAATTACTTAACAGTTGTGTCATTGTAATAATAATATAATACAGAGCTGTAATGTGATTTTAGTTGCATTTTCTTTCTGGCTTTGTATTGATTGTATCCACCAAAACTTTTTTAAAAAATCTACTCCGTACAATTTTGAGAACTTTTATATTCTTCAAAGCTTTATCTTTGGAAAAGAAGTAAGATTTATTCCATATATCCAAGTAATCTTTACATTTGAATCCAACTTTTAAAGTTTTGTTAATAATTTATCTTCATTTAAATATTTAATTTAAATTGTTTAATGAGAGGGAATGAATTTCCAATTATAATATCTGTTTCATGGCCATGGTAGATCCCTTTTCGTAAGACAAAGGAAATCTTAACAGAGGAATAAATGAAATTGAGATGTTTTACTTAGTGTACGTTTTCATAGGAAATTTCAATATGTTTTACCTTGTTCAGTGTACATATTCATATGGAGCTTTTTATCTTGTAGACTCAGTCTGTTATTAATATTACTGCTACTAAAATTATTACTAGAAAAATACAGCCATGTAAGTGCTAAGGGACCTCTGTACGGCATCTGGTCAGCTTAAAGTAGATCAAAGTTAGATCAGACTGCTCAGGCCATGTCCAGTCACATTGTCACATCTCTGGGGGTGGAGATTCCACAGCCCATCTGGGCAACCTATTCCAGTGTTTGACAACCCTAGCTGTGAAAGAAAATATTCTTAGCATTGTGGCAGCTGTATTGGGCTCAAATCAAGAGTCAAGACTATTTTGGGTTAGTACTGCACTTCAAAAATGTAGAATGTGTTTTAAATTGTCCCAATAACTTATTGACAGAGGAATAAACAACTAAGAAAATAATATTTGGTTCTGGAATGCTGGGCTGATCTATCCTGAAGCATACTTACCAGTTAAACACTTGAATTCAGCAGCACTTTCCATGTTACATGTATGAGATGTTTGCGGGACTTCAATATTACTTGATATTACTGGGTAGATGCGAGATGATAGTAAGCACTACTATAAAAATTACTTAGTGGTAACATATAATGTATGGACCAGAGATGATTAAAGCTGAAGTGCACCTGACTTCACAGACAGACTTACCTATGTGGGGGACTACAATGATGCCAGAGAGTGTTTTGTGGGTCAAAGCATTAGTATTCATATAATCTAGGAAATTTTCCGGAGTCACAGAGAGAATGGATCTGATCCTGGTCTGTGCCATCTGGATTATTATTGGTGGTAATGAAAAGTTTGTTCTTCTTATGAAGACCTAATAAAGCTAGAGATTAATAATATCTTTCTCTTGCAATATAAAGGACTTTTTGGTATAAATTGCAGCAGTTTTCCTCTGCACTTTTTTATATCATAATCTCATAGTTGTTTTTTTGTTTGTGGGGTTTTTTTTTGTGTGTGTGTTTTTTTTTCCTGAGTTTGAATTAAAATTTCTGTGCAGCTGGATTGTTTCTTTGTACTCATTCTTAAGGATGTAGCAAACATTGCATTGGGATATTGGGAATTCTGAATCTTTCAATGCTTTTTAAAATTTGGAACTGTTCATCATAGCTGTTATCATTATTAGAATACATCTTTCAGTCAATACCACCCTGATATTAAACTTCATTGGGGAAAGGGCCGGATTTTGGAGTCGTACCATTTATACAGGTAGAAGTTCAAAATTCAGTTCAAAGTTGGATTTGTTTGCCTTGTAGTTGAACTTCGTAGTTTATGTTAGGGGAATATTTTGTGGAGAGGTAAGAGAAAGTAAGAGAAGAGGAAAATTACAAGCATTTCACTCTCATATTTGGAGGTTTGGGGCTATTTTCCTTTCCTTCCTTTTCTCTCTCTCACTTTTTTTTTTCCCTTTTTTTTTTTTTTTTTTTTTCCTTCTCTCTCAGTGGCAGCTGTTTGAAGCTGCTCAGGAGTTTGGAATGTTAGAGTAACTCCCAGGGATCTGGATTAGTGGGCAGGTGATGCAGTCATGGGTATCACATACCTTTCCAATTTTTCACATGGATATTATCTCGATGTATATGGGGTGCTAGTGTGTGCTATATACATATGTCTTCCAGAAACTCCAGAAACTCCAGGCAGCTGTATTTTTGTTGATAATGTATATGAAAAAATATTAAAGTCAGGTGGTGGGAAAAATAGTGCACTTCATTAATGTATGAAATACTGTATTAGTATCCATTTACATTCTAACTATGACAACATAAGTCTGAAATTACTGATTTTTTTCCTGTAAAATTACCCTTTCTACTAACAATTCACATTTTCACTTCAAAAAGTAGAAAACAGAATATGTTCATGACCTTACAACAGAAATGTATTATAGTCTGCAAGTTAATAAAGAGCAGCCATGTGATGAACGTCATTCAGTTCTGCTTTTGTCCCAGATGTCCCTGAGTCTAGAATTTAAAGATAGGTTTCCTATGCACTAGTGCAGGCTGCTAAGCATTTCCAGACTCCCTGCATGTATGTGCTTTAATCCCATGTACATGCAGCACGTCTTATACACAGGGGATAATACAGTTTTAATTCTAACATTAATTCTTACACTTGGACTGATAACTTTCAATAGGGGCATTTTGTCTTATTTTGTTTTAATGAAATACTTTTTACTTCTTTTTCAAATGATTGAATACTCCCATAACTTTTAAGCAGTCTTTACTGATAAAATAATTTGAAGCTTGAAAGAAGTACTGAGTTTGTGACTTTGGGCACAGTCTGCGTGTGTCTTGGGCAGCAGGACAGCATGAATGTGCTTGAGCTGGCTGATGCTCTGCAGACCAAGACAAAATCCCTGTGGGAAAGCTGAGGATGACCTGCCACAGAGATCACTCCTACTCCCTGATGCACGAGCGGTGCCTCCCCAAGCAAGGACGAGTGTGAAGGTGAGAGAGTGAGGTGGGTCTCCTCCTGTCCTGCCTACCGTTTGGGGGAGTCAGCAAGTGTTCATCTGGCATGTCCAGTCCTTAGAATCATAGAATCATTTTAGCTGGAAGAGACCCTCACCTTTTATTCTTATACACTGTTAAGTGTTATAAAAAGACTTCCCCTTCCATTTATGGACCACATGAAGTCAAAGGAAATATTTTTATTGCTTCTGCCATGCATTGCAGGAGGCCTTATGTAAGGGGTCAAATCTGTGGTATTTCTATAGCATAGGACAGAAGCTTTCTGTGCCTGTGTTTCTGCAATAATCTATCACATAGAAAAGAGGCTACTCTATGAAAACAAGCATGATGTGAGCAACACCTGCATGAGGCTACTGAAGGAGTACCATGTTTTTATAGCCATGTACATGTTGGAAAGACTATTCTAAGAAGGCTCAGTTAGAAAACAAGATTACTTTGGACCTGGGAAGAACTCTCTAGACTTCAAATGGAGCTTTAAGTGTTCATGATCCAAACTATGCAATTCAAGTGCCCACAAAAAAGGGACAGAAACTCATTGCTGCAAATGTTCTTGTATTTTGAGTTCTTAAACTGGGATAGGGAAAGAGGTCTAGGTTTCAATGGATGGGTGCTCAGCACCATTCTGAAAATGTAGCTGTTATCATATGGTGTTTCAGGGTATGATCCTAGGAGCTGTGGTGTCCAAAGTCACAAGCGAGTTTGGAAAAGATAATTTATATCAGTAAAATTAATTCCAACCAGAAAGAATTGCATGGTATGCAGATTGTGTAAAGATGTTTTAATACAGTTGTTTCTGCCTTTAAGAGTGATGAAGCATTCTGAAAAAAAGTATCATGTACTAAAAAGTTTCTTAATTTTTTTAAAAATAATTTATCAACAAGAAGTATTTTTATTCAGAGAAATAACAAAATGGTAACTGTTGGTAGCCAACCAACACTGGCATGTTGTACATGTATGTAGTGTAATTTCTTTTGTACTTTATTAAAAAAATAATCATTGATCTCATCATTCTTTAAATGAGGCACATAATTAATTTACTGCCATAAATGATATAGATCACCCGCAGCATTGATACTCTTGGTTTCAGGAGTCTTTCTAAAGACTACATCTAGACATACAGAAGATATGCTTTTATTGAGGTCTTGTAAAATCCTTCTTCACTTGAGGTTTTCTTTTTTTTTTTCTTTAAAAAAAAAAAAACCAACAACAACAACAAAAAAAGGTGAAATGTTTCATCATAAATGTGGTGCATTTAAAAGGCCTAAAGGTTCCATTGGATCATTTCAGCCTTACAAACTTAGTCATGTGTGGCCCATTCATATGAAATGGGCTTGTTTCTAACCTTCTTTTCTCTTTGTCATACTATATGTATAAGTAACTTGATTCTGAAATTACCATCTACCTACTGCAGAACTGGTAGGAGGCACAGAAGTGGTTTTGTGACCTGCATAGTAGAAAATAGTAGCAAGCTGACTTATGGGCAGTACAAAAGTACTGTAAAAATGTTTGATTGTTGCTTAAACCTAAACAGGGACATATAAAACCAATAATAAATATGTATGTAGCCCCCTAATATGCTTGGTTGTACAATTTTTGACTGGAAAAGCATAAGTGAGTAATTAGATAATTGCTGCCTTGATTGAGCTTAATAGGAAACATTTCAATTAGGCTAAAACTACACAGAGAGGAAGTAGGCTTTTACAAAGGGAAACATTCCTTGTCATGCAACTGTCAGCGGTTGCCCACACTAAGAGATGTGATTAAGTGGATCTATGCAAAGGAAACAAAAAGAAAAGTTTTTAAAAAAATATTGAATTAATTAGACTTGTATAATACTTGAACAGTGTCTTCTGATACAATTTCTTGATGGTTCCAGTTTTGATAACATAGCTCTTATAAACCTCTTGGCTGCAACAAATTATAATGTTAAACCCATGGAAGAGGTTAAGTTTCTGCTTTAAAAAAAAAAAAAGACAGAGGGAGAGAACTTTTCTGATTTGCATAATTTAACACTTTTTCAGATTATCCTCACCAGCCAACAATGTAAAAAGTGAAGTGTAAGGGGAATATTTTTTCCCTGTGGAAAGTGCCTATGCGTTATCCAGAATATAGGAATTTCTCTGCAGGGCTCCTTGTGTGTCAGGAGCTGATTCCCTCTTAGTGTAATACTGAAGCTGGGACTGTGAGACAGCTGGGACTGGTTTTCTCACGGGTGCTGCCTGAGACTCCAGCCATACCCATGGCTGTGTGTGACAGTGTAGCTCACGTGCATTTTGTCCCTGTTAATGCTATCCTTGCATTCATACCAACAATTAGGAAAGATGGTTCTTCCATGGCTGACTGCTATGTTAAAATAAAACCAAACAGATGCTCTGTTGTTGTCTAACGTTGCTTCCCCCCTGAGGCTGTGCAGCCGCTGCTGATGAAGTCACACGCAGCAATTACATAGCTTGTAAGTCCATTACAGCTTCTATGGGCCCCAAAATGCAGCGAGGGACGCAGATGCATGAGTTAGGCAGTATGCAGGAAGATGTGTGTTTATAGCACACAAACTCTGCTTTTCTCTTGTTGCAAAGGCTTTTTCCTGGTTTTGCCTGTCTGGACTAAGCAGCTGCTCAACAGCTATTTACCACCCAAGAAAGAACAACTGTTTTCATCCAGCTAGAAACTGTTAGGTTACAAATGCCTCCTCTTTACTTATAAACCCATTGTAAGCCACCGAGTCTCTATATGACATTACCATTAGTTTCAATAGTTCATATTTAGCTGTAATGGAAGTTTTCTAAGCTAAGCAGGATGGTGCTGCTTTTAGTGCCCTGATAGATGATTTTGAGAAGGACACATCTATGTTGCAAACAAAACAGGTCTTGGGGATGAACAGTCAGTCAGGATAGGTGGCTTTTGGTGTGGAAATTGTGGACACCACTGGGAGAAGTTACATTTTCTGTCAAATATTATATTAGTGTCCTAATGTAGAATTAAGAGATACTGAGCTACTTGATGATTTGGCTTTAGGAAGGAATACCTAATAGTAACACAAAGCATTTGTATTAAAGATACCACAGGAGTCTGTGGCTGTGCAGGCTGTTCCCCATTGTGGTATTTTTATCATGGAGGTTGGAGCATTTCAATAACAGATGAGGAGTTTAGATTTCATCAGTGTTTTGCAACTTAGTATTTAACTTTGGGTCTGAAAATCTGGAGTGTTGATGCTTATTGCTAGTAAAGGTGCTACTAAGTACTCCTTTAGTAGGAAGAGACGTATGTATGGCAGTTTTTAAAAAAGTAAACTTTTGCACATGCCTAAAGAAAAAAAGGATGATTTCTAGTAAGTTTACACCTGCAATGTTGTATTTGGATACTAGGACAGGAGCAAGGGAATGCTGAGTTCCATTAGGAATGGGTGGCTCATTTCAGAAGGAGGCTTACTTTACATGCCAAAAATGAGAATGAAGCTAGTTTGTGAGCTCATCTATGAAGATAAGATGGTGGTAGTTTCCACTAATATGCACCAAAGCTTAACATGTAGCGTGTTTCAGAAAAATTAATGTAAACAGACACTAACTTTGTTTTTTAATATATCACACTTCTTTGCATGCAAAGGTTTAGTAAAAATAAGGTTACTTTTTCATGCACTAAAAATTAGAATGTGCATGTTTTCACATGGTACAGCCAATAACTCCCTTGAGAATCCTCGTGGAATTGTTACAATTGCTGCTGAAGTCTGGTGTCAAGTTTGTTTAGCCTAGAAATAGTTGGCCTGAGGTAAAGAACCATTGGAGGTTTTCACATTTGGAGTTATAATTTAGTAATTTATGTTTGTATGATGTATGACAAATTGACTAATGACTGCCCTAAAGAGAAATGCCAGCCTGGCATTTCATGTGCAGAAATCTTATGGCAATATCAGGTGGACTGTCTACCCTACAGGGCAGAAATAACTCTGCTGCTCCATACTTAAACTTTGTATTTTAGTTAGGCACAGTTCCTTGTGTAGTCTTTTTTTCCAGGAGCTGCTTTTAAATGGAGTTCTGCATTATGACAGAAGCTTGATATTCTGCCAGAAAAGTTGGAAATGAAGGCAACTTAAAATAAATACTTGGTGATATTTCTCTTTCTCTCTCCCTTTCTCCTTCTCTTTTTCTCTCTCAATTTTTTAAGGGAAAAGCATATGTTCTTATCCTAACTTGTCCCAGTAGAGGGTCAATTACAGCCAGTTGGCTACAAGTCCAATCCAAGAAAAATACTGAGTACAGAAACTTCAGCAACAGGTACCAAGGGCCTCTGGTACAGTCAGTCATTCTCAGTACATATGAAATGTGAACATAAAGCCTATGGGTGAGATATTTTTAGGCCTTAAGTTTCCCATGATGGTCCAAAATGAATCAATAAATTAAAGCGGACATTTTTGTGTAGTTAGGTATTTTCCTGGATAAGTCTTTAAATGTCCACAATAGTATGAGATCTTTTATGTGAATCCTGAGAATAGAACAATGTCTTACTTAGAAAAATGTGCCTTACCAAATCTTCACGTATAGGCATATATTCTGCAACTTGCTCTTGTAAGGTCAAGTAAACATTACACTACAGAGCTAAATAAAAAACCAAACATATATAATAATAAACATGCATAGGAAAATAATACACATGTGGTCTGTTTCGCTGACGTCAGTCTTCACATCCTCACACACGCTGTGTCTTAGGACCATCGTGTAGCAGTGGAATTCACCTCTGGTGAAATAAGTATCTCCAAAATTAACTTAGGTAAGCATCAGTGTTCTGAATGTGAGAGCTCTGCCAGATTGGCACAGGAGCTTTGGGGGCTGCACAGATGTGATGGTGTTGAGAACAACACTGACATTAGTATTTAGCAGTATCTTTGGGTAAGTATATTTAAAGACCAGGCAAAGTTTAACCTTGAAGATACGTAATTTATTCCACAGACAAGCTGCAGAATGAGAGGTGAATGTTAACGTGTTGTGGTTTTTGTGTTTTTTTTTGTTTTTTTTTTTCTTTTCTTTTTTATGGAAGCATTTAATTAAGCAGGCCTCTCTTCTGTAACTTAGTATTTACAGGAAAAAGAAGGCTGTGGCTGCTAATATTACTACTTATGCTGCATATTGATTAGATTTAGACAGAGGAAGCAGCAACACAGCTTTGAAATGGCCATGTTCCACCTTAATCTTTATTCAGGAGACCTATCGTCTCAGCCCTTGCATGGATTTCCTTTCTGTGGTTTGTCACCTGTGCAGCTCATGATCATTCTTAGCCCCTGAGGTCCTACATGCACATGATGGACCAACACCCTGACCATTCTGTTGGTATTCAAGGAGTAGAACCAAAACTCTGAAACTCTAAGCAGAAAATGAAGAGTCAAGGCTTCCCAGCCACAGAGGCTTCAAACACTCTGCAGTGTCCGTGGCACATTCCAGCAGATTACATTAACTCATCTGTTTCCAAACAGGCTAAAACTCTATAAAAGATAAAAATGCAGTTTTAGGGCAATAAAATTCTGTAGGAAGAACAGAAATAAGTCTAACAATTTTCTGAATTAATTTCAAATATATATTGTTTGGATATGATAAAAAGTTGATTTTTTTTTGTCCAGACTTGTTAATTACAATGTCTGTGTTTTATATTTATATACAACATTTACATATTTATTTCTGCTTGTAGCATTATATTTGATATCATATGTTTGAAGTTTTTAAAAGTAATAAAACAGCCATGCCAGGGAATGATATTATTTTTATCTTGGAAAACTGAATATTTAAATACTGCCAGAAGGAAAATTTGGCAGTATGGAAAGCAAAATTAGTTTGGTAGTCTTGATATTTTTTTCCCTTTAATATTTATTCTGAGGAAATTGTTAAAATGTTCATTTTCTTATTTTTACTTCTCCCCTCTCAGAAGTATCAAGTTTTCAACATAATGAAGATTCTAGTTAGACTGTCCCTACTGTCAAATGTTGCAGGAACTTTGCCCAGTCTTAAAACTTGCTGTCGAGTTGTTTCTGGTGACTACTTCCATTGGAGTCTGTAGCTTTGACTGAGTAGCTCTCCTTTTTTTTTGTATGCTGTATTAGACTAGTTCTTTTAAGGAGCACACCTGTATGATTTACTGTCAGGTTTGTCCAATTAGGATGTTTATCAGTTGCCGATTTGTCACCTAAGGCAAGCAGAGGTTCTCAGATAAGGCTGTTTCTTTGTATTCCTTTTCTGTTCTCTCTGTACCTTGTTCTTTTCATGATACTTCTGAGCTCACAGAGAAAAAAGTATTTAATGTGTGTTGGGCTAACTGCCACTTCTCAAACAAGTCGTAGAAAAGTGGTTTTGTTTATTTTTTGCTTTTCCTCTAAATTACAGGTGTCCTGGCAAGGCTGACAGGTAATTAGGGATGCATGAGGAGGCATAGGATGTTAGAGTATTTCAGTCAGGAGAGACAAATACATAACAATATGTTTATCTTGTTAAGGAAAGTTATATCATAAGAGGTTTTGGAAGGTACATTGTGTACAAATGTGTTATTTGAAAATATTGTTTTCTCATTTGATCCTTAAAAAAGAAGTTTCACAGTTGCTTAACATATGTAGTCAGGAGGATATTTTGAGAGCGGGCAGATTATTTTGTGCCACTATTTCACCCTAAGGAAAAGAGGCCAAAAGGATGATCAAGTTGGCGTGAACTGGAAGAACAAAGGTCATGAGCCACAGAATAGAAACTGTCCTTCAGTGTGACTTGTGATCCTCTTATTAGTAAAGGTATATGCATGTGCTGAATATGGAGGAGCCACGGGCAGAGCATGAGGAATTTCAGGATCTGCACTGAAGAACTGCTGCCCAGTTACCACTGTTAACCAGGGAAGCCATCTGAAATATGAGGATCATACCTCATGCTGGGGAGTTGGATAAAGTATTTTTCAATGGCATTTTGTCACATATGCTAAAAGTTGTTAGAGTATGGGAAATGTTCCCTACATATCATAAAAATGAGGACTCTGGCTATGAAATTATTTTCTCTCTGTTAGTTCAACATTGTGCTCCATCTTAACTGCTTAATGATCCATTCCCATATGCCTCCATGAAAAACAGAGTTCCAAACCCAAGATTTCTTCTAAAAACAAGTTTATTCTTTTTGTGGGGGCTCATTCAACAGAAGAAAGTAGATGGCAATTTTTGTTTTGATATATTTGTTCCTGAAATATTGGGTCTTAGTTATAGATTCTTTTCAAACTAGATGCTGTAGATCGGACTCATATGGTGCAGGAGAATAGTTCACATTATTAAAATATTAGTCTTAATGTATATTACCCAAGAAGAAAATGAAGTGTAAAAGAATTTGTCGGTCATCCAGCAGTCCTTCCTGTTGAATCATTAAATCATTGTGGGCTTTGATTTGGACTGATTTGGCTTAACATAACCACTGAATATTTAGAAATCAAGATACCACGGAAGACAACCACTGAGGGCCACCACAGAAGCTTTAGAAGGGAGTTGTTTCATCTGAGAAAAACAGGTATTTGACGAAAGGCACAGTAACTAGGGCTTAAAGAAAGGACAGCATGTAACCAATAAGATTAAATACAGAAGTGGAGAGCATTGCATGCTGCATAATTTCCACTAGTAGAAAAACAGCTTTGAAGAACTTGAATTTTATTCTATGTGCTGTTGACCAGATAAGTCACCTGAAAGCTACTTAGTTTCCCTCTGCGCAACACCCAGCTACACAAATTGAACCATGGTCCAGCCTGTTGCTGAACAAGTGGATTTGTGCTCCTATATTGCTGATGGAAGTGAGGTAGGAGAGCTTGGATGTTTACATTTGTGTTGTTAAGTCTGTGAGAGAAGAAAATGTGTTAGAGTTCTTGATGTATTTTGGCTAGAAATAGCTACTGTCAGCACGTTTGAGACAATCTATAATTTGCAGAGGGAAAAGCAATTTACATGCTCAAATGTTAGCATGTAAAAATGGTCAGTTTGCATGCTATTATCATGCAGATAGGTTTTGTGTACTTGTAAAAAAAAAAAAAAGTCTAGGTGAATCAACGAGTACTGAAGATTACAGTCAGTCATGCTGACACTTCATAGTCAGTATACATGCAATAAGATTTGTGGTTAGAGCCCTAAGACAGGAAATCTGTCTTCAGTTCAAAGCCCTCCTATCTAACCTTGGGCAAAACTCCATTTTCCATAAGTAAAAGGAATAATTTTTCATTGTCTCAAGATCTTCTCCGATAATCCATTCTTTTACTTTTTATGAGGCATTCTGATGCAGCTGTTCTACTTCTTGAAAAGCTATATGTGAGGATATCATTTGTTGGTTAAATGGCTTCTTCAAAAAGATAGAGTGATAAAGTTTTGGAGTTTCTTTTAATAAAATGCAGGCCAACCTAAAAAATGAATTGGTCTTATCTTGGGCAAGTTACTAAAAGGCAAAATGCAGATAATGAAAATTAGTATGATATTAATAGTAATTAAAAAAAAAATCATACAAAACCCAATAAACTTAATTCATAGAGACTTCCCTCTTGGCTATGTCAATTTTTTAAGCATTACTGTTCTGCAAAATGCAGCAAGATCAGTGCGGGGCTCTTATTACACAGTGTTTTGGTGATTGTTCATAGACCAGACAAATGAGATGGAGAAAAATGCCAGGCTAGACAAGTTGCAAGGACATGCAGGATGCGTTATGACAGTTGACACCCATCCACTCTTGCCTGTGAATACATGGGACAAACAGTTGGGGGATTCTCAGTAGCTTTTGAATGGACTGCACTGATTCAGTATATCTCAAAAATTACCTAGAAATCTAGTGTAATCTAACTCCTCTAATTATCAAAGATTCATCATAGTTTGTAAACCTTGTTTCAGAGTTCTTCCTCAACACTGGCTTTTAAGCACTGCTTCAGAACTAATACAGTGCCAGTGGAGAAAATCTCACAGTATCACAGTATGTTTGGGATTGGAAGGGACCTCAAAGATCATCTAGTCCAATCCCCCTGCCAGAGCAGGAACACCTAGATGAGGATGCAGGAAGGCGTCCAGGTGGGTTTTGAATGTCTCCAGAGTAGGAGACTCCACAACCCCCCTGGGCAGCCTGTTCCAGTGCTCTGTCACCCTCACTGAGAAGAAGTTTCTTCTCAAATTTAAGTGGAACCTCTTGTGTTGCAGTTTGAACCCATTACCCCTTGTCCTATCATTGGTTGTCACTGAGAAGAGCCTGGCTCCATCCTCATGACACTCACCCTTTATATATCTGTAAACTTGAATGAGGTCACCTCTCAGTCTCCTCTTCTCCAAGCTAAAGAGACCCAGCTCCTTCAACCTTTCTCCTCCGCAAACATTCACAAAGGAAGACAAAATCATTAAGCAGACTAGACTTATTCACAGCAATCTTGAGTTTGATGACCGTGGCTGCCGACTCATACTATGAATGTCTTCAACAGCCACACTATTGCTCATGTGGAAAGAGTCTCCAGACGAATTTCCTACATTAAATTGACTTTGAAAATGTACTTCTGTAACAGTTTTTTCAAAGTGAGATTTCCAACATTGTGGATGTAGGGAAGATCATCCCTAGTTATAGTAATGACTATTAGAAAGGACTGGAATTGAAACCTAAACTCTGATAGCATTCCAAACATTTTGTTGATAGAATTTTGGGTGCATAGAAATAAAGCTAACACTGAGATTTTTGGAAAAGTTAGTAAATTTCTTCTGCTCTTAGTAAACTAGTAGTTACTTTGTTTCAGCAGGAATTTTCAGATGTTATTACTCCAAACTTTGGTGTACAAATTGCACATTACATATAATTTATTGTCACATTTCCTGAGAGCTGGAAAGCAAATGCCATGTTTTATGAAAATGCATTCCACTTTAAAAACTTTTTTTTTGTCTGTCTTCTTTGACTGAAAATTTAAGATAAGACCAAACCTGAAACTGTGCTACCTTATAAAACAGTTATGAAGATAATAAAGAAAAGAATACAGAAGATAATTCAGTCATTGTTCTAGGGCAAGATTACCTTTCCTTTTATGAGGTTATTATAATAAGTTTTGTTGTCTTTTGCAAACAAGACAACCTTCTGTGTCTTCTTTATATATCCTGGTATTATAATAATTATACAATGAAAGTGTATCTGTGGGTGAGTTCCTCACTTTAGAAAAAGCAAAAGCTTTTTTGTGGAAACAAAGCAGGCCCTCTTGCATCGTCATTCTCTTAGTCTTTTAAATAAAATAAATCATTACATAATTTTCTTGTAAAGTTATGAAATAATGTTTCTGTGAATTTTTAGTTGATACACTTGCAGATAATCATTTAGAGGTAATTGGCTTTGCTACATACAAACTGTTTTCTTTTTGGGTTCTTAACTTCTATTTAAATATTCCCCAGTGGCATCTGATTCCTTCTTTCAAATCTTCATTTCTATCTTTGTTTTGCTAAGCTTATTGTAACTGTGAAACATCTTCAGAAGCAGGATAGTGAGAAGAAAAAGTGGAAGAGCTAACAACATCTTAGTTATTTCCAGGAAAGTCTTTTTCTTGGAAAAGAGTCAAGAGAAAGTAATCTTACTTACCAAACTTCAGCATGCTTACTTACAACTAAATCTCTGAATCAGCTCCTAAGCCAGCAACCTTTGTCTGAAGCATATTTTTCAAAAGGTTTGTACATCAAACCATTATTTCTTTTGCAATCAAAATTCTTAAGAATATATGCTACTCACTTACTAAACTTGGAGAGGCAAGGAGTTCTAATACCAGATGTGACTCTTTACAAAGCTAGACACATTTATCATCTGCTCACAGTGTGTTGGCTTCTTATTCTGCTTCCTTGTCTCTTGCTTGCTTGTAGGCTTGAGGAGCATGCTGTTTCACAAACATAAACTCTCATGAATTTAAGATTCTGGGTATGGTCCAGTATTCTGTACCTCTTTGGCAGCCTCCAAGGGTAGGAAACAAAGTAGACAATATGTGGCCAATTTAATTTGAACTGAATTTATGATATTGCATTTCAGTGCCCAATGTATGATGAATTTCCTGGTAAAATACTGCATAGCAACATGCAGTTTGAATCTGAGATCATAAGAACAGTTAACCACCTCTCATATCTTCTTTTTGTAGATACAAGTTAGACTAGTATAAAGATATAAACTAGTGTTTTAAAACTGCTACTTTTCTTTTGTTTGGATTGTAAGTTACTGAAGATAAACACAATGCAGAAGAATAGGAATTCTCCTTAAAACACATTTTGAGAAGAATTTTTCATTTGTAATTGCATTTTTTCTATATTTTCAAAGAAGTTTTAAAAAAAACAATTTTCTGTTTGAGATAGTGCAATATTGCTAGAAATAAAAAGTCAGCATTAATATTTTGCTTATTTCTACAGCTTGGGAGATTTTGATTTGAAAAAGCCTTTAAACTGAAAATACAGACTATGTACGAATAAAAAAGTTATGGATAGATCTGATAGCTATTTAAATCATTTTAGGGGGCTCTAAATGCGTATTTTCAATGTTATGATAGGGCTGGTGAGTGGTGTTGCACAATGGCAGGAACAAGCAAGCAGCAGTGCTAGTGTTCATTCTGGCCACTTGCGTTTTCTTCTGAAGCATTGACAGCTGCTTCACGGTTTGAGATTCCCAGCTGAGATTCATGACTCCAGGGAAGAATTGAGCCTATATAACAGTACTTTTTATAGATAATGGGGATGATCAGACAGAATATTTTACAAATACTACATATATCAACAAAATTTGTCTGAATCTGATTCAACTTGCGTTCTGTTTCCAGTGATGCTTCCAGATTCTAAAACATGTAAATTACCATTGTGCCTCAGTAGATCTCCAGGTGACTGGAAGGAAAAGATGAACCAATAATATGTACATACAAGATTTACAGAAACAGCATTCTGAAATGTATACATGGAAACTGATTATAAATTGCATATTTAGAGTGATATTGAATGAGATACTTGGATGTGGGGCCAGAAAATGCTTTGAAAGTGAAGTCAGCGACAATAAATTTCACAGAACTCCTCATCAGCAATATCTTAGTAGATGTTTTTGTATTCCTATTGAACATGTTCAGTTGTGAACAAGAGACGCTACATTTGTAACAGGAACTATTTTAGAAGCAACAGAGAAAGAAACTGGTTGTTCCCTGACCTACTTGAAGTTTTGAATCAGAAGTGAAGAGTATAAAGTTGAAGTGATAAAAGCATTAGATCTATGCCAAATTATGTTCTGCAATACGTCTCACTTCAGAAATCAGTAATATTGACATTTGCTCTGTAATATTAATTTATTACTTTCTCTGTATTTGGAGCAGCAACATTTTTGCTTGTACTTAGGGACTGTCACATGGATAACAGACGTTTGGAAATTATTCTGCTCCTCCTGATATCACATACATGTCTACTTCTAGAATCCCTTTGAGATATTTTTCATCCCTCCAGGATAAAGGCAATTGCTGATAGGATAATGGCAATAATTGTCTGCAGCTGTAATTCCTTGAAACAAAGTTTTGTCCTTGTGACTTATTCTGTCAAAAATAATATCTTCTGGAACAAAGCACAGATTTTTTTTTAATTTCTTCTACCCTTCTGAAACAAGCCTAATACATACTACAAGCACAACTTCAAGCTTGCAAGTAGAAGTAGTATATAGATCTAGAAGAGTCATGATATGTTTCATTTATAGTAAAAGATATAGTTATACAAATGTGTCGGAACAACCTGTTGTAATCTTAGTATAATTTTGTTAGCAGATCATAAAACACACAGGTATATGCAAGCAATTGGTAATACAATACAAAGTACAGTTCAGCTGTGGTCAGTCACTGAAATAATAGTGTACTTTTTATTGTCTGAAAATCTAGATAAAATTACAGAAAAAAAAATTGTGTGCATCTGTTAATTTCTGTCTTACCCATAGTTTCCTAATGAAATACTACATTTAAGCATTATATTTGCAGCGAATTTAAAGATTGGGTTTTGCCCATGTATGACTTCTAATTTTAGAAAATAATAGATTGGCAAAATTGGACAGAATAATTTTTAACCACTGAAAAGCATTTAACATTAAAGCATTTTTTTAGTGCATTGGTGTCTCAAACGATATTATTACAGGCTGTTGAGTTTTTATACCTGGTTTTGGATACCAATTACTAAACATGTTGTGGAATTTGTAAAAAAAAATGCCCTACAATATTTCTAAGCAAACTTGTTTCTTGCGGCCTTTAATTGGTGCACTTGTTTCTGATCTATGCACGAGGATTCAAGCTTAATCGATGATTTAAGAAGGAGCTTGTATTTTGAGTTGTCAGAGGGCCAAGCTCTAGGTATGTAAATAATGAATTGTCACTTTCTCACAAAAGTTTTTCAAGGCCTACTGTAATTCTGGTTCATTTTATTTTGTACCACTAGAAGAATGGAGAAATAGAGAATAGAAAGAACAAGCAGGAGGAAAAAGATACCAAAATGGGTTGGCAGAAAGAAATGTTTGTGTGATAAATCATTATTTTTTATTTAGCATGTTGGCTAGATACATGTGTGCACACATTGCTCTGCCTTCTGTTTTAATTTGAAGGACTGGCTCACATATCTGTGTCTGGTCTTTGAGAGACAGCTGGTAGCCATCTGAAACATACCTGGGCCAAATTAATTTCCAGACTTCTCAAAGTCACTTTTGTGTTTTCTGTACATTAAAATGAGTATATTTTCTTCTGCAAAGTTCAAATCCAGACTCAAGTGTCTCTAAGAGCGGAACTACATGTGATGTTTTCATACTGAACTACATAGCTGACAATGGTAATGTACCTGTACCACGTGTCAGTTGTTTATAAGACAAATATGAGCATTAGGGTACAAACTGCAAATTGCTAAATTGGAAAAAATATATTTTAAAAACTGCAAAAGGCTTATGCTTTTCTTAACCCAAATGGATTTTGAGGTTCTAAAGATAGTTCACTCTCATAGAAATATTGTGGGACATCATTAAGGCAAGAATTCTCAGACAAATCTTGCCAACAACAGTTTTCAAAATAAAGGGAAGTGGTCAAATAAGAGGTCTTATTTCAGGTCAGTCAGTACTCACTCACTTAAAGATAAAAAACAAACAAACAAAAATCCTGAAGAACAGGACATGTAAGGATTACAGTCTACTTGAGTATCACAGTATCACAGTATGTTTGGGATTGGAAGGGACCTCAAAAGATCATCTAGTCCAATCCCCCTGCTGGAGCAGGAACACCTAGGTGAGGTCGCACAGGAACATATCCAGGCGGGTTTTGAATGTCTCCAGAGAAGGAGACTCCACAACTTCCCTGGGCAGCCTGTTCCAGTGCTCTGTCACCCTTACTGAGAAGAAGTTTCTTCTCAAATTTAAGTGGAACCTCTTGTGTTCCAGCTTGATCCCATTACCCCTTGTCCTATCATTGTTTGCCACCGAGAAGAGCCTGGCTCCATCCCCATGGCACTCACCCTTTATATATTTATAAACATTAATAAGGTCCCCGCTTAGTCTCCTCTTCTCCAAACTAAAGAGACCCAGCTCCCTCAGCCTTTCTTCATAAGGGAGGTGCTCCACTCCCTTAATCATCTTCGTTGCCCTACGCTGGACCCTCTCCAGCAGTTCCCTGTCCTTCTTGAACTGAGGGGCCCAGAACTGGACACAATATTCCAGATGTGGTCTCACCAGGGCGGAGTAGAGGGGAAGGAGGACCTCTCTCGATCTACTAACCACCCCCCTTCTAATACACCCCAGGATGCCATTGGCCTTCCTGGCCACAAGGGCACAGTGCTGGCTCATGGTCATCCTGTTGTCCACCAGGACCCCCAGGTCCCTTTCCCCTACACTGCTCTCTAATATGTAATCTCCCAACCTATACTGGAACCTGGGGTTGTTCCTGCCCAGACGCAGGACTCTACACTTGCCCTTGTTAAATTTCATTAGGTTATTCCCCGCCCAACTCTCCAGCCTGTCCAGGTCCCGCTGGATGGCAGCACAGACCTCCGGCGTGTCAGCCACTCCTCCCAGCTTGGTGTCATCAGCAAACTTGCTGATAGTACACTCAATTCCCTCGTCCAAATCGTTAATGAATATATTGAATAATATTGGCCCCAGCACTGACCCCTGAGGCACTCCACTAGATACTGGCCCTATAAAAACTCTGACTAGATGGGTTAAAGGGTCTAAGAAGTTAAGAATATCTGTAAAAGACGTGTTAAATCCTCCTGAGAATGGAGTACTGGTGTTGGCTGGGTAGAGTTAATTTTCTTCGTAGTACCTAGTACAGGGCTGTGTTTTGGATTTGTGCTGCAAACAGTGTTGATAACATAGGGATGTTTTAAGTATTGCTGAGCAGTGCTTACACAGTGCCAAGGCCTTTGCTGCTGCTCACACCACCAACTAGTGAGTGGGCTGAGGATGCATAAGAAGTTGGCAGGAGATACAGCTGGGACAGCTGACGCCAGCTGTCCACAGGGATATTCCACACCACGTGATGTCATGCTCAGCATATAAACTGGGGGGAAGGTTGACTAGGGGGCTGCTGCTCATGAACTGGCTGGGCTTCAGTTGGTTGGTGGTGATGGGCAATTGTTTTTTATTGTATTGCTTCTCTGTCTTGAATTTTATTTCTCATTGTTGTTTTCCTTTTCATTACAATTTGTTATTATTACTACTATTATAATTTTCTATTATTTTATTTCAATTATTAAACTCCTCTTATCTTCCCACATCCTGCTGTGGGGTGTGGTGAGCGTGTGGCCATGTGGTGCTTAGTTGTTGGGGTTAAACCGTGACTAATGGTTAATCTAGACTGATGGAAGAACATAGAACAAAACTAAGACATATTCTAACTGGACCATTTGCATCAGAAGGCTAATAGTATCCTGGGCTGCATTAGGAGGAATATTGCCAGCAGGTCAAGGGAGGTGATTCTTGCCCTGTACTCAGCACTGCTGGAGCCACATCTGGAGTGCTGGGTCCAGTTCTGTGCTCCCCAGCACAAGAGAGACATGGACATAATGCAGGGAGTCCAGCAAAGGGCCACCAAGGTGACAAGAGACTGGAGCACCTCTCTTCTGAGGAAAGACGGAGAGAGCTGGGACTTTATTTAGCCTGAAGAATAGAACACTCAAGAGGATCTCATCAACATGTACAAATACTTGAAGGAAGGGCGGCAGGATGCAAAGAGGATAGTACGAGGCTCTTTTGAGTTGTGACAGAGACGATGAGCACAAACTGAAACACAAGAGGTTCCCTCTGAATGTCAGGAAACACTTTTTCACTGTGAGAGTGATCAAGCAGTGGCGCAGGCTGCCAGAGAGGTTGTGAAGTCCTTCTCCTTGGAGATATTTAAAAGCCATCTGTACATGGTTCTGTGCAACTGGCTGTAGGTATGTCCCTGCTTGAGCAGGGGGTTAGACCAGATGATCACCAGACTTCCCTTCCAACATCAGCCATTTTGTGATTCTGACATAAAGCATTGAAAGATTATGTAGCAGCATTCCATCCCTTCTATATGTTCTTGTTGTATAAGGCCTGACTTATTTTCCCCCTGAAGACTCGCATACTAGAGTACTTTGAACATCACCTTGAAAAGACTGTCATATATTAATTGTCCTATAGAATATAGAAAAAAATATTAGTTTCCCAAATCCAGTCCTTTTATTGGTGCTAAATCACCCAGGTTTCATCTCATAAGCTTCAGGCCACTACATCCCTCCTTCCGTTTGTCTTATCTAGCTCAGACAGTCTCAATCTTTGCAAATTTGTGGGGTTTCATGCCATCTTTTGTAGATAATTTAATTTAGGCTAGCTGTAGTTAAGTACAAGCGTTTCCCATAGGACTCTTTTTTTCTTTTTTTCAGTTTACTCTGTTTGGAATTAAAGCATTCAGCGTGAGGGTTCTTCAGTGTCTTTAGGATTTTTCTCCTTATTGGGACAAGGTGTTACCTTTTGTACTTAGTATTTTGTCCAGTATGATAGGGAAAAGGAAGAGTTTTGCCTAACTTACACTGGAAGGATCCCAGACCATGACAGAAATAGAAGTTCAATCTGGGGGAGGGGATGGGGGGCGGGGCATGGAAAGTTAGAACCCAATACTCTTTGTGGCATTTCCTTACATCTAGTGTTTGACTTTACCCCAGGGATGCAATAAGGTGTTCTTGGAATCTTAAAAGGCCATACCGTGAGACAGGGTCTGGTAGGTATCCAGTCTGAGATGGCCAGAGCTGCTCAACCCTGTTCAAGCTGCAGAATAACTAAGTGACTGACTATCCTGATGGTGAAATCAAGCAATCCTGGTGGCTGCCATTTCAAATTAAAAAACGAAAGAAGTCTGTTTTTAACATGTATATATCCACAATGTTATTACAGTAACTTAAGAGATCCATCAGTGGTACGCATTAAGAAGTGGACGAGCAGGAAGGGTTGTAATCTCTGAAAATATTTGGTAAACTTCTATCAAACCTTTCTGGAAGTGTCTCTGTGCTAGCTGCATTTCAACCCAAACTCTAACACTTAATTACTCCAAAAGCTGAAATCGACCAATTCATCAGTCAGTCTCAGAAAGACTGAATGTGTTCTTCAGCAGTTCCAGATTAGTCAGGAACAAATTATTGTAGTGTATGGATCAGAACTCGGCAATCTACTAAGAGCAAAGCTTAACAACTTGTTATTCCTTCCCTAAAATAATAGCAAACAGATAGTAGGTCAGAAAATGTTGATGTCTACCCTGGTCCTCCACAGTTCCAGGAAAGAAAGAAATAGGTCTGTTCATATATATATTGGCAAGCACAGTATGAGATGGGACCAAGGCAGTTTGAAGAACATGGCAGGTCTAAAAACCCTTTTTTCCTTTCCAGTCTGCTGTCTGCAAAGCAGTTAGGTGGCACAAATTCAAGGGCAACTTGAAATGTTGAGTTATATGCTTGTGCATAGACTGTGTAGTGTAGTGCTATTTGGGTTAACTTTTTAAACAAGCTTCTAAAATGTGAGATCATGAGGTCAAGAGAAATGAACAACTCACTGTGGTGTCTCCACCAAAACAAAAAGTTCACTTCTTTATGTAATTTGCAATTATGCTTATAATGCACTCTCTTACTTCTTTCAGAACTTTGTCATAGTGTATAATTTCTTCACTAAAATCACATGCTGTGCAAATCCATCAGTCCTTTTAAAGTGTTCTGCCATGAAGTTTTTTTAAAAATTCAGGCAAACTAATTCTCTAATTTCACAACTGTCTAGAATGTCTTTTGTTATTATATATATATATATTTTAGATTAATCTCTTTGGTAATATATTTTGTACTGTAGGGCTGGTAAATGTGCAGTTTTTAAGACTCCCAAGATACACATAAGACACCTTGTATATTCCTTCTGTCTGTCTCCTATAATATTTAGATGCTACCATAACATCTTGGTGCTTGTGATTGTAGTGTATTTGCATTATTGAAAGATTTGTCAGAATACACAGAAGGTTCCATATAAGTTGTCAAAGATTTCACAGTTTTGAAATAAAAGCAGTTTTAGAAAAGTGAAAAAGTAATTTCTTTATCCATAATGATAATTACACTGCCTTGTTTTTGTTGTGTTAAGTGGGATATAGCCTATAGAAAAGGAGAGGAAGGCGTAAGTCATTCTCGTGCCTTGCCATACGGGTTATTTAGCACATTCTTTGTGGTGTTTGGCTTAACTACACATGCAGAGTCTCTTGCCTGACATAGGTCCGATGGGTGAGAAATCTGCCTTCCTCCTGCTGAGTAATGAAAAGAAAAGACAACCAGTGAGTGGTTATACATATGTATACATATGGAGGTTATGCCACGCAACAGGGTGCCTGTCTCTGGCCTAGTCTTAGACGTGCTTGAATTGCTCCGGCCCTTTCTCTCCTCCTCTCTTGGCTTTCCTGTGCCTCACTAGTGGTGGTCTTCTGTATACCACGCAGATGTTTTCCCCATGTTATTTCATGGTTATTTTTCAAATGGTTTCCTAGTAAAAGGGATGGAGGGGTCCACACATGGGAACATCTGCTCTAACAATTTTTCAAAGCAAACAGCAGATGGCATTGCTGCTTCCTTTTGATCTTGCAAGAAAAATCCTATACCAGTGCTGTTGGTTTAAGTTCTGGGCTGCTTGGTAATGGTGTACATGACCATTTGCTTCTCCCTTTTCTCTCGACAGTAGCACTACTTGCAGATGTTTTCCTTGCAACATTCTATTTTAGCATGGGTTTTTTTGTTTGGTTTTTTTTTTGGTGACCCTAACTCCTAGTAGGTGTCATGATCTTTGTTTTTTTTCCTCTCTCCCCCTCATGGGCCTTTTTAAATAGGGCAATATCATTGTTACCAATTCCCTTTCTCTATTCATATACAGATTGTAGGGAAATAGGCTCATGTTCTTCTTCAGCTTCCATTTTTCTGTGGTTCAGCCTCTGTATATAGTAAGTTGGGAACTTCATACACGTCTTTGCTACAATACTTTTTTTTAAAGAAAGCTTTATTTCTCAAGGCAATTTCTTGGTTACTACTTAGGGTTCTTCCTCTTTACTCAAATTTTGGCATTCAAATTGTTCATGCACTTGAGTGTCTATGAAACTTGAAATGTTTAAGTAAAATTGTAGGGTTTTTTGTGTCATTTTATTTAGCATTAATTGAGTTTTTAACTGAAACCCCTTTGCAACACACAGATTCATTTTTTATCCTCCTGATATATTTGTATGACTTCCTTAGGCACTTTCTGATCAAATCTTGCTGTACAGAGTGACCAGGCTGCTCTTGTTAGTGGGTAACACTGTCAGAAATTAAATTTGCATTCAGAAAGTGAAAGTATGACATAAAAATAACCTCAGTTTGTAGAGAAGGGAGGCTATAGTAAAATTTGTCTGATATGGATGGGAGAGTAATAGGAGTAGGAGCACAGTGACAGAAATCGGAGCAGTCACTGGGGGCATCTCAGTCGAGTTTGTTGTCAGCCTGATGAGGGAGTAGGGAATGTCACTCATTCCCTTTAACAGCCCTGGAAACTTAAGGTGGAGCCTTTTTAGCTCTCTGTCCCTTCAGAGTTGTGAGGCTGTTAATGGAAACTGTAGGTGATTTTATCTTGTTTCTAAATTATACTAAGTTGTATTTGGTTGTTTTAGGTAGAGGCCAGCAGGAATCTTGTGTTGAAAACTCTGGTGCATTTGCACAGGATCCTATATTCAGCTCTTCTGAACTCACTAAGTCTAATTGTATGTCATCCTTCAGCCTTTGCTTATCTATGCTATACTGCCGTAAGTTTTATTACTATTATTTCAGTTTAAACCTGAATTTTCCTAAAGCAGTACATAAAAATAACTTTCATATAAAGATTTTGTGTCTGATTTTTTATCTTTAATATTTAGTTTTAATGAAATTTTATTTCAGTAAAGTTGATTTAAGTTCCAAATATTCAGTTGATTACTGATTGCTGTGTATTCTTTAGAATTTGAAGATAAATTTGACAGAGTTTTCTTTGTTTTTTTGTTTGTTTTCAAAAATTAATTTTAAACTTCCTCTAAAAGAAACAGTCAATTTATTTAAGTGATAAAATGCGCAAAACCTTGGCCTTGAATGTTCTAGTTTTTTTGCTGGAACTTGATGTGTTTTATTAAACATCTCATATAACTTGACATGACAATTGAAACCAAGAAATTAGAAACGGAAAGCATGTTTTCTGCACACAGTTGAAAATGTCTTTGGTATCTGTCTATTCTCCAGAAACCAACAACTTTATTTTTTTATAAGAAGCTGATTTCCCTGTTGACACAAATTCACAGATGGACATGAAGCGGAGTTTATTTGTGCATAATTTAATTGAATAATAAACATATTTTGAAAATAAACCTGGGATCAAAAAAAGGTCCATTTTAACCAATTCCTACAATTGTTCAGAAATCAGCAGATATCAAGAAAGGAAACTTGCATTATCCATGTAAAAATTACTCAAGAAGAACTCTCCAGAAACATGCTGATTTAGCTAAATCTGTTTTTATTTGGTGCTAAGGAAACTAGGTCCACACTAGCAAAATGAATTGGTTCAATCAGTTAAAAATCTAATTTGAAAACTGTTTACAGCCTTCACTACATAATGCTTGTATCTCAGGACCTTTTATTATTGTTGAAGACGTCTTGCAACTTGTTCTGCAATTCTTAGCTTCTCTCTGGCAGTAATAAAACGGCTTTTGCAGAGATCAATTCTATGTCTATTTCCGATTGATACCATAGGAGGAAAGATTTGGTTACTGTGTCAGCTGAGGGACATGACCTGAACATAGATGTGAGAGGAGGAATTGTCTGTGCGCTTTAGTTGTTCTTTGTTTGCTCTTAACCAATGATCCACCATCTCCTGCTGAAGAAATGGGTTTGCTTGCAGCTGTGCATTCCTTCCCTTGTTGCCACCTTAATTCCTGGAACAAGGAGGATTTGTGTGGATTCACTCCAGACTTGCATCAGAGGATGCAAACAGCTTAAAACTACCTAGGCTAAAAAGACAGAAGGACTGAAGTAATGCATGGAGCTAAGGATATCACAGTGGCTGGAAGAGTTATAATAACATAGTTTATTGTTTATATTATGGTAGTTTTCAGAGCTGCTGTGAAAAAATGCTGTTAACCAAAAATTGTAGGCTCTTACATTATACTTTTATCCTCATCAAAAGGGACTTTACTTATATCAACCAGCTATTAGCAAGATCTGATTCTTGTACCAATTCTCAAAATTGTATTTACAGCTTGATGAGAACCAAATTGTAATTCCTGAGGTTCCAATACTGTACTAAATTTCAGCAATGCTGGGTTTTTTGGATTTGTTTTCTCCATAGAATCTTCATATATCAGATTTGCCTCATTTCACTCTGGACACTAGACATGTTTAAAATGTTAAAGTAAAAAAAATAATAGGAAGGATTTCAACAAGAGAAGGGATTATATTTTCAACTTTAAAATTGGAATGAAAGCTCCAAAACAGAGAAGAACATAAAATGCGTTTTTACTTGCCAGTGTTTTGCTAATTTCTGCTTATGATTTCTCTGAAGTGTGTCTTAACTGAAGGAGCCAAATATTTGATTGAGTGGTGTTTGGTGGTCTTAGTATTGTCATTCAAAACTAAGATTGCTTTTTTACTCAAACCACACTTGCTGAGAACTGCATGAGCTACTCAAAAGCACTTCACCCCTTGAATGCAATTTGAAAATTGATTTCTAAAGTTAATCTTTCCTTTGCAAATTAGGATTGTTTTATTCTGGGAAGCCGTCTAATCTGAGTTCATATATTCTCTCCTCTCCCATAGGGAGACCATTCTTCTTATTCAATTATTTTCCGTAAGAATTCTCTTTCTGGTTCTTTTATTAGAAAGGAAATTTAAGGAGCCATAGCTCTCCTCAAACTTTGACTGTGATGATGACACACATTGTCTTCCCCATGGCTCTATGGAGTTTTGTATCTTCTTCCTCACCCTTGTATTGTAAATGAAGCTTTTAATGCTTGGTGTCAGTGACCATTGAAAACAAATTAAGTATTCAAGGATTATTTGATCCAATTAATGAGATAGGCAAATTACTTCCAAATTATTGTACTTTGGAAGCATTCTTTCAGCTCAGAATTCTCTTCATAAATCCCACATGATCTGTATATTCACAGTACAGACAACAAAGTAAGCACTGCAAAGTACTTATTTTTTTACAGATTTTCTGCCACCCTACCTAGTCCAAATGGACAGCTTTCGCTAGTTTTAGAGTTGTATGCCATCACACGATCTTTGTGATTGGTGCTGTGTTATGCCAATGTACAAACATTCTGTTGTGTAGTTTGGTGGCAGAGAAAAATAAGTGCACCAAACTCATAGTTGTTTGCACAGAAATACAAATATTCTTAAGACAGTCAAAACAAAAATGTATTGAATACTTTACCACATTACCTGCAGCAGGGTAAGTCCTACCATGTGTTCATCACCCAAGTTTATACTTTATCTCTTAGGTGTGCTTTTGTAATTTGTCCAAAGTTCTATACTGTCACCGTTGAAAATAACAAAAGAAAAAGTACGAAAACGGAGACATTATTGCTGTTTCTTTGGACAACCCAATGCAACCCCAAGACTTAGTTTATTTACAGGTTTTGTATTTTTTGGGGGGGGGGTTGGTTTTTGTTTGTTGGTTTTGTTCTTTTTTTTTTTCCTCCCAATTGTGGTTTACATAGAATCTTTAAAAAAAATAAAAAATAAAAACCCCAAAACCCCGTGAAATTAGGGTAGGTTTTTTTTCCGCTCTTAGGAACCTTGTGAAATCTTATTTTTGAAGCACAACAGGTAGGTTAGTGTTGTCTGGCTTTCAGGCTACTCAACAACACATGTGGTGTTAACTTCCTGGAATTTCAAGAAGCATAAGTCTATCTTTAAAAATCATTCTACCAGGTTTCTTCCTGTTTAATCATTGTCTCATATGCATTCACAATTCTTCTAAAATAGAAAACAGATTATGACATTTTTTCATTAAGCAATTCTTTATTTCTTTACTCAGGAATCTTTACATAGAGCAGTGCTTAAGGGACAACATTGACTTGCATGTTCTCGGAAACAGATGAAGTAACAAATTTTGATTCCATGTCACATTTTTTTCTTTTTTGATCAGGCTTGTTTCTCCTCTATACTAGTAGCAATTTAATCGCATTTTGTATTACTTTTCTAACCACCCAGGCAAATTTCCAAGAAAGGCAAATATTTTTCTGCTACCCCACCCGCTTGTTATTTGGGACAGATGATCTTGGAATGGATATTTTTTCCTGCCACTATGTGACCGTCTGCCATGTTTTATTCATATGAGGAACTAAAAGGACATTTACAATCTGTTTATTATGTGCAAGTGTAAAGGACAAGTGGTGATTTTGCCATAGTATTTTAGTGTGCTAGTGTTCTATTTTTGGTGTTTAACAGAGTTAAATCTAGGTGTGTTCACTACAGAAGACCTAACCTTGAATGTTAACAGAGTAGCTGGAGCTCCAATACTAACATAAGTGTGCCAAGCATTTATATCAGGCTAGATTTTTTTTGTGATTTATTCATTCTAGAAGGAAGGACTGTGGCACCATGAAAGGTATATGCTTATATAGTAGTATTCTGGCATGCACGGAACCCACAACAGACTGCTGTTGGGAGAGAAAGACAAAAAAGGAAGGTATGAGCAGCATTGAGAAAAGGAGGGCAATCCAAAAGAAATGGATAAGAAGTGGGAAGAAGAAAGGTGACACCTTGTGTCAGCAAGGACAGGAGAACACGGTGATAGAATTTGTTTGAAGGAGAGTGGTATGTCTTCTGTTTAACAAACTCTGGTGAGAAGGAATGGTTTAAGGAGGAAGTTAAGCTGAACAAGTAATTTGCTGTCCACAGATGTTAGAAAAAAAAAAAAAACAATGCAGGCATGCATTTGATTAACAGGGCATGAGTAAATAAGTATTGTAAGATGTAATTAATTGATCTCTATAGGACACTGTTAGGGAGTTATACTCTGCTATTCTTCATAATTGCATGTCACTATTTAATTTTACCACTTCGGTACAAACAACAGATTTGAACTATTACATGTTTAAGATTTAATTAATAACATCTAGCACTTGATATCTCAAGAGAGCACTGATTCCTGTGCCAGGAACCTAACATTTTGTTTATCTTACATTCTGTAATGGTGCACATGTGCATAGTGTAATGCCATCCTCTAAAACAGTCCCTGTCACAGAGGGAGAAAAGTTTCTCTGTTGGTAAATGTAATGGCATCAGGTCTCTCTGCTGGTGCTGTATGGAAAAGACAACATCCCTGAAAGCTTTGCATTCTCACATTGTTGGAGCTTCTAAGTTTTGTCAGGTGCTGGTGACTTGGACCTAACACTGAGTTGTAACTCAGGAGACAAAACAGTTGGAAAACTTGGAGAAAGGCTCTAAGGGTCAGTGAAATTTACTGTGGGCAGCTGCTGCTTCAAAGCAACTCGCTATGCAGAAGCCTATTAAGAAGTAGTAGGTTACTTTCCTGCCGTTTCCCCAGCATGATGGATGACGTTCTGAAAAGTGAAAGGACTTCCTGTGCCACAGAGGTTTTCCTCAGGACTTCTTACCCAGACCCAGTTGCTTTCAACACACTGACTACACTTCTATCTAAATACTGTTATGGATCTCTTCAAATAAAGTGTTTTCCATACATTATGCTATAAAGGAATTTGTTTTCATCTATGATAGGTGCTTGAATGCCATTATTTACAGATGGTCCTATTTATATTCTAAATCTCCATTTACAATTCAAAACAGCCATAAATTCTTACTACAAATAGGCTCAAGCTGCAGAGTTCAGAATTGGAAATTCATTTTTCCAAAGTTTTAGTGTGCTCATATTTTGAAACTACTTATTATAATATGATCCAAAAGCAAAGATTAGAACAGTTTTGATTTTCATAGTATTCATGTATAAAAGGCTGTGTTTGCATATATCCTAATATCTAACCTATTAAATCAGTGTACATTTAATTGAGGGTTGGGTAAATTCCTTGCTTTTTAATAACAATGTCCTTTAGCAAGACAAACACTTTTCAAAAATATGTGAAGCTGTAGCAATAAGCTACATGAGATCAGCTAAGATAATACATTCTATGAGCCAAACTACTTAATGACCCTAATTAAGATACTTATCTCCTTTTCCATACTTAAAATAGGGAAATGTAAATAAAGATGAATCAGTGAAGATGTAATTATGTGGGTTTTGGATCTTTAATTTTGTGTATATCACATGAAACAGAACATATTGCTAAAAGAGAAAAATGCTTTCCATGGGATTTTTATCATCAAATACAAATATGTTCAAAGACAGCAAAAAATACCCTTTTAAATTCCAAATGTTTCAAGATAAAAACCTGGCCAAATCTTCCTCAGAAGTTTTTGCTGGAATTGTTTAGGAATGTGAAGAAAGGAGGCTCATGTAATCCTGCTGTGTATGTATCTCTTACAGCCTTTTGCTCCCTCCCCTTCATAACTTTTTCACTCTCTTTCCAATCTTAACCAGATCTAGAAGAGGGATGGAAGCCTCAGAACTGTTCAGCTGCAATAAATTCTGTGAGAAAAGGATGAGATAGGAATGCGTGTATTATCTCAGGGCAAATGTCTGGTAAGCTCCCTCTGACAGCAACCATCAGTAAATGGTTAGGAAAATCATACCAGAACAGAGCAAGGCTGGCACTTCTTCCAGTATCTTTGCCAAACTTCCAGCTATCACATTGTGGGCTTCATATAACCCATCTCTATCAATCAGTCTGATCTCATTTACTTGCTGGCTGATAACAGGCATTATTTGAGGTAGCCTTGTGAGATATAACTTCCCTCTGTGACAGCCATGTTGACTTCTTCTTTTATAGAATTAGTAGCACATGGACAAACATGATATTCTTTACTTTTTAAGTCCAGAGTTGTGGCTGGTACAGAATTTAGGTGTTCGTTTTTTTGTTGTTGGGTTTTTTCCTTTGTTTCCTCTCCAGTTCTGCATATCCTCCCTACAAACCACAGGTTGTATCTTATTTGCTGTTTCTCAGTATCATCCAGTAGGAGGCTCAGAGAAGACCTTATCACTTTCTGCAACTATCTGAGAGGAGGCTGTAGCATGAAGGGCGTTGGTCTCTTCTCTCAGGTAGCAAGTGATAGGGCAGAAGAAAATGGCCTAAAGTTGCACCAGGGGAGGTTTAGATTGGATGTTAGGAAAAAATTATTCATGGAAAGGGTTGTCAGGCATTGGAACAGACTGCTCAGGGAAGTGGTTGAGTCACTATCCCTGGAGGTGTTTAAAAGGCATGTAGATGAGATTCTTAGGCATATGGCTTAGTGCTAGTGTTAGGTTAATGGTTGGACTCGATGATCTTGAGGGTCTCTTCCAACCAAAATGATTCTATGATTCCTTCAGCTTTTCCATTTATTTTTCCAGTATGTAATTGGCAGGAAAAAAAATTGCTTTTTGTGTACCCCTTTCCTCATTTGTCTTAGTACAGCTCTTTGTACATCTGCATCAGTGAGAGCAGAAACTGTTAATTGTTAAACTCCAGGATCACAAAACACTCTTTTGTGTTCAGCACAACTTTGTTGCTTTCTTCATGAAATTTTCTGGTGGTTTTTTGTTTTGTTTTGTGGGGTTTTTTTCTGTTATTGGTGGGCAAACACACACAACATCACTAAACACACACATCTCTACCCACATTTTTGGTATGTGCTTGTGTCTGGGTTGAAGACTTCTTTCATTTGCCTGTCTAGTTACTTAAAAAACTGAATGACTTCTTTTACATTTAGGGGGAATAAATAGTGACTGTTACAAAAGCTCACTTCAATAACATCTAACCCAACCTATACAAGTAGTTTTGCAAGTAGAACTTAGGTTTAGACTAAAAGGTATTTTGCTTTCAGTTATGCCGCTTTTTTGCTGTTTGCTTTAGGTTCTCTGTTGTACAGACTTGCTACCTGACAGCTCACCTGTGCATTCCCCTGTGCTCTTTGCTGAAAATCAGCCAAATTATTTAAATATTTTATACAGTATTGTACCTCAGCTGACCAACAGCTAGCTGTCGTGGGAAGGGATGGTCTTGTTCTTTTTCCTTTCTTGTTTATGTTGCTCATTCTTTAGCTTTAGAGCTCACCTGACTGACAGTGAGGGGACCTGCAAAGTTCTACGGTGAGTGAGTTCAGGGAGCACAATCAGAATAACACTATTCTCTTGGTAAGAAGATTTTTTCCTGACACTTAAAAAAAAAAAATTATTTCAGGAAATATCCAGGGAACTACACAGGAAGAAATCTGGCATCAGTGCTGTGCAGATTAGTGGGAACCCAGAATCAAGCCTAGAATTAGTAAGCATATGGGCAAAGTGGCCATAGCAAAGGGAGGTCAGATTATGGGAGTTGAGAGGGAGTAAAAAGAAATGCGTACAAAGAAGGTAGTTTAGTTGGATTTTCAACAGACTTTTGATGAGGGTCCTCAAAAGGTTAAGAAATTGCCAGAGAATAAGGAAAAAATTACTGGCTTTGGATAAATAACTGAATAAAAGGAAACAAAAACGAAGAGTAAATGGTCAATTTTAACAGCAAATGAAGGTCACTAGTGAGTCTTCTCAACAAAAGAGGAAAACTGAGGTGACAGTCTGTGAATCATACTGTTACAGAAGGAAAATAAAACAAGGGCCAACTATAGAGAACTGCAAAAGGAGTTTACAAAGTCCATTGAATGGTTTTGCAATAGAATGTCAGATTATATTAGTGAAGGTTAGTGTAAACTGATAGGTGAGGGAGGAGGAGAAATCCTCACTTACATATGAAAAGACAGACCATGAGATCTCTATCACTTACTGGTTACATCTTGGGCTTATAATAGATGTGTTTCTAAACAGAAGTAGAAATACTTGTATTACATTCCTTTAGCAAAAGAGACTAATAGAAATAATAGTCCTGGAAAAATATTAGCTCAATATCAATCAAAACAAATCCAATGTTAGTAGTTATTTGGAAGGGAACAGAGAACAAAACAAAGAACAAAATTTGTTTCTTTGTATACCTGTTGTGTTACCATATTCTGAAGACTATACGCAATTACAGTCTCTCTCTGTCTCTGTAAAGGTCTGTTAGAGCTTGGCCAGGTTCTGCAAATTGTGGCAAGGCTAACCATGAAGCAGTATTCATACAGGGAACATTTAAACAAGTCAGGACTCTTTAGGTTTGTAAAGAAATCCCAAGGATGAAATACAGAAGGAACCACCTCTGGTGTAGGGAATCTCTCAGCTGTAAACTACTGAAGTCTGTTGCAGAGGGGAAGGGAATCACTCAGCTCACTCTGTTCTTAAACCCCTCAAACATCTGCTGTTGGGTACTGGGCTAGATGGAACTTTGATCTGACCGAGTACAGCCAGTCTTATGATCATACAGTTAAACAGCCTGAATTTGGCCACAGCATGGTCAGGTTATGCAAATGGAGGAGGAGTGACATACACTGTCGTCAGCCTTATTTCATGCACTGACCATCAGAAAGTTTACTGCCTTTATTCTAGTGTTTGCCATTACAGACTGACCCTGGGTATAACTGAAGTTTAAAAACAGTGATTCAAAGTTTTTGCAGTCATTCCTTAAAATGTGCATTGAAACTGAAAAAGTTCAAATGATACTTAAATTAGAAGGAAATTCAAATAGTTTATAACACGGAATGCTCAATTAAGGGGTCCGAACAATGCTCCTTTTTCTGGTGATGTGATAATAAAATCATCCACGTGTCACTACTGCAAAATCATAGATGCATTTCACATGCAAAATTGGTTTTAAGAGGCCAATTCTCTGTTGTTCTTTTTTTTCACCCACCACATTTTTTTTTTCTTTTCTTGCTATCATATGAGAGCAGAAATAGAAACTCTGTATGCTTTTTATTTTCATCTCTAATGCTCAGGAGGCAACAGAAGCAGAATTCTGTCCAGACATATAGATTTGCAATACCAGTATATGTAATTGATAAAATGTAATCTTTTTAAAGAATACTGGTTGTAGTGGCCACATGTGCTGAATCATTTTTAGATCTAACAGCTAAACTCCATCCTAATTCTGTCCACATACAATATGCATCGAAGCATACACAGGGCTTCTTCTGCATTCCCAGATGTGCTCTGTGTGCTTCCCTACCCATAGAGGCTTGCTGCCTTACAAATTCGCAAAGAATCTGCAACACATATGCTTCCAGAAACTGTCAAAATATGATGATTTAATACAACATTCCTTTCTGATTAAGAAAACTACTTCCAATGAACTATCTGCTTAAAAGATTTTTATCAGACATCCGAACTACTGACTCTGCTTTTAAATGCTGCTTTTCTTGGCTGTACGTTACCTTATTCAGACATCTCATACAAGGAGATTAATTTTCAGCTTGTAGAACACTGATTTAAAAGCATCCCCTCCTTTTATATTGAGCAGAGATAACAGCTCATAAATTAACACTTTGTACTATTATCACTGTTCTCAGTGCCTTAAAGGCTTTGAGCTGCCTTGATATAAATTAATTCCATTAAATATCAGTCAGGCACATAGACATAAAGGATAAGTGATGATTGGTATTTCATACAGTGGGAGGACACAAAAGCTATTACAGTTCCAACACATTAAACAAAAGTGTGAAGTAACTAAGAATAGAAACATAACAAGAGGATTAATTTGAAGAACTTTACTTTGACAGAGCAGATGATGATTCTTTTCAGTGGTGATCCCAGGCTTCTGGGCCTTCAGCAGTAAAGTTTTGCTGCTCGTTCTCTTTCCATCTAAAGTTCTCCATCCCCCTTCTTTGGCCTTTCCAAGGAAACTGATCTCCAACAGTATAAGACCACAAAACCTAGACCTTGCTCTTCCCTGACTCATAGCAAATGCAAGATGTAAAATCAGTTTTGCAGGCAAAGGTCTTGACTTGTTTTTATGACTGTGTTCTACCAAAAGTCCGGTGTAGAAGTAGTTTTCAAAAGCAGGATCACATTGATCATATTATAATAATTTTGTTTGAAGATTAACTGGTTGAACGAGCTACTGAAATGGAAAGTTTTTACCACAGGAAATAAAATTAGTTTTAAAAGTTTAAAATCAGTCATATCCCTTGAGTTAAAACCTTTTGTAGAGTTAGAAAACCTACTGTTTGGGAACCCCTTATTTCTTCTTTTCTATTGAAGAATAGGGAGTATGACGTTTCCACAGACATTTTGGTCTTCCAGTAGTTACATTCTTCTTCCAGCTTTCTGTTTACTGCTGTTCACAACTTTCTTCCCCAACCTCATCAAGATTTTCACATGCATTGTCTCAGAAATCTTCACATTCACCCTGCTTCTGCAATATCACCCGTAATCACACACAAAGATACGGGCATTTCCTTCACAACAGGAAGGGGACATAAGAAGATTCCTCCTTGGATTAACACCAGACGATTCAATGCAAGGTAATGAGTTTCAATCACTAACTTCAATTTCTCAGCCATTTTTGTAGAAATAGTAGAAACCAGCACAGCATGTGAGTAATATAATATAGAAGTCTGCTAGTATAAATTATAACTTAGCTGCAGAGTTGATGAATGAATGATTTGTCAGTGTAACCTAATACCTCCTGTCTAATTTGATGCTGTGAGAGGCTAGAGGCTGGAAAGAGGCACAAAGGCAAGATGTAAATTTCTGTTTAATTCAGTGTTTGATAGCTGCGGATGGCTATGCTTGTAGACAAAGGCAAGTAAAAAGAAATAACAACTTTATGGACTGGAGAGATCTTGCAACGTTTTTACTGCCTAAAGAAAGAAAATTCAGGATACAGGCCAGAGCAAAGAGGTGAAGTGGGAAGAAGGGAAGAGATGCACAGTTGTTTGATTTCAAATATGAAATTCAGCTTGGTTCAGATGTCATGCTTTAAAGAATCTTGGTCTGTACTTATGAAGGTTGTGACCATCTGCACTGTGAATATCCTACCATCTTCTTTTTTAGCTGACAATTCTCATTCATCCTGAAATACTGTAAGGATTTTTTTTTTTTAAAGAGTAACTTAGTAGGTCTTCTCTGTTCCTCAGTTTCTCTGAATCTACAGGACTTCAGTTTAGCTGTTAATTCTTAGCTTCTTCAGAACATAATTGAGAGTCATGGTTCTTGAGTGGAGTTATCAGTTGGTGATTTCCCCATTACCAGATTTTTTGGATGGCTTGATTTAGGGTCTGTTTAGTATTTGCCACCTTGCTTTCCAGATCCACAAGTTCTTTGGGTTTTTTTGACTTCTCCAAAGTAAAATGAGAGCACGAAAACTCTCTTATTCCACCTGCTCAGAGTCAGATCCTCAGGGAACTCAAAGCCTGTGGAGCTCTGTGAATTATGTACTTGTATGCATACACTAGGAGTCCTTGGGCTGCTTGGTGTTCGTTCATTAGTGATTATGGGGATTAATCTTTTAACGTAAAGGTGTTAAGAATTCAAGACATGACCAAATGCTTGAATATGTATGTGAACAAAGAAATATTGGTTCCTTTCCAAACCTTCTGAATCAAACTGCAGGGTTTCATTTTGTGAACTGAACCCTGAGGGATTCACACAGCTGTAGAGAGAAATCTAACACCTAGTCCAAGTGAAACAATTCCAGGATCCAGCAAAGAATTCCTAAACCACACAAGGATACAACTTGCTCTGTGAAAGTCTTGTATTCTGTTTTTAATGTTTATGTAAAATATCCATTTATTGTCTGTGTCTTTACTAACAGTGACTATTTTTTACTTCAGGAGAAATCATAAAACCTATAGTAAGGTTTTCTTCAGGGAAACTGTCCTTGAAGTTTATAAAAGCTGGAATTTTGCTTAAGTAAAATCTGAATGAGGAGCTCATGTTATGACCTTTAATGACTTTTTCTGACTTATTTAAATATCTGTAAATGTTTTATTAATAAAATTATTGTAACCATGACCTGCATCACCATTCATTTGTTCAGGATTCTGCTTTCTTTGTAATGAGAGCCTTTCAGGTTACCAAGTGAGGACTGAAGAAATTTTCGATGTCAAAGTGTGCCAGAGTAGATTATTGAATTAGTGATGTGAGGGAAAACATAAAAAAGAATCTAGGTAGATTAGGGGAAATCAGACACACTTAATTGATGCACTTGGAGAAGGCATTTTTTATATTGTGCATGTGAAGAGGAAATTGAGAAGTACAGGTTTTGTTTCAGGAAGTCAGATGAATATATGAAAATGTATAGTTTCTCAGGAATACTGTAAAATCTTTAGAGATTAAGTCCTTTGCTCCCCTTTATTTATGTAGTGGACAAACTGAAGTTAAGAGGATAGCTCTCAAAGTCATGCATTTCCTTATATACGCTGTTTGAAGTTGAATTACAAAATAACCTCTTTTCTTCCAAACACCATTGCCTGTCCCACCCTGAAACTTGTATCCTTACTGCCTGATAACTAAATACATGATATTGTGTTCCTATTATAGTATGTTATAGTTCTCTCTTGAACATGAAGTTTGTAAGCAGTAAACTGAATATTAAACAAATTATTGCAAATTAGGAAAGCACTATTTCGTGGTAGGGTTCGCTGACATAACAAGCGCTGCATGTCTTCCTTTATTTAGCTCTATATATTTTTTTTTTAAAGCATGTAACCTAGAGATAGGGAATCTGTAAGCACTTAATTATTCTAAAGGCTGTTAAGTGTTTTATTTCTAGTTTTAATTTGTCTAGCTTTTGTTTCCAGTTTTTTGATCTTATTACACCTTCATTCACTTTGAAGAAGAGTCCTTTATTATCAAACACATCATCCTATATTTACGTGTGAAACCCAACAAAATTCTATCCTCACATTAGAAACAAGGTGTAGTGCAATGTACCTTACTTTGCCACAGTGGTAGTTAAAATCTTTTTGTTTGCTTTGCTTTAATTTGGAGCATCTGATGTGTGGACATTGTTGCTAACAATTTTTCAACAACCTTTGTGCAAATGAATTTCTGTATTTGTCACCATGTTATAACAAAATAAATGAGACACATGCTGTGCAGTTCTGCCAGACCTGGAGCAGACATGGAAAAGATATAAATGTGTCAGTATTACAGGAGGGAAAATACATAAATGCACATGGTGACTCTCTTAAGTCTTGGGCTCAGTGTGATACTAATTTATTTTGGTGACATTTGGAAAACTTCTCCCAACATTAATAAGAAGTTTATAGTGGGGGGTAATTCTGACAGACACAGTGTTGAAATAAAAACTTGAAAGAATGTCCATCAGATTTTACAGGTGCATAGAACATGCATTTGCAGTTGATTGATGATCTTTTTGTTAAAGGTTGACATAATGTTGAATGGAATGTTTTGTTTATATATGGTGGTCTAGTTTATTGACCGGTACCAAATGTATGACCAATCTGGGACGCCGTACAGTGTCGTTTCTTCTTTTATTTTCCTGGAAAATAAATCTGTATTTATCTTTTCTTCTGCTTATCAGTACATGGGTGCTCTCTGATTATTTTACAATTATGATTTTCTTGAACTAATTTTTCCTTTAAAAATATTAACTTGAACAGAAAATTTTAGATGAACATACCAGAATTTTAAGCAATATTTAGAAAAAGGATTCTGGCTTTACCTTCTGGGTAAATGTTATAGAATTTAGTTTTCCTGTAGTTTTTTATTGAAAATTAAAATAACAGTTGGCATGTAAATTGAACAGATCTGTCTTCTATTTGGAAGACTATTTTTGTTAAATTTCACTTAGAGAATATTACCCTTTCCACCACAGCAGCTAGTGAGCTAAATACTGAATTGGTTTTAAAATTCTGAAGATGTGTGCACTCAAAACTGTTCTTGAAATCCATGTAGAACTTAAGCTTCCATCTTAACAACAACATGTATGTTGCTCTTAGTTGTAGTAAGACTGAAATGGAGACCCTTTTCAGTTCTTCAGTCAATTTTATTAGCTAAACTTGGAATCTGTAGATATCTTTCAGTCAAAACTAACATGGACTCCAAAAGGTTTTTTTCAAATGTTGAAACCAAAGTAGCTACAAGATCCTAACACCAGCTTGGTCCTTAAAGGTCAAGCTAGGATCTTGTCTTCCCTGATTTTTGTCCTCAGGAATTCATTCTCCTAACAAGACAATCTTATAAACAGTGTTTATTCAGGAAGGTTATATATATGTATGTAAGTATGATGGAGATATTAAATAGTTTGTTGGTGTGCTTATATCTTCTTTGTCTCAAAATGTAGCGATCTATATATATGTCATTTTAGGGTACTTGTCCTGACAAATAATTGAACAGGACAAAAAGGGAGATACTTCTAAAAACCTCTTCCTTAATTGTTCCAGTAAAAACTAAAATCCAAAACTGTTCTGCCTGTCCTAGATTGTTGAAGTATATGAATTGAGATATCATCAAGGAAATTATCTGGTTGTAATCCAGCCAATTCTGCAGATAACCTAACATATAACGTTTAAAAAAAAAACCAAACAAACAAACTAGAAGCGCTGCATGTATCTAGGTTTCAGAGGGGATAGTGAATCCAAAATCATAGGCTCAATTTCTCTTCTTATTCTTCATATAGACAGAATATTTCATATATTGTTTTTCACCAGATGTTAAGAAAAACAAAGGGAATCGCACCCAAATGGATCAGGTAGTCTAGGCTCATTAGTCTCATCAGAGATACAGGGAAAATGTGGTCTTTATCTGAGTCTTTTCACTCTCAGACTGAGTTTGACTTGTGAAAAGTCTTGGAAAATACTGAGACTTTCCAACTGTCTCATTTCATTATGTCTTATCGCTATGGGAAAAGAATTTCCTTTGTCTGTTAGTTTGGGCAATAATTTATTTAAAATGTCTAATATTATAATTCTTAGATTTGGTACAGATACAGTATGAAAGCGACAGTTTTGTATGTGTCCCATTCAGGCTTTAGGCCACCAAGACTTAGACTGTCCAAGAGTTGTTCTCGCTAATAGCAAACTATGTGAAAGAACTTAGCTAAATTGTAACTGCTCTATGAACCTGATTTTAATTCTGAAAGAAATTGATTCAGAGTCTTTTACAGTCATTTTCTGTTGATTTTCACATGCCTACAATAAAGTTGAAGCCCTTTTAACCAGGCAATATTCCCCCTTTTTGTCTTCTGAATCCCAGTCTAAGAAGGTGTGATCCCGATGCACTGTATAGTCTCTCCATACCCTTTAGGCTACTGTCATTTTTGTTCTCTCTCTTACCACTGTAGCGAGTGACCGTAGAAGTCAGATAGTGATATTGGGAGAGTGACAACACACTCTCTTTCTACTAAGGCAAAGCTAAATTCCTTGTAAGAAGGAAGGTAAAGAATTGGAAGTCATAGATACATGAACTGAGAGCGTATAAAGGGAGGACTAAGTGAAGGAAACTAAGCTTTGTAAAGCAGAGTGGAGGGTGCTTTCTGCATCCAACAAAATTTTGAAAAGACATTTCTGTGAGAGTTGTTGCAAATAAACTGTAAGAAAAGTTGAGTGCAGATCTTTTGTGAAAGAATTATCAAAGTGTTGAGGATTTAGATTGTGGGGTGACAATAAAACCCTGGCAGATGTATTGTTAACCTCCTCTCCCCCGCTTTCCCCTTTTGCCCCTCCCTCTCCCACCTTCCCACTCAGGACAGGCCATCAGGAGGGAAAGAAGGACAGGGAGAAGAGAGTTGGAAAAATTAAAAATGCTTTACTCATGCTACTAATAAGAATAGATAAAATAATACAAAATATACAAAACCAATCTTGAAAGTCTCAGCAACTGCAGAGCCGGCACCCAAAGTCCTGGATTGGACTCTGCAGCCAACCGGAGCTGGAATTCAGTCTCTCTCTAGGCCTCAGTTCGCAGGGATGACTAGCAAGGTCCTCTCCTAATGTCGGCCATAAGCAAAAGGGAAAAAGAAGGGATGAGATCCTCGTGATCTCCCACTTTTATATGAAGTATTCATGTGAATGGAATGTTATACACAGTTGGTCAGTTTCTTGGTCACCTGTTTCTCGTTGTCCCTCTTGCGAGATGTCCATCCATGCTTATCAATAACTTCACATTCCATTGCTATGTTTACCAAAACATGTATCTGGTTCTCAAGGAAGATGCAGCTAATATGAAGGCTTTAGCTGGCAGGCAAATTCAATAAAAGAGAAACTAGTTTTTTAACAAAACCAGGACACAAATTAAAGCTCAGATAGTGATCAGTGATTTAACTTATTTTAGGAAACAGCTTACCTTGACATTTATGAATGCGCAGTGTAAGCTTCCTTTGCATATTGGATGTTATAGACAATGCTTACAGTTCTTCTAGGATGTCTTAATAATCAATATTTTGCTTACATTCTGCATAGAACGTGCCAGTATTGATTTATTAGGAACAGGCATTTTGTTGTTCTTTCTTTTATCTTTTTAACGTGTCCAGGTTTCTTGTGTGCAGGACTCAGGCTAATCAACTAACACAGTGATATTTAAAAAGTTAGATAATTCTACACATTTAATCTGAATTTCAAACGAAGCACAGTCAGTGAAGAAGCACTTCGCTTTCTATTATTGCAGGTTTATGTATTTTAACATAATTGCATAGCATTTTGATCCTTTCCCTTATCAATGTTGGTTTACCTTTTTCTAATTGCTAATTCTAAATATTTGATTAATGATAGTATTTTAAGATTGGTTTTAGTTGGGCTTTTGTTTTTGTGTGCTAGCGCTTATAACTACTCAAACTGCAAAAGAAAGTGTGGGCTTCCAGTGTGGTGGTAAAATTAGTTTTTATCTGTAAAAATACATAAACTACAAAGAACAGTGTGATTATCAGACTGATAACTTCTAAGTGTTGCCGGTGAAATTTCTTGGATTTGTGACAATTCTCCAGTGTATACATTGATCTTAATTAGGACTTTGTGACTGGAAAAATTTGGTTTGGCATATAACTCCCAAGTTCAGGAATATTTATCGCAAGGCAGTGCAGATAAATGTTTCACTAGTTGCAGTGAGTATAAAAACATTATTGCTGTCTTTTACTTCTCTGTTATTCCACAATAGTAAATTGAGTCTTGTATAAACTTTTTATAGCATGGAACTTGAAAATAGGGGAACTGATCTTTTAGGACCAAAACTAACTCCCGTGCTATGATGAAGTCAGAATGCTGGCAGAGAAATAAGTATTTATCTGACATGAAATTACTGATTAAAAAAAAAAATCTGTATTGTAATGTTGTTTAAAATAATATGCCACCTAAGAATGAACTTTGTATAGAATAACTTTAAGAAAATGTACATGCAGGTAGATTCAGGTTGTTCTGTGCTAGGAAATTAAAACATACATCAGGTGTGTATGTGTCAGAGCTTGTTGGAAAACTCTATGTCATGCAATTCTGAGCAGACCTGGTAAATCTATTCATCATGAGCTGCAGACCACCACTGTGTTTGCAGTGCAAAAAGCTGGCCTTTCTTTTCTGGATAATAAATGATCGCAGAACTGGAAATGAGTCAGACCTTTCAGACCAGCCAAAGACAAACTATCTTTGATTCCAGTCCTCTTGATTCACCTGTGCATATTCCATGTATTACTCAGGTGCTAAGCAGAAGTGCTTTTTGTCTTTGAGGCTGAATGGCCCTTTAGTTTAAATTAGGGACCTTCACTGGTCTTCCCTGAGAAAGTAAAATAAATTTGCTAGTGGTTACTAGTTGTAAAAAGCTGTTAAAATACACAAGTTCTGCCTCATTTCCAGTGAAATGCTGTGACTTAAGAACACTCGTTTATTGTTACACAGTATGCTGCCAGACAGTCCAGGTAGATGAAACCTGATTCTCTCTCTTATTGCTTTAAGCATTTCATTATCACTTGTGGGTTGTTTCAAAAGACAAGGAAAATATGAAACTCCTTGGAGTGAAGTAGTAGCTTGCAGCTGAGATTTTTTTGATGGGTTGTTGGGTTTTTTTGCCATAAATTGACTGTGTTTGACCTTTGGCTCAGGAGGACCTTGTGGTTTTCTATTACTGAAGAAATAAGTTTCCATAATGACAGTGCTATCAGAGATGAGATGCGTAAAAGAAGCCCTTATGTAATGAAACCTGAAGAGGCACACATGAAATATTAAAAGCTTGGCTGGGCAAGTCAGCCTGTGTCAACAGTAATGCTAAGAACATCTATCAAAGCAGAAGCTGTGCCTGGTCTGTGATACCCTGACTGCAAGCTAGGTATGTAGTCAGAGTGCTGAAGTGGAGCCCTTTTTCACTGACCTGTTACAATGATATGAAGTGTCAAATGTATTTGTAGATAAACTTTCTGTTTGCTATATCTAGAGAGCAAACTCTTATTGATTGATTCCTACCTTTGCTTTCCCAAAGTATTTTTAGCAATTTCGTATGAATGCTTGTATTAACTCTATGCCTTCAAATTTTAGCTTTTGTACTTTTTTGTTCTTCTAATGATGATAAAATTTAGGTATTAACAATGGTGGGAAATTGCAGAATTTGCAACTGTATCTTTGTATTCAAGTACAGTTAAATACTTTTTGTCATGATCTTCTAATTCATAGGAAGTTATGTCCAACCATGGAAATGTTTGCTTCATTCTTAATTATATTTTCTTGGTATTCATGCCTGTCATCTTCTGAAGCGATGATGCTTCCATTGCCCAGGTTGCAACTGCTTTTACAAAAGAATAGAAAGCCTTGCAGATGTCTGCCATTTACTAGATTGCTGATTCTGATTTAAAGCTCCTAACACTAGTCTTTTATCACACTGTATGTTATAAAAAGAAATTGCAAAAGGCAAGTGCATCTGAATAAGTGTCGCAGTTCATTATTAAAAGTAATTTTGCATATACAACTTCCTTGGTCTCTGTATTAGTGGTTTACATAATTATCAGTTTGTTAACAAGATGGGGGTTTTTTTGTGTGTTGTTTGTTTGTTTTGTTTGTTTGGGGTTTTTTGGTTGGTTTGGGGTTTTTTAATTGTTAATATGAGCTGAGAGAATTTTAAAATTGCTTGGATCATAAATCCTTCCATTTTCAACGTCCTCTTTTCTATTTTAAAATGTATTAAATTCTGAAACACTTATTCACACAATTTCTCTTTTGGAATCTACTTAAAATTCGTCAATATACTAACAAAAAGCCAATAACTTAATTTTATTCTCATAGAATCCCTCTGAGATGGAGAAATACCAGCTTAATTATACAGGCAAGGAAATATAACATCAGCTTGGTTGAATGGCATGCATGAGTCACACAGGAAGCCTGTGGCTGGGTTGAGGATTGAGTCTCAGACTAGTTGCATCTTTTGTTTACAGCTACACATAAAACCATTTGTTAGTTATGTTCTCATTTAGTGCTTATAATAGTCTGGGATTCTTTCAAAGCAAATAAAACTTTCTATAAAGCTTTAGAGAAATCCCTAATCTTCACTGAAAATGAAACCCAGAACTCAGGAATAGCAGGAAATCTCAAAGGAAATTCTCGCCTCACAATATTTTCAACCATGAACCTTTTTAGTAAGGTATAAGAGGGAAGAGATGCATAAGAGGCAAGATTAGGGTCCCATGAAGTTGGGGAGGGTGGGAGCACCCATTTTTAGCTCAAAGAAACTTGATAGGGTTTGCATGTCAATAATGTGTATAGCCCCGCCACAGCCATCCTACCTTAATGAGGAAATGGGTGAAGCAGGTGACGAGCAATGCAAAAGCCCACTAAGCAAATTTTTCTGCCATCCACAGACAATTTTTATGTAACCTTCTCCATTGTTTCAGCCACTTTACAAAGTAGTTCTATAGCTTTAGCACTGTCCTCAGCCTTAACATAGATGAATAGGACATACATATTTTGAGCTTGGATGAAATGCCATCGCATGCTCTGGCAAAAGAAAAAAACTTCCGCAGATTAACATGTCCTCACAGCGTGCATCTCAGAGAGATTTTAAGGTCCATGCAAAGAAATGAAGGTTGCAGATAATTCCACTTTTGTATGTTATGTAAAATCTGGGAAAACATAGTGCAAAAGGCACAGTTTTCATTAGTTATGTTAACCTTCACTCTATACCTGTCTGTCTCATATGCTTTGACACCAAACAGATCTAATTCTGCTGTCAGAGGGCAATACCTTTTTTCTTTAATCTGCTTTTTTCCAAGTATTTTATTTTTTTCCCGTCTTTAAAAAATCCCACATCGTCTGTATTTTCTAAAGTATTTCACAAAATACAGTAAGGGTAAAGAATAAGTCTGTGCTGAACTCTTCATTCTCTACCTTTAAGAAACAATTGGAGTAATTTCTGGAATGTCCTGTTCTTGTTTAATATCAAATGTCTTGTAAAGAAGATGCAGAGGATGAAAATTGATTCCTTGCTCCCATTGTTCCAAAACTATTAACTCTGTTGTTTCTCTAGAGGAAACAAATTATTAGATACAAAAGAACTCTTGAATTTAAGTTATTTATTATTTATCTCTCATTGGAGACATCATTGCATGCTAGAAGCTTGGATTGTTTAAAGTGTGTATTGTATAAAATCTAGGTTAAAAGGTGTCGCATTCTAGGAAGGAAGTTGTAAATGTTTTTCCAAACCTTTTTTTTTAATATATATTACTTTGATCATGCCTTCTGATGTTTGCTTTCTAGCTTTGAATACTCTAACAAACATATTTGCTTGTAAGAACATTGTCTGAAAGCTCAAGCTGTAAGCACATATTGCTGACTGCTTACAGAATGTGAATTATGAATATATGTTGGAGTTTAGTATGAAAGGAAAGAGACTGAGGAAAAAGTATCATATTGTATAATTTGCCACTCATGCAGATACTCATGTTGAATTCACTGTTCATCTATACATGTGCTCAGTGCTTAAGCTCAGTAAGAATTTGTTCAGTGCAGAAAGTTTACTCAGTTCTGTTTTAAGCTGTATATTAGCAATTTGTAACTAGGAAGCCAACCATATAAGGGATGTGGTAGAAAAAATATTATACTTTTCACTAGGAAAAAATGCACAATATAGCTCATGTGACTCTGACACCTACAAATGTTTAATAAGGTCCTCTATAAATATGACAAACACTGTTTTTATAAACACATTAGAATGCATATGGAAATAAACTTTTTTCTTAAAATACTCAGTGTCAAAATGAAGACCAGAAAATGAATGAATTGCTATAAATGTGGTTGAATTGAAATCCTGAAAAAAAAGTGTGGTTTTAGAATAATTTCTGATTTCCACAGCATTTCAATTTGCAGGGTTTTGTTGGCTGGCTATTTATCTGTTTAAAACATTTCGAGATAGATTATATGTCCATTACCTAGAAAGAGAGAGAATGTTGTTAGTATTATTTTTCAATTATTGTGTTTCTAGAAAGCTGTAGATTTCCACTTTTAATTCTTTTGAAAAGTGTAGTGTAAGGTAGGATATTATCTGCCTTCCCTCCGCCCCCCCGACAATGTGAACCTTAGTTGAATGAATCATTCTTCAGACTGGAGCATATAGAACAAGTAAATCTATTTGCTTCAGTGAAGGCAAACAAGGGTGACATGATTTAATGTCAGGTAACACAACACCGTGAAGGCATCTCGTAGAAGTTCCTGTGCATATGCCTTGTTTCTTATGATAATAATGGTTTGTGGTAACATTCTCTAATGCATGTTCCCACAGAATTTTATAGTTGTTGCAAAACTCATTTGGGTTACCCTGTGCTGGAAAAAAAAAAAAAAAAAAAAAAAAAAGGAGAGAAAGAAAAGTAAAAAAAAAAAAAAGACTTCAGAAAAATGGCCATCCAAGGGAAATCTATACTTAATACATTTTTCTGTAATTCCTTAATCCACGAACAGGGTGGTTATAAAGAGCTTCAAACAGTGTTTCAAATGCTGAAATAGAATAGAAAATTTTGAGTATGACGAATGAATGAATGCAAGGAGAAAATAAAACATTTAATCACTTCAATATGAGGTATTACCTTTTCTTCTTTAAAAATCTGTTCCAGTAGTCAGTAAAGAAATGACCATTTCCAAAATCTTTTTTCTTTCCTGCCATTTTAGACTACATGGGGGGAAGTCCCATCACATGTCTGCAGTTGTACAACTCTTCACCATGATTTTTCTGCAGAAGAAGGTTGGGTAGAGTGGCAGCATTGGCTTGGTTTGAGTTTTGACACCAGCATCCCAAAGCAAAGCTTTTCCTTTGGTCCGAAACAACAGGTTCTAATATAAGGAAACTTTTATGCAAATTTTCAATTAGATAGTTGTCTGCTCCTATGTTAGGAAGCTATCTGAAAGAAATATATTTATATTTGGAAATTGTACAAGTGAGGGGTCTAAACCATGCACATATTTAGATTGAATTACTGAATGAACTCCGTGGCTTAAACTTTTTATGTGTAGATGCTTTCTAGTGTCTCAGAAATACTGCAGATGTAGTCTTGCTTTGTCAGACATTTCTTGAAGACATCCTGAAGTACAAAAACAAGACACTGTGTTCAGGGCAAAAGGCAAAAGAAAGGTCGGTCAAACAGCATTTTTTGGTTTTATTCTTTGTGTTGTCTACGCTACCAGTCAGCCTCTCAATCTGCGGCTTTTCTCCTACAACTCAAGCTCTTAAAAATGCAATGTTTACATTCAAATTTAGAATGTAATATCCAACATTGTAATGAATCGATTAAAAAGGTATATTCAGAGACAAAGGCTTTAAAGTACTCGGAGGACTTTTGACAGAAGTAGGTCCAATTCTTGATGTCTACTCATCTCCTCCAGAAAATCAAGATAAAAACTTAGCTATATTTTAATTATGTTAAAACTGTAAATAATTTTAAAAATAATCCTAGGTGAACCCTTCTACTGCCTTTATCCACTAGATGACAGTACAGCTCTTTTACCTTTTTTATTGTTATCCATAGATGCTTTTTTAAAAAGTCGTTCTGTACAAACTTCTAAGAACATGTTCTTTACAACCGAAAAGTATGTGCCGTGTGTGATTTTTTTTAAATAAGGATAAATTTGATATGGGAAGGAAATATTTCTCAGTGTAGTTGCTTTAGTTAATGCAAATAAAATTCCCTATCATTGAGCAAAGTTGTTTGGTTATAACTCTGAAAGATAATACTGAGTGGCTTAATTGTAGTTTGATAAATAGTTATGGAAAAGCAAATCTTGGAAGTAACTGGGAAAAAAAATGCAATTTTCAACGCGAAGGTAAGATATGCAGAACCATTGTACTTTTAATTACAATATTGGTCTTTAAGAAAAGAGCTTGAATTAAGAAAGCTTTCTTTTAAGTAAATAATAGATTGTGCAGTGTGGTTAACCCTTGTTTAGATGACTTGTTACAGTGATTTAATTAGAGACACATTAATCACTTTCAGTACTGTATTTTCTAATGCAGCTGGCTTCAGCACTTTTTTACTGTTTACTTTCTGTAAATGTTTGAGAAGCCCAAGCACGGGAAAGAAAGCAAAAAAGAGTTTATAGAATTGTCTTTCCATGCAAAATTGCATGCATTTTGAAAACTTATCATGGCTAACTCTCATTTCACTGCTGCTCTGTACTTGGGTAAAGTTATATCTCCAAGTGTCCATAGATGAATTCTGTCAGCCACTGTCTCTGTATGAGATTAAACTTACTGTAACAAGGAACTTAACTATATATTTATGTATCATATAACCATATAATTAATTAAAATGATAATTTGTCGAGTATTTTTATTTATTACATTTAATATTTCTGAAAGCCAAGTGAAAGTATTAAAAAGCCCACATTTAGTGTTTATTATAAACATTTCATCAGTACATTTGATAATGGCTTTTGGATTCCATGAGATTATGTTACACTATCACTTTGCGTATTGTTTACAGCTTGTATAATTCCATGTTTATACTAAATTGCCATGATTCTTAATAAAGAAAAGGGCATAGCAGAACTATTTGCTTTTATCATTCTACTGCTCCATTCTGAGAATGTCTTTAGAATTAATACCTAAATGTATACAGTAGGCAAATTAAATAAACAAAATTAGTATTGCATATTAATGATAAACCACGCTAGTCAATAAGTAAAATAAAATAGCTTTACAGATTTGGTGGGTTTTCCTACCAAACACCTGCAACATAAACCTTATAGAAAGGTTGATTTTGAAAATGTAGGAAAAGAAACGTGTAATAACTTACTCATAAAATGTCATTCCTGTAAAAAAAAAAAAAATCAGTATGATTTACAGTACTGATTGCTAGCTGAAATTTTGACAAGATTTATGCTCTGGTTACTAACCTTCTTCCCCAACACAGTGCAAGTCTGAATAGAATTTGGCCCATTTATGTTTAATGGCTGAGTACCATGTAAGGCTTACACATTTAAAATTTATGATAGAGCATTACAAAGGATTGCTTTGTACATTGACTTAGAATTTCTAGCAAGATTAAAGGCCAGTTTATTTCAGTGCTTCTAGTAAAATGTCATGGTTCACATTTGAGACATCATTTTGTACACATTTTGTATATAACTGGTATTTTTCTTATTACAACATGGAATACGAATGCATATTTTACTTTAAAGAAAGATTTCCTCCCTAAGTTCCATCACTTTCCATTTTCTTCTCAGATGGTAAAGACAAAATACATTTCACTACACAGTCAACTGCATGCCCATTGTAATAAATTTTCATATTTCTTTTAGGCATACATTGAAATACAATCTCTGGCTGTATTACATAAAAAGCACTTCTGTACCTTTCACTTCAACTGTAAAACAGTTTAATAAGAAAGCTTGCATACATGATTTTATGCAATTGTGTAGGTAGTAGACACTGATGTTAATAAAGTTATTGAGGTTTTAACTGAGATAAGAGATTGCAAACAAAATGTACTTACAAAAATGCTGTATTTTTCTAGTTATCTTAGGAATCCAAGTGGCAACTCCATAAATTTATAGTTAAAATGTGTAACTTCCACAATAAACTTGTATTTTGGGGTGTTTATGACTGAGCTCAGCCATTTATAATAATAAACTAGAGAAGTTGTGAGTTTTGGGGTTTTTTTTTAATATACGGATTTGAAAAGAATAGCTCTGCTTTCTTGAGGTCTACATAAATGGAAGTTAATGCTTTTTGGACACATTATGGTAAACTTGTAAAGCAAAGAATGTTCGTGTTTGTTTGTTTTTACAAGATGCAAGCTTGGAAACCTGTAGTTCTTAAAAGCATTAGTGTTAAAAAAACCAGAATCTTAATTTTTGAAAATAGTTAGCTGCCCTATTCGAACGCTTTTCCCAAAGCAAACTTTCCTGCACTCTATCATGCCATTAGTTTCTAAGCAGAACAGAAGTAACTAGAAAATTCTTTTTAAGGGAGTCTGGTGCAATATGGCCTCATGTACCAACACCCTTAGCCTGTTTCTTACCTTCCTCATATTACATTAATGACTTCAGTTAAGTTGTTTGTGATTTATAGTAGTGCAAGAGAAATGTCAGATCAGTCATGCTTTTAGCAGCTCTTTCCACAAAATAGGATGTGAAACAATACCTTTGCTACAAAAGTCTGGTCATCTCTATTCTGTGTTTCACAGGCAAAATTGATGGCTTGATTCTGAACTTGCTGAAATCTATAAAAGCAAGGCATTTTTGTCAGCCTCAGCAGGTGTTGAGTCAAGCCCTTTGTTCTTATCCTGCAAGGATTTATGTGCATACTCCTGTATATCCATTAAGTTCACATAAGCAAAGTCATTGCTGGTTTGAGGCCCCCAATTTTTGGCATTATTTGTATTTTTACTGACTATAGTTATTGTTCCATTATAATTTGTACTTGCATCATTCACAATCAAGATTCAAAGCTGTTTTTCATTATTTGCAATTTTTAGTGTTTATCTCTTCTTTGTAAAAATGTGTGGATTAATTTGGAAATGCACAAAATGAAGTTTTCTTAGCATAAGAAAAGATATGGATAGATGGAGGCTGAGGGGTCAAAGTATCATCATTCGTAGTGTATAAAAATGAAATATTAACACACAATGTAGTAGGTGGAAGGACAGCAGATGACTTTATAGTTTTTTCAGCTGCAACTCTTACCTATCCTGTTGTTAGAATGGCTGAGAACCTCATAGTATTGAATGTATTTATCCTCTTGGCATTACTGGGAGGTCAGGAAATATCATGGGCCCCAATTTGCAGCAGAGTGTTGGGGTACAGGATCTACATGCAAAGTTACCTGCATTCCTTCAGAGACTTCCAATATGTATGAACTTCTGCTCTAGATCGGAGTCATCACACCATCTGTCATGCCTTAGCTGCATAGCTTCTTGCAACTAACTGGTAATGTTATGATACTGCAATCTTTTTTGAAGGACAGACAAGAAGACCAGACCTTTTCTACTATTTTAAGTATCAAAAATTAACATGAAAGTGGTATTTATTTTTCTTTGTCTAATTCAAAGTAATTTATAAAAGTACATGGATTAGCTGAACAACAGATTTTTCAATCCTTTTTAATTCATGCCTCGAGATGCTCTGTCTGTGCTTCGTGAGTTCCTTCCTAATACCATCCTGTAATCTTACTGGCTTTTACCCATGTGCTCTTACAGTTGGGCAAAGGCAGCATGGGCTGTGACTGGTTTGGTACAGTGACTATATAAATAGACTAGTAAATAACACCTGCAAGTAGATATGTAGCTGTTGTCAAATGCAATTTCTAATCATGTTTCACTTTTAACAAAATCTGGGAAGACTGTTAAACTAAGGTCTAGCTTGACTTCACAGCAGCTGAGAATAGCTGAGACTGGAAGGGATCTCTGGCAGTTGTCTAGTTCAATCTCCTGCTTAAGGCAGGATCAGCTAGAATAGATTGCTCAGGGCCATGCCTAATTAAGTTTTGAATATCTCAAAGGATGGTGACTCCACAGCCTCTCTGAACAGCCTGTTCGGTCACACCTGTACAGAATACTGTTGAAATAGAAGTTCCTGTATTTCAATTTTTCCCTCCTGCTTCTTGTCTTGTCACCAGGGCACCACCAAAAAAGAGCACCTCCTTCCCTGTGAAGTATTTATACACATTGACAAGATCCCCCCTTGAGCTTTCTCTTCTCCAAGTTAAACACGGCCAGGTCTCTCAGCCTCTTCTTGTATATATGTCAGAACCTCCATTATTTTAATAACCTTCAGGCGCCTTTGTGGTACTCACTCCAGTTTTTCCATCTCTCTCCTATACTGTTCCTGTACAAGACTGTGCATGTTTTCTGTAACTGTTCTTATAGTTCTGTGTTGAATGTATGTAAGCTTTGCTTAGTAAGCAGTAGGGATAACTACCAGTTCTGTATATCAATCCAAAAATGATCAGGCAGTATGACTTAGAAATATATTTGTTTTCATTTTTATGTGTTCATAAAATACTGAAGTGTGCAGAAACTAGAGGTAGGAATGCTAGCTAACACTGTGAGCAGAATACTTTGCTGGTTATGCAAAGGAACAGAATATTTTCTATCACTGACAGCACTATTCATTGTTCAGGATATACAAATTTGGATAAAGGAATTGACTGTGTTGGAGAAAAACACTGTGGCAACCCAGTCTTCTGATTGTACCTGAATTTTGAATGAGGTTTATGCAGACTGCTGACTTCCTTTTCACAGAGAAGTGCCACAACAATGTGTTTCAAACTTTTCTGTGTTTGCAACTGCTAAAATAGAACAATACAAGTAATACATATGACTATATAAAAGAAGATAGCTATAACTTTGACTACATATTATATATCTAAAATTATAGAATATACTTATATATATAACTGATCTGTAGGAATGTTTAAATCCTTCCCTTTTGATTCCATTGTGCTCCATAACATAACTTGTGTTCAAAGATGCAATTTTATTCCTTAGTTGTGTACTGTACCATTCAAGAATTGTTCTATAACATGGGCAAAACATTCTTTTTACTGATTCGAGTAGTTTAGGTTTGAAGGACAAGTGAAATGCTTATGAATTGTGCCCATTTTTAGTTTATGTTGTAGAAAAGGTTTCAGTAAGAGTTATATGCACTTGCACCTTATCAAATTTTATTTTTCACATTGGTATTTTTATTTCATGTTTGAGTTACTTGTTACTTCGTCAAAGAAATATGGTGTATTCAAATATAGAAGTGACAGCTAAGAGAAAAGCATAGAGAACAGGCATAGCAAAGTGAGACAGGAATATGGAAAGAGGAAAAAATTCTAACCTACCAAGAAAATTGCCTGTGAAGATTTTTCCAGTGGCGTCTAATTCCATAAATATTTTAATTTTCAAATTTTACAGTGGTCACCAGTGTTGTGAAACAGCTTCTAAATTTATAGCTGCTGTCTGGCTGTCATATATTTCAATAAGTGATACAACTTGTTTAAGGAATAGCATTTTTGCCAACTACAGTAATCAAAACAGACTATGCCTTAAATGGCACTTTTTTCTTATACATTCCTCTCAGAAATAGGGAAGTCTTGTTTGTCAGGACTCTTGCTGATTTTAATAAATTTTGATACGGAAATAGTGACGGAAGAATACTCTTCAGTCAGAAACATTTTTAGAGAACCTGTAATTAGTGACATAAATTAAACATTTATTCTGAACTTTAATACTTAGTGAAATACTTAGAAGAAAAATCAGATACTAATTCTGTAATTATTGTTTCTGTAATTAAAAAGGCAAAAGAGGAAATAAATGCTTTTTAAAAGATCTGTATATGTGTGTACTGATTTGTATGTCTTTTTTCAATTATTTTTATAGTGTATCAAATTACTTCCTAACCCAGATAGACTACAGCATTTTCCTGAAAACTTTTTCTTCATTTGTTTTCTGGATATGCACATGAACTTTAAAGACCAGGTATTTGGGAAAACTGAGCTCCCAGATTTCAGTTAAATTTTCAGGAGATTAGTGCCTGAGAGTATGCACAGATGTCACTCACCAAATGGAGGTTGCTTTCTTCTAATCTCCTTTGTCCCTCACTTCTTGGGTAATACAAGCAATGAACACATAACAAATGGATTTACAAACTTTACTGTAGGTGATAATGCTGAGTACCAGTAATGGTTTAAAGAGAGTACCTGCCATTAAAGGACTCAGAAACAGTAAGAAAGGAAATATTACAGCTAGACAAACTTAGGGGAATTGTCAATGGGGAATTGATAGAAAGTTTTCAGTGGCAAAGCATTTTACACTATTTATAATAGTAAATTTGCAAATCCCAGTGAGATAATTACTAAGTCAAAGCTTGAGATTCCCTCTCTCTCTCTTTTCAGGAGGATCATGAGTGGTAGCAAAAAAAATTATTCGAATAAGGATCATGGTAGATGGAGAATGTCTGTAGTTCAGTTTAATAAAGCAGATGGAGATTAACTTGTTGCATTCAGGATCTGCTATTATTGATTCTCATTGATTTGGCTGATTTTTTTCAATCGTGACTCATGGGTTGTGAAGCGAGAAGCAGCAGAACGTTAACTGATACTGGTGAAGCTCATGTGGATCAAAACTCAGCCACAAAAAGCTCTTTCACAAGCTAAAATTGCAGGTGACTGTGATTCATTAACTAGATCAAAACTTTAACATAGTAATGTTAAAGTGCTTTAGTTAATTACTTGGATCAAAGTAATTCTCATGCTTACCTTTCTAACGCAGTCTAAGAATTCAGTTGGGCAATGAAGTGAATAATTCTTACATAAATGTGTGAAAATTAAGTAAGCAATGCATGTTTTGCTAGTTTTGTAGGAACATGATCCTCTTCGTGGTTCTGTGCTTGCATCCAAGTCAATTCTGATGCATTCATATACTGGGGAGAAAAAAAAAAAAGTGGTTTTGTCTGCACAAAGGGCCTCTCTTGTTGTGTTACTTCTCAGTTTCTTCTTAAGTTGAGAGAGATGGTGCTACCCCAGCGTTTGTCAGAGCTAAGATATTTGTGCAGTGATATATGCAGGGCTCAATTTAAAAAGCATGCTTTCCATGTATTTATTTTTTTTGCATTTCTAGATAAGTTTAATGGATCTGCTCCATTAAAAATACAGCTATAGAAAGCCTACACATTAGGGATATTGCATATGGTTCTTGTTGCACCTGAAAAAATAGTTTCAATTTTGGCCCCAAATAGAGAGAGAGAACAACATCAATGTTCATGGTTTTACATTTTAACGTACCAGGTGAGAGAGCTACCTTTCGGAATAGTTGTCATGCTGGTTTCAAAAAATACAAAAACCGGGCTTTCTAGAGTGAAACAGTCCGTGCTGGCTGAGTGCCAGTGTAAGTAAAATGTGTAGAAATGTAACGGCCCAGAGCAAGCTAATAAATGACTGTGTCACATGAGCTTAGAAATGAGATCTTCAGGGAACAAGAAGAATATACATGTCTTAAATATTTATTTGTCCTTTTTTAGAATATGAAATGTATTTTCTAATGCACTTGAGAAAAAAACCCCACACACGCACACACACAAAAGTACCTTCAACTGGAAACAGATATGATTTAAGATAAAAGAAAACTCTAAGGCATAAAATGTAAAACTGTAAAATACTGTTTATTCAGAAGTAACAGGATTACTAAATTAAGGCTTCTGTGAGTTATTATGGTTCCTTCTGCTAAGCTGCCTATATACAGAAACAGTCTGAATTATGGTTCACAAAAATGGCAAGATACAACAGGTGGATGGGAGTGATAAATTAAGATGTAAAGAAAAGGGAAAAAAATAAGTAGATATAATGCAGTGATGGTGCCAATTTGTGCAAAGTTGGAGTACAGCTGTAGCGATCTGAATTCTGCAGTCATCATAGGTTAAAATATCGTAACTTAAGTTTTACCCTTCTTGTTGCTGTTTAGTAATGTATGCATTGCCAGAATCCTTGGCTGGTATGACTCCATCTGATGCTCACTCAGGAATACTGTTTTGATGAATGTTCATGTTCTCTGCATGTCTGTCATTTAGCACAGATTCAGCACTGATCTGCAGAAACACAAACCTTATCAGCTGGACTGTGATTCTGAAACATGATGACGACCATGGAAGATCAGTATTCAAAAATTATTTAATGAGAAAATGTCCTGATGGTTTAGTTTGCAAGAGAAGAGGAAAAAATAATCTAGATAGTTGTGATAGCACTTGAGGATGTTGAACATTGGAAAACACACTGTACTTAAGTTAGAAGAAAGGCTGCTGTTCCCAATACTTTAAACTTTTTTACTTCTTCAAAATTCATATTATTTTTAAAGTGAAAGCAGAGGCTTGTTTTTCTGAAAAGGAATACTTGAATACCAAATTAAGTGGATAAATGCTATTGTTTAAAACTAATTGTAATAGTTCAGAAACGTTTGTCACTTCACTCCGAACAATTTTCTATTTCACACAAAAAACCTATCATTTTCCCTGTGTTTTTAGTCAGAAGCAGGGTGTTTTCCATTATAATTATTATAAATAGGTAGGTGCACAGGCACCTGCTATTATTTGTGAGAAAAACAGTGAGGTTTTCTTCATTGGTTCTCATGGTAGGAAACCAAATAAAAGTTGCGATCTAACCATTTATAAATTAATGACCCTACAACATATACACAGTGTTTATTCATGTACCTATGCATATACCGTAAAAATGGTGGTAATTATCTACACAGATTATATACTCTGCAGGCCAAGTATCAAGTTTCAGTGTTCTCCTGCAACTCAGTAGCGCAGGGCTACTTTCTCACAGACTTTCCTACTGGAATGGTTCCAGAGTGCAGGACTCCTGGTGGTGATCTTCTAAAGGACTTTTATGTTTTCCGCAAGAATGAATTCTCAGAGTTGTCTCTGACTGAACATAGAATCATAGAAGAGTTTGGGTTGGAAGGGACCTTCAAAGCTTATCTAGTCCAGCCGCTCTGCAATGAGCAGGGACATCTTCAACTAGATCAGGTTGCTTAGAGCCCCGTCCAGCCTGGCCTTGAATGTTTCCAGGGATGGCGCATCTACCACCTTTCTGGGCAACCTGTGCCAGTGTTTTACCACCCTCATTGTAAAAAATGTCTTCCTCATGTCTAGCCTGAATCTCCGCTCTTTTAGTTTAAAACCATTACCCCTTGTACTTTCATAACATACCCTTCTAAAAAGTCTGTCCCCATCTTTCTTATAGGTGTCTTTTAAGAATTCAAGGGCTGCAATGAGGCCTCCCCAGAGCCTTCTCTTCTCCAGGCTGAACAACCTTCCCACTAATAACCAGATTGTGGCTGTTCTCAAAGTAATTTACATAACCCTTGTCTAAGTTTTCGGTCTCACAATTTTTACATTAATGAATCATATGTTCATCATCCTGTAATGAGATTCCTTGTACTGTAGACAAGGGGAGGGCAGTGAATGTTGTATGCCTTGACTTTCATAAGGCATTTAGCAAAGTCTCCTGTAGACTTGTTGTCACCATATTGGTGAGATATGAGCTGGATAGCAGGCAGTAAGACAGGTGGAAAATTGGCTGGACCACTGGGCTTGAGGAGTTGTGATCAGTGATGCAAATTCCAGCTGGCAGCCAGTAACCAGTGGTATTGCTTGGATATCAATACTGGGAGCAGTAATGTTCAAACTGAATGGTAGGATGGAGGTCATTCTTAGCAAGTTTGTGGATAGAGCCAGACTGAGTGGAGTGGACCAGGTTTTTCTAATATTGGACTAAATGACCTCTGGAGTTCTCTTCTAAAGTAAATTATGCTATCATTTCATGCATAACAAAAGTAACTGGTGGAGTGATGTAAAAAAGCACATTTTCAAGAATAGAGCTAACAACTTCAAATTTATATCACTAATACTTATCATCAGTAGTTGCAGTAAGAATGCTCTGAATTGCAGACTAAATTTTCAGTGTTACAGATTCATATCTGTGTTGAAGGGCAGGCTATGAATAAATCTGTGTTTGAGTTAAGGTGATTTCTAATGCTGTTGCCCTGACACTGTCAGCAAAAAGCTCCCAGTTTCAATATGGCTGCATATGAAGTGGTCACTGGGAGACTCTTCAGCATAGGTGGTTGGTGCTTTTCCCAGTTTGCTATATTTGGCTTTGTATGTGGCTTTCGACCAAATCTGCACCATTGGTTTCTGCGTAAGACCTTCTGTGTTATTTCATAACACTGCCTGGTGTTACTGAATTCCATTTTTGTTCTTCTAGTCCCACAGTTTTCTCATGCCTTCCTCTATGACAACCTGTTACTAAGATAAATTGGCTTTTCCTTCCCCAGTTCCATGTAAAGTGTGTCCGGTCTTTTGACTTCCATTTCTACGTACTGCCAGTGCCTCTTGTGGTTGAGTGCCAGTAGGTGCACCAAGAAAACGAGGAACTCTGAGAAAATTTAAGAAAGAGAAGATAACAGTGGCTTCCTGACACAGCCAAACTCCACTACATTATGGAAGGAGGCTCTAATCAGCCATTAGTATTATGCAGCAGCTCATTCTGGATCCATGGTGCTGTCCTACTAACAGTGATGTGATGTAACACCAGTAGCTGAGCTGCAGAGAGCTCAAAAGCCAGACTGCCTCTTCTTTTTCTTTGATGTTATGTCAAAACTGATCAGAGATTTAGCTCTAAAGCAGAGCAGGGTATGTTCACTGGCAGTTTGGGAAAATAAATAAACGTGGTTTTCTTTTTTTCACAAAAAGCCCTTTTCCCTCTTTTCACTGAACCAAAGCTGGCTGCTCTGCTGTCAGTTTGCCAGGCACTCTCCAAACCCTAACAAGGAAGTGGGGTCCAAACTGAACTGGAGGATAAGACAAATTGTGGTTCTAAAGTAAGCATGTATGTAATGTAGGTGTTTTGGGGCCTCAGCACTAATTGCTTAATCTTGTCTCTTCTTTCTCTTATGCTTAATTAATTACAAATATAAACATAATAAAGCAGCAAAAAGGAATGAAATGGATTGGTTGTGCTTTTAGTTTCAGTTCCCTAATAAGAATGTAAAATGGGAATGCTGTGTCTTTATGAACTTTGCAGAAAAATTTTTATTCTTTGACATCTTAGTGTAAAAGAAGTATATGTCATAATTTGCCTCCTGCAAACACTCAAGCTGGTTCTGATCCTCACAGGGTGTATTTGCAAGGCTACCTGTTCCTAACTTTCACAGCTTGAGGAAAGGACAGTACTTGAACTTCCCAGTATACAGGAACTCTAATTTTCTTAGGGTTTTTAAATGATTATGTGAAGAGGATGGATTGTATTGTCTAGATCTAGATGATATGGAGAGAAAAGAGATTTGAACAATGAAGGATGACTTTGCAGTGCAGGTTTCAGGATGTCCACTGTTTAGATGTCAGAAACTTGCATCTGTAGAATACTTTTCAGATGCTGATTGCATTACATGACCTGGCTCTGATACAAATATTTTTGCAGGGGAAGGATGGACATGACAAAGGGATATGGAGTTTCCCTGTTTGCATGAACAGTAGTGTGGCTGACTATGCCATGACAGAGGTATTGTCTGCAGGTGATGCAGTCCCCCTACAAATACCATAGATACATTGAGACTTATAGTTATCTTTTTTTCTTTACATGGAACCAACCTCCTTCCAATGATTAGAGCTTGTATTAAAGAAATAAACAAGGGGATTATAGAATCCTCACTTGTTTTGTGGTTTCATTTTGTTTGCGAACAACAACAATAAAAAATCTCATTTTATAAAACCTAGTGGAGGAAATGTGTCTGCTGTGTGAAAGGATCCTTAGGAATTCATAATTGCTTTTAGCATACCAGAACAAGGACATTTGCTACATGACCAATAAAAATCAGGTATTTTCTCAAAGAAAGAAGTTGACAATATCTATCTATACAGTCAGTGGTGGTAAGTCCTCATACTCCCAGTAGAAAATTATTCCTTCTTAGCTGGTGGTTACTTATGTTTTTAAGATGTTTGTCTCTTGGCAAGTTCAGCGTTACTAGTCTGTGTGCCTCTGTTGGAGGATTATCTTGCTAACTTTTCATTAAATACAGATACACCTTTTCCCCTTCTTTTTCTTCTTTGTTGTTTTTTGTTTTGCTTTTTTTTTAAATGCTGGCAAGCTGCTGATGTAATTAAGTTTTGGAAAGAAGAGAGGGTGTGGGTGCCTGGGAATGTTAGACAGGTTAATTCTAGACATGGCTTTGCATGTTGACATTTGCCAGTTAACACACAGCTTCATAGTAGATTTCTCTTGAAACTTTGCCATGATATACTGCCAACAAAGGGGAGCGGTGAAAAATACTGCAAAGACCAGTGACTGCTAAAATAACACAAAATAGTGGTGCTGTCACCACCTGTTGCCACAACATAGAATTCAACAAAAAATGCATGCAATAGAAGACCCTAGAATATTTGACAACATTGTGTATACAGATCTCACATTCACAAAAATATTTTATTCTTTTTTATTCTGTCCACAGATACCTGATACCAAGGGTCCAGTTCCTTACTGGTATATGTTAGTAGACTCTCTGGAATGCTAGGAAACTGCTTCCATTTTAATAAGTAGGGATTGGGTCCTGAATATCTTTTTATGCAAAGCACTTGTTTTAGTCTTATCTTGTAACTGGTATTCATAGAATCATTTCAGTTGGACGACACCCTCAGGATCATCAAGTCTAACCATAACCTAACCTAACTCTAACACTAAACCGTGTCCCTAAGAACCTCATCTAAACACCTTCAGGGATGGTGACTCCATCACCTCCCTGGGCAGCCTGTTCCAACGCCTGACAACCCTTTCTGTGAATAATTTTTTTCCTAATATCCAATTTAAACCTCCCCTGGTGCAACTTGAGGCCATTTCCTCTTGTCCTACCACTTGCTACTTGGGAGAAGAGACCAACACCCTCCATGCTACAACCTCCTTTCAGGTAGTTGTAGACAGCAATAAGGTCTCCCCTCAGCCTCCTTTTCTCCAGGCTAAACAGCCCCAGTTCCCTCAGCTGCTCCTCATCAGACTTGTGCTCCAGGCCCCTCACCAGCTTTATCACCCTCCTCTACAGTCTGTCTAGTATTTCAGTGTCCTTCTTACGATGAGGGGCCCAAAACTGAACACAGTATTCAAGATGGGGCCTCACCAGTGCCGAGTACTGTGGCACTATCACTTCTCTAGTCCTGCTGGCCATGCTATTTCTGATACAAGCCAGGATGCTGTTGGCCTTCTTGGCCACCTGGGCACACTGCTGGCTCATGTTCAACCAGCTGTCAATCAGCAGCCCCAGATCCTTTTCCACTGGCAGCTTTCCAACCACTCTTCCCCGAGCCTGTAGTGCTGCCTGGGGTGGTTGTGACCCAAGTGCAGGACCCAGCACTTGGCCTTATTGAACCTCATACAAATGGCCTGAGCCCAACAATCCAGTTGGTCTAGATCCTGGAATTGTAATCCTGTAGTAAATGTCTTTAATATTCATGGGTCATTGGAAAAGAAAAAGATACATATAGTTTTAGATCTCTCTGTAGAACCATGCCTACTACAATGCTACTTTGCTTGTAGACACATATATTGAATATATTCTTCTTGAGACATCATTTAGAATTTGATTCTGGTGCCATTGTAGAAAAAAAAGTTTGCAAGCTTCAGTGAAAATTTTGGACAGTGACAAATCAAAGATGAGATTTTTTTTTGTACTGGAAAACTATCCAGTTTCTGGTAAAGTACTATGAAATCAAAGAGCAGTGCCTGAAAATAAATACAAAATTTTTAATGAAAATCAGAATCTTAAAATCGTACTTTATCAACCTAATTTTAATATAACATATTCTTTTGTCAACATATAAAGTTATAACTACTGATATACAAGCATGAAATTGAAGCCATCAAAATTTAGTGAGGAAAATGAGGGAGAGGCTTATCCGAGGACAGCTGGTCACATTGTGACTGGATGGTTCAGCACAGAATAAGAGACTTCACAATACAATTTTTGCACTTCTATTTTTTCATAACATTGTTGAGTTCAGCAGCTGCACCAAAGCAGGCTGCTCTAAGAGTCTCAAACACTAGTTGTTCCATGTCTTGCCTGCATATTTTTGACATTTTTTTCTTTGTTTTTATTTAACTATTTAGTATGTTTTTATCCAGAAGAAAGATTTATGTTTGTTGATTCAAAAGAATAAGGTTTTACTCTACATCATATAAATGCTTTGTAATGGTAGTCTTTCAGAAACATTTCCATTCCTGCTGTTAGGTTTGTCTTTGGGCAACCTTTTCTTTGACCTTTTTAGTACTTTTTGTACAGTCTGAAATTTTTGGGCCCCAGGACTCTCCCAGTCAAAGATGATGTATTTTCAGTGAAACATGGATCAATGCATAGAGAATTACCATTATCTACATCACACATTCAGTATTACTATACCTACTTCTATTATATTTGCTTTCTTCACCTGAACTGGTAGTGTAATTTCATTATTCATACATCTGGATAATTCAATATATGTTTATATTGATGGAGAAATTCCATGTCTCGTTAATAACTATTCAATTATTTTTAACTTTAGGAAGTGTGTGACAAAGGTAAACATGTCAAATTGTTTTCTAAATCCCCTTGATTTTGTTTATGCATGTTTCTCCTTTAGTTATATCTGGAAGTAGATTCGACTCCTGTTTTATATAAAATTTCTTAATCAGTGATGAAAGATGCATGCCTCTTGAAATAAGTGATGAATAATTCTAGCTTTCAATTATACAGTTTAGGTCAGATACTCTGTATGATATTAGAAATGAACTTTGTGAAGAGTAAAGTTAAGGTATAACAATAATCCCTCAAGGTTCATAGTTTGGGAGAGAGTTACTTCTGTATACTGCTCATAGAATGGACTTTTCTTGAAGAATAAAGTTTGACTTCTAGCCACATCTGCTTGCTAGCTACTGTACGTATCTTGAGGCAGGTTACTCAACTGTTCATGTACCTCACCACTACTGTCCTTGGAGACATCCTATCTTGTTTGGAGATGTGATTAATTAAAACTTTTTTAGGGAAGACTAAAAGGTTGACATTTTGGAAAATAATATGGAGGTTAAAAATTGCTGTTATATACACAGAAAGAGACCAATTGCTAGTTTTTGAACCCTTTCTACTTTGTGTATCTTTTATGTGTGGTTTTTTTTTCTGTTTTGAGCTAATCTTTTGTGAAAGGACCTAGCCCAAAATCCAGAGAATTTGAAGAGGTTCTCTCAGTCCACCTCAGTGGCTTTATATAACGGCCTGTGTTATCAAGTACCATTAAGCTGAGACAGTTAGCATACACTCTAGCTGCTGTATTGAACACCTTTTTTATTCCATAAGGGCCTTAGTCTGGTGATACAAGCATTTAGTGCAACCCTGACTACTGGGCTATAATGTACAAGAACTGGTTATTGATCCTGCAGCAATAACCGAAATTTCTCCTTAGTCAAAATCCAATGGAAACTGGTGTGCATTCTGTGCTAAGCAGAGAGGTCTCTGAGTAATGGGATCTATGTAAAAATAAATGGTGCTGGGGAGGGCAGGTATGTGACATTTTTATAAAGAGTGCCACAGCTCCTGGAAATGCTGCTTACTGTGATGGCCAGAGAGGTGCTTGCCTTTCACTTTTGTTTTTAGGGTTCCTTGTTGTGTGATATTTACTTGTTGCAACATTGTGTAGTACACAAACAACCATTTGACTGTCTGAATACTGAGCAATTTGTAGCTTTTTGGAGATCAGTCCAATATAATTTTGCCTCAGACAGTATTTCCATAGTGAAACTTAAGATTTTTTCAAAGTCTTGTATTTAATATTTTAAATTTGCATTTTGTTGAGACTCTTGTAATGGTACAGTCCTTAAGAACAGGTCAGAAGGCTTGTTGTAGACTATTGAATGTGTGACAAAGAGGCCATAAAGAATCTGGTCAGATGTAGCTAATTAAAGGTAAATGAAGGACAGCTGCTTTTTATGTTTCCAGCACATCTTTGATCTGCTCTACCCTTCAGACCTCTGTGGACAAGGTAGTTAAATACAAACTAGGAGGCCTATTTTAAAGACATTAAAGCCCTCCAGGGCAATCGAGTGACAGTCCAAGCAGCCATAAGCTGTTTGCTTTATTCATTAGAGAACTTTAAATGTGTCAAGAAATAGAATAATGTCCATGCTCTTAGATCAGCGTTAGCAATGAAGATTACAACAGCTCTGGGACATATGAATGGGCAAACTTCTTATGAAAACAAGTTTATTGAGAATCATTTTACTATAACGGCAAAGAAAATATAGGTTACACATTTTCATTGCAGGAATATTGATTCAATATGCATTGAAATATCTAAAGCTGTAGTGACACAAACATCGTGTTAACCCAGTGCTGACCTCAGTGGTCCCTTCAGTCATGTTTTAAAAAACTTCCTTTTCAGACACAGGTGATGGAAAGAATTTGTCATATATGAGTGACATAATAGCACGTAATACTTGCTGAAGAATTTATGGAGAATTTACACAATATATAGCCTTTCACTTGTGTCCAGAGACTCAGATACTGAAGTTTGTAAACTGCAAGTGTTTATTTTATTAGTTAAAGCTTTAATGTCAATACAACATCAGTAAAGGATGTAGAAAGACTAAATAAAGAAAAAAAATCAGCTATATAAACAACCCTTTATTGCTAGTCAGTTTGGAAGAAGTGACTTTGCCCAGAAATATTTGTGAGTCTAACTCAGTATATTTTTTTCAGAATCATTTGATATCTTAATTTTGTAAATATGAATTGTAATGTATATTAAAGTGAAGCAAATTCTGGTAACATGCTAAATGGCAAATTCTGGAGATACATGCCATATTGTTTCAATAATATTTAAGAACTTAGAGGGTGGGGTTTTTTGTTTGTTTGGGGTTTTTTTGTTTGTTTGGGGTTTTTTTTATGTTGGGTGCTATATTTTGTTCCATTAACTTTTCTGTCAGTACCTACATGTTGCATTGTTTGACTGTATAATCGAACTCTCCATGGTATTTAACCTCACTAGGGTAGCTTTGGAATTTTAAAATCCAGTAAACACATAAAAAGTCTGGAATTTTAAAATGGTCATGTTGACTGCCTTTTGACTATGCCATAAATTGAAATTTTGTACGTCTTACCATACAAAGAACATTTCTACACAGCATTTTACCTCAAAAAGGCTCTATGTGAGTAGTGCAGTTGGATTTGTTTGCCCATGAAAGTGTTGTACCACTACTGGAGCCTGGAAGAACCTTTCTTCCAAAGAGATGTAGATGTAGTAGAAGATCCTCTGTCACCAGCCACTGATTTTTCCTGGATAATTTGTCATTTCCCCCTAGTCTTACTACAGATGTATTTAACTATACATAATTCAAAACTATTTTGATCCTCCAAATTGTCATATATTTGTCTAATGGCATATATGTAAGTATTTCTGCAGTCAAGTCATAGACATGAGGTTAATCAAGTTGGTAGGTCTGTGAACAAACTTAGTCTTCATTTTTAAATAAGCAGCAAATAAAAAATTCAAATTAAATTGAAAGATAGCCTCTGTTTTTAGAGAGGAAACAATACTCAGAGAACCTAAATGAGCACTGAGTAATTTAATTGAAGCACATTTAAAGATTCACTGAGTTGTATTCTAGGCAACAATAAATATAAGGATGTGGTTATTGCTGGCAGCATGAGCATAATATATTGATTTGGCTGATTGTGCCAAAAACATTGTGAAAAGTAAACAATGAATACCTTCATGCTAAATTTGGAACAGTTTGTATACATAGTTTAAACATTGAAGTTAAATATTTTTTATCCAGAGGCAAGAAATACACTGGTAAATTATAACAGAATTCTGCTAAATGTAAGAAAGGTGTATGTTGTGGATTGCGGACGCATGGTTTTGGCTAGCATACTTACACCTGTTCTGCTCATATTGAATCCATGTGCATCAGCTTGGCTGTGTGTTAGACTTAAAAAAATACTCCATACTAAAGTAGAACTACTGTGAAAGGGAAATACAATAGGACCATTTATCTTCTCTTTAGAGATCCAATAAAAATAAATCAAAAAAAGAAACTAAAATATACGAATAATCTTAGTTTTTTTAACCACCTTTATTTTTTTCTTTTTTTTTTTCTTTTTTTTTTCTTTTTTTTTTTTTTTTTAACAAAGTACCTGGAACATCAAGACAACATTAAGACCTTCACAATATGTTCCTCATTGACAAATGCTACATTGCAAATGTTGGTTTATTACTACAATAACATCTCAGTTCTTGTATATGCATGTATTATCACAAGGTGAAATTTGCCCTTTAAAGGCTATAAATGCCTATAAAGGTTTATGCATTTGTACCCAGGTATAAGCACAACTTAGGTTTGAGTATCTTGTATTCATGACATGACTATTTAAGAAGATCCGTGACATTTTCTGTCTTTATTTGCTTAACTGCTGCAGCCCTATTTTCAAACTCAACAAAAATAATATAGTATAATTGCTGTTCTCTTATATTTGCAGAAGAACTGAATGGTTTACAATGTGGTAATAATGCTTCCTTTAGCTGGGTAAGGAGTAGTGAAACCATGCAGATACTCAGTAAGCATTGCCGGCACCAAAGATGAACAGTTTGAACTGTCTGATGTGACTATTGGGCGTGAACATATTTATAGGTCTGTGGATTGGGACTTGGGAAGCTGAAAGGGATTTACAGCTGAGCGACAGCCATTCTAGATGGCTTGCTGCCCCAAACACTCATTTCCAAGTCCTGTCTTCCGAACATCTAGGATACGATTCTCCAGCACTTGGGTAACCTTTACTAGAAAACTTGAAGACTAAAATGTTAGTTCACTATACAATCAAGGAGCCATTATGAATTCAACACAGGCTGAATTGCTTTCATGGAGAAAGCTCCAAGAACACTGACCACTTTCAGCACAAATGCTACAGGCCAAACATCAGAAATTTCCATCTGCTGCTGAATTCCTGGGGTTTTCTTGAAAGCCAGATAATCACATTTCCCAAACTCAATATTCCTCAGATTCCAGGTAGCAGCACTGCACTGACAGGTTGCAGCTATTAAGCATCACTGTTACCTAACAAGATGTTGAGCATGACCCAGCTCCTACCTGTAAACATGCAGAAGCATTTTTCTAAAATGCATTAGGTAACGATGGTAAACCAAGAGTTCCTCCAGGGTTTAATTATGATCAGCTAATACATTTTTAACACAGACATCTTTGTCCACATCAAGGGAAAAATCATATTCAACATCTTGTTTAATTAACATGTTTTCTAGTGTATTTTCTAAGTGTAGACAAAGTCTCTAAGGAAGAATGGCTCATGAACGCAGCATTACCATTATGGAGTATTGTTTGGAGTAGCTTTCCAGTTCTCCACATTTTGTAAGGAAAGCATTGGTTTGGCTTACTACCTAAAAAGTTAATTAATGTTTGTAAGGAGGTCCAGGGTACCATTAGTTAATCCTATACCACATTGCTAGATAGAATTCTGGGTAAGAGTTAAAATGTGTCACTTTCTTAAGTGGAGGCTAATATGTAGATCTTTTCCAGCACAGTCCATGCAAACTTCTGCATAGTTTTCCCTGAAGCACATTCTGCAATTGAGACAGGTACAATATGTGACTACCTTCTGAGGAAAGGAGTGGGCCTTGGCTGCTGCACATGTCACAGTGAATTTAACATTTTGTGGACTTTTCTGAGGGAGATGTACCCTTACAGAACAGGTGAATGCTTTACATGTCTGTGAAGATGGAGTGGGACAGCAGGCAAATAGAAATTAGCCTGTGTAGAATTGATTGCAGGGATACCTTTCTCCAGGCATTGATTATTCTTCAAATAATGCTGTTATAATCAGGAAGAGGTTCCATGTTTCATCTTGTCCAATAAAGTGCTTTAAGCCACAGACAAGCATATTTAAGAGGAATTTGTTATGGTTTTTATTAGGATACAAAGATCAACACAAGATCCTTTCTGTCAGACATACATTCTCAGAATGCATGGTTTTATGCATGGTAAGCATAAAACACTTATGATCATTTCTTACATTGTAACTACCTATATAAAAGCCAAAATAAATACCAACTGTTCCAACTATACAATATGCAGTGCCTGATGTGTTTATTGCCACATTTTCTATGACCAGTCTCCTTTCTGTTGTGTTTCTCCAGCGACTGTGTTATTCCAGGGAAATGAGTAATACAAGGGGAGGAGGGTACATAATGACTTCTGTGCTGTAGGGGGTTGTCTGAACTAACACATGGATCATGCTCTGCATCTCTTGAATCTGTGTTGGAATCTGTGGTTGGGGTATGTTATGCAGAAAACATGTAGAGAGGGAGCTACTCAAGTTTCTTTGAAAGACAAATCAGTGTGTACCACAAGCACTTCGTGCTTTTCAGTTCATAGCTTGGAGGGTCAAGAAGAGCTGAAGGCAAGAATTTCTCTCCTCCTGGAGGACCAAAGCCATAATGATTCTGGTTTATCTGTGCTATTTAGCAAGTACTGTTAGCTAGATTTCATTCTTTTCCTCCTTATTCAATGAACAGATGAAGTATGGAAACACTTTGGGAGATGAGGAGAGCTATAATCCTGTGCTGCTGAAATCTCAAACTTCCATTTTTTTTTTGCCAGATGGATAATTAGAGTACATTTTAAACAGAGTCATAGTATTCTCAGCCTGTGTTGTATGGTTATTGATACAAGATTTTGCGTGTGTGGTGGAACAGAACAAAAAAGAGCAAAGCAGTTCAAAATACCCACCAGTCACCAAAACGGTTGCATTGAAGAGATGTCTATGTCCTTTTCAGGAATGACAGACCAGCAAGGCGTGGTGGTGGAGCTGCTCTTTATGCGATAGACCAGCTACAATGTATTGAGTACTGTCCAGGGGCAGATGAGGAGTGAGTTGAGGGTCTGTGGGTGAGAATTATGGGGCAGGCTGGCAGGGCTGATACTGTTGTGGGTGTCTATTACAGGCCACCAGATCAGGGTGAGGAAGTTCACGAGGCCTTCTACAGGCAGCTGAGAGCAGCTTCACAATCACAGGCCCTGGTTGTTGTGGGGGATTTTAACTTCCCTGATGTTTGCTGGAAGGTCTACTCAGCCAGCCAGCCACAGTCCAGGAGGTTCCTCCAGTGCATTGCTGATAACTTGCTGATGCAAATGGTGGAGGAGCCGACTAGGAGAGGTGCACTGCTGGATCTCATCCTAACAAGGAGGGTCTAGTTGAAGCAGTAAAGGCTGAGGGCTGCCTTGGTTGCAGTGACCATTAAATGGTGGAGTTCAGGATCTTGTGTGGCAGGAACAGAATACTAAGCAGAATTGCAACCCTGGACTTCAGTAAGACCAAATTTGGCCTTTTCAAACAACTGCTAGGGGAAATCCCATGGGCAAGGCTGCTTGAAGGTAAAGGGGCCCAAGATAGTTGGTTAGCATTCAGGGGGTGATTCTTCCAAGCTCAAGATCAGAGCATCCTGACACATAGGAAGTCAAGGAAGGGAGCCAGGAGACCTGCGTGGTTAAACAAGGAGCTGCTGGGTAAGCTCAAGTGGAAGAGGAGAGTTTACAGATCATGGAAGGATGGGCTGGCCACTTGGGAAGAATATAAGGCTGTTGTCAGAGGGTGTAGAGAGGCAACTAGGAAAGCTAAGGCCTCCTTAGAATTAAACCTGTTGAGAGGGGTAAAGGACAACAGAAGGAGCTTTTTCAAATACATGGCAGATAAAACTAACACCAGATGCAATGTAGGTCCACTGATGAATGAGGTGGGTGCCCTGGTGACAGAAGATACAGAGAAGGCAGAGTTACTGAATGCCTTCTTTGTCTCCACTGTCCTGAGGAGCCCCATAGTCCTGAGGCCCCAGAGGAAGTCAGGACAGTGGAGGAGTTTGCCTTGGTTGATGAGGACTGGGTTAGGGACCAATTAAGCGATCTGGACATCCATAAATCCATGGGTCCAGATTGGATGCACCCGATGCACCCTCGGGTGCTGAGGGAGCTGGCTGAAGTTATTGCTGGGCCACTCTCCATCATCTTTGCTAAGTCTTGGGAAATCGGAGAGGCACCTGAGGATTAGAGGAAAGCAAATGTCACTCCAGTTCTTGAAAAAGGGCAAGGAGGAGGACCTGGGTAACTATAGACCAGTCAGCCTCACCTCTATCCCTGGAAAAGTGATGGAACAACTTATTCTTGGTGCCATCTCAAGGTATATCAAGGATAAGAGGGTCATTAGGGGCAATCAACATGGCTTCACTAAGGGGAAGTCGTGCTTGACCAACCTCATAGCCTTTTATGAGGACATAACAAGGTGGATAGATGATGGCAGCATGGTGGATGTGGTCTGCCTTGACTTCAGTAAAGCATTTGACACAATCTCCCACAGCATCCTTGCTGCTAAACTGAGGAAGTGTGGTCTTGACGATCAGGTAGTGAGGTGGACTGTGAACTAGCTGAAGGAAAGAAGCCAGAGAGTTGTGGTCAATGGGGCAGAGTCTAGTTGGAGGCCTGTATCTAGTGGAGTCTCTCAAGGATCGGTACTGGGACCAGTATTATTCAATATATTAATCAATGACTTGGATGAGGGAATAGAGTATACTGTCAGCAAGTTTGCTGATGACACCAAACTGGGAGGAGTGGCTGACACGCCAGAAGGCTGTGCTGCCATCCGGCAAGATCTGGACAGGCTGGAGAGTTGGGCAGGGAAAAATTTAATAAAATATAACAAGGGCAAGTGTAAAGTCTTGCATCTGGGCAGGAACAACCCCAGGTTCCAGTATGGGTTGGGGAACAACCTAATAGAGAGCAGTGCAGGGGAAAGGGACCTGGAGGTCCTGGTGGACAGCAGGATGACCATGAGCCAGCACTGTGCCCTTGTGACCAGGAAGGCCAATGACATCCTGGGATGTATTAGAAGGGGGGTGGTTAGTAAGTCAAGAGAGTTTCTCCTTTCCCTCTACTCTGCCCTGGTGAGACCACATCTGGGATATTGGGTCCAGTTCTGGGCCCCCCAGTTCAAGAAGGACAGGGAACTGCTGGAGAGAGTCCAGCACAGAACAACAAAGATCATGAAGGGAGTGGAGCATCTCCCTGATGAGGAAAGGCTGAGGGAGCTGTGTCTCTTTAGCTTGGAGGAGACTGAGGGGTGACCTCATTAACATTTACAAATATATAAAGCATGAGTGTCATGAGGATGGAGCCAGGCTCTTCTTGGTGACAACCAATGGTAAGACAAGGGGTAATGGGTGCAAACTGGAACACAAGAGGTTCCACTTCAATATGAGAATAAACTTCTTCTCAGTGAGGGTAACAACACTGGAACAGGCTGCCCAGGGGGACTGTGGAGTCTCCTCTGGAGACATTCAAAACCTGCCTGGACACATTCCTGTATAGCCTCATCTAGGTGTTCCTGCTTTTGTAGGGGGATTGGACTAAATGATCTTTTGAGGTCCCTTCCAATCCCTAATATTCTGTTATTCTGTGATTCTGTGATTACCAGTTTGAAATTTCATGTGTGAATCTTGTAGAGAGATATGTAATATAACCCATAATGTGAAACAATTTTAAACCAGAAGATATTAGTTGGAAAGGGAAATTGCTTTCACAGAGGAGGGTCATTTTGGGGTTCAGTATTTTCTGTCATTTCATTCCCTCCATGGGCTCAGTTAATGAGCAGAATGTTTTACACAATAGAATTCTGGACTCCCTTCTCAGTTGTTGATATTCCACTTGTGTACGCTCAGAGGATGTCACTGATGACAGCTGGTTATTTCTTCAAGGCACAGATTTTGATTATGTCTTGTTTTATGGTTAGTATCCAGTTTTCATAAGGAATGTTTTCCCACCGAGAAGACAACAAATGTTGGTCTGACTTAGTAATTGTTCTTCCCTATATTTCCTCTGAGCTTTTGTTTGGCTAGTTGGATCTGAGTTGTTTTAAACATAATTAGGCCATCATAAATCAGTCTGAATTAGTTCACATATGACGTCATCAAGGAAACCCAATGGGATTATTAGAATATGTTTCTGGACAATCTATCTGTAGCTATGTTAACTACTTTATCATGAAAATAAAATTTGTAAACAGTAGTCTTTAAAGTGTTACAAGTTAAAATATATTGTACCCTGATATAGCTGTTTGTGAATTAGATTTTCATAGTGTTAATTGAATTTGTCACAAAACTGATGAACATTAGCTTAAGAAAGAACAATATATTTTATTTTATTGAGCACATCTCAAAGTGCTTGTAATTTAGTAGGGCCACCACACTTTCTGGGCAAGCTGTCAAGTAGGATGTTGTAATGATTTGCATGACTACTATAGTAGATGGAAAAATGTAGCTTGTGTTTGTAGCTGTTCCATTAGTGTCCTGCACAGTGTGCGCCCCTTTGGTGCACTTCAGAGAGCTGTGTAATAATCCCAACATCTTTTGAAGAGTTCTGCCTGGTGAAATCGAGTAACTATATACCATTTAAAAACTAGTGCGTAATTAAAGGATGAGACAAAGGAAAGACTGAGAAAGGCAGATAACCAATAGAATCCTGGAGTTATCAAAACAGACCTCTTGCCAAGGACCTTGGAATTCATCTGATTCAATTGCTGGAAAAATGCCTGAATTAAGAATTATCCTATGAGGACCAAGAAAATATAACCAAATTCTGGCACTGTACCGTCTTCTCCCAAAATGGATATTAATGCTGCAAAAACAGAATAGGGTGAACAACCCCTGGCTGCATGCTTGGCCCCCTACTGTAGGCTCTATCTGCCAAAAAATGATGGAATAAAAGATCAAAAATGGAGGTGGGAAGGGGGGTGAATGGGGAGGAGAAGTTGGAAAAGGAGGGTGGTTTGAAAAGAAAAAACTCACAGGCTATGACCTCTGCCAGCACTGGAACACTCAAGTGTGGCTTCACTTGCAAAGCACCTGTTGGCAGCTGTTGCAGTAGTTTATAGGTTTTGGGACACAATCAGGATAGAAAACTTATAGTTTATATTCCTTGGTGTGACATACGATTTGGACTTATTTTAGTAAAATAGAAGTTATTCCTGGGCAATAAATATATATAGCAATAAATATAACTGTTCAGAACTAATGACAGCCTTTTCTTTCTAGACAAATTTTAACAAATATTAAATTGAATGTTTTTTAATAACTCTCCTTACTACTAATATTAATATTCTTTGGCAGATGTCACCTATGTTGTCTTCCTTTCATTCAGAACTGAAAACCAAAACAATGTTGCATGGAGTGGGATGAAAATAAGACAAAACAATGGTCATAAATATTAACCTGATACTGTCGCTCTAACATAGTGTCAAGACGCTGGGTGTAAGGGGTTGTCTGGCCAGTTTTACGTTTTGGAAGTCTTATATGTTAGAGTGGAATGATAGGAAAGTAGGAAAATTGTATATGTTAAATTAGAACTCTCAGCAAGTATTTTATGTCAAGAATTCAGTCTAAACATTCTAATGATTTTGCAAACTTTATTGTAAACTGGTGTTCAGATACATTTAGTTGAGAATGTTAGCATTAGTTTATACCCTCCTTCTGTTACTAACTCCAAAAATTATTTATATTTGTGTACAAAAACTGTTGCAGTCCTTTCTTATAAAAATAGATTATTCTTCATTAAGAGAAAAATCTTAAGTATAACAAGCAGACAATAAATGTCTATTTTTAAATATAAGTATTTATTATAGGCTGAGCTAAAAACGCTATTGCTTTTATTGACCAACACTCCTTTCACTATAATGAGAATTTTTCCTCTGCTAATACTTAGGTTCAGTGTAAAAGGCTTAGTTAGGTAAGTATTAATACTTGTATTACTCAGAAAGTTTGGATAAAATTGAAATTAAAAGTAGATAATGTTTTGGAATTTAATCCTTTCTTTTATAAACTTTAAAAACCCCACAGTTTTCCTGTTCTACTTGAAACACTAAACTTCATAGTTCTAATGAAATTTGAAACTTCAGGCCTTCCTTAGATTTACATTTGGTAATGAAAAAAAGAACTCAAGTTTTTGGCACTGCAGTGTACTCTACCCAGGCAGAACCTGGTTCCTGCAGGAAGCCCCCCAAAACTCTTTCTCCATCAAGTCTGCCAAAGAATGGGGCAAAAATGCAAATTCTATTAGTTCGATAGTTTGTGTGTGGAACATTTCAAAATGAGATTTTCACTGTATGTTAGAGTAATTTCTTTGTCTTGCTTATAAAGAGAAAGTAGTTGAGTAGTCAAGAATATAATATATTTTCTTAGGTATTAGAACCTGTTAGATTTAGTGATATGTGAATACAACCATATTCTGTGACATTAAAATAAAAGGACACAATCTGGACCTGAAGACACTGATATCTGAAGAAGGAGACCATCCAGTGAAACAAAAGCATGTGCTTAATTTCAGTGATTACTGTATGGTATGCATGAAGAGGGGGATTTGCAGATATCTTCATTTGAATAGGAATGCTTTCCTGAACCAAGAGTTTTAGATGTTTGCCCATGAATCACCAAAAGACTGATTCCATATTCCAAAACGTTTATAATTATTTTTACAATAATAATAATAATAAACAGGGGAAATAAATGCATACAAACACTATAGTAAGTATACTCTTCAAAAACGGCTTCTGCATTTTGTAGTATTAAAAGTATTATTTTTAATAAAAACAGACTGTAGATGCTTAAGAGTCTTAATAAACCAGGGCACAGAAAGTTCAAAACCATGATAATCTAGTATCTTGGACATACAGATACATATTTTCTCAGTATTTCAACATTCGTCAAGATTTATTATTTCTGCACATTAACATCTCAAAACCAAACTTTTCCTGTGATCCTGATAAATACATCTTTTTATTGTATGTTTCCTGTTTGGAACGAGGATGATATGCAAAATGGACAGAGAAGCAGGCAAGCCTAGAAAATTTAAACAAATATAGAGAAGCTCCAAAAGTTCTTGCCAGGCGACATATGCCAGGGAGCACCAGCAAAATGTGGCTGGTAAACTTCTGGACTTTTCATGAGGTGTCAGGTGGGTGGAAAAAAGTAACAGAACCCATTTTGGAGCTTGTGGTGGCAGATGCGTTCAGGATCTTCCAGATCTCTTCTTTCTCTGCATTCCTCCCTTGGACTCACACCTTCCGTTCTTGGGCATGGAAAGTTCCCAGAGGTAATTTCAGTGCTCATGGTGAGCAGTGGAGCAGGATTTATGATGCCAGTCAAATGTTCCCGCTGTTCTTAAGACATAAAACTGAGTAAAAACCATTATTAAATTGATCACATAGCTTAAGTCCTCACTTTCCCCACTACAATGAAAAACTAGCACTGTTTCCTGTTTAAAATCCATGATGGTTCAAATGTACTATAGGGAGTATGTTTAATTCACAAGGTACTGTATCATCAATTATACAATTTAGTTTTTTACTTTACTTTTCAAACCTCAGAAACTATTGGAGTCAATGAAAGTTGAACTACTATTTCTATAAATGTTTATTAGGCCTTTTTCTGTTATTATTTTATAGGTCTTGTAGAAATCTGCCTGATGCATCCCCTTGATGTAGTAAAAACAAGGTAAGATTCTGCTTGAACAGGTTTTGTTGACACTGGAGGATATCCAAATTAGGAGCTGTCAAAAATCAAATCCTAGAACTTCTCCAAGTAAGATAACTTGTGCTTTTAATGGCATTTGTATTTACTTACCTGTATCTACAGTATTTGACAGATGGATTTTGAATAGCATGACACATTTCTGATTAGAGGTCATCTAAAGGTGTTAAATCTGGCTTATGATGTGTATTTTTAATGTTGTAATAAAATCATACAACACAAAGAGGACTATAGTTAAATTCACTTACAATATGTATCATCTGCAGTAATGCTTTTATATGTAATTGGGAAATACCATATTGCCTCCAAATTAATTTTCCCAGATTTTTGAGACCTGATACAAATAACAAAATAAAGTGCTCCATATTTCTCTGCAAGCTAAGTAACTTCATGCTTTAACATTTTAAAATCTTTTTACCTGTCTCTACTTTCTTTTCTGAATCTATGTGCTTGTGTGACTATAGATGATTAAGAGACCTGGAAAAGTTGATGAAATGAAGATTTATTTTTTTTTTAATGTTGATTATTGACATGGAAAAAGGAATAATTGTGTTTCTATATTTTTTAATACTTTTGCTTTTTGTATCAATACATAAGTAAGTGTTGCCATATGTGAAAAGTAAACCAGAATGCAAAAGTATACAATAAAGATGAAAAAACTTCTCATGCCATGAGTGTTACACACAATGCAAATAATTATGATATCCTGCTCCTGGTACTCTATCCAGGTCTCAGTCATGTAGGCAACAAAGTTTCACTGGGAGATGAGTCAGCATCAAACAAATGATGAGGACAGCTATGGTCTCTGGAATATGCCTGAAGCAGTCAATTATGACTTGAGATTCCCGTTCCAGTTAGCCAATGTGTGAACTCATTATAGATATATAGATTTTGGCTTCTGTTTAAGTCGTGTTCAGAGGTTTGCCCGAGACCCTGAGATATACTTTTCTGCAGCTTGCATTTTGCACAAGAAAGCCATCTATCTGTGGTGACTGCCCAGCACCAGAAGACTGTAATGCAGCTTCCATTCATGTTCACTGCTGTTGAGGTGCTGTAGGTACTTGGGGCTTGGAGTTTGCTCAGACAATTCCTCTGTATGCCGTCATAATATGGAATATGTTGCTCCATATAGAGATAATGCAGCTGGTAGTTTCAAGAATCCTCTCTGCCCCTCCAAATACCACTGAGACCTTGCTATTAAAACAATATTTGCATAAAAAGATTGAAATTAAAGTCTCAAAAACAACAGGGTACAAGCAAAACAAATACAAGACCAAATTTAAAAGATAAAGATCTGTCTTGTTCTGCAGTCATGTGGCAGGTTGCACTATAACTCACCTATAGCTCTCAAGCTTTTGTTTTTACCTCTTCCTGTTTTCCTCTTTGTACTAAACCAGGAGTCATGTTCCTCTGTAGTATAAACGCAGCATCAGTGATTTACTTCGCATGTCTTTGGTGCCTTTGAGGTTGTCATCCTACATATCCTTGTGCCTCCAGTCTTGGGTGAAAGAACTTAATACATATCCTTAGAATTATTTATGATTTAGGACATGCCATATATCATATCACAAAAAGCATTAATTGCACATCTGTTCTGGTAAACTGGCAATCAACAGATGTACTTTCAGCTATCTGACAAAAAACATGCATACAGTGGACTCGCAGAATACAAGGACAGATTTCCCCATTTCTATTCCAGATTTTATGGATTTTGTCATACTTTTTGTAATGAAAATGCTAATCAGATCTGAGATCCAGAAATGGGGAACATTAAAGAATGTACAGGAATGTTTGTGAAGCTGTGCTAATATTAAAAGCAAACAAACAAAACCAGAAAACCGTAATAAAATTAAGAACCCTTTAAGTGTGAAATCTGAGTCCATAAACAGTGGAATTAAAGAAGAAAGAAGGCAAAATTGAAAAAACAGTATGTGTGCAGGAGAGATCAGGTTATGGATGATGGTGAAACCAGGAGGCTGAATCAAATAAAAAAGCTATTATGCAAATTTATTAATTTGAAGAAATTTCAAGTGAAGTTTACTCAGCTCTTCCACTGAGTTAACTGCAAGTCTTTGCAGAAGTGGGCAGCAGAAAAGTGATAGTTTTCCTGTGTTTTGTTGATGCACATGTATTTAGAGATATTACACAGATTTTGCAGGAACTTTTCTGCTGATCTTAGCAGATGTTAGTACTTGAAAATACTTACATTCTGAATGCCAATGATAAAACCAAGAATAGAATAGCCTTTGATCTCATCCATCATTCCATTCCATGTTCCCAACATCACACCACTTCCTGTCGTTCTGTAATGGTCCAAATTTCCTATAGCCGAATAATTCTTTGATGGCCTTGAAAAAGTTCAAATGAAACATTGCTTTTCATTCAGAACTTTGGATTTAGAATGTTTTCTAGTATATTAATTTACTTTATTTCTTTGTTGCAGTGCCTTTAAGTACTGTAGTGCACTTACTCTTTTCCAACGTGGTATTGATAATCTGTTATTTCCTAATCACTTCCAGCTATTACAGTTTTCTTCGCTTGTTTGGGTTTTTTTTCCCTTATGGTTATGTGAAAGGATGTATAAAAGCACTATTTGTCGTTTAATTTTTATGGTGTTTTGAGTTTCCTGCCTTTTTTCTATAAAGTGTTTGTTTGGTGGAAAGAGTCTCATGACCTTTTCAAATTAGTGGAATATTGTTTGATCTAAATTAGCATTCTGAAGAAGTTTAGGGAAGATACCAAAAGTTCGCATCTAGTGGACTGGTGTCTTAGCATCTTTGCTTCATTGATTTTGGTGTATGTTTTTAATAAAAATTTGGAGAAGAGAAAGTTCCTGTCAGAGATTATTTTGAAACCATGGAAAATGGTCTGGGTCATTTGTGACAACATTTTGCAATGTCTTTTCTGTGTTTAGTAATTTTCTATTATTTTACAGTAACCATGTGCTAGACTTGTTTATCTCCTTGCGTTAAGGGAGGAACAATATAAATATAAATACATGTTTATATACTATAGATAAAAATGCTTAATGGAGTGGTTTTTGCTGAATGTACTTTTGAAAATAACTTTGTTTTTTTATCTATTAGAACAGCAAAGATCATTACTTTAAGAAACTCGTGTGAGAGAGCTAGCTAGATGGAAACATTTTTGCATCAAGTAAAACTTTTTTAGCTCTATGAATGCCACTTATTCTTTGAAATAAAGCTCTTTTCTCAATTACAAGACATATTGGTATAGTTTCTGACATTATTTAAAAAAGTGTACTAAACTTTTAATGTCTCAGTACAACAGAGACTCCTTTAGCTGTTTTATTCATCAGTTACCCTTACAATGAATTTAGGCACATACAGATTAAATAAAGTACCAAATCTCTGTTCTTGTCCTTCTAAATAGAAGTTTTACAGAATTCAGTAAGGGTTTGTGTGCACCTATGTATGAACAGGGAGAGCAGTAGCAAGTAGTTTTCTGGTACAAATACAGTCAAAGCGTAGAAGGTCTACTTTTTAATTTAGAAGCACAGATGATCCTTCTCTGCTGGAAAGTGTCTTACTCTAGATAAAGAACTAGTTTTGCTTATTTCTGACCTTTTTTTGCATCTTAAATGTCATGCACACTGTAATGTCATTTTCATCCATCAGTCTTACCAATGGATGACAGAAGGGTATACTAGATCATGACACATAGGAAAAGATGCTGTCATGTGTTACTTTAAAATTAAAAATAGTAAAGTACTTTTCCAGCTACAGTTCTTCCTTTGTGTCCTAGTGGCAGATGTTTTGGCTTAAGCAAATATACAAAATTCAGACCTTAACGTTTTATTTTTGGAAAATTAAAACTTGTGCAACAGCTCACAGGTGTAGTTGGTGAGTGAAAGGGAATTACAGGGAGTTGTCTGAAGTCAAGGGAAAGCTAATGTTGGAGGGATCAGTCAAGCGAGCCTGACTGGTAACTGAAGGATGTTGCTGTGGTCTGTCTGATGGCTCCAGGCTGTGTTCTGAGGTGATCCTATAGCGTGAACAGCTTGAATTTTCAGAAAACAAGCCTGTTGGTTTTTTTGTTTTATTTATCTATTTATTTATTTATTTTTATTTCCCTACTACTGGATTCCTCACATAAAAATGACATTTTCAGGAGCCTGATAACTTCCAAACTATATGCACTAATATATAACTTTCCTTTCTAGTTCATTTTAAACCTCAAAAAATGCAGGCAACCAAGAACGATATTGCAAAATTTGAACTAAGCTAAAACTTTGTTTCTAGTCAAATATTTCCTCAGGTTTATGAGTTGATTACCTTTACATGTGTTTTTTCTTTTTTATTGATTGTCACTAATATTTACACAGATGAATTTTAGTGACCCCACTCTTCTCGAAAAACAAATTTAAAAATTGCCTGTGCAAATATTTATACAAACTGTGAAACATATATTGAAATAGAAATAGCCATTTTGGTGACTTGGTATTGTATAGTTAAGAAACGAAAACCATATTTTGTAACTTATATAGCAGTTGTCTACATTACAGCATTTAATATCAAACACAAATGAGGAAACATATGATAAAGTGCTTTCAAATAATAGAGAAAAAATAACACAACATCACAAAAAATTTCTAATACATAGTCAGAAAGTCCTGTGAACAGGAAAAATGTTGTGTGGACTAGATGAATCATTTAGTTATCTCTTTCATTTTGGCAGTAATTTGACATCACTATACATTTTGAGACAAATATTTGAAAGAAAGAACTTTCTCTCATGTCAGACTAATACAAAGTTGTGCTCCAGATCTGTGGACTTTAGTGGAGACAGATTAGCTCTTATCACTTGAAGATCAAGGGTTTTTTTTTTACTTGCAGATGATGTATTTGAAAAGTGGTAAATGTTATCATAAGCCAACTACCATGTAAAGGACTTGGAGAAAGTCTTGTTTATTATTTTATCAGGAGAGTCATCAAGGCAACTTCTGTCCTAACAGATTCAACATATATTCAACAGATATTGTTTTAATACTTCTCTGGTTGATTCAAATAATGACAGTTTCAGATGACTTTAAATTTTTTTGTTCCTTATTTAAACATTCTTCTGTTTTCAGACGGAAATGTCTTCATAACACAGCATTACACTCGGATGGGTGTGCAATTTGGAAAACAATGCCTAAGAGAGACTCAGGAGGCATTATTTCAAAAGCATTTACTTCATTTTATCAGGAGAATAAGTTAATAAGCATAGCTTGTTTCCCTGATGAACCTATTCAACCTCCCTGTTTTTTCTTAGAGATGTTTCTGACCTTTGGCAGAATCTGAGAAAGATGCAGACTGTGTTGCTTCTACTTTAAAGCCTTTTTACACAGCTCAGCATTAGATCAGATCCTTCACATGAACTGACTTTCTATCTTATGTGTGGTCCAGAATATCAGCATTAAAAAAATTAGGTGAATAATTCACCATAGAAGCTTTGGAGAAAGTTTTCACCTAGTCAGGGTAAAGATTTTCTAGTTTGCCACCCTTTCTGCAAAAGACTCAACCAACATCATGGACCTAAAGCCTCAAATTTAGAAAATAACTTGGGATCTCAGTCCAGGTTTGGACCGTGCATTACAGACCCATTTCTAGTTAGCAACTGTTCTGCTGATTTGTGTGCATGTTTATCCATTTTGTTCCTTTGTTCCAATTCTGTCATTTTGGTCCTATTAAAAGAGTTCAACTTACTACATGTGTTTCCGATCTCATTCCATCTGTTGTTTTGCAAGAACTACTTCCTTTATATCATTAATTCCTCTTTGATTTCTGGTCTTTTTTGTTTGAGTGAGCAATAGTGGAGCCTATTTCTGAAAAACATTGGCTTAAGGAAGAATTCATTGTCCTTATACAATATTGTTATTTCCAAATGACCATAGCTCACTTAGTTTGCATCAAGCCTTATTAAATTCATTTTACTTGATGCAAACCACTTTAGCTAGATTTTTAACAGTTTTAAACAGTCTTCCTGTCCTGGGAAAATTATCAGGATATCAGACAATTCTGTATTGCAATACACAGTTGAACTCTCAGAAAACTGTTAGAAAAAAAATCAGTTTTGGCCAATGAAACTCTTCATTTAGTTAATTTTGAATTTTGGAAGATTTCACTTCCATTTATCTTTTTTTTTTTTTCTTTTATTTTCATCTACTTTTAAGTAATTCTCAACTAGGAAAGAAGAATATTTGGTTTGAAAATGTACAGAACAACATGCATTGTCATCTAAAAGAAGTGTATAAAAATGTATTGAAAATGATCATTTCATGAGAAATGGGCTGTTTTCATTTTGAGGGAAAAAAAGTCTAGTGAAAATAATCCCCAGCCAACTCAACTTAATGTCATTACTTCAACCAAATGTCAAGACTTTTCTCTGGGATTAGTTTTACTTGATTTATCACTGTCTTTGGCACAATTGTTCATAGGATTTATGTACCTATTGTAGCTTATAGTCTGGATTTAGTATTTGAATTTCAGCACTGAAATACTTTGAATATTTCCTTACAGATCCAAGTTTTGTATAATAAGAACTTATCTCAAATTTACAATAATTTGTATGTGAATGCGATCCAGGGCTCTGTAAGTTGCCCTCTGTTTTCCTTCTACATGCAGTCTTTTAGGAATTAATAAGGGCACATGGGCTAATAATTCCTGCTAGATGTACTATTCCAATTCAAATCCTTCCTTGAATTAGAGAACAATATTGATGTGCACTGTTAAACACATGGTCTGATTTGCAATGCTGGTAAAAGTGATTTCTGTTCCTATGTGCTTTTTTTTTTTTTTTTAATTCATAAGCATAGCATATGTATATTTTATAAAGAGTGTCAAGATCCTTTGGGATAAAAGAATCATGGGATAAATGCAGCTTCATCCTCCTCTCATATGATACTTTGTTACTTGTAATCAAGTAGCAGAACTGCTTAATAGTATTCTTATTTCAAATCAGTGTAGATTTTTGTAAAAACTATAACGTATTTTGTTTCTTGATTTCAGAATAATCCTATCTGTTCTTTGATAGAAACTGAATTTGTGCATCATCAAATCAGACTGCCAGAAATCTCTTTTCTCAAGCTTTTCCTTAATTTTGATTAAGTGTTCTGCCATTTGTTTGTTTGGTTTTGTTGTTTTTGTTTTGTGGGTTGTTTTTTTCATTTTGTTTGGGCTTTGTTTTTTAATGAATAGTAGGTGGTTTTTTTAGAGAACTGAAATACCATAAAATAATCATTTCCATTTGGCAGCATGGCATGATGATACCATGCTTTGGGCTACGTGTTATGTGTGCCGTTTCACTGGCTGTACTAAAACTACCCTCAGTTTCCTGAGTCACTTGTGAGCTATAACAAGCTGGAATTTCTAACACCCACCAAATAAGCCATGTTCAACTTCAGCATGCTCAAGGTAGAAAAATAATCTCTACATCCCTTTTAAAGAACCCTTTCCTTGTTTCTGAGGTTAGGTGAATAAAATTAAATGAATGAAAGCTCCAGATGGCTAATTACCTATCTACATAGTACAGGAGTGCAGCTCTCCAGTCCCTTCACTAGAGGGAAGAGAAATGGATTTTATGTGCAGGAAGCACGTGTTGAGACCATCATAGGAGAACTGAAGAGAGAGGCAGTAGCAGACGGGGAATGAGCTTTTTGGGAGAGGAAGCAAGTGGATAGTCTCCTGCAGAGAGCAAAGAGAAAGACTGCCTGAGCAAAAACCAGGGGTGACGAGAGGAAATGTCTGATGGTTTTCTTACATATTTTCTTCTCAGTCCATTAGATGCAGAAGGTGTGTTTTGGGCCTCTGGAAGAAAGCTGACTTGGAGTGGCCTTAGTCCTCTTCAAAATGTAGTATGTAATCTTGTTTGATATTGTTTTTTGGTGCATCTTCCCATATGTCCTTTCATATACTCCAAGCACAGCTCTGTCTAGTAGAACCCTTACAGATGATTCCTTGTGCAGTTGATCTGAGGAAGAAATGGGAAACTCGTTAAAAGACACATTGAATATTATCCATCCTACTAGTAACAATCCTTTTGACTATAGACATTTGCAAAATGAAAATATGCATTTGTTCTTTTAACAGTTTTAAGCTTGTTATTTTTCTTTTCCTCCAGTTTGGACAATGAGCTAGAATAGTTAATTTCAGTTTCCTTTAATTTACATTTTGCTTTTGTTCTAATGCTATAGAACAATATTCTTCTGTGTTTGGATTTCCAGTACTTAACAAAGTTCACGTAAACATTGCCTGGCAATTACATGGGCAGAACTTGTATAATGACAAGAGCCTGAGGGTTTCCCTTCTATAATCTGCATCTATATATTTGCATGTTTTAAAAATAAATGTACACAGACATATTTGATTGTACTGGTACAGCATCTCACTTGGTAGATAAAGTGAAGTTTCTTCATGTTTAAGTTCTCTAGCACTGGAAAAACCTGCAGTTGATTAGCTGTGTACTCACGATGCAGTTGCAAGAGGGTGGTGTGGACTGTATTTTGTGATTTCATGGGCTGCACATTGTGCACTCGCCGTTTAAATCCAAGAAAGTTCTGAATATTTTTCCTTCCTTTTGTTTTTATCTTAATTTTATGTAAGTATTTCCTTTCATAATACAAGGCTACAAATAACCCTTTTCTATACAGAATAGGCAAACATGACAAAACAGCTCTGAATCTGTAGCTATGGGGAAGAACCATGCTGTGGGTTACACATATGACAGAATAATTTTTTTTTCATTGCATGGGCTGATGGGAAAAGGAAGAGGGAGAAGCTAGGACTAGATGCCCTCTAAAATACCCTCATTGTACTGGTGGCTATTTTGCTAGTTAGAACCTACCACAGACATAAGAGGCAGTGTAGAAACACTTAGATTCTCTTTGTAGTATTGCAAGATTTCTACAGATAATCAGGACATTTACTTGAGTTAGAAACCATGACCAAATCTTCATGACAAAAATGAAAATCAGTTTTAAACATTTTGGATATGTGGGTCAGTTGACAGTTCTGGAGCAATATAACCATATTTGTACAGAAAATACCCTATAGTATTATAGTGTTTGTTATGGTTTGTATTAAAACAATAGATGTGTTTAATTATTTTATTTTAGATTCTCACAGCCTCAGGATATGCCATTGTATTGCTGTCAGAAAAAAAAAAAGGGGGGGGGGAATTACTATCATTTATGTTAAAGTACCTTTATCGAGTTATGTAAATTGCCTCAATACCCCTTCCACTGTAATAGTGAGAAAAAAATAATGTTAAGAGTCTTAGTGCTCAGTGTAATGTGGACTATTGTGTGCAGCATTTGTGAAACTGATTCATTTAGGGTATAAGAGTTCTATTTGCATATTCATCTGCTAGTTCATGGCAATGAGGAGTAGTACCAGAACTGCTAGCATTTTATCCAGGGCTGTACTGGAGGCAATTTAGACTACTTCAGTAAGACCAGCACTTAAAATCACAGCCAGTTCCCAAATGAGGTGTTACAGCAGCCTGTGTCCATCGTGTGCTGCCACCTGCCACTGCTGTACGAACACTCAGAAATCCTCATCCTGGTGTGGAGTTGAGCAGCCTCTCCTCCTTTCCAGCTCTCCTCCTCTCCCTGCCTCTGTTAGCTCCTTGGCCCTAAACCACAGCTTTTGTCCACTCTATTTGAAAGAGTGCCAGGTGGTGACAAACTCCATCTAATTCCCTTGGGAGACTCCTGCACAGCCTACTGCTTCTCACAGCCAAGAAGTAAAAGGGGTTTCCCTTTCCTTTTGTTTATTCCCTTTAGACCCAGTAGGTGCATGCTATACCCTCATTTTCTTTTTCTCAAACCTAAATTACTGTGAGATAATCCAAGCAGCTCTTCAAGTAATCTCTTCTCTGTATCAATCCTGTATTTAAAATATAGAGTTGAGTGAAACCATGAGGGATAAAGTGGAATGAAAGCAAGAGTGGAAAGCAGAAAGTGGAGGGCTAGGAGGTGAGAAAGTACACGGGATTCTATTTACAAGAAAAATATGTGCTGAAAATAAGTATTTAAGATGGGAATTGGGGAGTGAAAATGAACAGATGTTAACACAGTTACAAAAGTAGTCTGGAGACAAAGAATGGGATAGTTTTAAAAATGTATCCATTTTAAAGTAATATTTTAAATAAGGATTAAGCAGCTGGGAGAGGTTACATAGGCTACAATTTGCAGCCATCTATGGTGTATGTAAGATTTTTTTAAAACAACCTAACAAAGCAGCTGGATGAGTTATTAACAGATGTTAATGATTTGTCAGTGGTATAAAACATTAAGATCACATTCAGGGGTAGACCATGGTCATGCCTGATTTCTTTGTGGACAAAAATTTTGCATTAGACCACTATCATGCTTGATTTCTAACCATGGATGGAACATACCTAAAATAAAACAAGCAAAGAACCACTTTGTGGGGGTTTTTTTGCGTTTTTGTTTTTTGTTTGTTTGTTTTTGTTTGTTTTTTTTAGGGGGTGGAGGGAGGGGACTGGTGTTTGTTTGTTCGTTGGTTGGTTGTTTTGGGGGGGTTGTATTGGTTTGGTCTTTTTTTGTGTTGTTTGGGGTTTTTTTAAGTTTACTTATATTAATATTTGGTCATGTAGTAAAATGAGTGGGCAATAGTTTAAGTATGAAAAAATACTGTTTAACATCTTCATTACTGAAAATAAATTTTCTACCTCTACATTTCTTTTTTTTTTTTTTTTTTTCTTGTATTTGAGCTAGCTTTTAGAAGCTATGGATACAGGAGAATAAGGCTGTATATGTTGGAAGCACAATGCAACTGTAGCAATGCCAATAATTCTCTCAGAGAATTTGGCCATTAATACTGTATTTAAGTATGTCCCTAAAATAACTGCATTACACTAGTAAGTGCCAAGTAAATCTATAAATAAAAAGAGAGATAATATCTTTATGAACTATGCTTTTTCTATGTTTTTATGAGCAGATGCATCAGTGTGTATTCTAGGTCTAGAGGGGGTTTTGAGAAATGAGAGTCTTCATGTTGAGCAGGATGCAAGTAAAATACCATCTCCAGAATAATCTTGGCACAATAGAGCTGTCTTTTGAATTTCTTTCTCAAGAGAATAAAAAGAAAAACCAAAAACCTAAGGAAATATTTGCAAGTTTTTAGCTGCTGCAATATTGTAGTAAGCTGATGACTCCCTGGTGAGAAGGCAGTGGGTTAGATTGTGCTTTTACAAGGCAAGTTGAGCCAGGGGCAGAGCCCAGTGGCACCAGCTGAGGAGCAGCACACAGAAGGGCCTCAGGGGTGCTGTGTCCTTCCTGGTTTTCCATTATCCCAGTAATGGATTGTTTTAATCCAAAGCAGCATTAAATTTTCATAAGTACAAAAGTACTGCCATTCTTTTACCTTTTTATCCATTTCCCCAAATCCAGAGCAGGGACAAAATATTACCTGAGAATCCCCTACATACTAGCTGCCCCATACGTGTCTGCAGTGGAGTGATTTAGAAAGTGCTGCAAATGCCCATATGTATATTATATGCTTCAGGATCTGTAACAGAGAGAAGGCAGATATACTTTTGAGTGCTACATGTGGTACTACCCATCTAACATCCGCCCAGATGTAGCAATTTAAATCAAGGTTGTTTCCCCCAGGAAGTATGTTGGGTGCTTCTTTCTTTAACACATTAGTGAACTGAATCAACGCAAGAATCTGACAAGTGTCAGAGACAGTGCAAGGGGGGAAAGAGGACAAGACAAATGGGAATTAGGTTGGGAAAAGTGCCTGTAGACAACAGCAGGTCTTTAGATTATCCTGCTGTCTCATGATACTTGTCTCTGAGTGAGTCAGCTACAAACTAGAAGTATCAAATTAAATAGTTCTGAGATTGCTAAACTGGAATACACATTAGGAAAGTAAAAGCAAAAACGAAAAAACTTATTTTGACTTTTTTGTGTCTTAGAAAGAAGTGAGTGAAGGCATATTTGTTTTGAAAATGTGGTTCCACAACATTTTAAGCTCAATTCTCTTGGAATTACTTTTGTTCCTTGACACGCTGCCATGCAGTGGCAGTTCAGAGAGCTGAAACAGTGGAAAACCGATCAATTAATCGTTTTCTGGTTGAGGTTTTTTTTGACCAGCTTGGTTTCCTGAATTGGTTCCTCATGCAATTGTGTAACAGGCAATACCAGGACAAAGAACAGGGCAACTCAGGCAGGTCATCAGTGGCAATCTCCAAACTGTATACTAAAGGTATGGATGAAAGGTGTGTGAGCATACACTGGCATGAGACTGGAGTATGACATTATATTTAGTCTGATTAAAGGGTGGTCTGACACCAAAAGATTTAGTCCTGCTCTTGGTTCTTTGCCACGCATCTCCCTTTTCTAGGGTATATATTATGGTCCCACCACTGCCCTTGTGTCAGATCTAGCAATTGCAAAACAGCAGGGAAAATTAATTCAGCTGGCTGATATATCAGAAATTAAGTTATTAAAAAATATTTGTTTTCTAGTGGCTGCATGCTGTAAGATCAGCTCTGTCGGAATGCAAAACTACATCTAATCAAAGATGTACACATATTTATTTACTATGCCTCTAAGTTAAATATGAACTTTTATTTGCCTGATTGCCATTTTTTCTATGTCATCTGATAGAACATATTTCAGTGTTGTCTTCCACCACAGAGGGAATAAAAACAATGCAAGTATGTTAGGTAGGTAAAAGACTTTCCTAATTTAGCTATTGAAAGGTGATTTTTCAAATGAATAGTAGTGCACCCTTCTCCTTTTCATATATCTTTTTTTTGTTGCCAAATTGTTTTATTATCTCAACAATTTGACATAACTAAGAAGTGAAACAGCTTATGATTCCACTGTTATACAGATAATGCATTGTAACATTATATGGTATATGTCTCAAGAAATTTAGGAATATACTGAAATTTACTCATCAGTTTCATTAGGCAGGAAATTCCAATTTTGCAGTTCATTTTTTTATAAAAGGACAAGATGTTTATCTCCCTTATGTTGGCAACACTCCTCCTTACACAAGCTGTAGACCTTCATGTAGTTTCTCATGGGCCTACCCAACATATCATCCTAGGAGAAGATTACAGTTTCTGAGATGAATTTGTGAGTTGAATCAGCTTATTAGAAGGGTCCAGTGAGCATCAGAACTATCACAGAGAAAGGACCAGGACCACACATTGAAAACTAGTAGAAATAAGGGAGAAGGAACTGAGAAATCTCCCTATTTTATTTTAGGTGAACTCTTACATCAGTTCAACTGATTGTGGAACAGCTTAAGTCAGAGGCATCGAACCATTTAAATCACGGATGAATTAATTCCTGTTCTTCAGGGTACTCACTTATTGGCTCTACAATACTTAATTCATGTGTCTAAATACTTTGCCAAATTTGAATGAATAAAGGATTCCTGGAGTTGCCTGCTGATAATATTGCACAATAATGCAAAAGTTGCTTGCTATTACTACCATGACACATGACTGTAAATTACAAAAAGCTGTTGACTTTTCTGTGGAACATGTAATTAGGGTTGAAATTTTGTATTACAGTTTCAGCAGATATAATAATTCGTGGTTACTAAAAGGAGCCTCACACTCCCTCATGTCAGCCCTGCATTCAGCAGATTCATCTGTCTAACTTGGCCAAAAACTAATTCAACAAAACAAGAAAAAAAATAAAAACAAACAAACAAAAAAGCAACCAAACAAACAAGCTGTCCAGCAAGTGTAGCTGGAGACAGAAGAATACAGAAGGAATTAAACTGAGGTCTCTCTCTCCAGAGAGTGGTGTGCATTTTTCTATCAGTTCTGCTGAGCAGCATGAGAAAAATGGAACATGAAGTGTTCTGCTCTAGCTAGGAAGTGAACCTGGATATGCAAATAAGTGTTGGGCCATATATATTTTTTTTTCCCATAGTTAGATGCTCTCACATAGGAGAGAGCAAGGATGTACTTAACAAGAAGCTTGAGCTCCAGAATCATGGAACCTTGAATCAGAGGGTATATACTTGTCGTCTCACCATACACTGGCCTAATGATCAGTAATTGACCACTGGAAGGACTAGATATTAGGATGGAAGGCCTTCTGATGTTTTCTCTTGTTATACATAATATTAGGACAAAAATAGTTGTGTCTAAATCCTCCTGAATATCTTTAGGAATAAGAGTTAGGTTTTAGGTATCTCAACAAGGATGTGCAGCACTCTTCTAGAAAGACCTGTGGAGGCAAAAAGCCTCCTATCTTTATGGTAGAGCTCAGTCACTTTCTTGGGTAAAATGGCTAATAAGGGCATATGACAGTTGTCTGTGATAACAGGAGCTGAATTCACTGACTCATCCAGCCCCTTTCAGTCCACTATTTGGTTTGCATGATAAATCATCAGGAAAGTAATAAAATCATGATGATAAGAGTGTCATGCTCACATGCATTCTGAGTAACATGAAAAGAATGTCATCCATTAGAAACGACATAATCCTAGAGAAAATCACACCTATGGAATGAGGCTAATATTACCAGATATCTTCAGCTGGCTCCGCTACAGAGCCTACTACACATGAAACCTTTCCCTGATTAGCCAAACAGTATTTTTGAGATCAATTAGATGCATTAATTATGCCATTTCTACTTACTCACTTTGCAGCCATTCTATAAATGTATGCAGCAAAAGGATTTAGAGCGGTTGAAGAGGAAGGGCAAAGTCTTATTCTTGTCTTTTTATGCCATTCTGACATCTCAAGGGACCTCGAGGGTCCTTGGCAATGGAAAATTTTCCTAATGGAACAGAAATCCTTAGGTGGTATAGAGGTGGATTAATGACTCTGCTTCACCTGTTCCTCACAAACTCTTATATGGGAATAGGAAATTCTGGAAAGAAGGCAATGGTCAGAATGTCTTTTACACTCCAGCTTTTTGTGGCTGCCAGGACAGACCCTTGTGACTAATAGGAATGCAGCATCAATTAGAACAGCTCCCAGAGTTGTGATATGTGTGCTGCAGCTACAACAGTTCCACTATTCTTGGCTAGCCTGAGCATAGGGGAGCTACATGAAACAGCTTTGAAATGCTTGGCCCACAGTCATTTCTCCCACTTAGTCACATTGCTTAAGAATAGTGTAAATGCCAATCGTGGGTGACAAATCATAAAACTGGTACAGCACAAGGCAAATTCAAAGGTGTTCTTTGAAAATGTAATTTGTGCAGTTGCACCAATGTTCAGTTGATGTGAATAAATAGCCAGAAGCCTGTGGAAAGAGGTTATTTTACTATCTGCAAATAAGTTAGCTTCTAAACAGACAGATTCCTTCAAATACTGGTGTTCGAAAGCTTCCCCATTTGAAAAATAATTTTTATCCAGAGCACAATGAAATTCAGAATAAACAGAAATTTGGTCAGCTATAATTGTGATGAGTCATAGCTTGAGATCATTACATTGAATATTTAAGCCAGGTTTTGTTATAAATTCAGTTTTAGTAAATGTAAACTTTTGTATTTGTTGGAATTTTCCTTGGAATTGATAAATGTTTTTCAAAGTGGTATTTTCCCATAGCGATCCCCTTTATCAAGCTGGAATTTTTGTTTAACTTTGCTGTAAATGCACCATCACTGTTTTAGTGATATCTATAAAAGGATCTGTAGAAACTGTTTCAAAGGTGTATTATCTTGTTCTCTTTCTCAGGTGTGGTTCATAATGTGGCTTTGTTCTGATGTGAGTTAAGCACATATGTCTATGCAGGAGGAGTCAAATTCAAACAATGTTTCATTGATGTACAAGTTGCACAGTGTCTGGGCACATAATCAAGGGCAGAGTTTTGAATAAATAATTTAACTCTGGGTATATTTCTTTTATCTGCAATACTCACTTTGCAATATGGAACTAAACTTCTAAAATTGCTGGACTGTCTATAGAAAAAATACATTATATACTTGATAAGTACACAAAATTAGGGGGGTTATATGGTTAATACTGATTTTTTTTTTTTTCCTGTGTCTTTTGTAATTCTGTGCTTCGTGGTATAATAATCTGTCTTTTCAATAATTTTCCCTTCTACTCCAGTGTATTTTAGTACTTTTCTTGTATGCTAAATGAGTACAAGAACTTAGGAGCAGAGAATTTAATTGCACTTTCTGTTGTTATAAGTACTTCTGTAATACAAAATAATTGCATTGACATTTTAATATGCTGTCACTTTAAGATACTACATGAAGTGTGAACAGAGTACAGGCACTTTTTAACAGGTGTCTCTAATTGTTAGTTTGTTTCTCAGAAATAGCCATAATGTAAAATTTGGTGAAACATGTAGATCCAAGGTGTTTGGATCCTGCAACATGCTAACCAGGTTTTCGTTTCACTGCTGGTAAAAACAATTTGGGGTGTGTAATTGATTTTTTTGTAAGCAAAGCTTTTATGTTTGCTTTGAGTTCAAATTCCATCTTTTTCTTGTTATTTTTTTGTCCCTTAGGAGGGATTACAACATGGGCTTTTAGAAAAAAAGACTTCAGTGTATTCGTTTATTTTAACAAATAGAATGTTTCTATTACTTTCAGATTTTGCCAGTCTGCAACTGCAGAAATAATCGTGAAAAGGGCGAAAGCTGATCAATTACTTTTAAAAAACACGCATTTTCATTACATTTTCCAAGTGCCTGTTATGTTCAAAGAGAGTTCAAGATTGTCTTGTTCACAGAATATTTGAAAAGCCCCCTAAAAGAAACAGGTCCATCCAGAAAAATGTCTGGATTGTTGGATGAAGTGTACTTACTTTAAAAAATGGCAAAAAAGAGCATCAATATGCATACAGTCTGTTCAGATTTTCAGTGGGATTACTACTAGTTTCAGAAGTTGATACAAAAATTTCTTAAAATAAAAGACCAGAATACAAACCGGGGGGGGGGGCAGGGAAAGTTATATAACAAATTAATTATGAACATGCATCTTCTACAAAGTTTACTTAATTAACAAGATTTTATTATAAACAGTTATTCTTTTCAATTTGGCAGAAAGATAAACTATGTAAGTTATTCAAAGTTATATGCTTAAGTTTAGTGAACATTTCAAGACGAAATGTTTCAATAATTTTGCAAATACATTTAGATCAATTACAGAAAATTATGGAAGTCTATTTATTAGTTAAGCTGTAGTTAAAGTAAAGGAATTCTGATCAATTTGCTAAGAATTGCCTCCAGCTGTGCTGGTTTCCGTCATGTAGTTAAACAGAAGCTCACCATAGTTTGATCTATTTGTCCTTATTTTCATGGTCACTGAAGTAAAGTATGATGGGCTCAGCAGCAGTCATGGGTTCCTTAAGTATGCAGGTGTTAATCCAGAGAGTTAATTAAAAACTTCAAAATTATTGAGAAAATATATATTTTTGTACATATATTTCTTAAATTAATATTAATTAATATGTGTATCAATGATACATCATAATATCTATGAAGAAGCCATGTAATACATTCTTAATTTCAAGATACAATTGACAAAGTAAACTGCAATCTGGAATAGACAATAACCTCATCATCACAGCACATAGCTAAGAGGTGAGAGAACAAGTTCAAATTCCTCCTTTCCTGAATGAGAAGTCAAACTTGACCTTCCCAAAACCTACACAGGTACCTTGACCTTTGAATCTTTGTGGCATGATACCTAAGTAACTGTTCTGGGCAAGAGTAAAATTATGAACTCTGATTAAGACATTCATCCAGCATGTTCACTTGCACACATGGTTCAACTGCAGACTGTGTTGAAACAAAGTGAGAACTTCAATGTGTGTCTTCCAGATCCTGTTGCCAATACTGTAGCCACTAACACTCTGCATCTCATTTCTCCAACACCTACAAGTCCCCTTAAAATAACCAAGATGGAAGGTCACATTTTTGCTTCTGACAGGAATTTAGAGAAAAAAAAAAAAAATCTGGGTCAAATGAATCCTTTCTTCAAATGATTGCCATATGTACATCTATGCTGCAGGTGCAAAATCATGCACACTCAAGATACAGAATATTTTTATGTCTTAGCACTGTCCATGATGTATTCCTGCACCTTCCCCCTGTGTGGCAAGTGTATAATATGCCCAAATGCCAAATGTTGAGCTGGCACTTCAGCTATTGCCCTCGAGAGCGTCATTCCAAACTAGTATTATTCTTGAGGTTTTTCACTGGATCTCATTTTAGTTGTGAACTGTAAGAAAAAAAAATCTCAGTTTTACTCTTTCAAGACATACCAGCTCCTTGGGGTGCTGAATCTGGTCTAGTAGACCACAGATGTTGACTACAGTGTATATTCATTTCAGCATTACCTCTACTCCCTTCAAACAGGAAATATGCTCTTCTTCACACCGTTTCATATCCCTGTTCATTTCTTGGTAACTGTCAAGAGAACAATCACCTTTCATACTTATTCTGTTCACATATTCACTGTCCCATCTGAGGATCAAGAACTTTGAATGGATCTATGAAATATGTGTCTACTGCACCGGAGGTCATTTCATATCTTGGGGTAGATTCTCAAGACTGACATGCTTTCATAGCGCTCAGCTCACAGTTCCATGTGGGTTTTAACTTGGGGTACCTAATGGTCATCAGTGATGACTAGTGTTTATGCTAATGACAGCATTTTTCCTTTTCTTAGATCATGGTGAAAAACATCATGATTAAGAGAAGCAAGGAGTCCATCTGCCTTACCAGACAACATGTTAGACTTGCATACATAGTATTCAACTCCTGCACTAACAGAGGTTCTTCCCTGGCAGTTTGGGGTTATTTCCAGAACCATAAGAATGGACAAGTATCTCTCAGCACTGAAAGTTTTCTAAATTTGTGTCCTTGTCTTTGGGCTTGGTATTCTGTATTTTCCTTCACACTACAAAGCATGGACTTTTAGCAGAGATGCAGAAAATATTTTGCTCAGCTAATGTGTGCAATATATTTTAGAAAAGGAATATAAAATCAAAGTAATGGCAAGAACAAAATGGTTGCAACAACTGACATTTTTAAAATATGTTAATCGTAGTGTCTTGGGAAAATTTGAATATAGATAATTCATTTTATTTCTTTCTCCTGTGGTCTTTATGCAAGTGCATCTGTCTGTGCTGTTCACAATACCTTTAGACAGGTTAATGTTTTAATAAGCAATCAATGGTCACAAATTCTAATTGCTTAATACATTTCTCTTATATGTTTTAAACTAGAGTCTGCTATTTCTGATCTTTAACTCTGACATTGTTGCTAGACATACCTTTAGTATGCTTTCAATTGTTGTTAATAAAGTTTTATTCTGTGATAAATTACTAGATAAATGGACTACAAGAGGATCATTCTTTTCTTCCTTCCCTAAGTTTCAAGAAACATTGCTGGTTAACTTTGTGGAGGAAACATAGTTTGCTTCTAACAGTGAATCTAATACATTCATCTGCTCAAAGATACTGGCACTGACTCTACTTCGCAGATACAATAGTAATTGAAGTTGGAAACAGAGATAAGGCATTGTCTGGATAAAACTTAATGTTCAATAATGTAAACTTATTCTTTGGAACTCTTTTTAATTCCTATATTAAATCTGAGAACTTTCTGAAATCAAAATTACTTTAAGATATTATTGATATATATCTTTGGAAAACCTAGAAATTTAAACCCTGATTCCTGTTTCATAGTCTTTTTGTTTTACCATCCTCTGGTGTGATCTGCCAGCAAATATTGTCTTTACATTTGTGTACAATCTACAGTCTAGCACCATGTTTGTTTTTCTCCCCTGCAAGTGGCCTTTGTTTTTCAGCTGATGAATCCTGTTGTCTTAATCTAAGATTAAAGATCTGTTGTCTAAATCTAAGAGCTACTAGAGTAAAAAAAAAAAAAAAAAAAGGTTATAATTCTATTTTCCCTATAGAAGTACATTTTCTGACCTTCAATCCTGAACTATTGCAAAATTACGGTCTCTTTGGATCAAGCAGAAAGCAAGCAATTGTTGCACACTAAGTAGTAGGCTGCACTTGCTTATGCAGTTACTTGGAAATATTTTTTTCCCTGCATTTAAAAAAGTCTTCAGGCATTGCATATGTAAACCACAGCATAGTCCAACAACAACCAAGGATTTTAATCTGTATTTTAAATACACCATTATTGATGCGTATTGTATTCCATTGCACTTGGAAGTTTTTTTTAAAGGAATGGTAGAGAAGGGACAAGTGGCATGGCATCACAGAAATGGGTGATAGGTGAACCCATTTCAGTCTTTCACTGTATTGGTAAAGGAGTTGTACCACATATTGCTATAAGATGTTTTGGACGAGGGCTTCAACAGGTTTTTCAAGTCATGTGTAAGATACTTCTTTCTCCTCTCCTCCCCTTCTCACTCACACGCCATCTCATCCCACTAGGCTCCTGAATTTGCAAAGGCTGAAATTTAGCCCAGAGTGGTTTCAATCCATAGTGGAGACCAGAGCACAATGTGGTGCTGAGTGTGCAGAGTTCCTGTTCTTTGCCTGGGCACGGATCTTCCATAGCACAGCCCCTTCTTCTCTGCCATCCCGGGACTCCTGCCTCTTCTGCTGCTGCTTGGATTCTCCCTTTTACAGGACCTGTAGACCTTCCTGAGCCTACACAAGGCAGGACCATTCTATCCTGACATTTTTCAGGAGGGAGGAGAGGCACCAGGAGTGTGGAGCAGTGAGACTATGCATATGAAGACAGCTCAGCTCTGAACAGGGGAATGGTGGGAAAAGAGGGGACAGGATGGTCAGAAGGAAAACACAAAGGGACCACACCATCTGAAGAGTGGACCCACAAAACGGAGAAAAAATATTTTCTCGGGGTGGCATCTGGGTGCTTCTGACATTAGCTTTTATCATATGAGTATTCTTGTTTTCAGTTTTTTTGTGAACTAAATTTTAGTAATTTTATGCTTCGTGGGTACTCTTCTGGGATTAAGCAAAATACAAATTGAAGTCTAATTCTGTTGTCTTCTTCAGCAAGTATTTTGTTATTCTATCTCTCTTTTCCACAATATTTTAGATTATGTACAAGTGCAGTGATTATGTATCAAACCTATGCTTTTATTGTAACTGCCTGTTCATGTATATGTTTGTGGGTGCTCAAGCCACTGAGGTACTGAGCCTTTTCATCTTTGAACTTCTTCCTGTGCCTTGCCCCTATCCTAGGCCTTCTGCCCCTTTCCTTGTCATCCTGCAGGGTCTGGATTACGTCACATAACCAAAGAGCACAACCTACCCCAGGCATTGCAGTCTTGTGGAGAAAGAGAACATACCAAAGTGGAATATCTATCCAGATTTCACTATTGCTGCTCCTGTGATGACCTCCACAAAATACTGGGATACTTGCAGTGATTCTGTGCCCTGAAGATATGATTGTGGGAGTCTGGGGACACTTGGTAATAGTTTACTGGAAAGTTTAAGTGTCCTGCTCTCTACTATGAAGAGTTGGTTGTATTTTCATGTAAAATATCTCTGTTATTGATCAAAACTCAAGCAGCCACCTAAGAAAACAGAATGTTGACAAATGTGTGTCCCTTCTTAAAAAGCACTTGCTAGAACTTTGGCAGTGTATCAAAGGTACCTAAGTACTTAAAATGTATACAAGGGTTCTTCTTTAGTGTTATGTCTATTTCCAACAGGGTGTACGTAATTACAAGAGTTTTGTCCGGATTCTGACTCAGTTTAAAGGCAGAGGCCTTCAGTGACACTGAGGTGTCTGTCTGTCCTAGTCTTACCAGGCATGACTGCCTGCGTGTTTGTGGTGCATATCTGCATGGATGTTGCTGTGACACACAACCAGAATTGCATGCTGTGTGAAGCAGCATTAATTGAGGACTACAGCCCTCTTTTGTTCTTGATAAAACCATATGTCAATCTACACTAGAAACTAGTTAGTTGGCGCCTTCCTGTGTAACCTCATCTAGGTGTTCCTGCTCCGGCAGGGGGTTTGGACTAGATGATCTTTCAAGGTCCCTTCCAAAACCTAACATTGTGTGATTCTGTGATCCTTTCTATAAGCTTACCCTTAACCGGTGTTTAGAAGTTGTGACAAAACCAAAGCAGTAAATAACTTCACTGGCTTTGGTGAGCACCATGAAAAACCTTATTTGATTTGTGCTGTGTATGTGACAGAGCTGCTTTGTTGCTCTCATATCACTAGTGGGAAGGGTGAGCAGGAGTGGGTTAAGTACCTTTCTAGCAGATGCAATGACAAGGCTTTGTGAGCTGGCTGGCTCAGGAGCACAGTCATCCCTCCCTTGACCAGGTAACTGATATCATGGACTTCTGGAAAGACACATTTTCTGTTGTGATTGACACCATCTTCCCTTTCTAAACTGAAGAGAACACAGGAATTGAATTTCTCCCGTGCCAGTTAGAATGAACATCCATGTTTTTTTCACCCAAGGGATGCATAACACTTGATCTACTGAACTGCTTGCTGCTGTAGTAACAATTGAAACAATACTGCCTTCATAGCTTGGACACTGAGTGCAAACAACCTGATAGTTTAATCAATTAATTTTAAAATGTATTAACTAAACCACCAGTTTACTGTTCTTGTCAAACTCTAAACAACTGTAATTCTTATTTTCAAAAATCAACCAGAAAATATGTAACACATTAGAAATGAATTGGACGTGGCACGCCACCCATAAGCTGTATAATAAACAGATCACAGCCCTATAGTAATAGTTGTGATTTCTGGCACGTCACTGGGGAAGAACTCGTGGGTTTTCAGAATGACCTGTGTCATAAATCATAGCATTCCCATTTACACTGAGCACATGTATCTAATTTTTCAAGAGTGGCTTCTGAAATCCTGATGAATGGCTTCAGAATTGATTACTGGAATGTATGAAAAGTGGTGTCACAAATGCCTAATTGAGGAAAAGGAAAAGTAACTAAAAATACAGTCCAGTGAAATCTGAACACAAATTTGTAATATATACTAAATAACAGATGAGATAAACCAAAAACATGACAAATGTGAACTCTGTCACACTTTTCCTTAAGACAGATAGATTAAGTTAGTGCAAGTTTTCGGTAGAGTTAAAACCATGTAAATGCACAAGTTGAGCATAAATCATATATGTATTTTTTTTTATTATGCAGACATTGATTTCTTTCTGTCCAGTTGAATGTGTTTTCTGTGTGTTATTATGTATATTTTCATAATATGTAATGCTTCACATTAGAAAGAACTCAGAGATCCTAAACCAGGAAATGTAGTCAAACTTGTTAATGAAACTCCAGATATCCACTGAGGTATTTCTGTGTATATCTTATCCACTTCATTTATCTACATGATCTTTTGTGAGCATGTTTCAACCTACCTCCCCTTCACACTCAAAATTTTACAAAAAGCTACACACTAAGGCCAAATTAATACACCCTGTGTCTCCATACCTCTCTGTTGATGCTATAGATGTGCCATGCAACACAGTCTCATCTTTCAAGTGACAGGTAAAAGTATAGTTAATAAATCCTATTTTATATATATGTATGTATATATTGTATGTATATATATATCCTATTTTATATATATGTGTGTGTATGTATGTATGGTTTATAAATCCTATTTTTATTTCCTTTGTGTAAAAGACTGCAAATTTTACTACATGCTGAAAGATAATGTAGACAATTCTTATGTTTTGCCCACTTTTGAAGATTTATCTGTGTCAGCAGTTGGAGCACATGGACTGAAATTGAATGTGTTACATGATTGTAGCATGTAGATTCTGATTTGGTGTTGAAAGAAACTCCTTGGCAGATAAGTAATTAAATGAAACAGCAAACATGCCATCACCTAATAAAAACATCAGTTCATAAGAACCATTAACTACCTTTTCCCAAGATATGCTTTTTTAATTGATACATTTGCATTTGTCATAAGAAAATAAATTGATGTTATTTTAATAGTATGTGCTGAACAGTAGGTATAGAATAAGGAATTTTTTTTAAGGAAACTGTTACCCTTTTTCCAGTCTCTACTCATGAGATTCAAAATGGCCAGCATTCGTTAAATTTTATTACTGAGGTTCATGAAAGTTTCTTTGGATTAGAAAAGCATAACCTTCTGTCCTGATTTAGAACAGTGTTGCAGCTTTTCATTAACCTGGAAACCTCCTATTTACATGGTTCACAGCCTGGTCTCAGCTCACTTGGAGGTAACAAAGGGTGTCGGGACAAGAGTGCAGCAGGGGGCTCATCCTTTAGGGCTGCCATCTGAATTTGATCAGGTCAACTGTTTTAACTCCTGCCTCATTAGGCAAAATAAAATGGAGATTATGGTGTGTGGAAGGATCACATTACAGACAGCAAGCTCTGCCTCCCGACACTCTCTGTTGATTTTGCATTTTGACAAGACCTTACTCTCTGTGTTTTCCATTCTGCACTACAGCAGGCTTTAAATTATTTTGAAGACAAGATCATTTGTATCGCTCGGCATTTCAGAGCTTAACCAAAGAGGACTGAAGTAATAAGTGAAGACACATTAGTCTCAGAGGCAGTTTACCTACTGGAGAGATGTCACTGCGTAGCATGGGCTTAATGCTGATAGACACATTAATTCATCTTGTCAGGCAATGCCTAGCTCTTCTCTATTCAAAGCTTAGCTCTAAATTTGAAAAAAAATCTGACACAAAAAAGTTCACTAGTTATATTATTATTACCACCTGGCACAGAAGATTAAATGATTCATTCTGATACTTATAGTTAACATGTTAAGTTTATTCAGTTTCTCTTTAGTTACTGGTTTTAGTGTTTATAAAAAACTGTAAAAATTGTTTAGAGTTAAATGTGATTGCTGCATAATAGTGCCTGTTAGAGCGGAGATGAGTATCACCAAAATACTTATCTCATAATGAGAATTTTAGCCATTTGGTTGTCCACTAAAAAGGGTTTCCCCACTGACCTCATCTAAATTTGCCATATATTAATAGCAAGTCCTTGGTCTATAAAAGGCAAAAAAAGGTTCAGGATATTGGTTTGGCCATCTGACAACTACTTGGCAGATCTCTTATGAGGAAGATAGTTCTTATCCGTCACACCCAATTATGATTTTCTTTAGGAAAAAGAGTGATAATAAAAGCACGTGACATTTACCAATTCGGTATATCTCTTCTTTCTGTTAGTCCATTTGTTGGTAAGATTTTCTTTTAATTCTTCCTCTATAATCTAAACAATCCGTAGTCAATTAAGAGGAAGTAGAAATATCAAAACTTGAAATACATTTACCTTATTTTTTAAATTTTTCCTTTATAAATCAGAAGTTAACCAGAAGTACAGACAACAAAATGCTGTCAAAACAAGAATCTCCCCTCAGGGAAGGGAAGAAAGAGGCCATGAGTAATATGTGACAGATGTGAACATAAATTGTTTAATGTAAAGTTGAATGTGCTCTATTCTATGGTTGGAAGTGTAGCATAAAATTGTTTTAAGCTAACTTAAGATTTTTTTTTTTTTAATTCAAGTAATGACCAACTGAGAAATATACAATATTGTTAGATCCTGAGTGAACTTAGTATGTCTGAATTTAAAGCTATTAGCTTTCAAGAAACTCTAAGTTAGACAAACCATAATAACGTGTCTCCAGCAACAGGGGCAACATGACCACATTTAACAACTTCTGCATATTAATAGACCAGCTTCAACATCCTTATTTCTGATGCAGTGTGATTCACTTTCAGACTATCATGTACCCCATGGACTTAAGGTGGAAGGGGTCTCAGAAAATACACTTCTTGTTGTACATTTTTATTTCCATATGTCTGCCTTAAGAATTGTATCTTGTGGAAATGTTTAAAGTTCAAACTTTTCTCTAAGAAGTTTCACATAACGAACCTGCTGCTCTTAAAAACAGACCACAGAGAGGCACAGAACATGATTTTCATGAAAAACACTCACTGAAAATACTGAAATGGTTTTTGTTATATGTTCACAAATCATTGCATTTACAAAGCATGTTCACAAGTCATTGCAGATCCTTGTGGCCCAGATAATTTTGCTTATGTCTGTTTCTAGCCTCTCATTTTGCCTTACTCTTCATTTCCTAGTTCCAAAAATCTCCCTCTTTTTTTCTGCCCACCTTACAACAGTGGCTGCCCTTTTTTAGCAATTCTGTTCCCTCTTGTCTCTTCTTTGTCCTTTTAAACAACCTGTCCCAGGTTGCTTCTGTCTGATTCATTTGCACTTCACTTGACAGCAGTCCTTTATTTGCTCTGTTTCCTTTTGACCCCTTCAGATGAATGAATTTTTGCTGTAAGCTTAATACTTGCTGAGACAGGGAGACAGACACACATCATGTGATGATAAGTCTCCTGGATACTATGCTGAATATGATATCTGTGAGATCCTATGGTATAAAACAGAACAGGCTGCTTCAGGAAAATGAAAATTATTTAAAGAAAAGCTGTATTAATTTTGGTGTGAATTGTATCCCTACACTCAAGGGCAGCTTTGAATTTGTCATGAAAAATAAAGCAATTCAGGTTAATAGCAGAAATTCAGGTGAGGGGTGGTTGGTTTTCTGCTTCATAAATACTTGCATCAGCAAAAGAGAGAGTCTGGCAACAAGCAGTTATGTTCTTAAGTGCACTTTGCCATCAGAGGAACCATTCACCAAATTACATTCGTAATGTAAGGTGTTAGTGACATTTGATTATCTTCCCAGTACTGAGACCACCCAAATCCTAGTAATATAGTCTGTGCACCTCCAGTCCTGGAAAATTACAGAGGGTCTGGTCATAGGAGTCATTACACTGTCCAAGTATTCCTTTAGTATATGGGGATGCTCAGTTGTCATTTCAATAGGTTTTGTCCTTCATTAAAGACAATTTTGACCAAAGGTCTGCTCCCACTGTTGGGTGCAAAGCAGGCTCAGCTGTATGAGTAGGTTAAGAGCACAGCTTCCTAGGTTTATGTGATGCAAGGAGTCAGAATGGCAAAGTCTCAAAAGTGAAACATTTGTTACTCTACATTATCTGCCTCCTAATAGAATTGTATTATTTCCTGTCCAGTTAGAAAATTAAGAGGCAAGTGCAGCAAATAATACTCTTGCTTACTGTAGGCAGTAAAGAAAATGATACTGATGTATTGCAAGAGCACAATGGTAAAATTTCTCTTTCTCTGTTTTGGTGATATGAGAACAATACCAGCCATGCAGTAGGTCCAAGTCATCTGGCATAGCTCAGTGTGACTCATGGTGGCTGGAAGAGCAGCAGTCTGTAACTACAGCAAGGCAGAGCAGAACTCACTGGCTTGCAGAAGCAGGAGTAAAGAGACAAAACTGACCAGTTTTCCGACATCATAAGCTCACATCTTTGGGGTTCCGGGACTACCTGTCAGGTCATGTTCCCTCAGAGTGTTTAAGGGAACATTAGCAATGGGTCATGCCCAGGCTGTTTGGCAGAAAGAGGAAAAAAAAAATGTGCATGCCTTTTACAATCCAGCACAAAGAATAATTCTTTGAGTATTTAAACAAACATATATGATTAGCGTGTGGAGATTAGAACTGATGTGGTGCCACACCCTGGAGATGGTTTGTTTCGAAAAAGGCTTTGGCTTCAAAGGAGGTGGGAAAGCGATAAGGCACAGAAAATTGCTTTCTGTGGTTGTGCTCCATTGCTCCGAAAGATGTAGAAGGGTGAGCTATGTTACTAGAATCATACAGTTTTTAGGAGTCTTTATCCCTACAGGAGACAATAGCAGTAATACTACCATCTCTGAAATTCAGGGAATGTTGTCCTAAGTTGATCTGGGTCAGCAAAAGAAGGTTCAGAGCTTGGACTTCTTTCTTGCCTTTCTGTTTATATGTTAGTGTTTAAATAAAGGATGCAGTTCATGATGTCGGATTTCTACTTTAACACTGCAATATTATGCAATATTTCTGCCAGTGTATACCAGTATAGTTCGGCATGGATTGCCTAGAAACTGAGCTGTTTTCTACAAGTGAAAAATAACAACGTGAAGGTTTTCAAGAACAGGAGAGAGGAAAGGATCAAATACAGAAAACATCTATATTTGCATCATAAATATTAGAGTCATAGAATGTCCTGAGTTGGAAGGCACCCACAAGGATCAAGTCAACTCTTGTCCCTGCATATGACAACCCCAAAATTCACACCATGTGTCTGTGGGCATCATCCAATCGCTTCTTGAATACTGTCAGGCTTGGGGCTGTGACACCTCACTGAGGAGCCTGTTCCAGTGCTCCACCATCCTCTGGGTGAAGAACCTTTTCCTAATGTTCAACCTAAATCTCCCCTGGCACATTTTCCTGCCATTCCCTCAGGTTCTGTCATTGGTCACCAGAGTGATTAGCACCTACCCTTCCTCCTCCCCTTGTGAAGAAGTTGTGGACCATTATGAGGTCTCCTCTTAGTCTCCTCTTCTCCAGGCTGAGCAAACCAAGTGATCTTAGGTGCTCCTCATACGGCTTCCCCTCCAAACCCTTCACCAACTTGATGGCCCTCTTCTGGACACTCTCCAGTAGCTTTATATCCTTTTTATCCTGTGGTGCCCAGAACTGCACACAGTGCTCCAGGTGAGACCGCACCAGTGCAGAGCAGAGTGGGATAATCGCCTCCCTCACCCGGCTGGCAATGCTGTGCTGGATGCACCCCAGGACACAGGTGGCCCTCTAGGCTGCCAGGGCACACTGTTGGCTCATGTTCAACTTGCTGTCAATGAGAAACCCCAGATCTCTCTCCACAGTGCTGCTCTCCAGCCTCTCATTCCCCAATCTGTATGTACAGCCAGGGTTGCTGTATTCTAACTCACCTTCAGCATTAAATCATTATTGGAACTTCTAGTCTAATAAACATTCAATAAATTATGCGTTTGAGCTCTTCAGCATATCCGTTGTTTACAGTTAAGCCAAGGAATTAACATCTTTGCTTGGGTTGATGTCTACTATTTGTGGTAGATTAATTTTCCCTAAAATTTCCTCTGTTTCTGTGTTACATTTAATTCCTTTGTGCACATTTCTCCATAAGCCATTTTGAACTGTGTTAGCTGATATTCTTAAGGCAGGTTTTACATACTAATGTGTCTCTGGGTCTTGGAGAGATTTGACATAAAATGTCTTATGTTCTCACTTCAGGAGGTCTGGATCTTTCAACCAGATTTAATAGCTATTTACGTCTTGAGAAGATCTTATCTAATGTACTATTGGTTCAGGGTCATTCACAACCTTGTATTATATTGAAACATGGACAGAGAGTAATTTGTTAATGTCAAGAAGAATGAAGTTGGTTAGAAGGGGAAGTGTACACGATTTATAATAACACAAGTGTTTCCTTGCTAATCCCTCGGCAGGTTCATTATCTGTAGAGCCCCAGGCAATAGTTGGCCTATCGTGAGAGTGAAATTTAACCCACAGCATGAAATTAATCCTCAAAGACTTTTGTCTACTCTTTCTAGAAATAATAAATTCAAAGTGATTTTCTAATTCTCTTCTCTAACTTTATGCAAAGGTGTTAAATTGGTATCCAAACTCAATGACATATGTCAATTTGTTGATTTATGTTTACTTAACTAACATGCAAGTGTATACCAAGCATAATAAGGAATTTGGAGGTATGAATTAGTGGTGTGTTCATTCTTTCTTCCTGAAAACCTTTTTTATTTGATAATACAGAACATTTTATTCATTGTGATTACAGGAAAGATGAGGAACGTGTACATGCATGCATGTATAAAAACATTCAAATGGTCAGATCTAGATTTCCTAGACCTTCTTGGTTTATATATGAAATAACCTGGTGGGGTTTTTCACACCCTGACTTCTTTTATAAAACTTTTCAGAAGTTGCTGGTAAAGAAATTATTTTTGGTAGAGTTTTGGAAAGTACTTCTTGAATCAGCTGTGTAAATACTTGGTAAATCAGCTGGGGCTTTTGTGTTTTGTTTTGGTTTGCGTTGTTGTTGTTGGGGTTTTTTGTTTGGTTTGGTTTGGTTTTGATTTGTTTTCCAGAAAGAGGTTTCTTTTTCTTACGTATGCATAGTTCTTTCTACTAATGAGAAATTAATTTATTACTGATTTATTCTGAATCTCCTTTACATTTTTTGGAATGTGGCTCCTCACTCCTAGCACAACCTAGTCTATAGGAGTAGAGGAGCAGTTCTAGATACTATTATGTCTGTCTGGGTACTGTCTAGATACAAGGTAAGGATTTTTCTTACTTTTAGCTGGTATTTACCCAGTATATCCATTGGCTATACACTTTGTATGTTTTAGTGCTCATCTTCTAGAGAATTTTTCTACTTTTGAGGGCAGCAAGTCATATTTAATAGAGGTTTGTAACTGGCCATATTATCTATGTTGAAGAGCTTCTTCAAGATATTAATTAAAACTCCACACAATCATAGCTGTTGGGATAGAAACTGAATAACAAGAAATGAAGCAGGTCGAGTGCTTCTTAGTACAGAGCCCTGACCCTGGGCAGGAAGTTTGCAGGCTACTTAGAGACCATTATATGAGCAGATCTGGAAATACATTACTCTTCTGATCATCTCTCTTATTCTTTAGACATAATTTATAACAGTGGTGTAGACTTTGAACCATTCTCCATTCACATATTCCTTAAAAGAAAATTAGTTTCTCAAGTAATACCATATTTCCTCTGTGTATTTTAAGAAAGATATTTTTGTGCACACATATACTTCAGTGGTGAGAAGAAAAACAGCAGTTGCACAGTGGAATAGTGAGCAGTGTCTTTGATACTAAAAAAAGACTTTAAGACATGTTAAAGATGCCACTTGATATTAAGTAAAGTTGAGATGTGGTGTAGGTCTAGGAAACCTCTGAAAACTGCATACCTTTTTGTAATATCTACTGCTGAGGATAGAAAATTCTACAGAAGTACCTCATATAAAGTTAAAACATAGGTTTCTAATCTATTTTTAAGCTTTTATTGTTAATGGAACCTGATGCATTTAAGCATTATAATTTGATACAGTACAGTACAGGAAATCAATACCATATAGCAATTCAGATGTCATTTACATCTACATTATTACTATCTCTTCAGTGCAGTAGTAAAGACAGAGAGAAAACTGCAGAACTGCAGTGTTTGGTTATAGGTGTTAAAGAGGACAAAGAAGGAGCAAAGGCAATGAGACATTGATGATATTTTAGCCAATAACTGCCTCAAAGTTTTCCATCTATGCAATATATAACTTTTCTTCAGGACCACACTCGTCTGTCTTGCACATATTTTCATAATTTTGCTTACTCCCTATATGTCCATCAGTTATTCCTCTGTAATTCACTTTTCCTATTTGCCCTTTACCCAGACCACAGGCTCATAGGGAAAACCTCTTGCAACAAAAGCAGCAGTGTTTGTTGATTGTGAGACTGAGGTTACTGCTGCCAGTTCCAATGACAAGTTGGCATCTTGTGACCAGTAATAAATGACCTCTTATAAATTGGCAGGTGATAAGTCTCTTAACTGGTAGGCGGGATGGCTGTTTGCATTTTCAAGAGAATCTTGAAATACGTGAAAAACTCTCTCTGGCAGGTAATGAAACTGGAGATACTTTTCTGCAGACCTCTAAAGTCAGATTTATTCTTGGGAGGGGTTCAGGCCACACGTCAGACAAGCTGTAGATTTTTAACAAGGATGTACTCTGCAATGTTTACGTACGGTAAGTCCTTGTCATACATTAGCCTGGGCACCTTTCAGGCTCCACAGTAGGGGAAGCTGTATCCTGGGTATCCTTGGATTCCTATTTATGTGCACAGACTATATTGCACAAAGATTAGACCCACAATAGAGCAGCTAAACCTACTGCCAGCACTATGTCACCTAGCAAACCATTTTATTTATCAGTAGGCATTTAATAATTCGTTTAGTTTTATCTCTGAGTCCACGTAGCACTATGAACACTGGACTAGGTAGGCATATGAAAGGGGTACTGAATGTGGTAAGGAACCAAAGCAGTTGTCCCTGAGAAATATTGCATGGCAACATCAAAACTGCCTTTTCTCATGCCTGTTTTTCAGACCTCGGGCTCAATAGCTGAGTCAGATTGGCCATGTTAGCGTAGTCTGCCTGCCTGCCTGGAGAAGAATGTGAGCAAAATGTCTTTAAAAGTCTTCTGTGACTGTACAAAGTGAAAGGAGGAGTTTTTCTAGCTTCCAGCTGGTGGTTAGTGAAGCAGTTTGGTTTTTTTTTTTTCAGATAGACATCACCGTAGCAGAACATGAAGATACTTCCTTGATTTGAAGGTTTTCCTGAAATCAAAAGGAATCATTTACCGTTCCTTTTTGGAAAAGCAGTCTTTAAAAGGAAGAAGGCTGCAAACAAGCAGTAAAATCTGCTGAGAAGTGTATCCTCCAGACTACTGTATGCCTGCTGCCCACAAATGCTTTGCTGAAATCCTCTCTTTTTCAACAGTTGCCTCACTTTGTACCTTTAAAATTATCAGCACTTGGAAAAGTCTTGTTACATCTGAAAGAAGTCCTCTTTTTCCTTAGACTTAACAGTGTTTCAGACACTGATTAAAAAGGGAACTCTCCCTTTATTCCTGGAGTCGGTGAGAAATATTATGGAAAATTGCATTAACTCTTGCAAATCCCTCTACAACTATAAAAGTACAAATGAGATCGTCCCTGCTGTTTCAGTCAGGCCTATGAACCTCAGAGCAATAGGATATTTATAAGAAAATTCCAGACATAGCAGTGGTGCCGTGATCCATATGACCCAAAGTTTCCAGTCTTTGTCTATCCTCCTGTCTTTAAGGAAAAACAGAGGGGCATAAAATGAAAACTTGGAAGATCACAAATCATTGTTATGACTCATTATAATGAATGATTTGTGCATTACTTTATGGAGTAGTTAGGTTGAGTTTGGGGGGAAAAAACCCACCTTTTTAATTTTCACTTTATGCCAATTTTCAAGCAAATGTCTTTCCTAAAATAACAGTGTTCTTTTTTCCACACTATCTTGGATAACTGTTGAGTTTTTTCAGCTGGGTGAATGTGTTGTGATATAAAGATGCAGCCTTGCATGTCTGTTGTCAAGAGCCTGTTAGTGTTTCCACTACAGCATTAAGTCTTATTTTCTGGTGTTTAAAACTGGGCTGTAAAATACTTGAAGCTGAGCTTTGGTAGTTTTCAAGATGTATTTACAAATAAGAAAAATAATCTCATTGGGTTGGGCTTTTTGGTTCTGAGAAAAAAAATGTATCTTGACAGCTTTGTAGAAACTGTGATTCACAGAGTTTTGGATACTCAAAATTAGTCTTCAGCATTAGTCTTCTCAGCATACAACCTGGATTCTAGATTCTCCTGAGTTTGTTTAGCATTGTTTTTTGTTGTTAACTATTAATAGTATAAAAGTTATTAGAAAAATAAAAATAAATGTACTGAAGTCTGAAAATATCTGCTGCTGCTGTTTTTCCAAAGTAATTCACTACATTGCATTTGCAAGCATTCATCTTCTTTATTTTTGCAATATGTTCATACGGTGAATTAATAGGGTATATTCCCAGTTGTCAACATTTTCTCTTCACTTCCTAGGATAAATTTAAATGCTACACAAAAATTTGCTGGAAGTGGCAAGTTACAATGGCAAGGTACAGTTTCAACACACAGCAAACTTTCCTTAAATTTATAGGATTACATTGTTGTTTTGTTTTTTGCAGGGAGAAGTGCACTATTTCCAATAAATTGTACTTCCAAAAGCAAGAGCACACCAATATTTTACTAGTTTTACTTTAAGTCACCACAGCAGAGAAAGTCATAGCACTTCAGAGGAAATTTCATCCTTAACTTGCCTTGTTATGCCCTACTGTATGTTAAGCATTGCTGAGGTCGCTCAGCACTGGCTGATAATGAATTCCATATAAGCGGTAATATTGGGGCACAGCTGGGTGGGTAAGAGTTGAGTTAAAGTCTTTAACTCAGAATTTCCTCATTTTACTAGTTTCATTTCAAAAGGTAATGCTGCTTTAAGGGTGTATGTTTTCTGTCGCTTAGCCGTGCAATCTAATAGAAAAAATGGAATCAGGATATGCATGGTAGGTAATGTCCATGTTAAGTATACTTGCTATTAGTCATTTTAAATGGTTTGTCTGTTAATAAGAAAGGGCATGTGAGTTAATGTTTTCAAATGCCGGGTATTTAGTTGTACTTTTCAGTAAAGTAATTCTGCTTGTATCCCTTCCAGTATTTTAAAAATCTCAGCCACAACATCTTAATGATTTTTTTTCCCTTTTAAATGTTTTCCAGCACAAACATAGGAGGTTGGGTGAACACTCAAAACTAACACTTCTTTCAGCAACTCACAATTTGATTTTGGCTATTGTCCACTGAAAATGAATCTGGATTTCTGTATTTGACCGTTTCTTTCCTTTGGGAGAAAAGATATTTTTGGTTATCTCTCCTGCTTTGACCTTAGGGAGCAAGTGTAATGTATATTTCATTGCAGTTTGCAAATTTTTGGTGTTAAATCATTTTAATACTAAAAAAAAAAAATCCAAATACCCTAAGCTATGATGGGATTGATCTCATCAAAGAACTTCAAATGCTAATGAATACTGGAAAGGACTGAACAAACCTCCAAAAATATCCTCCCCCAAAATCTTCTTGCCAGAAAGTCGCAATGATTTTCCTCCCTTCTCGGAAGGAAAAGTGCTGCGTGATCACCATAGGGGACATTGAAATCAAAGCTTTGTTGAGAAAACTATGTAGAAGTACTTAGCTCTTTCTGTAGAAATTTTTGAAGAAAAAATAGACTTTTTCATGTGGGATATAGATCTTAATCGCATTTTCCTAAACTGGAAGAGTTTTAGGACAATGATTACTGTTTGTATTTCAGGTATTGTCCAGTAATAACCAGTAGAAATTATTAATTTGAAGCCTTCCTGTGGCTTATCAGATACATGTTTTATTTTACAAAGCTGCATTAAGATTTGCGTTTGTATCTTTTTGAAGTGATAGAAAATACCTTTACTTTTTAAAGGCAGCAAAATTATTCCTCTAGTGGGTGTTCATTGATATTATAACAATTTTAACTGATAGATGAAATTTTCATAATTAGGTTTACATTTTTCAAAGGCTTCAGTTTGCAGAGACGCAATAGTGGATTTATAGATTGCAGTAATAACACAGGATGCAAGAATGGCTCTGCAGGGTTAGAATAAAGGTCCATCTAGTCCAGCAGAGGTCAAGAGAGGATATACATTTTTGTAACAGAAGTTAAACTGAGATAAGAAACTGGACAGTTCTTAAGCAGGCACATATCGTGCACTGAAATCAGCCAAACCACATTCTCATTTTTGCCTGAATTAAGACTGGATACTGGGGCCTTTATGTAATATAATCTAATATCTGATCTCTTTTGAAATCTCTTCTAGTCATTAGTTTATATTCTTCATCACTTTGTCTGCTGTTTCTCTATAAGCTGTTTTGAAGGAAAACGTACAAGACTTTATCCAAAACTAATGAAAACCAGACTTCTGTTGATGTATTAGGCCACGAGTGACTACTTATATTTAAAATCGTAAAAATAACTCCATCATCTCTGACAATATAAAATTATTCCTTATGGTGCTATTTTCAATGATTTGTCCAGTTTAGATAAGGGGGCAAAAAAATCCATAGATTTTGGGGAGCTGTTTTTTTCTTAGGAAACAGCGATTACAGGAGGTTTCAGAAGTAAACTGTCACTGTAAAAAACCAAATGTTCATTTTACCATTACTGGTTTCTGCAGATTCTTTCACCAGTGTGATTAAATGCTTTGTACACAAGAAGATGTATACAAAAAAACCACAACCAGTGTTTAAATTTGCATATTACTTTTACAGTGGTCACTTCCTAACTGATCTTACCTCCATAAAATTGTTAAGATTACACACTGTGTGATCTTTCACAGAAAATATTGTGTAATCTTTATGATCATTGCTATCATTTCAAGTCATGCTCAGGAAGGTTTATCCAGGCAGTCAAAGCAAAGTTTTAATGACAAAATTGTACTTTTGAGGTATCCATGACACTGGCAGAGAAGCTGGCAGAGCTGTTCCTGCCTTGGCAGGGCAGCTGGATAAGGCTTTTCAGACAGAAGAACATTGGAGCAATTTCTGAAGGGTAATAAAAATGTGTGTGGTTTGTAGGTCTGTAACTGAGAAAAAAGGCTGGTGCTTTGCAAGGAGCTCATAGAAGCCCACAGCTGTCAGTTGTATCTGGGACCCCAGAGACACAAGTATGTAGCAGGACTTAGAGGCTGAAGGCTGAAGTGAGGAAACGCTTGCTGAGCATGTGCAAGAGGTGGCTAGGACACCAGCTCGGAGCCTCACTCCATAGTTTCATCCATGATGTTTTTCTGAACAGCTTTTAGTGTGGAATGAAAAAATAGTAGTTTTCACTAATCTTTTTTCTGTTATTGTTTTGAACTCCCCCTACACAGACACACTCATTGATGGAATGAAATTATTAAAAATATTTATGGTTTGAACTTAGTTTCTCCTGGTTTTCTTTTTCAGGAAAGCATTAGATTATTCATATGTAACTGCTATGACTAGTTATTTGTGTTATTCATTAGCAAAATTACCAGAGTAGATTTGCATCAAACAGTGACATAGGTTAATTTGATCTAATTCTGATCAAGTTTATTTTCACTCTTCCAAAACTGCATGTAAAGGAAAATTTATTTCTGACTTTATAGTTACTGTATGTTTGTCCCATGCACATAATGGAAAAATTACTGCAGGAGAAAAAAGTAGAATAGTTCTTCATTAGTAGCTGACAAAATACAGCTTTCATTTCTAAAACACTTTATTACACTCGTGATACATACGGTACTGCTTTCTTTTTCACACTGATATTTTTTATGGAGTGATGTGCTGCTTAGCTTGAATATAAAAGCAAGAAATAGAAGAAAATAATCTATAAAAGGAAGTGCAGGAAAGATTAATTTCTTTTTCTGAGTAGTGTACTTTAGTCTGGTCTAAGAATAAGGAGTCACATTCAGAGAACTGACTGAGTACCAGTGAACCACCTAAGCCATTTTGCCATGTTTAGGACTTTACTGTTTCTCTATTCAATGTTGCAGTTCATTCAAGGAAAATATTTTCAAAAATTGTAAGCTCAGCATAAGCCACCCATGGGAAGTTCTCATTGTTGAGACTGAAAGATTTTAGACCAGTTATTTTATGAGGGTTTAGATAAATTGCTTCTAGCTAACCTAAAGGGGAGTGGCAGCTGATGATTATCTTATTGTATTCAAATTTTGATAAGAATAGTCAATCCTTTCCATCTAAATTCCGCTGTAAATTGATAAATCCCTTGCTGATTAAGCTCTAACTTTTACTGTGAATTCAGCACTCCTTATTCAGCTGTTGGCAAGTGTTTTCTTCTTTCTCATCCACTGGCAACATTTCCTCCTTTTGCCCTGTGGATAAGCAGTCAGATAGGGAGAGGAGAGAACAGGTCAGGATTGCAATAAGGCAGAGGTCAGGTGTGGAATGGACAAATTTATGAGTTGCAGTGTTTGGTAAATACTTGGGTAAATGTAAGAATTAATCAGTTTGTGTTAGTTAATTTTTTATTTTACTGTCATACCTAGTAGTTCATGTTCTAATTCATATAAAATTCATCTCTGCAGAGAATTTTGATTTTTCAGAGTATCTTTGCTGTTATTTCCATTATAACTATTCCTTTCTTTAAAAAAGAACATGTTACTCCATAACCCATAGAGGTAAATAAACTGAAAAGCATTATGAATTCCAACAAAGTCGAAGTAATTTAGATGAATTTTGAAATAATTTTTGTTAGTACTTCTCAACCCATGATACTGGTTTTTAACTTGTGAAGTAAATATGGACTGTATGAAAAATTCTGTGATTATATGGAGGCAAATCTATGACTACTATGGAGAATGATTGGAATAAGTTCTGTTCTTTGCCTATTCTCTGTGTTACTGCTTTATTGTATTCTTATACGGCTTTTGCAGTTAAATAATCATCATAGCAATACTATAATACTTAAAATATGACCCCTGCACTAGCAAAGTTATATCTGTGGCTTAAAATAAGTAGGGCTTTTTGTTTGGAAATCTAATATTCAGTTCTTCAACAGCTCATATGATTTACTGTTAAAATAAGTGACAGAATTATACTCTCAATTTAGTTATTATCCTGTAAGTAACATAAGCAATTCAAAGAACCTGAGCCAAAAAGTAAAATAAATCATATTATCAGGGTCCATTTTGCAGTGCGAAGTTTTGCATGAAATCACAGAATCGAGAGATAGGGTTAACTAGTAGTAACACCTGAATAAATGTTTAAGTTAGAAAATAAAAATCTAGAGGTAACTACGGTGTCTGGGATCATGGGAGCTACTGAAAGTGCAAAAAACCTATAAATATTGTTTTCAGTTTTCCAAAGGCTGTACATTTATTTAAAAGTTGCTTTAAATTTCACATTGCACAGATAATTTAATTGGTTTTGTTGTTATGCTACATAACTCTTCTGATAAAACACCTCAGTACCTGAGATTATCTGCGTTGGTACTATAGAAGTCCCGATCATGGAGGGAAATGTTAGGAGTTTTATTCAAAACAGAGTAGAACATATGATAAAATCCTAGTGAGACATGTGAAGAGAAGGAAAATACAGCTAAAAGTGCCACTCGTTGGCAAGCACTGCAACATGGTATAAAGCCCGGTTCTCTGAGTCAGTGTTTTTCTTTCCCTCTGAAATTTGTGGTTGAGAAAATAGTCAGCAGCACTGTATAAAAACAGCAAGAAATTCTGGAATTTATGCATGAGGGTATAGACTTTGCAAACCCAGTGGCAAGAATTTGTTGAGCCTAGTCTGCTCCACATCACATTGTGGTTGTCCTACATAGCTGGGATTTAACTGCTCATTATCTACTTGAATCTAGGTATGAAAGTACTGTTTTTTTCCTTTTAGGTTTTAGGATGACTAAAACAATTTCAGCATGAATTGGAAATCTTTCTCCAGCCTTAGATCAGTAAATAAAGGGGGGAGGATTGCTAGGTCAACATTGTGGTGAACAGACTTGAAACACTAAATACCTGGATACGGTAGTGGCAGACATCCACCAGACAACTTTGATGAAATGTTCAGCAAGCATGAACAAAAAAATTAGCTATGCAGAGAGGGAGATTTTGGGTTTTTTTTCCCAGAAAGCACACACATCTACTTGTTCTCCTATAGATATTAATTGTGTTACAAAAGACTACTTAGAGGACTCTTGTGATAGGAACAGGGGATAGGAAAGCATCCCGTGGACTGAGGTTTTCACAAAACTTGGAATGAACTGCTAGCTATTACAAAACCAACAAGAACTTCAAGTTAGGCATTGGAAACAGCTACATGGTTTAATGTAGAGTCATTATTTCACCATATGATGTATCTCTTGTTAAACAGTAAGTGGTTCAGAGAACTGATGAAAGGACTCAAGCATCTTCTGCATTGTGGGATTTCAGGTTGATTCCATCTTGTTATTGGTCAAGGACTATTATAACCATTAAATATGCTCTCTCTCATGCTATCAAAATAAGAATAATATAGGTTTATTCATTTCGCAAGTAGTAGTTGTAATGCTGGTTATTGTGGATAGGTGAAAATATTTTCATGGGTTTATATCATGCAGAGTTTTCAATGCCTTTTGAACAGACCTCCAAACCTCAAAAGGTTTTACATTATTTCCACTTTTTGAGATCCCAATTGTTTCTTCTATGGTGAACAGGGAAGGACAGTGATGTTCACTTCTTAAACAATATAAGAACAGTTTAGTATCAAAGCTACTGCAAAGGTACTGTTCAAAAGGAGCACAAAAGACAAAGCCCTGTGGGCTGCTGCTATGAGCCAGAAAGGGAGATTGAGAGGTCCCCCATGTCGTGGGAAGTGGAGGTGGGAGCTGCAAGAGGAGCCAAGGGGGCACACAGTAGGTGCTGGGGATGGTGCTGGGTAGTAAGAGGTAGCCTGGGGGCCAAAGTGCCTTCCACAGCTGTGTGAGCATTGCCAGGGTGGGAGTGCTCAGTACAAGAGCATTTTGGCCAGAAAGTCAAGGAGGAAAGTCAGCCTGATTATAATTTTTAGAGTCATAAAGCTCTTGGTAAGCACGTGACACGTTGGAGTGTCCAGTGACTTCTGGCACGAGTTGTGTGCTAATAGTGAGTAGCAGGCCATTCATCCCAGTCCTGGAAAAGCCTCTCTGCCCATATGTCCCTTCAGCATGTCTCTGAACACTGCCGGCACATTCTTCTTTTCAGACTTCAAAATAAGAAATTAGATCAGAAGTTCATGCTCCGATTATAGGAGAATTTATCTGGTTTGTTCTAGCAAAGCTAATGACATACGAGGCAGGCATCCAACTTTCAAAAATGCATGAAATTCAGTGGTTTTATAATGCTTTCAGAAAGGAATGGATTCAAAGCAGAGAAAGCCATTATGTGTCCCCCAGTTGTGTTCATTCCTCTAAACAATCATTAAAAACAGGCCAGGTTGTTTTTTGAAGTGAATGCTTTTACTCTTCTGTATTATTAAGATTACTAATACAGGCTGCTGCTGCTGCTGTCTCCAGGAAAAAACAAAACAAAACAAAACAAACAACAAAACAAAATTATTCAGCTCCTCCCTGAACAACTTCTAACAAGTGCTGGTGATCAATTAGCTAGTTCATTAAAAAGTTACACATGATTTTATTGAAGCAAGCAATTCTGAATCAAAGAACCCAATTCGCAGATCTGGGTTGAAGCACATAATTGGCATGTACTTTAGGATCGCTGTTAAAGCTATAAAATAGATTTACTAGGGAAGGAATGGATCCAAAAACCCTAAAGGAGGGGATATGTTATTTGCGTGACTCACTGTTACAAATGGACTCATTTAACACTAAGATTTTATCTACATTAAAACAAAAAACAGAAATAAATGTAAACCTCCTTTGATTTAACTTCT